>NC_135252.1:7667382-10167382 GCF_964204865.1 Styela clava
CACCGTAACCCCCCCCTTGAAAAAATCCTGGCTGCGCCCCTGGGTGTAACTGTATAATCTATTCATTGAGATGTGAATGTTGATTTAGAGTCATACTGTTACTATAGCAGCAAGAAATCGATTGGTTGCATTTTTAATTAGTGGCAATGATGACAATTATGAAAGTAAAACTATCAACTTGTATTAAAATTACCTCTTCTGAAAACTTTTATAACGATCAGTCAGAACTCCAGATTCTGGTTTCAATTCCCGTAATGAACCTTTTATTTCATCGCTCAATTTCAACTCAATATCTTGTTCAGTAAATTTCACATTGGACAATGTCAGCTTAAAACAAAGAAGCATTATGTTTTATTCAGATAAAATCAGTCTTTATCACAATGCTGTGCTTGCCATTGAGTTTTTTTTTCCAGATATTAATATTTACTTATTTCAGAAAAAATTAGTCTAAATCTATTTTCAGCTAAATTTACCGAAGCGCTCCAATTCATTACAGTTAGTTTGAGGTAGCCATGTCAACAGTCCAAACATAACGTGGCCCCTGAAGCTAGGAGAATGAAAACCCGTCAACCTCAAAATTATTGGGCACTGCTGAAGTAGTGCATGGAGCATTATAGTAAAATATACAATTCTGAACATTCTTCACCCACCAGTCGAAGTTTCTTTTTACGCAACTCCCTCCGAGTTGCAAGTTTTCTTTCCTTAGCTCTTATTTCGGCGAGGAAAGTTTTCGTTCGAAAAACCTAAAACAAAGAATAATTTTACAATTCAATGAAAATTTTATTCATAATTAAAAAACAACTGGTAAATTATATCGATGAAATATTATCCACTAAACCATAATACATCAAACATTTTGGACACGAAGACCCATAGGTTGTTTTTGTATATGATTTTAGTCGAGGTGAACATGTGCTTTTCTCTTCAACTATATTTCCAATCGTTTTTATATTTTCATCAAATAAATATAGAAGACAAACCTCATTTTCTCTCAGTTTTGCCCCCCAAACTTTTTCTTTTTGTCTTTTTTCCATTTTTTCTTTCTCCTCCATTTTTCTTTTTCTTCTTGTTTTTCGATCGTTAGCTCGAACTGGAGCGTTCGCCATAATACCTTCAGCAGTGGAACCATCAACAAAATCCTCATGGTCATCATTTGAACCAAATAAACCTTCTTGCATCTCTTTCTGATATGTATCAAGATCAGGAAGTTGTTCATATGGAACATGGAGTGATCTTTGAACCTTTTCAGCAACTTTCAATTTGTTCAGCTCAACTTGATATGCCTGATGAAATATGTAATTTCATTGATCAGAGTTTATTTGGTTATTTATATAGTATAACACAGTGGAATAAAGCAACAGTTTGTTACTCTCAACTATTCTCACACTAACATAGGTGAATACTAGATGCTCAGTTCTAAATGAGCTTGAATAATCAATTGGTCAGTGATATAATTTATATGCTTAGTACTTAGTATTTAGGGCATTGTTCCCAACCTGAGCATTTGAATGAGTCCTCAACGAGCAATACCGTTTAGCAACGTTATGCAGTGGTATAGTAAATAGATCATGTAGGTAACTAAATCTTTTAGTGACGCGGGCCACCTTCAGATTTAGAAATTCATTGTTGGCACAAACGTTTTTACCGAACATCAGCATCAGTTAAGTTCAAATTTGATGAAATCGATTGCACGGCAAAGTATTCGAACATTGAACTATTAGAATACCAGGTGACATGTGACTTGAACACGGCACATCACTTGCGCCTCGCTAAATCAAACTGTTAGATTGCACAACGCACTTGTGGATTTCTGACAAAATCAAGAGTCTACATGCACCTTTCTCTCACAAGCAAACACGTTAAAAATGTGTGTTATATTTGCGTTGTTTTTTATTTATTTGTTTCCGTGGCTCAATGTATATATTGATTGAAATAAGTAAATTCTATCATATTTATTTCAACGGATACGCAGTAACGATTTATTTCAACGGATACGCAGTAACAACATTTCAGAAGTTTTATTTTGAATGAAAAATAACATAGACACGATAGAAAAATACAAACAGAAAAAAGCCAGCGAACTCCGGAGCCAGTCATAAAAAATATTGTTCATTTTACAATTTTACAATGGCGATAAGGTGAATCAAAGCCAACACGATATATACCGATATTAGTCAAAATGAAATTAATTTGGGCTGTAAATTCGTCGCCAGTGATCGCATAATATTTTTTGAGTTCGTCAGAACGAGCCATTCGAACGAACAATCACGAAACATACTTTAGCGGCGGAAATTTTCATTTCAAGACTGACTACGATAAAATGGAATCCATATATCTGTATCTCGCAAATAGAATATAAAACCTTTTCTCGCGTTTTTGAGCGACAAGGAATATAGGCTACAGTATTTGTTCTGGGAGATGTCAATAGTAGCTCATATTCATGGGACACGTCGAGGATTAACTGACTTCGTTAAAAATCTGCTGTGTTTGGTTTTATTACTTTTCACACAGAGTTCGGATTTAATTAACCTACCTTGAGTCCGCAAAGATTTACGCTAGTGAGAAAATAGTCCGCGAACAAAAAAGGTTGGGAATTGCTGATTTAGGGTATTTTGGAATGCGTAAGCCCAATTAGAATAATTACCATTGTTTTTCTTGTGGCAAAAAAGTTTCGGTACTTGAACACCAATCCTGAACGAGTTATGTTCGACTACCGAGGTATCACTCTATATATATAGTAGAAGCGTGAAAAAACATAAAAACTTACCTGTGATAACAAACTTTGATGATCAGTATATGTTGGATTATAGGAAGCTCCAGGATGAGCAATTTCTACAGCTGGTACAGTTCTGTATTTATAACGCTGAAAAAAATAAAAGTACCGTATTAATTTTTTCGATCGAGCAATCAATTAACAATTGCTGTTTTAACAAGAATGTGGATTTCTATTCAGTGAGGCATTGGAGATTTTAACAAATTTAAATGTCATTATTCCAATTATAAAACTGTCTATGAATTGATGAAGAAATCAAAATGTAGCTGGAACAATGCCAACCACAAGTTAATAGCACTTTGAACACAATCTACCAAGAACATATATACATCATTATAATATATACATTTTTATATATGAACCATTAGTTTATGAAAGAAACTTGGTCATATTTTAAAACATTTTACACAATAAATTAATAGTCGCACTTGATGTGCCAAAAGTAAAAGGCACATTAGGAAATTTAGTTTGGTTGATGGCCTAATCACGTAAGCTGTTTTGAGCCTAATAGTATACCTCAACATCATTAGGTTTGTTTTCCAAATGTTTTGGTCGCTTTACTTGTCTTTCTCCAATTATGATATCTGTGTATTTTGCAATTTCTGTTTTTTTGTTTGCTATGTCATACAAATCCAAGCTTTGGTTAGCCCATAAGTCGAACGGAGCATCCTGAAAAACATGAGTTATCGTACACATCTGAATAAAGTAATTAAATTCTTCTGAAATGCAAAACAGTTGAACACTGTTTCATAATATCACTAATTTAAATCAGCTTGCTGTTTTGTATCCTAGGCATACCTTTGTTACTTAAGGTTATTTGTGGAAACATATAGATTGGCAATCTCAATAACATATCCAATTTCCATGCCTTTGAACAGAGCACGGGACAAAACCACTCAATTTATAGTTCTATAAACTCATTAATGAATGTAAAGTCCTATGAATCTGAAGTCACCCCAAATTGCCAATATACTTGTGAACTGTATAATAGGCCACAAGCTGCTAATGCAGATTCTCTTACCTTTCTAGGAAAGAAAAAAAACCACATGCATACATTACTTTTATAGTTAAAGTATATATGTTACTTACCTCGGAGAGTGGAACACCAGTTTTAGGAATTTTGTTTCTTCTCTCTAATTTTTTATCCAGTCTTTTTACTGCTCTTCTTTTTGATCTATTACTTGTTGTACTTGGAGGTTTAATAGCATTAGGATCCGGTACTAATGTCTCATCAACGTGCAGTCTTTTATCTCGTTTCAGAGAACGTTTTGATTTATTCTCTGTTTTAGCAGATTTATCAACGAAAAATAATTCGTCATCAGCTTTTTCGCTGACTAGTCCTCCAGTTCTCAATTCCAATCTCTCAATGTCAAGAGCTTTTTCAACATCAGAGATATCAATATTTTTTCTCCATGTTTTCTTCTTATTTTTGTTTAGTCTCCGTTTTTTAGCCTTCTGGCTCATATTCTTTTCAAAATTTATCATGCTTTTGAATTTCTAATTTTATCTTTATAATATATAATTAGACTGCAGAATACAATAATAAACATGGCTTGCACTTATAGTTCCCAACAAAACTGAACACATTTTATAAACCAGTAGTCTTGTCACCCAAATGAATTTCATTTGAAAAATATAAAGATGTCTCTGTTGATAAAAAAATGTTTGGGTTTAGGGCCACTCTACATTGCCCCTTGCTTACATTCACATTATTTTCAATCCGCGTAAATTGTTAGAATTAGATTAGAAAATGTGTAGAATAGCGATATCGATAATTCCCCTTTAGAATTCACTGATTACAGGCAGCAAAAAGCGTATGGTACCAAAGTATACAAAGACTTTCAAATAAAAACACTGCTGTTTCTGACACGAAAATCCAAAAAAAGAGAAATATAGGCACATAGTTTTTACAATTTGCACAAAATACAGCAAATAAATTAAAATAATATCACCGTTCGACTACTGGAAGAAATCTCAATGACACAGATTACCATGAATTCACTTTTGAAGAGAATTTTGATATTTCACAAACCATAGGACCATATTAACAAACCCATCACTTTCTGCTTCTACTCCATTTAAAATATGATGGTTGTTTTCATATTCAAGGACTTTACATGTTCCACCAAGAGCCCTATATTTCTTTGCCCACTGCTTTCCTTGTGAAGGTGGAACTCTCAAATCAGATTTTCCCAGCATAACTAAACAAGGAGCTTTAGCATTCATGATGTGAGATATTGGTGACTTGCTCAGCATAGCCGCATAGGATTCTTTGCATGGAAGAGAAGTAAATTCAAACTGCTTCGAATCCACTTCCCATGGCACCCAGTCAGGTAAATCTGTTAATTCACTCATAGAAGCCAGATTGGTAACTGGATTTTTTACACACGCTGCAAAATAAAAATCAGGATATTGACTGATGAGTTGTAGAGTCAAGAATCCTCCATGAGACAATCCCTCAATAAACACTCTGTCAATATTAAGATCATTTTTCAACATTTTTGCAACCTGATGGACGTCGCTTACATCTTGCATACCAATGTTTCCTGGCAATGAATCAATTGACGATTGTCCATAACCAATAGATCCCCTATAGTTTACTTGCACTACTGTGTATCCAAGCTTACACAATACAGCAATATCATGCACAAAAGCAGCTACATCTAGAGTGTGAGGTCCTCCATGGGGATTCACTATCAATGACTTTATTTTGGGCTTGGGAATAGAAATCCCATAAACAGGTTCATAGAGAATATACTCACACGGAACATTTGGAAATTTTGAATTTTCTAGTTCTGGTTTAAATGAGTGTACAGACCATGTAAGACTTTCAATTCCCTTAGATGGCTGGTCTACTGTAGTCCAATTCATTTCCGCACCAGATATAAACTTAGCAATTTTTATCTCTGGAGGATTTGATGGCGTTGAGTAGCCAATCAGAATAAAGTCATCTCTCACATCCAGTATGGTAGAAAAACCAATTTTTGTCAATCTCATAACAGATCCACTAACAATATTAACGTCCAAAATGCAATAGTGAGATCTCCAAAAGCTGGAAAGAAACAAATGATGTCCATCAATACTCCAGCAATTACTGAGTAAATTAAGGAGATATAAACCAGGAAAATCATCTTCAGAATTTGGAATAAATACAGTACCAACAATGACTTGATGGCTAGGTACTTTAATAACAGATAATTCATCATCTATCTTTGGTAAACAAAGTGAAGCAAGTTCAGTGCAGTGAAAGTGCGGGCCTCCTACTGGATTTTTCAAAAATACGATGAGATTATCTGTGGGGTGCAAACGAGGACTTCGAACAGAAATATCATTCGGAGTTAATTTGATGCAAACCTGCTGTTTTGTATTCAAAAGAAAAATGTGATTCTCACGAGTCGTGGTCCACAGAAGACCAAGCTTGTATGGACCATGTAACCAACCAACAAAAATAATTGATTCGCAATCATGATGCCAGATAGCTTGTCCAGCTGAAATATCTTGAGGTATATTATCGGAGCAAACAACAATCTCCTTTGTTGAAACATCAAACACACATATAGTTGGTCGGATGGCTTCAGTTAATTGCTCCCTCCAGCATTCCTCCCAAACATGTTTATTTCCATGATCAAATTGGTTATACTTACTGGATTTAAAATATGATTCAGATTTTGGTCTTTTAGTTTCTGCAATGTATAGAATTTTTTTATTGTCACTCGACCAATCTAAACTTCCAAATTGTTCATCGCAATGGACAGGACCATGTTTTTCAGCTTCATTCAAATTAACGTTCACAATTTTTTTAAAGCTGTCCCATATTTCAATAATGTGCACTTTATTTTTATCGTCATCTGTAAACTCTCGAATAATGGCCTTCATTTTTCCACAAGATGTATACTTTACAAGAACTTCTTTGCTGGTAACATGTGTAGTGAAAGTGGAAGATTTTCCATGAACCTTTACTTCTAAACCCTTGACATCCACTCGAGACGACTTTCGAAATATAATATTTTCAGTTCTTTCAAGATCTTTCTGTTGCCAAATACTTTCAAGTATGTATCGATTAGAATTGTCAGTGGGCAATAGGGTTCCACTGATGACATTTGGGATGGAAGCAATCTCCCGATAACTATCGACCACTTCTTCAATTGCCATATTTGCCATGATATTATGCTTTAAATAGACCTATAGATAAAAGACTTACGGTATAAGATAAAGGCTGAAATTGGAGCATTCCAGCTGAATTGATCCAAGTAGAAAAATCAAAAGTTTAACGAGATGTGCCAGGCCAGAGCATCTTTCGTCCGTGATTTCAATTTACACTTATTTCATAGTGAATTGCCTTTGTACGAACAGAAATCAAATATATACTAAGTAATACCATTATAAAAAAAACTATCTATTCACTGAAATAACATAATTCTGATTAACAATTACACTCTGGAGACGGTACAAAGACATAAAAATGATTGAATTGAAGCTTTTTGCAAAAAAAATTGTGTTTCTATCAGAATGCAAATGAATTCAATATTCAAAATTAATATCAAAAATGAATATCTCTGATCAAAACAATACCAACTTTACAAACGTACCATCTACCATGTTGAAGTGGGACAGGATATTTGAACTGAAATATAATCACAATGTAAATTTTATAAAAAAAATATTATGAATTGAATCATAATCTGATAAATGAATAACTTGGAGCAAAGAACAAATTTATAATTTGGCGAAGAACGAATTCTGCATGACCATAATTGCAAAATTCACTAACTCTGAATAATAATAACACAAATAAAAAATAACTTATTTAGTTTAAAGTATTTTGATATTTTTGAAACCACAATATTGTATTCACAAATCCATCTGCTTCAGCATCCACTTTGCTCAAAGGATGATTATTGTCTTTGTATAACAACACTTTACATTCCTTACCGAGAGCTCTGTATTTTTGCGCCCATCCTTTACCTTGTGAAGGTGGGACTCTCAGATCACAATCTCCAAGCATAAGTAATACAGGTGCTTTTGCTTTTTCTATGTGGAAAATGGGAGACATTCCCAGCAGAGCCGAGTATGAATCAGAACTTGGTAATGTCTTAAAATCAAACTCCTTCCCACGTTCACAATAACACCAATCTGGTATATCAGATAAATCAGACTTGGGAGCAAGGTTTACAGCAGGGTTTCGGACTACCGTAGCAGAATAAAAATCTGGAAATTGTGAAATTAAATGCAATGATAGGAATCCCCCGTGTGATCCACCTGTCACGAAAACTCTAGTAGGGCCCAATTCATTTTTCAGTTTTTTCGACACTTGATGAACATCGCTGACATCTTGTTTCCCAATTCTACCTGGGAGCGAGTACACACCATCATTACCAAAACCAACAGAACCTCTATAATTTATGTTAACAACAGTGAATCCAAGTTTGCACATGCCAACAATGCTGTTCATAAAACCAGCAGAACTGTTAGAATGTGGACCACCATGTGGAAATACCACCAATGCTCTGTTATTTGCCTTCGGTGTCATTGGCTGGTATAAAATATATTCAGTATCAACATCAGGATATTGTGAATTCTCCAATTCTGGCTTGAATGAATGAACAGACCATTTCATGTCATCAATTGGTTTACAAGGTTGCATGACAGTTGTCCAATTCATATCTTTATCTTTTTCAAATTTTGCAATTCTTAGTTCTGGAGGAATGGTTGGGGTAGAATGACTTACAACAATGACATCATTCTTTACATCTAAGACAGATGTATTACCTGTATAAGTCAGTCGCTTCACTTGACTGCTCTTAAGATCTACAACCAAAGCAACAGTGTGAGATCTCCAGATACTTGCTAAGAAAATGTAACTGCAATCAATACTCCAACAATTACTTGGTAAATTCATAAAGTAAAGACCAGGAAAATCATTTTCAGAATTGGAAGACTTCACAAGATCGATGATGACATCCTGCTGTGCAAGTTCTTGAGAGTCGTCTTCCCATGATGGCAAACTTAGAGACATAAGTCTAGAACATTGCATGTGTGGCCCTCCTACACGATTTTCCACAAACACAATTGTATTGTCCTTAGGATGCAAACGTGGGGATCGAACAGATTGATTATCGTCAGACAATGTCTTGCAAATCTTTTTATTTGTATGTAAGAAATACAAGGCACATTGACGAATAGGGCAATAACGAAGACCAAGTCTGTATGGTTGTTGCATCCATCCAATAAATACAACAGATTCACAATCATGATGCCAAAAAGCCTGGCCCGCTGAGACATCCGAAGGAATAACATCAGAAAAAACTGTGATTTCTTTATTTGACAGATCAAGTATACATACAGTAGGTCTGTGAGCACCATCCATCTGTTCACCCCATGAATCGTACATGACATGCTCATTTCCAGACTCACAGTCGTCCTCTTTCTTGCTAGTTGACTTGAAAAAAGACTTTGTCTTGGGTTTCTTAGTTTCAGCAATGTATAAAATCTTCTTTCCATTTTTTGACCATTCTAGTGAACCAAATTGATCATTACTGATCACGTCACCATGCTTATCAATATCCTTTAAATTGATATTCAAAATTTTCTTGAACTTGTCCCACACCTCTATGTATTGAACCTTCTTATTGTTCTTGTCCAATACTTCTCTAACTATGGCCTTCATGTTTCCGCAAGAAGAATATTTTACCAGGAGCTCTTTGGTCAACTCATTTGGAGGAAATTGAGTTACATCTTTGATAACATCACCGTCAATTTTGAAGCAACAAGACTTCACATATTTTATGTTTTCTTCTCTTTCAAGATCACGTTGCTGCCAGACACTCTCAAGACCATACTGAGAATCTCCATCTTGCCATATATTGCAACCCAAAATTGTTGGTATTGCAGCAATTTCTCTGTAAACATCCACAACTTTGTCGATTTTTATATCCATCTTTTTTCTGTATTCAAGTATTTTAAAAAGTAGTCTGCACTCTTAGAAGCGAAATATCACATCAAATGCTATGACAGTATGCAGGTTTGATAGTGAAATTAATGCAGATAATGAATATTATTGCCAAGAGTGTTCGCAAGATTTTATTTTACATCCACCTTCGGAGTTGTTTAAAAATAATAATTATTAATTAATATCTGAATGTATAAATACATGCGTATTTGTTGGACATTTGGGCATAGTACAAGGTGTACTATGTTGGTGTTAAAGGTGTATGTTGCTACTGTAGTGAAGAAAAATGGTAACTAAATTTATAAACATTTGTGTATTTAGATTTTGTTATTTTTAAACAACTCCGAAGGGAAGATAAACAAAAAAAAAAAGTAACTCAAACCATATTGCAGTCGTAAAAGACAGCAGGTCAAGTCTGGGGCGAAAGTCTGTAATCCTGTCAGAGAGGTCATATTTGTATAGGCAAATACACTCGTACAAGTAACGTTGTTCAAATTGTATTTTTGTGTAATGGTAACGTATCCAAATAAGCAAACTTGCTCCTGCACAGAATCAGTTACATACTGACATACGGTAACAATCAAAAATAAAATCTATCTAACAGTACCGGTATGTATTTGTAACATAAATACGGTATACTACTAGGAATCACACATAGCCTATGTAATCAAAAAAATCAAAATTTAATGAGGTGTGCCAAGCCAGAGCAACTTTTGTCCATGATTTCAATTTACAACAGAAATCAAATAGATACCAATACCATTATGAAAAAAAAACTACCGTACCTATTCACTGAAGTAACATAATTATGATTAACAATCACACTCTGGAGTACATAATTATGAAAATGATTGAATTGAAACTTTTTACAAAAACATTTTGTATTTCTATCAGAAAAAAAAAAAATGAATTCAATATTCAAAATAAACAAATGCTGGTTAATATGAAAAATGGACATCTTTGATCAAAACAATACTTACTTTACAAATTTATGTACCATATCGAAATTGGACTGGCTATTTAAACTGAAATTTTACCACAATCTAAATCAGCATTTTATAAAAGAAATTTATAAATTAGAACATAACCTGATGAATGAAAAAATTGCAACAAAGAACAAAATTATAATTTGGCGAAGAACGAAGTCTGCGTGACCATAATCACAAAATTCAATTACAGTACATTGTATAATACACAATAAAAATAGTAATTCTATTGAAGTGATTTAGTTTAAAGTGTTCTGATATTTTTGGAACCACAATATTGTATTCACAAATCCATCTGCTTCAGCATCCACTTTGCTCAAAGGATGATTGTTGTCTTTGTATAACAACACTTTACATTCCTTACCGAGAGCTCTGTATTTTTGTGCCCATCCTTTACCTTGTGAAGGTGGGACTCTCAGATCACAATCTCCAAGCATAAGTAATACAGGTGCTTTTGCTTTTTCAATGTGGAAAATGGGAGACATACCCAGCATAGCGGAGTATGAATCTGTACTTGGCAATGTCTTGAAATGAAACTCTGTTCCACATTCACAATAACACCAATCTGGTATATCAGTTGAATCAGACATGAGAGCAAGGTTTACCACAGGATTTCTGACTACTGTAGCAGAATAAAAATCTGGAAATTGCGAAATTAAATGCAATGATAGGAATCCCCCATGTGATCCACCCGTTACAAAAACTCTAGTAGAGCCCAATTCTTCTTTCAGTTTTTTCGACACTTGATGAACATCGCTGACATCTTGTTTCCCGATTCTACCTGGAAGAGAGTAGACACCATCATTGCCGAAACCAAGAGAGCCTCTATAATTTATGTTAACAACAGTAAAGCCAAGTTTGCACATGCCAACAAAACTGTTCAGAAAACCAGCAGAATTGTTAGAATGCGGACCACCATGTGGAAATACCACCAATGCTCTGTTATTTGCCTTCGGTGTCATTGGCTGGTATAAAATATATTCAATATCAACATCAGGATATTGTGAATTCTCTAATTCCGGCTTGAATGAATGAACAGACCATTTCATGTCATCAATCGGTTTACAAGGTTGTATGACAGTTGTCCAATTCATATCTTTATCTTTTTCAAATTTTGCAATTCTTAGTTCTGGAGGAATGGTTGGGGTAGAATGACTTACAACAATGACATCATTCTTTACATCTAAGACAGATGTATTACCTGTAGAAGTCAGTCGCTTCACTTGACTGCTCTTAAGATCTACAACCAAAGCAACAGTGTGAGATCTCCAGATACTTGCTAAGAAAATATAATTGCAATCAATACTCCAACAATTGCTTGGTAAATTCATAAAGTAAAGACCAGGAAAATCATTCTCAGACTTAGAAGACTTTACAAGATCGATGATGACCTTTTGCTGCGGAAGTACTTGAGAGTTGTCATCCCATGATGGCAAACTTAGAGACATAAGTCTAGAACATTGCATGTGTGGCCCTCCTACACGATTTTCCACAAACACAATTGTATTGTCGTTTGGATGCAAACGTGGGGATCGAACAGATTGGTTATCGTCAGACAATATCTTGCAATTCTTTTTATCTGTATGTAAAAAATACAGGGCACATTGACGAATAGGGCAATAACGAAGACCAAGTCTGTATGGTTTTTGCATCCATCCAATAAATACAACAGATTCACAATCATGATGCCAAAAAGCCTGGCCAGCTGAGACATCCGGAGGGATAACTTCGGAAAAAACTGTGATTTCTTTATTTGACAGATTAAGTATACATACAGTAGGTCTGTGAGCACCATCCATCTGTTCGCCCCATGAATCGTACATGACATGCTCATTTCCAGGCTCACAGTCATCCTCTTTCCTGCTAGTTGATTTGAAAAAAGACTTTGTCTTAGGTTTCTTAGTTTCAGCAATGTATAAAATCTTCTTTCCATTTTTTGACCATTCTAGTGAACCAAATTGATCATTACTGATCACGTCACCATGCTTATCAATATCCTTTAAATTAATATTCAAAATTTTTTTGAATTTGTCCCATACCTCTATGTATTGAACCTTCTTATTGTTCTTGTCCAATACTTCTCTAACTATGGCTTTCATATTTCCACAAGAAGAATATTTTACAAGAAGCTCTTTGGTCAACTCCTTTGGAGGAAATTGAGTGACATCTTTGATAATATCACCGTCAATTTTGAAGCAACAAGACTTAACATATTTTATGTTTTCTTCTCTTTCAAGATCACGTTGCTGCCAGACACTCTCAAGGCCATACTGCGAATCCTCATCTTTCCATATATTGCAACTCAAAATGGTTGGTATTGCAGCAATTTCTCTGTAAACATCCACAACTTTTTCCATTTTTATATCCATCTTTTTTCTGTATTCGTATCAGTATTTTAAAAATATTATGAACTATTAAAAAAGAAATATCACATCGAGTTCTCTGATAGTGAAATTAATACAGATAATAAATATTATTGCCAAGGGTTTATTGCAAGATTTAACTTCACATCCACCTTGGGAGTTGCTTAAAAATAATATTTATTAATAACCGAATTAGAGCTAAGATCTGAAGCCCAACCTGAAATTCGGGCTGGGCCTGAAACGTCAATCATTATGTTCGGGTCGGGCTTCTCTATCTTTGACTTTTTTTTCAAACGAGGCGTTTTGGCCACGAGAGACCATGGTATGCAAAAAAACGAAAGTTGCCTCATCAACATGACACATTTGCAATGACAATTCAAAGAACTCCTAAATAAAATATGAAATTTTGGGTTTGCTTCGGGCTCAGGCTTGCAAATCCAGTTAATTCAGTAATTAGTCGGGCTCGGGTCAGGTTTAAGGTACCCACGGGCCTGGGTCGAGCTGGAATTTTTGGACCCAATTTCACTTCTAATCTGAATACTGAAATACATGCGGATTTGTAGTGAATAAATATGGTAACTAAATCTATAACTGTATAAACATTTGTCAGTTTTTGGGGGCTAGTTCACTAAACACCGTCAAGTACTACTAGTTGGCATGGCATAGGTACCGGTAACAATTTTCGCATATGTCAGTATGACCTCATTAACCCCTACGGTACCGGTACCTACAAACCTGACTACATCCTTTGACAACACCTTTAAATCTAACATCTGTCAGTCTGAACCTTACTCGTGGTTTTGCTCGCTTTCCTGATTTTGTAATCAGTTTTATTTCAACAATTTTGTTTTATCGGATTTTATGCTGACTATGGAGCCAAAATAAATACATAAAGGCAGATCAGCAGGTACCTACTATAAAAAAGTCCACCCACGAATGGAAGCATGTGTTGCCTTACTGTGATGACGTCATGTTCCAGATACGATTCCTTGCGAAGTAAACATTCTCCCAAGCCTGTGCCGTGATATAAAATAAAGGTTGAGAACCACTGCCCTAGATTAGGCTTGCACGTAAGTGACGTAATTGACAAAAATCAATTCCGTAATTACGGCCAAATCGATTACGTAATGACCCCGTAATTGCGATATTTTTTTCACACATTTAAACCTATCATAACAACCAATTTAATCCACTTCTATTCCGAATGGGACATCGGAGTTTGGTTTTCATATTCCCGGCAGTACTACACGCCGGCTACAGATGTTAAAGACAAATATCAAGAAGTGAATTCAAAATAATTTTATTCTGATTTTTATCTTTTGTATTAGCTTTGATTTTATAAGTTGATCTCTTACATTCTTTAGTCATTTCACCCGAAGAAGTTGAAACCAGGTGTGTTGACGTCCATCGGTCTCAACACAATTCTATTCTTTATCTACGGTTAATATGTACATTGGCCATCCTAGATAAGTTGGTAATAGGTTAGTAAATGACGCGTTATGCCTTCCCCATCTGCCTAACAAGAGAGAGAGAAACGGCTGCGAATACCGGAACTTAACTTCTTTTACTTATACTTTAATTTTTTACAATCGACGGAATTGACTGCTCTGAAGAGAGCTCGTTTCAATCGCGAAAGCGCTCGACCAACAATTACGACTTTACGTAATTCGTAACTTCCCTTCCGTAACTCGAAATAATTCCGTAATTCCGTAAATCCGTAAATTACGTGCAAGCCTACCCTAGATGCTCTAATATTTGTGCGTCCGATATTACATGAAATAAATACGTGATTTTATTGTCAAGCAAGTTATTCCAATCTTTTATCTTATCCCGGGATCATACGGCTCAATCCCGGGATATCCCCATAACCGAATTTCGAAAACTGGTCCCGAAATCCCAACCCTAAACAGAAGAGAGTGGGTCACAGATATTTAATCAACGTTAGTATCTATATAAGAAACTTCTTACACAAATCTTCTGTTGGTGTTGGTATAGTTTTCATTAGTGGTGGTAGCCTAAAAGTCTCATTGCGCGCAGCGCATTAGGAGCAGCGCATTACGCACAGTGAGGCCGCATTAGGCGCAGCGCATTGGGCACAATGCGATATCGCATTAGGAGCAGCGCATTGCGCACAGTCAGGATTGACAATTCATCCATCCATTTTATCATTGTTTATGGAATCTATAATGACAAGCTAGACACGACTTTTAAAAAGTAGCAACAGTAATTCGACTTGAATTGGTACTCGAATTTGCTGGAACTCGGCTGATGATACGTTACTGTAATTTGCTCGTTGCGAACATCGCATTAGGAGCAGCGCATTGGGCACAGTGAAGCCGCATTAGGCGCAGCGCATTGGGCACAATGCGAGATCGTATTAGGAGCAGCGCATTGGGCACAATGAAGCCGCATTAGGCGCAGCGCATTGGGTACAATGCGAGATCGCATTAGGAGCAGCGCATTGGGCACAATGCGTGGTGGCATTAGGAGCAGCGCATTGCGCACAGTGATGCCGCATTAAGAGCAGCGCATTGAGCACAGTGAAGACGTATTAGGAGCAGCGCATTGGACACAATATGCGGTCGCATTAAGAGCAGCGCATTAGGCACAGTGAGGCCGTATTAGCAGCAGCGCATTACGCACAGTCAGGATTTAGCATTATTTATGAAATCTATAAAGTCAAACTCGACTTTTAAATAGAATTCGACTTGACTTGGCAATCGAATTTGCTGGGACTCGGACCGGTGATATGTAGCCCCAATTTTATGGGGTATTCCATACATCCCATTCATCAAGGCTTTGAATAAGAAGTTACTAATACATCTGCTATGCATTTCAGAAAAAAAGTTATGAGTGTTCCCATAAATATGTGCGATTAATTCACATGATGATATCAACTTTCCTTCATCCTGAATTGAATGCAATTATATCGTTCTTAACCTCGATGTTTATGCGAAATAAAAACAACAGCAGTGGAAAATGATATTATGTTTAATTATACCACACACATAACACAAAGGAAAGAGATTTGAACTGTCATTTATTAATATTTTTTTCTAATCACTTATAGTCATAACATATTTTAATTATTTGCTTATAGCTTTGAAGTTTATGCTCAGATGTCTCAGCTCTGGAAGGAGTTTCTTCTGATGATATTTTAATTGTTTGACCATACGGCGGGTTCTTTTTTGAAATTTAGGTCCATGTTCACTTCCACCTTCATGCACCAAAACCCCAGCTGCGTGAACCATTTCGTGTATTATTATTCCCAACCTTTTCTCCCTAGATTTGATAAAAACGATTGAGAAGTCTTTATATATCGAAACTTATTTATCCGTTTCCTCTGGCTCATTTTTTGACGACTTCATGAAAATGTTTCGTAAAGCTTCGAAATGTATCCCTGTGGATTCGCAGTCGTCGCAAGTCCATTTCGAATCTTCTTCGGGGTTTATTTCAGGAGGTTCTCTTAGACATTTTCTGTGAAACTAAGTTCCGCATGCCAGGCATTTATGCATTTTTCACCGTCGTCAGGCATACGGCAACCGCAAAACATGTCACAAAACCATGTAAATGTTGGGTTTTCAAATCCAATTCTCGATTCACAGCAATGTTGAAATAAAGCCTCCATCTAATGATTCTTGAAGCAATTGAGTGGAACATGGTGTATGTTTTGTTGATTGATCTGCCTTCCAGCGGGGTCTACTTCGTGACTCAAAATTACGGACAATGAATTTATACAATAAAACTGAGAATACATAACAAGTGAAAGTGATTATATCTGAGATACCTTGCCGACAATCCAACCTGAAATATAGGGTGTCCATGAAGTTTTATCATTTTACCAATGGCTATTACATAGGTAGGTAATTAAGTGTAAATAAAAGTTGTTATTGTGCGCTCTGGAATATATTAGACGGCACCAACGACTAACATGGACGCCACTTAACGAAAAAAAAAATAGCAAAATTACTAATGAGCATTAGTTAAGCTTCATTATCGGGTTTACCGTCACAATAATATACCCAGACAATCATACCCTACTTTCAATATATTAAAAAATTCGAAACAGAAATTTAATAATTTTTCCGAAAAAATATCATATCGTCACGCTAATAACCAAATTTGCGTAAGTCATTTTTGGCGATTTTGAGTTTTTTTTTTGTAAAATAGGTATTTATGTTATGCTGCGCACCTGTCTGTTAACTCAGATTTTATTGTAAGAATTCCGAAACCTGAAAAAATGGAGAATTAGTATGACATGTACATTTGTGCAATTGTTTCGTCATAATGAATTATCATTGTTACCGCAGGACTATTGTGACGTCACAAAGGCAAAATAACCTCGGCGAAGTATTTTCGAGTTTTTGTATCTCGGATTCTAGCTTAGCGCGTATTAATTTGAATTTAAACTACAGTATAGGAAGACGTGCACTTGTGATATTCACTGTCCGAGTCCAATTCACCTTGGTTGGCTTTTATATTGGGTGCATTGCTGTTTTATTCTTTATATTTAATCTTAGTCTTATTTCGGTGGGTGTGCAGAGCGTGTTATATTGATGAAATATATATTTTTAAACATAAAAAATAATGTAATTGAAACTGATTAGCTATTTTGGGGATTAGACATTGTAGATACTGAGAATTACATTCGTTTTTGGAATGTTTAGTTTCCAGGACTGGTGCATATAGTAAAGTTGCAAAATTGCGTATGTCCCCAAGTCATTGACACATTTCTGACTAAGTCACAGTGCGTTAATTAACTGCTTCATACAAATTAACTCAAATCCGGCAACAATCAAAAAATTGAACCATGACAAATTATTGACTCTCAATGGCATAACAATATCATTAGGAAGTTTTTTATGTTTTTCTCAAAACTGCTAAATATGAGTTACGCAATTCGGTTATTAGCGTGACGATATTTAAAAAAAACGATTGGAAATGTTTATTGATAAATGGAAACTGGAAAAGAGCAATTTTGGAAAAAGTTTTATAGTTACTCATAGCCATAAACAATCAAAATTGTATAAGGCTTTGGGTACTCGTGAAGTGTGTGCACCAAGATGTCGCACAACCTGAACCCTAACCTTGTGCACAACCTGAGTTCAGGTTGTGCGCCATCTTGGTGCGCATACTTCAGGTCGTCAAGGCTTTGTTTAATGAAAGTTCCATAGATTGCCTTTTACCCCATTGAAACAACTCGAACAATTTAAGCCACATGTTTTGTGTTTCTAGCTATATTTTATCGGTGTACATCACCCACACATGAATATGCATTTAATGCTACATACCGTCAATATGATGATAAATATCATTATGATAAATACAGGAAAATCACAAAAACAACATATAAAATGATTTGATTTTAAAATAAACATTGCCGCAATCAGAAAATGGTTTGTTTTTAATTTTCTATAAGATTTGCGCTTGACCTATTCAGTTTGAAAAAGTATTCAGACATAAACTGGTACTTCCATAAACAGTTTAACAGTTACGTTTCCTTAATAATTTACATTGAATAATCAAAATCTAATAAATACTGCCTCACTTCTGAAAATATACTCTGAAGTTCACAAATATGTTGAATCTTGTAACGCATTATCGCTTTTATATTTCTCTATTTTAATGTTGTTTCCACGATTTAAATTAATTTTGAACTCAATCTATATCTTCAATGATTATTCTGAACTGAATTATATGTGATTCGGAATCATGGGGCAAATTTAAGTCAGATGTGTTTTTCTAACGTTTCGTAGGAGCATAGCAAGAATTCTTTGAACAAACATACTTATGATAAAAAAGCAACCGCAAGTAAACATACACAGTGAGAATCGCGCCTGGTATGTTGAAGAATCAATGAAACTTTTGAATGCATCATTAACAGTGGGGAACTTGGATGATAAAGCTGATTGAAAAGTATCCAGCGGATTTATATTGAGTAATTTATCACTGATCACATCACATTTTTTATCACTGATATGTTAGCAGTTTTTTTTATTTCATTCGTGCCTTGGCGGGTCACGAATAAAACGCGGTAGATCACTTTGTTACCCGCGGGTCAGTGGTTCGCCATCTCTTCTTTGGGCCCAAAAAGTTTGATCGATTCTTGTGCTACTGATGTTCTAACATTCGAACAAAAAAACTGTCGTGACTTCAGCTATTATTATTCGCGAATACGCGATCAAAGCAACTAGGGAGTGGACCAGTAGATGATAAAAACATCAATGTGCTAATCTCAAGTATGAGTAAATCTTTAACACGTAGTAGTTTTTCACTTTTGAACAAATCCGCAACACTATCTCTCCGACCCCTATCAAAAGACATGATACTAAAGAACTGATTACACTTTGAATTTTTGCTATAATACCTTTTTGACCATGCATTCAAGCAGTGTTCCCTCTAAGAAAATTTTACACTGCGCAAATATTGTTTTTACTGAGCAAGACTGTTTTAAGGCTGAGCAGAATCCTAAATTATTTGCAACTTTTGTGAAATGTAGTAATAGTAGCTTATTATGTATTGTCGGAATGCGAACAAAGCACAAGTTTAACAAAAATAGCTTCTCTTTGTTTTCGTGCCTTTCCAAGGTTTATACATTTTGACCATGTTTGTTGTGTTTATTGCTGAATCAAGCGACAATCATCCAGACTACAATACTTGATGTACAATCTCGACATTTTTGTTGTTGAAATATCATTGCTTTCATCAAAATCAGAGTATGAAATTTTGCTTGTCTTATGCTCCGCATGATTTCCTCCCTGGCGACGAAGTCTAATTTATTAATTTGCGGGACAACAGCTTGGCACGTGGTGGAACACTATCTATGTGAGGCTTCATTTCACTTGACGGGGCTTTCAAAACTTCACTTTCTTCAGCGGTCGGTATTGCGGTGAAAAAGTTCGAACAACCTCCTCTTGCTTCCACGTTTCGCTTTTGAGTTAATACATCTAGTGCGTCAATGTGCTTTTTCTAATTTAAATGGCGTTTTTAATAGTCAACTTCTTATTCCCTCCCATGATTTTCCTTTTCCAAATCACTATCAGGTGCCACTTCCCGACAAACTTTGTGGATTATCACATTCCTTGACGTGGAATAGCAATAAATTTCGCAACGTTTAGCAGTTGTTTTAGCTTATGCATACCGGTATCAAGATTGCAAATTAGTGTCGAACACCTCACTGTTGTATTTAGCCATTCCACTTTAAAATTAATTCCCTTATTTTTAGCTTTACTTCCTTGAATAAACATTTCACTCACACGTCAGAAAAAGAAAACTAGTATATTATTGGTTTTGGTTAATATGCTGAATATGTAAACGCTTAAAACTTTTTTTTAGTAATTTCTGGTGAAACATACTTACAACATTGCTATATAACATGGGTATCATTCAGTATAAGCTCATGGCCACGTGTGTACCAATCTAGAGATTTGAGAGCCGACAGTGCTAGCACTCGCTTAAACTCGGCCCTTCTTCAAATTCCAACTAGTTTAGCCTGACCATACGGCTACGAGCAACCAACAAATATCCTGTAACAAACAATGGGCACTAGCTTTGCAACATTTGATATCTATTCAAATTCTGAACCATCCCATATCTTCATCTGTTTGATTACACTACGGACAATAACAAGATTTTGCCGGGTCGACAACACGAAGTTCAGAGCGCGCGATGAAAATTTTGAAAACCGACCCACGCTGGCATACAGAAATCAAGGTATACGTGACAGACACGTGTGTGACATCACAATGCCTAGTGTTAACCAGAATACTGTACGCGTGAAACATAAAACGAGCATTCTAGTTGAGCGTTAATATAAATGACATATGAGCCACGATTTAAAAACGAAATGTTGCAGCAACTGCGCGAGAATGAGATTTTACTGCGCAAATGTTCTGGTGGTACTGTGCAATTGCGCAGCTTAGAGGGAACCTTGCATCCAAGTGTTTATACAATATCGTATATTACTTTCTATTCTAGTTGATATCAAGAATCGTAACTTTGGCTTCCAGTCAAAAAAATTAGGACTTGATCTCAAGAACCAACTCTAATATAGAGATTTTCACCACAAAAACACTGTGCCTTGTTTAAAAATTAAACCCCTAAAAGTACCCCACCTAACTTGAAGACCCCAGTCGTGGCACTTGCTACTAGAGAAAGGAAGCTTTACGAGATCGTTTCACAGTGCATGCATATTCTAGACATTTTTTAATAAAAAAACGAATCTTTTATTTTAAATTTCTTACAGGTTATATATGCAAAGCATCGAGA
Source organism: Styela clava (assembly GCF_964204865.1). NCBI lineage: Eukaryota > Metazoa > Chordata > Ascidiacea > Stolidobranchia > Styelidae > Styela > Styela clava. The sequence continues at coordinate 7,688,722 of NC_135252.1, forward strand.
TGATACATTCCTTCCAACTTGTTCATTGCAACTTCTTTCCCGAAGCACAATACCTAAAACAATTAAACACCTTATCTGGCATTGGATATTTTAAAGTGAATCATTCACCAACAAATTCCTCTAAATATTGTCCTCAAGAGTAGAGTGTCTATTAGTTGTTTGACAATCCAAACATAGTTTTCAACTGTCGAAAAATATGCATCTTTCAGCTTTATCGCCCTCGTCCATATTTGTCATCAGTTAATTGAACTTCAATTCTTCGACCATCAACTTCTGCACCATTAAAATGTCCTACAGCCAGAATTGCTTCTTCTGGTGTTTCATAATGAACAAATCCATATCCTTTAGAACGGCCATTATCGGTTTTAATGTCAGCAAATGTTACGTTTCCTGTCAGAAATAGAGGATTATGAAGGCGGGGTTACATTGCATCCTGCCCAGCATGTTTGGCGAATGAAATATCGGAAAACATTTTCGAAATACAGAACACTCTCAAGTTGTAGAGTTAGTTGATCTAAAACAGGGGTTCCTAAACCGCGGCCCGCGGGTCGATTACGGCCCGTGTATCGATTTAAAATGGCCCGCCGGAGTTAAGTGAAAAAATTTAACGGTTAAACTTTAACCGTGAATAAATGCTAATACGTTTAACGCTTCATGTATTTAGATACCGCCAATGATCAGTTATTGAATCAATAATTATGATCAGCTGATGCGCGTATTTAAAAATTCAATGCTAAATTCATACAAAAGTCAAATAAACATGTTTAAAAAAATGAATCTAATGAAAGTGAATCCACGGTGTTATCCAGTTATATTGTAGCCCACAAAATCACTAAAAAGAATCGCTCGTTTGTTGAAGTGGAATTTTTCCGCGAATGTATGCTGCAAGTTTTGGAAGTCATTTCTCCCGATTTAAGAAGTTAATTTTTCAGCATCAGTCTTTCTAACAACACAATTATGAACCTTAACAAAACAAAACTTCGGTCCGGACTGCTTGACAGATAATCACTTGAATGCGTTGTTGCGAATATAATGTACTGAATTGGAGCCACGTAAAGAACATCTGCCCTAATTACACCTACAAAAATATATAATTGGTATATACAAAAATAAACAACCAAATCATGTTGGCATTTCGTTTTTTTATACTTATTTACATTGGGATGTTTTTTGTGCAACAAAACAAGCCATAAGTAGCCTCATTTATACGAAGCCGTATATTTCAGATGAGCAAGTAACTTCAATCAGTTATCATAACAAACTGCGATGCTAGGTGTAATAATATCAAGCTTGCAGTCTATTTTAGTGCCTAATTTTTAAAATTTTCTCAGCCGTGGCGTCGAGCTCTTTTTGTCGCTCACCTTTTCTGGCCCGCGAATATCCTTTAGCTTCGAAATTTGGCCCGCGGTCAATCAACTTTGGGAACCTCTGATCTAAAACAAGGGTTCCCAAAGTTGATGGACCGCGGGCCAAATTTCGAAGCTGAAGGATATTCGCGGGCCAGAAAAGGCGTGACAGCACGGCAGGTGTTTCGGGCGCACTAAAGCGCCTGAGAAAATTGGCTACTTATGGCTTGTTTTGTTACACAAAAAAAATCCCAATGTATACATAAAAAAAACGAAATGCCAACATAATTTAGTTGTGTATTTTTGTATATACATGTTATTAGGGTTGGCTCGAAATCAGATGCTCAAACGTGGCTCCAATTTATTACATTGTATTCGCAATAACACATTCAAGTGATTATCTGTCAGTCTGAACATAAGTTTTGATTTGTTAAGGCTCATAGTTGTGTTGTTAGAAAGACTGATGCTGGAAAATTTAATTTTTATATCAGGAGAAATGACTTCTAAAACGTGCAGCATACACTTGAGGAAAAATTCCTTTCAGCAAACGACAATTCTTTTTAGTGATGTTGTGGGCTACAATATAACTGGCCAATAACGTGGATCCAATTTCATTCGACATTTTTTTGAACATGACTTTTGTATAAATTTAGCAATGAATTAAATTTTGAAATACGTGCGTAACTGACCATAATTTGAAGAATGCTTAGTCTCATAATGGCACTTAATATTGAATTCCTTTACAACTGGAATATTTTGTTGGCAAGGATGACAAATCGTCTGATTCTTTTCAATAAAGAAATGAGAAGGCTGCCATGTCTGTTTCCTGTGTCTAGTTTTCGTTTTTTTACATCTTTAAGCTTTCCTAATGTAGGGCTGATACCTAAAATAGTGCCATATGTAATCCTAATACCGGTACTTATAATTGAGATACCGGTATAATTGAATTGTTACGAATATACACAAGCTTAAATTGTGATAATGATGTAACAATTGGCGGTATCTAAAAAGCAAAAAGGTAAACTCATAATGTATTAAACATATTAGTATTTATTTAGTTAAATTTGGCGGGCCATTTCAAATCGTTAAGGCTCGCGGTTTGGGCACTCCTGATCTAGCAGTTGAATATTCATGAATACTGTTATTGTACAAAACCAATTAAAGTTTTGATGTTTAGGCTCATGTCTTTGTAGATATGCTAGTGCTCAAGTTTTTTTCAGGACGACCCCAAGCACAACTTTCAAGTGTCCAGTGTGACCCCAGGTCAATATATATATTTTTCATGAAACTTTAAGAGCTTCTTTCACTGGACTTTTGAGTTTAGTCATGTGGTGGTATTAAGTGAAATAAGCTAAAACCAAACAGTGATTTCACAATAAGCACGTACATTTTCTATAGCATGAGCATAGAGCAATGCTGATGGGCCTGTTTTACAGTAAGTCATGGTGCAAACTGCTAAATTTAAATAGTTGTCAAATCTTAAGATGATTTGTACATCCATCCTCTACCATACCTCAGCGACCCCATGACCTGTTTGCGACCTTACCTACCCTACCTATAACTCCGACCCAATTTGGGGTCCCCTGTGCTAGTGTTTAACATTTTCATGCGTTGCCTCATGTGCTTAACATTTTTATGTGTTACCGTATGAAAGGTATAAAATTAGTTTTAGGAAAATCAATAGTGCCCAAATTTCAACCTCAGATAAGCTAAGAATTAGGTCTGAAACATACCAACTCTAGAAAATATTTCTTTCAGCCTTTGCCATTGCAAACTGAATGGAAGATTTCTGATGAAAAGTGAGGTTTTTGGATCCCTATCACCACCTCTTCCATGATTGCTACTCCTTTTCAGTTCATTAGCTGAGCTCAAACTTCGATCCAGATCCCGTATTCTGCTGTCAACACGTGCTATGTCCCTGAACATTTACGTTAAGTTACAAAAATAGATACGGGTGAACATGCTGCCAGTCCATCCTTTATTTTATCAAAATAAGGATGGCGATAAGAGTAGGGTATCATTGAGCTAGACTGCTAGAGTAATCACCAAAAAATACCTGTTGTCTCAGTGGTAGTGACGAAAAATTTATCATCATGAAATGAAAATTTTCAGACTAAGAAATGCATCATAGACAACAGGATATGAGATAAAGCAAATGAAAGGATATTCACTAATGTTTGGAGAAGTATATGAAAAATGCCATTTCTTACATTTCTATTCGATCTCTATCTGTCATTTGTAATCCTGTCGATCGGCTACCATTACTGTATTGTTGATTTCCCAGTCTATTACTGCTGCTTGAAGAATTTCCTCTCATGGAATCATAGACATTGGTACCTATTTATAAATATACATTAAGTACATGATGTACATGGTCAATACCTCAGTCAATTGGAACATATTAAGAAAGTACAAAACTTTTGTGTAAAGCATCCAAAATTACTAAACTTTTGCGTACAAGACAATCATACTCTAAATACACTTTTTTATTTTCGTGTATTAGTAATTGAAGAATTTATCATCTATCGTTTCGGGTCACTCTGTATGATAGCACTGTCTAATTATTCCTAAGGTTGCCTAATAGACAGGTAATCCATAAGAATCTGATTAAGCATTATAGATGGAAATGTATGATGAAAAAGGTGATATTTGTACACCTAAATATGAACATTCCAGGTAAGAAGATGCAGCACTCAACTTCATAACAAGCGCAATCGAAAAAGTCCATTTTCACAGCAAATATTAGTACAGGGAGTCCTCGGGTTACGACGGTCGCGACTTACGCTGTTTCGAGGCTACGAACGCGCACTCCATAACGATGTTTCGAGGTAACGAATGTATAAAAATATAAAAGATAACACTGTACTGTAATATCTAAGCCCTTAAACTGGATCATTGTGATCAAGAAAATCTGTGCTTTGGGCTCATTGGTTTTCGTCATTTACATCGTGAATGACGTAGTAGACAATTGCGACATATTACGATTATGAACGACTAATCACTAAGCTTCAGTCACATGGTATACAGTTTCAGTGATACTGTACGGCGTACGCCATTTTGGTTGTTTAAGCCGGGTTTTCGTAACTTCTTTGATCGTTTTTTTTTTAACTTTTTGCCCTTTGTTATGGACTCAAAGCGTAAAACAGATGTTTCTGATACAGTACGATATGTATAGAGTAATTTATGTATTGTACAGTATAATGTTCCGACTTGCACTAAAATTCGGGTTACACCGCTTCTCAAGAACGGAACAACGTCGTAAGTCGAGGACTCCCTGTATATCGTACTAATCAATTATTTATTTTATAAAAAAATCTGGAATATTCAGCTATTGTCTATGATTCCAAGAAACTTACGTGAATGCTGTGGTAGTAAGCCAGAACTCATAAGACTTGTCAAGCTTGCAGCCAATGGTGACTGTTTAGAGTTCAAAGAAGAAAGTTTAAAACCGAGAGAGTCCTGAACAGGCGGTTGATTCATCGGCTTAAGAAGACCTGGTATTCCAGACAAGTTTCTTCCAGCTAAAAAGATTGGAAATCATAAACAGTGTTCACTTTCAGTATTGAAACTATGTATAGTACAGGTAATTTGATATTATTGTTATAACATTTAGAGTCTATGCTTCACATCAGGGGTGTGCAACCTTCAATAAAGGAGGGCCAGATACAAATAACTAGCTGAAACTGCAGGCCGCATCTTTACTTAACATAGGCTTTCTAATACTTGTGGACACAATCTTATGACATGCGTTGTTCGCTTCGGCTCAGGTATATATGCTTTGCACAAGTGATTGGAATTACTCGCACATACTAGATTAAAACCTCATTTTGCGGGCCGCACACCATTGGGTTGCACATTTCTGCTTTTCATCATGAATCCCATAACAATATTGAAGGGTTCATGTCAAAATAATCAATGACAATTGGGATTAAAAACGTTAAAATAAGAATTTGAAAAGTAGTCAATTTAGTAGAAATTTCAATAATAGTAGATTCAACTGATTTTTAAACATATATTTTAAGTTATTAGTTTCTTTGATCCATCCTCTCATAATGCTTGTGTCTCTTCTTTAAGAATACACAATGTCAATTGTCGAAATTCACTGGCCTTTTAGAAATTACGCGTCAAAATCATAAAACGACAACTTGATGGCCATACAGACAATATATTTAAAAAAAATACATACAATTCAAACCACTTTCAAGGAGTTTTTTCTTAGCTGCCAACATTTCTAGTTCCACAATATCCAAGTTGCTTTGAGAAGGTGCTGTTAAACAATATCAATATAGATTACGACATCAAAATGAATTTTGCATTTTTTAACTACGGCAGGTATATTTTAACTGTAGGAAACTATAATTGCAATAAGCAAAAGCCTACTGCAATAGTTATCACTTTTCCTATGGCAGTTGTGAAAATTACCGTAATTTTGAGATAGTCTCAGTCTAAAAGCAACTTGATAGATGGGTTTCTGTTGGAATTTTTCAAGATTTATGAAGAATTACTAATGATTTCATCAAGATTTACCATATGTGAATCTGTAGCAATAGCTATTGATTAATTATTATTCTAAGGAAATACATTAGTTTAATGATTGTGGGATTTAATATGTCAATGCATTTATTACACATGATATATATAGTTAGATGGGAATGAGTTGGAAAATTTGTAGACCTTCAGAAGTAAAAAGAAAAAAAAATAACTACCAGTGAGGGATTCCAGTTGGGGAAATTCAGTGAAGCAAATTAAAATTTGTTGTCTCAGTGGTAGTGACGAAGATAATATCATGTTACAAAAGATATTCTTTTGTCATACTACATAGGAATGCATCATTGACAACATATATTTTTAATGATACGCAATGGTTAAAAACACCAACCATTGAGACCGAGTGACTGTGCCGGTGTTACAAATAAAATTTTCAAACCTCTCAAAGGGTTATCTCCAGACGCTAAAGCATTTAAGTTGAGGGCTGGACCAAGGCCTTGTAAACCACTGGGCAGCTCCTTCTTGGATGATCCAACACTTTCTCTATCCAATCTAACCACCATTGGCCTGTCATACAACTTTTGATCATTGAATAAGGCTGAATTAGGTTTGTTATTAAAGAAAATACAAAAGTAGAGAGTACAAAAAAAATACAGCATCAAAAATATAAAAATGCTACCAATTTGCTGTTGAAAATAAAAATGTTGGAATAAATGTACGGAAAGGATACAGATTGCTTGTAGTGCTTCAAGTGGAGTTTCATAAGTAATTGTTGCCATTCCTCGACTTGTGTTATCATGGTTCAGCTGCATATCAATTTTCACAATAGTTCCAGCAAGTTTGAAAACTTCTTTCAGTTTCGAGTACGATACGCTATAATCGAGCTGAAAGAATTTTTTTCAGTTATTTCATGTAATTGTGCCTAAACTGTGGAATTATAAATTCAGCAATCACCCATAAAAATTTCGACAAAGGTGTTCTCTGCATCTTGCAGAATCAGTATGTTGATAATCTGTAATTAAGGTACCTTACCTCCAAAAGGTCACTTTAATATTACTGGTAGTGGTATATATTTATGAAATACGGTACTACAGTTTATATAGATATATATAGAGATGGGCAATTTAGAATAATAAATCCAGAAGGATCTGAATCTCAAAGTATTCAAATTCAAATCCAGACGGACTCATGAATTTTTATATTTCCTGCTTCTAATTTATTAATCAAAGACGAGTGTTTTCTTTCGCATCAAAATCTCTTTGTTCGATTATATTCGCATTTCCGTAAAGGCGGCAGACATCAAACACGGTAATCTCACCCCGCATATTCAGAATAAGTAGGCGGTGATGAACACCTCACGGCGAAGACTCGTTATTACTTTCTAGTTAGCATATAATAATAAGTATTGATGTCGACGTACAACTTACATTGGCAACAAAAATAGTATCTGTGGGCTGATTTCCATGAGTAAGTTCTAATATCGTCTGATTAATATTTCTTCCAGAACTAAAAGAACCCATGGATTGCTGTCTATCATCCTGGTTAAAATGAGACTGTGGTTGTGGGCCATGTCCAGGCATGGGTGGAGGTAATGACATCAAAGACTGTATGTGGCCTGGTCTGTCATGTGGACCTCTGCCCATTTGATTTTTATTTGCATCACGCCGCATAGATCTTTTCACAAGGTCACCAAAAGGATCCTAAGATAACAAAAAAACAAACATTTAGAGATGATTCCTAAAAATGCTAGAGGTAGTTAATTTTGTTTAGGAGACTAGGCTATAGAACTAACATTTCTATTATTTATAAACTACCTAATCTTTGATTGTAGCTACGGTATATGGTTAGTGTAGAAGTCAAATGAGGTTGTCTCAGTGGTAGTGACGAAACATATAATTACACCATTGTAGAGTTTCTTAACCCTTCTGCAATATCATGTAATACATCATCGACAACCAGCAAACTTTTCATTGAGAATCTAATCCAACATAGGCTTTCTACTAATGTTGAAGGCTCAATATATAAATGATGCAACTGAGCAGTAAAGACTAAAGCATTCCTTCCTTATCCATTCTCATCAATCCAGTATTAAAAGGGATCGGATAGGTTAGATAATGATTAACGTAAATACTAAATATGATATACCTCTTTCACGACTAATTTTCTATCGTTTAACATGTATCCATTCATTTTGTCAACGGCATCTCTCATCAATTCCTTTGTTTTAAATTCGACAATCCTGCATGAATACGAGTACAAGATTTTTATTCCTATTCAATTATTTATTCAAGTCAGGTACCACTTCCCTTGTAATCATTGAGTTAACGGATTTTGATGTGATCAAGGAAGCAATTGAATCAACGGCTAAAGTATACCCATTAAAAAAATGATCGGTATGAAAAACAAGAACAGCACAAAGTTCATTAGGGACCTGAAGCGCTACAATTTCAAGCCTTAAAAATCAGAAGTCGAAATGGTCAATCAATGGGTCAGTAAGAAATTCGAGCAAATTGATAAAGCTATATGATAAAAACTGATGACGGTAATTTGGCTCCCGTACTTTGACTACAGTAGCAGAGGGAAAATCTGGCCTTCAACGACAATCAATGCTATAAGAAGGCAGTGCAAGTTGAAGTTTGTATTTATCTAGCTCCACACAAGAATAACCCAAAATCAAAATTAACTTTGGAATCACCAAAAAGCAAAACAGAACAAGATATTTATTACGGTAGATAAACCAATCAACGTCAAAGTAGAGGTTGGGAAATACTGATGGAAAAAATACCCGACCAGGTCAGATAAGGTCAAACAATAGTTTCCAAGGCATGAAAAATCTTGCTAAATATCAACTTTGTAGCAGCAGCAAAATCTGAATAGCCCACAATAAAGACGTGTTCTAAACTTGACACTGTGTAGTCTGAGTCTTCCATGATTCATTTCACCTTGACAATATCAAATCAACTAAACTTATTTTCTGTCAACAATGCAGTTGCTAATTCACATTGAATTTCTGTGCATGTGCTCTAATTTGATATTCAGTGAATTACTTCACTTAAACAACCCAGACAGGATATACTCCAGGATGAAAATATTACGAAAAAATTATCTCTGACAAAGTTACTGACCATCAGAGCAAAGTTTACAATCAGTATAGCAGTCAGCAGTGGAATAAAAGCAACAGAAACATCGCACAATGTCTCAAATATGGACTTACTCTCCATCCATTACTTCTCATTGAAACTCGAAAGCAAATTTTTATCATAACATATCAATGTAACTTACCCATATCCCTGAAGAAATGAATGAATTTGAAGAATGAATTTGTAAGTTCATCAGCAATACAAGTTGAATCCAAACAATGTGAAACAATTCGAGAAAACAAAAATACCACAAAGTTAAATAAGGAATTCAGTGAATTTCTGAATTATTACGCATGACATAGCGCTTGATATTTGGTGAGATCAACTCAAACAAGGAGTAAATCGAATACTTGAGTATGCTTCAATAATATCTTTACTTCGTAAATAAATTACTTCAATGAAATAAACAACATACAAACACAAAGGTAATTTCATAATCTAGCTTCTTTTGACATTATCAAGGAAGATATAAATGTAGTATTCTGACTACAGAAACGGTATCCGAGATATACCATATGGGAGGTCAAGATAACATAGCCGAACAATCAGAAAAACAAAACTGTTTCTTGAGCATCGATTCAGCAGTAAATGATAATATTTCCATATCCTTTCGATATTTTCAAATTTGGAACACAACAAAAGTGGACACCTTTGGTAATATGATAAAAGTATAGTCAGGGACAATATTGAAACCAATGCATATCTAATGGCAATCCGTTAATCCGTGGGGAAGGGGATGGTTAATTAAGAAACACCCATTAAAGATATCTTGTACACAATCTCATTGTCACAATTATTCGACCTAAGCAAACACGAATTTGGCAAGCAAACTTGTAAAATATTCTTCAAAGTCAAAAGTTTCTGAGTGGAAATATAAATCGATTAATAAATTTCCAAGCCAAAATTATATGAAAAAATGAGAAAACAATTTCATTGCATTATAACGAAAGTAATTTCAATTTACAGGTGATTATGAGACTAACAAAGTGAAACAAGTTGTACCTAGTGTCTTTCACATTTAAGAGAAACACCAACAAATCAAATTGCGAGAAGCAAAAACCTTCCAATAAGCCTTGCTGTTCCAAGAGAGCAAATTAAAATATCAATAATCGTTAGAGACCAATTCAAATGTCGTGCAATATGACCAGCACTTTCAGTAAAACGAATTATGAAGATTACCAATCCTTCAACACCAGTTTTCTCTACAAGTTGAAATAATCGCTGTGACTATTTTGGAGGTCTTAATAACAAAATCTGATAACAAGCCAAAAAGCAATATTGAGACATTGGCCTGTAACGCCTCTAACATGTGTCTGCTTGTAAAGTCAGCACTCTGCTACCTTTATTCAACAGTAAGAAATTTACTGACCTTCGAATTACCAGCTTCATCATTCATCAGTTCGACATAAGTTACAGAATCTGTACCAACTGCAGACAGTAGAAACAAAAAACGATTGAAGGGCGATATACGAGGGTAAATAACAGCGTTATTTAATTGGGGGAGTGGGATCAACTTTTGAAACTCGGAAGGGGAATTTAGATTCACCAATGTCGGTGTGTTTTCACTGCTTTCAGCATTCTTTTTCCAATTAGCATCGTGCTTTGCTCATGGAGTTGGGGGATGTGCAGCCGTATGATACACTGATCTATTTCTCAACGCATATGCTACTCAATACATATACTTTTGTGTTACATTGCTGATACCTATTCTAAAGTTCGTCAATAGCTGCAGTAATGTGCAGCGACTTTTTAGATTAGTGTTTGCAAAGAATCGAAGATGACAGTTGGTAAGTAGGAATTTTTTAAAGTTTGAAAGTTGGTAAGTTTTAAGTATGGTATATTTCTAGAACATTGTAGAGCTGAAACAATGTAGAAAAAATGCATATTTTTAGAATTTTCTTTGTACAAAAGAGCATTCATTTTCAGATTTTCATGAGGGCAATTTGAACACACTCTCCCTAAAAAGTGAGAAGTATATAAAGAATATGAGTACACTGGAATATAGTAATGTGCGAAACAATTTACAAACACCCTATGTATTGCAATGTCATGTTCCAAATCGATGCCATGAACAAAGTTTGTAATTTATTCAACCAAACCAAGCACCTTAGAACTAAGACTGTGTGAGTCCGACCATGGAACATTATGGGGTGAATTTTATAAAACATCACCAGGGAAATTAGATGACAGAACGACTAAATGGCAACTGTAATCAGACTAAAAAAATAAAGATTAATTACTTTGCTCTCGAAAAAGATCCTTGAGAATCTGCCATTTTTGATCATATGGAATATTGCTCACAAATATTCGATTATATGGAGGATTTTTGTTTCCTCCAGGTCTGCTTCCAATAATATCTTCTCTTGAATATGGTGTTGGTCGAGATCTCTCTCTTTCGCGACGTCGTTCTGCATGTCTTGGACTTCCGTCGCTACAATAAAAAACATGGTTGCATAATAGTTGAAAAAAAAATTGAGTTTCAATATTTTGAAAGTTATGGTACCATAGTCATAATTAAGTTTATTTTTTCCCATTCCGTAAAAAATAACATACGAAATTACCAAAATACAAAACTGAAAACCATTAAATTTGAAGATCAAATCGTTAGATTAGGTTACATACCGGTACTGAAGTGGAATGGATCAAACACTCACTTTCTGCCATCCATATCCTTGTATTCGTAGTTTTGCAGAATGCAGCAGATACTAGACTATTTTAATTTGCCCTTTTCGGATAATTACGGTACTAGCACCCACCAGCAACTACTGGTAGTAAAAAGGCACTGGGATAGATTACAAAGTCTTATTGATAGGGAGAGAGAACCTTTTTGGACTACCGATACTGGTAACTTATGTACCGTACCTATTAAATTTAAAAAGAAGGCAAACAAACTAGTCAAATTCGCGGAAAACTACGATGTACGTGGATAAAATCAAGTCTGTACGGTAAACCACTTAGATCCCCAACCCGCGCGAACCCTGACTTCTCACAAACACTTGAGCGCTGAAATAGGGCAAGATATTCACGAAAAATATCTTTTTTGATGCTTTAAAATTTTATTTTGCCAATTGGCACTTACAAACTGTTCTACATGTTGATTCGAAATAATCTGATGTTTAAAAAGTACTGATGGTTGATTTCAGGCGCGCAGACAGGATTTTCAAAACGTGGTGTCAAAATAAAAAATTCCCATTCCCGTATGAAACAGTCGCCGCGATAACGGGCTCGTTGAAAAAAAGCCGAGTTTTCAGCGTTATAATGATTTAAATATCCAATCAATGACAACTACGAGAATTCAAAATGTCCTTCTATATTAATTTAATTGTGCCCAACATAACTCGCGGTTTCGTCTTCTTACGTCAAAATAAAAATATTACTCCTATACAATGAAAATACCTGAAAGTTCAGTAGTAAATCAAAAATACATATTCATCGCTTCGAAATACACACGCAACAATTGTCGCGATTACGCCACTTGTTAAATATAAAAATGTGTGGTAAACTACCCGACCCCTAACACCCCCCCCCCCCCTCTAGCTGCGCCACTGGCTGATTTTTCCCAGTCAAACCAAATCTCCTCCGGAGACACAGTCACCATCAACGACTAAAATAACGTGACCATAGAGTTATGTGATTTGTAATTAAATTTTGGAAAAACGCCTAGCAAAATCACCGTATTTATGTCCTACGCCTGAAATCTTTGTGGGTGAAAAGTGGATGAGCGCGTTCAAAATCGTGAATTTTACGTCACATTCAAACATTTTGTTTATAACAAATGCATGCTGGAGTGCAGTATGTAAAATGTGCACAACAATTGAAATTTTAGCAGTCGCTCAAGTACTTTTCACTGAAGAGTAGAGTAGGACATATATTTAGGGTAAGACGGTAGGCTAGTTCTTGGATTTTCAGGCACGGTCGCAAACATTGACTCGTTTCCGTGGTGGTCCGCTATTCGTTGTCTTTACAGAATTTTGGTACAAAACGAATAACGCGATACCGGCAGTCATTTTGTCTTCCGGGAACGCCAGTTTAGTTGCAGCAATCAAAAAATAGTTCAGAAAAATCAACAACATGCTGGGCCAGTTGATTTTTTCGCACCGGTACCGGTACATTCCTCCTTTTGAATATTTCGCAACTCTTCATTCCTCTCACATTATGCATAAAAACTCTGCTAGTTGGTCATCCTGTAATGGACTACGCCTACGGTATTAGCCAGGAATACGCGCGACTTGCACTTTGCTTTTGGTACCCTGCGATCGGTATGTTAGTCGTTGCCTGCGATCCAGGACTCGAGTCCGTGACGTCATAATGGGAACGCAAAATGTTGGGGCAGGTCGAGATATCTTCCCTGTCTACCACCAAAGTCCTCAATTTTGTTGTCATTCCTAGCATTGTAACGTCGCAGCCATTACCTAACGGCCTGAAAGTCATGAAAAACAGAATTTTGATATACGGTACTGTAAATGGTAGAGATTTGCTTCTTCAATGTTGCACAGTTTCTAGCAGAAGTGTAAATGTAAACATTCGAAAAGTCACTCATTATTGACTTAGCATTCAAGTTAGCCAATAATTTTGCCTTGTGAAAAATTTGTTTCTTTCTGCTTTAAAAGGGATCATTCCTATGGTGACAAAACTCCTGAAAGACATACATAAGTCCCCAATGCAGAAAACAGCAGAAAATATTAAACGCTGAACATTTTATTTCATAGCTACTTTGTATACAATAAAAGTATGATGTTATTTTCCTGTAAAGATGTTTGAACAAGGTAAAAAATACTAATACAATAATTGAGACAAATGGCACAGCTATGTGCTAGGAACCGGTGTCAAAAAAAACAGTCACTGTTAAACTTTAACACAAACTGTTAGTACTATGTCCAAAAATTAGATTTTCAGAAACTAAAATCAGTGTTTAGGAAATTCAATTATTGTTTGATCAAACAGAGTTGACTGAACAATGACCTATATAAACTTTTGTATCTATGCTTAGAACTCACTACTGAAAAATTTAATACTAGAAACCGATATGTATGTCAGATACTATTCATATATCTCTAACATCAACACAACATACGGAACACTGTTAAATCAATGGGAAATTTTCAACAATGGCATAAGCAACAGACATACCACATCAGGCAATTCTGTTCCCAAGTTGGACTCAATCTTACTACTTGAAAATTATTAGAAAATAAGCAATGAATTATTAAGCTCCTCCAAAAGTAATCATAGCCATCAAGCACACAAAACAAACTTAAAAATCTCTGCATGGCCAGAATAAGATTTATGTTGTGCATGATTAGAAATCCAGTCAACACAGCTGATGTAATTGTAATATAATTCCAAGGAATACATATGCAATTCAAAAATATCTCTCACAGAACATTTGACACGGTGCAATCTAGTGACTAAACTGGGAGTAGAAAAAGCAAAATTAACACAGGTATGATTCAGAAATTCTGACTGATTAGTGTCATAAAACGAACTGTCTGTCACACTGTTAGAAAGCACTTCGTATTTGTATATTCACTTAGATATAATATTACAAAGTTGATAACCACATTGCATGCTTGGGAAATTACTCAAATCTAACACATATTTTACATTTCATTGATAAAAAACAGGTTATATCATATCACTTCCAACCTTTTTAATTATCGGTAGTCCAACAAAAATCAAAACAAGTCTGAACATAAATTTAGCAGTAACCTCAATCATTTGTAGAATTATGGTAAAACAAAAGTCTGTGCCACATGAAAGATATCCTGCACAGGGTTCAAATTAGGTAATTCCAATGTGAATGAATAGGTTTTAGCTTTACTGAATACAAGTTTTAGAGAGGACAGTTTGCATCAGAATTAACAAACAATCATGTCATAATTCCGAATGATTAAATATGAAGCACGTTTAACTTATTTTTTTCATGGTTAATGCGTATTATTAAAGATTATCTTGAACAGTGTTGAAACAGACATGACAATGAACTTTGTTAATAATACATAGAATGATTTATTTTTCGAATTTCTACCAATGAAATTGGTCAGTTTTATTGGATCAAAATTTGAATAAAATCTGGTATAGATTACTATTTATCTGCATTATAGATTAATTCTTATTCATTTGGACTGAAGCTTCTGGAGTAAATTTTGATTATGAACATCGCAAGTAGAAAGGCGTTAGTTGACATATTTTAATGCTTGTGGAGATTCGAGCCAAGTCAAACAAGAAACTATCGAAGTAAGTTTAATTTAATTTTCAAAAGTCGATCAGCTAGCTTCAAGTGGGAAAGAGACTGTTGTCTCAATTTCATGATTGACAATCATGAAAATTCAATATGTATACATAAAGAACCACCTTTTATTGTTTAAAAATACTCATTCTATATGATTACTATTCTATGTATGTTAAATTTATTTTAATATATCGGACACACAGCAAAGTCCTATTCACCAAGCATACAATAATTAAATAGCATAAATAACATTGTATGGCATTCGTACATAAAAAAATTAATTGAAATCAGAAGGTTAATAAAGACGTTGGTGATAATTGACACAAAGAACAAAGCAATGCTTCACAATCTCAAAAAAATGGTTTAACCAGGCCTTTGTTAAGATATGGAGAGGTTGAAGGTTTAGTTTGTGTTACAAAATGATTACATTTGAAAAAAGAAATGACTTTATATTTCATCTTGATTTACATGATTACAGAAGAAAAAAAATCGAACATATCCAAATAAATCATTTGGGCAGCTCAAATAAATGTGGCCTTAAATTACCTTTTAGCAGATCACGAGAATACAATACAACGAAAAGCTGTCATTCACTCAATTCAAATTTTGAGTGATATTATTGAAACTAAAGCAATCATAATCAGATCATGTTTAATTTAAAATATACTTTGGTAAAAAAGAATGAAAGCATGGCACAATTACCCAATGACATATTAATCGCAAGGTAAAGTCGAAGACAAAAAATTATATAACAAAATATTTGAATCAACAGTTTTACTGTTTCATGAGTGGAATAGTGGAATTTTTGATGCACCATTCAGGACAAAAGACAATGATAAACGATTATTTATTACCAATTTCATTATTTCTTTCTAGACAGAAGTCAATTTTAATCTCCATATATATTCGTATTTGCAGAAATATGGCACCAACCATCATACTATGTTGATAAATCCTAACTGCGAAAATCCTTTCAATTATGCAAGCCACATCGGGAAGGAAGATAAACCAAAATCGAGGCAGATATCAAAATAAAAATATTTTCAAGGCCTTTAACGACATGACAATACTTGAACACAAAATATGCATTTGAGAAAAATTGCATTTTGACTTACTTTTTAACACATTATTCAGGATTATTTTTCCAGTTAACCAAAAAATCGAATTCCTATATCATCCATGCTATATATTTCCATTAGAAAAATTTTGACAAATTCACATTACTAAACATCTAGAAAACACTTGGAGAATGGCATATTATATTTTTGCCACCATCGATTAGTCATCTGGAGCAAGCACAAGGTAACACAATACCTGGTCTGGTACCAATCAAAAATCATTCTGCGGCGATATGTTAAGTCAATGTATTGACGGGAGAGGACGTCACACAGCTAATAATTACTTGTAGAAATCCAAAAAAATACTCGCCATGGTAGAGTTTATATTAAACAAGTACACAACATGATCCTCTGTTACCACCACTGGGCTTGCCAGGTTTTTTTGTAGGTGCACACTGCCGTCTGTAAAATAAGGTTCCCAAAACTTATTATACTTCAGGAAACAATGCTTTGAAATCTCACAGTGTGATGTATGAAAATGATAAAAAACGGTGATATTGGATTGCTTCAACATTTCTTAATGTCTACTGTAAGAAAAGCCTAAAAAAAAGTCCGAATAGAATATAAATAAACTTCACCCACCTTATTAATCGAACAACGTCTTGAAATCCTTTATCTACATTTTGCGGCGGATCCTTGGCACTCGTTTCGATATAAGGTATCTAAAAGTAGCAAGCAAGCTGCAAACAGTGGTTGATTCATGGAATATAATTGGCAGGATTTAATTGAAAGCAGGGTTAAAAAATTTCTAGTAGAAGCGGACAGTTGTTTTGTTTATGTGAATAGAGAATAAAATGATGAGGTATACAAACTTTAAATCTATCGGCCATATCTCTTCCTTGTTCTTCAGTTATGCTCCTTTGGTGAATTAGATCAACTTTATTCGCAACCAGAAGCATGGGAAAGGTTGTCCTAAAATATATGACCATTTTTCAAGGTGATGGTATCAGTTAAAAAATTGAGTTACTTAACTCTCTTGAGTTTCAAAATAATACTTTCCTTCAATAAGAAAATGAATGGTGTTTTAATATGGGAGCATCCAAGATACAACGAAGTGCTTTATAGAATTTTCCATTCATCACAAATCTTGCAGGTTACAATTAGGGCTGTCCAAGCGAATCGAATATTCGAAATCGAATCGCAAATTATTCGAAGTGCTTTTCGGCCAATTAACGAATCCCTAAAATTTGGTACAAAATGAGCCTCACAACCACCTTTGCAACACGTTTTTCACCGGGCAAGCAAAAACATGTTCCAATCGCTTTCTTTGCTGTAAAAAGGTCTCTCTCTCATATTGCCCGGTGACATGTAATTATCCATTTCATGCATGGTTTTAAATGAAAAGTTATCGGTAACAATGATTTAAAGATGAGGTTTTTGAGAGAACACAAGAAGAAAAGAGCAAATTTTGTGTCAGCAAAAACGCCAGTTCTATAAATAGAATCAATTTGTAGCTGTTGAGTCAGTAATCATAGGAATATGGTACTGGACTGAAACACGTTTTGGAGGTCCAATACCTTTTTTCAATAGAATTTGTAATTTCCTCTAATGGCAATACTTTGTTTCATCCATTTATTGCTATGACAAATAATTGCACTCTTGTGAGTTGATGGCTGTTGTACAGCAACAATATGGTCATCAAATTATAATGTCATCAAACTAGCTCTGAATTTTTGAGTTCCCGAAATGCAATTTTGAATTTTATAGGCAACAGTTATATCTATATTAATAGTTGTTTATCATTTTACTGAAAAATAACACAAAGAATATCGGGTTAATAATACTAATGATAATAGGATTAAAATAGCAACTATGGGCATTAAAAGAATCTGTGCAATTTCCAACTCTTAAAACTTGTTAGTTTTCGAAACCCTAATTTTTTGACCAGTTCAAGGAGGCTTGTAATCTCCTTTTATAAACACTGGAAACATAGGTATGCAAAATATTTGCAATAATTTAGATATAGCTGCACATACGTTATCACAATATTGAAGAGGAAGTTTTTATTGTACATTAGTGACAAATTTAGGATTGCGCAATAATATTCGATTATTCTGTTCGATTCGACAAAAATGTTCGATTCGAATCAAAAAAATATTCGATTTTGGACAGCCCTAGTTACAATGACTCCTCTTGAAATAAAAGTATGCACGATTAAATGGGTAATGAAGATAAAAAAAATATGATAGAAAACAAAATATTTAAAATAAAAACAATATATTTTTTCAAATATGAATAAAGAAAAGTTATGTGTATGAATGGAATTTTTTTACAAGCTCTTTTTTACATACTTATCTTTAACACGCAATATCAATTCATGAAACTGAGGAACATTCTCATAACTTGATTTATCTGTTACACTGTATACGATGAGAAATCCATCACCTGAAAAATATAAAAATGTTATGTGCTAAATTTGTCTAGATTCCTATTATATTCACATTTTAGTATTCGACATTTAAATCTAGATAAAGAATATTGAATGTAATTTTGCCATATTTGAATGCCTTTTTGTCGTGAAAATCCAAGTAGGTGCCATATAGTGCTTTTCTGAACCATTGGACATGAAAGATGAAATAACATACCCGTTCTCATATATTGTTCTCGCATCGCGCTGAATTCTTCTTGACCAGCTGTATCTAACACTGTTTGAAAGTAAGTTATATTACAGGACATTAACAGCAGATTTCCAATTAATAGGAATAAGAAAATGCCTAAAAACACTTCAATGCAGTGAAGACCACATAAATTAACTTTATTAAAAAACTGAGAACAAAAACTGCTTACCATCCAGTATACACCATTGTCCATCGATGTCTGTATGTTGAATATAGGAATCTTCAATTGTAGGATCATAATCTTCCACAAACATTTTTTGAAAAAATTGAATTGTCAATGCGCTTTTCCCTACACCACCATCTCCAACAACAACAAGTTTATATGTTGTTAAATTTTCATTGTGATTGGGAATGGTTGCCATTTTGATTTGTTTCAGTTGAATATCTTTATAAAATGTCCACTATTTGCAAATCTTTGTAGGTATTCTGCAAGCTGGGTCGACAGGTACGGTACTCAGCTGGTTCAATTTAAGTTGTCATGTTGATTTAGTAAACAATAGCTTATATTCTGAAAGTAACAATATGATGGAGATTCATTGACCGTTTGGAATACTGTAATATAAAATATCGATCATCTTCCGGTAACTACGAAGCTAAACCAACAGTTCTATAAAGTTCTTAATGCAGTGATGTAAAACTTCATGATTATGAAATCTTATCAAATCAACGGCATTAAAAACATCTCTCGGTTTGATTAATAGTCAGTAAACATTTGTTGTCTAGGCACAGTCTGTCAAACAGTCAAAGTCAATTTCTGATCTGAACCCTCACGTAATATCTGGATTGCACGAGTAATCGGCAATAACTCTCATATAACCTTCTCTCAATAATTAAAGTCAAGTACCGTAAAATTTGTACCATCATAAATCTTTTTTTTTTTTTTTTTAAATGGATCCACAATGTGGATTATTCAATATGTAAATAATAAATAAATTAAATATAAATAAAGATATATTGTGTACCGCAAGTGAACAAACATATATATCAGTAATATCAAGATAATTCCATCAGATATAATATTCCATATAATCCAGGGAGTTCCAATAATTCATTGTTGATTTCGTAATACAAATTACATAGTTTATTTTTATTTATTTAGCATGAAAAAACATAATTTTATAATTATTCACAAGTTATTACAAATCATGGCAAGTTCTTTTATATAACAAAATTCCTTTCTCACTTTTTCTATATTTCTTCTCATTAAAAGTGAGTTCCTAATTTTCATAATAACATTATTTATGCTTGGGTTATGATTTTGAAATATTACAGCGTTACGCTCCAACCAAATTTTATATCTTGCTGTACAAAATAACAATATAATAGCATTACGTTGTATAATGGATAAATTTGTATAACAGTGGTCATTTAAGTCCAATAAAATGCAAGTTTTATAATTATTTTTTATCACACAGTTACTCATTTTTAATGCCACAGAAAAGATATAATCATAGACATTCTGAGTAAGAACACAATTCCAAAACAAATGAGACACAAATTCAGAATCTTGTTTACATAACACACAAATATCATCCCCAGAAATATGTTTTATTCCATCATAAATCTGACCATCATAAATCTGACCCAAACCAAGCTGGCCGGCGACATTGTTCATTATACCAGCTGAACAGCGATTCCACAAAAGTTGGAAAACGCCCGCTCTTGGTACGCAGGTGGCGCTCGTGAGCAACCAAAATAGGATTTTGTATATTTTACGTCAGAGAGAGCAACAATGTTTCATGTCATTGGAGAGAGCAAGTCGACTTATTCATATCAGTATATTGGTTTATTTCGACTCCACAATCAGCACCACAGAAGATGAAATATTTGACAAAAATCAAATACATAAGAACTGAATATAGAATCAGGATAGAAAACAAACCTCAAAGTAAGGTTTAAAGCGTACGGAATTTGAGTTAGATGGTGCGGCAAATTTTTATTTTATTTAATTCGTTTGTATAGTTTTTTTTGTTTACTAGGTTACTAGGTAAGTAATTCAATACTTTTGAGTGAGTGAACACTTACCACTTTTTCTGACAACACCTTCCAAACCAAAATATGCACGTTTTAGTTTTCTGTAATCAGTTTTATTTATTGGACACGTTTAGTGGACATAACGATCGTTTTGTTGTTATTGGACACGTAGTGGACATAACGATCGTTTCAATATTATTTGGTCTTGTTGTTGTTGTTGTTGTTCTTTGACACTTTTTGGACATCTAGTGGAAAATCTAAAAAACCGCTTTTCTCTTTCATTACTGGACCGATTGCTTCGAAATTTTTACTGGTTAGAGATGAAATTTTTCTTCAGAAGGCTATTACTTTTATTTATTTCAAATATTTCTGTTAGCTCTGTGAGATTTGTTTTTGTTTGCTATGACGTCACCAAACGTTCTGCGGACGCATAGCCGACACTCCTCTTCTTTTTGATCACGTGCCATCGAACGTCGATGGTTCGTAACGAAGTCCTTACGGTACTTTGCTACGATTTTTTCCTTACGCTGTCTTACTACGGTACCGGTATTGTACCGTACAGTATTGCAATAATGTTGGTTTTCTTTTCTGCGGGGACGTTACCGTACCGCCTTAGCGAAAGTTGGAAGTCCTACTGTACTGCTTCGCTTGGTGTGAATATATTTGTAGACTGTAATCTGACGGTACGGTAAACCGTACTGTACTGCGAACAGACATGTCCATATATTTGGGCGTAGCTCTCTTGTGTTGTTCTTTGCTACTTTTTGGACACCTAGTGGAAATAATAAAAAACCGCTTTTCTCTTTGATCACTGGACCAATTGCTTTGAAATTTTTAGTGGTTAAAGATGAAATTTTTCTCCAGAAGGCTATTACTTTTATTTATTTCAAATATTTCTGTTAGCTCTGTGAGATTTGTTTTTGTTTGCTATGACGTCACCGAACGTTCTAAGAACATCGGACGCCATTTTGTGTCCTACTGTACTGCTTCGCTTGGTGTGAATATATTTGTAGACTGTGATTTGACGGTACGATATGTTAGTCGTTGGGTAAACCATATTGTACTGCGAACAGACGTGTCCAAATATTTGGGCGTAGTTCTCTTGTTTTGTTTATCAGCTGCTATGCTAATTATGGAGTCGAAATAAACTTATACTTTTTCCAAAAATAAATGATACGTGTTCACATGACAGTCATTGGCGTTCACTCACCTAAAAGAGTTAAATTAAATCATACATATTCACACGAACACAGCTGAATTGTTGAATGATAATGGTATGTTGGGAAAGTATCACCGCTAAAATGAAGCCATGTTATTATTTGAATATCTCACCGATGGCAAACAAGCGCAGCCTTGTTATTAGAGCCCATTTGGGATAATTTATGCTGAAGTCAATGCCATGTAAAAATCATTGTATTAAGTCGTAATTTAACTTTGTTGCTCTAATTGTAATATGTACCGATTTGCATGTGAGCATATTTCTGGATCGCAAAATTTCATTTAAAAATTTCGGGTCGTTTAAACAAGAGAGCTGTGCCCAAATATATGGACCCGTCACAAGGTGTCGCTATTTTTTTTTATTATGACACATAAAAAACGAATCTCTTGAAATCCACAGACATTTTTGAAATGAGTAAAATTAATAGCCTTCTGGCAAAAAAATCAATCTTTAACCACTGAAAATTTCAAGGCAATTGGTCCAGTATTCGAAGAGAAAAGCGATTTTTTAAAAACGTGTCAAAGAACAAGAACAACAACAACATAATATTGAAACGATCGTTATGGCCACTAAACGTGTCCAATAAGGGTCGTCACAATATCATCCAATTGTGTATTTTATTTATTTCAGTGTTTGTGTTGGTTTGGAGAGTGATCAAATTCTTCGCACTATTGAGAGGGCAAGCATCGTCAGCGAACAATTTGCTTAGAAGATTTGAGGAGTTCGATAAATCATTTATGTATAATAAAAATTCAAGAGGACCCAACACAGAACCTTGAACAACTCCACAGTGAATGGGCAACATTGGAGACTTATGAGAGTCCCCCTCCACAAATTGATATCTACCAAGCAGGTAATCACATAATAGGTTACCAGCAGTACCTTGAAAACCGTAATGCTCCAGATTTTGGATAAGAATGTTGTGGTCAACGGTGTCAAACGCTTTCTTCAAATCTAAGAAGGTACAACAGACAAGCTCACCTTTATCAATTTTGTCATAAATATACGAGATTAAGTCCACAATAGCATGGCTGGTAGAATGACTCGTTGGAAATCCAAATTGACATTTGTTGATACGATTAAATTTAGAGCAATGATTTAGCATTCTTTCTTTTATTATTTTTTCAAGAACAATGCCAATGGTGGACAGGATAGATATTGGACGGGTTATTTTTATTGCTATTTTTAAAAATTGGAATTATTCTGGCTATCTTTAATGAGGAAGGGAAAATGCCTAAACTAAATGATAAATTAAAGAAATTACTTAGAGCTGGGGATACAATACTATAGTTACAACAATACTAGTTATCATTAAATTTAATTAACCCAATTCCAAATAAACAGTGTTGCAAGTCATATAAAAAACCTGTTTCGGTTTCAAAAAAAAATATGTACTGTCGCGGACCATACTGTCCGCGTTTATATTGTGTGTGTATATATATTCTTACGTTTATAGACTGTAATGTTGACCCCAATTTACGGCTGTTTTGTCGGATTTGGACTCCGACCACTGACTGCATGTGAGGCAAAAACTGCCTTTCGGTCTCTCTTTCTCCGGCTGCCGCGTTGGCGGTCGGATGTGTTTTCAGTTTTCTAGTGATGTTTTGTTTAATCTGTTTGAGTTATATAATCTGTTTGGCTGGTATTTGCCGTACAATAAACAACCAATCCGGAACCTTTGAGTCTTCTGATTCATTCTACAACCACGGTAGCAACATCTTGGTCCGTGACAGTACTACAAAAACATAAAAAGATCTATCTGAAGCAACTGTAGCAACAACATTAAAACCTCAAACGATCTTCGATATCTACTATGATGTAATATAATGAACCATTTGTACTCTCTTGTTTTGTTTATTTGTATTAAATTTAGTAACTTCATATTTAGATATATTTTTGGGATCTTTTGTTTTTCAATCTAAATATTTTTAGATGTTTTTCAAGGTCAATCGGTATGTTTTTATTCAAACAAACATGGCAGCCCTGTGCGTCGGTTTGCTAGTCTTAAGATAGTATGCAAATGCTCGTCCGTTAGTCGTGTGCGGAGGACTGATTTGCACTTTATTGCTGTTATGAGCTACATGTATCAACTTTATTCAAGTTGCATCCCGTTCAGGTATTCACAGATGGAGGCCTACGGTACATCGTACATGTGCACATTATTTTTACTAAATCACCGAACGCATCTGAAAACAGTTTTTCTATGAATCCGACAATGAAATACCACTACATTGCGTTTTATACACAAGAAACATTGCAGGTCAGGCCTGGACGCGTTAACGTTCAGAGTAATAAATCGCAGGCGTCACCTCTTTTTGCATCGGCGAATGCGGAAGTCGCAACAGGTCAAAGGTTATGAATGTCCTTGATTAACTTTGCGAAACCCCTTTTCGAACACAATGATCTGACCAAAACTCGTTTATTTTGTTATAATAAAAATACGAAATGAGATCGTTTATTTTGTCACAATAAATATACGAAATGAGATCATTGAATTTACAAGTTAATTATAACAATAGAATAATATTTGAACGTGGTAAAGTGGAATAACAGGGGGAGATTTTTGTTTCATTTCTACAGTTTGTCGGACTGGAATCTTGATGTTAAATAACACGATAAAACTTACTCATAGTTGACATGATGGTACTATTTTAGTTTTTGTGGAAAAATCTCAACCATGTCGCGGGCCTAAAAAATTGCCTTGCAGGCGGCCCGCGTGTTCTGTTCTCTCTTTTTTTTATTAAAAACAATTCTTTGAATTTTCTATTGAACTATTCTAAACTTTCAATATGAGTGTTTCTGTTTCCATTGAGACAGATTGGGCAACAGTATAGGGTGTGGTCGAGTTATAATGATTGAAACATTGCTGGTAAAGCCGACTGAATAACACAGTGGCAACTGCCAAGTTAGTTTTACCAATGACATGCGCAAATTGTGATTTCCAAAACAGATTTTAACTCCTGAAAATTTCATTTCAATTTCTTTGTCATTGGGCAGTAAAGGTTTTGAGCAACCCCCTTTTTTATGTTTTACTGCATGGAATAATACAAAATTGGTCTTGTCATTAACAAATAATTTATTAACCAACAACCAGCTATGAATGTCGGCCAGTTCCCAGTTTGCAACTGTGAATAGTTGCTCCAAGTTTGTCCCAAAGAAATCGATTCAGTATCGTCTAGAGTCTAGACTCTAGAGCAGCGTTTCCCAAACTGTGTTCCGCGAGCGTCTTTCGAGTGTTCCGTGGAGAAGGAATCAAAAATATCGCCATTGCGATCTAGGGATCGTGAAGTTGTCGCCAAACTGACCGTTCAATATCGCGTTATCGTCGGCCTAAAGCGGACTAACTGAGGTAGAGTAGTGGCATTTTTGTGACCGTCGGTGTAGCTTTTTGACTGTTAAGTTTACATAGACTTACCATACGTCCCGTTTTAGGCGGGACAGCCCCACTTTTTAACGTTTTGTCCCAGCGTCCCGACCGGTCAGCCAAAAGTCCCGCTTTGGCGTTCACCCAGTCAGCATGATACATGAACATTACCAATTAGCATGTTCTCGATACTGTTGTTGCTGTGTGGCGTACCGGTGGTAGCCTACTTAATGAAGGTGGATGCGTGGTTTTGTTTGTTTCGTTGTTTTTCGCTAACATTATTAGCGGTTAATTGCTACAATTTGTTACTTGTGAGCCCCAGACGCCAAAAGGGCGCTTAACGTAAAGTCCTTTCTATTTATTGAATCGAAACCGATTTTTATACAGACACCGCATGCACTCTCGATGACAATATAGTCAATGAAGACAGCCGGGATGGTTTTAAATGTGTGCCTAATGTAAAATCGGTAAATTTGAAGTTGAAAAAACACAGCTATGGCCTTTGGAGGCGTCCCGCTTTGAGGTCACAAAAATATGGTAACCCCAAGTTTACAGCAATCCTTTTGGTTTTGTTATAAGCAAACAAGTAGGTCTAAAGAATAAAGGCGAAAGGTCAACTCTTCTACCTCCGTCTCTGCCTGGTTTTACTATGAAATGCTGAAAAATTACTCATGTTCGCTAAATTCAATTCAGCAGATAAATAAACTGCAGCTCGCGAAATTGCAGCAAGTACTTTTATCTGCATTAGAGGTAACATTGGAGGCAAACACTACGTGATGGAAAGTAAACGACATAGACAGGTAAAAAATTGTGAATTGGTGAATTTATTGATTCATATACACAGCATTTAAATTAGAAAACAATAGAAAATTTATAATAAATGCAATATGTAAAATATTCAATCATATTTCAGGTGTGTTTAACCGTAGTAGTATACATTTACGGTTTAACACAATTCTGTTAGTTTTCGCGGCGCATTTGGCAACTCGTCACGGCGAACCCATTGGGAACCGCTACATTACACCGTTTTTCTTTATCAATTTTAACTTTCCATTTTTTGGTGTTCCGGGAGGCGAGATAAAAAGTCTAAGTGTTCCGTGGCCGAAAAAGTTTGAGAAACGCTGGTCTAGAGTCTAGACCAGTGTTTCCCAACCCGAGTCCGCGGTCTCAAATGAGTCCGCGGAGCGTTTGAATGAGTCCGCAACGAGCAAGAAATTCGTGCAAGCCGCAAACGATTTTGCGGAACTTAACTATCAGCCAATTTACATAAAACATAAAAAGCAAGTTCATTCTCATAACATTAATCGAGTCAATAATTACTGGTTACTGAGTAGGGCTGGGCATATATTCGAATATTCAACTATTAGAATAGCAATTTAATATTCTAAAATTTGGTAATAGGTGACGCGACCGGTCACTTGTACGCGTCGCTTAATTAAACGTTTGGATTTCACAACTCACTCACGAATTTTCGACGAAAACACACAAGTCGGCACACGCGTCGATAGATGGTGGCAACCCGAATTTTCCAAATTGAAAAACGACAATACAATAAAGCAAGGCGATGAATATTCATTTTTCATTTACTAATATATTTTAAATATATTTTTATTAAGTACTGAATCAAGTTGTACTTTCTGGAAATTTATAACAGATAGTGAGATTTTTCTAACGACGATAACAAATTTGCAAGATCGCAAAAATATGTAACAAAACTAAATATAATCGGGCAATATAGTCTCACATTATTATGTTCACAGATTGCCGATTGGCATTTTAAAGAAGAAATGCTTTCACCTTGTCGTAAGTCGACGCAACCGCGAGTTACCATGAACACAATTAAATTAATATAGAAAGACATTGGATTGAAGATTGTGCGACGGAAAGCCGATTATAAACTAAAAACGTCGGCTTTTTTTAACGAACACGTAATTGCGGCGAATTTCCGATTTTGAAATTCGTTACAATTCTGCTGTATTTGATTTACTTGCTTAATCGCATAGAGTACGGTTGCAATAAACGCACTTTGAGTCCGCAAAGGTTTTCGCGGATGAGAAAATAGTCCGCGACCAAAAAAGGTTGGGAAACGCTGGTCTAGACCCACATGCCTAAAATAATGGGCCAAGTATGAATCCTCGAGGTGCTCCGTGCTTCATGACACACAAATATTTATGTCAAGCAAACCTCGTATCACTCGGCACTCGTTTTACATGATATTTACTTGCAATTTTTATACTATACTGCATTAGAATTCAATCGAAGGACAGGCATCGGTCATATTTTTACCAATTAGTTTAGTAATTGTTCTTGTGAGGAACAAATTTCGAAATATAATAATTAGATTTCGATTGGGGAGACCTGCATAAAGATTCATTCATTTATTATACTATGATTTGCCATATATATATGTTTTTATTATTTATCAGTCGTTTGTGCAGTACAGTTTTGAACGCCAGGAGTGAACCTCGATTTAGACCAATTAGAGCCATCTAATTTCATATATTGGATTATTAACATGTATGAAGTAAATGTATTTATCACAACAAATGAAATTATAGTAGCCTATGCCATGAACCGTACACAATATTGTATATGACCGGGTTATGGTGTTTCTCAAAAATATATAAAAAACGAAAGTGTTTTCATGTGTATATACATATGTGTAAAATATAGATATTAATTTACAGAACAGATATCATGATTGTAATTCAATAGGGGGGGGGGATTAATATGATATACAAGAAATAACTTTAGGTAATTGTAGCGAAATGCGAAATAAATTGCAAACAAAGAAATATTCAATAATATCTAAAATCGTGATTAGTAATAACAATTAACAATAAGTATTTTATATACAAGCCTATTTAGCAGAGAGAATTTATGAAGAATACTCAAGGGCTTGTCTAAAATTGAAATACTAAACTCTAGTAGTTTAATCGGTTGAATTAATGTCAGCGTAGCTGCATCCATCATGATTGCGGTTCGCTTTTTCAGACTTCAGAATCAAAGCCAATGTCAAGTTTACGTTAAATCAGTTTTTAGCCCGATTTTTGTTGATTATGTTATTTTAAAATACATACTTGAGTTTTGTTTTGTTGCTATTTTAATTAGCGTTGTTTTTATGGGCCTCCTTACAACTTTAAAGTTTAAGATGCGGCTCTGAAAAAGGTTGAGAACCGCTGAATTCTAGCATCTTATCCTAATAAAAAGTCTAACACAAAGATTAGAAGCAATTTGAAAAAAAAAGTAATTGCCACATTTGTCATATTGAGTTAGGAGGCATCTGAAGGAATTACGTACACAGCGTACCGTCTAGTATTGATTCACTGGCTTCTAATTCACTCGTTTTCAAACCACATTGATATGATTTTCTTTTTTTCCATTTTATCTAAAATATCTAGGATTTGCGGAATATGTTTTGACTGCATCATGAATAAATCTTTTTTCTCTGGATATAGGGATGAGTTATAACAACCTGATACGTAGGATACGCCAAGACGACTCACGACAGCGTCAAATAAAAGCTCTTTTTCAACGAAAGTTAAAGGATTCATAGACTGGTAGCCATTAATAATATGCCTCGTAGATGTAATTATATCGGATGCTGGAGTTGAAACAGACTTAGTCATGTGATAAGCAATGCTGATTCCTAATTCCCCTATTATATATCCATAGTGACAGTGCTCAAAATCGATAATTCCAGTGACGTGCCACAAATTTTCCTGCGCAGATTTCGGACCTGGATTTCGCTTTTTGACAATGACGTTTGATTCACTGAAGTCTCCGTGAATAAAACCTATTATAAATGATTAATCAAAGTTGAATAAGCGTAGTTCAACATACTGTTTCTCGACGAAACAGCAAAGAAATGATGAATAAATATAAGTCCAACTGTTAGAACCATTCAAATTTGTAATAAGTTTTTACTTATTTATCATCCTATGTCATCTATATGTAACTAAGTTAGTTGAAATGCTACGCGCTTTACCTTTTCTTAACTCATGGACACGAGGCAGAAAATTACGTCGAAAAGATTCCATGTGTTTTTCGATAGACCTTTTTACTCTTTTATCCAAAACATAATCAATCTTGCCGCAAATTTGGAAAGCATTCTCTGGTCGAAAGAGGAAATTGGAACTCATCGAAGAACAGTCAAATTTCAAAGTCTAAAACAACAATCAGATTTATTGGTTTGAAATGGATTTTCAGCCAATTAGGCAATAGGCGGTGCAGTAATACGTAAACGTTCTTTGGTCGTCTATGTCTATGCTATCCTTCTATACTGCTATTCAAATTGTGAATATTATATAACCATAGTATAATATGTATATATATTTACATTGTGACATGTATACAAATAATAATTCACCGTTTTCCATCACATTATATTGTTTCAATAGTACAGTATCAGGGGCTGAAACTGTTGTATATACGATCAGAAAACTTTGTCAATTTGTCACCATCACCTTGCTCGCTTGGTGAAATCTTGCCATGTGTATCCCAACATTGTAAAATATTTCATTCAGATCTTCTACACTTGCACTGACTGATGTGATTGATTGGCCAGGAAGAAAAGATAGGAGTTGCAGCAGGTAGCAACTATCCTCTAAAAATTAATAGAAGTAATAAAATTTGGCACGCATTGCTTGTTTTCCAAAATGATTTATTGTCGTGGCAAGTGAAGCGGTATCTAATTTTTCAAACATGCCATTTATCCGACGATTTTCACCTAATCAGTTAGTTTAACGAACGATCCATGAACACAATACTTTTATTGCGCCGTACCTTATGGCGTTGTTCAAGCCAATTTGAACTTTGACGTCTAAGCTAATTTGACATATATATATATATATCATCGGTTACTATAAATAACAACAAAATCCACTGAATAAATTTTAAATCATATCCGACCTCCGTGCCCTTTGACAAAAGCATTTCCTTTAATTGTTTTCAAAGG
Organism: Styela clava; assembly: GCF_964204865.1. Lineage (NCBI taxonomy): Eukaryota > Metazoa > Chordata > Ascidiacea > Stolidobranchia > Styelidae > Styela > Styela clava. Next base: position 7,719,178 of record NC_135252.1, read on the forward strand.
AACTGGGCATCCTACATCATTCATTTTGAGATGCTCCATCAAATGTTGTTGAAGATCTATGTTGTCTAAAGACATAAATATCTTAAAATTATTATTTTTTTCGAAATATATCTAAATATATATGAAGCATTTACTTTAATTAGCTGTTGGTACTCACCAAAGAAACTGTCGCTGTTGGTATTAATGATCTTGACAATATACTTTATTTGATCTGGTTGAATTTCACGTGACAGACGAGTTTTTACCAAATAATTTACATTGAAATAGCTTCCTATATTTAAAATGGATTCCACTTCTAATCCATACAACGAACTGAGGATGCTTATCACGCTCTTTTCCGCGACAAAAGAATAATTTGGCGCCATTTCTTTTGTTAATTGTTGGATACAAAGTTTACCTATGGATTGTTTTGTTATTATGTTTTTGTTGTTATTTTTTTTCTTATCGTTGTGAGAAAATCACGTTTCTCTTTGATTACTTAAACAATTGCTCTGAAATTTTTAGGGGTTGAAAAATGTATTTTAAATTATTGTATATATTATCTATTTTAATAAATAGATAATAATAAACGATGAATTCAACAAAATATTACTATTTGGGATGTATTTTCTAAAGTACGGTTGAAATAGGTACAGGGTGGACGCCCGAAACAGCTAAAAACGGCCAAGTGTACAATTGACTTCCGTACCAACCTTATTCATCCTGCACACCTGGACTAAGAATGATAATATTTGACCAACAAAAATTAAAACTCTGCTGCTTCATTTATTTATACTCATTTCCATATATGCCAGGAGTTTTTTTCAAATTTCTTAAGAAGTCACCCAATGCAAAATTGATTCTTGTGACCAAACAAAAAATCGTTAAAAAACGTTTTCTTCAATATGTATTTTTACTCAACCCAGCAGTCTCTGTCTCTATTTGCTGTCTAATTATGGAATATTCTTTTTTTTGGAACAATTATGTATGTGTGTACTGGTGATTTACCTACACCCTCTCTAAATCTAATATTCGAATATCAAGAAAGTGGTGTAGATACCAGTTGAGATGATGGGTCAAATACATAACACAACTTTATAAGCTACAAATAGTTTTATCGAGATAGCAAAATCTCTACCACGCCCTGAATTTGAAAATACCCATAAAAAAGCTGAGGAGCATACTAGTGCGTACTAACATTTGAAGTTTTCAAAAAATAATTGTTGCCAGATTGTCGCCATACATTTTTGCGCCAAGGGACTGACTGGACTGTGGTGGATGGGAAAATGTAAAACAAAACCGCTGCTAATATTCTTTTTCGTGGTCAGGAGGTAGATGCGTTGTCACAGATTAAATTTCTGTCATCGAAATAAAACATTGACTGTTTGATTGAAACTAATTACCGAAGTTTTTAACTTCACTTGTTCACTATCTGTTTAAACATAACGCTTAATTTCCAGGCAGTTATCTCTTTCGCAGCTCACCGCGGTTACAGGAGAGCGCAATACGAGTTAGAATTCCAGCAATTCTCAGCATCTGATTGTTGCTTATTAGCTATACATCAAGTTAAATTGAATCGCCATTTTTCAAAGCCTAAGCTCAAATAATTTCTCTTTATCGAGTTCAAATATAGCATTCTCCTGCTGAATAAAAAATTAAGCTTCCATAAAATGTATACAGGATAGTTATACATATGTTTATACGTAATTACATATGTTTATAAAGTCAATGTGAAACAGTTCACAGAATTTCAGGCTTTCCGACTCTATATCTGCCGTGATAAATAGGGCTAAATTCTCCATCTTCAGTCACTCTCATTCCCACTAATAGAATAAATTAATAAAACTACAATGCAATGCATCAGACAGACATTCGGCACCCTTTAATGATGATGCGCCATTCAGCTAATAATACTAGATGAATTTAATAGTGTCTCTAAAGCAGAAGCTGCCGTAATTCGCAATTTTTATACAAGCGTGTCCATTTTGACAAGTTCTCTTTCGACATTCAAACCCACCAAATCACGCAATTGCCCCGAGGAATCCCGCTAGATGAAACGATAACATTGGACGTTTGAATCGCCCGAGGTATCAAAACCGCAGTCTAGCGAGGCTACTATACAACTTAGATTTTTTTTTTACATTCCGCAGTCCATAAAGTAACAAACTTCCTTTTTTGTTTTCGATGGAAGCGGGGAGTTGCAAAACTGGAGTACATGTACCCTCAGGGGTACATTTTGACTTGAGTTTAAGAATTCTGTAGGAAGTCACAATTTCATACCAGGAGAAGCTTCAAAGCGACAGTAGTCACCAGTTAGGATAACTTATTTTGCCCAATCGAATGCTACGAGAACCGCAGTTACAAGAGTTATAAATCAAATGCAATCGTCCTGGCATATCAAACAACATTCACACCTGTTCGCCATTTTGAAAATAAAATCAATTAAATAAAGAGTAATTCTATTACGGCTTTTCAGAGTAAATGTTACTAAACGTGTAGCGTACAGGCTGTGTAGCGAATTATCGGGATTGTTCTAACAAATGTAAAAATTCTGTCACTTTCTTGAATGATTTTTTGATTCTTGTCTTTTTGTCTACATTGTTGATTTTTTATGCTAAATATCTAACAGCGTGCGGGTTCATAGTTAAAGTCGAATCAATTCTGACAAAACTTCAGATGTGGAAGGGAAATATTTGCTCTGGCACGATTTCCATGTTCAGTAATGTAAGAGATTTTCTGTGTCAAACTCTCAGTTAAAGACCGCAAGGTTTTCGTGGAATTGGTCACCGAAAATCTCGTCAAGTTAAAAAAGGAAATTGACGGCTATTTTTAAAGTATTTTTGAAGTCGATGTTGGATATCTTAGTAATTCTTTCACTGCGAACACTCTGAGGATGATTGAGACAGAACTGATTGAGGTGGGTTTACATGTGATGTGTACTGAGAGAAATCTAAGTGATTTTGATTTACGATGTGCAAGTCATACCGAAGGGTTGCAGAACCAGCTATTCACGCATTGTTGTCGTTTCCATCAACATAGTTGTGTAGCTCGACGTTTTCATTAGTGCTTAAATAATCAATTTTATAGTTTTTAGTAAATTTGGAGGGAATAACATGGGTTACCTAGAACATAGTAACCTATGGAAAATAAGTTGTGTATCAAAGCAAGCTTAGCAGCAAGAAATAGGTGAAAACTTTGGTGGTACAAGAGCGATCTATAAATTGTCCAAAATGTACATGTGAACAGAAAGTTTGGGAAACCCTGAACTTGAGGTATTCGTTTATATTCTATTTTTTTTAACTCGCCCTGATTGAATCATCATAAGTACAACATGGGAGCAATTATCAAATGGTGCCCCGAAATAAATGAAACCCATTAATTCGATAAGCAATTTTGTAGGTTTCATTTATTTTGGGAGACCCTGTATATGGACATCGGTATCAGTGAGGGATCATAAATCATCGACCAAACGTGACGGAATAAAAGTTCACCGCGTATCCACAATGCTCCATCACTCTACTGATTAGTATAGTGTGACAGGCTTGAATTCCCGCGAGAAACGCATCAAAACGTGCAAAAGTATATCTGGGCTGGATGACTCAATTTTCGCCATTAGTACCGTAGTACCTGTTAGTAGATAAGAAAAAAAAAACAGAAATACCTTAAAACTGCCAACTCAACTACACTATTTTAAATCTAGAGTCTAGACCTGACATGAGCAAACTAGGGCCCGCGGGTCAAATCCGGCCCGTTGGGTAAATCAATCTGGCCTGCCTGATGCTGCCACAACCGAACTAGAACTAAAAATTGATGTTTTGGTTAAAAATAGCTCAAGAAATTTGATGAGATTCCGGTAAAATTCAATTTTGACACGAGGCTTATTGTTTTCCACTTTTGCTTTTTGACACTGTAAAAAAAAATTGTTAAATGAAATCATCTTTCCATTTTTGAAATAAAAGAGGCCCACGGTAAAAACATTCGAAATAGCAAAAATGTAAAGATTCTTAGATTCGGCATTGCTTAGTTAAAGTAGTACAGCGACATATCTTTATTTTATTTTTTCATAAAATATCGGCATGATTAGTTTAAAACTGTTCCATGGGTTCTGTTTTAAGGCATATTCATTTTAATCGACCGTATTCATTTTTTGAATCTTTTAAACGGTAAATACTGGAAAAGGAATCATTACTTACAGAAACATAAATTTTTTTATAAATGAGTAATAGTTTGAAATTGAATGTGGAGTCACAGTGACGTAACTACCCATTGGATCTTGTGGATAAATACAGGGGCGGCACGTTGCTGGAAGGCGGCAAAATGTGACAAAACGTTTTAAACGGAGCGGAAAACCGTTTTAAATGAACCAAGGCAGTCACATTGAACGACCTAATTTACCAATGAATCCAAAAAATTACACAAGATATACGTCTGAACCTGGTGTTTTATGGCTCGTGGCCCCTTCCAGCGCCTATTTGCACTCGCGGTCTCCGTGTTCGCCATTCCAAAAAACGAAACGTGTTGGATTGTATTATGTGTTTACGACCTATTATGGAATGCAAAAGCAAACCACAGACAAGAAAGTAAACGCTCTCCAGTATACAATCAAAGGGAATCTTGCGCTTAGGACTGTCTGACGAGGTTTATCGTATTAGGCGCAGTCTTTTTCATAGCTAGTCAACATCAGGACGGTTTATAAATTTTGTTTTTGTGGTAAGAAAAATTGGCTTTTGCTCTGACAGAAACCCGAACTTAGTCAATGTAGGATTCTGTCAAATCTAATTCGCTTGGCAGCAAAGAAACCAATGCCAACGTCTTTCACTGGGGGTGATTTTTGTCGCGGTATTTTGGAGTTCAGATGGACGTAATGATTTATTGCTCATTACATACGAGCAATGCCAGCATTAATCAAATTCTCTGACATCTCAATTTACTTTGGTAAAGTCAACGTAACTGTTGTTGTTGTTGCTAGTACATCTTTCTGTGCTTGAAGGCCCAGGAACGCAGCTATTCATGTGTTCATCCAAAACGGTACTATAGATCAATTTTCGTAATTGCGTCTATAATACGCTAGCAAAGGCTATCTCGCAGTCGAGTGGAACTGCCATTCTGTAGGTTAGACCATAGGTTCTCAAAGTGCTCCGTACGGAGCCCCAGGGCTCCGCGAGAAAAACCCAGGGGCTCCGCGAGCTATTCGGTTACTTTTCAAAATACTGACTTGGCTAATTTTGTAACTGTTCAAAGAAGCAATAACAGCTTTGATAAAATTGGACAACAATATAGCCTCGAAATATGGCAAAAAGGCGGAATTAAAAAATGACATTATTTATAAGTAGGAGCACAGCCAGGATTCTTAAGAGGGAGGGGTTCAAAATTGGAATTGGAAATTTCTACGCAACAGTCTTCATTTAAATTGCATTTAAAGTGTCTTGTCGTAATAATTCTAATTGTGCTCATCGTCACTCACGTTTGATTCGAGATTACTATTAGGATTACTAAAATGAAAGAATACTATTCTAAAACAAGAGAGCTACGCACAAATATATGGACACGTTAGACCAGAGCGAATCAGTCTTTACCGGTACCTTTGACGCTACCGGTACCCTCAAAAAAGTTCTGAATTTCCAGTAGCAAGAATTTTGCCGAATCAAAACGTACAGCCAGTCATGACACTGACTAAAATCCGTGTTCCCATGGATAAAAAATAATACAGCAAAATTTTAGACGAAATATCAAATTTCATAGAATTCACGCAAAGTTTTGAAATAAATAAAAGTAATAGCCTTCTAGCGAAGAAATTAATCTTTAACCACTGAAAATTTCAAAGCAATTGGTCCAGTATTCGAAGAGAAAAGCGATTTTTTAAAAACGTGTCAAAGAACAACAACAACATAATATTGAAACGATCGTTATGGCCACTAAACGTGTCCAATAACATAAAATACCCAAGGTCTGGGCAAAATATGAACGATTGTAATTTATTTTATTGCATGCGGCTAAAAGGTACAACGCATGCACAATTGACTGTGTTTCGATTTCGCAGTTACTATGATGAATAACCAAAGTAAACATAAAACTAAATTTTGTGATTCACAATGTCTATAAAAGTCTGCTGAAACAACACTTATAGTGTTATCTCCCATTTAAGTTTCAGTTTTAATATTTTAGAATGCCGCTTTCCAATCAAGAAATTCGAGTTGCGGATTTACCTCTTTATTAATTATTATTTTTAGTATTTCGTCGCCGATGACTATAATATGATAACATGTTTTTTTACATTGAACTCATAATTCCCCACGAGAACAAAAAAGCAATTATCGTTGTCATTGTGGAACAATACACGTATATGTCAATGGAAATTTTTGATTTAGGAAGAATAAACATCGGCGTAAAGATGTTTAAGGTTTAAAACACGCCATACTGACGAAAACAATCGGCGATTGTAACAAAATGCAATCGCGCGCGTTTTTAGCGCCTTTTAAGTCTTCCAAAAATGTCGAAAGGGAAAGATTCGACCCCTAATTTATTAATATGTTTGTCAAGTGTCAAATTTATAGCTTTAGTATATATAATTTATCTTTGAAATTTAGATTCATTTATGACTTGTATTAACCCTATTAAAAAGGTGTTGCATTCAAATTAAGTAAAGTACTTTTAACTTACTCAGGAATATTAATTGGAAAGTAACAATTTTAACATTTATTTTGGGGCTCCGTGAATAATGGTCAACCTTTTCAAGGGCTCCGCAACATCAAAAGTTTGAGAACCCCTGGTTTAGACCATACGGTCTACCGGCGAACTATTTTCATTGGTAGTTTCAAATTCCATTATGATCAAACAATTCACGCACAAGAAAGTGAATACACCCTGACCCTGTGATTGCAAATAATCCTATCCAGGTAATAAAACTGCCGTGGAAAGTATGCAAACGAAGTCGCTATATAATAAATTATTAGTCTTGTGTCGTGGCCTCCCCTCGAACTGCTTCGTGGCCGCTGTAGGGAGCCACCGGATGAGAACCACTGCACTAGTACAATCAAGTGATTTTACATTTAAAAATGACGCTACAGCTACGTAATGCAGTGGTTTGCAAACATCGTTAATGTGAATCAACACCTTATTTATTCATGAGTCTCAAGCTTTACCTCACTGTTGCTGTTTCTTTCACAAGCTGCGAATAACGAAGTCCAAACCGAAGTTGATAAAGTTTTACTTGAGATCGACTATGGGAGAAAGCAGGCTGCCTGTGCCAGCAATACTGCCCATTGAAAGTGATTTAGTCGACGATATAATTTCTGAATTTGCTTCAACGAAAACTAGACATTGAATTTGGAACTTTCGATAAAATTTACTATTCACTGCTTTAATTCTTCTGTTGTGTGGAATTTAATCAGCTTTTACGACGGTGTTGAGGGGGCGGCATTTGGGCAAAGATCCAGGTGCGCCACATTGCGTTGTTACGCCACTGTGTGGAGACCCCCAGGCCTCCACTCACCTTGTCTATTGGCAAATCCGGCCCTGCTATCACATCATGGGGGTTAGGTGATCAATAACATCAGTGATTGCCTAACTAATTACCAATGTGGGCCTAGATAATTGTCGAATATATATGTCTTCTTTATGACATCTAGCTCCGAGAACAACACCAAGTACGAGAATTAATTTAAATAGTGTATTCGAGATTTCTAAATAAACTTTCCTAGTATTCAATACTTGTGGTTAATGTATCACAAGGATGTGAATGAAATAACATTCAACGTTATTTCGGCGGATATGGCTTTGAAATAGCTTTTCAATGCCAATGACACTTACAAATATTTGAGTAAATTTCCGGATCTGGGTTTTATTACTGACAACGTGTATGTTAGTCGTTGGTAATACCCACTTCTATTTTTGCAACTTGTTAGGTAATTAATAACATTATCAAGTATTGTCACAGTTTAAGATTTTGTTACTGTGTTTATTATTAACAAGTCAGAAGACTCACGGATTCCGGATAGGTTGTTTATTGCGCGGCAACTTCACAAATTGAACACATGACACAGCAAAGACAGAGGACACAACAAAACGCAGCCGATCTCCTGCCCAGTGGCCGGGGAATGAGATATATTTTCTCTGGCAAGTGTAATGGGTGGTCGGAGTCCGGCTTAAATCAAAGGTCTGGTAATTGCCTGGGCGGTACCGTTCGCTGACGCAGCGAACCGTCTGGGGAGAATACACATGCTGATTGAAACTCCCGGAATACAAAAGCACGAGCACCGAAGATAGTCATGTTCCTTTATCGTTATGCTCGGATCCATGTTTCACATGTACAAATGGACGTCAAATTTCTTTATTGTCCGGGAATAATATGATACCATATGTTTCCCATTGATTATTGGGAGAAAACAAAGAATGCTCCAAATTGGGGTCCCGCGAGTTAAATGTAACAACTATTGGATAAATTTGTTTTTAACAATAACGAAGCCCTTCCTCGCCGCCGTAGGGTGGTTCACGTAACGGCTGGTCGGTTACGGCTTCCCCCACCATCGAATCCATGCTTCCGAAAACAAATAACTAATCCTGTACCCGACCTGGTAACCGGAAGAGAGGCCGTGGTTCGCCATATGGTTAGCAGTCTTATCATCATTCCTCTCTATAGGAATAAATATGTAAATCCTATCCACTCATCAGCTTCTTTGCATCAATCATCTTTGGTCCTGTTCTTATACTGACAATGCTGCAAATCTTGGAATTAATCATATACCGATGAACAACAATTAAAAATATGATTCATAAGATAATATTTTATAGAAAAAAGGTTAGCAAATCTTTCAAGGTAACGTAGTATATTTGTATGTGTAAAAATAAGGCTTTACAAATCATGCATAATCAATGACAAAAAGCTACGGTATCATAAAAAAAAAATATTAGACAGCAGTAACTACATATATCAAAGTACTGTTTCATGCAATATAATATTGAAAATAGGCAATATTCAGTGGAAGGTTATTATGCTATAGTAGCTGTTTGAAGATGAGTGATAAAAAATCAGTGCTTGTGCTGTTGTGCATATTGAATATAACAAAATTTTTAGCTTGCAGGGTACATTGTATATATAAATAGGCACGATCAATTGAATTTATATCATGAAGATATGTCCCAACAATATTTTGGTTGATTGAAAGAAGTATTAGAATAATAATGAAAATTGAAGAATATTGGCAAGACACATCCAGTCACCTAAAATAATGTTCAATAAACCAGTTTAAGTAACACAACAGCCAGTACAATCTTTAGCATAAAACTCTTTTATGCTGAAAAACCCTGCTGATTATTGTACACAATGTTCTTAGTCAAGTAACTTAGATGTGCAGATATTGATCGAGTGATGGCAAGAAAAAAAATGAAACTTTGAAACATTTAAGTCAGCAAAAGTTTTAATATGGGAGATTTTTGGGAGCTTTTATGTATCGTTAATATTTAACTATACTTCAATAAATTTTCCTCAATTAGTTCATATATACGAAATATTATTGGGGGAACATAGAAAAAATATCAGATTTCAATTATAAACATAAAAATCTACTTATATAATACAGATTCAACACCATTATATGAAACCTAGGCTAAAAGTTGGAAAAATATGAAAGTTTGTCATTTCAACTTGTATTAAAAGGAATATGTAATATATATTGGGACTTGGGAGTGCAATTAAGTTGAAAAAACATTAGTAACAAGATTTAGTACAAGTAGCAATATATTTATTAAAATGTAATTTGTATCATTTTTTAAAAAATAATATAAATGGTAGAAAACTTGAATTCAGATGAGTCGCATTATTCAATGCAATCGTCCACATGCGTTTTGCTAGTGAAAGATTCGTTGTCAAGCTGTCATTGATACGAAACTAAGCAGAATTAAAATTTTTAAAAGACAATTATTGAGTACAAGATTCAAGTTGGTGAAAGTGGAATGTATTTTTTATTGTGCAATGATTATTAGAGTATTTTCATTTGCATTATGATACAGGCCTAACCCAATAAGGTTCGAGGCTAATTCAATTTTATACATCATTCTGATTTTTTCAGTCTTGAGTATTACTAGCAATATAGATAAAGAAGTTTGAATCTGTAAAGCAGGGCTGGGGAGCTGGTTAGAAATAATAATGGCTCCGGCTCCAGAGTTTATTTAACCTGTGGCTCCAGCTGCAATTTCAGGTCCATACCTTTAATGTTTATTGGTATTACACAATGAAACATCAGCCCAATTGTCAAATCTATCTTCAAAGTTTCAGGTACACAAAGCCAACTTGAAATGAATATTATAAATTAAATTAATGAGCTGAAAATGATAGATTTTATGATTTATATAGCATATTACAAATGTGGAAAAATAATTAGATGGTTAGAAGCTGGAGCCACTAAAGTTTCTAGCAGCTCTGACTCCATCTGTTATAGTAAGCTTGGCTCAGCTTCACCAAAATGTCACAGCTCTGTGACTTCAAGCTCTGACTCCCGCTCCCCAGCCCTGATGTAAATATGACTAGATAGATAATGTTGAAAAATAGCAACACTAATTAACATTATAAAATATGTTTTCCAATATTATATTCAAGTGTTAACAGTAGCAGCTCTACTTGCAGACGTGCCCTGACTTCTGACAACTCCACTACGAATTATCAGAAATGTATAAATGGCAGATGCCAATAGCACAACAGTGCATAATATAGCTGAGGCAATATAGCTGTTCGGAAAATTTCGATCTGCGGTAGCTGTCTTAGATGCAGCAGAAGCAGATATTGCCATAGAAATAAAGAAGATAACAGCAAGGGTTATATTGAATACTATCTCCACCATCTTCCATGGTAATTTCTTTAGAAGGGAAACACTGTAGAGCTTGAAGAAGTAGATGATGAGACTGGCAAGTAGGAACAGTAATGCAATTCCAGTAGTTGACACCACAAAATGAAGTTCTTGTAAATTAATATACTGTGCATAATTCGTCGCTGCCACGATGATGACAATCAGGAGAGATAAAATAAATTGCAATATCTTGAACATTCCATCTCGCGAAAACAGAAATCCACCATCAAAACCGACGTTTGACATGATGCAATTTAATGTCCAACAGATGAAGTCTTTATGGTGCAGGTGAGATATTGATATTACTATACAAAGTTTTTAACATTAGAGCTTATTATGTTACAGAAAACTGCTGGGTGAAATAAACTATCATATAACCCTGGACAAAAATCAATGATCTTCATTAGTAAATGAATGATATTGTTATGCAATTAAATTCCATGTACAGATGTAAGTTGCCGTACCGTACCATATATGCATGCCAACATATTATGCACGATCTAGTACTCGACGCTGGCCGAAGCACAAACTTTTGAAACTATCCAGCTATCAACGAAAAGTAACATATCTCATGTATCTAGGTCAAAAAAGGCACATTGCATTCTAATCCTGTAATCTCTGACAGTCGCAGCCTGATCAAACAACAATACGACATCCTATTATATTTTTACAGCATCATACAGCAGTACAGTACTGCAGTACAGTCATATCGATCAAGTACTGTAATCGGAATTATTTTTTTTCTAATGGGATAATATATTAAAATATAACCAAAAGTAGGTATATAAACAGAAGAACAATCATAACATGAATAATCCGTTACCGGTATTATTAATTGCGACTTTGCCAGTACCTACCGCAGTACCGGGACCCCTCCGAGCACCGAGCATACGATACCTACCCTCTGGTCGATTGCGGCTACCCAATCCCGTGAACCTGAAATAACAATTGGTCAATGCAGCAAGGCGCGGCGATGTGGCTCAACGGGCTAAGCGTTAGGAATACGCTCGCCCCCGCACCTCTAATTACTCTGCATGGGTTCGCAGGTTCGAATCCCATGCAAGGATGGTTATGTGCGAGAGGATTGCTGGACTCCTCGCCGTCGTTGGGTGGTTCACGTAACCGCTGGTCGGTAACGGCTTCCTCCACCACCAAGTCCATGCTTCCGAAAACAGACAATACCGGTACCGTACCGTATACGGTAACTAATCACATACGGTACCGGTACCGGACTTCTGGACTTGGAATGGTAACCGGACGAGAGACCGTGGTTCGCCATATGGATAAGCCGTCTTATCGGCTTTCCTCTCCCCCGGGATAAATATGTAAATCCTATCCTATTAACAAATTACTGATCCCAAAACAACGTTGACGTTACCGTTTACCTTACCCGGTAACTAAATCCAGAAATCGTAAGCTGGCTGAGACCAAAGTGTGACGTATTGAGTTTGTTGACATTCTCGTAGGCGCCATTACCGGTGAACGTCGCTATACTTTGGCAAGCTGTATTTCGTTATTGTGAAGTCAGGTGGGGGTCAGGAATCATATATCCAAAAATTGTCACGCCACGCCCACTAGAAGTTATTCAGGTAAAAAAGTACACGAGACCCAGTGACTATAACACTATAGTCACTTTGGCTGAGACAAGATTTCATCTCATCTTTGAACGGACTTCATTGACGCGTAGAATACCTGTGGCTGTAGGTACCGTACCGTACCCGTATTGCCACACCACTGTGAATCCAGCGGAATTTCAGCGGAAATATATTCTGCAGTTTTTAACCGGTTCCCATGCGGAAAATAATCTCTTATTACAATTTTTATAAGGGATAAATGGATCCCTTTGAAATAATATGTTCCGAAGGGAACAACTCAGACTAAAATAAAAGTTTAAGCACATTTAGCTGGTAGTGGTAACTACAACATACATAACTGTATATCACATAAAACAGAAAAACTAAAACGTATTAGAATATAATAGCAGAATGAAAAAAAATACAAAATAAAAATAGGCTACATTTAATGGGAACACAAAAATATCGGAAAATATTTTTTTCAATTTTACATGCAAACTCTAGGGTTCGAGACCAAATGCGAATATGATCCGCAAAGTTCCGACAATTTTTAACAGTAATTTTGAATAGTACCAATAGTGATAAGTATTATATATAAAAGTTGAATGGAACAAAGCGGGACTTTATGATCAGTGGGGCTTCAAATAAAGGCCAAAAACAAGATTTTCCGAAATTTGAGGCGTACTCGATATATCGAGGCCGAATTCGAATATGTTGCTTAATATGCCGACAACTTTTGACAACGATTTCGATCACATGTATAAGTCAAGTGTCTAACACCAAAGTATGATCAACAGCGGAGCAAAACTTAACAAAATATGGCCCTTCAAAAATTGACAAAAATCAGATTTTGCTGTATTTCGTGCGAATTCAATGATTCGATGCCGAATTCGAATATGATCCGCAAAGTGCCGACAACTTTTAACAGTAATTTTGAATAGTACCAATAGTGCAAAGTATTATATATAAAAGTTGAAGGGAACAAAGCGGGACTTTATGATTTATGGGGCTCCAAATAAAGGCCAAAAACGAGATTTTCCGAAATTTGAGGTGTACTCGATATATCGAGGCCGAATTCGAATATGTTGCTTTATATGCCGACAACTTTTGACAACGATTTCAATCACATGTATAAGTCAAGTGTCTAACACCAAAGTATGATCAACAGCGGAACAAAACTTAACAAAATATGGCCCTTCAAACATTGACGAAAAATCAGATTTTGCTGTATTTCGTGCGAACTCAATGATTCGATGCCGAATTCGAATATGATCCGCAAAGTGCCGACAACTTTTAACAGTAATTTTGAATAGTACCAATAGTGCAAAGTATTATATATAAAAGTTGAAGGGAACAAAGCGGGACTTTATGATTTATGGGGCTCCAAATACAGGCCAAAAACGAGATTTTCCGAAATTTGAGGTGTACTCGATATATCGAGGCCGAATTCGAATATGTTGCTTTATATGCCGACAACTTTTGACAACGATTTCAATCACATGTATAAGTCAAGTGTCTAACACCAAAGTATGATCAACAGCGGAACAAAACTTAACAAAATATGGCCCTTCAAACATTGACGAAAAATCAGATTTTGCTGTATTTCGTGCGAACTCAATGATTCGATGCCGAATTCGAATATGATCCGCAAAGTGCCGACAATTTTTAACAGTAATTTTGAATAGTACCAATAGTGAAAAGTATTATATATAAAAGTTGAAGGGAACAAAGCGGGACATTATGATTTATGGGGCTCCAAATACAGGCCAAAAACGAGATTTTCTGAAATTTTATGCGTACTCGATATATCGAGGTCGAATTCGAATATGTTGCTTTATATGCCGACAACTTTTGACAACGATTTCGATCACACGTATAAGTCAAGTGTCTAACACCAAAGTATGATCAACAGCGGAACAAAACTTAACAAAATATGGCCCTTCAAAAATTGACGAAAAATCAAATTTTGCTGTATTTCGTGCGAACTCAATGATTCGATGCCGAATTCGAATATGATCCGCAAAGTGCCGACAATTTTTAACAGTAATCATGAATAGTACCAATAGTGACAAGAAATATATATAAAAGTTGAAGGGAACAAAGCGGGACTTTATGATTTATGGGGTTTCAAATACAGGCCAAAAACAAGATTTTCCGAAATTTGATGCGTACTCGATATATCGAGGCCGAATTCGAATATGTTGCTTTATATGCCGACAACTTTTGACAACGATTTCGATCACACGTATAAGTCAAGTGTCTAACACCAAAGTATGATCAACAGCGGAACAAAACTTAACAAAATATGGCCCTTCAAAAATTGACGAAAAATCAAATTTTGCTGTATTTCGTGCGAACTCAATGATTCGATGCCGAATTCGAATATGATCCGCAAAGTGTCGACATATTTTAAAAGTAATTTTAAAAAGTACCAATAGTGATAAGTATTATATATAAAATTGAAGGGAACAAAGCGGGACTTTATGATTTATGGGGTTTCAAATACAGGCGAAAAACAAGATTTTCTGAAATTTGATGCGTACTCCGTATATCGAGGCCGAATTCGAATATGTTGCTTTATATGCCGACAACTTTTGACAACGATTTCGATCACGTGTATAAGTCAAGTGTCTAACACCAAAGTATGATCAACAGCGGAACAAAACTTTACAAAATATGGCCCTTCAAAAATTGACGAAAAATCAAATTTTGCTGTATTTCGTGCGAACTCAATGATTCGATGCCGAATTCGAATATGATCCGCAAAGTGCCGACATATTTTAACAGTAATTTTAAAAAGTACCAATAGTGATAAGTATTATATATAAAATTGAAGAGAACAAAGCGGGACTTTATGATTATTGGGGCTTCAAATACAGGCCAAAAACAAGATTTTCTGAAATTTGATGCGTACTCGATATATCGAGGCTGAATTCGAATATGTTGCTTTATATGCCGACAACTTTTGACAACGATTTCGATCACATGTACAAGTCAAGTGTCTAACACCAAAGTATAATCAACAGCGGAACAAAACTTAAAAAAATATATACTTTCAAAAATTGACAAAAAATCAGTATTTGCTGTATTTCGTGCGAACTTAATAATTCGATGCCGAATTCGAATATGATCCGCAAGGTGCCGACAACTTTTAACAGTAATTTTGAATAGTATCAATAGTGAAAAGTATTATATATAAAAGTTGAAGGGAACAAAGCGGGACTTTATGATTTATGGGGTTTCAAATACAGGCGAAAAACAAGATTTTCTGAAATTTGATGCGTACTCGGTATATCGAGGCCGAATTCGAATATGTTGCTTAATATGCCGACAACTTTTGACAACGATTTCGATCACACGTATAAGTCAAGTGTCTAACACCAAAGTATGATCAACAGCGGAACAAAACTTAACAAAATATGGCCCTTCAAAAATTGACGAAAAATCAAATTTTGCTGTATTTCGTGCGAACTCAATGATTCGATGCCGAATTCGAATATGATCCGCAAAGTGCCGACAATTTTTAACAGTAATCATGAATAGTACCAATAGTGACAAGAAATATATATAAAAGTTGAAGGGAACAAAGCGGGACTTTATGATTTATGGGGTTTCAAATACAGGCCAAAAACAAGATTTTCCGAAATTTGATGCGTACTCGATATATCGAGGCCGAATTCGAATATGTTGCTTTATATGCCGACAACTTTTGACAACGATTTCGATCACACGTATAAGTCAAGTGTCTAACACCAAAGTATGATCAACAGCGGAACAAAACTTAACAAAATATGGCCCTTCAAAAATTGACGAAAAATCAAATTTTGCTGTATTTCGTGCGAACTCAATGATTCGATGCCGAATTCGAATATGATCCGCAAAGTGTCGACATATTTTAAAAGTAATTTTAAAAAGTACCAATAGTGATAAGTATTATATATAAAATTGAAGGGAACAAAGCGGGACTTTATGATTTATGGGGTTTCAAATACAGGCGAAAAACAAGATTTTCTGAAATTTGATGCGTACTCCGTATATCGAGGCCGAATTCGAATATGTTGCTTTATATGCCGACAACTTTTGACAACGATTTCGATCACGTGTACAAGTCAAGTGTCTAACACCAAAGTATGATCAACAGCGGAACAAAACTTTACAAAATATGGCCCTTCAAAAATTGACGAAAAATCAAATTTTGCTGTATTTCGTGCGAACTCAATGATTCGATGCCGAATTCGAATATGATCCGCAAAGTGCCGACATATTTTAACAGTAATTTTAAAAAGTACCAATAGTGATAAGTATTATATATAAAATTGAAGAGAACAAAGCGGGACTTTATGATTATTGGGGCTTCAAATACAGGCCAAAAACAAGATTTTCTGAAATTTGATGCGTACTCGATATATCGAGGCTGAATTCGAATATGTTGCTTTATATGCCGACAACTTTTGACAACGATTTCGATCACATGTACAAGTCAAGTGTCTAACACCAAAGTATAATCAACAGCGGAACAAAACTTAAAAAAATATATACTTTCAAAAATTGACAAAAAATCAGTATTTGCTGTATTTCGTGCGAACTTAATAATTCGATGCCGAATTCGAATATGATCCGCAAGGTGCCGACAACTTTTAACAGTAATTTTGAATAGTATCAATAGTGAAAAGTATTATATATAAAAGTTGAAGGGAACAAAGCGGGACTTTATGATTTATGGGGTTTCAAATACAGGCGAAAAACAAGATTTTCTGAAATTTGATGCGTACTCGGTATATCGAGGCTGAATTCGAATATGTTGCTTTATATGCCGACAACTTTTGACAACGATTTCGATCACATGTACAAGTCAAGTGTCTAACACCAAAGTATGATCAACAGCGGAACAAAACTTAAAAAAATATATACCTTCAAAAATTGACAAAAAATCAGATTTTGCTGTATTTCGTGCGAACTTAATAATTCGATGCCGAATTCGAATATGTTCCGCAAAGTGCCGACAACTTTTAACAGTAATTTTGAATAGTACCAATAGTGACAAGTACTATATATAAAAGTTGAAGGGAACAAAGCGGGACTTTATGATTTATGGGGTTTCAAATACAGGCGAAAAACAAGATTTTCTGAAATTTGATGCGTACTCCGTATATCGAGGCCGAATTCGAATATGTTGCTTTATATGCCGACAACTTTTGACAACGATTCCGATCACATGTACAAGTCAAGTGTCTAACACCAAAGTATGATCAACAGCGGAACATAAATTAACAAAATATGGCCCTTCAAAAATTGACGAAAAATCAGATTTTGCTGTATTTCGTGCGAACTCAATGATTCGATGCCGAATTCGAATGTGATCCGCAAAGTGTCGACATATTTTAACAGTAATTTTAAAAAGTACCAATAGTGATAAGTATTATATATAAAATTGAAGAGAACAAAGCGGGACTTTATGATTATTGGGGCTTCAAATACAGGCCAAAAACAAGATTTTCTGAAATTTGATGCGTACTCGATATATCGAGGCTGAATTCGAATATGTTGCTTTATATGCCGACAACCTTTGACAACGATTTCGATTACATGTACAAGTCAAGTGTCTAACACCAAAGTATGATCAACAGCGGAACAAAACTTAAAAAAATATATACTTTCAAAAATTGACAAAAAATCAGAATTTGCTGTATTTCGTGCGAACTTAATAATTCGATGCTGAATTCGAATATGATCCGCAAAGTGCCGACAACTTTTAAAAGTAATTTTGGATAGTATCAATAGTTAAAAGTATTATATATAAAAGTTGAAGGGAACAAAGCGGGACTTTATGATTTATGGGGTTTCAAATACAGGCGAAAAACAAGATTTTCTGAAATTTGATGCGTACTCGGTATATCGAGGCTGAATTCGAATATGTTGCCTTATATGCCGACAACTTTTGACAACGATTTCGATCACATGTACAAGTCAAGTGTCTAACACCAAAGTATGATCAACAGCGGAACAAAACTTAAAAAAATATATACCTTCAAAAATTGACAAAAAATCAGAATTTGCTGTATTTCGTGCGAACTTAATAATTCGATGCCGAATTCGAATATGTTCCGCAAAGTGCCGACAACTTTTAACAGTAATTTTGAATAGTACCAATAGTGACAAGTACTATATATAAAAGTTGAAGGGAACAAAGCGGGACTTTATGATTTATGGGGTTTCAAATACAGGCGAAAAACAAGATTTTCTGAAATTTGATGCGTACTCCGTATATCGAGGCCGAATTCGAATATGTTGCTTTATATGCCGACAACTTTTGACAACGATTTCGATCACATGTACAAGTCAAGTGTCTAACACCAAAGTATGATCAACAGCGGAACATAAATTAACAAAATATGGCCCTTCAAAAATTGACGAAAAATCAGATTTTGCTGTATTTCGTGCGAACTCAATGATTCGATGCCGAATTCGAATATGATCCGCAAAGTTCCGACAATTTTTAACAGTAATTTTGAATAGTACCAATAGTGATAAGTATTATATATAAAAATTGAAAGGAACAAAGCGGGTCTTTATGATTTATGGGGCTTCAAATACAGGCCAAAAACAAGATTTTCTGAAATTTGAGGCGTGCTCGATATATCGAGGCCGAATTCGAACATGTTGCTTTGTTTGCCGACAACTTTTGACAACGATTTCGATCACATGTACAAGTCAATTGTCTAACACCAAAGTATGATCAACAGCGGAACATAACTTAACAAAATTTGGCCCTTCAAAAATTGACGAAAAATCAGATTTTGCTGTATTTCGTGCGAACTCAATGATTCGATTCATACAGCGACTTTGAATTTTTATGTTGTTTTACTCGTCATGAACCTTCTAATACAAATGCGGAACAGAATTAGCAGAACAAATAGCAACATAGTATGCTTTTAAAATCCGCTTGAAAACGACAAATGTTCTTTCTTTCTACCTAATATAGTAATATAATATAAAAAAATATATACTAAGAAGTTACTCATTCATATTTAAATAATTCAGATTCTGCTTCCGTGTAATTATCAATTATAAATCGATCCCAGGCGAACATCACCGAGCCCACAGCTGACTGATATTTTGAAATAACGGCTGAATCCGTTATATTCCGGCAGATAAGGGGACCTTTTTGCCCCAAGTTTGATTTCAGACATAAAGTTTTTTTTATTTGTGGTTATTCATCTTGGGGTTATTGCCCATCATTTATACATGGGTGTGGAGTTTGCAGCCTTGAGCAATTTTTTTACGGCTCGATATTTGTATTAGTGTTTTTCGTCAAACCTGTGCATCATAATGACGCACGACCTGAACCATAACCTGTTACAATACTATGTTCAGGTTGTGCGCAATCTTGGTGCACAAACTACGCAAGCACCAAATTTACTAGGAAATAAAATCAATAACTTTTAGGTATTTATTGAGATATTTGTATTAGTGTTTTTCGTCAAACATGTGCATCATAATGACGCACATCCTGAACCATAACCGGTTACAATACTATGTTCAGGTTGTACGCAATCTTGGTGCACAAACTACGCAAGCACCAAATTTACTAGGAAATAATATCAATAACTTTTAGGTATTTGTTGAGCCCAGCTTTGGGTCGCGACCCATATACAGTATATATATTCTTTTTGGCCTTTATTTGAAGCCCCAATAATCATAAAGTCCCGCTTTGTTCCCTTCAACTTTTATTTATAATACTTGACACTATTGGTGCTATTCAAAATTACTGTTAAAAATTGTCGGCACTTTGCGGATCATATTCGAATTCGGCCTCGATATATCGAGTACGCCTTAAATTTCGAAAAATCTCGTTTTTGGCCTGTATTTAAAACCCCATAAATCATAAAGTCCCGCTTTGTTCCCTTCAACTTTTATATATATTACTTTTCACTATTGGTACTATTCAAAATTACTCTTAAAAGTTGTCGGCACTTTGCGGATCATATTCGAATTCGGCATCGAATCATTGAGTTCGCACGAAAATCAGCAAAATCTGATTTTTGTCAATTTTTGAAGGGCCATATTTTGTTAAGTTTTGTTCCGCTGTTGATCATACTTTGGTGTTAGACACTTGACTTATACATGTGATCGAAATCGTTGTCAAAAGTTGTCGGCATATAAAGCAACATATTCGAATTCGGCCTCGATATATCGAGTACGCCCTAAATTTCGGAAAATCTCGTTTTTGGCCTGTATTTGGAGCCCCATAAATCATAAAGTCCCGCTTTGTTCCCTTCAACTTTTATATATAATACTTTTCACTATTGGTACTATTCAAAATTACTGTTAAAAGTTGTCGGCACTTTGCGGATCAAATTCGAATTCGGCATCGAATCATTGAGTTCGCACGAAATACAGCAAAATTTGGTTTTTCGTCAATTTTTGAAGGGCCATATTTTGTTAAGTTTTGTTCCGCTGTTGATCATACTTTGGTGTTAGACACTTGACTTATACATGTAATCGAAATCGTTGTCAAAAATTGTCGGCATATAAAGCAACATATTCGAATTCGGCCTCGATATATCGAGTACGCCTCAAATTTCGGAAAATCTCGTTTTTGGCCTGTATTTGGAGCCCCATAAATCATAAAGTCCCGCTTTGTTCCCTTCAACTTTTATATATAATACTTTTCACTATTGGTACTATTCAAAATTACTCTTAAAAGTTGTCGGCACTTTGCGGATCAAATTCGAATTCGGCATCGAATCATTGAGTTCGCACGAAATACAGCAAAATTTGGTTTTTCGTCAATTTTTGAAGGGCCATATTTTGTTAAGTTTTGTTCCGCTGTTGATCATACTTTGGTGTTAGACACTTGACTTATACATGTAATCGAAATCGTTGTCAAAAGTTGTCGGCATATTAAGCAACATATTCGAATTCGGCCTCGATATACCGAGTACGCATCAAATTTTAGAAAATCTTGTTTTTCGCCTGTATTTAAAACCCCATAAATCATAAAGTCCCGCTTTGTTCCCTTCAACTTTTATATATAATACTTTTCACTATTGGTACTATTCAAAATTACTGTTAAAAGTTGTCGGCACTTTGCGGATCATATTCGAATTCGGCATCGAATCATTGAGTTCGCACGAAATACAGCAAAATCTGATTTTTTGTCAATTTTTGAAGGGTCATATTTTGTTAAGTTTTGTTCCGCTGTTGATCATAATTTGGTGTTAGACACTTGACTTATACATGTGATCGAAATCGTTGTCAAAAGTTGTCGGCATATTAAGCAACATATTCGAATTCGGCCTCGATATATCGAGTACGCCTTAAATTTCGGAAAATCTCGTTTTTGGCCTGTATTTGGAGCCCCATAAATCATAAAGTCCCGCTTTGTTCCCTTCAACTTTTATATATAATACTTTTCACTATTGTTCCTATTCAAAATTACTGTTAAAAGTTGTCGGCACTTTGCGGATCATATTCGAATTCGGCATCGAATCATTGAATTCGCACGAAATACAGCAAAATTTGGTGTTTCGTCAATTTTTGAAGGGCCATATTTTGTTAAGTTTTGTACCGCTGTTGATCATACTTTGGTGTTAGACACTTGACTTATACATGTGATCGAAATCGTTGTCAAAAATTGTCGGCATATAAAGCAACATATTCGAATTCGGCCTCGATATATCGAGTACGCCTCAAATTTCGGAAAATCTCGTTTTTGGCCTGTATTTGGAGCCCCATAAATCATAAAGTCCCGCTTTGTTCCCTTCAACTTTTATATATAATACTTTTCACTATTGGTACTATTCAAAATTACTCTTAAAAGTTGTCGGCACTTTGCGGATCATATTCGAATTCGGCATCGAATCATTGAGTTCGCACGAAATACAGCAAAATCTGACTTTTTGTTAATTTTTGAAGGGCCATATTTTGTTAAGTTTTGTTCCGCTGTTGATCATACTTTGGTGTTAGACACTTGACTTATACATGTGATCGAAATCGTTGTCAAAAATTGTCGGCATATAAAGCAACATATTCGAATTCGGCCTCGATATATCGAGTACGCCTCAAAATTCGAAAAATCTCGTTTTTGGCCTGTATTTGGAGCCCCATAAATCATAAAGTCCCGCTTTGTTCCCTTCAATTTTATATATAATACTTTTCACTATTGGTACTATTCAAAATTACTGTTAAAAGTTGTCGGCACTTTGCGGATCAAATTCGAATTCGGCATCGAATCATTGAGTTCGCACGAAATACAGCAAAATTTGGTTTTTGTCAATTTTTGAAGGGCCATATTTTGTTAAGTTTTGTTCCGCTGTTGATCATACTTTGGTGTTAGACACTTGACTTATACATGTAATCGAAATCGTTGTCAAAAATTGTCGGCATATAAAGCAACATATTCGAATTCGGCCTCGATATATCGAGTACGCCTCAAATTTCGGAAAATCTCGTTTTTGGCCTGTATTTGGAGCCCCATAAATCATAAAGTCCCGCTTTGTTCCCTTCAACTTTTATATATAATACTTTTCACTATTGGTACTATTCAAAATTACTCTTAAAAGTTGTCGGCACTTTGCGGATCATATTCGAATTCGGCATCGAATCATTGAGTTCGCACGAAAATCAGCAAAATCTGATTTTTGTCAATTTTTGAAGGGCCATATTTTGTTAAGTTTTGTTCCGCTGTTGATCATACTTTGGTGTTAGACACTTGACTTATACATGTGATCGAAATCGTTGTCAAAAATTGTCGGCATATAAAGCAACATATTCGAATTCGGCCTCGATATATCGAGTACGCCTTAAATTTCGGAAAATCTCGTTTTTGGCCTGTATTTAAAACCCCATAAATCATAAAGTCCCGCTTTGTTCCCTTCAACTTTTATATATAATACTTTTCACTATTGGTACTATTCAAAATTACTCTTAAAAGTTGTCGGCACTTTGCGGATCATATTCGAATTCGGCATCGAATCATTGAGTTCGCACGAAAATCAGCAAAATCTGATTTTTGTCAATTTTTGAAGGGCCATATTTTGTTAAGTTTTGTTCCGCTGTTGATCATACTTTGGTGTTAGACACTTGACTTATACATGTGATCGAAATCGTTGTCAAAAGTTGTCGGCATATAAAGCAACATATTCGAATTCGGCCTCGATATATCGAGTACGCCCTAAATTTCGGAAAATCTCGTTTTTGGCCTGTATTTGGAGCCCCATAAATCATAAAGTCCCGCTTTGTTCCCTTCAACTTTTATATATAATACTTTTCACTATTGGTACTATTCAAAATTACTGTTAAAAGTTGTCGGCACTTTGCGGATCAAATTCGAATTCGGCATCGAATCATTGAGTTCGCACGAAATACAGCAAAATTTGGTTTTTGTCAATTTTTGAAGGGCCATATTTTGTTAAGTTTTGTTCCGCTGTTGATCATACTTTGGTGTTAGACACTTGACTTATACATGTGATCGAAATCGTTGTCAAAAATTGTCGGCATATAAAGCAACATATTCGAATTCGGCCTCGATATATCGAGTACGCCTCAAATTTCGGAAAATCTCGTTTTTGGCCTGTATTTGGAGCCCCATAAATCATAAAGTCCCGCTTTGTTCCCTTCAACTTTTATATATAATACTTTTCACTATTGGTACTATTCAAAATTACTCTTAAAAGTTGTCGGCACTTTGCGGATCAAATTCGAATTCGGCATCGAATCATTGAGTTCGCACGAAATACAGCAAAATCTGACTTTTTGTTAATTTTTGAAGGGCCATATTTTGTTAAGTTTTGTTCCGCTGTTGATCATACTTTGGTGTTAGACACTTGACTTATACATGTGATCGAAATCGTTGTCAAAAGTTGTCGGCATATTAAGCAACATATTCGAATTCGGCCTCGATATACCGAGTACGCATCAAATTTTAGAAAATCTTGTTTTTCGCCTGTATTTAAAACCCCATAAATCATAAAGTCCCGCTTTGTTCCCTTCAACTTTTATATATAATACTTTTCACTATTGGTACTATTCAAAATTACTGTTAAAAGTTGTCGGAACTTTGCGGATCATTTTCGAATTCGGCATCGAATCATTGAGTTCGCACGAAATACAGCAAAATCTGATTTTTTGTCAATTTTTGAAGGGTCATATTTTGTTAAGTTTTGTTCCGCTGTTGATCATAATTTGGTGTTAGACACTTGACTTATACATGTGATCGAAATCGTTGTCAAAAGTTGTCGGCATATTAAGCAACATATTCGAATTCGGCCTCGATATATCGAGTACGCCTTAAATTTCGGAAAATCTCGTTTTTGGCCTGTATTTGGAGCCCCATAAATCATAAAGTCCCGCTTTGTTCCCTTCAACTTTTATATATAATACTTTTCACTATTGGTCCTATTCAAAATTACTGTTAAAAGTTGTCGGCACTTTGCGGATCATATTCGAATTCGGCATCGAATCATTGAATTCGCACGAAATACAGCAAAATTTGGTGTTTCGTCAATTTTTGAAGGGCCATATTTTGTTAAGTTTTGTTCCGCTGTTGATCATACTTTGGTGTTAGACACTTGACTTATACATGTGATCGAAATCGTTGTCAAAAATTGTCGGCATATAAAGCAACATATTCGAATTCGGCCTCGATATATCGAGTACGCCTTAAATTTCGGAAAATCTCGTTTTTGGCCCGTATTTGGAGCCCCATAAGTCATAAAGTCCCGCTTTGTTCCCTTCAACTTTTATATATAATACTTTTCACTATTGGTACTATTCAAAATTACTGTTAAAAGTTGTCGGCACTTTGCGGATCATATTCGAATTCGGCATCGAATCATTGAGTTCGCACGAAATACAGCAAAATTTGGTGTTTCGTCAATTTTTGAAGGGCCATATTTTGTTGAGTTTTGTTCCGCTGTTGATCATACTCTGGTGTTAGACACTTGACTTATACATGTGATCGAAATCGTTGTCAAAAGTTGTCGGCATATTGAGCAACATATTCGAATTCGGCCTCGATATATCGAGTACGCATAAAATTTCGGGAAATCTCATTTTTGGCCTGTATTTGGAGCCCCATAAATCATAAAGTCCCGCTTTGTTCCCTTCAACTTATATATATAATACTTTTCACTATTGGTCCTATTCAAAATTACTCTTAAAAGTTGTCGGCACTTTGCGGATCATATTCGAATTCGGCATCGAATCATTGAGTTCGCACGAAATACAGCAAAATCTGATTTTTTGTTAATTTTTGAAAGGCCATATTTTGTTAAGTTTTGATCCGCTGTTGATCATACTTTGGTGTTAGACACTTGACTTATACATGTGATCGAAATCGTTGTCAAAAGTTGTCGGCATATTGAGCAACATATTCGAATTCGGCCTCGATATATCGAGTACGCATCAAATTTCGGAAAATCTCGTTTTTGGCCTGTATTTGGAGCCCCATAAATCATAAAGTCCCGCTTTGTTCCCTTCAACTTTTATATATAATACTTTTCACTATTGGTACTATTCAAAATTACTGTTAAAAGTTGTCGGCACTTTGCGGATCATATTCGAATTCGGCATCGAATCATTTAATTCGCACGAAATACAGCAAAATTTGGTTTTTCGTCAATTTTTGAAGGGCCATATTTTGTTAAGTTTGTTCTGCTGTTGATCATACTTTGGTGTTAGACACTTGACTTATACATGTGATCGAAATCGTTGTCAAAAGTTGTCGGCATATAAAGCAACATATTCGAATTCGGCCTCGATATATCGAGTACGCATAAAATTTCAGAAAATCTTGTTTTTGGCCTGTATTTGAAGCCCCAATAATCATAAAGTCCCGCTTTGTTCCCTTCAACTTTTATATATAATACTTATCACTATTGGTACTATTCAAAATTACTGTTAAAAATTGTCGGAACTTTGCGGATCATATTCGCATTTGGTCTCGAACCCTAGAGTTTGCATGTAAAATTGAAAAAAAAATTTTTCCGATATTTTTGTGTTCCCATGAAATGTAGCCTATTTTTATTTTGTGTTTTTTTTCATTCTGCAATTATATTCTAATACGTTTTAGTTTTTCTGTTTTATGTGATATACAGTTATGTATGTTGTAATTACCACTACCAGCTAAATGTGCTTAAACTTATATTTTAGTCTGAGTTGTTCCCTTCGGAACATATTATTTCAAATAGGATCCATTTATCCCTTATAAAAATTTTAATAAGAGATTATTTTCCGCATGGGAACCGGTTAAAAACTGCAGAATATATTTCCGCTGAAATTCCGCTGGATTCACAGTGGTTATTGCCACACCTTTCAGTTCGATATAATGATATTTTCGGAAAATATGGACCTTTCCCCGACCTTTGATCCCTGAAAAATTCTTCCTGTACTTTCCCATTGCAAAATTTTCAGGGCTATTTTAAGAGTGCTTTTGCGAGTTGGCGCTTGTAAAATGGAGTACCGTATGTGTTTCAAACCATCATTATGATTCATCGCATACAACAATTTGTTTTTTAAAAGTACCGGTAGAGAATTTCAGGCTAGTCTATCACAGCTATTTCTAAACTAATTTTTATTACTGCAATTTAATTAAAACTCCTAGGAAGACAGAGTGATCTTTGAATTATCTGATTTATATTTAAGTTCCCGAAACACAACCGAAAACTAACGAATAGAGTTCAAAAACGCGAAAAGGAGGTAATGTTTACAACCACGCTTGAAAATCTGTCTGAGTGGGAAAAGTGTCTGAGCGAATGCGAAAAGGGGACATTGTTTCGTCACTTTTTGCATCTTGCTGATTGGCCAATGTCACAAAGTAAACAAGGAAGTCGATGTCGAAGATAAATAAAGCACAACCGGTGTATAGCAAAACAATATAATTTGCCGACGTTTCGAATTTCTATTCAGAAAAACTTCATCAGGGCATCACTTTTCTGAATGGAAATTCGAAACGTCGGCAAATTATATCGTTTTGCTATACACCGGTTGTGCTTTATTTATCTTTGACATGAATATACCTGGTGGCAATCATGCGCTATTTAAGGAAGTCGATGCTCGGGGAAAGGTCCATACCTGTATACCGTGCATTCATCACCCCCTCCAGATGAAGACACAAGCCATGGTCCGCTTAACCACCGTTCCAGAAGTTGACGTTTCCGGCACAGAATTCCTCCATGCTGAGATTCGCTCCATTTTCTGACCTTCGAAATTGCCGTCAATGAAGAATGTAGGTAAATCAAATCCAAAACTAGCACAAAAGAAAAATTACTACAATTATGAAAATTAACACAATGTATAACTGTTACGTGCAAAAACACATGAGTTACTTGATTTCAAAAATCGGTGTGTCAGATAAGATGCAAAAATCAATTGACAGTAATCGGTTCGCTGATCTCATAAAATTCCATGAAACGGTTCTATAGAACCGGTGCAATCCGGCTGAATCCCACCACTGTATATACACACAATATAAATGCAAAAGCTATGGTCCGCGACAACAGCATGCGATTACTCAAGGACAAGTAGATAAAATACCGTTCTATGAAATCAAATTCGTTGAGTTAATTTTAATTTTCGCTGGTTGAAAATTTGACAGTTTTCTTGAACTACAAGAAAATAAGATCTGACAGTTGTATTCAAAAAGACTCAATAAAGGTATTAAACTCAAAGAGTAACAAACAATCTCATATTGATTTAGAAATTTGCACAAATTATGTTTTTTGTGCAATATTGAACACGGACTGGGCATATAGATCGTTTTGGACACGTCAATGGACATAACAATCGTTTCAATATTATGTTGTTGTTATTGTTTTTCTTCTCCTTCGTCATGATAAAATTGCTTTTCTCTTCGAATACTGGACCAATTGTTTGAAATTTTCAATGGTTCAAGATTGATTTTTTCGCCAGAAGGCTATTACTTTTACTTATTTCAAAAATTTCTGTGGACTTCGGGAGATTGGTTTTTTATGTGTCAGAATAAAAAATAGCGACACCTTGTGACGTGTCCATATATTTGAGCATAGCTCTTTTGTGTTATCATGTTACTGTTGTTTTTGTTCTTTAATCTTCTTCCTATAGTTGTGAAAAAATTGCTTTTCTCTTCGATTACTGGACCAATTGTTCTGGAATTTTCAGTATATTCTGACGGTATGCTTTTACCAGATTTAGGCGGCAAGAGGGCCTCTGGTTCACTCGATTTTGGATTGTGAATAACAGGCCCGTGAACTATGTTTCATGATTTTTATTGTCCTAACTTGCCTATACAGGTCAGGCAAGAACTAGATGCCACTTTGCAGTATTTCTTTTTCCGAAAACATTTAGGAAACAAAATTTTATAGACCGAAATCAACGACCACAGAAATCTGGAATAACAATAGAGAAATTGTAATGACTTTAATGCGATTGAAAGTCGATCGAAAATTCTAATACCCCAAAGTGTAGTTTCCTTTAAAACTCATATATATACGTGCGAACACTCACAATTTATGTCAGAATTTACACTCACATAAAATATGGTACTAAACATAGCCACCGTCCTGATACAGTGCTGCATGTGTAAATCTCAAAACTACACAATACCAACAAGGAGCATTGGAATCTAGAAGCGGTGCAATAGCGACTTTTTCATTGGTGCAAATTAAATTTTTTAATAATATATATTTTCCACAATAAAATATAATTAGGACCCATTCATAAAGTAATCTTTGCCATCCCTGTGATAATGTATGGTATTTCAATGAGAATATAATAACAGCCCATTTCATCGCGCTCTGGAGGTTCACAAAAAATTGAAGAATTTTATTTGGCCAACTACGTTTTCTATCCACTTAGCGTATGCTACAATATCCGTATCAATGCAAGTGGCCAGAGCTCTCAATTGCAGTAATGACCCCGAACCAAATATCCGTCTCTATACCAGGTTACTGTTTATATTCCGGTGTTAACGACTATTTCAGATATCTGAAAAGTCGTGCCCTCGCGTCGACACCTTATTTATAAGAATGCCTTCTTATCTTATTTTCTTGATGTTTTCGCCCACAGAAGCAACAATCGATCTTGCTGGTTTAAAATATTTACACTTTCTATTTTTCAAATAACATACCAATGCCATATGTAAACATTTTTTTTATTTTGATAATAGGTAGCCTGAGGTAAATCTCTGGTTTCCAGGACCTAAAAAACGATATTATATTAACGTTCATACCATTAATTCTGAAAAAATTAAAAAACGTAAGTATTTTGAAAGTATTTCGAACTAGAAATAATTGACACAAAGATAGATAGTTACAGAATTACTTGAGTATCATACACATATCGTGTTTTCCTAAGAATTCAATTTTTATTCGAAAAATAACACCAGGGCTTATTTTGGGGGGATGTCTTTTATTTTCATTTATCAAGAACAAAATAACAAAGTAGAGAATTACAGGATTTTCAAGTATACAAAATATGAAAACCGATATATATCCATTTACTTATAAATAACACGCTTTTATTTGACTAGGTCTTATTTTAGGGAAGGGCTTATATTAAAACCATTTTCAAAATTCAGGCTAGGTCTTATTTACGGGGTAACACGGTATTACTTGTTACTAACGATTGAAGTTAGGTATCAAGTTTGCCCCCATGGTCAACATCAAATATGCATTTGAAGAATGCTAGGCTAGGCTTGAACGTCCGATATGTCGGGAGACCTAACTTTGGTCACAATATGGAATGAGAATGGATCAAGCAAGAGAGCGATGCTCAAATATATGAACACAAACGCCAAAACGAAGTAGTACGGTTATGCATCTGTCACAGTAGATTGACTACGAATACCGCAGCATTCACGACTTCGCCCGACCACTAACGCGGAAACGCCACTAGATCCCCAATTTTTAATTTTGATGGCGTCATCGTACACCAAAAACTAATCCCATAGAGCCAAGATAAATTTTTGAAATAAAGAAAAGTAATAGCTTTTTAGCGAAAAATACAATCTTAAACCACTTAAACAGGTTGTTTTATTCACTATTGTTGTGTAGTTTGTGTATTCTTATAGTTCTAGCTGCTGTTGACCAATTTAAAATATTTTATTGCGCACAAAAATAATATTTTTGAAAAGCTTCTTATTATCTGCTATCGAAATTAATCTTTCAGTGCAACAGTTTCCTTCGGTAAATTTCCTTTACAATGTCGCGGAGGTGTTATATATCCGTATGAATTTTGACACATATCCTGAGTCACGGCAAAATAGGAAACGCGCGCCTATAAAATGCACACCGTGGTTACACTTTGTCAATCTTGGTAAGATTCACACAATAGCGAAATACATTTTTCTACTGATCATGCGCCTGAGTTGATATGACAGATATTCATTGTCATACAATATTTTTCTCAAAAATTTATTACGGTCGGGCCAATATAATTGATCGATTGATTAGTGCGCTTGCGTGGTCGTATTATGAGAGTGTAGATATTTGGTCAGCCTTGCGATTCAATCACCTGCTCCTGATGAATTGGTTAGTACATACTGAATGGTTGAATATTAAATATGTACTTTCCACACGACAAAGCCCTTCATAAATTGTGTATTTCTATCATATCTTACATTATTTTTTCACCCCACCATAATAATATTATACTCATCAACAATAAAATAATAATTATCGAAGTTGCATCAGACATAAGTTGCATAAACAGCGCGATGAATATGAAGCTTGTTTTTGTTCTGCTTCTAATTGCAATCATTGCAATTGATTCGGGTAATTCTCGGAGACGGAGACGAAGGAGAAGGCATCGTTTCGGTCGTGTGGTTAGAAGAGTGGTAACAAGGGTGAAGAGAGTCGTATATAGAGTCGGTCAAAAGGCAGTAGGAGCTGTCAAAAAAGTCGTTGGAGAGAAAGTCTGGAAGTTTGGGCAGAAAGTTATAAGTAACTGGAGGTTTGTCTCTATAACAAAAACTTGTATAACAGATTGATAATTTTTAAAAATAATTAAGAGGTGAAAATTTTGATATAAATGACCATATGGATTTAATTAAGTAAACATTTAAATAAATACCTTGAACATTGGCAGCCTAAAACGTTTTTTTAGACAAGAAACCATATATAAATGCATGTAAATGTTCTCAATTTTGAATTACTTCAACAGTCTCTAATTAAAATATTTGCTGCTCAAACACGAAAAAACAGGCGTGCTTTTTTATCTGTTTATTGATATACATTTTTACAGTGACATCAAAAAATTGATTGACTGCTTCAAAACTGTAAAAAAATTGCTGTCGACATTTGCAGTATTGGGAGACAACCCTCTAGAGCAGTTAAAGACTCTGCGTGATACGGTGACTATATGATGATAATAATTTTACATTTCAGAATTATATATATGGCAATATTGCTTATTGGTAGTTAATTGCCATTTTTTTCAAGATTTCAAAACACAAACATGATAACAAAACCACGGCAATAGCTAAAAAATTATCAATTTATCTTAAATTGCTTTTTCACAAAAAACTAAAAAACAAATATTTTCTATTTCGGGGCAACAATCGCTCCAACTGCAACAACATATTTGTTTGTACAAGGTTGATGTATAATTCACACGTATAACTTTTGTTTTTTAGTTGACCCCAAGTAATTTGAACAAGTAAACTTGAAATCTTTTTGTAATAGGATCTCAACGCATACAATGACATCATGAATGAAATCGAAAATTCCGTTCAAGAAGAATATGGAGAGAAAGCCGACGAAATGATGAATGGATTTGATACAGTCATGGAACTAGAGATGGGTACGATTTATTTTAAAGATGTAGTTAATTATTCAAACTAATGCGTGTCATAACTGTACTCTGGCAGTTTACATTTTGTCGTTATATTAAATACATTTCGGTCTCTTAAAGGTTATATGCTATTTATAAGAGGTATTTTTATAATATTTGCATGGATTTTTTATGCTTTTTATGCCCACTGGTTGAACAGAAACCTATCTCGATGCAGCGGCAGGACATTCCTCAGCTCAAAATTTTGCCATGCAAAACTGCTTAAAAATTGATAATCTTCTTTTAGATGACTTGCTTGATCTGTCAAGCGAATTGGATCAAATGGAAAATGATGAAATACACGACGTCGACAATAGCGTTGAGATGTTTTTCGAAAATTAACAGCACATGCATCAACAAAGTGACCGAGTATTGAAACAAAAGAATCACTGTTTTTGATGAAGATTTTCCGCCCCATGTTTTATAGTCTTGAATAAATTCAGAAGCATATTAAAATTGATTCTTATATTTATTAGCAAGCAGTGGCATATCCAATGTCGGGAAACGAACTGAATATATAATTGTTATTTGGAACATAGGCTATATTAAGCATAATTAGCATAGCAGAAATCATGATTACATATACACATTAAATTGGACATAGAACGCAATATCATCACAACAAGAGTGATGAAATTACATAACATTTAAATGCAACTTCCCAAGCATTTTGATTACGTTATAAATTAAATCTTGTGGTAATTAAATCAATTACCGTATTTCCCGGCGAATAAGTCTACCCGTCAAATGAGACGAGGCCCGTTTTTAAGCCTGAAAAAAATGGGGTTTTGACTATAATGCCAATAAGTCGGGGTAGTAAAATCGCATCAACATCGGAATCTCAAATTACCAGACAATGCCTTTTGCGCATTGGTTAAAATAGCCTATAATGACGTTTTTTTTATATGCGTAATATTCGATCCATAAGAACTACGGGAATTCAAACTGTCTTGAAATTTTAATCTAATTGTGTTCAACTCGCGATTGCGTCCACCATAAAAGAACATTACCTAATACATAATAAGGCGACACCAATAAAATGAAAGTTATTAAAGTCGCCCAATAAGACGACCCCCGCTTCAAAAAAAAAAAAAAATCCGGCCGAAAATTTGGGTCTAGAAAAGCGACTTTCCCGACCCGAGAAATACGGTAATTATTAATCTGTCGGAATCGGAATGGGAAATTGAAAACGTTTTGCGACCGAGAAAGAATGCATCTCCTGGATATGATGAATGAAATATGTTATCCTATATACTCAGACACCTGCCCCATAAATGCAAAATAATACTCTTGCAACTTTTTAATCTTATTTCGGTAGAAGAACAATTACCTGCTTATTGGCGCCACTCCACCGTAGTTCCCATATTAAAATCTAACAAACCAAAGAATCTTATATCGTCATTCAGACCAATTTCGTTGACGTCTGACTTGTGTGAGGTAATGGAACTACTAATTGCAAATCACCTCAAATGATATTTTGAAAAGTTTAGTTTGATAACGACGAAACAATCTGGATTTAGAAATCATCGCTCAACAACCGATGATATCCTTCGGATACATGATATCTATAAAGCTTTGGCAAATGAAAGATCTGTTCTAGCTATGTTTCTAGACATAGAAAAGGCTTACGACATGGTCTGGCGTTGTGGCCTCTTATACAAACTGTATAATATTGGGATACGTGGTCGATCTTCGTCCATTCGTACCTTTCAAGTCCGTATCGGCAACACAATGCCCGATATATTCAATATCGATAACGGAATTCCTCAAGGTAGCGAGATAATACTAATTGCTGGTGAAATGATTGGGGGTTTCGCCTCACGAAAACAAAATCCAAAGCCATTCTTTTCAGAAGACGAAGAAAACTGTCAAACAATATTTAAAATAAAAGGATCTTTCTTTACAATTGAGAATAAATGCAAATAGTCATATTTGATTCTCGATTGACACAAATAAAACATATTGAATGCATAGAAAAGTGCGGTAAAAGAATGAATTTGTTACGTGCATTATCTGGTACGAAGTGGCGTGCGAATAAGATTACCTTGCTTACAGTATATAGGGCGATAATAAAACCAGTTATTGAATACGGCATGGAGGCATTTTATTTTATCTCCCTCTATATTGCGGCAACGGGCGGTAATCCAATAGCAACGTTTACGCATTCGCTTGGATGCATTGAAAAGTACTCCAATTATAGCTCTACAATCCAAGTGTAACGAAATGCCTTTGCATAATTATTATACATATACATTATAAAAAATGCCTACATTACAAATGCAGAATGATTCGTCATGACAGCGAAATTACAGCAAAATTATTCAAACAATCTTAGGGAGGATTATGTTCTCGAAAAACTATTCTTTGCAACGTTTAATATGAAAACAACTAACAGCTTTTTTGACGAATTCTCTGTTGCAAAAGATGTCAATTTTGAGACTCCTCCCTCGATAATGAAGCCACGGCAAATTGATACATCTTTAACGATTTATGATTGAACATGTTCACCAACAATACTTCAATCGTCATTTCTTGACCATGTACACGAAAACTACCAAGACTATGTACAAGTATTCACAGACGTTCGTAAAATCCATCTGATGGTGCTGCATTTTATGTGCCTCAAGCGAAATAGGGTAAAAAATGAAATTACATCGTTTCGTCTCCTCACATACATCGGAGCTATACGCAATACTGAGTTATCTCGGATAGAATGCAACAAGAAGACCGGAACGCGTAATAACGGATCGTCTCAATGTCCTTTCATCGCTTCGTAACTATTCAGCATTTAAGTACATATTTAGTCGAAAATACTATAAACTCGGTGTTAACAAAACAAGGAATACAAATTACATTCCTATGGTCGCCAGCTCACGTAGGATTATCGGAAACAAAATAGTGGGTAATCTGGCAAAAGGAGCAATCAACAAACTTTCCATTGATACAATACTTCCACTTTTTGCCTCAGAAGCAAAATCCTATTTTAATACATTATCTCGAGAAAATTGGAATACGGAATATATTAATAGCGAATTAGTGAGCCATTATGAAATATTTTATCCCACCACGATGTCACGACTCAAAAACAAAATTTTATCAAGCAAATATCAAGTTCTTTCGTTCCGACTGCAAACTGGTCATTGTGCCCTGAATGCACATTTACATAAAATTGGTTGTCGTTCCGACGGATATTGCGAACAGTGTTTTGTACCTGAGACCGTAGCCCACTACCTACCGCAGGGGTCGGGAACCTTTTTGGCCAAGAGAGTCATAAAAGGTACATATTTTCAATTGCATTTCCGTGCGAGCCATACCGCATTTTTCTTTGCTTAATCATCTCCACAGTGCTTTAAAGTTTAAACAATATAACAAATAAACAGTACTAACAGACGGAAGGCTTTTCTTTATTGCTCCAAAACTTTATTCCTTCGTGATGTAACAAAATATGTGCCAAAATCCCTTAGTTTAGTCACAATGTCTGTCTGGCACTTCACGCGTATAAGATAACTTAGATAGGCACTATGCGCGTGTTCTCAAACGAATCCTAGATATCTAAAAATCCTCGTTTCTGTACCAGAAACCCCGTCAATATACTATATTTATTCGCTATATAAAAGCTAACGAGACAATGCCACAGATATAGGCCGCGAGCCGAGGCCCTGAAAAACGCCTAGAATATGAGATTCGTAGCTCACATCAGGTAACTACCTGAAAATGATTTTTAAAATGTTCCTTTAAAATTTAGTAACAAATATTGCCTTGTTCCCACTTCCAAAAGTTGCACGTTTTACGGAAAAAAAGGCTTTTACTACAAGAAATATGTGCTACGATCTGTCCTATATTCTCTACATTTCCGGCAATGAACAATGACTTCTGCATGAGATAACAATTGAATCGAATCAGCTGTTAGCGAGCGGATGAATCTTAGTTATTACTGCTCGATCTTGCGTTGAGTTGGGCAGCCTTTCCATAGCCCTGTTTAGTTATTATTAGTTAAGTTATGCTAAGACGTTGTTGAAAAATATATAAGTAAGTTATTAAACACTTGTAGATCCTTACCACGGATATGGGCCGTGAGACGAAGCCTTGGAAACGCCCAGAAAATGAGTTTCGTAGCGCACATCTGGTAACTGAATAAATTCTTCAGTTTTGTGTGAAAATGAACATACTGAACGCATTACAGCTTGTTCCACAATCCTGATGCGAAATTGAATATAAGAGGTTCCCGGAAATTCAATAAGTTTACAACACATACATAAGAACTATGCAATTCGAGAGCCCTACAGCACACTAACACAAATGTATTTCTGTAATGTTTTGCCTGACCAAAATCGGACTCACTCAAATCGGACTCACTCACTCAATTGAAAACCTCAATGAAGTCTCCAACATGAGTTTGATGGGCAGTTCCCATTGCAGAAAAGTGCTAAAGTATTTCAATATGAATAGCCCATCTAAGCTGTTTGCAACTATTATGATTCCCATATACCTTTACGCTTCAAGACTTCTTGTTTAATCCATTTTATAGCACTGATAGCAGCAGGGATTAGAGCCTGCGTTAGGTCAGATCGGTGGAACATTGCCGTTTTCTTTTGTAGTACAGTATCTAAAATGAGAAAGAAAATCATATTTGGAACAGGATGAGTGTAAAAATACCACTAAATACTAACTAATAACTTGAATACATAATGCATTTTATCTGATGTACTCAATGAGCGTATATATGCTCATTGCATGTACTACAGTCCAGCAGTGTTTGCATACCATTACTAGACTATATATACACTAAATTTTGATATATCACAGTCTGAAATGCCCTATGACAGTATGATTATGGACTATAGACTATATTTTAAAACATCAACTGTCTGTCTACAACTTGATTTCTCACCTCTCAATCGTTTCCAATGCTACTTTCTTTCCACTCCGGCATAACTTATCATTGCTTCCCAGGTTCTTATCGACTCTATGAATTTAGATTTAGACCAACCGACATTAGTAAAATTGATTATTTTCTTCTCTTTCACACAACCGTGCATTACAGAAACAGCCATTAATTTCTATTTCAAAATATGCTGTGGCCTATATAGTAGTATAAGTCTGCTGAATAGTCAAGAAGAGTCATTAAATTAATCATAAACATTTCATGCAAGCCAGAAAATATCGTTGTTTGTGACATATTATTCTAGGGCTAGCCTTCCTTGGAGTTACCGCTCCGTACCTATTTAACAACGTCTTATGAGCTAGTGCTCAACTAAAATTGCTATTTATGGTAAGGATATACAAGTGTTTAATATCTTACTTATACTTTTCAACACCTCCTTAGAATAACTGAACTAATGATAACTGAAAAAAACTATGGAAAGGCTACTCAACCCAAAAGCGAGCAGTAGTAGTACATCTGATATTCATCCGACCACTGGTGATCCACCTACAGCTGACTAATTTGATTGTTACGTCATGCAGAAGTCTGCGTTCATTGGCCCATGATACCGGAAAAGCAGAGAAAATAGGACAGATGGTAACACATATTTATTGTAGTAAAAGCGTCTTTTCTGTAAAACGTGCAACTTTTGGAAGTGGGAACAAGGCAATATTTGTTACTAAATTTCTAAGGAACATTTTAAAATCATTTTCAGGTAGTTACCTTATGTGCGCTACGAAACTGAGAGATAAATGGCCTCGGCTCGCGGCCTAATACCGGTACTGGAATGGGTGTCGCTGTGGCTTTGGAATGTTGTTGGACACGTAGTGGACATAACGATCGTTTCAATATTATGTTGTTGTTCTTGTTCTTTGACACGTTTTTAAAAAGTCGCTTTTCTCTTCGAATACTGGACCAATTGCTTTGAAATTTTCAGTGGTTAAAGATAAAAGTTTTCTCCAGAAGGCTATTACTT
Organism: Styela clava; assembly: GCF_964204865.1. NCBI lineage: Eukaryota > Metazoa > Chordata > Ascidiacea > Stolidobranchia > Styelidae > Styela > Styela clava. The sequence goes on from NC_135252.1 coordinate 7,757,281, forward strand.
TTTTTTCCGCTATGACGTCATCAAAATTATGTGACTCGACGTGTCCATATATTTGAGCATGGCTCTCTTGTTTCTATAAAGACGGTGCTCGGAGTCCTTTTTTATATTTTTGTAAGTATTCGGTTATGTTCACTGTTCTACTGTAAACTTTTTTTCATGATGTAATGTTTAACTATTTCAGATTTAATCATGGGTGTCGCTGCTGGTTAACCAGTTTTGGTTTCTCGTGCCATCTTTCACTCTGAAATGCCATATTCTTGTACTTTCTTTCTATTGTTCGCATTGAGTGTATTTTTTTCACGGTGATAAAATAAATACTGATTACTTCCGCCGATTCAAGTATGGTTACTCCACCAGACAGTGCGACTATTAGTTACCTTTGTGGTGCCACACTTAAAATAGTATATTTTTTCAATTATATACAATTGCAGTTTGGGAATACGCACCTCTATCAATTTTGCGCAGAATAAAAATGCTTTTGTTTGGTGCCGCTAATATCCTTCATATTTTTGCTGATTTTTTTTTACGTTTCAGTCGACACTTGGCACTTCAGCCATTTTCTTGAACATTGATATTTTATATCAGCTTGACATCAATTTTCAATTCATATCAAATAAATTCATGTTTAAATGAATGAATATATTGTATATATATATATAGCCTGCATTTGTACAAGCGATATTGTTACCATACGGGTAGTGATCAAATTTCCACTACACATTATTATAAAACCTAATTTTCTATGTGAACATCGCCAAACACGCCGCAAGGAATTAGGCATTTCAAAATATAGTGGCTCCTTGGATATAACTAGCTGGTTGCTTGTCCGCAGCTTTACTCGCATCTTGCGGGAAGAAAAAAAGTCGGATATGTACTTTTTATCGCGTAATACCATCTGATACATACAACGAAAAGTAAAACTTATTGCATAAGGAATGTGTACAAGTATTGCGACAAACAAATCGTTGGACCAATAGATTTCATGGCGAAAGTCAAATTGTGTTTACATGTTGTTATATACATGTTTTCTGGTATAATCTGACACTAAAATGATCCGGTGAGCCGGTCTCCGATTCACCCACTATTGGATTGTGTATAACAGGCCAGTGAGCTATGTTTCATGATTCTTCTTGTCCTGACTTGGCATATTGCTGGTTTGGGAAACAAAATTTTATAGACCGAAATTAACGCCCACAGAAATCTGAAATAACAATAGAGAAATCGTAGTGACTTTAAAATGCGGTTGGAAGCCGATCAAAAATTTGAATACTCAGAGTGGAGTTCCCTTTAAAACTCTTTTATGAAATCGTGAAAAAATTTGTCGTAGCACTATTAATGATCTTGTTTTACGGGAATCCATGTATGGTATTTCAATGAAAAGTTCATAACAGCCCATGTCATCACGCTCTGGAGGTTCACAAAAAGTTGAAGGATTTGTTTTTGGATAACTACATTTTCTATTTACTAAGCGTAACTTACGACTATATCTATAATGATACCAGTGGCCAGAGCTCGCAATTGCATTAATGGTCCCGAACCACATATCCGTCTCAATACTAGGTTACTGTTTATATTCCGGTGTTAACGACTATTTCAGATATCTGAAAAGTCGTACCCTCGCGTCGACACCTTACATTTATTGCCATCTTATTTTCTTGATGTTTTCGCCCACTGAAGCAACAATCGATCTTGCATGTTTAAAATATTTACACTTTCTATTTTTCAATAACATACCATTGCCATATGTAAACATTTTTTATTTTGATAATAGGTAGCCTGACGTAAATCTCGGTTTTCCGGGATCTAAAAGCAATATTATATGCACGTTGATACCATTAATTTTGAAAAATAAAAACTTAAGTATTTTGAACTAGAAAAAATTGCCACAAAATTAGATGGATTTATTCTTTATGATTTGTTGATTCGTCAACCAAAGCAAATGTTTGAAGGCATACATACAAATGAATAGACGCTGTTTTTGGTAAAGACTGGAGGGAGCGATACGACCAATACGATCATCCAAGTCACCAAATTAATTGTTACTCATAGGATTCACAGTTATTGGATGAATATGTGTGTAAAGGCTAATTATTTGAGTATCATACACATACCTTGTTTCCCCGAGAATAAGAGGAAAGTCTTATTTCAGTTTTCTTACTCTTCTTTCGAAAAATAACATCAGGGCTGGCCTATTCTGGGGGAATGGCTTTTATTTACATTTAGCAATAACAAAATTACAAAGTAGAGAATTATGAGATTTTTAAATATACAAAATATAAAAACCGATATTCATTTACTTATAAATAACACGTTTTTATTTGAAAAAAAATTCGCACTATCGACTAGATCTTATTTTAGGGGAGGGCTTATAATAAAACCATTTTTAAAATTCAGGCCAGGTCTTATTTACGGGGAAACACGGTATTACTTTAAAAAAACAAGAGAGCAACGCTCAAATATATGGACACGTAGACGAGAGCGAATCATTCCTTCTTACCGGTACCTTTGACGCAACCGGTACCCTCAAAAAAGTTCCGGATTTCCAGTAGCAAGGTTTTTGCAAGATCAAAACGTACATCCAGTCATCACGCGGACTACTTCTGTGTTCCCATGGATAAATATAATACAGCGAAATTTTGGACGAAATATCAAATTTCATAGAATTTATACAAAATTTAGAAATAAATAAAAATAATAGCCTTCTGGAGAAAAATTCCATCTTCAACCACTGAAAATTTCAAAGCAGTTGGTCGAGTAATCGAAGAGAAAAGCGACTTTTTAATAACTATGTCAAAGAACAAGCATAAAAACAACAATAACAACAAAAAAGCTACGCCCAAATATATGGACACGTCTGTTCGCAGTACAATATGGTTTACCCAACGACTAACATATCGTACCGTCAAATCACAGTCTACAAATATGTTCACACCAAGCGAAGCAGTACAGTAGGACACAAAATGGCGTACGATGTCCGCAGAACGTTCGGTGACGTCATAGCAAACAAAAACAAATCTCACAGAACTAACAGAAATATTTGAAATAAATAAAAGTAATAGCCTTCTGGAGAAAAATTTCATCTTTGACCACTAAAAATTTCAAAGCAATTGGTCCAGTGATTAAAGAGAAAAGCGCTTTTTTAATATTTCCACTAGGTGTCCAAAAAGTGTCAAAGAAGAACAAGAACAACATAACAACAAAACGATCGTTATGTCCACTAAACGTGTCCAATAAAAATACAAGAGAGCTACGCCTAAATATATGAACACGTCTGTTCGCAGTACAGTACGGTTTACCGTATCGTCAGATCACAGTCTACAAATATATTCACACCAAGCGAAGCAGTACAGTAGGACACAAAATGGCAATCGATGCTCGCAGAACGTTTAATGACGTCATAGCAAACAAAAACAAATCTCACAGAGCTAACAGAAATATTTAAAATAAATAAAAGTAATAGCCTTCTGTAAATGTAATTGTAATTTGCTGAAATTTTGGCTCAATTACACTTTCAATTTGACCAGAGGTCACCAAACTACGGCGTCCTTTCATCTGGCCAGCAATAATACGAAAACGGGCGAAATATTTTCCCAAAGGGCGTTTCCCAAGAATCGGCTTCCCTTTTTATTCGTAATATTAGCCAATCAGCAAAATGCGAAAAAGTGACGTAACAATATGCCTTTTCGCATCCGTTTTAGTAGTTTAAGACACTTAGACAGATTTTCAGTCGTGGTTGTAAACAATACCACATTTTGCGATTTCGAATGCTATTCGTTAGTTTGCAGCTTGACGAAAACCCAATATTGTATTGGAAGAAAAAATCTGAGGAATTTCCCAGGCTTGCTTCTTTAGCCAAGGATTATTTATGACTAACAGCAACATCAGCCCCGTCAGAAATTGTTTTTTCAATTGCGGGTAACTTTTATACGTCAAGAAGAAATTTATTGGGGTCAGAAACGTTTCGCAGCCTAATTTTTATCAAGTGCAATCCAACAGTTTTTGAGCAAGTGAAACTGTAAATATGAACCAGAATGTTATTGGACAGGTTAGTGGACACAATTATCGTGTTGACCAAAACTTTGGGTAATTTGTGTTGTTGTTCTTGTTCTTCGACATAGTTATAGAAAAGTCGCTTTTCTCTTCGATTACTGGACCAAAATTTCAGTGGTTAAAGATGGAATTTTTTTCTAGAAGGCTATTACTTTTTTATTTCTAAATTTCGCGTGAAATCTGATATTTCGTCCAAGATTTCGCTGTAATATTTTATCCATGGGAACACTGGCTGTCTGGTTTGATTCTTGCTACGCGTAACTCGAATTTATTTGAGGGTAGCGGTAGCGTCAAGGGTAAGAATTGCTTTGCTCTGTTGTAGTCACTTGTAATGTGTCCATATTTTATTATATTATCCATATTAATTTTAAATGTAATTGTAATTTGATATTTTTTGCACAGAGTAACTGTGATGGTAATTGTAATTGAACTGAATTACTGTAATTGATCCAACTCTGGTCGGAAGACTTAACTTTGGTCAGAATATAGAATGAGAATAAAATCAAACAAGAGAGCGATGCTCAAATATATGGACACAAAAGCCAAAACGAGTATGTATACGGGTACGGGTATACATCTGTCCATGGGAAGAGTAAGTCAAGATGTGTTCTGTATATACATATTTTCTGGTATAATCTGACGGTGAAATGAGCCGGCCTCCGATTTACCCGCCTCTGGATTGTGTGTAACAGACCCGTGAGCTATGTTTCATGATTATTATTGTCCTAACTTATGCAGGAACTAGATGGCACTTTGCAGTGTTTCTATTCTCGCAAACATTGCTGGTTTGGGAAACATAATTTTTTAGACCAAATCAACAACCACAGAAATCTGAAATAACAATAGAGAAATCGTAGTGATTTTAAAATGCGGTTGAAAGCCGACCGAAAATTCGAATACCCAGGTTGGAGTTCCCTTTCATGAAATCGTTAAAAAATTTGTCGTAGCATCATTAATGTGTTTGTGTTACGGGTATTCATATGCGTGCAAACACACATACATTTTCATAAAATAGGGTACTCGGCGTATATATATTTTCATTATTCATCATAAGCACTTCGCAATGAATGCATTTCGTGCCGACCAAATATTGATCACACTATATATAAATATAAGATATAATATAAGTTAGTACATTTAGTATCCAGCATATAGCTCAAATATCGGATATATTCTCCTTCCTGATACAGTGCTGCATGTGTAAAGCTCAAAACTGCACAATACCAACCAAGGAGTATTAGAATCTATAAAAGGTGCAACAGCAAGTATCTCATTGGTGCAAATTAAATTTTATAATAATATATATGACGCATAGTACTATTTTCTACAATTAAATATATTTACGACTCATTCATAAATTCAGCTTTGCGATCCATGTGGTAATGTATCGTATTTCAATGAGAAGTTCATAACAGCCCAGTTATCGCGCTCTGAAGGTTCACAAAAAGTTGAAGAATTTTATTTGGCCAACTATACGTTTCCTATTTACTAAGTGTAGGCTACAATATCTGTATCCATGCAAGTGGCCAAAGCTCTCAATTGCATTAATGACCCCGAACCACATATCCGTCTCTATACCATAGGTTACTGTTTATATTCCGGTGTTAACGACTATTTCAAATATCTTGATATCGATCTTGCTGGTTTAAAATATTTACACTTTCTATTTTTCCAATAACATACCAATGCCATATGTAAACATTTTTTATTTTGTTAATAGGTAGCCTGACGTAAATCTCTGTTTTCCGGGATCTAAAAACAATATTATATTAACGTTGATACCATTAATTCTGAAAAAATAAAAACGTAAGTATTTTGAAAGTATTTCGAACTAGAAATAATTGCCACAAAGTTAGATGGATTCACTCCTTTTGAATTATTGATTCGTCAAGCAAAGCAAATGTTAATATGGAGGCATACATACAAATGAATAGACGCTGTTTTTTTGTTAAGTCTGGAGGGAGCGATACGACCAATACGATCATCCAAGTCACCAAATTAATTGTTACTCATAGGATTCACAGTTATTGGATGAATATGTGTGTAAAGGCTAATTATTTGAGTATCATACACATAACATTGTTTCCCCGAGAATAGGACTGGGTCTTATTTCAATTTTCTCTCTTTTCTTTCGAAAAATAACACCAAGGCTGGCTTATTTTTGGGGAATGTTTTTTGTTTTCATTCAGCAATAACAAAATTACAAAGTAGAGAATTACGAGATTTTTAAATATACAAAATATAAAAACCGATATCCATTTACTTATAAATAACACGTTTTTATTTAAAAAAAATTTGCGCTATCGACTAGATCTTATTTTAGGGGAGGACTTATATTAAAACCATTTTTGAAATTCAGGCTAGGTCTTATTTACGGGGAAACACGGTATTACTTTAAAAATATAAACAAGCACAAGTATGAAGAACTAACGATTGAACGTCCGATATGTCGGAAGACCTAACTTTGGTCACAATATAGAATGAGAATAAAATCAAACAAGAGAGCTAACGCGGAAAGGCCCCAAGATGTGCAATTTTTAATTTTGATGGCGTCATCGTACACAAAAAACGAATTCCATACAGCCAACAGAAATTTTTGAAATAAATAAAAGTAATAGCCTTTAAGCGAAAAATACAATCTTAAACCAAATAAACAGGTTTTATTTATTATTGTTGATTTGTGTAGTTTGCGTATTTGTATAGTTCTAGCTGCTGTTGACCAATTTATTTTATCACGCAAAAAAATAATATTTTTGAAAAGCTTATTAATATCTGCTATCGAAAATAAAATCCCAGGACATCAGTTTCCTTTGGTAAATTTCCTTCAAAACGTCGCGGAGGTGTTATCTATCCGTATGGGTTTCGACTAATATGTTGAGTCACGACAAAATAGGAAACGTGCGCCTATAAAATGCACATCGTGGTTACACTTTGCCAATCTCGGTAAGATTCACACAATAGCAGAGTAAATTTTTGCGTGAAATGATATGATAGATATTCATGATCATACTCACCAAAAAGTTTATTACGGTGCGTGTACATATTTGGTCAGTGTTGCGATTTATTTTCCTGTCCCTGACAAATTGTTTAGGAAATATTGAATGGGTAAATATTAAATAATTACTTTCTGCACGACAGACTTTTTCATAAACTGTGTACATTTTTTTTTCACATTACCATATTAATATTATATCCATCAACAAAAAATGTATAATTATCGAAGTTCAATCAGGCATAGGTTGCACAAACAGCACGATGAATGTGAAGCTTGTTTTTGTTCTTCTTCTGATTGCAATCATTGCAATTGATTCGGGTGATTCTTGGAGACGGAGACGAAGACGGAGAAGAAGGTATCGTCCTGTTCAAGTGATAAAAAGAGTGGCAACAAGAGTGAAGAGAGTCGCTTATAGAGTCGGACAAAAGGCAGTAGGAGCTGTCAAAAAAATCGTTGGAGAGAAAGTTTGGAAGTTTGGGCAGAAAGTAATAAGTAACTGGAGGTTTGTCTCTATAAAAAAAAATTGTATAACAGATTGGTAATTGTTAAAAATAATTACGAGGTGAAATTTTGATATAAATGACCATATGGATTAAATTGAAGTAAACATTTGAACAAATACCTTGAACATTGGCAGCCCAAAACGTATCTTTAACTTCAATAAACCATATATATATAAATGCATGTAAATTTTCTCAATTTTGATTTACTTCAACAGTCTTTAATTAAAATATTTTCTGCTCAAACACTAAAAAACAGGCGTGCTTTTATTTATCTTTTTATTGTTATTCATCTTTACAGTGACATCAAAAAGTTGATTGACTGCTTCAAAACTGTGAAAAAATTGCTGACGACATTCGGAGTATTGGGAGACAACCCTCTAGAGCAGTTAAAGACTTTGCGTGATACGGTGACTATATGATGATAATAATTTTACATTTTAGAATTATATATATGCCAATATTGGTAGTAAATTGCCATTTATTTTTCAAGATTTCAAAACATAAATATAGCAACAAAACCATGGCAATACCTAAAATATTATCAATTTATCTTTAATTGCTTTTTCACATCAAAAAGAAACAAAACACTGAAAAACAAATATTTTTGATTTCGGGCCAACAACCCCACCATTTATTTGCATCAACGATTTTTTATCGCGGGTCATATTTGTCTGTACAAGGTGAGCATATAAGTCACATGTAATAATTTTGTTTTTTAATTCACCGTAAGTTTATTGGACACGTAAACCTGAATGTATTGAGCTAATCTTTTTGTAATAGGATCCCCACGCATACAATGACATCATGAATGAGGTGGAAAATGTCGTTCAAGAAGAATATGGAGAGGAAGCTGACGAAATGATGCGTGGATTTGATACAGTCATGGAACTAGAAATGGGTACGATTTATTTTAAAGATGTTGTTAATTACTCATATTGTCGAACGCGTTGACTGTATATTATTCCTTTTTGGGTACTCTGGAATTTTACATTTTGCCGGTATATCGAATACAATTCGATCTCTAAAAGTTCATTTGCTGCTATTTTCATAAGAGATATTTTGATAATATTTGCATGGATTTTTTATGCTTGCCAAGTGCGAATAAATGATACAAGAAACTTTGTAATGAAGTGACTATCCATTTTGTAATGTGTGTCTCCTCTGGTTGAAAAGAAACTTAGCCCGATACAGCAGCAGGTCATTCCTAAGCTTAAATTATGGCGCGCGAAACTGCTTAAAAATTGATAATCTTGATTTAGATGACTTGCTCGATCTGTCGAGCGAATTGGATCGAATGGAAAATGATGAAATCCTCGACGACGACAACAGCGTTGATATGTTTTTCGAAAATTAACAGCACATGCTGCAACAAAGTGACCGAGTATCGGAACAAAAGAATCACTGTTTTGAATGAAGATTTTTTTTCCACATTTTTTATAGTTTGGAATAAATTCAGAAGCATATAAAAATTGATTCTTATATTCATTAGCAAGCAGTGGCATATGCAATGTCGGGAAGCGAACTGAATACTTGTTGTTTGGAACAAAGGCTGCATAATTAGCATAGTATAAATCATGTTCACATATACACATAAAGTTGGACATTGAACGCAATATCATCACAACGAAAATTATGAAATTGCATAACATTCAAATGCAACTTATCAAGCATTTTGATTACTTTATAAATTAAAATTTGTGTAAATTCAATAAATAATCTGCCAGAAAGAAAAGAAGCCTATAGATAGGTCATACATATTTAATCAGAATTTGCATCAATGGGAAACTTACTGTTGCATCTTTTCCGCAATTGGTATAATCGTTGGTTGCTATTATGCAGTTTTGATCTTTGCATTTGCAGTGATTATATCAAGACTGAGGCGATTTCTGGTAGTCAATTTCATGAAATTAATGCGCGAAAACAAGGATACGCATGCACAGTAAAGATAAACTTTTTCAAAGTTTTATAAATTTTTTCATAGTTTCAAAAGAGTTTAGAAAGGAAACCCCAATCTGAAAAAAATTATTTATTCGATCGGCTTTCAAAGGCTTTAAGTCACTATCTGCTCATTGGTATTTCAGAATTCTGTTGTCAAAAATTCAAATCTATAACCGCATGACATGCTGGAAAAATTTAACTGCAATGTAGCATTTGACTCTTGTATATATCTCACGAAACACGCTGTCACCCTCTATAGTTCATGCACCTCCGAAAGGGAGTCGCTGTTACAAAACAAGGTGCGAGAAAGAACAGATCATTGGTATAACTGATGATAACAATGTAGAAATCAAAATTCACTGAGCACTTTGGTTTGAGATGAGTCCTTTTAAGTTTGGCAGTCGGATGCTAACGTTGTCCATACCGCATGCCGCATAATATATCTGTCAATATTGCCACAATGGACAGATATTTGAAATGAAAAAACAAAAAACGCCAAGAGAACCCGTGAACTGGTGGTTGTTTGTTCCTCCTTAATCCCTGTCAGATAAGAAAACTTATTTTCATCGAATATGCCCAGGTATCGCATTAATCTGCCTTTGCTATTTCTAGACACTTGCCGCCTGTTTTTATTCTCATTAGTCTCATTTTGTAGGCTTAGTTTGAAAACTTTTATTTATACTTTAGCTTTTTGTAGCCATGAATTTGAACCCGCACCTTGCGGGTATAAAAATGTTGGATATCTACTTTTTATCGAGTAATATCCTCTGATACATACAACGAAAAGTAAAACTCACTGCATAAGGACTGTGTATTGCGACAAACAAATCGTGGGACCTATAGATTTCATGGCGAAATTCAAGTTGTGTTTACATTTTGTTGAATACATATTTTCTGGTATACATTCTGACGCTAAAATGAGCCGGTGAGCCGGCCTCCGATTCACCCGCTTTTGGATTGTGTATAACAGACCCGTGAGCTATGTTTCATGATTCTTATTGTTCTAACTTGGCGACAACGGTTATGCAAGAACTAGATGCCACTTCGCAGTATTTCTTTTCCCGCAAACATTGCTGGTTTGGGAAACAAAATTTTATAGATCGAAATTAACAACCACAGAAATCTGAAATAACGATAGAGAAATCGTAGTGACTTTAAAATGCAATTGAAAGCCGATCAAAAATTTGAATACTCGAAGTTGAGTACCCCTTTGAAACTCTTTTATGAAATCGTGAAAAGATTTGCCGTAGCATTATTAATGTTTTTGTTTTACGGGAATTCATATTCGTGCGAACACACATACATTTTCATGAATAGGGTACTAGGCGTATATATATATATATATATATATGACATATAATAAAAATTTGTATATATATATATATATATACAAATTTTTATTATATGTCATAAGCATTTCGCAATAAATGCATTTCGTGCCGAGCAAATATTGATCACACTTTATATAAAATATAATATAGGTTAGTACATTCAGTATCCAGCATAAAGCTCAAATATCGTATATATTCTCCGTCCTGATACAGTGCTGCGTGTGTGGAGCTCAAAACTACACAATATCAACAAAGGTTTATTAAAATCTAGAAAAGATGCAACAGCAAGTTTCTCATTGGTGCAAATTAAATTTTTTAATAATATCTATGACGCATAGTAATCTTTTCCACAATTAAATAGGTTTACGACCCATTTATAAATTCAGCTTTGTGATCCACGTGGTAATGTATGGTATTTCTATGAGAAGTTCATAACAGCCCAGTTATCGCGCTCTGGAGGTTCACAAAAAGTTGAAGAATTTTATTTGGCCAACTACGTTTTCTATTTACTAAGCTCTCAATTGCATTAATGACCCCGAACCACATATCCGTCTCTATACCAGGTTACTGTTTATATTCCGGTGTTAACGACTATTTCAGATATATATCTGAAAAGTCGTGCCCTCGCTTCGACACCTTACAATTAATGCCATCTTATTTTATTGATGTTTTCGCCCACAAAAGCGACAATCGATCTTGCTGGTTTAAAATATTTACACTTTCTATTTTTCAAATAACATACCATTACTATATGCAAACATTATTTATTTTGATAATAGGTAGCCTGACGTAAATCTCTGTTTTCCGGGATCTAAGAACAATATTATATCCACGTTGATACGATTAATTCTGAAAAATTAAAAAACGTAAGTATTTTGAAAGTATTTCGAACTGAAATAATTGACACAAAGATAGATCGATTAATTTTTTTCCGATTTATCGATTCGTCAACCAAAACAAATGAACAGACAATGTTTTTTTGGTAAAGATAGGAGGGAGCGATACGACCAATACGGTCATCCAAGTCAGTTCTCCCCAAATTTACTGTTATGCATTGGATTTACAGTTATTGGATAAATACGCGTGTCAAGGCAAATTATTTGAGTTTCATACACATACCGTTGTTTTCCCGAGAATAAGACCGGGTTCTATTTCAATTTTTTTATCGCAAAATAACACTAGGGCTTATTTCGGGGGGGGGGGTGTCTAATATTTTTATTTATCAAAAACAAAATTACATAGTAGAGAATTACGAGATTTTCAAATATACAAAATATAAAAACGGATATCCATTTACTTACAAATAACACGTTTTTATTTAAAAAAAAAAATCACGTTATCGACTAGGTCTTATCATAGAGGAGGGGTTATCCAACACCATTTTTAAAATTCAGGCTAGGTCTTATTTACGGGCAAACACGGTATTACTTTAAAAAAAATAAACAAGCACAAGTATGAAAAACTAATGATTGAAGTTAGTTATCAGGTTTGTCCCCATGGTCAACATTAAATGGACTTTGGAAGAATGCTAGACTAGGCCGATATGTCGAGACGTAACTTTGGTCACAATATAGAATGAGAATAAAATCAAACAGGAGAGCGATGCTCAAATATATGGACACAAAAGCCAAAACAAAGTAGTACGGGTATGCATCTGTCACAGTATAGATTGACCACAAATACCGCAGTATTCACGACTTCGCCCGACCACTAACGCGGAAACGCCACAAGATGCGCAATTTTTAATTTTGATGACGTCATCGCACACAAAAAACGAATCCCATGGACCCAACAGAAATTTTTGAATAAAAAATAAAAGTAATAGCCTTTTAGCGAAAATAACAATCTTAAACCAAATAAACAGGATGTTTTATTCACTATTATTGATTTGTTTAGTTTGTGTATTCTTATAGTTCTAGCTGCTGTTGACCAATTTAAAATATTTTATCATGCAAAAAAATAATATATTTGAAAAGCTTCTTATTATCTGCTATCGAAAATAAAATTTCAGTGCATCAGTTTCCTTCGGTAAATTTCTTTTAAAACGTCGCGAAGGTGTTGTCTATCCGTATGAATTTCGACTAATATTATGAGTCACGACAAAATAGGAAACGCGCGCCGATAAAATCCACACCGTGGTTACCCTTTGTAAATCTTGGTAAGATTCACACAATAGCACAAGTATATTTTTCTACTGATCATGCGCCAGAGATGATATGACAGATATTCATTATCAAACAATATTCATCTCAACAAAAATGTATTACGGTCGGGCAAATATAGTTGATCCATTGATTAGTGCGCTTGCGTGGTCGTATTATGAGAGTGTAGATATTTGGTCAGCCTTGCCATTCAATCTTCTGCTCTTAATAAATTGGTTAGTAAATACAGAATGGTTGAACATTGAAAATTTATATTCCACACGACAAAACCCTTCATAAATTGTGTATTTCTATCATATTTTACATTATTTTCTCACCCCACCATAATAATATTATACTCATCAACAATAAAGTAATAATTATCGAAGTTTCATCAGACATAAGTTGCAAAAACAGCGCGATGAATTTGAAGCTTGTTTTTGTTCTGCTTGTGATTGCAATCATTGCAATTAATTCGGGTGATTCTAGGAGAAGGAGACGAAGGAGAAGGCATCGTTTCGGTCGGATGGTTAGAAAAGTGGTATCAAGGGTGAAGTGAGTCGTATATAGAGTCGGGCAAAAGGCAATAAGATCTGTCAAAAAAGTCGTTGGAGAGAAAGTTTGAAAATTTGGGCAGAAAGTGATAAGTAACTGGCGGTTTGTCTCTATAAAACAACTTGTATAACAAACTGATAATTGTTAAAACTAATCGAGAGGTGGAAACTTTGATATAAATGACCATATGGATTAAATTAAAGTAAACATTTATGCAAATACCTTGGAACATTGACAGCCTAAAAATGTATTTTTTAAATTTCAATAAACCATACATAAATGCAGGCGAATGTTCTCAATTTTGAATTATTTCAACAGTCACCAATTAAAATAATTGCTGTTGCTGTATGCTTTTATTTGTCTGTTTGATGATATACATCTTTACAGTGACATCAAAAAGTTAATTGACTGCTTCAAAACTGCGAAAAATCTTGTTGGCGAAGACTCTGCGTGATACGGTGACTACACGATGATAATAATTTTACAATTTAGAAGTATATGGCTATATTGTTAGTGAACCGCCAATTTTTTTTCAAGATTTAAAAACATAAATATGCTAACAAAGCCACGTCAATAGCCAAAATTTTATCAATTCATCTTCAATTTCTTTCCACGCCAAAAAGAGACAAAAACTAAAATAAGATATTTTGGGGCAACAACCCACCAATTTCAACAATGATTTGCTATCACGGGTCATATTTGTTTGCACACGGTTATCGTATAAGTCACATGTATAACTTTCGTGTTTTTAATGGACCGTAAGTTTATTCCAAGTAGACTTGAAGGTATTAAGCTGATCTTATTGTAATAGGATCTCAACGTATACACTGACATCATGAATGAAAAAAAAATGTCGTCGAAGAAGAATATGGAGAGGAAGCTGACGAAATGATGAATGGATTTGATACAGTCATGGAACTAGAATTGGGTATACGATCTATTTTAAAGATGTTGTTAATTACTCATATTGTCGAATGCGCTGGCCGTGTGCTCTGGCGTTTTACATTTTGCCGGTATATCGAATACAATTCGATCATTAGAAGTTCATTTGCTGCTATATATAAGGGATATTTTGATAATATTTGCATGAATTTTTTTATGCCTGCCAAGTGCGGATTAATCATAGGAGAAACTTTGCAATGAAGTGACTATCCATTTTGTAATGTGCGTTCCCGCTGGTTGAACGAAACTTAGCCCGATACAGCAGCAGGTCATTTCTCAGCCAAAATTATGGCACGCAAAACTGCTTAAAATTGATAATCTTGATTAAGATGACTTGCTTGATCTGTCGGGCAAATTGGATCAAATGGAAATTGATGAAATACTCGACGACGACACTAGCGTTGACATGTTTTTCGAAAACTAACAGCACATACATCAACAAAGTGACCGAGTATCGGAACAAAAGAATCACTGTTTTTGATGAAGATTTTTTCCCTACATTTTTATAGTCTGTAATAAATTCAGAAGCATATAAAAATTGATTTTTATATTCATTAGCAGGCCGTGGCATATCCAATGTCGGGAAACGATTTGAATGCTTGTTATTTGGAACATAGGCTATACTGAGCATAATTAGCATAGTATAAAATAAATCATGATAACATATACACATAAATTTGGATATAGAACGCAATATCATCACAACGAAAATGATAAAATTACAACATTTAAACATTTAAATGCAACTTATCAAGCATTTTGATTAATTTATAAATTAAAATTTATGTAAATTCAATTAACAATCTGCCGGACAGAAAAGAAGCCTATAGGTCATATATATTTAATCATAATTTGCATCAATGAGAAACTTACTGTTGCATCCCTTCCGCAATTGGTATATTTGTTGGTTGCGATTATGCAATTTTGAGCCAAGTTTACACTCGGGTATTGCATTAACATTCTGGCTTCACGCGACGTGAATTTATTAGGTGCACTTGTGTTGGGGTTGCGTTTAGCATGCCCGTGGACTATGTTTCGTGAGTGTTTTACTTAGTTTACTCAAGTATGTCTCTGATAATTCAAATAAATATTGCTGTTGAAGAACTTTTCTGCCTCTAGTACTAACCGTGGGAGGGGGAGACTAAGTAAATTTGTTTTTTACATTTTGGAAAATTTTGTTCCGACAGTGTGCGCGCAGCTGCTAAAACTCACTATTTTGCCGTAGTTTCACGGTGGTGCAGGGAGTGTGTTCATGAAAAATACATAAAACTGTTGTTCTATTATTCTTACTATTATTATTATTCTAAATTAATTAAAAATCCACAGAAATCTGAAATCACAATAGAGAAATCGTAGTGTCTGCGATTGAAAGTCGATCGAATACTCAGAGTGGAGATCCTTTCGAAACTATTTTTATAAAATCGTGAAAATTTTTTTCGTAGCATTATTAATGATTTGCGGGAATTCATATACGTGCAAACAAAGATACATTTTCATAAAAAAAGGTACTAGGTGTATATATTCTTCGTCCTGATACAGTGCTACATGTGTAAAGCTCAAAACTACACAATACCCACCGAGGTTCATTAAACTTGAGGAAAGGCAATTTTCTCATTTATGCAAATTTCATTAAATATCCATGACCTACCATATTCTTTACCACAATAAAATTATAATTATGCCCCATTCACCAAATAAGCTTCGCCATCCCGGTGGTAGTGTATGGTATTTCAATAGGAAGGTCATAGCAGCCATCGCGCCCTGGAGGTTCACAAAAGGTTGAAAAATTTTATTTTGGCCAACTACGTTTTCTATTTACTAAGCGTAGGCTACCACTATATCTGTATAAAATAACAGTGGCCAGAGCTCTCAATTGCATCAATAACTCCGAACCATATATATACCACGTCTCTATACTAGGTTACTGTTTATAGTCCGATGTTAACGACTATTCCAGGTATCAGAAAAGTCGTTACCCCACGTCTCTATACTAAGTTACTGTTTATATTCCGGTGTTAACGAGTATTCCAGGTATCAGAAAAGTCGTGCCCCCACGTCTCTATATCAAGTTACTGTTTATATTCCGGTGTTAATGACTATTCCAGATATCAGAAAAGCCGTGTTCCGCGTCTCTATACTTGTTTACTGCATTATAGTCCGGGGCTAACAACTATTCCGTGCAGGTATCAGAAAAGTCGTGTCCCCACGTCCCTATACTAGGTTACTGTTTATATTTCAGTGTTAACGACTATTTCAGATATCTGAAAAATCGTGCTCTCATGTCGACACCTTACAATTAATGTCATCTTGAAGTAAATATCGATCCTGCTGGTTTCAAATATTAACCCTTTCTATTTTTAAGTACCATACCATTGCTATTCATAACATATTCTATTTCGTAAATTGGTAGGCTCAACTGTAATCGCTGTTTTCTGGGATCTAAAAAATATTATGTCCACGTTAATACCATTGCTCCTAAAAAATACAAGAATTCAAAATAGTATTTTAAAAGTGTTTCAATTTTTCACTTCCCCGCAGTAAACCAATTGCATAATATTGCTCACAGTAGTGACGTATATATACTAGAAATAAAAGCCATAAAGCTAGGCTTGAGAATCCGATATGTTGGGATACCTAACTCTGGTCACAATGCAGAATGAGAATATAATGAAACAAGAGAGCGATGCTCAAATATGTGGACACGAAGACCAAAACAAAGTTGTACTGGTATGCAATCTGTCACAGTGGACTGACTACCCAGCCACAGTCTTCACGACTTCGCCTGACCGCGAACGCAGAACCGCCACAAGGTGCGGTCCAGTTTTGATGACGTCATCGCACACCAAAAACGAATAACATAGAGAGCAAAAATAAATAAAAGTAATGGCCTTCTAGCGAAAAATACAGTCTAAAACCTCATAAATAGGTTGCTTTATTTACTATTGTTGATTTATGTAATTTGCATATTCTTATTGTTCTAGTACTAGTTGATCAATTTAAACTACTTTATCACGCAAAAAATTATTTTTTTAAAATCTTCTCATATTGTTGACTTATTATGTATATATCATATTATTTGCTACCGGGAAATAAAATTCCAGTTCATCAGTTTCCTTCGATAAATTTCCTGGAACGTCGGGAAGCTGTTATCTATCCGTATGAATTTTGACTAATAATACACACCGTGGTAACTCTTTGTCAATCTTGGTAAGATTCACATAATATTAAAGTATATTTTTCTACTGGTCATGCGCCTGAGATGATATGACAGATATTCATTATCATATAATATTCTTCTCATCAAAATTTTTTTACGGTCGGGCCAAAATTCATTTTATAGTTCAATGTGATGATACATTGATTAGTGCGCTGGCTTGGTTGTATTATGTGGGTGTAGATGTTGGGTCTGTCTTGCTATTTAATCTCCTGCCCCTAATAAATTGATTAGGAAATATTGAATGTTTTTTTTCTTTCTTTATGTCAATACCAACTCAATTCAAAACTGCGGTTGAATAAATGTTAGCTCTTTGTTTAGAAGCCACGCAACCTTCCCACTCTCGGAATATAGCCAATTATGAAGTAATGAAAAACAATAAAATAGGTAGGGCGGTAAAATAACACCATAATATGCCAAACCACGACTTCCCAGAATGAGAGTATTGAATAAAATTTCCATATTTCTATACAACTGCAGCAACATTTTCAGGAAAGTGGATGGTGCTAGATATACAAGATAGTTTCCTATTTTTTGTTATATCCACAAACAACTAGAAATGAGTTAATGTGTGTGGTGGGGAAAACAGCGAATGCGGCAAAACATTCACAATTTCTCTGAATAATATAATATTTAAATATAGTGAATGAAATGCTATAACATTGCGAGGGTGTTCATATAACGGATATCGTTTCTTGACTAATATAT
This sequence comes from Styela clava, assembly GCF_964204865.1. Classification (NCBI taxonomy): domain Eukaryota; kingdom Metazoa; phylum Chordata; class Ascidiacea; order Stolidobranchia; family Styelidae; genus Styela; species Styela clava. Next base: position 7,775,658 of record NC_135252.1, read on the forward strand.
TTAAAGACAAACAAAAACAGGAAATAAGGGCTTATAAAAAGGATAACCGTAGTCTATACACGACAGTCTAGGTTTGTTCATTCGATCGACCTCGGTGATTTCTACACTTTTTTGCGCACAAGTAAGCTGCCGAGAGCAAACAACACATGCAAGATATCTTAGTCATTGCTTCCAAATTAATTCTTCAAATCATTTGAGTACATCTGCAACTATATATTGTTTGGCAGTGTTAATAATTTAAAAATCTAAAACTTCACTATGAAAACCCACGCATGATTATGTTACCTTGACTAAAATAAAATTTTAACATTTGTAATTCATATATTATCGTAAATAAATTAATATCTATAATATTTGACAACAGATTCGTTGGTACAGAATGCATATCAAACTCGTTTTAATTTTTGCGTTGATCGCAATCCTTGCGATAAACTGCGGAGATTCCATTAGATTCAGGCGATTTCGTCTTCGACGAATCGTTAGGAAGGTTGGAAGATTTACAAGAAAAATTGGAAGAGGGTTAATACGAGGCATTAAAAGGGTTGGTAAAATTGGAAGCAAGATCTGGAAGTTTGGGAAAAAAGTGATATCAAACTGGAGGTGTGTTTATTTATCTATTAATACAAGTAGTTACTTTTTTATTTGTAAAGTAAATTAGTTATTAAAGTATAGAGACAAACTTGTATTGTATACAATCCGCCAATAAACCCATTCCATCCGCCTTATATTATTAAAATATCAAGCCATTCCGATGCCTAATAAACAGCATATACAAATAAATATAAAATGGATGTTTATATATTATTTAAATAGCCTAATTGCGAAATAATAAATCACTACATTACTAATTGATTAGAGAATCAAAAAAATATCGAGCGACTGTTTCGCTGATCATGTATTAATAATATATTACATTCTATATTTTATCAGCGAAGTAAAAAAATTGATCAGTTGCTTCAAAACAGTAAAACGTCTGTTGTCTACCTTTGGAATATTGGGCGATAATCCCGTGCAACAGATGAAAATTTTGCGTGACGAGGTAACATTACGATCATTTTAACTCAATTATAAGTTTTATGTGCCTTCGGCAATATTTCGTGTAGAAAATAACACTGCAGAGAAAAAGGAATCCCGAGTTGACGGTGTACCCATAGTTTTATTGACACAACCGAGTTTCAAATATACGAAACTTGGAAACATTTTTTTATGAAACATTGAGTCACTCATAAATTTAAATATGCATTTCCTAATGTTATATCGCACGCTAATAATTCTTAGTCATATTCATTGTCAATATTGACTCCATCATATTTTTGTAATAGAATCCTCAAGCATACAGTGACATCATGACTGAAATAGAAAAAGTTGTCCAAGAAGAATATGGAGAGGAAACTGACGAAATGATGAAAGGGTTTGACACAGTCATGGAACTAGATATGAGTAAAGTTTTAAAGGATATTCCAAGTTACTCATATATATTTATTTTTTAGTGCTGCTATGGAAAAAGGGTGGTGCATATGCAAAACAGCAGCAAAATTAAAATGAGATAACTGGCTAGATGCAACAGGCGACCACAAGCCAGAAGAATAAAATTGAAATGCATAAATATGATGAGCAGGCTAACTATCGAAACTGAACACCCGAACCCAAATATTCTCCATAAATCTATAAATGCTGGAATAGCCCAATAAATTTAATATTATTTATATTCCCTACGGAACTACTTATTGCGTTCTGTAATATTAATATTTCTAGAGAAAGTTTTGTTTGTAGAACAAACTTAAGCCTGAAGTTAATTAATAAGATACCAGGCTCGACACTTTGATAAGAATAATAACAGCCTCTATACATACCATTTTCTGGGCGTAGTCACATCGACATAAACACACGATGGAATGTTATGCGTAGCCATAAATCCGAAATATAATTAGGCAAAACAATTATAGAAATTACATGCTTTCTTTAATTTGTGGCGCCCAAGTTCAGTCTTTAAACATAGGTACTTCAACATGTTGTCATCTTGTATTACAGACGACTTACTCGATCTATCAGACGATCTGGACCAAATGGGAAATGATGAAATTCTCGATGACGAAGACAACGTTGCCATGTTTTTCGAAAATTGATTGGACACGTGAATGAATATATATATATATATGTCATATATATATATAAATATAAACATGAGCTGACACTCTTGATCCTTTTTAGTGAAATTATATATACAGTATTGAATATTTCAATAAATTCACTTGCTCTATTCTTTGTTTAGTAGAATGCGCATGCCAACACTGTCTTTCTGGGTGAAAGCTTGCATAGTCTAATGCCGAAATTCTTAATTTGGCGTTCTGACACCAATTAGAAAGTTTTGTAGATTAATTTACCATAGGGAAAATCGACCACATTCATATAGGACAGGGATGGCGAACCTTTTTCAATGAATGGGTCAAAAATTATAATTTTATCGCAGAACAGAAGAGAGTGGGTCACAGATATTTAATTCACGTTTGTATCTTTAAGAAACAAATCTTATAAGCTGGTGTTGGTGTAGTTTTGGGCTTTACTTATGCAGCACTTCTATTAGGGACTTTTTATGGCACTCGGTTTTATGATATTAGAGTACGAAAAAAACGCATATGAATTACCAAAAACGTTTAGGATGATGCGTTAAATTATTTTACGGTTCTACGGAACAGAAGAGAGTGGGTCCCAGATATTTAATTCACGTTTGTATCTATAAGAAACAAATCTTATAAGCTGGTGTTGGTGTAGTTTTGGGTTTTACTTATGCAGCACTTCTATCAGGGACTTTTTATGGCACTCGGTTTTATGATATTAGAGTACCAAAAAAACGCATATGAATTATCAAAAACGTTTAGGATGATGCGTTAAATTATTTTACGGTTCTAGTGTTTGGAGGTAATTCCGCTTTGATAGTGTTAAAATTTTGGATCACACCTCCAATCACATTAAGGCACTTTTACACTGCCCCATTGTTATATCAGATTACTAGATTTTTATTTCAAGTCTGAAAGATTTTGTTTTCTCAGCGGCATTGTAGGCGAGAAACTAATAAAATGCAAAGTAGCATCTAGTTCTTGTATAACCCCTAAAACAGTCTGCAGATGCACTTCCGAAAGAGACAGGCGTTTGCGAGAAATGAACAGATCAATTGTAATGTTATGTCATAAACGATGTCAGGCCCAATAGCTGAATAACGGTATACAACAGTGCATACATGCGTCCAAGATTAGGGGTTTTGAAAATTACCATACCGGCCCGAAAATCAACATTTTGAATTTGAGCTATCGCAGCCCTGATTGTCCAACTGATCACAAATAAAAGGCGGTGGGTCACTTTGTGACCCGCGGGTCAGTGGTTCGCCATCCTTGATATAGGACCTTCTGGGGCATGTTGAAGATAAATAATCATACTTCGAATCCTCATTTTTATGTCGATCAACGAAACATCGAGAAACAATGGAGTATTCAATAAAGGTCCAAGCTAATTGCGCATTACATGCCGTCTTTTCGGAGTACTTTTTGACAATTAATTCGCATTTGTTAAACCCGACGCGAAGTGTTGAATGTGTTTTATATTTCCGTATTTCATAGATTTTGTCAATAGGGTGTCGTGATCAAAAGGGTTGAATAACACTGAAGGAGAGAGAGAGAGAATTTATTGCTTTCGTCAAACCAGAAAACCAATCGTAAACGTCTGGTACCACTCAGTACAAATTACTTAAATAAATACTTCACGGGGGAAGGGGATTCGTTTTCCAGCCTGGCGTGATAATGCTTGGTAGCATTTCACAATTAAGATAATAAATGTATTAGATAATCCAGAAATAAGTTCATCATGCATAACAAATTGTGCCTAGCTCGCATCACAGCGCCATTGCGCGGTGTCCGGGTTAGATACTAAATATGAGCTTAATATTCATACTTTCATGCGGTCGTGTGATGGCGTAAATTTGCCGAAACGAAGGCCATTTCCAATTACACTAGATTTCTAACCGAACCGAAGCCGTGCATCAACTTTTCGTTGAAGCATAAAAAAACTGTTATCCACGGTGCTCACTGCCCATATTATAGTCTTATACTTCTACAAAATTTCGAATCAAATATATATATATATACTTCAATTATGCGACAACACACGATGTACAAGCGTTATGTCGATTTCTATGGTTATCATCATTTGCATGGTAATCATCCTCTTGGGGTGCATTATGATTAAAGATACATGATAACACACTGAATTTCATTATTCAACATATTAGAAAGATCAAACATACAATACTATATAAAGATGAAATATTTCACTGCTCCAAGAAAGTACGCAAAAATTTTTTTCCAAAATTGTACCACAGTGTTTTGTATTTCCCCACTGCTTTTTCATCTTATGCTCTTTTGTCTGAATGTAAAATTAAATCCGATTGAAATATTGAAAAGGTGTCAAAAGTTAGTTCAAAGATGTCGATTGAGTAAAAACCGAATAAAGTCTAGATCTAGAATATGATTTGATACGTGTATCAAACCCGATTTAATGTCACATTCGGTTTTTAACAGAAATTTCTACCGTTAAAAATTGAATGCTCTTAAATAAAAAAAAATTCTATAAGATTCTCACGAATTTCGGGTCCTGATTAGTTATTTGGGCGCTGTTTGCTTTTTACTTTCAACGAGAAGTCGCGGTTTTGCCACGAGTACATCATTCCATAAACGCAATGCAATGGAGCGAAACAAAGAGTGTCATGTCATCGTAACCAAGTTACAGCATTTTTATAGAATCATAAACTAAAATAAATTTGGCAGTTTTGTAGTCATATATTGTTGCATACAATTTTGATGATTCAACGTGGTATATGATTTTAGAAAAATATGGTAACTTATAGTCGCCTTAGTGGTTATGTACTGCAGAAAACAACAATACTTGACGTGAGCTACTGCTACTAAAATGCAAAATTATCTTTGCAACAGCGAATCTAAAATTACCTTCCGTACTAACGCTAACGTCTGAGATTTCAGGGATGATTTCATTTTCGATTGCCTCATCAAAATATTGTTGCGAATCTTCATCTTTCTGTAATACATTGGAATCATAAACATTAATAACGTAGGGACGTACACTTATTAAACTGTTTATACATAATAATTAAAAAAACGTGATTGTCTTCCAAACTTCTATATAATTTAAACTTGTCACCTGATCATCCAATGTTTGTAATCTGCGTCCCTCTTCATCACCTGCAAACATGGCTGCCGTCATCCCCGCTTTTACGAGTTCACTGAATTAAAAGATATCAATCAGTATATACCTGAAATATTTGTTCTAATGTTTATGCTAGTCGCAAAAAGATCAATCCATTTAAAATTTAGTTCGCTTTTCCTTTATATATACCTTATCGTAGTAAATGTGTGTAATATAAATATACTCACGGGTGGTCTTCCAAATACTTGGTAGTTTTACCCACCACATCGGACACTGCACTTTTTACGCTATCTATCAGAAATGCTTCGCTCGCTTGATGACAGAAAATACAAACCATCGACACACCGACGAATATTGAACATTTCCCGAGTTCCATGACAATCGTCTTGTTACCTGGATATTGCAACTATAACACAGTGTATGAATAAAAAACCTAAATGTTGAAGCCTTCTTGAAACATATGGGGCTAATTCTTATCGATCATAAGGATGAATCATAATCATAGTCAGTTAGGCCCGACTCCTTGAAACCCTCTCATTGTGTTGCAATGCGTATGTTTCAAGGAAATATAGATACTTCCTAACACGTCCAGAAATAATGTTTGTAATTGTTTCTTGGGGAACAAACATATTGTTGCTTGTCTTACAAATATGTATCTTCAAAATATGCAAAGATTATGGCTTGTAGGAGCCATTATTATAAATGAACCCGCAGATTGTGATCTGAATAATAAAACATATGCGCTACGTATAGTCTAACCTTAAAAGTTGCCCCCTAGTGATTTCATTGGTAAACAATCATAATGTGAAATCTCAAATTAGTGCTATCTTTTTAGCATATTTCAAGCACTAAACCGTCCAATCCCACTATCGAGATTATTAGCCACACTGCAGGAATTGTTTCATTAAAATTCTCATTCATTCCTAGAAATACGGTACATAATCAACATTATTTTTACAAATCACTTGGCCTTTCAATCGATATGTAGCACAAAAAAATTCTTCCACATAATTGCGGACTGATAAGTATAAAATACTAGCGTTATTCGGTTTTCTGTATAAGGAGATTATTCTTGGATATTAATATGCGTTTGATAGGTTGATGAAGTCAATTTTATTTCACATGTCCAACAAATCGTTCTTCTCCGAGAGTTTGAAAAATTAATTTTTGCACTGATGGGGCCTGATTAGATGAATTCTTATAGAATTTTTTTTGGAAGCCAGGCGTCTCATACAATCACTGAAATGATATTCAAGCATTATCTGGAGCGCAAGCAAAACGGTGAGTTTAACTGCCTACGCTGAAGTATGGAATCATATTTTTTTATAAAGCCGCTTCCAATTTTAGATGATAGAATTAGTCGCCGTATTATCATGAAATTTTGAATTTGAAGCGCTCGTCGGAAGTCACACACGCTGCTCTAATCATGCTTCAAATTTCGAACCAGCTGAGAAGCTCATTTCCTGCTATAGCTTACGCCATTGCAGTATGTGCATGTATATCGCTATTGTGAATAGTGATTGTTCCAAAGAGAGAAAGCGATAAAAATAATAATGTGTTGAGAGCTTGCAGTGTCATGAACAGTTTTGTCTTCTTAAAGCGCTATAGGCCCTTCTTTTGTTATGCTGAAGTTTTTTATTATTTACCTAATAATATATTCATATTTATTAAAGACGTAGATTGTACTTTTTGCAATTTTTATAACCATGGATAGGGCAGAAATTTCACCTGAACTGAATTGGATGATAAACCAAATGGCCGAAGACATCGTTCGCGAAGTATGCGTGAAGTGCACCTGTCCACATGGTGAAGCAACTATTTCTGAGAATGAAGGCATTAAAAGCTCAGATTCTGTATCTAATGAAACGACCCACAAAGCAACGTTCGGTTTTCATCAGACTAAATCATCAGAATTGTCAGAAAACGGGCGATGCAAACACTAATTCCCGATTGCTTTGTTATACTGTGACCTGGGAATAATAGTCTGCGTCTTGATGTTCATATGGACTCATAAGCCAAATTCAATAAAAGAGTTAGAAATTCAAATGGGATACATTCTATCATAAATAGTGTCACTACAGGAAGCCTGACTGAAGATGGCCTATCAATCAACAAAACATGCCATGCTGTAGTACCTACTTTATATTATATTTGTTAAAATGCCATATATATTGTATATTTTAAATTTGAAAAAATATAATGATATGATCGAATGATGTAAAATTATTGTTGATGTCGTTCCAAGCCTGTTTTGTCATTCACGGTCCCGGACAATTATTCAAAATCAGCAACGCTTTCGAACCGTCTACTTCCTTCAGCATCGTTGGTATCTGAATTTATCACAGAAAAGTTTATAACTTGTATGTTATTATAACTCATAACTGTAAATTGATTTGTCTGAAATAAATCAGTCATTTTTGTATTATTATTAAGTGTGTGAAATTATTTCCACTTTTTGAAAATTCAAATACAGTATTACGTCAAATATGTAAAAAATGAGGTATCAATATAGTCATTCAAATTTCCTCATGTTGCATTAGATAATTTTGCGACAAATAACTGTAGCTGTAATACCTCTATTTATGAAGTCGTCGAAGTCCATCAACACGTCATGGGCATTTTCCTCCTCCATCTTTTCAACCAGTTCATCTTTTAAGTTGTTCATATATTGATCGTAGGAATCATTATCCTGCGTTACAATGAAACATCAGTATATATAAACAAAAACAAAAAGCTAATCATCCAAATGGTCAGATGGTAGGCTAACTGTTTACTATAAATAGAATTGCTTTTTATGGGTCTGAGAATTGTAAAATTCTAATGTGATTTTCCATTGATATTTTGTCACATTTGATATTAAACGCAAATTTGTGCTCATAGTGTTTGTTTGAGCAAAAAGCAATTTAAGTCATTATGCCAATATAGGAATATTTTAATGGTAGTTCCGGTTTAGTTATTGATTGTCTATTCTATATGACAACATAAACTGAAAATGAATTAGGTTAATCAAGCCATCAATTTATTTTTCAGTTTTTGTAGTCTTCGGTGCATATATAAATACTATAACACAGAAATGTACTGAAAATAATATCGGAAGTTGTCATTCATAGGCGAATAGTATGGCTGGTAATTGATTTGGTGTGCGCCAGGAGATATATTCTCAGCAGAACCTTTAGTATAATCATATGAGGTTTGTTGATAGTATTTTGCATTTACGTTTATAACGCTGGCAATATATAATTTTATAATGGAATAAAAAAAATCAACATAATATTGAATTCAATTTTTATTACCGCGTGAGATTTTATGCTATTTACCCTATTTTACCCTACAGCATTAAAATCGTTTGCGTCACACATCCTCAATATACTTCCCGGATTTTGTGAAAGAACTGTTTAGTGATGGACAACGATTGCAAGTGCACAACTTCATGAAACTTTTATGGTCACTTCTATAAAATTGCAACGCAGTTGATATTACCATTTCACGTAGTTTCTTGACCGTGTCCACAAAATCGCCCGACTCGTCCATAAGCACCATAGCAGCTGTAGTCAGTACTTCTCTGTTATAAATATGTGAATAAATTGAAAAAATACCCGGTGTTTAGATGCACAAAATTACTAAATTTATATGACAAAAACCAAGCCTAATCATTGAGATATTTTAGCATCATTTATTAATAGCAGACGACTTCGTATGTTCATACTCACGGGTTCTTTTTAACAAAATTAGCGGCCCCAGTTGCAGCATCTTTCACGCCCTCGAAGGCTTTTCTGAAGTCAGGCTTCCAGCCTGAATGTCCACGTCGTACATTCACAAACAAAATAAACGTTAAAATGAAGGTTAATCTCATATCTATTGCTATTTTTTAAAATCGAAATTCTTATGCTGAGTCGCATTTATTCTATATATATATATATTTATTACAAAACTGTTTAAATGTGTTCACGTCAACTTCCTTGTATCCGCCAGGTGACAGTATTACTACGACTAAAAATCTAAAAAAAAACGATCTGGTATCCAACCATCGTAACTTATCATCCCTCTACGTTTTGCAGATGCAAATTCCAACTGAACATTTTTTTCAATAACCTATGAATAGTAATAAAATATCGTAACATTATGGTCCAAGGTATGCGTATGCTGCGTATTGTACATATCTCACAGGTACAGTTTTATATTTTATTGTTTCTGCATTTCTTACTGGAACATCCAATACGATACTCACAACATGCCAATTGTTTCGAAATGATTGTACCACCATGGCATATGTTAATTTAAGCCGTGGGGTCTTCTTTGTTAAAAAGTTTCCGTTTTGAGGTACTTTGGATGCACAACGATAAACTCGACCGTTTGCCCTAATGGCTGTCTATGGGTTTCTGTTTGGACAATTTACAAATAAAAATAGTATTCATTTTTGCCCTGTCATCGTTCAGACAGTTGTGGATGATTGTGACCTGATATTCCCTTGTTTTTTTTTCTTCTTGGTCGATGTCTTTGTTGTGAATCACAAGTTGTATTGACCTCGTGAGTTGATGCCAACGCATAAGCCAACGTTCATATTTTCAACCAAAATATTTGATTGATTTTTCCTTGGATTGATAGTTCCATATACAGTATGACACAACATATATTGACGTATGCCAGGTTTCAATAACAATAAGAATATATTCAAATTTTAGCAAATGATTATCAAATATTGGAAAATGCGTAAAGTGTGACTTATAACATTTTATTTATATCACGCATACTTTGTTAAAAAGTACAAATGTGAAGGATGTACTTGAGAACTTATAAATTTAATTTGCATTCACGCGTTGGAAACATCAAAAATTTAGTCAAATTGGTATACTATTCACCGACAGGTGAATTTTTCATGACGCGAACGATATGTTTACAATTAAACATTACATGCCAGATTACGTTGTATTTGTTTATGGTCAACTAACTCCAGAGTTCATCAATGTCGCTGGATAACCAGTTTGGAGATCAAAATGTATGGACCGAAAATATCACCGCTTGGTACAACGTGTGATAGAAATTTTCAATCTGTCTACTTGATTGAATCATATTTTTGCTGATAGCGTATATAAAAAAGGTCATTCCGCAAATTAAACTTATCCCCTTGAACTGAGTGTAATATTTTTAATAAAATTCAAAAAAATCATTTTAGCGGAATAATTCAATGTTTGCTCGATAATGTGCCTTACACTGGAATAATGTTTAGATGACTTAAAATTGAATGTAACTTCAATTTCGTGGTAAAACCTTCGATGCAAATAGAAAAATGCGAGCAAAATTTACAGCCACATTTAGCTATGTTTCGCAAATTGAAAGCTTCGTTGACGGGCCAAAATTGTTATTTTCAAATATCTTTTCTCTGCATTTTGGTAAAATATTTTTATGTGACACGTGAACTTGAAACGTGAATAAATGACACTACTGTAGAAAAAAAAAAACAGCACTAGATCCCTGATATGGCGTAGCAAGTAACACCCAGGCCATAGAGCAATAAGTCATTTTCATTCAGTGTTTTGTACACATATGAAAAATTTCGATATTGCGACCGCGTTAATCAAACGTGTCAAACGGATTAAAAATGTTCGCGTGACTCGAAAGCTTTTAGCGACTTAAACACCTTGTAAGCCCCCGGATTTGAATAGATATGCAGGAAATTGTTATTAATTTGGTGCCTGCAGTCATTCATACCACAACCATGATTGTGTTTATTTGTATACCACATATTACATCAGTATTAAACATATATAAATTGACCACCTGTGGTTTGCTTCGAAATAGGCAGCAAATGATCACGTAAGCCCATGTTTAATATCAAAACATTCATTTTCTTCATAACATCCTTTCTAGACGGAAAATAATAATTGAACCGTCGAATAATTTTTCTTCAATTATTATTTCATTTAATCACAGTGGTTATTTAAAAATTTTAATATTCGTGTTACTTTTATTATTAGTCAATGGCTGGTAAAAATTAAGAATTCTGAAAACTGTGCCATTGTCACCGTAGCCAACAGCCACACGGTGATAGATTTCAACGGTCGTATTTAAATAACTCTAGAGAGCAATGCACAAATATATCCGTACAGTATAAATATATCGGTACCGTAGCGGTAAGGCCTGATCACCTGATCACCGAGTTTGCTGAAAAATCCGCGAACAAAAGTGACTGAAAAAATGGACAATAAGGCATAAAATAGTGGGGATAATTTTGTGTCCCATAAAAAAAATTGTAAATAAAATAAAACAACAGACTTTGAGTAGTTCGACCCTTCTTCGAGTACTGAAAATTTGAAATCAATCTACATTTAGTTTTTGGTAGTCCATTAGTTGCGAGGATAAGCGCTTTTGCGTGTTTTTTTTACAACAACTTTTTTTTACAACAACAAGAAGAATTTAGACGAAGCGATCCTCAGGTCCGCGTCGTCTCCAAATAATATATTTAAAATGCTACAACATTTAGGTGGCTTTGTCAGCATTAGTATCACAAAGTTAGCATTCTATCGCGACTAGTCATTTAAATATTGACCATCGCAATTATGAACTCTAGTCCTCGTAGATGTCGATCAGAAAACATAAATAAACACAAATATATCTACCAGTTCGACTAATTCGTTTGACTTTCTTCAACCTGAAATATGAACCTACTCTTGCCCGTAATATAAATCCGTAGGTTAAAAGGTCGATTCCTGATTCATTCAATATTTATACCAATGTTTATATTGGGTCTGATTTACTTTTCCGTTGTCAAAATCGGCGACAGTTTTGGAACGGTCGTTGGCGGCGTCGTACTTCAAATAAATATAAAATTTAGATATTATATAATGATTTTTCAAATGGCCATCGCTTAGTTTTCGCTCTTAGGGGGATAAGTGTTCGTGTAGACTTCGGGGGTGACTATGAACGTGGTGATTTCTTTGAGCCAAAGATATTACCATTTATTCCATTCACTCCTGGAACCAATCGTATAAAGAAGTTCCATTTTTGTTGTAAATTCTAATCTCCATAATATCAAACTATGGAATCGTATTTGCACTCACACAACGCTTCTAATCTGCAAGTCGTGCAAAACTTCCACAACTGAACCTCGCTACAAGAAATCACATGCGATAAAATTTGATTTTATTACTCATGCCAGATTGCAACCTAAAAATGTCGTACGTATTCGATCTGAAAATTATCTATACACGAAAAAATTTGAAACCTAATACGGTCACAATACATTGCGAATATAACAATATTCAAATAACTCAACTCAATAAATCATATTAAACATAATTTTGTCAGTCGAAGTTGATAGCTATTTTAACCTCAAGTTGTTTATTATCGTTATCTTCCCAATATAGTGTTACACGTGGGAAGATAATAACATTCTATAGCAGCATCTGAGTTTTTATAATTTCCGCCAAATAACGTCACGGTAAAGTAAACGTGTAACTTCACACAGGTCAATTATGAACATCATACAGTTGATAAAAGCTAAATAGGGCCTAATAGATGTAAATGTGATATATCTAAGATGAGAGTGTGTACTTTACACAAAATATATACTGAATGGGTCATAACTGTTATGCAATAATATCTTGATGCCATATTATTTTTAACTTTTTTATTAACGTTTGTCATGAAGACAACGTCAATTGAAAACGATAAACACATCCGAACTTGAAAAATGTTGCTTCGATACTGCATTGAACAACAGTTTGTTCGTAGACTCTCGGAAATTTTGGCTCAGAAGAAGAAAAAGTAGTTGAAGAACCCGGATATATATATTTTGTCGTGTTATGATGCATCTTCTTTGTAATAAAACAAATTATTCGTCTCATTGGCATGTTCTTGGTGCCTTGCTTGTATTTTCTGAAGTAACCGCTTTGAAAATATTGAAGTGCATCAAACATTCATGTTATATATTATGTAAAATATATTGTATGTAATAAGAACATGCGAATTCTTGTCCAATTACTATTGTCCAATTATAATTACGAGCCCTCTGACGAACAGAAATTTGGAAACTCAGACCTCTTTTGAACTTGACGAGATAACGACCATTGGCTATTATTAGCAAACGTTCAAAATATCGCTTTATTTAGTAATTCTGGATTGGCAACCTTTCTTATCAAACCAATTGGGATTTTCTACTTACTTTTTGTAATCTTCAAAGTATTTCGCTATAACTAATTTCGTTTCAGTATAGATCGCAATGTCTGCAGTAGTCATATATATTTAAAATACTTGCTAGGTTATATGGTTATGAAGTTCTATGAATTAATAAATAGAAACTGATAGCATTATTATAGGACTAAAGAATGTATAAGATGTATACCTTCACCGACAAAAAAATCGATCATATTTAGGAATTTTTTTTCACAACCAATTTAAAGTAACGGTATATTTTTCTAATATAATTTTATTTATATACACGTTCTATTTTGCTAGTATCACATTATTTTTACATATTCATGGCTTTGGCATTCATCAGTTTAAAAATATGCCTCAGACAACGTGTCCGTTCACACATCAAAGTTCAAAGACATGCTGAGACAGGAAACCCAAGAATGACGCACAAAAATAATATACTGAAATAATTTTTCCAAAGGGAATTTGCTCGAGGACAAATTTGGTCGGACAATTTAATCTAATAATAAAACCTCCTTGATCCAAATTTAAAGATCGATACTTCGATCACAATGTATAAACCTATTTCATACATATGTTAGTCCGTACGGTATTTGAGGTTATGTTTTAATAAAAAAGGATTTTTCCTCAAATATTTTCCGCTCGTATTTTTTCAATCGAACTCCATTATATCCTACAAAGCTTGTTTGATAGTTCTAACTTCTTTAACCCTGCTGTGTGTTACATATAGAATTACCAGATCTGACCGCGTGATAACCTACGGAACAAAATTTCACCTATATTTAAAACCTCACTGCATCAAGCGGTCAAATAAACGTTGGCGACGTACATTTTTTAATATATATTTGAAAAATACACGATTTGAAGAGCGTAAATAATATAAATATAAGAATGAAAACAAAAAGTACATCAACCAATGGAAAATGAGATTTTAGGTATCACTATCCCAATATCTCTAACGGGATGGCAGAACGTAAAAGCTGTCCGCAATTACTTATGAGTAACATAAAAAATATCTAAAGATTTTCGAGATTGTTGAAATGAATAGTCAGATATGACCGGTTATACAAACTTCGATGACCACCCAACTCCTGATTATGGGCCAATGTTTTTTTCTTACTCTAAAGTTCTGAATTTTGATATAATGGGGTAATTTATTTTTAACTAGCTTTCTTTTTGTTGTTGTTGTTCTTCAGAGACCTTGTCCGTTGCGCGATTGGAAAATTTACTCCACAAAGCTTGGAACTGTCGCCCTTTTCAACAATTCTTGCGTGGCATCTATCATCATACTTGACTTCACATAACGAATTCAGCTTTTCCTTCGACATTTGTCTGAAAAAAAAGGCTAGTTTTCCGAATATATGCTCAATTTTCATTTGTTGTGTGCTTTCATTTGTTATTTAAAGTTGTGTGCATAAATAACAGATGAATCAACAAGACTCAATATTATTTTATGATGGGTTTCTATGTTAGTTATATTGCATAAGTTCCAAGTTATGCAGCTATCATAAACTTCAACGATGCACCAATTAACGTTTAATTATCCCAACTTAAGTGTGATGTTGAGTGCTCCGTAAATTAGTTCAACGTATTAGCACTTTTAAAGAACCCGAAAAAAGCTGTTAATATTGACGGCTCAGAGTATGAAAAACTAGGCGCCGATAACGCTTACACAAACTAAATCTAATCAGGCATGTGTTCGTATATCTACATCAAACTTTTCGACCTATTCAACATTTTTATATTTATATCAACGTCCATCCAACATATTGCAAACGTACACACCTCTGACAACAGAACGATTCCTTTTCGACGTAATAGAAATGCACGTATTTTAAGGCGGGAAAACTAAAAGTTCCTGATTCCTCATCAAAAATTGGAGAGGGCGCGTCTTCACATTCAATAGATATTGCTTTCTTTTTAGGAAGTTCAACTTCCTCATCAATTACATCATGCGCTGTATCAATAGAAATTCCCTTTAAGCGATTGCCTAATGAGCTTTTCTTCATCCCTTTCTCGTTGTATTCATCAACTGCTTCGATGCATGAATTCTAAATAATAGTAAAATATCCTATAATCTTGATAATATTACATATCGTATTCAACATTTTATTCCGCCTTTATAAAACAATTTAAAATTTCGTGCGTAAAATTTTGGATTAAATCATATTTTCAATAATATTGTGTTATAATAATACAAATATGCTTAATTGTGTATTCCAGTAGTCATGCGTTACGTTAGACAATATACCTATACGTCTTTTGTCTAAACTAAACAATTCAGTGAAGTTACTATCCTTTAAAAGTCTCACCGTGTATTTTTTTACTTCTCTGCATATGCAAGTACTGCACGATTCTTGTAAATCACCAACAATCACCCAGTAGTCTATAGCTTTAGTTGGGATTTTTTGGTTTTCCGAACCTTTACAGCCTTTGCGTGTGCTGCATTTTAAGCACAAAGCTGAGGCAATAAAACATAAATAAATGCATACATATGCCTTCATGATACAAGGTAACAACAAATCGCCAATGAATTTGGGAATGCCACAACAATAGTTAAGACTGTGGCGATCCCGAATGTGATCGTCTTTATATACTTCTATGAAATCTAAAACCAAGCCTGGGGCGTTTTTGTGTTAACAATATTTTCGAACGTTCTATAAAATTTCATTAGACATTTTTTACCGGGTCCTTAAAAGGTAATAACCAACGATAAACATTGAATAGTACGCGAAAATTTTGTCACTCATTGGAGAAGAATGCTTTTGTACAAAGATATTATGGCTATTAAATTTAAATAAACCTCTCAGTCGATTTCATTAGTATATACCGGTATGTATCAATATTTTTGTTTATTTTGATTTTAGTCAAGTGTTGGAGAATTAAAAGAATGAGTCTGTCTGGTATGAGTTGACGTATTTCACGAAAAACCACTTTGCGCGAATTTTGCCACGAACCATATCATTTCATCTTGTATAGTCTTATATCTAATATAACTGTGACTTGACCGGCCGTTGGTTACGGCTTGTACACCAATATGCTCACATGCCCATGCATCTGGAACAGTTAATGAACTGGTTATCCGGTGATCCGAACTGAAATGATAACTGAGAGAGAAGCCACAGTTGTCATATTGTTAAGTTGACTTAATACAAAAGCCGCATTTCACTTACTTACAATTGATATTGATTTAAGAGTTGAATAGAAATATGTACATCTATTTGTCATATATGTACGAGTATATAAACAAGTAATAGCTATATGTTACGACAATGGGAGTTATAAATAGTAGAAGGATTTACTGAACATTATATTCTTCAACACAGATTTTAATGGACCAATTGGCTGAAGAAAGAAACGACATTGCTTAGCATTCGACTACAGGGTACCTCTGCCATCTAACGGTCGAATATACACACTACAAGTTTTACTATCACCACTAGAAGTTTGATGAACTGGAACATATTTTAACTACCGGTCAGTTATTTATGTTTTCTACCTGAAAGATAAGAATAAAATGTGAAAATCATGGTTCCCAGTGAAAACCTATAGGCTTACCACAAGGTTCTTTTCAAGCGGTGATTTCAAATACTACACTATGTAGTTTTCTGTTGAGATTTTATTGTGCTTTCTTTATGGTGGATAGAAAAATGACATGATTGGTACATGTATCACAGCAACTGGCCCTCCTAGCTTTGTCATTCAGAATTGAATTGATACCGTATGTTTCTGTTGTGGGGCACGGAAGACACGGAAAGTCTCGTGGAAATATGTAATGAATATGAAAATTTGTATTTTATATACAGCAATATTTCACACCAGCATTTTTTCCAGTGCGGGCGCAATTTCTTCGCTATATAAACTACACATATTGTTAAATCGTGAGGAAGGTTTGATCTATGCCAACCCTGCACTTTTAATGTAAAGTAGCGTTCTAATTGGAAAATAGTGAACGATATTCCTCATATTAGTCCCATTAAATAATTTAATCCAATAACTGTTTGAAATAATTGCACGGAGCAAAATAGGATTATGGTGCGATTATTCCAAGCAATCAGATTTACTTAATTTAAGTAATGGATATTCGTAATACTACGAGATATAACATAAATTTGAACATATAGGTTTTATATTTTTAACCCTAAAGCTAGACCCACTCTTTCGTCGCATAAAATTGACACTACTAATGAAAGAAGACGCATTTCATTGCAGCGCTAATGGTACAACTTTACCGTTCATCTTTTATTCAGTTTGATTCGTTGTCATTGATATGGTCACAACTGATAAATTTGTCTGTTATGGAACGTAATTTTGGTGTTTAACTACACATATTTAAAACGAAATAGTCGGCATCTGAGGTCACAGCGTTACAAATTTGGAGATGTACCGATGTATCGGCAATTTTTCGGTATCGGCTAAATGTATTATGGAACGTAATTTTGGTGTTTAACTGTACATATTTAAAACAAAATAGTCGGCATCTGAGGTCACAACGTTACAAATTTGGAGATGTACCGATGTATCGGCAAGTATTCGGTATCGGCTAAATGTAGACCGATATATTTAGCTTTTCAATACGAATCAGAATGTTTTGAAAAATAAGTTAAAATACTAATCTTGAAATAATTTTTTTCTCGGATAGATCGTGAACTATGTTGCGCCCTGCACGTCGCCACCCCAGCGAGAAGAAACATGAATAGGATTCTGACTTGTTTTAGCTATTTATCAGCCAAACTGGCTCAACTAATTTGGCTATATCCGCAGCCAAATTTTTGATATTACATGGTAATTAGAAAGAAATATATCAATCGAATATTAGTGGACGTTCCAATGTGTAAAAAACAACGATATATTGGCGCAAAATCTTGCGCACGTAACTCAGTGTATCAGTTCGATAGGATAAGGAGGCTGAATACTTTCCACCAACAGTAGCCAAACCCTATGATTTTTCTGATTGAGCATCTGAATCAATTAACGCATTTGGATTTCAAACATCAGTTAGTTAAATAATACATATATATATATACACACAGTATATAGATAGCTGTGACCGTCAGCTGATTTTCTTTTTAGGAATTTCACATTTACAAAACTTTCACCAATCATGAGTTGTTCATCGTTAATCTACCTTATGCTAAAGACTTTTATTACTTATCGATTTTAATCGGTAAGTATGTTGATGGGTGTTTGTCTGTTGGATGCACGCGAAATCTCACGAAAGCGAGATTGAATCTGCTCCAGATTTTGCATGTGCATTCATCATATGTCGTACCAGAAGCCTGTTGATTTTGGATGAATTATGTCGTATAATTAGCTAGTTATTAATCAATTAGTGATGGGACACAAGGTGTCACTATGGAGTAAGAGCGCTGTTTTGGGTCCCCCTAAGTTTCGATCAATAAGTCTTCGGTATCTGACCGATATTCTCGTGTTTAACCTTGTGGCATTGCCTACATGCTGGCATCATAGAGGATAACTTCATTGATAATCGATCGAAAACTCATTGTTTGCGCCTCACGAAATCATGTATAAGAGACTTTTAGAATGCGGTTACAATACATTTTTCATGGCAGATCCACCTAATTATGAACCGCTATTGTTAGAAAGCTTCAATGATATACTTTGGGATATTAATTTTGCTATTCCATTAATTAGGTAGTCTGTCTCGTCGTTGCAATGAAATGCAATCGATTTAAGGGAACTATTGTTCAAATGGAAATCAATTATACAAGCGGCGAACTTCTTGGTAAAAACATGACAAGCATTGTAGAATTCGCGCACGTGGAGAAAGCAACTCACGTTTCCACTACGTGAATTAATACGCAACGATACATATTTCAAATTGTAATTAATGCAAATGATGCCGGACAGCAATAGTGCTTTTTACAAAATACTCTGCGACGACCATCAATCCCATCGTGCCTAGATGCCGAAACAAGTTCGTCATCATACAGCTGAATTCCTTGTTTCGGTCCGATTTGCCACAAAATAATGGTGTGTGATATGTTAGCTAAACAAGAGTGTACTGTACACCATTGGTTTTTAACCATTTGGTGGAGAGGAACTGAGGTGAAACATATTTCCAAGGCTGGAGAACCCCCTGTCTGCCTGTGTAATAGTTCAATTGTCTGAATGGTATAAATATGTATGAGCAAACCTAATACTGACAAAACAAAGTGATTTTCAAATTATAGAAAGTTTAATAATTTTGACAAATCTTATAGGTACCGGTATATGATTATATATAAACGATATAAATATATTAATATGGACTCTACGATTTGAATTAAAACTTGTGGAACCCCTGGACTACCAGCGTAAAAGTAGAAAAGGGAGATGATTCGGGCGTTTACGATCTTACAATCGTAAGACAATGCTCTTTTAGGTTCATTGTTAGGGTATCGAAGATAAGTTATCTATCTTGTAAGAAAATCAAATACAAACTCTAACGGCTATATTTACTTTGGTGATATAATCGCCGTTTTTGTAAGTGACATTTCAGGTCAACCCAACGTTATCATAACTATTATCGAACTCTTTGTATGCACTTCAGTCTTCAGCTTCAGTCTTACACGCATGCTTTTGAATTTAAAACAAAGCTCCATCTCTCCGACGAGAATATATGACCTAGGGTTAACTCTATTGTGGCGTGATGGCATCGAACGAATCACAGACGCCGCACACACATTCACGCGCGTTTGTTACAAATATGAAAATCTCTTGTGACGTAACAGGGCTTGTGATGGGAGTTGTCGGGTTACTTTCGTACGTCGACCTTATCAAGGGACGGCCGCGAACCATATGTACTTTGTATTCAGTGGACTGATGCCGCTCAAGGTCTTCATTTGCGCAAGAATTTTAGTTGTTTGGTTAGTACAAAGGTCGATTACGCATTGTTTAAACATGGAAAACAACATATTAATAGTTGTAGAAAAGTTTTGTGGTCGAGTGGGTATATTTAAGGTCACGTCTGTAGCACAGACAGGACAAAGACAGAAGGAATATGTTACCGGTGCGGTACAAAGAAAATTAGAATTATTTGATGTCGTAGCCTATATTCTGGATTTTAGAAGTGCCGTAAATTAATGTTAAGTTATTTTAATTCGAAATTGAAGTTTCAATTGACATCTCCCGACTGCCTCATTTCGCTCTCAGGCCTGCAGGGAGAATGGACTAAATTTAACTTCTGGTACCTCTTTTAGAATTTCTAACCTTATCTGACAACTTAAAAAAATATGGTTCGAGAACGTAAAGCGAGCACCGTTCACATTGGTTGCACTCCGCGCAACTTATCTTTTTCTGGATGTGGTTTTCTTGGAGTTTATCATATTGGCGTCGCCAGCTGCTTCAAACAACATGCTCCAGAATTCCTTCAAAATCTGAATAGACTATATGGTTGTTCTGCTGGTTCTATTGTAGGAGCTATGCTTCTATCAGATGTTTGCTGTGGTGAATTGTGTCGATCCACTTTGGATATAGTCCGTAATGTTCGATCTCGTTACCTTGGTCCACTGAGTCCAGGCTTTAAAGCAAATAGAGTACTTTTAGATGGCCTAAGAAGAGTTCTGCCTCCGGATGCACACAAAAAATGTGATGGAAGATTATTCATCTCATTGACGAGGGTGCGTGATCGAAAGAATATAATAGTCAGTGAATATCCTACTCGAGATTCATTGATTAGTGCATTGCTTTGTAGCTGTTTTGTTCCTTTTTATTCAGGATTCATTCCTCCAATGTACCAAGGTGTGTACTATGTTGACGGTGGTTTAACTAACAATCTTCCTGCAGGATCAGACACAATCACTGTCTCTCCATGGTCTGGGGGTAGTGATATTTGTCCAAGGGATGATACGGCTATATCACTAGTTGACATAAATATTGCAAACACTAGTGTGCAGATGACTGTGCGCAACCTACATAGAGTATCCATTATGTTTTTTCCTCCAGAAGGCGAGATTTTGAGTGACTTCTGCAAACAAGGCTTTCGGGAAGCTTTGCGATACTTGAAAGAACATGGTCTGTTCGAAACCATAAATCCCACACTGCGCAGTATGTCGTTCTCAAATGAGCTTGCCCATGTTGATATGAAACAGGAGCAGAAACATAGACTCTCCATGTCGTCAAAATGGTGTGCATTGAAATCCAATGCATCACTTTGTCTAAAAGAATTGGAATGGGAAGAAGACGATGTGTGTTCTGGATCATCAGATGAAGATTATTTGACAATGACCGCTGGAACACCTTCAGAAACTTCGTCATCTACCTCTGGATGTGCATCTTCTGAATTTGAAATGAGTGATGATGACTGTGATAATAATCATAATCATGAAAACAATATTACTTCATCGGAATTGTATAAAGTTCATGTTCACAACTACCCACATCTAAAGTTTCTGCCGGTTGCTGGTGTTGTTCATATGTCATCGATGGAAGACTTTACTTCATTACTACATTTAAATTTGCCACATGTTGTGTTGCAGGCACTTGAGGAATCTTATCTTCATAAAAATAGTGGATGGTATTTTCCTATAAACAAAATGTTTTCAATCTGTGGTCGGCCTTTAGTATTGGCTAAAATGCCACTTGATAAGTCCTACTCTCTGGCCTTGCTTATACTTAAAAATGCGAACTACATACCTCAAAATTTTCAATGGGTATTGTGGTACATTTCCACTGTAGTTCACCATGTTCAGGAGCATTTTCAATTGAAAGGTTCAGAGTTAATTACAAAATTGAAGACTACAAAAGACAATTTATCTGATGAAGTTAAAGTTTTGGCTTGTCAATTGTGCATTATTATTCAATTAATTCTACAGAAAATTTGTTTTGGTAAAGACCTACCAGATTTATCCTGGGCATTGAAGATTGTTGGTGGTGTAAATACAATTTCTAAGTTCTCCAGTTATTTAACATAAAATTCACTCAGATCATCAAATAATATTTGTACCAATAATTCTGCTATTTTATAAGAATATTTTGGAAATATGGATATAGACCCTTGCGTAATATTTTCTCAATGTCAATGTATAAATATTGGCATTTTAAATCATTCTATAGTTAATTAACTAGAACACCTGCACTTTTATTTTGTGGGTGTTGAGTTATGGAAATCATCGCATGATATATGCATATTCAAAGTCTAAAGTTCATTTATCAGTATTCAAACGTCAAAAGTTCGTCTCAAATGTAAATATTCCATTTTATTACATCACTTATTTAATTTAAAGTGTTCTTGTCAGCGTGTTTTCTAATTGCTTTTATTCAATTACTTCAAAGAATTTACTTAAATTCATGCTTTGTAAATATTTATTCGACTTGGTGCCCTTCTATCATTATTGTGCAATTCTTGTATGTATGAAATGGTTTTAATTTTGAGAATTTGTTGTTCATTTTTAATTTTGTGTCATTTAAAAGTTCTAATCTTATTGATCTGTGTACTCACTGCTCAGTAGATATATGAATTTGTGGTGCGGCATCTTAGGTACTAGAACACATGGCTTTTAAACCGCAACTATGCTAAGATAAACCAGTGGTTCGCGACCTGTTTTACAAGCGACTCAAATTTTTGGAAATCTAGCGACCAAAGAATATTGCTTAAATACTCGGAGTTATGTAATTCTTAAGCCTTATATCAAGAGTCGGCAACCATTTGTCGGTCACGGGCAAAAATTAAGGGTTGCAAGTGTTTGGCGGGCCGCACATATTTTTAGAAATTTGAAAACCGAACGGATGATACTTTTTATAATAAAAATCAAGCAGTGATACATCTCTCGGTTAGAGTATAGATTTAATTTCTCATTGCATTAAATATTGAAATCCCGTTTGAATACTTTCGGCGCCATTGAACCCTTTGCACGTAGCATCAACTTTTCTGCGTTTCGTTGCAATTTGTCTAATTAAAATTAAATTATAGGCTCATTAAACGAGTAATTGTGAATTTTATACTTGTTCTATTATAATTTAGTCTACACGTGTCTCACAATCAATTCTGTTACGTAAAGAATTTAATCGTCAAAACAGCTGTTTGTTACTATAATTCAGGGAAGCGGCGCGGGCCGGATTATATATATTACTAATACGAAACAACCGTTTTTACATGAAATTAATTTTCCCAAAAATTAACTCAAAAGTGAGAGGGCTGCGCTTATTTGTCATAGCGAGTTTCGAAATCGTGGCGTGGGTTTACTTAGACAAAACAACAGTTGTCAAGTTTTTACCCCGTGATACTTCCCACATATACAGGGTGATCAGACCAGGTGCGGACAAATGTTTATTAAAATATCCACAATATAAATGTGAAAGATTAAAAAATTGTTTTGCAGAAAATAGCATTATAAAGATAAATGATAGAATTCATTGGTATTTTTTGATATCCCTACTTTGCCTATAGCATATATATTGAGAAAACTCTGTTTGATTTTATTCTCAGATTTCCACGATACACAGCATACTAATCTTAAAACATTTATCCACACTAGCTTTGAATGGTTTACAATTTACATCGTCTTCTCTCTCCTTATCGAATGATATCGGAGTCGTATTTATACGTTGATCATAAATCCAATTAAATGCTGTAAACGTGAGCTCGTGATTCACGTTATAAACAGAAATTCCTATTATCTCAACAAGGGTAATTAGGTACATCGTACAGATGGGAACTTAGATATAATTATTTCAATCAGTGCCAAAGGTCTTGAGAATATAAATTTTAATTTGATAATGACTGGGTGGAACATGTTATGTTTCTTAAACTGGTGTAATTTGATTCCTACGAAAGTCTTTGTTCGAATTTTGGGAAAAATTAACTTTGTCATGATGATTTCAACATGAAATGGGGTACATTTGGGGGTTAGTTGCTATATGCCTATCCACTACTCGCCTAGATCTGTTTGAAACTTGACTGCACGTGGCACGTATGGTTTCTTCTGAAATTTTGTCCCAACAAGTCATCAATCTATGCTTTAGATTAGAGCAGTTGTTCCAACCTGAGGTACGCGCACCACTAATGGTACGCAAGCAGCTTTAAATTATTGAAACCAATCCTTATCTTTTAGAGTTCGCCCTCGCCCGTTACTGTCCACCAAAAACGTAAAAGGCATGTTTTCGCCGTTTTACGTCACAATGCGTCTACATTAATAAATCGGCGAATAAGTGAGCGTTCGTGATAGCAGCTAGCACTGATCAAAGTGTCGTCCAAGGTTTCGGATAATTTAGTGGTTATGGTGAGATGCATTGTGACGTAACGCGAAAAATGGCAAAACATGCCCGTTACGTTTTAGATGGACAGTAACGAGCGAGAGCGATAATTCGATTATCCGACAAATCGATTGTGCAACTGTCCCGGATTGTTTTGAATGTCGTACGCAGATTGCAGTTTGTTGGTCACGAAGTGGCTTTCCAAATCTTTGGATTGTGGTTTTCAACCTTTGATTATTGGTGGAGCGCAACCCCAATGAAACATTTCGGAAGATTGAGGGAATCCGTGAACTTTAAAGATCTTATGCAAAAAACATTATTTGGTTAATAAAATACTCATATATATTTATATAAAAACAAAGGTGACCGTACATTTGAACCCACGTACATTTGAACCCATGCGTATATCCACGGGTTCAATCTATAAGCGGGTGCTAAAACCCATGGGTTAGGGCTAGTATGGGTTTAACTATCCGTGAAACAAAAAAAATTCCATAGGCGCAATAGCATACAGGTGCAAATGCCATGGGTTCAAATGTACGTGGGTTCAAATGTAATGGAACCAAAAGCAAACCCAATACCGGCAAAATCAAATGATCTTCCTAGTGTTGTGTTATGGAATTACCGCTAGATGTAGATCAAGAGATATGAGATGTTACTTTCAAATACTCTTGGAAAGGGGGTGGCCAATCAGTCTGAGACCAAGAGCCGCATTTCGTACTTTATTACCGCGACAAGCCAGATCATAAATAAGAACACATTTGAACATCAGATATACCTTTATTCAGCTTTGCTAGAATGCTAGTTTATTGTAAATTTCATACACCAACATGATTATGACAGAAATTTACAGGCCATTTAGTGTTATACATGCTACTTAGTGGAACTTCTGACGTTCCTTGGATTGAACAATCCTTTTTAAATCTGATTTGTATGTCGTTGTAGCCAATCGAAGCACTTCTTCCACATGGGTGTCAGTCAGAACTGATCAATGCTTTGTTTTCACGTGATTTAGGATGAAAAACACAGATTCGCAGACGTATGTTGACCAGCACCGGATCAACCATTAAACAATATAAGCACGTGCTTAGGGCACCAAGCGAAGGGGGGCACCACAGAAATTTTAGAGCAGAATTTCATATAGTTTATCGATGTTTTTTAAAATATTACGAGTTCATCAGACGACTCAAACTTCAAAATTTTCGCTTATTTTTCGTCTTCAAGTATCATATTAATCTTCTTCATGGACCTTTCTCCGAGCATCGACTTCCTTATTTACATCGTGACATTGGCCAATCAGCAAGAGGCAAAAGGTGACGTAACATTGTACCCTTTTCCCATCCGCTCAGACACTTTTCTCACCCAGACAGATTTTCCGGCGTGGTCGTAAACATTATCTCGTTTTCGCGTTTTCGAACTCTATTCGTTAGTTTTCAGTTGTGTTTCGGAAATTTGAATATAAATCAGGTAATTCAATAATCACTCTGTCTTCCTATGAGTTTTAATTTAATTGCAGTAATAAAAAATTAGTGTAGAAATAGCTGTGATAGACTAGGCTAGACTTCTTTACCGGTACTTGTAAGAAACAGATTGTTGTATGCGATGAATCATAATGATGGTTTGAAATATATACCTCATTTTACAGGCGCCAACTCGCGAAACCACTCTTAAAATAAGGCCCGAAAATTTTGCAATGGTAAGGTATAGTAGGAATTTTTCGGGGGTCAAAGGTCGGGGAAAAGTCCAATAAAAATAAACAGTGAGACTTATTCATTGGACACGAAATGGGCCTATGAGTCGTTTTCTTAAATTGTTGTTTTTTCTTCCTAGTATTCTCCTTGTTGCTGCATTTTTGTTTTGAAAAAATTTCTTTTTTCTTCAACAATTGGACCAAAACTATTTGCACTATGTGGCGGTTCCACGATCGCATTTCAACGATCTGGTGGTTAGCGAAGTTGGGAGTTTTTTAATAAGGTAGACCAGGGTGGTCCAAACCCTGTCATGCTGATACATTTCGTGCGGCTCACAGAACAATTTTAGCGTATATTTGTATCTAACAGAATGAACGTTTTTGATTTTTTTGGTATTCCAACTGGGGTTGGTATCCCGAGTTTCGAACCCTTTTTCTAACGCTTTGTGACTTTATTTTAGTAAAAACACTCCTCTGTTTTCAAGCGTCGGCCATGTGACAGTAGTGACGAAACGCAGAGCCGACTTAACGCCGCCCAATCCATTTTTTTTAGCTGGGTCCCGAAATACCAACTTAGTCGGACTCGGTAGATATTTGACGATGGCACTAAGCTTGCTCACGCTGCAAGTTTTTAAATTACTCAAATATAACAATTTGTAATAAAATTTGTCACAAGAAAAGTGAGATGAGGAAAATTAACTTTAAAATAACTAAAGGCTTTATATATCTTCTTCAAAAGAACGCCACCCATGCAACATAATAATATATAGTATGATTAGGACGGTAAACTCTCGTTGTTTATTAAATTTAAAGTAAGTAACCTCGCGATATTTCGATCACTTTTGGGTTTTCTCCGACTTGCGGCCCGCGAGACCTCCTCAAAAGTTTTTGCGGTCCTACAACCTAGAACCACTCTGAGGTAGACTACTAGGAACCGGTAAAATTCCAAACTACGGTTGTGACTTGTATGCTTTGGTATTTCGATTCACGTTGAGACTGGAGGCATGAATCTTTATTGTCACACTCCCGCAGGATTAGATCTCAACCGATATATCGACCCGATATTGCGTGTTTGCCGATATATCATATCGGCAGTAAACGGCCGATATATATATCGATCATCTTCAAATAATTTGCAGCCTCACCCGAGCCGAGACTAGAGGGAAATTTCAAACAATCCGTCTTGGAATTTAATGTGTCGTCGTCGACGTAACTTGTGACGTTATATCTGCACACCAATTACATCACTCAAACTTCGTTTTCGAAACGATTACGACAGCCGTTGTAGTGCAATAAACGCGACACACAACAAAGAATTTGATTGTGACTTAATAACGGACGATTGCATGATAAAGTGAATGGAGGCTCTTCTGCCGTGCCTTCGACGTAATAAAAGAAGAATGCACGATGAATCATATGTTTATTCGAAACGTGATTAATTGTAGTTTGCAAGTTATTTTTCCCTTAAAATACCCGAGGCGAAAAGAGCCGCATGCGGCTCGCGAGCCGCGGGTTGGCCACCCCCGTCCTGGAAGAAGGTAGTAGGCATTTAACTGCTTTTATGACGAATGAAGGTTTCTTTCAGTATT
The DNA here is from genome assembly GCF_964204865.1 of Styela clava. Lineage (NCBI taxonomy): Eukaryota > Metazoa > Chordata > Ascidiacea > Stolidobranchia > Styelidae > Styela > Styela clava. The sequence continues at coordinate 7,803,501 of NC_135252.1, forward strand.
GAAGAATTTCCTATGGCGTGACCTCAGCACCAGGATGATGTCAAAAAGTAATTTCAGACATTTCATCGAATATTCCTAATTGTATGATATGGCTGGGCACGATCGCATTTTTAACAAAGTGTTACAAAATTTACGAAATTGTCATGCAGCTTTAAATCTGAATGAATGTTCATTTCGTCAGAATGAAATTAAATTTATGGGTCATAGATAGTATTAGTGGTGACGAAGTAAACGCAATCATGTTTAATGTGAAGGCGATTTTAAATTCACTAATTCCTAAATCTACTGAAGTTGCTTAATTTATGTGAAGTGCAAATTTTTACTTGCGCGCCAACTTTGTCGTATTTCAATCCAAATGATTAAACATTTGTTTCCGCCTCACTTGATGCCTCAAGTGTAGCTCTTTGAAGCAATTCTGTTGAAATTTAAACATGTCCGGGGGAAACCTGTAACCTTTGCTTCGAGAACGTTGTCAACAACTGAAAAAAAAATACTCCACAGTCGAACGTGTAGCATCAACATGTATTTTTGCTGTTGGACACTGGCATGTGTATCTATATGGTCGTAAATTGTCCTTGAGAACAACCTTTATCTATACCTATACCAAACTGAATCGCTGCATCTTCGTTTCGTTGGCGCTCCCGTATATGCGCACCAAGATGGCGCACAACCTGAACATAGTATGTGTACTAGAGATGTACCGATGTATCGGTATCGGGTATCGGTATCGGCAATATCGCCCTTTTTTTCGGTATCGGCCATGTATCGGTATCGGTTAGATTAAGGCCGATATTTCCGATATATTTACCTTTTTGATATGGTCCAGAATGTTTTAAAAGATAAGTTGGAATACTACTTTTCAATTTATTTTTTGTCTGGAGAGATCGTGAGCTATGAGCCATACATGTCCCTATCCCCGCGAGAGAATAGGATTCACGTATTTTTAGCTATTTTCGCTGTCAAATTTTTATATTGACATTTTTAATATTACATAGTAATTATGAAGAAATATATCAACACGGCACATAACAAAAAGCAATTAGGCGCCCAGTTTTAAATCATACAGTGGAATCATACAGTTGGACTTTTGGCACGGGTATAAATTCTGACTGTTTGTCGTCAAGTACGAGTGTCATTTAGTCCGACGACATCGATAAACTAAATTCCGACACAATTATCCCACTACGCAGATATTAATTTTGTTTAACTACACAATTTCTTTATAGATATATTGACATGACCGCCTAGTCCCAGAGGGCCTAGAGTCCTATTAACATTATTAACAGCGATATTAACATATTATTAACAGCGATATTAACATTAAATTCAAATTGGACATCCCGGCTTATGAGTTTTCTAATTGAACACCGAGATTACTAGCGTTACTGTACAGTGTATCTTAATCAGTTAAAGCAAACACCAAACATTAATTTCATATTATGTGATATATCTTTATTTCGATCTGAAATAATGTGTTCTCAAAGACCACAACGCTCAAAGACCATTGTGCGCCATCTTGTTGCACATACTGCGGGAGCGCCAACGAAACAAAGATGCTGGAATTCAGTTTGGTAACCTGATATCGATTCATATATTGAAGAATCGTGAATCTTGTTTGTTATCAGAAAAATAGTTGAAACTTTTCAAACCGCCATTAAAACCTTAAATATATTGATGATCCTTGGCAAGAGATAGATTTGGACATTTGTTGAAATTCAAGCAGCTTCGCAGAGTTTTGAATTATTGGTAGGGGTATACTCAAAATGGCCTGAAATTGCAGCTACTAATACACTAATACAGTGACTACTCAATCATTAATAAACGTTCTGAAAGATTTGTTTTCCAGTTTTACAGATCACGATAATGAACCGCAAAAGCCACAAAATCGTCAAACAGCAATGACGCAATGGAGCAGTAATACGCTTTACCAGATGTATGAAAGGTTTAAAACGCAAACTGCCTGGGTTCTCACAAATTCAATTCTCGCCTTTAAGATCCTTTACGTGTGATAAGTAGAAAAGGAGCACTCAAGCTAAAATATGGAACAATTTGGAACGCCTCGTGTTGTGTTTTATCAAACTCTCATAAAAAACTGATAACTAAAGAGGCGGCGATGATTGCGAATCTGAAAAGATTTTTTAATATGCGAAGGAAACGGTTTCAGAAGAAATTCGACGATCACTTGTTCGTAAAAGATCTCGACGCAGTACAATACCTCAACGACGACCGACGTATATGAATAACTAAGTTCTTGATTGAGTGAGGGAAATGTTGTGTTGATGAATTTCCGCTAGAGTTGATCAAGAGATATGATGTCCTCGTCAACCATGTTACATTGCGCAAATTCTTTAGGACATTCGAATATTGAACCGGTCACGCTAGCTTGTTGCACCTTGGTCAATTATATATATACTAACTTTTCAGTTAACTTGTATAATTTCCGTTTAATAATAGTGACAAACCTAATAGATATTTAATTATATTCAAACAATATACATATAGGAGATTCAGATTCAGTAGACTCTTAGATTTGGATGTAAAATTAACAAGAGGCTCAAATTTATGGACACGAAAGCCAAAACAAAGTAGTACGTCTATGCAATCTGTCACAGTAGACTACCGGTACCGCAATCTTCGCGATTTTGCCTGGCCACCAGTACGCTCAATTTTTATATTTGGTAACGTCATCGCACATAAAAAAAAAAGCGAAGCGAATTTAAACTATGAAAATTTGAGAGCGAGATCCGCCTCATTTCGCTGAGCCCGAGATCCGCAGATGTGCGTTCGCGGAACCGCTAGAAATAATTTTTCCTGTCCAAAAACGATCCATAGGCCCACTTCGCGTCCAATGACTAACAACCGATTCCATTGTCCAAAGAAAACTGTTCATCGACAAATTGTTGAATTATTATTCAAGGTCAAAAACCAAATCGTCACGAAACTGAAAATGTCGAATTTTGTTTAGTCTACAGTTGGGCAAAGCAACAGATGTCGCTTGTAAAAAAGGTTGGGAACCACTGGTTTATCTTAGTATAGTTGCGGTTTAAAAGCCATGTGTACTAGTACTTAAGATACCGCAGCACAACTTTATATGTCTACCTAGCAGTGAGCACGCAGATCAATAAGAGCAAAAATGAACAACAAATTCTCATTTTAAAACCTCAAATTTTATATATACTGAACTGAATGGCGCTGAATATTGTTGAAAAAAATTCTATTTTTGTTGTTGTGTTGTGTGTTCTCAGTTTTTGTATTTATATGTACGCTCAGTTCAGTTAGTCTCAAATATTCTTGTGGAATTGTTTTTCAACAAATTCCTGTCACTGAAGAAAAATGGTTGAAAAACTTGATTTGACTTCCTGTCCATATTGCCTTCTTAGCGTCACCTATATGTGATAATTTACCGAGTTTGGTTCATTTTACTGTTTGTTTTTATATAATATAAATGCATACATTACTTATGCCACACAACCAGTGGGGAATTTTATTGCGATGTTTTTACAAATATTTGTATTTTTGACTCATTTAGTATTATTGTAACACATATTCACAAACACATTAAATAATTCTGTAATCCAGAGTGCGAGTTTCGCGTATCACACCCTTACGATCCATTGGGGATTTAATGATATACGGAAGCAAAGTTTATGCGTTTTGAGGGAGGAATGAAACGTTTTTAAATTGGGGAAATGGGAACCATCACTGCTCTATATATACATATATATAAAGATGTTCATATACCAGTGTTATTAATATTACTTGCACACTATTTCCAATACATCTTGTTATGCTGGATCATCGATACCTTTAACAATGGATCAAAATAACCATTGCATAGTTGTTACGCTGTCTTATCGGCAACCGCAAAGGAATTAATGAAGAAGGGGTACTTTGTGAAAATGTCGTGTTTAGGCGCACGGTACACGGGATATTTGAAAGTAATAAAAAACTTTAGCTCAACGATTAAAACAATGGAAGATCTTGAAAAAATGCCTATGTTTCAAAAATTGGTTAATTTGTCACAGGATGGATTCGTTTATAATATATATACGGATATTTTGTACAAAGCCGCCGCCACTAATGTAAAATTCAAGGAAAACAGCATTTTCTAAAATAACAAATTATCCAGTTGCGGTTCTGGTTAAGAATGATTTGAGAATTTGCGGCGCAATCTACTTTACTGGCCCTCGGAAATCGGAAGGAATTCGGAAATTTCCATACAACTGTTGCCGCAATTAGGCAGGCCACTTGCGAAAAATCCACTTTTTTGACGAATCATGTTTTTTCCGTTATGTTAAGTATTCGATCCACGGCCGATCTAAGCATTTTGAGTGTCTTGTCATGTCAATTTAATTGTGCTCATGGTATCTCTCCTTGTTGCGAGATATCGGTTTCCAAGATATCGCTGTGAGAAAGATCCGAAAATTTACGATAAAATCTCAGACTGTATAATTTATTTTGTTATAATTAATAACTGATTGGACATACTTTACATAGATTATCAGCCAGGATTCAAAAATACATATTCATCCCCTCTAAATGGCTTTTGAGACAGTTGCCGCGATTATGCCACTCGCTAACAAAGCCTTTTTGATCGGGTTATGATTTTTCGGTTACGCAGAGTATTCAATTGACGACCAATACGAGTCTATGTATAATTGTGTGTTTAATGTAACCTGCAGTTAAGTCGAGAAAATGAGAACATTACTATGAAAAATCACGGCAATCCACGCAATAAAAAAGTGTTTCGAACTGCCCGATTTTATCTAGTTCTGATTCGTATTTTTGCAATGTAACGAATTTATACAAATTTGATCTGTTATTGCAACACTATGGTAGCCCATCGTTGTCACGCGTAAAATTGAAAAATAAAATAAAAAACTTAAAATAAAAGTAAAATAAAAAAATGGTTCTAAAAAAACATAAAAAAAAATTAAAAAAAAAAAAAAAAAAAAATTAAAAAAAAAAATTAAAAATAAAAACGAAAATAAAATAAAAACGGAGTAAAAAAAGCATAAAAAAATTGAAAAAAAAAACGTGAATAAAAAGAAAATATAAACGGTTGACAACGAAGGGCCGCCTCGTGGCCCATCGTTGTCACGCGTTTTTATTTTGAGAAAATTTGCTTCTGCTTGGGACCAACGTTGTCATGCATAATCCTACGCGCACAATCGGTGTTCCCTGAGTTTCTAACTCATTACTGATTTTCTTGAGCAATATTCAATAAATTTAATATGCAAATGTTCTATGAATTCTCCATGATACAAGTTCAACTAAAAGTAATATATATATTTAAAATATTGATAAGAGAATATAGAATTGAATACGAAAATTCGAGAATCTTGTTTTCACGTGTAGAAGGTAGTTGAATTGGAGAACGTTGCTTAAATGTTCAGTTGTCGGGACACTCGTGCGATACCGATACTGTCTGATCGTACCCGGTACCCAGCATACAGTCACTCATGAAACGAGTGGGAGATACGGATAGTCTAGTAGAATAATACGGTGAATCGAGGGATGGATTGAAAAAAATGGTTGAGCCCGCGCGATTCATCATTCGTCTGGATCGGTACATTACGGCTGCACGGTATGCCTTACCGTATGCACATGCCGACATGCACGTTCCATTGAAATCAGGTCTAACCATAATCGCCTTCCAGCCTCGTGGTTGTACGATCAGACAGTAGTGGCTAGAGCCGACGGACGAGTCTAACTAGGCTACTTTATGCACACAGTCCTTTTTCTAATAATTTAAGTCTGTGCTTTGTGAATTATTCACATTTTAGTTTTGCAGTTATTACAAATTACGATTACTATACAGGTACTTATTATAATGGCTGAAAAGAGATATTGCATGGGTACAATTGCGGTCAGACGGTACCGGTATCGCAAGAGTGTCCAGACAACTGAGCAGTTGAGCAGCATTCTCCAATTCAATTACCTTCTACACGTAAAAACAAATTTCCCGAATTTTCGTACTCAAATCTATATTTTCTTATCATCATTATAAATATATTACTTCTAGTCGAACTTGTAGCATTGAGAATTTATAGAACATTTTCGTTTTGAATTTATTGAATATTGCTCAAGAAAATCAGTAGTGAGTCAGAAACCCAGGAAACACCGTTTGTGCGCGTAGGATTATGCATGACAACGTTGGTCCCAAGCAGAAGCAAATTTTATCAAAATAAAATCGCGTGACAACGATGGGCCACGAGGCGGCCCATAGTTGTCAATCTTTTTATTTTCTTTTTTTTTCAATTTTTTTTTCTTTGCTTTTTTTTATTCCGTTTTTATTTTATTTTCGTTTTTATTTTTAATTTTTTTTTGTGCATTTTATTTTTTTTTTAATGTTTTTTCGCAACTATTTTTTTATTTTACTTTTTTTTTAAGTTTTTTTATTTTATTTTTTAATTTTACCAGTGACAACGATGGGCCACCATACAACACTGACTCCGCTCTATCATAATGCCACCACCCAAGATAATTTTCAAGATATATACGACAAGATATAACGTTAGGAATATCCCTAGATCTGCGATAAAATATCAAAGACTACAATATATTTTTAGTATATTATGCAATAAAACAGTACAGTGATACTCCGATAGTGGACCAAAAAATAAAACGAGTTCAAAATGCTGCGGTATTCAAACGGAAATTCGGATCTCGAACTTGAACGAAACGCGCGGCTGAGTGAGATGACGCCACCAAAACAGCATCTAATCGATACAGTTCAAGACTGACAGACAAAAATCTTGGTATGCAGTTGAGAGTTTCCAAATCGCCAGTTTGTCCTAATAGTAAGCGCTTAGTGAAGCAAAAAGGTTTCCAGAAAACTCTTTGAGCCGAAAAGTCATTGAATGTGCCTTTTTTATTTTACTCTGCAATATATTATTGAATAACTTCAGCTTTATGGATAAAGTTGTTCGTTTTTGATGATGGAAATTAACAGGTATCCTAGTATGACTAAAAAGTTGTGCGGCCCGCTTACTCAGTGGTGACTGATAAAGTAGCCCGCGATAGGATATAGGTTCGTCACCCCTGGACTATAGATAGTCACGCCGAGCTGACGAGAAAACAATCAGCAATTATAACAAAATAATCCCCGTCAAGATCGCACGCGTTATTCAGTCTTTCGAAAATGTCAAAAAAAGAGAGCTGAACCTCTCCTGGCTTCGCCGCTTATAATGTTTATGGGGCGCTAATTTGAATATAGACGAGAGAGCAATGCTTAAATATATGGACACGAATGCTCAGTTCCTAGCCATATGAATATTTGATGATCTGATCTTCATTTTTGTTTGAAACATTTGAACCCTACATTTTTAGTTATGTTAATCTTAGAGCAGCAGCAAGTTGCATTAGATATGCGCCCACCCGCGGGTATAGACGCTTCGTGTTTGTTCAGTACGGTCTCAAACTTCGCCAAACAAAATGGTGGAAGAACTAGCGCAGCCTGAATTGTAAAGCAATTTCTAGTTCATTAATTTGTTTACCTGCATTCTAAATATACCGAGTCTACTGATTTTACCACACAACGTAAACACAAAACGAAATTAGGCCACATCAGATATTGAAAAGTGTACATGTAAAATTCCACGACTTAAAACAGTGGTTCTTAACCACGTCAAACTTCCTACCGGCCCGCCAGATATATTCCAATATTATATCTGGATTCCAAAATGCAAGGCATTGATCGCCTGGACATTTATTTCGCGATTTTTAACTCTTATTGATGCGTTAACCAAACTCGGTCAAAGGCCCTGTGTCCATTTCAAGCCCTAAACGACTGGGTGACATTGTCACAGTTTTGGATATCGCTTGAAAAAGAATATCTTCAGCTCAGTGACAAAGCCAATAAATTACAGATGTTTTTTGTTCAACTTACTTATGTGAGAAAAACTTTTCATCGTTATCGCTCATCAAAACCAAACAGAGAATTCGCCTTGCAGAAAGTTTAATGGAACCGCGTTTAACATGTATGATGTCAAAAAGACAGCAGCAAATTTATCATTAAATTGAATTGTCTGCTTTCGAATTGTATAATTTTGTCGTAATTGCATTCACTTATCAAGCAAAAAAATGGAACCAGACGACGCACTCTGATGGTTACCCACAGCTATGTCTTTAGAAGATAACAAACATAAATGCATGTAAGGTTTTTCTAACCGACAAAGACACCGAGTTGAACTTCCATAATAAAAAGGCATGTAAGTCGGTAACTCCGTTTTAGTTGTGAAACCCAATGTTTGCTATGTTGCGACATCTTATCGGTAAGCTGAGGTTATAATAGCATTCTGTTATACAAAAAATCACTGTGACAATATTACTTGACTTGTTTCGATTATTTTCAGGCTGCGCAGTTATTGGAATTCTTTGTACAAGTAAGAAAATCGGCGGTGATCCAATTAAATCAAGATTTGATGATGAAACTTTTCCTCGAAATAGCAATATCTGCAAACCGTTGTTCAAAGAACCGAAGTGCCTGGCAAGTTTCCAACAATGTGATAAATCCTTGAACTTGCAGCAATCGATTTTATCATCGCAATTGACATTGGTAAGCATCAATTACAATTTATGCAATGTGCGACTACAATACCAGGATATCACCACATACTTATTTGTTAAATAATAATCTTCAAATCAAGATAATCAAAGTGTGCTTTTATGCGTAAATAATAACAGATTGTTCATACTATTTTGATCGTTGTAAAATATTAAAATGTTGCGTCTCAGATTAGTATAACTTTTCACATAGAGATAATTAAAATGCAAATTGGGTAAGGTCTGCCAACAATGCGTCTGCAAAAAAGTTGTTCATCATTATATTAAGAGTCTAAGTGAACGAAATAACGATTCAGAACCCTCAACAGAGGTCTTTTTTTCAATATTATATAAAAAAAAAATGGGGTTCTACCGAGAATCATAATTATAAAAATGTATACAATGAACTTGGCAAAGCTAAAAGTTTAAATCCACGGCAAAACGTCTCATGATTTTGTTACAACTACTGCAACACTGTCTGATAGACAAATAAAAAATATTATTTTCAGGTGAAACATGGCGGGATCTGGGAACAAAGGAGTTATCACGGCGTGAGTGTTATGTTTAATCACCTTTTGCCATGAATTTACTTGTTTTGTTTATAAATGACTAGAATGAGTATGTTCCAATTTCAGACGGACTCGATTATTTCTGGAATCGAATATTCCAGCCTTACAGCTATTAAAATTTTTACTAAACGAATATTTTAAAGGCGAAACCATGAACTACTAAATATGTCATATAGTCAAAATATATTGCTATGTATGTGCATTTCGCTGTTTTTTCTCTTCGCCGTCGGCGCTAGCTTTATTTTTTTTAAGGCATAGTCTCAATCTCAATACGAGATATGAACATCAGTCTCCCACAAAGCGCAATTGACGGGGCGATAGAGACCTTTACCTAATATTTCCTTACAATCCAAAGTACCGTTGCATGGAAGATTAGATAAACATAAATGCTCATCTTTAATGGTATTTAAATTATAATCTTAATAAACACTCAAATGGTTGCTATTTCGAAGTCGACCCAAAAGCCCGAAGCGACATAACCCGATGGTTAAATTATTACCATAAAACAGCGAACAAACGTTTGAATATAATACGCAACAACATTTAATATTTGGTTTCTGAGCGGCAAGACGCGTAATTTTTCTTCTGAGATGTAATTTCGTTTATTCCATTATTCGAGTTGATGGCTACGGATAAACAAATCTCAAACTAATTACCGATTTCGATATTTTTTCAGAGAAAATTGCCAAGAAGAATGGTTCAATTACCATTCATGTTTCACAGATATCGAGAAATGCTCTCTATTGCGCAAAATTATTTGGTTACGACAGCAAAAGTTGAATTGAACACAAGCTACACTGCAATAAGAGCAAATTTATTTTCTCTTTGTTCGGCAATGCATCTTAAGCGTCACATTCAAAACAGAAAAGTCGAATTTGACGAGGGAAATAACAATGTGAGTGCACTCTATTTTAGCAGTGAAGTTATTAGGTCATTATATTGATTGTTTTGGCTAATTTTGTGCTTGCATTCAGCATAAAATTTCTAGAAGTCAACAACGAGACATATCTATTTCACAAAGTGTATTTTAATGAAATATGTCACGGACCTATATTTTATTGAGCAACTCAAATAATTTTGTCAAATAACTCAATAATATTTTGAAAAGTGATAATGATAAAAAATAATCACGAATCTAATACCAAACTATTTCAGACCAATGCTTTTCTATTCGATATCCTTGATGACGAATCTTTCAGAATCTGGAAAAAGAGAATGGGACGTTTATATAACCGTCACTCTCGCAAGGTAAAATCTTTAGAATAAATGTAGGAAAGTAAACGTTAATATCTCCAACGTTTTCTACTTCAAATTTTATTTGTATAACGAACATCTATTGGATGCAAAATTTCCCTCGGAAGTACATAAGTAGTTCATAGTTCTATGTTAAATTCAATTTAGAAAGTTCACGTTTTGTTGAGATATATGAATATACCCGATCAACGAATATCGAATACGTACCCCCTACGTTTGTTTGAATACTAAAATTTAAGTTAATGACAAAACATCGTTTTCAACCTTGACCTGAATTCGCATATCCAATTGCTATTTCTACTTATTGCTTCAAGGCATTTTATTTTTTAAAGACAGTTTTAATACAAAAATTCAAAAACATATAATTCCCTGCTTATTTTATTTTTTTTATTTACACAGCAACATCACCATTGGTTTCTTGCGGAGATGCTGTTTCACATAAAAGCTTTGATTGAAAAATATCAATTCCTGCATCGCGTGAATTCATGTTCTGTGACCTCACTCAGTATGTCAGACGAGACTTTCATGTTTTAATGTGTTAAAATTTACCTACACCAATTCTATTGCTAACCTCCGTACAGATGTATTCAGAACAACATTAGACAATTTTATTGCGTAATATGCTAGGTATATTTCAGAGTAATCAAAACTTAGCCATTGGCAAATAGACACGGTCGTCTTGTCGGCATACCGCCTTTACGTGATCAGCATGCATTCTTGTCTGGGATTTAATTCCAGATATAATTTGAAACCTTTGACCTACCTTTTTGTTATTTTTTCACAAGATGTTTTGATACTAAAATTATAGTGTGGCGAAATGTTTCAAATGAAATTTTACTCCAAATACAACTTGATATTCTCATTCAAAAGTTTTGATTAATGGCTCATGTGTATACGTATTTCTTCCTATATACCAAGTCAAATGTTACGCGTCGGGATGTATCGCCAACCGTATACGCGGAGTTGTGGGGCGAAAACTGTGTTTTGAGAACGTCGCATCTTTGTACCATCTAAATATCCGAATTAAAGATTGCTGCTTAATAGGTACATTGTTTGGATTGTGTACCCGAAGAGGGAACGCGGTTCTAGTCATTTTTTGAACGGATTATCTTCCAAATTAGTCTCAACAACAAACTGTCAATTAGAGTTTAGACCCTACTGCGCTTTTACATAAGACAGGAGGAATTGCGTAACATTTAAAAATATTCGAACCCGTGCGGCCATGATGTTTTACGAAAGTATTCAACATATGCATCGGGTTTCTTAAGAATTCTTTTGCTCGTTGTAACATATGCAGCAGAAGCCGGTAATGGATGAAAAAGGAACGTAGATGTGAGGTGGCCGAGAATAAACACTTTTTAGGGATTTCCGTGTGAAATTGGATAAAAACAGACTTTGAAGTTATGAGTGCATCTTCGTTTTTGAATGAAAATTTGCTTACTTGCTACCAAACTCAAATCTGTGCCACCCGTTTAAAAAAACACAACACGGCAACATTGTTTTCTATTGAAATGAAAATATTTATCAGTATTTAGTGATACCATATCGTTTGTTTGAAGTAATTAACATATCTGTTAATAAGTTCTAATTTCTCTTCTAGATTAGAACAATCCTTAGATTAGAACAAGGTTCTGCAATCACTTTTAATCGCAACCCAAACAAACGATGATTTCGCGTGGGAGTTAATAAGGGAAGATCAGAACAAGGTTCTGCAATCACTTTTGATTTCAACCCAAACAAACGATGGTTTTGCGTGGAAGAAACACAAAGATTATAATCTAGATTATAATCTTTCACGCGTTACCATCGTAACCAACTCATACGTCATTCAATTCTTATCTATCACGTTTAAAACCCAGTCTAACCGAGTTTCCTGAGGCCATTTTGTATGGTCTCTTTCGACATTTTTATTATAGTCAACTGTTAGGCCCTAAAACGGCAATCATTAGTTTTTAGAAGCGTTAGTTCTTTTGATTGATTAAGTTCTTTTGATTGATTGACATTTTGACACGCATACAAACACATGACCTTGTTCATTTTTATTCCAGCTTTATCTTATCATCCATGCTTCACCACAATTTTTAATATATTGCACTTCAAAATCGTGACAGATTGCCAGTGTGCTTTCTATAAACGTTCGTTGTCATATTACGAAATTTTACAAATAACAACAAAGACTAAATACACAAAGATTGTCATATAGATAATTGCAGATCATATTAGTAGATATTGTCGCTAACGTATTTTTTTGCCAATATTCCTATGAGAAAATTTCAAATAAAACTAAACGTAGTTTTAAAAGTAATTTTCCGCACAATATTTATATCACGCTCAAATATGATTTCGAATAAAATTATTCAATCAAGAAACATAAAAAATAAATATAAAATTCAAATAAAGTCATACAAAAAAACAAAGATGTATAATATTACTCATTTGATTGAGCTATGTCATCCATTTCATGATTTATCACTAATCCCCAATATTTCAGCGGAATAGAACATTATTTAGCTAGTCGTAGAAAACACGTATAAATATAACCTTTTTTTACTGAAAACGTTCTGGTCAGTCTGGTAATCATGAAAAACTGGTACAAAATAGAATTTCGAAACAATATTTATAGTATTACATCTATGGAGTTTTAATTGCATGTAGTGGATAAATAAATATTACACATGAAATGGACTTCAGTTTTAGGACTATCATTGAAAGAATGGTGTTGGGCACTAGGTATCTAAATATACAGTTCCGAATGAAGTTGGGTTACGGTTATTCCGAATCTTGAGTGTTGAGTCCAAGTCCTACAAAAGTCGTAAAACTCTAGCCTGACTTTGTTCGATGTACTGCCAATTTGTAAGCCAAATCCTAGTACACGAATATAGCTCAAACTAGTAATCTAGAATGAAGTTTAAAATGTTATTATTCAGTTATAAAAACAGAAATACAAAGATGCGATCTGCAATATTCATAACTCATTTGATTATTCTAAATAATATGTAGTATTTATTTCATATAGAGAAAAAATGGGAAATCACGAATTTTAACACACATAGTCTAGGGCCATCTAATACTTCACCATTTAGCACTGTGATAAACTGTAGCAAGTTTACACACGCCCCCGGATATGTGCGCCCGGTATTCCATTTGACACCCGTGGGTAATTCATTATTATAAATAATTTCCTTACTCTGAAATATTTGTCTTTCCTATTTATTGATTTTGTAGTCCACGATTTTGTATTTCTATGTATTTTGTGTATAATATATATGTAGTTTGTTGAGTATTGTGATAATACTATACAGCCGAAGCGCTGCACGATGGCCCAGATCTGAAACCATCGGCCATTAGCGAGTCACAAAATATTTGTATTCTAATAAACTATCATTCATCAGTAGGGAAAATGTAAAAAACATTAGCCAAGAATTTAAAGAGAACATGGCATTGCGTCAGAACGGTCCGACATCTATCGACAAAGTCGGTGCCCACTGCTTACCTGATTTGCAATTTTGATTTAAAGCTTTTGAATGCTCATATGACGTATTTTTGTGTAAATTACATATTATGCTACTTGTACAGCGGTTCTGTCGGTAGTCGTTGGACACTTCTTTCATATATTTGAGCATTTCTCTCTTGTATTCTTCATAAGTGATATCTGAACAAGATAGAAATGCTCAAAATTATGGACACGAAAACGAAGTAGTGCGGATATGTAATCTTTCACAGTAGACTACCGGTACTGTAGCCTTCCCTGGCCACCAGATGGAAGCGAGCGCGAACTCGGGGTCGCCACACGGTGCGCAATTTTCGTTTTGATGACGTCATCACACACAAAAAACGAATGCCATAGGGCCTACAGAAATTTTTGTAATAAATAAAATTTGTATCCTTTTAGCGACAACAAGACTCTTAATTATTTAATTTCAAAGCAATTGGTCCAATAATTATGCAGAAAAGCGATTTTTTTATAACAACAAAAAAGAAAACAACAACAACATATATAATACCAAAACGATCTATAGGCCAACTTCGTGTCTGAAAGCTCAAGTGTTACTTTAACGTAGGATAGTAGGATGTGTACTGGACTACATGTCTTTTCTCCCTATCTACTTCGGATCCGATGCTTTATTAACAAGATAGTATTGAAGTGATAAATAGGAATAACATAAACTTGTAACATAAATAGCAGCCTATTTGTGAGCATTCGTTAGATGTAAATCTAACCTCTTCAGACAAAACAAGATAGAACTACTTGTTTGTTTAACATATTTTAACATCTTTTACCATAAATACACCTCGTGTTAAGTTTTTAATATCTTAATTTCCAATACAAAAACCGATTCAAATAAAACTCAATTAGACGTTTCATGTGATTCCTTTCTATTACGCTTAAGTCGAATGAGGGTGTTATATATATGTGATTACCAAACGTTATTTTATTACAATAACGTATACGAGGTAAGGCTAAAAAGAAACGGGACTGACGTCACAGATTGCGCAACACTTTTGCAGTGTGGCGTAATATGTGTTCTTTGTTTAACAGCTGTTTTGACACAATATCGCAATTATTTTTGCTCTTCAGGATCCATAAGTGAATGTGATAAATTTCTTGTTGAAAAAAAAATGCTGTGCGAGGTCTGATGGAGTTTTTTGGCGATAGGGGGTTCAATTAAAGAATGACGACTGAGCAAAGAATTAACATGAAATTTTTCGTATAAACGTTATAACAAATAAACGTTTCTGTATAATAAAGATATTCTTTTATAATCATATGGGTTCATTTTAGTTAACACTGTTACATTTGTATTGGGGAAGGCAGACTGAATCAGAGAAATGTCCTTGGTTATATGATTTCTTTCGGAAAGTGAGACAGTGGACTATTTAAGGTAAATTACTGTCGAATTCACTTATCCGCCATAACCTAAATCCTAACCTGGTACACAACGTGACTTGGTGCGCATACTTCAGGAGGTCCAGATATTCTTTTATATTCAGTAACTGGTAAGTGATTGTTTTGCGGTATAATCTTGCATCGAACAACAACTGCCCTAATAATAATTGGGTCCATTCTAGTTAACATGGGCAGACAGAATCAGAGAAATTTCTTTTTTTCATGAATTTTTTCTAAAAATAAGACAGTGGATTATTTAGGGTAAATTACTCTTGAATTTACGTATCCGCCATTTTTATGCGTACAGACTTTATCGATATATTGCATAGATCCGTTTTCCACTGCATTTTGATTTATTTCACGATAGATACCTATTATAGTGTATATCATTTTATTAATATTGTCTATCGAATATTAGGTATTTCTTAATCTTGTGTCTATATACGTGCTGAAAAGCAGTTTGATAGCGTTAGTGTTATTTTTAAAACTCAAGTGTTACTTTTATGACTTGAACAAACAAGGATATCACGCTTCTACTTTATTGCTATGCTGGAAAAACAAGCAATATGTCATGTGTTGCATGTTTTAATTAAATCGGTTTTTGTATTGGAATTTAAGATATTACAATCTTGACAAGAGATGTATTTATGATGAAAGATGTTAAAATTTGTTGAACAAACAAGTAGGACACATCATAAGATTGCATGAGAAAAGCTGTTTACTAAAAAACAAATATATATTTGTTTTTTAGTATATATATTTGTTTTTTAGTAAACAGCTTCTCTCATGCAATCTTATGATGTGTCCTACTTGTTTGTTCAACAAATTTCACCATCTTTCATCATAAATACATCTCTTGTTAAGATTGTAATATCTCTAATTCCAATACGAAAACCGATTTAAATAAAACATGCAACACATGACATATTGCTTGTTTTTTCGAATATATCACTTCTGATCTTTATTGCATTAACCACAATAATAAACGTTCTAAATGGCATATCGTGATGTTGCAGACCGGTATTCATTTTAGGAAACTTAATCATCAAAATACAAAACCAGCACCACAACGAGGAAATACATAACCGTTATTAGGTTGACGTTATTGGATCTGATCGAGTGCTATTTCGTGTTTTTGCTTGAAATTCATTTTGAATATTTAATTATGATCGTATTAAAGCAACATTCCAAGCATAATGTTTGTGTAATTTCTTGTGTTTAGTACATATCATATTCGAAAATGGACTTCATATCACGAATGCGTATAAAATATTTTACTCAGAACAATTTGAAAATTCAACATAAACAATCTCGCAATTGGTCGCTGATTGCCAGAAGATATATATATTCTTTTATAATCAGTAACTGGTAAGTGATTGTTTTGCGGTATAATCGTGCATCGAACAACCAAAAACTGCTCTTAAATTAGGTCCATTCTATAGTTAACACTGTTACATTTGCAATGTGGAATGGCAAACTGAATCAGAGAAATGTCCTTTTTTATATGATTTTTTCCTGGAAATTAGACAGTGGATTATTTAGGACAAATAAGTTTTGAATTTCCTTATCCGCCATTTTGATTTGTATACATACTTTATCGATGTATTTATTGTCTGGATCCGTTTTACTCTGCATTGTGTTCTATTTTACTAAATACGTGCTGGAAAGGAGCTTGATAGCGTTAGTGTTATTTCAAAAACCCAAGTGTTACTTTTATGATTTAAACAAACAAGATATCACGCTTCTACTTTATTCCTATGCTGGATATTTTTTTTGTTCAATAAACAGCTTCTCTTATGCATTCTTATGATGTGTCGAAATTGTTGTTCAACAAATTTTAACATCTTTTATCACAAATACATCTCGTGTTAAGTTTGTAATATCTTAATTTCCAATATAAAAACTGATTTATTCGAAATTTCTAAAAACATATAACACATGACATATTGCTTGTTTTTTAATAAATTGCTTTTGATCTTTCTTGCAGTCACCACAATTGACGATAACTAACCGTTCTAAATGGCATATCGTGATGTTCCAGATCGGTATTTATTTTAGAAAAATTCATCATCAAAATACCAAATCACCACAACGTTATTAAGTGGAAATAGAGTTCATTTTCGTGTTTTCGCTTAGAGTTCATTTTGAATATTCAATTCAGAAAATAACCTATTTAGATACGCTTAAAATTGAAAAGAAATATTTCCGGCAAAAGTGATAGCGTTCAATGTTAAACATTACAAAAAGTAAAGGTTTTTGCTGATGACTTTTTGTGAGACTCGTAATCCCTCAATACTAGTTCAAAATAGAGTCTTAAAGCAACATTCTACGCGGCATAATGTTTGTGTAATTTATTGTGTTTAGAGCAAGTACATATCATATTTGAAAATGGAGTTCATATCACGAATGTGTATAAAAAATATTTTACTCAAAACTATTTGAAATATCAATCAAAACAATTTCGCAATTGGTCGCTAATTTCCAGAAGATATATTATGAAGAACTTGTAAGCGCTCATATCTGATTTAGATTGACACTGTAGCTGAACCAGTTGTAAGTCAACGTCGTTAGGAAAACGCTAGGAAATTTCACATCGTTAATGGCGATTTTTTTCCTTTGACGTTTATTATGCTCAAGTCGAATGAAGGTGTCATATATAATATGTTACAACCGTTACTACAAAAAAACGTTTCCTGTATAATAAAGATATTCTTTTATAATCAGTAACTGGTAAGTGATTGTTTTGCGGTATAACCTTGCATCAAACAAACAACTGCTCTTAAATAATAATTGGGTCCATTCTAGTTAACACTGTTACATTTGCAATGTAGAATGGCAAACAGAATCGAGAAATGTCTTTTTTATATATATGATTTTATTTTCTGAAAATTAGACAGTGGATTATTCAGGGTAAATTACTCTTGAATTTACTTATCCACCATTTTTATGCGTACAGACTTTATCGATATATGGCCCAGATCCGTTTTCGACTGCATTTTGATTTATTTTACGATAGATACCTATTATAGTGTATATCATTTTTTAATATTGTCTATCGAATATTAGGTATTTCTTAATCTTGTGTCTATATACGTGCTGAAAAGCAGCTTGATAGTGTTAGTGTTATTTTTAAAACTCAAGTGTTACTTTTATGACTTGAACAAACGAGGATATCGTGCTTCTACTTTATTTCTATGCTGGATATTTTTTTTTTCAATAAACAGCTTTCTCATGCATTCTCATGATGTGTTCTACTTTTTTGTTCAACAAATTTTAACATCTTTCATCATAAATACGTCTTCTGTTAAGATTGTAATATTATAAATTCCAATACAAAAACCGATTTAATTAAAACATACAACACATGACATATTGCTTGTTTTTTCAAATATATCACTTCTGATCTTTATTGCATTAACCACAATATTTACCTGTTCTAAATGGCATATGGCATGGCATGTGATGTTGCAGACCGGTATTCATTTTAGGAAACTTAATCATCGAAATACAACACCACCACCACAACAAGGAAATACATAACCGTTATTAGGTTGACGTTATTGGAGCCGATCGAGTGCTATTTCGTGTTTTTATTTGAATATTCAATTTAGAAGATAACCCATTTAGATACGGTTAAAAGTGAGAGAAAATATTTTAGGTAAAATGTGATAGCGTTCAATGTTTGACATTGCAAAAAGTAAAGGCTTTTGCTGATGACTTTTTGTGAGACTCGTAATCCCGCGATACTAGTTCAAAACAGAGTCTTTTTCAAGTACATTGCACGCATAATGTTTGTGTAATTTCTTGTGTTTAGAGCAAGTACATATCATATTCAAAAATGAAGTTTATATCACGAACGCGTATAAAAATATCTCACTCAAAACAATTTGAAACATTCACCCAACACAATCTCGCAATTGGTCGCTACTGCCAGAAGATATATTATGAAGAACTTGCAAGCGTTCATTTCTGATGTCGATTGACACCATAGCTAAACAAGTTGTAAGTCAACATCGTTAGGAAAACGCTGGGAAATTTCACATCTTTTCTTGCGATTTTTTTCCTTTTACATTTAATGTGATTTCTGTTTATGTTACGCTGAAGTCGAATGGAGCTGTTATATATATGTTACAAACGTTATTACAAATAAACATTGTTACATTTGCATTGGAGAATGGAAGACAGAATCAGAGAAATGTCCTTTTTCATATGATTTTTTTTCTGAAAAGTAGACTGTGGATAATTTGAGACAAATAAGTTTTGAATTTCCTTATCCGCCATTTTGATGCGTGCAGACTTTATCGTTGTATTGTTTAGATCCGTATTCCTCTGCATTGTGTTCTATTTTACTATATACGTGCTGGGAAGCAGCTTGATAGCGTTAGTGTTATTTTAAACTCAAATTTTACTTTTATGACATAAACAAACAAGATATCACGCTTCTACTCTATCCTATGCTGGATATTTTTTTCAATTAACAGCTTCTCTTATACATTCTTATGATGTGTCGAAATTGTTGTTCAACAAATTTTAACATCTTTTATCATAAATTCATTTCGTGTTAAGTTTGTATAATCTTAATTTCCAATACAAAAACTGATTTAATTGAAATTTCTCAAAACATACAAGTCGAATGGAGCTGTTATATATATATATGAATGTTACAAACTAATAAAGATATCCCTGCATAATAAAGATATTCTTTTCTTACCGGTAACTGATAGTTTTTTTTATATTCTTTTATAATCAGTAACTGGTAAGTGATTGTTTTGCGGCATAATCTTGCATCGAACAACAACTGCTCTTAAATAATAATTGGGTTCATTTCGGTTAACACTGTTACATTTGCATTGAAGAATGGTAGACAGAATCAGCGAAATATCCTTTTTTATATGATTTTTTCCTAAAAATGAGACAGTGGATTATTTAGGTTTTAATTTAATTTTGAATTCACTTTTCCGCCATTTTTATGCGTACTGACTTTATCGATATATTGCCTAGATCCGCTTTCCGCTGCCTTTATGTTCTATTTTACGATATCTTGACGCGCTTATCACAGACATACTTATTATAGTGTACATTATTTTTTAATATTGTCCATCGAATATTACGTATTTCTTAATCTTTTCTCCATATAGGTGCCTAAAAGCGGCTTGAAAGCGCCAAGTGCTGATCGAAAGTTAGACACTTAGACAAAATTGATCATATTTTGCGATGTGCTGTAGCCACGTCGTCGAAAATTGCCTTCATCGAAATCGTCATCGATTTTTAATATTAGTTAATGAATGCGCCCTGAATTCGCAATTTAAAATGATGTTGATATTATGACACAAAAATAAATTTTATAGAAGCGTGCATGACGTCACTGCGAGGAGGAACCTCACAAATGAAATAGCCTAGCGCTCCTCATCATCTAAATCCGTCCATGCTTCAACTACATAAACATACTACTACTTCATAACATTTTACGCTTATTTTAGGTGGACTCGTTATGATTTTTTTTAGGTGGACTCATAGACAGAATCTACACTACACTGTCTTTCCTGACGACATGATCTTATGACCAAATTTATTTCTATCTTCAACCCAAGTATATATATATATATATACATATATATATATATTTATATTTGTCTACAACTCTAAGTTGCCTTTAAAACGCTTCATTTAGTTATTTTATGCTTCAATCTTACAATTTCTAAATGCAAATTTCAAAGCACCGCAGGGTATTCAACTCAAATTAGAAGAGTGCGATTCTTGTTGATATTTATTTAACATTTATGAGATCTGATTCTACAATCAGTCACAAACTGACTGATTGTAGAAGACACACATCTCACGACTTTCACAAACACGCCAAAACCCACGCCGAATAATGCAAATGGAAAAATACGCATCGTCGCCGTCGTTTTGCGTGACGGGACTCTGCGTCAAAGTACCAGTTGTAATGTTTAATGTTTTTTAATGTTTAAATATTGTTTATTCGAGTTTTTTCTAAATGAGCCATTCTGTTAGTTGCAAGCTGTGATTTCCCGCGGACAGAAACGCCATTAAATCCAGACTGGAGTCCGTCATCAATACAAAAGTCACAATCTATCTACCCATAATTTTCAGGGAAAGACAGTCTTTATGGAACGGTAATTAATTGGGAGCACCAATTTTTGAGATCTCCCCATGCCCATCTGTCTAGCTTGACTTTTCTTCGATGAAATTATAAATATTCTAACTCTTACACGCCTAGAGTACTAGACGATTTGAGCAGCCATAATTTTAGTCAAACGGTAAAACTTTGACACGCGTCCAGCGTGCGCGAAGGCGCAGCATTTGGAAATGCGAATCAATAACCTAGTACAAGTTGCGTATGCTCAGACAGCCTTAAGAAGAGCAGATATGCATTGTTAGTGGCTGTTACCAATGTCGCCGGAGAACCGATTGGATGAAAGTGTCGTCAATTACTGAAAAATAACCGTGAATGAATCTCGTATTTCACGGAATCATTCATCAGAACGCATCGTATTCGAGGGTTTTGCAGGCGGAATAAAGCACAGAGACATTAGAAATAAATTCAGTTTTCAACAGAATTGAAAGCAGATTATGATACTTACAGTACGTACCACTGTTATCTAAAATTCGATGGGTGAATACAGGCAATTT
The DNA here is from genome assembly GCF_964204865.1 of Styela clava. NCBI lineage: Eukaryota > Metazoa > Chordata > Ascidiacea > Stolidobranchia > Styelidae > Styela > Styela clava. The sequence goes on from NC_135252.1 coordinate 7,825,413, forward strand.
TTGCCATATTCTTTAGTTTTGTTGAGTTGTTAACAGACACAAGCAAACATTGATTATGAGAACTATGTAGAGTGTCGGGGAATTTTTACACCAAGCTCCGACTCCTAGTTAGCAAAAATGTAGACTCCAACTCAGAACAAAATTTTGGCGAATGAGAATGCTCAGTTAACATAACTCAGTTTCCCGTTTAACATACTTTGCACTAATGTGTTTTCGTGTTCTAAGGTACATATATATTATATATACACCCGCGAAAGTGTATTCGCCGCACTGATTAATTAGTAGAATAATAAAGGCACTTTGTTATATTTTTTTAGTTTTGCGCAAGACAGAAAACGGCGATAATTTATATAAACATTTGACAGTGCAACTATATCAACGAAAAGGTCATGTTTCACGTCACAAAGATTGAATCTTTTCTAATGCACTATTATTGTCACTTTTGAAGTCTTATTTTGTTGAATTCTAATTTGAATGTAGTGACTTTTTGGAACGACTGAGGACTCTCGCGAACAACAAGCATTTGTCTTGTTCTTGCCTAGTAAACAATGGCTAACCGGTACTACAACTAGATGAAAACCAGCGGTCCGTGCTATTTTGTTCACTTTTGTTATGTATAGTTACGAGACCCGATCAAAGTTTGAATTGGAATCCGAATATCATTTCGCATCCGGGTTTTTATTATATAGACAAAAACAATAATTCATTATAATACCAATTATAATCCAAACAAATAAAAAATCACTCTTAATAAAAAGTTCATTTTGCAATTTAAATGGGTTAATCATGGGACGATAATCATTTTTATAATTCAGAAAATATTTCCAAATTAGCAACACAATACAATAGAAATCATTCGACTATAGCAAGATTTCCGCCTTTTTTACTTATCGATTTTAATCTGTAAGTATGTTGATAGGCATTTGTCTGTCTGTCTGTTAGATGCACGCGATATCTCACGAAAGCGAGATTGAATCTGCTCCAGATTTTGCATGTCCGTTTATCATATCTCGGACCAGAAGCCTATTGATTTTGGGCGAATTATGTCGTATAATTAGCGAGTTATTAATTAATTAGTGATGGGGCACAAGGTGTCACTATGGAGTAAGAGCGCTGTTTAGGGGATCCCCTAACTTTCGATCGATAAGTCTTCGGTCTCTGACCGATATTCTCGTTTAAATATTGATCCTTTCACTTTGGAAAATTTATTGGTTTTGATGAGTCTCTCTCGACAGTCGACAGACAGTGTATTTAATTTAATAAATCAAGACATAAAATGCTTATTATCAACTAGTTACAAAGTTAAATATGGTCACGCTAATAACCGAATTGCGTAAGTCATTTTCGGCGATTTTGAGTTTTTTATAAAATAGGTATTTATGTAATGCTGCACACTTGTCTGTTAACTCAGATTTTATTTTAGGAATTCCGAAACCCATAAAAATGAAGGTTTAGTATGACATGCAAATTTGTGCAATGGTTTCGTCATAATGAATTATCATTGGTACCGCAGGACTATTGTGACGTCACAAAGGCAAATAACCTCGGCGAAGTATTTTCGAGTTTTTGCATCTCGGATTCTAGCTTACTGCGTATTAATTTGAATTTATACTACAGTATAAGAAGACGTGCATTTGTGATATTCACTGTCCGAGTCCAATTTACCTTGGTTGGCTTTTATATTGGGTGCATTGCTGTTTTTCTCTTCATATTTAATCTTAGTCTTATTTCGGTGGATGTGCAGAACGTGTTATATTGATGAAATATATATTTTTAAACATAAAAAATAATGTAATTGAAACGGATTAGCTATTTTGGGGATTAGACATTGTAGATACCGAGAATTACATTAGTTTTTGGAATGTTTAGTTTTCAGGACTGGTGCATATAGTAAAGTTGCAAAATTGCGTATGTCCCCAAGTCATAGACACATTTCTGCCTAAGTCACAGTGCGCCATTATGACGACACTTAACTGCATCATACAAATTAACTTAAATCCGGCTACGATCGAAAAATTGAACTATTGCAAATTATTGACTCTCATTGGCATAACAATATCATTAGGAAGTTATTTACGCTTTTTCAAAACTGCTAAATATGACTTACGCAATTCGGTTATTAGCGTGACGATATGTAGAAAAAATGGCATACGAAATATTCTAACAATATAGTTCTATGGAGTAAGGATTTGAGTTCAAAGTCACAGGATCAACGAATTTTTTGTTCATATGAAGTTTGTTTGTTTTCGGAGACTCAATTAAAATGATTTAATTGCTCAAATGGCTTACTGGGTCATCCGACATGTAATTGAATTCGATAATCTTGAAGAATTTGTGATCTATTTTTATGATCTTTTATTAATACGGAGTATATGGTGGTCGACAAGAACACTAGATAAAACAAGCACGAACCCCAAGAGCCATTTAATATAGCATAGACACTGACATTGTTTATATTCTTGCCTATTCCACGTAGTTGTTACTTATCGATTTTAATCGGTAAGTATGTTGATAAGTATTTGTCTGTCTGTTAGATGCACGCGATATCTCACAAAAGCGAGATTGGATCTGCTGCAGATTTTGCATGTGCATTCATCATCTCTACCAGAAGCCTATTGATTTTGGGCGAATTATGTCGTATAATTAACGAGTTATCATTTTGTCAAGGTGTCACTATGGAGTAAAAGCGCTGTTTTGGGATCCCCTGACTTTTGATCGATAAGTCTTCGGTCTCTGACCGATATTCTCGTTATTGTAGTAACATATATACACGACAAACAAACTTAAACTATATAGTCATATCGTCTTCCTCTGCCGTGCTGATTTGCCTTCAATCAATCGTTGCATATTACAAAGGTCGCAAAACATTGCATGTTTTCCCTATAATTCAGTACATACGAACTGAAAAAAAGACAAAACGCCACTGTGATGACCAGTAGGATGACATTATTACTTAAGTATAGTGCGATATAGTATTGTTTTGGTGTTTTATTTTGGATTTCACTTCGGAATTAGCTATATTGTCAATGCTGTTCAAGTATATATATATATCTAGGGAAGTGTTTATTGCCTTTTAAAATGCTTGTATTAAGTTGTTTTCTACCTATTGCATAAATGATCCGCTGGTTAGCTATACTTTACCGGATTTTTCGCGATTTTGGTTGTTGTTCTTGATTTTAAGGTTTGTCTTCAGATTTCAGGTCTTTTACTGAATATATATATAAATTGTTTTTCCTACACTGTGATACCTGGTATCTGGTATTCTTATTGTATCCTTTCTGTTCTGTTCATTTTAATGAATGCAGTGTTTAGTTGTATTAAGATTGTTAGTTGATAAATAAGATTAAAATAGCATTAATTGAAGTGAATATTGAGAAGAAGATTTGACATCAGACCCTATTATAAGATATTTCGAACTGGGAAAATTCATACATAGACTGACGGTACACTACAAATTTTTGGCGAAAGTACGCCGAAATATATTCTAGAGATAAAATGACATGCAAAGTTTGAAATAACAGCACATGGGGAGACAGGAAGACTTTAGTGGTCGAATTAATACACTGGAGGCTAAATCGACTACAATGGATGAACTTGGTATTGATGTAAAACAGTGCCATGACAGTGCGATGGGTCTTCATCAAATTGTGAGAAATTGGCGAGAGGAGCTGCAAGTGACATTACATGGTTTTCAGGAAAACGTGATTTAGACATTATCTAAAAGCAAAAGCGCCCAAGTCAGTTGGGCAACCCTAAAATGCGGGAAACGAGAACTGCACTGAAATGCGGGTATTACGGGAAACTTCACTAAAAAGCGGGAACGACGGGAAATTGCTCTACGGAACGGGAAATATACAATATATAGTATGTGGGGCAAATTGCACTAAAAAACGAAAGCAAAGGGGAACATGCACTTGGGTGTGGATGTACGGTAAATTGCACTAAAAATCGGGAACTACTGGAAATTTGGCTAAAAACATAGAACGACGGGAAATCGCTCTACGAAAAGGGAAATATACATTGTAGAGCAGGGGTCGGCAACCCCTGGCACGCGTGCCAATTGTGGCACGCGAGAGGATTTCTCATGGCACGCCAAGCGATTTGAGCCATATTCAGATATTTATTTTCGTAGTGCGACAAACATTCTACAATTGAACAAAAAATACCAAATCGGACAAATTCATTGAAAAAACATGCAATATTTAACTGCAATCGATGAGAGGCCGAAATCTATACCCAAAATCGGTGTAGATAAGCGTGTGCAGTCGATCATCCCCCTCCTTTTACATTTTTGGAAAACTGGAAAAGTCGCAAATACCGCGTGCGATTTTCTTTGTGCTAAAATACCTGATTGTTTTTATCAGCGTGACGTGTTATTTAGGTCCTAAACACTTTTAGTTGGTGTTTATTCTCCCTTAATCACAACAATTATATATTTCACGACAACGATAATAATTACTTTATTTTTGCTCAGAATTGAAATTCGCTGAGAGTTATTTTACAATCGATCGAAAATAAAAAAAAATTAGCCATTAGGCATGTTTATCTCATATTTTTACATCAAAAGATTGAGTGGTATTTCAGACTAATAATGTTTATATTTTGACGCAAGAAGACGTAACCGCGAGTTACGTTGGACACAAACTTATATCAATATAGAAGAAAGATTTAGATTCTCGTAGCTGTCATGAAATGAATATTTTACTGGAGATAAAAGTTGGTATACGCTGAAAAACTCGGTCTTTTTAACGAGCGCGTGATCGCGGCGACTGTTTTATAAGGAAATGAAAATTTTGAAACACCTCCTTTCGAAAATCCTGAATGCGCGCCTGGCTGATTTTCATCATTTCACCGTGAGCTACATGTAGCCTTAACAAAAACGATGAAATAAAGGCGCTTCGTGGTATGTGCACCAAGATGGCAGACACCGGAACGTAGAATGTGTACCAGGTTTGGGTTAGGGCATAAATTTATTCCAATTTTCCTTATTTCAGTTCTATTACGAGTTTGGGGACTAGCCAAATGACTCCCGTAGTATTTGTACCTGGAATTACGGCCTAACCCTTAACATGGTCCGCCATCATGGTGCACATACTACGGGAGTACCAAAATAAATTGTATCTTCGTTCGTATTTTCGCGTTCACATTGTTTCTGGCTACAAAACTAATCGCGAGTGGCCTTTATACCTATTGCTTTAAGTCGTCCAAAGACAGGTCGGATGTAGAAATGCCATATGCCGAAATCTCTCGTAAGCTAGTTTCCATGCACGTTATCCAATAAAATTAATTTGTTTCTCATCCGCTTACTATTCAAATCAGGTAGTTGGCTATGCCAACCATACACATAGAAATGTTTGGCAAGCGAAGGTGCTCATTATTCATAAACTGGCACGCCGAGGTCAAAAGGTTGCCGACCCCTGTTGTAGAGTATGTGTGGGGGAAATTGCACTAAAAAGCGGGAATGACGGGAACTACGAGAAATTATACCAATACAAACGGGAAATTTCACTAAAAAGCGGGATCGACGGGAAACTTCAATAAAAAGCGGGAAATTTCAACTAAAATACGGGAACTATGGAAAATTTCAATAATAAACTGAAACCATGGGAAATTTAGCTCAAATGCGGGAACTATATATAGAATATTTTACTAAAAGCGGGATATACGGAAAATTTGACTAATGGACGGGAACTACAGAAAATTGCCTTAAATAAGCGGGAATAATTTGCAGAAAATATTTAGTTAGGTATTTTTATACAGAGAGTTTGAATAAAATTCGAAAGATTTGAGAAATGGTGGGAAGAGCTGAAATCGGAAAGGCGGGGAGAGTGAGAAAATCGCTGAAAAACAGGAAGTATGTATTCAGGGGATTTATTACAGAAAATTGCAATAAAATGTGGAAGTATCGAGAAATTGCAGGAAGAGTAGGAAAATCGCGATTTCCCGTCGTTCCGGCCATTGTCGTAGTTGGCGCTTTTTTAGTGCAATTTTCCATACTTTCAAACCCATGTGTCTATTTTGCGTTGCTCTCGCATTCTAGTGCAATTTCCCCCACACATACTCTATAATGTATATTTCCCGTTCCGTAGAACGATTTCTAGTGCAAACCCCCCACATATACTCTATAATGTATATATCCCGTCCCGTAGAGCGATTTCCCGTCGTTCCAACTTTTTAGTGGAATTTCCCGTAGTTCCCGCTTTTTAGTGCAATTTACCAAACATACACACCCAAGTACATGTTCCCTTTTGCTCTCGCTTTCTAGTGCAATTTACCCCACAGACTCTATATTGTATATGTCCCGTTCCGGAGAGCGATTTCCTTTCGTTCCCGATTTTTTTAGTGAAATTTCTCGTAGTTCCCATCATTCTCGTAGTTCCCGCTTTTTAATGCAATTTTCCGTATATACACACCCAAGAGTATGTTTCCCGTTGCTATCTCTTTCTAATGCAATTTCCTCCACACATACGCTATAGTTGGGGTGGGCAACGTTTCTAGTCGGCGGGCCAGATGTGGGAAAATGAGGTCCTCGGTGGGCCGGATTATTACATGGATAGTATTCAATATCTTAATCACATATTTATTCGCTAATGCAAGAAAAAAAATTATAAATCGCGTTTAAAGTAAAGTTTAAACTTTGAAAAAAATAGAGACCAAAAAACACATAATGAATTTATCATAATGTACTAAAATTGTACTTCAATAGCTTCTAAATTCAGTGAGACATTTGTGGTCAATCAAAGTTGTCAACAAGTTGTTTAAACTCAGGCTTGTTTAGAGTTTGATGTAGAAATTTTAAGTAAAGAATGCAGGTTAACATCAGTTAGATTGGAACGTAGCTTGGTCTTGTTCATGTTCAAGGTCGAAAATGTTTGTTCACAAATGTATGTGGACCCAAACAGAACGAGTAGTTTCATGGCCAGTTCTAGCTGCACAGTATCCGGCGCTCTTTCAACGTGATGACAGAATATCAAATTCAGCAGCAAGTTTTTGAAAGTCCGCAAAACAACGACCAAATTCATTATCCAGTGCGTATATCATATTAGTGTACTTTTCAGTTGACATCATTGGTTGTGCCGCAGTTGCAAGTGTTGCAAAGTGTGTTGTGATATTCTGTGTGAGATGGCGAGAAAACAGTTTTAGCTTCACTCTAAATTGTCTAAATGCCCTCACTGTTGTGTACATTTCGTGAGTAAAAGTGCCCCTCCCTCGAAGTTTGGTGTTCAGTTCATTCATATGTTCAAAAATGTGCGGGGAGAGTAGAACGACCGGCAACTTTCAGGAATGATGCGTCGGCCCACATTACAGAGTGAGTTGGATACAGTCAGCGGGCCGGTCAGAAAAATTCTCGTCAAAAATGTACTACAAACCTGGGTGCGTATTATACAATATTATATAAGTTTACAAGATACTTTAATGTCAAATAACATCACATCATGATTGGCAGATGTTTCACTGGCAAATGCATAAAACATATTACCAGATATGTATAGTTAACAAAAGGCAAGCAGACAGAATGTCTGAAACGTCCGAAAAAAACACCTACAAGGCAAGAGAGGACGAAATTTTGATATGCGTATTATGCATGGAGTTTAAAAAATTCTCGTTAAAAATGTACTAAAAACCTGGGTGTGTATTATACACGGAGAAATACGGTATTCTTTTGCTAGCTTGAGGTGTATCAACAATTGGGTCAAATTGAAAACAAAAATAATTTTAAATTTTCTAAAACTACTCCCAGTAAATTGTCGTTTTCTGTGTGAATAATGAATTTCACTATGAAAGGTTTGAAAAATGTATTACATTTATATAGAAAAAACTTCAAAATATTACAATTATTGTTAAGCGTTCGGGGGCCGCATGCGGCCCGCGGGCCGCGAGTTTGACACCCCTGCCTTAAACAACCTAAATTGCACAGATTTTTGTTTTTGTATCGACTGCAAAACCCACAGTACACTTATAGATAGGCTTACCATACGTCCCGCTTTAGGCGGGACAGTCCCGCTTTTCAGCGTTTTGTCCCGCCGTCTCGATAAGTCAGCCAAAAGTCCCGCTTTTTCAGCATAATACACAAACATGTTCTCGTTACTGTTGTTTCTGTGTAGCGCAGCGCTAGCCTACTTACTGAAGGTGAATGGTTCGTTTCCCGCTGATTCCCATTGATGGCAGACGTATCGCATGTAAAACCAATACTGATTAGTCTAAATTCGAATTATTTGTACCGGTATCGTTGACGTCAATTCCTTCCTATTTTTCGAACTAAACCCGATATTTGGACAGAGAATATGCGCATGAAATTTCGATAACAATATGATCAATAAAGACAGCCGAGATAGCTTTAAATGTAGGAATGTAGGCCTATGTAGTAAAATCGGAAAATGTGAAGTTACAAAATCACAGCTAGGGAGTTGTTGTCTTTCAAGGCGTCCCGATTTGAAGTCACAAAAATATGGTAACCCTACTTATAGAGGAAAAGTCGATTTTCGAGAATGTGGATTTCAGAGGCAATTCAGAAAGAAAGTGAATTAGATATTGAAGTTAATTTATTAAATATTATTTATTGGTTTTTTTCAGACATCTGTCAGTGTCGTAGTCCTATTTCTAGAAATAATATTGCCTTTGTTTCAAATACACAACCACATAAACTAAAAAAAGACTAATTGTAATATTTTTGTTCACTATGTTCTTTGTTGTAAACTGCTTGTCTGAGGAAGTCTGATTTCGGTCAGACAAGACGTTACAGAAATACATTTGTGTTAGTGTGCAGCAGGGCTCTTGAATTGCATAGTTCTTGTGCTGTGTTGTTGTAAACCTATGGTTATTGATTTTCTGGGAACCCCTTATTTTCAGTTTCGCATCAGGATTGTGGAACAAACTGCAATGCGTTCAGTATGTTCATTTTAATACAAAACTAAAGAATTTATTCAGTTACCAGATGTGCGCTATGAAACTCTGGACGAAACTTTTCTGGGTGTTTTTTCGAGGCCTCGTCTCACGGCCTATATCCATGGTAAGGATCTACAAGTGTTTAATAACTTACTTATACTTTTTAACAACGCCTTAGCATAACTTAACTAATAGTAACTAAAAAGGCGATGGAAAGGCTACCCAACTCAACGCAAGATGGAGCAGTACTAACTGAGATTCATCCGCTCGATAACAGCTGATCAAATTTAATTGTTACGTCATGCAGAAGTCTGCGTTCATTGGCCAAAGTTGCCAGAAAAGTAGAGAAAATAGGACAGATCGTAGCACATATTTCTTGTAGTGAAAGCGTCTTTTTGGTAAAACGTGCAACTTTTGGAAATGGGAACAAGGTATTATTTGTTACTGAATTTCTAAGGAACATTGTAGAATTATTTCTAAGTAGTTCCCTTATGTGCGATACGAAACTCTTTTTTTAGGCGTTTTTCAGGGCCTCGTCTCACGGCCTAATAGTTCTTATGATGTGTTGTTGTAAACCTATGGTTATAGATTTTCCGGAGAATCCTCAATTTTGCATCAGGATTTTAACCGATTTACTTGTGTTTTTGTGTTCACGGTGTTAATTTGTAGCTTCATCGAATAAAAATGGATGCGTTTGATGGCTTCTATAAAATGAACGCAATTCTTCATGTTGTGTCGTTGTATACCAATGATTATTGATTTTCGGGTAATCTCCCGATATCCAATTTTTGCATCAAGACTTTTGTAGCATATTTTACAGAAAATGTGCAACTATCGTTAGTGGGAACAATGAGCATATATACAATGAGTGGAAACTTCCAAATATTTGCTCATTAATCCAATGTGCCCTGCATTTTTTACGTCGTCCAGATAAATAGTTCGTTGCATATGGAGAAAGCATATCGCTCGCAGCAAAAATCCTTTGCTTCGGCCGCGCCGGGTGCGAAATTGGCCGTATTGAGGCTTTTAATTTTTCGATTCGTGTTCGGTTTTGGGTTTCGAAGTATGGTACTTTGAAAGCATACTAACTATAAGCATATGCTTATTGGGAATGCATATCTATTAGGCAGAAAACGTAGCTATAGCACAGAATATGAAGTCAAGTGCGGTTATTTCTAATTATAGCATGGAATTTAGGTACATATTTATCCAGGGGAAAGCAATGGCGATAAGAAGGCCTAAATGTATGGCGAACCACGGCTTCTCACAATCATAGTTTATAAGGTGCTTCATACGAATCCCCAGGCTCCCCTATTTTAAATTACTTTGTCAGTCTGGGATATCTTGACATAAAAAACGAAAACAAAAATTCGAAGAATAGCAGGGAATCGCCATTTCTCTTCACCTATGTTAAATATGTTATATCAATGAATACAATTCCCCACGTCCCCCTTTACATGGGTCGCATTCCGTTTGATAAACTTTTTTATGCGAAACTTCTTCCACAAAAAAGCAGCACCGTCGTTATACGGTCGCGCATTATGGTTTCGTCAAAACTATATTATTCTGTGTATTATCACTGCAGCGCAATTAACACCGCCAGACTTTTTTATCTTTACGACATGTCATCTTTTTTAGTTGGCGCTAATAATGATAAATAAGAATGCGTGATTGTTATTCAGTAACACGCATGTAACCGTCGTTTAGTTAGGGCGTTCAAAATGAAAGAAGAGTTATAAGCTAATTTAAGGACATTCTCTTTTATTTTAATACAAATACAGGGCGCATTAAAAGCAAAATAGAATTTATTAACATAAATTTACAACGAGTTACGTAAAATTTACCGACGGCTATCGCCAACAGGCAGAAACGATGAATGTGAGAATTTTTTGTTTTTGCGCCATCATATATTTCAATTTCTAATTTTGCGTAAATCGCGTCAACATCGTTTTTGTAAATTTAGAAACGTTGAATCAGATAAGCAAGGCATGTGAATAAGGTATTCTATGCAAATTTCCCGAGATATTGTGGAGAAATAATATTTTGACCACGTAGAAATGCTATTATTGCTGATTTATTCACGTGTTAAGTATCAGTGTTTGAAACCAAAGCTGAGTTACGTGAATACTCAACAATTTGCGGAGTTTTTTAATTATTATTTAATACGAAAGTAATACGGAAACGATAAAAAATTAAAACATAAAAATGTCAACTATCAGCTTCACAAATATCGCATCCCGGGGTCAGTAAGGATAATATTGTTCGCTCAAAATTGGGGCCGTAACTGTGATACAAATCCTACACAGAAGATAAAAATCAGAATAAAATTAATTTTTGTTGTGAATGCATTCCTTAATAGTTGTCTTTAACATATTCGCCGATATTCGTTAAAATATTCGAATAATTTTATATAAGAAAAATACGATTTTGCCCACCAGTAATCACGACGCATGTAAATAATCATTGAATGGCAATAAAAAATCAACTTTATTAGCATTAAATTCCAAGTAAAAGTTCCACATTTCATGCATTCGATCGGCGCTACACGCGAGCGTGTTTTTGTATATATTCACCAAAACCGTCAGAGGCGAGTTACACATAACTGTGGAATTTCGCTGTGAACGACGCATTGTTTTTAATTTATTACCCGCCTTACGCCGTCATAAATTGAACTTTTGGTGCACTGTTTTAAAACCACCGTAATCCCCCCTCCCCCGTTGGAAAAATCCTGGCTGCGCCCCTTGTCCAAGTTCTATATCTCACTATTAATTACAAATATATAATTGCATCCAAATCAACAGTATCTATATATATGACTATATGAAGGATCGTTAAAAGTAAATAATATGTAGGCAAAAATCATAATTGATAACAAAATGTACTCTAAATAATATAATGAAAAATTTTTTTTTGGGTAAATTCACAAGACATGAAAACGGCAAACTTTAAATTTCAATGGCAAGATATCCCAGAGTAATTTATAGTTAAAATCAGTATTTTTAATAAATAAACGAATAAGTCACAAAGTCCTGGCAGCCTGGGAGTTTATATGGAGCACAGAGCTATTTGGAGAGGCCGTGGTTCGCCATATATATTCAGGCTTTCCTCTCTCCCTGGATAAATATGTAAGTCTCATGTTATATCAATGAATAAATACAGCAATAACCGCACCCCACTTGGCGACTGATTCATATTCTGTTCTGTAGCTACGTTTTCTGCCTATATGCATTCCCAATATGCATATGCTCCTAGTTAGTATGCTTTCAACGTACCATACTTCGAAACCCAAAACCGAACACGAACCGAAAAATTCAAAGCCTCAATACGGCCAATTTCGCACCCGGCGCGGCCGAAGCAAAGTATTTTTGCAGCGAGCGATATGCTTTCTCCATATGCAACGAACCATTTAGCTGGACGACGTAAACATTGCAGGGCACAATGGATAAATGAGCAAATATTTGGAAGTTTCCACTCATTGGTGGGAACAAGCTGTAATGCTGTATGTTCATTTTCACACAAAACTAAAGAATTTATTTAGTTTCACTGTTATAACTTGTGTGTTCTTTAGGACTGGGAATGGTCAACCGGGTAATCGATTTTAGATCGTTAACGGTTACGATTTATTTTAACCGTTAACTGACATCTCAGGTACAAATCATCTTAATAATGTACAATTTCTTCAAAAAAGATTACGTCATCGCAAAATCCTGTGGCGTTTAATTCTAAAGAATATCACTAACTGTATTAGTAAGGATCCAATATATGTGACTAATATTTGAAGTACCAAGATTGCTGATTATGAAAATTTGGCAATAATTAATTATGAATCAGTTTTCGGTCGAAATATATTGTTCACGAATTTATTTCAAATTCGTATATTCAACGTCAACCAACAAGTGAGTAGTTGATGCTGTTTTTCTTTATATATCTCAAAGTAGAATTTGCACATCGAACACTCATAATTTGTCACATAAATGATATTTAATAACGGAATCGGGTTTTACTAAAATACTTTCATATGTTCTAACCACGCTGCATATCTCTTGCAGCAGAGCGATCATGAAACTCTATCTCGATTCATGAATAATTTTGAGCGATACCGGGATAATATCACGCGAAATTGCTTTGTAACCATTGTGGCGATACAAGCTAATATTATAAATTATTACGTGAAACGTCATGCCGCGGGGACCCGGTTAATTTTACCCGGTTAACGGTTAATGTGTTTTCCTTGAAATTCCCAGCCCCAGTGTTATCATTTACATTTTGTCCTGGTGATTTTCGTCTTGGAATAACTGTGCTTTAATATATTTCCCACTCTTTAACTGGTCAATGACAGCACAGCATGGTGGTATTGCATTGTGGATAAAACCACTGAAGCATGCTTCCTGGGTATGCTGGTCTCCGGAGGTCATTCAGTATATTGGTGTAGCAGGGACAACATCTGTCTTATGTCTTTCTTACTTTATATTATGTTATTTGTGGTGACAACTGAACTGTTTATATTGAGTATTGCTTGTGTTCAATAAAACATTTATTTACACGTAATTATGGAGCATGGATACAAGAATCCTCCATTTTTTGAAGAAAGCAAACTGTAAAGTCAATAGAAAAATGAAGTGTCAATATGGACATTGGTTACAAGTCTTCCAAAGCCTAAACAGGCTATTGCTGTTGCTTTATCGCTGACTGGAAAAGCAAAAAAAAGCAGTGAAGATTGCTGCAGAAGAGTTGAACAAAAATAACGGTTTGTCAACTCTGCTAGAGAAATTGGATGCAGTTTTTGAAAGAGATAAAGTCGATCAGACATATGATGCGTACCACGCATTCGAATCTTTCAAATAAAAACCGAGTGAGAATGTCAAGGATTACATTTCGAGATTCGAAAGGATGTATACAAAGTCTAAGAAATTTGACATGACCTTACCAGATTCTGTATTGACGTATAAACTTTTGGAAGGTGCTGAATTGCGTCAACATGATAAACGACTTGTTTTGGCAGCAACCAGTAAACTGGAGTACGAAAGCATGAAATCCTCTTTGAAAAGAATTTTTGGGGAAAACCTGATGTTTAAGTCAACTTCTGTTGAAGTTAAAGATGAACCACTCTTTATCTCTGGCAAAGATTTGCATAAAAGAAAGGGTCTTCGAAAAATGAATCAATTGCGGAAATATGGAGCAGCGGAAGCAATTGAAATTCTGTTGTGCATTTTGAAAATCCAATCAACATCATACTACAAGGTGCCCTCACAAGGAAGATTTACTTCAGAAGTGGAGGCTGTTGATGAAGATGAGCTTGTCAATATCACACTATTATCAAATGGTCGAAATAGTCTGGTAGATGAAACAAGGGCATGTGCAGTAATTGATTCGGGTTGTACATCAACAGTTTGTGGAGAAGATTGGCTAGCGGACTACGTCGAATTGCTGCACAAAATTAAGCAAAAGGTGAGCTCCGTTACTTTGAAGTTTGGTGATGGCAGTAAAGTGCGATCTCTTTATGCTATATGCTTACCAATACAGGGAGTCCTCGGGTTACGACGGTCGCGACTTACGCTGTTTCGGGGTTACAACGCTGTTATAACCCTTCATAACGCACTCCATAAAAGATAATACTGTTATGTAATATCTAAGCCCTTAAACTGGATCGTTGTGATCAAGAAAATCATTTCTTTGGGCTCATTGGTTTTCGTCATTTACATCGTAAATGACGTGGACAATACAGTACGATATGTATAGAGTAATTTATATACTGTACAGTATAATGTTCCGACTTACACTGAAATTCGGGTTACACCGCGTCTCAGGAACGGAACGCCGTCGTAAGTCGAGGACTCCCTGTACAGATATCGGGAAAATCATGCTCCATAAATTGCGCCAATCATTGCGCCAGTCATTCCCAAATCACTTCCCCCACTTCTGAGTAAAAAAGCGTTAAAGAGAGCAAAAACAATCATAAATTTTGAAAATGACAAAATTACGATGTTTGGTCGAAGTGTTGAAATAAGAACAACCGATAGTAAACACTACTGTATTAAAATATTACCAAGTCAGATTGGGAATGAAATAGAATTCTTTTCTTGAAAAATGGTTACAATAAGAATGAGGCGAAAATACATTTAATAAAGCATATGCAAAACTCAAGAATCTTCTAGAAAAGCCGGGTCACTCTGAATTCTATATACGATTTAATGAAACTGTTGCGGTGAATTTGCACCAGTTGGACTTCAATTTATGGTACATGCACAGTAATGATTTGTTCACCCGATTGAGTGCTGGGTCCATCATATCAAGAAAAAGTTCCAAAGGTATTGTCAATCACTTTATTGATCATTGGATAAGTGTATATGGTACTCCAAGAAAAATCTTAACCAATGAATATAATAACTCTGAGTTTCGTGACATGGCCGAAAATTTTGGGATAGAGGTCAAAAAGACAGCGGCAGAAAGTCCGTGGAGTAATGGCATTCTGGAGAGGCATAATGGGGTGCTTACTGAAATAATGTTAAAAGTACGAAAAGAACAATCACTTGATTGGAA
Source organism: Styela clava (assembly GCF_964204865.1). Lineage (NCBI taxonomy): Eukaryota > Metazoa > Chordata > Ascidiacea > Stolidobranchia > Styelidae > Styela > Styela clava. Next base: position 7,840,839 of record NC_135252.1, read on the forward strand.
TACCGCTTTAAAATGGTCAATCTTTGCCAAAAATTATTGCAAAACTGCCATGATTTTAGTCCTTATCAGTTGGTGTTCGATCGTAACCCAAATTTGCCATTAGTCCTAACCGATAAACTTCCAGCGTTAGAATGGGCCGCGGGACGATGACGTTTATCTCTCAGTTTCGTAGCGCACATAAGGGAACTACCTGAAAATGATTTTAAAATGCTCATTAGAAATTTAGTAACAGATAATACTTCGTTTCGATTGCCAAAAGTTGCACGTTTTACGAAAAAGACCGTAAATATATACTACTACTAGATGTCCAACTCCGCTCGCCGTATAATAAACAAACAAAGGCGATGTTGCACCTCCAAGTGGCGGGCGTCACGGTCGGTGGGTTCAGACAAGGTGCTTAACGACGACGACTCTCCTGCATCAGAGCTCGCAAACTCCCCTGTTCGTTGATGACTGATCGAAATATTTACTGAAGGGCGCGGAGAATTTGATAAAAATGTACAAATAATTGTGAAAATGAAGACACAATCTGTCTTGCACATCCCCAGGATGATGTGACAACTTTCTTGTCGAAAGAAAACAAGGCATCAAAAATGCGATGTATTGCAAAAAATGTCAGTCAGATGTAGGAAAAGTGGTGACGAAAATGAATACTTTGCACCTTATATATAAAAAAAAAACTTAGCAGCATAGCGTTTTGGTCTAACTTTATCTCAAGTATTGTACCTTTTACAGAAGTTTTATTCTCCACTTGACCTATAATCAGGGCTGCCATAACGTCCTTATTTCTAAGATTTGTCCTTATTTTTAACAAACGTCCTTATTTTGACATGTGTCCTTATGAATGAATATACCTGTAAATTAAACTTTAAATTTAGTTTAGATCTGGAATGAGTAAACGTAAAAACATTTGCCGGGATGATTATGAGAAAGAATTCCGCGGCGTCAAACCAAACGAAAGGCCAGTGATTTGCGCAATGCAGCTTTCGTGAATGTGACATTAACCTGGAATCCATAGATAAAGCAGCAATTTCTGCTCACAATGCAACCCAGAAGTCAGAAGCACAAGGACTCTGCTCAAGAAATTGAATCAAACCAAGAGTCAATGATTATACAAAGGTCGCACTGCATTAATACATTCTGTTTATTACATTTCATTCATTGTTATTTTATTACTATGTTTCCCTATCCTTATTTTGGGGTTCATATCGATGGCAGCACTGCCTATAATTATAATACTAAATCTCAAAAGCGTAATAACCACCAATCTCACAGTCGAAGAAATCGACTTTCATCGTTTTCATCGTAGTAAACACAGTCAATTATGCGCGCGATGTACCTTTTTTTCCCATTTTGAAACTACCGACGGAGCCGCACGTAATCAATTGTGCGCGCGATCCGCGATGTACCTTTTTTCATTCTGAAACTACCGACGGAGCCGAATGCAATAAAATAAATTTCGATTGTTCGTATTTGCCCATACATTGTGATTTTTTAATCGGCGATATCTTGCTTAAACATAATTTCAAGTGCGAAAGAACAAATCAAGTTTGACAAATCCCAAGATCGCAAAAATACGACTCCAATTTATTTATAGTTGGCAGTTTATCACATATATATTTTATGTTATTTTAAAATAGTATTCTTTAAATCAGCCTTAAATAATGTCATCAAGCTGTTATTGCTTCTTTGAACAGTTACAAAATTGGTCAGTATTTTGAAAAGTAATCGAATATCTCGCGGAGCCCCTGGGTTTCTCTCGCGGAGCCCTGGGGCTCCGTACGGAGCACTTTGAGAACCTATGCTCTACAACACAGTTTTTCAAATCTTCTTGTAAGTTTTCCGAATCTTCATTGACACTTGATAATCTCTCAAACATCGCAAATTTCCTTTCAGATACTTTTCGGCGCCAGTTTTTCAACTTTAGGACAAATGCTCTCATATGATCATTGAGCTGAATGATGTTTGCACCCTTCCCTTGTAACTTCAGATTTAAAATGTTCAGTTTTTTTAAAATATCGGCCAAATAGGCAAGATTATTCATCCACAATTGATCATTGAAGTAGGAAAGAAATTCATTTTTTTCATCGCAAAGAACAACTTCAATTCTTCCTTCATCTCAAAAATGCGGTTTAGAACGTTTCCTCTGGACAACCACCGCACAGCTGTATGGAAGAATCCATCTCTTTAAACTGGCGTGAGTTGAGGGTTCCGGATTTGATGTAATTTACGATTTTTACTACCGAATCTAGTACATTTCGCGGAGGGGTTGGCAAAGTTTTACTTGCAAGCGCGTATCTATGAATGACACAGTGTGTACCTTTGGCTTCAGGAGCAAGTTCTTTGACTTTCTTTTGAAACCCCGAACGTGGCCCTAGCATGGCAGGAGCTCCGTCAGTACAAACTCCACAAACACGTTTCCATTCTAGATTTGCGGATTCGAAAAATATTTTTAATTTCTCCATAATATCTGAGCTTGTAGTTGTACTGGCAAGCTCATGACAAAAGAGGAATTCTTCTTTGATGTCCCCTGAATAAATATATCTTGCAAAAACCAACAGTTGGGCGCATGAACTAACGTCTGTTGATTCATTAACCTGAAAGGAAAACATCGGAGAGGCTTTAATTCCATTTACCACTAAATCTTTGACATCTTGGGACATATCTGAGATGCGCCTCTTAATAGTTGTGTTGAAAAAGGAAAGTTGTTTTACTTTTGCCACGCTGTCTTCTCCGAGAATTAATTCCACAGTTTTCAACAAGCACGGATTAACAGAGTTTCTCAATTGTGTGAGGCTTTTTTTGTTTTGCAATTTGCAGAGAGACTTCATAGGATGCTTGCACTAAGGCCTGTTTTTCTTGATAGAAGCTCCCTGAAACATCAAGTCTTTGACGTTCCATAGCGGCTTCATGTCGTCGAAAAAATTCTAAATTCTTCGTGGTGTATTTGGAATGCTTAGTCTCCAAATGACGTTTCAATTTGGACGGTTTCCTGGATTCAGCACTGAGAACGACATTGCACAATACACACTGCGGCTTCTCAATACCAACGATGACCAAGGATGTAAAACTATACTTCAAATAGTCTTCCTCGTATTGTCGCTTCTTCGCCATGGTAAATAAAATACGGAATTATAAATTACTGCAGGATGTATGATAATCTTCAGGATAAAACAACATAGACTACAAGCCTACCCCACAGAAAACCCCTTGGTGCAGCATTTCTTCGAAGCCCGCGTGTTTACCGTATCTCGGCGCGCGGAAATGCAGACAGTTTTTGTGACGTCACAATGAATAACATGCCATAACCATCTCGTGCCGCTTGCTTGATTTTCAAGCAAGAAGCGACATTCTGGGGTCTCACCACAGCTAGTGAAAATCTCTCGAAGGCAAACGCGAGTCTATTCCAGACTTCTTTGCGTTCTATTACCAATATGTAACCTAAAGCATTGTAGTATTTTTTACTGTTTTGCAAGACCTTCGCGACCCCCCTAGAAACCCGTCGCGACCCCCAGGTTGGGAACCACTGTGCTAGACCAAGATGTCCGTTTCTTTTGAGTGCGATGTCATACTTAAATTTTATGATGGATTGAAAATTAAGGTCTGGTAACTGGTTTCCAAGTTTTTTTTATCGGCATAATGTTTTTTATAACTTCATTTAAACCCATGCCTTTGCATCATTTTTGGTATTACTATTAGGCGATGAACTATTTACCGTAAGGAGACGTTAGGTGCCTGTCGCTAGGTAACGTAAGCGAGTCGTTCGTTTTTGTTTGGGAGATTCTCTTTGTTGCTTTCTCCCAACACGTCGAAATCCTACAGGTGAGAGCAAAAAACTACTGACGACATTGGTTCGATGCCGTCTGGTACGAAATGGTTTTCAAATCAGGATTTGCTTATAGGCCAAGTGTATTAGTAAACTTCTTTGAGCAATTAGTACGGGTGAAGACGTGTTTTGCGATATGTTCTACCTATATATTTACGGTTCTACATGTTGTATATACTCTCGTACCACCATTTCTTGATATAAGTAGACAGATGTACCGTAACCGTTCGTTGGCAATATCTTCTTACATTTACGTTATTTTAGACGCTGTATAAGATCGACTTCATGCTGAACTTATTTGGTACAATCAATGCATTGTAGCTCGCTAGATTAAATATGAATTAGTAGCGATATATTTGCAAAAAGTTCGACGCTGGCATGTGGCAACAGCGTAAAAATAGTTTATGGTGAAGATGATGACGTAATCGATTGTAGTCTGTCGCAATGTTAGGATTCGATACTATGCCCCATGTTGCCAGTACTTGGGACGCATACGGGTCGCTTTGAAACCTTCACCGTTCGTATGTACGCAAGTACCGGTACCCTATTGCGTGTTAGTGGAGAATCCGTCTCGCAAATGAAGTCAATTATCTTCGTCGAGCACTTTTCAAAATTGGCCGCGATTTGCGTTCCCTATTCACGGCGCATGAGTAATGTTACGGTCGGTGTCGACCAAATATAGTCGTTCGGTAGAACGAAGTCTTTTCCCAGTGATCGTTTTCATTGTTGAATATTATAGAACTATCGAAACGTTAGATATGGGTTTTATAGAGTGGTAATTTATATGCAGATAGTAAAACTTCATGCAATATTACACGACAGTTACTTTCTAGTTAATTTGCCACAGGAGGCCACAAAATAAATCGTATTACTATAACAATATATCTTCCGCCTGGGGAATAATACTTCGAGAAGACCTAAAATTTCGATTTGACAGAGATTTCGTGACTTCGAGTTGCATTGTATTGATTCAATGACATGTGTTCATGTTATACCAGGTACACATGATCAATATAACATTACCGTACATTGTGATTGGTGTTCAATCGTTCCAAAGTCATAAATAGCAATAGATATGTTATCAATAACTAATAAACATTGTCAAAAAATGTCAATCCTGTTTGCATCACAAATGTTTGTCACGACCTTTGTCGACCGGCCTATCATTTTTTTTCGATTTTGTAGGCAAGGTAGCCTATATCAAAAAATGCCCATCTCATAAGGTAATATATATCAATGAACGAATTTTATCATCAACACCTGGGTCTGGAAGGGCAAACACTTCAGTGTATTTTACTACACTCTTATGTGAACTCATTTCTACCGTCACACCTGGCTCGCCACAATTACGTTGAGTCGAAGTGAAACAAGTCTCCCGGACAACGGAGCTAACTCAAGAGTAATAATGGCGGTCCACTTTTAATTGAGAATTTTTTTAGATTAAAGCAACATATTGTATATATAATAATCAAGGGGTTCGTTGTATTTTTCGTTCGAACTTTTAATCCATTCACGGAGTTGTTATATACGTCATTACTGCGTTGGCTGTGACACCATTTGCAGCATTTGTCATTCGTCGGCGTGCTGTGAACACCGCCAGGTCAATGTTACAGAGTTATTACGCAGATTCCTTTTCGGATCAACGGGTAGATTATGTACTTCGGCGATTGGCTATTACAGCGCACGTAGCGCTTTCAATCATTGTATCATCATTAGAAATTCTATTATTAATCAAATGTTTTCTCTCTGGTGACGAAGAACTTTCCGTTGGGAAGCACGGTCGTCGATCGCATGGTTTGGTGTCCTTTTTAATTAATAGTGATTCTCAGCATTTCTGTTTGCATTGGTCTATTTGGTTTGTTACCCAAGTGCGAAGTCTGTACCACGAAGTTTGCCCTATCTTATCAGAACTTCAACTATTATAGTTTCTTAGTAACATGTTGGCCAATGACATGCTTAATATGTAAATGATGACAAAATAGATGCTTGAATAAAATATCTCTAATGTCTGGATTCATCTAACAGAGACAGTAGTAGCAGTAACATTGCTTAATATGGTAGTGGAAACTGTTTGTGGATATTTAATGAAGGACATATGTTATTAACCACGTTGAAAACGTATTGGGATGTACCTGTGATAATTTTAGGATTGAATCACTAGTCACTACCAGTTATAACAGGAATTATTATAAAGAAAAACGATATCAATGAAATTAGAAATGATAGCAGACGAGGAACAACCGTTATGGAATGGATATCGTAAGTTTGAAGTATTTTGTATTTTTGCAGCAATTGCATTAACATTTTCTCTAGCATATTCGGAAATGTGAATGCTAAACTTATCTCATTTCATTGTTTACTTATATTTTGGCATATTGATGTTCAGATAAGGGCTGTGCATTATAAATATTTCCTTTGAGTTCTCGCCCGCAATGTTAATTTTTTATGTGAAATATTTTCTCAAAACCTAATTAGGACAACTGAACACTATTTTGTGCCATTTTTATTGAATTACCCCGTTTTAGTTCATGCCACCTAGAATATTATATGAACTGTGATCACCTGTTATCTGTGATGGAGAGCAAAAAATTACTGTTGTCTTCATCTAATTCGAAATTTTATTGAAAATATCCTTAATTGCATACTATTTTTGGACCTCAAATTCAATTATCTGTATGAAACTATAATTAATATTGACATGCGCTATACGTTACCAATGGGATTCATATTGGAAAGGTTGATACCATCGTACACTTTTCAAGCACTGCACACAAAAACGACAATCACCAATTGTGATATTGATCGTGATCAGTGAATGTAGTAGGTTATGGCTTTATTTGAGAATAAGTACTATTCAGTTTATTCTATTCAAGAATCAAATATATCACGGGTGAAATATTAAATTTCGATGCCTGTTTTATTGTATAATTTATAAACTATCCATTTGTCAAAAATGACCATTAGATCGCACTTAGTATTTATCGACGATTTGTACGCATCTCTGAATAAAAATAATTACCTGTACCTTTGGTTTGAATATCTTGAAGAATGAACAAATTTCTTTTTTCCACCTAATTGTTCGTTCTTCATTGCTAATTGCTAGGTATGAGCGAAGAAAGCAACGTATTCATACTATAGCATTATATAATATTATAATTATAAACACAATATTAAATGATATGAAACAATTTATCCAGCTCACTGTAATTGTATACAATTTTTATCCCCGCTAATTATGTCCACGACCGGCCGTATAATCTGTAATATCCGTCTCAATAACTCTTGTATAGACATGGTGGTACCTTTAATTGATGGAGCAGCATATAATTGACAATTAATTACATTAATATTTGATTTAGACTCTTGTGACATCGATTAACTGTAAACAACATTTTTGCATGAAAGCATAATTTTTATTGTCATAATATCACCTTTGGGGCCATATCTTCGAATACAGTTTCCTATAATGACAATATCCTAGTTATTATCAACTTCAGTTTGATTGTATTTTTATTTTTAATGTTTCGAATCATATGTATAAATGTTTAAAATAGTTTAAAGCCACTTTCAATAGTTTTACTGGTACCTTTTCTCGTCCAGATTTTCTGACAATCTGATTTTGGTTGACACACCAGCTTATTTTCCTACTTAGAAATCAGTGACACTGATCTAAATGGATTTTAACAAAAAATCACCGGAACATTTATCTTTAAATAATTTTCATCTTATTTTACAGTATATCAATTGCAGGGAGAAGCACCTCGACCCAAAGCAGTATTGTGTAACAAACCTGAGGTATGAATTGTATATTGCTCTTTTTGAGATAGATAGAAAAATCTGTATTATCTGATCTGATTTAACATAATATTGAAGTAATCATAGCATTTTGGGTATTATAGTCTCTATTACACTGTATTTGGAAATGAAGGTCACCCCTTTCTCATGTTGGTCGGTTACAGTACTTGAACAGTGACAGAAACGCACAGGAAGGACTTATTTTACGGTTGACCGCGATACACTGAGGATAATTTTCAACTCATTTTAAACAATGTGGTATTACATCACCTTAAACGTTGTATTCATAAGCCATCTTAATCAAAATTGTTTTTGTCGAGAGTGTATAAACCACGAATGGTTCGCCTTTCGAAGCTTGTGCTATTTCGATATCGAGACGTCTCGATTGTATTACAACGAACTTTTGTTCGCGGGTTTAAGCAATACTGAATATTACTTGTGGATATTGAATATTTACATTCAAAGTTTTGGTAGGGAGAAACAGACTACGCTCTTTTGAATCCACGGAGTACCTGAATCTTGAACGAAAACAAATCATTAACTCAATACACACAACGGTCGTGGAAGCAACATTTAATAAGATCCCATTCCCTTTTAGCATCTAACGAAATTGTGAAGGGAAATTGTTTTGCCAAACGTGATTCACAATGATATTGTGCTCCGTTCTGGATACATACTTGTAAAGTATGAAAGTTTTTTGCGTTAACTTCATTTCAAACTGTCAGTCGACTGAAATCTGATGTTTCGTTGGAAGATGTGATGCAATTTTTTCCCCTGGAAAAATTATTTCAAGCATATAATCAAAATCAGAAAGGATTTTGCATGTACTCCCTTCATAAACGATCATGTGAAATGGATGGTATCTCTCGATTAACCATTATTTGGTAAAATCTTATGGTGACTATCATATACCTACAGTATTTTCGCTATTCCAACATAATGACCAGCAAAACCAAAGCAATCTTTCTTGTTCGTCTTTGCGGGAGAGAAAACGCGGTCGTTCTTGGATAGTCACCCTCAGTAGTTTTATTGACTTAGTACTGATTATCTATTTTCCCGGCTCTTGTGGTGTAAATTATGGCAATGAGGTACTTTAACCGATCAAACTTTTAGATAATTGACACGAAAAGACAATTTGAACAACTTATTTTGGAATTAGGGACGAAGTCTGACGTATATGTGGTTTGAGGTTACGGCCATGTCGAATATATTGCGAATTAGGATAAGGGATCATTATGCTTATGAAATGTGTGTGAGTGTTAAGCAAGAAGCCTTTCATTATCACCTGTTTAATCACAAATATATTCAGGCATGCCTTAGGAATAAATTGCTCTTTGAGAATCGTCGTTCGCGAGGCATGTGCCTTTAGTGAAGTTTGAGTGAAGTCATTTTGACTTTGAAGTTACATTTGCCTATAAACAACGTTGAAGTATTCTTTATTTTTTTAGTATTATATATATTTTTATCTTTGTTTTTCACCGAGGCCGACCGATCATATGTACAACAATAGATCTAGGTTCTTTGGCGTGTTGGCTGTTATTTCTAGCATATTGTGGTTCCGTTACGCAGTGTCAAGCTGAATAGCTAGCTACTGATGGAAAGGAATGCAAAATATTAAGTTCCGTGTCACACTATCAAGGTTTATTGTTCTTCTCTAAAATAAATAAAAATCATATATTCATGGCGCGTGGGATTGATTTTGTGAAAAATATGATGGCACATAGAATTATTCGATGATTCCTGTAAAAAATATATAATTTCTTTCTCAAAATAAATAAAAGTAAATATCTTGAAATATAAGCCTAATAACAATCGCAGATTAGTTAGATTTTCATTTTCTACTTGGGAACCATGGTCGTGCCCGTGCCCCATTCATTCATAGTGCATGAGATTACCTATCATCGAATGTAAATTGTTATTAACAAGTTTTACTCATGGTTTGGACAAAGGAAAGTAATTGCAAGTACATCGCGCACCTGCTTGTCATGTTGCTCAGCAAAAATTTGTTCTTTGCAATGTGTAATCATTGTAAGATTACATGCAAATTAAACGTTGTTTTTCACGCCAATAATAATAATTATGATTCAAAACCCATTTTGAGACGCATTGTCATTTTCTATCTTTATCTTTTTTTTCAGACAAGATTTATGAGATTTTCCATTTCAAACATTCTTAAATATTATAACAGAATTCCTATTTCACACTATACTATATACTGATGTGCATAATGATCTAAATTTGGCGTTTTATTGCCCCTGGTCATAATGACAACCTGTTACGGTCTTGTGCCTTACATTGCTAGGCAAAGTACATTCCAATCCCCATGCCTAATTTCCGTAACACGATATGTCGTGTGCTTTGTTTTGTGTATCACAAATATCACAGAATGCGTCAAATATAGCGTATAGGAACGCGTGGTATTTACTGTCTATTGATATGAAAATCTTTGTTTTAATTTTGTTCAGCATGAAATAAATTAGTTCCTTGCATTTCTTGATTACCTTCAGCAGTCGTTCGGAATCAAATCCTTTCAGCTATGTGACTTTATGACCCTATATTTTACCTTATAATTTATATTTTGGTTCTTTGTGCTCAGTTGTTTCGATAATTGTTCAATGTGGAATTAAATACCAGACATAGTTTGACATACGCGCGGAACTTTTTTTTCACGAAATTGTTATATATATAATTACTTAATTTAATAAAATAAATTTTCTAAATATATTTATAGGTGTTTTTGAATAAGTTTTCTTAATGTTTATTTACCCTATTGTTGTCGTTTATTAAAGACCTTTGTCTTGTATTTGGAAGACCATCCATTAGTTATGTCTTATAAGTTTCATCGTGTTTCTATATATATCAGTTGGTTGCAAACCGATCCTTCATATAATTTCAAGTTATGACGATAATAACAAGTCACGTCAGGTCAAGAATTATAATGATGATTTGTTTGCTTACTTCATTTTTGATTGGATTATCCAATACGTAATTTGTCATGAATCAGTATTAGTTTTTGTACTCGTGATCAACGCTAAAACGGATAAGTCGTTGGACATATTTCAGTTTTGTTGTTGGTAAATAATATTGGATATATTCTAGGTCAAGCAGACTTTCACTTCAAAATTAAAGTTGAAAATTCTAGAGGATAACTTTTTCTCTTATACATTGATTATCTTGTCATTATATTGTCATTGATAGTTCAATTTATTGGATTTTGCGTTGGTCCCCAATACCTGACAAAGATACTCACTTCCAAGCAACGCTTGTATTTTGAACCTAAACCAATATAAAAATAATGTTAATATATCCTGAATAATCTCTGTTAAAAATCATTACCTAAAAATTGAGAGAAATAATTTGGTTTATTTACCTCTCTGCATTTTACAATATTCTTATTAATCTTTTGGCGCGATGCTGTAAACGTGATTTCTTTCGGAAGCTTATTGCTGTTGTTTGTTTTTGGTTCGAAGGTGATAAAATTGCACCTGTATTTTCGTGCTTCACTCACACATACTACGTCATATCGATAGGATTGTTCTATTTCGTATACATGTGTTATGAAATCAACATCTGTTACTCACTTGTAATGTTAATTAAGAGTGGATCAATTCATTGACGATTGCTCTGGTGCTTTTGTGGGATACAGACTTAGTGTCAACGCATATGCCGCATTCATTCCATAACATAATAAATAAAGCACATTGTGTAACACCATTTATATTTTCGAGTGTGATCATGGAAAAATCATAAAAATCGATCGATGACATTCAAAATAACTACGTGCTAAGCTGGTTGGGATATGCCAAAGTTGGTCATTCGATATATCCATCTTAGTCCGAATCTTTGTAATCTATACGAGGATATCACTAAATTTATAGTCTATATTCTTACAGGTGTATATTCAATCTATAGTCTACTACTTCAAAATATCTACTGTCTAATTTTATCGCTTTGTAAACAAATCTGAGAAAATACAAGAGAGATTTGAGAGAGTGAAACTAGACCCTCTGATTTACTAATACCCCGTCGAATTGACTTGCTCTTGCATGTCTTATTTTCACATTGTCCAAATTGAGAGCGATTATGGTACCACAGTTAACTTGGAAGTTGACACATGTTATTGAAATCCCTTGTAAGCAGCGGAATCGATTCGTGTTGTACATGGAGATGTTATCTCTATTTCACCTTTTTGAATGTTTTGGTAACATCGACTTAACGGACATCATCGTATGATATTAAAGCGTCTTTTGCAGGTGCAAACGCTTCGTAATTTTTGGCATTAGTCATAAATATACACCACATTAGATTAGTTTTGACATAAAGCCGACCATAATACGAAGTATAACCACGTTGGTCCGAAAATTACAAGCTGTATTTGTGCGATATTTGACGCATACGTGCTGCTCCATTTTTGCAAATACGTGTTACTGTACGAGATATTGCCCAGTAATCTAGTAGTATGATTTTTATATGCAAGTTTAACTCATACACGTTTTAACTACCGGAGACAACATAAACTTTGAAATACTCGAAAAGTTTGGATAAGGGATGGGTATATGGATCTAGATGCTATTTAAATACAACCTCCGTGGATGGATATTGGTCTGTCATATGGGGGAGCAGGTTCAGTCGACCGTGTCCATTTTTCTGCACAAGGCTAACATGGCGCATCACATCACATTAGTAGAGTAAATATGAACCGATGTACATCTTCCGATATGCGTGCCTGTCATAACGACGAGATTTCTATCCAATCCGTGGAAACCAAAAGTTTACCATCCTCTTCTCCTCGCCAAGTTGCTGAGATGAGATTTACTTATAGCCACCCCATACTTGGTAACTCGGTTTGTTTGTTGTGCCGTGTTTGTGCAGAAAAATTGATTTTCTACGGTAAAATGGGAGCGTTTTGTTGATAAAGTGGTCGCAAAGTCATAAATAGAACTTTCAACATATTACGAAAGCTTATTTCGGCATAGAAATTGATTCTTAGTAGTGCGTTTTTATCACACTTTAGAGGCTGTAGTGTGTTATGCGTTAATCAAGTTCAATTCGTTTGAGTGTACTGTTCTCAGTGCAGTCTAATCGTACTTTTTGTGTTTTTGCGTTCTTTCCATGAATTATTTATAATTGTTGTAGTTTGACGCCCAAATTTACGCTCCATAAATTTGGGTCCACATTAAAAGAGTACTCGTTATCACAATATCTGTCACCCAGCTCTCGCTGTTTATCGTTTTATCGGTGTAAATAATTGGCGATTAAACACGACTTCGTGTTTAATAACGTTAGCCCTCGACAGGTAATTTCAATCTTCGTTGGAGATTTTATTCATAAGTGGATCTGCATATTGACCCACCGTGCTAAGCAAACGAATACATGCCTGGACTTGTTCGCTCGTTAACGCATTGCCCAATGAAAGTAGACGTAACCCTACCTAGACATAATGTCGGCAAGGAATTTAAATCCCAGTTTCCTATTGTGTAGGTTGGAATGCGAGACGATATCAAGCTGATTCGTGGTTTATTTCAACTGTGCGAAAACGCGGATGAATTTTGAAGACACTGATTTTATAATACACATATCTAATGTATATAGTACAGTACTTAGTATTTGGAAATGACATGGAAATCACAAATATGAAAATTTGGCGTTAAATTATACTGAGCAATGTGTACGATACATTGGAATAAAGGTGTTACAAAAGATTAATCTGATCATCATTTCAATTCCCGTGTGAAACACAGGTATCATGTTCTGGTATTGTTAACGATGATTACCAGTAAAGATTACGTCACATTTGCACGACGATTGTTACATAATTTTGTAACGTTCAGTCAACCATCATTTCACAGTATTCAATGTAAGCCGCGTTTTCAGTCATATTTAAGCAAATGCGCGCTTGATATATACTTTTAGTTTAATTAAGTATTTAATTTAAATAATTTCCAGCAGTGTATCAATATGCTGACTTATTTATCATTGGTAGATTTGTATTGTTCCACAGTTATCTTTAAGATACCGATAGTCGATCCATCGTAGGGAAACGCTCCCCATTCTCATATCGTTTGGTGTGTATTCTCCTGAATCATTTCAAGTTAAAATGTGGTATACAATTAATAAACTATTGAAAAACTCCGGCCTAACTTTTCCCAATTCGGGCATGACGAGATCCGTTTAGCTGCGTCCGGTCTGTCGTCATGCTTCATATATAGATGCTCTTTGCTGGCTAAACTGAAAATAAGTTCAAAATGTAATTGAAGATAAGTTGAAAAGTAATATTACGACCTTTCCGGCGTTTTGTCTCCATAGTCGTGTAATTTGCCAGATACTCTTCCAAAGTATGCCGCTTTACCTTTTAGAGTTGTAAATGTGCTACATTCTTGAATCGTAGCAATAACGGTTCCCCGAGCCGTATCGCTCTCTCCTTTCAACGCTGTCCGCTCGCAGAAGGTCTGATTTTCGGTTTTATATTTATTGGGATTTGTTGCTGTTGTGGAGCGATAGTTGAATGTCGATTTGCGGATTCTGCTATCTGTATAACAGCTAATTTTACAAATATGCTCTCAACTTATGAATTAACCGTCAACCACGATTACCTCTTCCACAAACGTGTCCTTCATTTCCAAAAGCGGTTCAAATAATTATATACACACCGTCGTTGATGGTGGTGATTTACATTCTCTTTCAAAAACTCCCACGGTTTGAAAAAGGTATTCGCCGTACGGTATAGGTATAAACATTCAAGTCGAAACTTATTTTTAGTCTTCGAGGGAAGAAAAGTATCGAATTCGACTACCTGAAAGTTGCCGGTGAAAATAGAACCATAGCATAGAATCCACATTTTCGATAACGTGTGCATTGGTCCTCTTTAGCAAAGCCCTATGTCTGGATAAACTTGGACAATAATGACTATTTGTAGAATAAAATATCCCTCAACAGATGTATACAAATAAGGGTCGTTGATAATTTGCAACGTGTTCTATTAGTTCACTGACTCACGTAAAGTACAACATATGTAAACATGGGGTTGGTAAACATTATAATTTGTAATTCTGTGAGACGTGCACTAATTTACTGTTAATAATAAAAGTCAATAATCGTGGAATCGGGAGCTCCGTACGTTAAATAAGCAACCCAGCATACCCAGAAAAGACAAGAAATAAACCACTCGAAGCGAAATGTAATTGCCATCGATATTCCTGTCCAGATAAAGCCAGACAATAAAATTAAACATTCCGTCCATATGTCGGTCTCAAATTATATTCCCTTGGGTGCACTTCTAGCCGCTCGTATCTGATCGAAAATTCTAACTCGGTTATATGTTTACTCACTCCTTTGGCCTTAGAGTGGATTGGAAAAAAGTAAATTGCTGCATTACTAAAGCAGTCCAACAGTAGGTTAGGCATAGTTCTACCAAAACATCTAATACTGTGGTCTCCGTCATTTGCCACGTCCCAAGCGTTTACGACAGTTTTGATTGTTGCTGACAATTCATATTCATAATAATAATTCAGGATATTCAGCCCAGCACGACACATTATTTATACATTAATAAAGAGTTCAACGGTCTGATTCAATGCAACAACAATTCAATACGCAAAACAACTTGAAATGTACTGAATTTTGAATTCATTAAAACAGCTTTGACAGTTCTAGATATATTTTACTCTCAACCACATGCGATACCAACTGACCAACCAACATCACCAGCATTATTTGTGATATTTCTTCATTATTTATATTTTGACTTGTACTAGAATTCCGGCTCGTTTCCAAACTTCATTTGTTAACATTGCGGTATATTTTTATTATTGGTCACACCTGATGATTCATTCAGTAATCGACTTGACATAAGCCGGTAAATATTTTCAGCTTTGTCATAAACCTACCCATCACGTGGAAAAGCGTCAAATCCTAATTCTTTCGCGAGTTCTCAAGCCGAATCCAACAAAAGCGTACTCGTGTGCGGTATCCTTTAGTCATTGTTGTGCGGTATTAACAGTTCGAACATGGTTCTCAAGTTCTTTTGTGTTTCGCTGCACTTCAATTCCTTAAGATAAGCTATTCGGTCGATGGTGTTATGTGACTTTTGTTTGTAATAGGACTTGGGGGTGCTTGGAGTAATTTGTCTAAATGTCAAATTAAGTATCAAAGCGCGGATAAATGTCGATACCAAAGTACAGTAAAGTTTATGAAAAATGCCACGACCAAGAATATTATTCACCTGTGAAGATCGCAAAACATGTCATTAAACATATAAGGTTTGACGTAGTAAAAGATAAAGGTAACCATCAACCAGCGTGGTATCTCACACCTGGCTATGAAGTTGATTAGTAATAAATTGCCAAGTTGTATTTGGGTGGTCAAATCAACGTTTAAAATAGACAATCATAAGACCCACTATCAACGGGCTTGGGCTAACAGTGCTCATGAATGAAAATTGAGCTATTGTAAAACTCGTCATTTATCAAACCAAAAGGTGTTAATTTGGTTTTTGGATTTCTGCATTAAATGGAAACTTTCTATTTTTTTTTCAGGCAAAGATGGGACGTCCACCTTACTTCGGAGACGAATGTCATGGACTCATTTCCAGAGAAGATGGGGATATTTTGTGTCAGGAAGAGGGCAACTTCCTTATCCGCGAATCTCAAAACGAGCGAGGACGGTATACTTTAGTTTTAAGGTAATGTTTTTAAATATTTTTTCTCAACTATTGTAGCAGTAGTTGGCTTTCATGAATAAAGTTGTCTTTTGTCCATTAGCTAGTTGATTTTAAGTATAATTGACGTCTCAATGCGATAATGACGTCCAATGATATACCGGTAGTTGAAATTTCCTGTAGCATTAACCAGTTTTACATCCAACTCATAAAACCAATGAAATATGCTGTATTCAGTTCGTAAAAATATTTGTCTGAATTTTGTTGGAACCAAATTCTAAGCGTTGACTCTACCCTAACCAAACATTTAGCAGCACGGCGTGGAACAGTTAGAAATTTTTACTAGTCAAAACCATTCCCAATTTCATTATTTAACCATTATGCCAACATGAGACAAATGATGAAAATTGCCTGTTTATTTACGTTATTATCATTTCTATTTTAAAATCTTCATGAGTTGTATTATGTTACGTTGTCGGATGTTATGGTTGTCAGTTTAGGAAGATAAAGCACTTAAAGTTCTTTCGCGTGCGTGCTGATTAATTGTTTTTGAACTAGTTATCTAACAAGAGGGGATGCGGTACTAGATTTTGGCTTAATCTTTTGTGTGCCGACTAATTGAAAGGAATGCAAATAAAAGCTTGCTTTAAGGGCCATTTGCTAAGTTTGTCAAATAATGGACACCTGACGCGCCCTTCTAGACTCGAAAATTGAAATACATTTATGGTACTTGTCCGCAAATGCAGACAAGTACTACGGAGATATTTTTTTAGCAGTTTTTCACATGTTATAACAACGTAATTATCAGAGAAGAAAATCGTTAACCGAATTTGAAATACTCGTAATTTACTGTGTATTTACTTCGTCTCACATCTGTTGCGCCGTCATTTATTGGTAAAATCGTAAATTGGACGGTATTTCAAGCGATGTCGCAATATTAAAAGTATTATGGGCGCAATGTTTACATTTTCCGTATCGCTTTATTCTTTTATCGCACAAAATTTTACCTCAGGTTTTATGGCAGACAGCAAATATTTGAAGAACGGTCAAATTGAATATCACATTATCAGCTCCATCATATATGCCGTCTTTAGGCTTATCTGAAACGATAATATAATCCACGAAAAGTGAACAGACGAATTATTATATGGTTTTTCAATGCAGATACATATATAAGTAAATTAGTTTTTGAAATAATTTAGCCGCAAATTTATCTGCCGTCTGAAAGACATGATTATCGACCATAAGTTTTAACATGACTTTTTTATGCGGGAAGATTCATCGCAACGAGCGAAACGATCCATGCGGTTCGAATTCACTTATTTTTTAAGTATAAGACTTAAAAAAACAGATTACGACACTCTATGATGATGTTGTTATACGCAATGTGGTTTTTCTTCAATTGATTTACTTGTGCACTTGAATGCGTACGGATCTTATAGCTCTGAATAATGATGCTGTCATCCAACATCTATGTCGTGGTTGCACTGTTTTCAACTGGAACAGGTTCACGAAATACAACGAAATTGCCTCATGCTTAAATTATTATTGGATTACGACATTACAATACGAAAACAATTACTTCTTTAGTCAAAAATGCGGAAGAAGATGATTATTCATCAAGTTCCCGCCGTGCTTTCATGCATACTTCCTCATTCCTATTTCATTTTCTTTATATTTGAAGATTTCAGTATTTGATTTTGTTGTTTTTCAACTTACTTACTTTGACCACTATCAGATTTCATTACAAAGTACACCATATCCTGATGATCTAATAAAAGCAATCACGTTTTAGGGTAAACTGTGGTTTGATTAGTAAACCCTTCAGGTTATTCTGCTGAAAAATTTACTGAACTAATTCCGGTATGACGAATACTCAACCGCTTCACACATTCCGCAATGAATCATTATAGCAATACCGATTCACTTCAAATTCCTAGATGCTTGAGATTATCACAAATAAGTCTTGTTTAAGGACAAACGGTTGACGACCACTGATGTGGGTGTCATGGTTGCCACGGAACATTGTTGCAGGGGAGTTGCGCTGGTATGCATATGCAGTATATACTATATACATGTGAATGTATTGGAATTAGTAACAAAACGTATTTTTTTTTTTTAAACTTGGATCTGGAATCGTCAATTACTAATGCGAAATATCATTTTGGTGGTCTACTGGTCGGCATCAGTCAAATTTCTATAGTCCCCTACAGGCGAACTATTTATATTCCTTTTCTTATGATAAAATTAACCAATTACACACAAACCACATCCTCAGGTGTGGGAAAGTACGATTAAACTTTTAAACCCTTTGCTGTTTATTCGGGCAAAGAAATATGATATCGTAGTCGAGTTACCATATTTTCCCCTAAACTGCATATTGCGGCTAGGAAATGAGATTATTGTGCAAAGGTTGGGTAAAATACATGAAGCCAACAATATATATTTTGTAAGCTATTGTGTAATCTATTGCACATACCACAGACGATCGACTCGTAAGTACCGGAGCTGAAGTCCGATATTCGCTCCTAAATAGGGATTATATGATTTTATCTGTTTTTCACGTAATTGCTAATTTTCTAATATAAACATAGTTCATTCAAAGTTGTATTAGTTTACAGACAACTTGACCCGCGTCTGACAGTATAATTTCAATACACATGCTGAGATCGTGATTGTGGGTATATTTTCGAAATTATAGAAGGATTGGGTCACTTATTATAATCCAATCGAGCCGAAACGGAACTACTTATACAATCCGCGTTATAATTGCTGTTTTGAGTATGGGATGAATATATCTACCACGTGTTTTATCTCTGATCCATGCTGTGCTATATATAAATATTTGAATTTATCTGTAATGAAGTTTATGTACCGTCGTCGTTTTCAGTGTGATATTATGATTTCATTGTCAAGATAAAAATCAAGTATAAGCAAATGCGATATATAGCGCGTCGATGACCGCTTGCAGTTGTTCTATCAATATCCTTTCCACGTTTAGTTAAGGAATCCGGAAATTGATTTATTTGCTTGATAAAAGATGAAAAAATGAATGTGTATATTTTTTTATCCGCCTGTTTTAATAAGTAACAATTCATTTCTTACCCACTCAAGATATAGGATCGATTATCTTGGGCTAAGTTTTCTTCGTATTGCCCTGTATGCCAATAGTTGCAGAGTATTATCGCTATTCTGGTACTTAAAAACGTCGCGATGTGTGACCATTTCATTTTTGCCCTATGTCAAAGTAATCCATCTAGAAATGCCCTCCGCGTACCTTTCGAGGTATAAGCAGACGTTTGGGTTTTGAATTTCAGTCATTGTGAGAATAGCGTATCTGTCCTAATCTCTTACGAATCGAGTTCTAAATATATCCAGAGAGCTTATGAAATAGCTAAGCCTTGAAAATTGCAAGACTACGATTTCTATCCGATGCGACGATTTCTCCGAATGCCCCATTTACAGTGTGTATATTCAAATCACCGTGGTCTTGTGGAGTTGCGACCGATTTGTCGATGTAGAAGCACAGCGCTTCGTATTGCGTATTCCTTTACATTTGATATGAATTATGAAGTCGCCAATAACATTTCCAGCGAAAATGTTTTATTTATTTAGATTGCTTTTGCTGTCAGCTAAATTGAATATTTTAAAATTGAACTTTTAAGTCGTGGTTGATTTATGGTTATTGATAAATTGTGTATTCGTCGTTGGGGGCAATAACCCCAATAAAGGAAAGCGTGCCAGAAATTTGATTTACGGATGACAGACGGTGCCTAAATAAACTAAATTAACAAAAGGCGTCGATGGCCTTCGAGTACGTGACCCATTGTCTCCGATGATGAACGACCATTTAGTTTGGCCGCCTATATCTGCACCGGTAACATGTGTATCCAATTGTAAATCCGCTCTGCAAATACTTGAGCCACCTGCCAACTATTTCAAGACTTGACTTGGGTGGCTCTTCAACGTTTCCGCTTTTGATGAAACCGATTTCCCCGTTAATTGGCGGCAACACAAAAATCTATTTTGTAAGAAGGTTGACATTCATTTCTACTTCAGTGAGCGACAGTATTTTGTGAGGAAATTAAGGGGATACTTGATGTAACGCCTGGATAAATTCATGGAATGGAATTGTCGTCTGTGGAATTTAAGTTATCTACAAATTTTTCATATGCTTTCACAGAAGTAATGAATTTATACAAGATTGACAATATGCGAACAAAATTGGTCATAACGTACTCAATTCTCCAGGGGTTACTCAGGTTTTCAGAATCGCTTGTGTCGATACTCGATATCCATGTCAATAATACGTTTATTCGTGTGTTGGTGTACAGTTACAGTTGCACCTTGGCTTGTGTTTGGACGCAACCCCAAGTTCAATAGTATTTTGTCGTGTGCATGTCACATTTTGCATTGTTTTCCGTCATGCTGTGCTGTTTACCACACTAGTAGTAAGTAACATAAGTCTTATAAATAGGAATGGTTTAAATTCAAGTGACATGACCCCCTTCCCCGTGGTTAACCGCGAATGCTTGGTCGGCTGTAGTTTTTGCACTTCGTTTCCTGTTGACATAATGCCAACACATCTCGTCCACGAAACGAAATACAAATTTTTGTACGTGGTGCATTGCAAAACTAAATGAGGGCTGTATTTGAATTAGGGTTATCACAAACGACGCTAAGTGATTGCAAAGAGCATATTTATCCCCATTACCATAATACCCTTTTATATTTTCAATTATATTCAGCAGCTTGAATTATGCCTTTAGTCAAGGTTTGACCGAGCTATCAGATTCAGCTGCACTGTAAATTTACTGTTGGGTAGGTGGGCTGGTTACAGGTGACGTAGATCGCCGAAATAACATTGGAATGACTAAAACTTTGTCCCGTCGCCTTACTAATAACACAAAAAATACTAATTTTCAGTCGTTAATCGATAAACGTTATTAGGGTTCCTCCACGTCATAATTTAAAAATACGTCGAATTTCCACTTTTACTGTCACACGGCAATTTCCGACTTAAATATATCTTTATGACCACCCTCCATTATCATCCACTTGGAAATCAATCTTTTTAACAATCTCTCATCCCGATACTTTGTTTGCTTTAGTAGATCTTTTAAAATCGATGACTAAATGGACGAATACATCGACCAGTCGTCCGATTATTTAATCAATTCCACTATTGCGGGCCGATCTTGGCCGATGTTAAGTTTTATGTCTTCTATTCAAAGGTTGAGAAAAGGTCGACGTATTTCTCAAGAATTTCACGCTTTTATTATCCCAAATGCAGTGTTTTGTTATTCGTGGCAGGCCTATTGTGGATTATCACAGTGCGAAAAGTTTTCTTTATTTTACCGTGGCACAATTTTAATGCCTTGTTTTCAGGGAAGCACAGAAGCCAACCGACGATGGTCATGGTGAATTATTTAGCACAATCAAATCTTATGAGAAAGTTTTATATAAAATTAAATAGAAAACATAATGTGTGCTATTGAAATTTGCCAAACTGAATTTAAACATAATATTTGTTTCATAAGAGCGATGCTCCCAAATTTGTTGTATGATTATGAATACGCGAAATAGAGGCGCCCAATATTTCTCCATATTTTTCATAACATATAATAAATGTGAAGTCTAATTGAATGTTCTACTTATACTTCTAAGGTAGTATTTCTAACACTGAAATTGTCCGATTTGCATTCAGTCCAATTGGCAATTTGTGTTTCATGGTGTATTATAAATTTAATTTCTGTATTATATTTCATCCTACAAGAGCGGTTAGCGTCTAAGCTTTCGTTACATTTATGATTATGTTTATAAAACACTGGATGCTGTGAAGTCGGGCATTCGATACTTCTCATAAGTTCTTGTGTCAACATCCTGTCTGTCTGGTAAAAATATACAAACCGTCGAAGTCTTCGGTATAGCTATTTATCAAACGCGGGCGTGTTCAGATGTTATAATTAAACCGTACGCACACTTGCTGAATTACAGGTTCGTTTCCGCTACATTTTGTCTTTCTTGATTATTAGTGATCCTAGTACTTCGATTGTACGTTTCCTATTCTATAATCTGTTTATCTTCTCAGATAGTTGTGTGAATTGCCTAAACGAGTTTTTCCATATAAGTTAAGATAACAGATATAATGAAAAATCCAAATTAACTTACAATAATCGGACACTAAGTAAGTGTACATATGGATCGTTTTGGTATTATGTTGTTGTTGATCATGTTATTAGTATTTTCTTCTTCTTGTTGTTGTCATTAACTACTGGCCAGATGAAATTTTCTATGGTTAAACATTGTATTTTCGCTAGGTGGCTATTACTTATTCATTTCAAAAATTTCGGTTGCCTTTACCGGGTTCGTTTTTGTATGCAATGACGTCATCAAATTAAAAAATTGCGCTTCTTATGGCGGTTCCTCTTTCGCGTAAGTTGTTGTTGGTGGTTAGGTACCGGTAGACTACTGTACCCTATTGAATATTTATTTCGTGTCCATATATTTGCGCACCGCTCTCGTGTTTTATTGTTTTAGCATTTCAGATAATTAATTTGAACCTGACAAAATGAGTACATTAGATGACAGAAATGCGCCATCACTAATTACTTCGGAAAGTCAAGTGCATTTCAAAATTCAAACTATCGATAACGTAAACGTAATGAGGCGATACTTCAAATAGCGTCAAATAATCGTCCGGAGCGTGACTTGGAAATTGTTGAAACGCCAACATCTGACACACAAAAAAACTTAGTGTACCATAAACAAAGCGCCACACGCTTTATGACACTACCTGTTCTAGATAGTATCTGGATTGCAGTATGTCACAGATAAATTTAGAATTTGCTTAACTATATATTGTTGAATTTATAATACCCCACTACAAGAACTTTAGGTATCATACAGAAATTATGCTGGATTATGTCCTAGATTACAAAAAATATATGTAATTGCTTCGAAAAACGTATCATTTTGGTTCAAATGGCAACATATTTGAGCGGATTTTTGTGGAAAATTTGACCATAAAGAGTTTGACCTTTTATACATAATGCTCTTTTGTTGCTTGTACACCATCAAATTATACGTTCCCCAAATTCTAGATCAATGCCCAGGATATTTTGGATAAGCCTGTGTCGGCCACACACATTATATATATATATTACTATCTGTTAATAATATAACAGCAGATAGCAGCATTTAAAATATTTCGAAATACCTATGCTACTCTGCTTCATAGTTTTTGCATATAACGTTAAAAAATTTGCACCCGTTATTTTGAATTTTCAAGTAAGTTTAATTACAATTCAGCCAACTAAAATTAGCAAAAGATGAATTACAACTACAAGAGCGTATTTTATTGCTCATGTTTTGGTAGGTAACATTTGATTAGTAATAAAATGCCATTGAGTTTTCTGCAACTTTATTACAACATTTGTTGTGTTCAGCTCGGCCTTTGAAGGATTATAGACTTGTTGTTACACCGTGCGGCTGCGAGTGCAGTATTTTTACAGCTCGTCGCTGTTTTGGGGTTGTTTACTTAACATGCGGTAGTTTTAGCGACCATGCAACAACACCAGGTCTGTTCATTTGATTTCATGCGTGCAGGTTGTAGTTATAGCTCATATATTACATCCCGATGCATCATGAAAGGTATTGAATATGCAATTTCATTTGATGTCATAAAACTCAAAATGAAGTTGTGTTTCGCCTGTTTGGCGCAGGCGAGTGTGACGTGACAGACGTGCTTGGTAATTTCAATTTCAAGATAGCTGAAGCTGAATTCATACATTGTATTACAAGTATAGTTCTATTTTAAAGCATACTATATAGGTACATGTCACAAGGGCGTGCTTGTACTAATAAAAATCACTATTCTCTTTGAGATTACAGGTTCTGCATGTTCACTGTGCATAGTCTTAATTTGACTGTTACCTATTATACTACAAGGACATTTATTTAACTGTAGATTCAGATATTTGAACATTCGAATTATTTGCACTTTCATTAAAATAAAGCCCATATACAGACTGTGTTTTGATTCGCTTTAGCTGCTTATTTACTCATTTTTATCGGATCCCAAAATGCTCCATTGCGAACTTCGCCCAAATGAAACCCCAAAGAAGGTGAGCTTGCTGGAGTTGTTTTTATTCGATCAAAACGCTCTGCAATGATAGACGTTCCCCAGCATTGAAAGACAAATGCTTTGTTTATTTGGACGTCGCCGATTGTGGAATAGACCTTGATATATTTAACCACAGTCGCCACAGATTCTTTTGTTCTATAGAATACGGTATGTTTCGGGTCGCATGGCACGACGAAAGCCATGTCAAGTGTAAAACTTCAAAGAGAGATTAAATATAACCGTATCGGCTGCCGGTCACGCCTTCCGATCCTTAATTTTCAACAACAACAAGAGCAATGGTCAAGTGTACTGTCGAAACACAACAAATCCATACTTATATTTATTATAAGTAATTTGGTTAATCGTACGCAAATCATGCGGTGTCGAGAAGCGTTATTTCCTTCGGCACATTGTAGTGATCAAAATACAAGTAGATTCGATTTTCATTTTTTACAGTAAAATATGATAATAACTTCGTTGGTATGCTACTACAGGAAGCGAACTTCTAGATCCGATTTTTAATAGTCAGTAACCCATAACGAAATAACGTGCAACCGGCACTTTCCTCGATGAAGGGTTTAATGTGGCATATTAGTCTGCAACGGATGACCTATTTCGGCGAATTCTCGATGAGGCGGGCAATTTGCGATTTCATTTTCATTCAATTTTGGTGGTCTATAAATTTTACGCTATTATAATAATATAAGCTACGAACCATAATGGATATTGAAGAAACAGCTCCAATTTTTTTAATAGAATGCGTGTGACTCCTGGGAATATCTCGCCAAAACACGCGAATGCTTTCTAATGTATCAAAAAGAAAATTCCCATTCTCAATGTCGCTGCTTATCCTGTCAAAGTTTGTCAGAATTCAAACTTTGTTGCGCATTGAATAATGTCCAATGTGACTTGTCAGCGACTGTCTATGTATGGGCCATAAAATATGGTCACGGTCAACTATAATATACACATATTGACTTTATAAATGTCTGTTATCGAAAACGGCCTCTGATAAATGTATATCTTTTATCTTGCTATCAACTTACCAGGTTACGTCGCCTGGGATCGTCTATTGAGAGTGCGTCAAGAACGACTCGTGGGCTCATTCTTGACACCGTTGTACACGAATTTACGTTAACTTCGTTTTCCCCGGGGTCCGTCTATCCCATTTTAGTATAGTCAACGATGATAAAAAAGAAAGATCTCGCTCATCTTATTTTAAACTCCTATTATAAGCATATGATTCTATTGGAGACTCAAATGACAAATTATTATACAATATTTCAGAAGCAAATTTGAGCCACTAAAATTATTCCATGTTGAAATATTAAAATACGTCTAGGCTGCCCGATCCAGAGTTCCGGTTTGGGGTTTATCCGTGATATTCCGACAAGGTTCTTTCTGTATTTCCATATCCACCAAACCACTCACATAATATCTTTACTGTCCTTATGTATATCGCGATGTTCTTGGTAAGGGAAAGAGGGATGCCAGTGTTGTGACAGCCAACGTGTACCACGACCAAGTTTCGATATAAATCACCCCATTTATGACGAACAGATACGTCAAGATTTTTTAATCTGGGATTTTCGTATCACGACGCATATTTGATTCATGATAATTTTGGCTATTTTCGAAAATAATGACATTCATATTTTTTACCGGAGGCGTAATTCTTTTAACATAATTTATAAATTATATATTGGGTGGGCGTTAACACTGACATACCGTTACCGTTTACGTTTATAATCTAGTTTATCAGCGTCATTTCGCACTAAAACATAGTGTGAACTTATTGAAATCTATTTTACGTAATGGAATTTTTCGCCGTCTTCATCGATTGAAAAATTTGAACAGGGTGGACAATTAAAAGGATATAAAAACCGAAATAACTCATTGGCATACCTTTTATAGTTGAAGCTAACCATAGGTTAGCACCTTTATACACCTTTATATCAAACTGAGACTATATCAGAAATCTTCTTTTTTTGAACATTGGTCATGTGGATCTCACTACCTTAAAGCTGTTTTCCTGATCTTATTGACTTGAACTCAAGTCTCGCGTCAACCGGTATTTACCGGATCGTAATACACCACCATAATCGGTTCTAAACATTTTCAGTTTGTCGTTTTCGCTTAGAAATGGGTCTATTTAATTCTGAGTAAGTGCGTGTGACCTTGCTTTGAGAAAATTATCTTAAAAAATAAGAAATCTTTTAAATCCCATTTATAGATTGGACATAATTGTCCTATTTTTAGAAATATTTATGTTATTTTTAAATGGCTGGTAGACCTTTCTTCGCTTTTGTGTAACTGCCTCTTATTTACATCCTGACAGTGGCTTTCGGTCAAGCATGATATTAATATGACGAGGAAAAAAAGAACTGACCTCGAATTAATTTAGTAATAGATTACTGTCAATGGGCATCGGCGGGTTTTCACACTCACCCGTGAATCCTTTAGGACTTCACGGTTCGCCCGAAGTCACGCACTATTTATTTAGATTACCAAAGTACCGTACGATAGCTCACACAGACATAACATCGAATCTTATTATGTCATTTCCAGGATTCTAGGGGCTGTGAAGAACTTCAAGCTATATTGGGAAGACGGACAGCATTTTGTTGGTGACAAAAGATTTGATAAGTGAGTCAGATTTTATTTTCGCATATTTTGAACAAAGGTTCATTGTGTATTAGTCTGTTAGTCATGTAAATACAATTAATATGAAATTATTGGTGTTCGACTGACTCGGCAGATGTTTACGAAATACTTGAATGGTCGATTATAAGCCATAGAAGTATCATGCCTCTTCATATTTGATAAAACCACTCAATGTCGATAAATGCCAACCTTGTGCTAGTGAGATAATTTGAATTTTGACGAACCTTATGCATTTTCAACATTTCGAAGTATTACGCGTATTTTTAGTTCATTGCGTAAGGCTTTTTGCGCCTTAGGAATGTTTGTCGTTTTTGTGCGATTATTTATATTTTCTGACACATTATTTTGTCTGGTAGATAAGAGAGTTAAATTTGTTCTAATTGAAGCGGAGAAAGTTGATACTGTGGTCGTGAAATCATGGATTGGGGGTTCATTTTGTGAAGGTGGTGTAAATATTTCCAAATTTATCGATTGTGAAGTTTAAGAGGATTACTTGATTTGGAAGTTTCATGGAGCACCAGACAATGTATTATTATAAACTAAGTAGTTTTTTTAAAAGCTATCGATTTGGTTTCGTTATAACGCCCATGAAACTCATTTCCTAAGTGCAGTAAAAATATTATCAAGTTCTCAAATCATCTAATAAAAGATATAAAACAGTAACCATGTTATTCAAAACCAATCAAATTTATATATCCAAGTGAAAATTTACTCAACGAAACTTTATGATCCCCCTGATGTGTACTTTTGACATCTGTTATATGGAACTGTCGATTTTTCAGTATTTACGACCTTGTTGAGGATGGTCTTATCACAATGTACGTTGAAGAAAAAGCTCACGATTATATTCAGAATATGGCGAAAGATAGATCGGTGTATTCCAGCTTGAGCAGGTATTGATTTGATTCTCTCCATTCAGTCATATAAAAGTCGTTAAATATACCATATTTTTTGATTGAAAATAAGCCTCAGAGACAATTAGACTCATGTTCTGTATTTGATTTCTTAAGTCGCGCTATCTAATACGTTTTATTCCTTGAAATATATGAAATTTTTTCGCTTTGTACATTCAAATGCTATCCTCTCACAGAGCCAGACAGCTACTGACACAGCACCTACCAAACTATGGGCAACTTGTTCCACCGGTTACAAACGATAGAAGAATGAGTCCTCGTCGTGTTCCTTCAATTCGGAATTCGCCGCGGCACGCTCACAATGGAAGGAACACGGAATCAGCCGCATTACCTTACACACACTACCAAAACCAAGCCGCGATTGACCAATATAGTCAAGCGAGTACAGCGGCACTAGAAAACCAAATGACTGCCGCTCGTATTATCACAGAAGAATCACCGTACTTTCAAGACTCATCGTACTCTAATCCAACTCACGGTATGTTTTCGTAGAATTCTAATTTTAGACGAAATTTTTAACTAACGAGATTAACTTGACCATCCTCTATTTTGCAGTTGGTAGCAGTAGCAACAGTATGATTCACAATTTGATGTGCAGTCGAGCTCAGACGTTCAATTCAGAGTCGTTTCAAAACGGTGGACTTCGAGTTGAATCAAACGGAGGAACGAAAAAGTCTCTCACCCCTACTTCGTCCGACGAACGAAAACGTCCTAGAGCTAAAAAGGTCGCCACAGAAGAAACTGTTCAACAGCATCATTACGAAGCCTATAATCAATTAGGGCAAGGATCTCCAATGCATGTGAGGCAGCCTTCTCCTATGGCGACTTACGATCACAGTCGAACACCGAGCAATAGCAGTGGATCAAACACGGACAGTGAAGGGCGCAAACGATATCCTAGCAAACCAAACGTTCCGATGCATCTGCAGAATAGGCCATTTCACCAATCGGTACCAAACGCTTCTCCGCAACGATCACCAATGATTCGGAACAATTCAGACACTCAGCTAACGCCGTCTTCCAGCTCCTATCAATGTTCTATGCCAGCTCAACACACACATACGAATGTAGCTCACGTGAGGCAACTTGGAGGAAGCCAAGGCGGCAGATGTATCGCTAATATGTCAAATGTTCCAGCGCATGTTAATTTATCAGCAAACGGTAGACTAAATAGCGCAGGTCAGTCGCAATTTTTCATGATTATCATGCAGTTACAGTAATGTAGGGTTGTAATGAAGATTTATTTCTTATTAATATACCTCACTGACAGTCAGGAATAGTCGGTTAAGTGAATATGCGCTCCTAATCGTCCATTTCTATGGTCTGTTAGTATAGAAATCGGGTTGGATTTCAGAGCCGATACACATGCTTCTTAAATGAGGCCTCACACTTGATGCGAAACTGGGAAATTCAAGTGTGTGAACTTCACATAAGAAGTCTTACTTGTTTAACAATCTTATGCAATTTTACTTTGAAAAAGGCGCAAATTTAGTTTTAGTATTAAATATGAATTTGCACTTTGTAATTCTGTTCAGGGTCGGAAGATAAAATCGTACTGGACGCAAACGACAATCAGATGTATTTAGGCACTGCCACGCCACAATCAAGATCACAACTGAATCACAGCCCAAGTCGTGCTAGAAGCAGTCCCCGGCATCAGGGGTTCGATTCGTCTTCCGGAAGTGATGCGATTCCGGCCAAAACGTTTCATCAATTGAAAATGTTCCAAAAAAGATTAGAAGAAGGTGGTCTCTTACATTTCATGACATTACTGATACTATTAGTAGGACATGCATTTTATTTTAGCATACCTTGCCTTGCCCAACCTGGTCACAAACTAAAGTGTGTTGTATTGCCCCTACAATTTTGTCGTGTCTTATTATTCGCTTTGTCCTTTGAGTATGAGAAAACGAGGTCTGAGTGTTAGTTTTTATAATAGTTATTGAAATTCTGTTTTATCCAGACTTTTACTACATGTGTTTTGAAAACATTGTCAGATATGAAAACTACTGTATTTATCAAACAAGAAAGGAGGGTTAAGAATGAGTCAATCAACTAACAAACTGCCTAATGCAAGAATAGTTAACTAAAAACAAAAATAGAAACGGGATTATAAACTGAGTTTCGATAGAATTTTTCAAACGATTGAATAATGAATTCTTAGTACAAATAAGAAGAAATCTGGGTCTCCAAGCTATATTCTGAAAACCATACCTATTACCACCCTAAGAAACCCCAAATAGTGCAGTAGTAATCGTAGATGCATAGCTTTTTTACTTACATACCAATCAAAACTCTATTTTCTTACCTTTTCGACAATTTCATCTGTGTATAACTAAAAAGTAATTGGCTTAGATTTACTGTTTATAAAATTTATTGCGAGACCGCGCAAAACGACAAGCGACCGTTAGTGAACTTGACGTAACACGGACCGAGTAATTGGATTATCTTTCCGGTTTGACACTAACGCTGAGATGATATAAAGTCAACATCGACTCTTGTTTACATAAACCATTTTACAATTTATCGCTGATTTTAAATTGGTACTTTAAAATTGAACTAGTGTGAGATATGGCCATTACAGACCGCATGTTATTCACATTCCATGTAAAGTTCTGGCGTGATTTCAATGCAAAAACGGATAATGGTTTTGCAACTGAAGCGCGCGACCAATCGATTTCTTAAATGTTATCGCCCTCCGACCCGAAACGATATCTGGTTTAGTGACAGAAATCGAAGATTCTTGTTTAAAATTGTTTTATTTTTTAAACAGTTTGGTTTCTCTGGCAAACCACTTGTTGTATATTCTAATGCTGTATTTCATGGTCTATTTCATGCCTATTATGTAAAGGCGATAAGTGTAATTCCATCCATTGATTTTTCTTTATCTTATTGAGCAAGGACGTAGATTTAATTTTCTGTTTGTTCAATTCGATGGCGTGTATTTTATTCCCAAAACTCAACATTATCTATGGAAGACCCTTTCCACTCTATTTGTTTTATTCCTCATATTTAACTTTTACAGCCTCTGACGACGATATAAGAAAAGAAGCGCAAGACGAGGTCAGCACTTTGCGAGGACATCACAAGACGCCAGTAAGGTTGACGAGAAGTCACACCACTGCTGGCATGATGCCTATTGTCAGGCCACATAGTGGCGGAAAGGCGCCACCAAAACAAACCCCAAGAGATATTCACTGTCGTCAACGGTCTGAACCGGTCGAATTGTTTCAGAATCATCAAAATTCTCCAAGGAGATCGGCAAGGTGAATACTTGTAACTTGACACAAGAATGTTTGAAACTGTCCCAAACTTAACGGAAATGATGTTGTAGTATGTGTCAGTTATGGCATTGCGTAAATAATATTTGAAGAGGTTGAAACTAAGCCTTAGCGTTTTTTGCCTAGCAAAATTACACCTTGGTTTTTCAAATTATTGCACCCACTAAACGGCAATGTTGAAAATCTCATAAATCTCATAACATAAAATTGCAGTGAATCATTTCTGAAATTCCTTAATGCTATATGCAAATAATTATTAAAACGACGCCTTTAAACTAACAAGTTTCAAAGTTTTTTTTATAGCACTGAGCCACTGAAGTATGTTATTTTTCTCGTTTAAACTTGTACCTAAACGTTTTGTCACAATTAGACTGAATATTTAAAAAAAACTATTTTATTTTTGTTCCAGCGTTTTGAACAGCGGAGTTCAAGATAGTGCTACTTATCGGCAACAGCAAGCATCTAGAAACATCCGGGAACAATATTTAACGACAGAGCAAAATTTAATTTCTGAACTACGGTAAGCATGATTGTATTCAAAAATTCACCAATTTTAACGACCTATCGCGTTAACTTTTGTATAAAAGGTTATTGCATTGCTCACGTTCAACGTTTATCACTATTAATGAATTCTTTATTGCATACATTCTACCAATTCAGCGAGTAAACTGATCGAACATTAAACGCTCTGCTTCTGTTTGCATTTCGGCGACAGATTTACACCGATCTGTTTGTCATTTGTCGCCACTAATTACCTTCATGATGGCAGTTTTGATCTCGTCAATTATGTTGTCTGACATCGGACAAACAGCAATCCCGGATAGCTATCCTATCTCAGCTGGAAATGGATTGTAAAGAATTTACATTCACCTGCACTACCAAATACAAGGGCTATTCCAAGTGACTCTACAGAACAATTCCAGAAATTTTGCATGTTGTTAGATGCAATATGTTTTACATTGCTAGCTACATGTTTTGTATTATTGTCCAATCAGTTGCTTTATGGGGCTTCAACGAAACTGCACAAAAGTTTTAAACACAAGACTTAATTAGTGAATATAAAATATGTAATAAAATATAGCGTGACTCTACCGGACAGCAAATCCACCACGCATTAACGTTTCATTGTGTTGTGTTGTAAATTGTTGCGCTGGTACCGCGAGAGCCCTTAATATTTTCTGGTGCAGTAACTGGAAGACCCTCTTATGTGCCACCCAAGTTACCCAATGTAACACTGTAGATCTATGACGATAATGTGCACATTGTACGTGACTCTATTGGACGTGACACTATTGGACATTTTTCCACTTCGGAACAGCGGCTCATCATCTCATAGAATCCTAACAATAAATAGGTAATGACATGTCCTATACCACTGCAAACACCTAATCTTTATTAACTTGAGACCAGTGCATCTTTTTGAAATGAAATAACTGTACCAAACAACCAAACACTTTTTGTTACGAGTCATCACAAAAAATGTCAATTGTATCAAAATTTCTACATTTCAGGCCATTTTGTGTAAACCATCAAAAACCTGGGTGAAATTTAAACTTTTTCCATGAAATGAATGCAGTCCAATCAAATTCTTTGATATAGAAACTACAAAATTATTCCTTTCATGCACTTTTTAAAAAATTGATGAAATTCGACATTTACTTGGAATGGCCCACAAACGTACGTGCTTGTACTGAACGCGTAGGCTCGGTTGCATCAAGTCTCTACTAGAAAATTGCACTTGATCGTGTGTAGCTGCCTTGCAAATCACCCTGTCAATGCGGCAGCCCAATAGCCATCGATTCAACTCGTCCATATTGCTAACTTGCACAGACAGTCATTGCACTTCTCGATTCCTTTCTGTGTTACGCTTCGAACAAAATTATCTTAAACGTGAGATAATTTGCTTTAGTGTAATATTTTGGCAATCGGTTTTAGGAAACATCTTGGCGTATCATATGACCGTTTAATGAGCTAAAATTGAACTTTTATGCATATAATTGCGCAGTATTCGTTCCCTCCGAGACCGCCCGTATTGCGATCTAAGCGCGGTTTGTGACAAGACAATTTGAAGGATGGTGATTAATAATACTTGGTAAACTTTATTATGTGAAAAAATTAACTTTTAGTAAAATGTATTTTAGCGCCGCAAGTGGTGGATCATGTGATTCAAGTTTGAGTAGCATATCGATGGGAAGTTCACAACAGCAGCAACAGCAGACGTTTTATAAGGTATTTACGTTACAAATTTATCAATTTGGTTGCTCAAAAAAAACTCTGTTCTTATTTAATGTAATTAAATCACAAAATTCGTTCACCCGCGGGAATTTTTCGCATAAAATCCTTTTTATGTACTTAATTTTCTCCGGGCCAAGCATGAGCATCCATATCTTTGTTTTTGTTATACCTGTTATGTTAAAGTTCCTTCGCTATTTTCTATGAGTAAAATGAATTGGATATTTACTTTATTTTCCCGCAGTCTCCTGATTCAATAAGCCGTTTGTCGTCTGAAGAATGGACAGGAGAGGATAGAGAGAGTTCTCCATCGCCACACAGCACAAGTCAGCGAAGCTGTAGTTCAGGTACTAAAAAATGTATTTGTCATTCTAATTTTTCATGGATGGTGTTCAAACCAATCGTACGAATTTCTAATTTTGTCAACCAAAAAGTAATTTCAGTTCTGTACCTAAAATTTAGGAATTAGGTAAGATCGAAAGTTGGATTGTGTGCTTTTTATAACTTTTCTTTTTGGTATGTGAAGGTATATTTAATCCTTGCTCATAAAAATTGGTTTTTACTCACGTACAAAAATACCACAAAAAATTTGAATTTTTCAAATTTTTGGATATCTATTCTATCATCATTGTTATCGGTGACGCTATCTTGTATTTACCAATTGTACCTGTCCTCTATGTGCACTGATGTGTTTTTCTTATTCTCATATTACTAAACTCTTAAAATAAAGCTACAAAAAAAATTCTGACTTTTGGACTTTTTGCATTCCATTATCATATAACTGAAACGTATCTACATAATTCATATTCTTGTATTTCCTATTGGATGATTCGTTTGTAGTTACAACAAAATTTTTGTAACTTTGACGTAATTTTCCAAAGCAAAGTGTTAGCATTGTTTTGACACAAGGTCATAGTCATAAGCGAAGGGTGACATATAATCTCTCAATACAAAACAACATGTCATAGGTAAAATTGTTGCAAAATAATCAAATTTGAACTTGGAATACGTTAAAATTCCACTTGAAGTTATGGCGGGTTTAAAAAAAAACTAGTGGAAATAGTGACGTTGTCTATTCACATTGGCAATGGCCATCGTAATCGACAGCTCTGCTCCGATAAAAAAGTTCAACTCGACTATCTAAAAAAATTGTGGGTATTCTCATCGATATGACATCATGGGTTGTGAGTGCGCTGTTTTCCTTAATGATTCACATTTGCAATAATTAGATTTACTACTGGTCGAATCATCGCTGGAAATTTTTTAATGCGGTAACCAATATTCTATATAAAACTTTCCCTTCAATAACAAAACATGTTATCAATATGACTGACGCAAAATCAATGCAAAACACATCGCTAGTTTGAAGATCTAAGCAAAATACCACCACATGTTTCTCTTCTAATCGGCTTGACCAAAGTTTTCACATAAGAGTGCTAGAAACAATCATAGTTGGACTGAAATTAAAGTAAAGTCGATCCCCCGTTCTCCCAACAAGGCTCCGAACAAGCAACAAACTACTATTATATAGTGGTTATTACTTTTTGTATGGAACTTCACGGATAGTTTATCCTAGGTTGGGCTTCTGTTATCATATACCTCGCAAAACTATAGTTTATACTTATTTTAAATCTGCCCATCCCTATAGTAAATATAAATACATACAAAATTTAGCGAATCGTTTGCGAGCGGGTGGTGACCTTGGTAATAAAGTTCAATTCGAGCTATTCTCGGTGCTTAATTCTAGATGATAATTTGAGATAAATTTATTATTGAGAAAGCTTACAAGACCACCGTAATAACACAGGAATGCACTCAGTCAAGTACGTCTCCGTCTTATGAATTATTTTTCGCTTCATATTTAATGCTTAATTAAATCAGATACAGATCGATATGTCGCATTCATTCGCATATTTATAAGCATAAAATTTTATTTTTGATTGAAATTTTTATTTTTTGTGTGACTGTTCAAACACGGCCTTGGATAATCTGCGCTTGTGTAGTAGGGGATTGGACATGAACGTGTGTTTTATGGAATTTCAGAGCAATTTCATTTCACTTATCACCTCTACATAATTTGCATATAATAGACCTTTTTTCTGTTTTATACCACATTAATAGAAAACTAGTTTAATCAAGAATCTTCGATTTCTGGCACTAAACCAGATATCGTTTCGGGTCGGAGTGATAACATTTGAAAAATCGATTGGTCTGCACTTCAGCTGCAATTTTTGCCGATTTCAACTTCACACGTGTTTTTAATTAGCCCTGCTAGATTATGTATACATTGTATAGTACGATATAAGCAGGTTATCTTGTCTCAAGATCTCGATTTTGACAAACCGATTATTTTGCCTACGGGCTTATTTCTGCAAAAATATCTAATGCGCGTACATTACAAAACATCGACAACGAAAAAACATAAACATGAACTGTACTGCACTTGGCTCCTGTTATTTATTATAAGTCGAACTCGGCGACGAAAAACTGAATTTCAGCATGTTAGATTTGCCACAATCCGGTGTTTTAACTATAGCTCTTGTATATGTTTTTTACCACGTAGTCTTATGCTCGCACGCCCCGGGTCAGATCCGCCCTTCAAAGTTCGTTGTATAATTTTTATTTTTAAGGAGTGTAACCGTCGTAGTTTTTTTGAGATATAGAATGTTTATATACTTTTGGTTTACCTTCTTATATAATAAGACAATGTATATTAGGATTGAGAAATGCTTGTCCGAATTTTTTTGCTTGTTGATGGAACACGTTTAGTAGGTACCACGCCCACAATGCTAAGATGTGCTAATCCTTTAAAAATCTGTCAAGTTTGTGGTGAGTTAAAAATACTGATTTGATGACGACAAACTTCTTGCGAAATGCTTTTTATTTTCGTCACTAAATAAATTTAGGCGAAGAGTCTGTCATCTAACCAACTTCAGCTGAATTCGAAAATTGTAAAACAAAAAATCGAGTAAAAGGCCTTTTCTATTGGCACGATCAATTTTTCGTGCTCAAAAGTCGTGTTCAATATCGAAGATTTTTGTCTTGATTTTTCTGTGCCGTACTTAAGACTAAGCATTGCCCATACCACATATTTTCACAGAATGCTCGCCATTTCTGAAATCCCCTTGGACGTATGTCTGTGACTTTGATACATTAGGTATAACTTTACGTTTCTTATGTTATATTATACCCACTATCTTACGCCGAATCTATTTGATTTCTTTCTTGATTTGCTGCAATGAAAATACAAGAAGTTTATTCTGAACCACGGATTTTGTTTGGGTGCTCGTGACGTTGCTATATGCATATGTGAAAATATTTAGCGTCAAATCCGACGTTCAGTTATCAACATATTGTTACCTATCGGTTTAAATAAGATTATTAGCCTATTTTTTGAAAGTTCAGTGAGGAGAAAGAAATGTCCTAAACTAATTTTCCCAATGCTGAATCGAAATAGTTCAACTGTCCTTTTGCCGACCTCAAATTTCAAGTTCTGATTTCCCTTTGTTTATCACATCTAGGTTAAAGTTACGACTTTTTTTAACCTTTCACGTTTCCTAGTTTATCCGGCTCATGTCAAATGATTAAGATTGAGTTATTGATATCGGACCAGGACCACACCGGATTATCTCGCCTTCGCCCGTCGAAGTTTCATTTTGAACGGATTTCGTTTCACCCACGCGTGATGGTTTACGTATTAATTTAAGTATATTAAACCATTTCAGTAATCAGTTTGAACCTGTTTGTATCGGTTTAACATATACGGGAAGACATGGGATAATTAAAAAACAAGAAAAATCAAGACTAGTCATGTATATTTTTGAATTAGTTCAAACAGCTGACAATTTTGTTTGATTGAATGCATATATTATCAATATTAATAAACTGTTTTAACTTAACATATTTGTATGTAATTAAATTTGGCTATTTAGTTATGTAACGTTTAATTTTCGGTACTCCCGTAGTGTTGGGCCATAATTTTATTCCGATATTCCTTATTTTAGTTCTATTACGAGTTCGGGGACTGTCTGTGTTAGCCAAGTGAATATACCTACCCCCTGTCCATAGGTATCAGTTCCTTTACACAACTTGATGGTAAAGTAGGCGAACAAAATTAGTAGCCCCATATTGGTACGGTACACACACTTCTGGAGCGCCCACTTTTCTATACTATCTTTTTTATTTTTCTATTACGCATTAATTATATCATGTCAATTTTGTACTGCTTCATAATCTTAGAAAACTATAGGGACCTTGAATATCAAAATATATTTACATTTACATTAGCCATAAAATTGCTGTGAAATCTTCTATTACATTGCCAGTCTGTTTTGTTTTAATATTCGTACTTAGGAATACAACTGTGAATTTTTGTCGCGCTTGTTGTTAAACTATGAGTGGATTCACGTTTCTCATGTTAGAATTGCAAAAAGCACGTATATTTAAAGCGATAAGCAATGTTTTTCACTTTATTATAATTTTGTTATCCAATATTCGTGTTCGATCTGACGATTAAGCCTTCAATTACCCGTGTTCCAATGTCTGTTCATAAACTGGCCGTTTTTTTTTTCAATTTACTGACAAGCATTGCCTGTGAGGTTTGGTAAAGGCCAAAGCTGATAGTCTTTGCTTCTCGTTGTTTTGTGTTCGATTCATACTTGTTTCAACATTGTTTTATACGTTAGAAGCGTATATAAAGAAAAAACGAAAACGCCTAATTATCATTTCTATTATATTCTATTTCTCCGCTTTGCGACTGTTGTGACATATGGCAGCCGACCTTCAGTCTGGCAGAAAAGTGCTAACTGCGTTCCGCGGTTTCTTTTTTACGATAGATTCGGTTATTCGTCTTGGCGTGTGGGCTTTAATGATAGGTTCCTATACCGTGTCCATACCACTCCACAGACTTCTTTTTAGATTCGATGAACGTTAATCCTACTAATCCGGTTTTTTGATCCGAATGAAGTTTATTGCATTCTTTGAATACGTGTCACGATTATTTATGTCACCGTGAATTTTTGGATTATTGGCGCATATGAATTACACTAAGCACAACCAGCGTATATTACTCTTCCAACATTCGAATTATTTCAATTAATATCATCTAAACCAAAAACTCCCATTTCTGACTGCATTCATGTGCTGTACGGTTAATTCCACTATTGTCATTTGTGAGAATACTATTTTTGCGAACCCTTTTTCCATAAATTCCGCTTCATTTTCTTAGTGCCTACTATAGCAATTTTGATGAAGCCTTTACCTACCATAGCAAAGGATTGTTCCTTTGATATATGAAGTAGAAACGACAAAATTATTTTATTTCATTTTAATATTTACAGATGACAACAGTTTGTCGAGTTCTCGAGATGGAAGAAATCCTCTGGCACGCCAAAACGCAGTCATCACTACTGAAGCCTCGTGGCAGCGGAGATTAGCAGAAGAAAGAACGACCCGCGTATATGAAGATCGTAATAAGAATGGGTCAGCACCGATGGGGATGGTGGTTAACAACAAGACTGCATGTGTACCACCGGTATGTTTCTTAAAAGTGTTTTCTTCCGTAGTGTATTAACTGTTTTTAAAATCAAACATACCGTCTCAATAGCCGCCACTATTTTTTATCCATCATACTCCCCATCGACCCGAATTTACCAATGTAATGACCATCTTGTTTCATCGAATTATTTCTAGTATAGTTAATGTTAGCATGTTTAGACGTGAGATGTAGCTTTTAAAACATAAAAAGCAATCTTGCTGTTTTTTTTATGAATGAAGTGTTTATATCCAAGAAATACACTTCGTCGTAGTGTGAGTATTATATACTTACAACATGTACGACATGGATATATAACGATTCATAAAACAAACAATGTTTGACTGCTTATATGATGTCAGTAATGCGCCGTAATCGCTTGATGCGTTGTATATTTATTATTTGCCAGGCATAACTTTCTTATGACTTGACGGTCTCATTTTATATGTCTTAAGTCATGCTAGGATTAGATTTTCATATTTCCCCAGGGGGAAGGAAAGCCTAGATGGGCCTATTCATATGGCAAACCACGACTGTTCGTCTGGTTTTCTCCATCTTTCA
Organism: Styela clava; assembly: GCF_964204865.1. Taxonomy (NCBI): domain Eukaryota; kingdom Metazoa; phylum Chordata; class Ascidiacea; order Stolidobranchia; family Styelidae; genus Styela; species Styela clava. Next base: position 7,880,426 of record NC_135252.1, read on the forward strand.
TTCAGAACGCAAATACAAAATTCAAATTCTATGTAATTTAAATTACCAGCTGGAATCATTGAACGCTTCAAAACCGAGACGGAAAAGCTCCGACTTCGACACTGCTACACGACAGAACGCGGGTATCAATGCTAAGCCGAGGCATCACTCTGAAACCTCGAGTGAGGAAGGGGTGCCACGACATCTGCTGCCATCGTCAGCACATAAGCCGCTACAACGCCGTGCAACAACCGGCTCTCCGAATAAGAAAGCGTCAGCGGCTAATGGTTCCGTGCCGACTATCAAAGAAGGAAAGGTTAGAAACGTATATTGTAAAAATCAATAATTGGACACGAAGTACCTATGGATCGTTTTGTCGAATTGTGGTATTTGTCCAGGAAAAATTTCCGTTCTCCGAAATTAAAAGACAAATCGATTGCAATTTTAAAAAGTAGTTGAAATTGTGAGAATTTGCTAGGAAGCTTATTACTTTTATTTTTTCATATTCCTTGAGTCCTACGGGACCCCATATTTAACCCAAAATTTTGATGGCTTTTTATAATTCATGGGCTCATATACAAATGCTATTCGGTACAATTCTTTTTCATTTGGCCGGGATTTTTCTGACATTGCAGTGGCTATATTAGTCCTTTCATTTTCGTGATCATATATTTGAGATTTGGTTTCTTGTTTATCAAATTGTTTTGTGAAAATTTTATGAAATCGTGCTTTTTTGTTAGAAATTGGCTCAGAGATCCAATAGCGGTCCTTCACCGAGAAAGGGGAAGAAAAGCCCAGATTGTCCGATGTCACCCAGAGCGCAACACATACACCATCAACGATCACTGTCTTCTCCCAGAAACGATAACATTCCATACTATGATAAAGAACATGTTTTTAAGGTGAGAAATACATAAGCCTCGAGCTCTTTCAAAGCCATACACCTATTTTAAACAGTGTGGCATTATTAAATAAATGCACTTCATTTTTTTAGTGCTGTACTGTGTTGTGGGTTTACTTAGTATGGGCTGTTAAGCGATATTAATGCGTCGAACTTGTCTTGATATGATTGTATATATGATAAGCGATCTTGTTATATTGTCATGCTGAGGTGTATGTACACCTTGCGCTCTTTAAAAAATTATAAATAATTCTGAGGTAAATAATATCAACAATTCACCGGTCAATTTGTAATTTGAAACTTCGTATAACCATAAAATATTCTTGATTTGATACAGCTTCGTATCAAAAAGACAAAATGCGAAAGGCCAAATGTTAAAATTTCCTGTTAGCAAATAACATTGCAATCTTCTTGCAATCATTTCGTATTGTGACAACCAGTACGACGAAACGCTGATTCACGTTAGTTCCTTATTTGGAACTTGGTACAAAAATAAAAGTGAACTTGAAATAAGTATACTCATTTAGAACTTGACGTCACCGTTTAAATTTTTTTATTCAAATTTAAATCCTTTAGTCTATTTTGACCTTACTTTGCCCAAAAAACAACAACTTTTTATAAATGAAATAGAGAGAGAAAAACGGTAATTATCATCCATCGCAGCTTGAAATTGCATTCCACCGGTTGTTAAATGAACCTTAATTTAAAAGATCGTGATAGCTTCAGGGAAAAGACTACTGACTACATCTATCAATTCAGGCCTTTGTATTTTGATTTTAATCCTATATATTTCTAAACAAAGGCGTTTCTTGCTTATCCCGCGCTTGATTTCCTTATCGTTCATGCTTGTTCCAACGTACACCCTGTGATTAGTAACCTAGAATTTTTGATAATAAGTAGCTTTGCCAACGAAATCGTCTCTTGGAATTTTTATTCTTCCGGAATACAATGCAGGACAATGTATTTTAGTTAGACTTCACAAAGGCTAATCAATTTTGAATGCCACGTCACAATCTGGGTTGTGTTCTAAGAACTAAAAACAAAAGTTTTTTTGGAAATTTGGAAACAACGCCCTTTTGATTTTTTTAGTGTTAGTACTTCGTTTGACCTCATTTGATCTGATTCCTGTTGTCTTGAAAATATTTTTGAAATAAATTTTTATTTTCAAGTAAATTCCATTTTATTCACTACATATGAGAACTCTTATACAATCTCCACCAATATTGTATCTCTCACTTTTTGACAGACCTTACGTCTGCCCACGTGAATAAAAAAGTTTTGGAATATACATTGCTACACAACCTCAAACGCCATTTTTAATCCAATGGTATAGCTATCCGGCGCAAATACTTTTTGCGTAGTTTTCCATGTAAACTGTAATCGGGATTATAATTTCTAAGCATGCTTTTTCTCAATACACAATGAAAGAATGATTTGTTCTTTGTTCGAATTCCTATTTGATTTTACGATGTTTACAATGACGCTTCCATTTACCTAGACCAAAAGGCTTAAAATTGTTCAAATTTACCCTTCCTCTGCTTACACTTTTATTACACGGTTTGAAATGTGAAATATTTCTTTTCATTTCGTTTGATGTTAGCCAGGTGCGATATACTAAGCTCATTGTCATTGTTGATCGAAATGTTATTGCCTTGTTCCGGGAATAAAATCAGTCATTGGTGGATCCTATTGTTGACATTATGACGTCAATTTAATGGGCGTGCCTCAACTTAAAGTTAAAAGAAATATACTCTTGCCTCATAAAAAGTTCATAATTTAAATCCTCTCAACATAGACCCTATTTTATGCATCTGATCGGCTTCGAATTGTAATGATCATTCGTATTTATACTTTTAACTGTACGATTAAATGCAGTCAATCAAACTATACAGGTTTGCAATATACTTGTCTGAGGAAATTTGACATCGACTAGACGAAACGTTAAAGAAATACATTTGTGTTTAATGTGCACAAACACTCCTGAAACTATATGCGACATGCGAAATTTATGACTGCCTCAACTTGATACGGTTAGAATTGTACAACAAAATAGAAAACTATTACCGTCTCGTCATATTCTTTGATGTATATGTTATTCATTTTTTCAATCATTTTACTTTGGTTCCACAGATTTTTACAAATGCAAATGTCTTCACTCTTCAGTGACGTTTCTCTGGTTGTCAATGACAATTTACAATTAATATAGTAATTGAATATAGCCAACTTACACCGTTTTAATATTTTTAGTCTCACACATATCGTGGATGGCAATGGTGCGAATACTGTGGAAACTTCATGTGGGGTATTATACAACAAGGCATGCAATGTAGAGGTAAATACCTTTGATTTATAATTGAGAATAGTAATTATAATCGCATTTAAACAAAGTACCAGACTTCTGTCGTGCTGCCGATGGTCTCCTATTTTTTATAGCTTAGAACTTAAGAGTGATATCTACTACACTTTGTAGTTGTGGTTTTCATATATCTTATAATACTAACCGTATTTTCATGAATACCTATTTCTATTCCAATATGCGTGCAACTATTTCGAAGGTTGCAAAGATAATGCCGCTAAATATTGAACTAATCAAACTAAAACAATCCGCTTCAGTAATTTTACAATTGTTTACGTGTTTATTGAAGGGCTGACTTTGGTGAACACATTGCATTTTATTGGCAAGTCACATCTTGTGTGTGATGGCCCTAAAAGTCAAATTTATAGACAATATAGCAATGCGATTGCCCTGGTCGATTGGGACCAGATATTCAACTCTAATCTTTTTTATTGAGCCAAGCTTTAGTTATAGTCCGATCCAGTTTCATATGGGTCTGGGTGTTGCAGCACATCTTATGCGCAATCCAAGTTTTTATTTAGGAAATGTATTACTTTGAAATGCTTTTGCATGATATGATATTTGTTACAAGTGTCGTGACTTCTTTGGAATTTCATGTGTGGTTGTGGTGTGTATTTTGTCTCTCAGATTAAAACCATTTGAATTTTATTAAAAAATGTGGGTAATTGATCGGATTTACGTATTATGAACCACAGAATAACATCGTTTATTTGCAAATTAAAATAAAATAGTTGAATGAATCACAATTTATCTCTTCTAGATTGTGGTCTCAACGTGCACAAACAATGTTCAAAGTTAGTGCCTGGTGATTGCCAACCCGCATTGAAACATGTAAAAACTGTGTTCGGAATAGATCTGACTGCGCTTGTGAAACTTCACGGAACAGAAATACCGATTGTGATTGATAAATGTATTGAAGAGATTGAAAAAAGAGGTAAGGAGAAATTATCTGTAATCTTTTTTTTGCAATATAAACAATATGGATTATTCAAATGAATACATGTGTGAAAATATAATATATGTAACCATTGTCGCAAAATTGAAATTTTTCTTGAGTGAGTTCGGCAGCTTTGTAATGAGAAAATTGCTGGACTTCGAAATAATCTGCTGTACTGTTGGAAGAGTTTGGCACTCTGCCGTTGAATATTTTGGTCGATGCTTCTCCAAACTTTGTTGATTAGAGGTTTTAGTGAAGTACGTACAAGTGTTACTATCGGTGACCGTACATTTGAACCCATGTACATTTGAACCCATGCGTATATCCACGGGTTCAATCTATATGCGGGTGCTAAAACCCATGGGTTAGGGTGAGTATGGGTTTAACTATCCGTGAAACAAAAAAAATCCATAGGTGCAATAGCATACAGGTGCAATTGTCATGGGTTCAAATGTACGTGGGTTCAAATGTAATGGAACCGTTACTATCATATTTGCCATACATGGACTAAATTTAGCTGGTATAAAACAGCAATCAAAATAACTCTATTTGTGCTGAACTGAAAACGACAATGAATATTGAGACAAGCAACAGTCCGGTAACATTTTTATGGAGCTCCGTGTCATAGGAAATTAGTTAGTTACCTTTGCAAGTGTTTTAGCATTGAGATTTAATGACTTTCATTTATAACTTTCCAGGTATGGATTCCGAAGGAATTTATCGTGTATCTGGGTTTCACGACGACGTCCAAGAATTGAAACTCGCTTTTGATCGATGTAAGTTCGACAACATTTTTTCGTTCCTCAATCATTTTCCCCCTTATTCATTACATTTTTGTTTACTTGAAACGGCGACCTTTTTAACTTACAATTTGATTTTTTCAGATGGAAATGACGTTAATCTGAGTGTATATGAAGACATTAACATCGTAGCTGGAGGTTTGAAGTTGTATCTTCGGGAACTGCCAGTACCGTTGATACCTTATAACTTGTATTCAAGATTCATAAATGCGGCGAGTGAGTATGATTTTACTGTATTCGTCGCCGTGTATTGAATGTTGTTCGTGTTTTCAAATAATTACAGCTATTTTTTCTTTTTGTTTCGCGGGTGATTTACGTCGCAATTTGTTCCATTGATTCCAAACCATAACGACATTTTTGTTTGTTTTGACAGAATTGGCATATTCTGACGGACAGTTGGAGGCAATCCGAAGAGCTATGGACGTCATGCCACCAGCGCATTTACAGACCTTGAAACACATTGTGCAACATTTGGCGAGGTGAAAAAGTTTTTCGATGTCTTATTTTGCTCCGATAATTCTACTATTTAAAAGCAGAACCACTGTAGTTGATAAAGGAATTTTAGTCAACGAATCAATTTTCACTTATCACAATCAGTTTCAACGATTAGTTTTGTTAGACAATATAGTAGTCAGGATTTAAGATTGAATTGAGAGCAACTGCATTTTAAGATCTTGCTATTTGATTGAAATCATTCTTTTCGTGTGTCCACTGTGAATCCTATAATCAAAAATACTTGTTCATTACATTTGCTTGGATGAATGGCAAAGATGCAGACTGCATCCTCAGCAGTAGCACTCCTGCATATTTATTTATCATTAATTAACTTTACCAAATCTTGATATGATTTCATTGCAGCATATTTTACAGTACTGATAACATTTTTTTTATATTTCAGGGTGTGCGATCAGGATGGCAACCAAATGAATGCGCAAAACTTGGGTATCGTTTTTGGACCGACTATGTTACGCCCTCTAGAAAAATCGCAGGATAAATCTTCCAGATATAACTTGAACGACGCGCAATATCAAAAGGAAATCGTACAGACTATAATTGAAAACAGGGAGAATTTATTTAGTCCACACAAGGACATTGTATCTATAAGAGAAACACACAATCTATGATAACCTGACAACACCAGACTTGCATATGTTCACACTGTTACTTTAAAAAACAAATGTTTATAACGTCATCGTGTTTATGACGTCACACAAATAAATAATGTGCATAATCAAAATGTTGAATCTGTAGGACGTAAACCGTGGACAGCTATCCTCAAAACTTTCTTATCATAACAAGTTTGAGCTTAGACTTTGGACCGAAAAACCGGGTTATTTCGTTTGAACTCCTTCTGTTTTGGTATGTATATTATGTTCCAATTTGAAGTTTTGTTTTAATTTAAAATTTATTTATTTTATTCCCAACTTTGGGTCCCCAATCAAACACCTTGTCTTCGTTTCAATCTTGGAACGTTCTGATATTCTATTCATCCATGACTTTGATATGTTTTTCCTGCATTTCTATTATTTATTTAATTTCATTTGTATGACATTTGGCGCGCACGGGCATGAGTGAATTGGAGCTAAATATCGACGTGGTCATGCTTGTTGATAGCCTGCCTTAATTCAATATAAAATTGCTGGTGAGCTTTTTCTTTTTTCTGTCTTATTTCAGCTTTTACGATTCTTTCAAAAAAAAAATAGTATTTTAATTCGGAATTTAAATTATGTTTTTTTTTAATTTTGTGATATTATATATTTGAAAGTTTCTTTCCTGTGTAATCCTATACCGATTCGCTTTAGTGATGTCGACGATTTTCGTTTTATTTTTTTAGAATTTCGTTTTAATTTGTCTATTTTCATATTCTGATTATGTTATTAATTATTACGATTATTGCTCAACTGATCCCTTTTCTTGAAATGATAAAAATATCGCAAAAGAGCCATTTTATTTTTACTTATTCATATTTTTCCAAAAAAGATTTGATTGTTTCATCCATGCTAATTTCATTAGCAATATGGGTTATTTAAGTTTATATAATTTTTATTTTTATGGAATTTCTATCGGAATGCCATTCTCATTTTTGCCGAATGAGATTGTGGCTTGAGTTGCTAGTAATTTTCCCGTTATTTTGTGGTAACTATAACTTCTTGGAATCCGAAAGACTAACACACGATTGTTGTGCTATTTGTTATATTGCTGGCAAGTATCACCGCGAAATGCTATAAAAGGTTACGTGTTGATCACAGTTTGTGCAATTCGAAAGTATAAGTTTTCTGAAATGTTATAATAAGACTAATTGTATAATTGGCAAAATTTTTTGTATTAAAAACTATGAACAAAGGATGAGCTGGAATTGAAAATTAAAGCTTATGATGCGTATGTATTTCGAATATGACTTGGAAGGTATAGCAAACTTATTAATCTTTCAGCAGTAATACATATTAAGAAGGCGTCTATTCGGTTCACCATTACTTTGGTATGTACCCGCGTATAGCGTATCTACGTGATTGTGTATCTATTTTCGTTCGCATTCCACCACTGTGTGTCGTTGGGTGATTTTTGTTTGAAGTCGTACTTTTTTGTTTCATTACATTCTTTGCAAAAAGCTGTTATCATTTTAATTTGTCCTAAATTTTTTCATCCTTAGTTTTTGATGTTTTTTCATCGGAAAGAAATTAAGCTGTTTCTTTATGTATAAAAAATAAAGCAAATGTGTCGCTACATGTGTGTTTGTTTTTTGTTGCCATTCTTTTCTTTAAACTTGAAATAAGTCCAACCAGAATATTTCAGTTTGGTATGAGATAGGATTTACAAATTTGTCCCGGGAAGAGGAAAGTCGAAGGCTTAATCATATTGCTAACCACAGCCTTTCATCCGATCCATGTCGGGTATGGGTTAGTTAGCCATGCGGTTATTTGTTTCAGATGCGTGGACTTGATGGTAGAGGAAGCCAAAAGCGACCGGCGGTTCCGTGAACCACCCTACGGCGGCGTGGAGTCCAGCATTCGTCTCGCACATATTATCCCCCACGGGATTCGAACCTCGCACGCAGGGTGATCAGAGTTGTGATGACGAGCGTATTCCTAACGCTTTGCACGCCGCACCGTCGAACTGATGTGGTTTATTACATCTTCTATATCTAAATGAGAAGGACGTCAGTTTTAACAAGTTTCAAATTGAACGCGACAATCAGATGTAGAAAGGAATGCTATCCATGCGCTTACGCAACTCCCTTAAATTCGATAGCGAACTTAAAATAAGACACGCTCACTGTGAGAAAATTGAGCCAAGCCAACGCGACATGAACCGAAGCACGTAGAAGCATGATTTTAGTATTTTGGGACGGGCCTAGAAAATTTACGACTGGCAGCGTATCTTTCAAAAATGCTCGCCTTCTCTCGCCGAAATGTGCATTTTGCTTTTCTGATGCAGAAAATTCAGTAATATATTCGAAAAATAGTCCATTTCCATAGCCATCGTTTGTACTTGTGGATTGTTTAGCTAGAGTTTTATTGCAATTTTTCTTGTCGATAGAAAATCGCTTTTCTTCGCAGCTAATGTACCAAACGATTAGAAATTTTTAGTACCTAGAATGGATCAAATTGCTAAAAGTCTGTTACTTTTATTTATTTTATTTGTCTTATGATACCCGATGTTTCACCCAAGATTTTGCTGTTTTATTTCTTGACAACACTGTTTTATGACATATGTGGGAGCACGTTATTTCCTCTCTCTTGTCTGTCTATCTTTTCATTACACTAGGCCAGGGGTGGCCAACCCGAGGCTCGTGAGCCGCATGCGGATCTTGCTCCGGTTTCATGCGGCTCTTTTCGCCTTGGATATTCTATAAGAAAAATATAACTTGCAAACTACAATTCATCATGTTTCGATTAAACGTATTAGGATTCATAGTGCATTCTTCTTTTACGTCGAAGATACATGAACGCTTTCATTCACTTTACCATGCAATCGTTCATTTTAATACACCCCAATGAAATTCTGGCCGGAACTCGGATCTAGGTTACTTCGCCAATACTATCAGACGAGAAATAGGCAAAAAGACGCCTGAAAAACATTCTTATCCAAATTTAAATAAAGATGAAATTATGGCACTAAAAGAACTCGAAAGACGAGCAGCACGAGATATCATTATATTTCCGGCCGATAAAGGAGGAGGTATTTGCATTATATTCCGAAATGACTATGTCGCTGAGGGGATGCGTCAATTAAATGACAAATCGGTGTACCGACTTCTGCTGAAAGATAAGTCAAGACAAATTGGAAAAGATGTTATAAATCTATGCTCAAAAATGAAGGAAGCTTGAGTGATAGACGATAAATTAGCTAAATCAATTCTTCCAAAAGACCCCAAACCAGGTCGCCTACGCCTCCAGTCCAAGATACACAAAGACAATCACCCTAGCCGTCCCATAATATCAACAAATGGCACAGCAACAGAAAAACTTTTGACCTATTTAGATTATAAACTGACTCCGCTCGTGTGTAAAAGAGAGATACCGTCATACGAGGGTATATTCAATACAGCATGGATTTCTTAAATCATTTACAAAAAATCAAAGCAATAGGACAGGAATCTTTACTAGTGAACGTAGTTTCCCTCTATACAAACATCCCGTACAACGATGGCATAGAAGCAAGGGGAAAATACCTCTACAGACTCAGTGAAGACAAACAAGAAATCCCCTGGATAGCAAAAGCAGCCAACTTAGTCCAGACAAACAACAACTTCGTTGTTGACGAGAAACATTACCTTCAAATTCAGGGAACAAAATTGGCACCCAAATATGCGAACATTTTTATGGCAAACCTGGAATCCAAATTATTAGACAAAACCTCTTTAAAACCACAGTACTATTGCCGCTTTATTGATAATTGTTTTCTTCTATATATAGACACATGGCAAAGAGAAACTATCAGAATTTGTTACCTCAGCAAATTCTTTACATCCAACCATCAAATTTACCTTCGAATGCTCACCAAACTGTTTACGTATTTGGGTGTTAAGGTTCATATCATTAACGACAAATTGGAAACGGAAATTTTAAGCAAAAAAAAACGACTCGCACCAGTATCTTTCGCCATCGTCCCGTCACCCTAAACATGTCACAAAACATATTCCAAAAAGTCTATTCATCAGAATAAGAAGAACCCATTCAACAAACGAGTTTTTTGATAAACATACAAAAATATTGAATACATACCTCACGAAGAGAAACTACCAAGATAATGTAGTTTACGATGCCATACAATCTGCAAAAGAACTTAATAGAAAACTTTTTTTAACCCCAAAAACTGAAACCAAAAAGGAACTTTGCTTCCATTCATCACAAGCTATCACCCGACCCAACCAAATATTCGAAATTTTTTTTCAGATTACCAATACATTTTGGACAACAACGAGAGACTAAAATAAATTTTGCCAAAACCACCAAGATTAGCTTATCGTAAATGGCGCCTGTACATGGACTCGAACTACATGGCTACGTTCAAAGTTGAAATTGGGTTGTAATGCATGCTTAACTGGTAACGTGGTAAGCAAACTAATTACAGTAGTTTACTCAACGTATTTGTAGTAGTTTGGTAGGACACGCCGAGTAGGGCCATCTCTCTGAAGTAGCAACCACTTGTTGTTGGGGATGAGTGACTGCAACTTAAAAATCCAATTCAAACGATGATGAATATGATTCGACGTATACGTACATGTATCCAGGTATCTCTGCTTCTTTTTGCGTTGTTTCGATTTATGTCAGAAATAAAAAGATTGATGATTGACATAGATACAAACTCATTCGCGTCTCCTCTGAGCAAAAGCAACGTTTTTTCCAGGTATATATGGGCTTTGGTTTTTTCAATCGAGTAATTGGACAGAGGTTACCATCATCACAAAATTCATTTTTTATTTATCATTTGATAGAAAATAATCTAAATTAATATATGTTGTGTAATTTCAATTATTTGTTGTGCAAAAATGATTTGCGTAAACAAATACAGATAAAAAGTGAAATAATGTAATTTTCCTCTTTCTTTTTTCATCTGCGCCAAATAAATAATAAATGATTTTCACGTGACTAGTTGCGCCATTTTGGAAAGCCAATTGTTCCGCCGCAAAACAGGATGATGTAGGTAGGATCGCAGGTTCTGATAGTCTGTTACTGTATTGGATAGGATAGGATTTACATATTTATTCGTTCTCCGACTTTTTTTCCCGCTGGAATTCCGGTACCGTATCTATCCAAGTTCACCGGTATACTGTACAATAGAAGTTTCTGAAATATTTTAATACTTACGGCAACATTGTTCTGCAAGTCCATGCAGCCATGCTTTCGAGAACAAATACGGTACCTGGCTAACTAATCCCATACACGACCTGGACTGGTAACCGGACGAGAGGCCCGTGGTTCGCCATATGATTAACCGTCTTATCGGCTTTTTTCTCCCCCTGGATAAATATGTAAATCCTATCCTATCTGTTATCAGGTTGGGGTCTAGTGAAGTAAACGCCGTAATCTCTACCGCCAAAAAAAAACTAACGAATATGTGATGTGAAATGAACGTCGTAACTGCTCAAATAACACCCAACAAGAATGTGACGTGAAATTTTAATGTAAAAAGATCGAAAGTACACCCATACGGTACGGTAAGGCGGTATCGTCTTAAAACTGTAAAACCTCATCTGTCCTCTTGTGAGTCGAGTTGTCCGCCTCCCATTTGTCTCATGCATTCAGTGTCAGAGTGTATTGTAGACTATGCGTTCGTGTATTGTGACATAATTTTATTTTTAGAAAAAAATGAAAATTTGGGTCGTATTTTTACATCATATTTTTGTTAGGCGTTCATTAAGCACTTACAGTTACAGCATTCATTTTCACGCCACATTTGTGTTTGGGGGTATTTATGCAGTTACGGCGTTTGCTTCACGAGACCCCACATTCTGACATTTTGTTACCATGAAAACAATTATTGCTCTTTCATGCTCTACGTTCCCTGTAAATTAAATTATTCGTTCCCTGTAAATATTTATCAATCTTTTATGGTTATGCTTTTCGATACACCCAGCTTAAGTAATAAGTTTTTACTTTTGTGCAAGAATTTTGTTTTTCTCCCACTGCTGCACTGTGTGATTACAAGATTAGTACCGGTATTTATTCTGATGCTTTCTTCAAGCTTGATTTCATGACGGCTTCCTTTACTGTGTTTCCTGTTACTAGTTCTTTTCACTTTTTGACAATTTACTTTCTATATTCTTCACCAGCAAATTGATTACACAAGATTTGTATTTCTTTTTTTTGATAACGTTACTCATTTGCCATTTTGTTATAAAAATGTACATTGTTTTGTCGTTTCACAAATAATTCACCGGCTCGTTATATCGTGCATTTCGAATTTGTTCCATCAAGTCCATGCATCTGGAACGGATAACTGGCTAACTAATCCCATACGCAACATAAACTGGTAACTGGACGAGAGGCCGTGGTTTGCCATATATGTTTAAGCTGTCTTATCGTCATTCCTCTCCCCCAGGATAAATATGTAAATCTTATCTTACATACAGAAATACAATTAACTACCGGTAAGAACAGAAAAATGTCATATCGTGATTGTAAACTTTATGTGGGAAATTTGGCTTCAAGTTGTACTCGCACTGATCTTGAGAAGGAGTTTGGGTATTATGGTCATCTTGCAAATGTTTGGGTTGCAAGGAATCCACCTGGCTTCGCATATGTTGAATTTGAAGATGCTCGTGATGCCAAAGATGCCGTGAGAGGCCTGGATGGGAGGTAAGCTAGTACCGTAACCTGTAGTCAGGAATTAGCCTATTACAGTATTACACATCCGGACATCAATGTACTGGTGTATGCTGGTATGGCAGTATGGTGCAGGTATCACCTGCAGGTTCTGAATTATGTCAGTAGGCCTATTTGCAATAACTGACTGACTGAATCCTGGACTAAAAAGTACCTTAAAGTACAGTACGGCACACTACAAATCGGGTGACATTGCCCCATTTTACAGATGATCAGACACCCCTCCCTCAGGAGAGACGTCTGGACATTGTTGTCCCTCAATAGCGGTAATAATACAGTATAATGAAGTTGCGCAAAATACTACAAAAAAGCGCAATCTAGTAACGTCATCATTGAATTCATTGGGATAAAATAAGCCGATTTACCGAAGAAAAAATAGAGTTTTAAGCAAAAACCGGCAATTATGGTCATGTGACGGCCGCGATTAATTTAGATTATTATTGAGACAAGCATGGTGCGATATGAAGCATCTGTCTTGGTCCCAGACGCCCCTCGTTTGTGAGACACATGGAGTGTTTGTTTTATTGAGCCAAATGGAGGGAAATTCTTGGAATTTGGATAGTGTGCTGTACTGAAGTAAAATATTAACAACTTACCTGAAAGAGTATCGCTGCAAAGTTTTTAGGTTTGTTTGCGTGTCTCCCTTTTCTTTGAATGAAAGCCAATATCTGAATATAGATTGACAAGTTAATACCCTACAATACAAAAGTAGAAAACTGACCTACTACATTAATACCCAACTCCTGAACTCTACGATTATTATCAAAAACCTCATGCTTCTAGTTATCAATTGAAAATATTGAATATATGGCTATTAATAAAGTACCAAAAAAGTCAATAAGATAAAAAATCATCAATCACTTAATATGGCGATATGGTAACTTATACTGCAAAATTTTGTCATGTCACGGATGTCATATACTGGTACTCACTACACACAAATGACACAATGATTGGTAAGAATTAGACATATCAGCTTGTAAAATTGTTGAAAAGATAATAAGCTCCAATATTATTCTATTTTTTAATTTTCAGGTCATTTATGAATCGTAAGCTTCGTGTTGAAATAGCTCACGGAATGCAGCGATCTCGTGGTGGTGGTGGCGGCGGCGGCGGCGGCGGTGGTCAATGGGGAGGTGTTGGTGGTAATATTCCACATGAACGACGCCGTGCATTTGACCCAAATGACCGATGCTACAATTGTGGTGAATGTGGGCATTATGCTTATGATTGCAGCCTATACAGGCGTCGAGGAGGAGGCGGCCGCAGGTTTGTCTGATATAATATTTATTGCCTCGAATGAATTTAATACATATTTTCACGATTTTAATTTCATCTTCACATACTGTCTGTGCTATCGGTCCTATGAACTTTTAAATAAGAAACACCCGAAACCGTAAAAAGGCTGTTAAAAATAATGAAGTATATCTTACCATACACATCTGATTTCAGGACATTGTGAACTAACCAAAGATATGCTTGATAATACACAAATTTTGCTTTATAAAAGTGTCTTAATTTCCTGTACTTTCCAGAGGTTGAAAAACCTTTTATAGATAAAATTAAATCTCAAATATGTAAAATAAATCAGTGGGATTGAAAGTTGCAACAGACTATATATGTAGTTCTAGCCAACATTTTTTTCTACAGCACTTTTTTATTTTTGTGTTCACTTAAAAAAGCGATATTTAATTACGGCGTAGACCTCCAGTCAAATCCCCTTTTTTTGATCTCGTTGACATTACAGTCACATACAGCATAAAAATGTACCTTGTTCTAAAGGTTTTTATTGTCTCATAGAATCGATATAGATCATACGTGTGAGAACTGAGTATGACAGATTCAGACTGAACGAATTATGAGAGGAGATACTCAGATTCATTCCTCTTGAAAGTGAGGTGGTTTCGTACACTGTGAGAGAAAAGAATTGAGCTCACAGAATGACAGAACTTTTTAGTAATTTTTTTCCAATATTCTTCCTAAGTATATTTTATCAAACTTTTGGTAATATGCCTTGGCTTATTTCCATTACACATATTGATCATGAAAGGGTAAGAAATTCTGTTAATTTTTGTTGCATTCGTCCACAACTATGATGGTGTAATTGACGATTGGCTTGAAATCATTCCATGTTTTATTCAAAATCTTCAACATTTTAAAGTTAAATACCGGTAATCTGAAATGCATGAACACCATTTCGAAAATCTCTGCACGTTGGTGCTAGGTTTTTATATAATGTAATGCCAGCGCTAATTGGTTCTTTCATACCAGGTCTCGCTCGAGGTCCAGAAGTCGTGGTCGTCGCAGCAGAACTCGCTCTCGATCAAAAGAAAGAAGAAGGCGATCCTACTCAAAATCGCCAAGACGAAGCTATTCTCGTTCACGATCCCGCAGTCCTCGTCGGAGTCCAAGTCGCTCACCTCGGCGGAGTAGAAGCCATTCCCATAGCAGGTAAGATATTAAAATTAAAGCCTGTTTTTTACTTGACTTGTGATAGATAAATTACAGCAAAAACTTGATAACCGATTAGCATTGATGATAAGAGTGTGAAGCTAAAATATTATGGTATTCAACTAAAGTTACCCAAACCACATTTTGGCATCTATCACTTCTATATGGTAGTAAATCTGGTAATACTATTGAAAAGAAGGTTTATGAATTTAGAAGGAAAAAAAAGAATTTGAAAAAATTATTTCGCTTTGTAGATCGAGGTCTGGAAGTCGCAAAAGATCTGAAAGTCCGCAGAGGAATGGTCAGAGAAGTCGATCTGGATCCAGATCAAGAAGTCGCTCACGATCTCGTTGAAAAATTCGATTTTTAAAAATTGAAGATGGTGATTCATATTAGTTGTGAATATCTCATTGTTTCATTACGTACTGTAACTATACTGGTTTGCTAAAGCGTTCAAGAAACTTGTCAGTCACATTTTATTACCGGAAAATACTATTTTAATTTGGGTTATCATTTATTGAAGCACATTCTTGTGTATTATAATCTTATTCCTGGTGCGCAAGTCGATTCCTGGTTTTTCTTATTTTACTATTAGCAAGACTGACTGTTAAGTAAAACGTTATAGCAAATTTTATCTGGATTGTGAATACATTTTTGTTACTTATAATACACCAAGCATCTCGCTCTGGAGTGGAAGAATTAGAATGAAGTTCGAAGTTTTCGGTGCTTCCGAATGGCAAACTTGATTCGCTTCGTTGTATTACGCCTGATAATGGGCTGGGTTGATAATTTAATATTGCTTTTGGCAGTGAACAGGAGTCGTAAAAATGTTTCACCGGGTCGACCGAGAAGGACAACGATAAAAATTTTAATTGGACGTTAACTTTGTCGTATGTGTAGCGGATATTAAAATATTGCATCTTCATAGTTGGTTGATTATAGCATAGGTTCGTCGACTAAAACGTCAATTTGTGGAGTTTTCGAGTTAAATGAGTAAATTTGAATGTTTTGGACCGTCATATCTCGCGACGTTAACGCTGCACCAGTGGGATCTCTGATAATAGTTTATTCCGTTAATGAACCAACCCCACATCTGGGAATTCGCATAGGTGAATTCCGAGAGCAGCACTAGATATTTTAGTCTAGTGATAATTCGGTGGCCTCCTTCGTATAGTGGTACATATATTATAGAAGTGTCCTATTGACAGAGGATTTGATTTTTCAAGCGGCTGCACAAATATTGCAATTCCCAGTCAAAGCTACGTTTATGAAAAGCGTGCGCGAATTAAGATGCCAATTACAAAAATTTGGAATACACAGAACGGAAGGTCAGGAAAGTTTCTAATACGGAAAATAAGTTTGAGTCATGAGACATAAAGGTACTGCATGGTCAATCTCACTTTGCGGCATAGAACTTTAGTGAAAAAACATGTAAAGATGCTCGCGAGTCTCAATTTATAGCTTCCAAAACTGTGTTACGGCACGCTAATGTGTCTCTAAAGTTCACCATTTGACCATAGCTAGCTCTATAAAATGTTTCCTCCGCATGTATTTGAACTGAATTTTATGGCTAAGAGATGATGCAGCGTGAAAATACATCAAAACTGGTTTAGGCCATCATAAATTGCCCGACTGTGTATCCTAAAAAAAAAACGATTTATAACAGTGGTTCTTAACCTTTGCGAGTCTGCTGAACCACTGCGCTATTCTGCAAGATCCCGTCGAACACTAAACTGATAAAGCAAAAATTGCAACGTTGGTAGCGCAGAAATAGAGATACCACTGAGCGTCATATTGAGGTCGTCCAGAATGGATGATAGGTTTAACTAAGCAAAGCTCTGCAATGAAATGATAATTTCCATAAATTTATCAATTGGTGAAATTCAAACACGCCCTGATTTTATATTGATATATGTACACTTTCTTCCCGTCTTCGACTTGTTCGTAAACTTGAGTTACAGATACAGATTGAGTTATAGATATTTGGCCCGCCTGCGAAAAAGGGTGCACACCCCTGGTATAGATAGAAGTACACCTGGATAGGGTTTTGTTTTTTTATCAATTCTAAAAAAAACATCGTGTTTTAAAACAAGGGCTTGTTTCAGATCAAAATTTTTCTGTATTTTTTATTGAAATACCCCTTGCATCGCCGCGAAACTGCGCCAAAACGTTGCATTCTGGCAGCTGCACACGCAGCCGGAATTATATTTTCAAAAATGTAAGTAAAATTTTTTATTTTGACTTTTACCACTAATGCGTACATTTATCGCCACTTTATATCTCCACCAAAGTCATAAGATTTTACCCGGAATGTTTAGCCGAGATATCAGAGGGACGCTTTGAGTATAAGAAAAATCATGTTAATTAGCTCACGAGCCTACTACAAAAAGCAATTCGATCAAGTGCAGCCCTTTGGCAAAACGTGTGGGTTGCGATAATGAGGAATTTGCTTATATCGGCGGTAATCTACTGATATGAACGATGAGACACCCTAACCTAGCCAATGTTAATTGTAGGGGTTCTCTGATGCAAAGACGCCACAACTAATCTGTTATGACGCCTTTAATATGGATTTTGAGGTCATGTATTGACATTTTTTCTCATAAAATGAACTCATTGTTAAGGTTAATACTGTTCGGTTAATTTATGCTTAGCATATATACTTTGTTTTTAGGGTTGAAGTGAGTTTTTCAAGGTTATACAAACTCATTTATTCGATCGCATTTTAATTTTAGCAAGGTGGTTTCATCGCAGCAGGGTCGTTCACGTAATGGCTTATCGGTTGCGTCTTACTGCGCCAACCCCTGAATTACAGCTTGAGAAGCACATGCATGAGACTCTATCGATATTTGTGGCGTTTTGAAAGATTTAGTGCAAATAAGAAGCGCTTGGCAAATTTTTCATCCATTTTTCTTCAACCTATTAATACAAAAAAATCAAATAGTACAGCCGTTTTGAACAAAACAGGCAAAAATACTTGATTTAAAACAATTCTTTTCGAACAAATCCATACACCTGGACAAATGACATCTGTTACGATATGAGATTTAGTGCACTAACTTCTAGGGTGTAACAGTCATTGACATGCCCGCTAAACTTTTTTTGATGCGCGAAGCTACACACAATTAAGCTATATTATGAGTTGTTTAAGCGTATAAGTTTGTATATCTGCGATGAACTATAGGTAATTGTGCATAGTTAGCAGGTTAATGATACGCATTCAATTCAGAGGACCTTCGTCGAACTCCTGCAACAGCGCCATCGAATTGTAGGGGTTCGACTGAACCCAGTGATTAAGAATTTGAATAAGCTTTAAGGGTTGCACCTGCAAGAAGCAGACGACAATGCAGCAATTTCGAATGAGCGGGTGATAATACTCTCCCGGTATAGCTATGCCGTGTCGATGGAATCGAACAATTCCACCCGAAGTATTGAGGATGGCCTGGAGGTGCTATTGTGAGGAATTTCATCCCATATTAAAAAAATTTATGCAGGCTTACCCACTCCTGAAAAAGTGGGCGTCTCGCTATCAGGACTTTTAGTGTATCACGCTATCACCTGTATCATTTGTTCATCGTGTCCAACTTGTATCACCTGTCCCACTTGCATCACATGTCCCACTTATCTCAGTGTATCACACGTTCCAGCTGCCCCACGTGTCTTACGCCTGCATCCCGTGACCCATTCGCCCAACACTTGTCCAGCGGGACATGTGGGGTAAGTGAGACACTGTTTGGTCCGTGACGACACAAATAAATTCTGATCGAGCTTTAAGCTTGATAGCATTGTAATATTACATGGCGGGAAGTGGAAAAGACACGATGAAATGGTCTTTGATCGAGCTTGTGAGCATTGTATAATAAAATACTCGATCAAAGACTCACCACCTGCTCAACCCAGAGCCAACTCTGTACAAGCATGATTTTCTAGCTGTTCTTTTCACAAATTCGCTCTGAGATTGGCTTTAAATCGACAACAAAGTATGGTTGTGTTCATTCAACTGTAAGTACAAGGCTCTGTACAATTATCTACTCAAAAGTACAACGGTGTACCATTTACTTATTTCTCTGAACTAGTATTTAAAATGGCCATGCTCATTTATTCATTCGCTCAGACGGATCTAATAAAGAGGCAACTACACAATTGTTACTTTCACATTTTCTCTCCGAAATAGACGCTGTAGAAGCCGCTACTTAAGATATGGACTTCCTTACATTACCCTGTACAGGTAACGTATGGCGATGTTTTTATATACGAACTAAGCTTCTTACGAGCGACTGTTGAAAAGTGTGTGATTGCTCATCCACTAACTAAACTAGGATCTTTACGGGCAATTACTCGTGACTATCGTGGTGATCCTTTTGCGAAGATGTTATCGAAGAAAGAGATAATATGTTAATAAACATCGCCATACTTTTGTGTAGTACTTTGTATGAGTCTAATTTGGAACAAATGTGTAAATGGATACCCAATCGCTTTAGCAGCTGCTAGCAACGATTTCTAGTTATGACGTACAAGTAGATGGGTGAAGATTTGCACCTTCGATTAATGGTTAGAATTAGATCATGTTTTGATGTACATTTTATTGTCATTATTTGAGTCTCGCAATCAATTCACAACGTAAATGAATCTGCAAATGGCGAACTACAACCCAACAACCTTATTTCAGCTGTTTAGTGGATTCATTTTTGACTGATAATCTTGTTGAAGCCGTGAAAAGTTGATTGCACAACATAAAACGTAATCAAGGATAATATTGCACCAATTGCTGTCAAATTATGTGAAACATTTTCAGGGCCCCGCCCAAAATAGTTCGTTCGTTTTTTTTTTTAATATGTCAAGTCATCTACCGAAACAAGCCAACGAGTTCCGAAACTAACTTTCTTTGTGTTGTTTGAGACATTTGCGAAATTTAACGAACGATGAATGGCAATGAGGTGGTATTGATATATATGTTGATAGATGTAAGACACGAAACTTGATACCTCACTACACATTCACTCAACGTGTCGGTGATTGCACATATTTTTATAATGTGTTTTGATACACTCACTTCCAACAAGACTTTCCTTTAACCTAAACGTTTCACGTTCATCTTTGCCTACCTAATTTATTGTGTCCTGGTTCAGTTGGAAGGCGTGGGGTATGAACCCGAGATGGGTACCATGCGATACCAATATAGTTAATTTTAACGCCCTAACCAATAGGCTTCTGCCCTCCATAATTGAACAATAATTTTTTTAGTAACAACATACAATTGCGACGCGACATTGAAAAGAATTGCCGCTTCGTTGCTATTTGTACGAGACGGCCTTGCGCCGTTGTGTATTGCCTATCGAATGTCTGAAGTTGGTTGCCATTGTCGTCACGCCTATGTGACGGTTTAGCGTGAATACATAAAGTATTTTGCTAAACTATTTGCTTTGTTGAGGCTGTGAGTACGCGGCCTAGTAGAATGTGTAAGCCATGTGTCTTCTTGCAGGGTATACAAACGGTAGAAATGAAATTTGTTTTCCTTTTTTACCTATCGCAGTATCGTAAAATAGTTAATGAACTTGATTTTCCTTGCAAGGTAAAACACCAAATTCAAGATATCAATTTGCAATGGTAGAGCGAGCCGATGTCTCTTCGATTTGTAACTTGAACCAATGCAAGGTATGTGGCATTCTTTTTCTGATTAATGGCAAAAAGGTGGACTAAACATCTTACAGATTTTTAGCACTGTTTATTTTATTTGAGAAATCTGGAAATTGGAAATTCAATTAAAATAATTTATTATCCTCATATTTATCCTTAATTTTTGAATATATTTAAGTGGTTTTTATACAGTTATAAGTGGTTATGGAAGTGTTTAAATGGAGTGATCTGGTTTATTTTGTCCAGTCCAATTACAATCCAATTCCACTAGTTAGAAGATCGAATGTAGTCACCTGCCATTTCGAAGCTAAGCCAATAACATATTGTCATTCCATAGGTAAAAAGACTACTTGCCCAAGGCACAAGACAAGTATTGCAAAATTGGTTTGAATCGAGTAATATTTATATTTAAACACCACTGAAGTTGAGTTTAATGTCTTTGAGAATAATAATAAAAAAAAGCTTCAAAAAAAAGAATTAATGCTTCATTCTCAATAGTATTCTTGTATAGAAATGTGTCTTTGGTAGTATATTTTTGGTGATAGTAATACCAAGAATGCAATCGTTTGATGTGAATTTACAATTGCAAAGTTAGAATTACGGACACTTGATCATTGATATGTCATGCCTTCTTAACAAGATAGCATTTTTCAAATATATAGACATGACCGCGTCCGCAATCCATAGGTAAACTTTGTTCCAATAATGTGTAGAGGGTGAATATCAAGAAATAGTTTTTGTTCAAAGCAGTGTATGTTTTTTATCTATTGGCAATATAAACTATATTATTTGGCTTATCATCATACATATGACGCTAATTACTTCCTGTAATAGTAAGTTGCAAAGTTATGTAAAATGACACACAACTATTTTGCTCGATTGAGGACCATTTGGCATTTATATTCAATATTTCTCATGCCATGAGTGCTTGAAGGACATTTTCAATAGAACTGTGCGATCTGTTACAGACTTTTTCTATTTTATTATATCTCTGAAAAAATTTTTTAAATAATGGTATATTTTCAATAACTTATTTTTGAAGAAACCTTTTCATATTATTTTAACTGTGTCAGTAAATTCTAAACAGTGAATCACTGGTCTTAATATAAAATATAAAATAAAGACAATAACAATATGCAATCATTTATATATATATAGTTTGCTTGCATACAATTTGCATCCAAAACCTAGTATTTCTGATTTTGTTCTTGTATTTTCTTGCTTAAATACTTGATACTACGGTAACTCTCTTGGCATCCAAACAAAAAGTCAGAAATTATAATAAAGAAAGTAGACACATTATAATTTCCATTTGTTATAAATATATGACATGACCTTAAGACATAGCATTATGTAACTCAAATTGAAACAATGGAATAAATCTCAAGAATGTAATCACTGACAAATCTTTGTTTCCTAAGTGGGGTTAAATTTGTGAATTGTATAGGATTATGTATATAATAAACATATGACAACATTCTCATTTTGCATTTGATTTGGTCTAAGAGAGATTACCTACGAGCCAATATGAGGTTGTTATTAGTACAAAAATGCTCAAAATGAAAGACATCTATTTGCAGATTGTGACATGAAAGCTGTAAATTGTTTTAAGGTCATGTATTAAGTGCCGTAGGTCATGTCAATATTATTTTCTAGAAATCACTGCTATAGTGACTATTGTTTTTAACTTTCACCGTGGTTGGGATGGGGTTGGGGGGTTATCGTGCGATTTAGTGTGAACAGATTGAAATGGATGCAAATTTTGATGAAAAAAAAATGATCGAAGCCTATATATTATTCGTTCATACGATAGTTTTACAGATATGCCATCAGGGTAATGAATTTCGAATAGATGAAGTTGATAAATCAATTGACTTGATGAAATTCTTGTTACATGTTCTACATAATATTATCTAATACATTTATACTTTATAATGAGTAGAATAAGTATGTGCTTTATTTCCGAAACACTTTTTAGCAGTCAAGAAAAACTTCATAAATCTGAAAGCTACTGAGGGCGAATTTGCATGATATGAACATTGTATCTAATCATTGTCATACCGGCCTTCTCTTTAGTCAAAGATAATTTGTGTGCCAATAAAATATTTATCTAAATATTTCTTTGTAATTTAGGGGTCCCGTAATTTTGCGTTGTATTATTTAAAAAAAAACAACTAGAAACATACGTTGGACTGAATTTTACTCCAAGCTTGATATCTATTCATAGCTAATATGATTGAGGAAAGATTTATATGGAAATTTATATGATTTATTTTTACTATGTTTCTAATATAATATTGTGGAATATATCTAGAGATAAATTTGTATTTAATGTATTTGATTTATTTAATAATGACCAAATGAGTATTGGTTTGCATAGAATTTCTTCATAAAACTCAGACATTACCAGGACATCCGAGTATTTGTAGAATCACTTTGAGCTATATTACTCCTAGAATTGCATTGTAAGATCATTACAGAAAACACAAAAATTACCTAATTCATTGAAGTTCAGAATTCAACTAATTGAATTACATTTGTATCAGATTATCGCACTTAATAGCTTCCAATCTGATATTTGCAATTTCTGATTTTTTCTTATATCATATATACTATTTAAAGTTTCTGGACTTTGAGATGCAAACATATTAGAGTATCAATTTTTGATTATACATGGTGTCCAAAAAGTTTCACCCGATAATAAAGTCTTTATAATCAAATGTTATTTTTTTTTTCAATTTCAAAAAGAAATATAGTCAACCTGTTTTTAATTGGTTGTTATAGATGTTGAATGTTCTAGTCCCCATTTATCATACAACCAAATTTATTCAAATTTGCAATTGGTGATGCTATGAAATTGGACGGAACTTTTTGGACACCCTGTACAATGGTTGTATAATCTTGAGACAATTTTTTCTATTATTCGGTAATTTGTATTTGAATTGTAGTCAATTTTCAACATTTTTAATCTATAGCATAAATTATGCTCATAACTTATTTCAATGCTAGGGATTGTATGTACCATAGCATGCTATATTCCACAATAAAATATTGGGGTTCATTTTTGATTTTCTATCGTATGATATGATAGTGTTTCCCACCTGAAGGATAGACTTGTTAGTGTTTCATTTTTCAAAAGTAGCAATACAAACATTCATGCTATTATTACACATGCTTCACCATTTTTTTCAGATTTTATATGTTGAAGAAGATGGAGTCTGTGAAGATGTCAGGAATATTTTACTCTCTTGTGATCTTTTTCATCAGTGGATGTATTGCAAACCAAACAGGTATAAGAATGAAATATAGTTTTGAAAAAATCTGAGGTATCGGATATCTGATAAGAGTATAAAATCAAAATTGTTAGGATTGCATTTAACTGATTAAATTTGAAGGCCAATTTTGAAATTTTTTTGATTAACGATATTCAATTGATGATGTTTTGTTACAAACATCATTCATATTTCATTTCAACTGCATTCCTTAGGAATACCAGGGTAATAGTATTAATATTTGAGATCTTCACACATGTGAACAACCTTCTCTTATCATATCTCCAATCAGTACATCTTAATCTTTCCTGACATTTGCATATTATTACTCTTATGATTATTATTATTTATATCTCCATTGCAGTTGTGTACTTTAACCATTTGTTTTTCTTTATCAGGATTTGAAGATAACTGAATCATATTAATAATATCTTGATTTATTTGAGCATTGACATACATCTGCAAAAGGAATTCAAATCTAACTGATAAAAACATAATTCAATACATGTCCTTTGTTGAACTCTTTGTTTGGGTTCTATTCACATAACATGGCATAAATTATAAACCAAGTGTTATATTATACAGAATGTTTATCTTAATATTGTTTGGGAGTTTGCTTACTTGGGTGATATCTGATAATGAGCAGTACCACCTGTTCTTGTTAGCACAGACAAATTTAGCAAGCATGGTCATTGCAATCTCCAGTAGAAAGTCTAGATAAATTTTGAAAGTCTTTGAATATAGTGTACCAACACATTTTGCATGCTGCTCATACTGTACACCAATAATCTAGTATCCATTTGAGCATTTTTGTATGAGGGTAATAGTTTAAGACATAAAAAGCAGGGCAATCTCAGACAATATGTGCTTCATCTCTATGTGAAGGCTACATATTTATTTCAAGTTAAATTTAGCTATTTGATTCCTTTATGGCACAGTTTGTTTTGATGAACTGACTTGACAGAGTTACATGGCCAAACCTTTGCAAAAACAAATCTCACTTGAGATAATTACACACAGAGAATTGTTGCTCTCCTTCCCACCATATGATGTTCATGTAACCAA
This sequence comes from Styela clava, assembly GCF_964204865.1. Lineage (NCBI taxonomy): Eukaryota > Metazoa > Chordata > Ascidiacea > Stolidobranchia > Styelidae > Styela > Styela clava. Next base: position 7,905,653 of record NC_135252.1, read on the forward strand.
TAACAAGTCACAGATTTCTTTGCCATTAAGAAATTGTAAGAGTTCAACATATTATTATCCCTCTATCACCCAAAACGAAATTTCCATACTATCACTTGTAAAGTTTTAAGTCAAAAAGTATTATGTATTGTTCATGATATTACTATCATGTAATAACATGAATAACCTACAAGTGATAATGATAATCAAACTGATACAAGTAGTAGTTGTTCGCATGTGTTTACTTCTTGTTTCAATTACCTAATCTGTCATCATAATTGCATTCTACTATGAATCAGCTCAAGGAAAAATATTTCATGAAATAGTTTTTTATGCCCCTTTTAATATTAGAAAGTCGTTCTATAAATATTTCTTTGAAATCATTTTTATAAGGAATACTTAAAATCATATAGGTGGCATTTATCCATATTCAAGTAAACGGAATTTTCTGACAGAACCAGTCAGTATTATAGGTAAAATTTTGATACAAGAATAAAAAGGGAGGTAATTGTCTGCTACTAAGACCACTTACGTGACAAAATGCTTATTGCTTTCTGTTTACGTACAGAAAGTATCATTGTTCATTTTCATTACATGCTCTAAAAGTCTAAATCATTTAGTGCTTCTTTATTTTAAAATTTCTAGATTTCATGAATCAAATATATACAATATCATTTACCTAAGTAAGTAGGCTTATTTTTGAAATTTCAGTATGTTTCAAACCAGCTCATGCTTTTAAACAATTATCTATTGCAAGTATGTCTGTGGGTATTTATAACCATTCTGACAACTGACATTTATAGAAAGAAAATCAGTAATGGGATTTTTCAATTACAATATTCAGATGATATAAAACTTCATGTCTCCCCACATGAGATGGCTGTTGAACCTGGTTCTGATATATCTATCAAATGCAATTCTTCGTTGGCAATACACAGGGTAAACTTATTATTATTATTATTATTGATTTATTATTTATGCATGGTATATTATTTTTGAGCTGGCTTACAAATAGATTTGTTCCTTATAAATTTGTGTGTAAAAATATCATGTATGTAAAAAGTATGTTCAAGAACATTGCAAGTTCAGCATTGTTGAGAAAATTTTGATAACAATATTTTTCCTCTGAATCGCCATTAATTGGAATTATTTTTTGAACAACTGTTTTCTTGTTTGTGTTCATGTGATTTTACTGGTATTCATGAGTTGCTAAACATACTCAGTGGTTTCCTACAGCCTTACTTATAAATGATCTTTTTCATTTTCAGGTGAACACTTTTTCTGATCAAAAATAAAATTATGATACATACAATGTATTTACAGTGGTAATTTTTGCTTATTCCAATGTCAATCTTTTTCTTTATAAATCTTCAGTTCTATTGGAGTATTCGTGGAAAAATTGTTGATATGAAGTTTGTACAAAAGCTGGATGATCATTCTATGATAGTGAGCAAATTTGTGTATTCAAATGTATTTAGTAAATTTTAATAGTGTGTTACAATCATGCAGTTGAAAATACATAAAGATCAGAAAAGGGGAAAAATCCAGAGAAAAATGAATTTTTCACTTTTTTCCCCATTCAATCAACTGAATAAAAAAATCCATTTTCATTTTTCTAGTTATGAGTTAATAAAATATCAATAGGACAAGTCAGCTAGATGGTTCTCAACCGGGGACCTTGAAGCAGTTCAAGGGGGGCCACGGCACAAGGCTAATAATAATTGATGATAAAGCGACTTCGATTGCATACTTTCCTTTCAAAATAAAATTCTTCGTTTAGGCGTTCACTGCAGTTTCATTTTCTAAATAGGTTATTTGCGATCTCAGGGTGTATTCACTTTTTTGTGCATAGATTGTTTGATCATAATGGAATTTGAAATCTACCAATCAAAATAGTGCGCAAAAAATGCATTTGTGAATTCCTAATGCCCAAAATACGAAAATGGAACGACACTTATGTTGGCTTTGGCTTTACCAAAGTAAATCGAGATGACATAGAATGTGCTCAATGATTGCTCATTGCATGCAATGAGCAATGAATCATTACGTCCATCTAAACTCCAAATCCACAGTGACAAAAATCACCTTCCGATGAAAGACGTTGGCATCGGTTTCTTGGTTGCTAAGCAAGTTAGATTTGACAAGGAGGCAACATTGACCAAGTTCGGGCTTCTGTCTGAGGAAAAGCCCACTCTTGAATGCAATTATGAAGTGACATATCAGATTCCTACCAACTACTTAGCAAGAAAGCTTCTTCACTACTAGTTTAATTTGCTGCAACTTATCTGTGCGAATCTGGTTCTTCTGATCTTGTTACCATCAAATCAAAATCTAGAAACCATCTTGATGTTGACAGCGACATTCGTCTGGCTGTATCAAAGACGGTGTCTAATATAAGGAGCCTCGTCAGACAGTCCCAAGCGCAAGATTCTCATTGATTGTATACTAAAAAGCTTTTAGTTTCTTGTTCGTGGTTTGCTTCTGCATTAAAGATCATAAAAACATAATACAATCCAACACGATTAGTTTTTTGAAATGGTGAACAGGGGGGTCACATGTGCAAAAAGGCGCCGGAAGGGGGCCACGAGCCATAAAAGGTTGGGAACCACTACGTTAGATTATGAAAATAACGTCAATAAATGTTTTATTGTAAGTGCAAAGTTTGTCCAAAGTCACATGGAATATTTTTTTCAGCTAAATTTGAAAAATGTGGGACTAGATCCAACATATGATTTTCGTCAAAGTACAGATGTTGTTTGCACTGACAACTATTACAGTAACGGATGTACAGTAGATGTTGGTTGTAAGTATACCTTTGTAATGTCGTCATATGTTTCAATGAATACTCATTATAGTATATTAATGGCCAATTACTTATTGTTGTTCTGCTTTCCTTGAGATTCCTGACACAAATTTCATTGTAAACTTATGTTGTCTATTATGGTAGGATAGGATAGGATTTACATATTTATCCCGGGGAAGAGAAAAGCCGATAAGACGGCTTATCCATATGGCGAACCACGGCCTCTCGTCCGGTTACCATTCCAAGTCGGGTATGGGATTAGTTTTACTGTATTGTTTGTTTTCGGAAGCATGGACTTGGTGGTGGAGGAATCCGTAACCGACCAGCAGTTACGTGAACCACCCAATGACGACGAGGAGTCCAGCAATCCTCTCGCACATAACCATCCCTGCATGGGATTCGAACCTGCGAACCCACGCAGAGTAATTAGAGGTGCGGAGGCGAGCTTATTCCTAACGCTTAGCCCGTTGAGCCACACCGCCGCGCCGTAATTACTGTACTTCATAGATGCAATTAAAATTAGAAGTTAGAAATAGTGTTATTATTTAAAATATCTGAGTTATGAATAAAGGATATTGTTCATACAGATTAATTTTAAATTGATAAATTAGCTAATTTCAAATAGACGGCCTTTGATTTACTGGTAATGTTGAAGTAGTGTATATTTTGCTTGATTTGAAGACAATCTTTTTTGATTTGAGTCTAACTGATTAATATGAAATATAAATCTGGCAATCTTGAACATCAAAAATTTCTGATCAGATGTTGTTAGAAATATACATTGTTTTAAAAGAAACTCTATATGATATTGTTTTTTGAGGAATATATCTTTAGCTTAAGTTTGCCTATATTGCTATTTCATTTAAAGATGGTCCAGTAGCTCCAGAAGTTCAGTGTTTGATGCAGAATTTAAATGATCTGCATTGTAGATGGTCATATCTCGATAAGAGAACAGAGAGTCATCTAAACTGGCAGCATGAAACTACTTCAACTACTACATACAAAAGTTCAGGTTGGAGGTAAACTTTGTTTATATTGGTATATTCTGCTAACAACAGCTTGAAGCGTGTCTACCTTGTTTTAGTGACTATAGGTATTTGTCCCCGGGTACGTTTGAATACATGTGCTTTTTATTACCATAAATTGCGTTCATGTATACTTGCATCTACAATAGCCAATTTTAACATTGAGGTCGGTAGATGCGTATTTGGTCTTTTATTATTTTGAATAAACTTTGGATGTATTTACAACACCCTGTACAATGCTAAAAGTTTGTTGTAATGGATAGGTTTTGTGTCAGCATGTTTGGTATAAAATGACCAGTAAAGCAACTGTAAGCATTGTTGTGGAAATGTGCATAGTTGCACAAACACAGTACAGAGGTAATAAAAATTAGTGCATACCTCAGTATACATACCTTAGTGTATATGTTTATAGATGAGTCCCAGAGTGTATTCAGAGTGTAATTGTCATTTCAGTCCAACTTCAACAGGGCTGTGTAAAGAATCAACAGATGTGAAAAAATCAAACTTTCATGGGTCATGTGTTGTCAGAACAAAGGATGATTTGAGATATTGGAAAAATATGGAAATTGAAGTTGTTATATCAAATGTTATGGGGGAAAATTCATCTGTACTAGTGTTTACTCCAGAAGACAATGGTCAGTAGTGACAAATTCTCCATTTTATCTATGAATGTAACAAATTATCTTACATTCGATGCGGAACATGTGGCTATATTTGTTGTGTTTTATTTTATTGTAGTACAATTTTCCATCGGCACGCAAATGTATATATTGACATACAATTTTACCAATCGGCACACTAGAAAGAAAGCGTTGCCAACCCCTGATCTACAACCTCATTCGATGGTATCCTGTTACGAGAACTCATGAATGTCATAATACAAAAATGGGACATAATAGCAGGGTGTGTCACACCATCCTTGCGGGTGTGAGCAGTTGTTTTCATAGTTTTCACTTTTGTTTGAAATCGTTGTTTATCCTCTGTCTTTTATTTCTATTTATTGTGTAACATAATTTTTGGGGGTTAATATGACCTAACTTGATTTTGACTATGACAGTTTTGGGGAATTATGATGACCTAATTTGAGTTTGACTATTACAGTTATTACAATCTACAGTTTCCACAGAAATGGCAGTCAAGCCTCTTATATTACATACATAGTTTACTTTTCCGTGAGATGCTAATTTTACTGAGAATGTAGTAAAGTACATTTTCATTGTTTTGTAATTTATATACCGGTACTCAAAATTTTGTTAAATCAATCTACAGTGATGTTGTCTCCACCTATAATGAATACATCTATAACAAGGCAAGGAAATGTAGGTGGAACAGTACAGATTGAAGCAGTTTATTCCTCTAGTCCGGAAACTCATGAATACCTCCATCGATATTGCGCAAAGTGCTATAGACTCCAAGTAAGGCAAAATTAATGAGTGATGTACAATTCAGTTCATTCTAATAATATCGCTGGAAAATTGATAGAAATCCTCGAGAATAAAGATAAAATCAGTGTTTTAACATTTTTGAGACAGTGGTTTTCATACTTATTTTACATGCCACATTCTCATTGTAACAAAATTATGTTATCCAATTTTTTTCTTTTTATGAAAAGTTAAAGGTAGCTAAAAACTTTATTTCAAAACACTTCATAGATCTTTTTGTGGGCACAAAATGCAGTTGGTATTTAATTAGTGACTATAATTAGAGTTGGTATATAGTAGCCACTGAAGTAGAAGTCTGTGAAATGTATTATTTGAGCACATGCCTCAGTCATTTCAGTACGGCTCAATTACAAACATATTATGGTATATAGGTAGACTATAGCCCACAGAATGAGACATCCCAATTCTGAAAATTCTATATTTGAATAGATGATCTTCATTCAGAATTTTATCTCCAAGCAATACCGATTTTGATTACACCAATACCCAAAAATTACATTTCACGCCATAATTAAGGCAACTTGTATTGATTTAGTGAGAATAGCAAAGATTTGCAATTTTTGTGTCAACAAATCTAGGCACAAACCGTTGTGTTTAATGCTTGTATCTTCACACCACTGTGACACTGTGTTGGGACAGTTGGGACTGGGAGTATACTCACAATTTTTACGTGATTGAACAAAGACATGACCTGATGATTTTACTGTTTGTATTTTAACACTGCTGTGATCGTGACAGTATATATATATGTGTATCCTTATGAGTATATTATTGCTGAATGTTTTTAAAGAATTATTATGAATAGATTGTCATATACACCATAATTGAATCAAGTCAATTGATAAATTGATACAATAAGGTATAAAAAAATTATAAAAATCGAATTGTTCATCTTGCTATTGAATGATGCAACTCAATATGGTATCAATTTGAATAAAGGTTGTTTGTGCGTGGTATAGATAAACAACATGATTAGCCAATTTTTTTGAACATAAATTGTTCACATTGCTTTTTGTATGCAAATCCTCAGCTGATCCTCTTGCTTTAACACCTTAGTGTTATTGATTTATTTTATCTGCTTATAATATGATGACTCGCTTCATTAATATTTAATCATGTCAAGGTTATTGTTATGTATTGTCTGATGGTATGTGTTTGATGGATCGATGATAAATTCTTTTTGGGGTGAGATTTTCAAGTTTATTCCTGTTTCAAACACCAAAAATTTATATAGCGTGTAATCTAATATTGATCTTATGGTATTTTAAACATTGTAGCTAGATTTTTAATAATCAAACTGAATGGTTACATAACGTGGAGCACTTCAGTGCATATGCACAGTTAAGAGTCGGAAAGCATTGCGCATATAGTGTAGTGTTATGGACTGTGCTTGGATATCAATGCAATCTTTGACCATGTGACAATCAGTATCTCTTGGCATATCAGAGGTCAACCGTAACTTTACTCATAGATAAATTTTTGTTACAATGTGAATGCGTGTGACCTTGCTTTGAGAAAATTGTCTTGAAAATGTCATCCTGTATGTGATGTTGTGCAAGGAATTGTGAAATGAATCCTTCAACATGTTTTTATTTACAAGTTTAACTTTTTATCATTTGTCCTGTTTGTGTTTTTTTTATGAACTGCTGAATCTGCACATTTTTATGAGCTCATTTTACTATTATTCCATAAATTGTATATTCTCATCTAGAACAAATCATTCAAACCAAATCTATTTATCTACAATCACATGTATCGAATCAACCGATTACACTGAAACCCTCTGCCCAATAATACTGCTCCCTATTTCAATATTCCATATATATATCTCTATATTCAACATTCCACATTTATATGATCAAATATTAATTACCATAATTAATAAGCTTTTTTCACAGAAAGTCACCATATATTAATATTATACATGGCAATCTTTTATTTTGTTCAGGTTTCTTACAAAGAGATCCAGGATGATGTTGATGAGAAAAGTATAAAGCAGTATGATGAAAAGGTCTTGAATTGTTACTTTTTTTGTATATTTTTCTAATTTTTCTGTACCTTTTAATAAATTCAATCCTCTGTATCATATAAAAATTTATGGTATTTTATTCTAGATATTCTGGCAACAGTGGTCTCAAAACACATCTGAAGATGATCACCTGAATCGAAATTTAATGAATAGATCTTCATTCATTTCTGTTGATGCTCAAAAGGTCTGTTCAGCAATTTGATAATATTAGCTTCTCAATAGAGGTCCTGTTGCTGTAGTATTATCCATTTCTGCAGCGCAAGTTTGATTTTTGTTATATTAAATTAGTTTAAGAGAAAAATAAATCAGTTTTTATCATTGAAACTGGAATTAAAGCCATGCCGTCACCTATTCTGAAATGGAGTTTTCAAATGAACGCAATGGTTTTGTGGAATAAAAAAATTAAATTTGTGGGACAGAGAACTTGCCATTGAACTAGAAGTTTCACATTCATTTAAAATACTATTCTATGTTTTATTTGTAAATTAAGCTATAGATTTCATTATCAATTTTAATTAATAAGAAATCTAATGAGATAAACCAAATTGGTGAACCATATATGGCAATTGTTTTTTCCAAGATGATCTTGCACTGACCTGCAGCATATTGTTTGTCGCTGTCATTTTCCTAACAAACTTCAACATTACAATCGCAAAGACGAATTTGCTGAAGTTCAAATTTTTTTGCAATACTTATACTATTAGAATGCAATAGAACAGGGGTTCTCAACCTGGGGTTCGCGAACCCCCAGGGGTTCATGAGAAGATTTCCAGGGGTACTTGGATGACAGTCGAGTTTTTGTATGTTGCTGTTTTTTTTATATCCTTTATTACTATCATGAGAAAATGCGTGCCCATTGAAACTAGACGCCAATCGAAACTAGATTTTCCCTGATCTTGCGTTGTTGTGATTGTGATGCAACAATGTGAAATTCAAGGCTTTACGTAAAAACTGTGAAATCTCTAAATACAGTGTGCTGCGAGCATTGGAGAAGTGATTATGCTTATTGAAACTTGGGAAAGATTTTAAGAATTCATTAATTAGGCAGACGACAAGGGCAATAATATCAACAAGACGATTTAATTTAGTTACATATGGTCATTAAATTGGTGTCGCAACAAATTGTTAGTCAATATATCAGTATATCACAACTTTGTTCGGTGTCTGATTACCGGGGGTTCGCATCGATTGTTTCGTGACTCGGGGGGTACTTGACAAAAAAAAAAGGTTGAGAACCCTTGCAATAGAAGAACAAAAAATTTTTAATCTAGGCGAATGATGGTCGATTTTACAAAGTTCCAAAGTTTACGTATCAGTGAAAATGCAATATTAATTGGCTATGTCCCTATCTTTTTACAACAACTCAATTATTTTATTTGTGTATCTATTTTTAGTTGTCAATCCATAATCTGCCTGCAAACACAAGGTATATTTTCCAAGCTAGATGGAAGGTTGGTGGTGAAGACTTTTCCGGTGTTTGGAGCCTCAGCACGTTCTTTGTAACCAGAACAAACAACTTGGAGCCTCCTGCATTTTTTCAATCAGCTCTCTTATTCTTTAATTGTTCGTATTACTTGGATAAATAATTAATTTTCATCTAGTTTTTGTAATTATTCATTGACTTTAAGCATCATACAGCAAAGAATTGAATTTTAGAAATAACACTGTAAAAAAACTAAATTAAAATGACATAATTGAACTATTTTAACCACAACATAATTTTTGATTTTTGAAAAATGTATAAATTTTTAATAAATTTTGAATTACGGTAACAGCAACAATACAATCTTACTGATATATTGAGCAAGTACAAAATTTAATTGTAAGGATTATATTGCACAGCTCAATTCTTCCCATTTTTGTACATTGAAATCCATTGAGAATCGAAATTTATTTTAGATCATTATTGCATTAATTCAGTTATAATTTTCAATTTTTCAGACAATTCTTGTTCTTCCCTATCTTGTAATTATCCTGATGAAAGTCAAACCACCAACCATCAATTTCGTCCAATTCTATTTTGGAAGCATGTTAGTTAATTTGACTAATGCATGGCTTGCTTTTACTTTCATTATTATAGCATTAGAAAATGGATTTTTGTGTGGCTTCCTTCAATAATAGAAGTTGTACTATAAACAAATTCATGAGTGCCAGTTATGGGTGTCTTCCAATATCTTTAATGAGTTGTCTCGTTCTATAGAAGCATTTTTCATGATCGACCAAGTAGACCAGGCATTTGTTCTTTGCTATGTGATCTCATAATTGGTTAACACAGGAATATTCAGACATCTATATGATGGCAATTAGAATCATTGAATACTTGATTTGATTCTCTCATTTTAATGAAAACACAATCATTTCAATGTTATGAGTTTGTTTAGTATTCATTCAAGAATAGGCACAGCCAATTGAAAAATTATATTACATTTTTTTTCTTTGAAGTGGTCATTGTGCTTAGTAGAGTTGGGTTGTTATTTTGAATAATCAAAATCAATTGAAATAATAATCAAAATATATTGTCATCTATATATGCATATCATAGTAAAATTATGGAATATATTTGCTGACATTAGAAATGCTATTTTATGAACCAAATTGGTGAATGGTCTCATCTTTGATACTGTCATAATTAAGCGTGTGTGGGTATCATGAAAAACATTGTTCATGTGGAATATTTATTTTGCATGTAATTATTTTTCTGTTGCTATTCATGAACAGATTCAGGACTGTTGTGTTAGAGAAAAGTTATATTTGACTAAGGAGCATCTAAAAACCTGGATCTAACTTTTCGGCCAAGCATTGGTAAAAATGTTTGACTCTGACTCTATCTTCTGAATCCGTTATAAGAAAAAGTTTCGACCACCAGAAATTTACAAACCTTTTTTTAGTTTTTCTGAGAATTCCCACATTCCTCGTTCTGATGTTCTTACTTGTAGGCATTCAATTCTGACTCCCAAAACTGTTAGCTACAATTCTTGTCAATAAAAATACTCTGATTCCACATCTCAACTAGTGATGATTTTCATTTATGGCTAAAAACTCATTTACACTACAATATATTTGATGAAATCTCTTCTTCTAAAATTATTGCAGAGCGAGCGAGGGGAAATAATTCATGAAAAAAATATTTATCATTACCAATCAACCACTGAGAAACACAATATATCAAAATTATCAACATCCCTACCACTGTTCATTAATTCAACCTCTGAAATCAAGATATCTGCCGTCAACGATTTAGGAACAACCTCTTCACCATTGTTCACAATTTCTTTAGGTAATATATTATAATGGAGTGCATTCTGTACAAATCCTAACTGGATCAGCACACAAGACTAGTGACAGAAATACTGTTACAATCGATGTCCTGTGCAAGAATGTGATGCATGATGATTTTCACTGAAACATGATAAGTTAATCCATGCCAAATTAGAGTGTTTTTAATATAGAAAGCGGTTGCCTGCCCTATTGAATATCTGTTTTGAAATGAAACAAAATACCAATGTAAGATAACTTCATTTCTTCAAATTTCTTTCAGTCTTTAAAGTTTATTTAAAAAATGGGAAACTAACTATATCATATTCTCCAGGTATGTTTCATTATTTCGTAATCACACTTTTGGCAATAAACTAATGATATTTCAAATATATATATATAATTTTTGTAATCTTTGATTGTTTTCTGTTGGGTATACTAATAATTAAACCTACTTATTTCAACAGATTCATCATGTCATTTGGAGATTGTCTCCTTGACATTGAAAAACAACTTGGGAAAAGTATTGATATTTCAAATTGTTTGGGTTTATTTTTCAACCAATTCTTCAATTGAATGCAATCTCAAGGATATAGAGGTGAATGCACAGTATAGATCTCAAGGATAGCCAAACCAAATATTTTACTATTTCTAATACATTCTGAGAAAATGTTTTCTAATATGAAATATCGAAAACATTTTCAATTGGGGGTAAGTTTACATGGAAAATTACATAAATTACTATATCCTCATGTTGATCACATCTAAAACGACACAAATATAAAAGGTCCTTTTACTTATCGATCGGTAAGTATGTTGATAGGTATTTGTTTGTTTGTCTGTTAGCCACTTTCGTATGTTGCGCGATATCTCACGAAAGCGAGGTTGAATCTGCTTCAAATTTTGCATGTGCATTCATCATATCTCGGACCAGAAGCCTATAAGTTTTGATCTACTTGTCTAACAACTCAAAATCCCTGATTTTTTAAATAAAAATGTTTTAATTTATTCCCAATCCGAAAATTTACTATATTGAATATAATGAATTTTGGATGCATTCGAATATTCAATTCATTTTGGACATCCCTGATAGATCTTCACAATTACACATGTTAAATATTAATGCAAAAGTTTTGTATTTTTCTAATCTTTTTATTCATAGGAATCATTAAAAGTCAGCGTATTTTCGTGGCAAGAAAAATCTGCAAAGAATAAAAAGAAATCCTTTATCGGGTGATACCAGTTTAACTGTTCTATTGTGTGATATGTGGGAATGGGATGAACAGTTTCATAAAAATCTTCAATAATTTCCATTCATTTGAAACAAATATTGCAATGTTCAATTGTTCAGTACTGCTGTGATTTCTTTGTAGCACATCAACATCATCTGCCAATTATAAATTACTATGAGAAATGTCTTAATATGCTGCAAGCTATTAAAATTTGTTGAAGGGAATACTTTATTGAACACGAAGTGGACTTATGCATATTTTGTTAATATGTTGTCGTTAGTATTTTTCTTTTTGGTATTAAAAATCAATTTTCTTATTAAGTATTGGACCAATTGCTTTGAAATTTTCAGTGGTTAAATAGTGTTGTTGTGGCTAGTAGGCGACCTTTATTTGTTCCTGAATTTCCTATGAGAACCAATATTTCATCCAAAATTTCGCTATTTCATTTTTATTTACGAGAACAGACTTTATATTCCGCCAAACTTAACAATTTGATTTTGCGAACTCGGTGCTATTGTGCAGACATAGTATCGCAATGACTTCCGTACTTTTGTACCGTCATTTTTGTTATCAAATATCATAACTAGAACACAATATAACAACTTAGACTTAAGAGTTATACCAAAACTTTAAGTTTGGTTTATCATATGCATATATTAGCATATGAAAGGTATTATCTTATCTTGATAAATATCGCATAAAAATCAAATGAAAATTAAACGCAAACTAACTGAATGTACTGTCTGAATGTTGGACCATTATTCGATGACAAATTGTGATAGCTGTTTGAGTTCATTTTTCAGATCCAGTGAAATTCCATCCTATGTCAAGCTGAATACATTTTACATAGAAATTAACTCTACAAAATTACCTAATAGTAAAAAGAGAAGAGAAGTGGAATTTCATGTACAAGATGTGAGGTAAGGTAATTATCAAAGCAAGAGTGCAAAACTTTTATGCTACTGATTTGTGCATAATCTTGTGAAACAAGAAGCGTCAATCTAAAAACAACATAGGCTGAAATTTATATTTCCAGTTTAGTATATAAATCACACACTCTTTGTGATAAAATTTCTTCAGTGAACATCCTAATCACACTTTTTGAATTAGCTAATAGCCTAATATCTATTTTTTCATTTTATAAAATGCTTCATGTCTTTACTTCGAATGAGGCGCAGAACAGCAATCATTTGAATTTTTTATAATCTATTATTACTACAAAGGGGTGGATGTGGGCTTTGAACTCAGTAGTACAACTTCTAATTCAACTTGATTCTAACTACGGTTGTACCGATACCACTTTTGTCGTCGGTACCGATACACCAATATTTCAAAAAAACGATACCGATCCGATACCAATAGGCAAATATTTCAAAAAGCCGATATTGTCGATATTCCGATAATGATGCCCGATACATCTGTACATCTCTAGTTCTAACTAAGTTATCACACCAAATGCATGACATAACTAGGAAACTGAAATATGACGAGCAGAAGTTGATATATTAAACTAGATTTGCCAGAGTTGGAAATAATGCCATTTCAGCTTGTATTCTCCAATATATTCTTTACATCCAATTCCGTGTTGCTTGTTTTCTTGGATGATTTTCATATTTTTATAGTGATAATATATATTCTGAAACCTATCGATTATGTTCAGACACACAAATTCAACATTGCAGTTCTCATCTTATTTTCAACCATTCACTGCATATAGAATTGCTGTTGCTTTGTCATCTTCAGTTGGAAACAAAATATCTCAAGGGCCTGCAAGCCTCAATAGCAATTTGTATTACTATTCAATACAAAGTAAGTTGGCAATATTTCTGTAAATATATATTGCTTTATATTGCGTGATGATAAAATTAGCAAGTTGCACAAGTTGTTGAAACAAATACCTTTATAAATGATTGTCTCAATTCTTTCCAGAGCCTGTTGGAACACCTTCTTCAATAAATTGTACAGAAATAAGACAGACATCAATGATTGTAACATGGTCATCAGTTAAGCCAGAGGAGCGGGCTGGCCCAATTTTAGGATATTATGTACTATATTACACAACTAACAAGAACTGCCTTTCTGGACATCAGTCTATTAGTTGCCACAGTCCATATGGTAAGTAACAACGAAAAACTGAAATTTCCTTTGTTTACTTCGTGTTTTAAACATTTTGTTCAAAAATACTCGGGCGAAAGTTGAAATGGAATGTGTATGAATGAACATGTGTAATAAAATTATAATATTTTGAATCAAGTTAGATGAAATAGTTCTCAGATATATTTTAATTTGAATTAATCTCAAATGTAATATTAAACTATTTAGATTAATTATCCCTACTCATACAATTGTATTGTCAATTTCTGCGGTCAGATACTTTTCATGAAAATTGCAATAGAAGTCATGCTCATGTTGAAACGATTTGGATTAATGAACATGCAACTAAAGATAGAACAACATCAGGTGACTATTTGTCTTTTATGGGTTCAGCAATGCAATGTAATGTCGTGGTAATGATCATTTCAGATTTTATCTTTCTTACAATTATACACATCTATAAAATAGAAAATAGTGGTCAGTTATTAATTCATGAGTCCATGAAAAACAAAGTCATATTACCAAATTAAAATATTAATTTCAAATCAAGCTGAAAATGGCAAAGAATAAACAGATATGTACAATTCTGTTTTAAAAGTAACCCTAAAAATTGGATATTACTCATCTGAGACAATATGATTCATTAAGTTTGTGTTGATATTTTATTATATAAAAAGTAGTACAAGGAGACATTGCAAAACTACAATTTGAAAATTCAAGAATTCTTCAATTAACTATAGAATAGGATTTATATATTTATCCAAGGGGAGAAGAAATACGATAAGACGACTAATCATATGGCAAACCACGGCCTCTCGTCTGATTACTAGTCCATGTCGAGTAAGGGATTAGTTAGCCAGTTATTTGTTTCAAATGCATGGACTTGGTTGTATAGAAGGCACCCTACGATGGTGATTATCCCAGCGATCCTCTCACACATAATTACCCTATATGGGATTCAAACCTGCGAACCCACGTAGAGTAATCAGAGGTGTTGTGGCAAGCAGGGCTGGGGAGCTGGTTCGAAATCATGATGGCTCCGGCTCCCGCTCTGGAGTTGCAGTCTATTCAATCTTTGGCTCCAACTCCGGCTCTGAAGCTTTATTTTTTTATGCCGGAGCTGGCTCCAGCTCCGGTTCCATAGCCATTATCAGTAGTGCAGCCCAATACCGCACTTTGATAATTGTTTTCAAAGTGTGGCATGTTATTTAGGCTGTAAACACCCTTTAAGTCGATGTCATGATAATTCCTTTTAGTTCCTGCATGTACCGGTAACTTGTGAACCCACTGAGAGTTATTATATGCTGTATTTCCTGGTGAATCGGTCTACCCAGCATATAAGAGTTTTACATATAACCCCACAATAAGACGGGCAGGAAAAGGAAAATCGGCTTCTGGAATGGTCGTAGCGTTTGCGCATTCAGTAAAACAGCTCATAATGACTTTTTCTACCACATAATATTTAACCCATAATGACTCTCTTTCTATTTTAATTTAATTGTGTTCAACATAACTGACAATAATGCCGGCCAAATAAAATCTGTCGTGGGCCATTCTAAAGCAAAACTTGATGGTGTTTTCTGTTTTATTTTTAGTATTTTATAGTGTCGCTTTTTAATCAGGAAAATTTGATTTGTGTATTCACTTCATTTATCTTAGAATTTCATCACCGATGATTATGTAATAACTCGTTTTCTCACAAATATGGTGCGGGACACAAAACATATGTCTTGAGAAATTGTGATTATGATATAGCAACGAAAACAATTGACGTTTTTCACAAAATGCAGCGCACATGTGATAGTAACGGCAATGGTCCTTCAACTCATGATACATACACAAATTCGGGCAACTTAAAGTATGATAATAAAAGCGTTGATATTCCAGATACGCAGAGAGAGAAAACCAATTAATTTAAACTGGCCTTTTTATGGTCCAAATTGAATAAGCAGACCCAAAATAATGAAAATTACCATAGTCACCCAATAAGACGCCGTCCCCCTTCCCAAATCAGGTCAAAAGTTGGTTCTAGAATCGAGACGTGTTCATAATTATCAGCGATGAGATGTTAAAGATAAACAGAGGAGTCAATTTGCAAGCCGAATTTCCACATTGGAGAGTTATTATAAGATACTAAAATGAAACGGGAAACAATATAAACTTCGTTCTAGGAGACTCCCAACAGCTAAAAAAAAATGCCTTGTTAATCTCATTACTTTTTTTGCCTACGACATGTTATTTACCGGTTGACTTTGAAAATTATACGGTCACTAAAATAAATCTAAACGCAATCAATCTTGCTCGCGATATAATTTTTATATTTCAAAAAATAACAAAGGAAATTGATGAGACTTTTCTACATAACATAGCATCAAAACAAGATATAATCGGGCACTTTGCCATACATTTTTATGCCAGGTGACTGCCGCGGTGCATTTTGGGAGTAGTTAAACCTTTCTTTTGTCATAAAACGACTCAATCTCGATTCTCGAGATACGTTGAACAAAATTAAAGACATTTGAAATGAATTGGATATTCAACGCCACGAAAAAATCAAAATATGCGACATGGAAATTCCAAAATCACTTCTTTGGAAATCCATGGCCATTAGGTAGGGTTTTTGAGCTTGACCACAATCATGAAAAACTGTAGTTTAGTGGAAATGAGAATCAAAATTTTGATATAAGCGAGCAAAAAGCGACCGCTTCAAATTTTGATACTAAACTTTTAAACATACAGAATAACTGGGAACTTTTTGAATAATATTGGGAACTAAAATTTTTGAAATGATTTATAAGCTGAAAAGGAAAGATTTCATCATTTATAACGCTATCAGAAAAAAATTATAAATCCGAAAAACAAAAAATGAGATATTTAGGAGCTGGAGCCTGGAGCCACTAAATTTTTGGTAGCTCCAGCTCCGGCTCCAGCTCCATCTGTTATGAAAAGCTTGGCTCCAGGCTCCGACTCCAGCTTCGGCTCCCCAGCCCTGGTGGCAAGCATGATGTGATGTCTCGCACCGCTTAGCCAAATAAAGTAATATTCTCTTATGTCAATAACTTTTTAATGAAACCACGACTCTATCAGAGAACCACATTGTTTTCTTTTAAATTAAGTTCATTTGAATACACAAGACACTTCAGACATTTTTTGTTTGTTAAGAACACTTTTTTTCTTGAAGTTTTTTCAATACCTAGCTCTTTTTCCAACCTAGCTGTTTCTCTGGTAGTGTTGACTCAAATTGTTTCACGACTTTGTCAACATCTGTTTTAGAGCTCGCAGAGGATATTATGATATCTATATATAAATTAACATGTCAGTGAAACTCTTCTATCAGTACTTTCCCACCTATGATCAAAAATTAATTACACTATATTTGTAATAAACAGATGGATGGCATATTGAATCCACAGACAATAATAATGCTATGTCATTCACTTTAACTAATCTCCTTCCTGGATCACAATATTATATTGGAATTGCTGCTTTTAACAAGAAAGGAATAAGTAAATGTTTTCATCATGTTATTCAAGATACGGATAAAGCAAGGTAATTTATTGTTTAGTAAACTAAGAATGAAAGTCATCTATATCTATTTTCAAGACACAAAAGCAACACTTGGCGATATATTTTTAATTATGTAAAATATTGAGAAAGGATAGATATAGATAGGAATCATTCTCTTTAGGAGAGAAAAGGCGGTTGATCTGGTTTACAATTACAAGTCTGTTGTTGTAATAGTTGATACGCCAGTTATTCAACTTATTAGTGTCAGATGCATAGACTTGTATGGATGAAGAACTGCCTATTGGTAATATGAACCACACTGCTACATGGAAAAAATCTAGCAATTTTCTTGCATATACGGTAAATCATTCTTCAATCGAATCAGAAAGCCATGTGGGGTAATTAGTGATGAGAATGCAAGCGTGTAGACAACTGCCTCATCAGTCCAAGCATTATAAATTAAGTTTTGGTTTCAGACATACTACTTGGAAACCTTTTGTAATAATACTGACTATTATTGGATTTCTGGTCGTTGGTATCTGTATCATGCACCGATTTCGTAAATCCATATGGCAATGCTTACATCGTCCTATGACATCTGCTGAAGAAGTGTTCAGGATCCCATTGAACACTGTGAGTGCAGTTTTTGTTTAAAAATTTCCATCATGATGTAGTTAGGTCAGGCAAAATTATGCCACTCATTTGTGATAATCAGTTCTGTCATAAAACATGGTTCCAATGCTGTGATTTAAATAGAATTTATTAGTTGAGTTTGAAGATGAAATTGGAACAAAATCAAGTACAAATCAATGCACTCATTGAATCGATATATCTCCGAAGCTGGTGGCACAATAATATCTAAATTCTTATGCCAATATTAGCACCAGTAGTTTTCTTGTTATGCAGGATAATGAAGGTGAGGTTGATGAACTTGATGCAACAGTAACTACGATTGATACAGGAGACCCATATGATTGTTTTCATGCAAATGACAACAATGTTGATGAAATTGCTATAATTAAGACACAAGTAAGTTCAATTTCCATGCATTTAGTTTACTTGATGTGAAGGGGTGTCTGTTACAGAATTGTTGTGAACTATCTTGATGTGAATTTAGGTTAGCGTTACATTTTATGAAAATTAATACAAGCGAAGTTGCATGCAACAGTTTCGAGCTTCATCATAAATGGCAAGTGTTTTTGTAAGTGTTTCACACATTGACTAATAACATAGTCTATTAATGCTTAATCAAGTAAGTTGGTGGAAGAATCATTATGTATGTTATGAATCATGTTAGGAATCGAATTTCATCGGCAAAATCTATATAAAAAAAAATTATTCACTTTGACCCTGTGAAGTATTTATTATATAATTGCTGTTGATAGCTCACTGGTAAGGTTGGCTTGTATTGCAAGTAGATCAGTAATCAGTAATTTATTTCTTCATCATGCTGAAAATCTGCTCTAGACATACACAAATTAAAAGAAATATATGAAAAACATGAGCTATAGACATGAAATGTATAGCAGCGACAAATGACCATGTTTTATATAAATAACTATAATAGTTACCTTTTATCATTTTACCCTACAGTCTACACTATGCACAAAGCATCAACTATAGATTATTGTTATGTACTTGATATCAGTAAATCGTAGCTGCCAGATTAATATATTACGCCAGTGATTTTCAATCGGTTGTGCACAGAACACTGGTGTTTCGTGAAAAATCCAGGTGTTCTGCATTAAATTGTAGATTCACATTTTTTTCCCATGGCATAGTTTATGATAACAAATATAAATCAATTGTTAATAGGCACATATCTATTTGGTGTTTATTAGAGTCTGTTGTGAGATAGTGGACGTTTTCCTAGGTTGTTTCTTAAGCATGATGGTGATCATTAACTTGTTCTTAAAATCTCTTGCTGCATCGGTCAGTACTGTTCAAAACATTTTGTGAACTTTTGAAATAAACACTATAAATTTATCAATAGTAACAGTAGAAGAAGAGTATTTCACAAGTATAAGATTTGTGAAACATCCAGTTTTATAGACCTTGCCCTGCTTGTCTATTGCATAATAATAATACCCATCACTATGATGTAAAATATTTGACAAAGTGTCATTTAAAAGGGCTGATAGCTAATATTATCCAGGACTAGCGTTGTTTTTTGGAACAAATTCTTGATCTCTGCAACTAAACTATAACTCTTTCGAAAACGAAATGACCATTAAGGTATTTTATTTACCGATTATCTAAATTTTAGAACCACTACTAGAATCTAACAATTACCACAAATATCAGATTCTGAGTGGCAGCTCAAATTTCAATTGTTACGTAATTGTTAAATTTATTACTAAGTCATCATTGCAACGGCAATGGACAAGTGAGAACATCTATCAGCCATGCGACCTTTGAGATCCCGGAAGCCTGTTTTGAGCTTAATGGCATCATTAAAGAAATTTATTTAGGAGTTAGAGATTTTCAGATTGTATGCAGTTATTCATGATGCACACCGCTAGGTATATTAAACATAAATGCAACTGAGAACCGTTGGAGAACTACGCATTCTTCTTCTCCAGAATAGATTTGTTCTCATCGAAGCAACTCTCTATATCATTTTAAAATGGCGTTGCTATTGAGTCTACAAATAGCTTGCCTCAGTTTTTCTCATTGATATTTGAAAGTTTTGTGTCTGAAGGATAAAAATCTTTTAATTGTGCTGTAACCCTGAATTTGATTTTTTCAAGTCATCAGTCTTATCCTTTTTATACACTAACTAATTTATAACATGAAAAGTGTTCCGCGATTCAAAAACGGTTGAAAAACAGTGTATTTCATTATTTTTTTCTTGTATTAGGATGTATTTGTATTTTACTTGTCTCTTCACATGTTTTGATTTGGCGGCAGATGACTGCAGTTCTTACACTAAAAAATTTTGCCACTGCTATAATATATGATGTGTTTCAGTTGGCAATGGAAGAACACCAAAATATCAATAACAATGCTTCACACGCATTACTGCAAGATCATAATTGTACCGAATTGAAAAAATCATGCAATAATGTTAATGGGTAACTCTTTTTTCTTTTGTATAATAAGTTAAATTAATGTCTCCAGACTGCAATGACTATCAGTTTTCAGTAAAATTTATGAACTGATTGGCTTGCAGTCAGATCACACATTGAAAAAAAATATTTCATGAGAAGACATTGATTGACTTTTATAGATCCTTTTCTTCTGAAAAATTCCCAGGCCTAAAGAAAGTTGGTGGTAATGGTTGGTGTTTGAGCCAAACTATATTTGTAAGCAAAGTTCTTGCAAGAAGATTAACAATAGCAAAAATATATGCTCCTTGACAGATGTTAATATGTAGGCTGTGATGAGAATCTCAACTTGCACTATAGATCTTGTTTAAAAAAAACATTGCAAAAAAAAATTATAGGGTACATTTTTCTCATTGATAGAATTTGAAAAGTTAATGTGCCTGGATTTTAGTTTGAATAAAACTACTATGAAATATTTGACTGGTTTTTGTTTGTTAGCAATTTCCTACCGAGTTTGAAAGCAAATTACTTGGAATGCAATATCAATGAATAGTGTGGCCATATGGTAACTTCTGTGTCCCATGATGTGGATCGCAAGCAAAAAAAATTGTCCACCCCTGTTGTGAATCATTTTGATATGTACTAAATCATACTACGATCTTTAATCCTAGTATGCCCGCTTACCTGCAAAGTACTCCTCCCAGACATGATTCAGGTTCAACAAATCAAGACACAAGTTCTCTTGCATCTGATGTACCTGGTTGTTCACAGTCATCAACTACCGCTAGCACCAGCAGACCATCAACTTCATGCTGTGGTGAGTTAGCAATGTTGTCTGCGCACAGATAAAAATATGATTCCTACTCATTGTTTTTTATTGTTTGTTATTAAGATGACTCGGATAATAGCAGCATTTCTAGTACAGAAGATAAATATACATCACTTCAAAGAGCTCTATACATAAGTGGAAGAACAAGATGTTGTGTTAGAATATAATAGTAACGAGCAAGCAATTTGTGGTACACACTTTTACCAGTTTGATTATCTGGGAAATACGGGTAGCTTTTATGTTTACTGTATCTGAGTGCGTGTATATTTTGAATAATTGTTATGAAATGACAAAGTGATATCTTTTACCGTACTTCAATTTTTGAACTTTGACTGTTTCATGGCAATAAATTATGAGTTGATATTTGACAAACTGTTGAACAGTCATCATTACAAGCTTCTTTTTTCACCAGTTGTAAATGTACATACTTTCTACAGTAGTACATCTACTTAGGATTATCTCAATTCTATGTACATAAGGTCTAGTTAGACTGGCTGATTGAGTCATAAATATGTTCAATATCACAATATTGTTTGGTTTTCTCAGTATTTAAGAATATGTGTGGCACAATTCTATGCCTCTGATTATAAATTGAATTCATATAGCCTGATGTGTGAAGAAGTCAATGAACTTGATGATCAGGACCACATCAACCCAATATTGTATTTCATTGTATACATATTGTACAATTTATGGTATACTTGTGTTTTGTGTTGTATTCAGAACCATATGTCTTTCAGACGTTTTATACAACTTATAGGTTAAATCCAAAGTAGTATGGAAAATCACATAGGGTCAAATGTCAAATGCTCTTTCATGAATGTCCTCAACTTATTAACTTTTCATATTTTGCAAACAGTTGTACTTCAATTACATCACAATAGTCAAGAAGCTTGTGTAACCAAATAAGGATGCCTTGAAAAGTTGTAATAGTGACTTCCCACAACTTGGCTGTCACTGGGATATATTTGTAAAACTACTCTTTTTATTCTTATTGTGTTCCTACCATTACCCAATCCATGCCAAAACGACTATTCCAACTACCGTAGGTTGTTGTACTCTTGTCATGCTGCAACTTTCTATTCATGGTAATTTTTTTGCTCTTAGACACTGCGTAAAATCGTTAATTGAAGTTATTTTCAAAAATCTTCACTGATATCTGCATTTTCAAATTTAGATATTCCTACCTAAATTTTCTTCAATTTCTTTGTGCCAACATGTCAATTTGTTTATTATTAGCTTTTCGTGATATTTTGGTATACCACCATCTATACGTCCTCGTAACGGGTCGAAGCATTTGAGCACCAAACGTTTAATATCACAGTCCTGGTGCACAAAACTAAGCCAGTTATAAGCACCATTAAAATAATAATATAATAAATAATCTGTATTTAATGAAATTACACATGCTTGTTGTTTGCTTTTTTATTCTTGAATGATTATCCCCATTATTATGTGGACTATTTTTTGAGTGATCCCATCATTATTCATTCAACTGCATAAGTCCTGAAATTTCCATAAATCTTGACTGTATACAACAAATAGACTAGGGAGTCAAAATTTTTGACATATACAAGCAACTAACAATTCCCTTAATTGTATGCCTGCATTATATTTATTTTTCAAGGTCTATCATATGTAACATATGAACAATTCAAATACTACCATATCTTTTTTCTTTGCTTTAACATTTAATTTGTGAACTTAAAAGCTAAAAGCATATTATGAAAGGCAAGTACTGTTTAAAATCAAAACTCTTTTAACAGTTTTGTTTGCTGGTGGCCCTTTTTCTATTTTTAACCTAAATATTACATTTTTATTACAGTTTATTCTTAAAAATCTAGTATTGTCCTACAGCAATGTCTTCATATTTTGCACTTGTGTTCAAAGTTTCGGATTTTTTTCAATCTTCAACACATATTACACATAACTTTCTTCCTTTAATGTGATGTAAATTTATTGCTCAATTTGTAGTTTACAAAGTTGCTTTAAAACTCTCCTTATTGCTTCCATTCGTTTGGAACATTCTATTTTATGAATACTTTACTTTTTATGTCTATACCCGACACATTAGTGATAAGAAGGCAGGCATGCGCCAAATTTTATTAACTTTTGTCTTACATATAATTAATAGTAAGAGTTGTTAGTTGGCTCACAATATTCGCGAAAGCAGGATTTGTTTTAAAGTGATCTGTTCTTTATTTATCACGTCCGATTGCTTTCCTGTATTGAAATAATTTATATTTGAATTCATTCATTTAATTCATATAATTATCTTGATACTTTTATAAGCTTATTTCAAGGTGCTGTGTTTTTTTTTTACAAAGTTTCTGTATCTTCACCAGTGTTTTCTAACTTCTTTCGCTTTGTTTTCAATGTTGATATATATTAATATATTTGTCTCCTCTTGCCTACTGTTGGTGAAGTTTTCTAACGCTCCACTTTGTGCCGAGATATTCAGAGTGGACCTTGAACACATTCGGAACCAAGTATGTGCAACTGGAGCATTTGAAAGTTGAACAATTCCCATGCATTGTTAAACGGGCCAAGAAGCAGTTGTTCGCCATATGATCCAGTCGTCTCATCGGTGCTCCTCATTACTAGGTGATGGATATTTAAATCTTATCAATATCTTCATGGAACCACAAACTTCTGCACAGATACTCTGACGGACGTAAGATTAATGCTTGATCTGAAGCTTGGCATAAAGGTTCCGCTGTTTTCATATTTGTTTATTCATACTCTAAATTTGATATTTATTTTCTTCAAGTGTGTTTATTTGGAATTAAACTGAATCTTCCAATGATCCTTTCATGCGATGAATTCAAGTTAATCAGTTGTATGTACTCATAGAGTAATCAGATATATTTCAATTTCGTTGATTCCTGAGGAATAGATTGACACAGAAGGTCACGTAGACTTGCGCTGCCAAGAGCTCAGGGAAGCAGGTCACGGGCCCATAAAACGCTTACCGCCTCCAAAGTGTAAATGTTTCTTCTCTATATACGTGTAACGTTAATTGTTTGAAACACGTCACGTTAAATAAACTATGGTGTTTTTTTTATAGACGTTTCCTAGTTACCGACCGTTTATCTTTTCTGGGGTTGAGTAATTCCCATTTGCAGCCTTGGATTTTCATAAGCCAATAAAACACTATCATTCAAAATAAAATGTTCAAAAGTTTTCTCTGTCATCGGTGCACAATATAAGCCTGTATTCAGTGCAGCCAAGCAACTAACGTGTTTAAACGAGAATCATGAATAGAACAGTTTAAAAATATTTTAAAACTAATGACGTCATGATTCATGCCAATACAGGAGTGTAATTTCACTCTATTAAAACTTTGTTTGCGGTGGAGCAATGATCTCGACCTGGCTCTTTGCTGGTTCATTGTAGAAAATATGAACTTTGTCCCTATTTTTGACCGTTTTCTCTTTAGCATTTTAATACAATTATCTCTGCCTTACAAATGAAATGCGCTTGCCGGTAAAAGTGTACTACCAGTGGGAAAGTGTATTCTAGTTAATTTATTTTGATACATGGTACAAAAATGACAATACACAAGTCAAACACAATTCAAATGCGTTTTGAACATGCCATATAAAAGTGATTGAACAATCTCACCATGTGATGTAGAACAGAAGTGGAAAATAGATTAGATCCTATTGGGATTTAAGCTTGTGGGCATTGTGATAATACAGGGCGAACCAATAATATTTTTAATTACTTCTACGAAAAAGAAGAAATTTCTTTAATTTTGTTTGCGCGTAATTGTCAGTCATTCACTTGGGTTTCCTAAAGCGCACTTTTTGCAGTCTGGACTTGTCAATAGCAACAATAATGTTTACTGGGACATAGCGCCTCCGAAGGAAGTCTCAAAGAGACCATCAAACTCAGTGAGATGTAGGCGGAGTGGGTACTTATTTCCAAACATGGCACAATCGGTCCGCCGTATTGGCTGGAAGACGAAAATGAAAGGGGAAGGTTGGAAGACGAAATGAAAAGAATATGGAATGTTACGTGATCGTGCCGAAGAAGTTCTGGATATCACTTGGACGTTGTAGGTAGAGGGATTGATCGAGATGAGCAGTGATTCCAGCAGGACGAAGCGGCCCCACACATCAAATCACACCCTTGTCTGGCTGAGAGAGCGATTTCATGAAAGACTGGTCAGCAACGTCGAGTGGGCCTTATTCATCGGACTTGAACCCCACACGTTTTTATCTGTAGGAATATTCGAAGGACAATGTGCATCAGAACAATTACCAATATTCATACGAGTCAGCGGAGCGTGACGGCTGATGCCAGGCGCGCTTTCGCTTTTCATAAGCAAGTTTGAGCTTTTGTTTCGTTGAGTGCCAATGTTGCAACGGAAGTGTACTAGATCAGGTATGTCGTATTATCTTCTTTGATGGTTTAAAGTACGGTACTACTTTTAGCATGCTGACTAAATGAGGATGTCCGCGTACCAGTACCTGGCAGCAAGTTCGGCGGCGGTACCAATGCACGTACGGTACTGTATTGGTAACTTGATGGTCCGGCAAACTTGTAGCACTTTAGTGCGTATGCACAGTAATGGTCAAAAGACTTTGCGCGTAGGGCAAAAATAATGTGACGAAGTCTCTTGGCTAAGACCCATCGGGTTACCATTTCCCAGAAAACTGGCGGGCCGATCGGGACGAAACTTGGCATGTAGTAGGGGGCAGTTATCGAACTAACAAATAAAAATTTTCAGAACGATCGGGCCAAAGGAAGTGGGCCAAAACGGGCTTTTGGTGGCCCAAATTTAAGGTTGCGTGTCATTAATTATTTCAGGCTGTCAATCAAGTCACGCAAGAGTGATTTTGGGGTTTAGAAGCCGTTTAGCTGCGTTTCCGGGGCCAAAAAGCGTTTGCCCGAGTATTGGGATTTTTTCCAAGTGTAATTGGGGGTGGGGGCACTGCCACCGCCCCCCCCAGTGGTGAGAAAACGTGTGGAAAGCCACGCCCACTTAGGTAATATGGTTTTTGGGCTATTAGGAGCACTTGGAATTGGTTTTTGGGCAAAGTGATGATTAAATCTCAAAGGGACTAATATATAGAATATTTCACCACCTGAATCTTGGGAAATCCCCCTCCCAATCGCCCTCCAGTGGCGTAAGAAGGTTGCGCACCTAAAAATGAAGCTATCGAGAAATAAAATAGATAGGTATGTTGGGAAAATTTAGTTTAATGCCTTTTTCAAGAAATTTTTTTTCTCTCACTCCCCAGTCATGGTCTAGTGATTTTGGCTTATTGCAGGCCTCTGAAGGGACCTGTTGAGAAAGTAAAGGCATGGGCATGTTAGGAAAAATTATTTGAATCTATTTTGAAAGAAATTTTATTTCTTCATCTCCTCAGTCACGCTCCAGTGATTTCACGTTATATCTCGAGAATGGTAGAAGGTAGAGGTGCCATATTCGGGTCATACAAGGTAGTTGAGGTCTAGTTTATGTCAAAAAAAATTCGTCACGGTTGAGTGATCACGGACCTTAAAATTGGAAAAATTCGACTCCGGTTAGGGGTGATCAGTTTATTACAGGGTATTTGAACTTCTTAATGGACTAGAGTAGTCGGGGGCACAGCGCCGGACGAATTTCCGTCATTCGTCCGGCGCAACGACCCGGGTCCTCCAAAAAACTCCAAACAAACATATGCTTCTTAATTTACTAAAAATATTTCCATACATTTCCCCTCGCGGGTAGCGCAGCGACCTTCCCCTGGATGGTCAGGCAACATAGAGCACTAAAAGTGCGAATGCAAAGTTGAAGTCAGAATTCGTTGCACGAAAGTCATTGGTACGAAGTATCTTAGGTGAGAGCACTTGAATTACCATTTCCCAGAGAACTGGCGGGCCGATCCTGTTGAAATTTTGCATGAAGCGGGGGGTAGTTACCAAACTGACACAGAAAATTTTTGGGAGCGATCGGGCCAAAGGAAGTGGGCCAAAACGGGATTTTAGTGGCCCGGAGCTGCTTATTGGTCAATCGGCTGTCAGTCAAGTCACGCAAGAGTGAGTTTGGGGTTTAGAGGCCGTTTGCCTCTGTTTCCGGGGCCAGAAAGTGTTTGCCCGAGTATTGGAAATTTTTCCAAGTATTTTTGGGGGTGGGGGCACCGCCACCGCCCCTTCAGTGGTGAGAAAACGTGTGGAAAGCCACGCCCACTTAGGTAATATGGTTTTTGGGCGATTAGGAGCACTTGGAATCGGTTTTCGGGCAAAGTGATGCCTAAATATCAAAGGGACTAATTAATAGAATATATTACCACCCGAACTTTGGGGATTCCCCTTCCCCGTAACGGCCCAGTGAGTTCGGAATGTTGCGCTTAAGATTTGAGATATTGAGAAAAAAAAATACATAGGTAGGTTGAGAAAATTTAGTTTAATACTTTTTTAAGAAAATTTTTTTGCTCCCATGCCTCCGTCACGGTCTAGTGATTTTGGCGTTTTGCCGGCTTCTGGAAGGTCTTATAAATATTCTAAAGGCATGGGCATGATCAGAAAAATTATTCCAATCGCGTATCAGCGGAATTTTTTTTCTAGTAGCCTTCAGTCACGGTCCAGTGATTTTCTGCCATATCTCGAGAACGGTAATAGTTGGGGGTCTCATATTTGGGGTGTACAAGGTAGTTGGAGTGAAGTTTATGCCTAAAAAATTTCGTCACGGTCGAGTGATCACGGACCTTAAAATTGATAAAAATCGACATTCATCAATAGTGATCAGTTTATGACGTGTTGTTTAAACTACTTAATGAACCAAAGTGGCTGGGGGCTACGCGCCGGACGAATTTCCGCCATTCGTCCGGCGCAACGACCCTGATGCATCCAACAAACTCATAATGAAACATATGCTCCTTTATACTCAAATCTCTTTCTTACATTTCCCCTCGCGGGTAGCGCAGCGACCGTCCCTGGATGGTCAGGCAACAGTGTAGCACTTTAGTGCGTATGCACAGTAATGGTCAAAAGACTTTGCGCGTAGGGCAAAAATAATGTGACGAAGTCTCTTGGCTGAGACCCATCGGGTTACCATTTCCCAGAAAACTGGCGGGCCGATCGGGACGAAACTTGGCATGTAGTAGGGGGCAGTTACCAAAATAGCAAATAAAATTTTTCAGAACGATCGGGCCAAAGTAAGTGGGCCAAAACGGGCTTTTGATGGCCCAAATTTAAGGTTGCGTGACATTAATTATTTCAGGCTGTCAATCAAGTCTCGCAAGAGTGATTTTGGGGTTTAGAAGCCGTTTAGCTGCGTTTCCGGGGCCAGAAAGGGTTTGCCCGAGTATTGGGATTTTTTCCAAGTGCAATTGGGGGTGGGGGCACTGCCACCGCCCCCCCAGTGGTGGGAAAACGTGTGGAAAGCCACGCCCACTTAGATAATATGGTTTTTGGGCTATTAGGAGCACTTGGAATTGGTTTTTGGGCAAAGTGATGCTTAAATCTCAAAGGGACTAATATATAGAATATTTCACCACCTGAATCTTGGGAGTTCCCCCTCCCAATCGCCCTTCAGTGGCGTAAGAAGGTTGCGCACCTAAAAATTAAGTTATCGAGAAATAAAATAGATAGATATGTTGGGAAAATTTAGTTTAATGCTTTTTTCAAGAAATTTTTTTTCTCTCACTCCCCAGTCATGGTCTAGTGATTTTGGCTTATTGCAGGCCTCTGAAAGGACCTGTTGAGAAAGTAAAGGCATGGGCATGTTTAGAAAAATTATTTGAATCTATTTTGAAAGAAATTTTATTTCTCCATCACCTCAGTCACGCTCCAGTGATTTCACGTTATATCTCGAGAATGGTAGAAGGTAGAGGCGCCATATCCGGGTCATGCAAGGTAGTTGAGGTCTAGTTTATGTCAAAAAAATTTCGTAACGGTTGAGTGATCACGGACCTTAAAATTGGAAAAATTCGACTCCGGTTAGGGGTGATCAGTTTATTACAGGGTATTTGAACTTCTTAATGGACTAGAGTGGTCGGGGGCACAGCGCCGGACGAATTTCCGTCATTCGTCCGGCGCAACGACCCGGGTCCTCCAACAAGCTTCAAACAAACATATGCTTCTAAATTTACTAAAAATATTTCCATACATTTCCCCTCGCGGGTAGCGCAGCGACCTTACCCTGGATGGTCAGGCAACATAGAGCACTAAAAGTGCGAATGCAAAGTTGAAGTCAGAATTCGTTGCACGAAAGTCATTGGTACGAAGTATCTTAGGTGAGAGCACTTGAATTACCATTTCCCAGAGAACTGGCGGGCCGATCCTGACGAAATTTGACATGAAGCGGGGGGTAGTTACCAAACTGACACAGAAAATTTTTGGGAGCGATCGGGCCAAAGGAAGTGGGCCAAAACGGGATTTTAGTGGCCCGGAGCTGCTTATTGGTCAATCGGCTGTCAGTCAAGTCACGCAAGAGTGAGTTTGGGGTTTAGAGGCCGTTTGCCTCTGTTTCCTGGGCCAGAAAGTGTTTGCCCGAGTATTGGAAATTTTTCCAAGTATTTTTGGGGGTGGGGGCACCGCCACCGCCCCCTCAGTGGTGAGAAAACGTGTGGAAAGCCACGCCCACTTAGGTAATATGGTTTTTGGGCGATTAGGAGCACTTGGAATCGGTTTTCGGGCAAAGTGATGCCTAAATATCAAAGGGACTAATTAATAGAATATATTACCACCAGAACTTTGGGGGTTCCCCTTCCCCGTAACGGCCCAGTGAGTTCGGAATGTTGCGCTTAAGATTTGAGATATTGAGAAAAAAAAGTTGAGAAAATTTAGTTTGATACTTTTTCAAGAAATTTTTTTTGCTCCCATGCCTCCGTCACGGTCTAGTGATTTTGGCCTTTTGCCGGCTTCTGGAAGGTCTTATCAATAATCTAAAGGCATGGGCATGATCAGAAAAATTATTCCAATCGCGTATCAGCGGAATTTTTTTTCTAGTAGCCTTCAGTCACGGTCCAGTGATTTTCTGCCATATCTCGAGAACGGTAATAGTTGGGGGTCTCATATTTGGGGTGTACAAGGTAGTTGGAGTGAAGTTTATGCCTAAAAAATTTCGTCACGGTCGAGTGATCACGGACCTTAAAATTGATAAAAATCGACATTCATCAAGAGTGATCAGTTTATGACGTGTTGTTTAAACTACTTAATGAACCAAAGTGGCTGGGGGCTACGCGCCGGACGAATTTCCGCCATTCGTCCGGCGCAACGACCCTGATGCATCCAACAAACTCATAATGAAACATATGCTCCTTTATACTCAAATCTCTTTCTTACATTTCCCCTCGCGGGTAGCGCAGCGACCGTCCCTGGATGGTTAGGCAACCCGAGAGCACTGAAAGTGCGTATGCACAGTATAGAATCAAATTTCGTTGCACGAAAGTCAATAGCTACAGCTAACTACTCTAAGCGACCGTGAATCACTATTATCTGAAGAACCACAGGGCCGAGCCGGACGAAACTTTGCATGTAGCGGGGGCTAGTTACCAAACGAACACAGAAAATTTTTGGGAGCGATCGGGCCAGAGGAAGTGGGCCAAAACGGGATTTTAGTGTTCCGGAGCTGCTGATTGGTCAATCGGCTGTCCGTCAAGTCACGCGAGAGTGAGTTTGGGGTTTAGAGGCCGTTTAGCTCCGTTTCCGGGGTCGGAAAGCGTTTGCCCGAGTATTGGGAATTTTTCCAAGTATATTTGGGGGTGGGGGCAGTGCCACCGCCCCCCCAGTGGTGAGAAAACGTGTGGAAAGCCACGCCCACTTAGGTAATATCGTTTTGGGGCTATTAGGAGCACTTGGAATTGGTTTTTGGGCAAAGTGATGCTCAAATCTCAAAGGGACCAATATATAGAATATTTCACCACCTCAACTTTGGGACTTCCCCCTCCCAATCGCCCTCCAGTGGCGTAAGAAGGTTGCGCACCTAAAAACGAAGCTATCGAGAAATAAAATAGATAGGTATGTTGGGAAAATTTAGTTTAATGCTTTTTTCAAGAAATTTTTTTTCTCTCACTCCCCAGTCATGGTCTAGTGATTTTGGCTTATTGCAGGCCTCTGAAAGGACCTATTAGGAAAGTAGAGGCATGGGCATGTTAAGAAAGATTATATGAATCTATTTTGGAAAAATTTTTATTTCCTCATCTCCTCAGTCACGCTCCAGTGATTTTACGTTATATCTCGAGAATGGTAGAAGGTAGAGATATCATATTTGGGTCATACAAGGTAGTTGAGGTCTAGTTTGTGTCAAAAAAAATTCGTCTTGGTTGAGTGATCACGGACCTTAAAATTGAAAAAATTCGACTCCGGTTAGGGGTGATCAGTTTATTACGTGGTATTTGAACTTCCTAATGGACTGAAGGGGTCTGGGGCTGAGCGCCGGACGAATTTCCGCCATTCGTCCGGCGCAACGACCCGGGTCCTCCAACAAATTTCAAACAAACATCTTCTTCTTAATTTACTGAAGGTATTTCTATACATTTCCCCTCGCGGGTAGCGTAGCGACCTCCCCTGGATGGTATGGCAACCCGGTAGCACTTTAGTGCGTATGCACAGTATAGATCAAAAGTCTTTGCACAGAAGACAAAAAGCTGGAAGTACTCTCTGGGAGCACTCGTAAATCACTATTATCTGAAGAACCGAAGGGCCGATCAGGACGAAACTTGGCATGTAGCAGGGGACATTTACCAAATGAACACAGAAAATTTTTGGGAGCGATCGGGCCAAAGGAAGTGGGCCAAAACGGTAATTTAGTGGCCCGGAGCTGCTGATTGGTCAATCGGCTGTCCATCAAGTCACGCAAGAGTGGGTTTGGGGTTTAGAGGCCGTTTAGCTCCGTTTCCGGGGCCAGAAAGCGTTTGCCCGAGTATTAGGAATTTATCCAAGTATAATTGGGGGTGGGGGCACCGCCACCGCCCCCTCAATGGTGAGAAAACGTGTGGAAAGCCACGCCCACTTAGGTAATGTGGTTTTTGGGCGAATAGGAGCACTTGGAATCGGTTTTCGGGCAAAGCGATGCATAAATATCGAAGGGACTAATTAATAGAATATATCACCACCCGAACTTTGGGGATTCCCCGTCCCCGTAACGGTCCAGTGAGTTCGGAATGTTGCGCTTAAGAATTGAGATATTGAGAAAAAAAAATACATAGGTAGGTTGAGAAAGTTTAGTTTAATACTTTTTTCAAGAAATTTTTTTGCTCCCGTGCCTCCGTCACGGTCTAGTGATTTTGGCCTTTTGCCGGCTTCAGAGAGGTCTTATCAAGAATCTAAAGGCATGGGCATGATCAGAAAAATTATTCCAATCACGTATCAGCAAAATTTTTTTTCTAGTAGCCTTCAGTAACGGTCCAGTGATTTTCTGCCATATCTCGAGAACGGTAATAGACAGGGGTCTCATATTTGGGTTATACAAGGTAGTTGGAGTAAAGTTTCTGCCTATAAAATTTCGTCACGGTCGAGTGATCACGGACCTTAAAATTGATAAAAATCGACATCCATCAAGTGTGATCAGTTTATGACGTGTTATTTAAACTACTGAATGAACTAAAGTGGCTGGGGGCTACGCGCCGGACGAATTTCCGCCATTCGTCCGGCGCAACGACCCTGGTGCATCCAACAAACTCATAATGAAACATACGCTCGTTTATACTCAAATATCTCCCTTACATTTCCCCTCGCGGGTAGCGCAGCGACCGTCCCTGGATGTTCTCCCGCCCACGTCTCGTGATGGGTGGCGATAGCCACAACAAAAAACAAAAGCCAGCGGCCAGAGATATTAATGGAAGGTCTATTACACGAAGCGTTTCATCAGGGTATGTTACGGAGAACCACAAGTCCTAGAGACAAGCGGGTGGTGTCAAAAGATAGCTGAGGGTCCCAATATACCAAAGAAAATTTTTCAGAAAAATCGGGCCAGAGGAAGTGGGCCAAATCGAGATTTTAGTGGCCCAAAAGTAAGGATGTGCGACATTGCCATTTCTAGGCTGTCAATCAGGTCACGCAAGAGTGATTTTGGGGTTTAGAAGCCGTTTAGCTGCGTTTCCGGGCCGGCAAACGGTTTGCCCGGGTATTGGGAATTTTAGTCCAAACATGTTTGGGGGTGGGGGAAGTGCCCCCACCCCCCAGTGACGAGAAAACGTGTAGAAAGCCACGCCCACTTAGGTAATATGGTTTTTGGGCGATTAGGAGCACTTGGAATCGGTTTTTGGGCAAAGTGATGCATATTTATCGAAGGGACTAATTAATAGAATATATTACCACCCCAACTTTGGGGATTCCCCTACCCCGTAACGGTCCAGTGACTTCGGAACGTTGCGCTTAAGATTTGAGATATTGAGAAAAAAAAATACATAGGTAGGTTGAGAAAGTTTAGTTTAATACTTTTTTCAAGGAATTTTTTTGCCCCCGTGCCTCCGTCACGGTCTAGTGATTTTGGTCTTTTGCCGGCTAATGAAGGGTTTTATCGAGAATCTAAAGGCATGGGCATGATCAGAAAAATTATTTCAATCACGTATCAGCAAAATTTTTTTTCTAGTAGCCTTCAGTTACGGTCCAGTGATTTTAGGCCATATCTCGAGAACGGTAATAGATAGGGGTCTCGTATTTGGGTTATAGAAGGTAGTTGGAATAAAGTTTATGCCTATAAAATTTCGTCACGGTCGAGTGATCACGGACATTAAAATTGATAAAAATAGACTCCCGTCCATACGGACAGTACTGTTTATGTTAGGGGGGGTCAATGGCGTCGGTCGGATCATGCCGCGATCCGTCCGACGCAACGGATGGCGGCCAGAGCGTCACGGACATACCCGGCTTGGGCCGAACCGACCATTTGTGCGCCCGCGGCCTCCCTCGTCGTATGCCGCAGGCAGACGTCTACACTGGATGGTCAGGCAAACTTGTAGCACTTTAGTGCGAAAGCACAGTAGTGGTCGAAAGCCTTTGCTCGTAGAGCAAAAATAATGTGACGAAGTCTGTTAAGAGATAGCGTTAGAATTACCATTTCCCAGAAAACTGGCGGACCAATCGGGACGAAATTTGGCATGAAGCGGGAGGTAGTTACCAAACGAACACAGAAAATTTTTGGGAGCGATCGGGCCAAAGGAAGTGGGCCAAAACGGGATTTTAGTGGCCCGGAGCTGCTTATTGGTCAATCAGCTGTCAGTCAAGTCACGCAAGAGTGAGTTTGGGATTTAGAGGCCGTTTGCCTCTGTTTCCGGGGCCAGAAAGTGTTTGCCCGAGTATTGGGAATTTTTCCAAGTATTTTTGGCGGTGGGGGCTGTGCCCCCACGCCTCTGTGGTGAGAAAACTCGTGCAAAGCCACGCCCACTTAGGTTCTATTGTTTTTAGGCAATTCTGAGGCATGTGAATGGGATTTTGGGCAAAGTATTGCCTAATTCTCGAAGAATATAACTAATTGTAATTTTCTTTAGCCAATAATCGGTGCTTCCCCCTCCCAATCGCCCTCCAGTGGCGTAAGAAGGTTGCGTACCTAAAATTGAAGCTATCGAGAAATAAAATAGATGGGCATGGTTGGAAAATTTGGTTTAACATTTTTTTGAAGAATTTTTTTTTCTCCTACTCCCCAGTCACGCTTTAGTGATTTTGGCTTATTGCAGGCTTATGAAGGGACTTATTAAGAAAGTAAAGGCATGGGCATGTTTAGAAAAATTATTTGAAGTCATTTTAGAAGAAATTTTTTTTCTCCAGTACCTCAGTCACGCTCCAGTGATTTTACGTTATATCTCAAGAATGGTGAAAGGTAGAGGTGCCATATTTGGGTCTTACAAGGTAGTTGAGGTCTAGTTTGTGTCAAAAAAATTTCGTCACGGTTGAGTGATCACGGACTTTAAAATTGGAAAAATTCGACTCCGGTTAGGGATGATCAGTTTATTACGTGGTATTTGAACTTCTTAATGGACTAGAGGTGTCGGGGGCAGAGCGCCGGACGAATTTCCAACATTCGTCCGGCGCAACGACCCGGGTCCTTCAACAAACTTCAAACAAACATCTGCTTCTTAATTTACTAAAAATACTTCTAAACATATCCCCTCGCGGGTAGCGTAGCGACCTCCCCTGGATGGTCAGGCAAGGAAAAGCACTGAAAGTGCGTATGCACAGTATATATCAAAATTCGTTGCACGAAAGTTAATAGCTAAACTATAACCTCTGAGCGTATATGATTAAGCATTTCCCAGACAACTGGCGGGCCAATCCGGGCGAAACTTGGCATGTAGCTGGGGGCTGTTACCAAACGAACACAGAAAATTTTTGGGAACGATCGGGCCAAGGGAAGTGTGCCAAAACGGGCATTTAGTGGCCCTGGCGTGGCTACCTGTCAATCAAGCTGTCCTTCAAGTCACGCAAGAGTGATTTTGGGGTTTAGAGGCCGTTTAGCTCCGTTACCGGGGCCAGAAAGCGTTTGCCCGAGTATTGGGAATTTATCCAAACATGTTTGGGGGTGGGGGCACCGCCACCGCCCCCTCAGTGGTGAGAAAACGTGTGGAAAGCCACGCCCACTTAGATAATATGGTTTTTGGGCGATTAGGAGCCTTTGGAATAGGTTTTCGGGCAAAGTGATGCCTAAATATCAAAGGGACTAATTAATAGAATATGTTACCACCCGAACTTTGGGGATTCCCCTTCCCCGTAACGGTCCAGTGAGTTCGGAATGTTGCGCTTAAGATTTGAGATATTTGGAAAAAAAAATACATAGGTAGGTTGAGAAAATTTAGTTTAATACTTTTTTAAGAAAATTTTTTCGCTCCCATGCCTCCGTCACGGTCTAGTGATTTTGGCCTTTTGCCGGCTACTGGAAGGTCTTATCAATAATGTAAAGGCATGGGCATGATCAGAAAAATTATTCCAATCACGTATCAGCGGAATTTTTTTTCTAGTAGCCTTCAGTCACGGTCCAGTGATTTTCTGCCCTATCTCGAGAACGGTAATAGATGGGGGTCTCATATTTGGGTTATACAAGGTAGTTGGAGTGAAGTTTATGCCTAAAAAATTTCGTCACGGTCGAGTGATCACGGACCTTAAAATCGATAAAAATCGACATCCATCGAGAGTGATCAGTTTATGACTTGTTATTTAAACTACTGAATGAACTAAAGTGGC
The DNA here is from genome assembly GCF_964204865.1 of Styela clava. Lineage (NCBI taxonomy): Eukaryota > Metazoa > Chordata > Ascidiacea > Stolidobranchia > Styelidae > Styela > Styela clava. The sequence goes on from NC_135252.1 coordinate 7,942,009, forward strand.
TGGGGGCTACGCGCCGGACGAATTCCCGCCATTCGTCCGGCGCAACGACTCTGGTGAATCCAACAAACTCATAATGAAACATACGCTCATTTATACTCAAATATCTTCCTTACATTTCCCCTCGCGGGTAGCGCAGCGACCGTCCCTGGATGGTCAGGCAACCTGAGAGCACTGAAAGTGCGTATGCACAGTATAGATCAGAATTCGTTGCACGAAAGACTAAAGCTGGAAGTACATTAACAGCCGTCGCTGGTAAAAACCATTTCCCAGAAAACTGGCGGGCCAATCGGGACGAAACTTGGCATGTAGCGGGAGGTAGTTACCAAACAAACACAGAAAATTTTTGGGAGCGATCGGGCCAAAGGAAGTGGGCCAAAACGGGATTTTAGGGGTCCAAGGCTGCTGATTGGTCAATCGGCTGTCCATCAAGTCACGCAAGAGTGAGTTTGGGGTTTAGAGGCCGTTTAGCTCTGTTTCCGGGGTCAGAAAGCGTTTGCCCGAGTATTGGGAAATGTTCCAAGTATAATTGGGGGTGGGGGCAGTGCCACCACCCCCCCAGTGGTGAGAAAACGTGTGCAAAGCCACGCCCACTTAGGTAATATGGTTTTTGGGCTATTAGGAGCACTTGGAATTGGTTTTTGGGCAAAGTGATGCATAAATCTCAAAGGGACTAATATATAGAATATTTCACCACCTGAATCTTGGGACTTCCCCCTCCCAATCGCCCTCCAGTGGCGTAAGCAGGTTGCGCACATAAAAATGAAGCTATCGAGAAATAAAATAGATAGGTATGTTAGGAAAGTTTAGTTTAATGCTTTTTTCAAGAAATTTTTTTTCTCTCACTCCCCAGTCATGGTCTAGTGATTTTGGCTTATTGCAGGCCTCTGAAAGGACCTATTAAGAAAGTAAAGGCATGGGCATGTTTAGAAAAATTATTTGAATCTATTTTGAAAGAAATTTTATTTCCTCATCTTCTCAGTCACGCTCCAGTGATTTTACGTTATATCTCGAGAATGGTGGGAGGTAGAGGTGCCATATTTGGGTCATACAAGGTAGTTGAGGTCTAGTTTGTGTCAAAAAAAATTCGTCACGGTTGAGTGATCACGGACCTTAAAATTGGGAAAATTCGACTCCGATTAGGGGTGATCAATTTATTACAGGGCATTTGAACTTCTTAATAGACTAGAGGGGAGGGGGGCACAGCGCCGGACGAATTTCCCGCCATTCGTCCGGCGCAACGACCCGGGTCCTCCAACAAACTTCAAACAAACATCTGCTTCTTAATTTACTAAAAATATTTCTATACATTTCCCCTCGCGGGTAGCGTAGCGACCTCCCCTGGATGGTCAGGCAACCTGAGAGCACTGAAAGTGCGTATGCACAGTATAGATCAGAATTCGTTGCACGAAAGACTAAAGCTGGAAGTACATTAACAGCCGTCGCTGGTAAAAACCATTTCCCAGAAAACTGGCGGGCCAATCGGGACGAAACTTGGCATGTAGCGGGAGGTAGTTACCAAACAAACACAGAAAATTTTTGGGAGCGATCGGGCCAAAGGAAGTGGGCCAAAACGGGATTTTAGGGGTCCAAGGCTGCTGATTGGTCAATCGGCTGTCCATCAAGTCACGCAAGAGTGAGTTTGGGGTTTAGAGGCCGTTTAGCTCTGTTTCCGGGGTCAGAAAGCGTTTGCCCGAGTATTGGGAAATGTTCCAAGTATAATTGGGGGTGGGGGCAGTGCCACCACCCCCCCAGTGGTGAGAAAACGTGTGCAAAGCCACGCCCACTTAGGTAATATGGTTTTTGGGCTATTAGGAGCACTTGGAATTGGTTTTTGGGCAAAGTGATGCATAAATCTCAAAGGGACTAATATATAGAATATTTCACCACCTGAATCTTGGGACTTCCCCCTCCCAATCGCCCTCCAGTGGCGTAAGCAGGTTGCGCACATAAAAATGAAGCTATCGAGAAATAAAATAGATAGGTATGTTAGGAAAGTTTAGTTTAATGCTTTTTTCAAGAAATTTTTTTTCTCTCACTCCCCAGTCATGGTCTAGTGATTTTGGCTTATTGCAGGCCTCTGAAAGGACCTATTAAGAAAGTAAAGGCATGGGCATGTTTAGAAAAATTATTTGAATCTATTTTGAAAGAAATTTTATTTCCTCATCTTCTCAGTCACGCTCCAGTGATTTTACGTTATATCTCGAGAATGGTGGGAGGTAGAGGTGCCATATTTGGGTCATACAAGGTAGTTGAGGTCTAGTTTGTGTCAAAAAAAATTCGTCACGGTTGAGTGATCACGGACCTTAAAATTGGGAAAATTCGACTCCGATTAGGGGTGATCAATTTATTACAGGGCATTTGAACTTCTTAATAGACTAGAGGGGAGGGGGGCACAGCGCCGGACGAATTTCCCGCCATTCGTCCGGCGCAACGACCCGGGTCCTCCAACAAACTTCAAACAAACATCTGCTTCTTAATTTACTAAAAATATTTCTATACATTTCCCCTCGCGGGTAGCGTAGCGACCTCCCCTGGATGGTTAGGCAACCCTGTCGCACTGAAAGTGCGTATGCACAGTATAGAATCAAATTTCGTTGCACGAAAGTCAATAGCTAAAGCTAACTACTCTAAGCGACCGTGAATCACTATTATCTGAAGAACCACAGGGCCGAGCCGGACGAAACTTTGCATGTAGCGGGGGCTAGTTACCAAACAAACACAGAAAATTTTTGGGAGCGATCGGGCCAAAGGAAGTGGGCCAAAACGTGATTTTAGTGGCCCGGAGCTGCTGATTGGTCAATCGGCTGTCCGTCAAGTCACGCGAGAGTGAGTTTGGGGTTTAGAGGCCGTTTAGCTCCGTTTCCGGGGTCGGAAAGCGTTTGCCCGAGTATTGGGAATTTTTCCAAGTATAATTGGGGGTGGGGGCAGTGCCACCACCCCCCCAGTGGTGAGAAAACGTGTGGAAAGCCACGCCCACTTAGGTAATATCGTTTTGGGGCTATTAGGAGCACTTGGAATTGGTTTTTGGGCAAAGTGGTGCTCAAATCTCAAAGGGACCAATATATAGAATATTTCACCACCTCAACTTTGGGAATTCCCCCTCCCAATCGCCCTCCAGTGGCGTAAGAAGGTTGCGCACCTAAAAACGAAGCTATCGAGAAATAAAATAGATAGGTATGTTGGGAAAATTTAGGTTAATGCTTTTTTCAAGAAATTTTTTTTCTCTCACTCCCCAGTCATGGTCTAGTGATTTTGGCTTATTGCAGGCCTCTGAAAGGATCTGTTGAGAAAGTAAAGGCATGGGCATGTTTAGAAAAATTATTTGAATCTATTTTGGAGAAAATTTTATTTCTCCATCTCCTCAGTCACGCTCCAGTTATTTTACGTTATATCTGGAGAATGGTAGAAGGTAGAGGTGCCATATTCGGGTCATACAAGGTAGTTGAGGTCTAGTTTGTGTCAAAAAAATTTCGTCACGGTTGAGTGATCACGGACCTCAAAATTGGAAAAATTCGACTCCGGTTAGGGGTGATCAGTTTAGTACGTGGTATTTGAACTTCTTAATGGACTGAAGGGGTCGGGGGCAGAGCGCCGGACGAATTTCCGCCATTCGTCCGGCGCAACGACCCGGGCCCTTCAACAAACTTCAAACAAACATCTGCTTCTTGATTTACTAAAAATATTTCTATACATTTACCCTCGCGGGTAGCGTAGCGACCTCCCCTGGATTTATCAACTTTTAAGTGCAGTCCTCAGGTCATACAGTTTTTCAATTTGTGTTAGTCTGTACCGGTACAACTGCTTACTACCGTGTTTCCCCGAAAATAATATTTAGCCTGATTTACAAAAATGATTTCAATATAAGCCCTCCCCTCAAAACAATACCTAGTCCAGAGCCTAAATTAGGAGGGATTGTAACTTGGGAGGCAAATTCGTGGAACAAAATCACAGACTGCTGTGTTATCAATGCCTGGATGAGAAATTGTCATCCTCCTAAAATGAGCCCTTATAGTTTTCAAAGGAAAATTAGTATAAGAGGGAAACACGGTATTGCTATATATACGGTATTGTAAAGTCTGAAAGTTGAATTATCACTTATCACAATACCAAAAACTGTTTTGCTGTTGCTGACTCAACTACATAAATCCCACAAAATATAGTATGACAAACCTTTCAAATATAGCATTGGGCCAAAAGACTCCAATGATGAAATAACAACACATGTGGATTTCAAACAAACCATATATTTTAGTTAATATTTCAATATGTACAGTACATTAATGGCAGGGTGAAATGAGACAAAGTTTCTTAAATAAGGATATGACATGTCTGTTTCTTTTATTTATTTTATATAATACCAATTTTTTTTACAGTCATGAACTATGATGAAGTTTAAATCTGAACGTGACATAGGCAGGCAGCCTCAGTGAACTTATTACCACCAACTAACGAATGTCAGCCGGGCCATTGCGTGGAATGCGTGCCATCAAAAATGCAGGGAACAGAAACATATTCGAGCTTTATGTCTAAAGATGATTATATAAGTAATAGAAAATTCAGAATGAGCTGACTTAGGTAGCCTATGTCATATTTGATAAAGCAAAATCAATTCATCACGACTGTAAGTGCTTTAATCCCTTTCAATCCTGAAATTTTTATACAATTCATGATTCGTTCGGTGTTCTGCATAGATATTAGATGAAAAAGTTTGCATTGCACCTGATTTATCATATATGTTTTTCTCAATATATTTCAGATGGTTACGATACAATAAAGAGGAGCTGTGGTAAACTTCACACAAGGTCTACCTACCCTTGCTATGTTGCTAAACATGCTTGGTTGGGAAATTTGAATTGTGTTCTCATGTTATTGCAATATATTTTGAACCTACTTATGTTGGGAAACTCAAAATAAAGCACAAAATCATTGTGTTCAAATTTAAATAAATAACTTTTTCTTTTTTAATTCTGTTGCATCCAAAACCAGAGTAATATGACCAGATCCCAATTCCTTGTAAATTTGAGACATAAATTTCTTCAATAATCTATGTGGAGGCTGTGAGTCTACCATAGGGGTGTCAAACTTGTGGGTTTCTGAGGGCCACATTGCATTTTGAGAATTGTGCGAAGGGCCGCAAACAGTTTTTGATATATTTTGATAATGTATACTTGAAGCATATTTGTAGATAGGTGTAGTTTGTGAAAAATATTGTGATCTAACTAAACGGCCGCATAAAGTTTTGTTATTCTCTTAAATTTCAAATGCCATTTACATATTAATTTCTTTCATTTCACTAATATTGCTATCTATACAAATCAACTTTGTGTAAATTGTCGTTTTCTGTATGAATATGAATAATCACTAACTAACACACAAAACAAACACGCTAACTGACGTACCGTTCTCCGCAACGAGCGTCCCCTTAAACAGCAGAAAAAACGTTGCTGGCAGCATCGGCCAAAGGTCATGAAAGTTGGTAATCGTCAAACAACTGGTAAACTCAATGAATCTATTTTATTTGTTCACTCTGATATAAACAAATACAAAACAACAACAAACAAAATACAGGGGACCTGAAAGACAAGCATAACTTATTAAAAAAGTTAAATACGTACAGGTACGTGCCCGTCCAACAAAAACAGTCAAAACACGATATAAAATCGGGCAATACTTTTAAATTAAATTTAAAATGTGAGACGTGTATGTATAACACAACAGTGCTTTTCCTACAAAACTATGGAATAAAAAACACTTGCTGACGTAAAACGGTGATGCTGTAGGCCTAGTTCAATTTCATTGCAAAAATAACACAGTGACAAAAAATTGTTACTAAAAACAAGCTCGGCAAATAGATTGAATGTTCCATAGCAGTCTATTTATCCATAAACTTCTTTAATTCCGGTGGATGGGCTTTGCCCGTGTTGATATTACGCGATACAAATACCGAAACATACAGTGCTTAGCAGTCTTTTCAAGCAGACACGTCCGCACCCGGCGACGGCCGGAACGAATGTCGAGGCTGCAACTGCAGAAAGAATCAGAAATCTTCATAGAGAAGTGTGTACGAGTGAGTGAAATTTTTGCGCACAAGATGAAAGTCTGTATCCAACGTCAGGGACGGAATTTCGAACATATTCGAGATTACTGAAACATTTGGGTAAAATCATCAGTGATAAACACGGCCATATGTAAGCACGAGAATTTAGGCCTTACATTGTTCTAAAAACCAAACTGGTGTATATATTACACCATGGTGTTATATAATGCCCATGCATTTTACGATAAACATAAACACAGGAAGCATATGATGTGATTTAAAACAAGCATGTACAGCTGCACACGCAACAGGTCATTACGATTGAAATGCTCGAATTCAAAACAAATTGTGTGACCAGCTCCGAGCATTCCCTCAACTTCGAAAACCGATATTTCTTTTCTCAATATGCTAAATAACAAGGTGAGTGGCAGGTTTTTTTTCAACGGCTATTCCAGATGTCAACTTCGACGGCATTTCAAAACTTACGACACGTCCGACTTTTTCACAAATCACCTAGATCTTTTTTCCGCATGGGAGTTGTCTGCAGAATAATCACAGCATTCGCATTTCGGCGATTGCCGTCAGTTTCTAAATGTCTTCACCGTTTCGCAGTGTGAGCATTATCGTGCAAAGGCAGAGGTAATAGCATACAGTAGTATGTCAGGCTCCGGGTTATCTTTTGTGCCTGTCGTTTGGTGAGATTGCACTTCTAATTAACGTAATTTCTACTTGCACATATATCTTTTCAAAATGCGATGCAACTATAATTTGTTGGTACCAATATACTTCACGTTACTTACTCGCATAGGAAAATCGGTTAAAAATACATTGCAGCGCACCTTAAAATATGATTTGTTGCAGCACGAAGTATTTACTGAATCTTTTTAAAACCATCCTTCCGGCGACGTGTGCGCTCTCGATTGAAAGTCAAAATGCGATATGCATCTCAATACGTAACTTACATAATATACGAATGTGCCTTTATGATAGCTATAGCTTATCGTTAAATCATAGTATCATCACGTTGACGCAGCTGACATCACGTGGCAAAATGAAAAGGACAGCCTTTGCTGCATTACGATAAGTTGGAAATGACGAAATGGAAGCAGGTGGACAAATTGCTGAATAACTAACGTTTTGGCCAGTCACATTGTGTATGTGTGCACGTTACATGTCGAGAACGTATATAAAGTTCACGCATCAGCGCTCGCTTATCAAACAGTGCTGTTCGAGTATACATGCTTTTATGGCAGTTTCAGCTATATTGCGCGAACCTACTCAATATCTTTCATCAGGTGGTGTTATATTTGTGCTTTCGCAGTACCCATTCATATATCGCATTCTTACTGAAATATATTTTTCAGTATACATTGATTCGAGGTAGCATTAACATTATAATGACGAACATTAAAGAAGTTTGAACGAATGTTCATTACGTTTTTGAATTTCAGTGTGAACTTTAGCCCATTTCATAAAGAAATAGTGGAATATCAGAAAATGGAACCCGAAAAATATCTGTTAATAGACTGTGATCCAGGTGTCGATGATTGTTTTGCAATCATGATGGCTTTAACGCAAAGTCCAAAAATTAAAATTGTTGCAATAACTTGTGTGAATGGAAACGTCGGTATCAAACAGGTTGCCATCAACGCGGTTCGAGTTGTAAAAGTTTGCGAGATGTTAGACCAGGTTAGTTAATCATTTACTAGATTAAACTCGTGCTATTCTCACAGTGGTGTGAGTGAAGAGTGCTGATACTAATCAATAATATTTTCAAATGTAAAGCGATGGGAAACGATGAACTTAAATTATAACTATTTTAACTTACTAGGTGAACTTGGATATTGTGTATTGAACCTCAGGCCCTTTCCCTTTGTTTACTTTCTACTTCGGATCCGTATGTGGTACTTGCCACAAGGATGCTTGAACGAAATAGTATAAGTATTAACGTGATAAGTAAAAATAACATGATCTCTTCAACGAAATGGTAAGTATGGGATTCAAGTTATATCTTGTATTGTTTGAAGAAGTTAGACCATGATCTTACGAAAGCTCACAAATATACTTATCATTTCGTTGAAAGAGATCATGTTATTTTTACTTATTTCAACTCACATGGCTAATTTTAAGCTGGTGCGAATCGAAATATATATATTACAATAAAACAATATTAATCATTGCCGTCTCAGTGATATTTTATTAATTTCGAGGATATTGATATTTTGTGCTTTTATTTGGGTCAGGTGCCTATTTACCAGGGATGCGCTGATCCGGTTCTTTTGATGCCTGGCAGCATTGATTCAAGTTTTTACCACGGTAAGGACGGTATGGGAGACGTGCCGGATATCGAGCCACGTTCAGACGAAAATCTACTGAGACATGTTCAGGTCGGTGGCATCAATTGCTGTTAGTTATCTTTTTACACTTTACTCAAAAGTACTGAAAAAATTATTATGTTTTCAGGATGAACACGCTGTTAACGCAATAATTCGATTGTCAAAAAAATACGAAGGGAAACTACAAGTAAGTTCAGTTGATAAGAAATCTAACAAAATCATCCACATGGTGAATTGATTGTTTGAGTATAACTATTTTTACGAAACTCTTCGACCCATGGGATATTCCGGATCGATAGGTGAGGGAATAGGCATGACTCGGGCTGTTTTTTTTTTTTTTTGCGAATCAATAAATACTAGGATTCAGCATGTTTTATTCTATATTTTGGTTTCAAAACATTATAAATTTGATAGAAGCATATAAGTTTATATGTGTTTTTATTCTCTCTTAGCTTCATAGAATTTTTATTGCCAACATTTGCCTTGTTAGATTATTTAGATTAGCTTCTCGCAAACATCGACATAAAAAAAGTAAATAACTATATTTTCTTTCAATCAGATTCTTGCGATTGGACCCCTCACTAATGTTGCCCTCGCCACTAGACTGGATCCGGATCTTCCTGAACGATTGAAAAGTGTTCATATATTAGGGGGTACGATAAGAGGTCACGGGAATGTGACACCATGTTCTGAATACAACTTTTTCACCGATCCTGAAGCGGCGCAAATGGTTTTGCGTGGGTTCTCTCATCGATGTCCAGTACAAATCCTGACATACGAGGTAACGACGGACCATCCTCTTCCACCGCATTGGTTTGATGGTTTATTGGAGAAAGATAGTGCTAAGTGTAACTTTTTTCGTGAAGTGTATAAGACACCAAAATTGTTGGAACTCGAAGACATATCCGCTGGGGTTTCAACTGGGTATATCATCTGTGACGCATATATAGTAAGCGTTGTTCTGAGACCAGATTGCATCATAAAATCTAGGAAGCTGCGCATGGGAGTAGAACTGGGTGGGAACTTATCGAGAGGAAGCCTTGTAATTGATCACAAAAGCAAAGGTAGTCCACATTTGACGGAAGGTGCGATTGAACTGATTGAAGAAATAGACGTTGAAAAGTTCAAAGAGTTAGTGGCCGAAACATTGGCCTGATTGCTTGAACCTCGCCAAGCAGTGATACCTTCGCAATAATATCGATGATGATTTAAAATATAATCCAATCTGCACTGACAACAGGAGAACTTATTCGTTGAATTTAGTTCGGTTAAACAATTGCCATTTATTGACGTTGTACGATGGTTCGACAATTGTATAAAATGCTTTGAAAATTTATATCTACCTGTGAAAGCTTTTATGATGTTGAGAAGTGTGTTGGTATCCATTTCTTGGGTTAAATCGTATATATCCAGCAATCTGCGGTGCCCTCTTACAACTGTGATAAATGTTACGTACCTCATCCAAACTCACTGCAATTTAACTTTTTTATTTGACGTGTTCCCTAAAAAGAATGCAACGTAATAATGAGGCGCATGAACAATACAAATTATCGGTACCGTTACTAAATTAACAATTCCAAAGAAATGACAATATTTTTTTGAATACTAATTTTGCTTGATTAGAAAACGCATGAAAATGCTATGTCCGTTTTAAAGCCAAATTTGAATATTATGACAGACGAAAAATAGTTTCGCAGGACTGATACTTCAATTGAAGACGTTCTATGATACCATTTCAGAATACAAAATACATGCAATACAAAATAGTTCAGCTCTTAAATAATTATTCTTTTTACATATGCACTGAGACTTATTCGAGCCGAAAGTGTATTGAAAAGAAGGCTGACTTGTAAAGTAGAAATGATGACGGTATTGGGGTATTCAACGTGGCACGGTGTAGGGTCCATTTTGAAAGCCACATTTTGGAGCGAAATAAGTCTGTCTTATTGAACAATATTACAAATTTTAACATCTTCAAAATAATGTTTTTGATTGGTTTATATAGTTTTTGCTCATTTTGATGTTTTACCGACGCTTGACCCCAGAACAATTTTGTTATTCTTTAGAATTGCAAAATTTTTGGACGCCCATTTTTCGAGTGTTTTGGAGAGTTGGTACCTACGAACTGATTTACATTTTTATTAAAATATACAACCAGGTACTGATAGCTTGTTTTAGCCCAGTCTATCGCAGCTTTTCTAGGACTATATTTTGATTTTTTTTATAGCAACAGCTGAAAACTGACAAAACGAGGCAATGATCACAACCAGGCTTGTATGTCTGCCTGAGCTGACGAAGCGTCTTGAGCGGCTACAAAAATTGATGATTATTCTTGGTTACAGAAATAAACAGGGAAATCGACTTTTGTGAAAACATTTATGGATGTTTTAGCAGTTCAGCTGATTGTGTGAAGTTTTAAAACCCAGTTGATGGACTTTATGCTGATTGGTCATTGTTAGGGAAATAAACGAAGAAATCGATGCTCGGGGAAACATCCCATTGGGGTGTTGTTTGGATGAAGTTTTTGAAAGCCGGTTGACGGACTTTATGCAGGTCGGTCGTTGTTACGGAAATAAACAAGGAAATTGATGCTCGGGGTAACATCATATGGGTGTTTTAGTTACTGATTGAATGAAGTTTTAAAAGCCGGTTGACGCCTAAACGGACGTGTTCAACTGTCAGTGCAATTCCGAATACCCGTACCCAGAATTCTACGCCGAAACCGGGACGTCCAATATTCCCATTCTGCCTTGAAGTTGACTCGTTCACAGGTTAGGTCTGCTGGAATCTCGTTATTCTATATCCAATTCACCATACCCGATCCTGCTAGTTTCCGTATTTTTTGCGTTCATGTTCCATTTACGTTTTGTACAGAATTGAAAGAGTTTATTTTAGCTATGTTTGGTATGTATTGACTTGTGGTTCTCCTACACTATTCCACCGTTGTATATACAGGTTGAATTAATAAGGAAATGACGCTGCTCAATCAATACTGATTGCAACACAAATTGTATCAAGTGATCAATTGTAAACAAAGCCGACAGATCAAGGGTCTACGTTCTTGCGGTTAAACTGTATGCATTGCACCCTTCAATCAAAGTTTGTTTAACGTTAAGAGAGCGGCATGCGCGATGATGCACCGATCTGTTTAGATAGTAGCAGTAGTACTCGGTTAGTAGCGACACAGAAAACGGTAAATTGCGCCTGTTGCATTCATGCACGCTGTCCACCAGTATTGAATTAATGACCTTGTTTTCAATTATAGTTTGAGGACCACATCCACCTAACTCTAGTGAGGAGTTAGTTGTAATAGATCAATGAAAAGTAGGTCACACCTGAAAACTGTACATCGAAAGTCAGAATGTGGTTCGGTATGGCATTCCAGTCTTCTGTATACAGTACTGTTTTATTTAAATGAAACGTATTTAGGATTGAGTAACGCAGGTGCTGCAGCTCTTCAACTTAATACCGGTAATATTTCAAGGATATTGAATCTTTTTCGAAGCCTTTATAGTTCATATTTAAAGATTTCCTATTTTATGAAACGTGAGAGGCAATTGTAGCAAGCAAGATGAATCCAGACAAATATATTTTGATCGATTGTGATCCTGGTGTTGATGATTGTTTTGCAATCACGATGGCATTGTCTCAAAATCCAAAAGTAAAGGTTGTCGGAATAACTTGTGTGAATGGGAATGTAAATATTAAACAAGTTGCCATTAATACAGTCAGAACCGTTAAACTTTGTGGAATGCTCGATCAGGTGAGATGACAAAATGTACTTTGTTTTTCCTCATGTATGATAAAACCCAGAGCATAGAATAGAACTTATATTTTGCACTAGTGTATTTGAAATAAAAATCCGCGTTGATTAAATGCGGTATTATGTTGGCGGAATTTACTTGCTGACTGTCATTTGAATTTGCTTTAACGTTGGTTTCCTAGGTTCCCATTTTCAAAGGTTGTGGTGATCCCGTCATTATTATGCCAGGAGCGATCGACTCCACTGCATTCCACGGAAAAGATGGCATGGGTGATGTGCCAGATGTTGAACCTCGTGCTGACGAGAGCACTGGAGCATGTCCAGGTTTCTGCAAATTGACATTTATTAACTCATTTTATTTTTATTTTTCTAGAGAAAGCGTACGTTTTAGTGACACGAGTCAAATCACTTAACCCTCATGTACAGCAGGAACGAACCACGTTTTTTTCACAGCAAGCGCATTTACAATATATCTGAGAGCAACCTTCCCTATTTATGAAATTGTGAACAAATCGTATTTGTACTAAAATCTATTGTGCGTAAATTCAATATTTACTCCACTGTATTTTTACATTTTCCGCATTTTAGGAAGAACATGGTGTGAATGCAATTATGCGTTTGGCCAAAGAATATGAAGGAAAATTGGAGGTCGGTAAACTATTGCATATTTATATCCAAGTTTTCACGAAGTCTATATCACAGTATTTAATTGATGTAGGCTGAAATTTGAAGTTTACGAAGTCTCAATATTCTCATCCGGTATGCGTTCAGCCCCGCAAAGAGTCAAGTGTAACCTTTCTCTGACCCCATATTCCCTTCACTACGGAAGTATATTATATATATATATACCAACGTCAAGAAAAATTTGAAATAGAAAAGCTGAAAGTTTCAAAAATGTCGCAGAACAATTTCTTAATATTATTTGCAATGGTACCCAGGCTTGTCCATGGGAATCCGAAAACGTCCCATGGGATGGGACAGCACACATTTCTATTTCCCATGGGACACGAAAACCGTATCATTCTCAGGAAAATGATGGTAAAACATTTCGTTATGGATTTCGTGTCCATATATTTGAGCATAGCTCTCTTGTTAGTTATAAAGAGCAAAATATCTTCTGCATTAACAATATAACTTGTGAAGGGGCTGATGGACACATGTATAATAGTTATGAATATAAAGTTAACAAAGTCCGTAAATTTTGTTTATTTGCATGTCTATTCGTACATGTAGTCCCATTTAGTGGACGCTAAACCTAAATTTAACAATTAAGGGAATCCCATGGGATGGAATGGGTCGGGCGTAATTGCTATGGGACAGAAAAATATCTCCCATGAACAAGCCTGATGATACCCATCTATATAGTGTAAATAGGTCATGAATGATTTCCAGAATGGGATTTTTCATTAGCTGAAAACGATAAAGTGTATTTCGATCCTCGAAATTGCAGCACTGTGTTCGAATGAATCTATAGTCATGTAGAACCGGATAAGATATCATGTCATCGCAGTCGGTTCGTATTTTCCTATTGTAAGGTGTATTTGTTTACAGATTCTTGCGATTGGGCCGCTTACTAACATTGCGATTGCCGTGAGGCTTGACCCAGATCTGCCCAAGCGACTGAAAGCCTTGCATATACTTGGTGGAACTCTAAGAGGACATGGAAATATAACTCCTTGTTCGGAATACAACTTTTACGTTGATCCGGAAGCTGCACAGATGACATTGCGCTCATTCTCAAAGCATTGCCTTGTTCGTTTGGTTACATACGAAACTACTCTTGATCATGCTGTTCCAGTCGATTGGTTAGATCAACTACTAAACGGTAAAGACAAAAAACGAACATTCTTTCGCGAAATTTACAAAAGATGTCAGAACATACAACTGCACAAAATTTCTGAGGGGCTGTTACGTGGTTACACTATTTGTGATATTTACGCAGTTTGCGTTGCCTTGGAACCCAACTGCGTAAAGAAGTCGCGTAAATTGCGCATGGGCGTAGAGTTGGGCGGACATCTAGCAAGAGGTAGTCTCATAATTGACCACAGAAACAAAGGAAGCCCTTTTCTAACTGAAGGAACAATCGAAGTTATCGAGGAAATCTGCCTTGTGCAACTCAAAGACATGTTAGCAAGAGCATTTTCCTAGATATCGTCATTCATACGGACCAGCAGTGTTTCGATTTCGACTGAACAAAACATTCTCCCAAAGATTTTACCACTGTAAAACCTTCATCTCCTTATAATTTGGGATTTAAGAATCGGAAAAAGAATGGTATCTGGAATCGAAAAACACACGGTTGTTCAAAAATTTACGTTTAAGATATGTATAGAAGACAGTTTGGTTAGTGTGATATAGCTATTTTTTATTCTAAAATACGTACTATTTTCATGATCCATTCTGCCTAGCACCAAAAAGTCTCATTTTTACCAAAGCCTATTCACGTAATATTCAAATGTGGCACTACTGCTTAGACTTAGCTATGGTCGATTGTTGTAGAAAATATGAAATTCTATATTGGTATAAATTTATCAAGGTTTGATTTAGTTATTTACAATCTCCATATTTCAAAAAAAATTTCGTTTTGTATTATTGGTTTTTGCAAACTAATATGGTACCGCGATTAGGCAGTGAATACGTTTTACCATGTATCATATTTTAGTAATAAAACTGATTACAAAACGTTGGCTATTTTTCAGTCCCTTGTAGTGAATTGACTGACTTGGTTTTTGGAAATAGCTTTCTTTGTTGAAAAAATCTTAAAGATATTATACATCGCGTAACGCCGCGCTGGAAGTGCGTGATGAACTACAAATTAATTATCGTTATCAAGTTCTTGTAGATTCATGATACAATTCATGTAAGTAGATTTCGTTGTTTTATGCGGACACGCTTTTGTCTACTTTTCTGGAAACTCTTCTGTCTGACGTTCTGCCTGCTTTTTGTCCCAAAAATTGAAATATTTCGATCAAAGTAATGAAACTCATTCCAAGCCATAAACCCAATTGTCCACCTGAATTAAAGAGAACTTATTTATAATAAATAGAGAAGACAATCTCCATCTATCTCTATAGCATTTCGGCCCTCCTGGGTAGTGCAAATAATTCAAAATCTAAAATTTAGTACAATCATATAATATAGTTTAAAATAATTGATTTAACTCTTTGGTAGCTTAGTGGAGGTTTTTCTCTAGTGTGATTATACACATTTCTGACAGTTTAATGTCATGAGTTTTTGTGACTTGATATTGGTTTACGCCTTTACGGTATAAGTTACGGAAATAATTTTTGATGCATATTACTTCTGCTGAAATATTGTGGGTTCCGAAACTGATTGTTAACCGCCGTCATTCCTATTCAAACCAACCCGCATTGGTGAATCTACGCAATGCAATAGTTCCACGTAAAATTCGCCATATAATCATAACTATTTAAAATTGATGGATGCTTGGCAGTGTGCTGAATTACGGTTACTGCTTATCTGACTGCACAAATACATGAAATACTTAACGAAATACAAACCTAGATCACTGATTAAACTTGATTCATCAACTTTTTTAGACTGACTGAATGTGCTGTAGCTCATACTATTGAAGTAAATCTCGAACTGAATTGAATTTCCTTGAACATATGTTTTATCCTTTGTCATTCTAGTCTGAAAATGAAAGAGCGAATTTATATAGAGTGGTAAACGAGGGTAGTTGTTGAGCACGTTCTTGGTATAATGAGGCCTCTCTCTTGACCCATAACTTTCATGCTGACGATATGCTATGTAGGCTACTTGATTATTTTATTTTGATTGTCCCAATAGGCGTAACCGTAAGGTCTGGTCAAATTGCGTATAGTAAAGTATAGCCGATAGTAAAAGTTTAAGTCGAGTAAGTGTGGACTAACCACTTATTTAAAATTTTTGAAGCAAATATTCTATGACCTACAAACTATTAAACCTAAATGAACTGATTGTACGAGCGGTAAGCAGGATATTGTACTTTGAACTTATGGGCGACAAATTTACTGCAACAAACAAGGGGTATCCGTTACAACGCCCAACCTGTAAAGATTCCATTGTTGGTAAGTTTGGATATGTTGAATAAGATATCGTCAATCCGTACTTTGTGTAAGTACATGGTATCGAACAATTGCAATCGGTAGATGATAACTAAAAGAAAAAATCGTTTATGATTCTTGTGTTATAGGTTTTCAAACACGAAAAACTAGTATGAAATTGAGCAACATTAATGTGTCTTCGTTTAGCACCGCACTTAACATCGTATGCTACTTAAAGAGCGTCCCGCGCGCGGATCGTCATAGCTGAGGTTTTTTCCATTTCTGAAAAAACAGTCTGTTTCAAAACAAGGACACTACATGTGTGGACGTATTGTGCAACAGCTTGAGAGGGCTTGTACAACACAATACGATCGTCGTTACCCGTGGCCTTTCGAAGGGTATATTGAAAATAAGAATCGCTTTCATATTTTTCTGTTTTTCCCCATTCAATACAAACAAAAAAAAAACAAATAAAAACATCCATTTTAAACAAAATAGGTGAAAAATATTCAAAATCAATCGTTTTAAAAACAAATCTTTTTGAATAAATTGTTGCAGTATTACATACTTCATAACTTCTATTGGGGCAATCCAATTTTAGCATCAGAGTATACCGAAAAATAAGAATGCAAAAAACTTTACTTTCGTCATGCGATCTACTAGTTAAGCAATATTTTTGTCACAATACCTGCACGCAGCCCTTCTGCAGTGAGGATAGACCTTCATTGCATCAGGTGTAATTTTGCGATGGAGAGGTCGTATTCAACTTTTCTTCCTATCGGACATTTAGTAAATAACTCGTTACGGTACAGATAACCCCCTTTTGACAAATGAGGTGGCCGCCAATGTTCGACTACGAGTTTGCCCAATTAGAAT
Organism: Styela clava; assembly: GCF_964204865.1. Taxonomy (NCBI): domain Eukaryota; kingdom Metazoa; phylum Chordata; class Ascidiacea; order Stolidobranchia; family Styelidae; genus Styela; species Styela clava. The sequence goes on from NC_135252.1 coordinate 7,959,067, forward strand.
CGAAACTCGCCGTCTAGGATCCAGTCGGGTCATAACTCCAACGCGTGGTGGAATGTTTGACAACACTTTTGCACTAAAGTTTGAGAAGGTGTGTACGGGCAAGTCATAGATACTTAACGGAGTTTCGAAGGGTATATTAACGATAATAATTGATTAGGCAAGTTTTTGCGTTCATTTTTTCTTGTTTTAACCTATCTAATACAAAAGATGCAAATGAAACAGGCATTTTGAACAAAACGGGTAACAAATATTTTTGAACAAATTTCTAGTTATAGCTGATACTCGTGCACCAACAGTAAAATACGACAAGTAATTTGCTGTATCGTATGGTTTCTGTAACCCAATACTGTATCTATTGTAGATAAGCGATCACTTACATTTTCTTGCATTGCAACCGCATATGCAGAAGCGCAGTCATACATATCTTGAGCAGTACATTCTCTGGAAAAGTTTGCAGCCCAATATTGCGTGAATAAATGACAGCCACATTCATTCACTACCATGTCCGTGAGGCATTCTTAAAAAAACTAATATGATAAACTTTTACTGAACATCAATACGTAATTTTTTATCGACTAGCTTCATTTCAATACAAGGAAACGAATAGCTATTTTTATTCAGTTACATAGAAGCGCTGTGATTTCAGGACTTTGCTGTTTAGTGCGGTTCAAGAAAATAATTTCGATGACGTCATCGCACACAAAAAACGAATCCCATGGACCTCGCAGAAACTTATGATAGCGAATAATACAATCTTGACCATTGAGGATTTCAAAGTAATTAGTGATTCATAAAGCAATTTTTCACAAGAGGAAGACAAGAATGACTAACAAGAACAACAAAATAATAAGAAGACGAGCAATATGTACATTTGGTGCCTTAAAATTGAGAAAGTAGTGTACCGTGAATATAATAATATGTACTGGTAAACAGTGGAAATGAAACAAAACTTTACGATTCGCAAGCACATTAGACTGATCTAACGTTTATATATAGTATATCGTATAAGGAACCCAAATCGTCTGTTTAATATTATGCTTTAAATGAATTAATCGTTAAATTAAGTAAGTAATAAAGTAACATCGAACTTACAACTCACCATTCATGCAATTATTCAAGCTATAGGTTGAAAAATACTTCAGATTCTCCCTATTTGGATCACACTGTCCCCAAGGTCCGTACATTAATTTGTAATCAGATCGAGTTATTTCTATGGACGCTTTTGTACCAACTGGAACTGATACTCCAAACGTTTCGACATCTGGAACATCGTGTTGTGGATGTATCTGCAATGTTAATAAAAGACGCTCAGTCACAAAACCAAAACTTCCTCTTCAATATGACAAGTTTTCCACCTAAATCAATATTTTGTAGACGTGGGAGTGGCAACAACGAAGACCGCAGCATTTAAATGTTATTTTCACTTTATCTTTTTTTCACGGCGAGGGATATGTTTTTTGCAGTAGTGAGCGAAACATATTAGTGCGGGACTCGCTTTTTGCAAACGTTTTCACGCCATCTGTTAATCTATCCCTTTGCGTGGCAAAGTTAGTACAAATGGGTTTAAATCTCGCTAAAGTAACTTGCTCTGAACCTGAAGACGCTGGTCTGAAACGAATAAAAATGCATAAAAAGCGAGAAATCGAAAGTTCAATTAATCAACTAAATTAATTTTAAACAAGTGTATACATTATATGTGATAAAAATTAATTGCTGGTTTATTTTCTGATCTTTCAGCAATGTCAATTAGGATTTACTTACAGCAAATGTACCTCTCGATATTTATCCTTAGATTGGCTGAACACGTCCAATATTTGTAATCATAAGTTAACAAATACACGAATCAAATGTTTATTCAATATTCTTGCAAGAAAGTTGCAAACCTGTAGCTTTATTCCTGCCTCCGAGTTTCCAAGGAAAGGTTGTTCGGTGTATAAGTCTTGTCGCACATCTAGAGTTACCGACAACCCATGACCAGAGCCAGGAATGTTCTGAGTTTTGTTATAATCCCCTTCATTAAATGTATAACATTTTCCCAAAGTCGTAAAAATTGTAGTGAAGTCGTTCAGATCGCAATCAGACGATTTGAACCTGCAATGATACCTTAAACTACATTTATCTGATTTATCATTTCTGAAAATCTTCCTGAATATGTTATATCAAAATGACGATCACTTATGCTTATGAATAAAACATGTAGGTAGACATACATACGCAAATAGATTAACACTTTCGAATTAGACCATTGAACATCTTTGAAATTTTGGTGATATATATGATTATGTATTTATAATAGTAGTGCCAAAGTCTCAAAAAAAATGTTAGAAATGTATTCCAATAAATTCAGATGCGTGTTTGAGACTACTTACCGGCATTGTGGCATAAATTTCCCTCCAATAGAAAATCCCCGCTTGTTTGTGAATGTCTTTATATCGAAGTTTTGGCCAAATCCATCTATTCTCGAGATATTTGGTTTCATGTTATTATTCTTTGCATAAGCCATGTACGAAGACGATGTCATTTGGTTTATTGTGTGAATGGCTCGAAGTGTTCGGAGGTTCGGAGACGCCAAAAAATAACTGGAGTAGTATTAAGTCACATCAGGAATTTTTATATACCAAATACCGGGCAAGAATGTTTGGAGATGTCCAAATCGAATGAGTCAATTTTATTTAGGGTAATTGTAGCAAGTAGCGTAAAATTCCTTAATCCAAACTATACTATTTTGACAAAGTTGAACAACACATTAAAATAAATGGTCAAACTAAAATACTTGCTATTAAATAAGTGAGAAATAAGGCATTAGTTATATATGGTACAATGTTGATATCATTCATTTTGTATTACTCTTTATTACTTTAACTTCTAGATTTTAAACTATTTTAAATGATAAAAACAAACCTGATTTCAATTAGAAACATAAAACGTTTGATTATTCCAACTTACCGATTAAAACTGCATATGGTGACAGCAGGAAATGGAAGATATGAAACAAATTCTTCCGAAATGTCGGTGCTTGTTGCATATTCCAAGTATTCTCTGATTCGAATGCTTATTTGCCAGAACAATATACCAATCATACCTTAGATAAAAGACTTCGATAAATTCACTAAAGAACATTCATAATTCAACAAACATGACAACCGCGTGTCGTAGCCACGTTTCAGTATTGACGTTGTAAGGTGTTGCGCGTGGCCTTGTCTGAAATGGCGTTCTCCACTAATCGCGCGCCATACATATAGAAAATAGATTATCCAATTGAAACTATAGTTTGCCATGAAGAACACTCTTTTTGTACGTGTATAATTAAAAATGACAGCAATGGTGCAAATTGTACACGACACGTTCACATCTCAAATACTATTATCAGAATACCTATAATCAGAATGGCCCAGAAGAATTTTGCAATTTTCGATTGACTGACGTAACAAAAGTATACTCCATGTATTGTTGTTGAACTGACGAATTCGAAATCATATTCCGATTCCTCTTTATGCGTTTTTGATTTCTCAGCCATATTCCAAGTTCTGTATAATAGTTATGAAAAATAACCAAATCCCAATTAAAATTATTCTCTTCTGAATTGATATATCATTTCATTTATCCGCATAAATTTGGTAAACTACCGTATTTTTGTGCTCACTCTATAGCATATACTGATATGTAATTGGTCAACAACCAAAAGTTTTGTTTTGACTGCAATCGTATAGTGTTTTCCACTGTTAGGTATTTACATTTAAAGTGTAACCTAATTATCTACACATTGTCAGAAATCTGCCTAACTAAGGTGTGGGGGCGTTACGAGTTTTGGCTTAGTATGAATACATGGAATCCAAGTACTGTTGTGGACAAAATGCTGATATATATATATATATATATCAAATCTCACAAATTTGAGTTCGAACCTCAGTCAATACAATGCGAAGCCCAATTCAACCAACCAGCATTACTTTGTACCCAGCTTGTTGATGACCTCGGCAATATGGCGCTGTATAAAGTCATAATGCATAACACCCATAAAATGTCATTGACATCATAATATGCACTGATGAAACACATTTATATGAAATAAATAATTTTGCCATTTACAGTCAGCAGCGATTATACGAAACTTCGTTGCTGCAGTTCAACATAAATGTCGGTCAGAAGATCCCGATTTCTAAAACTGTTTTATGTATGCTTAAATGAATCTTATTCAAACATATCTGCTCGAAATCTTCAGTTCTAGATTGCAATCAGTAATTTTGCTTTCACGTTTCTCATTCTTCAAAGATATTCTATTATAAGCAAAATAGAGTAGGTACATCAATTTTTATTATATTGAGGCTCAGATATTATCTATAGGTTCAAGTTGGTATTTTTAAAATCAATAATTCATTTACGTCATTAAAACAATTATAAGCTGAGCTCGCATCCTAAGTTTAAGTGTTGTGCATATTCGTTGTCAAATGAACGTGGCAAATAGAGTTTTCGGTCTTCGCCCTGTCATAAGCTCTTTATGCTTAAGTACTGGCAAATTGATTGCTATAATCGTTTTAAACTTAAAATACTGAAAATAACAAATGCATAATTTAAAACAACGACTAAACTATATATAATATTTCTAGCGTCGAGTTATCACGACATGAGGTGATGAAGGTTTCGGATTCCTTGTACAAACAAAAATCATGAATTTTTCAGACTGTTTATTGCTGTCAAAAACCGTAGTCAATTCATCGTTTCAAAATTTGGACAAAAGTATTACATAATGCGGACAAGAACAAAATCTATCAGCAACTGCCAAAAATGTGATTTTAGCGAAACTTGTCATTCTTGATCGCTACGGCTCAGCACTGTATTGCATTTCTAAAAATATAGCCGAGTAATTAACGCCCGCTAAAGCCCACCCTAGGTCAGTTTCGTTTTGAAACTTTTTTTTCGGATGGACGAACAATTTTACTACTAACCTCGCTCCATACGCATGCTCTATCCTTTTGCCTAGCGTTTCATATTTGAACTATGGCTCAAAATGATTAGGTAGTTATTGTTATGTGCGGTGAAACCTACTATAAATTGTTATATTCTATCTTATATCACTATCTTGCAAGTATTCTAATGAAATCGTATACCTAGCTTCATACAACCAAAGATCATTAGCGTCCGCACCTAACAATACTTATTTAACACTAAAATTAATAAGTATGGAGGAATTTTTATATTTCTCAAATCTCCTGCTTTCTGAGAAATAACCGCAAACCATACACCGCGGTAAAACTTAAACATTTCCACTGTTCCGGAATTTTGCATTTCTTTACAAAATGGGTAATGTTTGTATTGGCAAAGTTATAATTTGAAATATAAGACTTGCCAATACGATTATATAAGTTATCAAGTATTATGATAGTAACGGTAGAATGACAATTATTTATGGTATATATGGATCAACAAGTATCTTAACTACTATAAAATAAATTCTCACTTTTCTGGTGAGTTGCATCACGTAAAATTTCTACAAAAACAACAGTATGGATTGGTCATCTCACGAAATTTCGTTTTCCATTTACCGTTCATCGTAACCTAATTAGCCACATCGTATCAAAATCGTCAATTTTGAGCGAGTGCGATTTAATCAAATCTTGCTCGTACTCTTCCATGCCTATGTATCTTACATTTAAATTGTTTTGATTTTTAAATTCTACCAAAAAAATTATGTTAACATACAGAAGCTTGGTGAGCGTTTAAAAACTATTCATGACATTTAGCTCAAAATGATAACTTCATAATCTAGCTTCATCTCGCAACACATTTAACGTAGTGTTTAGCAAGTTCTCTTTCTGTTACAACACTCGCTATAAAATATTCACCTGATATCTATCGGGACAATATCTACTTCTCCGATACCTCAAATTCAAGTATCGAATATTGGGTTGCCAACTTTTTCGTGGTAAAATAAAATGCATTTTGAATGTTTTATGGTGAATCGAAAAACGCAACGTATACACAATTTTGGTCAATGTTGATAGATGACTATTTTTGCTTTATGGCTCGATTTAGACCTGGGGAACGACTTGACGAGCAAGCATAATATTTAAATAAACTTAAGTAATTTCCACCGACCGACTTTAAGGCGCGGTCAGTCACGGGTGATATGCCGCAAAAGATTTTTATAAGCTCATTAAATTGCACAGAAATAATACAGTACTGGTCTATTACTTCATACAAATCAGTAGCTGGGTATATTAAAAACAAAACATGATTAGATTACGACTAATTATATATATGATATAATAAAAAATTATGAAAATTCGATGATTCGTGTTTTCTGTGTGTCATCGATGAATAGCTTATTATATTGAAGCGTATCTATCATAAGTGTTGCTTTGACCGAGATTCTGTTAATAATGTGAAATAGTCTTAAAAATATTTGTTACTAAACGAACAAAGACCTGTACGAATTGATACACTGTTAACATGCAAAACTGTCTTGTGGCTGTGATTAAATACAAAATAACTGAATACCCGTATGACCAAGAAATATATGTTGTCATTTCGTTTTTTGCAGTATACACTTTATAAAACACAGTTATCTTTATTGAACATTATGTTGTTGTTGTCTTGTTGGTATTTTTATTCTTATGAAAAATCGCCTTTTTCATCAATTACTGAACCAATTGCTTTACCAATTTTTAGTGATTAAGGTTCTATTTTTCGCTAGAAGGCTATTACTTTTTTTTTAATTTCAAAAATTTCTGTGGGGTGGCTCGATGGGATTCGTTTTTTTCGTGTGCAATGACGCCATCAAAAATTGCGCACCTTGTGGCGGTCCGCGTTCGTCGTGAAGGTATCGGTAGTGTAGCAAGTACATAAGGATAGTTACTGTGTATTTTAATATTTTCACCACTTATTGTTAGTAGTGCATGTTATTTGCCTGAAACAAGGTCGTTGTCCCAATTTATTTCCTTTATGATATATTTTTCTCACTCAGTGTAGCTTGTCTTTGCCGTTCTTTGTTAGTTAGAAATTTGGTTTCATCACATATACTTGCTTTAAGGTTTCAAGTGTAATTCGTTATTTGGATCAATTCGATTGTGCAACTTTACAATATAACAATTGGCATTCAATACATTGTGTGCTTTCTGACCTCTGAAGGAGTCAAGATCGGAGTTACACTTTGTAAACGTGTGTTCAATAACACGGGAGTGTGGACACGCAGAAAGGGTCGAATTTTTTTTGCGTGTCCACACTCCCGCAGGCAAATAACATGCACTACTAACAATAAGTGGTGAAAATATTAAAATACACAGTAACTATTCTTATGTACTTGCTACAGTAGTTTTGGCAGCTTGCTTACCCGTATAACTAATTTTTTGTTATTCGTGTCCATATACTTGAGAATCGCTCCCTTGCTAATGTTATAAATACAATTCCAATTAATCACAAATCGAATTTCTTGTTTATCGTATCCGTATTCGAATAAGTAATCTCATTCAGATTCAAAACATCAACATCTCAAACTGACAGGAATGTCTGTAGAATGTCTTATAACATAACCAATGACTGTAATCATAATTCATAGAGTAAAAAATGCCGATTTCGTCCTCTCAAGAACCAATAGGCCGTTTCATCGTTCAGGCGGGAATACCACTAATATCTGTTGACACGGATGAAAGAAATTGATGATGAAATTGTTATACACGTTTACTTGAAGTAAGTATATGGAAATCCCAAATGCAATCCAAAAGTCTCTTAGGAAATAGTCTCAGTTTTACAATCGCCTCTTCCTGGCAGAAACAGATGCAGTAGCGATAAAATTTTCTTCTAGTGAAGGGTAAAACGGAGGATACTGGAGTTACACCATGAATATACGGTCCACCGCGAAAACTATTTACCTACTATAGAATGAATAATGAGCGTGAAACAAGCCGAATGTGGATGGGAAACAAGTCAACGACTAAGGATGTGTATATATATTGCTCAATAGCAATATTTGACGAATTTTCGTATTATTTCGCACACTTGCTTCTAAGAATACTCTCCATATGTATTTACTGAATTTCATGGAGCTCATTCCCGACATGGCATAACCTACTCATATATTTATTATTGGTATGGTTGGATCCCTGAAGAGTCTTTGGAAACGTAAAAGGAAGTTTGCAATTGAGAATGTTATGACCAGAAGATGAGCGTTATAGACAACACACAAAAGCAGTATTGCCAGAAGTGATGTTGTTTTCAGTGGCGCGTCTTCGTCCACACCAAGTCAGTTTAAATAAATTGGTACCATTTATGAAAATATATTAGATTTTAATATTACAATTCCAACGCGTCTGCTTTGAACCTGCTACACGTAACGACGCGGACTTTGAACTAAAGAGAAATTATTTGTTTTTTCTTCGAAGATACTTATCTCGATTAGATACACGCGACAACATGGTACCACATGTTTCTAAACATCATTATTGAAAATAAAACGAAAAGTTCGTCGATAATTGATTTCAATTGTTGATTAATTGAGCGTTGTTTTGACTTGTCGCCGATTAATTGAATTGAAAGTCTGTCATCTTGAAAAATATCAGAAAATTGAGTTGAATTTGTTGACAAATTTGGTTATATGTTAGGTACATATGCTTGGCCCATAGTTGATTCATTGACTTCTTCTGTTATCAAATGTTAGTCTTGGAATGCTTGCAAATTAAGTTAAATCTCTGATTTATTTTTCTGGACTACGCGCAACTTCTCGCGACCACAACAATACTTTGTTTTCAAAAACGAGTGTTGTCTTCCAGCTAAGCTTCAAATTCTGTGAAATTAGAGCAGATATTTGCATTCATATTCATATTTTGAGCTGGTTATTGTTTTCAATAAACGTGTGAACGGTACATCGCAGCGGTGACAAAGGCTTTTATTGGTGTTAATACATAATGAAACAATAGCACAATCGGACTGAATCGTTGTCCTGTGGTTAAAGGCGATTAGCGAAAGGAAAGCGAAAGAAACGCAACATGCTGCTAATTGTAGGTGTCGCATTCGCTCCCGCAGCTTTCATCCAGCACGAAACACAAAACGACAGTTGTCCAGCTCGTCAAGATCGAAGTACATTTCAATTTTACGGCGATACGTTCACTACGAAGTTCAATAGCGTCAGTTCGTATACGGGGCATTTTGAAGAGAGCGACGGCTGTTCGGCGAACACTTATCGACCAAGTTACGATCTTCATTGCAGAGAAAAAAGAAAATCACCACATGAACACATCAATTCGATAATCGACGTGCATGTAAACTATAACTGCCCTTCTAATCGTTCAAGACATACAAGAAAGAGGCGCCGCGAAGACCAAATTTCAAGTTTCCTTTCTTTGTTATGCGGTAACGAGCGGTTGAAAACAGACATCGAAAGTAGATCTCTGATCATTAGCGAAAACAATAACAGCGACAGGTCGACTAATTTCTGCAGTAAATATTCTGAAGATTTGACAATTCCATTTAGTACAGACTCAAAAATCAATTTGGATCCGGTAAAAGTGGAAATATATCAGAACGGAAGGGAATCGTTATGTCAAGGAAATGTGAGTAGCTTTCAATTATATATCGTAACCAGTACCAGTTTCGGACTGTTCTGAAATATATGTATTTTGTGTATAATTTGAAAAACGTTGTCCAAAATAATTGGACGAGAAACGTGTATACAAACCCTTAATCATTTTCATCTTACGCAAAGGAATCTTTTGTACAAAGCTCCCGCCTAAAAACACCCCCCGCCAATGCTCAAAGTGAAAAAGATATTAATTATCCAGTTAGGGTTAGAAATTCAGATTGCGCTGGATATTCTAATTTTTAAATCAACGTGGTGGAGATATTTCTCTCAAATCTCACATTTTTTTTGCATTAATGGCGGGGCTTTGTACAAAAGATCCGAATCTTTTTCTTCGAAACGTTCAGTACTTTGAGTTAACCAACGATCTCTAAATAATGAGTACTTTGATAAAAATATATGCAGCAAATAAATTTGATGTGCATCTATGTTTTCATTCGAAACTAATAATTTTATTAATGTTTTAGCGTCACATGGGAGATTTCAGGGGTTCCATTCTAGCAGAAACAGCGGTTCAGAGTACACCATCAATATGTCTTCCGAGAAACTTGGATTATGCATACAATTCGACGCTTCATCAAATGGCGGGACAAACGAAAAATGTAAGCCAACATTTTTTTTCAGACTGAAAATGTACAGCGGAGACACATTGATTTCCCAAATTATATATATTATTTTATAGCAAGAAGTTGCTAGGAATGTTTTGGTAACGTTACCACTATGTTTCAGGGCGTTAGCAAAACTAAAGTTGACATCAATGGTTAAATAACATTACTTTCTTGATATCGAATAATACGATTTTGGTATACTTAGTCTTGAGTACGGCTGTGTAGGCCTCCAATCGGCGATGATAACTTGAGTTATCCTTACACTATCGCATTGAATTGCTAGCGGGTAACGAATAAGGAGTGAATTTTGACATGTATATATATAAAAAAAAAATCATAGACCCGTTTTCCGACAACGAATCAATTAATATTATTTAAAGAATTTAAGGGAGTCTTTGGGACAAAATTGACGGCTTAAAAACGTTTGTTTTTCGCTCTCATATAATTAAATCTTAAATATTGCCAATTTGTGGAAACTCGAATATAAAAAGTTATAATAGAAATATTTTATTTCCCAAACAGATTATTAAAAACTTATTCTCCTTGTTATGGTTTAATACAATGACAATATAAAAACAAAATAATATTTTCATCTTTTAATCTCGGATTTTCCCGACCTGGTAATAATCCTCAACATCGAAATTATCTGTTTAATTTGCTCTCGAAAAGTATGTCAGAAAGTGTGGCCCCGATTACTAACTGAAAAGCTGTTGATCTGTTTCTGCTTGAGCAGTGTTGCTTTGCTTACATTAGAGCACTCCTTGGATATTGTTAGTAGGTATATTAAAGCATTAAAATAAAGTTAGAATCAGGAATCATATCTGGCGTCAAACGCAATTTGCATTAAGGAGCGTGACTATATTTTTTGTGAAAAATATAAATTTGTCTCAAAGTTTGGAATTTTGCTTCGCGTTCTCCGTCACTATTATGGTCTTCCCATTGTGATCTAGGAAAAATTCATATAGATAGTTGAAATGAGTGACTGTCCGTCATTGGACTGAGCAGGTTTGATATATCAAGGTCGAGTGTTGCTACGCTAATCAGGCATCTTATATTTAAATGCAGTCGACAACCATTTCATGAGAGGTGTTGTCAATAGAATAAGTTGCCCATAGTATATAGCTTTGTATATATTAGTGACTGATTGACATATTCAGCACAAAGAGATCATAAGGACGATAGTTAAGCAAGTGTTTCATTTTCAGATACATTGCACTCATATATCATCTGACTTATTTTTGTAAATAAAGTTTTAAAAGATTGCTTGCTTGTATAAATTTTTTAAATTGTTTTTATTAGAAAAAAATCGGATGGTGGTATTATGATACCAATTGCGTACTAGTATTATTTCTGAAAGTATCATACAGCAATTTCATTTAATAATTTATGATAAATATTCAGCCGTTACAGAAATGCATTAATTGAATAATAGGGGTCAAATCAGTTCACTTTTTGCCTTCGATTTGATTCAGTTAACGAGGAAACGGTTATGTGCGCACCAGTGCGTAAGTCCGCGCTGTAATTGAAAAAGGAAAGCGATTTCTAAACTCGATTTTATGGCATTCATTTATGTGACAAAATAATTAACCGCGTCATTGCTTAATGATTAAAACATTAACATGTGGCCGGTGGTTAAACTGTGGACTCTTTTTATTTAAATGTTGAAAACGTTACCGTTCCTTGAACAGTAACATATTTGTATGTCCAGGTGTTATAAATGAAAAGAACATTTTTTTATATTTTAACGACAACATTATGATAAATAGGCCCGCTTCGTGTCCAATGATAGAGGAACTAAAATTCTACGAACTTTAGCTAAATACTTTGTTTTGTAGTGAATCAGCCACCTGCCAACTTAGTTGGACTTTTCATTCTTAGTTGGATATATAACTAACCTTTTGCCTTGCTCAATTCTAACATGTAGGCCTACTGTTTCAGCGCCTTCATCATCAAGTGGGATTTGGAAGCCCTTCGGTATATTTTCCAAAATACGTCAACACTGTTCCAGAAGTAGATATCAACAGGTGCCTCAGCAAGAAGAGAATGGTGGAGGAAGTAGAGGAGAATCAGGAGATGAGGATGAAGAAAAAGAAAATGTCGGAAAAGAAGTGAGTTTACATTATTTCCTATGATAACCATATTCAATTTATAAACAAATGTTAATTATCAACAATGTTTTGTTTCAGGTATCACCGACACGCCAAGCCACCGTATTCTTACGTGGGTTTGATCGCGCTCGCTATTCAAAGTTCTCCGACGAAGATGCTCAAGCTGTCGGAGATTCTTTCCAAGATTAGTACTATGTTCCCCTTCTTCAAGGTGCGTTGATTGTAATATTGAATTTGTAAATTGCTTCAATCCACAATATTTTTACTATATTTTCACTTAGAGTCTTAAAAAATGACATTTGGTGAATTTTACACCAATGCTTTCCAAGAACATAACAATAGATTGTTGTATGGTTATTATTTGTCACCGTTTTCAAACAATGAACTCCATAAGAATAGAAGAATGGTCTATACAAAGAGATTATAGTGTGATCGAAATAGCATTAATACGATATAACTTACACTTCAAATGAGGTAATTGTTGAAATGTATGTAAAATTTATATTATTCATTTGTGGCGTTCGATTTTGCACAAGTTTTTATTAACATTTTTTCTTTACCTTTTCAGGGGGAATATCAGGGGTGGAGAGACTCGGTTCGGCATAATCTTTCTCAAAATTCATGCTTTAAAAAGGTAGGTTGATGGCAGGTAGCATTTTAAGAGTATACGCGTAGAAGAGCATCCACTTGGACGAAAAGAGATAGTCATTGAACTTAATTACTTCAAAACCTGAATGAATTAGGCTGAAATAATTGATTGAAAGAGATGTAAATTACCTAATTTCAAGAATATATTAGATTTGCATACCAATTAAATATAGATTAGTACAACCGTCGACATAGGTTTGTTGTGAATACTCACAACCGCCTCGGATTTTCATGCTGTTCATTGCGAATTACTATAACAGTTCAATGTTGCAGCTTTTTGACGACTTTCCGTGGCGTAAACTTGAACCTTGACTATTTTTCTCTCTGTTGTTTTTCATTATTTGAATTACCTTTTTAATCAAATACTCATAGGTTCTTCCCGATCCCTCTCGACCCCATTCCAAGGGAAACTATTGGACAGTAGACATCGCTAAAATACCACCAGATAAACTGAAACGTCAAAACACCGCTGTATCAAGGAACGTGGCACCTGGATTTTCTTACGCGAGGTAAATATTAGCTATTTGATCAACTTAATCCTGTCTTGAGGATTATCCAGATTCGTTAAGTTGGTACTGTGAGAAACTTATAACGCCTTTATAACGAACAATATCATGTTGAGAAAAGTATTGAAGGCCCGATGACTTTAATTTATACGATATTAAGATATTTTTGTAGCTTATCATGGATATATATATTATACATGTACTTCAGCAGTGAAAATATTTCTAACAAAAAAATACATAATTTCTGCTTCTGTACATTGATGATATCAATGTACGCAATATTGTTGATTAGCAATGTATATTCCTTCGGAAACTTGTCTTGTATGCATTAGTTTAATATGCACAGAAACTTAAAATCTTGATGCGAGACTTGGACAAAACCAAATTATCATTTACATCTAGAGATCTGAATGATATTTTCGACCTCGAAACCGGGCAATTGAGAGCTTCCGCAAAGCATGTTACGTCGTTGCAAGATGGATTTTTCGACATAGGATCATTCCCAAATGAATCATATTGTGGATCCACAACTGGCTCTTCTAACTTGGAACGACAAAGCGCTGGCTATACGACGTCGTCAAGCAATTCTGGAAGCTTAGCACCGACTCCTGGCAGCAATGTATCAGCTGGTAAGTTGAGAAAATTGGGTCGGTATTATCGAAAAACCAGTTCCTAATTACCGTATTAAAATCAGATTTAAAGTAATCATCATATTTAAAAGCGTAAGCGCAAATTGAATCATTCCATATCCAAAACTTGAGGCAAATAACAAGGGCACTTGTGTTTGATAAGGTCATCGACAATGTCCTAAAGAATGCCATAAACAGCATCAAGAGAATACATTAATACACAATAATCTCACTTGCTGCTCAAGGCAATAATTTTTACGTCATGGGCGCGTAGAAGAAGACTTTGGATGCAAAATCAATATAGAATGGTAATATATATAGTAGGTCGGGGTAAATCGGACACCCGGGGTATGATGGTCAGTCAAAATAAAATCCTCCTAGTAGCGACACCTCGCGATTTTTCGTCGCTCAAAACGCATCGCATGAAAGAGCGACATCATGCGAACAACGACAGAACCAAGATTTTACATTTCAGGCTCGATAACTTACAAGGCGGTGCTTTTTGGGGAACGGGTGTTTCTGTTGGGACAGAAAAACGTCAAATTATAGAGTCCCATGGTGGCGAAGAATAATTTTAGCCGGAAAAGTCTGCGAACTCGGTTCTATTTTGTTTATTTGTTGAAAGTAGTTGCATTAGATCGAATAAATTCTCTGCAGACTGCCGGTACTCATTTTTGGGTTGGTAGGGTCACTTAAGAGGTAGGGTGGATTTTGGATGGGGGAGGTGGGAGGATTTTTTTCAATATAGTCTGTTGGGAATGTCAATAACCCGTCGTCATCGAAACTTGTAAATAATTATCTTTTGGTACTAAGTACCCTTTTACAACAAAGATCAAAAGCACACTCATCGCCATATTTATACTGGGTCTCCTAGAAGTTAGGACCGGCGTAAAATTTCATCTTACCCCGTCCAATTTTTTTTTCCATATTTAAATAAAATACGCCCAAGGTTATGCCAAGAAATTAAAAATAAATACTTCTAGAGGTAGTCCGTGTAAAGAAGATATAAAAATTGCAGTTGAAAAAGTGCAAACTAAATTTTAAATTTCTACTTTTCCTAAAACTGTTCAAACCATTTTAAAAATTGCCCTGTTATGTCCTTTATGGGGTAAGACGGACATACTTTTTAATATGCAAGAAAAGTGATCTGTTTGAAAAAAATTCAAGAGACATAATCCTGGGGCATCTAGGCGTTGACCGAAGTCTTATGACCGAAATCTTAGACACCATCAAGTTTATTTTGGTGTGTGTCCGTCTTGCCCACAAAGTGTCTAACTTACCCCGATATTTTTTTAGCTGAAAATCGGGCGTAAATTCCGATTCGTTGCTATGACAACAATGTGCAAATGTGGCAAGAAAGCTGGAGGGTGGGTGCATAAATCAAACGTAGAACGAATGCAGCTGCGACATTATTTGAAGAGTTATTCAAAATAATTTATTAGTGGGTCCGACTTCCCCCGACCTACTATATCCATACATCAATTAGAGAATTGTATTTCCGCTGACAATTTACGTTTCAGCTGTTGCAAACTGTGTATGCTTGAAAGGTTGATTTTTGTGCCATATATTACCGCTGTTCACATGCCTTACTGTAAATTGTTCCATTCAGACTTTTCCCAGTTTTCACCGCCAAATATCTTTCCCGAAGAGAAAATCACACTTCAGAATGAACCACTTGCATCAATTCAACAACCAGACGATGGCGGTAGAGGACCTGCATTACAAGCAAATAATTGCGCGATGCAGAGTCTCGCACAGTTGACATCACTGCACAGCCTGCCAACACCGACTCCTCAAATAGAGAACTGCAGTGAAATTGGGTAAATTTTTTTTATAACGATGCCTAGATCACCTTTTTTTTTCGTGGTACTTTTATGAAAACGATAGCTACTCAAATACGCCATTATTATGGAATAACAAGTTCTCCAATTGGTTATTGGGTATTTTATGCAAATTTGCGCAACAATCTATAACATAAATAAGACTATTACACTTTATTCATTCGCGAACCTGTTCTAATTAAAGACCGACAAATATGCCGCTTCAAACCATAAACGTCCAAACAAACCATTTATTGATTCCATTGTGTACATCGATGCAGACACATTTATTATGTATTTTTAATATGCACGTGATTTTTATTAAACTCAGGTTTTGTTCAAACCAATTCAAATATTAAATGGACTCCCATCTGTATCATACCTATACTTCATATTTCTCCAAGTTTGCGAGAATTTATTCGTCAGGTTTTGATTCTTAACAGTTATTTGGATTACCTACTTGATATGATTAATCCGCTGCATGCTTTCTCTAAATAAATTGTAATAAAAGACCAGATGCAAACAAAAATACGAAGTACGGAATTGTTTTATGTAATAATGAAGTTAATTGCAATATACAGAGCGGTCTCTTCGGGACTGAATTTTCCGGATCTGTCACTTGCCAATGGAATGCAACCCTTGGACACAAGAAGGTATTCTTCAGACAGCCCTGTCCCAACTGAGACGTCTTCGGATTCTGAAACTCGACATCTAGCGCAAAGTAACAGTGATAAATCAAAAACAAACAATGGCTATATGAGAAAGAGAAAGAATGCTAAATATAACAGACAAAGAAGATTGCAACATGCTTTTAGGTAGGTTAATCAATAAAAAATCCGTTTTGGGTTCTTGTTAACGTTGTGGCTGGCCATAGTTCTTTCAGGGCTTTGTATTTGATACCAGAAATTTTATTAAATATGTCTCATGGACACGCCTGGCTATTATGTACTATATTTTATTTGACCTGCTACAAACTTTCCCCATTTAAATATATATCATATAAAAAAGCGGGGCATCTAACACATTGATTATTATTTCAAACCATTTCCCCCCTATTCGACTTAAACACCGCTTGATCCCAGTAGTAAGTAAGATTTCTTTCAAATTCTAACTGCTTCAGAGTGTTTCTAAATAGCCGTATTGCTGTCACATCCCTGTTTTATAATAATTTACTTAGTATTGTCTGTAATTTGTCACAACAGGAGGGACAAAAGGATGGCAGATAATGAGAACGCTCCAACAAAATTGCTTTCAAATTCGTGTGGTGCCAGTGACAGCAGTCGATTGTCTTCCAATTCTTCTACAAATTCTCTTGAAATCACCACTGAGTCTTCTAAGAAACTTGTCCGTGACAAAGAAGAGAAAGATAGTGAAGATACGATCATGAATAAGGTCGTGGATGATCAAGTTGATCAAACAACTGTCTTACATTACGGAGGCTCGAAATCAGCAGAATATATTGATCCGGATCAAGTTGTCAAATCCAAATCTCTGCCCGTGGTAAAACCGGTCTCTCCACTGCCCTCTGCAAACTCCGAACTGACAGCTAAAGTTCCACCTCCCAATCAATCACCGTTCACAGCAATCGAAAAAACGAAAACACAAAAAGCGTGCACAGAAATCGCCTCAAGAGACGATTCTGGCGAAGGAAACAGCAAGTCGTTTGAACCGGTCGGTCCTCCAAACGTGACTTTACCAATATCTGAGAAAACGACTCAACTCGATTCTGTTGTCACGCATTTGCTTCATCAAAATATGTCGCCTCAAAACACGGATCCTGCTGTTGAACATTGTTCAAATCTTAACAACAATAATATATCAAATCAAGTCGAGACAATGGATACAATAAATTGTGTGAATCTCGCAGTTCCCAACAACAATATTTTCCCCGATCAATTCGATTTTATAAAAGAACAGGCATCAATATTAGCCGGAAAGACGGCTAATATAACAAGTACTATTCCACCTCATATTGGTATTCATAATTCAACTGGTTTTGAATTTGGTACCAGTAATAGATTACCGCGACAGCCCGTCTATTATCCGCCTTCTCCGATGCCATCAAATCCCCCGACACCATCTTCTTCTATTCCTGGTTCTCCCATCAATTATTTTCCGGGCGGTATAAATACTTTTTCTGTACATCAAAACAGTAGTTGTCACCCAGATATTCCACAATCCCAGTTCCCTTCACATCATTTACCATTTCCGCCAAAGCCTTCGTTGCACGACCCAAATTATTTTTTATCAACACGTCAATTTTCGGGGATGGAAAACCATGTTCCATTGAACACATCGATTTATGGTCGGAATAATTTCACTAAAGGCACTGGTGCAGGTGTTGGTACGCACTCGGAGTTATTTCCACAAACTTTTTTGATGCATCCAAGATTGCATCATCCCGCTGCAATGGTCCGTAATCCTTATACTTATCAACATCGTGCACCGAACTGGAGCCTTGTTCCAAAATAGCCACAGTAGTAAAAAATCATAATATTGACTAATTACTATCATTCGCCCGAAAGAATTTCGAACTCCATAGTTTGCAATGGCAACAGAAACGAATACTCCCGAATATTTTGAAATGCCATTTGTTACAGATATACTAAGACTTCAATACTCACATTTTTATGTGAAAACCTCTGCAAAATATGCCAACTTCATGATTATCATCATGTTTATGCAACGCGCATGTATTTTCCTATTTTATATTATCGCAATGTATTTTATGCCAAGTTTTATTGTTGAATTGGTAATATTTAATCATATCACCTCACTTTTTTGCAAAAAGATCAATACTCACTTTCAGGATTTTGGTTTTCCTTACTTCACATGTTTTCTGAGAGCACGGGAGAACGTGGCCGTGATTTTACCTGGTTGTTTGTGACCGGTAATTTTTTTCATTTTCTGTTTTGTTTGTTTATTTAAGATCAGTATTTATTAGTTTAATTAACAATGCACCGTGCGACGGTATGGAGATATATAGTCTCAACTATACGATTTAATAGCTTTGTCTGGCGCATAGCTTTGTCCAGTCAAGATTAGTTTGATTTGCACTTTTCATCCCATTATTTCGTCAAACCTGGATATATCGTAAATTAAACAATGCACCTGAAATTTTGCACAAGACAATCTTTTGATATGGCAAAATGTTTAGCTATGACTGCCAAATTCGGATTACTTTCTTCGACTATTTCGACTTCGATTTTGTAATCCATTATGCATATTTTATTTTGAATTTGTTTTTAGTATCAACACCATTTCTTGCTTGCAGTGGTTGTTGCATCACGAGTTTTTTTCTTACTGTTTTTGATTATCATATTTGCTCAACGGAGCAATTTTAGGCTATGTATTTTTAGCGTGGCGTGTTATATTAATCGGATTTTTTGTTTCTCCCTTTTCTTTCTTTTTTGTTTCAAGAATTAAATTGAATTTGACTTATACTACCTAGTTGTTACTTTACTTTCAGTCATTGATGTAATCCATAAAAATCAGACGTATTGGAGATTGAATTAAAAATTGTGCCAAACGCTCACTCTAAACTGCATCCACGCAAATTTAAACCCACAAATTCTGAATACTTGCAATGCAACCATTACTTTTTCCAACAGTAAGGCCATAAATGTCCATAGCAGAAATAAAAAAAATGGTGATATTTGTGCGAAATAAATGAACTGGGAGAAACAAAAAGGAGGAAAGAAAGGACAAGTTTAGCGACCAAGTTATTTTTTGGCATAATTGCTCTGGCATGGAGAAGTTGGAGTTATATTTCACAACAACCCTCCCCATCTGTCTTAATTTCAACTTATGGCAATAAATGTGCCAAACATGTGTCACCTAACCACTAAGAGCACTTAGGGTAATGCTGAGGTCACTTTATTCAAGGAAGTATAGACGGTACCAAAAATTTCAAGAGAAACCATACCCCGAAGAAGTAAAAGTGAAGGAGGAATCCCACTTCAATTCTCTAATAATGTGCACAGTGGCCCCGCGTTCTGTTTTCGCCACAGAGTTATCTGTGGATTGGATGACAGACACATGATTGGACACTGACATAAGAATCTTATCCTATAATTTTGAACTGTTTTTTGGTCATCGGTGTTGGCCGAATCCAAAATTGCTTTTGCACTGTGAAAAGTCTGGTAACTGCATAAAGATACAAATGACCGTATACATTTATATTTAAAAGGGATCTATCCACATCTAGGAAAAATAATAACATACAACACAAGCTCAAAATTTCGTTTCATGACGCCACCACCTGCCATCAGGCAACGCGTTAAATTTGGCAACCCCAAGTATATAACAACAGTTATAGTACATTTTAACTTTACACACCGCCGTTTCAGTTAAACTACATCCCTTAAAATCACCAAGATTCACGACGCGCCCATAAGCAACCATTGTGACTGAGGTAATCGTATGTCATCACTAAAAGACGTATATTTTGGAAGAGAGGCCTAATTTAGGGGTGTTTAACTGAAAATCTTTTGAAAAAACCGTAGGCCAATGAGCAAATACAATTTCTATAACGCATCCGAACACTAGGAGCGATAACCTTTTTTTAATTCGTGTTATTATTGGACACAAAGTTTTTATACATATTAATCGTTTTTATAAATAGTTGTTGCTGTTACTGAGACAAAATTTATTTTTTGTTTCAAGTCACTTGAGCCCTGAATTTCTTTCGTTCTTGTTTCGGCTTGCTTCTTTCACTCCGACTTCGATTTATGCTAAAACCCGACTGTATTTAAAAAAAGCATTGAGTCCTACACCAGGATCAAAATATTTTTTTACTTTGATTGTTATTCTCGACTACGAATCGAAAGCTGATTCAAATCCTAAAGTTAAACCAAGAATAACCACACTACGATGCAAACATACGAAGGAAATGCTCATTTTTGGACACTATACTAAGCACAAGATATTTGTTGCAAAGGGATTTCTGGTGGAAATTTGAATATCGTTTGTACCTGTAAAAATTTGCGAGTCATCTTTTATTGGAAGGGCTTATTCTGTCTTTATTATAATAAGGGATGGCATAAAACATTGATATATATATATGTATACTTCCGTAAACTTGACGGAATCCAAAATAAACTTGAGTGATTTATCTCTATTAACATTTAGCTAGTATAGAAAATCTTTGGAAACCTGATGAATTTTACGAATTTATATACATTCACGGAGACAACGTTGATTTCACCCATTTAGCCAAGTAAAGAAACCAAAGAAACACTTATTACGCAACTTTGCGTGACAGTGAAAGCCATTAAAGTCACCACTACTGTATGCATACGAAACGACATTTCGTCACAATAGCCTTCCGTTTTCGATTGTGTTTGGCGATGATCGATGACCCCACAAGACTTTAGCCGTATCTCTCATTAAATGAGCAAATCATCGGAATATGACAGAATGCATAAATCATTGGCATCGGGAACAATGACTTTTCTTTAGTACTCAATAGTGGCGTAGTAAAACGTGCCGAACCATATTCACGCGATATTTAATAGAAAACACGAATTCATTTGGTTTTACGCCAAAATTAGAAATGTCAATCTGTATTTTTATTCAGTTTTTCTAGTAGTTTAATATAGCATCCGGATTTGATATGGTTAAACTCTATTGCTATATCTATAAGAATGCACGATCCAACTTTTGAATCTCGCTTGTCTTACTGTTAAATATATATATATAAGTAAATCGTTCAATTTTCTTAGTAGTGTAAGCGTATATAAAGACACAAGTTGCGAAGGTACGTTATCATTCGTATTTGATGCTCCCATTGCCTACGCTAGAGCTAATAATAAATATTTTCTAAATAAAAAAAGTATTTTTTCAGAGAAAAAAGGTAACTGGGGCATCGGGGATCATGAGTAAGAACGAGAGCGAGGGGTAATTTTGAGTTATTCTGCCGGATGTTTGTGTCGTCAACATCGGCCACGTGCCGTAGATGGTGTCGATGTCGCATTGTGGGACAGATTTAGGATTTTACGCTCCCAGAACAGGTGTGCTTTGGTTTTTCGCCACGCTAAGTGCAAGTGGATCGTGCGAGAAGATAGTTCGGGTCACGGAAAATAGTTAATGGGGCCAAATACGACTCGAAATGTGGTTTGCAATGAGATTTCGACAGAGGTAATTGTCCTTTACATGGGATTTTAGTCAATTACAAATGACGCACATGTATTTGGAACGCTACTTATTTATGCAACTACAACGTTTTTGACAGCTGCAAGAATTTTGACAATGGAAAGACAAAAATTTTCTGCGTCATTTCGAAATAAAAATCCGTATAAAATAAAAAATATCTTCATATGGCAAAGGCCATATATGAAAAAACGTTTTTTTTGTTAGCAGATTTAGGCATATCATTTGTTATCGGTCACGGATCCAAATCTACTCATCCCAGGTTTAAGCTCGGAGCGGTTATTTAAGCTTTGGTAAAATTTAAGCTTTGATAAAATTGATGTTTGAAACGTTTCTATTGATAAAGTACACTTTTCTTATATTTCTCAGACATTTTTTGGCGCCACTTTTCGTACTTAGCTAACGACATATATAATAATCCATTAAAATTTAAGAACTATATTTTTCAAACATATAATTTAATTTCAAGAAAATCATAAAACTATTTTCAATACTTGATTCCCAAATAGCATTTGCAAGTGAGATTCATACTAGTTTTGCAATCGTAGCTTAGTTCTCAAAACGTGACGAACATGTCTGAATGTCGACAAGGTCATCGCCATCTAAAGTGTAATTAACCGCTAGAGAAATGCGCAATTATACTTGAGCCAAATTACGTTATCAAATCGTGAAATTTGGGCGATTTGCATATTTGAGTATGAAGTATGTGGTACAGTTATTTGACGCAAATTTCACAGTTTTCTCACGCGTTTTTGTTGTTATTTTTTGGCGTTCGATGACAGAAATACTTCAATATTCGGAAGTGTGTTTTCGAATGCGGTTTTTAATGATAAAATTCGATACCCTGGCATATGTTCTAACCTTTTAAGGAATTGTTAAATAGCATTTTGTATTTTGGCAGCAAGATTATTCATTTCAAGGCCAGATATAAGATCATCTACGTAAGTGAAGTCGTTCTTCGTCCTAATTTCCCAATGTTGTTGATATTCGAATATCAGTGATTAGACAATATATGAAAAAACTTGTTGGCCTGAGGATGAGCTGTTTTTTGCAAATGTATATATTTGCTTTGATAATTAATTAAGTTACCTAATAAACTTGAAGCATCGCAAATAATATCAAAAAGATATCATTTCGCGATTAATATTAATTAAATAGAAGTTTCGAAATTTTGATATGAATATCAATGTGAAAAGAGTTTTATGAATGCAGTTTGGCACAGTTTTGGAAATGTTCTATTATTTTTACCACTATTTACTTGAGACAAATGATTCCTGGTTTACATTGTAATTACTAAACACTACTTTTTTAGTTTGCGATTGATCGTCTTCCACAATACAGCATTGTTCTCAAAAATAATCTTGTATACTAAAGAAATGAAAATTCCAAAATAATTTACAAAAATTGTTTTGGACGACCAATTTCTAGACTAAACTTTGCATTAATGAAAACTCGGCTGGTAAATTGCGCATGTCATGTCAATTCGCGCTACATATTATCAAACGTCCATGTTAAGCCCCAACATGTTCTCTACTATAGTAAAGTTGTCGCTCAAAACCCTTTGGAATGCCAAAATCGTTAATCGTCGACTGTCCGACACATTAGCATTGTGGTATCGGAAATCAAAGTCAAACCGTATGGTTTTGGTTTCAGATTTTTCATTTTCTGCTGTTTGGGTGGAAACAACAAAAACCAGATTTTCGCGTTAGACGCGCATCATTAGAAAGCATTCTTTTGTTGATGTAAAACGAAAAGTCCGCGAATGCACAGATGTTTTCCAGCCCCGCCAAAAGAGAGAAAGATTTTCGCAGAGGCGAGTGGCCGATGAAAGACGAGGGCGCACCAACAAGGGTGTTTGGAACTAGGCGTCTAAAAATGCTGTTAAAGGATCTAGGGGTGATGACAACGATGCGTTACGGTCCGGAAGTTCAAAACCTCAAAGAACCCTTTATTCCCCTCAGGTGTTGAACTGAAGTCTAAACACCAAGACGATTCAACGTATACATTACCCATGCTTTGACTCTTCTCTTAATGAATAATTTTTGCTACAGTATTTGCGGGTTAACATGCAAAATCAGGCAGGTTATGGGGCATTGTTTTCCGTCAAGCACTTTGTGTCAACCGGTGGGAATAAAATCGCTAATCCCATAAATGTGATGACCCTTGACCCCAACTTTCAGCGGTCTTATTAATCGAATCCGAAATCAAATATAAAATTCGCCATTTTAGATCAAAATTTCACCGCGAAAGTTTTTCTCTCACGTTTCTCAACGCCATCACATCCAGGTGGGGAGATATTTTGTGACAACACCCTCCGTATAAAGCAACGTTTGTGTTGACCGCGCGTATCAATTGTCGGAAACAGATATTATGCTAAAATTAGTAAGTTGAAAATAGATGAAATTTTTTGTATGTGAAAAAATCTGAGCAAGAAAATAAATTTATTTGACTTAGAATAAGTAATATAACTAGTGTGTAAGGAATATGTAGTTATTTGCGCAATTGCTTTGGTGGGAATGAACAAAAATCGTATAATAATTTTAAAGATAATCAGATTGTTTTAATTTATATGAAAGCAGCGCGAGATTAACTGATTGTTGTGATAGATATCTTGAGCACCAATAACCTTAAATCTGTGAATATTTAATTGCTGTAATAAATTGTATCATTGAACTTTTCTGTGTGCACATGTCATTTTTCAGTAAGGGATAATGCCACTTCGAACATTTTTGCGCAGAATAGACACGTTCCGGATGGGTTAAAGAATTTCCGATGCTTGGTAGAAAATTCGATTGATTTATCAAATACAAAGCTGAGATTTTTGTGTGTAAGCGAGAGGCAGAATTATAGAATAAAGTATGTATATTAGGGAAGAAAATAAATATTGACAGTGAAAGCGGACTCACGTCATTGTCACATGCCAAAGCTGTTACATATGCAAAGGGTAGTTCTATATGTTCACCTGAAAATGTTCAGATGAATAGTTGTACGAAAAATAGCCATCTCAATAACCAAACGAGCAACTTTTTCACGATCAAATTATACGCAACATCACCAAGTGTCCCTTTAACGTGCTATTTTGCACCCGTAGAAGTAATTTGTTTATGTCATTCAATGTTTACTTTTCTCATGTTTTAAATATCACTTTACATTTAAAAGATAAGCAATGATTCTATCGTGAATTATTTGACAGAAGAAGTGTTTATTTGAAACGTTGATAATGGGTGAATCTGACAAATAATGAAATCAAACACGGAAACCTTCAAAATAAGCTTCTTATTTTTTTTTTATAAATTTTCAATTGTATTTTACTTGCCTAGTATGGATAAATTTATCTCGTTATAAAAAGCTCTGTTAAGTTTAATTTGGAAAAAAATTTGATCTAAAAAACTGAAAGTTCCGAACATCCCGTGTTGATGGGTTATATCAAATTGATTAGACGTGAGTTTAAATGTACGATATGTCAATTGACAATAGGAAGAACGAGCATTTCAATATGTTCAGTTCAGTAAAAAAGAGTAGGGAATAACATGCAAAAATAGTATCCGCTGTCTGTATTCAGGACCAAAATCAGATAATTTAACGAAAATGTCATTATTTTAACAGATTCTGTATATCAATGTATATATAATATCATTTGTACATGTATGAGTTAACAACGAAGTTGTATAATTTTCCCTGAATAAGTCACCCGATAAGTTACCACAATCCTAAGAAAATATTTCAACAAAAGTCGAACCTATGAAGATATACAAAAAGACGAGATTGTGCGTCGTTCTTGCTTGTTTTGTGTGGAGTTGGAGTTCGTTGATGGCCAGTGCAACATGGTGGTAAGTGGATTAAATACAATTAAAATATAAGATCGACAGTACTGGAAATATTATAGCCCAAATGATAAATACACATTTCATGGACCTAACGTTCTAGCCAGGTTTGTGGCCGCAATTTTTCGACTCCGGACGCAGGTTGTTGTGTAAGCGAAATCATTTATTGTTGTTGCCGTTTATGCTGGCCACAATACCGGGCAGTTTCGGTAACAATTTACAAAAGAAAATGTTTAATTTGATGAAATTCTAAAATCTTGAACGAGAAAACATTTCATTTGTCGATAATTGACGTATGCATTACATTTGATAAGATGACTTCGATTCAGATTAATACGAAATATTTGTATCATTTTATTTACAAAATATACATACATATATGTTTTTAATATAGTCTATGTTGCAGTGAAGCCTGTGTATATATAGGAGAAACTTATTCAATACTCCTGAATGCTACTCGTAGATTTGCATAGAACAAAAATTCAGATTTTGGTCACGGATTAATTCTGTGGAGTAGGCGTGTGTATTTTTCGACCCACGTGCTCTTTACAGATGTTTTGACCTTCCAGACCAAAAGAAAATGACATGATTTTACTTGACGCAGATCCGTTTTAAAACATGCCTTTGATGCCTTTTAAGTCCAAGAAAGATCCATATTTCTAGGGTATACAAATGTGGCAATGGATGCCATATAAATATGTGATATATATGGGAATAGCAGACTGAAGCATGTAGGATATTCTGCTCAATGCTAATAACTACACAAAATACAAATTCGTTAAATGATAGTAGTCGACGAAGATTTTGGTAATGAATATTTCTTCGTAATTTGATTCTTTTGTATTCATGCGAAGTTGAACTTGTTGTAATGTTAAAAAGTTACACGGGCATTGTCCAAAATACTTAGATGTCATATTTCAAAAGTTTTCGTATATATACAAGAGATTGCAATCTGAAATGACTGAAATGGATCCCTGAATGAAAAATAAATAGGAACATTTTGAAAAATTGATGCACTTATACTGATTGCTGGCTTTAGTGTTTTTAGTGTCAGATCAGTGTTTATGAGTATAAATAAACTACGACTTAACCTACATTTCGATTTGATTTTAAATTTATGTGTATACCTTCCTAAATTGAAAATAAAATTAATGGAATTTTCAACATACTCGGACAAAGACCTAAAACACGCTTCGTCTTTTACTTTTATTTGAAAGTATGACACAGCTATAACCTTTAAAAATTTCACTGGCGAAAGAGAGTAGGATTAGTGCCAAATGTAAAAGTTTTTACAGCAGGTGTCGTTTTGACACAAAATATGATTAAGATGACGTCGGCAACGTGTGGTCGCGACTCAGACAGACATCCATCAAACATATCGAGTAATTTTTGCCCAACAGAGCGAAACTTATGGCTTGATGGATATACCACGAAGTCAATTTGGGCCGATCAAAAATGAGTAGTTGTGCGCCAGACGGGGTGACGAAACGGAATGCGGAGGATATTGCACCGATGTAACAGTACATAGCTATGCTAAACGGAAGGTATTCATTCAATTAGTCCATTATTGCTGGACTGTGGTGGCATCATAATTCTGTCGGGTATTTGCTAACCTCGGACGGGATTGTAACTATGTTTACCGACCCCAACAATTATCTGGGAAATCGACACTTCAGACGACCTATAGGTGAATCTAAGCAATGGGGTAATTTTTCAATGTAAATCAATCTCGCGTACCCTCATTAACAGATTAAATATGAAAGGGGTAAATGCGCTACCTGTGCACAAATACTGCGTTTACTTTATTATAAAGTTACTCACTGGTCCAGACGTTTATTATACCGGATGCATATTTAATCATTTATACATATTGCTGGTTATTACAACTCGATCGTCCGTCCGTTTAGGCAGCCCTTTGTAAGAATTACCGTACCCGATTTAATGCTGACGCTCGCCCAAGTTGGACTCCATTCCTAAAGCATGTGACGCATTGTCAGTCATATTTCTACTGTTTACACATCGCCCCCTCGAACGTGATTATTTGTGGTTCCCAGCAGTAAACAGCAATCTTAATTTTAAATCCTTTTCCCCACTATTTATGACGCAATGCAGCTGATTTGACATGTTCAAATACGAATCATCTAATTCCTGTATTTGGGGGTTTTAGGACTCACACATGGGTTTAATTTTTAAGTATGAATTTGAAACAATATTTTGGAGGTGGAAATTACTAAGAGAGAGAGGAGTGAATATAATTTTAAAGACTTCATCTTTAATCTCACGGATAGGTGATAATTTTGCACTAAAGCCCTGGTAGCGAGAAATTCGGAGGTATGATTTTCAGTATGGAGAATTTTGACCTCGCCCAATGAGATAAAAGCCACCTTGTTTGATGTACCCTTTCTGTATTTTATTTGTCCAATGTCGTAAACTTTAATGTCGATTGATGGTCACATTTTATGTCAATCTTCAGTCACAAAATAAAATATTTATATCACGCTTTTTAGTGTGGAATTTTTTTATTGCCGCGTCACTTTTAAATAGCTATAGACGAATAAATGAGAGGTGTAAGAATATATTTCCTGACTGGGAAATATTCAAATTTATAGCAGACGATTTTGTTTAATGTTGTTGGTGATTTAGCGTCATTTGAATGACGTAAGTTGTGTGTTTAAATCAAGAAACTTGTGTCTATGACTAAACACAAGGCGGGTGAATGCGCAGATGCTCCATCGCCAAGAAGTCGGAGCCGGATGACAATTCACTGTTGTACTCGGAACAAAATTATTTTTAATTTTCCAATGACAATAGGCTTGATTGTTTCATTCTACCAAAACCGGTTTCATGAACTGTTTTGAATTGGTGTTTAAAAATACTAAGAACTGCGGATAGCAAATTCGCACAGATTTTCAGACTCAAAAGAGAAAAAAAGTAGAACATTGAATATATGGTTTTCAAACAATTCCTAGAAATCCGGCTAATTTCTTTCGAATTCGAGTGAAAGTTGGTTCGTTAAAAAGTAGAAGTTATTCATTCAAAACCCATTCCTATATATATATATATATATATGTTCTAAATCGTTGTATTTTTGAGCATCTTTGCTTGTCGTAATTCAACATGACAGAAATATCATTGTTTTGTTTAAAAAAAAATCGACGTCATCGGCACGATGCCCATAAAAAGGTCATTCTCTAAATATTTTCCTACATAACCCCACTTAACATTTTGTCACTGCGGTGTTTGACCGTCGTAATATTTTTATGCGGCATCACAACTCAATTGTTAAATTTAATTGGCCCGTTTACTGTAACAGTAGCTGAAAAAACATTCTTAAACGATTTATTTATTTGCTTTAGAAATCGACATCATTTTTTTGGCGTATTGTATGAATACACATATCAAACATACGTAAAATTCAACAAAGCTTTAAACAAAAGCTTTAAATTGTAATATGATTTCAGAATAATTCAATTTTCTCGCGGGTTTTCGTGTAGACATTCCGATCTTCGTAGTTCCCTATTTGCTCTTGATACAAGAGCAAACAGGGATTGATACACGGTGTCAATTGTCATTTGAATGTTATCCTCAGTAGAGGTCCTTTTTAGAGCACCCCAGTAAACACTATTGATATTTCTGTTTTTACTGTTTAAATTACGGGAATAAATAAACTTTACATTTGCAATGCTCCGTATCTCACCGCGAGTTAAACAAATTAAAAAAAGTATTTATATACTGACGATTCTTACAATGACATTTGACGTGTGAATAAGCAAAACATAATGTGTAACGGTGGTGGCTGTCAAGGACTTTCAACAATTTTGCGAATTGATTGGCTTGCATTGGTTTGATATGCTTGGACTGTATGATCGAATCACATTAAATGTACTCAAATAAAAAAAAATGAAGTAGTGTATTTTGAGTGATATTATGAGGAAATACGGAGTAATACTAAATTTGCTGTATTTTTTAGAATTTTGTAAAATATCTCAATTAACCGACCTATTTTTCGAATGTTCGCGTCATTTCCCACGTTGCACCAATCTCTTCGCCGTCAAAACGTTTGTGATCTATGGGACATTAGGTTATGAAAATAAAGGTATGAAGGATGCCATATAATTCAATGTGTATTAAGGACTGGCAATAAAACCAGTAGCCCGCCCACTGTTTGCGATATCGTAAATTTTATGTCGCGTAAACTTTTACACCGTTGATATAAATGCCGAATCGCACGAAATGAACCGGTCTAAACGTATAGATTTATTATTCCATAATATTATTATATTAGGTTATGCTATTTTGAATAAACATACTTAGCAATACTTGGAACCTTTGTAAATAATGAGGACTAGAAATATAGAAAAAAATCCACTATTTCGGATTAATTCTGAAAACGTTTTCTTCAATTGAAATATATTCTAAACTGTGTCATTTTTAAACATAAATTGTCACATCTCAAAGCTCTTTTAAAAAGATCGAACAAACTTGATAATACCGTGAAATGCGTTGTTTCTACTCATTTTTACAAATATCGATAGTTAAATATCGCTCATTTTAGCTTTACTTCTATTTTTAAATTGCTAAAAATGCCAATTTATAATGTAAAATATTTTGAATATTTTTTAATTCAAGAACATGATATATCGAATATAAGTGATTCCGAAATCATTAGGAAAAATATGGTTTTGCAGACAAAATTCAATGGAAGAAGTTTCATCATTTTTTTTGCTGGAGATGTACAATGAGATGCAATTTTATATAGACGTTTTGGAAACAGTTTCAATTATAATTATATAATATCGATTTTACAATCATAAGAATTTCCTGTAATGCTAGGCGTCTACTGTGGCGTTTTAAAGAAAAGTTGGTATTCCTGAAGTATGCGCACCAAGATGTCGCACAACCTGAACCCTAACCTGGTACACAACCTGAGTTCAGGTGGTGCGCCATCTTGGTGCACATATTTCAGGAGGTCCGAAAAGTTCCCATAAAGGAACATAAAAAATTCACTAGACAACATAGTAAAAGTTATTCAAATATAGGTGAATGATTCGTGTCAGAGATATACCATCCTATCAGAGAGTTCTACTTCTGCCCGAATCTGTATGAAGACAAACTCGCTTCTGCTGACGCGACTTAGAAAATCCGTTGATTTTCTTCAAAGCGAAAGAAGACAAACGCTGTTGCATCACATTACATATTTCGTAATAAACACGAAGAAAATTAGATAATTTCTATCTCTTAATCGTAGAGCAAATATTAGCAATGAAGCTATTCATCAAATGGGATTATTTTGTTCATTTGCGCGGAAATTAGCATAATTCTGCTTCGCCATAATTTAACTAATTGATACACTGTAATAAATATGCAACAAACTAAAGGTAATTTCATCAATATTTTACATAACCAGGTGGATAGGACGAAAAATTGAATTTGCTTACATCATGCTTGCCACAGTTACAATACAATTTAGTGCTAAATGAATATATTTACACGGTTACTTGTATATTACATTCAAATCACTGAGCATTTTTAATGACATCGTGCATCATCATAGATTAAAACCCAACTATCTGGGGAGTCAGAAGTGTCTGTACAAGAAAAAAGTAGCACGTGATGTAATATAAATGTACTTAACATCATTAAATGTCTTAAATAGTTCATTTTCAGGCATGTTTCATTTGTACAAAACACATGATCAACCATACAATTTGCTTCCAAAGCCAAATTATGACAAGGTAGAAATTCGCGTTCGCGCTGTTATAAAATAATTTTTCTAAAAAACATAAGGGGAAATAGTTTACAATGAAGAATCCATCATCCGAAAAAAGTATTTGGTGTCGTTGGCCCCGCATTTGACGAATATTACTTTTCTCATTGTCATTTTTTTGTTTAACTACTAATAACCATAATCTGTAACATGAATTTTGATACTAGGAAATCCCAATTTTGTTCAAGCTGACAATATGGTTTTTAAAAATTAAAATATATTCGGTAAGTTACGTAAGTATAATCATGTAAATGTCAAAACTGCCTCAAACTAAGTAAAAGTAATCACTACATTAATATATTCACTATATCAATAACTTAAAAAAATATTAAGCTTTTCGTAGTAATTGATTGCAAGATGGAAGCATAGCAAGATTTCACTTCTTGGCGAAAGTATACCGGTACCTATATAAGGCCCACGATTGAAGTCAGGTTACATTAGAAAGCCATTTTTGTAAAAAATGTAACAAATTTAGTAAACTTCACTTTTTAATAACAGAGGAATTATTTTGTTAAAATAATTGATTGTTCCAAAGATCCAGGTGCTTCATTTTGCGTTATTAATTGTTAATTTTATCGTATGATATACTTTTTGGCAGTTTCTTATCTGAAAAATTCAAGTTGAAATCGCAACAGGTGTTAAATTGGAAGCTTTTTGATTTTTATTATTACTAGTTTCAATTGTTTTTTTTATTATTTTGTATAATACGGTCAAATATGGACCATGAATACAGGAATGTTTCAATTATGATCTATGTATGATAAATTTTTACTAAAATATTAATTTTTTAAAAAAGTGATTACATAACTTTCGTGAAACGATACGTTGTGCGGTTATAAAAATCCTTCCATTCATTTTTAGGGGAAATGTTTATTCTTTCTACAAAATGGTAGACATTCCAAGATTACAAACGCATAAATTTTCTGAGTATACTTGTTAAACTTCGTATTTTATAGTGTAAAATTTGAGAGTGCTTCAGAATTTAATCATCCGGCAGCTCATACTTTGTAGCAATCAACAATTTCAATGTAGTATTACAACAATGAAATAAGATGATTAATCCAAAACTTTTTAAATTCAACTCCAATAAATGTTAGTTTGAATCACTTTAAAAATTCCAATGCGTGTTTTATGTTTAATATAACAGTAAACGACAATCTAATGAGTTTTAAGTGACCTTGATTCTTTTAACACCTGTAAAATACCATAAATTAGAAATCATTGTCAAAATCAAAGGAGAATTTAATTTTCATTTTAAATGGGTTTTAATTTAAATTTAAGGGGCTAATATATATAGACACATCTGGCAATAGGTATGAGTCAAAATCTCATGTATGCTGAACATGCGCCAATACGTTATTTTATATGCGCAATTCTATAGAATAACTAACACCAATATCATACTTTGTATACTTAGAATGGGAATATATATTCCAATTTATATTTGAGTCGTAAATTTTTTAGCTCTTTTACGGTAGCTTGTCATATCTTGGACCACTGTGTTGAATTAAAAAGGTCGTGTGTAATATAAGCTGTAAATCGTCACAGAAATAATCAAGTCTGCAAATCATGATTTATATACCTTGATTTATCGTCGAACAAGCGTGGTACTTTATTCTCCACCTGTTGTAGACAACCTTCATGTATGATTGTTAATAATTTCACAAAATGATAGAACTTATAAGAATCTTTGATGATTTTTGGCGGAATATATCAAAAGTAATTAATCACGACCCAACGCCAAAGTATGACACTTTGGGATGCGCTACAGGAAGCATTTGGTCTCACCATGTTGGTATAGAAGCAATAAACGAATCCAGTTGCTACTTTAATTGTCTTTCGAAGCAATTTCCTTGATTTTTAAATAGCAACAAAGTAAGTTGTCGTTGTGTTGAAACAAACAGCGATAATGCGAATGAACTCATTGGCATCAAGATTTACGTCTCTGGGCTTCGCAAAATGAATGTGGCGATGGCAATATTAATAGCAATAAATATATAAAACGTTGTATATTGTTTTCAGTAATAATATTATTATTAAAGTAATCAAACACATCGTCTGAAATTTATTTTTGCATATGGTCAAGCGCGGTATCGGATGGAGACAGTGGTCCTTCATGTGCCAACATATTGGAACAGCGGTACATGGAGGGAAATAAGATTCAATGATATGTTTTGAGTTAGGACAGATATGAAGCATTAATAAAATAATAATATCAAACATATATGAATGCAAACCTAATTAAAAGAACAAAAGGTTTATGATCACTTCGCGTCTTTTACTCTTATCTCTAGTAGATTTCCATAAAGCCAACACAAATAAAGATTTAAGCAAACAAATTATTGCAATATCATTCAATGTGCATTGTTTTCACAAGTCCAAATCAAATTGGTGACGATCGAAAAGCTTCATTGCATCTTGGGCCTACTGCAAACTAGACATTCAGACCAAATTCCGCGACTCTCTTTGTGTCAGCTCAAAACATAGGGGCAATGAACTTGGTGACACGGAAAGCGAAAATGGCAATTTTCGGAAATCCGAAGCGATTCACACGGCAACAATACCGTCTCGATCACAACAAAGACTTTGTTGACTTGGTCAAACATTCTCAGCCAGGACACAATTTTACCATAATCGTATAATGACCATGCATATTTTAGATTGAAAATCATTACGCCATGCTTGTTTAATATTAAGGATATAGAAACGTACGTTATATGATATTCGGTGAATAATAATTTTTATTGACCTTTGACCTATGAAGAACAAATAATTATATTTACCAAGTATTAATGTGTGTAAATACCAAGTGATGCGAAAATTTGTTGTTTATATCACCCCACCTGATTCTGACAATTTTATTGAAATCGACGTTTGCCCACAAAAATTATGATCGATAATGCAAATAACAATCACTCCTGGACTTGATTTATCTCTAACGTCAGCAAAATTTTCCCATCCCCCACTGACATTCAAATAAAGAGAGGTACCGACAAGGTAACATAATGCAAACGTTATGACGCCATTGTATAAAATTAATCCTTCTCGAATTGAGCAAATTTTAAACTACGCGAAAAAGATTTCCGTCATTTATCCAAGCTATCGAATTATTACTATTAGATAATCCGTATATATGCCGACATCCATAGAAATGAAACCATCGTCGTTTATAGTTTCAGCTATTTTTCAAAAAATTCCTAAAAGATCCTTCGGTGATTCAATTCGTTTTGCTAAAAGCGATATTTATTTTTGCCATTCAACTTAAATTTTATTATCATTTTAACGGAAGCAAATAATTTTCAGAAGTGAATAAATAATTTCCCCTCTTTTCTTCAATTTTTATTTCTCTTTAATAAATATTTTGTTGCCAAAAAACGGTGAAGGAGGATTCTGATAATAAATGAAGGTTATGATAGAATTCTGTTTAATGTAATTATTTTGAATCCTGGTGTAGATGATAGATAACAGTGAGCTATTAGATAAATAGCTTAATGATTACGAGAAATTTTAAAAATCAGAATAGATATTATCTTTAAATAGTGATACAAAATATAATGTAATTCCTAAAAATCGAACATGAAAGCTTTCTTACTTTTTGACACCAAATTACCACTTCTTCTACATATTGCGCGTGTGATGTTCCACGAGGTCTTAATTAAACGTCCTTGAACGCTACCACTCATAAGTTGGATGCAGCACCAATAACAATGGTGCTTCACGCCGAAAACCGCGTTCGCAAAAGCTAATGTTTTCCGTATAAGCATAACCTCGCGTTGGGATCTTCCTACTTTTGTAGTTATATATCTTAGAGAATGTACAAAACACCGGTATAATAGAGGTTTATATGGCAAAAGGGTTATGAAAAGACCCGTTGAGTATAAACAGTAGGATATAGGAAACCGAGATATCACAATTTCAGAAGTTGACACTTTCAACGTTAGAAAAGTTACAGATGTTTTGAGTTGGGCAAACACAAAACAACATTTAATCATGCTTGAAAATCACTACTAAGAAGATTACGTGCTTAATCGATCATATTTTTGTTCACTAGTTCTTTAATTAAATTTTGAACTTCTATGTTTTTGTTATTTGAAGACTTAGGTATGCGCAATGTGTTTTTTTGCAAATTCATTCGGACATATATGTTTTCCGATTTCTTTCAAATCATCAGTTTTGCAACGAATTCTACTTCATATGCTCAGTACCCGAAACACATATCAAATTTTAATTAATACAAACGCTGAAATTCAATTCAGTTGTTAACGCAAGATGCTTATATCTCTTTTATTTAGGCTGTATGATGAATTAGTTAATCAATGCAACAAAAAAAAGACTTTGATACATGATTGTATGTAGCATTGTTAATATATTATAACATAACAATAAAATTGTATCAATTTCAGATGATTTTCAAAAATTCTGTTGTTTCTGAAACCATTCCCGTGTGCAAAAATGAGGAACGCTGAATTTATTTTCGATTGTGAAACCGAAAACTATCGAAGACGTAATATATTATGATTGAAAACATATGGTTAAAGATAGTTCAAGTTTGTCATTTTATCCAGCGTTGTGGTTAACCCACGTAGAGCTATTTCTATTAAAATAGCAAAAGTAAATTAGGCTTCCAAGCCACTAGAGCCAAACTTAGACATAGTCATTAAGAGCTCGAGTAACACAACACCCCATTTATTATATATATGTGTTTATTAAGAGAATGCCATCGGTAAAAATTCCGTTAGTGGGCACAGTGTTGAAAAGCTCATCATATTTGTGTTCATGCGTGTTCAAACGAGATTTGTTAATTAAAATACGTAATTTTTACAGTTTAATAATACTTTGTTACGTTCTTGACGACATTTCCGCCGACATTTCAGCTTTCCGACAAATCTCGCGTTAGCCGCACTTTGTCGGCGTCACCTTATATTGGATAAATTCTCAGCATATCTTAGATTGTAACTTTGATGTGGATTCCCTTATGCATGGACGCATATGACAGTGATGTGGGAAGACTCTATTAGACACGAAATGTACCTATGGATCGTTTTGTTATTATGTTGTTGTCGCTTTTCTGTGGGCTCTATGGCACCTTGTGGCGGTTCCGCATCCAAGTTAGTTCTGAAGACTGCGGTACCGGTACCAGCGGTATTAATTTTGTGCTAATATTGCCAAATGATGTCTTACACTCTGGGTTTGTTGTGGGCTATTTAGAATTAGTAACATAACCAAATATTTTGCTAAAAATTTACTCAATTTCTTTCAAATTTAGTTTTGAAGTCTACAAATTTAGTTCAGCATAACTAGAGTTCAGAGATGCCCGTTGGATAAGATAGTTTCGATGTTTATCACTGGTCCACCCGGTTTAAATCTAGAGATGTTTTAGCCAGATTTATCACTTACAATACGAACTAATACGAAGACCTCTTCTGTCGCCTATATATTTACTCCATCAATTCAGAATACATATCAAATAAAAACGTTTTCTTTCAGGTTACTGACGGTACCAGCCCCACAGCCGACGCAGCAAACACGCAACACAAAAGGTGCAAAAGCATACTGCAATTCATTAAAATTTTTGTCAGAAAAACAAAAACAATTATGTATTTATCATCCAACCATTATGAGCAAGATAAGCGATGGAGTAAAAGTGGGAATAAGGGAATGTGAATACCAATTTCAAAATCAAAGATGGAATTGTACGCAATATCCTTCAACAAAACCAAAGCAACATATTTTTGATCCAGTTTTGCGAAATAGTAAGTAAATGTTTATTATGTCAAGTAATGTTCACTTGCAATTTACTAGTAATGCTGAAAAAAAATACATCTCACAAAAATACAAGTATTTACATTTACAATTTTTTTTATTTCACCAAATACAATCATTTGGCTGCCTGTTGGTACAAGTTAAAGCGACGCTACTGAAACATGGTTCATCTAGATTGGTGGCATCTCAAGACTGAGTACCAGAGGTGTATTTATAGCCCAAATTCACATGTTTCCAGGATATTTTTGTTTCTTGAAATTAGTTTAGAGATAAGTGGTTCAGATTTGTTACATTGAATATCCTTATCTATAACAGGTCTAGATACAGTGAATGAGGATCATTTCAGGTTTCACTTTACTTTTTCATTCCATATTTTCCCTTGAACTGTATAATAGCCGCATCCTAAAATCAATCCGACCTTATCATTGTAGCATGGCCGAATCATTGTTGAATAATAACAAAGTGAAATGCATTATCTCTTTTATATGTGAAACTATATATAAATATATATATATATGTACAAAACAGTCGAATCATTTTTTAAAATGTTGCGATTTAAACATTGGAGTTGAAAAAAAGCATCTTAGCGACTTGCGACAATTTAACAGTTGAACAATGACCACTTTTAGTTCACCTAAATTTTACATTTTCACCATAAGCATATGCAAGCTTAAGTTCTCTCGGAACACAAATTGAATAAACTAAATTACACAATTCCACCAATCGCGAATTCACTAAGTTAAAGAGTTTTCGGCACGCGACTTATAACCTCAAACTTCAAAATTTTGATCACTGGCATTTTGGTTAAACATTTTGTGAACCTCAAATATGACCTGTCAGCCATACATGGGCTACTAATTCCTTGTGGTACGTAAGGAGATTCATCCACCGATGAAGTTTGATCTATGAAACATACCAATCACTAAGTCGAATTTCTGAACAGGTGTTGAACTATAACTATGCGAATCTTACCGGAACATTGTCGGAAAGTTTTTGTCAAATACCGAGGTATTGCGGCGCCTGTTTGATCACCAGGGAACCGAGACCAAACATAAAAATTCTCGCATTTACCGCAATGTACCGTACAGGAATGGTAAACTATGATATGTGACTTTGATATTCTGAGTCCGAAAAATCATTACATTTTGAATCAAACAGCGTTTGCGTTACTAATCACTATATTGCCAATCATTTTCCTGGACCGTCTTTGTGATATAGCAGCGCTTAATTGTGATACAAGTTATAAATTGTGTATTCTAATATATTGGTTTGATATCATTTTATTAACATTGAATCGAAATCTGTATTCAAGGTGTAATATATTTAGTAAGTTGCCTGGCCAGTAAGATCCCGAATATAGTGAAACTATGGCAGCTAGCCAAATCTCTTTATTCACAGCGACGGTGTACAACACTTAACAAAAAATTTAAACAAAATTCAAGATTTATTGGGTGACTGCGGATCCGCGGGCTGATTTTTAATGTGTAAACTGGAATGTCCTAGACGAATCAGAACTATTTTGGTTTAGTTTTCTATATTGAACTAAAGCTAGAATCGTTTGACATATATATCTGATTGTTTAATTGAAAGAGTTCTATAATCCCAGCTGTGGACTGTTTTGGGGTACTCAGAGGTTATACTGAAATTATATAAATCGTGTATGGCGTCTCACTTCAACATCATCACGTTCTCAGCTGTACGCAAAATGTTATGAAGTATAAAACTAAATAGAATACAATTGTGTTATTTAGACTTTTAACAAATGAATCGCTACTACAAACAGTTCAATGTGTTTAAAATTCGAAAACACGTAGCCTACGTCATAAATTTAATGATGAGTCAGAGACATGCTTTTTGCTGAAAAGAGTTGCAAGAACTATCTTTTATATGAATTAAGCTATTTGTACTTTCTCTGTTACAAAATGAAATAGAGTTAACCCAAACTTTCGAACCCATATTTATCTACATATTTTTGTAGTAATGGATGTCCTACGACCTCGTTGTTTCAACGGAAGTTTTAATTTTCAACAATTTTATGACTAATAAGAACTGGACGAACTCGGCCGTGGTAGACTGTCTGCGATAAAAAAAATCTGTCATTCAATTGGAATTCGGTTGATTCGATATTTCTCTGTTTTGGCTTCACCTTTCGGTCGGAAAAATGTTTGTGTTTTTTCTGTCGAGTAAAATTAGATCTTCTCGGATGAATGCAAACAACAGCACAAGTATTTTATCACAAGCAATGATCTATGGAAGAAACAACGACAAATATCTGCACTTTGGTAATTTATGTTGATACAAAAATGTTTTTGTTGATATTTCATTTGGTTTTTTGAACCTTGATGTATAACATGGAGACTGTTTGAAATCTGTGAATACCGTTGACGAAATACTGTATAAACACAAAAGTTGGCAGGATGAAATGAAATGACTATTTTCCACATGTCGTTTGCAAAAAAAATTATTTGTAACATGGAAAATTTGGACTTATGTCTACAAACTATAACCGACTACAATTTGCGGAGATTTTTCATTCAAGTTAGCTTGTATTTCACTCGAATTGATGACTTTGCAGCAGCGAATACCAAAGGCCACGATGCTTATAGCGCAAAACATATATTGTAATAGTAACAATATCCCTACTATTAGCTGATGTTTTGACCCACGTGATGTACAAATTGTGCGAATCGGTGGGAACTCTCTCAAGGTCACAATGTACATGTTGGGGGTGAGTGTGTATCACTCGACTGAACGACGGTCAAACTTCGATTAAAAAATAGAGAATAAATTTTTAAACACGAAATTAAAGCACTACAACTATTGACCCGAAACAGACTATTTACACCAGGAAACGATCCGATTACAATGGGTATTTAAGCTTAAGATTTGTCACCGTAATGTTCCACAAACACGCGAGCGACTTCAATTCTTTCGCCAACCTTTGAATATGAATTGAAATATACAGTCGTTGATGATTGAGTTTATGAGCCACATTAAACATTTTTGGAGAGGTTTTGTATTATAAAGGGTTCGTGGCCAGGCAAGTGTTGATTGTGTCGAAACCCCATATCGCATTTGCTTGCATGAATCAGATTAGGGCGAGCATTTTTAGAATGTCTCGTTAAAATGTCAAAACTTTATAAAGTAAACGTAAACAACGCAAAAATAGACGCAGTGATTTTCTTTGATATTAATTTGAATAATATGCAATCACACGTACTCGGGACAGATTTCGAAATAGATCAAGATTTGTGCAATCATACTAAATGACTTTTTTCAGTAAAGTACCTCTTCCAACATTAACGATATCAATTACGTATTGAATTTTAAGTGGAAAACATAGACAATCGATGTGGTTGCTGGAACGCAATATTATGCGAGATTAAAAAGGTATCGCGTTTCAAATCGCTATCAAATGCATCGCATTGATTTGGTGAATATAAACACAGATGCGAACTGCGGATTTGGTTCATATTTTCTCGACTGCTATTTTTCCTTGCCAATAATTGTCGTTACGCCCGTATGTTTTGCCAGGGGCAATTATATTTTTCAAATATATTTAAGTTGAAAAGTTTTCAGGACAATCATTGCAGAAGAATTTATCTATAGAACATCATGACTCCAATCAAAAAAGATTAGAAGCATTGTCGTTACATTAGTTAACCTATTATAGCCCCATCATTCCACCCTATATTTATATTGTAATTTCATGTGCTTTGGCAGAAGCGAAAGCCGCTGAATTTGAGTCCAAAATGCAATACATCTTCTTCTTGTATAGTTGTTATGTCCTCAACATTCAAGTAGGATAATCGCCCGTGCAAATCATCGTCCAAATATCGGATGTTTACTTGTTGTTAATATTGTCAAAGACCATCTTAGATGTAATATATTGTGTGCATCATTGACTGTGTATGGTAATCGTGATCCAAGCACCTTTTTTTATTATAACATCATCTTCCAAATATGGAAGGTCTTTAGAAATACGTTCCGCCAATGGGCCGTTGTTGTTCTAGTTCTGTTCGTTGGAATATATTTTCAGTCTGTGGCAGCACGTGCTTAATGATTTTTCTTGCGATTTTAACGGGTCGTTGGGAACTCGATGGAGCAGTTTGAGGGCGGAACGAAACCCATCAGGGGCTAGTAAACACCTTTGCTCAGCTGACGGCCGACAAGGTTTCGGCTAGGATTTGCGGCAAAATATCACGCCCCCATTTCAACGGTTCATCAAGTATTTGAACGATTCCCAAGCATCACGTGCTGAATGATACAGATAAAATCAGTACCGGTTGATGACCCGTCATAAAATGGTTGAAAACAAAGAATTCCTAAACTGCTGTCATTCCTGAAGTCCATTAACATGATAACCTTGTTATTTGGCGTGAAATGCTAAAATTATTGCCTTATAAGTCTTGCTTCCCATCAACTATGTGATCTATCAAGTAAAGTAGTTCAACTGTAAAAAACGAAATTGAGACAGAAAGCTAATTGACGCATAACCTTGCGTTTT
The DNA here is from genome assembly GCF_964204865.1 of Styela clava. NCBI lineage: Eukaryota > Metazoa > Chordata > Ascidiacea > Stolidobranchia > Styelidae > Styela > Styela clava. Next base: position 8,000,968 of record NC_135252.1, read on the forward strand.
AATCGGAAACTGAGACTTTGAAAAAACTCAATACAATTATGAGCAAGCCACATCCGTTTTGTTAAAACGACGCCAAAGATAATTTTGAAAAAAAAACGTATGATTTTGTCAAAAGCGTTCTAAGAAGTTACTTCGGCTCATCATCAATAACCCTGAAATGCATGGAGAATGTAAAGTCGTGTAGCACGTCAATTAGTCAATTTGTCTTTTCAAGAAATCGGGTGCGACTACATAATGTATTCAGGAGTTAAAGCCATGTACATATATTAAAATCGTAACGTCTTTCAATTGTCTACATGGCCTTCCACGTACGTGCGCCCGGGATGACTATGACTGGATGTACAGACGGAAGTCATTTTTGGCAGACAAAAGGGAAAGTTCCTTTTCGTTGTCACGCGAATTATAAAAGTGTCTAACCAGACAGCTTTCCTTTATTTGATGCCGGTTCCACGCCCTTGATCTGTCGTTTGCCAATATAATGCCCGCTGTCGAGAAATTTGCCGACTACCGGCGATTGATCGACGCCGTAACACGATTTTCACGCCCCTCGCGCCACATTTACGTAAGTCGATTAGCCAGCCCATGTTATTGGTTTCATATGCCGTTATAACAAGTCGAAACGTGAGGAATTCATTATTTGATGACCAAAACTTGGTTGAAATCCTCACCACACAAATGCGCGTCTTATATTATAGTACGAGGGATGTATATATGTTTTATTCGTCTCGTAAAAGCAATAGAAAAGAGTTGACAGTTATAAATATCGAAGACTAGATGTATGCACAAGACCATACTGGTCTAAAACACAAATGTGCGACATGCACCCCTTTTGACGAGTATAAAAAAAAATAAATCAAATACGTAAAATATCGCGAATCACCTACAACGTCTATACTCTGACATCACACATGGAAGTTTCGCCTTATTACGCCACTATCAATACATAAATCTCGTCTATTCACGCATCAGAAGCAAACGCAGATCATAACGAATATTCTAGCTTTATTGGTAGAATCAATTACCAAATATTCAAAATTGTTGTTGAACAAATTGAAAGTTTTTTGCAAAAAAATAAATCAAAATAAAAGTGTGAGAAAAAAAATAAACAAAAATTGTTATAGACTTAGGGTGCTAGATAAATAATGAATGTTTTATAAAAAATTTTATTCTTGTTTTCAGAGGGACCAGAAAGAGCTTATATCAAAGCCATATTGTCGGCCGCCGTCTCCTATACAATCACAAGAGCTTGTTCTGGAGGAGATTTACCAGAAGAATGTATGTGTGCCCCCATAAGACGAAAAGCCGATCGAGATTCTCGACAGGTACGTAGTATACTATACTAAGTATAGCATTAAACAAAAAATTCATTCAGTAAGCACATAAGTTCAATTTTGTAAGCATATTGAATTAATATAAATATCGACAGATAAAAGCGTATTTTTCTCGGATTGAAGCGATCGGGTATTTGAAATTATGAAGGCGAACGAACTAATCGTGTTTGTCTAAGAGTAAGATCCAGTAGTGACTCACTAATTGTTTTATCGCTTCTGGTGTAGAATATGCCCATATTCATGCAAATCATACGAAGTGTTTTATATATATATATTTTTATACGGATGTTCCAATAAGCAAACGTTTATTGGTTACGCAAAGTCGGTAATCTAAAATAAATTAAAAGTTACCAGATTTTTCGGTAATTTGGTTGGGTAAATAAAGATTTTGCTCCTGCAAGGTCTCTTGCAACTTGTTACAACACTAACAGTTCGCAATAGAAATTTAAATTTACTAATAAAGGTAAGTGTATACGCATGTAGATATTATATTGACCGCAAATATTTAGGCTTACTGAAACCCATGTGGCTCCAGCAGTGCTTCGAAATGAATGTTCCCACGATTAGTTTAGGGACGTTTTCTCGATTATCGTCAATGAGTTTACTAGAATACAAACTGCTGCAGATCCCCAAAGTAAATGGTTTTTTTTTTCGAAAAAATTACAATTTGCAAAAGATATTTGAGAAATGACCAAATATGTCGTTCACGACTTTCCAGGGAATTTAATGAGAATATTTTTGGTCGCTTAAAATTGTCCATAAACGATTGAACGTGTCTAGCTTGGCGTGTGTGAGAGTTGAAAGCTACCGCAAATCATAACATCTGGTCGCTTTCATACAAATTGGGGATTTACATAATAAGCCAATATTCTGTAATAAGGATTTGTCCATACATTCTTCGACTTTCGCATGAATATCTCGGCGCCTGTAATGAGATTATATCAATGCCTCCATATGATCTTATAATATGCACTGTTGCAAATTTTCGAATTCTTTGATGAACAGTTATACAAATCGAGTGGCTTAGTAACAATAGGCGAAATAAATGAGGGCATTTGGAAATATAAACATGGAATTGACCTTTGGAGAAATTCAACAAAGGTTATAAAAAGAAAAGATCGAATTGTCAGTTCATCTTGACAATATAAAAACAGAATCTTTCAATTGATGCAAATTAAAATGCCTATTTATATTCGTCGCACATAAAATCTTCCTGTCATCGATAAGGGTTATATATTTTTTGTGTTGATTTGAAAACGTATATATATTGAATTACGATTACAACACTCGTAAAGTAATTAATTGGTTTGGTGTATATTTATGTCAGTACTTTATTATTCGTGTATGAACTAATTGATGTTCTGTGAGATAAAAATGTTTTGACCTTAGACATCGACAATATGTGTTAAAATCATTCAGGCAAAAAGATCATTGTTAATCATTGTGTAAACTCGTTAGGTACTATTATGATTAAAACTTACTAGTTTTGAGGCTTGGGTTGAACAAATATTTACAGAATTCCTAACTTATTTCCAAAATCTTTGTACATTTTACAACAGCCAATCCAACATTTGATTATATTTATTCTAGAAGGAATTCGAGTGGGGAGGCTGTTCCGATGACGTGAGAATAGGCGACCAATTTTCTCGTGATTTTTTCGACGACAAGAAACGAAAACTTTCAGCGGTTGAGTTACTGGATTTACACAACAACGATGCGGGAAGACAGGTCAGCTAATATTTTTCATGAGATTTCACAATTACAAAGGTGAATATGTCAATTTCTGATAGAAATTTAGTACAGCGTAAAAAACAATAGTGGATTCGCAATTATACTCTAAAAATGACGCGACTGGTAAGAACTAAAATTGCGACAGTCTAATTATATATGCCACGGTTGATAATCGCTAGAATCAGTGGAAGTAACTGAAATTAAAATTGCGTTCACGTAAAGGAAAAATCAACATTTAAAACACATCACAGAAAGAGGCAACGTAAAAGTGTTCACGTAAAAAAATTTCATATATTATACCATTTACTAATGGAGAACAATATTCATTTTTGTGCAATTTGTACAATAAAACTATGGGGAAGTGAAAAATCAATCAAAATTAGAATGAATCTAGCAACGACTGATGTTCATATCATTTATCATATATTAGGTTTCTGAGAACAAGTTTGAACGTGTCTACAGGTTTTTATGATAAAAGAATAGCGTTATTTAGGAAAAATATAACTAAATATATGCTCTACCAATCTTAGTGAACAGTGCCGTCTAATGGTTAAAAATGGCAAGGTGTGGGAAAACACAGGATACCATTGAGAAATAACTTGAAGTTTTCATACCCGGAAACGTCGAAATAACGATTTAAATCGGATATGGGAATTGTTAATAGACAAAAAAAATTACGTGAAACAACTAGTTATCGAGAGTGGCCCATCACTTTGCACGCGATCCTTCTTGGATGCAGAATCTAAGCAGGATCAGAGTTGAGATGGCAAGCGTGCTTCTAACGCTCAGACAACCGCCGATCCGTCACACATAAAAGACTTAACATGGCTCAGTGAGAAACATACAGTTCCATATTTTCAAGTTACATATCATAACTAATACATTTAATTTACAAATGTACAAATATCAGGTATATATATACAAAATAACTCTTTCAAATATGGCGGTTTCTCCGCGTTTTATATCGTGTATCGATTGCGTTTGTCTTCCAATAATATAAATAGATTTATCATCAGCTATTTAATATGTTTAAACACCCAACTGCAGTCGTGTATAGACTCTATTTATGTTCTTTGAAAAGTATAAAAGAACTGCAATAAACCGACAAACCCCACTCAGAATTTATCTGCCCACTTTGAAATTATTGTGGTTCCATTGTAATTGCAGTTATACTTCCCTATTTCTATCATCTTTCTATTCTGTTTTCAGGCAGTTCGCTTGAACAATAAAACGACCTGTCGATGTCATGGATTAACTGGCACCTGCACTCAAAATATATGTTGGAGATCCTTGCCTCCAATGAGGAAAGTAGGCCACGAACTATTTCAGCGTTATTCTACCGCCGTTAGAGTGCGAATCAAGAAGTCCCGTGTTCAGGCCGCATCAAAGTCGTCAAGAAGTAAACTATCATCGAGGAATTTGGTATATTTGAAGAAAGCTCCGTCTTTCTGCACGAAAAACCTTAAAAAGGGATCTTTCGGTACAATAGGCAGATGGTGTAACGCAACGAGCACTAACAGCGAAGGTTGTTCACATATGTGCTGCAACAGAGGTTACAAAACAGAATCAGTGTTAAAAAGCATCAAATGCAATTGTAAATTTCATTGGTGCTGCAATCTGACTTGTGAAACATGCGAAGAAATGAGAGAAGAGTCCTACTGCAGATAAAAAAGCAAGCTTATTCATATTTATAGTCGAAGAATGCAAAAGCCGATCAAGATGGTATGGAGAGGAGATAATGTGATATGAATGAAAGAACGTCGAACTTCAGAGAGGGTTGAAACTAGAAGATAAGTGACAAGGCAAGGGCTTAACACTTGACCTTGTGGTATACAAATGTATATTTGCAGAGATAAAACAAAATCGAAAAATAACTTAGCCTCTGTTCTATTTAACACGATATCACCTTTTAGCAAATAAAGAATCCACAGTTACAAGATTCTTCATTATCGATTAACGCGCAACCCCCAATTGCTTAGTGAAGTGCACCGAACATAATCAAATAGCATGAGCAAATTGAAGACCTCATGCAAAGACAAACATGCTGCCGAGTCAAATATTTTGATGTACAAATCCCCCTCTAAGGTATACTTTTTCTTATAGAGCTGCACCCACGGTATTGAATAAGCTACAAGATAAAATATATTCGAGTCATTAAAGAATATCATATATACACATTTTGCATTGGTCGCAACAGGCCCGCATTTATTGTAACGGGAATGCAAAAAACTATTTAAGTAAGTGAAGAACGGTTTTATTTGATACAAACAAACTGCTACATTCTTCAATGAGTTTCAATTATTTTTGATTAAAACACCTTGTACATAATATATTATATGCAACAATCGTTCCAGTATTTATTCCGCTTTCATTTGCCGAACAATGTTGTTGACTTTTTTTATTTTCGTATTTTCAATGCTTTTCGGTTTACGTTGTGAATAAAATTAACCAAAAAACACACTGCAGATGTGAGAAAAATTTGTAGTGGGAGACCCTAGTTTTTCATTTCAGGGGGTGTATAGGTCTCGTATATATTTTGCTGTAAGTGGTAAAATGTGTTATGTATTTGACAGACCGTGATCCAAATGCATATATATGCGTGCAAATGTCCACGAGTGCAATCTATATCAGAATGCTGACATATGTGGGAGCAAAAATATCCCGGTGCAAACAATGACTTCTCTAAGAAATTCACTCTGCTTACGAGAAAGAATTGATTTTTTCACAAAAGGCGTGTAATCTTTTATGAAATGTAGAACAAATCTTTAAGGCTGCTTATATATTTAAAAAAGAGGGATTTCAGAAATAGGTATAGTGGAAGGCATAGATTTTTAAATATATGTGATATCTCCTCCTTAGGATCAGCGCAAAATTTTCATCATCATCTATTTGAAAAGGGTAAACTTTATATAGAGCTTGGGCTTTTTAAGAGTAAAAACCAATAGTAAGTTCATAACTTCAAAAAACGCAATACAGTCTTATTAGATGGATGAACCTTTCAAAGCCAAAGTTTTGTTTGAAAAGAAACATAGCCACTTTAGAGGCCTTCATACGGGGCATAACTATTTTAGAAGTAACATAGATACTTGAGTGGGATCTTTTGTACAAAGCCCCACCAAAAAAACCGCCACCGCTCAAATTAAATCAAATTAGTAATTGTCCAGTTAAGGTGAGGGTTAGAAATGCAGATTGGAGAATACGCTGGAAATTCAAAGTTTCAAATCATTACTAACCCGACCCTAACTATATAGTTACTAATTTGTTATTTTAAAACGTGACGGGAGAATTTTTCTCATGAACAAGGACGCGAGACTTCTTGTCAATACTGATCAGAAAAACAGCAACGAGGAAGTGAATTCCACATAACAGAAGAACTTGGAAGTAACTTGGAGCACAAAACTCTGTGGTTGGTTGAGAGTTTACAACTAGGGATGGCGGATTCGAGTCCGGATTCGATTATAGAGTCGATTCTTTGCGGAATCGATTCCGATGCACTGAAATCGATTCTCGAGTTTAAAACTTCGATTGCAAACAATGTGTAACGTTTTGTGGCAATTCCTTCACATATATGTATAAACTGCTTCACTGAAATGTTGAGTTGCTACGACGCCGCAAACTTCACTGTATATAAAATATATATATATTCATATTTCGCTAAGAGGCTTTAACGTTTATTTATTTTGAAAATCTCTGTGGGTTCTGAGGGATTCGTCTTTTTTGTGCAATTTTGTCTCCTGTGACAGATTGGATACCCATACTACCTAGTTCCGGCCTTCTTGTCCGTCCAGAATTTGAACATTGTGCTCTTGTTTGATTTCATATGTTATTGCTTAGATGGGTATGTTTTTTCGGTAAGATATGTCGAGGAATCGAGATTCGGAATCGGGATCGAATTGGAGTTGTATAAGGGATAATATAACAATTGATTGATAAGATTTTTTTCGAGACGAGAACTACCGATGATTTCCCTATTCGAAGGCCCAAACGGATTTTTTTTATTGAACTTCAAATCAAGACAATAACAAACAGTTAGTTGGTTGTGTCGTCAGAATGTATGAGCGAATTGCAAATGAGCTAATATGGAATATCATTGATGAATGTTAGGAACAATGTAGGATCAAGCATTGAGCCTTGACGAACTCCAAAAAAGATGGGTATGTCCGGGAACGCTGGCCATCAGGAACAACGTCGATTTTGCAATCAGAGAGAAAAGATTTAATATCAAAAATTTGACCAGATATATATACCATAAAATCGAACATGTGCATGAGTCCGACATGCCAAACTCTATCAAAGCTTTTGAAATTTTGTTAACAAATCGGCCGTGAAACGTTTTCTACAAAAATCCTACTGTTTGTCACTTAAAAGAACACGTGATTCTAATCCATTTAGACCAGAGTTACCCAAACTTCCAGTTCATCGGTACCCCTTGGACAATTTATATTCGCTCGCGTACCCCCCTAAATCGTCTCATATTTTTGACTTCTCAACTTGTGATGATGCAAGCATTCACTCTTTTTATATAGCAGATAGACAACCTATTACAATCCCCCAAAACTCCCTAAAAATTTGATTTTATTAGTTTAATAAAAAAGCTGTGTGATTAGTACTAATCGAAGCACGCGGAGTTATTCATAACAATGCAATTCAAACACCACAATCAAACTAACAACATATCAACTAAATAAGCCCTGCAATCCTAGAAAATGTGATAGATGAGGCTTTTTTTGCAACAAGCTCATTAAATACGAGGTGAAACATTTGTAACGGCACAACGCAGATCATGCTCAGATGTTTTGAGATGTGATCTGTATTTTGATTTGATTCCAAGTATCCCTGGAAGTGTCGACCTAATCCGTCTGTGCAACTTGCAAATCGTAAACCAAAAATAACTTGAATATCCCTTAGAGTACACAAAGCGTGCAATGCCATCATGTTCGAGTTCAATCAGTTCCTCTTGCATACATACCCCAGCCTGCAGCGCAGAGTTCGCGGCAAACGGATTCCTAAGACTTGGACTTCGAAAAGAGCCATTTATTTATTTTCCCGACCTCATAAAATGTTCGGTGACCTATTCAAATAACCTTGTGGTCTGAAATTGGTGATTTTTACACAGAAATTCTGTCACAGTATAAACCGTCATAGTTTTGGCAAGGCAACTAGTCTCGAACTAGGTGACGAAGAGGCGTTAATGTTGTTTAATAAGTAGAGGCGACTGTATTTGCTTTTTAGCCCTACCGATCTAGTAACTAAAAACTATCGATCTATTAGCAATCAATCAGCTGTTTAGTTTTGCATGCTGTGATTGCACGAAATAAGCAGTCTTGGTAGTTATTGAAGTTGTAGTTAAAGATATAACTGAGGTGAAAATGTTACTCCCAAAGGAGTTTTTAAATCTAAGGTCTTCCAATTTTTTTTTTTATCAAAATTCATCATTAAGAAAGATTTATCTCGTTCCACTAACGTTGCTGCACATTTCGAAGAATGTCAAGGTGCAGAATGTGTAACCGTCTGTGTCCACGGCATATAATGAATAAGTTCTCTGAGTCCCATTCACCTTCTTATATTTATAAGAGGTGGAATGGAGACTCGCGCTATGACATGAATATAAACACGAAAACCTCCGGACTTGTGTGTATTTGGGTTTACACAATTGACAAGAGAGTGCTACAACAATGATGAACGCGAAAGCCTGACAATGCAATAGCAAACGTCAAATTGAATCGGCCGAAGAGTACCGTACTTTTTGTCTAACAAAGTCGATATCCAGACTCGAAGGCGAAAGACCAGAAATTTTCCCTTGATGCAGGGCAACAGTGACAACGTTTTTCAAGAATTATGAATCAGGCCAAATATGAGTTCTAGGGCCGTTTGACAAAAGCTTTCACATTACATCTGATTCAAAAAATTAAACAGCATGAGCATGATGTCAAACCAGAGGCCAGAAACGCGGACGTCCACGACAATGTCAGAGTGAGGATTAACGAGTCACAGTGATATAATCGCAAAAGATACCAACCATTATTGATATTTATCTGTTAGCAGTGTTAGCACCACCCGGAACAAACCTTTCAATCGGACGACTAGTAATGGCTTGTAGTCGATTGGTGTTACTTCGATGGTACAGCTTGTAAAGCCGAGGGAGTTAAAAATCCAGCCTTGGGTCAAGTCGACACCAGTTTATAAAAAACTATAATTTGGGAGGGTTCGCCGAAGAGCACCAGTCATTGCTCGGATCCATGGCCCGCAATGAAGACAAATCCTGTCACGAATTTTTAGGATAATACCGAAGAAAAGGACCTGGAAGTTATCATAGTCATTAACACAATTAAGCAAGTGTGCAGTCTAGCCCCGTCACTTCTTTTTAGCCAATAGGCTTGAGAAACAACATTACAACATGTGTTCGCAAAATACCCGCTAATACCTAGCGTCAAATCAAATCGGCCCAAAGATTTTTTGGACATCTCTGCCAGATTTGTGATGGGACACAATATTTTTGTCCCCCACAAAACAGGCCCGACTGCCAGTTATATTAAAGCGTGTAACCCGGAAATGCCAAACAAAAACAACAGTTAGGAGGAGGGGGTGGATATACATTAGCTTCGACTGAGAACAACTCATTAAACTAGCGATGTTACTTTGTCTTGAGTAAGTGGGCGGATAAAAAACATACAGTCCACTGGGAGGAGGGAGAGAGATACATCGGGCATTAATCACATACCGGTTGTTTTGACGTGAATATGAAAAAAGGAGAGCTATGCTAAATATTTGGACACAGAGGGCAAAACTAAATATTTTATTGAACACGTCAGTGTACATAACGATCGTTTCAATATTATTTTGTTGTTCTTGTTTTTCCTCTCCTTCGTTATTATAAAATCGCTTTTCTCTTTGAATACTGGACCAATTGCTAAGAAATTTTCAGTGATTAAAGTAGCCAGAAGGCTATTACTTTTCCTTATTTTAAAAATTTCTGTGGACTTTAAGAGATTCGTTTTTTATGTGCCAGAATAAAAAAATAGGGGCACCTTGTGACGTGTCCATGTAGTTTTATCATCGATTCTCCAAAAATACGGACAACTCAGCTAAACGGAAAAAAAACTCAGAGAAAACTCGACTACTCGGTTTACCGGTGACGGTACTACAGGTACTGTCGTGGCTTTTCAAGGTCCTGTGACGATGATCCGTTCCTCGTGATTCAGTTTCAACGTGAATTGAAATACTAACTGATCCGAGTAACTTCTGTATTACCAGATCAGGACCCACAGTCCATCGTTCCCCATAAAATCTAACCACTTTCGCTAAGCACCAGATCCACCGACGTTCGCTGAACACGGGATTGGTTGATATGCGTTCGCGGAACCGCCACAAGATGGAAAATTTTTTTGACGTCATAGCACACAAAAAACGAATCCCATTGAGCTCACAGAAATATTTGAAAGAAATGAAAGTAATAGCCTTCTAGCAAAAAATTCAATTTTTAACTACTGAAAATTTCAAAGCAATTAGTCCTGTAATCAAAGAAAAAAGCGGCTTTTTCATAACGATAAAATTCTATGTCAAAGAACAACAACACAAGAGAGTTATGCTCAAATATATGGACACGCAGAGCAATTCGCAAATTCCCCGAAAATCATTCCAGTACCTGTATCGGCGTACCATGACGGTTCAGGAACTGTCATAGCTTTTCCAGGTCATGTGACGATGATCCATTCTTCATAATTCAGTTTCAACATGAATTGAAATACCACGTATTCGAGTCATTTCTGTAAAACCAGATTAGTTACAAGAGTCAACAGTTTCCCATAAAAACGCTCCAAAATCATATACGGTAACTTACCATTACCGTACCTGAATCGGGGTACAAATAACGGTACATGGTCTGATATTTATAGATCGCGGAACCGCTTGAAATAAGTTTAAAACAGTGTTCCCGTAAGTAAAAATTAATACAGCGAAATTTTGGGTGAAATGTCAGATCTCATAGGAAATTTAGGAATAAACAGAAGAATAACAGGATAAAGAACAACGACAAAAATAACAAAACGATTCATAGGACTACTACGTGTCCAATAATAACAAAACGACCCATAAGTCCTCTACGTGTCCAACAAGTATTATTCAAAATCGATCTCAAATATCTATAGGAGCAAGCTAATTATTGCTGACAGATAGTCATGTTTCGCAGACAACACATGCACCTCTGATTTATAATATATGATTCATCTTTACCATTAATAAATTATGTTACATACGGACAGATTTCATGCTATCTCAAAACCCATCCAGACATACTCTGAATAACATCACGGTATGCTACGCTAGTCGATATAAGCAGCCTCCAATTGCAACATCTTCGAATCGTGGCTGCTACTTATGCAAGCTACTTTATGAAATTTTTGTTTCAGTTTTGTGAAAGTTTTAGATAATTTGAATCTAAATTTTTTCATCTACTCAAGGTGCCCAAATTAGTGAAATGTCCTCTATAGAAATTGAAAAGGTATGTTACTGATTATGGAAGTTTTATCATTTCACAGGAAAACTTTTTCCCATTATTTCGTGAATACATAACACTGTCTGAAGACGGATTCTATCGTTTGGCTGAATTCATTTCGACACAAAATAGTTCGGCAGAATCGGGCCTTAACATTGTTTTGGGACATAAAGTTTTTTTTTATTGTTTAGATATAATGTCGATGACATAAATAATGATACCCAGGTGGGTGTGGAGTATATAGTGTTGAGCAATTTTTTTTAAATGGATTTCAAGTATTCGTACCAAGATGACGCACAACCTGAATCCTAACCTGGTACACATGCAATGTTCAGGTTGTGCGCCATCTTGGTACGAATACTTCGGAAGCACATTTTCGTTAAAAACAATTATTTCATAACTACATGGGTTAGTTTTGAATACATAGTAACATCGCATCTCCTTACAATGTCAGAAATTCAATTTTAGTAGAATAAATGGTAGTTTATTTCACTAATATAAGCCAAGATCTATCGACAGCATCTAGCCACTTTCTTTGGCGCTCGTCAAACTACATTTGTGTTGCTGCGGGCATTTCGTTTTCCTGCTTAAAGCTTAGGGACTTGGGAAATATTTTATTAGTTGAAATGGATTGGAATATTCGACCTCGTCTTTCACTCCGAACAAGGCCATGTAAAACCATCCACTGGTATCTAACGATGTGCAACGTGTTTTCCTTTGGAAGAACTGGAACCTTTCAGGTGCAGCATTGACTTTGGCTAAATTAATATATCCTTGTGGAGATGGAAGGTATGCGTATGCGAAACCGAGTTGTGCACCTGTTATGCCAACATAGTTGGGTCAAACATTTTGATCACTAGTACATCACACACATTTTCCTGCGTGCTTCGGTTGTACGTAGTAACGCGCACATTTTTGCGAACATGCATCAAATTCCACTTGTTTCTTGAGCTATAGGTTTTTGACGAGCTTTTGTGTATGCTTTCATTCCATAGAATTTGTATGCTGTTTTAAAGAATACTAGTTTCAGCTTTTTTATTCATTCAAACCGCGTGTTGGAAGTAAGTTTTGTAATACTGCGTGTTGGTTTTCAAATGGTTTATTTATATCCATCACTTGACATCCTTAAATCGGTGATGCCAGTGAATCTTTAATACAAAAAATCAGTATCATCTGCAATAAAAACAGCAGTACCTACTCAAATGACAGCTGGGGGATGGATACTCATATTATCTGCTCCATCGCGTGCCTCTTACTAGTTTACATGAGTGGTATCTGAGCTCAGCCAAAAAGACAAAAAGTTTCGGACTGCGGTTGGCGTGACGAAATGTTTTTAAATATATATTCCACAATAAGATTATTTGATGCATATTACTGAAAGTTACGCCTTATATGTCTTTTCCCATTGCACTATTCCTTTACTGATATTCAATAATATGACGCTCATCTGATATAGTTTTTCAAGTGTATAATCTTTTCCACGCTGTTCAGATGGGAATGCGCGAATATATCTGAAAATCTCTAATATTGGTTTGCAATGCGATGAAATCCCATCTTGGCATTTCTGCGTCTAGCAATTGCTGCGTATATTTATCGGAGAAGTTCTGTGGCGTGGTTATCAAATGAAAAACACATGAGAGTATTTTTTCCACTTCTCTACTACTCTCAAACCTGACATTTGGTCAGACCTTTTTTCCATTCAACCTTTTTTTTGAAACATCCCCAACGACCACAATTAATTCTGTCATTAAACTTCCGAAACAAACAGATAAAATCATCAACAGATGCATATCACCAAGTCCTAAGTAGAGATTGCTAAATTGATATTTATTTTAGCATGTAATGCTTTTTGGTAAACCTGTTATCCATTGTAAATACAGCACATTTGGTTATGTTGCAGTGTAACTTTTTTGGCCTCACATTTTTGATATATATTTGTATTCAGATTTCTTGGCCTTGCGGCTCTGTCAAACAAAGTTGCATATAAAGTATTGGTTGTAAGTTGCAAAACATGATCATGTTGTTGGAATAACTCGGCATTTTACCACCCGTATATATATCATTCATTGTCGAGAATAATAATGAAATCATAAAATCTAAAACCCGTTTTCGTGAATTTTTTGTTGAAGCTGAATTCGAGGGACAGCATGACAGCAGGCAAGAGAAGCACGGTAGCCCTTTATAGTTTATGACAGGGTTTCCTAAAAGGGGACCCTGGCCTCCTTGGAGGCCACTGATCTGTTATGTGGGAGCACGATGGTTATATGGGTTGTACGTAGTAACGCGCACATTTTTGCGAACATGCATCAAATTCCACTTGTTTATTATTGAGCTATAGGTTTTTGACGAGCATTTGTGTATGCTTTCATTCCATAGAATTTGTATGCTGTTTTAAAGAATACTAGTTTCAGCTTTTTTAATTATTCAAACCGCGTGTTGGAAGTAAGTTTTGTAATACTGCGTATTGGTTTTCAAATGGTTTATTTATATCCATCACTTGACATTCTTAAATCGGTGATGCCAGTGAATCTTTAATACAAAAAATCAGTATCATCTGCAATAAAAACAGCAGTACCTACTCAAATGACAGCTGGGGGATGGATACTCATATTATCTGCTCCATCGCGTGCCTCTTACTAGTTTACATGAGTGGTATCTGAGCTCAGCCAAAAAGACAAAAAGTTTCGGACTGCGGTTGGCGTGACGAAATGTTTTTAAATATATATTCCACAATAAGATTATTTGATGCATATTACTGAAAGTTACGCCTTATATGTCTTTTCCCATTGCACTATTCCTTTACTGATATTCAATAATATGACGCTCATCTGACATAGTTTTTCAAGTGTATAATCTTTTCCACGCTGTTCAGATGGGAATGCGCGAATATATCTGAAAATCTCTAATATTGGTTTGCAATGCGATGAAATCCCATCTTGGCATTTCTGCGTCTAGCAATTGCTGCGTATATTTATCGGAGAAGTTCTGTGGCGTGGTTATCAAATGAAAAACACATGAGAGTATTTTTTCCACTTCTCTACTACTCTCAAACCTGACATTTGGTCAGACCTTTTTTCCATTCAACCTTTTTTTTGAAACATCCCCAACGACCACAATTAATTCTGTCATTAAACTTCCGAAACAAACAGATAAAATCATCAACAGATGCATATCACCAAGTCCTAAGTAGAGATTGCTAAATTGATATTTATTTTAGCATGTAATGTTTTTTGGTAAACCTGTTATCCATTGTAAATACAGCACATTTGGTTATGTTGCAGTGTAACTTTTTTGGCCTCACATTTTTGATATATATTTGTATTCAGATTTCTTGGCCTTGCGGCTCTGTCAAACAAAGTTGCATATAAAGTATTGGTTGTAAGTTGCAAAACATGATCATGTTGTTGGAATAACTCGGCATTTTACCACCCGTATATATATCATTCATTGTCGAGAATAATAATGAAATCATAAAATCTAAAACCCGTTTTCGTGAATTTTTTGTTGAAGCTGAATTCGAGGGACAGCATGACAGCAGGCAAGAGAAGCACGGTAGCCCCTTATAGTTTATGACAGGGTTTCCTAAAAGGGGACCCTGGCCTCCTTGGAGGCCACTGATCTGTTATGTGGGAGCACGATGGTTATATGGGTTGTACGTAGTAACGCGCACATTTTTGCGAACATGCATCAAATTCCACTTGTTTATTATTGAGCTATAGGTTTTTGACGAGCATTTGTGTATGCTTTCATTCCATAGAATTTGTATGCTGTTTTAAAGAATACTAGTTTCAGCTTTTTTAATTATTCAAACCGCGTGTTGGAAGTAAGTTTTGTAATACTGCGTATTGGTTTTCAAATGGTTTATTTATATCCATCACTTGACATTCTTTAATCGGTGATGCCAGTGAATCTTTAATACAAAAAATCAGTATCATCTGCAATAAAAACAGCAGTACCTACTCAAATGACAGCTGGGGGATGGATACTCATATTATCTGCTCCATCGCGTGCCTCTTACTAATTTACATGAGTGGTATCTGAGCTCAGCCAGAGACAAAAAGTTTCGGACTGCGGTTGGCGTGACGAAATGTTTTTAAATATATATTCCACAATAAGATTATTTGATGCATATTACTGAAAGTTACGCCTTATATGTCTTCCCATCTTGGCATTTCTGCGTCTAGCAATTGCTGCGTATATTTATCGGAGAAGTTCTATGGCGTGGTTATCAAATGAAGAACACATGAGAGTATTTTTTCCACTTCTCTACTACTCTCAAACCTGCCATTTGGTCAGACCTTTTTTCCATTCAACCTTTTTTTTTTGAAACATCCCCAACGACCACAATTAATTCTGTCATTAAACTTCCGAAACAAACAGATAAAATCATCAACAGATGCATATCACCAAGTCCCAAGTAGAGATTGCTAAATTGATCTTTATTTTACCATTTTTTATGTAATGCTTTTTGGTAAACCTGTTATCCATTGTAAATACAGCACATTTGGTTATGTTGCAGTGTTAACTTTTTTGGCCTCACATTTTTGATATATATTTGTATTCAGATTTCTTGGCCTTGCGGCTCTGTCAAACAAAGTTGCATATAAAGTATTGGTTGTAAGTTGCAAAACATGATCATGTTGTTGGAATAACTCGGCATTTTACCACCCGTATATATATCATTCATTGTCGAGAATAATAATGAAATCATAAAATCTAAAACCCGTTTTCGTGAATTTTTTGTTGAAGCTGAATTCGAGGGACAGCATGACAACAGGCAAGAGAAGCACGGTAGCCTCTTATAGTTTATGACAGGGTTTCCTAAAAGGGGACCCTGGCCTCCTTGGAGGCCACTGATCGGTTATATGGGAGCACGAACAAACAGATGGAAATGCGAATATATGATAACAATGTATTTTTACAGAAGAGAAGAAGCAAAATTGTTGAAAGTTATTGGTAGTTTGAAAAGCATTGGCATGGAACATAAGAATGAACTACATTATTTCCCAGGGATATACTATAAAATGTAGCAATTCTCTCATTCTTGTTCACGTGATAGCATTATCTTTCACTGCATCGTCGTGATCATCCCGCTGCATAAAAATCCTTGCTAACAAATAATTGACTGTTCTCCACCGGGTGTATATCCACTTGAACTACTGCCGACTGCATTAGAATGCTTGTAATGTCAATTGCAACAAAAGCGGGTATTTTGAAATAGTACTCTTTATTTTACGCGTATTTCAACAGTATTTCCATATATATGGGTCGCGACCCAAAGCTGGGTTCAAAAAATACCTAAAAGTTATTGATTTTTATTTCCTAGTAAATTTGGTGCTTCCGTAGTTTGTGCACCAAGATGGCGCTCAACCTGAACATAGTATTGTAACAAGTTAGGGTTCAGGTTGTGCGCCATTATGGTGCACAGATTTGATGAAAAACACTAATACAAATATCAAGCCGTAAAAAAAATTGCTCAAGGCTGCAAACTCCACACCCATGTAGAAATGATGGGCAATAACCCCAAGATGAATAATCACAAATAAAAAAAACTTTATGTCTGAAAACAAGGTTGGGCCCAAAAAGACCCCTCATCTGCCGGACTAGAACAGCAGTGTACATAATTTATATGTCAATTGGACACACTCGTCAAACGGCTCTATTCTTTGGAAATAATAAAGACAAGTATTCGCTGAATAAAGAAACGGATTATTAAAATAGCCGGCACTCAATGAGGAGGCTTCACGCCGACTCGTCGCGTAGTTAATCTCTGGTATTCAAAGAAAATACGTATTCATTCAAAAACACGGCCGACGATTTTTTGTTGGTATTACGCAGCAAAGACTAAAAAGCAAATACAACATCATTGATGTAACAAAACTGCCAGCCTTGGAATGATGACAAAACGCGTTGTTGTATAAATAGAGTGTCTGTGCTTGGTGTTCGAACAAAAGGGTTCTCTACCACGTCGACATTCACCAATAAAGTGTTTAAATCTCTCCCCGAACAGCATGTTACTGACGATGACGAGTATAAAAAGTTATATCAAACGCAGTAAACGCAAATTATTTTGTATTTATGCTAGTTTGAATTTACGACTAGTGGTTGAGTTCAATATCCATTCACTTAATGCATGCATAATGTTAAAAAAAATTCACAAAAGTCCCCGAGAATTGTTATCAAGAAAATGAAAGGTAAAGAACGTTCAATTGTCAATGATTAGAGAAACTCCCAAAAACCAAACAATTACATAAACGAAGGCTCGTGACGGTAAATATTTCTGTTACATCTAGTCAAACATCAATGAAGATGCCTCTAATTTGAAATGGTTATTTTGACAGTCCTTTCGACATGATTCATCGTCTCATTTGGACGAAGTCTGAAACTAAACGTGATATTCTTTTTTACCCCACGAATGGATGCATACACCATGAAGACAAATTCATGTTATTTTTATACTGAATATCTTCATTCTCATGGAGTCTGTTTCTTAGGCGAAAATGTTTATGTACTATATCAAATGTGGACCGCTTTGTAATTCCCATCCATATTCTTATATTTTAGATCCAGTTGTAAAAACACAGAATGATATCAAATTTTTATTCGAAGCGTTCAAAGCCAATGGGCAAACTTCAGGTGCATGAAGGAAAATTTAGTCATGTTAGACAACCTTTAAAGGACTTTCCCGTTCATTGACAGAAGGTTGAGTAAGAATTGGAATTCTTAAACAAAGTCACCCTTACGTGAAGAAACTTTCATCAAATTTCAGTGTCGACATTATTAGAAATATCGTCACCGCAAAGTTCCTTCAAGGAGGTTCATAGCTCCACAAAGAAAATGTGAAAGGCTTCAGGGCGATTTTAATTAAATGCTGTATCTTGTGCATCAAGCTTGGTTCATAAAAAGACACCCTATATGTAAAAAAAAATGGTTACTATTTTTGTAGGTACATACAAGTTCCATACGTATTTATACTATACACTATTTAAAATAAACGGTCTTGTCACCGATGAGTGCTTTATTGAAATAAAATACTACAACCGACAGAAGCACTCATATCATACCACGCTGTTTTGCATGTTATATTTTATAGCACTCGTTCTTGACACTCATAGATATACCAATCTCAGTCGTCATGTAGGCCACAGATAAACTACTACCTATTTGGCCCGAAATCATATCAATAAGCATTTCTCGTCGTGGAAAGTTTTTATTTTGTTTAATATATAGTTTTCAAAATACGTTCCTTCAACCTGCTGTTAGAAGTATTGGGCACTGGTGGAGAATTTCGGCTCAATTGTACTACGCAACTACATAATTTTTATGTGTCTACTACAAGAATTTGAGTTCACAGACAACCGTGATGATACACTACTACAAGTTACGGCAAGTATATGCGACTTTCACAAATATTTGTGTCTGAATGGATTTTTTACGAGCGGCTTTGAAAACTGTAATTTGGAACAAAGATCCGGTAAATTTCAAACAACTGAAAGAATAACGAAGTTGCCGGTACTATTAAGTGAATATGCCCCGTGTTTTTCAAATGTTATTCAACAACAGTACACCAAATGGCATATTTAACAAGACTCAAAACATTCCTTTTCCGTAGTGGGTAATATGGAGAAAATAGAAATACTTAGGAAACTAAAATTGAAATAGATAAGCCTACTATCATACTTACTTTTTCCATACACATTCATTTCTCAGTTTAGTTCTGTATAAATTTATGAACTGCCTGAAAGAATGTTTTCACAATCTTTTGCTTTCCATTCATTGTATGCATAGACACTGTGTCTACTTGCCAAATAAAAGTCAATCAGATTTTGGCGGACAAAAGGCAAAGAAATTTGAGCCGCTCCACTAATGGATTAGAACCCGCTGACCTCTGATGGTCGGTAGCGCTGACCACCGATGGTCGGTGGCTCGGACACAGTTAAAAATATATAAAATTATCACGCAAATTTTAGCTCAATTGCTGTTGGTGATGTATTTATATTTCGATGAGAGAAAACACATATTTAATATCTATTGAAATATTTCAAAACCCTTTTGAGTGTGGCGTGAGCCGAGTCATATATGATTCAAAGCTTCGTAAGTTGAACAAATTTAGTTAATAACTAGATTCACGACATCACACATTACTCGAGAAGATATGCATATAATATTAAGGCGGTTTCAAAACAGTGGTGTGGACTCCGGGATTAGTACGCTTTCATGGGCATCAAAACAAAGAGCTGATAAAAAATTATGAAGTAGAGAGCTAGATGCTGCTGAGGATAACATTGTCATTAATTTTAATTTTTCAGAGTCGAGAGTCGAAAACTGAGTCAAATCATTATATTATGGAGGTAACACTATTTTAGCCTTCCCGGCCTGGTACCTACTAATGTTTAACGTTTGAGAGGTTGGTGATTAACTTCGCTTTTTACGCAGGCACACTGAGAAATGGATTGAACGATAAACATTATACTGCGGGTTACAATTTCTATGGTTGTTACGCCTGGATTACCACGCCATAAAATGTCTCTTTTCCACTGTACATATCTAGTGGATTCGTCGCACATGCTCTTGTAAAAAACAAGACGCCTGTTTCTTTTTGGAAAAGATAACCCAGACACGGTCTACGATATGCGTATACTGAACAGTCAATTTGTTTCATAACAGTATTACAAATTTGCCAAAATGTTCCTTGGTAATTGATACGAATCATTTGGTAAGTTAAGCTTCGAACCATGTATTTTAGTGTAATAACTCTCGCGTAATCATATTCATAAACATGTCAACTGATGTTTGTCGCTCTCGATAATTTGAACGGTAATTTATGTAAGGAAAGTTTGTTCCAGGAGCTTTCAAATATTGATACATGGATAAAATTATTCACTATCAATGAAAGTTATATTTATACTCATCTTGTAGGCAAGATATCATGAGACGATGCGTGATTGCACGTGTGCAATTAGGAAAAGCGCGGTACAATGTACCAGGCCGGCACATATTCTTGCGAATATAATGTATTTGTGTTCTAGCAAGTATAGTACTAGTATACATGCATATGTGCATATATACTCTGTATTCTGTAATATGTACGATATCAAAATCGCGCTGAATTCATATTATGCAGATAAAGAATTTTCTGAAAATTGGCATGGAGACAAAAAAGATGTCATTTTCCCAGCCTCGTGTTATAAAGTCCTTCAGATATGAAGCTGGCTTAGCAGAAACGGCGAACAATATAGGCAAAACAAACTGTACGCTTACAGACTTTCAATACTTTTAAATCTGATTACGAAACGAGAGAGCGAAGTTTTCGTACTTGGCGTTGGGTTCCTTTTGATAATTATAGGCAAGAATTCTGTTCCCGCGCCTCCATTATATTTTTATTTTATTTTGTACGTTGGGAAATGTTTTCTTTAAATAGACGCCGATCGGCGACGATGCGGGAGTTTTGCTCATATAACCTTATAAGGTATGGAAGTGAATACCAATTTCAATTTGATCGTCGAGGTCTTTCTAAAATAAAGGGCTTCAGTTTTTGGATGAAATGATTTTGAAAATTCCTTGACAAATTGAGCCAAAAATAAGGCGCTACTAAAATAATGAGACGAACTGTTGAATCAAGTACCAAAGGCATATAAAAAGATAAGGTGTAACAAACGTTATTTGTTTTTCCAGCAAGAGCATAGCCATTTTTACTATAGTAGCATTTTAAATGCGCTTAACACCATTATTATATTATAGGCGGCATTATAAATTTGTTTAACTCCAAGCTGTCGTTCAACAGGGACTCGTGATGAGCAGTAAAAGTGTATATATTAATGACTTAGACAAGATTTATGGTCATTTCGCTATGAAACTTCAAAGTTAGCCGATCGCAGATCGATATCTAGTTGTGAGAGGCACTTCAAACTATTTGTACTGGACGCAACAATAGGCTGATATCAGTTACAGAGCAACCTACCGAACAAGTAAGTAATCAAACGAATGGTGTAAGATAATTAAGGGCATTTTGCTTTCGATAACGGGTCTGTACTATCGTTGTGACATGGGAAGTTGTGGTTTACGATTACCGGTAGAGTAAACAGGACGCTATACGGATAAATAGAGGAAATAATGAAACTTGTATATTGGTACTCACAGATGGGGTGGATCACATTAAATCTGTAATGGGTCCGCGTGGATCTGTTTCTATGGACGAATTCTTGTGAGCATATGCTATAGAAGCGCAGAAAATATTGGTTTCATGGGCTTTTTAAAATAAATTAGGACAAGGCCAAAACAAATTTATTTCGTTTTTCGTAATATGAACTCAAGATATCAATGCAGTCAAGGTTCATTGCTCATGTGTCATATGTACCTCGACGTCGCAAAAGAAGTTTCAGTAGTTTATTCAAGATCTTTTTAACATAGGCCTGCATGGCAGCTAAAAACGACGTAGTTCGATTTTCTAAAGAGAAAGAGTTAGGGTTATAGGCTCAAAATCTCGAAGTAAAATCATCGACACCCTGAAACAAGTCGATCATGTTAATAGATAGCTGATAATAAAACCGCTGCAGAAATAACCGTTTTCGAGACTTCTATTAGCCAAACCCTTGTTTTCCAGTATTAGTTCATCCACTTTAGTCGGAGATGAACAAAGAATGACCCATCAAGAATTTCTATTCTTTGACAACAAAATATATATATTCAAAATAATGTGCATCTAACTGCTGAATCCGTTTCTGCGCTATCGACCTCACACTCATTCATAATTTATAGAGGAGATATAGGTGAAAAATGTGAAGAAAACGAATTTTACATGAAAGAAGGTCGTGCAAATTTCGCCTGGAATGTATCGATGTTCTTTAGCATTGGCATTTTGTCCTAAAACATAAAAATGTGATATTTGGCATATTTTGACGACGAAAACGTGTACAATTTTTAAGTGTCTTGATTGATATACGAAAATGTTATATGGAAAATCCGATCACTGTTAACTTGATAACATGAATTTTGAATCATCATCGAAAGCCGCCGGAATTGGCGGACGATTACTATTTCAAAGACTCTTTTTTCTGGGTCGATACATCCTACAGAAAATTCATTAAGATTTTCTAACACGGGCGTCCGATAAATTATGATTCGAGTGTAGAACACGCTTGGCCTAGGTATAGGATGTCTATAAATTTAAGCTTCATCGTGGGCAAATAAGCGCTCGCAATCGAGTGGTATTTATTAACCAAGGAACGAAGAGCAATCGTGGGGTTCAGCATACACAAACGGTTTCTTTTGAGAGGGCTCGAGCAGATTAACGTTGAGGAAAGCGTCGAGTTCTGCCATTCGGCCGCTGTTATAAAACGAACTGAAGCGAAAGGCAACGTGAACTGAGATGACACGTTTCGAGTCAGTTCGCACGGTCATTGGTTGCGAAAGCTACCAACGGGGTAAACTAGAGTTAGTTCGCTACGCTATTTGAGCATACTCCATTATTTCTCTTGACTGTGGTTTTGTGTTTATCAGAAGAGGAATGTTTGAATAAAAGATACGAAGTATATTGGAAACGGAATCGTCAACATGATGAAAAAGATTTTATATATCGCAACGCGAAGAAGTCTGTTTTGGAGTGGTCTTACAATAAATATTAGTATTCTAGCTATTCAACTATTTGAGAAAACAGATAAAGATTCAGCATGAATTGTCGAGTAATATCTTTATTCGAACAGTGTATTGTTATAAATCCTGTCATATTATGAATTTTTTCGTCAATTAAAATTATTCCACGAACGAGTGGTATCATAGATAGTTTTATGACACAAAAAATCGTTAATATAATATCCTGGCGTATTTCGGCCTACAAAACACTAACCTTGCCTGAGCTTGAAGTCGATTTTAAGTCTTAAGAAGTGAACACGTTTATGTTCTTTTCTATGTAGTTAAACTTGCAAACTATCAAACACCTTTAGCCTACTTTGAAGAATAACTTCCTTACTTAGACACGGGACGCCCGATGTATCCACCTAATTTGCATTAGGCGGCGTTATAACTAACCCGCTGCATTGGATGGAATTTCAGATTTTAATATAACTGTACTTTAATGTTTGAGAATCCGTTTGGGAAGGTCGAGTACGTAACATCCACACCAAAATCCTATTTGTCAAGCCAAGTCGAATCAAAAAATATGGAACAGAAAGGTAAGATAAAAGATTAATACTTGAAAAGTTAAAATTTGGTATAAAGTCAACCTATACATAAATATACGGTATCATACAAAACACAAACAAATATATATGCCCTAATCTGTGATGTGGTGTCAAGATTTGAATTTCGTGCAGTCGGGAGTCGGAGTTTTATACTTCTAATATTTGGAGCTAGATTTAAATTTTTTTGCAACCCGGATTTGGTAGTCGTTAGTCAATTTTTCCTCGTGCCCTTAATGGTGTAGCTTAGGGGTGGCCAACCTGCTTTCGACTAAAATCTTTAAAATAGCCCGCGATCGGCTGATCGGTAATAAGGTCATAAACAAAAATGTATGAATACTGAATACGCAGATAACCTCACACACGCCTACAAAATCTCCACCGCTGTCAATAAGCATGGCTCTGCGGGGCGCATTCTCATTGAAATTGCCACAAAAATTTGCATTTTTACCTCAATTCAATTTGATTATATAATTGTAAAAACTTTTTCATCCTTAGTTTTGCTATGTTCCGGTGTCCGCCATCTTGGTTAACATACTTCGTAAGCACCGGAATAATTTCGGTATTTCCGAATAATAGTAGTGTCTTACATGTCGTTAAATATCAGTGGTAGCTCATACAAAGCCTAGTTCATGGCGAACGGCGTAAATGAGTGTCAAGCCAAATTATTGTTTTTTGAGTATTAGGAAGTTTTGAGTCATTTTATCGTCATTGAAATTCTGCGATTCCGACTCTTGGAGTTACAAATCACGTGATAAAGCGTGAACCTTGCAAATTTTCAAAGAAGAAAAAATCAACGTGTTTCATGTCCATGAATCGCGGTATTTTCAATGCATTTCTACGTCTGATATGCCAGTTTTTGGAAATATAATAAGGGCTTTGATTAAAATTATATTTCAGAATACCTTATGTTATATTTAGTGTTGAATTTGCGTTGCGCTGTTTGAACAGAAACTAAATGATTTACGTGAACTTCCGCGATTTTTTTTAAACGATATTAATCTTTTATAAGCATGATTGTGTTTTGAAATTGCGATACTTTAAATCATGGTGTCACCTATGAACAATACAACGGAAATTTAGTTCAATGATAGCTGGAATTGCACAGGAAGTTTTGATAATATTATGTGGTTCTCAGCGCCATATGCTATACTGTAGCTAAACCAAACTGTCAAGATTGAAGGAACCCTAAATTCAGACCTATTCAATCGAAGAGAGTGCATTGTGCAACCTATGCTTTCGATTTTTTTTATGTGGAAGAATTTTCTATTGTCTCAACAGAGGCAGATTACATTCCTAAGATGTCGTTGTTCTAATTCCTGCATACGACTCCGACCCGTTTTTGAACGTAAAACGCGACGTTGACATATGCAATATGTGTATACTTGAAACCACCTGGAAGGTTGAATATTAACATTTTAAAATATGAGGATTTAAAAGAAAATAAGGATCAAGTCATTCTCCGAACTAAATGGTTGAATACTAAATAAATTTGGTCCGCAAAAACAATTTTCGTCGATGAGATCAACTGTTAAAACACAAATATACGGGTCGCTTCATTTGATAAGCATCATCCCTATCAATTACTGACATCGACGCTTGACATGAAGTAGATTTATTTAAACGTTATCAATACAATAGTATTGTATTTTGCAATTTTCAAGAGGGACCATTTAAATGCAACGATACGAGTTTCGTTCTTTAAAGCGGGTGTCAGATTAATAGCGAACAACCCTCTTGTGAGCTCTTTCGATAAACATATATATATACTATAGTTCGAAAATATTCAAGTATTCACTGCATATACACAGTCAATTTGTGCCGTTGGCAATTGTGAGTGTTAAAAATATATATTTGTATGTTAATCACACCCGACGTCTCCCCGTAACCTGTCCATCTCAATCAGCAACTACATATAAAAGCGTGGCGTTTTCTGGCAATGCGCACCACGTGGATTTTATTTTGAACCGCCGATGTCATGAATGAATGCTTGGTAACTTTCAAGGAAGTTCATCATTATATGATTGAATGAGCATGGTGCTAAATTTGGATTTCCACTAAATGCTACAATATATCAATCAGAATATCAACCGATGTTACTTTCGAATTATGAGGTATTCCCTTACAATACTCTAACAAGAGCCGTATGGGAATCTTTTCTGTACAACTTTTGACCCGCGGGGTTCCACTACTCACAATAAACAATGTAATTTTGCTACAATGAAGAGCTATCTAGGTTGAGTTGTCCTAATAAATGACTCGATTCAAAATTGGTAATATACCGTACGATAGAGAGAGACTTGACTCGAAGATCGAAACATGACTTTTCACAATCGTTCTTATGTTGCCAATACAGACAAAGTAACGTATGGTTTATATTTTCCTTCAAGTTTTGGGGAAGTACGAGCCTGTTCGGATCTAGCTTGTGTATAAATATTGACAAGTGAATTTAAAAGTCAGCCCAGCAACAAAATTCTATACCTTTTCACTAAACGAAATTTATACACCACTGAAACATATCGTTTTATCGAATGTTTTATTATTCAAAGAGTTGTTTCAGTATGAAATTCAAAGAAGAGCACTTCATTCGCATTCTTTGGCATACGCAAAAATCAAAGTGATTTAAATTTTAGAAGTCGCTTACAACAGTTACGATGGAGTCAGTGGAGGTAAAGTTACGTACCAGTCAACGTCGGTATCCTACGGACCATCCAGTTATCAAGCTATGTTCGGTAAAAGCCACAAGTCTGGATATGCAACGTCTGGGTATGCAACGTATGGAAAGCTGAATAGATACGGGTAAGGGATTTCAATAGTCATTTTCCATCAATAAAATGTATGATGAGTTGTAATTTAACAAAACTGACTTTTCTAGCTTTCCGAGAGCAGTGAATATCTACTTTTTTACTCGCAGCGAAGAGATTGCTGGTGTGATGGCGGTTATAAAACCTCATAGCGTCTTTAGGATTTTGGGTCCCTTCTCCTCGGTTTTCTATAAGGAAATATTTTGGTATCACAACATTAAAAGGGAAAAGAGTAACGCCCATCAAAATGTTAAGTCCATAGACTATTAAGATTGGAAAAACTAAAAACTGCCCTGTATCGTAATACTTTTTTATACGACGATTCCTCTGACCTATATTCCTAATTGTGAACAAAGCTCATTGTTCATATAGATTCAACGATAATGTGTATTGAAAATGTTGACGAAGGGCGGTAGCTTGCTGTATGTTACCTTATTCACTCAAATGGGTCTGCCGAGTGAGTCATGATTTATGATATTGGGAAAGTATATGGACAAAAACTGAGTCGTGTTAGGTAGATACGAACATGTTTCATCCAAGAAAGTGTAACAATCTTATTTTTAATTACTTACTTTCATGAAGAGATGTGTCCTAATGTATTTTTACGAGCATGCAAACGGTAATGGTGGAAATGCTATAATAAACTAATGTACAGTCTCTTATATTTTTTGAATTCGGTATATGAATCGTTATCATTTTATGTAGGTCATTAATGTTAATCATTATCGTGCTGAAAGCTCATATACTTTGACATTTCTTAATAATTTGTAGGCGGTTTCCGAAAATAAATCGTACCTATAAACTAAGACATGCCCTTTTGTCAGTATTACAAAAGTTCTTTTCGACGTAAATTATCTAGCGACATATATATACGGTGCTAATGGAAGTTGCAAATGTTGAAAGCGTTTCATTTCCACTCTAACTCAAACACGAAAATTTACTTATATTTTGTCATATACATGTATAATCAAGTAACTGTGAGCGTTGTAACATGAGGAAACATGAAAAAACATTGTGTGCCCGAAAATTGCCAATATGTGCGAATCTATTTTTAAAAAGAATTTCAAAAAAATAAATTGCAATTTTGAAATCTAAACAATCGCTATCTACTGGTATTAGCCTAATCTTGTTTTTAAGTATGAACACTATCTTCACTATACCACAGCGTCGTGACGAGAGTATTAATTACACTTTTAGAACAAAAGAACGGATAATGGTAACGCCGTATAGTGACAGTGATTCTTTTGACTATTCGTCTCACATTCTTATGCATAGGAGTTACGCGCACGACTGAAATTCATGAAATGATTTTATAGATAGAGGATCAAATATGTAACTTTACAAACAAAATCTATTACAGATATGGGGAAGGCTCCATTCAAGCCACATCTGTAAGTGAAAGCTTCGCCCAACTCCCTGGTATTCTGAGCACACGAAGCGAAGAAAAACAAGAATTGAGCGTCCTTAACAATCGATTTGCTACTTACATCGACAAAGTAAGAAGGTTGGAATCGCAAAACAGAGCCTTGGCGACAAAAATTACGGAGGTTAGTAAGTTTGAATCCAATTTTCACAAGTCGTAAGCTTATACCAACACATATTGTCCTTTGCGAAATAATCCCAGTATTTTTACCTATAAATATTCGTTCCGAAGAAAATCACAAACCCTCAGGGAAAATGAAAGATGCGTACTTCAAACATATATTACTTGCTGAAGTAATGCAAAGAGATACCATTAATAAAGTTGGCAAAATTTATATCTCAATCAACTGATCCCAATTAAAAACTTTAGATCACACTAAACAAAGATATGAAGATTTTTTTCTATTGCCTCTCAGTTTTTGCATATTAAGGTTTAGAGTCGGAGTGTTTTGGGCAAAGTCGTATTTTTGAAACGTCCCAATCGCGGGAAAAAGGTGAAACTTAGTAGATTATCAAACCTAAATTCCGGTGGTCCTTCGGTTCGTCATTCAACTATTCCATAAGTAACTTATGTATATATAACTTTACAATCAAGAGCACAAAATAATAATGTGCTCACAAAGCCACGAGATCATGTTTGTGGTGGGTTATAAACGGAAAACAACGATCCGGTTGATGAAACAGTGTTTGCGGAATTAGATTATAGAATTAAATCTACAGGATTGTGGTCGTCATGGAAATTAAACCTCAAATACTAGAACCGCGATGAAGTAATTTTCCTCCTATATGTGAAAAGATCCTAAAATAGATTGCTTCCGAAAGGATTTCGAAGTATTGCAATAAATATCTCATCGTCGCCAATCCATTCATCAAATTTGTGGCCTGCTAAGACAAAGAAAATGTTTGAGATTATAAAGCATTCCGAAATTCAATGACTATTCTCACGAAAATGCAAAATCTGAGTATGCAATCACCTCTTCAACCTAATCTTTACTTCCGAAGGGCATGTTCAAACACAGGTTCAGCCAAAGTCAACATGTTTACCAGACGGCGTATTATTCCCGCTTGAATACACATTGAGCGCCGCGCGACTCAAAGGTACCGCTATTAATCATATATCACTGAACATAAAATCGAATCCAACACTAAATGAACAACGCCCATGTAGACTCGATGTCTATGTAAACTAATCACTATGAATTTATTTTGAGCTTTCGAAATCTGATGTATGAACGAGGCTGATCTAAATTACCTAGTTAAAATACTGTAAATACCGAGTAAAATTCATAGATATTTTTAAAATTATAGCTTACACGACACACATATTTTGAAACTTAAATATTAGTACATCCTACCGACTGATTACGTGACATTTTATAAACAGCAGCTCTGATAAATGTTGTCTGTCAATTTATTTAGATTGTGGTTAGTGCGCAGGATTTTTTCTTTATATATTCACGGAGTAGAGATTTCGCACGTATACTAAATATCAGCGCAGATTGTATATAAGCCGAAAAGATACGAATTCGGCTTTTACAACGTATATATGCTAGTTTTGTATGGGTGATTTCTTGGTTCAAGTTTGGTTTGGGACGAATCATCTATTAAAATTATTCCCTGCTCATGTTGCATCAACGCAACGCAGGAACTATTGACTGAGACGGATTGCGCTTAGTCGGGTATGATAATAGATATTTTCATTATATGTTGCACATGCTCTGATTGCGTTAGACATACTACCGTGGCAAGGAGCTCAGAAATCATCTAACACTGAAAATTGCCAGCAGTTTGTTTCCCACTAATTGCAATAATCCGTGCAATGGTCACCATGTTTCACAATATCCTCAAGACTGAAGGTTTACGTGTATTTCAACTATTTTTAGCTCGAATCCACAAGAACAGTAGTCAGTAGATCTGGAGATATATATGATGATGAACTAGCAAGACTCCGACGCGAGATTGAGAAATTAACTCATGACAAGGCTGAAGCCGAAATTCAATTGCACAACTGTGTCATGGAGCTTAAAGATTGTGAAAAGAGGTAATTGGCCCAATGGATATGCCCTAATCTAACTTAAATTGGGGGTTTAGAGTTTCATCCAGCATGTTCAATAATTTTTTTTTCTGTTTTACTCTTCAAGACTCAAGGCCGAGAGCGATGCTAGGTGTAATGCAGAAAAATTGGTCAAATCTCTTAGAAAAGACGTTGACGATGCCACTTTGTCAAGAATCGATTTGGAAAGAAAACTGGAAACTCTTCAAGAAGAACTTGAACTTTTAAAGGCTACAACGTCTGAGGTATAACTTTATTAATGTAAAACGTTAACAACAGAGTATATAAGGCTGTCTCTGTCCACTTACTTATTCTCCAACATCCCATTACGTATTTAGGCAAATGTAGTGTATGACAGCTCTGATCCAACAATGTCATCTGATTCAGAAAATGTGAGCAATGCACAATAAATGAACACGAAATTTCTATTGGAGAAACCATCATACTCAGGGAACATACGCTATTTGTGCTGTGCTAAATTTTCATGAAAACCCGCAAAATCTAGGTTAAAACTGAAACTGTTGAAACTCACGAACATTTTTTTTCAAAAGTATAAAAGTAATGGCTTGTGAGATGTCCTACTCCTAACTATTGGGCGATTGGTCTCAACAAAATGAATTATTTCTGAAAAGCACACTTTCTATTAGTTTACTAAGCGAAGTTGAGAGTATGCAATATTTTAGGATATGGAAATGATGAAATCACAAGTGACGGTGAAACATGAAGAAGTCTTCGATGCTCCAATT
Organism: Styela clava; assembly: GCF_964204865.1. Classification (NCBI taxonomy): domain Eukaryota; kingdom Metazoa; phylum Chordata; class Ascidiacea; order Stolidobranchia; family Styelidae; genus Styela; species Styela clava. Next base: position 8,031,725 of record NC_135252.1, read on the forward strand.
CCGACCGCTGATTTGACTGACTCACTGAGGGATATTCGCATTGCATATGAGCAACTGTCAAAGAGCAATGCGTATGATGTAGAGAAGGTCTACAAGAATACGGTAAACACAATGTGCATACTCATTGTGATTTTTTTCTATATTGAATTGGATATATAAATAGGATTGTTGTAGTTAGTTTTACGTCAATCAAAGAGACTAGCATGTACTATGTCTCAACAATTTTCTAAAAATGCCACAATACAAATGAATGCGATAAACGTATTTGTGTAAAATTTTCAATCTCAAATCCTCGCCTTTATAATATTTGTTCAAATACTTGGTTCAAACGACTAATTTAAGTAACGTGTGCCGTGTAGTGCTTGGAAGAGCATATATATGTATTTAGGAACGGATTAAAGACTTGCTCACGGTTTTTAATAAAACTTCATTGTTGAGGTTGAATGGTGGTACTGAGACTAAGACATTCTTGACAAAACGTGACCATATAAAGGAATTGTACGCTAGTTTAATTGTATATGTACTTAATGAAAGATATTTACTGAAAATTATGACGCTTTTGTCAATCATACAGATCGCAGATCTTCAGCAGCAGATAAAGACCAGCAATGCAGCTCTTGGCGATTCAAAGTCTGCTCTGTTGGATACTCGTCGTCAGCTGCAAAGCATTTCTGTGGAAATCGAAGGATTGAGAAGCACGGTGAGCAATAGCTGCTATTGAATAGCATTATTATATATATATCGATTTATAACTTGCTCAGAAAATAAAAACTCATCCCTCCTCTAGACATTTTATATATCTATTTGTATTTTTTGATCACTTAGCGAACCACTATTACAGATTAGACACTCACGGTCGGCGTTTACAAGAAAAAATTGTTTCGATGAAAATTATCTTGAAGTCTATCACTTTCAGAACTTCGCGACTGAACAAAATGAGAATGACTATTATAGTATTTCATAAAAAGTTTACATTTTTCTTAAATTAAACAAAGAAAGAAATATATCTCAAATTACAATCGCTATAGAGATATATAGTTTCTCTGCACTCTTTCCCATTCTATTTAATTTTATGCTAATTTACAATGAAATAATGGCATTGTGTTTGGATATTGTTATGTAAGAAGAGATATTTTGAAACAGTTCTATATTCAGATTAGTAATTTAACATAGTTCTTAGAAGTGGTTACGTTTCCCAGAATTTCTCATTTGCAAGACAGAGATTTCATCTCTGCATCCACATTTATCGAATGATGCTATAGTTAGAAGAAAGAGAGTCAATGTCGATTATCTTAAAATAGTTGCACTAGACTAGACCATAGATATTTCAGACTACATCACAACATTATTTTCAACATTGATATATACAGAATTCTTCCTTGGAAGGCCAAGTTTCGGACTTGCAAGATCGCATGGAGAAAGAGGGTGAGCAATCTCAAAGAAGGATTGACGTAAGTATTTAGGGTAAATGTTCTCGAAATGATTATAACAATGTTCAAATTCTTACTCCTTGGTTTAATCAAATGTAATAGTGATTAAATAGTTGACAATGGTTCAGTAATAAAATATCTGTATGACTCTTTATGAAACATGGCAGTGTTCTTGGTAACATTTCGAGGATTGATAATTATTTAAATTTTTATGTATGATATTCTAATTCTCCCATCTTGATTTCCATAAAATCGAGTAAGGATATTAATATATTGAAATTTCCTGATCCATTAACAACTATTAAATCACATCTTGATTGTTATTTTTGTTGCAATGTAATCGAAGCAAATAACAATTATTACGTATCATCGCTTTCGCACTTCTTTATACACACCTCATTATAAAAATACAGGAACTGGAGGAAGAATTACAAAAATCCAGGGATGATATGGCACGCCATCTTGCTGATTACAACAAGTTGATGAACATCAAACTTTCCTTGGATCTCGAGATTTCTACATACAGAAAGCTGCTGGAAGGAGAAGAAGTGAGGTAATACAGACATCACACATATTGTCATTGGGGGCTGAAGTTGGGAGTTGAAGGGGTCGTTATGAAGTATGGTTAGGAGCGAAAGCTGTGTCAAGTAGCGTGAGACAACAATTTACTTTGTGATTGTTAGTGACAATCCGTGTATAACATCCTGCTCGTAAAATTTTGTAGTGATGACAAAATATTCTCCACTTATACCTCCCAATCCATGCTATATAGCTCCTCCCACCTTCACTTCACACTATTTATGAGGTACGGAATTTTATCAAAATATCATTTTCATGTAACATAGCATGCTGCACCATCAGCAGCGTTGGGCGAAGTAGTTTTAGTTTACATTTGATAGACGAAACAGATATGTTCATCGTAATTTTGCGAAATGAAGCATTTTGTGCTGTTCATTTTCAATAGAAGTAATCAAGCATATTCATTTATTTTAGGATCAGTAAGAATTCTAGTAGAGATGCAAGTGGATATGACATCGAGAAGAGTATTACAGGTAAATTATATATTTACATATCGAATAAAGCTATGCGCAATTTGTAGATGTAGATGGTCAGCGCGCGCAAACTTCTGCATGGAGAAAATTACGAGGTTGTCACTAATCATATGATAAGTTGTATTTATCTTACCAAAGAATATGCCCAAATATGTATGTGCTCCAGCGTCAGAGATTTGCGCAATAGTCGACTAATGTGAATACATAGTGTCTTTGCGGTTCCCAAGACTGGCATTTAACTAGAGCTTGCTGAACCTATCTAGCTGCATGCCACAAGTATCCAGAAGATGTCGGTAAAGAACACGTAAAATTACAGGTAAGCGGCGTGGCATTTCATCAGCTGACAGTGACAAAAATCACGATGCATCATCGTATCACGAAGATGATATTATAAATCTCATGATAGACGGAGATGACGTAGAAGCCCTAGAAGAATGCAGCCAAAATATTGCTCCAAATGACGCGAAGAGGGATAACTCGTCATCTGATAGCCATTCCGAAGAGGGTGATCCAGCATGAAACACAAAACATTTTTTAGCACACCATTGAATTTATCTGGAACGAACAACCAAAATTCACTTTGATTGTTTCCAGCAGTGGATAGTGCCTCTGCATTATGAAGCTTGCATGCAATATTCAAAAAGAATCATATCTTTGTGTAATTTTTTCCAAAGATTCGTGGTTAAACTTACACTTGTACCTGATGCATGTTTCATTCAATGATTCTGGATTACGACAACGAATGCGTAATTTCAAAAATACTGGCTCCCACTGAGGCAGGTAGCAAAATCGTCTGTGTCAACCGTATTAGATCATGACTATCATGTATACTGGTATATTAAATTACTTTAGTCATATATATTAGACGTAGCATTAATTGTAGCTTCCAAATTTATGAAATCTCATGGTATTCTATGCACTGCGATAATTACAGTGTTCACTGACGTTGGTTATCATATGTACTTTTTCGAAAGATATGCATCCGTGTTGAACTTATTATCTATCATTCGTGACAGACAGCATCAAGTACATAGAACATACAATAAAGATTTACATTCATAGACAACAACATCGATTTTTGTACAAGATATTAGAGAAACAAATTGTTCAAAATTTCACTGCCATTAGTTAATAGATATATTTACTTGATTTTACTGGCGATGATTTCAGAAATATACTGTAAAATTTATCTTCCTGTTTTTACATAAGCCAGAAATCCTATCTTTGCGGAAATATTTTTATTAGTTACATACTAGTCTTACGGATATCACTTAATAAATCGAAACAACTTAGTATAGCAATTTTGTATGGTAACACGCTCCGTTATTTTTTCCTGAGGGTAGTTCATCAGTATGTTGCGATCGCAGAACACGCGATGGCGATCTCGAGCTCTTTTTCAAGAATATTGCGTTTTTCAAGAATATTGCGTAGATATGACGAATTCTAATTCATGGTATATATTCATAATTATTCGATTATTGTCTCAAACACGACAAGCTGCAGGCGTCTGGTCTCATTCTAGCATGTTCCAGAATGAAGAAGAAATACCGGTCTTATTACCTATATCACCTGGCAAAATATTGTGTTTTCAATTTGAATTTATTTTCCAGTACAATCCGTGTCTGTATCGTCAACCAAGTCAATTGAGAGCCAACCAAGGATTCTGGTGAGAGAAGAAGTTACCACGAGATCCGGTTCAAGCTCGTCCTCGTCGTCTTCAGATTCCGACTAGATATTTTTCTCCAGTCTCGTTCCACAAATAGGATTTTTAGCTATTTAGATTACAAGCATACAAAAATGATAATTTTGCCTAATTCTTTGGTAGTGCTGTGAATGTTTCGTTTAAAAACATAAAATTATTTTTGAGCCGAACTTTGCCAGCAAACATATAATATTATGTAAAACATTCCTCGCAAATTTGCAAACAAATTATTCCAAGAATTTTATTCACCTGATTGCGTGTTAAAAAATATTCGATTTAATAGACATATTTGAAACATTCTAAAAATTTCAATCAATTATTTAGCGAACTTAAGTGCTTACAGGTACCGATAACGTTACTGAATCCGCAGCAATGTTGTGTTTAATTATCTGAAACATTGAAGTTACATGGCGATCGCTTGTTTGTGCATCAACATATATGACACACGCTTCTGCAAATATATTCCTCAGGCTGAAAAATGACTGTCTATATAAATTTCCTGGTACATGTGAGCGAAAATATAAAATCAGGGTACTCCTTACCTATTCTCGTCAGATTATTTGGTCTATATTGAAACGCTTGATTTAATAAAACATTGTGTCCATAATTTCCATACTCGTATAAGTATTTCCTAACTCGTTTTCGTTCGGTTTTAAAAATCCGCTACTACCTGTAAACGCTTCATTGCCTTGTAGTTTTTGCTTTTGCATATATTGGACACTAATCACGAACTTGCACAATATAATAATCGAATACACACATTTCATATTTGTGTTTCTGTCAAACCACAAGGCGAGAGTGGGTATAAGGATGGTTACAAATCACAATGGCATAGGATATTTTGGGTGAACGCTGGATAGTCTTCAAAGGATTCTTTGTGGAGAGGATTAGCCATCAAATAGATCAGGAATATATTTTATCTCTATACATAAAAATACTTTTAAACTTGACAAATCCTCAATGAATGGAATATTTGTTGCAAGATTAAAATTATTCTATATCCATTTGAATATGGTTCTGTCTTTATTGGTGGTTTTTACAGTTTACCTAAAAGCAAATCTATACAAACAGTCACATACGTGTTAAGCCTCCGTGGTTAATGGTGCCGAAGTTGCTTTCATGTATCATTGGCAAGTGAAAACTTTTGTAAAGTGTTTACAAACACAATGTGGGAACTGGCAAAGCATGGGTATTTCCTTCAATTTTAATATAACAGTGGCCTTCTCGAGTGTGAATTTATTATTTTCTAAAATGATCTTAACTTATTTGCCCCAGTAGTTTGTATGCATGTTCACAGAAATTGAAAATTCATTAAATTGGGCCTACCGGTACTACTATTTAGATAAAACCCAGTTAATAACTAGACAATAAGGCTGTTATTTTTATAAATATCATTTACCAACTGCAGTCGTAATACGGTTGTAAATCGCGGCTGTTCTACAAATTACTTTTCAGTTGATTACTATTCATAACCTTTCTATGTTATAGGCAATATTGTATGCTGATATGGCGAATGATACTATTGAAGATGTTGGTAATAGGGTTGTAGCAAGTGTCATTTGCTCGGTTTGAGACATGATTTTGATGAAATTTATGTGACGTCGGTGAAAAAGGTGTTCTACAAAACGTGTCAGTCATAATAAATAATGCAGACGAAACAATATCAAAGTGACGCAAGCACAATAGTCATACGCGTCAGTCCACATGTGCATGCTCACGCATTTGAGGGGACATGTGGTCATTAACGTCATAAATCGCGCTTAAGCCGATTCTTAAAATCGTCAGCAAAGAGGAAAAATCTTTCTTTACCCTGCTTTGAGCTTTTCACCATTTTGATGTAGCGTTTGACTAATTGTGTGGTGATATACTTCGTAAAAGTTCAACTTTCTGATACATTTTGCAAAACAAAGTGCATTTTTTACAATACCTGTAATATTAAGATAATGTTTGCGCAAGTTAGAAATTTACCTAGCTTCATGATCCAAATTTAGAAAACATAACTACTATAATGAGAACTTAAAATTATCAAGTTTTGTATCTGCAAATATAGCAGAGTAATTTATCAAAAATATATCTTATACACATTGAAAATTAAACCAGTAATGAAAGTAAATACAGATCGAGCGATAAACTTATCGACAAAACAATTTGATTGTGATCAGAATAAAAAAAAAACGATAAAAGCGTTATACCAGCCTGCGGGAATAACTTGTCTGATCGTGACAAAACAAAAGCAATTCTAAACATGGCTTAGAAGGGAGTATTTTCAAGAACGCATCTCATAAAAGTAAACAAAACATTGCCAGGGGGGCCTAAATTTTGATTGCAAAAACGATTAGATGAAATTTGAATCGCAAAGGAGTCTCGCTATTAAAACATATTATAAATTGTAGAATCATGATAGCAAGGGATGGTGGATAATAAAGAAAAACACATCCGAAACCCTTTCCTCTCAAATGTTCAGAGATCGAGATGTCCATCTAGAACAGTGTTTCCCAAACTTTTTTTTGCCAGCGCCCCCTTGGACGACCTTTTAACTAACAAACGCCCCCCTGACAAAAATGTTGAAGCAACTTTATTGTCCATTTATCATTAGTATATTGTGAAAGTTGAGCCTAGGGAAATACCACCAGCTTGATAATATCTGGCTTCTTTTCAGTCAAAAACAGTCTTGAGCCGCGTCTGACACTGCCGAGAGAATCTCTCGATATGTGAAAGTGCAGACACTGCACCAAATACACACTCTATCCAGAATAAGCTGGTAAGAGCAATAACAAAAATTTTGACCCAAGCTAACACGTGAAGATATTTTAATTTTATTCTGTTGCCAAAAAGATGGAACACTGAAAGACTGAACATGGGTTTGAAAGTATAGACCCAATGATAGTGGCGCATTTTCTCTTCTGGACATTCAGGGTTATCCAGAAAATGAAAACCAAAAATTATCTCTAAAAAACTTTTTTATTGTTATTTGCACTTGAGCTTCTGTATGCGTATGATTATACTAAGAAGTTTTGCAAAATTTTCAACCACTCAGTTTTCTGCTGAAGCGCACCTTCTGTTGTCAGGACATGGAAATGAAAGATTTCAAACGGTGAATACAGAACATTACGCGTTTGTGCCGAGAAAAATCGGGACATAACTTGAGGGATTGATAGGAATGACCAGCAATGGTTCCAGCATGGCAGGGCGACCCGCAATACATCAAATCAGACGCTTGCTTCCCTGAGAGAAAAGTCAGCAATGACATCCAGTGGGCACCTTAAATATCGGACTGAAACCTCTCAGATTTTGATATTTAGGGTGATTGAAGGACAATTTGTATCAAGACAATCCTCAAACGATTGGTGAACACAAGGCTGCAATTGCAGAAATAAAATAAAGAAATACTCAAAAAAGAGATTGACATTGTTGCAAAAATAATGCAATTCTTTCTTCAATGTCGAGGAGAGCATTTGGAACATATTCTAGGAACAACATAATTTTTGTGCAAAACGTCCTAGATTTTCCGACACTTTTGGGTACAAACATACGCAAACAGAAGTCAAGTGTGGACAAAATTAAATAATTCACTCCATTTTCGTAGAAGTACCGGGTAATTGGAAATTGATGATTCCGTTTTTTGGGGACGACGCTGTATAATACTGTTTTTAATATACATAAGTTAAATATGCTGCTTATGTCACTGTATTCGATAGTTTGCCGCAACACAAATAATGTACTTACGCAACACAAATGATAAACAAACACTAAACAATTTCAAACACTTTTATAACATACGGGTGTTGTACTTATACTTATCAAAGCACCATAGAACCCGATAGTGAAATAAAACGGTTATTCAATACAGTACAACAAAACGTAGAATGCATGGTGAAGGGAGCATATGCCGTATGCGCTAGACTAGAAATTTTATGAAACAATACGGGTTTGAAGAAGTCATAATACCTATTCCATGTTAAGCGAGAAATTTCCAACACCGAAGGCACAAACAAACTCTAGAGTTTTAACCAAAGCATAGATGAGTAAATGACATAAAATATCTCACTTCTTGTGAGTTCCCGTATTGATGTCAGCGCCCCCACTTTGGGATTTGGGAAGAAAAATGATTCTCAAGGGAGGGAAATTGAACGATTCATTGCATATAAAATGGCAAAATGAAGAAACATGATCAAAAATGGAAAATTTTAAGATGTATGCACAATAATTGATTATTTTATATGATTGGTGATTGATTACGTGGTAGTCTTTGTAGATATACCCGATCAACTGTGTTTTAAATATTAATAAATATACAAGAAAAATAAATGATTCTTTGGAATTTTTCTAGATTCACGCTGGCCTCGTCAAAGCCTGTTGTTTTACCCAAAGCTATTCTGGTTTTGAAATAAATTACATTACCATGCGAACTCTCCGCTGATCTATTTTGGCGAACTCGTGCTTGCGGAACTGAACTTCGAAAAGCAAGTTTGTGTACGAGTATTTATTTCCGTGCGTTGTCCTTCGGTATAATATGTATGTTTATCGCTACTTGGATTCATACTTAGCCTCGATTCTAACTCCACGAAAAAAAGAATTGTTATTACTTGAAACATAGGCATTTGAACCGATAATAGTCATAAAACCCAAATGACACCCCAAAAATTCTTCTGTATGCGAAAATTACAGACCTCATGTATATTTTATGGCGCGAATGTGGCCCACATGAAAAAAATAATCATATCTGAAATTTGTGATTGACGTTTAAAGTATTTTACAGTGAATGGCAATAAAACGAATCATGAGGTAGTTTCGGTGCGTACTCTTTGCCGAAATACAAAGTTACTGACGTTGTTGCCATTTTTATGGTATGAATCCGGACCACATGAAAAAAAAAATACATCAATGCTGAAATTCGTAATAGGCATTTTAAAGATTTTGAGGTGAATGATAATATTAAAAAGTTGCAGTGGGTGGCGTAGTCTTTGTCGTAAAACTACAATGAAATGAGTCTATATTGTCTGTGTCAACAAAATTATGATTTGGACGAATTCATTATGTGTGTGTTCCACAGATCATAAACCATGATTAAAGTTTTTAAATACTCGAGATGTTTGTTTGTTTTTTAAAACTTTGCTTTGAGGATCGCTTAACCTGATATTACTAAAAAGTATTGTAATAAAAAATTCTAATGCTCGAAACTAAAAATTATATATAATTTATTATATTTACTTTAATGAATATAAAACTGTGTACTTGCTTTTCATGTCACATAGGATATGATTCCTAGGATTTTAGTTGAATCACAAAAAAAAACTGTTGTGTAATATCTGCCCTAAAGTTATTTTTCACATGAAAATGTTTTTACTCTCCTCGCAAGTATACTTCGTGCAGATTCACTATCGTATTTCCAAATATCAATCTACGACGAGGTAACTGTTGGGTCCAGTGTGGTTTAAAGATATACATTATTTATTTTGTTAAGGCCAATATTAGTTAAGATAACATTCGATAAAAAATGCATTAACATGACATCCCCGCTAATCACAATATAATACAAAAACAATTGAGATACATATTTCTCTTTTACTCATGTCGTGATTTTTCAGATAAGCTTATAAACATCAACATCATTCATACATTTCCACGAAATCACAGAAAACAATATGCAATTAAGCAATAATTGAGAGTAATTGCTAAAATAATAAGACTTAAAGCACGCGTTGGCTCATTCTTTGGTGTTGTTGTTGAGACAAGAAATCTCTTTTTTCCATAACTATTAGCTCCTTCTGCAGTTTAAATCTAAAAATGTGACATATACAAAGCGATTACTTTTATTAATTCCTCAAATGTCTCCTGGACTGAGGTCGTCGTGTTAATTAAACCGAATTTTTCAGGCTCTGAGAATAAGTTGTCCTGCTGATTTTCCACTGAAAAAGGGATCACCGGCTCAGTGAATGGTGGCACATGGCTATAACCTTTGTGTACATTGTTCTCCATGCAAACTATATGGTGCAAAATACCCACGAACGCTGAATTCGCGTATAAGTATAATAAATGATAAACGTGAATAGTCCATGAGCTGTATTAGCATAGAATATAGATGTTCTCGAGAAAACATATGGCAAATGTGATTTACTTTGTCAAGAAACTGTTAGTCTGCAACAAGTTTTATCAACATCTCTTTTTCGGGTGGAATCCCGATATACTCTCTGAGAAAACAATTTGTTAATTTTGGAACTATACGAACTAAACTACTAAAGGATCAAAATGATGAAATTCAACCGGAAAGAAAACATCAAGTATGCTATATTCTTAGATTCCGCATGTTACATGTATGTATAAATAACAATGTGTCTAGTTATAATGAACATAATCCGTAGTTTCAGTTTTGTAAATAATGAATAATATGTTTCACAATGTGAAATACACAAACTGGATTATTAAGTCATTTGAAATCAAACAATGACGTGTATTTACATCGCGATTATGGCCACATTGCGTGTCACAAGTCGAGGTTATTTCGTGACAAAACCGAAGCATGGCATTTATAATGTGGTCGATACATGATAATTTCAAGGACGTGAGACTGATTCCACAACGCAATGTACACACAAAATTATACAATGAGTATGCCATATTTCCACAGTAAACAGGTTAATTTATTATACATTTTTTTTATCCAAATAAAGGCCATTATGTTTTGTCAACGCCTGTGATGAATGTGGTCAGGATTTTTACCTTTGACCTACTGAGGTACGAAGCAAAGGGAAATCTCTTTCAAGACAATTATATATTTAGCTCAAAGTTCAGAGCAGAATCAAAAGCTTCAACTCAAAAAAAAAATACAGCCCCGAAATAAATGAATTCAACAAATATAGCATTGCAAATGAATTTCTCTCGGTTTTGATTCCCTCCTAAACGTTATGCGCAAAAATTTCATATGCGCTTTTCAGATCAGTTTTCATACTTTACTTACAATACTGTTTTATCTTAGTATTTGGTTGGTCTTTTTCTTGATAGTGGTAACTTAGTTATCACTAAGATATGAATAATTATATTAATATGATCACTGAGATGTAAAAAACTGAAGTAACAAATATCGACTGGTAAAAAGTTTTATTTATACACGTATACATACTACAATACTGGCAATTCCCAAACAAGTTCCTTAATAAAAACAGACGGAAAGATGTGCTTCAAGGCCGAGTGGGTATTCATCATTTTTCTTTGTCAGTGTATCTTTATTCACATTTTCTGTTTGTAGAATGTATTTGTGGCAATAAAGTGTTACTTCATAATAGGTTTGAAAGAAATACACAAGAGCAAAAGCAAAAAGAGCTAAACCTCATATGGCAGGTGTCGGCAACCTCGTTTAATGAGCGTATGCTTTAATTATAATTAGACAACAATGGCGCCGAAAATATTCAAATGAAATTAAATCAATATTCTTTTATCCGAGAGATGTATCACTGGTTGATATTTATTATAAAAATTATCACCCGTTCGGTTTTCAACTTTCTAAAAATATGTGCTGCCCGCCAATGACCCTAGACAACAATGACCCTAGATTATAATTAGACAACAATTAATTATAATTGGGAAACAAAACGCAGAAAAGTTGATGCTAAGTGCAAAAGGTTCAATGGTTGATATTTATTATAAAAAGTATCACCCGTTCGGTTTTCAACTTGTTTGTCCAGCCAATGACTTGCAACTTTTAATTTTGGCCCGCGATCGACAAAAGGTTGCCAACCTCTGCCATATGGTGTATGGTGACAGCACATTTTCACCCGTATATTTTCACTCGTGAACTGCACCCAGGACATTTGCACCCACAGATGTTAGCACCCGAATATAATGTCCTGGGTGCAACTTACGGGTGCAAATGTACGTGGATGCGGAGATGACGGAACAATGTTGTAGAAACGTATATCTAGATTCTTTTGAACATACCATTGAACAGCTCCTACAAATCGCAACGCAATTAAAGTGGATGAAAAATGTGAATATAAAATATAGGTTTACAGTGAATTCCTTTACACTCAAGCACGAAGACAAAAATGGTCGTGCAATTTTTGAATAAGTTGCTTGAAAGTGGATACTGAATAAACCACGAACTCCACAGTCATTTATACGTATTCCAATAAGCTTGCAATTAGAAATTTGACGAAAGCTTTGTTTGTTTATCACGAATTCACAGAATTTAAACGGAGTCAAGTTTTAATCGGTTCAATAAACACAGTGGAAGATTTATCGATAACAACTTATTTTATGAGAAATCTTGGAAAGTGATGATTATTTCAGTCCAGTAGATACCTTATTCACAAGCCATATGAATTTTTTTCGTACGAAGCAATATTTTTTAAAATAATATTAATATTCCTCTGACAAACACATGATGAAAAAGTCGTAAACAATAAGAATATATAGAATCAGACAAGCCGTTGTGAGCAAAACAAATTTTAATGCATTCTTTTTATTTAAATTCAATTGCGTGCATACCAATGATACAGTAAACAAAACAACAAACAATATGACCACGCGAGCACGATAATCTAAAGCACTTTCCACGTTCTCTAAAAACAAACCACAAAATTTCAATCACAATAATCATCATTCAACATCGTGTACTTGCTACATAGATAAATAGTTGGTACAGTAATCATAGCCTAGATCTCAACTTGAAACGAGGAAGAAGTAACCAGCAATAACACCAAAAAGTACAATATTAACACATTTTACTATATTCTTGCATGTTCAAATTTAAAAACGAATCATATAATAATATTAAAATGTTTCATTTTTAAATACATGTACATTTTCATCCATACTGATGCAAACGGATATGGGTTTAGTTTATAAATTGAATTGGACAAAATATCTGAATTCACAACATCGTCAAAGAATTTAATATCTAAGTTCAAATCCATCGTGTACAGTGTACACAGTAACAATTGAGATGTAAAGAGTGTAAAAATAATTAGGTTTAACAAAAACGAAAAACAAAACTGTGATTCCGAGAAACATATTATGCGCACTTATTGAACAATGGGAGTTGAGTTTTTATGGAGGCTACTTTCCGCATTTGAACCATACCTTTATTTATCAAAAACTATCATCAAATAGAAAGCCGAAATCTATTACAAATTTAATAGAAAGTGAGATTCTCTCCTGTGGCCTCGGACCCCGTTGTAAACAATTTGGCGGTGCTGTAAAAATACCAAGAGAACTACCCCCACATGTCGTTTATTATGATGTTTTTAGTATTGCGGATGATATCAGACACGTTATTATTAAATTTTTCTTCAATAACTGAAAAAAAAAGTTAAATATTAATCGCGACTTCGCTGTAAAAGTTCACGAGATTGAAAAAGGTCATTGACACTAAAACCTACCGAAATGGTGAAATAATGGGTAATGGAATAAAAGATCTGTCAACTAAAATTATGTTATCAATCACAGTGAGTGCGTATGTTCAGTTAACCATGTGAAATAGACTTTGATCGTGAGTACCTAAAATAAGTCATATAGAGAACAATAAAGTTTTGCAATGATTCCATATTTTAGAATCGGGGTGCTCGTGATACCAAATAATGTTAAACAAAGTAATGACGCTCATTCATTCACATGCAAACCATTGTTAAATATTTAACGATGAACGCGAACGAGAAGACGCGGAAAATATTATGAAACTATAATCAAAACATAAAATGTAATTTAACGTATATACAAATTGCGAGATGCATAACATTAAAAGTATGGAAGGGCGACCGCGGATGAGAGGGACAAATGAGCTAATCTCTCACGGAATATAATAGAAATATTAATGCTCTTAGTTTGAAATCATCAACAAACAGATACTACAATTATGAGAAATGACGAAGCGGTAAGAATTCCACGCAAAAAAACATCCTTGAAGTATCAAGAAAACGATTACTTAGTTCCGGGCTATATATTTATAAATACTATGACGCCATATGTATTGAGATGCGTAGAACTAGTTGGAACATATTACGTTTTCTAAAACAGTATGTCAGTTATTCAAGGGAAAGAAGGAAAATATTCGGTGTCAATTTTTACGTTTTAACTACAAAGGGCGTCAACAAAAATTACGATTCATTTCGGAAGCAGGAATGTGTACACTGCACATTGTGTAAAGATCATGGATACGCAAACAAAAAGAAAGAATTGATATTTAAGATAATTTCGACGACATTCCAAATGCGCGAAGCTAGGATATATTTACTTCTTCTATTTGTTCCTCACTCATTCTTCCAGCCACGCAAAGGATAGTAAATTGTATCATGGGGGGCAAAAATAGAAATGCCATCAAGCTGCCGCCCAGATTCGCGCCGAAAAAAGAAAAGAACTCGCACGCAACGTGGTAACTCGTAAACTGGTCTTTAAATATTCTGTCCATCGAAATATAAAAATTTCTTATGTTTTCAGGTAGGCGTTTTCTGATGTCGTTCGTTGATAGGACGGCAAAGAGAAAAACCTTACATATTAAAAGGCATGGGCTGGTTCTGAAAAACAAAGAAATTTAATTCATTCATATTTGTTTAAACTCAAAAATAACGTTATGTATTAAACAAAATGGGGTTATTGTTTCTATAGTAGAAGTGAGTAATATCTCATACTTGAGTGAGATTCAAAATGTGAACAACCGCGCATTATTTGAGATTGATTAGGTTAACATTAATAATTTAAACCGAAAAACAGTGATCAATTAACAATATATAAACGTACATATTTACACCATGCCCAAATGGGCACAACCACGTTATTCAATACTATTATCGGCGCTTAGTCTGTACTGTATAGCATCAATAGTCTTGAGAGCAAAAATTACAAACCGGACAATCTTAGACTTTTTTTGCAAATGTATGAAAAAACGAAAAAGCTTGGATAAAATTTCCAGTTTTCGGTCTAGTCTTGCATTAAGAACGTGTGAAAACTAAAAACCTAGAAAGCTTTGATAAAATAAAAAATTCAGTTTTAGGTTTAGTGTTAAACTAAGGGTGTGCCAATACTTTACGGTTCAGTGGAAACTGACCGATCCGTATAGAGACGCATCTGGTAGGCGTAAAATACTGTTTTTTTGGCAGTGCCATGAGTCAAAGTAAACTCAAAAAATTATTCCTTCTTCAATTTACTAAGTTATCTTGCGCGTCCGAATGATACACTCGAGTATTGATCGAGTTGACATGACAGATTTTGAATAGAACGGTTAAAAACACCAAAATGAACTGAATAAAATACCAGTATGTCAACGGGAGGCATGTGCTTTCACCAGAAAGATCTTTAAACAATCATTGTGAAATTTCCTATTAACGTTTCTCTCTAAGACGAATTGTGACGACTCACATTTGTTAGTTTTTCGATTTTTTCTTTGTCAATTCTCCCAATGATATATTCTCTCTCAACGTATATATACAGAAAAATCACACGGAAAATCATTACCCTTCATCTAATACACGGGAAGAACAGTATCCAGCAAAGAATACCAAAAGCAACATGCGGACTGAAACAATTTTGGATTGCACATCACGTTTTGCGACGATATTTCTTGTAGTTGCGTGTTTAACTCAAACTACCAAAGCTTTGCCATTAAAAGAGTGAGTATATATATTTTTTTACGATTGCAAATTGGACAAAACTAATGTAGTGTAGTATTATATAAGAATTTTTTTATTGAATGAGTGAAACTAATTTTACTAGAATTTTATTTTACATATGCTGATATCAAGTTTAAAACTTTCTAATTTTAAAACTTGGCCACTTCTACAATAAAATATGAATTCTTTTTGTTTAGCACTGACAATGATTCTCTTTTACGCATTATCAACTTTTGGAGGAATAGAGAAATCCGAGAAGCTTCAATGTACGATGTCAAAGCCAACGAACCAGAATCTATTTTCCGAGAAGGTAAATTGATTTTTCTTTCCCAGCGTAAAATAAGATTGTTCAAGATTTTCATGGAATACTAAATACCGCATTCTATGGTAAAAGTCAAATATATTTACTTTCTTGTATATAACTTAATTTTAAAATCTCAAGTATGAAAAGAAGTTAGGTATAGTCAGAAATGTTGAATTTAACAATCAAAACAATTAAAAAAAGCATTATTTCTAAAATCACTAGCTAAGGAAAGACATATTCATGAAAGTAATACAGAGATTTACATTTTTCAATAATCGTTTTTAGAAGAGGATGATACACAGTTGGAACACCTTGAGCGTCTTCGGCGATATTCGGACGGAACACATATGAGCCTATTATCTCATTATCAAGACGCAAAGGCAGCAGGGAACCTGAGGAAAATGTTAAGAGGGTATGTCGAGTTTTCTCTATCTTTCTAATTCATCTAAAGGAATGACAACCTAATCTACTTCAAATATCATAAGAATGAGATGGTCGATTTCCAAATAAATTGTGTAAATAAAGCGCATAGTAGTAATATTCTGGAAAGTCACCGTATTCATGGCTTATGTATGGCAAATATGTTATTATATCGTTCACTATTATTAAATATACACACACTTTCTCTTTTTAGGTCCTCGCCTAAAACACACGATACTGTTTGCTTGGGAGATCTGATACCATACGTCGAGTCCCTTAAAGAACTGCAATTTGCATTGGAAAGCTGCGCATACTGATCTTTCGAAAACAAATGTGATATCCTTATGCACCTAAATCTTGCAAAACTTTTCCCCAGTTTTTATTTTCTATATTTGTGTTTTTTGCTCCATTTGCCGGTATGTGTTGCAATATATTTACTGTAAACGTTAAGTGTGATTCATTGATCATCGCAAATACTGCCTTTTTGCCGACGCAAAAACTCCTTTGTGTTATGTTTCGTATCAGTTAGTATTTATTTATTATTTTTGCTATTATTACTACTACGCCAAATAAAATTTAGAAAATGTCCTTGAATGTCATATTCGTTGGAAGAATATTTTCGGGAAGACACACGTCAAATTACTAAAATGCAATCGCTAAGACAATCACATATAGGGAGTATACCGGGTCACCATAGTGAAAAATGTGGTTATTTTAGTTCATATAGAAAAGTAGTAAAAAGTGACAATAACGGGCCTGAAAAATATGGATGATGGATCTGCGATTTTTCATAGTGGCGACGGATAACGTTCCATATCTTTTCGCAGGATTCTTGTAACTATTCGATGTGGCGTGCTCTGGGAATATAGTTAGTGAGAGTGAATTTGACAATTAATGTTGCCCAGAAACGTTTTGGCATTATATTAGTCATTGATAGTTAAGTGGTCACTGAGTTAATATATAATATCGTTGTACGTCTTAGTCATGGTGATATCGCAGATCATCAGCTTCGGTTACGTCGATATTCTATTAGTATTATTAATTTAATTCAGTGTGTAAATATAGACATTTATTCCATTGAGAATATTGTTGTCCTGTTATGATATTGGTCAAGACATCATGCTGATTTATTCTCACCAAACGGCGTTTATATGTTGTTCCGTATCAGTACGACCAAATTTCGTGACTGTACTGTGTACACTGAATCTTGTAAATAGGCGGGAACGCACAGTTAGCAATTTGAAAGGATATATCTTTAGGGGTATATACTGATCGTCATTTGAATACCGTCTTTCGTATGCCTCCTGTAGGCTAAGGTATGGACAGCTTGCATCGGTTCGAAACTAGATATGCGAACGATCGAGGAGGGTCAGCTGTTCGATACTTGTTACCATCGATAACAAGTGAATATAACGATGCTACTGTTAAGTCCACGTAAGATATTAGTTACGGCCCACGGGTACGTGCTATTTCGCAATGAAATATTTATTCGTACACAAAAAACAGTTTTCTAAATTTGCAAAATATATGGACCATGAATTTAACCATTTATGAATGCAGAATTTTAAAATCCGACTTACAAGTTTCACGAAAAATGATGTCACGAAACACCCATCGAATTTGGTCACTCAGTTTTGTTACCAGGAATCGTTTCGAAGCGCACGGGTGGATTAAGGTTAAGTTGATATTTCCGATTATTGCGACGTTGCCATCGCAAATAGGGTCTCGAACTCTAAATTACACAAGTCGTCATTTATGTATCAAGCTATCTAATATAATTGTATCTTTATCCTGTATAGAGATCTTCTCAGAATATGGTAATATGGTCATGTTCTTCTGTGTCGATACGTAGAAATTTGCGCGATTGGTTAGGTTAAAACTCATAGAACAGGGTGATCCAAATCCAGGCCCGCGGGCCACATTTGGCC
Organism: Styela clava; assembly: GCF_964204865.1. NCBI lineage: Eukaryota > Metazoa > Chordata > Ascidiacea > Stolidobranchia > Styelidae > Styela > Styela clava. The sequence continues at coordinate 8,050,161 of NC_135252.1, forward strand.
CGACACTTCATTATCTGTGGCCCGCGTTACCTTTTCGAGAGGGTGACAAAAAAACGCATTTGGTGTTGTTCCGTCATCAAAATACCCAGAAAAATCTTTCGAAATATTGTTACATAACTAATGTCACTGAATTGACTAATGTTATGGCTAGCTGAGGCAACTAGCGAAGTTGAATAATGTGCTTGGCTAGTCTAAATTGTTAACTGGCTTTCTATCTTTTTGGTCGGGAATATATGCTAACAAAATAGGCTTTATAGAAAACTAAAAATCGAATGAGGAATCTATTAGCCTAAGTTGGCTATGCCTGATAAATAAATATTAATATTGTGACCGAATATATAATGCCTGCCGGATGGTCTTTTGCAACCAGTCTAAACAGTATTACAAAAAATGCTGCCTATATGTCAAACAATTTAGTAATTACCAATTACACTTCTGTATCTAAAATTCTAAAACGGCATTTTCTCTTTATGGCACTTTTTCCGTTTTGAAGAGTTTGAAAGCGCACACTATAGTGTATACATGTAGGATATATATAGTAAGATTTTTGCACGTTTAATTGAGTTTTTTTGGTGGTTCTTCCATGTTTTAGCTTGGTAAAAGACAAATAATGATAATGTGTTTGAACAATGAAAGTGTTTGTTTTGTATCACAATGTTTGCCTATTCTTGGCACTATTGTGGCCAGCAAAAAATGCAAAAATAATTTTGTGGCCCGCGAGGCCGACAACATTGGACCACCTGTCATGGAAGGATATTTGGTAGTATAAAATAAATGACCGTAATAAGTGGATTTAACAAATATCACGTGAGTTTGATCTCATCCCCACGCGCTCTGGCCGTGGACTCCGGACTTGGGGAGAATCAGCGTGTGGTGCAAGCTCACAGACGTCATAAAAAGATCATTTAGATAAATTGCCATCAATGGGGTTATCGGCTGAGTGAATATTGACAACTGGGTCAATGGTGAAAGGTTCATTATGAACATGGCTTCAAATGGATAATATCATTTATAATGAAGATGAATGCTAACAATATATTAAATGTCCTAATAAATGTCATCGATATTTTGTGGTAACAGGGGTGTGTTCATACATTATTGGGTAAGTAAATGCAAAACAAAAATGAATTTGATTCAATATTACGAAATACGAATTAGTGAGAATTCTAATCTATAACATGGAAAAAACTTTGATTTCTTGCACAATGCGGTCAGAAATAGGGATGGACATACGAAACCGGATATGTGAACGGTCGAGGCGGTTCAGTTGTGCGGCAATTGCTTCTATCAATACTTGGTGAACTTGGTGGGTTCTGTTAAGCGTGGACGTCCAGGTAAGTTGCCGATTTACTAACAAATGGACTATTCAAAACAAGGAAATCGCCCTCTTTGGTGGGGAATTTGAACTTTTTTCGTGTCATATGACAGCGGAATTCTAAAATCGAGTTACACGTCCACCGACGACGAATGGTGTCACGAAACTGCCAGCAAACCCGATCATTCGGTTTTATTGCCAGAAATGGTTTCAAAGCACGCGGATGGACGCAACGTGAGTTGACATTTTCGATTATTATGACTTTGCCAATACGAATAAAAGATCGAATACTAAACTACATTGCAACTATACAACTACAACTCGTCATTAATGTACCAAGCAATCTATCACATTCTTGGATAAAGCCATGTCCATTATATGACAATATGATCATGTTCTTCTGTAGTATTATGCGGAAATTTCATCGATTTATCAAAAATAAAGCAGTTGTTGGAGAAATGTTCCACGAGGATTTTTTGGAGCATGAAGTATACTAAAATAAGTCGACGTATATAACACATGATTCTGATACCACCCGCGTGCCCAGCTCGTGGCTTGTGGGAGAAGGACGTGTGGAACAAGCTCAACGGCGCCGTGAACAGACGATTCAACAGATAAATTGCTGTGAAGTGATGGTGTAATGATTGCGTGAAAGGTAAATGGCCATGATAAACACGAATTGCGTTAAACGAGAATCAAAGGAAGAAACGGTTTCTCGGTCAAATGTTAAAAATCACCAAAATATTTACTGTAGGAGTCAATAATTTACCTTCAAACACTTTCTTCCATTTCCAGATGCCATTTGACATTACACTTAGAACCGAAATGTCATTTGGGAACACGTGATTTCTGTAAAAAGATGGATGGAAAACCAAGTGAAGCAATTTATTTTTTCAAATGTTTTCGCTACTCAAGCACATTATTGGCAGCCGGTATTCGGAAATGTATATCGATAATTTACGAACTATTTCACAACCACAGATTTTGCAACAGTGTGGTTTAGCGCGCGTATATTGGTTACGCAACGCCCTGTATGAAAATGGAATCGAACTCATTTCACCGGTCAATTGTGGGCTGATTATCGTAGGACTGTTTTGCGCAATATAAAACAAACAAGCATCAAATTGTACATTTGAATATGAAATTCAAAAACGCGTGATGCTTAAAACAATCGGTTCTATATAACAAATTTAATATCCCATCTTGTATAACAAAGATGAAAAGTTACCCATTGTTATGCAAACTACAAAGCGCCCTTTTAACCTTTTTTTCAGATTTGAATCAAATGAGAACAAAAATGGAAAAAATATTTGACTCAAGAGCAGTGGTTTTCAACCTTTTTCAGTGTCGGAGACAAATTTCAAACCTTAAAGTTATAAGGAGCGCACATAAAAAAAAACGCAAAATTAAAATGTATTTTAAAATAACAACATCAACAAAAGAAAATATCTGAACTTTGCACAGTGTAAGGGGTAGCCTGCTTGTGACTACTGGAAACAATGAAATCAGTTTACCAAAACGTAGGCTAAACATTGGGGGAAAACACCATGACATCGTGATTAAAAGTTGCATTCAAAACGACCTAAAAGCTACGATGACATCAATTCAACTAATGCACTTCCTTTTATCAAATTCGAGTCATTGATTAATTTTAATTTTCGAAGGATAATGAAAGCCGCAGAAGAAGTAATTATAAGGCGCATGCAGCTTTAAGAGCCGCGGTTGAGAATTACTGCTCAAGAGTATATTTGAGTAGGCGAAAAAAGAAACGCTGATTCAATGTTGAGTAAATCGAAAGTATTAATGGACACAAGTTTTCAAAAATTTGGAATACGTCAAAGTCGAATCACACACAGCTATATAATAGATAACCACTACATATATCAGGAGATGTGATACTCAAAGTTGTTTTGTGTCATGTCATGATGATAAGAAGACCCTTCAAGCAAAATGCCGGAAACAGAACGTATATGCTTTTATTAACAAAGCAAAAGTTCATCTAGTCGGAATATGTAGATTCAAAAATCTAGTACAAGAGTCGAATAGTTCGCATTCATGATCATACCAACCTACGGAATTGGTGTGACGCCCGGCACGCACTAACTTTGAAATATTGCCTCATCAGACTGGTGACGTGAATAAATTACAACATTTCGAGAGAGAGAGAGGGGTCGACGCGCAATACGACGGCATAATATGTCATAACAGTCGCTGTAAAGTGACGTGGGCGTTGCTCACCTCCTACCAAATTCCAGCACCTTAAATGGAGGCGGATATCATGGAGGTGTGAGATAGACAAGGCAAGAACAATATAAGAAAAAGTTTACTTCATAAGATAAGACACAAAGAAACGTTATTGAAAACGTTTTGACAACCAGGGGGTCACAAAAGTATTGTCAGAAGCAGTTCCCCAGGAGAATCGTGTCTTGTTTCTATAAAAATCATGAATCCAATGGGGGTGTTATATGAATATATAATGAACAGGTGCTCGAAGTTTGATGTTGAAATATTTTCTTCGCGTTGGCAAAAACAAACTTTACAAACTGCGTACGTGAATCTAAAATTAGGTGCTCGCTTTTTATCTTCAACGCCCTTTCTAAATTGCGAGCGTAATTTGCTATTTACACAATAAATTTCATTCAATGTTTGAATCAGTTCATCAAGTCATCAACATTTCACGATATCATTAGAATGTTTATATCGTAATCTTACTCCATGGCATTTTTCCCGCCTCGTCCACAAACTATTGACCAATTGATCCTGTGGGTGTAAGTGACGTGCATGTGTTACACCTGAGATATGATTTGCAAAAGGACATTTTTGAGATCTAAAACCGATTTTTGAAGCAACAAATCACAAAAAAAAAACATGTTAAATACTTGCTTAACCATTCCGAATATTTGCTAATCGGGGATAATATCTTAGACCGCGGGGTAGCGCTAGCCAGAATAAACATCTCAATTCTCAACTGTCACAATAAAAGATCGCGTAAACACGGTTCCGTTAAAATTGTTGTTTTTGAGATAAAAAGAATTTCAGCCCTCAACTATTGAACCAATCCAACTTGAAAAAATTACCAGTAGTTGAAGGTGGACATCGGTATGATATTTTTAAGAAAAATCGCTGATTTAAATAAAAATTGGACTTTTTGCCAATCGATTTCAGCAATCGGTTGCGCAACAGGAGGGCATGTATATAGTTGCACCGGTATAACATTCGCGTTCATGTATTTGGGTATCGCTTGCTCACTTTTAATAGATCGTATTGGGATATAATGATACTCAACAAATATTCACTATCCATAACAGTAAAATCGTCAACGGAGTCAATATAGAAAAGGCTGTATACGTAGAACTCATTCTGAGAAGCCATAATAATAAAAAAACTTCAACATTTTAATATCGTAAATGACGAGATATCATGTGTTATCAAAAACTATTCTATAATCGCAATGTATTCGAACACTGAATTTCCAAATGGCATTATTTTCATGTGATTCGGATCGTCACCGAGCCAATCTAATCCAACTCTACTTGGGAAACAATAATATTTGTATAATAAGTTACGTATGTATTATATTTTGAAGTGTAAAATAAACAAATATAATTGGGTCCTTGGGTAAATAATTTTTGGAAATTTTGCGAAAACCTTGCAAAGTTAAACATTGCATAAACTGTTACAAAATGAGTGAATTTCACTCTGATTTTACCATTATTGTATCGTGTCATTTGAAGACAAAATGGAATTGCTATTAATTAATCTTGTAAAGAGAATATAAGAACAAGCCCTGGAAACAAATATCGATTACTTTACGAAACAATTTGTTAGATGGACGGTATGGTTGCAACTACGAATAAAGACTAGAAAATTTACTGATATGAGACAACTCATTTAATATGACAGTATTTCGGTAAGGGTGGTCACGTGGGCGGTTCTGGGAACTAGCACCGTTATACTGCTAAAATGAGGGGGCGTAAATGTTTTCATGTGACCTATTTCAAAAACACGCTGCTTCGGATGAGCAAAATTGTTGTTTGAAACAATATTCCAGATATGCACGTGATAAACAAACTAATATCACTAATGGAAAAGCGATTTTTATTTGATTTCATAAAATTTGTAGAGAATATTAAATTCATATCTTAAAAGCAACTGATGCAAAACCTTAACTTTCGATCATAACTAAGGTTTTAAGTATTGGGTAAAAACGTGCCAGTCTAAAGGACGATCGCCAATTACTGACACGTTTGTGCGTCTTGACAGACCATCAACGTGTAAATAATGACTGCAATATATACTATGATAGTGATCGTGTGATTTCTAAAAATAATGGGAGATAAATCACAAAATGAGAGCCCACGCCTTCACATATATTAAAAATCCTCAACAGGATAAGATAATGATCTTTGTAATATCATTTGTGATTGACGTGAATCTAAATTTAATAAAAAAAAGATTCAAACGTTCGATTCGTTCCGTGGCTCATTTTGACAAAATACCACCAAAACCTTCTGAATTTTTTCCATTGATAAATATCGCATAGACAGGTCAAATGGTATCATGTCGTTCTTTTGAAAAAAAAAGGTTGAAACAGTTTTGCTATAAGCCGACATGTCGCAGAAGTTTCCAGCAATGAAGTCGTCACACTACGAGTCAGTAAAAAAGTTATAACAATATTGATATTTGGCGAGAGAAACACTTAATGGGTTTTGCCTAGGTAAGCTATTGGTAGTTGGTTCCGCTGTTAAACATAAAGCCATAATTGGTCGACTTATAGCACGCCTGCCACACGCCTTTAAGTTTAGTAAAACATTGGTAGTCTATCTGTAATTATTACCGATGTTTATATTATGCCTACTCCATTCATTTCACATAAAGTATCTCGCAACACAAGGTTTTCCAGGACGGGCAATGACAGTAAATTGATCTAACCGGTTCTGGCCTTGAATTGTCGGAGATTGAGATTGTTCAACTTTCGACAACTCTTATCTATAGATCACTAGCGGAAAATTCTAAACAATTACGAGAGATTAAAATTATATCCAGGATATGAGGTCACATATCAGTCATAATTTTAGGGGTCTTAGTGATTTATTTTCTGAACCAGAATCATATATCCAAATAGGGAAAGATTGTAAGATTTTATACTAACAAAGTTGACTCATCCAGATATGATATGATGCCCTGCGTGAAACAAATCATCAGAACGGAAGGAAAACTCTGAATAAGGCACTTAAATTGAATAAACATTCGAAATGAATGTTGTTGAAACCCATTACAGGCTATAATCGATGATTCACATTAACTGGTTCCACTTCCGACACGATATAATGACAATAGACTAATGAGCCCGCGTAATTTGCCAAATTTCATCCTCCTTATTTAAGGAAATAAATATCGATATATCAAAGCTGATTTTTTCCGATTCGACAGTTAAACTTCGATGTAGTTACAAAATATACTTAAATGTGTATATCGACAAACTTCACAGTTCTTCAACCAGTGTTGGCGATGAAGCTAGACAAAAAAAAAAACGCAATGTTGTGGGCCGCACAAACACTTTAAGAAATGCGTTCTATCTGATGTATAACAACTTTTCTCTATACGAGACTATATAAACAAGCATGGATGCGTATATGGTGTCGGCTACAATCATTCGTAAGACCGACATGGATGGAATATGTTTTCGTTTGTTAAATTGAAGCTATCTATACATGGTGTATGGAGAAAAGTTAATTATGAATCGAAAACTTTACGATGCAAAGCATACTAGTTATGGATGCCGACTTTCAGAGCATTTCCATTAATTTTTAAATACGGCTTTATATAACCGTTAATTTCAACATAATACGTCAAACTAGTGCTAAATTTATCTGCTAATTACTATTGATATTCATTCAAAAATAGATGTCGATATTAGTACAAACGGATGGGTGTCGTAGACTGGAAGGGGCCATATGTTTGATCAGCACATGTAAACAGATAACAAAGCCTTTTAATATCAAGGTATTTATTATGCTATGAACTAGTTATGAATGGAGCGTGCTTTCAGTTCGCCAATATTAACGCTCAACGACACGTGGTATGTTGCAATCGCGCTTATTGCGTCACTACGTATTAACGTTTACTACAAAATGCAATGACAACAATAGAAAACGGTTACGGGAACTGCTTTGTACCTTGTGGTAGTCCGCTATGACGGAAGATAATTCGGAAATATTTTGCAATGTGGGATATTTCCCAACAATGTCCTCGGGTGTCGCCATTATCAAACAGAAGTAAACCAACCAGTCGCATGAAAGTGTCAATCATAAAGCCATGGTATATAGAAATAAATCAATTAATAATATTCATCGGTTTGGAATCTCTTTTATCTACGACCGTTTGAATATTTCAAACTGGGGTGGTCCACGCTTTATTCTTTGTTGAACATCTGGCTCAATCATTTTATAACGGTAAATTGAAAAGGAAGAATTAAGAGTATGCAAACGAAAGATGTGCCAAGATTTCGCAACTTTTGGATTTTGCGATTAGTCACTGATATAAAGGCAGATAAAAAGGCGTTTTCTTAGCAAGTGTCACTGAACTCCACGCACCATTATATGAGTATATAAACTTCATAACAAAATGAATGAGGAAAAAATCGAGATCTAGATGATAAAATTCGTTCTAATTTCATAAATTGCTATTCTCACTAAACTATACATGTCAGCTGCACGGATGTGAGTCGTAAAAGTGCCACACACAAAAGTACAGAGAACAACACGTAAGAAATATAAATCTATGGAAAGTTGCAATTCGGTAGCCAAATAATAATTTCACGTTTATTTGAAGCATAAACATTAATAGGCCAAATAAATTCTTTAAGAGTTTGTATTATTTACGAAACGACAAAGGCGGCCGATTTTTATGACTGATTATAGGGGTCAACGAACGCCGTGCCTAACTTCTGTCTGAGTCAATATTTTTCAACACAAGATAATTTCCTAAACCCGGAGGAGCTCTACAACTGATAAAGGGAAATATATTCTTCACAAGGTGGGATAGTATAAAAATTATGTTGATGATAAGCAAAGTTTATGAAAAAATTAAAACCTAGAACTAATATCACATTGGTTTGAAAGTGAAAAAATCCATATTTGAAATAAATATGTGCTATGTTTCGCATCGTCCCGTCAACTACCAGAGCAATTGAAGGGCATTACACGGCGGGACCATGCTCTATTATTCCAACGCTTGGTGGCGAAAGGTCGAATAACATATTAATTGAAATTTCAAAATCCATGCGAAAAGATCGCAATACAGTATCAATGGAACACGAAACAAAATATCAATTGGCCCTATATTGGTACCGCTCGTCGTACTAGCTTCAGGATGTTAAATGATAACGGAGCCTTTTTCTTCATCTCCAAACGGAAACTAATGCGGAAAACATGAGAAGAAGTTTAGATAATATATATACAGCACGAACGAGTGACGCTTGTCAAAACCATACGAAACACGATTGCTGAAACAGTATCAATCGGAGCGAGAAACGGTCAATTATTGGACCAAACTTTACATATCCTACAAACTGTATCATAACGTACAAAAGAAGATGCGAGTTATCGAAGTCTTGACAATGACAATTGGATGCGTCTTACTGTTAAGGATGAGCGAATCTGAAGCATCGCCTTTAAAAAGGTGAGCATCGGTCCTACAATATTTCTATTTTTGTAAAGATATATTTTCAGTTCAACCAAACTCGCCCTACCCAATAGTACACGGAGCTTTAGCGATTACCGAGAGATTAGTGATTAGTGTACAGGCCAAATTTTGATTGTATCGTTGGTACCAGATTTCGGCATATGAGCCCTGGTCCGATGATAACTAAGATTGTGATAACAACTTACACAGTGTTTTGTAATTTGGGTTGGCTTACTCGAAGCGCCTCATAAGAATAACATATTTTATTTATAAACAAATCGGATTGCGCATAATCAGATATAAGCAGTATTGAAATGAGTTGGTCACAAAACTTTTCAATTACCATTTTGTCAAAATGCCAAGTGAAAAAAAGTGAAATCTGTATGAAGAATTGCGGATGAAGGTTCGTCCATGGGCGTGTTGGAGGTGTGTTGCTACCACTTTATGTCACAAACTGGGTTCCAAAGTCCGTAATTTGAGTAACACGAAGTGTTCTATTTTTATTCCGTAGTAGAATATTATGTACACAACCCCGTGTAATCCCCCATTGTTTTTAGAGGGCACGTTGCCGGACACGACGCCAAAAAACCATCACACATGGTGAGAGAACAGGCGATATTGAAAGCCCTTCATCACCTTGTTCGCCAAGAATCGAACCCCACCGTGAGACATGAAATATCACACTTCCTCGCAAAGATGAGAAAACTCCGATCTCGAAGACATGTAGATGGTTTGTTCAGCGCAATTTCGGGAAAAGCTTACGATGAAGAATATACAAGAGTTTTCATCCGATCCTTGTAAGCCTGAATTTATGTGTATATTTTCACTTAAAATGGTCTAGAACAAAATACCTATTAAAAGCACCAACACGAGTGATATATTCGACTAAATAATGTTATTTTAACAGGAAACAAAGATACTTTGAGCGACAGAGAGAATGCTACAATGCAATTTTGGTATTTGCCGATCAACCAGAATTGTTCAAAGCAGCTCTTGAACAATGCGGTTGAGTACGATGGATTTCAATTGGTAAATGGCTGACAGTATATTTATTGAATGAATAAAAGGAGAAACCTTATTGAGACGTGCTCTGAATGAACTGGAGGTGTAAGCGGTGTCATTTCGCTGATGAAAAGGTGACTTTCGTTCGTCGACATCGAGTTACAATAAACGAAGCTGCACGAGACTATATACCCCAGAAGACATGTCTTAAATTGACACGGCGACATTTCATCGTTACAATCATTAATCATTACTTTTGCTTCAATATTTTTATATTTCACACAATACTATTTGCCGTAATGTATATTTTGCCTAGTTCTCGCCTATTCAAAAATGTATAATTTATTGCTATTCATTTCGATATATATGTCTACTATAATTTACTGTTATTATTATTCTTTTACAACAAATGCAATTTTTAACTTTAAATATTTGATCTATAAATCCTTACATCAAGATTTGGTTAATATTACTTAATTAAAGCAGATTTTACGGCAGGTTGTCTTATCGCTTCCGACCGCCTTCCGAAGTATAAATAAATATACACGCAAGGTGCAATAAGACGATCCAATAATGAAATAAAATATCCGCAGACACGTTGGAAGGTTAATGAGCGGAAAATAAATAAGCGTTTACATCTTTCTGATGTCAAATACTTTTTGTACCACAAATTCCGAATGTGATCTTAGTCGAAATAACGATTTTTGTGGGTGAAATTCTAGGAATGCAGAATGCAGAATTTAGAAGTAGACAACACAACTTGATTATATCTTGTTTTGGATAGCCATTTGATAAATAAATAAACAAAAGTGTAACAAAATAAAACGTGAAAGTCGGATTTAATAATCCATTAGGGTTTTTTAACATAAATATTTTGATTTGATTGATATCAGTTAGCTACAAAGAACTACATCAAACACTATGAATAGCGAGACAACAACAAAGGTTCTGAATACAACATACGGGTGGTCAAAGGGGGAGAAAAGCAATTTCAAGCGCTTTAATTTGTGAGATGCCAAAAATAGTCAATTGAGTAACAAAAGACTTTAACACTTGCTTTATATGAGAAATGCCAAAGTAAAACACGTTTTCTTACAAAGGCTTTCTTTGGCAAGTGTTCACGCGCGATTATTTGATGTGATGAGGTAAGCCTTCCAAAAGCCGTAAAATGCGTGTGAGTTGACCTGATTTTAGTTCTCAAATAAAGATTCATTACTCTATTGGTCTATAATATATAATGCCGATCAAAAATAGCTTTTTCCATTTCACATGAAAATGATCACTAAATAACATGCTAATTATTTCACATCAATAAATCATTTAAACTGTTCAGAAAGAATGTTTTACTATTAACGAACATTGTATCCATACTTGTTCAATGCATAATGATCGCTTTTCCACTCGGTTATGTAAGTTTGAGGAATAGGTCAAAAACGTGCAACCCCAAAAAGTCCTGCGAGCCTCTTTTACGAGTAGGCCTTTCCTCTAGTCTAGTTCAAACACGAGAGGAGCAGAGCCAATTAAAACTTTTTGAGTTAATCTAAATAGACACGCACAACGGTAGTATTGGAATTTCATGAATTGTGCACTGAAACTCAATAAATATTGTAGACTAGTCATTTTATATATTTGATACAGTCAGTACAGGAAATTTGTACGAAAACATCATTGCTGCGGATTCAACATGCGATTTAACAAGATCATCAAATTTGTGAATTAAATTAATAATATTATGCAAAATCTTTTGGACAACGACCAGACAAAATAATAAATAAACTGTTAATTACTTGTTTCAAACAAATCATGTTTAAAAATTATTTCTTGATCCACATTGCTTGGTTTAATGTGGAGGTGCTTTAATATAAGAACCGGTGAACATATGAGAGCATTTTGCAAAAAAAAACATACATCATGCGAGAAGAAATTTACGCGAATTTACTTTTGCAAAATTGTATTGTTGTAAAAAGAACATTCGCGCGAATATTGCTGAAATGGTATTTGCACGGTTCTCACCCTGAACACACTTCTGTAGTGACGTACATTTTTTAAAGATTATGGATTTGTGAGAATGGACTTTTGTTCATTCTCGCCGAACTATATTCGCACACGAAATCTTTCTTGAAAAAGTGGCGACACACCAAATTCATCCTAATTTTGCAAATTAGTTGATTTATATACGGTGCATAGAGGGTTTATTAAAACCATCTGACATACGGCTCCAGAATTTGTACATACCCAATAACGTATAGGAAACACATATATACCCAATTGATTTTAATAAGTTTATTCTGCATACGTAGTCATTCGGAGAGAAACGGACTTTGTTTTGATGAAGATGGTTGCTTCCAAAGGTCACTTGGTATAGCCAAAATAAATACGGTAAATGCAATGCATTGTTGCAAATACGGTTGTTGACAAAACGAGCACTGTTTTCCATTCGTCGAAAACAGTAGAATACAATATCTGGAGGCGAATAATATATGAAATTACGGGCTGAACTACCCCCGCGTAGTTGTTTTGCGGACACGAAGAACTGCGCAATTCGAATATAATACATTATGCAAATTTAAGATTGGCATCCTCCAAGTGATAAAATGTTGATGATAAAACTAGTCAATGGTTGGAAAAAATCAGCTGCAAAACTAATGGACTTGAAGTAAATTGACAAATGTAATACACGCGTGTTAATAGTAGCATATTTGTGTAATACCGACCATTTTCTAAAGTTGGGATCGTGGTCGCTATGTTTTAATTGACTGTAAGGCATACGATTTCAAGGCAAGTATGTTAATATTAAACTACCAAGATGACGTGTCATAAAAAAAATTTACAATGTTAACGCAAAGTGATCACAAATTTAATGTAAAATTTCAGAACGTTGCTGCCATGTTCTACGGCAACGATCGGGACACACTTGCAGTTGATTTTATCCATTTTTGAGAAGATTTGCTCAAAGCAAGGTCACGATAACTTGCTCAGAATTAGAGAGAATGATTATAAGCGAAGCTATGGTGACCACTGAGATGCCAAGAGAATTATAGCGTGGGAATGCTCGTTGGTAAATACCATTGACGTGGGGCTTGTAAATACACTTACATTCGAATTCACATTTTGCAAACAGTATTTATTCAGCGAAATTACTAGATACTAAATATTTATGAGGTCTGCTACCAGTCCCATAATAATTCCTCTTTGAAATATGTACTAATTCGAATCTAATTATAGGAGCGTTATGCAGTTTGGAATAGTGTCAAAAAGTAGATATTGTCGGCAGGTGGAATAGTGTCCGCAATTGGATGGTTGGCCCAAAGGTAATGTTACTTAAGTTCACCAGATCATGAGAATCATACCATAGTCTGCATGTGGGAAATTCATGCCTCTTTCGCGACGCTGTGCCACAAGTAAAAAGGTGGCAGCCATTTATATTTCCTAATAAGAAAAGGCGATCGGGTAATCGGCCATTTAGTTTTTTGTCTTTATTTAATTAAAGGAAAAAATATTCAACCAACAATACTACTATCGCAACTTACACATTTTTCTTATTGTTTGCTCTAATAATCAACTCGTGTTTTCACTACACATGGAGTCGGTTTTATGGCAAGTACATATTTCATTTCAATCTCTGATGATAAGTCACAATTTCTGAATGCCGTCAACGACATATGAATAGGGCTACTACAAAAATTATCGAGAACTTCAGCATTATTGCATTGTTAGTACAGAATTAAATGCTGTTACCCTTTAGAGAACAACTTACACTTACGTGCATAATTCAAAATGGCGTCAAGACGTAAATCGTCGGGTATCTATAGCAAATTGACGTAAATATTCACCTGTAGGTCGGAGCACCGTGTTTGGTGCACTTAAATTCCTAAGTTTGACGATCGCAGTATAAATTTTCGACGACAGGTAGTGAATATTTGGGAAAGTTATGCGAGCTAATATCATTACTTGAACAAATTAGAGCACAGAATGTGAGTGTACCTGGACACCAACATTTTTATTTTATTTCAGAACCTCAATATAGCCCACTGAGAATTTCTAATATGTATAACGAAAGTTGCTGTTGCCGCTTATCATCTTTCCTAAAAGTTTCTTGCCACCAGTGAATCTGTAATTCGCTAGATACTATGGGTCAGTAGATGTAATCTGTAGTATAAGTGGGAATAACGAGTTGTACATACTTTCCGGTAGAGTGATGTACGACAGGCGTTGTCGATTAAGACCAATAAAATACCTCGAATTTGCCCGCCCAGAACCATCCCACGTTTTAATTTATCTTCATTTAATTCAAAGGCGCCTCTTAGCGACAAGTGCTCAACAAATTGGAAATCCAAAATATGCCAATAGCACATCACCAGTGACCTCCAGTGATGAATTTAAATGAGTGTTGTTTGAAACTTTAATTTGCTTTGATGGAGTTTGTTGGAGTCGGATGCGAAGTCGAATTCTCCCCAAAGTTGGAGATGGAAAGAAAATTTGGAACTAAGATGATGAAGAATATACGCAGAAACTAAAACCGGCGGAACGTCGAAGCAAAGAAAATATTAGTCAGGGGTTGCTCGGGTTCGGGTCCAATTTTCAAAACTTGTAGTAGAGGCCTGGAACAGAAAGATGTCGAGGGTCGCATAGATCTGTCAGAAATGTTTCCACCATTATTGGATGCGAAGGGATCATATTGCTAAATTTTTGTTGATGAAGACGATGAATTTAATGTTGTCGTGGTCGCCATGACAAAGGAAATTTTTGGATCTTACTACTGAAAATTTTTAAAAACAAATGTTTCGATAATTGGCGGCAAAAATATATTTCATATGTTTAATCTATAAAGCTGCTGTCACATTCATGATTTTTAATTTTTCTTTGGATATCGTAGTGCCTGTTTTGTTATCACTGACTTGCGCCAACAGGCTAACTTTTCGCTGATCGACATAACAAGCTGGTACTCAAAAACAACCCAGTAATGGTAAAGATACCTTTGTGTCCAATAACGCGCAAAATAGCAATCAAGTGATAAACATGTTGAACCTAAAATAGCTTTCAAATTTCAAATTCTAATACATATTTATACATTGTATAAATTATCATGATATAACATTCTGACTCATTATCAAATTATTAATAACTATATTTCTACATAAATTCCCCGCATTGATATAAAACTACTTGAAACGAAGAGTATACTGAAGAATTCCGCATGACCTTCGCAATAATAGTTATAGTCGACAATTTCAATATTGAGTCGGTACTCGAATATGTCCTATTTATTCATTACCATTAATTCCTATCATTTCTAAATAGCCCTTGAAGCTACCGAAGTATTTTACCAATGACGTCATTTGACCACTGATGATGGTGTAAAGATCTCAATGTACAATGGTAATTATCATGGAGTAGCCATTTATCATATCGTTTCTGTAAACATAAATTTTATAATCCTGTTTAATTAAACTCAAGTGCAAACGCGGTCAAAACAATACCAACGCCATACTTTACTTGATGTTTCATATCCTAGATGATTTATTTTATAGCAACAGTTATAAACAATCAGAAAACAAAATACATATATCAGCACAATTGTGTACATTTTGTGTAACCTGCGCAATGTCGTCGCATACTTCAAACAAAGACAAGACTCGTGACAACGCACATTCTCACAGTTCATCATTTGCGGGCAGTTCTGTAATTACTGAATATAGCATAGAAATACTCAGTGGGGTGATGCTCAAGATGTGAACTTCACTTCATGACGGTGCACTCGCTATTGGCAAAGCGTAAAGTTTTAAATATTTCTCAAAATATTTTGATTAATAATGTGTACAACCGAGTGAGAGCACGTTATGAAATTCAATGTTCAGAAAAAACTCACGATATTCAGGATGGATATACATACGACATCACATACACATTTGTATCCATGAATATTAGAGAATAACTTGAGAAAAGTATTTACAGAAATAGCTTTTACACATATATCTTTAACTAATAGCCAATACATTATAGACGTTAATATATTTAAAAACATTAATGGTCGTCATAAAAAATTTATTTATACTTGAGTTTGGGTACATGTAATGGCGTCAATGGTGATACTATTATTTTCTATTCTTTGGCTTATTCCTATTTCTTCAATATTGTCATTGATAATAAGAAAAAATTCGTTCGTCGTAGTTTTCAAAATGCAATCAATGTGGTTGTAAGCATTGGATTGCGTCACTTCATATTGTAACTAGTTACAGCTTTTCTAGGTTCGGCAGAAATGGAGCGTGTTCATAGACAAGCCCCGAAGAAATAATAATCATATTCACAAGTGTATGAGTTCACATTTTTTGTATATGATTCAACAATTCAAACGGAGTTTTTAATAAATATTGTTGTCATTTTTACTGGCCACAAAATTCAGGTGCGGTGCTAAAAAGGTGTGGACAAAATCACCACAGAAATCAACATGATGTGTGTTTTTCTAAGTCTTTACCAAGAATGAAGATAATTAAAAAGCGAAACCTGATTAAAATAAAGACCATTGAATATTTTTGAATATCCTTCTACAAATCACACAGTGATAATCATTTACGCTTCCTTTCTAAATTGAGAAAATGAATTTCGCTCTGACCTATCTGATCTTTTTGTGATGAAAAAAGACGAAAGTATTACACTGAAGATCTTCCGAAACGACTGGATGAAAAAAAAAATTGGTCAAAATGCCCGAAAAGCTGTAACAGCCAGCCTCCAAATGACAGATTCAGAATTCGGTACTTAAGACATGGATTTTCATAAATCAGAAAACACTGAGAAAATATCAAGGTCATTGTTCTTTCATTAAACCTAACATTTGTACGACAAAGTGAAGAAAAATTAGTATCTCAAAGCTTTCAAAACTATTCATTTTTTGCAGTGTTCGTTGTGGTATGTTTAAAATAACATTTGTTTCGCTATTTTGAAGTGAGTATATGCAAATTACCCACTCTGATTTTTTATTATTGGATATGTTTTAGTTATAGTCATTCGCAATTAAGATTTTCAGAGGCGTAATGTTCTAACACAAATATTATACATTTTCGATAGGTAGAGCGGCACTCCTCCAAAGCATACACCCAAAATAAAGAATTAAAATAACTTTTATTGAAAGAGTCCGCTGAATGCAAACCATAAAACACTTCAAAATTTTCACGGTGGATTTATGGAATCCGGTACCTGCGAAAATGTTAAGTACGTTCGACAACACAAACATTTTACCAACCAAGGCGGTGGTTTTACGTAAGATAGTGCATTCACAAGAGAATAGCGTTATGGCGACTATGCTGTTCTCATTTCCATTGAGGGTGATAAGGATCAGATAAAGTTAGGTTCCACATGACGGTTGGCGGATGTCGTGAAATGACCTCATGATCTCAGGGTATATTTTGATCTACTAATTGCGATGAAAAACCTTTTAAATATGGGTGAGTACTAAAACAGCGTTAGTATAAATTAAACCGATAAGATAAAAATCTAAGCTGATAATAGGTAACGATTTCGTATTTACTTTCCTTTCCATACCATGCTCAGCGACTACAAATATCACATCGAAAAGTTTAAATAGTTTTTATAGTGGTCGAATATCATTAGAATATGTCATAAAAAATTCCGCTCAGCCTGAAAAAAATTACTTTTAACATTATGGAAGAAAAGTTAAAAAAAAGATATACCACCAATTCAAATAACACCAATTTAAAAATAATATATTGACGTAGTCGGTCTGTCTTTAGTTGGCAGTGTTTCATGATGATCAATTCTGAATGGAGCTTTCGATATCGACAGACGGACTTCGAACATCGATTATAGAAATAATTTGAAGACCTACAAAGGTATAATTCAATTTCACAAACATTAAAACCTCTTCTTTAAAAAAACATTCTCATTTTTCAAAAGGGTTATAAATTACGGGTATAAAGCGCAATTAGCGTTTTGGGTTGAATTTAAACTTCAGTGGACTTTGATTTCTCATTTGAACGCACTACACTACTTGTATAATCACCGGGTGAGAGGTCGTGATTCGTTATAAAATTAAGTATGTTTTTAAGCCAAACCCGACCGCGCTCTTACTCCATAGTGACACTTTGTGTCCCAGCACTAATTAATTAATAACTCGCTGATTATACGACATAATTCATCTAAAATCAATAGGCATCTGGTACGACATATGATGAATGCACATGCAAAATCTGGAGCAGATTCAATCTCGCTTTCGTGAGATATCGTGTGCATCTAACAGACAGACAAACAAACAGACAGACAAATACCTATCAACATACTTACCGATTAAAATCGATAAGTAACAACTAGCAAGATATGTTTCCAACCGTGCATGATTTGTAATGGAATTTTCACTGCTATACAAATAAATTATTGGCATGTTAGAAATATAATTTATTAATGTCGAGAAAACTCAAATATCTCATTGATTTGAAAGTAAAAATAAATTAAATTGCGGTATTTGTATATTTATGTATTTGAGTGAAATAAATGGTTTACTTTTTGGAATATGCTAGAAGACAATTGTTTCAAAAAGTTAAAAATTACTTTCCCCGACTGAGTAAATGTATTCGCATTGCCCGTGCGAGTAAGAAACTAGAGCTACAAATAAATCCAAGAGATTGCGGAAAATTATGTTAATGTTACTTGAGTATACTTGAAAAATGATTTACGAAAATATATGTTACTGCGATATCTAAGATAACATGTGAAAATCAGTACTGAAACCTGTAGAAGTGAAACTGTGCCAGGCGACGTTAAATGAATTACGGTAAGATGACGCCGTTCGTCCCCTCTCGTACGTGAACCAAAATATTTGGAGAGATTGTTAAAACATATTATTCCCTTATTCGTCAGTGACATGAAGAACATACCGCAACTGCCAACTCATCAATTGACTAATTCAGTTATTTATTTATCTGCTCTTAACATCGGAAGCAATCGATTTGCTCTCATTTCGCACTACTTAGTAACCTGTAAATATTCTCGTGGTTCATTGTTTACATTAAAATAGCGTCAAGGATTTCACAATCGCGTATGACGTGTAACACTGCGAGTTTTGCGTCCATATTCGTCCACACAGAAAAATATTTGACAGAAATTGTTTTTAAGGCCGAATACCACGCCTCACTGGAAGTGATTTTCTCTCGCATACTCAAGGTTATGGTCGTGGAATTATTATACTCGCCAGTAAAAATATCTAAAAATATTCTCATTCCTCTATAGTTGGTATAGTTGGTTGTTGACGCAAAAAACCGCGCAAGGGGAATGTAACATATAGTGGTAGCAATGCCTGCGATAATCCACAAAAAGCCATGAGAATTGTTGAAGTCACCGACACATTTGACCCGAATCTTTTCCTTTTTTTCGGAATTCGGATTTTTTGGAAAAACACTAGTCATGATGATACATTTACTACTATATTTGTAATCAAAATAATTCCAACCCTTATGTAAATTCGCAACAGATGAAAGTTGTGCTTGTTTTACTCCGTCGAGGATATCGATGTGGCCCAACAGACCAGATACCCCATCTAATTATTAATCTTGACGAAGTTAATTTTTTATTAAGTAAATATTAAGTATATATAACCTGCCTAAATGTAAAATAAATAGAAGCCAATTTCAAGCACATTCATATGTAAATATAGACGCCTTATGATGATGCTGAATTACTGTCTACACCAGAGGACACATCTGTGCTTATCGTTGTATGTTAATTCTTTCAATGAAATTTTTGAATGAAAATTCAAGGAATGGGCAGTGTATGCAAGAAAATAATGCTTGAGTCGCGCATTTTACCAAGAACGCGAAATTTATTGGTATAAGTCTTATTTTTGTGTAAAAGTGTTTGTTAATTCATAACTGATTACTTTGACAAAATACCGAATCGGTGATGACATATGATGACATGTCGAGTTTTGTAAACTTGTTGATCAAAACATGAAGCCAAGTAAAATCAAATTCTACAAGCGAGAATCTGCATCATATGCCGCATAATTGCTATCGACGCCTCGGCAATGCGCAAAAATTTGAAAGCTTACCAAAAAGAAGAAAAAGGTAATCCACGTGATGTAAGCGCAAATAGTGGTTGCATCGAACAAAACACAAAAAAAGCGTTGACTCGATTTTTAATCAGATCAATCATCGACATCTGCTGTTACTTTATATGCTATTCTACGGTAACAGGATTACTGTTTCATATGTTTTGTTTCCAGCTATCTCAACCTAATTTAAGCTACATTTTAGGCGTAAAGTCAATTCGGTATCAATTTTACTTTGAAATTCACATGTGTATATACACAAAAAGAGACATACAGGTAAAAACCCATATACGCAACCCGGAAATTCGGTAGTTTATATACTAATTTAGCATCAACACATGTAAGTGCACAAAAACATGCTTATCAATTTAATCTAGCACGTTCTACGATGTAAGATCTTTATCTTGCGATATTTAATTCCATCATTTCCAAAATGGTCAACATGTCTGTTGACATCTGAAAGTTTACTTGCTTATCTTGATGAGCTTGCATTATTGGGGAACCTATTTGGTCCTTTTTAATTAAAAAATATTCCACAGAACGAGGGTATGAATGTGCGTTTGTCATCATTTGACTCATTTGTTTAAGTGCCCACGCTCTTCAAATTCACACGAAATATTGGGCATATATATATTTCTCTACCAGCGAGACATATTGCGAAATTGTTTGGCCTAGATAACATGTCAACCGAATCGCAAGCAATTTTACCAACATTGTCACTTATTAATATCTAGAATTTAACTGCTTTACGCGTCGTTCGAGATTATTTTTAGCGATGACAATAAGAGCGTACTCATTCCGCTCCGCAGAAAAAAATGTCGTTACCGAAAATTAATATTTAAACGACCGATTCGATGAATGCGACATCATAATCTCCAAGTGCAAGATAATAGCCAGGAATCAACATTTGATTCCTTGTCAAGGCCACACAAGTTTATATCAATCTCAAGAAAAAATATCAAGTCGGAAACGAAATATCTTGAGACTTCGGTGAGTTTGTTTATTTCTGTTCGACGATTAGCGATGAAACAATGTTCGCCGAGCTAAAAAAAAAAAGAAGTTTCAATTCTTCATTTATTTATAAGCTTGTCGGGAAAAAAAGTTATATGTTGGGCTGATATAAAACTTAGAAAGCAACATCTGTTAAGCCTGTTATCTATTTTGCCGCTGTGGTAACTCGCCTAAATTTTGAAATGCGAAATTATAATTTTAATCACGGAAGTATAAAGTGAATGTTGTAGAAAGTCCTTTAGTTAAATTTAATTAGTCTGAATACAAAGAAGTTTGAATGGTAGAATAAAAGTATTTTATTAAAAAAAAATTAAATGCGACATATATGATATGTACGCGAATACAATATATATTATTATTACCTCAATAAATTAATACCCCATGTTTGCATGTTTGTTTTACAGAATCTAAATCCTTTCTACAAAACACGTAAACTACAAACAAGATGAAAACAATCATTTTTTGCGTATTCGTTATCTTCGTCGTTTTTGTGGAGACTGTTTACACACGCTCTATCGCGAAAAGGTAAGATTACTTTTAATCAAAAATCATGAACCAAATAGCACACAATTATAACTTATTTACGAACGACATTAATAATTATATGACAAATAATATAAAAAATATCCTGTTTTTCTCAGATCTCATAAAACGCCCCACATCGATGGAATGAATGAGAAACACGAAGAAAGACCCATGTTCCTGTCTCGTCGTCGTCGCCATGCCGATGGCACAATGACCGATAGACTCGGAAAACTTTTAGGAAGACAGGGTGCTAAAGATGTCGTTAATTTAGTGAAGGGGTGAGTTTGAGCTTATACATACATACGTACATACACAAATAATACATATTGTAACAAGCAAAACGATACAAGTATTCCAGTACTTTGCAGTGCACATTGATAAACGAGAACACGAGTAAATTGGCTACACGAGTAAATTGGTAAACTTTCACGCTCATGCCAGGAAGATTAATGTACAAACCGCCACGAGCCAGATATTATTGCGCGTTAGTTATTTTTTGTATTGGCGATGGATGAATTGGAAATTTCGAGAGTTATCTTTTCTCTATTACAGCAAAACAATCAAAAAAAACACAACTAATATAAGTAAATAATAATTTTTTTTATTAACAGAAAAGATGCTTCTTCAAATTCACCTCTAACAAAGTGTATTTCACGACGTTTGCGTAACAGAAAGAAGGTCACAAACAGATTTTACAAAAGAGTGATGATGTCCTGTGTGCGACATGTATTCAAGTGAAAATATTGTCGATAAACTAATGCAAACAACGTGAAAGTGGTACGATGGAACCTGGTGAATCTTCAATCACATTCCACCGTTAGAGGTTTTCAACTGTGTAACTGACTCAAATATGCAAATACGGATTTTAAGCTTATGACTGCTCAACATTCACCGGCTATATTTTTTAAAGAATACTCTTATCGTGATAAACCAAATGTAATTGGAACACATGTAATGGCTTCCATATCGACTATACACACGAGAGGGATTTTGATAACAATAAGAAACTGATCACCAGACTTGCAAAAAGAACATTTGAAGCTAAAAAAAATGACGAAATTTGTGTAACATTATTATATTATTATATATATATATATATATATATATATATAAATCGAATATAGGTTAAGATGTTAAGTATTTGTATTATTCAAATAGTTGGACGATGCTAAACAAGCATTATGCATATATTATATATATTCTTATGCCTCATGCGCTGAAAAATGCAACGACGTATAAAGGCATATATATGTATAACAAAAAAATTGAAACCATTATGACTAATTTATTAATAATGTTACTTGATGTTTTAAACACGTATTTATTTCTTTTTACCAACGCCGCAGTAATGCTGTCTAAATAAAAAAAAGTTTAAAACACTTGATCAATCTATCATTATACACGTTCAAACAATGACAGCCGAGAAAGGGGAGCTAGCATGCAAGTGATACAACGGTCGGTTAGAGTGTGAGAGTCATCGTTTCAGAATGCAGAGTGACGATAAAATTGGAACATCAAGTGATCATCACTTAAATTAAGAGACTATCGTCGCGAGGCACGTGGCAACCTCGCTCGAAATAGCACGGTCATTTCGCGGGTATTTAGCTGCGGGTAAAAGAAATGTATTTTATCTTTTAGCGAAACATAACGTTTCTATTAAAGTCGTGTTCGCGATCATATGATCAAACGTTTTTAAGACTAGAGCCGAAAAAACAACAAACAAAAGCTTTAATGAAAGGATAAAATTGTGAGTCTATTTTTTCTCGCTTTTCATAAAATTCACGCAACAAAACCATCTGCATTTCTGTCGAAGGATTGTCGCTATACATGTTTTAATGGTCCGGGCATGTCAACATCTTGAGGAAGTATAAACAACAAATTTATTTACATTAGATAAATTCATGACACACTTAGATTTAATATATCACGATGGCCCAAGATGGGAGTGGAAATGGCCCGATTCATTGTGTTTATCTTTGGGATTATTTTATATATCTTACATCTACTTTCATTTTGAATGATGAATTATATAAATGGGAAAATATTCATCCCGTGGACTTTCGCCCTGAAAACAAAATACTTGCCAAATTCAAAAAATTGGTGAAAATGTATGCTTTATCTTACGGAGTTTCGAAATATTAACTGACTGGTTCTTTAGATGCGTGGAAGGGAATTTCCATACAACAGAAACAGTATTTTGATGTAATTTTTTTTGGCCTTTTACTGGTTTTAATTGTTGTCACCACTTGGACATGCAAATTTACTACGGGTTGACTGTAAAATTAGATCCTGAGAGCAAGGAGTGGATTTTCGAGATTATTCTAAACACATAAGCAATAGATATAAGTCGCGGTCAGATGAGTCAAAACCATTCTTCTGTTGCAATTACACATGAACTAATAAGCCGAATATTTTCATATTTTTTTTTGCGTCACTCAAACGGATGAAAGTTAATCAATTTTCATTCATCCGGAATGAAAGTTGACCGATTATGCTAAATATCTAGAAAAACAATCCGTGACAACACTATATAAAGGAATATGATTCCTACAAATGCGTAGGAGAACTAATTGTGACATTTGATTCTGATCAGTGAAATTTTCAATTGCTAAAATAAAGCACTGACTAAATCGGGATAACTAATTTCAACCACCTTTGTAAAGCATTTACGTACTAAGCATTTATTTTGGTGACAAACACACCTTATAATTAACATTCTTTAGAAAGATAGGATCCAACATACTTGTTTTCTTTTGTTTTTATGATCATTTGTTTGGAAATGTATGATATATCGCGCAAGAACCGTTTTATACTAGAGAAGAATTCGGAAAGTCAAAGATGAATTTCGGTTTGTCAGAAAAATTATTTATTTGTACAGAGATTTAATTTTCTACAAACACATATAAAGCAAAATGAACTGAGCCAAGAATAACCCTAAATCTTGTGATGAAAAATATTGTTTACCTCAGCAGAAAAGCTATAAAACGAGAAGAGAATGTAACAAAATATTGCTAGAGGGTGGGTAAAGACAGGTTTTATAACTGGAAAGACATAAAATATTTGTGGCGAGTTTATCACTGAATTACACCTAATTTTTATTATAAACAATGACAAATACAACATTGAATCACAAGTCATAAACATAGACTCCTGTCTAGATATGAACTTCAAACCGAATATCTCGGCTTAAATGTTAGATCGATATTAATAATATCACGATATCTCAAACATACATATTTAAGTTCTAACAAAAACGTTACTATTGAAAAACTATCAAAATGTTCTGATGATATAAAATCATTGGTTTCGGGCACAAAATTTCATTTTTTACCATAGTATCAAAAGTTTATGATTGGGTGCTGCATCTTCGCCTTTTTCTTTATTTTTAAAATTTACAGCTATATGCAATCACTCATCTGAACAATGATTTTGTTGTAACAGTTACCGGACATGAACAGGATACCTTATCCTTTTATATTCCATCCATTTATCATTTGAAAATATTTGACCAGCTATTTAATCGGAAGACAGGTTGATTAGGATGACGGATAGCAAGCCAAAACAAAGAACGATTCCGCAATCGTGCGGCCATTTTTTGAAAAATGAGTCATTAAACCTGATTTCGAAACAGCTTCCACTCGTTGGATAGAAATCTAAACTAAAACACCTACTTGAGAAATTGCCACAACAAGGAGATTAGAATGAGGGCTCACGTCACCTATTCACGCGCATATGTCATCTGACGAGTTATTCAAATTGCGAAATTCCAATTTCGAAATAACGTCAAATATGTGATTAACAACGGTCTTTATCGCAAGCTTATGTTTTCAGTAAAATAAGGCCCTCTTTATAAATGAGTCCCTTTTTAATTACTTTAAAAAATCCAAGCTATCCTTATATGATTATTATACAAGTGAAATGAGGTAAAAGCCAACTCCGATAGCAACTTGTTAAATTACATTTAAAATGAATGCCTTACACGTCGGAGCCATATGAATTCTCAGTTCGTAATATTAAAATGAAGAAATGTTTATTTATGTGTGGGGGCATCACAAACTAAGCGTACAAATTAATAATTGTGAAGCAAGGTAATTTGTACAGTATAAACGTCCATGTGAATTTTTGACGGGATGAATGGCACAGAAAAATCGATTTCCTCCTTGTAAAAGAACAAAATAAATTATACACAATACATAAAAATGTAAACATTCAAAAAAAAAAGATATTTACGAAGAATACGGGAGGATACGAATTCATAACTTGTAACTAGATTTTATATATGTGGCCAAATTGTGATTTATTTTTAAAATCGTAATACGGAATAGCAGAAAACAAATATTTAGAAAAGTAGGATTACATACGTAATCGTCAATATTTTATTTTACTTCATGTAAATATGCACATAAAAATGAAAATAAAAGATATTTCAATATCAAAAAACTCAACGAACAGAGACTACGTCGATATTTAAGAATTACGGAAGTATCACATGCAGTTATACAAAATGCAATATAGTTATGACGTTAAGATACTTAGGAAACTTTTCTGTACATTAATGACGAGAAATACGACTTTACTAATCGCATGTACTAAAAGCACGTACTGATCGGCTAAAACGTCATGCATTTATATGAGTCAATTACTATTTAACTGTACAATCATAATTCAAACGGTATGTTTACGCATAATGTAATCAAATCATAGATAAAAATCTATTTCGCGAGTTTGTAGTCGCTAAAACCGCTTTTAAAGGAAGCACGGAGACCACAAGTCCGCAATAGCTGAACGTCAAATTCCTTATTTGGAGTTTGTACACGTGAATTTACGTCTTGGAGGGGCATACGATACCAAATTTAACAAGTAGAACTAGCATTATCGGTATTGTTTTTCCAGAACTTACGTCCTGAAATAACATTTTCTCATACCGAAGACGCATTTATTAAAAAATTTTGTGCGCATAGGTGTTTGCTGTTTTGTTGATACTTTGCAGGTTGATTCCACTTAACAAAGTTTATATACAATGCTTTGTTCGAGTTGATGTAAACAAACCATATCGATAGATTCAGAATTTTACTTCAAAAAGCACAGGGATTGACAAAGCACAGAGAACAATAACGGTTCATTTTTTAGTAGGATTCATTTAATATCCAGTCCCAATATTATTCAGAATTTCAAATGAGTGAGTAACTTCACTTGCAACATTAAATCCTTTCCGAACAAAAAATGCCATACAACACAAGTGTAATATTTCTAAAATTACCTTACACAGCCACAAATTAAAAAGGCGAACACAGTTACGCTGTCAATAGCCAAGATCGAAGTTCAATAGCCATTCGCCAAGAACAACATAAAATACCGAGTCTGAAGTAATGTTACGCAATATTATGAAACCATCCGTGTAAATCCTGAAATGGAGTAGCTTATCCGACAAAAATAGATCAATATAATTATGCATTTGCTTGTTGTTAGTTCGCACCACGCAAAGTTAAGAAATTAGACCGTTTTAACTCACGAATAAGACACTCGATTGAAGAAATATATTTTAAAATTTCACCAAACAATATTAAAATAAGTGCTTTTCCGAAAAAGTTGCGCAACAAACGAGAGTATTAACTGTGAATCAAAGCAGGGCGCCAACCAACGTTCAGCTATACGAGACGAGCGTCTGAATTACGACATAAATTTTAGAAATCGACGGGGCGTCGACTGCGAATATAGTTGTATAAAGTAAAATAAAATTATTTGGAAATCCAAAAATAGTTTTGATACAATTCATTCAAATCAATCAAACAAGACGATTCTATTCAATTATGGGTAATGGGCTTAAATGATTTCCACAGGGTGTTAAACTTTCCACATATTACTAGCTGTTATTGGAAGAGTGAAAAGTAACATAAAAGGCGATGACGACAAGACGAAGTTTTTAGGATCACTTCATCCATTAATAAGTCATACCTAATGCGAAGAGAAAATCATTAAAAAAATAAGCATGGGGAACGAGAATCAACGTCATGGTATTCAAATCGCCTTTCTCCAAACGATCTGCCCTGGTGCTTAGTCACAATAACATATCACATTTCTGCAGTAAAAATAAGATTAAAAGTATGTTGCAACCCCATGTAAAATAATACCAAACCACAAATATCTTTTCATTCCAGATCAGAACAATTGAACGTGAACAGCTCAGCCCCCACTTGGAAATATGAGGATGACAATTAAGTTACCTATTGCGTCATTACGCGCAAATTTCAAAAGTGTATTTCAAGTCGAAGTACAAATACTATCTAGTTGGAATAGGGAAACCCAGTGATATGAATCATGAAGTTATTGCATGAAAATTCCTAATGGACTCTGTGAAGTTGATTTGAGGTACACTTATATGCGGAAATTGAGAGATCACTTGAACTACGAAAACTAAACAAACATTGATACAATCCACGCGAGAAAAATTCAATGAAGTGGTGATTATAAATGATTTATGGTATACGTGTTAAAATGAAGAATACCAACTTTTCCGTAACGATAACAAAAAATTAGCTTGGACTAATAGAACCTAACTGAAAAAACTTTAAATGTTTGATCGTCACATCTGTACATATCATCGTGGTGCCGTACCTCTTTGTCCTGTGTATTGTACAAAAGTTTTATTTGTATATTTCATGTCTGTTGTCCTACTATAACGCAGCAGTCCTAAACTGCAGTTATACTTGTTGGGGTGCATGTCGCACATCTGTGTCTTAGGTCAGTAGGTTATTGAACATGTACCCCGTCTCTTTTATACCGTTTAACTATTATGCAGATACTGTTACATTTTTGAGGCAAATAAACATACATACATCTGACATAGATGCATGAAAAATAGCTCAAGCTATAAGTCTAATGGGAAACGTGATGCTTCACTGACTTCAGGTATCTTATTGAGGACAGCCAATTTGTAAACACTTGTCACCGAAAGTGCGGACTGAATAACCGCCGATAATGACTCCGATAGAGGTGTATAATAAATATTCCCAAGAGGCGGGCCCGTGAGGTTGTTTCGACTGACCCACGATATAATAAGATTTTTCAATATTTTAGTAATTTTTTAATAGGCTCGTGTATGTTTTGTGTTTTTGACGTGACTGTTTCAGCCATCTACATTCAATTATGTATAGGCTATATTTCCACCAGTTTTCCTTATTTCGCATGTATTAAGTCTTACGTTTGACGGACATCGATGTTTAGTTTTTTTTTTATTTCTCGCGGAACCGCACATTCCGAAAGTTAAGTGTTTGGTCATTCTTCTCGTCGTTATGAAAAAAAGGGAGCCAAATTTTTGCCCATGGCTCCTAGATTTGTCCTCCGTTTTTTTCAGTTCGTGTCGGTTTCATTATGAAAACTTGCCAAAGTCGTCAAGAGGTATATCAGTACGATAAGCCACATGAAAACATCCGCTGAAAAGCACCTTGGTGACTTTTGAGGCCATTATGACTGCCAAGAAAACGCGTGATCACGCTGGTGCAGCCAATTCTTTTTTTACTTTGCAGATGGCATCATGTAGCTTTTTTGTCTTGGAACAACACACCCATAAGCAAATTTGAAATACAATAAAAGTGTATTTACAAGAAAATATTACACTGCTGAAAAAGCACCATATTATGACACAATATAAAATAGTTCGGGTATAAAAATTGACATAATTATACTCACACAGCAAAATAATACCTCACTTCTTATTATAATCAATTAGGATGCCAGTAAATCAACTTAAACGATCTCTTAGAAGCAGAAACAAGTATTATGGTAATCGGTTGAGGGAAACGGGTAGGCTGTGAAGCCTTTGGCTCGATGAATCCAATAAAACCATGCTCACATCACTTTGATTACTCCTATCTACATTAATTAAAAAAGAAAAAATGACCATGACAAATAAAAAAAAAACATTACAAAATTTGCAAAATCTTTCATCAGTAAAAACAACCAAATGTAAAGATCAGGTAAATGAAAAGGAACTAGAACAAAGACAAAACATTTTGATATGAAAACATTATCACTATACACACCACTTTATAGAAACCATGATTATGGTGGATGCATGTATTTCGAAATGAATTTGATTGAAAAAATATTGAGCCATCTAACAAATGTTCAAACATATTAATAATTTAAATTCTTAGCAGGAATATCGCAGCTTTATAGGTTGAACAAATACAGTCAGTGATACAAGCTGAATCATAGTCAAAGCACCTTGTTTTGTTACAAAAGCTTTCCATTGGTGTGTAAACAAACCCATAGAACCTGATATCTTTTATTTAGATAAACACAGCATCTGCAGACAAAGTTCGAAAACTCACTACCATCCGCCAAACCGACCAGTACAGGAAAATATCATCAGATTCAGAAGTCCCATGATTCTAAAAAAATACTAAAAACGAAGTAGTCAAAAGTCAAAAGACAAGGTTTGGCAATTTTTAACACTTTGTAAAATATAGTCTATATTCATGATTCCAACTGGTCAGTTCACAATATTATTTCGTCAGGCAATGTTTTCATCGGATTGTTTCAACAAGTTTGGTGCATAAGCACTATCATCAACTTTATCTGATCTTGGTATCAGCAACTCTTTTTCACAGAAACCAGCTTTAGGATACTTTTTCACTTCAATCGAGTCCAATGCTTTTGACAATGTTTTCTTAACTCTGAGCATAGTGAGACGGGAAGCTGCATTTGAAGTCCACATTTCTTTCATCAATTTCACAATTATATTCATGTTCTGCAGTACAGGAAATAAGCAAAATAGGTAAGGAACTTTTTGCCGCCTGACACATTGTGTCAGTGAAGAACTACAATGAATTGAAATTCCAATTAAATATGCTGACCACAGTCAACACTGAGCATTGAAATATTGATTTTATACACATACCATATTATATTATATTTGACATGAACATTAAAATACATATTTAAAAAATATGCCAATATAACCTATACTGCTTGAACCTGGTACCCTAATTGTAAAAAAACTGTAATATAGTCGTTACAATTAAATCACTACAACCTAGATTGGATTAATTTTTACTGGTATTTTATAACCTCACCTGACCTTACCTTTTGATGGCGCTGTTTCCAGGAAATATTCTAACTATTTCCAATCTCAGTCTCAAAAAAGGTGAAATCTGCTCTGCCATGCGAACTAACTAATGAAAGATATTCCCAACTAATGAAAGATATAAATTCAAATCTCCCTATGCAATGCTTCTGTCTCACCTCTTTTAGTGCAACACTCTCTGATCTTCCATTCTCATGCAAATCAACTAATGTGCTCACTAATTTGTTTAGCTGGGTATTATATTAAATAAGATAAGTTTTCTCAGGCATGGACTAATGAATTTTATTTGGTGTTGAAACATAAGAAGTATATGAATAATTCGTAGTTGTGAACACTAACAGCCACACAGCTGTGTAGTCCCATCTAAGTAGCTTTTCCTAGATTTTTCAATCTTACTTGTATAAATTGAATTTATTATTTTTCTTGTATAAATTTTACTGGCAGTAGTTAAAATCTATTATATTTTAGTAGCTTTCATTGTAAAATTGTGCTGATATTTTGCATGATTTGGTTATATTTCTACTCATCAGGTTTACATCTCTGCGTATAATGATATATTTCAACCAAGCTCATTATCTCTATACTTGGTTGATCTGATGTTTTTTTGTGAAGTTCTTTCATGCTATTTAATAATCTCACCGAAAATTCACTTAAATAATATATTGCTTGCTTCCAACTTTAAATCATATGATAATAAACTCCTAAATGATCGCTATACTGTAGCTTTCTACATAATCTTAAATTTGAATCTGAAGAATTCAAGTACGCATTGTGTACTTATATTACTGATTTGAAATAAGAAATATGTTTGATTTTCAAATAGAATATGTATGAGACAGCACTTTGAATTTTAATTAAGTTATGAAAAACATACTCGTTTATATTCACAATTGCCACATACCTGGTCAGTCTGCCATCTATTAGGTATAACTGGCCTGTGGTTACAGTCACATACAATCTTTCGCATCTCTTCAAAGCTTGGATCATGCCCAACTACATCATGGAAAGGTGGTTTGTATTCCTCAGCAATACCTACAAAATCAATAAGACCGTGTCATTTTTATTTACAAAATAATATTATGCAACAATTCAAATATTTCAAAGTGGTATGTTAATTAAAAGGCTCCGAAATTTAAAACCTACCTCCGATAAGACCACGCCTACAAACTTCCCACAAAACAAGGCTGAAAGCATAAACATCGGCTTGGCGAAAACTATCGAAATTTTTCACATTTAGTGTTTCATCAAGAACTTCCGGAGCCATGTAGCGCTTCGTTCCAACCCGATAGTTGTTCTTACATATATCAACTGAATTATCATCCTTCAATAACACTGCAAGGCCTACGCACAAAACAAAAATGTTGAGTTCATTGTTCAAACAATACCGTGTCTTCATTAGTTTATTAAAATTGTTAGTTTATAAAATTCAAAAATTATTATTTAGTCCATTAAAATCCCTGCTTTTCTTATTCTTCATAAAAAAATAAATTCTTATATTTCGATTCTCTTCCTAAACTCATTTGTATTACATTATCATGCTATGAAAAAGAAACAGATAAATTCAATTACCCAAAGGGGCACACTTTAAGAATCAAACAATGGGCATAAAATATAAAACAAAGGTATATACCAAGATCAGCAATACAGCTAGTCAAATCGGTTTTAACAAGAATGTTTTTAGTCTTCACATCTCGGTGAGCAATTGGTGGTTTTCCCTGGAGAAGAAATGAATAAGTGTGAGCATCCAAAGCAAATGTATCATATGTGAACTTTGATTTGGGGCTTTATTGGGGACAAATCTATTCCATTACTGTATTTGGAAAACAATTAGTTTTCAAATGATCACAATACAAAAGTTGGCTATCAGAAGTACCAAGCTGAAATGGGAACTGTTACAATATTCAATCCTTCAGAATGACGTTAGACTGCTGGTTGTTACCAGTGTGTATTGCATACACTGTAAATGCTTAATACACGAAAGAGTTCAAAACTTGAAAAAAAATCCTATTCCTATCTTTAGTAACTGCTGGCCATGCATGGAAAATCTACAGGCAGCAAAGGATATATTCATTCATTCACTCACTTTAACACCAGTGATGTCACTATGCAGATGAGAAAGACCCAGGGCTGCAGTCTTGCACAAGTTAATCATTGTTCTTTGATCAAGTGTAGCTCTTTGTAAATATTCATATAAAGAACCATATGGATGATATGAACAAATAAGCCACAACTGTAAAATATATCAACAGACGGTGTTATTAAAAATTAACTAAAATTTATGTATAAGTCTTATCAATTTACCAAGTAAAATTCACATCATTTCTATCATTACAATCATTAATAATTTCAGAATAATTACAACAAGCAGGTAGAATGAACCAAATCTTCATATTATATTAACCGGCATATGCAAGTATGCTGTAAAGTTTCATGAAGTGGTAAAACTATGGGTTACTTCGGATGCTACATAGTCTAGCAAATCAAACAAGATCCTAATGCCTAATTTTACTCATAAAATTGCTACATCAGAAATATTGAATATGGTTCATGTCATGACTGAGTCTAAATATAAAATTAGGTTGTTATTACATTTTAAACAGGAAATTAGTGGGAGAATTCTATAATATCAATCTTATCTAGCCTATCTATCTATCTCCAAAATATGTGTGACATGCAAAATAAAGATAATTTATTCCGAACAATTTTGAGGCTTATTTCACAATAAATAATAAAGTATCATATTATTGGTGAATGTGTTTTTGTAAAATAACGTGAACGAAATATTGATATGTAATACTATAGTCGTTCAACAATCACCTTGTGTGTTAAATTGTTTTTTTTTACTGAATACGCCCAACAACACCCGCTTCCTTATCTATTTCATATCTATTTACACCTGTGATAGAATCTTAAACTGTGTCGAGTATCAATGGCACTTCTCCTTTGTTTTATTTTGAAACTAACATGAAACAAATTCCTAACTTCGTGAACATAGTACATAAATTGTAATCAATTCACTCTCAGAGTAAGTTTTAATATGTTAAGAAGAAATGCATGACTGCAAACTATTTTGCATGATAAAATAGCATGATAAAACTTATTAATAAACACCTAAAATATAAAATATTTTGATACCAGCTGCTCATTTTGTCTGATACAGTTTGTTTCAGAGATATATCATCATTAACATCAAATGAAGATCACAGTATCCAATCCCATAGCTATACGCTTTTTTATGAATTATGAATTCAAATACTGTTTGTCTGAGAATCTCCAACAAGTTACAGCTGAAGCTAGATTTCTTCATAATGCTATATAACAGGGATGGCGAACCACTGACCCGCGGGTCACAAAGTGACCCACCGCACTGTTTCGGTGACCCTTCATGGTACGAATTGAATAAAAACATACTATCATATTAGTGATAAAAACTGATAAAACCGGCTATAAT
The DNA here is from genome assembly GCF_964204865.1 of Styela clava. Lineage (NCBI taxonomy): Eukaryota > Metazoa > Chordata > Ascidiacea > Stolidobranchia > Styelidae > Styela > Styela clava. The sequence goes on from NC_135252.1 coordinate 8,084,296, forward strand.
TAAATTCACCAATAAATAAACTATTATAATGTACCATCAGTTGGGCAGCCAGAGAAGCGATAGCTTAAATTCAAATTTTAGTTTTCGCGTCGATATGATAATTTTCAAAACTCCCAATCTTGGACGCACGTCTGCACCCGTATACCGTTATGCAGCTATTGGCTGTGACATCGTTTATGACATAATAATACGATTGATTTGTTTATATTTGCCACAGCGTTCCATTTCGGAAGTGTAAAACCAAAAGGCAGACTGCAGATTGTTTCGGGGGGAAATACGAGAGCTAGATGCTACTTTGCATTTTATTGGTATCTCGCCTAAAATGCCGTTGGGAAACAAAATCTTTAGACTTAAATAAAATAAAGGCCTAAAAATATGAAATAACAATGGGACAGTGTGGAAGTGCCTTGATGTGGCTGAAAGCTGATCGAAAAATATAAATCTGTCAGAGTGGAATTTCCTCCAAACTCTTTGAAACCGTAAAATAATGATCCTGAACGTTTTTTGGTAATTCATATGCGTGTTTTAGTACACGAATTTCATAGAAATCGAGTGCCATACAGAGTCTAGTAGCAGTAGGCTTGGTAGAATTGTGGCATAAAAAAGCCCAAAACTACACAACACCAACTGAAGCAAGCTGATGCAGCAGCAAGTTTCGTATATATACAAACATTGATTGAATATCTGTGACCCAAACTCTTCCGTTTCGTGGTAAAAATATAATATTTGACCCATTCATTGAAAAAGGTTCGCCATCCCTGCTATATAACAATACTATGCTAATGAAGATTTTTTATAGAAATATTTCTTTGAAAGTTTGCTCAAAAAGTCAAGTCAAGCCGATAAGTAGATGCAGCTTTATTGCTGATGTACGAGTGTAAGCATTATCTAAGCTCAGAAAATTACCTCTGTGCACGAATTTCTTGACAATCGATCGGAAGCATAATAACACAATACATTAGCATGACGTAACATGACTGTGTTGTAAATGTCTGTTTCTCTGTTGAATGATTCTTCATCTCGAGATGAGAAGATTTTTACTGCAACTGATTCTCCTTGATAAATACCTCGCCATACTTCACCATATCGTCCTTTACCTATGACATACATATAAAGTGATAAGGAAATCATGATTGACATAACAAACCTTTATTTGAAAGATATTATTGCATCATATCGGTAGATTAGTGTATTTAAATACACTAAGTTCATTCAATACATTCATTTATTAGATTTCGATTGATCAGGTCAGAAAAACCATGTACAAATTTGATTTTGCTCAAATAATGTACCGGTAATAACTTGAATTATCTTGAAATATTTAATACAGATTTATCAGGACAAGATAACAGATAATTATTGATTTTCTCAGTAAATACAGATCCGGGGCCCGAATAGGCATATTCACTTCAATGAATTCAATCAATGAAATACCTGGTCAAGCCAAACAAATGAGTTATCTAAATATTTTCTGTTAAATAAACATAAATTATTGCAACGGATGCTACGTCTGAAAAGCAGTATTTATGAATAAAATTCAAATTATATTAGATATATAAAGAAGGATGTCCAATATATTTGAGAAATATTCTCTTGTCGATGTGATGATTTGAATAAAAATTGTTTTCAATCATTTCACATACCTATCCGATCTGCTAAATGTATCTGTCTAGCAACTGTTCTGTGAACTAAAAACGGCAAGCCAGATCCACTTCCAGAGGAACTTGGGGACGTCATCATATTCTAATTAAAGAAAACCATAGCCTTTTAATAAAATAAACATTCTAGAATAAAAAGTAACTTTTAACAGATTGAACATACAAACATGACATAAAAGAAACATTTAGAATTTTATTTGCTTAGACTTATAGAAAGATAATTTTGATAAAAGATGTTGAAAAAATACAATAACATGAAAACGTTTGTTCATTTAGTGTTGCCCATTCTTTGAGTATATCATGATGAAATTATATCAATATTTATAAATGTTTTAGTTATATACGGTACCTTTTTTATTGATACATGCAATTCAGGTTCAGCATTAAATTATGGTATACCGCCATTCACAGACATCTTCCAAAATGTATATATTAAGTAAATAACAAAAATCTATAAACGCTTATAATTATAACATTATTCAAGAGTAACAATTATCAAAAGTGTGGAAAGAAGCCGAATAACTATAGTAACGTCCACACATTCATCCATATTATAATGGTAACTTCAAAGTTTTATGGTAGTACCCAAAGAGTGCTTTCTCCGACAGCTTGAACGTGGAGACCACCTTCAAAATGGCGGGATTTCATAGGTCTTTCTTCAAGTTTCTGAAAAATAAGTGGAAGAGTGTATATATTATGCTATAACAAAAACTTGAATAGTTCAATCTTTATATTTGATTGTTGTAAAAGATTGTGCAACTTAGAAATCAAATATGCTGAAGAATACTTTTAATACCATTACCACTACAATTCAATTCACAGACGAAGAATGAGAAATGATAAAATAAAGATTACTAATGGTAAACCTTAACACAATAAAACGCAGTATATATAAATTCATAACCCATAAGCACAAAATAACATATATTCAGATTTCAGAGAGAGAATTATCATTAGCTATTGACCTGCATCCTTTTTCTATGATTCTTCCAGCAGATGAAAACAGCAATGAAGCTGATGACCAAGGGAAACAGAACACCCAGTGGAATCAAAACTGAGATCGACACTTTTGAGTTGCTATCATTTGGCACAACTGAAAATAAGGTAATTGATTTTGAGACACTCCCATATATATTGAAACAAACAGCATGAAGCTCCGCAACAAAATAAAGAATCTATTAAGCAGAACTAATGCGTTGAATTGATCAGGGATGTCAAAAACAAATGGAATATACTTAATACATTAGATATAATTCTTACATTAAAATGATTTAGAACAGTGCTCTTCAACCGAGTATACAGTATACCCAAGTGTGTGTATAAGTATACAGGACCATAAGTTGGGTATACAATTGTGTATACGAAGGGTGTACACAGCAATTCCATAAATGTCACGGAGTGACATTTCACACATTTAATCAATTTTACTAGATCAAGGATTCAAGGTCTTGGTGGTTGCTATTTTTAGAATGCCAATTGGTAGCAGTAACACTGATGTATTTACCTTAATTCACTTTTCACTTTCAACCAAATATTTTTCAAACGACGAGACAAAACAAGTGATGTCACAGAGTGACAAAAAGTTGAATGCATAAAATGACTGCAATATATCAACCAAATTTCGTCAAAAGCTTCATGACTAGGGCTGGGAATGGTCAACCGGTTAACCGATTTCAGATGGTTAACGGTTACGATTTATTTTAACTGTTAACTGACATCTCAGGTACAAATCATCTTCATACCGTACAATTTCCTCGAATATGATTACGTTATCGCAAATTTATCTCTTGTGGCATTTAATTCAAAAGAATATTACTAACTGTGTGGGCAAGGACTCAATAAATGTGAAAAATAATGCAAGTACCAAGATTGCTGATTATGGAAAATTGACAATGATGAATTCAGAATCAGCTTTATAAGCATTGTGACATAACAAGCTGAAATTTAAAATTATTACGTCAAATGTTACGCATCGGTTAACCGGTTAATTTTACCCGGTTAACGGTTAAAGTGTTTTTTCTGAAATTCCCAGCCCTATTCATGACATAACAATTATAATAACTTGTTTCAGTATTCTAGAGATATTAATCTCTACATTTATACAAAATTTATTGTACAACAAACATTTTTCAGAAAGCAGCGTAATTATACGGCCAAACTAGTCGCATGTCACTCCGTGACGTCACGGAGTGACAAAAATTCCTTATCATTAAAATGGTATTAAGAATGTTGAACAATTAGTTGTATTAGGTCAAAATTGGTTATTTGTTTGAAATTACAAAATATTTGAACAAAAGATTGGGAAAAATGATATTTTTTTGTCGTTCTGCTTGTGTCTCCCTCATATTAATATGCTAAACGAGTGCACTAACTTTAATAATCTATATAGTTAAGTAAAAGGCTATGTTGCACAGACAACATCAAACAGACATAACTATTCCACTCCTATATATTTGAAATCTTATTGCAGTGACTTGACAAAGAATGGACAATTCAAAATACAGAATCTGGAGGATTCGTTAATGCAATTCAGTTTAAGAATCTTTGCACCATGCAACGTTTTTTGTTATTTGGATATCTAATTTATTAACCATAGAAAAGCATTTTTTTTGCGTTGAAGTCTCTCTTGTTAGGTAGTACTTGCATCTGCTTGCAAAGCACACATAGAAGCAGTAGGCCCCAAACACAGTTTTCTTAGTCTGCATATTCAGAACAAGAAGACAGTGATAAATATGTCCCTGCGAAAACTCGTTATTGCATCATTTTTGCTTTTTCCAGCTTTATGATATAGTTGGCACGTAAAAATAATTATTGGTGACAATGAGTCACGCACTGGTGTTTTCTAATTGGAAGTATCTTCAATTTTTGACAAACACATCATATTTCTTTTACATTTCATGATTTTTCGCATCCTATGAGTTAACCCGATAAATGGATATAAACCAAAATCTAGATGCCGATGTTATAACTTGAGATTTAATATTGTTTGTGAATTATTTGAATTCACTTACGCCTTTTACAAAAATGTCGAATTATATTGCAAAACAATGCATTTTGCCATATTTATTCTGCCATTCCAACAATTTACATATTTTTTAAATAAGTTCGTTCATATTGTTCAAAACCGGCACATGTTAGGTCAAATATTTTGGTCATCGATAGTTTTAAAAAAGTTGCCATTGCCATTCAATCATGTCATTCAAGTTTCATTGTGGGTAAGATCCAGAGTAAGTAGAAGGCAAAGCAGAAGAATTTGCAGTTCAGACCCAATATTATAGTACTTCGCGTACAGAAAAATAATATTTTCAAAAAATGGCATACTTATGTCACTCCGTGAGGCCACGGAGTGACGAGATCTCTTGAAGTGCTGTGAAAAAACAACAAGCAACTATCAACTGCCAAATTGGTAAATTATTGGGCCCTACCCCCAAACGTCTCAGTTTTTGAGGCAAATAGTTATTGAAATATATCAGATAATTGAAATAAAGTTGAAAAATTGTCACGGAGTGACAACACAAGGCAAATTCCCATCAGCTCTGTTTAGCCCAGTGTTGCCAATAGTGCACAGTGCAATATTTATATTAAGCACAGATATCAGAGGTAAAACTTAACACATACTTTGGTTGAACAAATACATTTTAAGGTAACATAAATAGCATGAGAGTTTATGTTACAAAACTGAAGAAAATTAGGCAGAAAATCATCAATTATTCCGCTAAAGTAAAAACAATTATTTTGAGCCGTAAATGTACCTTCTAATGCGATTTTAAAAACTTCAAGATATGTCCTACACTTTCTGCAGTTCAATATTTCAATTAGGCAAGATATAATTTTTGCCTAACTTTCAACTAATTTATGGAATTGCTGTACATCACAAATTATATAAATAATGCGGTCAAGTGTCAGGGTTGGTTATTTCGGCTGCCATGCACTTCGTTAGATTTATGTTGAACATTATTCCAGTTGACGTCAAGACCGTCAGTCAAATTTATAACTTGCAGACACTAGCCTATTAGATTGCATGATGATATTGCAGTACAATATGTGCTTAAAATTTAATGTTTATTTAAGCTTTAAATAAACATTGGTATTTGTAAGGTATCAAAGTTCTTGAAATATTGTAAAAGGTATACTACAATTAAAAAGGTTGAAGAACACTGATTTAGAATATCTTCATTATAATACTTGAAATAATATTACCAGTATCCTAATTGCAGTAAAAATATAGTTACCTCAAATTGAATTTTGATTTATTTTTATGAGGGTTTAACATGCTTTTTCACACATATTCTTACTGGTATATTATTGGTCAAAAGGATGCGGTTGAAATTAAATTTTTAGCACAAGTTGTTTCTTCAACTCCATACATAAAACAGAACCCCTCTTTGAAGTCAGAATTACTCATCAGAAAGCATGGTTTTCATTTCAGTTGGCATTGATTGAATTACTAATGACATCTTCAATATACAAACTGATTTATTCCAGATAAATTTTTAACAAAACTTCCAAAATTCCAAAGTCATGAATTTAGATCCAAAAATAAACCAAATTTTAGAAGTATTTTATTAATTACATATTATCTGGCATTGAAATAATATTAGAAACAAATATGCATCAAATTATATTGCAATAAGTGAGGTACATGTTATTCTAGAATACTTCACTTACGGTAAGTTTATTAATAGACTTTACAATTCATTTAATTCAAGATTTAACTTTAATAGATTTCTTACTGTTATAATCAATTTTGGCATTTGACAACTTGTATCAAGAACAAGTAATAGATCCAACATTTATTGGGTAAGAATTCAACTATCTTTGTTCATCGATCTGAGTTGAGAAATTCGACCTTTGCTGTATCTAATATTGCTATGAAATGTGCAACTATTCAACAAAAACCACACATATTCCTGACTATGTGTACATCCTTTCGATAGCAAATTATGAAATATCAACACTGCCAATAGGAAGTCATATCGGTTCCAAACAACATCAATGACCCATGCAACATTCACAAAAAAGCAGTAATGTCGTCAGCGGCAGACATTCAGTTCCCGAAACATGTTCGTGATAAAATAATAATAATAATGTTCAGGGAAGCCCTGCTACTTGACAAAGTGTTTTTCAAAAATGAGGCTGATGTATGAAAATGTACATTATTAATTGCAAAGCATAAATTTGAAATATCAAATTAGATAGCATATTATAAAAAATTCTCACAAAATTAATAACATTTATGAAGATAATAAGTATTCAAAATATATCTTAAATCACTACCTACCATCAGTCACTGTCAAAACTGGATCAATGTCTTTATTGCACATATTTGTGTCGCAACACTGCATGTTTAGTTCATCGTTTTGTGACAACTTGCACATCATAAAAGCAGGAGATTCATAATTCAAACAGCCCTTCTGGATGACACTCCTGAAATAATGTTCAATAGGCTACTTAGATTATGATAATTTGATGATCTTGTTAAAAAGTAAAAACATATTTAATAAGCACTGATTGAGTATCACATAGAATGCAATATTAAAGTATTACTTGGTTACAGATGAAAGAAAAAAATGAACATGATACAGATATCAAACTAACAAGATATTAAAAAGACGTCATGAGTCGGGAACCATTAATATTAAAATTGATTCTATCTAACTAAAATCCAAAGTAATTAAATTCATAATAAATCGATTAAAAAAAAAAATAATTAGAATAAGATATAAAACTGAATCATAAGCAGGCAAATAATAACAAAATAGTCTCATAACTAAATTTTTCAGTCATATTGTTATTGCACCTCTAAGAATTGATATTCATAGAATTTGATATAATGTGAATACAATATTAAATAAACTAATTTAAATGTCCGGGGACAAAATATAAAACCCTTAATCTCAAATTCAGGAGATGGCTGAGCTTTTGTGCAGAAATATACATCCTTAATAATGGTTTTGACAAATATGTGAACAAACAGAAAATACAAAACATTAAAATGCAAGCTAGTCGAAAATGAATTCCATGTTCATTAGCAATTATTGTTACCAGCCTTTTTCACAAATAAGCTTCCTGTCAATAAATTAAACATGACCTACAACTACCTACCCTTCTCCATTCTCAGATCGGCCAACAACTGAGAAACAACTATAGAAAGCAATACAGATATCTTTTCCACCACAATCACTTGGATACTCGCTCTGACACACACATTCAATTCTTTTCATTTTCGTTGTTACTTCGTATTCGGTCATATTGGTGGTATTCTGCACATAAAAATGAAGTTATTTAAAAAAGGAGGAATGTGTACGTATACAAGAGAGCACATTAAAATGTGAAACAACTAATATGGAGTCTAATCAAATTTTAAAATCTGAGATGATGATGATATTCTGCCAGCACAATGGGATCCTGTGACTGTGCAACTTGGCAATGTACCCCATCTGTCAATGGGACAATATCTAAATAGAAATATTTAAAAAGAAGACCTACCTCATGTGTGATAACATTTGCAGTTGTGACAGACTTATTAAAAGGTGATGTCTTAGTCGATTCCAGCTGTGTTACATTGTCCACTGCATGCAAATATAAAAAAACAATTGTAGTAAGACTGGTTCCTGAATTTTTTTTTATCAACAAATCACAAAAATTATAAGTACAGATAACAAGGAAAGATTATAGGGACAATCATTGAGCATTCAACCACCTGGAGAAAATGGAGATATCATACAGTCATAAGTGCTTTTCATGACAAATTGTTCCAGAAGCACATTAGCAATTGGTTATCTAGACATTACAAGTTGCTCTTTACCAATTAGTTAGCTAATTACATCTTTAGTTGATTCTATTTGGTTTTCCGAAATTCAATTTAACGATCAATTGCCTGATTTTCAAATGACCATCCATTCATTAATCATTAATTTGAGAATTTTTCAATAAGCTTTTATTTTGTTGCTGTCATGTTCTTTAGCCCTTCTTAAATTTAGAGTCAAATAGAATTCAAGATTAAGTTAGTTGAGAGAGTACTTGTAAGATATATAAAGAAATCATACAATAATCGAATCCTACCTTGAAGCATCTCTACTGTTCCAATGAAAGCACAAACAAAAACAATTTGAGGTAAGAAATGAAGACATTGTTTTAGCGACATTGTGAAGAGAGTGACAATAAAAAATTTTCTTGGAAACTTTATTGAAACATAGTTGTTGTGACAGACATAAAAGGCATTCGCAAAGTTTACAGTAATTCACATAGCATTATATTATTCGAAACTGCAACAAAAAGCATCATATCAAATGGAAGAATAACAGTTGGTTTCAAAATAAATATTACTTAACTAGATGCTATACAAGCAATAAACTAGTTCTGTTATTGCTCTTATTCCCAAGTTAAATTCAAATAAACTTGACAACACAAAACGCTGAAATATGTAAGTGGATTTGGCCAAGTCTGCAAATTGTTTCCAACTTTCTCTCAAGATAAATAGGCCAGACTTATCTCATTCTACTGTTTCACTGTTCTATCCAACAGTCCAATGAATGATGACAATTCAGCGTAAGATTTTTATCAATTTGAATCGTTAATACCAAATGTCTGAATTCAAACTGAAGTTTTTGACACTCCAGTCCGCCAGTCCAGGGCGCCATTTAGGTCACAAGACTTCTTAACTTCAAGCAATTTGTCTCAAATCATCCCACTGTTATATGTTAATTTTATCTCCATTCAGGCATCAGTCAAAAAATATATGCTGCATCAAGTCTGAATCAGTTACTGGTATCAGCCATGTATCAAATAGGCTATGGTACTGGTACCGTACACTGTCAGACTTCGTGAATAAAGTGAGCAAAAAGAGGTAACTTAAACTAAAAATACCATATTTCAAGGTGGCAACGACACCCATGATTACGACTATGAAGTAATTTATAATAGCATAAAAAACGTCAAAGTACCATACCGGTATGGCTTTATGATACCGTACCGGTACCGGTACTGTATATATACGGTACGGTACCGACATACGGAAATGATAACGGTAAAATCATGGGCCTAAATAGAAAACTTCGGTAACGTAATCCATAGTAACGTTACGCCTTCATTGCTGGTGTCATGCTTTCATTGTTCATTTCTGTGTTCTCAAATACCACTCAGCAAATCGCTTCCCTAAAATTAGACTATCGGTAGCGCACTTTTATCGCAAATACCGAATTTACCGAACATTCAGACATTCAGCTTATCGGTACAGGATATCGCACCTTTTCTGTGCGATTTTTACTGAACTATGGCCTCCGGAGAGAGAGAGAGAAAAAGATATTTATTTTTGTCAGGCAAAAAAGAAATTAAAAAGATCAAATCAATACCCAAAACATATTAGAGGAGTATATCATATCAGTCAGAGGATGGTGGGAGCGATACGACATCACAGGTGGCTCTCGTCCGGTTACCACTTACCAGTCCATGTCGAGTATAGGAATAGTTGGCCGCCAGTGGTACTGCTAACGTGCGCGAACCACCGGTGGGGAGGCGGTGAGGAGTCGTCTCGCACACACCCCAAATTAGACCGTACCAGTACCAGCTAACCGCGGAAACGTGGATTTCAAGGGTCTAAACAGAGTTTCAACCTACAAAAAAGCTATAAATGATACAGAAAAATGCCTTATTTTACATTTCACATGCGTCACCCCCAGTGCTTCCAACGTATGTCAAGAGTAAAAAAAAACGAGAAAGATTAAAGAGAAGGAAATTTTAAAGACTTGAAATATCCACTGCTAACCCCTACCCTTCGTGGGGGTATCAGATACATTTTTTACATTGGTCTAATTCTGGGTTCCTGCACATATAACCATAGAAGTATGTAATTCCTCAGCTTACCATATAAATAGAAAGTTCATACCCTAAGACTGGTCACAAGCTTCAAGTCAAGTACGAGAGGAGCAATGCCTGAATTAGCAGAATATATAAATAGGCTTACCATAAGTCCCGCTTTTCAGCGTTTTGTCCCGCCGTCCCGATAAGTCAGCCAAAAGTCCCGCTTTTCCAGCGTAATACGCAAACATGTTCTCGTTACTGTTGTTTCTGTGTAGCGCAGCGCTAGCCTACATACTGAAGGTGAATGCGTTCGTTTCCCGCTGATTCCCATTGATGGCAGACGTATCGCATGTAAAACCCATATTAATTTGTCTAAATTCGAATTATTTGTAGCGGTATCGGTAAGGTCAATTCCTTGCTATTTTTCGAACTGAACCCGATATTTGGACAGAGAATATGCGCGTGAAATTTCAATAACAATATGGTCAATAAAGGCAGCTTTAAATGTAACAATGTAGGCCTATGTAGTAAAATCGGAAAATGTGAAGTTACAAAATCACAGCTAATGGGTCGTTGTCTTTCGAGGCGTCCCGATTTGAAGTCACAAAAATATGGTAACCCTATATATAAACAGTATCTAATTTAATTACCTTCATTAGCACTGGAGTAAAATTACTTTCCAGTCATTTTTCTGCCCATAGCTACAAAATAACATAAATGTGGTATCTTTTAATTCAATAAAAAAATTACAAACAAAGAAAAATGGAGCATCAGAAAAATAGTTAATATTAGACCCCAGTGGGAAATGCCTACCCATTGAATAAGATAGATATAGCATGGCACCGACGCTTGGTGAATGTTCTGTTAAGTTTATAAATGGTTCTCGATCTGGGAAAAAGCACACAAACACAAAACAAGTATGATGAAGTAAATATATAGCAGCAAGTAAAAGATGAACCTTAACAAACCTATTCCGATACATTTTTGTTTGAACAAACAAAAATTACCCTCAGTGATTTGATATAGGACTTCAATCATAGCTATTACTTCTGAAGTGAAAGTTCGTACAATACACAATCTTTAAATACACTTGGATATTCCAAAGAAATACAAATACATCCCTAGTAATAAGGTCATATTATAAATAATAAAAAAAGCATCACATTATTTTATAACAATATGGTATTGTAATTGATTAACATCTATTGAACATCAAAGAACTTTAAATAATTCAAACCTAACAGTCGTGTTTAGAAATGGTCTAATTTGGCAAAGTGTTAGAGACCACTAGAAAAGTCTCCAAACAATGTTTTGAATATAAAAAATTAATATTATACGAAAACAATACTTTCTCCCAGCCAACAAGGCAAGTTCCCCCAAGGCAGATCAACTACCAATATCACAGTAATTGGGAACAAAAAAACTTTTATACTAATATTGAGTATTGAAAAAACATTGTTTCGACACAAAAACTAGTAAGTAAACATCAAACAAAGATATGTATGATAAACAATCACGGAACAATCAGCAAAATTCCAACATGTTAGCCACTCAAATCAGTCAGAAAAGCTAGACTAAATTTCATGGTAGATATTAAGATTGGAGAACATCGACGGTCAACGATAATTCTATGTAAATCAATAATTGTTACCAGTAATCACATGTTTTGACCAATAAATTCTTAACACCATTACACACAAGTATGAACAATCCAGGGTATGCATTGAAAAAAAAACAGCTGAACCCCGATAAACAACCTTCAGAACATTGAAATTTTCATATCGTTTGCAAATTCAAAAAGACTGGCACAACTGAATCGTAGCATAAAATTGATTGTAAAGTATTGGATTCTGACAAGTGTGGGATAAAATCTACTATGGAAAGTATGGTTATATTCATTGTTTCTTCTATATCAATACCCGTCGAAGATCAGAATATTACGATTGATATATTACTTCATCTTTCAAATTATATCAGGAAAAGGAAACCTTTGGCAAGGGGACCAGCTGACACACAATTTTCTTTCTGTTTTACACATTGCATACAAATCTTCTTGATAACAGAAGTGCAACAATGGGCCATCAGGACTAATTTCCTTCCTTTGTCGTAGCTCTATAGCAACACCAATGGATTCATTCATAATCAAAATTATATTCCTGCCACAGCAAACTGACATTGTGAATATTTCATACATTCGCTGAGATTTCCAATATCATGTAAATGGAGCAACTGTTGTCGACTTCTCCAAATCTTTTATTTGCTGACGAATATACAACACCCTGAAAAGGGGGAAACGTATTACCAGAAAATGGAGTGATTGCGTTTCAATAAAAATGCAACATTGAATTGAAATATTAATTCACACATCATTTATTGGAATGTGAAGATGCTAAAAAATAACCAATTTTCTATCAATGATCTTGAATAGCAGCAAACATGCTGTATACTTTTACACACAAGTGAGGACATGAGAAGATTTTACAATCATTGGTTCAACTGCACATTCGTATAGTTGTGGTTGTCAGTTTTTAGTGAGTTTGAAGATAGGGCACTTTTATCAAACTTTTTAAGAAAAGCAACATACCTTTGTTCATGAAGAGTAGAGTGAATTTCAGCGGATCGGACTTGTGATCGCGCCATTTTCATAGAAGCACTTAGTTGGGATGTGTGAGAAACGACAAACTGATGATTTTCATCACATAACCTGGTGGACTGCAATAATATTTGAGTGATAAGTATTATAGTGGCTAAAATTAAATTATCTACTACCGGTATTTCCAACATACTCTGAAAATTTGGAATACGAATAATACCAATTGAAACAATAATACCTATCTGGGACCATGCCTATCAGGATTTTGCAATACAGAAAGAGAAATGAAGCGAATTTAAAGTACCGTAATTCTATTTAAAGCCTAATATTTTTAAAAAAAAGTGAAGTTTCAATACTTCAAAATGAAAAATGCTTGGACCTCATCATTGAATCATCCTTACTCACTCGTAAAATCACGAATTTACAATATATGATACATTTAAATGCATTCAATTGTTTAGGACATCCCTGCATTAGAGTGACTTAAAAATTGAAATGTAGAAATAAACCTACAAGATACAAATTGAAATTGATGCCTGATCAAATTTATAATTATTCCTAAATTACTCTGTTACCTGTCTCTCCAACTGATCTGCAGGCCAACCTTGTACATGCAATACATGACGCTCATCCAGTAATCCTCCGAGATCATTTAAAACTTTTTCTGTGCTTTGTGAAACCAAAGTTGAATTGCTGAAACAGAAAGGTAATCATTCATATGTAAAAAGGTTGAAATGAATTATAAATAAACATCAAGCTTGAAGTAGAATGGATTCAAGCAAACTTAAACAAGCAATGTATCATCCATATGTGAAGAGTTATGGATGAGTACGAAAGTAATAGAATGGAAATTTTGATACATGGACTCATGCTCCGTAAAAAACAACACTAAATAAGAAACTAACATATTTATGGTATCAAACTTTTGTAATCGATTTGATGTATTGAATATCCATGCAATATAGTGATTACAACCTAAATCTGTTTAAAACCAAAAATCTAGAAATATTTTTATAGTTAGTTGTTACCTTATGTGATCATCTATTGGATTAGAAGGTCGAACACGCTTTGGAGGAGGTTCTTCCTCTTTCGTGACTTCAGTTTCAACTGGTTGTACCTCTTCAGTTGTTGTACCTATAATATATGAGTACTAACTTGAAGCAATTCCACTGCAAGTAATGCATTAATTAAGTCAGAAGGAGTCATACGACAATAAAATAAAAATATCTCAAAACCTAGAAATTATATACAGGTCGCCTATTACATGGGTGTGCAACCTTTATCACAGGAGGGCGAACTACAAATAACTGGGTGAATCGGCGGGCTGCACCTTAATTTAAGATTGCCTTTCTAGTAGTAGCAGTCATAAAAAATTGTTTCTTTTTTTTATTGATCTTACGACATTACTAGGGGTCCTTGGAGAAATGAGGCACAGCGTATAGAAATGACCGAGGAATTTATTTAAAACAGAATCAAAAATTATTGATACTTGTACTGAGGTATGGATGCTTATATCTATATAGTTCTGTATTTTAGCATCATCACGATTAATTTCCATTTTCAATATTCTAAGAACAACTAACTATTTTAAAACAAAATCTTACTATATGCCAAATTCCCGAATTCAAATGTTATAGGGAAAACAGTAATTTCATTCTCAATATAAACACATTTCAATGACATATTAATGCCATATTGAGTTCAATTTCAGGTAGGGCCTACTAGGTTTATATTACCACCAAAAGGCAGAAAGCCCACAATCATTATATGAAAACGATTATGGCAATGGCACACCAACACCAATTCACACAAAAATTAGATAGTACCTACCTGAAATTTGTTGGTTTTGGGCAGCCACAGATAACAGCATCTGAAGAGCTAAATAGCAAAAATGTAATTATACCGGTAAAAGAGCTAAAAAGCAACAGAAAAAAAAATCCAAAACAGAATTCCTAACAACTAAGAGTGACTAGAAATAGGATAGGTTTTAAATATTTATCCCGGGGAAGAGGAAAAACGATTGGACGGCTTAATCGTATGCATACCACACCCCTCGTCTGGAGTCCATGTCAGGTATGGGACTAGTTAGCCAGTTATCTTTTTTTCAGAAGCATGTACTTAGTAATTAAGATAATCGAAATTTATGAAAAAAGGTGCATACAAACGAGAGTCTGTATTCGAAAGTAAATATATGATTTTGATAGAATCGATATCAATCTATTAAATCATTGATAATAAAAAAAGTACTCCTGTAGTATGTGCAACAAGATTGCGGACACCGGAACGTAGTATGTGTATCAGGTTAAGGTTATGCCATAATTTCAGGTACAAATACTACGGGAGTCACTTGGCTAGTCCCCGAACTCGTAATAGAACTAAAATAAGGAAAATTGGAAGTATGGCCTAACCCTAGCCTGGTGGGAGCGCCATAAAAATTAATTGTCAGTTAATTTCAACAGGTGCACAAGTTTTTTAAGGACAGATGGACATGAAATTTTCTTTGTGAAGTCTCAGTTAATCCAATATAAAAAATTGATTACAGCTGTCAACTTTATGAATGATTTCAAATTTGTTGGATGAATAAATAAAAGCAATTAATCTGAACCCGAAAATATTTTATAAGCCATGAAATTGGTAAAATAAAATTATCTTTTATTCTGAATGGGCCCAATATATGATATATCAAAGCGAAATTGCAACATAAAGTAAATTCAAAATAACTATCAAAACAATACATAATGAAATTCAGCATACATGCACAATAGCATACCATTCTTTAAATGTCCTTCTATTGAGGTTTCTTTATTTTCTTCTGATGCTGAAGTTCCAGCTTGATTTAAAACAGTTGATAATGTTTTGACTAAAGAGGAAGGTGCTGTAGCATCATTACTACCATTTGCTGTTGGTGCTTCTGTCTCACTGGTTTCCATCAATGCTTGGACTGCAAAATAAAATAATATATAAATGTGGATTTCTATGTGAGTTCACTGAGACATTGATGTTATAAAACATTAAACAACTTCAATTTTTGTATGATTTCACCAGTGCAATCACTAATCAAATGACATGATCTTGCATAATAACATGTTACCGAATGAATGCTGTTTATGAAAGATGACAAAACCTCTATATTAATAATAATTATGGACGTCTAACTTAACCTCTTGCATCTGAAAACGCTTTACATTTAAAGAGAACATTCTCTCATAAATTACTGGTAAATAAATAATAAACATAGAAGATATGCTGGCAACAATGTTACTATCATACAGTGGCGGCGCGTGGTCATTTTGACAACCGGGGCAAGCTACTGCGGGACCAAGTCACCCCCATCTACGGGGACAGGATGAGCGCTGTAAGTTCTCCCATCATTTTACGAGTATAAAAACCATTCCATCGGTAACAACCAATCGGCAAAAGCGACAATTTTTAACGATAAGAAAGTGTCTTTAAAACCGGTCCAAGTCAAGGGATTAATAAATATAGACAGTTTATTTTGAAACCTCTTTCAAAAGGAAATGCAATATTTACCCAGATAAATACAATGACATATTAACAGAAACTTCGGGAAAGCAGACAAAACCTAAAATAAGGTTTAAAACGTTACTATGAAGAAAGGAAAGATATTGCAAAGATAAGGACATGCGTCGCTCACTCATAGATATATATGCTGCTAGACTTCTACTGCTTGAACATATATGCAACACGCCGCGGTTTCTTGGAAGCAAAATGCTCAATAACGCGCTGATTAAAGTCATGCATCCCAGAAATAACGTCTCTGTGAATGGATAAAACAGCCAAGGAATTTAATCTATCTTGCTTCATTGTGTTTCTGAGATACGTTTTAATACGCTTCAGCGTGCTGAATGTTCGCTCTGCGTCGGCGGAAGAAATAGGCGTCGTCAAAATGATGTCCAGAAATTTTGCAGACGCCGCCAAGGTAGTTACTAGAGTGTTATCTATGAGGAACCCATAGAGCGCGCACGTTGATGTGATGTTCAAAAAAGTTTGATTGGTGTATATACATCGCAATTCATTTTCCAATTTACCCACGTTTATCATGGGGTAAAATTTGGAGACAGTAGCCAACAAATGGACGGGTAATTGACGTGCATATTTTGAAAAATTTTTGGGGTTCATCAAAGAGAACGCGGCAAGGTGTTCAGTGCGCAGACGATCGCCTATTTGATTCACCAGAATGTCACAGCATTCCTTTGCAGACAAAATCAAACGCTGCGTTGTTTGCCCGCGGCGTAAAGAAGCACTCCATGTGTCGTCGTATTTTATTGTTTCCCGGATACGAGATACAGCATCGCAGAAGTCTGAAACACACGACTGCACAGACGCTTCATCCATTAGCCTTGACTGCAATGCGCCGTATAATACATCCACGTGATAGAATATTGTGCAGAAAAAAGCGAGAAAAAATGAAAACTCACCATCTTCTAGCAGACGCTTTAGACCTGCCGCCTCCCTCACAGAGCGTTCGTCCCAAACCGGAGAGCTCTGAATGCCATTGAAACACTCAATGAGCTCAGACCTAATTTCGGACACGCCCTGCACCACGCGTGATTGGAAGTTCCAACGTGTTGGTGCACAAGCTGGGAGACGGCGGCTACATATCTGGCAAAGGAGGTCAGAGCGCTTTGGCGAAACGGAAAAAAATGAAGAAAACCCCGAAACATTTGCAAAAATTATACGGACGAGAGGGGTATCAAGACACATATTTTTAATAACGAGGTTAAATTGGTGTGCATAACAATGTAAAAAATGGGCATGAGGAAAATCTTCTTTTATATAAACTTGAACACCATGTTTCGACCCACTCATGACTGCCGCGCCGTCATAAGTTTGAGCTATCAATTTTGACTTCGCGTTGTAAGGCTGTAACACTTCTTTCAGTACAGCCGATATCCCGCAAGCCGTGCGATCAACGATTGGTACAAAGCTGTGAAATCTCTCGATAGGTTTACCATCTTTCACAAACCGAAAAATCACAGCCAGTTGGGAAACGCACGTGATGTCAGTTGTCTCGTCAGACTGAATCGAAAGGAACTGGCAATTCTCAATTTCCAGAGCCAAATGTTGTAAATAAATTTTATACATTGAGTCGAGCAAATCATTTTGGATATCCTTAGATGTCCCTTTCGAAACAGTTGCGGCATCAAGATGATCTCTCAATACTGTATCTAGGGATGCGGTGTATTCCACCATATCCAAAAATACCCCTCTATTAGAAGAGCCAGCCCGTTCATCGTGCCCACGGAGGGACAGCTCGTGACAACCAATGAACTTCAAAACATCTATCAATCGACCGAGAACATGCCGGTTTTTCTCGACGTTTTGGTTGTGCCGACGAATAGAAACCGCGCGTCCTTCATCCAACTGTGCTGCAGCCTGCAATATTAACATTTCCGAATGTTCGATATTTTACTGCATTGTCCAGATGCTCCATAGAAGATTGATGATCCCTGGCACGCTCGGAAAGATGTTTAAGATCTCTAAAACCAAATTTACACCAACGTGAGTCACGGGCGGTAGCAAAAAGTAGGCAATAAAAACAAAAAAGTGCATTTTTGTCCTCGCTGTAACACAACCATTCGTGTTTTTTATACCAAGTTTCTGCACAGAATGTACGCCTACGCTTTCCTCCGTCATGGGATTGTTCCAGTGAACAATTTTTTGGTTGATAAGGCCCAAGACGTTGTACCTCTAATTTTTGTTCCAGCGGCAGCTGCGAAAACAGAGTGCGAAGTAGTGCATCAACCTTATTCATTATGAGGTCTAAGGCTAAGAAATGCGAAGCCGGAAAGAAGTGAGGAGCTCAAAAGGAATGTGGAAAATCGAAAGCAAATGGACTAAAGGGATCTAACTGATTCAAATAGCGAAACAAGCGACAAAAACGAAGGCGAGGAAACTATCAACTCTTCAAGCAACCAACGAACGAGAAGGAATGCGTGAATATGTCATCACGTTGTTGTAAGAAACGTCGGCATTGTGTCGTCATAATTTCGGGGCTAGCCCCGATGATTTAGTAAAAGAAACAGAAAACAAACGAGACAAACGCGGCGAGTGGAAGATAAAAGAGAGAATACGATATGAGCAACCGGGGCAAAATCGGCGTCGCCCCGTCGACGTTCGGCGAAGGCTTTGCGAGCGAAAAATGAACCATGTCGGGAGAATATGGCTAGTGTAGACAGTCTGTGCAACCGATATTGAGGTATTTTTCAAATATTTTTTATTATACCGAAAAAACAACCGGGGCAATGCCTATTGACGCGCCGCCACTGCTATCATATAACACCATATCTTAATATGAATATTGGTAAGTTATACCAAAATAAAAATTATGAGCCAACACAGAGATATTTAAAAAAGCTAATCTGTAATTGGTAATATTTTGAAAGAGAACTTCTGAAAAAAAAAACATAATTTAGCATAAATCCAGAAAGAATATTGCAAACTTCAACTGGATAAATATGTTTCAATAGAGAAATATATCATACTAACTTTTATTATCCAATGTATCCCTTCTTGCAATGTCAGTAGCCGATCTTGGCGTACTGTTGCTGCTTCTTGGTCGATCGTCCCTCCCATCGATATTATAAGAATCCTTATGATCAGTTCGAGATTCAGAGCGTGATAAATGCACATCGTTAGGCATAGAAATGTTTTTACCATTATATTCCTTAATAGATTGACTAGAAGAACGCATATTTTGACTACTAGATTGTCTTTGCAAGTTTGGCTTGCTATTATGATGTACTGATGATCGGTAGTCTCTATCTTGAGATCGTGATTCAATGTTATTTGATAATCGTGTATCTCTATAATCAATGTCTCGATAGTCCCGATCTTTTGCCGTACTAGAATTTGTTGTACGATAATCACGATCTTTACTTCCCTCGCTTTCATGATTAGTTCGACTTCTTTGCTGCATTTGGAGCTTTTTTGCATCAGAATAACTTTTGTGTTGCTTTAGAGCAGCATGATGTGCATTACCACAGCTTGATGAGCCGGATCCATCAGTGGAATGTTTATTGCTCACTGAAAGAGGTCACATACCTAGTTAACAGCAAAACTCAATATCCTTAAACCAAAACAAGACAAATCAAAACAATATATTCAAATAGCATTAAGCGACTTTGTTAATTTTCAAATAATTCCACTTACTACTTCGGGCATTTTAACAGCAAATGGAAGTCTTGTGACCAAGTACCACCCAACTCAAAAACCAAATAGACAAAATTGTAACATCATTCAATAGATAATATTGGCTATAATATATCGGAATAATTTGTTTAATTGCAATTCGGAATTGCGAACATGAAGCAAAATAAATCAAAAAGGGTATTCTACTAACTGCTAGGTAACGAAGTGCAAACCCTCTTGATGTAAAGGGAATGAGTGAAAGGTGGGTCTTATTTAAACATCAGGATTAATTAATGCAAATATTCAGCTTTTAGAGTTTTACCTTTATTATGGAGTCCAGAAGATTTAGACTTGTCCTTTTTAACTTCGATCGCTCGACTAGAATAAAAAGCATTGTTTTAGCTCAGCAAATTCAGCTATAAAAGTTTTTCTAAAGACAACCATATATCAGAATATGTGTTCTGCATAAATACATACCCCAGTGGTTCCCAACCTTTTCCCAAGCGACCCAAATTTTGTATAAAAAATTTTTTTGTAAAACCTCACGAGAGGCATTTATTTATATTTACTTCATTACTTCAACATTATTATTTGTTTGTCATCACCGATTTTTTGATATCGTGGCATGGCTTTACTTAGCAAAATATATGCTTTCAAGTTTTCATATTGTGATATTTCCCACATATACAATACAACCACTGTTGAGCAACACTTCAATACAAAATAAACAATAAAATTTGCTAGAAAATGTAATCCTATTGTTTTCTAGTAATAGAAAACTAGCCTTTACTAGAAAATAACATGCTTCAGTAGTGGCAACACTGGGTCTTATATATAACGAATTCCACCAACGAGAAAAGAGACTTACAAGATGACCAATCCTAATGAAACAATTAATCAAACATTTACAAACTTACCTGCTACTCCATTCCTTAGGTCTTTCCCATTGTGATGATTTAGTTTTATTATTGAAAAAATAAACCTTCCCATTAGAACTTAAATGTTCTGACCAATCTCCACAAATTCTTATTGCACCAGGAATCTGAAAAAAAAATTTTCATTAAAATATTTGCATGAATACCGGATATTCTCAAGATTAGGAGTCACCAACACAGTGCCTATTTGCACCAAGTCACCTGCAGAGACTACATGAGTCGTTGGCGAGTCTGTTCTAAAATTAGCTCAAATAACGGCGCTTATCAGTAAGCTGAATCTACTAATTTTATTCTTGCTATTCTTGTTTGAATCACACTTATATGAGAACTGGAAATGACAATATATTATTTATTGTAACGCTCAACTTTGTCGATATGTGACCTCAGTAATGTCACGGGTCATTTAATACTGTTCCAATTATGACTTAACACACACTGGGTCAGCTTGAGCCATGCGTTTCATGCAATTCTAATGAACATGGACATATCAAACATTGCTGAACAACATTTAGCCTTGATGACTTCCACCTCAAACCCTATCGAGGTATGCCAAACTTTTGGGGCCTAGTTGACACAAAAAAGTGCAGGGGTGTATTGACAGCAGCTTCATAGGTTGGAAGCTTGTTTGGTTAAACCTATCTTTATGAATCAGCCTTTTCTAACATGATCTTCATCAAGAACAAACACAGAACATGACTCAATGATGAAGATCTGCAAGACTCGCTCAGAATTGCACATCAGAGTACAGCACACTGGTGGGGAGCATGCAATGCTAGGTTTCCCACTAATTGAGAAAGAAATAGACCAGATTTTGTCCTGGTTGAAATAAGATATCAATGATTACAAAACTAAGTCCATTTTATCTTTGGCTTGTACAGGGTGTTTGTTAAAAAATGTAAGTACAAATAGGCTGCTATAGAAAAAAATTGTTTCGAAACGTTTAATTTGAAAATATAAGAGATATACTGATATTAATTTTTTTCCTAAAATAATTTTATGTTAAATATTTATCATTATTAGTTTCTACTCGTAGTTAAATACCGTTATTATTAGTAATAGTTAAATCTTGATCGAGTACATTGGGAAGTAGCCCTGTGCTTCATGAAGGTTGGTGATCCCTGCCCTAAATCAAGTAACCAGATCTACGGTAATTGCTGGTCAATTTTTAAGATGCATATTTTTCTAATAGACATCTAGTTGTAAAATAAACCATAACAGGAATGGTCAGCATCATACGTATCTATGCTGCAATGGATGACATTTTTTTTACTACTCCTATTTTTAAACATGAATAATTTCAATCTATAAAATAATAATTAATAATAAAAACTAAATTAAAATTTAGGAAATATAAACGACAAAGCACTTTCAAACTTATCGATAAATCTCTACTTTATCAACATCATTCCTTTATTTAGCTCAAAATTAGCTCTATTCATATTACCGGCATAATATAAGACAACAGACAAGTCATTTAAAAACGCAAATATCAAACAATACTATCGTTTACATTTTCACAGATTGTTAAAACTGTCTCTAACCTGAGAAGTAACCGACTTTGTTGATCTGTGATCACGATTTGATTTTACAGAGGACGATGAGCCGATGTCACCAGATGATGCTAAAATTTAAAATGTAAACAAACTGAATATTCAATGCAGCCACTTCCTGTGTGGATCATTTGATTGAGTTAGGTAAATATATATATATATCTTCCCAAATATGATCAACTGGCGGACCACGGTCTGAATCCGGACCTTCCGGGTATTCGATTCGGACCGCGCCTAATTCTTTATTTTGGAACATTGGCCCCACTTTTGGAGTTTCCATTTTTAAAATCACTTTTATAAATTTAAATATATATGAAAAGAACTATAACGCCATAATACACAATCTTGATTAGCTAATAATCATTAGTCGGCCGTGAAAGTGTGTGTTTAAGGATGTCGGAATATAAATTCTGGAAAGACTGGACCCAAATATTTTTATATTTATAAGTTTTATATGCGGATCTTCGGTAAAAATAGTTCAGTAGCCCTGGCCTGCCTACTCTATGATAGGACAATTTATACAAGTGGACTATGGCATTTGATAATGTATCAAAAAATATGATAATAAGAACCCACTGTGCAAAGATAGTTGCTTATGAAGAATAATAGCAGATATTTAATCTCATGCAAATATTTTGGTGAGAAAGACTATAAAACTTGTATGGAAATAATGAATGCAATTCCACAACGACAAAATGAAATTCTTCAATGAATTTTTGCATTGAAGAACTTTAAAAACTCCAAACTTTATTGCTAATATTTAAGTTATATTAATAAGTCCAGAGACAGCACAATAATCAAACTTTTATGAGACAGATGGTTTAATGGAATCCAATATTACTGGTGCTGGGGACCATTGAAACAAGCTTTAATTCTCTCAATTCTAAAAAACATCTTTAATGGTGATTGTATGGTTGAGTTGTCTACATTGTGCTTTCCACTGAATTTGAAACACTAACTTTCCATATGCTGACAAGGTTAGCCTAACCAATTTGAGTATGTTGTAAATTTATATTATACGCTTACACTTATCATTGAATTTGTGCATTCCAAACATCTCTTTCTTCCCATCTACATGTCTATGATGATGCTGATGAACTGCTTCAGATTTTCGCATTTCATGCATCCCTGTAAAAATACGAGGAAATAAGACAAAATGCCCAATTTGACAAGGCCAACATAAAAATACTAGATGAATAATTACAAAATATAAAGAAAAAACATTTCTCAAATAGGTGGAGTGTGCCTAATGATCAGGTTCAAAGCTCATGCTCAACGATAAAAACTCTTGTGCTTCATAACTATAGCAGTATAAAGCCGAATAGCAGCATGATGTTACAGCACTTCGAAATAAAAGATTATCTGTAAAAGGTTCATAAATAATTCAATTCATGATTTTTCAAGAGAATGCAGAGTAGTATAATGCCACACTATGTTTATATACTACAAGAAGAGTCTGTTAGCAGAAAGATCCAACCAAGACCAGAGTCGGTATTTTTGTTATTAGGATTGAATAAAGCAGTTCTAAAAAAAAATTTTTCAAACCCATCTGACAATGTGGTGGTAGCGGTAATTATTGCCTCCTGTGTGAGACTTTAGCTCATACTGTAAAGAAGGCCTAATACTTTCAAAGCACGTCTAACAAACCACAAAAGCAGCTCAGTAGTCTTCCCATTTGTAATAGGTACCCAAGAGATGAGAGCAAATAGGCAAGTAATTTATTCAGTCAATAATAGGAAAAGTCAAAGATTTCATTTCTTCAGATCTATGTAGCATGACTAAAGCAGAATATAAACTTTTTCTTAATTAACTTTCATTTTACTTTGGTAATGCCAGTAATGCCAACCTCAATGAAAAATTCCAGTGGCTTCAGGGACCCCTATGCGAAAGTTTGATTGCGTTTTTCTATATGAAAAGCAAACCCTTACAATGGCAAAACGAAACAATCTTCAAAGTGTAGAAAGGTCAATAATAGTGGCAAGCCTAATGTAATATGTATTTGATTATATTTAACCAATATCTGAATATACATATATTAATAGACTCTCGAATTTAAATGTAAACTTGCAGATTCCCTGGAATTTACTGGAGGTGATGCTGTGGAACCCCAGTTGAAAATCACTCTATTATGTGTCAATGGCAACACTGCACGGTCAGAATACTTGTATTGTGTATGTATGGGTACCGACCAAAGACAGAAATATGTTCACTGGTTTTTAGGTTACAGGCAAAGTTTGATGAGTTTATATTTATGTGGTCATAAACCATTATATAAGTTATGTGTTGTCTGTGTAAATATATTAAGTTCAACTTGGTGTTATTGGATTTATATCAAAGTATCATAACTACACAATATTCAATTTATTATTTTAATGACTTTTAAAAAGAATGCTGAGACACAGTTTGATGGAGAATCTGTGAGAGTACAGAACACCATTCAGGATCGTCAATATAATGCAGTCTTGGACCAGGCACTTGATGTCCATTGAAGTGCATTCTTCATACTGCTGTACTACAGACTGCTGTCTGACTGTTGTCTGAAAAAGATGGTTATGCTGAAAGATAAGAGATTAGGTTGAACAGTATACCGGTACCTTCTCACAGATTCGGTATACCCAAAACATTTAGGCGGCGAGCAATTACTATATTCAGATATTGAATGCCACCGATATGATATCAAGATACTGGGACATTGTACATGGCGGGCAGCCGGAAAGACGACTCATAACAAAATATACCGGTACCGGTACCGGTACAACGCTATATTTACCTCGTTTTTGTACTGCGTTCATGGATAAGGCGTTACTTCTCTGATTTGGAAAGTATCGTTTGATCTTTCGGCGATGACCATCGCATCACAGCTCCGAGAACAAAACAAGTGGCACCATCAACGGTACGCGGACTAGAGACGATTGACAGGGCTTGGCTGAAAGACTGGACCAATGAAAAAAGCTTAGAAGTGAAAGGAGTAAAACAACAGCGTTTTCCGGTTATCCGTTCTTCGTAACGTCTGTTTATTAAAATCATAACTTTGATGATTTTAATTTGTCTATAGAAGTTCTGGATCTGAATATGTTACCCAAAGGGGTGGCTTATGCATAAATATTTGAAATGTAAAAATGAGGCGATGGTTTTATATTTTCACTCCACGAATTGAGTGGTTTCGACTCCGACGATTGTATTGTGACCAGACAGTGTGTACCTACAAATTTTTCTTTTACCTATTATGCTTATGTTTTCCAATAACGTTTACCTCATCTCTATCTCTTCTTAATGCTTGTGTGCGTGTACAATCACAAGCCTTACAATCACAAAAAGAGTTCAAATGGGGAGTAGAGATCTTATCGAGAGGAATTCGGGGAAGGGAGAAAAAGGCGATTTATAAGTCGATCAAGTCAAGTCAAGTTTATTTTTTCCAACCAGTAAAAATCAAAAAACATGCAAAAATATAAAGAAAAAATGATATTCAAATTACTGGGGAAGGGAAGCCGCGGGGAACCAAAACTGGTTATCGAGCTGCAACACCCAAGGTTCTAACACCTAGTTTAACAGATCGGGGAGAAGAGTTTCAACGAATAGATATCATATAAATTTTACTAATTAGCTAACTAATTTCAATTGTTATATATTATTACTAGAAATTACCGTACATCTTACCAATGAGAGTACCCTATAGCCAACAACCTGGCGAGGTGAACGAATGGAGTGTATGCTATGTAAAACTACAAACATTTACTAACTCTGCAGTTCGGGATTTGAGAATGAGTAATATTCGAGGTCATTGCCCAAAATGCTCTCAAAACCGTCAAGCATGCCAACATTGCCTATACACTTGCTTTATGGCATTTTGTGGTTTCTGCGTATGAATGTTTGCGCGTTCTGACCTCATATTTTTCATTTTTGATATTTATCTTATGGCTAAACCATCAGTCGTCACAAATCCAACATATTTATTATGCTCGGACTTTTTTTTTAAATGGCATGTAACAGTAACTGGTTTGATTGCACATACCAAAGAGGTTGTTGTTACTACAGTGATTTTGACGGATGCAAAACTGAGAATGAAAAATTCGACCAAGCAACAATGGATTTTAATAATGGAAGATGTATTTGGCGACTTCGGCAAAGATGGTGATCTTCCATCATCTACTTTTTTGAAAACAAAGAAAATGGGCAAGAAACATGAGCGAAAGTACAGATTGATAAAGGACGATTTTCAATCTGAAAATGTCAAGATCAGCAAACCTACATGCCAACCGTCAACCTTCGCTCATTACCCCAATATTTTCAAAGCTTTATTATGGATCTTATGTTACAACATTTTGTGATAATTACTTAGCCTTCAAAATGGAACATTCAGGACACTCATAAAAAGGATATTCGCGTGGGTCTAGCTCAGACGCCTAAGATCTGAATGGGGAAGATCAGTAATCAGTAGTTTATTTTTTAATACGCTGAAAAAGCACTCACGACATACAAAGTATCATAGGGCCTATGAAGAAATTGCATTTCAGGTTGAAGGGAAACGCAGAAACCCAATACTGGTTATTTAGCATCGGCACCCATTAAAAAAGTCTAGAAACCATAATAAAAAAGAAGAAAAATATGAAAAGACACACTAAGATACCCATTATGAAGCCGATGTGATGAAAAGAAGTATATATAATCCATCTGGTTGTCTGGACCATACGATTCTTTGATAATATAGTTGTATGTATCAAGCCTTTTTATTATAAAGGAATTCAAATGCAATATGGGTAGTGTCGATTTGCTTGATCAAAATATTGCACGCTTTTGCAACTATCATTTGAAATCCCGAAGATGCGTTGATCAAAAGATTTGCGTTGATCATTTGTATCAAATGGTTGAATCTGAGGGACTTCGAGGGAACAGAAATAATCGACTTAGCTGTCGGCATTGAATTGGTCGGTAAATTCATGCGAGAGAAACATAGGAACAATCGATGCTCGAGACAGCAAGATGGAAGCTCCGGAATGTTGGACGTTGCGAAGACTAAAATCATATACTCCAATTTCTACAAATTCGAAACAATTTTGTAACATAAGAAGCAACGCCCGAAACTAGTTTTCGTGTTTTTATGTTTGTTGTTTACTTTTAAGCTTTATTTGTTTACAAAAAAACAGCAGCTAATTAATTAATTGTTATTATTGGTATTCGCATTTCGGCACAGGCACCGTCACATAACTTCTAAATGTTTTTGTATCGTTCACGACTTTCACTCATCGAAATTATTTGCAACATTACAAATAGGCTTCGCCCGTGAAATTTATTTTCTCGTGATCATGTACTCTGTTCATTAATTTATTATGGTATGATTGTCGTGTTTTCACTTGTGTGAGTGTGGGTGAATGAGCACAGGCGCTGGTTACAGCATTCATTATAAACCTTTATATAGGTTTTGCCCATTTTCCCGATTTTTCAGTTGCTTTTGTCTGTGTGTTTTTTTACTTGTGTTGTGGACGAAAGATCGAAATAAAATTGTATTGTATAGGATGGTAAATGCCTCTGTTCTGCAATTGGTGCAAATAGCTGTTGTGGATTCCTGGTTATTAAATCGTATAGATTGCAAACAGCATTCTTTGGAGAAGCCACTGAACCCAAAATTGGGTTAGTAGCTCAATGTGTAATGTTTCTATTCGTTTTACAGAGGAGAAATTGTTTTCCTGGCTTCCATATTCAGGATTACATTAGTTGAAACATTTCTTTATTTCGTTCATAGCAAAACATTAAACAATACAATGAAGAAAAAAATAATGTCAAAAGTAAGCAAAATCTATAAAGAGATTTAGAAGCAGCGAGTGCTATTATTTTTTGTCGACCAGAAAAATACATTTGTCAATATTAAACAGATTACTTTTTTCAGATCAAAAACACCTAAATAAAAAATCAAACACGGAGGTTGATTTGTAAATTTCAGTAATTTGTAGATACTACGTACCGGTATATTATGATTGTGTATACGAAGCGAAAAATAGATGCAAAAATTGTTACTACAAAATCCTCGAACAACCACTAGCTGTCCTGCGAGCCATCAAATATTCTTAGGTATTTCGAATTTGAGCTCTGCAGTTACGGAACGCTTCGAAACGCAAATAAACATTGCACATTCTTAGTTACCAAAACCGATTTTTTCAAGACGGGTCGATGTCATTTCTAGATCAGCGTTTGGTTGCGTTGCTCAAGACTGTAAGAGAAAAATTTAATTATATATTTTACGTTTTTCCTCGGATGAAATCGGAGGTATTAAGCTCGCTTGAATAATAATGAATGCAAGTTCGCGCCGATCACCTTATCGCGGACGTCGACGGGATCGCTCAACTTCTGAAGAGCGTCCCAGGACAAGAACTTACGATCCAAGCGAAACAGATTATTCCGATGACTTCGAACCAGATGCAATAAGCAAAAATGCTACACCACCGCCAAAACGCAGGGGAGGAAATGCTAGAGGAAGAAGACATGATAGTGGTTCTTACTACACAGACCAATCTTCCACTTCACATTTACATTCTTCCGGCAGCAAAAAATCAACTCAAAGTGTAGCTCGTGGTTTGAAAGGTCAGAAAAAATCCAGACCCAGGTATGGCTGGAAATCCAACAATTCGGGTAAGCCGGAATCGATTCGAGCACATAGGGATAATATAACAACCAGAATGTTGTCAGCAAAACAAAGAAAAATAAATGAACTACAAAATGAACTTGTCGAAACTGAACACAGATTAGATGGTATGCTTAAAGAGAACAAACTTTTAAAAACTGTTCAGCACCGACAGGATAAAGCTCTCAAACGATTTCAAGATGTTGAAAGTGACTTGCCCCGACTAATAGCTCAAAATTTTGAGGATCAAAGAGTCTTAAAAACCAGACTTAAAAAGGCACAGGAAGCCGAACGAATCTTAGAAGAAAAACTCCATGAAAATAATGATGAAATGCAGAAAATGGAGAAAACCTTGCGGAAGCTGAAAAAAGTTGTTTATGACAAAAACTTAGGGGAAAGATCAGAACTTGCAAGACAGCTTACAAATACAGAGAATAATTTAACTGTTGCTGAACGGAAAGTCAAAGAGTTGGAGAAAAAATTAGAGTTAACAACGAATAGTTTCTCGAGACAAATCAAATCAGAAAGGCAAAAACACAAAGAAACAAAGGAAAAGTTGGATGCTTTGACTGATGACTATCAAACTGTGCAATCAAGATTAAAAGAAAAAGAAAGAGCATTAAATGTTAGTAATATTTATGCTTTAAGAAATAAAGAGCAATCTGCTATAAAGTCAATTCAATCTACACCCAGGAAACATTTTTTGCTTAATTCAACTTTTACTCAAACTGAAGCACCTCTTCCATTAACATTCCACTCAAATAATGCAACAGTGAAGCCGACACAGATGGGTTTGAGACGAAAAGAGTCTCCTAGTGAGAGAAAAAAAGATAGAACGAAACCAACTGAAAATCACTCGGATTTTCGATCATCTCCTTCAAATTCTTCTCCTGTTCCTACTGCAAATACCATGGGCATTTTGACTTCTAGTCCAACTACAAATGGCTTACATTCAACCACAGGTCATGTTAGCAAAGAGCAAAGTAAAACCACTGACCAACATGCATTTCTCACTTCACACCCTCTATCAAATTCTTCAACACCAACTCACTCAATGGTAGCTGATTCTATTGAATTTGAAAAACCAGCAACCCAGTTTGAACCAAGTTATTATGAGTCTTCATCACTGAGATCAAATGTTAAAGTAGAAGAAGAAAAACAAAACTCAATAAGTGAAATAAAAAAGCAACAAAAACTGGAAGAAGAAAGGAGACGATTAGCAGAAGAGCAAAAAAAGAAAAATGCTTTGTTAGCAAAAATGCGCGAAATTGAGCACGATGAGCCTAATTCTCTTCCTCTTGAAAGCAATAAAAATTCTTCAATTTCACCTGCACCATTGTCATTTGAAACTATCAAAAATCCGCCCATTCCAAGCAAAGTCACAATGCACCCTAAATCAAAGGCTGAACTTGTGAAGTCATTATTGGGAACTGACACTAATGACTCTGATCCAGTTGTGGAAAATCTGCATATGGGATTGCCTTCAAATCCGAAGAAGGTTGAAAAACCTGAAAAGGAGTTGTCATTTGGAGGATATGCTCCTTCTGTTGGAACTACCCAAGCTAGCAGAAAACCTGTCACTATCAACAAGAAGCCAGCCATGATGTCATCTGATTCTGATAATGATGAGCCAATGTTTGACTTAGATAGTGGTACACAAAACAAAAAATCGGATTTATTATCTCAACTTTTTGGAGAGCAAAGCACTGATAAACTTAAAAATGATTCTAATGAATCTTTGAAAGCAAATGGGACAGGAGGAACGACTCCACGTGCTAAACCTGTTCATTCAGGATATCCATGGGAGAAAAATGTTGTAACAACAAACCATGTTAATGGTCATGTTTCAAGTAAAACTAAGACAGGTGTACCTGTTAAAGCTACTCCGTCCATTCATGAAGATGACATTGAGGAATTGGTGTTGTGAGACTTTAAGAATCACTTAGCATTTACAACCTTAAATTTCAACTTTTAAGATTGAGTTGCTTTGAAGCAGCAAAGAAAGCATACATACCAATTTTTTGTATACATTTTTTATCTATAATTCGGAACTATTGTGTAACTAAATAATAAATAAGCTATTTCACTTATCATTCGTTAAACTTTGTTTGTTGGTATGGATATCAACAATGTTCAATACCGGTATTTGCACTGTTACTATTCTGCAATTCATTTTAAATTTAAATTGGTGAATAATGCCCCTAATCATGGAGTACCCAAATCATTGTTTATACCACATTGAGTCCATTTCTCTGACTTAAACTTTCCTGTAAGTTGGTAAATTGTTACCATTATTGACTACAAGCGTTCTGATCTTGTGATTACTACT
This sequence comes from Styela clava, assembly GCF_964204865.1. Classification (NCBI taxonomy): domain Eukaryota; kingdom Metazoa; phylum Chordata; class Ascidiacea; order Stolidobranchia; family Styelidae; genus Styela; species Styela clava. Next base: position 8,115,931 of record NC_135252.1, read on the forward strand.
CCTAATCTTACAAAAATATTGCTGACAAAAATAAATTAATATTGTTTTTGTAAAGTAAAAAGTAATTCAAACAGTAATTCTTAAGCCGTCCAGGTGTGTGTATATATTTTACTGTGACTCTGACTTGCTGTCATGTGTTATGTGGCTTTGACAGCTTTATCAAATTGTTGCAAACCATCATAAATTTTGTAGATTTTTCAAGTTGAAGATTTTCGCTCAGGCATGAATTCTATGAATATTTGGTTTAGGTATGATTGTGTCAGTATCAAAATGAGAAATCGAATGATAATGTATATTGGACATCTCTATCAGAAATATTTCATTCTGGTGCACTGATTTTTTATTTCTAGTGAAACATATTACATCAAGAGTATAAAATTTTTTTCAAATGGTTCAATGGTTAAAACATTGATAAAAAAGGATTGGCAAGTGTCAATGGAACCACATGTTATTATGGACCTGTGATTCATTATGTTATGACGCCACTGCTGCCTCCATTAAAATTCAAATGCTGTTGACAGTTGTCAGGTGATTGTATTGATTTAATTGCCAAGTGAGGAAAACACTCATTGTACTGACTCATCAAAATTTCATAACTATTTGCTATACATAATTTAATGAACAGTCGAATGATATATGTTACTTAGCAATATTTTTTACAAATGTTTGCCATCACCATTAAATTGTTCAGTTTTCAATGCAATAAATATTTTATGATTCATTATATTTCAATTTATAAGCTATGTTAAATTAGCCAAATTCAGGCCCTGTGACCAATTGATCTTAATTCATGTTCCACCAAGTGTCATTCTAAATGTTTTCTGTCATAATCTGGCAAGGTTAAAAACACCTGTTAATTGTCTAAAAAATCATATTAGGCATGTAGTAAATCTACGACTCTTTTATGGGTTTCGTAGTATGAATTCTCAATAGGGATGTAATAACAATCAACTTTTTGCTATGTTATTGTTTTACTTGAAAATGATTTGATTGGTGAGAATCGCTTGAATATATTTGTTGGTCGTCTTGTTAGCGAATGTTACCTAATTTAAACAACGTTATTTTTTGGAACACCCATATTCTAATCTAAATGATATATATACGATATTACTATATTTTTATGATCAGATTTGAGATAACTCGTCATCAAATAATTAAGACAAAATTGCAGCCAATAATAATCTTGATAAATATTGAGGGCAAATTACCATAAGAATCGAATATTTTTGTTTCTGGTTGTGGCATTATTTTGTTTTAATTTGATGTTTGGTGTCATCAAATACCCAATATTATTGTCATATATAAGAATTGGTATTGGCATTTATTTTGATAGGCTTCAATTAAACTTCTGTCGAAAGTATGCTTAAATGAGCATGCATCAAAACTCTACTTTTCCACCTACAAACTCGGATGCTACTAAATCGTCACTGTGTTTTAACCTGTGTTGCCACTTACCGTATATGTCAAACTATATGAATCATCAGAATTTTACGACCTGTAATTCTTTCCTGATTTTGATTGTATATCATCACCTATTGTGTCATATTGAAGCTTGTCAAACTTTGAAGTCTGTGTTCATATATCATGGAGCCATTTTAACTACTTTGTATCAGTCCGTCTGAGATGTGTATTGTGTCAAGTTACATTGTTTAAATCTGGGTTGTTTCTTTTTTTGAAGTGCACAAAGAATATGCCAAATCTATCTATGGAATCCAAATTACAGTCAAATAACATGAGAATTCGTAATTCGTACCGTAATTCTCTTTTAATAACGAAGTTTGTATCTGGCAAAATTTATTAGATGCACTATATAACCCTGTTAAATTACAGTTCATTGAAAAAAAGTGAGGCAAAAAAATTATTTGGTTGGAAACTGTTTTGTCATTGATTTTCAATTAAGATTCGAATCTTTTCTGCATTTTTTGAGGTTGCATATTCAAATATGTCTATTACTGTATTTTTGAAAAAATCAGACTCTGTCACGAAGTGTTGACTATTGTTTACTTTTCACAAAACTTGGTCATTTAATAACTTTGATTTGAAAAAATTTATTCCTCTATCTTGATCTAGATTTCTGGACAATCCAATTTTAATTCAATATGTGTATTTATTTGGACTTGTTTTGTATTGTAATTATAACTACCTACTTATAGTACTCCAATATGATTATGAATAATCATGGTTGTAACTTTCCACTGTAGCTAGTAATTGATTTTACGAAACGGTACAATTCTTTAAAATGAAGTTCTTATTAAGTTTGTTTATTATTTTCTTTTCTTAAATTCAAACTCTGTGTATGATTGTGTTGTGTATTATATAACTGTATTGCCTTTGTAGATGATTTTTTTCTTTGTTATTCAAAGTATTTTTTAAATGAGTTTGTATATTTTTTAAGATGTATACTTAATGTTATAAATAACTCCTTGGAAGCGAAACAAAATGGAAAATATTGCCACTTCACGTAGGCCGATCGACTCCGGCATTTCAGTGGGGGGCATCTCAAATCTTGATGACGAAGATAAACTCGATAAAGAACGTCTAATTTCTGAATCGTCTGATGAAGAAGATATTGTCTTTAAAGATATGGAGGATTCTGAAAACAACACTGATATGCCTGCAGTCGAGTCAAAGAAATCTGGAGCTATGATTGCTGTGAAAGAAAGGTAATTGCATTTTTCATTAATATCTAAAAATTATGTCAATTGAAGTCTGTAAAAGGGTCAGCAAAAATGCAACATGGAATACCTTCACCATCATTCAATTAAAGTATATCACAGACCAATATAAAAATTGTACAAAAACTAATATTTCAATGCAAATATTTAAATCATTTCAGACTAAATCTTTTTTGTTTTCACCTATTGTAGCATTCTGTTTTAAAAGGTATCTTAGATTTGCATGGTTAACCAAATAGTTTTGCTTTTTTAAATATATTTTTGACATTCAAACACAAAAAATTGTTGCAAATTGTGCGTAGCCAATAGCAATACATAGCTCATGAACCCCAAAGGAAGGCCATGTGTTTCCAAGGAATGTTACCATAGTTAGTTCATTTGCCGCATCTTGTATTATATATTTTCAATATTTCAGAAATATCAGACTTGAAATTTTTTTTTGTAATCATGGGTTTTGTCCATCTTTTATTTCAAAACCAGTTGGTCTAGCAGTTGGTCTATTGAACAAAACCTGTGTTTATGAATGTCAAGTGGCAACCTACCATTCTTTTGTTCTTTCCTCTCGAGTACTTTTGTATATCTGATTTATGTATTTTATCCTAGATTTTGTTGAACGATGTTTGTCTCGGGTCAAGTGGAATTATATTCCACTAGATTTGAAAAGACGTGAAGGTGCTGTTGTTTATGTATGGTGCCTGGACCATCTCCAGTACTGATATTAAATGAGCAAATGTTTTATCATCACTGTTTTTGGGGATGGTTATCCATTATTAGCTTCCTCATATTTGTTGTTAAGTTGCTCATTTGTTTACATTTATTATTAATATAAGCATATTTCAATGATATCAAATTCTATACTATGACCGTTTTTATTTTAAAATCTTTTTTATATAGCTTTTTGCTTGTAAGAATACCTATTACCTTGATAGAACGTATTTTAATGATATGAACATTTTTTTCGAGATTATCTGCTCATTGTATCATGAATTAATCACTCCACCAGTTTATTCAGCATAGTAAACTATTTAATAGTATTCAACAGCATTCTCCTAGTAATATCATATTTGAACATTTTGAAGCATAGGTGTTGGGGTATTTAGTGAGTGGAAATATGAATTACTGACTACTGTATTTCAATTTTCAGTTTTTATTTTTTATAGCACAAACAGCGCTTTGTGGTTCGAACTTCAAATTCAAGTAGTTATTGCCAAGTTAAATTACTGGCTGCTGATTAGCTACATTAAATATTTAAACATTGCTAGCCTCCCTATACAAAACCTGATAGGCTAATATTATGCTAGAAATGGAACATTTCAAGCTTTGCAGCTTATTAGCAAAAAGTAATTTGAAAATGTTATAAAATTAACTAGGAATGTTCATGGAACTGAAAAAAAATAGTAAATTAGTTTCCGATTTTCCAAATATTTAAAAAAAATAATGACACTATTTTGTTTTCATTTTTTAGACTTCTAGCCACTGTCAACCAAATTGCTTTTGGTGCGAAGTATTTGGGAGTCGCTCTTGTGGTGTGGCTTGCTGGCTTTTTTGGCTTCAGCTTTCTATGGCTCGTAATAGGTAAGTCAATATTGAATAGTATAAAATGTTTTGAAAATATAAATTTGTCAAAAGTAAACATACACCATTATAATCCCATAGTATGGAATAGTTGTAAAACCACTACCATTTCATTTGGTTTATTTTTATGAATTATATTGTGCAGAAAACATTGTATACTGAAAAAGCATAAATAGTTACTTGAACTTGCTTGCTATTCTAGGTGTATTTGTTATGACTTGGAGAGAGTACAGACGAAGAAAGAAAGAAGCTATTTCTGAGGTAAGAGTGTATCATAATAAATAAAATAACAATTTTACAGAAAAAACATCGTTTCCATTGACAGTTCATGCACTATATAAGTATTTTATTTGTGGGTAACTTGGGATAACATCTGAACTTTTTCTCACATATTGCAGGTTCTAAGCAACATTGCAAAAGATGAGAGAAAATATTTCCAGGCCGTTAAAGATATTTACAAAATGTCAGGAAAAGATTTACCATCATGGGTGAGGTGGAAATTTACTTCTTAAAATAATTTCATCACATCAACACACTATGCGAATGCGATCCTGAATGAGTTGCATAAAAATACTATATCTGAGAGCATGGAGCTATGTCTTATCCACTGTCATATTGAAACCAGGTGTATCAGGGTATGTTAATGACCTATATGGTGTCACAAGCGGACATTAATAAAGAGTCATATGATGTTGTAAAATAAATTGCATTGAGTCAACCTTTTCCTATGAAATCATTTAGTAAAGATAAGTCAATTTCTTTATGAATTTTATCATGCCCCGTTTGCCTGTTGAGATTGTGTTTATGCTTGCTTATTCATTTTAGATTATCAGTGAATGTGATGCATTCAAGTTTCTACTTTGTCAAAATGCAGAAAATTTAAGCCAAATTATTTGCCCTTAATGATCATTTATCTAATATCTATATAGAGAGTAAAACCACAAGCCCTGCAGATGATGAAGTAAATTTAAAATAAATATTTTACTTATATTAGATTTCTATCAACGTGTGAAAGATATTTTCTCTCCAAATAAATACTATTAGCTTTGCAGCTGTTATGAATGAATTGATAAGGATTAATAATTGAATTGATAATGAATTTTGTATGACTTTTTCAAACTTGCTGTTATATTTTCCCTGAGGCATTTTAAATGCTAGTTACTTACACAACAACAGTTTGATAGTTTTACAGCAGCTTGTCGATAATTACCACTTCACAGCTTGTCACCTCTATTTATATTACCTGCATGTTGCGGCCTATATTACAATTTAAATTATTCATCACTTTTGCGAATGCTAGTTTTGAACAAAGCAATTCACACAAAAATTATAATAGGGTTTTGGTTTGAAAGATTTTCCGATCTGTGTATTTGATAATATAAAGCTTTTTATTAAATCAATCAAATCCATCTATAAATAAATCTTTTCTTAAACTGGACCTGGCTTTATCTTTGTTATACATGGCTCGTGTTTAAATACACTGCATCCATATTTTTAATTAATCTTGTATACTAATAGAATCAATTTATTCAATAGATTAGCTGTAAGTATTTGAATGTGCCCACAACAATATTTTTAACTCTTCGCAGTGTTGTCATGACTGACGGCTGAGAGGTGACTGACTGACTGGCTAGAACTAAACAGCTTGAAATATTATGAATAACAAATGATTTATTGTGTCACACCGAACCCACTGTATTGAAACATAGTTAATTCAAGGACCTAGGTTATAGGTACTCCATAGTTAATTCAAGGAGTAGTCTGTTGGCGGCAAATTCACATAACATGATCTAGTTTCAAATATTTTTTGTTATAAAAACTTCAAACTTTGATATCAACTGTGTACTATAGAATAAAATCCTTGTTTTTCAACTTTTAATTGGATATCAGAATCTTGAGTGTCACTGCTTGTTAGCAAGTTTTAGTTTCCTGTGACTTCTCTAATGATAGCGTAGGCTCTTTTTCATAATTTACAGATTGATGTTCACTTTTCAGACGGAAATATTTTTGAGTTTGACTTAATTTAACAAATTATTGTGCCCGTACCGAAGATAAGTAGTTGTATGAAGCATATAATTGAAGATTATTAGAATTTTATGGGGATTGCTTCTGGAAGTCCCCAGGAATATAACAACCCCTTTGGAAAATAATTCTTCATCTGTTAAAACATATATTATATATTAGCAATTATTACTTCCTGAACTACTTCCTAATGTAACATCACATATTAATTAAAGCTGGTTTGGTACACATAAATATAATTGGAAAATTAACTTTACTTCTTGTGTTATTAGTCAGGTAGGAAAATTCAAGAATTGGAAATGAGGTTATCCCATTTGATAAATAGTTCCATATTTACAGCTCGGGGTTTGTGTAAAAGGCCATGCTTTTGGTTAGTATTACTTTATTCAAGCATACCAGCCAAATTATCACTGCATAGGTCATTATTACCATTCTCCATGCTGTATCATAAATTTATACTAGCTAAACCATTTCTTGTTCACCCCCTTACTTAGATCAGTGCAAAGTGCAATTAAAATCGAGGTAATAAAAATTAAATTGGTATTTGCGAAGTTGATAAAATATGAAAAGAATTTGTGTAAGACTCCTTATCTTATTAAAATTAAAGTCAAAAAATTTTATATGAAAGAAATCATTGTGAGAAAGAGCAGTTCATCGAGTTCATACAAAATAAAATTTTATCTTTTTAAAATTTATTCTTGACCTTTAATATTTTGAAAAAATTCTGTTATCTGATGTTGAAATATTCCACCAAGAATCCCTCCAGGGTACAGTTTATTCTACTTTTATTTATTCAATATTAGATTATATCTTTCAAGAATGGGCCACAGATGGACAGTACCTCCTCATGATAGGTTCTATCATTCACCATGCCTGGCATAATACAAACAGAAAAACATTTTATCATTATAAGATAGGCAAATTTAACAAAAATGAAAAGCTATAATTTGTATTTGTGGTAGATGGCGTGGGCGTGGCGTACACTCGCACATCAACATTCCATTGACAAGAGTTTTGTGAAATACATTCGCAAATGATCTGCACCCCTATCTGCATTCTTGAACCAAAATAGTCATTGGTCTCTATGCCATCTCATGCAATGTGGATTGAGTACACAGGGGTATAATATAGAATGCTGATCTTATCATTGCTTCAAATAAATTTTGCAATTTGAATTTCAGTTTTTCATGTCTAATATGTTATCTATTGTTTTGAACTTGAACTATTCAAATGAAAAAAGTCAAATAAGACTCCGGATTCCAAAAATCCCAGATTCAGTTCAATGAAAATCATAGCGTGTAACAGATTTATACACATATGTCAAAATATTAAGTACGGTATATAATTTATCAGCACACATAGAAGCCAGTTTACATATTATAAGCTTTCTATTGGCCTCCCTCAAGTTGAGAGACATCAGTCAGTCTTTTTCACTACCATATTTTTTATACAGTGTTTATATGCCTTTATGGTGAGCAAGCTTGTGGACAATTTCTCATTAATGCATAGGCTGCCGCTAATTTTTGAAGTTGGACAATGCTTTCCCAATCAATTTTTCCTTTGGTTGAGGTGGTGGGAATGGGTCTTGAACCCAAGATAAGATCCTTGACCTAATATGACAACATAATAGGATGTGTCCAACTCTCATACTGTGTATAACATATGCTTCTAAATATTCACCTCAGATACTAGTATCAGGATAAATATTTTCTAATTTTTTTGTATTTGCTTATTCATTTAGGTGTATTTTCCGGATGTTGAGAAGGCTGAATGGTTGAATACGGTGCTTGAGCAATTATGGCCCTACGTCAGTGATTTTGTCAAAAATATTATTGTGGAAAAGGTATATTGATATTTTGGTTTTACACAAATAGATTTCTACCCTTGACTTTGCCTGAAAATTTTATCTGGCAGTAGACTATATACATAGTTGGAAATCTACAAACTCTGGTGTGACAAGTTATTGGAAATTTTCAAAATGTCATCAATCCCCCTGATTAAACCTTTGCAAAAGATAAAGATAGTATATCTCAGCTGTGACATGAACAACTGTTTCGCTTTGTAAGCTAGATTAAGAAAATTGAATTGGATAAACAAGATTTTCTCATACTAAGCAAAAGGATGTCACAAAGATTCCAAGTGTCTCATGATGATGAGTTGGCATAATTGTTGGTATATAGCATGGTCATATTGATGATATATTTGACAAACAAAGCCCAATGTTCCATTTCTTCATATATCTATTTACCCGATTACATTTAAATTCTAGGTGGAACCATCTATATGTGATTCAAATCAACTTTTGAAAGGTTTTACTTTCTCCAAAGTAGATCTTGGTGAAAAATCACCCAGAGTTTCTGGTATTAAAGTTTATGGAGATGAACAAACTAGAAGAACTGAGATTGTCATGGATTTACAAATTATGTATGTAGTATCAGTATTAGGCACGTTCAATTTCAATTGTGTGAATACTTCATAGCTGGCATATTTCTTCCTGAAAATAAGTCATTGTTCTATCTTAAGGCAGCATTTCGTTTGTATTTGCTGTTCATAATTTCACAAAGGTATTTTCTGGCTGAAGATGTTCTGAGGTCAGGTTAAACAGACTGTTATATCTGTGCTTTTGTACTTTTCTGTATTTATTTTTGTATCTGAATAGACATCTACCTAATTCTCCTAATTCACCAGCTAGTTAGTGTGGAAGTCACCACGAAAATAGAAGAGAGTAAATTTGGTTTCTAAGCAACAAAATATGTTTAATAATATAACAGTTAATCTCATTTTTGGAAACCTGCTTCATTAAATTTAACTCGATGGTAATAGACAATGACTGTTTGCTTTGGCCAATGTTGTTTTATAGAAATTTAACCTCCGAGTAGAATATATCCCATGAATAAAACTGGCAAATATTGGCGCTCGATAGTGGTATTAAAAATGTGAATTGTCCGTCTATCTTACTTAATTACTTTATACAGCATTGGCACTTAGAAATAACAAGTACTGTGGCTTTGTTCCTATGACCACTTTTATATTTATTCCACTAAATCCGCTATAGTCACAACTCACAGTACATGGTGTGGTATTGTAAACAAATTCCCTGATCTGTTGGCCTTACTTTTATGATAATGGAAGGTAAACACCAAACAAAATATCTACAATGGTGCATATAAATAATTAAAAATGAGTGCACACTGACCACTTCATTCGGTCAACATCTGGATAATTGAATTCGAATTTATAATAAAAAGTCTGCAGATAACTGATAAGAGTAGTTTACTCTATGTCATATTAATAATATTTTGCAAAATTGCATCCTCATTTGCTATAGGGGAAATACTTTTTAATCTAGATTCTTTGAGCAGTACCGTAATTTCTTTAATATATTATATTGAATATTATGTACTGTTAAAAGCTATACAGGTCATGTAAAGCCAACTTGAGGTACTAGTCATGTAGGCAGTGTATTAAATAATAATTTCCTGTATGTGTGGCGTTGATAACGCAGTATAACCTTTCTGCATATTTGTTTTTATTATGACTTTGAATGACCTCATATATTGATAATGACTGTTGTATAATATCATTCTGCCTACCAATTTTACCCAAATCCTTTATAAGAATTAATGTAAATAGTTCTATCATCACAAATAAAATGGTTGATTTGAGCTGAAAGATTCCATTCAACTCCAAATTTCAGAATGGTTTTGTTTGGATACAATTTTCCCATCTTTTAGGTCTGGGCCAGGACTAGTAAGCCCTAGTAACAAATTTTGACCCAATGTGCAAAGTCACTGTTTATCGAGTTTTAGCTAGTGATCCTTTTATCTAAATAGTCACATATTATAAAGTTATATTTTGCTATTCATTGGAAATGCTTGATTTAGGCAAAAATTTAATATGTGAAGTTCAACAGCGAATATGATTTGACTCAAAAAATGGGAAAGGAGTGAATTTCTCAAAATAGATATTTTCCATTCCGAATCATTTCCCATTTTTATTGCAAACTTTTTCAGGCATCCCTCGAAATCAGTAGCAATGAGTTCCCTAATTTGGGAAAATCATGCTGAATTAAAAATAAATCACTGATTATCACGACATTCAAAGAACGGGTTCACGCGAATCCCTGAATCTCACCACTGATTATTGCAATTTGCATTAAAATAAATCACTGTGAATCAGAAAAATCAGGGGTGAGATTCAGATGGTTCGCGTGAACCCGTTCATTGAATTTCGTGATAATCAGTGATTTATTCTAACATGAATCACAATAATCAGTGGTTAGATTCAGGGGGTTGGCGTGGAACCATTCTTCGAATATCGTGAAATCAGTGATTTATTTATAATTCAGCATGGTTTTTGAAATATGGGATCTCACTATGAGTGATTTTGATACAAAAGACAACCTGTTTTTAAATTCTGAGTCCTATCATTGACAATAAATACTAAAACATGTTATAACAATATGCCAACTTTTTTAGATATGAAAGTGATTGTAACATCAGTGTTACTGTGAATAAATTGAGTGCTGGAATAAAGAATTTGAGTGTGCGAGGTATGATGAGAGTTGAACTTCGACCTTTAATCAGCAATATCCCTCTGGCTGGAGCAGTTTCCGTTGCATTTGTTCATCAGCCGGTATGTTTTAAATTTGAATCAAATTAAACTGTTGCTGAAACACTGTTTTTGTAATATTTATTTCTCAATTATGAAATATTAGTTGTCTAAAACACTCCCTACTAAAAATTGTAATAAGGTAATATGCTTGTAATAAGGTAATATTTGCTTGTAATAAGGTAATATGCTATTCTACATATATTTAATAGTTATTAATAGCTATAATTTCTTGTTTCAAAAACTGGAAACATGAATGAATGTTTCAATCTAATACAATTTTCCACTGTTTCTTATAAGGCCAATTCTTAATCCCTGCATGAATGTTAGTAAGTTAGTAGGATGAATATTTTTTTGTTTTGCCTCTTGAATATAAAATAACACTTCTATTTATATGGACTAGTTTAAATAATTTAACAGAAAGTTATATAAGTACTCTTCATAACTACCGGTAATACATATATTCAGCTTCTGTCTGGCTCATCATTGTACTTTTATTCTTTATTTACTGTACAGAGTATCGACTTTGACTTGACTGATCTCGGAAATTTTTTCGATCTTCCTGGTGTTGACTCCATCCTTCGTAATTCTGTATCAGATTGTGTTCACAGTATGTTGGTTTTACCAGAGAAATATGTTTTGAAACTATGTGATGATGTTGATATAAGTAAATTACTACATCCTCTTCCTAAGGTAAATTTAATGACTTTTGAAAAGTATCTTAACTTTATGATAATTAAAAACCATTTTTAGCATATATAATACTGTTGCCCAGCAGGAGGTGACTTTCAAAGAAGATAAACAGCAGAATTTTTACTGAAGACCCATTTTCCTTATTGCTTTGAACAGGCCCTGCAGACTCTGGGCACATAAACTCAATTTGTTTCAAGGACTTTTTTTTTTGCCTACTTACCAGAGTATTTTGGTGGGATTGAGCATATTGAAATTACTTATTCTTGAGAAGATATTACCCCCCAATGCTAATAATGTTGGCTCTACCTGACCTATGTCACATCTTATGCATACAATCAATAAAAATTTCCGTTCTGACCATTGTTAAAATTTTGTATGGTAGATTCATGGCCCTGTACATTTTGAATAGGAAAATTTGATAGGATGTGTTATTCACTATGTATTTGTGAAATTTCCAGGGTGTTGTGAGAATTCATATTATCGAAGCAAAAAATCTCGAAGAGAAAGACAGAAAAATTTTAGGTGTTGGTGGAGGAAGTGACCCATATGTTGAAGTGAAAGGTAAAACCAAAATGTGATATGTTCTCATTGTACATTGAATTGAAAATTTTAATGCACTATTGCTGTTGAAAATTTGAATATAAGCATTTCATATTTATATAATCTAGTCCAGTTATAGTCGTTTCGATGGTCAAAACAAATTAGCATTTTGTCACAACTTCCTTTCTTATTTCATATATCAAGTTGGTCGAAGTCATGAATTTCGCACCAAAGTTATTGAGCATAATGTCAATCCCGTTTGGAAAGAAACATTTGATGCGATTGTCATGGATGTTCATTCTTCAACCATTGAGATAACATTGTATGATGATGATGGTGCTTTGACCAAAGCAGATTACCTTGGATCGTGAGTAACTTTGTGTTTGTGGGAGAAATTTTTTATGAATGACATAGGACATTGCCAGTGAAATGTCTCAAATTCAAGTACTATCAGTAATTTATTTTTTTCTATCTCAATTTCATCTCCACATTTTGAGTGTGGTAAATAAGCATATGCATAAAGACACATTGTGTGAGAAAAAAACAGCCATTCTAGTATGAAACATTCTCTTAGATTTTCGAAGATTTTCTGTTTAGGATTTTAAAATTTCTTACTATATAACAGAACGAACTATCAATCCAAATTATTATGAAATGACTTTTGCACCTTTGTATTCGGTCTCTGCTCTTTGGATAAATTGAAGCATCTTCATGGTTTTATGATTGAAATAAAAAAGCATACCTTGTTTTGAGGGCTTATCATTTTCCTCGTATCATACACATTCACTTCCTAGGCTTCATAGATAAGAATGTAAATTGTATACCATTAATACAAAAATGCTCAGTATGTAACTGCAGGCAGTGAAGAGTACTGTTAAGACAAAAATTTTAATATTATTAGATTATTATATTCCTTCATTTTAACTGTTTTATATAATTTTTAGAGCTTCAGTTCAACTAAAGAATGTTTACAATGAAGGCCTCATTGATGAGGTAGGTTGAAGTTTACTCGCCTTGTTCTGAAGTCTCTTTACTAGTATTATGTCACCAAACTAAATGAATCTTCGCAATATTAAACTAAACTAAAATATGTATAGAACTTTTATGGTGTATCTATAAACAAGATAGACACAAAGTGATCTGCATTGTTTTTCATACTTTACAGAGAGTGAATTCTCATCGATATACCTGCTCAAAATGAACTTTTTGAGTTATTTCCACCTATGGCTATTGTTAGTATTTTTCTAATAAGGTTTAAAATTTAACTTTTCAGTGGATTCCTCTTTCAAATGTGAAACATGGAACGATTCATGTCAAATTGGAATGGCTGGATTTGTCAGACAATCCTCGAGATGTTAGAGATGTATGTATAAAATATTTATGATTTCTTATTCGATGATTGCATTTGCAGCATACATGTAATATATTTCTATATCAGTTTGATTTTAAAGATTATTTGTATTCAGTCTTACTGGAAGTACACCTAGCGGATTTGACAATGGGGTTGGAATGTAAATCCTAATGAACATAACTTAGTCCCAGTTGAATTTGTTTGGGTATCATTTGAATTTCCATTGAAATTATTGGTTTTATCATTGTAAAATGTCTTAGTTGGAAATCTAGTTATGAAAACCTATTTCTTTTATTTTTCAGGCAATGGAATATGCAGGAAGGCATGACTTCAATTCAGCCTTACTCAACATGTACATTGATAGTGCAAAAGATCTGCCAGTATGTATTTTATTTTAATTTATCAAGAGTTAACAGGAGATCAGTGGGCACTGATATAATTTATATATTACCATAAGACATCACCCAATAAGTTTTTCATTCTATAACTGTCTCAGTGGATACAAATAATTCCCATCTCTCATACTCTCTTTATTATGAAGGCGCTAATTGCATCTAATTGGAATGGTGGTTACTGGTTCTAAAGACTATAACTCAAATATCTTGATTGTATGGTTTTCTATTCGTGTTTCCATTTTAATCAAGGCTTTGGGCAATCAGCCACTGATGCCCAACAGGCTGCTGTGTTTTTTACACTTTGTTTATAAAGTTTTGAATTTAAGATTTTTCTAAATTGAATATTTAGACATTTTGTTTGTTTGTGATTTTCTGATTACCTTGATACCGTACTTTATGCTTGAAGTGTGTGATTTCAGCTTAAAACATGTGACGACACTGAGATACCCGTAATAAGTGATGTTCAGGTAAGACAAAATGGTGGCCTCCTAACGCTGAAAAATGCATGAGGATATATGTTATAGTTACATATGTTGTAATGTACTCAAGTTCTGCTTTTACTCTGTTAGACTTTTTCTATTTGAGCGAAGATAACTTGTCTTTATCGACTATTTCTGGGCTTTAGATTCAGCCATCATTTCATAATAAAATGTCATTTATTTTTCATATTTGAGATTGAGACTGTTGTCATATAGCGGAAATCAATTTTAAGTTTTACTATTTTCAGTATGGTCATTGCAAATGCATTTTCGAGCGTCTATATGAGAGACAACATTTCATTGTGAATTTATTCTTGAGTGATATATTCTTGTTTGATTTATCAGACAATGATCAGTCACATTCGAAACTTGCGAATGCTTACTGCATAGGTTCGCGAAATTTTAAATTACATGCCACATTTACTTTTGTTAGTAAATATCATGACGCTTTGAAAAAAAATTTCACTTTGAAATTTCATACTATAATTATGTATATTTCATTAAGGCTTGTTTTGGTAAGCATAAATGATCACAATGCTACTGAATGTCTGAAATGGCCAATCATACTTTTCTCTCAATGTTAATATTGATTGATCATTTTTTGTTTGTAAGTTCCAAACGCAATAGAGATGAGAAATGGATTGATATTTTCGTCACAGTCCAAATTACCTATACGACAGTTTGGAAACCACTAGCTTAGTTCAATGGACATAATCTAATTCTTAAATTACGTTAAACAAGGTGGTCTTGGTGAAACTTCGAATCATACATTGCTCAATATAAATGTACATCTTCCAACACAGCCTTGCTTTCTGCAACCTAAAGGAAAAAATCAAATATCGTTTTACTTGGAAGTCATGAATATTTTATTTTGGAAAATTTCTAGTGTGACAACGAGGTTTTATTTTCAGCGAGTACTTCTAAAACAAGCAAATACCATTCATCGTATCACCGAAGTACAGTTTATTTATACTTTCGCTAATATAATAATAACAATGGGAGTAGAGTAATACATCAATATGAATGCCACACATAGTGAATCCTAATAATAATGAAGCAATTTTCCAAATTAACATTTCTGCATGCGCAACAATACTTATAGTTACTGACATGGTGAAATAATCTTTTGGTCCAGTGGAGTGTTAAATCACCTCAACCTCATACCAGTTTATTGCTGAGATGAAATGTTGCCTTTCAAAGTCAGAGCCTCAATATTTGGGGGATTTTAACCACCTAGGGACGCAATTGTGGACTTCAGATATAATGGCACGTGCTTATTTGATTCATTGTTAATATATACAATACCACAGCCCCCCTAAATCAGGCCAAAAAATTGGGTCTATAAAAGTGACTTAATAGCCGGGAAATACAGTATATGTTTTGGATTTTGCCTATGCATTCTCACAATGTGGAGGGCCAATGCCACCAAACTTTTGGAACAATTCTCGAATTGCCATCTTCGCATTGGTTTGAACACTTATTCTTCTTACTGTTGCCTAACATCTTTAATAGCAATTATATCATGGTTTATCACATTGTAAGATATCTAATAGCCTAATTTGTTAAAAACATAATTATTTGCAAACTTTTCAGCTTGGTATAAACTACAGATTCATTTGCATTTTATTTCATTTTTAATATTATCAGTGAAACTATTGTGCAAAAAATCATGATATATGTAAAATTTGACATACATCAAGATATCATTGCAAAATCGAAAAATTTTACAAAATATGAATAATGGTATTATATTGTCATATCAGCAAACACAAAAATGAGTAATTCCGATTGGCAACATCCCGTAATAAAATTTTTTTAAAAATTTTTTTTATGGACATTAATTTTGAATTCTGATCACCAGTCTTTGAACAAATTCGTAAGACATCAATTTCAACTGATTGGAAAATGAAGTTTGATATAATAACTTCCCCTTCCAATAGTTGATTGTAAATGTGGAATATGTGTATCAATTATGTAGTCATGCTAAGCAGTGTATTTGATACTTATCATCTTCAGAATAATGATAATTCTTGTTTTTTTTTTCCAACAAGGATTCAAATACAAAGACATTTTCCAGATTTTTCACCCGCGTAAATGTGTGAATTTGCTGTGAAAATTAATTTTTTTTATTTATATATGGAAATCTAGATTTTAAGACATATTTGAAGTTTTGCTTCAAATATCGTAATTATTTTACAAATTATTGTATGGTAGAAAGGACCGACTTACTGTACCACAGCAGCTAATGTTGTGTCAAAGGCAATCAACTCACCAGCCAATTTGAGAACTGCAATATTCAAATTATCTTAAATTTTTATTTTGGATTATGAGAGTTCAATTACCTAGTGATTTTCACAGCTTTTTTACGACTTTTCTTCAAGTTTCGTTTTTGAAGCAGATGTTTTTGTTGGCTTTTTCTGGACTGTTTTTCTTTTTCAAAGCCAGTATACTTATTAAGTTCTTGTCTTTTGATACAAACCTGTCTCTAAGCTTCGCTCGGATGTAACTCTTCTACAGAGTATTAAGATGATAATATTTTTAAATATCACCTATCGGTTTATTACAATTCAAAATAAGAAGATAAGGCTACTAGGTTTCATATAAATAGTGACTTCCCATTTGTGAATGTTCTAGCTTTTAAGGATGAAAACAAACTGCAATGGAAGGAAATTTATATCAAGCTTTTTTATTCCTCTACGAAATCCATTTTTTTATTTTTACCGTACAGATTTCGTTTTACCTGTGATGATGGATGAATAAATTAAACAATCTTAAATTTCGGAATTGCAATAAATTTATATCATATGCTATGCATCTTATCACCATTTCTTATTAGAAAATACTTTCTGCACATATTGCATGATTGGTGACTGCATGATCTCTTCTTTGTTCTATTCTTCATATTTTGGAAAAAAGATAAAAAGCATTTGTTGACGGATTGATGCTATATGACTGCATGTTTTTTGCAATCACAAAATGAAATGATTCTGTAAACAACAACATAACAAACAGCAGGGGATTTAAAATACCGAATGGACCAATATTCAAATAACTGAAATAGCATGAATAGCATGAAATATGCATTTTCAAGTTGTATGCTTGTATCGTTAAAATTTTAAATTGAGACTTTTTTATGAAGTCATTCAATTCCTTGAGAATTCTTATATTTGATACTATTAAGATAAAAGGTGACTATTTGGGATGAGCTTGAACATGACTGCAATGTGCATTACTGTTCATCCATTCAAATGTTTTGCTGTTTAGAAACACCATTCATTATCGTACCATTTTCCTGTTGTATTATTGATAAATCATCACATTAAATTGCACCTTTTCATTTTTTGCAAACCAGTTTAATAATGGCTTTCATCAGATGATAGTTTATTAAGAAACTTACCATCCCATTTACTTTATCAAGGGTTTGATTGAAGGCAAGTATGAACCAAGTCCAATTGTCAAGATTGAACTTCCTGGAGAAACAAAACGCCTCAAAACAAAGGTATGTATTAGCTATTCTTCTCCTTGAAAGTCAGAAAATGCCATGTACATATCAGTTGTTAGCTTGTTGGAATGTCAGCATGTCATTGCAGATTTGAGATCTCACATCTTGATAGTGAGCCATTGGTAAATCCAAGCAGTCTGTTTCTGTTAACATTCTAATATCTCAAGATGAAATTATTTAAAGGAAATTATCCGGTCTGTGATTATGCATGACATGGGTATTGCACCTAAATAAAGAATAGGAAATTTTGAAGCCTAAGTTCCATGCAAAATGCTTATTTCTAAAACTGATATGTGAATGCGTGGTGTCATAATATATTCTAGAAAATACAAGTTTCCTTATTAAGTCTGTCGTGGTTTTGTACTTAGAATATTGGGCACACTCACAACATTCTCAGCATTAAACCTGCTCTTATTTCGCAGTCTATTTCTCTTACTTTAAAATGCATGATTGATTAAAATTCAAATGATCATTCGAACATATATTTTGTTAGGTTGCTGCAAACACCAATAATCCAGTTTGGGAACAAAATTTCAGAGCATTGATACAAAATCCAAGAATGGAAAGTTTGAATTTTAACGTAAGTTAATAAATTTTATATGTGAATTTAAATGTTTGGAATAATGTGTAGGCTATTGCTGTCATTAGGCGCATTAGTCAATGAAATCATGTGAAAATGAGGCTTGCATAAAAAATACTTCATGGAAGAGTCATCTGACCTCATTGGCAACCATATCATGTTATGATGACTTACCGGTACATACATCCTAGCTTAAACTATTCCATTCTTAATCAAATTTCTCATTGCGCAGGCATGGACTTCATATGATTAGTAATATGATAGCAATATGTGTTTGCTTGACAAGGCACAGCTATTTACTGTCAATAGACATCCATTATCCGACACTGTATATTTTATTATGGATATAGTATACACAATATTTTAAAAAGTCTGCGAGTAAGGAAAGTCTTACTATTCTGTTTAAAGCTATGCTCGCTGACTGCTGAGTGCTCCATATTGTTGCTCATTATAAATCCTGTTTTGTGATTATTTTTCACCCATGACTTGCCATGTCGTAGTCATAAACTTGTTTGCTGAATTCTTGCGAATTAGGTGAAAAGCAGCAAAAATATTTGCTTTGGCAATCTTCTTGGTCAAGTTAATAAAAGTATACGACGCCGTCGTACGAACGTAAGTAATTCCAACAGTGTGTCGATCATTGTGCACAAAATTGTGTGAAACGTTTAGAGTATTTGTAGTGAAAGCACTTCTTGACATCTTTTCAATGATGTAGTCCCTACAGCTATGTCCACCATGTATGTATTTGAAATGACAGAGGAAATTTAATACTCAGTTCATAAATACAAAAAAAAATTCTCCTGCGATTTCATAATACTACTTCTAGTTGTTTTATGCTGAATTATTATCTTCTATTAGGTGATTTGCCACTCTGGCTCTCATGATTTTTTGTGTGGGTTTGTGTGCATTACTTTAGTATGAGTATTTTAGTCTTAGTCACAAATTATATTACAAGTAGCCTAGTAATGATACATATTGATAACATGAGAATTTTCATCAGACAGTTCGCTAAAGTTCAAACCACTTTACATAGCCCTAGTAATTGCCTTTCCACCAGAGATTTGAAGTCTGCAGATTCACAGTCAAACATTTTGCTAACACAACGTACAAATCTCACTTAAACCAAGATTCCACAATCTGAACATACTCCGGAATATAAGTGAGTCTTATTTGTCATAGCTCTCAGTGGCAATTCAACAATCAACTTCATGGTATTCTGTCATATCTGATAATCAAATCTCATTAACTTGATCCCAATAGCAATTCATAACTTCAGGACAGGATCATGCTCTACTCTCTAAATCCCATTCAACTTAGTTTCTGTTCTCATTATTCCTCTCAGTTTTTGACTCCACTCTGCTATTTTTTATCTCAATATAGATGAGTGGTATGCTTGGTTAAATAAAAATCACATATTTGATTAGTTTTGCCAATGATCACACACTGTTCGCTCTCGTTTCGGTAGTGACTGGGTCTCAATTTTATTTTATGCTAACTCTTGTGTGTTTTTGCAATTACTCAATAAATATGGTTGCTATTTATTGTATCGTTCTAACTCCTAATGTATTATTACAATTTCCATGCTAATTGATTGGAATGAACTGCGTAGTGTTTAATTATTCAAAAATTGTGTGCTCAAATGTTCTAACACTGTGGCAGTTCTTTTTGTTGATTTTGTATAAGTTAACAACATATTGGTATTATAATAGGCACAAATGATCGAATAAAACAAGTATTCAAATACACACATTTCTTTGAAATACACTTACTAAACCCTGTACAAAAATGTTTGTCCATCTACAGCAATTCCTAATTAAGGTACAGGTGATCTAAAAAAGCAAGACATGTGGAACATATTCTAGAGAGAACATAACTTCTTATATTACTGAAACTTTTGGTACAAACATACGCAAACGGTAGTTCAATGGTCAAAAATTTATTTTTTCCTTTTCACAAAAGTAATTGAGAAATTTTTCGGTTTTGTTCCATTTTTAGTCACCCTGTATATAGACCTAGACACACATTTCAACTTTGTTTGGTTAGGAATTATGTTGATTATTGGAGATAGAATTGCCATCGAATCCTATTTATATTTGGATTTCAGGAAAGGCAATCAAATATTTTAGTAAAATATATTCGCACAACAATAGCGTAGAACTTTTTTTATCATTTGGTTTCAACTTGTTTAGTAAATATGAATTTCTTGTAGTTTTGTGACTCACAAATAATAGAAAAAATACTTCAGAAATTTGAAGTTTATTGCTACTTGATCATGCTGATAAATTCTGGGTAACTCTTCATATTTTCATATTTGACTAGTTTTTACGTTTTTTTTCGTATTTTTTATTATTTAGTCAATGTTGCACAGTAATTCTTTCTGCCAGGTAAAAATACCGATTTAGTTTGAGCTGTTAAATTTTGTTATGTGATTGACAATTGACTAATAAATATTATTTTTGTAATTGTACATGTTTTCCTAATTTACATTGTAGTTTCGATTTTTGCTATTCAGAATTTCTATTTGAACCGTGCATAAGAAACCATTGCAAAATGTTATTAACCAAGCATGTTCAATAACTGCATTGTATAGTTTTTGTTATTGGCTGGTTGTGACTGACTTGAAATATTCGGAAATAAATCATTATCTGAAAAAAATCTAAAAAGAATTGTTGTCGAGATACCCTAATAAAACGTTTGTTGTAGAGCATAGAGAAGAAAATTCAACCAAGTAATGATAACCAGAGATTGGTTGATGAATATTAGATTGAAATTTGATGAATATTAGATTGAAATTTGAAGCGTTAACTCAAGAATTATTTTGAAAGTTCTGAAATGATCCCTGTAATAGTCCCTAAAATAGTATGCTAAAAATCTCAGGTTATTGATCCTGGTTTCGATAATTAAATTAATCATCAAACCCAATTATTCAAAAAGGGGTGACTTGCATACTTTATATTCCACAAGTTACTGTTACATCAGATGTAACTTCCCTTAATTGCCATGTACTAACTTGAATTATGTTAGCTAATATATTTTGTAAGCTCGGTTTTGCAAAGGCCTATTTAGCTTTCCTGTTCCTAACAATCGGAAGTTTGTTTCTAGGTTTGTGATAGTGAAGGTATGAAGGATGAATTGCTAGGATCTGTGAAAGTTCGTATCAGTCAATTATTGAAAGCTCCAGACATGACCAAAGAAGAACCGTTTCATCTTTTGAACTCTGGACCAAAAAGTCAACTTCAAATGCGACTGTCAGTGCGAGTAAGTTCATTACTCTTGCTACTTGAAATGCAAGATTTATGTGGTATCATTCTAAGAAATCAGATTACTTTTTGGTTGAAGATATGTGAAAGTTGTATGATATGATGTTATTTTATAAACTTTCAACTAAGTAGTTTTTGAGATTTATCTGAGTAGCTGTTATTCGTTTTAGATTATCTTGCATATTCACTTCTAGAAAGATTTTTCCAAATTGCTCTATTGTATTTGTGATGTACTGATGTTATTCATATAATCATAAATAAAATTTACCTTATACTGTCATTAATATGTCTAAAAGCCTTTTCATTGTACAATTTACTAGTGTATTTTATATATACTTATATTGTATTAGTTGCTGATGCCAAGAAAAAATTCAAATTTTGCTGATTCATCGTCAAAATCATCTGCATTTGTCATAGCAAAATCTAAACACTCAACCAGTGGAACTGATGATATAAAAAGTTCCGAAAATGATGATAAAAGTTTGAAAGGTTTGTTATGAATTAGTGAAGTAAAATTGGATTGAAATTGCAGTTTCGCGTGATATATTATTTTACATAAAATGTATATGACATATAATAACTGTATTAACAATGACATAATGATCAGGACCTAATACTGTATTTGTCTGAGGTTGAAAAATTTGGATTACCTTTACTTATTCTACCCTGGTGATTTAGATTTTTTTGGTTTCTGTTCAATCCATAACAATATTAGTTGTAATTTTTCATTCACGCTCGTGCTTTTTTATTCTACTACTCACTGCTTAAAATTATCAACATTTACCGTTATAAACACTCACCGTTAGAAATTACAATGGCTGCTAGTATATGAAGGTTAATTAATGTTTATGTATAATTGAATAATTTGTCAGGCCCTAGACGCAAACAGCTGAAAAGTTCAGGCAGCAGAAAGTCGAGTTAATGTCATCTGGAATAAGAGAAATGAAGTGGCAAGTTTCAGTTATCTGACAGACTATGTGATAAAAGTTTAAAAAAATTAAGATTAGGAAAGGAAGACTTGGAAGAAAAAAGAATTATTTTCAACAAAATTATATTCTGCGTTTAGAAAGCATTGACAGTTGAAACACAAATAGAAGTCATGTATATAAAGCTATGATTAATTATAACTATAACTAACTTGTATCACTTTAATATAATATCAACTATTCTTATTTTAATGAATATATTATGAAGTATATTATATTATTTCACAGCCTTGTATATATTTATATATTATCTCTACATCTAACATTCACTAGTGGTTCTGTTAATAACCCAGTTATGAGTTTGCCCATCAACAAATTAGTGTTACCTTAGGATTTACTGAATTAGGTTAGTCATGTCAATTTAGAGAGCTTTGATCAAATTTGCTAACACAATATCAATAGAGATTGGATTCAATCGCTTGCTTATTAGATTTCATGTAGTTGTGTGTTTTCATTTCTTTTTATATTAAGTAAATTAATCTTCACTTTGTTGTTTATGGTATCCAATGATTTGACATTAGACTTGTGTGATTAACATCTGGTATTTGTTTGTTCTTAGTCTTTAATTGTAGTGAGCTCAATCTTTTATAAAATCTTGACTTCATCTAGATGTAGAACTTACAACACTGTCTACCTCTGCAAGTGACGATTTCGTTGATTCAGTCTTAGGCACTCGCTCGGTTTCAGAACATTCTGAAAGCTCAAGCACAAATGATCTTGGAATTGACTTTGGTATGAGAAAAAATATGCATGCTCGTAACATTTGAATTGTTTCCAAACATAATATGCAAGTCATTTTTATAAAGTCTTTATCACATTTAGCATGCTTATTCTACCAAACTGTTTTACCAAAGAATATCATAAATACTGGTGGTGTGGACTTTAAACTAACTTTGAATCTTCTGCCACTTTTCTAATTTTGGGCACAATCTTAACATAAATAAGGATAATAAAACATACGTTCAGACCCTTTATTCAAAATTGAACATTGGTTGAATTCGATAGAAAAATTTGAATTACTCAACAAGGGTGATCTGATTTCACTTTATCTATGAAGCAGATGTTCTACAACCATTAGACACAGATCCAAATCTGGTTTATTCTCAATTGTATCTGATTTTTGTTTGTCCACAGAAAGATTAGTATCAGAAAAATAATATTACGTATGAGAAATAATTTGGATATTATGGGCGTTCCAGTATGTGTACCAATATGGAGGTAACTAATTTTGTTCGCCTATTTTACATCAAGTTGTGTAAAGGGACTAAAACCTATGGGCAGGGGTATATTCACTTGGCTAACACAGACAGCCCCCGAACTGGTAATAGAAATCAAATGAGGAAAATCGTAATAAAATTATGGCCTAACTCTTAGGTGGTACACATACTACGGGAGTATCAAATTATGCAGTGGGAAAATATATACCCATTGGTAATTTCTTTTCATAAAATTTTCATTCAATAGCTTCATTCATTTTGTGACTAAATTTTTCAGTTGATAAATCTCTGGCATATTTCATAGGTAAGAGTTCAGTGTGCACAAGCACTTTCTTGTATACTTCAATTATTCTTTCACTTATTTGTGCAATCTTTGTATATTTTGTAATTTGGCAGCACAAATAAAGTAGTAGATCTTATATGTAATTTCTGCAATGCTCTTGCTCTTTTAGCACTCTTGCTCTAATTTGTTTATTGTGCAATCTTTTGTAGGTGGTGTGATATATGATTCACAGATTTCATTTTGCATTGATTATATGAAACCTGAATAAGTTCCAATAGATATAATGTTGGAACTTGTAATTTTTTCACCACTGAAGGAAAGTTATGTGAATAACTGACACTAATTTTCTAGCACACAGAATTAAAATATTGCGTAACATTTTTGAGATATTAGAAGTTAATATCTGTATACTTATTTGTTCTTATGCTTTTGTTGTGTTTTTGCAATTCATACTTCTCCATATGCACTGATTCATATTCACTGGTGTTGCAATTTTCTATCTTTGCTTTTGTGTGTGCAGATTTAGTCTGGTTGAATA
Source organism: Styela clava (assembly GCF_964204865.1). NCBI lineage: Eukaryota > Metazoa > Chordata > Ascidiacea > Stolidobranchia > Styelidae > Styela > Styela clava. The sequence continues at coordinate 8,140,638 of NC_135252.1, forward strand.
TAGTGCACTGTAACAATGCATGGTATCTTAGTTTTATCCATTCCTTATCCCATTTACACATATTATACGAATGGTCTATATATAGATACATCAATCAATCCTATACCCATATTCATCTATACTCTGAATTTCTCATTTAATAAAAAATTTATTTTCAAGTGATTCGTTGCCTGTTGTGGGATTCGAATTATTGTAGCTTTCATTACAACATTATAGAAAACGTCATTCATATTTGTGACTGATTTTAAAGTCTAAATATTGATGAAGAAATGATAAAAGTATGTTAGCCATAGTAACATCAAATACATATGGAAATTGTTTACAGAAAAAGAAACATACAGGGTTTCCATAATGCCCTTTCAATTTAAAGGATTTATTACAAAGTCGAGTGATAAATTTCTAAATTACAAATAGACAATATGGACACCGTCTGTGATAGTGTTTGATCATATTAGAAATCAAAGGTAGAAAAAATGATCCATCTGAATTTTTGTTCGTATATATTTCTATATGAAATTTGTAATCTGTTATGGGTTATTATTGCATGATTGCTCGCTGGTTTGCATGACCATATATTTTTTTTGCATGACTCTTGTTTCGTTATGAACACCTGTATTTTCATGTTTGTATCTATTCTTATTATCCACTAAATTTGACATTAATAATTTAAATTTTTTTTTACCAGTGTGCAGTAATAACAAGTTACCCTGAGTGTTGTATTATTTTTTGTTTTGATTTAATTAATGAAGGAAATGCAAGAAAACCACCGCATAATGGGACAAGAAGAAGTGATTCGTTTACTTCAGAAATATCTAATGTATTCGAAGGAAACAATTTAAAAGAGAGATTGAATAAACGGTACAGATTTTGAAATGTTCATATTGTGTGCTATTTGTAGTATCAGCTGCTTAGAAAATGGCTTTGTGAATCGTGTAATGCATCGGTATATTTGGACGATTATTTTCAGTGTTAACTTTTAATAGAATCACAAATTTTAATAAGCAATAGAATTAAATGAATGCATATGGATTGTAATAATATGTCGTTAATATATGGAGAAGAAAAATAATAAAAAAAGTCTTTTTCTCACAGAGATGTCATTAATAACGATGGAGAATTTGGTGTTAACTTTTAATAAAATCACAAATTTTAATAAGCAATAGAATTAAATGAATGCATATGGATTGTAATAATATGTCGTTAATATATGGAGAAGAAAAATAATAAAAAAAAGTCTTTTTCTCACAGAGATGTCATTAATAACGATGGAGAATTTGCTCTGGGACGACTCAATCTAACATTGAGTTACTCATCAACTAAAGAAAAGTTAATGATCGATGTACATAAAGCTGAGTAAGTTTGAGCTGTGTGTTTCTAGTATCATGTGCTCTTGATAAAATTTAAATAAGTACCAGATATGAGATCAGTTACGTAAAACACTATGCAAATGGTTCGAAACATAGTTATCAATAACCTAAGATTTTCTCAACCAACATTCCAATAGCAAGTCCTTTTATCTAAATATTAGTATATTTTAGCCACGTTAATGACGTTATATATTGTTCATATGTTCAGATTGGTGATAAATGTTTTTTAAATTAGTAGACTTATCTTTTCTATTTTAGAATAACCTTTTTATTGTCACTTTTGAATTCACTTTTTATTGTCGCTGATATATTGACTTATTTTATTTAGAAAACTCATAGTATGTGATGAAGATGACAAGACATCTGATCCATATGTTCGAATATACTTACTGCCAAGCAAGAAAAGACGCAAAACTAAAGTGGTTAAGAACAACCTGAATCCTGTATTCAATGAAAGGTCTGTTGATGGATTCACTTAAATTTTCACAATACAGAATTTTTGTAAATTGATTTTTTTTCTATATTTTTTGTTGTGAGTATTTTATATGGTATTATTTTAGCAAGGTTATAAAATTTTTATGTACAAGCGTTTATGCTAGTGTCGTATTTACTCATGAGATAATTTGTTGTAGTCTAACATAAAAAAAAAAACAAGATCAAGTCAATTGTATCTCTGCTCAACCCTATGTACTTCATTTTTACGTGTTATTTCTAATAATTTCTTCATTACTGTTCCAGTAATTACCAATCATATTAAAATTGTCTACTCAACTTTAAAACTCTACTTGAGTATTTTAACAAAAATTATAATATTTAGGATTGAATATGAAATGTTGAAAGGTGAGATTAAAGATCATCAACTTGATATATCGGTAAAAAATAAAACAGGACTTCTGTCGTCTGAAAAAGTATTAATGGGACGAATTGTTGTGGATCTTGCAAAATATAACTTGGAAAGTCCTGTCAATGAATGGTATGTTTGATTTTGAATATTATATTGATAGGAGTTTTTATACTCTTTGAGTATTGGGCATACAAATTTGAGAATTTTTCTCGTACACATGAAAAGTTTAGTAGACTATTTTTTTCTTAAAGTACCCTGGTCTTAATTAGACATAATTAAGTATAAAGTATAATCTCTTTCTTTGTGGAGTTTTGTTAATCTTGGTTTAGTGCAGATATTGATAAAAATGGATGGCTGATTTTTGACGGTATACCAGTTTATAATTTCTCTCGAAATAACTTCATTATATAGATTAATATTTTGATTTCATACATCATTTTTATTGTTACATTCGATCACTGAATTTATCAAGTTCATGAATTGTGAAATATATCTAACAAACATTCATTGTAATTTTCAGGTTTCCTCTGCAAGTATCAGCAAATGATGAGGACTGAGTGTTAGTTTACCTTTTTCATTTACCCTTGAACATGATTGCTTATTAATTACTTTTTAATATGATCTTCATGTGTACTAATGTCATTTTAGAAAGTTATCGTAATTGAGAAATGTGGAGGGCAAATGATTATTTTAATTTTAGTGAATGGTCAAATGTTTTAGTTCATTAGTATAACCAGATACAAAAATATCAGAGGAGCTAAATATTTGTGGTCTTGAGTTATTATGATAACAAGGTAAACTCTTTTACCATTTGCATTAATAAGTTACTGTCTCGTGCTTATTATGTAGAGGATTATGGATTATTTATGTTGAAATATAATGTGATGCGCTTCTTTAATCATTTGGAAATCTTTGCAATCATGTCCTATCGGCTACATTTTACAAGATTTATCTTTTGAATAAAAAATATTTGTTTGATATTGTACATTCTTTCTTTATTATCCTTTGTTCTTTAACTGAAATTTTGCTTTTTGTGCTTGTAACTTCGCCTTCGTGCCGCTGTCTGCTTTATTTAGGTGCCTTTTTCATAGTTGCTGTAAATGTGTGTTAACTGAAATTTTATTTCCTCATAAATAAAAAAATATGAATAATATGTTACTCTATCATCCTGGGTCTATTGCAAACTCCATTGCCCTTTTCGTCTTTGAGATTCTTTCAACTTGCACTGCCTTTTATATTTACGCTCTTATATATTATTCTAAACTGGATATGTAATGGTAAGTGAATGGGAATATATTTTCTAAATATACGAAAATTCAAAGTTCTGTCCTAAATTTTGACTTAGTTAGCATATATGAACATTTGTAATAATTTTACCTTTTATAATAGTGTGTGCTCCTGCACTGCTTTTTTTAGCAATGTACAATTTTAGCAATAGCTTGTAACAAATTAATATTTACTTTTTAGTGATACCTAAAAAAGTACTACTACCTGTTGTCAGGGTTTGTGTGTTTAGAGATTTCAATATCAGCATTCTATAAAACTACCATGATATTAAGAAATTGTTATTTTGAGAACTAATCTGCCCCAATACACAGATAAATCATCACTTGCTTTATTTAGCGAGGTAAAATCATACATATGCCACATCTGTGGTATCATTGTTACATGAATTGTAATGAAAAAAGAATGTTCATATCAATTGCATCTTATAACGTGATAAAATGAGTCTCAAAATGTTCTTTATTTTGATTTGGTTAATTCAACTGGCATCCTATCAGTGATACTTTTACTGATTCTATACCTATGTCGGAATTCAAGTATTTTAAAATATTTGAATTTGTTTGAATATAGTCAGATATTATCTGCTTATATTATGCACACTTTTTTTCAGATTATACGACTATTAGCAAATTATGAATCTGATTCATAAATTACCATTAATAATAATAATGATTATTATATGAAAAAATTGTATAAATTACACTCTTGTTTCGGTTATCATTACTGGACTATTAATAATATAACAACTCTGTCAATGTCGTCGGATAATGATTCCTACACAACTCAGTGTGTACCCTGGGTACATGCTGTTTTCCTAATATTTGCTATATTTGTATATATGCAAGATTTTGTTTACCTAACAAGTATTCATTTCTGTAACAGATTTTTTCAATTCTAATGCATGATGAAAATATAAATAAACCTTTGATTTTGGCACTTGCCATTGTATATGATTATCAATTATTACAAAGATTGGGCGTAGGGATGCCACCTTTGGATTTACGAATCGGATCGATTCGAATCACATTTTTTCCGAATCGATTCGAGTCAGATTTACGCGATTCGGAAAAAGAGAGCGATTTACCGAAAAAAAAACATTGAACGTTTGTCAAAAAGTTGTTTTCGGGGTCTTCAGATCTGCCGAATGCGTTTATGCGGCACTCCGAATAACGCCAAATTACGGGAACGAAAAAAAAAACATTGTTCAATTAACGTTTGTTAATCGTTGTTTCCGGCGGCATTAAAACTGCGTTTATACGGCATTTATATTTGTCCCAAGTTCGGCACAATACACTCTTTTATGATGACGTGTGGCGTAAGTTCCACCAAACTGCCAGTTTTCCACCAAATGGCCTAGTTTCTATTATGCGCGAATTTAAATGGATCGTATACCTGAAAATTCGTGACAATTGTGATGAAAATTTTCAACAGCACACCTGCGCCACGACTAAGTTATTGTATGCCCTGGCATGATTGGATGAAGAATCAGCTACCGGCGTCTAGATAGTATTTAATTTTGATTGAAATTTAATTCAAACTTTGTTCTGAGTGAAATATTTCGCGTACATTTGAAAAGAACTATTTCCGAATGAGTTCATCGGCCGGCAATGTTAATTGACAATTATGTTTCTCATCCTAAAATATATATTTATTTTGTTTGCGTTTGTCAGGCTTCCACTCCAGTGGCGGTGAGCGAAATCAGGGGGACATAATGTAATAGTACATACAGGAGAAAAAGCGCTTTTTCAGCTGTTGCAAAGAAAAAAGATTGGAAAAAAGTAGTATTTACTTTTAATTTTTTTAGCGCGATACAAGCGGGAATAAAACATTTCGGATTATTTCTAGCAAATGTCATAACTGACAGGTGGGAGTAAATAATACTTGAGGAATGGCAACTTGTGCACTGTTTTACATCAACACGTGCCAGATTTCATACCAGACCAAGCATACTGTGCGAATGTCTTATTACTTTAGCCCCAACGACCATGTTTGATCGAAAAAAGGCGTCGATTATGCACATTTGGACTTTTTGAATTACGAAATTAAACGTAGTCCACGATAATAATGAAGCCCGAGCTATCCAATAACGCTGTTAGCCACAAATAATATTGTCTCTAATATTTAGGGCAATTTTTGTTCGCAATCGTAGGGTGAACGATTGTTTTTCTCGAAATTCCTTTAATTCAATCGTGGTTAATTTTATCGTCTTCAATCATTTCCCATTTATAGTAATTCAGATGCAATTAGAATGTTTTTGTCGTATTGCTCTATGCTGCTAGCATAAATATAAAGTATTGTACTAAAGTTTTGAAGATAAAGAATCGGTAATGAGGCCGGTCTTAATTAAGTATAACAAGAAGTGAAATACCACAGTTACTTACATATACTGCTGTGAGACTAGGGACAACAGTGTTGTTACTGTGTTTACGACATAACAGTACAACTGTTCCCTGCTTATTTTCTCATATGAATTCCATCAAATTGCCTTAGTCCTGATACAAGTATAACATAATAATAACTCAACTCAGTATTGTAAGACTTACAGATAAGTTTCAACAGCAAGTTTTTCATCAATGCATTTATTGGTGATATCTATGACCTATGGTACATCTTTTTCATCAAGATGGAAATAAGTGTGGCTTATTCACTGAAAAATCCTTATCATCCTTGCTATATAGTGCATTCCATTTTCAAGTTTTTCTCTTCTAGATCTGAGCTTTTTTGTGACTTTGAGCAAACATACGCATGCAATAAAAAAAAAGTTTAATGGAATCAGATTCGATTCGAGATTCAATTCGAAAAAAAAATGTATCCAGAAGTGGCAACCCTAATTGGGCATCTCAGTTGTGAATATGTAGGTCCTATCTGATAATTTCCATTACCTGGATTTATGCACACTGGTTTGTAATCACAGCAGAGTGGTTATGTCAAAACTGGGAACTGGTCCTTTCGCTTGAATCATTTCTGCTGCTCCCACAGTTTTGCCAGTAAGAGATTGGCATTATTAATATGTTAATAACTATTTCACAAACTCTAGTCTGAAATTTCTGTACGATCCAACTAACTTACATGCCAACATCTAGCGATCCAGAAATATGTGGACGGAGGTAACTAATTTTGTTTGTTTACTTCACATCAAGTTGTGTAAAGGGACGGGAGCCTATGGGCAGGGAGTATTCACTTGGCTAACACAAGGAAATTGGAATAAAATTATGGCCTAACCCAAATCATTGGTTGCCTATCAACTTCCACAGAATATAACCAATGACATAATTTAATATTACCAGTAATTAATTACACAATGTATGGAATTGGCCACCATGTTCAAAAATATATATCACATTTACAAGTAGTGCAGAAACAAATATAAAAACGGATAGTTGGAAAACATTGCATCAAATAAATCAAGTTAACAGTTAGGTTTTAGCTTGATCAAGCTTTTTACTAGGTCAATGACCAGTTGTCGGTAAATTTGGACCTATACTATACATATGTAAACAGTTATTTGTGAGTGATTCTCTCAGTTCGAAACAGGATACACCTCATATTTGTAAAAATTGTAATTGTAAAAAAATTGTATTAAGTTAGCATTGAAAAAGTACAATTTAAAACATTATTATACATAAATTCTATTGGGTAAACATAGACTTTAGAAGTCTTTAGCAAATCACAAAAAATTCTTGATTCCCCTATGAGAAACAGTCGCACACTTGATACATTGGCAAGCTAGTTATGAATGATTTTTATTAAGGTTATCTGCTGAAAATTTAATATCCAAATTTCAATTAAAGAACTTGTAAAATATGAAGAAATCACAATAGGCATAAAAAGTTATAAACATAATTATTAATAAGAGAAATAATATATTAACAATTCAAAAAATATAAGCCTAAGAAAACAGAAATCCAAATGTGAAAACAGTATTATTGAGTGAAATGTTTCAATCAGAGAATTCCAAGACTTATTTAAATATTCCAAATCATTGAAAATTTCACAGAATTTGAAGCATTGAATTGTTAAATTAAAATATCCATTGGTATCTACTGGCATTCCTAAATCAATGTCAGTGATAGCTTGTGAGACTCCCTATTCTCAGTTGCATAATAATGCTTTGGACAAAGTTATATAAAATATTGAAAAAGTAAATGATGCTGTCCTTGGATATATCTGAACTTGCAATATATTCAATACACTAACTTTAAAAATGCATTTGTATTCATGTTGTAAAATGTAACCTCCAGCAACTAATGCTGAATGTATTTTTCTTTACTGTAACAATAACAATTTAATAATCGAATTTGGATACAAATAAGGCTAACAATAACAATATAACATGTAGGCCAGAATTGAGCCTTTTATTGGCTGAGCCAAGAAAAGAAAAATGATTGTTGATTTCTCAGAAATATGCAATTGCACTTGTCTTGATATAAGTCTTTATTAAATGTCACAGATGTTTTTTGCTGGGAAAATTAAATGGGTTTCGAAACTTTTGGTTCATAAAAAAGTATAAATTTAAATGTAGTCATTCAGTGTCTAAATTATTGTCAGCCATAGTGTGATTTTGAATATGAAAAGATTTGAAAATTGGACTGTCAGCAGCCTCAATTGTCTCCAATGCTTGATAATATATCAGTTTTCTCATAAACTGATATTTTATTCAACACTTCGAATTGATAAATTACTGAATATAACTGAGTTTTAAAAAAGCTGTCAAGAGCCCCATTAGATGTCAAATGTCAGAATTAAAAATGTGGGTGAGTTTAGTTTGCGCATGTGCACAGTTCAATATTCCATGAGTATCATCATTTTTCATTTTATTCCTATTTCTAACTAACTATTTAGACAATCTAAACTGTTTATACACAAATCTCAAATCTTACAAAAGAGTGACATTAATATCATGATTCCCCATATATGGCATTGAAATTGTCATATCATCATATACACGAACAGTCAAAGGCATTTGAAAATTCTACTATTCATGACACGATTTTGCTACCAATTTAAGCTTTTCAAATGTAACATAGGTTGCGAAAAAGCAGATGTGAATTGGAAAAAAGTCAGGAAGCGCGCAGTGCAGAAGGATGTTATTAATACCTAAGTGAAATATAATTAAGGTACCATGTAATACAATACTAGGTGGTGAGGTAACAACTAACAATACAACGTTCCACAATACATCAGTAGCAAAATGTTTACAACTATAGTCAATAAAAAACACATAATCAAGTTCACTTTTAATTAAGAGATGATTTAAGTACTAAACAATTAGATATCAATAAAATGAAGCCCGTAAAAAAGTTTTACAAATATATGAGACAATGAATGTATAAGGCTTTCCTTTAACCACCAATTAAGTAAAACTGATCAATTCAAAACAAATCACCGAATTTTATGATATATGACAAATTACAGATAATTCCAAAGAAGATTTCTGCACATTCACAGTATAAGTGAAATCAGTAGTTTTTTGTGTAACAATGCCAATAAGTACATTCACATGTCACCCTACACTGTTTAGACATAAAGTATAACTTTTGTTGTAATAATTGTATATGACAGCTTTATCTACAATAAAAATTCAGCCATCGTTACCACAAATTTACTCAACAACAAACCAGACTAATGTGAGTTTTTTAAAAATCACAGAAGAAGATAAAAAAAAAGAGTACAAAGACCTCGGCGTTTTGATTTTCTTAACATTGAAAAAAGCTTCAAAATTCAAACCTCCAACCCGATGTTTCAATTATATAATACCAGAAAAGTTTATTACGGTACTTTGTTACTGCAGTATCCAGTTTTCCACAGGTAAACATTTCATATCTGATTCAAATGTCTTTCCATTTCAACTATCCGTCATTTGAACCAACCGGAAGCATCTACAAAAAAAATACAACTCAAATATTGATAAAGATTGTTTTTAATAATATATTACATTAAGCTACCACACTCAATGTTGATATATCTATGACAAATATTGACCGATGAGAAAAAACTAGGGAATAGATTGTTTCCTTTTACGTGCACATGGAATGCAAAAAGAGAGCAGCTGCATCAGATTATAGATAAACATCTTAAAAATGAAGTTATCAATAATATTGTCAAATCAAGGCTTTAGGAATCATATTCAAGTCTTTACACTAGTGTTTCTAACAGATCTAAATATAAATACTTATCAACCTATGTTGGGTTGCAATTTCTTTTAAACTTTTTTTTTTTTCACAAAAACATCCATTTAATAATTTCTTTCCCAAACTTACCATCATGACATGTCATCATTATCAACTGCTCTTACAAACTGGTGCCCGAGCAATTGTTCTGCAGATAATCTTTTAGTAGGATCTGGAACCGTGCACTTCTTGACAAAATCTTTTCCTTCTACAGTAAGCATATCCGGAATAGCTGGTGATTCTCCAGAGCCAACCCTGAACATAACTTGAAACCGTTCCATGTCATGCCACGGTTGTTTGCCAGATGCCATCTCTATCACAACACAGCCTAAACTCCATATGTCAGATGCACGGCCATAACCAACTTTTTCTGAAGAATTTATAACTTCGGGAGCAGTGTATGCCATAGTTGTTCCAATATGAGTGATCATTTCTCCAGGCATTGTCTTCAAAGTGTCTTTAAGTTTCAAAGCACTTCCAAAATCCCCCAATTTTACAACACCAGCTGTTGTAAGAAATATATTGCTCCCCTTTATGTCACGATGTACGATACCACGTGAATGTAATGTGTGTACAGCAGCTAAAACTTGTGATGTGTATCTTCTAACCATTAGTTCTGGTAAACATATTTTACATATATCAGCCAATGTTCCGCCATCACAATACTCCATGAATAAGTACATCTCATCACGATGCAATTCAACACCATAATACTGTACTAGATTTGGATGTTTAATTCCTTCAAAATTTGTGTATTCATCCAAAGCTGATCGAATTTTCTGAAGATCATTAGGTTGAAATTTAACTTCTTTCATTGCTAATATAGTTCCAGTGTCAACGTTTACACATGTATAAACACGTCCAAATGAGCCTTCACCAACCCTGGCCCCTCTTTGCCACCTGAAATTAACAGTTCGAACTCCTAAGCTCACAAATGAGGTTGGTCTATGATTATCAGATACTTGACCGATTATACCAGCTTCAATTCGTCTTCTGTCTTTGTCCATTTCTAGTTCTTCAACTGCATATCTTATTCGATCTGATGGAGCTAAAACATCATCATCCTCTTCTAGAGACAAAGCGCCTAATTCTTCTTCATACGTTATTGCTGCTCGAGTCATGGGATCCGCAGTTGATGAATTACTGAGAGATCTTAACACTTGAGGTTCAGATTTAGGGACATGCAGGGTGCTGAGCGATTTCGTTTCCCTCGATGGCACAGAGTTCTTGTTGACTGTGTTGGTATCACCTTTCTCTTTTTCACCTATCAAATGGCTGATAAAGCTGTCAATTTTTTGTTTCAAACTCGAGAATTCATTTTCACCTAATGAAACGACAAAAGCAGAATCCATATTCACAACAAAAGTCAATCCTTGACTTGCCCACCTTGGTCTATGTCCTTTGCCTTTTTCACGATGTTTCATAACATAATCCATCCATTGCACAGCAAGTTCCATATGCATTTTATCAATCGCACTTCGAAATTCACCAGACATAATTCTAGTAGCTTCCTTGATGAAATCGAAACCAAAATTGAAGCAAGATTGCATTACTTCGTTAACCTCTGACATAACTTGTTGTCTTGAATCCATGTCAAATGAACCTACTCTACTGATGCGTTGTTGTAAAATTTTGTCACTATGTGACTCTAAGCAGCTTAAAGTTTTCTGCATACTTTTTCTTAATATAGCTGATAGTTCCAACACTCGAGAACGTAACAAGTCGAATGATTCTTTTATCTCTTTCACTATTGGCATTTGAGCAACATTCAGCTTGGCAAAAGGTGTGAATAGAAGGGACATTTCTTTCCTCATAATTCCTACGTCATCTGCAGAAGCAAGTACCACAGTAATATCATGTGATAAGCGAAATGATTTACTAAGCAATGCCAATGATGTCTGGCATTTTTTGCTATGGTATGTATTATCTTGAAAATGTATTTTTATCACATCTCCATTCCATACAGTACATCCCTGGCCTTGTGTGCATCTATTCATGCAAGTTTCCCCACCATTCATTTCAATTTGAGTTCGTAAATTACTTTCAGACCTGGTCTTTTGTGTCATCCTTTCAAAACGATTCTGTTGCATTTTCCCTTTCCCACGTGCTTTCTTTTTCATTGGGAATGTAACTTCAGACTGTCTTCTCAGGCCTGCATTTTCAGAAGGTTTTTTCACAAATATAACACAATCCATTTTAGTAGAATTTTCTACTTCACGATCGCTTCCATGTTTTTGCCCAGATGAAGTCAGCAGATGATTGAAGAGCGCTCTTTCAACAAGGCCCCACACTGTTATCGATTCAGGGACGCCCGCACACTCTAAAGAAGCTTTCAGCATTTCCAACTGATCTTTAGGATCTGGAATAAATATCCAATAATTCTGTAAATCTACATAATCTGCAGGGGTGGACAAGCCATTTTCATTTGAGTTATTCTCCCTCCAGTTCATTTTAAGTAGGGTATCAGAAATATCAACCAAAACATAACCTTCAGAAGACATAGATTCCAGAAGTTGGCAATATGAGCAATACATTTCAGGACTATTTCCAAGATATATAACATCAAACCCAATTGCAGGCTCCAAGGCCTTACGCAATCGTTTTCCAAAAGATAATATTCTTGTAGCTCTTTCTCGAGTTTCGATAAACAAATCTCGGACAGCCCTACAGAGTTCAAATAAGTAACGTTTTTGGTAACCATTTTGACTTATTTGTTTGTAAGACAACCACGGAAGAGAATTTGCACTAGATGATGAAGATGTAGTAGATATTTGTCTGTTCATATTGAACTCTGTTGGAGAACTAACTGGTGTCACCGATTCGGATGACTGAACAGAATTATGACGTGATAAATGTGGACTTTCAGAACGTTGCCTGTGGAACCACAGAACACCAGCTTGAGCCTTTGAAGTATGCTTAATAGAATCTGAAATTCTTCTTTCTTTTTTCAAATCTTTGTAGGGATTTTGTTCAGCAGGTGAGGGAGTTTCCATATCGGTTTGCGACTCAATTAGAGCATTAATCGCACTAACAATAAACTCTCGGGTTGAGTCAACAATGTCTGCAGATATTCGAATAAACCTGCTCGCACACATAACAATTCCGTCAAAATCAATCAGTGGGGATATATTGTTAGCAAAGACCCATTCCTGTTCCAAAATCTCCTGAAAACCTCGAGGAGCATGTGGTAAATCACCCAACATTTTAACCAACCATGCGTTAACAAAATCCAGGTAAGTTGTGAGCATGCAGCGCAAATCTGCTTCATAATCAGCCATAGATAAGGTGTTATCTTCATCTTGCTTATCTATGTATATATCGCCGATCAAAAAATTCAAAATATCTCTAGCAAGCAAACCACATTCAAGCATTTCCTTAGATTCGGCCACAAGCTGCTTTGCAGTTAAAAGACATACAGATGAGCCACTGTTGTTAAAAAATGGCATGGCTTGTTTCATTCGCAAATGCATACATTGCTTCATAATGGCAAACAGAACTCGAGGGAAAAAGAGATATAAGGGCTTGATACTTGGCAAATTAAATAGAGCAGTGTTGCAATCGGATGGAGATACAGCAGACGCTTCAACAATGACAAAATCTAATTGATTTCCTTCAAAAATATTTCCGTGAGACTCAGAAAACACATTGTTAATTTTTGTCAAAAGATTCGAAAGTTTTGAAGTTTGATCCTTGCGAGTTGACTGTGACACACAGTTTAGGTGTGTCCATACATTCGCAAATGAAACTTCTCTTTCCTCCTCGCAACCAATTAAAAACTGAACTGAATCAGAATCACCATTGTGGTCCATAAAATCACTCTCATTTTCTATACGGGACATCTGAGGGGTGGAAATATAGCATTGTTTTGGAAGTAAGTTCATCTTTGCACGAAAAAGTCCACTGAAATGCTTGTGAATAAATGTATGCAGGATTGATTTAACAGCCTTTCTTTTTAAAATTCGACTCGTGTATTCACTTATGATACTTTTAAATGTGTCCACACTAAGGTATGAAGGTATTTCATTACTTGTACTGCTCGTTTCCTCCTCATTTTCAGAAAGGCCAGTTAAATTGAAATGGAAAAGGTGTAAAGCAATATTGAGTTTTCCTTTTAAATCTGATGTAGTATTATACCAACAACAGAGTGATTCGATTTTCGACTGAAATTCTTCACTACTGTAATATGGGTATTCTGCTGATAATGTAGAGGATGAGGGATATAGATTTTCAATTATACAAAGAAGTTTTAACACCTCTCCAACTTTGCTAAGAGCATCTTCTTGTAGTTGAATATACTTTTTGGTAGGAAATAAGATATTGGTCTCAAGATCATATTCAAGACTGGTGTCATGAAAAAAACGATTGGCATGCGGTAATGCTTTGGGTGATTCTATATCTGATATATCTTTATCAGATTGTTGAGACACCTCTAAGTCAGAAACATTACTTGACATGTAGCTGTCGCATTCTTCACATGCCGCTTCGGGTATCTGCTCTAAAGTAGAATCTATTTTTTCTTTCAGTTCCTTGAGATAAGTGATGTAGTTACTATCAAATTGAAACACAGACACAAATGATAAAACGTCCATCACAAGACAATGTCGCGCATTGAACAATATTTGATCCTGCTCCATGAGCGAGTGATCATTGAACCACGCTTGCAATTCAAGCCAGATAAGCTCATTTCGTCTTAATCTGTACATTTGTGAGGTTTTATGATCAACTTTGCTTCGATCAGTTTCCGATTGGTTCTGTTTGTTATTCCCTGCCGTGACAACCTGTCTTAATCTTTGCATGTAACGATGCCTCATTTGTTCTGTTGGAGAAGGCTTCTGAAATTTAATTTTAGATTGGTTTTTACGACCTTTGCCTTTCGATTTTGAATTAGATTTTATATTATCGCTGACAAAATCCCTTTCAGATACACATGAAGTTGACAGACAACGAAGTGGGCGACCACTTCCAAGCATAAACATATCTGATTGGACAGAAGCTCGTCTTCCAATAACAATATCATTGTCACCAAAAATATCATCGCCATCTCTGGCTGTTGGAATCGAATCCCCTCTTTTTGCATCTCGCTGATGGGAGCGGATCTCAGTTTTCTTTTTTCGCATTGAACTCCTTGGGCTATTTATATATCGATGATCTTTTGAACTAAACATGAGATGTTTGTTTTTAGGGTCAACTTTCCACGCATCCGACCCGTTCGCAGCGGCACCACCAGATTTTGCATTTTTTATTTTGCTCCTAGATCTTCTCCTGGGAGGTGTAGCTTCTAACAGGTCATTCACATCATAATTCATTACCACGATATTCTACATAGCAACCGATGGCACTAACTGACTAAACATAAAAATTAGAATTGATGAATATTGCAACAAAAGTCAGAAAGAATAAGTAAAAAACTGGCAAGCATTTCACTACTGCACTATATATCACATACAGACATAGGGACAGCCACATTCAGACATTCCCAAAATTTAGTATTCGGAATACAGGAATAGATTGTAAAACTGTAAAATGACAAATGATATTTCTGAATGCAGGAATTAGAAACATTAAACATATATCAAATATCTGAATATATCCCAAAATGAAAAATGTTTACCAAAGAATTTTATATAGCTACTGTATGCAAATTTATAGAAATTGAATTTAGTAATGATTTAAAAGGTTGTAATACAGTAATAAGGGGTCTGGTATAGTTTAGTACCACATGCACTTCTAGTTGGCCTGGCTCAATAATTTTTGCATATTTCAATTCTAACCCCCACCTGACTACATCACCGAAAAATTACGTCATTTCGAAGTCACAGTGGCGTAATAGGGCCCACCAAAGTATGCGGATGGTCGTCCAAAACGCGCAGACTATCACCCATAATTGAGCAAGCTATTTCTCTTGTTCTCTCGCCACAACGATCACGATAGGAGAGAGATTGCCAGCGTTAGCGAGATCGTTATCGGCGGCGCAGATGCCATTTCGGGCGATCGTAATTATACTTCGGCAAGCCCTATGACGTGATGGTGACGTCGTAGTGAAGTTTTGGATGGCATTGTCAGGTGGGGGTTAGGAATAACATATGCAAAATTCGTTACGCTTCGCCCACTGGAAGTACTTGTGGTACCGGTACTAAACTATACTAGACCCGTAGTTGGCACTGTTTTAATTAATTGAATATGGTACCCTACCAATATATTCAAAATCAATAATCAGCATAACAGGTGATAACGTACCGTAACTGATAAAAACAAACACATATCAAAGAATCAAGAGGGCAAACCTTAGGCTTTTTAAAGATTAATAAGGACACATGGAATTTCACATAAAAAGTCGCTGCCAAACGAAGTGGTACCGGGTACGGTACCTATTTGCCACGCCATATTGCTGTATTCTGGTACCGGTACCGGTATCGGACATCGGTACAGTATTGATCTATCGGAGGATGGCGAAATTGAATACCGAATTAATAAACAAATATTACAGCTGATTCTTGTTGGAGTCTACTGATACTATATAGTATCCGGCGTATAGACTACCGTGCCGAAATCATTGAGGTGGCCGAAATTCTAAATAGCCCAACCGTAACTGCCACAAGTTTACGTTGAAGGGGTGGGATAGCTCAACGAGTATACAGTATATATGCTCATTGGCTAGCTAGACCAGAGTTTCCCAAGGCCAAACTAGGGGCAACCCTAAAATGCGGGAAACGGGAACTACGGGAAATGCACTAAAATGCGGGAACGACGGGAAATTGCAAAAACTAAAATGCGAGAATGACGGGAACTACGGAAAATTTCACTAAGAAGCGGGAATGACGGGAAATCGTTTTAAGATACGGGAAATACTCATTTTGTAGTATGTTTAGGGGAAATTGTTCTAGGAAACAAAAGCAACGGTAAATATACGCTTGGGGGTGTATGTACGTGAAAATTTGTCTAAAATGCGGGTATGACGGCAAATCGCTTTAAAGTACGGGAAATACTCATTTCAGAGTACGTTTGAAAGAAATTGCACTAGGAAACGGAAGCAACGGGAAATATACGCTTGGGTTGTGTGGGTACGGAAATTTCACTAAAAAGCGAAAAATTTCACAAAGAGTGGCAGTGACGGGAAATCACTCTGAGATACGGGTAACATGTATGTTAGTACAATTACCCCGTACATGCACACTCAAGTATAAACGACACTCCGTAAGTATGTGCAACAAGATGACGCCAACCTGAACCCAAACCTGGTATACATACTATGTTCAGGTTGTGCGCCATCTTGTTGCACATACTTCGGGAGCGTTGTATAAACTTGCCGTTGCTTTCGCTATTCAATGCATATTTACCCCACACATACTCTAAAATACATATTTCCTACACCCTAAAGCAAATTCCCGTCATTCCCGTCTGTTGTGAATTTTCCCGTAGTTCCCGCAATTACAAATTGACAAATTCACGTCGTTCCCGCAGTTACCGCTTTTTAGTGAATTTCCCGTCGTTCCCGTTTCCCGCATTTTAGGGCCCTAAAATGCAGGAAATGGAAATGACGGGAAATTTTACTAATAAGCGGGAAAATGTTACGAAATCCGGGAACGATGGAAAATCGCTCTAAGATACGGGAAATCTGCAATTTAATTCAAATACCCCGAACGTGCACACTCAAGTATAAATAGTCCGGCAGAAAAGGGGGCCTTTTCGGCCCAAGTTTGATTTCAGACATAAAGTATTTTTTATTTGTGATTATTCATCTTGGGGTCATTGCCCATCATTTCTACATGGGTGTGGAGTTTGCAGCCTTGAGCAATTTTTTTTACGGCTCGATATTTGTATTAGTGTTTTCTCGTGAAACCTGTGCATCATAATGACGCACAACCTGAACCATAACCTGTTACAATACTATGTTCAGGTTGTGCGCAATCTTGGTGCACAAACTACGCAAGCACCAAATTTACGAAGAAATAAAATCAATACCTTTTAGGTATTTATTGAGATATTTGTATTAGTGTTTTTCGTCAAACATGTGCATCATAATGACGCACAACCTGAACCATAACCTGTTACAATACTATGTTCAGGTTGTGCGCAATCTTGGTGCACAAACTACGCAAGCACCAAATTTACTGGGAAATAAAATCAATAACTTCTAGGTATTTGTTGAGCACAGCTTTGGGTCGCGACCCATATACAGTATATGAAAATACTGTCGAAACATACGCGTAAAATAAAGAGTACTATTTCAAAATACCCGTTTTTGTTGCAATTAACAACACAAGCCTGCTAATGCAGTCGCCATTTGTTCAAGTGGATATACACCCGGTGGAGAACAGTCAATTATTTGTTAGCGAGAATTGTTATGCAGCGGGATGATCACGACGACGCAGTGAAAGATAATGATATCACGAGAACAAGAATGAGAAAATTGCTACATTTTATAGTATATCCCTGGAAAAGAATGTAGTTCATTCTTATGTTCCATGCCAATGCTTTTCAAACTGCCAAAGACTCTCAACACTTTTGCTTCTTCTCTTCTATAAAATCCCCCCTTTTGAGAAAACCTGTCATGAACTAAAAGAGGCGACCGTGATTCTCTTGCCTGTTGTCATGCTGTCCCAGGAATTCTGCTACAACAAAAATTTCACAAAAACGAATTTTTAAATTTTATGGTTTTATTAATATTCTCAACAATGAATGATATACGGGTGGTAAAATGCCAAGTTATTCCAACAACATGATCATGTTTTGCAATTTACAACCAATATTTTGTATGTAACTTTGTTTGACAGAGCCCCAAGAGCTCTAACTACAAATATCAAAAATGTGAGGCCAAAAAAGTCACACTACAACATTGCCAAATGTACTGTATTTACCATAGATAACAGGTTTACCAAAAAGAATTACATGAAAAATGGTAAAATAAAGATCAATTCAGCAATATATACTTGGTGATATGCATCTGTTGATGATTTCAGGTGTTTGTTTCGGAAGTTTAATAACAGAATTAATTGTGGTTGTTGGGGATGTTTTAAAAAAAGGTTGCATGGAAAAAAGGTTTTCACAAAATGTCAAGGTTTGATAGTAGTAGAGAAGTAGAAAAAATACTCCCATGTTTTTTTTTTTCATTTGATAACCACGCCACAGAACTTCCCCGATAAGTATACGCAGCAATTGCGAGAGGCAGAAATGCCAAGATGGGATTTCATCGCATTGCAAACCAATATTAGCAATTCTTATATATATTCGCGCATTCCCATCTGAACAGCGTGGAAAAGATTATACCCATCTACACACTTTAAGAGCTATGTCAGATGAGAGTCATATTATCGAATATCAGTAAAGGAATAGTGCAATGGGAAAAGACATATAAGGCGGAACTTTCAGTAGTATGCAATCAAATAATCTTATTGTAGAATATATATTTAAAAACATTTCGTCACGCCAACTGCAGTCCGAACCTTTTGTCTCTGGCTGAGCTTAGATACCAATTAGCACTCATATAAACTGGTAAGACTGTAAGAGGCACGCGATGGAGCAGATACTAAGAGTATCCATTCCCCAGCTGTCATTTGAGTGGGTACTGCTGTTTTTATTGCAGATTTTACTGATCTTTTTGTATTAAAGATTTACTGGCATCACCGATTTAAGGATGTTGGAAACCAACCAACCATATTACAAACATTACTTTCAACACGCGGTTTAAATGAATAAAAAAGCTGAAACTAGTATTCTTTAGAACAGCATACAAATTCTATGGAATGAAACCATACACAAAAGCTCGTCAAAAACCTATAGCTCAATAATCAAGTGGAATTTGATGCATGTGCGCAAAAATGTGCGCGTTACTACGTACAACCGAAGCACGCAGGAAAATGTGTGTGATGTACTAGTATTCAAAACGTTTCACTCAACTGTGTTAGCATAACGGGTGTACATCTCGGTTTCGCACACGCATACCTTCTATCTCCACAAGGATATATTAATTCTGCCAAAGTCAATGCAGCACTGAAAGGTTGCGGCTTTCCCAAAAGAAAACACGTTACACATCTTTAGATACCAGTGGATGGTTTTACATGGCCTTGTTCGGAGTGAAAGACGAGGTCAAATATTCCAATCCAATTCAACTAATAAAATATTTCCCAAGTCCCTAAGCTTAAACTAGGAAAACGAAATGCGCGCAGCAACGCAAGTGTAGTTTGAAGAGCGCAATAGAAAGTGGCTAGATGCTGTCGATGGATCTTGGCTTGTATTAGTGAAATAAACTACCATTTATTCAACTAAAATTGAATTTCTGACATTGTAAGAAGATTCAATGTTACTATGTATGCAAAACTAAACCATGTAGTTATGAAATAATTATTTTTAACAAGAAGGCGCTCCTGAAGTATTTGTACCAAGATGACGCACAACCTGAACATTGTCTGTTTATCAGGTTAGGGTTCAGGATGTGCGTCATCTTGGACCGAATACTTTAGATCCACTTAAAAAAATTTGCTCAACATTATATACTCCACACCCACTTGGGTATCATTATATATGTCATATACATTATATCTAAACAATAAAAAAAACTTTATGTCCCAAAACAATGTTAAGGCCCAATTCTGCCGGACTAAACGGCGCTTCGGTAGTATTTGCACCAAGATGGCGCACAACCTGAGCTTTAATCTGGTACACATACTTGGTTCAGGTTGTGCGCCATCTTGATGAACTTACTTGGGGAGCACTGTATAAACTTGCCGTTGCTTTCGCCTTTGAGTGAAAGTTTACCTCACACAGATTTTTCAGATTCAGATTTTATTTTCGTCATGCAAAACCAATATACGATATGAAAAAATAAAAAAAGACATATAACAAATTACGAAGACAGATATCGGCTTGTTGCAATAGACGAGGGATCGCGAAAGACTCAAAGAGTCATCCAGTCAGCGACACCTTGTAGCTGCATTGAAGCAGCAAATATAGCAACCGAACAACTCAATATTAAATAGTCACTAAATTCGACACAATCATATATATAAAAGGGACAACAAAAAGAATGCCAAAATGACCACGAAAAGTTACCTAAACATTCACTTAATTAGCCTCAATCACAAAAAGGAACAACAAAGTTTGAAAAATAAAATACAGGATGTCATAATAACTATGGAGTATTAGATATTTACCTAATTAAACTCGATCATACAGAGTAAGAACAAAATAAAATCGAAATAAACACCGAGATACTACAATGATCACATCGTATTATATGACTTAACAGCGACATCTGTAAGAAGGATATGCCTCAATGACAACAAAGAATTGCGAAATAATGCTGACTAAGCATACACAGTAAACCAATATGGCGTGCCCAGCAACGGGCTTCTGGCTGCGAGAATCAATACCGTATTTAACGGATTTTTATGTTGAAAGCGATTGTTAGTGGCTATTAGAGTAGTGCAGAATAATTATGGGTTCTGCAGTATTCGTGGCATATAGGTTGGGCGGAAAATATTAAAACAAGAACAGTACACAGCGAGCACACAACTTGACGAACATGGATGGGAAAAGCAGCACCACAGGGATAGGTACGGTACATACCGGTATACAAATATAATATTTCTAGACTAATTGCAACTGGGCTTATAAGCATCTAGGTATAGGCTCTTCAGTGCATGTTTATACAAGTTATAAGTACTGGTCCTAATGCTATTGGGGAGATTATTCCACAATTTAACACCAACAAACTTGATTGAGTTTTGGGTGAGTTTGGTGCTAAAACGATTTACATAATAAGAACTGCTAATAGAGGACCGTGTTCCATATGAGTGAACATTGCTTTGTTTTGAAAAATAGTTTGTGAACGCAGGAGGGAGTTTTTTGCAGTGGTGTTGGTGCATCAATTTCAAAACTTTTATTTTGTAAATGTCTGCCAATTTAATAATTTGAAGGTTATAATAAATAGGACTGAGTCGTGAAAAATAACTAGCGGCAGATATTGCACGGATTGCTCGGTTCTGCATAATTTCAATGCGATGTAATAATGTTTTAACAGCTGAACCCCAAGCAATTATGCCGTATTGGATATGGCTCTGGAATAAGGAGTAGTACACCATCCTTAGTGTTGTTGGTGATGTAAATCGTCTAAGCTTGTAAAGTATTCCAACCGATTTAAATAATTTAACGGATAATTTGGATAAGTGAACATCCCAATTCATTTTACTATCTAAATATATGCCAAGATATTTATAAGAATGGACATTTTCAAGTTCTTTGTCATCAATTTGTATTACTGTTTCATTTTTAGATTTGCACTGGTGTGGAGATATTAACATAGTTTTTGATTTGCCAATGTTCAATGTTAGTTTATTAGACCGCATCCAATTTGATACTTTCGCAATTTCAGAATTTACTCTCAACTGAAGAACTGCACAAGATTTGTCGCTGTCGAGAAGATTGGTATCATCAGCAAACAATTTGGTAAAGAAGGAGGAACAACAAGTTATGTCATTTACATAAACTAGAAATAGAAGAGGACCCAAGCAACTACCTTGAGGAACTCCGTGAGTCACTGGTAAGGGAGAGGAACGACACGACCCAACTTGAACATATTGTGATCTATTACTTAAATAACTAGAAATGAGTTTGTTTGCTGTACCCCTGATACCGAAATGTCTCAACTTGTAAATCAGGATGTTATGATTTACGGTATCGAAGGCCTTCCTTAGATCTAGGAATGTTGCACTGACAAACTCCTTCCTCTCTAGTTTATCGTAGATATATGATATTGTGTCTAAGATAGCATGTGATGTAGATAGATTATTTTGGAAGCCAAACTGTGATTTATTTATTACATCATGTTTCGTAAAAAAAGCATTGAATCGCTTATGAATCAAACGCTCAAATATTTTACTTATTGATGAAAGAATTGAAATTGGTCTGTAATTTGACATACATTTTTTATTGCCAGATTTGAAAAGAGGGATCACTCGGGCAATTTTGAGACATGCAGGGAAGATTCCAAACAAAAGTGAACAATTGAAGAATTCAGCCAAACATGGTGCAATGAGATCAGCAACTAATTTAAGGAAACGTGCTGGTATGTTGTCTGGACCAACTGCCTTCCTGTCTTTCAAATTATGTATTTCTATTATCAATTCATTTGTAGTCGCTGGGCTCATGAAGATGGACTGGTTTATACAATTGTGAAGAAATTGTTTAAAGCTATCCTGTTCAGTGGAAAACTTGCCTGAAAGGCTAGACCCAATTGTAGAAAAATACTTATTAAATTCTGTAGCAATCAAAAGTTCATCTCTAATTATAGAGCCATTTTCAATATCGATCTCGTTAACTTTTTGATTAGATTTATTTTTTACATGAGTGATTTCGTTAACTGTTTGCCATGTTGACCTAGGATTACCTTTGTTTTTAGCAATAAGGTTTTGATAATAGGTTTGTTTTGAATCATCTATGGCTCTAATCAAAACATTTCTATACTTTTTGAAATAGGAGCGTTCGGAAGTGTTCCCTTTCAAATACTCTAAACATACTCTAAAATACATATTTCCGGTACTCTAAAGCAACTTCCCGTCATTCCGGCTTTTTGTAAAATTTCCCGTAGTTCCCGCAATTTGAAATTGGCTATTTCCCGTCGTTCCCGCAGTTCCCGCTTTTTAGTGCATTTCCGGTCGTTCTCGTTTCCCGCACCTAAAATGGCGGGATGATCATAATCAGAGTCTAAATAACTTATACCGGCGCGGCGGTGTGGCTCAACGGGCTAAGCGTTAGGAATACGCTCGCCACCGCACCTCTAATTACTCTGCGTGGGTTCGCAGGTTCGAATCCCATGCAGGAATGGTTATGTGCGAAAGGATTGCTGGACTCCTCGCCGTCGTTGGGTGGTTCACGTAACCGCTGGTCGGTTACGGCTTTCTCCACCACCAAGTCCATGCTTCCGAAAACAAGTAATACAGTAAAACTAATCCCATACCCGACTGGGAATGGTAACCGGACGAGAGGCCGTGGTCCGCCATATGGATAAGCCGTCTAAACGTCTGAAATTGCGCAAATGCGCATACCAGTGGGAAGGAGAAGTTTATCATCATCAATTGGGATGTCAAGTCGCCGAAAGAATCGCGGTGACAAAAATATTCACTGCGGCCTTGGATTATGACAAAATTAGGAAATAAAAATCGCTGCATTGTTGCGAAGTTTTCAGTCTTCAAGTAAATTCTGGAAAATAAAATTGTCACGGCGATCGTTTTGACGGCAGACATCCCAAATACGGTTGTTTGAAATGACAATACTCATTATTCGGCGTTGTGTTCGTTGGAAATATTCGAATATCTCGACTAATAAAACTATTTGCCCACCACTATCCCGACGCATGTTATTTATCATTGAATGACAATTAAAAATCAACTGTTTAACATTAAAATCCAAGTAATAGTTTCACATTTAATGCACTTAATCGGCGCTACATGCGAGCGTGTTTTTGTACTTATAAACGATTTTGACGCTACTGACATCCGTGAGTTACACTTCTCTCAAAATTAATTTTCACGATTTCTAATGTTCTATTTTTAAATGCGGGTACTGCTGACTACGGATTAATGGTCGATATTTAAAATAGGACTTGCAAAATATTCACCATAAACCGCCAGGCACATAAGAGGCGCGCTACACGTAACTGTGGAATTTCGCTGTGAACGACACATTCTTTTCAGTTTATAAAACGCCTACGTGGTCGTGAATAGCACTTTTGGGTGCTCTGTTTTAATTTCACCGAAAATTTTGGCTGCGCCCATGTCGGTACCTATCCGATATCACCCCGGCTATATTCCAGCACTGATAAACCAAGTCATAATTTGTCACCCATGTCATCAATAACCAAAACTTTTGTGCTTGCTATTACCAGAAAGCCTATGCTGAATGAAAGTGCGACCTGCGGTTTTACTCAGTTATCTTTGTCTGGTCCTCCTGTATTAAATGTTGCACACCCTTGGTTTTAACTACTTAAATTGCTTTGCAACCTAGTTCTTCGCTTGATATTTATCATGTTTTTTCGATTTTCGTCATTTTTTTCTGTAAATTTAGAGCAATAAGAGAATGATTCAGGTAGTTTGTAGACTAATATGATATGTAAAAGTTGATTATGTCCCGAGCATATGTTGACATTATTTATCGAATGAAAAAATTATTGCCCCATCTAACGTGAATACTACCATATTATTTTATGATATTTTTCTCATTCTATTGCATTTTTCTCTGCGATTTTATATGTAACTGCAATACTTTATATTTTTTCTGCCAAGATGTTTGTTATTTTATTGCAAGCATCAATTGCTTTTATTATTTTATACCAATTTCTTTGATTTCTATGTTAAGTTCCCTTATTTTTTCATCCTCAAGTCATTCGTACTTAATGATACTAGCCCAATTAAAAAAATACTACAATCACAATTTCTTAAATCATTGTGATCATATATTTTTGGCGCATTCAATAAAAAGAACATAAAGTCATGTTTTTGATGGAATTAGTCTGCTTTACAAATGCGTCTTTCTAACAAAAATAAACGAATTGCTTCAATTGAGCATTGACTGATTGAGCATATACTTACTATAGCTAAAGATAGTATTATTTATTACGTAATTTGTCTACAAATATCTCATTCATTAGGGCCACGTTTTCCAAACTGGAAAAAAATTCATCCCTGGCGAGTAACTTTGTCCTTTTGAGCAGGAATCGGCTTTGTATTTGCTGTAGCATTACTGATTTCCCAAAGTTCGCTCTGCCTACTATAATACAATGCACACATTCAATTAGAAAACACTGTTACTGTACAAAATCAGTTTTTCAACTAGGGCAATAGACAAAGATCTAAGAATTAAATTAGTACAGTAGTTTTTATGCATAGTGAAGAAGAATAAATCTTATTCATCAAATGTTTTGTCCACATGTATCCCATGTATCATACATACCATTTAACAGATGTTTTGTCCACCAACAGCTCATTCGTGGAATGTTTTCTTTTCATACATGTCGTTCAGGGGTTTTGTCCACATATATCTCATTCGCCAGATATTTTGTCCATATACATCTCGTTTCCCTGATGAAACAACAGCTCATTGGCGAAATGTTTTCTCTCCATACATTTCGCCAAGGGGTTTTGTTCATATATATCTCATTCGCCTGATATTTTGCCCACATGAATGTCGTTTATCATACATCTGATTAACCATATATTTTGTCCATATATATCTCGTTTCCCTGATGAAAAAACAGCTCATTCGCGAGATGTTTTCTCTTCATACATTTTGTCCAGAGGTTTTGTCCACATGTATCTCATTCGCCGAATATTTGTCCATACGAATCCCGTTTATCATACATTTCATTCACCAGATATTTTGTTTATATATATTTCGTTTCCCTCATAAAACAGTGCCGTGATTATTCGCTCGTTAAAAAAACGACTTTTTCAGTGAGACTCTTCTGTGGCGTATGATATTCAAGCCATGGTAATTAACCTAATTGTGTCTAATGTAACTCGCGTGGCGACCCTTAAATACATCGCTACTCTAAAAAAAACAGATGTAATATGCGGACATAAACCCGTGAGATAAACTGTCTAATTATATTTAGTTTCGATAGGTATGTTTGCAATCTTGCTAATTCGTTATCGCCGTTAGGAATCCGTATTTTTGCCATTTTGCGAATTAGAGAAATCTGTACTTGTAACACAGATCCGCTCAATGCTGCCACTCAGATTATTTTTAAGATATAAACGTTATAATCTCACGACGTAAAATATATTTTAGTACAATGAAACTCGATTGGATTAATTAATTTATCATCATAAGTTATTTACCATCACAATCCGTTAAGTGTGACATGTGGGACACGTGGGACAAGAGGTACAAGTGGGACAAATGGCACATGTGGTACAAGTAGTACACGTGGTGCAAGTGGAACACGTGGTATATTGCGGGCAAGTGGGACACATGATACAAGTGGTACACGTGGGACAAGTGGGACACATGATACAAGTGGTACACGTGGGACAAGTGGTACACGTGGAGCGAGTGGTACACGTGGGACAGGTGAGACAAGTGAGTCACGACATTTTTGAGACACCGGAGGGACAAGTGAGACACGCGGGACAAGTGTGACACATGAGACAAGTGGGACACGACATTTTGGAGACACCGGTGTAAGCCCTGAGGGTGTTGGTCAGCCACTTTTGCAAAATCCGAGTACAAGGTATTCTTTTATCAGATAATGCTTGCGGTGCTGCAGGCTTGCAAATATGTATATTCTCAATGCTTGGAAACAAACGGCAGACCATTTTATTATTCCTTCTTTCTTTCGCTGTACAGAAGAACTTTAAATTCGAATTATTTTGTATCGTTAACGTCAATTCCTTTCTATTTTTCGAACTGAAACCGATATTTAGAGAATATGTGCACGAAATCTCGATGACAATATAATCAATGAAGACAGTCGGGATGGCTTTAAACGTAGGCCTATGTAGTAAAATCGGGAAATGTAAAGTTTAAAAAATCACAGCTAAGGGGTCATGGTCTTTGGAGGCGTCCCGCTTTGAAGACACAAAAAATATGGTAACCCTATGCATATGTATTGGTTAGAGTGAAATCTGCGGCCGTGCTGGTGTGTGTTATAGCAATGTTTCATGTCATCGGTTTTAGCCATTGAGGTGTATAACAAGCACAATCAAGGCACCCATAAAAGCATACTTAGGATTTCGATAATTGTGGTGTCGTTAACCTCGATGTCCAAAAAGGTATCAAATTATTAAAGAGGGGGTTTGAGGGTGCTGTGGGCATGAATATTGCGTTAAATCAAAGTAGTTGTATTTTATTTGCTACACATTGCCGCATGTCCGGGAAAGACTTGTATACTCGAACACAGCACTCTCGTGAACCCGCAAGAATTTGCACTTGGCTCTCGCTCTATCTTTCTGAAAGCATGCATTTCATGTTTAGGTAAGCTATTGCTGAAGAGTTGACTTGATGGCAAATTTTGGATAGAAAGTGCTATAGGATCAAATTTGAGTGCCTATCGTAATATTTATACATGCTGAGACTTGGTGACATAAAAATTCCACACAATAGCGCCTAAGTAATTTTCTATTGTTCCCATTCATTTGTCCGCATACAATTGATGATTAACAACTGAAGTGTGAACAAAGGATTTACTGATTTTTTACCTTTTCGGTAGCCTACCTAATCTTTTTATGTCGTGATCCCAGCCAACGTTGGTTTTTGGCAAGTTCATGCCTCGAACAAATCTGTAGCCTATGTGTTTCGTGAGATCTTAATACAACCAAATACTCCACGAACCCATGAAATAAGATCTTAATTCCTGAGTCGATGTCTATCAAAGAAAAAAACCTTGCGTATGTCACTGATAACCAATATATTCCCATACCATATTGTTCTACCCCTGTCATCGTAACACTAAGTCCCTCATATAATCTGCACTTTAATTTGGCTCTTATTTGGTCATTGAAGTGGTCTGGCCCACTTCTTCATACACCCAACTTTGGTCGGGCAATTTGTCTGTGAATTACAGGTAGATTGGAGATGAACCAGTGTTCAAAATAAAGGGTACAACAAGAATACAATAAAAATAAGATATGGCTAATTATTCCGCTGTTCATTATATAACGTCCATGAAGAATTCAACAAAATAATCATGAATATTCAGTCCACTGTGCGATATTTAATACTGTGCAATATATAAAGTACATAAAGATTTCAACAAAATAAGCATGGATATTTATTCAACTGAGCAATATATGAAGTACAACAATAATTTATCCAAACAAAAAAATGAGCATGGAAATTTATTCTAGTGTGAAATAGGCTACAACAAGAATTCAACAAAAGAGCATGAATATTTATTTACCTGAGCAATAGAGAATTCAATAATAATAAGCATGAATATTTATTTCACTGTGCAGGCAACGGTAACCGTTATAAAATTATTAATATGGTGTGGCAAGTAAATATTACGTTTTTTACTCATTTATTTTAGCCTAATATGTAATTTATTTTAAGTTTCTGGTGTTGTCTTACTTTATTATATCTTTTGTGCGTGAAATATTTTAAGTGAGTGAACACGTACAGTCCTTTTGGCAAACCCTTCCAACCCAAATTTTGCACGCTTACCCCTTACTTAAAATTTCGTCCGCTCTCCTGATTCCATAATCAGTTTTTTTTATTTGCCTCATATATCAATTATTTTATCTTCTGCTGAGTTT
Organism: Styela clava; assembly: GCF_964204865.1. Lineage (NCBI taxonomy): Eukaryota > Metazoa > Chordata > Ascidiacea > Stolidobranchia > Styelidae > Styela > Styela clava. The sequence goes on from NC_135252.1 coordinate 8,169,550, forward strand.
AAATTCGAAATAAACTCGTGGCCGGTTATAGAATGCGTCCGACCATAGAAAAAAAGTTGTACAGCCCTAGTTTTGGTCAATGTAAATATTGTTATTGTTTAGGCTTAACGTAATATGCATGAGTCTTCCCACAGGCATGTATTATCACGATTCTCTAAAGCAGGGATCGGCAAACTTTTGTCGTTCGCGGGCCAAAATTAAAGGCTGCAAGTCATTGGCGGGCCGCGCGTATTTTTTAGAAAGGTAAAAATCGATGGAATGGCCAATGAATCACATTTTTTCACACTGATTTCAGTTAACTTTCAAGCAGTGCGCGAAGACTGATCATTTGAATATTTTCTGCGTCGTTAAACCATTTGCACTCAGCATCAACTTTTTTACGTTATGTCGCCATTTGTCTAATTAAAATCAATTATAGGCTCATTAAGCGAGTGATTGTGAATTATATACTTGTTACAGTTGTTAGGTTATAATATAATTTAGTGGCTCAAAACAAATTCTGTCACGTAATGAATATAATCGTCAATACAGCTGTTTTGTTAATATAATTCAGTGAAGCGTCGCCGCCCGGATCATATTGCTCCGCGGGCCGGATCCCAAAATTCGCTTTTTTAATAAATCGAAGGATTTGCACAATATCAAATGCCAATGGTGGCATTACTTGCGCAAGGAAATTCACGAGTTAACAGTGACATAAACTGTCAAAAGTTAGCCATTCAATATAGTGGAGTAATTCCTCCACCAATAATAACACAGAATACAAACAAGGGAAAGATTCTGATTGGCGTGAAGGAAGAACAGCGTAAATTAAATACATTTATTGAACTTTGAGGCTCTTATATTAGTGGGAACTGGGAAAAAAGATAAAGAAATATATCATAAAGTGCAAATAATATATCTGAACGATTTACGTCTTCACAGCCACACTATAGCCTATCCTTTCAGGCACCCTACAGCTCTTGGTGTTGTGTTCCCAATTTTGCGAGTTTCAAACTTTCAACTGAATTGCAGAGATTTTTGGCACATAAGTGATGTTTGCAATATCTGAAATAAAGAATAAATGATTTCATAATCAGTTTTTATTTATTTGTTTTTATCAACCGTTTTATTGCCGTTTATGCTGATTATGGAGTCGAAATGAACTTATCTTATATATCTTATGTGTCGTTCTAAAAAATAAATATATGACGAAAAATATCTAGATTAATGTGTCATTTTTTTACCGAACAAACACACGATAAACCATCGAGTCACCACTTCGTGTCTATGATTTGAACGGATGTTGCCCCGAGCATCGAATTCCCTTTTTATGTTTAATTCGCCATAATTTTCATGGTTAAAGTCGAGGGCCGCGTAACAAATGAAATTCAAAACGACACTAATGCTAAGCACTTTTTTAACTCAAGTGGGCATTCGTGCATGGTTATACGGGTAATCACCTTTTGGTAATTTGGGGTTTTGGTTATGTTTACGGACATGTATGAATCAAACAACTTAGTGGCTATTTTATCTTCTGAAGGTTTTATGTTATGATTTTAAGTAGATTCATGTTGATTGTGCTACCGCTGCGGAGATAGCCTACCACTTTTTAATATACATATTACTTATAGACTTATAATACACTGGAATAAACAGTCTACCTCCACCGCCGTGTTACTCAAACGGGGGGTCCTCGGCGGTTGATAAAAGAACGTACTCGTGTTAGAAATCTAAGCCATTGTTTTATTTGTAAGCAATTTCCGATTTATTTCCAAGTTTCCATTCAATGCCACCCTTAAAATTTAGATTTTCCTCACTTTTTCCGTCTTACGAGCCGAGCAACAAATCACGATAAAAAAAAATACTTACTTGGGAGAATATGCCCCCAAATCACCATTTTCCCACGCCTTCTCTATTGGACCTCTCATGTCTTCAGCCAGTTTTGTAAGCGTCCAGTCCGCGTTATTATTTTTTCCCTTTGTGAGCCATTCCCCAAAAGCGCGGTTAACCTCGAGCAAACCCCAGAAACGTTTAGCCATCCATTCGTTTATCTTGGCATCGCCAATTTCTTCGAAATGTTTCACTACATTAGGAACGATAAATTTTTTATGTAATTCAGCGAACTTTCTTTTTTCCGGAAAAGATTCAGAGAAAACCTTTAACATATTTTCTCGTTTCTTTACCGAATATTTCGATAATGCGTGGCACTACAAACTCGGGATACATCTTTTTGTAATCGTCGATTATCTTCGCCACTGCCTGATAAATTGGTTTGCTTTTAGTTAGATCGTGTTGAACGACTTGCATATGTAGCAAATGTAGATACCACATCAAACCCTCAACCTGTAGTTCCGATAGATCGTCCACTGGTCCACTTTGAGTCGATTCAAGCCCTCTTGCAACAGCGTCATAAACACTATCTACGTCAGATTTGGGAAATACATAATTAGCAATCGGATATACTAAGCCACAACCGTATTTCATTAAGTCTGAAAATATAATTGAAGTCTCGCTTTCTTTCTTGGTTTCATAAACTGAATAGAGAAACTTAGATGTGGCATGAGATAATCTCCGAGTTAATTCGTTGTCCACGAGCAGACTTTTGGCAAAGTCTGCTAGATTATTTGGATTTATTGGATCTCGTGCAAGTTTTCTTAAAGGGGCTTCAAATCTTTGTTTCTCGAATCCAATGTTTCCAAAAAATACGACGAATCCGTTTATGATTTCATCTGCACCTTCGACCATAAGAAGCATCGATATTAATTCCGCCTTTAAACCAGCCAGCGTATCTCTGAATGTATCATCCAACGCTCGAAGGCCGTCCATATAATCGTCGATATCCAGAGTGCTGTCAGGGCCAAATATTTGCTGACAGGTCCAGTCATCCGAGTATTCTTCTTTTACGCAACCACCATACCTCATTGCAACTAAATCATTGAAACACGAAATGAAGAAATATAAACAAATTAGATATACTCCGCTATTTGAACCATTTTGATGACCGCTCATGGTGGAGGTTTTTGATTTGTTTGACAAGATGTTTGATATAGGCTGCGTCACATTCAATAGTAAATACTTGTTTGCAAAAAAAAAATTATTTTCACTTACTCGCAGTTCACGGACCAACGCTATATTATTTCACAAACTATTTGTTGTCACAGGAGATGAAAAGAACAATATTATTTTCTAAGTTTGAATAAACACATATAATATCACCGATGAATTCTTTTTTAAGTGAGAGTGAGAATTACTCAAAGAATATAAAAATTTTGAAGTCAACTGATATTGACATTGCGAAAAACTCAGTAATAAGCCCAAATCTATGCAGTTGTACTCTGAAAACATACCATGCAGTTTAGTTGTACGTATGTTGATTGAAAACTCTTGTATGAAGCATATGCTGTTTTTCTCGCATTCATGTTCTTTCCAGCGAGAAAGTGGTACTCCTGCCAGAGATACATTAAAACCTTGGTAGCATGTTAATGAATAACCCACCTCAAATATTAAAAACTCAAAAATGAGAACATTCATTAACATCATGCTCGTATTATTCAAGAATTACAAAATCTATAAAAGGTAAAAAAGTAATGTAATAATTACCGATCTAGTAATATTTGTAACCAGAGAACGATCAGAACGAACTATAGAGAAAAAGCTTCGTCATGTTGGAAATTTGGACTTGCTTTGATCTGAGTTTGCGGATCTGTTCGATAGTAAATTTCATCATTCATTTGCTTATGAAAAAAAAAAGACTTGCCCTAAAGGTTGGTTAGGAAGTTGGTCAGCACAACGTGTTAAAAACGTGTCTAACTATATCAAAGAAATCGTTCTACTGTGCAGTTTTTCCATTCACTTAGGCTATATCTCGTTTAAGAGTAAAAATGCATCGGCTCTCTATGGATTGTGTAAAGTCAATATAAATACATCAGCACGTTGCAAGGGACATGGTCAAAAAAATTATCAAAACTTTAGGTTTCTGCCGACATGTTTTTATGTTGTATATCACAAATCGAAACAAAATATATTCTCACGATACTGCAAGTAAAAACAATCATGCTGAAGAGACTTTGATTTTCTTGTTACTGATAACTTCGAGGTAAACGAGGTGCTCCGTTTGAAAAAAATTCTGGACAAAGTTATAGACTGAACAATTTAAAGTTAAGCTGCCTCTTGTCCATGGAGTTCTCATTGTCTAAGATTCTACATAAACGGCATTCTATCATGTTTTTTGAGAGAAACGCTACACTACCTTTATCAACAGTATCAACTGTCCATTACCTTACAGGCGATGAGTCATTGTTTGTCCTATATGTTCATCTACTTTCTTTCGATTTGGAAGATAAATATATTCATTTGTCGTCGTGACATGGCGTTTCCGTTCGCTGTATTATGAATCCATATTGCGCCATTATACAGCGAAAGTGCTGGTGCGCCATCGTTGTTCAATGGTTATTGTCTTCTGAATCAACAAAAGTGGGGAAGTTTTGTGCCAATTGTATTCAAAATAATATGGAGGAATTTATGCAATTCAATGGTGGTGTAATGTTGCTATTAAACGTTTTATGAAAGAACTGGTCATATCCGGAAGAGTCCCCACTTAATTTCTAAACTTATCACCCTCTCTCTCTCTATATATATATATATATTTCAGCACAAATAGAAGAATTGAGCAACGGACTAGTTGTGTTTTTAAGTGCACTTTTGTACTGTAGCGAATGTGCATTGTGTACATATGTAATATAATGTTTTTAACCCTTTCACATTAATAGCATATAACATTTCACAAAATAGGCCACATTATGTTTTGCGACAGCGATAATGCATTCGTTCCATGTATTCCTTTTCTCGTATCGACTTCATTGTGTTTCCGCCTATTTTCGTCTACCAACACTTTTCTTCAATACCTCTTATGCTACACGTTCGATTGTTGCATATACCTAGCCAAACAGATCTACAGAGCTTGGACAAATCTACGCCAGTAACGTCGTTTTTAATCAAATATTGCTGACTGAATCACCAAGATTTGGACGAACAAGAATTTTCAAAATCAATGGCAGCTACTACAAGTATTACAACTATTCGCTGGTATCCAGAAAAGAAAATGTCAAACAAGTATACCCTTCACTGTATACAAGTTTTGATGACCCATCTACAAAAGATTACAGCTCATTTCTTGAGGAAATTCTAGCAAACGAAGAGGAAATTTCCGCTACAAGCTTGGATGACCTTTTAGTTACAATTTCGGAACTCAACAAACTGAATGACGATTACAAAGGAGGACGAACTTTTGCAGAAATTATTGATATCACTACACTCGAAGACGGAATTAAAAAGGCCATCAACGGCAATATATTTGCCTGGCTCCTGGGAGTTGAGAGCCCAGTTTGGAATTACGTCATAGGATTTGGTCTTATTTACGCATTATTCGTTATACCCCTGCTTTCCTTCCTGTACATAGGATATTTCATTTATCAAAGCTTGCCAAACTGCCGAATGGCCATTCGCGGTGCATTAACAAATGGATTGTTCCAGCCAATACAACGACTTCTCAACATACAACGACCACCCGTAAGACAATTCAACGAACAACAAGAAATACACCAGTTATCCGATGTCGAAATTGACGAAGAAGATATAGAAAATGCTAGCAACTTCTCAGATGCGAGCAACCAAGCTCAAATAGAGTTTGACTGTAACAAACCTTTCAATTTATCCACACCCTATTAAGGCAACTCGATTTCGACGGCCGTTGCGAATTGTATATGGTGTGTAACTCGCAATGTATCGCCTCGTTATTAATCAACTTCATTCTTATCACTTTAATCGTCTTGTATTTTATTACTTTTTCTCTTATTGTTATCCATTATAAACATCAAAACATCTTACTATAAAAATTTAAATATTACATAACCATAAAAATAAAATAAATGTGTAGTGTCAGTTTTCTTGTGTGTATTTACTTGTTATTAATCAATGTCTTGTTTTTAGATATCATGAGTTCTTTTACTTCATACAGAATTTGATTCAGGTTCAATCTCAAGGATTCAATGGTTCAATATTTTGTCAAACCACTCATTATTCAATTTACAGAATTTTTCTTACTTATTATTTTGTTTCAAATTACCTCTAACATCAATTTTACGATCTTAAACATCAAACCAATTTCAATGCAGGTCTTAAGTACTAAACCCACCATTTTGTTCATTCTCAGTCTTTTCCCTTAAACATCAAAGTCCTTATACATTCTAGGGTGTCTCTTCCGGTAAAGGTCGTCGCCATTTCGTTTTACTATATCGTTACAATTTTATTTTCAAATGTTAAGCATTTCAAAGCAACACGTAGACGTAGAAGTTTTTTTTTTCTCGTATTTTTGAATTTTTTTTTTCTCTCGTATTTTATTGCTCTCGTAAACGACGTCTTTCTCTCGTATACCTTATCCATTATTCATCATATCGTACCAATATCTTTTATTAATTTGTGTTATTTTGTTTTTAGACTTTCCTCTCTCGGCGGCCGGACTACAAAATTTAAAATACTACCAAGTTAATTTTTTTTACTGTCGAGGCGGAATTGTGTAGCGAATGTGCATTGTGTAACTATGTATTATAATGTATTTAACCCTTTCATATTAATAGCATGTAACATTTCACAAAATAGGCCACATTATGTTTCGCAACAGCGATAATGCATTGTTCCATGTATTGCCTTTCTCGTATCGACCAATTTGATGACGTATCGTTTCCGGTTTGCCGAGAGGTCTGCATAATATCGTGTTGTTTGGTTCACTTCAGATTTTACTGCATTAAGAATTAAATGTGTTTCAATTTTATCTGTATTTGGATTTTGGATCGTGCATCTTTTCAATAAAACACAACAATTCGGCATTCAACATTGTGTGCTTATTATCGTCTGAAGGAATCCAGATTGGAGTCGCATTTCATAACGCGTGTCAATTTAATAACGCGGGAATCGAACTTTTAAATACTAGGGTTATCAGTCTTTATCCCTAAGACTAATATCTCTTCTCCCTATTATACCTGCGATGTGGGACGGCCTGTGTTTTGGCACTATGAATATATTACACTTACAGCAATGACAACAACTGGAATCGCAGTGACTTGTAATTATTTATTTTTATATTCCACTTTTTAAAAGCCAGAATAACCTCGACTAAACTTCAGAAAGGTCAGCTTGGGAAAATCTGGTCAAATGCTTAGTTTTAGCATACACGGTTCCTGCTGGTAAAGATGCAGGTAATATATATATTTATTTATATCCCACCTCAAATATTATAAAATCAAAACACTCAATAATTTCATGACCGCATTAATTAAATTATAAAATTTCTGTAATTTGAAAAAGTAATTCAGGTAAATATATGAACTCGGAGACGGCTTACTAAAAATACCCAACCGCTTCCCATGTTTAAAGTACCATTTTTAATGCATTCATCGTATGTACAATGGCTGCCACCAGCACTACAATGCGTAAAATATTTTTTTCACCAATAGGAGAATAACTTTCACAGGACGCAATCCTCGATGGTTCACAACATATTGCTTGCTATTAGGATATTATCGAATGTTTATATCCTTTTTGCTGAGATTAAAAAAAAACGAAACTAAATAAAGAATTATTATACTCAATTTACCATCCATCTCATACTTGTCTCGACGCTACCCTTCACACGTTGTAAGGGCAGCGCGATTCAAAAACAAATTATGATACATTGTTACCATATTGTCTTTAGAATCAACATATTTGTGGAGTGTCGGGTCAGTGATCTGTATTCAAAATATTAAGAAAAAATTGAATGATCGTGTAATAAAACTACCAATATTTGGAGTGCTTTTTCTCCGTTGTTTACCGTATTATATTTCATATTCATCCTTCGATCAGTGTACCTAGTACTTACTACAGTCTGATATAAATAATATACTCAAGGCTGAGATGACCCAATGCGTGATCTGGAATTTACTAAAGTTTTGCTCGCTCTCCATAAATATATATTTTTCGTATAACGGAAATTCGAATGGATGACCATAACTAAAATCTTGTCATATGGCGCCATTTATTCCAACTCATGACTGAATATTGGGTTTCCTGCCAATGGGATAAAATTAGCCATTAATCATATCACCAATACAAATCATTAAACGATTACAACCCAGAATAAAGAAACGCATCACACATTTTCATACTGCGAATCAATTTATTTTATTGCACATGATATAAAATAAAGATATTGAGTTCATACAATGAAAAATATCTGCTCAAAATGAATTGCACGTTTAAAGGAAATTCCGATCGAGAGAGTATACAAATCAGATGAGCGATAATCAATGCCATTATAAGATAATAACCTGTAATTTTTTCTTCTTGCTTCTTTATGCTATTATGATAATGGATCTGTATACACTGACTAATCAAAGCGAATAAACAAAATGAATTTTATTAGTATTGCATCACACAATTTCAGATTACCTCCAACACCCCCTACACTCTAAATTTGTGAAATTGTGTGAATATCTGATTGTAAAAAAATAGTGTAGTAGTTGTCAACACATTTTTTCAAGATTTAGCTCAAAACTTCCGTGTTTATAAACCAGCCATATATGGCAATACTGGATTAATGCTGGGGACATGCTTTGCTGTGTAAGTGAATAAAATATTGAAATTTCAATTAATATAAAATGTATTATTTTGCATAGAGACTGATCATAGTTATTGATTTTAATTTTTGTGATATAGTGACTGTGTATGATGCATGTTAGCTCTCAAACCTAATTCTGAAACCAGTGTTTGATCTTGTACCTTCTGCAAAACTTGAAACATCAAACCTGGAAATAAGAGAATGGTTGAGAATGTCAGAGAAAATATTTACAATAAGACATTTTACCAATTGTGTTTTTACTCTGCTCGGTGGTGTGGCGCATCATGCTAAGCATTAGGAATACACTCGCCAACGCACCTCTGATTATCCTGCACAGGTTTGCAGGTTCGAATGTGCGAGAGCATTGCTGGACTCCTAGCCGCTATAGGGTGGTTCACATAACCGAGCTATCTAGCTTCAGCTATGTCCATTTACAGTCAAGTTATGCAGACTAGTAACGTTAGATCTTGACAAAACACATTTTATAATTAATGTTTAACATACTTCACAAAAGCAGAATTGAGTGGACTTTGAATATCAGATAGTCTACCATATCCACAATACCCAGCGATGTATTGACTGTCTTGGTAAGGTCCAGCATAGAGCCACAGAACATCATCAACACATCTACAACCAGCATCATCACACTGAAAAATGAAATAGTTTTTATAGGTTATTTCACACCGTGTTTTTGCATCAATCATAGGTGAGGAAAAAGTAACTCCCACATTTCATTTTTTGAAAAAATAGACAAAAATAGGATTTGTTAAATTTTTATCAATACTTAACAAGGCATTGCCATTTTGTGTAAAGTACTTTGATTGCTATTTTGTCTAAACTACTTTTTGGCATCATTCAACTGCGATACATTTTTGTGAGCATATCGTGAAGTTTTCCATCACCCTCTGAGTCATTTCCTGTGAAATTTCATTTTTTTTGCGAATGGGCAGCATATCACCACGCAAAGAAATCAAATTTGATGGAAAGGCTCCTCGTAAAACATCTCTTGATTTTTTTGCTGCATGGGCAGTTGCTCCCATCTTTTTGAAACCATATCCTTGCATTTTTTCCAAGATTCCTAAGTTTTGGCATCATGAAGCATCGGCACATAATGAACTGAAGTAACCGAAACCGCCGTTTTCTGTCCCTCAAAATAGTAATGCCTCCAAATTCCAAAACTAGCAACTGTACACCACACTGTTACTTGCTCGCTGTGAAGAGCCTTCTTATGTGGCTCTCCTGGGTTACTATCTGCCCAGTACCGAAAAGTTTGCTTATGAAACCAGATAAATGAAAGTGAGTTTCCAGGTGATCAGAATCTCATTAGCAAAAACATTTTCAGTTACGGATTCTCTGATAGTGCGAAAACAAAAAAGTATGAATATGGATCGTTTATAAATCGTTTATGGATCAAATATTTTCTCTATGAATCAAATAATTTCTCAAAATTTACAATAAATCAATTGTTATTGGAATCTCTAGGAAACTAAAGACAAAATGGCGATCCAGTTACAACATGAATTTACTTAAACTAGGTGAATAACTGCAACAGCATTGCCACAATAAAAATTTAAAATGTAGGTAATTTTGGCCTCACTCTGTAGAAGACTGTGGAGATATATGTTTTGACAAAACTTAATACCGTTACTGGTTCACAATCACAAGAAGTATTTAATATGAACTTTCCATATAACATCTAACGTCCCAGAAAGCAGACTTACATCAGTTGCTTTAAATAAATCCGGAGAATAAGTGATATTTTTGTAAAACAATATGTCAAACTCTGGCACATGTATTTAAATAAATGTTTAATTCGATGAAAAGTGACTTTTATACTGAATTTTGTAGTACGCCAAAGCTGGTTGTTTTCACAAAAACAATAAATTTGCAATATAAACTACTTACCACATAGTAAATATCAATAAAGTCGATATGAAGTGTGACTGGCCGACCAGAAGGAGCTTGAATCGAAAATTCACATGTTGTGTTTGGAGCATATGCCTTATGAAACAAAAAAAATACTATAATATTTAAAAAGTCAGCAGAGAATGATTTTATATCACAGGTATTTTAGGTCACTGTCAATGTTTGAATTCTCCTGTAAAACGTTTCTATTTTGTTTATTAATTTTTTCTCTTTATGTCTAATTTTTCATTAATTTTCCTCTCCGGGAACTCATGGGTAGAAAAAAACACTTAAATGTCTAGCAACCTTGAAATCTCTTGTAATGGTCATACCTGTGGAAAGTTGAAGCTTGTTATGGTTCCATGATCTCCTGTGATGATTCCTCCACAAACCTCTGGGGTTGAAGTATAGGTGATATCATATCTATATGTATAGGTATGATCAAGGATGATTTATTAAGCAAATTCCAAACTTTGAAATAAAAAAAAATCACATAGCATGTCAAAAATAATTGAACATGTCTGTCATAAGGGGGTCGTGAAGAACTTAAACTAATAAGATGGCTTAAAACAGTCGCACTGCGTTCTATGTTTATTAAGTTTCAATTCGAAGAACTTCCAATGAAAACTGATGTCTCAAAAATGTTGTGTCCCACTTGTTCTACACTTGTCCAACCATTCTGACTTAGTACATATTGTGGGTCAACGGGTTAAAGTAAGCATATGGTGCAATGCAACTACACTGGCAGAAATCAGTGAGTGGAAATCTGTGAAAACTCTTGATTCATACATGATCATGCATACCAAGTAGCTGATATTCGTAATAAAAATTATTTAGAGAGTAGTGTAAATATTTATATGCAAACATTTTCTAAAAATTTGATAGCCCAGGCTATCAAAGTAAATACAGTTAATTTTAAAATTAATTAATTTTAAAGTAAATACAGTTAATTTTAAAAATGATTTATGACAAAATTATGAACATTTCAACCTTTCTACTTATAGTGGAGAAATATTTAAGGATAACATACCCCTTTTCATGCACGAATGGATCCGCATTTAACTCAAGATAAACAGAATTAGATGAAGGAAATATAGGATTTGGAAGATTGAATCCACATAAACGTTGAAGAAGAGGTGCTGATGCATCGAGGCCATCTCTGAATTTGAAATGTTCATTTGTGTAATTAACGATTATGTTCAGATATTTTGGCATCAGAATGATACTTCATACTTTTAATTAGATTTTAAGTATTAATTAAACAGAATTATCCTATCCAAATCTACAAAAATGAAAGTTGTATATGTATGCTTTGTAATGTCGCAATCCAATATTCTATCTGAAAGTATTTATAATCAAGAAAGAGATATCGATATGACTCATATAAATATTGGGATTCACTAAATCTCTAGTGATATCTTTTAACACAGCAATTAAATGTTGGCAATAAAAAAGATTTAGTTTGAAATAACAATAAAGTTTTTTAGAGACAAATACTTAAAGACCTGACAACTGAATTGATTTTACCGTATATCAATGTAATCATAAGTACAGTTGGGATGATACTCGAGTTCGAAAAAGTTGAAAAACATTTGAATCTGATTTCCAACAGGAACAGTAAAAATAGTAACACATACAGTGTCGTGTGGATAGAGGACTGGCCATCCTGGACTGAAAGAAATTAGAAGCGTTTATAAATCTGTAAAATAGCAATATTATATCTGAATATTAAATAAGCGTGGTTTAAATGAGAGCTGTTTATTTATTTGAGATTTTATGCAATGCTAATCAAGTTAGGAAAACATTGGATTACTTTTGAACTTTGCAACATTGGATTCACTGATAAGCCATATAGATTGGCATCATACTATTCTCCAGTTTATCATCTATTTGAATATAGGATCAAATCTAATCTGTTGTCGGTTGTGCGTGTTGGCAAAGACTTCTGTGCACATGTTTATCTGGAATATTCATTTTCTTACACACTGCCCTTATGGGGCAAATCACAGTATATTAATAGAAGGCATCACCTATTGTCTAGTACAGTGGTTCTTAAACTTTTTGAGCCGCCCCTCCTTTAAAAATTTTACAAACTTCGCGCCCCCCTCTTTTTGCTTTGAAAAATGCTTTTATGATGGGCAGGTTGCTATATATTAAGATAGCGCTATAAGAGTGTTGGTCTCATAGCGTCATTGCTCAGATTGTTTGAGCAAGAAACGCTTCGGAGTACAACTTCGCCATTCACTGTCGTATGTATAAAGCCAAATAAGGGTTGGTCATCATACATTCTCGTTTTTTCGCTCAGTTTGCAATACCTGGTAAAGTCAAACTAATTTTTAAGTAAAACTAAACATGCAATAAACCTATGCTTTAATTTATTTTCTGCTCAATCGTTAACATAAGTCACGTAAAATTTCAATACATTGTTTACCCCATCACTATTGAGCAATGCAAAAATTATTTACTGTGTGTTAAAAATAAGCAACAATTACAGACTTCTAGGCTTGCCTAACGTTTCAAACAAAATGGAGGAGTGCAAATGAACTTATGTAAATTTAAAAGTAGTTCATTCATTTTTCAATAGTTATTATGCATGTGGACGATTCCTCGGCCCTTGACCACTGAAAAATAAAGTCGCTAAGGCATTTGCGATGGCATTTTGTTTAAATCGCGATTGTTTTCGTCAGCGTGGAGTGTTATTCAAGTCGTAAAAATCGGTGTTTATTCTCCCTAAATAGGAAATTTCCCTCGACATATTCTTGTGCCACGAAGGCGATTATAATTACTTTTTTTGTTCTCGAATGGAACCATGACACCTCTGAGTATAATGAGTTAGTTTTTATTATATAATCATCAGCGACGAGATGCTAAAGATAGAATAAAGAAGTGAATCCGCAACTAAAAATTTCTTTATTGTAAAAGTGGCATCATAGAATACTAAAAATAAAAACACCATGAGTTTTGTTTTGGGGTGGACCGCGACAGATTAAAAACACTTACTTGGACATTGCTATTCTCATAAATTCTTTGTGCCTGCGGCACATCAGTAGTGTTCTAATACTACCGACTTGAAATAAATTTCACTTCGTGGGATTTTATCGCAGACTTAGGAATTTCTGTAATGGTGATGTCTTAAAATTAATCGAGTGGCAGCATTGCGATAGAGCGGAGTAAGAGTTGCAGGGACAGCTCATATTGGTGAAATTGGCAAGAATACAAATTAAAACAAACCCATCTTAGGTTGAAACAACAATGTGCATTGGAGATTGAACAAATTGCTATGTGCATCTATCATGAATCATATCTTTGGCAATCTTAGCATTATTCGTATTATCAAAGCGATGATTGATACTGATGATGAGCATTACCTAAATAATTGTCCATACTCTTGATCCAATTTTTTTGTGCAATTTGTGACTTTGTACTGAATACTGAATCCTCGGCCTGCAGTTTCTGAATCTGTTCTTGCATTAATCTTTTGTGAAGACAAATAATAATCATAAGCAGGAAGAAAAGTCATAAAATGAATATTTCTAATTTTATTCATTTAGTGCTAATATTTTTAGGAATGAAAATTTTCACATTATCTTTAGTGACAGGAAACTATTTAAGCATATTTCTGCCTAAAAATGTAAATAAGTAATTTACAACGATATTTAATTTACTAATCAAGATAGCTCAAACCTGAACAATCTGTCCAAAACTGTGAAAATCTACAGGTGCATGGCTGTTATTGCAATACTTGAAACTCTGGCCAGTGTCCCCTAAAGATGTATAAGGTTGAATATTCAGTCAGCAATATTTTTATTACTAGTTAATAATTTGAAGCACAAAAAATTTAATGTCATTGTAGTTGTATTTGAGGCATTCACAAATAATTGGAAAGAAAACGTGTGAAACAATTTATTCGGATAATGTAATATATTTCTTTTTTGAGATAACCATAGTCCAATCATACATCAGATCTTATGCTATTAATGTTCTACAATTATCACAAAATTGAATTTTCAACTAAATGTTGTAATCTAAATTATCTTGTCTCAGTTGTCAAAATCAAACAAGGCCACATATTAAATTAAATGCTAATCTAATCTCAGATATGTAATATTGTATCCCATAATATTTTGAAGCATTTTTCCCAAAAACAGAAAATTGCCAATATCAGATCGATACATCAGAGAATCATTCGAAACATGAAAAAAAAAATATTGAATTTGATAAGTATATTACCAGGTGGATAGTCCTTGATTTCGAGGTAGGCAGAATTACAATTTGCACCTACATTAGCAGGAGATTGAATGTCTACATAGGTGAATTTTACCAAAATATATTTCGTAATGTCAGTTCCTGCATCTATGATCCACCTGTTGAAATATATGGCATATGTAAATAAATTACGGTATGCACTCATTTCGCATCGCTTAAAAAAAGTAGATTTATTATTCCATATATTATCTTATGGAATTTTGCATATGTTGCCAATGCAATCCCACATTCTCAAAAACAATGATGTCCATGACTGAATGCATTTTTAAAATTACGAATTCTGAGTCGTTCCATATTTTTTATTTGAGGAAAGATATTCAACAGGTTCAATATTGTTTCACTCTACGGCCTCTCAAAAACATATAGCTTAATTGTAACCTTGTAGTGTGTCACATTTTTAAGTGGTTTTATCAGCTAATATTCCTCTCCTCAAGGTAAATATAGAAAATGCCTTATCTGGTCTCAAAATGTAGTTGAGATCATACTAAAGTTACCTGCAATTCACATTCTTATCCATACTTTGTAATGATGTTGGAGGAAAACTAATTTTTTGAAACTCTTCTGATGCCATGTATTGCCCACCACATGATCGATTTTGAGTTACATAATTTGCAACAAAACCTGAAATTATTTCCAGTGTGTCAATGATAAATTGGTTAATTTTGTTTGCTAACATAATAAAATATTTTGAATTATAAAATTTGCAACAAAACCTGGAATCATTCCCAGTATGTCAATGATAAATTGGTTAATTTTGTTTGCTAACATAATAAAATATTAGATTTCCATTGAGAGGCCTAAATTGGTTTCCAAGTTACGGTAATTGGTTGTAATTGAGGGTAATAATTGGGGATTGATTACAGCTTGTGAAGTCTGTTTTTTTTTTTTAATTTTAATTAGAGTTGGTGTCTAATCTCTGTATCCCTCACCTTTTCTGCATCTACAATTGCTATTTAATGTTATTCACACCTATCACGAAATATAGCATACCAACAAGAAAATTGCTTACACATATGTGTCATCATGCTTAAATTGATTTTTTAAACAGGTACTGTACTTGCTTGTTTATAAAAAGACATACCGTACATTTTTACTTTCCAAACTTCAGAAATATCAGTATTACCGTGTTTAATGTTAACTATATGTTTTATTGTACCAGTAATCACCTGAATTTTCAATGTAAGGATCTGAAAAGAATCTTATTGACAAGAAGTTTCCAGATGATGTGAATGGAGGAGGAAGGGATATTCCACATGCTACAACTGCTATTGGATCAAATTCTGTCTGCCCATCATGAATCTGAAGTTAATCCAAATACATACATTATTAATTAGACTATGTCTATTTTTGAATACTATGCAGAATTGAACAATTTTATTATTACCTCCAAGATATTTCAAAATGCATTGAAAAGTATGGTTTCAAAGAAATATCTTTTTTATTTTGAAGCAAAACTATCAAATAAAATAAATAAATGTTCTAATAAATTATTTTATACACAACATTGAGTGTCCATGACATTTTTTGGTTAGGGTTCTGACTGGATAACTTGTACAACTGCCTTATTCAGTCACGTTTCTGTACTAATTTCTCTCAAATAGCATTGTTATGGCTAGAAATAATACAATGCATTCCAATGGATTTTGTGAAGGTTGAGTTTAAGAATTCATATTTATTATTCTGAAGGTATGGCACAGTTCCAAACAATAAAAGCCAGGTGAACTACTAACTGCACTGTGAGCCAAAAAAGGACAGGTAATTTGCAATATACAAATTTAGTTACCAGTATGTTGTGTTAGGTTCGGTAATAAACAATTAAACTCAATATTTTGCAAAGAATCATACTTCAATTTTATCATATATACATCCATTGCTTGTTCCATTTTCAAGTTTAAATTGTGAAAATGAAACTGTAATCACTTCATTCACAGAAGCTTGTATAATCCATAAACAGTTGAGCGATGGATCATAATTTCCTGAGTAAGAAAGTGGGCATAATTAAAATAGATACATAATTTTGGTAATTTTGTGGGTAATTTTGGGTAATTGTAACAGTTTTTTACATATTTAATTACATTAATGTAAATACAGCGGTGCTATTAACAATTGATTTGATAGAGAGGAACTTGTGGCTCATCATATTTCTATATGCACAGAATGAATGCATAAAAGTTTTATGTAACATTACCGGTACTTAATTTTTGATGCCATAGAATAGATTGTATATCACAAGTGGACAGTTGACGACTAAGTATCAAAAAGTTATTGCACTGCATTATTAACAAAGTCTTCACATATACAGGTATTTGTTTCAAAGTTTTAAATACCATTTCCATCAAGATCTATTGAAGAGAAGTTGCCTGTGGCACTAGTTAATGTTCCTCCACACCCTTCCAATGGTCCTGCCATTTGCCTGTATGTCGACATAAATCCATCCTCTGTCAAATTACAGATCTCAAGTATTTTTTAACATTTGTTTTATTTTATGAAGTTTTAGAGAGTTGTGTGAATAACCTCGCAAAAAATAGATTCTCTTAAACTCTAATACATGCTCTTCACTGGTATAAAATGGTTCTTTAGGACTTGAAGTTTAACATGAAAATAATATTACATCAAAATATTAGAATATTATTACGGAAGAAAATTATCTTAAAATGAAATTATTTTGACCCTCAAGAGAGGATGAGATAGTTTCTATTTAGAGGTCTAAAAATGTCATGTTCGGTACAGCCTGTAAAATTGTTGTCTATCACATGTTTGAGATTTTGACTTGCTTTTGCATTGAATCTTGTGTTTATCAACTTGGAATAAAAAGAAATATACCAGTTGTAGCTCCATCTGTGATCAACTCAATTGTCATTGTGTTTGATGAACTTATCAAGTACTTCGGTGCAAATGTGCCACAATAAATTCCAATAAGAGGAGAGTCAGTTGAGAATCCATCATAAACCTAAAACAGAGAAAAGTTGAAATGTATAGCAATGAGTTCAAAAGTATAGCACAATATAAATACTTACTTTGACATAGTCATAACCACAACTTCCATGGGCTTCAATATCAAATGATGTAAACTCCAATTCGACAACTTTATTAGTTGAAACTTGAATCTGCCATGTACAATTTCTATTATGATGAAGATTGCTGTGTGTGAATGCATTTATGTTTCCTGTGATATGAAATGTTTATAGTTGCATATCAGGGTTTTTTTTTCCATGAAGTTTTCATGATGAAACTTTCAATGTTGAAATATTAGGTGATTAAACGATAAATGACAACATTCAGATATTTTATGATTGCTTCAAGAAGTTTTTCTAAGATGTGTATAGCTGACTATGCTTGACAGGATATTCATGTAAGAATATATGAAAATTCTCAACTATTAGCACAGTTTGGCACTTTAGTTGTATGGGGAGAAACAAAGGAATAGAGTACAAATTCATGAAAGAACAAAGATAAGTTTAAACAATTCCACAACTGTGAAGACATACCGGTAGTTCAGCAATACCCTTGTAAATTATAACTCTTGACTGGATTTATATCAGCTTCAGTGTAATATAATCAGTTATGGAACGACTTAGAAGGTATGTTTTGAGTGAATACATTGATCAAAATATGTTCATATTTACCATATGTTGATGTTAAAAGTCCACCACAGTCTGCACTTTCATATTCAGCTTGAAAACCATAATCAAATACCCCAGGATCAGTTACGAATTCAATAACCATGGCATTCTGAAATAAATTTTTATCAAAATACTAATATTACCTCTATACATAAGCTTACAGATGGACCCTAAGTCAGGGGCATGCAAATGTTCATCGCAATGGGTCAAAGCGTAAAATTATTGTGACATTGAAGGCCGGACCATCAAACAACTCATTAGATTTTGCAATTCCACATTGAGCTTGCAAGCGCTCGATTCCGGAACTTTGTCTGGCTCGCCATCATTTTTAATATACTCCTCCAAGTAGTATGTGATGCGGAAAGACAGTTTTATACATGATTTTTTAGATTTGTGCATTTTCCATACACATAGCTCCAGTAAAAATATGCAAAAGATTTCGTGGAGGGCTCGTTTGTGTTCAACGATTGCTTGTAATTTTATTCTACTTCAATAGTTCCCAAGAGATCAAACTTTTGGCAAGTAACTGTTAAACAAGAAATACCCTCTCTGCTGCACTGAATATTTCTAATCCAATGACAGTTTTTGGTAAATATCTCCAACCCATAATTGCCACACAATGCCATGTAACTGGAACTACCATTTTTTCACAAGAGTTTTTTGTACAATAGTGTCGCTTGCCTTGAAAAATTACACTGCCTGTGTTCAATAAAGTTTTTCATCGATGTCGGACATCCGCCATTCATAATGAACTTTACATTTTTATTGGTAATTTTTGGTATTGGTTCAGTTTTTTAATCACAACACGGCATCATTAAATAAGTGTCATGTTACTGAATTCTAGTCAGACGAATTTTTACTCCAGTATGACATAGTCACGCAACACAAAGTTGAAAACTATGGTGCCATTAAAAATAGGAAATAACATTCAAAAATAATGTAATATACCGAGTTGATACAAGCCATGTAATTAGGTTCCATGGGTATTCATTCCACCACTATGCCCTAAGTCAGGGGTGGGCAAATTACGGCCCGCGGGCCACTAAAATGTTTCAACCAGCCCATTTGTGCCTGCTAAAATTGGGTTATATATACTATTAATATGCTTTTCTGGACCCATTTTTTTGGCTTTATTTAAGGGAGTCTTATTGGGCGGCTACATTAATTTTTTTTTAGGGGTTGGTTTATTTTTTGCATGAGTTTTACCAATTATAATTTGTGTAACTGCAGCTGTTATTTGTCTCATTCATTTTAAAAGTGTGGCCCGTGTCGGTGTCATGTTGATATCGTTACTTTGAAAAGAAAACGCCTACCACCAGAATGAAGTGATTTATAACCCTTTAGTTTTGCCCATTCAGAGAAAAAAAGGACACCAAACTGAAAAACACAGCTGTTAACTAACTCATGGACGTACAGCGCAGTACTTTTCACACCATATTCACAGGTTATTTCAACATTCCATGAAAAAAAAACTTTATTGTTAAGAATAGTTAATTCTGTGAATATCATTCTTCCTGAAACTAACATGATCTGGTTCTAATCATATAAAATTATGATTGCATATTGCTCAACTGATAAACAAAAAAGCAATTTTTCTGCACTGTCTTATTGGCGAGCCCTATGGGAAACCGTCTTTTTTGGTGCTAAAAATAGACTTCGTCTTATTTGCCGAGTAGACCTATTAGCTGGGAAATACGGTAAATTACCATTAAATCAATAGATAAAAATAACGAATTGTTGGCCAAAATAAATACTGTAGTTCATCATGTGCTATCCGCAACTGAATATAATGTGAAAAATGAATTCCATATAAGTCTAATTCCCCAATCCGAATTATAATTCCAAAGTATGAAGATTAACAAAAGCAAAAACAGATCTTCTTTAATGTAATTAACCTATGGACGGTATAAGGAATCAGCACAAGCAGCTTCGAGCCTGATTTAAACAAGCTTTTGGATGCATGTGGTAGGCTACATCAGGGGTCCGCTACTACTTTTAAGCGCGACCCAAAAATTTTTTTTCTAATTTCTCGCGACCCAAGCATTTGGTAAACATGTAATTACGATAGTTATCAATTCTAAGTCTATTATTGACACTAGCAATTTTCTTGCACAAAATTATATGAAACTTATCACATAAAATCATGAATATTAGCGTTTATTATGACTAATGCGAATTATTAGCTTTGTGTTTTGAACACAACATATCAATTCGAGGTTTAATTTGGAAGACAGCAACTCGAAGATCTTTTTCTACTTTTAGCCTTGATCTGTATTTGTTTTTAATGAATGAAAACGCAGAAAAAGTTTTTTCACATGAGTAGGTAGTTCCGAATGCCAACAAAACATTCATTGCAGCAGCTGATAACTCCGGATATTCTTTTGCAACTGAAATCCAAATTTCAGCCAAACTTCTTTTGCCGATTTAATATAATTACCAATATTTACTGCTGAATCAGGAACACATTTTAATTGTTGGTCCAATGTTTTGCTAGCCAGATTTTCTCTATGCATAATGCAATGCGTTAAGTTGGTATGAGGCGCAATTTGTAATACTCTTGCTAAAAAACCTTTATGTTTTCCCGCCATGGCCCCAGCCCCATCAGTACAAATGCTAATACACGGCTCCCACGATAATCCATCATTCTGTAGTCTCGTCTCAATGGCTGGGAATATTTCTTGACCAGTGCATGTTCCAGAAAGCCCCACACACATAAGTAACTTCTCTTCAAGCTTCTCATTGGCTATAGACCTAACGAACACAATCAATCAGTTGGCACCTAATATCTTGACCCATTTCGCTGATACGTCGGAAATGGTATCTGCAGACATTGGTATTTCTTTCATTTCCTTAGTTACCTTTCTCCATTCATAATTTGACTAATTACAATAGCAGCAAGTTTAATTAGTGTTTCTCCAACGATGTGTTGTTTTTTATCTTTTGCGATAAAATATGCTACTTCATACGATGCCTTTTTAGATTTTTCTAAGATTGTGAGATACTTTGTCATTGTTTTCTTTTCGCTAAACAATTCTTTTTCGAATCGGCGAAAAAAATGTATTGGTTTGTCCTTTAATTTCGGATGCTTTGCTGTAAGATAGTGTTTCAATTTCACCGCTTTCAGGCTCTCGTTGGCAATAACATCGGAACAAACAACACATTGAGGACGTGACTCATCATTTATAAGAATACACATGAAACCAAGCTTTATAAGTTCCTTGTTGTACTTCTGCTTATAAGGATGGTATGAGTGATGTATTTCTATCCGATGAGGGTGAGGAGATGAGTCTTTTGTCGGGCGTTGATCCCCACTGCTTGAAGACGCAAAGATATTTGAAGGTGCATGCGGCGTTCTGTTCTCACTTAATTTCACCGTTGTATCTTCCGCTCGCGGCTTTTTTGGAGTATTGTTCAGTAACCAGTTTGTCAACATTATTTGTGACTAAAACTACCTTCAAAATTCTTAACCCCGCTAAATTTTGAATTTATTCAAGAATGCTTCACAATAACAAATGTAACAGCCCCCTAACTATTTAATTCAGAATGGACAAATCTCATCATCTGTCTTCATTAAGCAATTCCATTCGTAATGAATGTTTCTCCGACTTTCGATCCCGGCAAAATTCTTCCGCCTTATACTCGGTATGTTAGTCGTTGCTTATACTCTACCATTGCAAAATTATTGGTACATATTTCGAGAATGGTTTTGCGAGTAGGCGCCTATAAACCGGTTTATATGTTTCAAACTATCATTTTAATTCAAAACATTCAACAACCTTTCATTAATGTGCCGGTAGAAAAGTTTGGCCTAGTTTATCACAGCTATTTTTAGATTAATTTTTGATTACTGCATTTAAAATAAAACTCCAACAAAGTAAAAAGGTTATTGAGTTATTTGATTAGGATTTATATTTATCACAACACTACTGAAAACTAACAAATAGCCCGAAAACCGCCAAAACGAGGTAATATTCACAACCACGAAAGACTGTCTGAATGGCAGATGTATCTGAGCGCTTCTGAAACGTTTATTGTTACGTCAAATTTTGCATTTATGCTGATTGCCCAATTTTACGGCAGTAAATAAGGAAGTGTATACTCGGGGAAACATCCATAATTATATTCAGAGATTTATGCAGTTGTTATACATTAATACGCTACACAGACGCGATGCTCATATTTATGACAAATTTAAATTGTTTTGCGACCCAGAGCGGAGGGCTTCGCGACCCAAATTTGGGTCGCGACCACGTAGTTGCCGAACCCTGGGCTACATCACTCCCATTAATCATCCCATCTGTGCCACTTGGTACAAAGATGTTTGTACATTAGCTGTTACACTGGTTATTTGTATGTCAACTGTTTTTGTTCATTATTTTCTATTGAGCCTCCAGCGCAAGTCTATTATCTGGAAACAGTCCAATCGGGAAAGTATTTGCACACCCCTGCCCTAAGTGATAAAAGTTTTGGTGGAAGAGTTATTAAGCTAATATATGGCTACAAGGCTCATCATTACTGAAAAAAATATTTCGCAAATAGTCTTACTTCTGAAGTCAATGGGGTTTGAGGAGCAGTGTTACCACAATATTTTCCAAGTGGCGGAGAACTTGTTGAATTTCCAGCATAAACAGCTACATAATCAAAATCACATAATGTAACTTCGGATCCGGCTTCAATATTGAATGCTAGGAACCTGTATATGTAGACATACTCAAATAAATATGAAAAATATATGGTCAAATGGACCTTGTTGAAGGACTCAATTTTGACCATGAGAGATATTTAAATGCTTCAAAAAGTGCCTTTTCGTTCTATTAATTCACATATGTTACTATTATGTATTTTTACTGATATTGCATTAAGTTTTACACTTTATCTTCCAAGATTAGGTAACAGATTAAAAACATGTGAAGGCAACAGATAGGTTACACGGCAGCACGTTATAGAAATGAGTTTATTGCTTAGTTTGATGATTTAAATAATTATATTACAAACATTTTACTTTCACTCAACTTGTAATTTATTTATTCTCATGTATAACAACACCTATAATTTGTTTATTTATCCCCAGAATTATTTTTGAAGTTAGGCATAAACGGCAGCATTATCAGAAACTTGCCCCGGGAAGCAGGAGAAGGTGACCAGTTGTTAAAATGATATACATGTTTTGCAATATAGTAATAAGGATATATATATATATATATATGATGTGTTAATTTTGACTATTTAAGCAAATGCTAGATTAAAGTAAAAATATGTTAATAGCATAGTAAGAGAACTTGAACGATGTTTAAAATATATTTGATACATGTAAAGGCATACATACTGTAAAAGAGAATTATATATTTTATGATAATAAGTGTTCATTCCAGTGAGTGCCCATATTCAAGTTTTTATTAAAAGTTGTTTTGTCAAAAAGTTGATACGCTATGTCACATACTGGTACCTGTTTCATACTCAGTATTGAGATGCATAGATGTAGGGATGTGTTTAAGAAACTTACGTTAATTTGATGAATTTTATTGATGATGATGAATAAGTAATGGTATAAAGACAATATTCATTGTTGTTGTAGGGTGATGGATAGTTTGGACTTTGAAAATAGCCAGCTTCATTTGTTAGCGTTAATCCACAATGTGCTTCATAATATGCCTTGAAACCTGTGAGACAGAAATTTTAAAAAAGGAGAGAAAAACAACAAGTCAGAAGAGGCCTATGCATAGAAAAAAAATAGTTATTTGGTATAGTTATAATTTCATTGCACTGTGAGTTTCATCTTAGTCAAAGCTCAATATAAGCATACAGCCAGGCCAGCACTTGCACCTCATATTGCTAATCTGCAAAACCCATGTAAATGCATCAATTTATATACCGTACCTTCTCATTAATTTCATACATTATGAGTAATAATAGACTTTAATCGAACATGTTGTTTTGATGGAGCATCACCAAGACAGACTCCCATACAAGACCAAGAAATAATTTACAAAATATTCGCAGTTAAATATTTTGCATGTTTATTTCACACATTATGCTTCAATCATTCATATGCTAGTGAATATGTTAGGAATACGCTTGCCACCACTCTGATTACCCTGCGTGGGGATGCAGGTTTCAAT
The DNA here is from genome assembly GCF_964204865.1 of Styela clava. Lineage (NCBI taxonomy): Eukaryota > Metazoa > Chordata > Ascidiacea > Stolidobranchia > Styelidae > Styela > Styela clava. The sequence goes on from NC_135252.1 coordinate 8,194,095, forward strand.
CCTATGCCGGGTTAATTATGTACGGGAAGATTGCTGGACTCCTTGCTGCCCCAGGGTGATTCATGTGACCGCTGGTCGGTTACGGCTTCCTCCACAATCAAGTCCATGCATCTGAGAACAAATAACTGGCTGACTAAACCCATACCCGACATGGACTGGTAACTGGTTTGGTTGAGAGGCTGTGATTGGCCATATGACTATCGTCTTATCGGTTTTTCTCTCCCCCAGGATAGATATTTAAATCCTATCCTATGTATTGATGCCATGCTCATTACCTGTTCCTGATCCACTAAAATCCGATCTGAATCTTAAAGTCATTGTTGCTCCTGAACTTTCAACAACAGTGTCATCATCAGGTGCTGTTGGATAACTTGGAGGTCCACAAAATCTATCAAGTTCTGTTGATGACTCAGATGGACCATCATAGATCTAATGTTCAATCAATATGAAAAATAAGATATTACTGTTATGTTTGAAAGCTTTAAATGATAAACAAGAATTTGTTAGTATTACTATATACAATCCTAATTGCTTGAGTACTGTAAAGTTAACAATAAAAGATCATACTGTGCAGTACGAAAAATGTATGAGTGTATATTTTTGATTTGTGAAATAATTCATAAGAGTATTGATTATGGAAACATTAATAAGCAAGCATGAAATTTCATATTTTAATAGGAACCTGAACCTGTTTTTATGGTGCAATCTTAAACTCACAATCTTACCGCAATGAAGTCATACAGACATTCTTCATGTTGTTCAATTGCAAAATTATCATCAAAAGTAACATCAAGGTGATAAGCTGGATCGGTGATTATTGTCCATATACAATTCAAATTAGCTGCATAATTATTTGGATAATTGGGTGAAGTTATTTCTCCAGATTGTTTGTGAATGATAACATTTCCACAGCCTAGAACAAAAAATATATAAAACTATAAAGAATCCAACATTTCAACAAGCTTGCATTGAAATTATTTGATGATGATTTTTGTTTATTGCTTAGTTACTGCAATAGAAATATTTAATGCTATATACTATTAGCAATACTATTTACCTGACATATCAGCTGACCATTCAACTCTCCATCCATCTTCTGGTACACTGTAATCACTTTGAAATAGTATTGTAATTGTATTTGATCCTGCTGTATAATCTGTAGGTTTATTGTTGTTGCAATAACTCCCAACCAATGGTGAAGATGGAGTTGGTCCATTGTATATTTTTACATAATCATATCCACAACTACTGTGTGATTCTACATTAAAATCTGTCCAGTGTAACTGTAAAAGCATTGAGACTGTGTGAGATATGCTTCATACATCATTCAGCTTCATTCCCTACTATGAAAACTGTTACTATTTGTGTTTTAATTTTTGAGCAGTTATGTTAATTTGTTTTAAAATATGATTTGAATAGCATGTAAGTGAAACTTTGTTCATTAGGCAATGTGGCGCATCGTGCTAAGCATTAGGAATATACTGACCACCCACCTCTGAATACCATGCGTGGGTTCGCAGGTTCGAATCTTGCGAGGGATTATTATGTGTGAGAGGACTGCTGGACCCCTCGTTTTCATAGGGTGGTTCAAGTAACCTCTGGCTAGCTAACTAACTGGCTAACTATTCCCATACTTAACATAGACTGTTAATTGGACAAAAAGCTGTGGTTCATCATATGATTAAGCTGTCTTATCGCCTTTCCTCTTAGCAAAATAATATTGAAACCATATCCTATTCTTTTTTTGTGAGTTGTAGGGAATAGCATGATAAAAACAAACTCCATAAACACCACACCCTTTAATACGATTGACTACAGTATTACAGGGTAAAGAAGTATTTACCAACCTTGATATGTTGTCCTGCAGGTACTGCAATCGTCCATAAACAATAGTCATTATCATTATAAGGGTCTGGATAATTTGAACTTGCTATCACTCCATTTGTTGTGCCTGTAACTAGTCCACCACATGCTGAAAAAAAACATAATATAGTAATAAAATTATTGTAAATGCATATGAAAAATAAATAGTTTTCAAGATATAAAATGGATAAAAAGTATAAATATTTCTCATAACGTTCTCAACTTAAGCAACTTTTTAACTTTCACCAGTGAGTAATTTAATGGCATTTTAGGCATACAATATTTCCTATAAGCATTACATGATTGGCAGCACAATGTTCAAATTTTATAGTAACTCTGTTCAAACAGATTCTATTATTACATAAAAAATCGGATTATATATCGGATTATCACAAACTACAAATCAAAGATTGCAAAAAATTTGCTATAGATTGCAAACAAATAAAAAAATACTAATAGAATATTTGCTTACGTTTGAACTTATAGGAAGCTTGAAATCCTTTGTCGGTCACAGAAATATCAGATATGAATTGAACAAATGCATTTGGCAAAGCCATACCAAAGGGTTTAGGTTTTGTATCTCCACATAAAGTTTGGTATAAATATCCCGAGTAATCAGTTCCTAAGCAAAGAGTAAAAAATAGGATGCAAGACCTAAAAATTATTATGGTAATTTATATGCCATACATGTTTTAATAGAGGCAACGAGCACAAAACATGAATTTATTATTACAATGTATATTCAGTATGGAAATGATAAAATTATACATATATGTTTTGAAAAATGTTGAACAACAAAAGCAACAAAATTGAAAGTAAATCAAAACTAAATCTGAAATGTTTCTTTAATGTTTTGAGTGTTGTACAAGATACTGTATAGGCAGCCGATGATTCACAGGGAGCTAAAATATTTTTGATTTGGCGTGGATTGTCTTCATTATTACATTTTGAGGGGTGGCTGGTATACTAACAAGCAATTGCAGTATGGAATATTGCACATTTTGATCTTAGATCTTTTAAAGCAGGCACTTTCATGTAATGCCTAGGTTTTGGAAATACTAGAAATCACAGAAATTTTTTAAGTTGGCATGAGGAATTTTTAAGTTGGAGAGAAAAAATGTAGACAAATTTAATTTTCATACCTGCTTTAAAGAGAACTTTATCAAAGTCACAAACGATGTGATGTTCCATATTGAATTCATTAAATGTGATTAATATTGTTGAATTTACAAGATTCGGGTTTGATATTGTCCAAATGCATTCTTGATAATTGTTGTAGTTCTCTGGGAAATTTGGTGTTGCAAACAATCCACCTTCTGAATCACCAAGCACCCCACCACATACTGAAAAACAGAAATGCCATATTGGTGGTTTTAATACAATACTTTGTAATTATTAGTTCATTTCTTTAAATCTTTACTTGATACTTATATGCATGTTTGGTAAGTAAGTAATGTTAGGCATTATAAAAATTGTAAATAAATAAGAGTTTATTTGTGATGTATTGGTATAGCTAATCTATAACAAATCACCAGTCTTACTTCTTGGTTCATAAGATGTGTATGTTGCCAGAAATCCTCCATTTGCTAATGAAGCATCTGTTTGGAAAATTACTTTCATTGTATTTCCTGTTGATTCTTTGTTGCTTGGCAATGTATTGCCACAATATCGGCCAAGTCTCGGAGAATTAGGAAGAATACCATTATACACCTGCAAATAAAAATGATATGCTGAATTAAACCGGGTCGGGGGTTTCAATAACCGGGGTTTTCAACAAGTATGTACAAGTACATTATTGTATTTATATTGACAGCCAAAACTATATAATATTAGCCTTAAGCTTTAAAGTCGACTAAAATGAAAAAATTCTTAAATTAATAATTGAAATTACTAACTTCAACGTAATCATAAACACAACCAAAATTTTGATGAGGATCCTCAACACTAAATACATTAAATTGCAATGTTATTCTTCTATCGGCAGCAACAGTAATAAACCAAGTGCAGGTTCTAGCATGATCATAAGCATTTGGATAGTTTGGTGACATCAATGTTCCTCCAGGACCGACCAACTCACCACCACAAACTGATTGAAAAATATTAAATGTTCACATGAAATCGTTCAAAATTGATTTACGGTAGTTTAAAATTAGTTTGGTTTGAATGAGATTTTGGGACAAATAATCTCAGTGTTATAAGTATATATATTAAGGCTGTTTATAATTGATAATAATATTCTGAAATTACAAAAAATTTTCCTTCATTTAAAAATATTGAAAGTCACTTGTGTCCCAAATATTAAATACTTTTATATCAATTAACAAAATGGGGAATAATTAATAAAAATTATGGTCATTTTTACATAAAAAAGAAAAACTTTCATCACCGGTATCTTTGTAATGAGGATAGGATATACCGAAAAACCGATGAGGCGACTTAATCATATGGAGAACCATGGCCTCTGGTTACCAGTCTATGTCGGGTATGGAATTAGCTAGCCAGTAATTTGTTTTCAGATGCTCGAGCTAGGTAGGGAAAACCGTAACCGACCAGCAATTACGTGAATCACCCTATGGCCGTGGATCTCAAAGTGGGCGTCGCGACGCACATGGGCGTCGTCTCAATTTTGCCAGGGCGTTGCAGAACATTTCCTTCTTTGCGGAATTGTACCTGTTTTGAGGTGCGTCAAAATAGCTAAATAATAAATTGCACTGTAGAAGAGTACAAGCGAAATAATTATACTGAACATGAAATTCTAAAAAGAAGATTCGCAAGTAGTTTTGGAATTTCCTTCTAAGATGAAGATTATTCTTCATTGGTTAAAAAAGCGTTTCGCACTCTTATCCTTATTGCGACTTTGTATTCAGGTGAAGCAGGCTATTTTACTATGGCTGCAATTAACACGAAATATCGATCTAGTGTTAAATGTTGAAAGAAAAATGCGTGCAGATCTTTCACTGAAAGAAACTCACTGAAAGATTCAATGGCATTTATATAAAAAAAGCAAATACACCGATACCTTTAATTAAATGCGAGTTCACTGACTTTCGTTATGTTTTGTCAATGCAAAGAAGGTCTTTTATTGAATTGTATAAGGCGATTTTCACGGGGAGTCATGTTTTATGAAAGGGCGTGGTAATTCAAATAAGTTTGAGAACCACTGCCCTACGGCAACGAGGAGTCCAGCAATCCTCTCACACACAATTAACCCTGCATGGTATTTAAACCTGCGAACCCATGCAGGGTAATCAGAGGGGCGGTGGCGAGCATATTCCTAACGCTTAGCTCGATGCCCTACATTGCCTCTGACTCAGAGATGTATTTATCAATGTTGGAGACATCTACTTACTATCTTCACTTGCTTTAAATTCAAGTCTAAATCCATCACTGTTTCCGGAAGCATCAGACTTGAATCTAATATGAGCAATATTGTCTTCAGTATCAATAGAACCAGGTAAATCGCTGCCGCATACAGTAGTAAATGGAGGTGCTGTATGGAATAAAATTCTATTGGTTGAAAAACCTTTTTATTCAAATGATCCAATACATTATAGAAAAGATCATATAAAAATATACAAAGCCAATCTTGACAAACTTCTAGCAGAGACATTAAAGATTTAATCCCTGGATATTTAATTATTTGAGCAAAACCAATCACATAATTGGTAGACTGTGACAAACAATTGAAACAGTTTTGTTCAAATCGGCATCTTTCCAAAGTCCTGTTGTTGCTTGTTGTGGACTTGATATCATTGTCACCGAACACCTCATTATAATCAAATTTACCACAGAAATTTTTATGCGTTTGAATAAGTATATAGGTGATTTTACCTGTTGCATTAGACAATCTGAATTCAACAAAATCTCCAGTTTCATCATCACAATCACTGTTACCATTTAGATCAAGCTGAGTAAATTGAAAGACCAAAAAATGATAAGCAGGTCCTCTGACTTGCCAATCACAAATTGTTGAATCAGGATAATTGTTGGGATAATTTGGTGACGTTATAACTCCTGATGTTCCAACAAGTGTTCCACCACAAGCAGCTGAAAAGTTCAAAAAATTGAGTACGATAATTGACTAAAAGATTGAAAACATCACAAATCAACAATAGAGGAAGTCAGTAAACTGGTTTACTCATCATTTAGCTAACAAAAAATAAACTGTGCCCAAAAGAAGTTGTAAATTAATGAAATGAAATGATGAAAAAGTTAAAATATGAGTTATCATTTAGTTAAAATATGTAATATCATATGATACATTCAAAGTCAAGAATTATCTATAATTTAAAAAAATGTACAATGGAATGAGTACGATGATGCATATCCGGCTTTTCTGCAATTTTGAATTTTCAAACATTTTCTGTGATAGATAAAAATATGAATAGGAAAAAAAAGAAACAAGAGCATTTAAAATAAGACCTATTTTATATGTTGCTTGGAATCCACCAGCTGATATAGTTTCATCTGTTCTGAATCGTACAAGCATTGTATTTCCTGTACTTTTAGTAGTTGGAGGTTGTGAAGATGAACAATATCTTCCAAGAACTGGATCATTACTTGTTTGTCCATCAATTACCAGAACAAAATCATACAAGCACCTAAAAAAGTTGGTTTTTGTGAAATAGTGAAACTCGAAAAAAAATAAACTGGACAATGAAATTGGTCAAATTAATTCAAATTGTAGAAGATACAATATGAAATTATCTATGATTATTCATGCTGACATTTATACTTTGGATGGATTTCTATAAACTTACAATTACCAGTGAGTGTTTTTTATAATACTATTAGAATTTGCCCAAAACAAGGTCAGCCATACTCACTTAAAAGTAAAAAAGATCTACTTCTGAAAAAAGTTATGGACAGGCAACCAATAAAATAGCAGGTGCTACTGAAAGCATATAGAATTATGATTGTGCATGAAGTGAAAGTACGGTAAATGCTGGTTTATGTTTCATGCATGGTCTTTTTTTCATTAAACAAAGATTAATTATTCAAAGTACACTAAATTAACTCACGAAGAACCAGCTTCAAGATTGAAAGTTGTAAAGTCTAGTTGAATTGCTTCACCCACTGGACATGTTATCACCCATATACAATCCGCTCCATGTGGGTAGGCCTAAAAAAATATAGTAAGAGGATTAAAAAATATAAATGCCTAATCTAATAACTATATTCCATAATCCATTTTCTATACAGTTTTTTATATGAATATTTCAACTTATCAACTTCCCTCTACTCTGGGATAAATATGTTATGGATCTATTATATATATATTTCAGCACAATGCTGGTATGTTACGACTTTTCTAACTGAAATGAACTTTTCTGACAAATACTTGGTCTGCAGTGTTTTTTCTTTCTTTCAGAATGGAAAGAATTAAATGATATCGAAATATAAAGAATTTAAAATTTAGGCATACATGAAATATAGAAATTCTAGTCCCTCAAGAAATTGGTTTCTTAGTTTCATAGAAATAGCGGTAACTATCAGATTGAAATCAGATATCTGTATTACTTACCGAAGGATAATCCGGTGAAGAAAATGTCCCTGAAGTTATTTCATCGGTAAGCTGTAAATTCCCACCACAACCAGTTCCAGATGCTGTGTATGTTAAGCTTTAAAACAACAAAAATTTCAATGTGTGAAAATGCACATGGATAATAAGTTAAAATAAAATCAATAAAAAGAAACTGAAAAACATCAAAATGTGAAGCTGTGTTTATTTGTATAATTATCAAATTTTCTAAAAGGGAAGCTTTGCAAAATTTGAAATAAAGCAATATCTAATAATTATCATGATCTTCTGATAATGGTTAATCTAGGATGCCTTAGTGCTGCTGCTGAATATACAATTAACTGATACCTGAAACCTTTTCCAGAATTAGCATCATCTGAACTAAATTTGACATAGAGGAAATGAGATGATGTTTCTAATCCACTTGGTGGATTAGTTCCACAGTATCTTCCTGAACCTGCTACTTCTGGTAATGGCGGGGCATCATCTTCTCTTCCATTTAAAATCTTTTTAACAATAGAATGAAATTTACATATTTATACCGAGAAAAAGGAAAGCAGATAGGGCGACTCCATCATATGGCGAACCATAGTCTCTTGTCCGGTTACCAGTCCTTGTCGGGTATGGGATTAGTTTGATAGGTATTTGTTTCAGATGCATGAATTTGATGGTGGAGGAAGTCGAAACCGACCAGCAATATTGATTTATTATAGCCTACTCACTTGTTGACTCGATGCTGGCCTTGACAACTTGCTCAACCAAAGTTAGTTGGTTAAATTCGAAATCTCAAGCTTGCATAATTGAGCCCATGCAGTAATGATAAAATAATTGTGTGTTATATTTAAACTATTTTACCTGAACATAATCTCCACTGTCCTCTTTGCAGTCACTTGAATCAGAATTAATAATTTCAAACTGTGAGTTGAAATCAAGTGATATTGTAAAACCAAGTGTGGCGGTGATAATCCAGACACAATCGGTATTAGATGGATAGTTACTTGGATAGTTGGGAGATGATATCACACCTTGATTTCCGGTTAGGGTACCACCACAGGCTGAAAGTTTACAAATATGCATGGTGAAATCGCTATTGCTAAATTTAACATAGTCACAGCAATATGTATTTCAACAATTGAAAGTCTTACAATATAAAACAAAAAGATTAGTCCCTAAGATGCTGTAACTAAAAATATTTCAGCATGAGCAAAGTTGTGAGAACAGAAGAAAACAACCAGGTAACCCAGGTAATATTCAATCTTGAAGTCACAACAGTAATGATACAATATTTAAAACATTTTAGCACAATGCATCGAAAGTCCTATCTCATGTTTAAGCACCCATCAATTTATTGTACAGCCTTAACCAACTACTAAACCTCAGGATTGGCAATTATTTAGGTTGTGCTAAATCATCATAATTTGGATTACCTTCGTCTCTAAATTTTATACAAACTATAGAATCAGGTCAATTTTGCAATTTACACAATAAGCAAGAAAATAGTTATATTGTTTGACTTCTAACAATACAGAAACAATAAGCAACCTCATTTAAAAATGAATATGTAGGTTCTGATGTGAAGCAATTTGAGCTATATTGAAGATTCATTTTATTTTGGAAGTAAGAGGTACGGTAGGTACCATATACATGTGTATAAAATTTATTTCTATTCTGTAGTATGTAGCTCCTAGCTCCTCCTCACTAACATTTTTGCCTCCATCTAATGAGAAAGTCCAACATACAACCTAATCATAAATAACGCTAAGCTATTATGAAGAAAAATTGTTATGAAAATTAATATGAATTGTTCAACCAAACCTACCTTGTTGATATATTCCAGAGAATCCTTTCATTTGTAATGAATTATCTGATTCAAATGTTACTAGCATAAATTCATCAGATGAGTATACTGGATCTACTGGGGGAAATTTCCCACAATATCTTCCAATTATTGGAGAACTGGTATCTGGACCTATTAATAAAAGTATGTTATAAAGAATAACTGTTGGATAAAGATACAAAAACTGCTATAGTTAACATATTTATAAATATCAACGTTCCCTTTCAAATTTTAAAATCAACTTTACAACTTTTGGCTATGATCACATCATTAGGTATATTATCAAAATTCATCTTAGCAAGTGATATTCATATTTTTATAACTATGATTTTTAATTGTATTGGTTGATCTTTATTATGCTATTTCTTATAACCACTATAACTGACATGATTCTACAATGAATTTTAAAGAATATTTCCACAGTTTTAGAAAACTTTTACGAGTAGGGTGGTATTTTGAATTTGAAAGTTTTATGAAAAAACAGTACAAAAAGAAGTTAGGAAGAAATATCGTTTATTTGTCATAATCAAGATGCTAATTTTAATATGTTGAAAAGACAATTTCTAAATTTTTTATATTTCTCATTACAACTACTTTAGTTATATTCAAATTTTAATGTTTGAAGCTAAATCAATAATAATAACATATGGTAACTTTTGATGAAGCTAATGCCCTCACCATTATAAACTATCAATCTGTCAAAATTGCAATCAAGTCCAGTGCTTTCTATATCAATCATGGTTATTGTAAATTCAACTCTGAAAAAATATGATTTTTGCAATAAATTGGTTTCAAGCGATACATAAAAATATAAACAAGATGATTGAAATAGTGAACACAGCAAAATATTACATTTCAAAAACTCTTGTATAAAAAACGCTTCACAGAAGCATCTATGAGACTTAAAAAGCTATTATATTACAGGGTCAAGAATATTCTTGGTTGCAGGAATACTAAAACTAAAACCTCTAAACTACAAAAATGGCTCAGGTATTTCAATGTACTCATCAATAGGCTATCACAGCCACAGGAATGCAGTAAATAGATTTAATAACTAGACAGTGTTACAATGTTTCGTTATTACTTCAATCAAAAGATTGATTACTTTGTTCCCAATTGTACTGCTTTACACTTGTATAATTTTGAATATTGTCTCAGTTTATGCTGATTTGATTTAGAAAATTTCAAAGCAAATGTCTCATATTAAGTTTTAGTGATACATGAATTCTATTATACTTGCATGTCTATGCAATAGTGCCAGTGGATTCATATGCATACAAAGCAAGTATATCACAGGAAGAGTGAAGACAACCATTTCAGGTGATTCAAAAATGTGAGCAAGGCTTTTGAATTACTAAGGCTACCACAACTATTATATGCCTTTTACCTGTAACCTTGGGCAGCTTCAATCAACCATTCACAGTGCTGAAATGGTGGATAGTCTCCTGGCCATCCTGGTGAGTATATTGGTAATGGAGCCAATGGTGCAACCATATGATTTGATCCACAGACTCCTATGGTAAATTGTTATTGCAAGGCGTAAAAACAAAATGGGTGTAAGTCAACCTCATTTACAACAAAGACAAATTATATTTTATTATTATTGTACTTGCAAATAAACTAAGATAAATAATTTTTTTTTGGTTATAGTGTAATTGTATATATAAAGTGGGGAACAGCCATTTTCCGATTTTTTGAAACCACAATCTCTTTTTTAGTATGTGAAGCTCGTAACCACACTCTGATCAAAGTCAAATCCGATTTTACACCCTCATTGTTCGTCTGAGCCATTAATCTTGTAAAGCCTTATCATTTGTTGTTCTTTTTATTCAATACGGTTAAAGCTGGTTTGGGCAAACAACAAGTCACTTTAACTTTAACGCTTACTTCTTGAGTTGTAAGTTATATCTTAGAGCTAGAACTATGTCTCTTTTAACTTTTTTGACAAATGCCATGACACCCAAGGTTTAAGGAATGGGAGAAGCCCACAACATAACATTCTGTTTTTCCAAAATTTTGTAGTTCCTTCCTTAAAAAAAGTACAAAACCAATATTCTTACCAGGTTCAATTGTTGGTACATTTGTTGGATTTGGATCAATACCTCCACCCTCTACCGCAGTCCAAGTTAAATAAAAACCTCGTCCAGATATTTTCAGATCAGATTTGAACCACATTAGCATGGTTCCCTAATGAATATTGAACAATCGAAAAATGTAATAAAAATACATGTATTTATGTGAATTATGATAGCATAGTTTTAGTTACAACGACTAGCAATTTTTTTTGCTATTCAACTATGTTTGTACACTGATAACTGAAAAAATAATCTAAATCAATTTGCAAAATTTAAAATTTGTTTGTATTTGTATTAGCTTTACTATTGTAACTTTCTGAAGTTATCATACCTGTGTTGTCGTTCCAGAAGGCAAGAGCCCAGTTCCACATGCAATCATTAATATCGCATTATTTATGGAGTCACCATCAAAAATTGTAATCACATCATTCTGACAACTAAATACCAGAAAAGAGGATAAATTATTTGTACTTTTCTTGATATATAAGAGAGTTAATAAATGACTTAATTATATGCCAATCACAACCTCCAGTTACCAATCCTGGTCAAAGACTGACTAACTAGATATTTATTAATTATATCATATGCATGAACTTGAACGCAGAAAGAAGCCACAGCTCGCCAGTGAATATGTGAACCACCTTGCAATGGCTAGAAGTCCAGCAATCCTCTGGCATTATCTTTCCCCCAGATGAATATAAGGTAAACAATCCATGGCAATGATGGCAAGTGCACTCCATGATGTGCCTACCATCAATATTAAACAATTTTATGAATTCCAATTTTTAGGTAGTCATCAATGGTAACACCATTTTACTTTACTTACCGCATCAGTTTGTTTAAAATTATAAACAATTAGCAGTGACTATTACGGTAATTCTATATACTGGTATTACTAAGCATTATGCATTGAAAGCATTTGTAACCATTAAAAATAAGCTATGTCACATAAAATCCAAGCCACTTACCCTTCATCCAACCTTCCTTGAAGATCCAACAAAGAGAATTGAAAGTGAATTAATCTTCCAGTAGGTGCATAAATGTAGTAATATGCCTCAATCAAATCGGGATAAGGTGCTGGATACATGGGTGAAGCAATATCATTTGTAAATTCTCTACACAGTTTAAAACAAAAAGACAGAACTAGATACATATAAAAGCGAACCAAAAACCAACAAGTAGAAATTGATGAATTGTCTATTGTGTTTTATGATCACTTCAAACAAGGCTCTAAACAAGCAGATGCAGACAATAGAATTATAAGCAACATAATCATTCTAATTGACAGTGATGTTAGCAATTTCAGTTTTTGTGAAAATGATTTTCAAATCATGAATAGCACTTGCATCTCACCCAATACTTGTACTTCCATACAAATGTTGATAATATGCTTGGAATCCTTCAGCAGTTGTCGAAACGTCACTGTGAAATTTCACATATAAGATATGTCCAGCAATACTAGATACATTTGCAGGAAGTGTACTACCACACAAACGTGCAAGACTAGGACCGTTTGCTGAACCTGTAAAAAATTGGTTTAGTTTTGAAACTTAAAACAAAAATCACTATTCCCCTAAGTTACTTCAAAGCCACAATGCATGCAATTTTTTTTTATTAAAAAAGTCACAAAATGTAAAAACAATGAGCCACAATATACTGAAAGATTATTCAAAAGTAATGCCTACCTTCTCTTATTTGTACATAATCAAAAGCACAGTTTTCATGCTCTTCAATTGAAAAATCCATAAAAGTCAATTCAATTCGATTTCCAGGTGATGAACTGAAAAAGAGATGATCGAGAAACAAAATTATATTATTCAATAAGTATGGTAAGCAAGTATTTATATATTCAACTACGGTAACAATATCCTTGTACGACAAAACAGCATAAAATTTATCAATATTTGTACACATTTTAGTAACAAACTTCTGATTTAAATTTTTGAACTCAGATGCTCTTGTTTATCATGTTGAACTCATACAATAATAACCATGAGGAAACGCTTATTTATAAATATCTTTCATAATTATGCCCTCATCATATACTTGTTTGTGGAGATCATGAAATAGAAAAAAGAGAATCAAACCATGCATGCTTTTTTGTTGCTACCTTATTATCCATGTGCAATCTGTATCTACGGGATATTCTTGTGGATAATTGGGTGAATTGAAATATCCACTCTGTGCTGTAAGTTCTCCACCACAACCTGATGTTGATGATGTATAGAGAAAACGAAAACCACTTCTTTGAAAATCACTCTGAAAATAGAGTTGGTCTTGCACTTCATTGAATTTCAATTTAGAACTTTGATAATACAAAATAGAACAGGCTGGTATATTAATTAAAAAAGCATAAATAAGTTAAACAATTTAAACGTTTTGAGAAATTTTTATCACATAAATATCTAAAATTGGCAAAACATTTATTTACTCATCCCCTAGAATAAACAATTGAATAAAATAAAAATAACTTTGTTAGCACATAATTGATAGCACTTGAAGTAATATATGCAACGGAAATTTTTTGAGAAAACTAAATAAACGATACAAAATTCCAAAATTGTATAGAGTTTGTAGTTTTGAACAAATATAAGCGGCCATGATTTGCCATATGATGAACCCGTATTAACATCTTCCCTCTCCCCCAAGATAAATATGTAAATCCTATCCTAAATAAGTACATTAAAAATGTGGAGCACACCTGAGATACAAATATTACAGTTAAAGCATCACCAAACGATGTAAATTTGCCTGGAACAGTGGATCCACAATAAGTTCCGAATTCAGGTGATGATGTTGTCTTTCCTCCGAGTATTTGAATGTAGTCATAACTAAAATAAAAAATGAGAAGGTAAAAATTTTAAATCATCATTGATAACAATATATCTTCCATACTAAAATATTAAAAGGAAGAATATGAATAATAAAATACTACAATATCATAAATGTAAAATTTCAGTGCAGTTCAGTTTCATTACAATAAAAAATTATTCCATATATATTCATTTGTGGAAACAATTTAAGAATTTTGAAAAAATCTAGTCAATGGCTAAATATTTGGTGTAAATTCTGGAAACGAAAAAACAGTTTGTTATGAACCTTGTCTTTGCTACATTATAAAAATTTAATATGTAAAGTAATGTACAGAAAATATATAGAATGCCAAACCAAAAATAAATAAATACTATTGTTTCAAAAGTAGTAACTAGTAATAGCTTTGTGATATACGATACTCATAATTATAAAAAAATTCCCATTTGAAATATTGTCTTTATAATTGAGGTAACAATGAAACTCACGGTCCACATGGTCCATTGTAAGTGACATTTGAATATAAGTCAAGTTGTGTAAATTGCAAGGTGATTCTTCCATTTGGTTGTGGTGCAGATATAGTCCATGTACAATTTGCATCAGCAGGATAATTATTAGGATAGTTTGGAGAAGTTATTGCGTTGCTCTATCAATATAAATGGATGTTTGTTATTTAAAGCTGGGTTCGTAGTTAATGCTTTGTGGTTGATGGTTCAGTTCAAAATAAATCATGCAATTTATCTAGTTCAATTTATGAATAAAAGATAAAATAAGACCAGACAATCATGTAATTTTTAATCATTGTAATCATGTAATAATGTAATTTAAAACTAAATCAATGCTACCCAAAATTTTTATTGCTGCGAAAGTAAGCTTTCTATATGTTTCTTAAATAAAATTGCTAACACAAAAAGTAACTGCAGTTTATCAATTTTTTTTCATTTTATTTTTTACCTATTTTATAACCGAATACTATTGTAAATACCAGATTGCATAAAATGGGTATTTACAATTGCATCTTTTACACAATTGTTAATACTGTTGATAAAATGCATTTTAAAGACAATTCTCCTTTGCTATTCTGCTTTCTGCTAAAAATATTATTTTTAAAACAAGATATTTATTTCACACATTTAGTGAATGAGATATTACTCATTTTGTTGAAAAAGTGACATACAATATTTAACTGATGGGAACGATAATTTCATATAGCCGAATTAACATTTCAAATTTGGCATATATTTAACATATAGTAAAGTTAAATTTAGTCAAACATATCAAGTGTTTTGTAATAATAAAACAGAAAGCATAAATGAAGCTCAGACTCCTTTACCTTTGAATTACTGGCAATTATTTTACCTCCGCAACCGGCACTGTAATGAGCTTTAAAACCCTAAAACAGAAATAAATATTTAGCGAATATTTTCTAGTTGGATTGCACTTATTTTCACAATGCAGGTTTGCACAATGCACAGCCTAAACTCCTTATAGAACAACAATGTGACCCCACAATTTGCATCGTGATAAGCATTAGAAATATGCTCGCATCTGATTACTCTGCATTGGTTTACAGATTCGAATCCAGTGCGGATTAATTATATGAGATGTGTTTGCTGGACCCCTCGCTGACGTCTCGAGGTGGTTCATGAAACCGCTGGTCAGTTACAGCTTCCTGTCCAAAAAACTGGATAACTAATCCCATACCAGGCATGGACTGGTAACCGGATGAGCGGCTGTGGTTAGCCATATGATTGAACTGTCTTATTGGCTTTTCTATCCCGCGAGATGAATATGTAAGTCCTATTCTAAAGTAAGTGAACTTGGTCATATTTAGATCTTGGTTAAATGTTTGCAACTACAGTATAATACGGTCTAAAATCTCAATTGGAGCAAATGCCAATAAAGTGAAATATATAACTCAAACAAAGACTTACCATATGAGCAGTGAAGGGATCAGAATGAAATTGAAACAACATTAAGTTATCATATGACTGAACAAGAGGTGGTAAAGTTCTCCCACAAGTTTTTAAAAGAAGAGTATCTGAAGTTGAATTTCCATCATACATTGCAACATAATCGAACTCACAAACTTCTTCTTCTTCAATTTCAAATACCTCAAACTCAATAACAACCGTAGATCCTGTATTAGTATAGGAATAACTAATTGGCCTGGTACCTGGTATCTGGTTTCTTGAATTCAAGTAAGTATCATGATAAGCAACAACATTCTAGAAGGATTTGAAAGTTCTGTTGGCATAGAGCTATTCTAAAATCCCCAATAATGTTTAAATCCATGTATGTTTTAAATTTACTCTTTAGATTACTTTAAATTTATTCACTACCTAAAACATAAGAACAATAAGACACGGAAAGTTTTATAGTAGCACAATTTTATAATCCGTTAGACCTAGAAATTCTGTTGCAGCTTTTTTTGAAACCTACTTTAGTTGCAATAGTACACAATAATATAGTAATAGTAATAAATAGGTTTAGCTAATAGCTAAGACTAATATGTTTAGCTTAGCAAATATTAAAAAATCTATTTCCCTATTTCATCACTATTTAAGATTAATATTATCAAGCCTTTGACAATATTCATCAATGAAATCATTTGAAAATGATTGGTCTCTCAATACTTTATTTATATTACCTTTTCCAACATCAATTACCCATTCGCAATCTGTGTTTGCCGGGTAAGTATTTGGATAATTAGGTGAAGTTATTGTGCCAGAAGTTGATGTTAACAAGCCACCACATCCACCAGCTTTTTCTTCAAATGAGGCATGAAATCCACGGCCGCTGACAAGAGCATCTGAATGTGCAAGTAAATTGGTATACAACATCACGATAGCCAATGCTATTGCAACAAATATCATCATATATCACTGTGATGTATTATATAGCATTATAACAAACTGCATAAATAATCCAAAAAAATTTTCAACTGTCAAAAAAAATAATATTACATAAAATAGCAGAAGTGAACTGTTTACAGTGCAACAATAATTTATCAATTGTCTCACTCAGTATGAAAAATATGGAATGCTATGGATAAAAAATACAAATTACATTTTTTGTCTATTTGAAGAATGTATATTTAATAAAAATTATTTGCTTTTTACAAAATAAACATTTTCAAATAATATATAAGATCCAATTTCAATTAAATACCTGTTATAAATCTGACAGTCATAAGAGACGATGAAGAAGTAACATGCATTGGAATTTGTGGAGGATTTGCAGCATTGCAAAGTTGTGCAATTCGAAAGTCTTCCTCAATATTTAACCCGTTATATACTTCCAACGTGTCATACTGACCTACATAATAAGAGAAAATTTTACAAATTCAGAATAATGCATATATACTGACATCATTTTGTTTAAAAAATTCCAGTCTGAGGTATAAGAATAATATTGCAATATAACTGTTGACTTTGAATAATAACATTATAAGCAATCAATCTTGTGACTGAACAAATAATTGATATTCATAATTGATTGCTATTCAAACCGTGCAGGCAGATTTTTACGAATTTTGGTCTAGAATCGAGAAATATTACAGGATTAACTTGGCAAATCAAAAAAGCAAAAGGACTATTGATTAGTTTTCCACTGTTTTATTTGTTCCTTGACAGTTAGGTTAATTTAATACATGCTGTAAAAAAACAATATTGTTCATTATATATGAATAATTTTTTTTTCAAATTTGTATCAATACATCCTTCATAATTATTCATCAAATATTTTAATATTTTCTAAAAAAAAACATTTATCATGTTGCATGTTTTCACCCGAGATGCAAGGGATTTTTGTGGATAGGGCAAAAGTATTTTACAACTATTCAAACTATTCACAAGGTAGAAAGAAATCAAATTGCTTAGAATTCCTAATATCATATCATTTCAGTAAAATACTAACTTACAGTCAGAATGATGTTCAACATCGAAATCATCAATAGTTAGTTGTACACTTGTTCCAATAGATGTTATTATTTGCCAGATACATTCTCTATTATCATCATAATTATTTGGATAATTTGGACTTGCAAATTCTCCACTAGGGGTTTGGAATGTTTTACCACATCTAAAAATAAAAGTACAGTATACTTGAATATAAATAGTTACATATTATAAGTAGGATTTACATATTTTCATCCCCGAAGATAAAGGGAGCCGATAAAAGGCTTAATCATATGGAGAACAACAGCCTCATGTCGGGTTACCAGTCCATGCCGGATATGGGAATAGTTAGCCCATTATTTTTTTTTGATGCATGGACTTAATGGTGGAGGAAGCCGTAACCAACCAGCAGTGCCAGTGGCGAGTGTATTCTTAACTCTAGCTCGATGCACCTCACCGCCGAACCATGTAGACAAGAATAAAATAAAATGTTCAATGTTCTTATATATACTGTGATTTTCATATCTTATTTAGTCTTTTCATTCAAACACAAAATCTCACCCATCAACTGCCCAAGCTATTTCAAATCCTGGAGCTTGAGTATATGGATCCGTGTGAAACACAATCTGAAATTAAATATCATAATAAAAAATCTCAGAGATGCTTAAACAAGATGGACCCTATTTACTGATCGATAACTGGTTACTGGTATTTAAATTTACTGAGATACATACAGGTAGGTATTAGAAAAATGAGCTGATTTTTTTATCTGAACCAAACCGATTGAACAGTTAACATGCATAATCTAACTAAAAGCAAATCGTATATGCCTGCATGTTTTCTCCAGTTGTTCTTATGATGGGAGGTATCTGAGTCCCACAAAATTTTCCAAAACTTTCAGCATCTGAGTCTGTGCCATCAAAGACCTGAATAAATATAAAAAAAAATTGAAAAATCTTAGATATGTATGGATTCCATTGTGTTGAGGATATGGATTGAGTTTACCAGAAGCAAAGAGTACCAATAAAAAAATTGGGCAAAAAATCAAAATTATTGTTTTAATCAAAATATACTAATTTTCAATTTGGGAATTCAACACACAACATATAATGACATTTCACATCAAATAATTTCCTATGTTTGTAGCCCTTAACTACTTTTTATTTTCATTGTTGCATGACTAACTTGGCATATTTGGACTCAAGAGCTGGATAGTTCCGCCCTCAAAGTCAAGCCCACAATGTTACCCTTGAAGTTCAAATTGGGTAGACAATATAAATGAATAGAATGAACACAAGAATGACCGACCTCAACATAATCACAGTTGCAATTATCACAAGTTTCAAGCGAGAATGTTCTGAATGTTGCATTCAAAGGATTACCATAGCTTCCTGAAAAATTGAGTTACTGGTATATAAATTTTGGTGTATATGAGATCAAGATAAATGTACAACTTGAACTTTACAATATGAAGTCTTGCAAAACACCAACACATGTTTTTATTTTATAAATTTCAATAAACTCGAAATTATAGGAATAGTACATTTCCCAATGTAACTCAGTTATAAGCTTAGCAGTTGACACATCTGCTTAGCATTAGAAAATTGACTACTATGTGCATGACTTTGCAGTTAAAATCCCTGATAGAGATAAATATAGGAAGGTAAATTAAAGGTTGTTGTCAGATCATGTTTCATCAGATGATGTAGCATATAGGCAAAGCTGAAAGCTCAATCTGGTTGATGGTATCTTTATCACATTTAAAGTTGACAATATCAGCTGCTAAAGCTATATTGATACAAAAGTTCACCTTGTATAGTCCAGGTACAATCTCTGTTTGGTGGATAACTTCCAGGATAATCAAGAGATTGAATCAATCCTGAAACTTTGCTCGAGATGGTTCTATCGCAATCTGCATATATTATATATTTTATATCAAGACTCACATTAAAAAATTCAAAGGCAAGTAAGATGTTCATTCTTGTGTTTAAAATGAAAACTGTTTTTGAAAATCTGAACTATGAAGGAGTTCACCCAAGCACATGGACTTATTGCCTGAGAATATTCCCTGCTGTAAAGCAAAATTTGTTTTTATGTCAAAATATTGAAGTGCGGCAATCAAATTGACTAGAAAAATACCTTGTCCAAAAATGATACAATTTACTTCAAAACACGGTTTACTACTAAAATAAGGACAACCGAAAATTTTCTTGTGTAGATAATATGATTTAGGTATATTAAAAATTGTGCTGGAAATATTTCACCAGTATGATATTGAGCTACAAATCCAGATCCTGCAGTGTTGCCATCCGTACTAAATTTAACTAGTAAACTATTGTCACTTGATTCGAACGGTTCTGGTATTCTCGTTCCACAAACTTTTCCCAAACTCGGATAACCAATTGTGGGTCCATCGTAAGCCTTAAATTATAAAGTTACCATATTTAAAAATAAACTTCTATGCCAACTAGAAACAAAAGGTTTTTTAAAATTAATAGAATACTAATTTCTAAAAATAATTAATCAATCCCAAATCACAAGAATAAACACTGTGATTACGGTATATGAAAAATTTTATGACTTCCATCAATGAAAAACAGTATATGAGTTCTGCTCTATTATAAGCTCAAAAGGTAATTATGAAATTATGTAAATTATGTAAAACTGATTTTAAGCAAATGGAATCAAATATAAATTGACCCGAAAGAAATAATTTTGACTTGAGACTATATTCAAAGGTTGAAAAGATTATGGTATTGTCTCTACTTTTAAAATAGATTATATATTTTATAGAAAATATATTCAATTCTGTGTAAACTGCAAAACTTATGTGGAACCTTTAAGTTTCAGTTCAAGTTTATATAACAATGCATCTTGATTTTATTAATTATGTAAATAAAAACAAACCTCTACATAATCAAATTCACAAAATCCATGAGTTTCAATGTCAAAATTAACAAACAATAATCTAACAGATGATCCTTCTGATACTTGAATCAACCAGAAACAATCCGTCGAATGGGGGTATGGAAAAGGATAATTGGGAGATTGAAATCCACCATCAGCAGATGTTAATGTACCACCACAACCTAGATAGTAAATATTATGTTATTGAAATAAAAGCGTCATTCAATAATATTAGGCCAAAATCTAAAAATTCTATCTAAAAACAAAAACATGTACACTATTATTTCGATTTCAAGCAAAAGCTATTTAGCCTAAAATGCCTAATGTGTAGATAGGATAGGATTCATGTATTTATACCAGGGGAAAGGATCATATGGCTAATCACAGCCTCTCATGTGGTTACCAATACATGTCGAGTATGGGAATAGTTAGCCAGTTCTTTGTTGTCAGGCTTCATGGAGAAAGAAGCCGTGATCGACCAGCGGTTATAAGAACTAACCTACAGTGAGGAGTCTAGCAATCCTTCAAGAGTCAAAGTCAGAAACGTTACATTACCAGTGAGTCCTTCATTATAATTCATTAGAAATCCTCTTCTTTCTTCTAGTTCATCAGTTACCATTTTTATATATAATTCATTACTATGGCTAATGAATGTCCCTGGGTTGTTGTTGCCACAATATTCTCCAATGAGGGGAGAATCTTCATATCCACCATTTCTATAAAAATACACAGCAAAGATATGATTGAGGACATTACTTTATATTTCTTTCAAAAAATATTGAAAATCAAATTTCTTCCTCCTCACTTGACCCTAAACTTCTTCAAATATGAAACTATAAATCACAAAGATATGAAAAATATTGAATATAAAACCTGATCTCCAAGTAGTCAAAACTACAAGTTCCTTCAGCATTACCACCTTCAAAATCAAAATCTGGGAAATCAACCTGAAAATAATTATCTTGAACAATCACATTGTTTGCAGATGTTAAATCTATGCTTACTTATTTTTAGCTCCATTTATTAAATCAGGGTTAAGGAATCTGTGACCATAAGCTGTATGTGGACCTCTGAACTTTTTATTTCTGCATTTAACATGACATTAATAGCTATAAGTATTAATTATGCATTTCATCCATTTGACTTTGACAACAGTATAGATTTCGTTTACTCAGCACATCAAATATACAAAAATCATCATGCTATCATTCATTCCTCTATTTCTGACATGAAAATGAATTCAAAGACAACACATAGGTAATTGATATGTACAGTATGTTGTCTACCTTGGAATTATTGGACATGTGTCTATTAATAAAATATGCATTAGGTATTGTTATTGGTACCTGAATTTGAACTGACGATGGCATTACAATAGTCCACACACAAATTCGCATACTAGGGTAAAGATCGGGATAATTTGGTGAAGAAATATATCCTTGCTGATCAGTGATTCGACCACCACATGCTGAAGATAATAGAATAATAAATACTCATGCAAAAAAAAATTCTCTTTTTCATGATAAATTATGAACCATACCCTTTTAATTTAAATAAAAAATTGCAAACAATAACATGGGAAATGTTTAATTAAACATAAAAAAATAAAGACATGCTTTAGATGAAAATGTCAGTAATTTAATTAGGCAAAGATTCTTTCAATTTTTATACCGTGTTCATTAATGAGTAAACATATTAATCAAATATAATACATGTAGCGTAACATCAGTAGACTTGCCAGTGCAAACAGGAAGATGTGGCATGTTCGCAATACTTTATAAATTCAGATGAAGCTTATTTTATTCCCTCTCATGTTTAACTATTATCAATAAATAAATCTTGGTTGAAAACTGAATAATAGACATTTAGCAAATTTGAACCTAAGCAGACAAACCTGTGCTTGCATTAAGGGTTGTATATCCTGCAGCAAAACCCTGTGAATCCTCATTATCATCAGTAGTAAAAAATAAAGTCATTTCATAACTTTTTGTGACAAGGGTCGGAGGAAGTACAGAACCACAGAATCTGTTATTAAAATAATTTTTTTCGATTACTGTTGAGTTCATAAGATCATATACAATTCTTATCGACATAACAAAAATTTTGTTATTCTACTAAATAAAATCAGGTAAATATTTCAAATGCATTTTCTATGATATTGATGATTTCTATCATATTGCAATATATAATTTAGGCCAGAGGTTTTAGTTTATTAACTGGCGTAGTATTCATTACAAACTAACAATATAAACTACGGTAATCATACAAATAAAGCCAAAAACATATTACAAGCACAGATACCTGCCGAGTGATGGTGAGGTTATGTCTGGTCCATCAAAAATTTCAACGTAATCTTTGACACATATTCCATTTGTTGGGGGTTCCAGTGAAAATGTTAAAAACTGTAGACTTATTATCAAAGATGGATCAACCCAGATATAGTATGTACAATTGACGCCATGTGGATAGGGAGATGGATGTCCAGGACTTTTAATAGAACCAACTGTGTCCGTGTACACACCGCCACAACCTGCATCGAAAATATCAAATAACTTCTTAATATTTCTGTTACATCATATTCAAACATTGACAGTAATGTACTGCATGCATGTATTTTAGTGGATGATTGAAACTAAAGACAGCATTCTATTGTGGTAACGAAATTAACTGCAGCCAGGTGTAAATAGAACATAAGATTTTATGTACTAAAAATATAAAGCAAAATTAGGAAATTTGATAATAGAATGGCTGTTGGGTGATCATAAAATTTGGAATATCGAGTTGTAAAAGTGTATTACATGAGAAACATATTTACATTGGATGAATATTGCTCAAAATGAAGCTATTATTGCAAATAAATAGTTTAACAATTCAAACTTTGCCCTGAATTTTGCAATTTTTCTTTGTTATCCATTTATAGGTGACTGACTGATCAATGAATATTACACAATATTCATTGTAACATCAAATTTTGAAATGATTTGAACTTTTAAAAATATTTATAACAATTTTTGTTTCAATATTAAATATTGTGTTAAATTGAGATGAATAAGGATAATATTGAGATAAAAAATATTTGTATTAGCCTGTTTTACCTGTATTAGTTGAGGTATATGTAGCCTTGAATCCACTTCCAGTATTCTGTGAATCACTTTTAAAATGAGCATATAAAATATTCTGTGTTGATATCATTGGTGGCACGGGAGCTCTACCACACATTAGTGATAACAGCGGCGATTCTTCAGTCCCACCATCGTGTACCTGTAAGATAAGATTGATAAAATCGTTTTTTCTGCACCATAAATTTTATCATAAATAAGGGACTTACTCTCAATTTTCAGTAAAAAAATTCAAATCAATAAGCATAACTATGACTGTTAGACTCTCAATTTTTATTAAACTATTTCGAAAAGAAAACTATTTCTAATGAACAACACGACAGCAACATAATATGAGTATTATTATTTTCACATATATAATCCCAAATATTTAGTCTCTTTCCATTGAAATAATTGCAAATAACATTTTCAGAAACATTATTTTTTACAATTTTAATTTAATTTGCATTCAACATTACTGTCAAATTCAGTTATGTAATATTTTGGCATGTTTGCGACATGTGCAATCTTGCTCTGATGTGAACTTCTAAAAATAGGTATATAATGTCTTGTCACCTCAAGATAATCTTTAGAGCATGTTGGATCTTCCTCAACATCAATTTCAACCACAGTAAGTGTGATTTGAAAACCAGGTGGTCGAACTATTATGTAGAAACATTCTTTATCATTTGGATAATTAGAAGGATAATATGGCGAAAGTAATGTTCCGGATTCAGCTGAAAAATATTGAATGTTTCAATAAAATACTGATCATTATTAAAAATATTATATTATTTGACTTCTAATTTTAATTTTGGGTTTCATCAAGAACTAACTAGATGTGAAAAAAAACATGTTGAGTTCGAATCTTGCATTCACATGGGACGTATAGTCATTTTATCTAGATGTATCAATTTCCACCACTAATGCTGAGTAGTGTAGAAAAAACTCAATTTTTTTTTCAATTTAGTCAATTATTTTCACACAATTAGGGCTGCTCGAAGGTAGTCACACCCAAAGAATATAAAAGTTTGTTTAATAATTTCAGAGCTATTTATTACACATTACATTTCAAATACATATATGATATGAATTTTTGAAATATATGAAAGTTTGCTGAAAATAATTATAATTATTCAACTAATTGAATAAACAATTAAATAAAATAAAAAATAAAATAAATAATTAAATTAAAGAATAAATATGAAGAATAAGTAATTCAACATGAAATGCATTGTAATATTTATATTTCCTCACCAGTATAAGTTCCGCCACATGCCACTGTGTATGTGAGTCTAAAACCCCGTCCAGATAAAGATTGATCAGCTTTGAATTTGATATACAAATCGCGTCCTGATGATGTATACATCGGCGGAATAGTGGTTCCACAATATCTTGCAACTAGAGGTGAAGATTCACTTGGGCCATCCCGAACCTTCAACATGCCAATATAATCAATGATGTGCATACTTGTAGCCATATACCAATGTCACAAAATTATATATGAAGATATTCCATGTGACTTACTTCAAGATAGTCTGTCGCACAGTTGATATCAGTTGGAATGTCAAAATCCGTGAATGTGATAGAAATTTTCCCATTTTCCTGGATGTGAATTTGCCACACGCATTGCTAAAATAAATTTGGATGCAATCTTGTTAAGCATATAACAGAAATGATTTCTTTCATCTTTCAATAGAAAATGTCTAAACTCGAATACCATTTTGTTTAAAATACTATTAATTAAATGCCCAGAATGCAAATAAGATGTAAATTCTAAATATGATAAAAATTAATATAACAACTAATACCTGATCATCATTGTAGGTATTAGGATAATTTGG
The DNA here is from genome assembly GCF_964204865.1 of Styela clava. NCBI lineage: Eukaryota > Metazoa > Chordata > Ascidiacea > Stolidobranchia > Styelidae > Styela > Styela clava. The sequence goes on from NC_135252.1 coordinate 8,219,950, forward strand.
CGAAATAATGATTCCATCATCTTCAGTAAAATATCCCCCACAACCACTTATGCCAACTGAAAATACAATTACATTACAGCTTTTGCTTTACATATGAGAACTGAGAAGACCCAAGCAAAGAAAACAATAATTTTTTATGATTCTTATATTTACTCAACAGTCAATCTCATGACTACTACTAATAATAATATTTATAGAATAAAAAGCAACATTTCCAAACTTCATCTCATTTATTTTCATTTTCTCCAAATCGAAACATAATTCATGATATCTATGAATATTCATGGACATCTATCATTACTTATCGATTTTAATTGGTAAGTATGTTGATGGGTATTTGTCTATCTGTCTGTTTGTTTGTCTGTTAGATGCACGCGATATCTCACGAAAACGATAATAAGCAAATAATTAGCGAGTTATTAATTAATTAGTGATGGGACACAAGGTGTCACTATGGAGTAAGAGCACTGTTTTGGGGATCCCCTAACTTTCGAGTGATAAGTCTTCAGTCTCTGACCGATATTCTCGTTTGAAATGTTGTTCAAAATAGGATTAAATGTCATCCTGGGTGCTAAAAAATATTAGGGCTATTCCAAGTGACACTACAGGACAATTCCATTTATATATTTTCACATTTTCAGCTACATGTTTTGTATCATTGTCCAATCAGTTGCTTTATTGAATATGTAAAAAATTGCACAAAAGTTACACCCAAGACTTACTTAGTAGATAAAAAAAAATATAGTAAAATATAGCGTGACACTACAGGACGGCAAATCCACCATGCACTATCAGTTTGTTGTGTTGTGCTGTAAATTTTTGCGATGGTACAGTAGGCGGCAGGCGCCAATAATATTTTCTGGTGCAGTAGCTGAACTACCCTTCTATGTGTTGCTCAAGTTACTTAATGTAACACTGTAAATCCATGCCATAATTGTGCATATTGTATGTGACACTACAGGACGTGACACTACAGGACATTTTTCCACACCGAAATAGCGGCTCTATCATCTCTTAAAATTCTGGTAATAAATCGTTAAATGGGTGAGGAAATGTCCTACAGCACTGCAAACATTTAAACTTTATTAACTTAAATCCAGTGCGTCAATTCCATATGAAATAACTGTACCACACAATCAAACACTTTGTGTCAGGAATCATCACGAAATATGTCAATTATACCAAAATTTCTACATTTCAGGCCATTGTTTATAAACCATCTAAAACCTGGGTGAAATTTTAAATTGTTCGATGAAATGAATGCAGTCCAATAAAATTCCAATGTCTTTTGATATCAAAAATGAAAAAAATTACTTTCACTACACTTTTTAAAAAATTGATGGAATTCAACTTTTGCTTGGAATGGCCCATTAGAATGAATGAAATTTGTAATTTTTTAAATAGCTAAAAATAAATATACTCATTTGCTTTCTACAGACCTGGTTGCTTTGTCCATGTTATATGAAAACCATTATCTTGATTTACTGAATCAGAGTGAAAATGAATCAAAGCACCAGGTGCTGTTGTCAGTAGTGGAGACGGAGACACTGAAGTACAATACTTCACTAATACTGGATCATTCAATAAGATTCCATCTCTAATCTAAATTATGGAAACAAATTTATGTTAAGCAGTTAAGTGAAGAACAGTAGAGTACAGATTCCTTTAAACATATTAATGATTAGACTGCAAATGGAAGTGTGTAGTGCAAGAGAAACATGATCACTTAATATAGATAAAGTAGTGTCATGTTACTGAAACAGATTTTGACAATTGTTACTAGCAATAATGATTCAAATTGCTATCATCCCTGTGCATGTTGAATTAAATTTTGTGACATAAGCTATGTGTTGACCCCACAGAAATAAAGATTTCAGAAGAATCATAGAGTTTACTTGGAAATATATAAAAAATTTAATTCCGTTATCTATTATAATTTTAGCTCTGGTTATACATATATTTGGTAATTAATCTATTTATACCTAAACACAGTAAATATATTTTTCTTACAATTGTAAACCACAGTATTCTTATTTTAAGTTATAGAAACTTTGCCCAATTACAAACATTAAGGTATACTAGTGCGCTACATTTCAAGAATACAAAGAGATTGATTGAGTTATATTATCGATAACAATGACCTCCACAGAAGTTAAATTTTTCAATATTACTGCCACAACTTTGTTTAACCAGAGTGGAAGCCTACCCCAAACACAATTTTAATTTCTTTTCCAGGAATGATCTGTACAAATACAATATTTTGAGCTCATATTGATCAACTTTCAAATAAGAGACAGACAGAAATATTCCAAAGCTCAGAAACTAGAAATAATCATATAAACTACCGCATATTTAAAATATTGCATAGGTTCATTATAAAATAATTATTAACTTTGAATATTGTTATTAAAGAGAAGAATACATTAAATAGAAATCCCGATAACTGAATAAAGTAGGTAGATAAAACTTTCACCTCCAAGTAATCAGCATTACAATCATCATGGTCTTCAATTGCAATAGCTCCAAATAGAAACTGTATAATATTTCCAGGCAGAACAGTTATAGACCAGTAACAATCTCTGTTTGTAGGGTAAACTCCAGGATAGCCAGGTGATGATACTACACCATAATCTTGACCGCTGATATCTCCACCACAAACTGCAAAAAAAAAAAATTATGCAGATCTTTACATTTTTACATAGTTTACACATGATTCTTCGCACTAATAACTAAAAAGGTTTAGGCGACATCTTTTCCAGATTGACATACAGCAAGTAATTTTTCTGCCTGGAGATTAATCAAGCTCAAGTTTTTTAAATTCGAAACATAACATGACTGACCCACAATTTCACGAACTGTCACTCAGGGAAATTTAAAAATGTTAATGCAATGTCTGGTAACTTAATGCCAATTAATGACAGAATTTATCAAATCAAGACAATTTTAAATATTTCTAATGAATTTGGACATTATGTGGACAAAATACTATTGCTATGATCATTCCAGATTGCAAACTTGAAGATAATAAATAATTCAATAACTCATTAAACCTGGGTCTGCAGTTGTCCACACCACTTGAAAGACATCATCAGTAGGATCACTATCAGAATAGTACCATAAAAATAGTTGGTGACTTGTTGATATCAACGTGTCTCCATTACCAGGGGGTGTGGTTCCACAAAATGTACCTAAAACATTATGTAAATTAAAATTATGTAAAATAAATTAAAGTATTGACAAAAAGTTTTCTAATTTCTAATTACATAACTGCTCACAAACTTGACTGGGCACAAGTAACACACCCACTTTCAAAACTTTATGCAAGTGTCACTTGATTCAAGAATTTATAATGTAGAATGACTTGAATGAGGCCAATTAAATTCTATACTCATCACTTTATTCATATATATTTTTTTGATTATTCAATGACTGAATATCTAAATTTAGGTAGATTTGCTGCATATTCAACTTGAAAATAATTTTTATCAACAATATTATTTTATAGATACTAAAACTCAAACCTATGAGCTGTGAAGACAAGCTCGGACCATCATTAATTTGCAAGAAATTATCAACACACCCAGAACTTGATTCAATTTTAAATTGTGGAAATGTTGCTGATATCACCTACAAAATAATAGAGAATATAAAATTGATTATTAAATTTTTATCTGAAAAATATAAGATTATTATTGCTAAAATATATTGGGATTACACATTAAATATCTATCTAAGTATTCCACAGTACTACATAACACAAATATGATGGTCAAATATGAAGCTCAACCACACAAATCAATACAATATTATGCTTTAAGCTTAATAATAATATTTGGTAAACATTAGAATAGTTTTATTAGAATAACGATGGCTTTTCTTTAATCAATTTTACCCAAATTTATATTAATTTAATTTCATGATTCTGCAGCTAGCCAAGCATTCATTTACTACAAATTTCATACTAACTTTTCCATCTGTGACAATGATCGTCCATGTACAACTTGCACCCTGTGGATAAGTTTCTCCTGTATTTGCTGGAAACTGAAATGATCCTGTTGAAGACATGTATTCACCACCACATGCTGCACGAAAAAAAATTATAATTTGCAGTGGTATCTGGTAAGTGGCAACTATGTATCAACTTGACATATTAATAAAATTAAATCCAATGTGCATTACACTGCACCACGTCACCTACCCTAATAAGAAAAGTATCTGAAGAAATAATTCAAAGCATTTACATGTTTGTTGTAGTTCACAATTGGTACCAGTGTAACCACTGTCGCATGAGCATGAATATCCATTAATGCCATCTACACATGTTCCACCATTTTGACATGGATTACTTGCACATTCATTTGAATTATAATCACAATTGTCACCAATCCATCCTGGATCACAGAGACAAGTCAATACACCACTGATCAACTGAATATAAAAATAAGATAAATATATATCCATAAATATAGAGATTTAAACTTGGAATGCAAAGAAATTTCTATCATGAGTTCATACATAATTAGGTAAAAAAATTCATTAAGTTGCATCTTTAATGTATATAAACTTACAACACATTGACCGTTCACACAGGAAGTGTCTGTGCAGTTGGTTTCTGTTAGAGTACAACCAAACGGTCCAACACCATTCCCATTGTAACCAGGTGGGCATGTACATGACACACTTCCAATTGCTGGAAAGTAATAATTCGTCAGACTATTTTTCAAAGCAAAGAACAATTGTATACATTTTATTGATAGGTGATTATCCAATATTGATAATATACAAGACATAATTTGTTAGTATATACACTTGCCAAGTCTTTTTAATATAAAACACTTACAACTTTAATAAAGCAAAGTGGAATAATTACTCTCAGGCAAACGGTAAAATAAGATAGCTATCCATATATCAAAAGATGCCAATGGGATCACCATTATAAGGCAAAATATTTATTTTATACAGAATAGTGACTAGTACAATATATAGAACTACACCTGCAATGATATCTTATCCCATGAAAATAATACCCAAAACAAATGGTGATATTAAGAGTTGGTGCACTGTCATAAAACACATTACAAGTTGTTCACCTGAATTATAAGAGCATGTTGCAATTGGGTGACATCCACCATTATTGGTGCAGGGATCTTGTTGTGTGCAGGTATAACCATCACCAGTATATCCTACAATGAAAAATACAATAATAGAAATATCACTAGAAATGGTGAAATAACCTATTATTCTTATTAAATATCACTATTATAATTATATTGATTACAATTATATATTTTAATGAAATTATTGTTTGCAAATAACTAAGTAAATCATTTGCTATAGCAGTTCATGTTCATAAAAGTCTATTTCAGATGAAATAAATATAAAATTTGAGCTTTACCAAAGAAATTGAAAGTTAAAAATAATTAATGGTTTGAAACAATAATTTATGAACTAAATATATTAGTATGATAATTGTAGGATCAGCATACATAAGAATGTATACAATTACATGCATTTTTCTTCTCTTATACAGCAGCAAGAGTTATAAGACAGCAGCAAGAGTTATAAGACTTTCATTAAATTTTGGTTTCCAAAGTTTGACTCAAATCATTTATATATATCGGTGTTATATCAGTCACTTACTATAGACATAAAACATGCCTTATTGTATTTATTTACCTGCAGGGCAAGCTGAGCAGTATGACGTTCCAGGGACATTAATGCAAGTAACCATAGGAGACTGACTACAACCACCATTGTTTACTAAACATTCGTTAACGTCTTCACAAGTGTATCCATTTCCTTGATAACCTGAATAAGTATGTATACAAGTTGGATGACAGCAAGAAAAGAGCACTAATAGAAAAGAGATTCTAAATTTCCATGGGACGTGCAGAAGTATGCGCACGAAGATGGCGCACAACCTGAACATAGTATATGTGTACCGGTTAAGATTCAGGTTGTGTGACATCTTGGTGCGCATACTTCTTGAGCACCTGTTCATCTATATTTATAGTAAATATAACAACAAATATAATAACAAGTTACCATTAGGACAGTTCCCGCAAGTGTATGATCCTTGTGTGTTATAACATTGCACAGAAGGATTTGAGGAGCAAGGTGAATTTAAACATTCATCTACATCTTTACTACATTCTGGATTTGTATCTGAAACACTCTGCCATCCATTCTGAAAGCATTTATATCAAATGTGATAATTTTTGTAGCTATATTGCAGAAATACCGAAAAAAAAGGGGTAATGCAATAGACAGAACAACCACTTGTCCCATACTTGCTCCTTTTAGCGCACTCGTCACTTGTTCCATACTTGTCTAAATATTCTGAATTGGGGTAGATATATATTGTAGGGAAAATATTGAAGGTAAGCATATATTTTGGACTCATGCTATGTTCCGGACTAAGATAGATATGATACTTTTGCAGAAGGTTTGAGTACTCATATGGGCTGAGATTCATATGATTGGTACAAGTGGGAACAAGTACAAAACAGCATTCTCAGACACCAGAGTAAACTTGACAAAACCCACAACTTAAAACATTACAGTATATATGTTTCATTTTAGTTTTAAATCTTTGATATATAGAATAATGCATGATAGTAATTAGAAAAAATGTAACTTGACACTTATACAAATATTACCTCACAAACACAAGTGTACTTTGGAACATTAGGATCATCTCGAGGCGAATTAATACAAACTCCATGAACACATTTTGCAACATTTCCATCAAAGCAATCATCATACAGAGAAGTACAGAGAGGCCCATAGTAACTGTTTGGGCAGTTACATCTAGAAAACAGTATTTCTTGTTGAATTTACGTTTCAATTAAAGAGGATTTTATATATATATCTACAGGAATTTATACATTTTGCAAAAAAAATTCTCGAGATTGAAATAAATACATATATCAAAACTACTTACACATATCAAAAACTATGTATTGTCATTTTAGTAAGTGTTATTTATTTTGAATAACCTACAAATATTTATTGAACAATTCAAGAGCAGTTTCCACCATTTCCTTCTTAATAATATTCAATCACAGTTTTCTTATCATGGATTTTTATTAATAATTAACATTTAATTAAACATACTGAAAACCCCCAGGTAGATTCACACAGGTTCCACCATTCTGGCAACCTATACCAGTTTGTTGAAAATCTATGCATTCATCATGGTCAATTTCACAAGTTGGACCCTGTTAGAAAAATCATTTTGAAAAACTGAGAGCTTTTATACAGAAAACATAACACTCAAAATATATAGACCAGCAAATTGTTAGTACATTATAAAACTATCAAAAACTTTTTTTAAATTTTAAGACCAAAGGTTTTAGCGAATCAAAGTACAATTCCTATAGACTTACATATTTTGTCAGACAACTAAATGTGATACTTTAATTAATTTAGTTATGGTTCTATAAACAATATAGTTTATACCTCATATTGACTTGGGCATGCACATGCAAATGACTTGTACAGATCTGTGCATGTTCCACCATTCTGACATGGAGATGAGGAACAATCATCATCATTCAAATCCTGGTTGAAAACATTTATACATATATTCATATAAATTTCAACAAATTTAGTATGACGAGGCTTGGTTTCCCTATGCACCAAAGAGAGATGTGAAAATAAAAGCTTAACTTTGTCCATTGCCTAACAGATAGGAAAAAAAACCTCAAATTCTTCTCTAAAACAACAATGATAGTCTGTAAGCAAGTTTAAGCATTATTCAAAAACAAAATGATTCAAAGAGAACAACGCTGAGTAAAAATTGATGTTATATAACAGACAAAACTAATACAAATAATTCAATATTGCTTATTACCTTACTTTTAAAGTACACTAATTTTATGTTGATGAAAAACCACTTACATTTTGAATTGTTGTCACTGTGGTTTGCAATGTGGCATACTAAAAGTATAAATTTAATGAGTTGGTAAATGCTGTGAATTTTTACATAATCCAATTACATGAGGTCAATAGTTGATAGATAGTTGAAAATGTTGGTATTGTACATATTGGAATAGCTTGAATGCTTGAATCTTGTTAGAATGAAGATGGAATTATATTGTAATTTGTGAGGCTGCAAGAAGCAACTTGATGCAGGGACGAACATCTTATGATAATAATGTAATGAATAATACTAGCTATTTATTTATAACATATTTATTCCGATTTATCATGATAAAAATCATGATATGAACAAAAGAGAGAACCCTGACCAGCGGTGGACAAAACCCTGAAAAACTCTGAACAAGAATCACTGATTAAATACAAACAATTTTGATAAAAAAAATATGAATAATTCATTAGGTATTTGGGTTATCACGACGGCAGGAGCCGTAAAAAAATAACCTTGCCATCGGGAGGATTGGCCGATTGGAATATTCCAATCAGGAGATTGCCATGGCAGGGTAGTTGCCGCTTACCATTAACGTCCGTCCGTTCACTATAACCATATCCGACGTGGAAAACAAATTAATTGTATGAAATGCATACATGTTACTAGTTGCTGAACTCAAAATTATCTCAATTGATACCTTTGCTTCCAGATCATCCAATCTACTATTGTGATCATTTGCCTGAGTTTGAAGTTGTCCAATGTTTTGTTTATTTGTGTCAACTTGGTTCTGAAGATCTGGAGGTATAGAACCTCCGCCTGAATTCTTGATGTCAATAATATCTTGTCGATTCTTTTCAATCTAATCAACAGTAAAATATGGAAGATTTTATAAACTCCCAAATTATAAAATATAAAAAATCGATCTTATGTTTTATCTGTGGCCTTGTGGTCAACATGGTCGTTATATACTGAATATAGATACCAATCAAAGTGGAAAAGCACGCAACCGAGTAAATCATCTTGATTAAGGATTTTTCGCTGTTGCACTGCGCCGAGACATATAAATTCAAAACATTGAATTTAAACAACTTACCTGGTCAAAAACAGGTTTCAAGTCAATATCATCAAAGTTTATGCTGCCCTGATTATTGGTACGAAATGATATATTATAGGTTCCAGACGTTTCAAATATAAGATGACCGTTCGCCGTATACATTCGCGGTCTGAATAAAAATTCCGTTTAATAAGGATTCAGAGTCTTAATAAATCTTAAATAGGTACGAATACATACCCATCACCTTAACAACCCAATGCCCCATATTCACCACCCGCCTAGCGTGTAATAAAAACATCCCATTCCTTCCAAACATGGTAGCTCCTTATGTATCAGTGACCTCTTGTGCAGAGCCTTGTTTGGAGAGAGGGAGTGACGTCATAGAAATGTGGAAAATTATATTTGAATTCTGTGGCTGAATAACATGCTTCCAATATTAAACTCTTATCACTGAAACACTCTTGCACTGAAACAAATTGATTATTTACTTACAAATTTTTGCAAAACACCCGTAACTTTCGAAGAGAATTATTATGATTGAAATGTGAGAAGGAATAATAGCTACAAATGAACATTAAATCAATATTTTTAAAATGGCAGTATTCTTTTATTGAAATAGCCAAAAGTGTTTTGCTCTCAAATGTATCTGAGGAGAATGTGAATCGTCACTTTGTCAGAAACATCAACATAATCTGGTTACTTACTGAGTACTTATCGCATACAGGGACTTTTTTGAAGATGGTTTTTTCATTTCAACTTCTTCAACCTTCTTTCCCGCATTTCTGCTTTTGGAATATTTCTTAGCCTCAGCATATTCCGATTTTTTACTCTCACTCGCGATGCATGTATCCAATAACAAATGTATTAGTACGAGCAATGTAATAAAATTTATAATGTTCATTTTTGCATCCTAATCTTGACAAAACAAATAACTGGGTCTATAAATGAAGATGCAATCTAACTAGCTATTTTCAATAATGTCCATTTAGTCCAAAGTTGTGGCATCGTGACTATCTTGAACTATACGCGTAACAACGGTGAGAATTCTGTAGATGGACGTCACGTATTTGATTTTATCGCAACTTTGCCTAAAAGTTTCATATTATAATGCCTCACCCCAGAAACATTGCCTTACGCTTACGACGTTCGATGTCTACGTTCAGCCTACCTCTCTCAATCAAGAACAATTATGAAATTCAAAATAATTGTGCCACAATACATGATCATATCAACAAACGTGTAGCTGGCATGAATAAGATAGAAAACTGGATTTTATATACTTTTCAAAACTATTAAAATTGCGCAATGTTGAATGGATTATCAAAGACAGTGAAATGCATTGGTATCAGCTTTTGTTGGGATGTAATTTTATAGCTATAAAATAAACAAAATGCATCAGGCAGAGACATTCGAAATGTTCCTGTTGACGTCAGATAAGTTTTATTACTCATCAAATTGTTTCACTTTGTCATAAAAAGAGATTTGTTTGATCATCAGTGATCATTTGTTTGATCATCAGTGTTAACGAATAGACTGCAGTTCGTGGAAATAGATCGCATGACTTTGACATATTTGTTATATCGCTACAACCCCGCTTCTACGGTATGAGATTGCTCGATGCAAACAATAGTATCTCTGAAATTGAACATTTTTTTGTGTCACTGATTATTATTTGGTGATTCCAATTTGCGTTGTATATATTATCATTATATTACATATAAATATTTATATTTCTCATTATCCCACAACTGTGACTTTTGTAATATAATTGTATAACGCATTTCACTTGTTAACTGACTGCCAGCTATTGTTTGTCAGACACTTAGGATGGGGCATACCCTGGACCATTTGTCTGTCCATCAAATGTGATTTAGCGCCACAACGGTAACTATGCATGAAAAATGACTGTCTAATTTCCGTTGTCACAAACAATGACAGTTAGAATTGAGGCACCGCACCTGGGTAGAAAAAAATTCGCGTTATCGATTAGGTCTTATTTTAAGGGGAGGGCTAGGGTTGCCAACCGTCCTTTATTTCAAAGGACAATCCTTTATTTGAGATTTTTGTCCTTGTCCTTTTTGAGATGATAATTGTTCTTTATTTTTTCCAACATCGTTTTTCCTGATAGTTATAAGACTGTGTTTGATATTGTTTCGTTCATAAATCGCCTCCGTTTATGTATTTCAAGCTTTCAATTATTCTTTTTAATTTCGCTTTGGTCCGGCTCAAATAGCTAAAGAAATATTTATTTTAGCATGGAACATGGCACAGTTACTTATATTATTGATTTCTTCGAGAATGCAGATGGAAGTACGGATGGAATGCTCACTTGTTTGAAAAACACTATGAACAATTTACAACTTGATTGGAAAAGAGTTTCTAGTTTAAGTGCAGATAACGCAAATTGCAACTTTGGAGAAAAACATTCCCTTTATACTAATGTTCGCTCTCTAAATGATGATATTATCAAGGCTAACTGCAGTGCACACATTGTACACAATACATTGAAATTTGCTTTAGGAAATTTGAATGTTGACATGTCATGTCTCAATGTCAGCAAATAAGCGAGAAACTCTTATAGAATTTCATATATTTGTAGAGACGGAATTTCATGAAATTCTGCGTCATGTACCGACTAGGTGGCTATCTCTGCACCCATGCATCGGAAGAATCTTACTTTCTTGGAAAGCTTCAAGTTCTTATTTCTTGAGCAGACCAGCTGAATGTTCCAAACAATTACTTAAACTTCTTATGATTGACAATGAGTCAACAAAAGTTCCTCAGCTTATTGAAATGTATTTAATATTCTCACAACATGTCATGGAGATATTTAAATTAGCTGTTCAAGAACTGGAAAAAAATGAAACTTCAACAGCATATGTTTTCATTATTCTTACTAAATTAAGAAATAGGTTAAAATCTCCATCTGATGAAGAATTTTTTGGGTATGATGTTCACCAACTTCTTGCAAATGTGAGTGCTGCTGAAGCTCAAGAGGCAACTGAAGCTTTTAGAATATTTCTCAACTCTGCAATAACGTATTTAGAAAAAATATTTGACTTTGATGAAAATTCAACATTTGGAAAATTATCTCTTTTGGATAATTTTTCTCCAAAATATCAGACACTTGTAAACTTGTAGAGCATTTGAAGCTAAAAGACAAACTTAATTTGAATATGGATGACCTAATGATGAAGTTGCACCGTAAATATATACTACTACGGTTGCACTCATTCAAAAAACTTTTGGCACGATTCAAAGCACTAAACTGTTCACAGAATGAAAAACAACAAGCAGTAAATGGCAATCTTAAGCATGTTAATGTTTTCAAAATAGTTTCATTTGTGCTTTCTATTCCCGGAACCTCAGCTTATTGTGAACGCATTTTTAGTGTAATGTTATCTAAATGGCGCAGTGAAAGGAAAAGATGCTTCATACAACTAATTAAAGGTGAGCTTTTAATATACTTCAACTTGAAAGACACGTGTCGTGAATTTTTCGGAAAAAATAAAACGTGACCCACAATTGCTGAAGTCAGCAAAGAGTCAGAACAAATATACCTTTAAGAATTATAAACTTATGCAACAGCAAAATTAGAGCTTGTTTGGATCGATGTTGAATGAACATTGATAAATCCACCACCACCCATGATAAATCCACCACCAACTATTTAGATATGCTGACGTCCTATTTCGTATTTCCATTGATCACAAAACCTACTCGAGTCACGCCATCCTCCCAAACCCTCATCGATCATATTTATACAAACGCCATAAACCATTGTTCTTCATCCTTTATTTTACTTAGCGATCTCACCGACCACTTTCCAGTAATGTGTACAATTTCGGGTATGAATATTGGCACAAAAACAAAGATCCGAATGAAGCGAGATATGACTAAATTTTGTAACGACTCTTTTAGATCTGAAATTGAATTAATGTGTAATAATTACATGAGTGTTACTCTTACTAGAGAAAATTTCAATAGCTCTTTTGATGATTTCCTGGGTCAAATGAAATGGTTAATAAACAAACACGCTCCATTAAGACCCCTATCACGAAGAGAAAATAAATTATACTCCAAACCGTGGATCACTAAGGGAATTCGCAAGTCCATCATTCACAAAAATAATATGTTCAAAAAAAATTTTTTGAAAGGTAATACACTTCAGCGTCTCCACTTCAAAAAATATAAAAATATCTTAATGCACTTGCAGAGAAAATCGAAACAACTGCATTATCGCTATGCCCTCGAGAATAACCGGGGAGATATCAAACAAACTTGGAAAACTGTTAACGAGATCATTAAGACTAAGTCCAGAGATGATACATCCATCTCAGAATTGAAACTCGAAAATGGTACCACAGTGACAGACCCCATCATGATGGCCAGTGAATTTAATGAATTCTTCTCAACGGTAGGAAAGAAACTTGCGAATAACATCCCTGGTAGCTCTAACCCTTCTACCGACTTTTTGGGTGTTCCGCTGCAAAACACCTTTTTCCTGGAGCCAACGACACATACAGAGATTCTTCAAACCATATTGAACCTGAAAAATGGAAAAGCAGTTGGCCCAGATGGTATTCCAACTTACTTTCTAAAACAAGTCGCTGATATCATATCGCCAACTCTGTGTCATTTTTTCAACTCATCTTTTAAATTTGGTATTTTTCCTTCATCGTTAAAGATTGCCAGAGTGAAACCAATATTTAAAAATGGCAAAAGAAATGACCCGTCAAATTACCGACCAATTTCCATTTTACCCTCCCTAGGCATCATTTTAGAAAAATTAGTTCATAGTCGAATGCTGAATTTTTGTAAAAAATTTAACTTGATCAATAAATGTCAATTTGGATTCCAAAGCAATCACTCGACCAGCCACGCTATCTTGGACTTAACTTCATTTATTTATGATAAACTTGACAAAGGGGAAATCGTCTGTTGTACTTTCTTAGATCTGAAAAAAGCTTTTGATACTGTCGACCATGCTATTCTCTCTCAAAAACTTAGATATTTTGGCTTTCGAGGTGTCGCAGGCAAGTTATTAAATGATTACCTGTCCGGACGTTATCAATATGTGGAGTTAGATTCTCACAGGTCTTCGTTATTACCCATCCATTACGGAATTCCACAAGGTAGCGTATTAGGACCTTTGAATTTTTTAATCTTCATAAACGATCTTTCAAATTGTTCAAATTTCTTGAGCAAACTCTTCGCCGATGATGCCTGTCTGCTCGACAGTGCAAAGAATCTAATCTCACTGCAAGCCGAGGTGAACACTGAAATTAACAAAGTGTATAATTGGATGGTATGCAATAAACTTACTGTGAATGTTAAAAAATCTAAAGTTATGTTGTTTGGTCCTAAAACTCGAACCAGACATGAAAACTTTTCAATTAAAATCAGGGGTGTCACACTCGAAATTGTCCACTCTTTCAAATATCTTGGGCTTCTTATCGACGACAAACTAAATTGGAACACTCATACTACTGAACTGCATAAGAGACTGTCAAGAGCAGTTGGAATCCTGGGTAAGCTCAGACATTACGTCCAGGACTCAACTCTCCGAACCATATACTTCGCACTTTTCCAGTCTCATATACAGTATGCTATAACTGCATGGGGCTCCGCCACCCAATCAGCGTTGCACAGTTTGGAAGTTTTACAAAATAGAGCAGTTAGAATTCTCTCTAGAGCACCCATTCGATCTAACTTAAACACCCTATACTATAAGACCAGGGTGTTAAAATTAGCCGATATCTATCAACTAGAGATTTCCAAGGTCATGCATCAGTTTCATAGCAACCATTTGCCCGCTGCTTTCGACGATTATTTTGTTTCGCTCAGTAAAGTGCATGATCATAACACACGCTCTTCGACAAGGTCTAATTTATTTGTACCCAGATTTTCTCTAAGCAAATCCCAAAACTCCTTGAAATATAAAGGTGTGGTAACTTGGAATAATATTCCCTTAAACTTACGTAACTGTAGTTATGACACTTTCAAATTCAAATACAAAAAATTCATGCGCTCCCTTTACCTTTCCACTGCCTCTACATCCAGTTGATGTTGTCCCAGCAAATCTTTTCGTCACTGCCAGCTCATCATTTGTCTCGATCCAAATCACCTGTAACAAAACAATGCCTCGTGTAAATATTCGTATTGTATTTTAGCTTATAATTTTAATTGTGTATTCCATACTGATGGGCACAAGCCACTTGACAAGTATTTCTGTCACCAACACATTGTGGGTTGAGGTAAAGCCAAAAATTATATTACTAAAATTATATAACAAAAAAATATTGCAGGCTTTTTGCCCTACTATTGAGCCCGCTCCTCAATGATCTTGGTCTCCTATTTAGTGTGTAATTTCTTGATATCTATTCTGTTAACTGCCAATGACAAATTCATGCCTACAGTCCAATGCCCATAAATACACTTATTGTTACCATGCCATTTTACATGCCTCAACTGGGATCCAAACTTAATTGGCATCCTACTGATTACTTTCATTATGGGCAGTCAAGCCTAATGTTGTATTTGTTTTTACTATTTATAATGCTTCGGTAACAGTGATCCAGGTCAATTGTTTTTATCCTTTTGATTAACTTAATTTTTTTTTTAAATTTTCCTAGTCTACTTCTATGGTATGATACTCACTTCATTGTGTTGTATTAATACTGCTGAATATTTCGATGTATATTTTCCTCATGTCTATACAATTCCCGTATGTGAATCTTTGACTCCAGCATCAAAACACTTGTTAGTCCAGGTCAACATTTTAGCTTTTACACTACTAGCTTGTTTCTGCCTCAAAGTGTCAATATTTTGTTATTTCCATACTTGATTGGTACGGTATTCTATACTTTTACAATTTGCGTACTCTTAACATCCAGTTTTATTTCAATCTGGACACTTATATGCACACAATCGACTTGTGTTGCACTTTACCGTAGCCGAACTATTTACCTGCCATGACCACACTGCAAGTCTGTTTGGTTCACTTAATAATTTCCATGGTTACCTAGACTGTGGTGCATGGAGTCGATTTTCTTATTTTTAAACGGCGATTGCTTGGTTTTTACCGGGTCGCCTTGACGCATCGATTGCGTTTCTTTATTTATTTATCAAGTAATATATTTTGTTCGATTTAATTATATTTATCACGTTTTTGTTAGACTTCCCCGAGGGTGCCGCCGCTCGATAACCAGAATTGGTTTTCGGCGTCTCCTTTCACCCTGGAATGCGGTCTTTTATATTTTCTTTATTTGTGTATGTAAAATTCGTACTTTCAGCTTGGTGAAGAAATAAATTACTGACTGACTAACATTAAATGAAAAGCACATGAAGACTTTTCAATATATCTTTTTAGCTTGTATATATATGTATTTCGTTGTTTTATATTGTTCTTTCCTGCAAGTTACAAAATAAATGATGACGGTAATCTATGTCCTTTATTGGGACTTTCCATAGTTGGCAACCCTCCCGGAGGGCTTATATTAGGATCATTTTTAAAATTCAGGCTAGGTCTTATTTTCGGGTTGGATTTTATTTTCGGGAAAACACGGTAGTTATTTGCTCTATACCGCCACACTGCCTTCATCTGAAGTCGTTTTATTTGTGTGCTATGTCTCGCCTCGTCCGCTTTCTGGCTTTAGCTGTTGGGCTGTCGCTCAGTTAATTTGACTCGCCGCTACTTCGCCTGTTCTTTGTTCGCATTACATTGTTTGTTGAGCTGGTTGTCCGAGCCGTAGATGTTCGTGTTATTCCAGTATTCGGCGATTTTCGGCTTGAATACGTACAGACTTATCCAGTATGAAGCGCATGGCGGTATAAGCTACGTTATCCCAACAATTATCTGGTTAACTTATTTATAATTTAAATACTTTGTATTAAAATCAACAACAATTCGATTATTCGGTGATTTTTAGCTTAAATACGTGTAGACTTATCTAGTATGTAGCGCGTGATAGTAAGCTACGTTATCTCCACAATTCTCTGTTTATTTACCGATTTAATTACTTCATAAGACAGTAAGAATATCAACAAAATACTGGAAATATGTGAATCCAGGAATCCTTAGTCCTTAACAAAAACACAATTCAGAAATTGGTTGCTAGGTGAAGTAATAAGAGCAGATTTGTGGAAATGCAACGGAGTTAGACTACCTAACTCATTAACCAGATTTTAGAAAATCTGAATTATTCATTCCAGTATTCTGGAATGAGGTGCACTAGCCTACAGCACTAATGCGGCTCGGTGGTGCGGTGCATCGTTCAAAGCGTTAGAAATACGCTCGCCAAACCCTGCATGGGTTCGCAGGTTTGAATCCTGTGCGATAGGTATGTCTGTATGTGCAGAAGCATTGCTGGACTCATCGCCGCCGTAGGGTCAGAGGGTGGTTCACCCCACATAACCCTGGTCGATTACGGCATCCTCCACCATCAAGTCCATGCTTCTGTGCTTCCGAAAACAAATAACTGGCTAACTGATCTCAAGCAACATTGGCTGGTCTCCGGGTGAGAGGCTGTGGTTCGCCATATGATTATGCCATCTTATTGGCTTTCCTCCCCCCCACGTGATAAATTTTTATATCCTAACTTAATGCCTGAATGTAAGTTAAACTAGACACAATTTTTCTTCTTATCTTAGCAGTCTATTTGCTCTGCAGTTTTCAACACAACCGTTGTTACTCGCAGTACTTAAGTCAGTACCAGTAAATGTTCTTTTCATGAGTTCTGTTGTATTTATATTTCGACTGTCCTACTCCAGTACTGCTTTCCAGGAATCCCACTAAATTTTGTATTGTATCAAATGAATCTGATCCTTTGTAATACAGTAATAGCTGTGTGAATATTAATATCCTAACAATAAAGCATTATGTTATAATTTTGAGAAAAAGTTTACGATACGGTTATATCTGTAGCCAAGATTCCTACTTATCTTGATCTGTTTTCTATTCAGCTATTACATAAAAAAACATAACAGTGTATCAGATGTCAATATTTATTTCAAGATAACACTGGTAACTTAATCTGTATATTGCCAGAAGTTGTAATCAGCAAACTTCATAATGTCTAAGTAAGCTGTTTTTCATTTTCTTCATGTGGTCAGCTGTCATTTTTTCACAAATTTTCTATTTGTATAGGTCAGTAGGTGGTTGATTTAAAATGTGTTCTTTAGAAGTGTACGTTTCAATCTGATCTTAAAGTTAACTGGTGCTCGATTGGTGGTTACTTAAGCCAGATGGATAAAAAAACACTTTATTCTTTGTAATTACCAACACAATGTCGATTCTGGCAAATCTAAGATTTGAAATCCATCTTAATTTTGAATTTGTTACACATCCATCTTTCATTACTTAAACTGTTTGAAACTTTAGGGACAACTTTCATTTTGTGAATGATATGGCTTAATGTGAATATCGATAACCTGCTTTGACATAATTCAATAGCCTATTATGCTGAATCCTGTACAAAATTGAAATTTGCTTTGCTTGGGACCATTTTAGACTACATTATACATATACATTATACAAATTTTATTGATATATTATAATAAATGTATTTTCAGTTCCAGGAAATCTGGAATGAACTCTGGATCACTAACAGGAAAACAGATTGGTTTAACACAAATATGGGAAGATTTAAAACAAGGGATGGATCAGGTAAATCCTGCTTAAATTAAATATCAGGATGCAAGTGTCGTCATATCTTCTATTTAAATTAAAGTTACATCGAGTGGAGCGTCCGAAGTGACTATTTTTATCTGATAAGTCAGCAGGACGCTGCCGGGCTGAGGTCAATCGAATATCCCATTTTAATGTCTTATATCTGTCATCGATTGAATTCGACTACCCAGTTTATCGTGTGAAAAACGTCATGAATTTTTTCTGATGACATGAAAACTTTTATTTATAAAAGCAATATCGAATAACCTTCTGTGTAAAATAATCATCTGTATAAACATATTTTTCTGTGTTTATCCTATTATGGGTAATCTCTGCTACCACTCCTTCGTGAAATGTATATACTTGTATAAAATATTTCATCACATTCAAATGTTGTAGAAAGGCCCACACTTATATTTCTTGGTAGGAAATGAAAGTAGCTTCAAAACAAGGCCACAACTTACTTTGGTTACAAAGATACGACGCTAGCCTTTATTGCTACCAAATATCACCTAATTTTTAATTAAAATTTGAGCCCATCCTGTATGGGGAGGGAAATTGAAGGTTGTACAGGAAATATAGAATTTAATGTAAAAAATTTAATATTATGAATGATAATTGCATTCCGTTTCATAAAACATTTTTATCAAAATTTTCTTTTTATATATGGCAATACTTCTTATTTAAGGTTTACACAATCAAAAGTATGACGAAGCCAAGATATATTGAACTCTACACGTAAGCGTTATTGTTGCCACCATAATTTAAAATTGTATTGAAATTTAATGATTGCCACCCACTGGTATTATTTTACATATAGTCTAATCTAGATTTACCATATTAGGTTAATGACAAAGAGACAAAACAAATGAACACCAATATGAATGTTCAATTGAATATGTCGCGCATCTCCTTATTAATTATATATGTGTATTTACTGTATGTCATATATGTATGCAATTTGACATCGCATGTTCTGGGTCATGGTGGGTTGGCAGAAAAAACATTCTGTATTGTTTCTGAATATCTCTCTATAAAAGACATGTATGATTTATGTCCCAGGTGTCACAATTTATTTTAGATATAAAAATATCATTCCTAGTGGTCTATCCAAATAATTTCAGGCATGTATACAATTACTGCACATGCGTTCAACTTAGTGGGAATTCACGTCAAGCACCAGGTGCAATAGTTTCTAATAACAGTTTCAAATCATCACCGGGAAAGAAATGGCAGAATGCTCAAAGTGCACATTTTGTTGGGCATGAACTGTACAAAAGACTCCGATCATATTTGCAAAGTTATTTATCTAGTATACTCCAGGTACGTGAAATTTCCAACCACCGGTATTTCCAAAACTGACTGTTCATTTATTTTGTTATCTTTACCAACAAATTCCTTCGATGTGATTAGTGTTTCGACTTACACATTAATCATGTTGAACTATTTTTTTTTTCATATACCGGTAATATTAATGTTCCAATATTTTCTTGAGCTGGCTATTTGCTTCTAAGAAGTTGAATTTAATTCATGTAGTCATGGATTTAACAATTGGATCTATTCATAGTTTCGGTACTTATATATTTTTTTTATATATTCTTGATTCTATATATAATTTAAAACAGTTTCAATGTGACCAAGTGGCAGATCTATATGGTCAAAAATTTAATTAGTGACTGATGGCTGTGAAAAATAGAAAACGAATCATACTTTTCCGAATTGAAACTCATTGAATAATGAATATACATTAATATCTGCATCGTTAATCATATCCCAATTTGAAATATATTCGATAATTCAAGTATTTAGTACAGCTGGAAATATCCCCGCGATTATCCAGTATTTGACTGTGTTGTTGTTTCTATCCCCACTTGTTTTGATAATTAAGATTGAAAATATTGATTTTGATGAATTCATTTTCAGGAGGGGATTGATCTTCTTGGGGAAGATGTTTTGCATTTTTACACAAGACAATGGATGGGTTTTCAATTCAGTAGTCGTGTATTAAATGGTGTTTGTGCCTACTTGAATCGACACTGGGTTCTTAGAGAGTGTAATGAAGGAAGGAAAAATATTTATAAAATATATTCCGTGAGTTTTTTTATTCATATTATACTAGAATTTTCTGTCTTGACTATAAAGATTTTGAAAGATTTTACATTGTTTTTTTGTCAATATGATCCAATACAAAACAAGTTAGCAAATCAATCTATTTCATGATCAAAAAGTCATGGGTCATCATACTCATCAAAGACTCATCATTGTTATTGAAAGAGTCATAAAATGAAACTTAGGGCGAGACATTGAATGTCATTAATAATAAAAGTTATTTGATTGGTCCAAGTATTTTTGATATAGCGCTTATCAGTTTATTTTTCAGTAAACAGTATTTAGAATTCATTCAAAGGGCTATCAACTCATTCTGAAAAAAAACAGAGTTTGGGCTGCATTTTTAGTAATATTAATGGAATACCAAAGTATTTATTGTATTTCACTATTTTTTTGTGTTGTATATCACAATAATAAGAAAATAAAATTTGATGAACTGATAGTAGAGTATTTATTAACTGTTCATGGGTGTGACACTGACATCATTATATTCTTTTGTTATCTGAAGTTGGCATTGGTGATTTGGCGAGAAAGTTTATTCAAGCCTCTCAACACACAAGTAACTTCAGCAGTTTTAAAACTTATCGAGAAGGAACGAAATGGAGAAATCATCAATACAAGTCTCGTCAGTGGAGTCCTTAAATCTTATGGTAAGACTTGATTGGAACCATTTTTGTCTGTTATCTTGTATGATAAAATGATATGGCTGTGTAAATTAAGAAGGATATCATAGTCAAGTTTATCTTTTCTAGCTAGTAAGGGGAGAATAAATAAATTTACATACAGGTATCCAGAGGGAAGGTATCCATAAGTGCGGTATGTCTTATTTTGATGAAATTGATAGAGCATTTTCTAATTCTCTGTGTTATGATGTAACATCAGAATAGTGTCAAAATAAAATCATTCTTCATAATTACCTTTTTTTTTGTGTTTGGACTCAATGCTTATGGACTGAAATCACTTCATAATATACCTTGTTTATACAATAGAAAAATTTCAAAAATACAAAATATTGATAAACCCCATTTTTTATTGAAAATAGTATAGTACATGAAGTCAGTTTTTTAAAGCTATTTCTCCTAACCTATCAGTATGATTTTGAATGAGCCTAATTTCTTTGGATGAATTTCTCACCATACAAGGTTGAGCAAAAAATCAGCACAAAATAAATTGCAGCTTTATGGTGTAGTAGCCTATGCGAGATGTTTTTTGAAGATACTGATATTTGAAGATATTTTTTCTTATTAATGAAACTTGCAGGATAACTTATTCTCTCTATACATTATTTTAATATATATATATATTTATTAGGCTTTTATTTTATTTTATATATTATTATATATTTAGCTGTAAAATCTGGCCATTTAAGTTTCAAATCAAAACTTTTATAACAATTATATGGAAAAAATTTTGAATTGGAGCATTCAAAACATCAAGTAATAGAAATAATGTTTTTCAATTTTTATTACCGATTAGCATACTGTTAGAATTGTGGTATATTTAGAGGCTTATATCACCATCATTGAAGTTTAATGTATTTCAATATTCAAATTTTGTTCCGTCATTATTCTGTGCCATTGAGCTCATACTGTTTCATATAACCTGATTTACCATAATTTCTCGAATTAAAATTACGCAGAATTTTCCTTTTGGAACATAAACATAGAATTTATCGCAAACATATGGATTTCTTTGAATTGTGCAACAAGTCAATTTCAGCCGTTTCTCTCTGAATGCTTGTGTCTTGAATGTATTGATTTTTTATAAAGTTTAATTCAACTAAATTCGTTCAATGATACCAAATACTGAACTACATAGACATTTGAAAACTTTTAAGTATCATTTAATATGACGTATCATAGCATGTTGATTAGTTATTAGTATTTGATTGGCATTTTATTTACAATTATTCAACATACAAAAATGTTTGATGACGTAGTACGCAGCGAAATATCCTTTTTTGTTTTCACCGTATATTTGTTCTGGCTTGAGTCCAATGTTTTATTTTTATTCATGGTATTTACAAAAGAAAACATTGATACAAAAATTGTGAATAGTAATAACCATTACTAATAAACCTTTAATATATACAAAGTTTTATAATTACAGTTAGAGAGAGTTGGAAATTAAATACAATTTCAAAGTTACAGTTTAAATACTAAATTATTTACAATTTGATAAATGTAGACATTCAGTGTAATTTCTTTTTAAAATAGCTAATTTGTCGCATGAAAACTTAGTGTATAATATCCTACACATAATAGTAAATCTAATAAAGTCACCTGTAATTCCTAACAATGTAATATTTGCATAATGTTTACTTTATCTTGTAAAAAGGAAACTACGTCATAGCTTGATGTCACTCAGTCAGAAAATAATAGTTCACTTACAGTTACAGCCAAGTGTTTTTGAAACTTGATGCTAAACTGCTGTACAGTTTAGACCTATTTTGACAAACGATTTTGACCTATTTCATAATCGAATGAAGGCTGATGCAGTTTCATGGTACCATGACCACGTTTTATAAGATATGTATTTAGTAACATAATTAGAAGTGAAGATTGGTGCATTTTAGTTACCGTAAGTAGTTCATGGGTTATGATTTGATAGTAGAAAACTCGGTACTCCCGTAGTGTGTGATTACCAGGTTAGGGTTAGGCCATAATTTTATTCTGATTTTCCTCATTTTAGTTCTATTATGAGTTCGGGGACTGTCTGTGTTAGCCAAGTAAATATACGCCCTGCCCATAGTAATTAGTCCCTTTACACAACTTGATGTTAACAACTTAACAACACAACTTAATTAGTTACCTCCATATTGGTACACGCACTTCTGGAACGCCAAAAAATCTCTAGTATGAAAAAATTTAAATTCAGTTTTTATCGGAGTGAAGGATTCAAGTGATATGAAATTGAAAAAAACATCAGCAAGTACTATACCTTTATCTTTTCAACCTGCTCAGATGAATTCACCTTTTACTACAGCAAGGCAAGCAGGTAGTAGTTAATGAAAGTTAGCATTGTTTATTATTGAAACCTTTAATAATGGCATAAGAGTATTAAGGAAGCATGTATGTATTTTGAATATCAGAGTCGATTTCATAAAGGCAAGGTTAGAAAAGACTTATTTGGAATATCGCTTCCAATAATATAGTCCGTAATTCATTTTACTGAGTATTATCTTTGAATGATTGAGTTTGACAGCAGTTTCTTTCAATTGTGGCAAGGAACAATGATGTGATAAATCTTTACACTTGAAGGCTTGGCAACGGCAATATTTATGAATAACCGACAAAAAAAAAACTAAAAACTTTGCAGCACAGTCAAAATCTGAAAAAATCTCAATGGCCATGTTTATCATGAACTTATTACCCTTTATGACTAATCTAAAATTCAAACATGAATCAAGCTTCATGAGTTTACAGCTATTCAATTGGTAGAAAAAAATGGTATAACTGGAAATAAATTGCATGGAGGTTAGAAGTGTAATAATATGACATCACAAGCTTCTGATATACTGTAATGGTATGCTGTATACTTATGTACTGTATTGAAAAACAAAATACACAGAAGTAAGGAATGTAACATAAAAATACCTGAGAGCAATGTTTTAACTTCAATGTTTAGCCAAAATAACTACTGGTAGCTAGTATGTTCTTGTATGAATTTAAAATTTTAGAGGGAGAACTTTTCAATCAAATAAGTAGAAACCTTTTTGCATGCATGCCTATGAATTATATATAAAATAAACAGTAGAATTTTAATCAGATTGGGATCAGTGATTCTTATTCTTTCTGATACAACAAGGTATAAACTATATAGTGAATACTTGCGGTAATGGAAGAAAAAATATTCTGGATACGTAGTCATAGATGATATTAATATATTGGTTTTACATCGGCACGGTTTTGATTTTCTACCATCATGATAAGGAAATGTACTGAAGTTTTGGATCGATGTACAATTCTCCTTGTATGAATACCAAATCTGCTCGCTGTTGTATTTGCATATAAATCTTAAATTCACTGTTTGCATTAGTGTCTCATACTATCAAGTAGTGGATGTTATGTTTTTTCAAGTTAAGCCCAAGAATGAATACTGTAAACTAACTTTGTACTAAAATTCAAGCCCATGAAATCTCTTCTAGCTTTATCAAAGTTATAGTTTTTTTAGAATGTTGTGCAACTTTGTTTGATAAGACGTATTTGCTAAGTATAGAATGATATAGAAGAGAACTATTTCTAAAGTATATTATATACCTATAGTTTTTCAGCTGTATGATTATTAACTACTTTATGTCAGAAATGGGGATATTTTCTAAGCCGATACTCCAATTCGTTTCAGTTGAGTTAAGTTTAAATGAAGATGAATCTGCATCATCTTCTTCACCTTCCAAATCATCAAAAACAATCGTACCATCACTCTCTGTGTACAAGGAAGCATTTGAGGCTCGATTTCTTGAAGATACTGAAAGTTATTACACCGCGGAAAGTACAGACTTTTTGTCTCAAAATCCAGTTACTGAATACATGAAAAAGGTAGGCAAGAATTTGGTGATGACATGTATAAATATGTATTAGGGATTAATTCATTTATTAATTTTATGGATACTACATGGAGATTGATTATGTGTATGCTAAGGATTTCTGAAATTAACGAATATTCGAATTGATTTCAAAATTCTATTTAATATTTTAAATTCTACCTTTAAAAATATTTCAGAATAGTTTCATTTGAAAAATAATCATTCTGATTGATATTAATTCTTGTCTAACAATATTACTGAAAATTTGATTTCTGAAAATTATAATACCAATTTTACCTCATTTTCCTGTGTTTCCCAATTCAACTTCATTGCATACACTCGACTTCTATGTGTTTATTGTTGAAAATAACCTGTGTGACTCAATGTGAGTGCACATGACCTTGATTTGATAAAAATTCTTTATAAAATTATATTGATAGTCCACAATCAATAATATTTTACAATGTATTTTGAATAGCAATTTATTCTTTTTTTCGATCTCTGGTGTAACCTATGGGATAAATGTAGTTAACCCATTTGTTTTCTACGAAACTGAACATTTTGAAGCATTATTACATTTGAGCTTGATCGTAACAAAGCATAACAGTTGTTAATAGGTTTTATCATTATTTGCTCAAGGTTGTATTTCAAGTGGATAGAGCTCATTATAGGTGGGGGTGGTCATATCCTTTATATTCGGCAATCTATTATTCTTTCGATTACCTGGGTTTCAAATATTCTAAATAGATTTATTTCACAGCCAAATCATCATATTACGGTATATGCAAAATTATAGTTTCCACCGTAATTAACACTTATTTCTGGCAATATTGCTGAAAAATGGAATATTACACAGAATATTTCTGAAATAGTTATTTTCCTGCAATAATTTTGAGTTATTCAGTCATATTTTTCTGTCATTTCCAATTACCGTATGTCCAATCGAATAGTAATAAGATTTTTCTTTCTTTAGTCCATAAAACAAATTAATTATTGTTTCTGTTATCATATTATAATTTAGATTTTTCTTTTTACTCAATCATCATCAACAATTTCTGACAGGCTGAAGCAAGACTGAATGAAGAGCAGCACAGGGTTCAATTGTATTTGCATGAATCAACTCAAGATGAATTAGCAAAGAAATGTGAAGAGGTTTTGATAAAACGACATCTCGATCAGTTTCATTCGGAATTCCAGAATCTTTTAAATGATGATAAGAATGATGGTAATATAGTGTTATCATTTGGATGATCCTATTAGTTCTATTACTATTAGTTTTATTACAAAAAGTATCATTTCTCTGAACTAGATATAAGTAATTTAGCAGACAATAGACAAATCTATATTACATTTAATATAAGTAATGATTGAATAATATAAGATTGTGCAATGATTTTAAATATACGGTTCTCGAACATTGGGCTGCGCCCCACAAGGGGAGTATAACAATTTTTTGAGGGGTTGTGAAGCTAATTAAAAATAAAATATTTGTTACATTTGATCTTGCTCACCTTATTTTGGA
Organism: Styela clava; assembly: GCF_964204865.1. Classification (NCBI taxonomy): domain Eukaryota; kingdom Metazoa; phylum Chordata; class Ascidiacea; order Stolidobranchia; family Styelidae; genus Styela; species Styela clava. Next base: position 8,246,703 of record NC_135252.1, read on the forward strand.
TATTAGCATTTCTTTATTGGTAATAAGAGATTGTAGAGAGCTGTTGTGCTCGTATCTTTATTATCCTTGGCGTTTTCATTATTCACGTTCTGTCCACGTATTTTCAACGTGTTGCTTCAGCCTTACTATCTGTTATTTGTAGCTTATTGTTAGCTAGGTATTTTTGAGGAGGGACGCGAGACTTGACAAATTCTGAAGTGTGCGATTTGAAAAGTTCCAGAACCACTGTTTCGAATTTTACATGGATTTCTTAAATAAATATTTATTCCAATCCTTTTGTTTTGAATAATGCTTTTTTGTACAATAAACGAAGCAGTGCTGCTATAGGATAGCGTGACGTATACCTAACTGAAGCTTGATTTGACCCTAACATGGTAGACTGTGCCTGAGTAGGGAACATATAACAGTAACCCTGACAATATTTTTGGCACCAAACACTCATTGCTTGGATGCATAATATTGAGAAGTATTAAAGGTATTGTAGTCCATTACTTGCTTACAACAACCTTTTGTATCTAGATCTTGGTCGCATGTACAATCTGGTATCGAAAATAAAAGATGGTCTTGGTGAACTGAAGAAACTATTAGAAAAGCATATTTATAATCAAGGTGATGCCGCAATCAAGAAATGTTCAGAAATGGCTATAAACGTAAGTACACTCATATTTTTTAAGACTTATCATTGAGACCAACATATTACCATGGGATTCATGATAAGAAAGTATATACGCAAGTTATGTTGGACCTGGATTTAAAATATCTCCTAATATGTATTTAACACTCGATTGAATATCCACCAGACCAGACTGTTCTAATTGTAAAGATATATTGCAGTTTGAGGGTAGAAACCTCTATTACTACTTCTGTAAAATATATGTTTAGCAATTTTTTAACATTAAACAACAAATTTGTCATTGTTTCAAAAGTCATAATAAAAATATATATAAAGTGATGAAAGAAGACGATAAATAAATTTTCCTATATGAAGAAAATAACGTATTTAGTTCAAGACCACTGCATTAGACCATGTACTGCTTGTTGAGATTAAGAACACACACTTGTATACATGTCTTCTTACCTCTGACTTTATAGAATTGAAAGTACGGTTAATTATGATATCTGACTGACTGACATATTTCCAAACATTAAACTTTTGTTTATTTTTTTCAAGGATCCAAAACTATATGTAAATACAATTTTGGAAGTTTATCGAAAATATCATGGACTTGTTCTGAGTGCTTTTCGCAGCGATGCAGGATTTGTTGCCTCACTTGACATGGCATGTGGACGCTTCATCAACAAAAATGCAGTCACAATTGCAGCAAATAATTCATCTAAATCGCCTGAGCTATTGGCGAGGTTTGTTAAATAATATTTGAATTTAAATTACTTTTTTTTTGCGAAAGGGTTAGGGTTAACGACTTGAAGCTGAAATCTAAAAAGGTGAAGCTTTCTGAAGCATTTTTGATTTTGTCATATTTGGTCGCACAAATTCTCTCGAAATATTTGGTAAAAATGTCAATTCTGAGTTTCTAATTTGTACATAAATTTCATGCTATACGTCACATTTACCTTTATTTTTGCATTATTCCAATAATTTCTCTTATATTATGGACCTACAGCAATATCCACTGTATTGAGGATAATGTATATATTGGAGTCTACTAATTGCTATGGTGAAGTTTTCCACAATCCAATTTACGTCCTAAACAAGTTTATACCAGTATACTTAATTACACTATATATTTCAGGTACTGCGATTCACTGTTGAAGAAAAGTGCAAAAAATCCTGAAGAGTCTGTTTTAGAAGAAACATTGAATCAAATTGTAAGTAAATGCTTGAGCTCTCCTTAGGATTGCTTGTTTTTTCATGGCACATCTTCACTCTGAACAAAGCTCAGTATAGGAGCTACTTTTTTTCGAAGGAAGGTAAACTATCTGGTTCTGCATTGCATACCTAATTTATTGCACTCTGGGTGACTTGTATAGCATGGGGTTAGACCTGATACTTTTAATATGAGACGTCTCACAGTTGACAGAATATGAACAATTGGAAGTATGTATTTACATGTTATAAAACTAATATTAATTCTTCTGTAATTTAGCTTATTGTTTTCAAATACGTGGAAGACAAAGATGTATTCCAGAAATTTTATTCAAAAATGCTTGCAAAACGTCTTGTACATCATTCATCTGCCAGTGATGATGCTGAGGCATACATGATCTCAAAGCTGAAGGTAAGACTAGATTTTCCATGAAATAAATCTGTGGTATCTTTGAATAATATGATTGTTAGTGCTTAGTGGTTCAAATTGAACATCATGTGTACATTTTACTTTTAATATCTGATAGGGATGGGATTTTCATTTCAAAACTTTGTTCCTGCATTTGATTTACTGACTAAATAACTATATAAACACTAACTGTATCGATCTGAATGGTCTTATTATAGATAAATAGCTTATAGTTTGGTTACATCTATCACCTGTTACATCTATGTCCATTGGTAAGGAAACTTTTTGTATGCAGTAGAAAGTAAGTTATATCTCCACAAAGGACATTTATTAATACAACATGGACATATATACCACATACCAGCTTTATGGTGACATAGAAAGTTTTTTGTTTGATCCAATGTGTCAGATTTGAATTGCGCCTCATTTTAATTACTTCTGACTTAGCTTTTCATTCATTCAGTGGTTGTCTATACTTGGTATTTTACCTTTTTACTTCTGCTTGTAACCTTGCTTTGAAAAGTAAGTGTAAAATATATTTTATTTTTCAGCAAACATGCGGATTTGAATATACATCAAAATTAGAGAGAATGTTCCAAGATATCGGAGTCAGCAAAGATATCAACGATAAATTCAAATCAAGTTTTCTTGATGATCCACTGGATTGTAAGTACCATTTTTGAATAAAGCTATGAAAGTTTCCATAAACCATGCCCTTTTTTCCAATTTTTGTCTTTACTGGATTTTCTTTATGATATTTCGTAATCTATACTTGGAGCTAGTCAGCTAATATTTTCCCGTAATGATTTTACTCAAGAAGCAAATTTGTAACAGGGCCACTGGGCAATGGGCATCTATTCATATTTCAAAATATCTTTTGCTTCATTTTAGCTGATAATCAAGTAATTTCTCAATTTGACATAGTTGGTCATGCTCATATCAAAGTTAGTTTACAACCCATTCGAGTAAATAGAATTATTTATGCTAAGCCCCAATTCACAATCTACAGTATTCTTGCTCCAGCTGATTTCATATTTGATTTCTTACTAATTCAGTACCGTAATTGGAATTTTATTTTTTAGTGGATTTTTCGATTCAAGTTCTGATATCTGGATCGTGGCCCTTCCAACAATCAGTTGCATTCACTCTCCCTGTTGAAGTAAGTTGCTTTGTTATTTTTCTCTTTATTTGCTTAATACAGTTACATAATGCCTCTGTTCCTGCAACAATATCATAGTTGTTAGCTTGCCAGGCCTACTTATGTTGCTCTTGCAGGTTAAAGCATTTTGTGTATTCAACCATGTGGCAACTAAATAGCACTCTGCATATAAATTATTTGTTTAGTACAAAGATAATTAAATTATTCTTTAATAAATTAAATTCATTATTTCTTCTTGATTTTATTGAGATATGAATATTTTTGCTTGAAATTTATTTTGATATAAAGATGCTTACAGTGTTTGTTGGTTAATAATTAATCGACGAAGACTCTTTTATTACCACTTAAGACCAGTCCAAGAGCTAATACCATTTTTTAATGTTTGATACCAAATAATACCAGAGTGCTATACGCAGTGAATGTATTTTTACTAGGATATCGCTTCAAAATGAATGAAAATATGTGAAATGATAATACCAGACATGCCTTATTTACTCTATAACTTTTACAATAATATCCGCCTATAATCTCTTCTATATATCTGTTTCACAGCTGGAAAAAAGCTACCAGAGATTTACTACGTTCTATGGAAAGCAGCATACTGGGAGAAAATTGTCATGGCTTTATCATCTGTCAAAGGGAGAACTTGTGACTAATTGCTTTAGAAACCGTTACACTTTGCAGGTATGTTTTTCAATTTTGGCTTAGACAGTTGACATGCAGTAATATTTTCTATACGATATGCTGTTACATGTAATTCTACTTTGGTTGTCTCGAGTTGTAGACTAAGATATCTAAAGATCTGCATTGATGTAACTTCACGATTTATTGACTTCATTTATTTTCAATTATTATTTTACATTCTTATACCTAAAATCCTAAATTTGTTCATTTTCATTCCAGGCATCTACTTTTCAAATGGCAGTCCTTCTGCAGTATAATACTTGTCTTTCATACACGGTGCAACAACTCGCTGACAACACTCAGCTAAAGATGGATATTTTGCTTCAGGTAAAAATCCTTGAAATATCCATAGCATATTATAAAACATGTAGAATTATTAAGAAGCGAATGATATAGTCCAGCTCAGTGGTCGGCAACCTTTTTTCTGTGATGGACCGGTAAAGTCTGACCAAAATTTTGGTGGACCACTTTTATACAAATTACAGAAGAACTAATCTAATGTAATAAATTATATGTGTTACAAAAGTTATGTTGGCAATACATTCAAAAACAAAAGGTGATACTATTCACGTAACATGTTTCTTATGTTCGGCCTACTTCGTTATTTCGTCTTTGTAATTGTCAATTTTGAAAACCCGATCTCACATAACGGTAACAATTGTACGTTTTCGTGTCAACTTTCTGCGGACCGGTAGTAACCTTTCCGCGGACTGGCGACGGGTCGCGTCAAAGTGGTTGTCGACCACTGGTTTAGCCAGCACTCTAAATGTCTATACCAGTGGTCGGCAACCTTTTTCAAGTGACGGACCGGTGAAGCCTGACCAAAATCTGGGCGGACCACCTTTATACAAACGAACTAAGCCTATGCGATAAATTAAACGCATTATGAAATTTATGTTGACAATATACTAAAAACGACGGTGGTGCTATTTAACGCGATATCTGTATTTGTTTGATGTTCGAGATATGGTCGACATTGACACACGTAACGTGTTTCTTACATACACCCTACCTCGATATTTCGTTTTTGTAGTTATCAATATTGAAAACCAGGCCTCACATTAATAAGATTTCGGGGAAATTAACAATGCCTGCGTGGGGAGATCTTTTTCGGACTGATGAGAGACATTCTTATACGGGCTTAGAGAAAACAATTGACCCAGCAATATTGTGACATACTGACATGGCAATTGTTTATTAAGTCAGACATGCTGCTCAATAGTGTTGTGCAGTGGTCGGAAAACTTCATGTACTTGTGGGCCAAATATACACATTTCCGGTAGCGCGCGGGTGCAATATTTCTATTTCCGCTTCGAACAATCGCTACATTAATTGAACTTCAATGGCGCATTCGCCTTGTCGCCCTTCTATTGCTGTGTTGAAGCCTGCCACAATGGGATGTGTATGTGGCGTTTTTAATAAATTATCCAACAATACATTGTTTTTATTTACTTATTATCAATGTGTGAAAGATGATGTTTTTATGGCAACTTTTCGTCCAAATGATGATCTGACAGGCGAGTACTAAATTTTATTCTAAGTGTAATGCACTTTAGATAAAACTGCTCAAGGCACATTACATCTTTTGCACTAACGCCCAGATGAGCTGTGGCGCAGTCCCGGGTCTCGGGGTAGAATATTCGACGACTCGTTCCGTAACGAGTTTAACATTAAAACCCTCAACAACTGCGATGCTGACTGGGCATATCCAAAAACCGGTTTTGGAATGCTCGACCCTCGTCGCTCCGTTTTCCAGACATTTTTAATTTTCAAAAATCGAAATTAACTCAAACGATATACAACCAACGCTACCTATTACCAAACAAGCACCGTACATCAGCACTTGTTACCACATAAATCCGTGTAGAGACAATAATAAATTTAGAATCATATTTGGTTTCATGTATCAAATGTCGGGTCGTTCGAGGACCGCAACAAATTAGCTCACGGTCCGCAGTTTTGCCAACCCATGGCGTTGTGTTTGTCTGGTTTACTGTTGTGTTGGGTGCTGTTTTTTAGTCGTGGGGTTTGTGGTTAGATTGTAGAGGTTTTATTACGGCCTTGTCCGTTTTTGTGTCACCTCTCTGCGGACCGGCAGTAACCTTTCCGTGGACCGGCGATGGGCCGCGGCCCGGTGGTTGCCGACCACTGGTCTATCAAACAGGTTTCATCAGGCTTGTGGTCATCACAGCGGTGAATAGGAAATATAGTTCACTCACTGTTTAGATAAAAATTCAGAACATATGCCAAACTGTAGTTGAATATTCAAGACATTTCGTGCTAGGAATCTGTGCTAGCTGCAAACTGAAGATTTTAGCTACTGCCAATGTTGTATGATTGTTGTGATGCCCAATTGAGACAAGAGGTCATGTCAACCACCTTGAAATAAAAAATATTGAGCTATTCTGGATATTGAATGCTGCAACCATTTTGTATCGAATCTACCCTAATTATTTAATTCTGTGTATTTCAGGTCCTCCAGATTCTACTCAAGTGTAAACTCTTGGAAACTGACAATGATCAAGAAAAGTTGGAACCAGATAGCAGTATCAGATTGTTCCTTGGATATAAGAAGTAAGAATAGATTGGTTATCATACAATTGTATCGGCGGTGTGGCGCCTTGAGCTAACGGTGAGGGATACGCATGCCAACCCCCCCCCCCCCCCCCCCCGACCCCTCTGATTACCTTGGGTGGGTTTACTGGTTCGAATTCTATGAGGCGTAACTATGTGCGAGAAGATTGCTGGAATCCGCGCCGCCCCGGGGTGGCACACGTAACCGCTGGTTGGTTATGACTTCCTCCACCATCGAGGCCATAGATATAAAAACAAAAAAATGGCAAACTATTTCCATACCCAACATGGGCTGGTAATCGACTGAGAGGCCGTAGTACACCATATGATTAATCGGTCTCAATCGACTTTTCTCTACCCCGGGATAAATATCCTATCTTATCCTGATAAACAAGGTGATGTCAATAAAGATTCGGCATTATAAACCATTCTGCCAAATTGATCATGCTATATTATTACATCCATTAATCATTATCATATATCACATGGTTAATCATTTGGACCTCCTGAAGTATGCGCACCAAGATGGCGCACAACCTGAACATAGTATGTGTGTACCGGTTAGGATTCAGGTTGTGTGACATCTTGGTGCGCATACTTCTGGAGCACCAATCATTTTTATGTCCCAACTTTAATCTTTAACAATATACCCTCATTTCTATGATTCCCGTTATTTTAACAGCAAAAAATTGAGAGTTAACATCAATGTGCCAATGAAGACTGAACAAAAGCAAGAAAGAGAAGTAACTCACAAAAATGTCCAAGAAGACAGAAAACTACTAATTCAAGTATATTGACATTTATATATTCACCATATTTACCCTAAATATATACAAATAAAGTTCTCAACTCCAGTAAGATTTTGTCAAATGTCAACTTCCAATTATCTTTATATGTCTACTTTAAACACTTCAAACATTACCTAAATATATGGTTACTCCCGTAGTGTTTGTACCAGGTTAGGGTTAGGCCACAATTTTATTCCGATTTTCCTTATTTTAGTTATATTACGAGTTCTGGGACTGTCTGTGTTAGCCAAGTGAATATAATAAACACATCTCTGGAGCGCCAACATATGATTATTGAAGATAATAAACTTTCAATATCCACTGCCCACTGTGTGCCAATCTTATCCATTACATTCTCTTTTTTTATTCTAGGCTGCAATTGTTCGTATTATGAAGATGCGTAAACAACTCAAACATCAACAATTACTCGGAGAAGTCTTGACTCAACTATCTCAGCGATTCAAACCTCGAGTTCCTGTCATCAAGAAGTGCATCGACATTCTCATTGAAAAAGAATATTTAGAAAGAGTTGAGGGCGAAAAAGATACTTATCGTTATTTGGCTTAGTTTTTGTTTGTCTTTGGTTTTGCAGGATTTACACACAAGAGTAGTTCTACTCCTGAAACACACACATGATTTTTCCTATTATTCTGCAGATTCATTCAGTTTCTTATATGTCGAAACTTATGTGTTATGATACTAGCTCATCTCGTCTTTTTCAGATTTGTTCATATTGTGTGTAGGGATGCTGTTATCTGGAAAGTTATAATAATTTTTAAAATGAAAATTAATTTCATTTTGAAATATCTAAAAAAAAATGTTATACAGCAAATTCCTTATATAAACCAAATTACATTAGTCAAATTTTTACAAAAAAAAAAAAGTTTTTTATTTGGCTGAATTTTTAAAATGAGTCCTTTTGGGATAAATTTTGTTCGAAACAATTTCCTTATAACATTCCCATATGCATTCATTAAAATTGGCGTATACATTAATACAACGTACAGACTGCTTCTTGTGTGTAATCCTGCTACCGCCTTTTACTTTTGTATTCTCCTTTCGTGTACATTGTTCTAAGTTCTTTCAAGTGGGACAGTTTCAGCGGAAAGATATTATTTGTTCCATGCTGTGATGTATACCTTTATACTTCATGTATACCTTAAAAGAGCATAATTAGAATTACAATGAAATAAGGTTTTGGCCTATTCCTACTCATAACTGCCGTTCCTTTACATTCATGGCAAATTCACCTTTCTGCTGACTTTGTGCCTTGCTAAACAGTTCTGCACCTAATATATATAATATCACCTTTTATTATTGTGTGTTATGGATTTCTTAATTTGCAAGAACTACTCTGTTTAGAACAGCCTAAGCCCTAAATGCATCTTTGGGATTTCAACGGGAGTTGTTAGCTGAAATATTCGTGGTGCATCGTGGTAAGCGTTAGAAATAACGTACGCTCGCCGCCGCACCTCTGATTACTCTGCGTGGGTTCGCTGGTTCGAAACCTATGGAGGAATATTTTGTTGAAGTGGGTTGCTGGAATTCTCCCCGCCGTAGGATGGTTCACGGAACCGATGGTCGGTTGCGGTTTCCTCTACCATCCATGCAACTGCACCTAACCGGACGATAAGCCGTGGTTCTCCATATGATTAAGCCGTCTTGTTTGCTCTTTCCATGATTTTCATAATCGCAAAGGTGATCCAGTTGCTTGCTGGCTTGTTTCATTGGATCAGGGAAATGATAGGAAACGAACAAGATCGTTTTAGTAGAGAAGTTTTGAGAAATATTCTAAAAGAGATGTTAAATTTTGGAAGAATTAGTCGGCGATAAAGCTGTGTTAAATTTCATTGTCATCTGAAAATTACACGGGTTCTAAGGGCATCAGAGGTTAAGAAACTTTGATATCCAATTTGTCCAAGTCATTTCTTGTGTTTTGAAAGTGATCGATAGCTGACTTGGTCGCGCTTGAGGATATTTCGAATTGAAAGTCAAAAGATTGAGATCCAATAGTCCATTTTCGTGGGAATGCCGCAGCGCTGTAAAGGTATCTAAGGCAAAAATCGACGCAATTGACTTTTTCGTTATACATAACATCATTCCCATCAGCGGTAAACTGAATCCTATCGATTCGAGAGGCGACTTTTCTAATTGAAGCACCTTGATCCTGTTTGCACAGCTTAGCATCAGATGGTTTTGTCACGAAACGTACGTGAAGCAACAGTTGTGGCAAAACTATTTTTATAATTCATGTGGATATATATCTAGCTATACTTGCAAAAACTATTTTGGATATTGCAGTTAGGCATTCTTGAAATCGTTCTCGATAGTTAATCTTTAGAATCCTAAGAAACATTGTTATTAGCTATGTAAGTGGATTCGCACTTGAAATAACGAGACGCCCTTCAAGTGTACTCAGGTCATTGGATAAGTCACTTTCGTCAAAGGAGCTTCACATCGCTGATAGTGTGTATAATATGTTTACAATTACTTTCAGAGCAGCTTGAGATCTATCACAGTTTAGCCTACGCAATGGAAATAAATCTTCTATTGCTTCTGTTAGTTTTGTTAGAGTTTGAGATTTCATTAGCCAACATTGACGTTCATACAACTACTCCGGTGTGGCAAAATATTGATCTGTTAGCAAAGTATCTTCTTGCTTTTCCATCTTTAAAAAACTTGACTTCTGAAGAGCTGGGTTTTCCTAGAGGTGTTAACTTCAACAATCCGGTATTTCAACAAACTACTATCAACTCCAACACTGCCGTATCTACCGAAAGGATAAAACTTTACTCGACTACTACAGAAACCAAAACTCAGCCGCCATCAACGCAAGATATCGAAAAGACCTCAATAATTACCAAGCGTGAGACCACAACAGTACCCACCTCACCATCTCCTACGACACTTCCGATGTATTTGACTAGTTTGCCAAATAATTCAACTTCGTTTGCATCCGAGGTTGAAAAACCTGAGGGATTTTTCTGCCATGATTGTTCGATGACACCATCAGAAAATACCACGGATTGCCCTCTTCGAGAATGTCCCGAAAGAGGATGCGTTAGTGTAATTCTTTACGCCATTGACTTCACGAGCCACAACAACATTTCTGCCACCACGATTATTCAACAGTGTGATACTGGAATTATCCAACTACACGAGAAGAATTTCAATTCCACGTCCAGAGACAAGTCGCCTATAAATGTTAATAATTCAACAAAATCTTTTGAATTGGAAGCATTCAACATTTCATGCGGGAATTATAATGTTAGCGGACAATATACAAGTCCTTGGAAGTACCATCATCATACAGTGAATGATTCCCAGGCTTATATCGCCAAGTATTCATGCTGCAACTTTTCTGGTTGTAACAACTTTGCTACCCAAGATGTCGGCGAAATAGTTCAAGATGATAGTTTTCCAAACAGAACGATAAATATAACAAAGAATTTCGTGGATGACAAAACTACTCATATTCCTTTGTATGGTTACCAGCCACAGAATATCTTGAATGCGACCACCTTTATGCCAGGAGTTCAATTTACGACAGAAAATACAGAATCAAATTTGGGCAATGCCACCTCCCAATCTACCCTTTTCCCTGCATATTCCGGTTCGGCAGGTGGCGAGGATGTGGATATCACAACCTTTAATTTTACACCGACGTATATTTCAACAATCCCGGAAATTGAAGAGTTGAAAACCACCTGGCATGCACTCACTACTATGACAATGGATCAAACTAGCGGTGATATGCCGACGTCTGCCCGGATTGACTTTCCGCTTTGGACTACAGATTCGCCTACGAGTGGTAGTGGCATCGGATTTGAGAGATTTTCAACCGAAGTCGGTATTGGAACAAGCGTCGCGATTCAGACCAGTATTGGTATGACTATTTCTAGCACTAGTTTAGATTACACTGAACAAACTACCTTTACACCGATAACCAATGACATGAAAATTGAACACACAAATACAACGACTGCACAGAATACCACAACAGCCGTTACAAAGGCAGAAAAGTTAACGAAACACACGACGCAAACAACAGGAACAACGACAAACACTGAGACGAACATCAAGACTACTAGCATACATGCATCTAACACAACATGGACACATTACACATCAACACCTAGAAAGCGCCGATCAACATCTCCGACGTCATTCCCAAAACTATCGACAAGCGATTCAATTATATTACAGACCATTTCAGCAACGACCAATCAAAATAATTCTACTTTCGCAACGAATATTTCTGAACAGTTCAATACTTTTGAGATAAAGGATGTAGCACACCAATACAGAGTTCGGGTTCTTCTCCTAATTTCCGACAATGATGACTTAACCAACTTAACATTTTTGTTAAACTTGGAATCAAATTTACTACGAGCATACGAAATAGCAAAAGAGGTAAGAAAAAAATATATAGCCACCAAAAGCATAATATTCTAACATATTGGTAAGGTGCTGTCCATTGAATCAAGATATTTATAAAAAATGATATATATGTATATATACATATCGCCGGGTGAGAACAGAAGGGGCCTAAGTCACATTTTTGGAAAATTGACTTTTTTCAATATTTTGGGGTTTTGAGCCATGCTCTACAAGGTGGTGGTCTTGAAATCCTGAATTTCTCAATAATAAAAATTTTAGCTGGACTTAGGCCTAAAATATTTTAGAACAGAATGGGCCTAAGTCCAGCTAAAATTTTTATTATTGAGAAATTCAGGATTTCAAGACCACCACCTTGTAGAGCATGGCTCAAAACCCCAAAATATTGAAAAAAGATAGTCCTAAGTTCCAATATGATGGGCATGAACATCAGAGATGAAATGTCCGAAACTTGCATCCCTAAAAATGTGTTCAGTGCAACTTAGGCCTAAGGCACCTTGTTTTACCTTGCATCCCATACAAAAAATTTCAGAAGTTGTTGAGAACAGAATGGGCCAAAGTTTCTTATGGGGGTAAAAAAGCAGGAAGGAATTGAAGCTGAAGTGCCAAAAAATATTGATTACAAAGATATTATCATCCACATTAAAATAACCAGAGCTCAGGACTTTACTAAGTGTGAATATCTAGAAATTCGAAAATAAAAAAATTCCAAATTGTTTTTTGCATTTTTCTCAAAACTCAAAATTGTGACTTAGGCCTGTTCTGTTCTCATCCGGCGATATATACGAGTGGAGAAAATCATCAGGAGGACGCCATTAGGCCAGGAGCTCCATTATTATTATGACGTCACACTTTTGTATTCAGGTGTTATTTTTGCTCATTTTTTTCAATTTTAGTTTCAGTTAATGGCCACTCCATGGTTGCCCAAATTACGCCATTGGTTACAACAATAACAAAAACGTAGCGCAATGGCCAATTTTTCAATAACAAAAATGTAGCGCGGTCAATCAATGTAATGACGGCCAATCCTTTAGCGTCATACTCATTAGCATTTTGTAAGGAAAAACAATTTTATGTAATGACACGCAAAATGGCTTCATCCTTGGAGTTGGAGGCCAAGAATTTTTCATCAATGTCGCTAGCCAAATCAAGCTTGAATATATCATTGAACTTAGCCGTGTAGTCCCTTAATTTCATTGTTATTGTTTCATTTTAGAAAAAATCCATATCCCAAAACGCAGAAAGACTTTCTCGAAAGCTGCTGTCCATTAACGAATCTGATACTATACAGGTAAGTTTATTATATTAAGTTTAATTAAGTTTATTATATTTATAACATATATTTATAATCCCAAGTCCTCTCTTCATATTATGTGCTTTAAATAACATAAACGTAATCGAAATGAAAAGAATTTACATTAATTACTAACAATGCTTTAGATTGATATTGTGTTGTTACAACGAGTGACAGATCATGCAGTTTATGTTGAGTTTGCCGTGCGGGAAAATGGTCAATATTTGGAAAGCAGAAACGTCGTTTCAGTTCTGCGGTAGGTTCAATGTTTTGTTTACCGCAATGCGATTCAGAAATAAACTAAAATTGCTGCACTAAGCTATTGATTTGAAGTAAATTCGTGTCATTATATTTTTATTTAAAAAAGTTCCAATTATGAAATAAACCACTGTAGAGAAAAGAGGCATTTGTCGAAAATAAAAGTGGTATTTATTAATCCGCAGCAGCTAATGCTATCACCGTGGATATATTCCAATAAATATAATTTTTCGAATTAGAAATGAACACGAACGACAATGGTGTAGGCCATTTATGTACTGGAGTATTACTCTTGGCCGTTTCTGGTGATATAAATAACAGTGTAAAAGTAAAGCATCGAAATCCGATGAAACAATTTTGGTGGAAGCCAATCACTTCATTTTTTTCGTAAAATTTGGAATACTAAACAAAAGAAGTCTCCAGGATTAATAATAATCATCTACGTTTTTTCTGGTTGCAATCTTTGGCAATAATAAGGCAATGTGGATCTATTCTACATTCTTTATGAGCGAATTTTTTTCTTGTATTTGTAACGGTCAGCATCCTGTCTCCAGAAGAATTGTCTCAAATACTTGGAATTCCAGTTTTGTCTCCTGTCATTGCAAGTGAAGTAGAAGTAGCATCATCATGTGAGTAAATGACGCAATAATGATCATTTATAATCAGAAAAATTGTTCAAATAAACAGGGCTCAGTTCTAAGAGATAATCCAACATTTATTATAAAATTTGCTTAATTGTAAAAAAACTATTCTCGATTCATTCAGGGATGATAACTGCATTGACCGCGATTCCGATATTATTACTATTGTTGATATTACTCTGTTGCTTGAAATTTTCTAAAAGAGAAAATACAAACGTGAAGAAGATTGAACGACGAGAGGTAAAACTTGAATATCCCCATGTGTAGGACAATGCTTTGTAACTGAAGTAATAATATGCGTAATAATATAACTCGGAAAGCCTACTAAGCAACCTTTCTTTGTTCTTAAATACTAAACACATGATAAGAAATACCTGAGGGCGAAGGTTCTCCAAACTTAAACGTATTATCGCCGATTTGATAAATCTGATATCGCCGATATTCTAATACGAATGCAAATTAAGAAAAGCGATTTTTAAAAGCCTTAGTAAAATATAATATGCTTCTTTTTTAAGACAAAAATAGAAAGATATCCTATATACACCAGCAGAGAAGTTGTATCGACATGTAGAAGATTTGAAGATCAAACTACTGACCCCAAAATAGAAAGGTGGTTCTTTCAACATTTTTGCAAGCTTTTCAGCGGCCTTTCACGTTAATGCAAACGCATTTGTTTTAAAAAGTATAACCATTTTCTGAAAAATCATTATCGACTAAAAGTTAAAATTGCATTGGCACAGAATGTTAGAAATGCAAAATTGGTAAATAAAGAAAATGTTGGTCTTTTATGATGCAATGATGGAGTTGATAACGACTAAGAATTTAGCTTGCATTTCAGTCCCAGAAGTGTGTTAGAGCAAGAATATGAAATTGTAGACAACGTTAAGTCGGCAGCTATGCTTCCCCCTCTTCCTGAAGAACAAGTTTCGCATCTATATGCTTCGGGAGAATTTGAAGAGATTGATGAAACTAAGATAAAGAACGTAGAGGTATATATAAGTTGTTTTCAGTTTTCGGACAGTTTTTCTAGGTTGCATGCGCAAAAAGAAACTAACAGTATGATTTGACAAATGGCGACTTGAAAGCTTAAAAAGCTATTCTACAAGCTATTATATAACTTCATAGATAGACTATGTGTTCTATGGCACTCTCCTAATTCTGATCTGTGCAATACCTTTTTCAGGAAGAAATGCCAAATGCAATATGTGAGGGAACACCGTCAATAAACGAAGAGAATTACGTAAACTCGCAAACTCTGCGAAAACAGCTCTTTGAAAATTCTCCTCCTGCTGTCAGTAGATCTAATTTCGCTGAAGTCAAAGAATCTCCGCTAGTTTATTTACCTCGCGTTTCATCCAAGGTTAATGTTTTATCCTAGTTTATCCCCTGGAATTTAAAGTATTTGCATTTGACTTTTAATAAAGCAACACGTGTTGGATGCGCTGACAACAGATGAAAAGACTTATTATTAATATAATTAATATTAACTTAATATATATACATAATTTCTTTTTCTCAGATAGGCGCTCTGCTTTTTTTTTCAAATGGTCATACAATGGTACTAGGAAATAAAGTGGACCAATACCTGGTCTGTTTATTGGCGTCGTAGTTTATTGTAAAGTATTACTATTTAACGGTATTTTGTTTAGACCACACCTTTGGTAACACAGCCGATTGTGCGCAGCTGGGTTGGAGACGACAACGAGGCAGTTTCGGGAGATGGTATCATACTATTTTTGAACTGCATTTGACTAAAATCAATTTTAACAATTATAACTTTGATATTAATATTTATATGACTAGGTGTGGCCGAAATTAACGCAGACTTGATGCGTATTCGTGCACGAATGAACAGAACCCAGAATGCAGAAAGGAGTCGTAACAAGCGACGAATAAGACAACGAATAAGCCACGGCGAAAGAATCAAAACACCAAGTCCATTGGTATGTGAGAAATGAAATGAAAAGTATTTGAGTTACGGTATGTTGGTAAATAAAAATCTAGTGTAATCGAATATTCCGTATAGAGAAATTAAATCGTAATTAATTTTAGCTTTTAGCACTCTTACACTATAATCTATATATAATAAATTAATTTTTTTTGTCGTACTTTACACAAATACCAAACTGTTCAGCCTTCTGGAATTCACAACCCATTTGCACCTGTAGAAGAGAAAGCATCTGCGGACCCAGTAAAGGTTGCAGAAAGCCCAAAGAAAATTATAGATGAAATATCACGAGAGGGAGAAACAAAAGTGAATCATGTTTTGTTAGCGGAGTCAAATGATCCCGAAAAACAGAAAAGAAAAACGAGGCAAGCAATAAAACGTTAAAACTAATTAAAGTACAGTTTTTCCATGATTAGTTATGGTAACTGATAGATCGGTAATTTTAACATTTATCAGTAAGTTGGAAATATTGTAAGGCGTGAAATATGATTTTAAGACTGACATGTCCAAGCAGATAGCTTTTTGCAGACGAATATTTATTCTTCAGTACTCTAACAAACTAATAATTCCATTTCATAAATCTAGACATTCTGTGGCATTCGGTTGTGTAAATTAAGTATCATTTATATATGGCATACGAATATTAAATTGGTTATTTGTCATATCAGCAAGAAAAGAAAACGACGCAAATTACTGATGACTATATTGAAAGACTGGGAGAATCGGCATCTTCGAAACCAAGATAACAACATTGAAATTTTAAGTCCTGCCTGCAGGCTTTCACTGGTAGGTGCTCAGCATTTATACGAAGCATTTAGATTTACTGTCCAAACTACTTCTAATGTCAAGACGTTATCTCACTCGTAGATGAAGTAGAAAACTTGATGATCTATTTTTATGATTGCCTACTTTGCTCTACATATATATTACGTATTTTTGGTACAGCAACAGATATATATATGAAGTTTTTTTGTTGTTGTACCACACGGGTCATATAGGCTGTTGACATTGTGACACAACCAAAAATAGTGCGCAATTTCTGCCTTCGGTATTAATATTTGAAACCTTTTCCTGCTATAAAAATGATCAAGTAAAAATAAGTATTCAACTAATTCTGAATACAATATTGATTCAATAACCAAATTACAGGATGCTAAAATGCAACGCTGGCATCAATCGCCCGATATTTCACATAACGATGAAGATGAATGTCCAATACAAGATGTCAAACGTACCAATTCATCTCCTCCAGCAAACGCTGAGGTATTATTTATATATATTGCTGAACTTTTTTTATCCGGTCAATTGAGCTATAGAACTGTACACAAGTTGACCAAAAGTACCGCCTTTTTGAAAAAAACAAAACATTGAAATGACCATTCTACATGGCGACAATTTCCACAATAACTGTTCCAAAAAGCAATCATGTGTTAAATCGCAAGTCGTTAGAAAGGTAGGCTTTCTTTGAGTGTTTGGCGACGTTGAATGTGTGTGTCAGTTATATGTGCCAAGATACTTTCATTATAAAGTTCTAATATCAGACTTTACGCAGTTTATGAGTAAACTCACAATTTTTCATATCATGCAGGTACGGTTGGTGAGAGTCATTTCTGTGCCGCTGAACAACAACACTCGTGGTGATACATTGTTGCATGCGAACTGAAATTATTATTTGTGAAACTGATTTTTTAATTATTCGGCTGGCTCTGATGAGATGTACTACTTATGCCGTGCGTAAATAACCAATGTCGTCCATTTGTTATGCTAGAATACTGCTAAAGGAATTTGCCATTTCTACGTTGCTCGTGGATATTATGACAAAAAGATGTGTTTTGTTCTTAGCTGTATCGACTTGTTGAGGTGGTGCTGAACTGAAATCTTGCAATATAAGTAAGATAGCCTACAAGTAATTCATATTCGTTTGTAAACAAACAAATATTTCTGAATCTTCTGCTAGCCGACTTGCTGCTGAATGAATCACAACAGTGTACCTGTGGATATATTTATTTATACTAGTCAGTTGCGCAGCACACCTGCATTCCATTCCATTTTTTATACAAGTCAAGCACTTCGAATAAGTAGGCATGAAATATATATATACTTTTATGTAATATACCGGTAGTAGGCTACATGTAATACATTCAAGCATTCTCCTAAGCTAAATGAAACGGATTTAAAGGCCCTTTTAGTCGGCCTAATTACCCTAAAATATTTTTAAAAATGGAAAGTCTGTATATTATTTACAGTCTGTGAAGATGTAGAAATCTATTGTACCAAACTTTCCCGGTTAAACCTAATTATATCATGAAAAGAGCAGTAGAGAAACATCCAGAGGCTTCAAAAATCATTTGTGTTATAAAACAATACTTTTTAAAATATCTTTCTTGAATTGATTTTAATGAAAATTCACTATTTCGATAAAAATGTGTAGATTTAATTTATCAGACACTGCGTAATACATAAATTGATTGCATCAGTTTGTGTGAATTTTCAAGCTGTTCTGCTGAGGGTTAAACGCTACATTTTGTTTAGGCTGTCGGTGATATTATCAATACATTTTATAATGCATCAAATAATAAAATGATAGATTTTCGATTGATTATGACGTCACAGAATAAATTCGTACTACGAAAAACAGTGAGCAAAATAGGATTATTCACAAGATATATAAGTTACCGGACCCATGTGCATGGTTTTAGTGTACCGTCCTTCTTCAGTTTAGTTTAGAATAGCAAAATATCCTCGGGCAGAATGGAAAGAAAAGGTAAAGTTGATAAGACTGGAAACGATGACGCACTCGCGAAAAAATCCACGTCTGTAATTGCGTCTGTGTCGAAATTATTTGGTAAGAAAGCAAAGAAAAGCGACAGCAAACAAGCCGAAGAACTAAGTTTGTCACATAAAAAACAAACTGAGCTTTATAAAATAGAAGAAGATGAGGAGGATTCTTCAGGAAGTATTCCTACTAACAATAGTAATAAACAAGTGCAAAATACTCCAAGTGCAATTCTTAGGTTGATTACTCAGAAGGGTGGCGCGAAAACAAGTCAAAGTCAATTAAAAACTGAAAATAAACAGGAATCGGATGAAAATTCTACCCCGGCCACGGTTGGTTGGGGAACAGCGATAGCTGCGTACTTATCATGGGGGAGCGGAAAAAAGAGCGAGTGTAACGTAAATGATGAATCAAGTAGTGAAATTAAAATTCATAAGGCTCAAAACTCAAAAGAACCGATCGTGACAGCGCCTGCCGCCCACGCGACGACGCTTGATGACAAAGTTTCTAGCGACGAAGCACCAAGCTACTTTAGAATGGCAGCATGGGGTAGCATGTTTTTCTCAGCAGCCAAGAAAAGCGAAAAAGATGTCAGTGACGTGACCCCGGTCTCAACCAAACCAAGGCGGTCTTCTGTAAGCTTCAGTGATTCTAATTTCTTAAAAAAGGATCGAATTAGAACAAAATCCAAAGTACTGGATAACCTTGGCATTGAAACAGATGTCATCCCCAACCTGTATATCAAAAAGCCTATGACTCCAGCTAAAGCATCACCTTTGAAGCCGTCGAATAAATCAGATTCATTCGTAACATTGAATAGCAAGGATTCCGTTATGTCTGAAATACCAGGAGATATTGAAGCAGGTAATGTCAGCGAATATCAGATTTTGCAATGAACGTACTTAGTTTTTATTTCGGTAGTATATATTTTTACAATTTAATTAGAAACATGAGAAAACATCTTATTCCATGCTAAACAATAGATATTAGGAATCATTTTTTCATCGTTAAAAATTTTGGGTTATTTTTTCAGGTGAATACACTGGGAAGGGAAAGAAACGAAAAGATTCCGGTGAGTGATAACAGAGTGTCAGAAAATGATTTGAATTGGGGAAAAAAGAACTTGGATTTTAAAACTATGCTATGATAATACTTTATTAGGCTAGCACATACTTTTGTGAGTAAATAATAGCAGAGGGCCTATTTCCAATCTCGGAATAAGAGAATCCGATGCATTCAGAGGTTAAAACTAGAGGGGTAAAATTATCATCCGCCAGTGTCAAATGTCAGACACTCATTCAGGTGTAAACATCAAGATGTACATCGCCATCACCATTTGTTCATGTATTTGCGTTGGAGGATTGACGTTTCTTGTAATGACGCTATGTAAGTTAATTCATTTTAAAGCTACGACGACTTTTCATACTAGTAGTTATTACTTATCGATTTTAATCGGTAAGTATGTTGATAGGTATTTGTCTGTCTGTATGTCTGTTTGTCTGTTAGATGCACGCGATATCTCACGAAAGCGAGATTGAATCTGCTCCAGATTTTTCATGTGCATTCATCTTATTTCGGACCAGAAGCCTATTGATTTTGAGCGAATTATGTCGTATAATTAGCGAGTTATTAATTAATTAGTGATGGGACACAAGGTGTCACTATGGAGAAGAGCGCTGTTTTGGGGGATCCCCTAACTTCGATCGATAAGTCTTCGGTCTCTGACCGATATTCTCGTTTGACATATTATTGTAAATTCTATTGCAATTGTGTCACTTTGTATAATTTATCGTCATATAAATACCTCAAGTAGTTATCTCTAATTTTAAAAGTTTTCCATTTGAATTATCAAAATTCGTGATACGTTGAGAAATCAATATCCTAAGCTACGTGATTGAGACACTGAATGAACTGACGTGAGGTAGCTTACCGTGAAAATGAAAACATCTTATATATATAGCGTATATATTTCTTTTTCTGCTAACAGTGATGGGAAATGGAATTACCTCAACTGTTGCATCTACAACGAGCGTAAATGGAACGCAAATACAGACGATTTTGCCACGAGCATCGTTGAGGCAGTTTTTGAGCTCACTCCAGGTTGGTAAACATGTTTTTGTTAATTCTTTCTTCTGTCCCAAATTTGGATGACTTGAAAGTAATATATTCCATATCAACCCCTAGCTCCCGATATCTGTTGCATTTGCAATTGCTGGCATGATCTTGAAGACGAAAAAACAATTTGTAAGTAAATTGAATTTTTTCCAAGGTTCAAGAGGTTGACGACGAAATGGCTGACTGGTCAAGTGATCTGAAGCAATTAGAATCCCCACGTGCACAGAAAATTATCGATGCTTTGAAGCCAAGGGTAATGCTTTTCGTTATTTTTATGCGTGAGAGTGACCAGTGCTTGTAGAGAAGCCATTATTATGTTTGTAAGTTATTCATACTTGTATTCAGATTCGCAGCGCTTTTGAGTCAGAAGGTTTCTCCACAGATGACGTCATTATAACTAAAATTGGACCAATCAGTGTTACGATTTATCACGTGATGAACAACACCGTGACGTCCCTGTCGTCTGGAGACGAAATTTCGATGACTTCTACATTTGAAATTAAAAAAGGCCAAACAATGCCGGAAGAGGACAGAGTATGTTTGTTAGAATATTCTTCATCTTGTTTTAATTATTGTTGTATTCGAGCATATGTGCGTCTCGGAATACTTACCGTTGATTGAATGAACATAACTTAAATTTTGAAGTCCGGGTATCTTTAATAGATGTTTATTCTCCACACCAGAAAAAAATTGTAATGGACTATTTTATAGGAAACTAACTTTTCTTTTGCAGCCTAAGCCTCAAGGCCATCGACTGATTATCCGAGTTGAGTTCGAGACTGCCGGGAAACCATCAGATAACGCAAATTTGATAAATCAAGTGGGCGAGGCCGAAGTTGGAAAAATTCAATTCATGTTGGGAAAATATCTTGAAAATCAAGGAGTTGTGGCAAAAGCAGAATCTTTAGAAGGTTACTATTTGATGCAGTGGATTATTTCGCATCCTGAATTAAACTTTAACTTTAATTTAACTTTAAATAACACTTGGGTAGTGGGTACACAAGCATTATTATATTTGGAATTGTGCTAGTTTCTGCCAGTCTACACAATCCCGTATATATATGCAAATACGATTTATTTATCAGCATGTTAAATTCTACTTAGTGTCACCGGAATTTCAGAACATTGCCAATGCGGGACGAAGTGTATCACCGACGTCACCTGCCACTGTGAAACCCGGTATGGTATCTCTTATATTTGTAATTAAAGTACACATTGCCTACACATGCCCAGTTTCTCTGATCATCCGCCGTATATTTCCCCTCATTTTCTTGATCCGCGTCTCTTTCACTAATTTTTCGTTTATCTAGATTTATTATTATACTATTAAATATATCATCGTTTAAAAAATAGAGATAGAAATCGACTGCTACAAAACTGGAAGAACTTTGGGTATGTCCAGAACTGTGGTTGGATGTCCGCCAAAATGTGACAAAGTAAAGGGTCCTACACTCATTGGTACAGACTGGTACGGAATCGATTCCATGATTTGCTTAGCAGCTATTCACAGCTACATTATTGAGGTGAGATAAAAGAGAAATA
This sequence comes from Styela clava, assembly GCF_964204865.1. Lineage (NCBI taxonomy): Eukaryota > Metazoa > Chordata > Ascidiacea > Stolidobranchia > Styelidae > Styela > Styela clava. The sequence continues at coordinate 8,269,114 of NC_135252.1, forward strand.
AAAAATGCTGAATCAGCTAGTGTTCACATTGGAATCATTCTCGAAGGTTATATTCCAAGATGTAGAAAAAGTTATTTTCAGGCAGAACGCGGTGGGGCAGTTGAATTTTTGAAATCCGGTGAGAGTTTTCTCTTTGCGGGATCGACGAGAAATAATATCAGATCACAAACTTTGTTAGAATACGGAGAGAGATTTATCGTGAAAAGTAAGTGATTGTACGAACAAGTTGAAGCCAAAGAAACAATTTTCTTTAGAATATTCTTGAACTTGACAGAATTCATTTTTTTCACCTTTAGAACGTGATCGATTTTAATTGTTTAGGTCACTTCAAACATGAATCAACCTTTACCTTGTCAGGCGTAACAATCCGTTATATTTGAAGACAATTTATATAAAATTTTCTCCTATTATTATATACGTGTATAGAACCTGGACCCAGTTGGACTACAATAAAGCCCCCAACCACAACAACTATTCCAGCAACCGGAGGACTGCAAGAGAAGGCTCAGTTACTACTGACCGGTACGTTTTGGGCTAAATGAGCTCTTTGGGAATATTTGAAGTAATGACTGTCAAAGACTAGTAAATTCACTGGGACTTCATTACGTTTCATAAAATTATCATAATTGGATTGATTATTCCTTGGCCTATTCAAGAAAAAGGTGATAGAATGAGATTCAAGCATTGTTGTAAAACAGTTTCATTTTAGAACACGATATAATTAGATATGTAGTATCATTCGACTACACACGATATTTGGATATTCTAAAAAAACTAATTATGATATTTTATACACATTTTTATTTGTTCTAGGTCAGATGACTGCGTTGTCTATCGATAAATCTCCAATATCGTTTTCTCTGAGTCTTTCGTACAGCACCACGTTGGCGAGTGAGATGAGATCATTGCTCAGTAACAAGGTCACATTGAATTATGAATAACTTACTAAACAGTAGTTCATGTGACTTCATTTTATATTTAATTATGCTATACTAAAAGAGTTATATGTAGATTGGGCACAATGAAGTGTTTAATTAACGTGTGGCAAATCCATTCCATGTATCTAGAATGTAACAAAATAATTAAGGCAGAAAATATTTCAGTTTCCATCTGAGTGCGTAAATACAGAAATGAAATCGGTGTAACGAAGGAAAATAGAAAAAACAAATCATAATACAAATTTATTACGATCATTAGCTTTGGAACATATATATTCGAATTTGGCCTATGTTTTGGTTGTCCAAAAGGAACGAAGAAATAGCAACAAAACTTCGGTAACTTACCAAAATACTATTTATTTTTTGAGACTTGGTAATTTAAATATTTCATTTGTTCACTTAGCTTATATATGCAATGGAAGGGATGGAGTTTGACATTCATAGGATAGAAGTATTTGGATTCGAACCAGATATGACGTCATCATCGGCATTGCGCCTTTCCTTCAAAGCATATGGTGGATATAATGCAAATGCACAGGTAAGCTAGAAATACTATATATATAACTGAAATCATTTGTTTGTTTCACAACTGAACGGTCAACCACTTGTTGGCGAGTTTGCTTAAATGCAATATGATATTTTTTGATCTAGTAAATTTTCGAACAGAAAAAAAGTTGGCATATAATGTATTTGAATCTCATTTTGTCTATAGTTTTTACCATTGTTCCCTCGAACTTTAAAATACAACACCATATTATTTTCATGTAAATTTTGCTTCAGGCAATGCTTCCGTATAAACCATGGGACAGTGAAATGATATCAAATTTTCTGTTGAAATTAAAAATGCATCTTAACGATGAAGGCCTCCAACTCACTGGATTGACAGTTCAAAGTATGCATGTTCGATGTTTTTATGAATAAAACAGTTTACGATTGTCCAAAAAATAGTTATCAAAGATTAAACACCGTTTCTTCGCGAGCTACAAAAAAACACTGTAACAATTGTATAATATCCAATATTTTATTACATACTTTCAGTCGATGAGGACTACTACGCCGAACTTATTGTAATGCAATCTACGACCACCGCAATACCAACTGCCCCCTCATCATTGTGTACGTAAGTAAGCAGAAATATGCAACCGTACGAAAATTCTTACTATGCAGTTGTTGTTTAAAATGCCTAAAATCTAAATATCGCCAATTTGTAGAGGGTAAAACTTAACATTTATATGTATTATATGCAATGGGAATAGGGCAGGCCTGCCCAACCTTTTTCGTCTCGCGGGCCACTTTCACGTGACGAAATTCGTTGCGGGCCGCAAACGGAAAGTAATCAGAAAGAAATTCATTTGCAAACTTAGGCTCCAAATTCATTCCTACATTTTCGCTCAGCGTTCGTCCCCAATGATCGCACAATATCTTTCGAGTTCGTCGAACAGAACGCACAGTTTTGCGAGAAAAAAAAAACTGACGTCGATGTCCACCAGGGTGCAAGACTTGACACATATGTAATAATAAGAACCGGCATTTGAAATTTGAATGTAGATAGATGGCAGGAATAATCACACCAAAATCACGAAACATACTTAACCCTATATATTGGTATATAACATAGTAAAAATTTAAAATTTCTGCTTACAAACTTTATAGGGCGGGCCGCGATAAACAGTCAGGCGGGCCGCGGGTCGGGCAGCCTTGATAGGGTATACAAACAACGCCGTTATTTACATTTTAAATATGTTGTGATTCCGCTGTGCTCATAATTCGCTCAGCCAACTCAGAGTAATGAGACTAGACCCGACACCAATTGACTATGCGAGAATATAGAATTTGAAAAAATAAGTTGACGGAATAGAAACAAAATTGCATTTTGATAATTAACATTCCTGATATCATTCTACATTTTCATTCACTTTTGTTTATTACTAAACATCGACAAAAAAATTTCAGTTGTGCTGAGGTTTTCTTCATAGTAAGTGGAACAAATTTGAGATCAAAGAGTGAAGTTGATTCGATGGTCGAAATTTTTAAAACATTATTCGACCTTGCTGATTTTGATCAGGTATTATAACTATTTTTTTTGCAACGCTTTTCTTGAAAATGTGAATTAGAATCAATTTATACAAAGATACTTAAAATCATTTCCAGTTCTTAAATAAGCATTATGTACTGACATTGTCTGAATACTTCTCTACCAGTTCACTAGCAATAATTCACTATTTAACCTGGGACCACACTACACCCAAAGTCTGAGGAATGTTACAGTGTAGTGAATGTATGCCATACGGGTGACTTTATACTCTTTAAAAGCATGTTATTCTCTAAGACCTAGGTATAGTTTCAGCCTCTATTTTACAGAGCGGTGTTGGGACAGTACAGAGGTGAGTTGTGAAGGTATTATCTTTCATGAGAGATCAATGACCTGGTGCTTTTTAAAATTTTTTCCATCCAATTGTCAGCTTCATGTTCCTTTGTTTATAACCATCAGCAAAAAAAAATTGTGGGTGGTATGGAAACATTAAATTAAATGTATACATATTTGTTTAGTTTCGACTCAAAGTTGGGATGGCAGTCATTGTTCCTTCTGATTCAGAAGAAGATCAAGATTCTACGAATTACGTTCTTATAACAGATGTAGGAAACAAAGAACATCATGATATTATCGCTGATCTAACTTATGAATTAGTATCTGTGGTGGAGAATATAGATTCCGGTGGAGACAGTGAACACAAAGACAAAATGTCGACTACTATTCGGGTATATATGAGATAAGACAATACATTGTTCAAAATATTTAGCTATTTCAAACTAGTGATGAATATTCGTGCGTTGAGATTCCTACATGCAGCTATCATGTTAGAATGGGAAAAAAATACTGTTAATTGTATTGATCGCGAAATGCCGGTTTAATTGAAATGATACGCATGCATACATGATACTGCTTCTCACCTTAACATTATATAAAGCTGTCTAAATGTTCTTTTTATAAGGATTTGGAAAATCATAAGTTTTTTACTGATGATTTTAATACGAGAAGTAAGTTGTTGGTTGTTACGTCATCAACTATTGTCGGTTCTGATGTTGACGAAGACGTTGAAGAATTTGAAAAACTGAAGAAAAAGGGGATTAGAATTTTGTACACAGGATACGGATGGACAGAAAAGTGATACTTACTAATACTGTAATATAAATACTATAACTAGTCCTAAGCCATTATTATTCATAAGACCAACGAAGTATTTTTAAGAAACACAATCGAGGACGCAATAAATGGTTGGGCATTGGAGTCAAATATTGAAGGTCTCGGATTTGAACCCCAAGCCAACTATCTCACAGAATGTGCAATGAGTTGGACAGGCAATGTGGAACATTAGAGTTTTGATCTTCCCAGAAGTAGTCGCACGTTACGTAACAGTAGTCGCGTGTCCAGAGCCTTGAAAGTACGACAATGTCTGAAAAAATTTACCATTAAAACACCTAATGAATAGCTTCTTTGTAAAATATTTTTGTACAAAAATGCTATTATCCACCTTCTTTTCCTCTGTTGTTCAGGGATGGATACCCGAACAAATACGTTTCATCGCCAGAAACGGATTTTGTGAAAAGCGTTCGTAAGATAGAAGATAGCGGAGAACTGGCAGATTATATTTTTGATGTAATGAGGTATGGCGTTTATTGTTATGATGTTCTGATTTGTTTATTTTTGTTCTGGTGAAAATCTTTCAATCATTCTTCTATTTTTTCAAAACAATTAGCGTATGATCTGGTGCTATTATCTATCTATCTTTATATATATATATATATATATATCTTGTATTTTGCAGAAAATACATTTGTAGTGAGTCACAGGGAATTTGTGCAATACGTTCCATGGAACCGGAAGGTATTTTACACTCTTAAATGTTCTGAATCTCAAAAAAGTTTATAAACTCTTACCAACTATATTATGAAAGTACCAATATTCTTTACTCCCTCTTACTTAGGCGAACTGCCATCACATTTTTGAACATAGGCGTGGCGAATGACAAATCATTAGATTACGTTCTGGTTGCGTTGAACCAGGTAAAGTCGAAATATAAACTTTAGCTGCCCCAATGTTTTATTAGTACTTTTATCACCAGCGTGGTTTCAGATAGACTGAATTAAAGCCAATTCTATAAAATACGGACTTTTTTATTTGTTGCCAACTACATAGACCTTCCCAAAATGGAAATATTATAATTATGCATTTGTAATTCATAGATGCAGACGGAGACCTTTCATCAGTGAAGTCAGAGGGTTCTTATGTACAAGGGATTCCAAAGGGCACTGGTCTTGAGCTATATGAAGCCAAAGGAGGTAATACATTATATTGGTATCATTTAATATTAGGCAAAACGAAAAAATATTTCCCATATCTTGCCTATAAAGTTCATATGAACCTAAAAGGGTTAACATATATGAGAATGATAACTTAACTGTACAAATATGTATAAAACACTGATTAACAACATAAAATGTGTCCTAACTGTGTAAAATCCCTCTAACATAATGCATATAGATTATCCGATTCATTTTTAAGGTAAACCTTCATGCTATTAAAAAGGGTATGCGACATGACGCCTCTCACGCAATCAAACGAAGACAATTGATATACTGACATGCAATTACTAATGCAGACTAATGCAATTTAGACCTACCGTCATTACTGTCATTTTAGGTCTTTCTTACAAAGGCAAGATTTTGGCCAAAACAGACCCGATTCGACGAACAGAACCTGATCTTGATCAGGCTTATTATATGCAATATGAATGTGGAAGACAAGATGTTCAACCTAACGTTACAGAAAGAATGGATGGAAGGATAGTGGGTTAGTATATGAAAAGTTGAATATTCAAAATTTTGTTATTAATGTAACATGCCTCAATGCACGATCCGTCACTTATCTACCACACTCCAATAGTACTCTAAAACTCTAACTTGTTCACAATTAAGCCTTGTGGAAGCAACCCAGCAGATAATAACAAATGGTTAAGGTGCACCATGAACCAAACCGAGTTTTTTTAATCAAGGTGGATCAGAAGCAATGCCACATTCTTGGCCGTGGATTGTTAGTATCAACAAATTAAAATCGAAATACGATACATTAACGAGCAAAATGCAGTATACTTACAACTACTGGGCGTGTGGTGGAACTATAGTTGCTCCTAGCTGGATAGTCACAGCAGCTCACTGTTTTGCAGACGGAGATGAGAAAAAGTAAGAATGCTTGTTCTTATATTTTTGTTAATTTTATTGTGTTACGGAAAAATTATCGAGTTGGTTTATGGGTATTGCTCCCTTTATATTACTTTCTATGGCAACGATTTGTTACCTCCTGACCACGCCAAGTAATAATCGTTGATATTGATTTCACCATTCACCAAACACGCCGTAAGTATTATAAGCATATAGTTAACGTGGTGAAACTATTCATTTTGGTGTTTATTTATTCAACTAACCCGGAGTACACTAGTGCAGAGGTTCGTTCTCAAAAAGTGCGCCACGAGTGCGCCGCGAAAATGACAGCTATACACTACTTGCTGCAATTTCGTGAGCTGCAGTGAGTTTATCTATCTGCTGAACTGAACTGAGTTTGTCGAACATGAGTGATTTTTCAGCATTTCATAGAAAAATCAGGCAGAGACGACGAAGAAGAGACCTTTTGCCTTTATTCCTTAGGCATACATATTTACAAACTTTAAAAGGCATAAAGTACACATTAACGATCAAAAAATTGAGATTTATTTAAATACAGCATTTTTTTCATGTAAGTGCACCGTGAGTTTTTTCCCTGATAATTTGGCGCCGCACAAACAAAAAGGTTGGGAACCGCTGCACTAGTGCACTAAATGTACAAATGTCGTATCAGGGAACTAATGGTACATTAGGGGTTAAACCAAATAATCATATTTGTTCTATTTAGATATACAACAAAATACAAAATTGTAACCGGCCTACATGACCAAAATTTATTATCAAGCCTTCAAGGAAATGTTTATGAAATAAGAAGAATAATTTACCACCCTAAATATGACGATGCAAAAAATAAATATGACATAGCAATTTTACAATCACACGTGAGTAAACTGGCGTTAGAAAGATCTGTAGAGTTTTGCACAAGTTCAAGAGAATAAATCTATCAAATATTCTAATTATTTTAGATTCCGATCAAGTTTAATCGAAAAATACTTCCCGCTTGTCTTCCTAATCCAGATGTTATACCAATTAATGGAAAGGTTTGCGTTCTAGCTGGATGGGGATATACAAGCGCAAAAGGTATCGAAGTCTACTTACTTACTCCATATATAATATGCTGTTCTATATTAAAAGACATATACCTAAACACACCATGTTAGGCTTCCGTTATTTTTGAAGTGTGATGGTGGAGTAAATGGCCATTTTATACCTTATTATACTGTATAACATACCATGTTTACAAACGCAACGACGCTATATTATCGAAACTCGTTTTTTAGCCTGATGTTCACTGACGAAGTCAGTGTTTGGACTTCATGTTGATATTAGTCCAATCTTGAAATTTTTCCTACAAATGGATAGCCTACAATTTCTAGTAATCAAATTGAACCGTGTTTTTTTCTGAAGTCACGATAAATCATAATTGTGTCGCAAGGGCACTTAATTTGGTAACCGAATTACAGTTGACAATGTAGTTAGTGACTGATTGGGTATAGCCTTGTTCAAGATAAAAGTGTAATAAAACTAATAAAATTCAGTCTTTGAGGGAAACAATATTTGTATAATAATAAACTTAAGACCTCCTCTAAATTAATTATGGATAAGTTTTTTGAATTATTACGACACGAATGATTCGTAATGTTTAAGTTTCCAGGCATTTTGTGTTTTCAGTTCGTAATTAGTCGTCTTTTGAACATTTCAGGGGATACAGATCGAAACATACTAAAACAAGCTACACAAGTAGTCGAAGATCCTGACAAATGCCAAAATGTGTACAAAGGGTTGCACTATAATCCAAATAACAATTTTTGCGTGAAGAGAAGCACGACAGACATCGTGGACATGCAGTGCAGAGTATGTGGATTGTTATGAAAAAAATTGTTCCATGTTTTTAGTCCAGTTGTACATTTGGCAATACATGCTGTAATGGACGTGATGAGTTTAAGGGGAAAATAATCAAAGTGATCTTTGCGTTGAGGCCCAAATACTGTTTACCTTGCTCTATATAGCTCAACTCAACCAAGCAGTAGCTGCTTGTCCATAAATTTGTTTGATTCAAATGAATAATGATATACCAGAAATTATTGAATAATATTTAACAGTTGGTATTCCGTTGTCATGATTAAGGTACATTTATTCATGATTTGTGCAGGGCGATTCCGGTGGACCACTTGTTTGTCTTGAAAATCGCAAGTGGATTTTGTACGGAGTTGCAAATTGGGGTCCGAGAGATTGCGAGAAAAAAGGCGAAGGCGGATATTCATTAGTACCTTCCATGATGGAGTGGATATGTTGTTATATAACTGCTGATATTTTACCTTGTATTTATACGAAATGTAATACACAGTTAACATAAATGTATGAAATGGTGGTGGTGAGCGTGTTGTTACTTAACCAAGATTTTAGTTTAAACCTACTACTGGCTCACGCCACGATGTTCACCAATGAATGCCAATCTACCACGCCGTCGCAACTATTTGTGGTTTCCTACCTGTCGGTTGCAACTTTTTTATTTAGTCAGTGTAATAAAGCTGACTGTTCCTGTTTATTTCTTTTTTGTTCGTGTTGTAGACGAAATATCGAAATAAAATTGTATTGCAATTAATATTAAAGACGCCAACGACTGGCCGGTTTCGTTCGCCACACCAACCCATGCATTCCGGAATCGGAGCGACAGATTTTTTATTGTAATTAATATAGCAACGGACGCTAGCGGCCAGGCGTATTTTCGCCATGAAAATCCACGCAGTCTACGGCCAAATCAGGGATCCTCATATCGGTTTACAGACTTTGCCTTACACGAAGGTTATCATGAAAAACCACATAGTTAATATATACGGTATACCAAAATACGCTGTTTACGAAAGCAAACTGCTGCATAAATTAATAATCTTTAATTCCGGTTTGTGGGAACATGGAAAAATGGCAGTGAGAAACAGGAAATATTCTTTATAATTGGCTAGAAAAGTTGCAATATGGTTTTTCCTTCAAGTGAGTATATGCCATACCACCAATCGTTGTGCAAAGCTTTAGTTTTGCAGAAGTGACAATGATCCTTTTCGGGAAAATGTTCTTTTGCGACTCTACCCCCAATAACTTGGAAGAACAAGCTTAGAATAATGATATTTGAATTGTACACTGTAACATATTGTAGAACCATGTTCATTATAAGCATCTCTGAAAAAGGGAAAATTTTCCAATTGAACTTGATTTTTATTGTTAAATGCAGTTTGGTGGTGTGTTCTCTGGGGGAGAGAAATATCATTGCTGCCTTTGAAAGATGCATTGCGACATCGATTGTCTACAGGCAGCAAGTTTGCATCCATTTCTTTTCTAAGAAAGGTCTTCGGTTTTAACAACAATATTTGAGTCCTCTGTTTTTTGATTCGGTTCAACATTTTTCTCTTCAACTACAGCAGGGGTTTCTTCCAAGTCCTCATCTCTTGGTTCAGGTTTTTCCATTTTCAGTTCAACAGTCTTCTCCTCAATTACCGCAGAGGTCTCTTCTGGGACCCCTTCTTTTGGTTTATGTTTTTTCATTTTCAGTTCAACAGTCTTCTCTTCAACTACCGCATGGGTTCCTTCTGCGTCCTCATATTTTGGTTCAGGTTTTTTCTTTTTCAGCTCAACAGTCTTCTCCTCAACTACCACAGGAGTCTCTTCTGAGTCCTCATCTTTTGGTTTAGGTTTTTTCTTTTTCGGTTCAACAGTCTTCTCTTCAACATCCGCATGGGTTCCTTCTGCGTCCTCATATTTTGGTTCAGGTTTTTTCTTTTTCAGTTCAACAGTCTTCTCCTCAACTACCACAGGAGTCTCTTCTGAGTCCTCATCTTTTGGTTTACGTTTTTTCTTTTTCGGTTCAACTACCGCATGAGTCCCTTCTGAGTCCTCATCTTTTGGTTTATGTTTTTTCTTTTTCGGTTCAACAGTCTTCTCTTCAACTATCGCAGGGGTCTCTTCTGGGACCTCATCTTTTGGTTTCGATTTTTTCTTTTCTGTTTTCTTTTTTAGTTTTTCTTCTTTTTCAAGACGTTCTTTCTCTCTTGCTTCTTCCATTTCTTTCTTTGTTCTCCTTTTTCTCTTGGGTTTAACAGGAGTGTCACCAGCAGGTGATGCTTGTGATGCGTCACTTTTTCTCTTCCGTGGAGTTCCAGTACTTGAACGTTTCCCTCCGCTAGCTTTAGAAAAATCAGGATCTGACCTGGTGCATTGAGGACACATCCATAAACCTTTTAGAACAAATTTAAATATATTTAAAAAGTATTAAAAGATAGTTTATAGGCGCTGCTATAATATGTAATCTACTATTTTGCATAGCCAATGCAAAAACTGTGCTCACGACTGGGCATAAACAACATACCGAAGTCCCAGAATGGGTTTGGTAAAATTATGCATGGACAAAAAATAAACTCAGATGTAATATGGGCTTAAAGGAAAATACTGGGAATAAAATACCTGAAGGAAGATTTCTCAACCCAACACAAAATGTGTGATATCCTCTGTCACATCTATCGCAAAACATCATTTTATCTTCATGATGAGGTTTACTGCAGTATGTGCATGTCTTACATTCCAGGCATTGCCAATTGTAAGTTACAATAACAGAAACAAGATCTTTACTCATGTCCAGGCAAGATGGATGACCTGAAAATTTTTTTCAGAATTCACAGCTAGCAAAATAAAATTGAATAAACGATATTAACAAAATGTTGCACTAAGCAATGCCTGAAAAAACTGAAATATTCAAAATTGGTTATATTAAATATACTGAATTTAGGAAATTGACATCCGGTAGTCGAGACCAAGGAAGTTTCAGATACCTTCTGATAACCTAAAAAACAGTCAAATAATCTTTCAATTTTCTGGACATCATTATTTTATCAGTTTGAATACTAATACGTACAAAATTATCTGTTGCAAATGGCCCAATATAGTTTAAATTGTTTGATTTTGGCCCAATCCCAACGTTCTACACTAGACAGTCAGATCATCTGGTCTGGGCCAGAATAAGTATAATCCATACCATAGTTATCACATTGTGAACAAGATATCAAATCCTCCGGTTCTTCTTTCTTATTTGAGGTTTCATCTTTTAGGCAAATGCCACAGATTGGTTTATCTATATCCTAAACAAGTTGAAAAAATGTTAAATACTTGATGATGATGTAAAAATCTTGAATCATGATTGACATGAACAAGAGATAGATCAGATATACAAAAGCTGATTAGTTCACAAGTTGAATGAATAAATATTAGATACTCGTAGAAGATAAAAATTTGTAAGAATGCTAATAAACAATTCAATATAGGCATAGTAAGAAGAAATGATGAAAATATCTTAAATCAGGATTGGTATGAACATAAGACCCAATATTCAAAAGCTGATTAGTTTACTGGTTGCTTTGAGTAACAGCCTGGTAACCGTCATTGTGAAAACATAAAACCTACATCAATATAACTCATAGATACATCTTTATCTGGTTCTTCCTTTATTGCTTGATTTTTTATTGATGCATTTCTGTCTTCATCTGTATTTTGAATTTCTGTTACTGTTGTTATTGTTGTGGAAGACCGATCTCCCGTTTCTGTGTTTCCCTTTTTCGGTGCTTCATCAGAATTGTCCGATGATGCAGAAACAGTGGAATCTAAAAACAGAAAAATTATATCTGAATACATAAAACTGATTTCAGAAGCAAGTAAATAAATCTAAACAAGCTGAAAGATGAATAATAATGATACTATGCAGGAAATTCAGTTGTATTTCAATAATCTTGCCAGAAGATTACGCTCCCTCTAACCCCCAAACGCAGTGTTCGAAGTTATAAAATGCCATGGGTAGATTGTTTCCAATCTTGGGTTCAAAAGACTCACACTATCTCACACAGAGTGCTCTTAGTTAAGTGAATAATTCCATTCTTATTCTTCTAATTAAAATTTTAATTTATTGGAATTGTGATCATATTCTTTGGTAAAGTTAATTTATTTAAACGCAAGATTATATTGAATAAGTGTAGAATTTCCACCTCTTGGACCATTATCCTTATCTACTCGAGATTCTTTCGTGTGACCATCTTCATCAATTGACCTCAAACTCTTGGAATCTGCAGTTTCAGTGTCCATAGATTCCTGTTCCTGGAGTAAAAATATTTCAATCACGGTAATATAAGAAATCTTCAAGTACCTATTATAGCATAGGGAGTGTATCAAAAATATCATGTCCAATGTACTAGCCATCTGCCAAAGTATTATATCTAACCTAACCTAGAACATAGAATGAATTCCACTTGATATGATGACTTTGACCATTTGTCCCACAATATATATATACTGTAACACAGAACAGTGGGACAAGCAAAATAGAGATAATTGCGAGGCACAGTATTTTTCAGACATGTTTGAGATAACATTATACCTATATGTGGAATGACAATTTTTCAAAAAAATATATAATCAATAATAAATATTAAGACAAAATCATGGCACTTGAGGGAACTGAATCAACCTAAATAAAAATACGAAAATATCGGGCGAAGACCGAAGGCTTATCAATCGAAAGTTTGGGGATTCCCCAAAACAGAAACTGCGGTTTCGATTCATCCGCTCTTACTCCATAGCGACACCATGTGACCCATCACTAATTAATTAATAACTCGCTAATTATACGACATAATTCATTTAAAATCAATAGGATTCTGGTCCGAGATATGATGAATGAACATGCAAAATTTGGAGCAGATTCAACTTCGCTTTCGTCAGATATAGCGTGTATCTAACAGACAAACACACAGACAAATACCTATCATCATACTTACTGATCAAGATCGATAAGTAACAATATAGGTAGGGTAACTCACTGAAGCATCTGAATCCATAGAATCAAGTAAGTCAAGAGGTGGTGGAGGAGGAGGTCCATATACAACAGTATTCAGTGGAAAATAGTTTAGTTCATCAGATGTATACCTAAATGAAAAATATTATAAGAGCAAGTATTCAAACAGAGATGTGTTTCCAAACAAACCAGTAGTCAGGTGGTATTAGGGAGGCCTGAGCTATTGACCGACTCTGCAAAGTTGACTCAAGTCATCCAAATGAAATGACTCAAAATGAGGCTCAACTGAATGGTTGACTTGATTTTGGACTCGGTTCGGATGACTCGTCTGGGCTGAGATTTCAGGGACTCCATTAAACACTGTATTTCTTCAAGAGCAATTCTGAGTTGAAAATCAATCCTAAGTGATTCAAGAGTCTTGCTGCACACTAACACAAATATATTTCTGTAACGTTTTTGCCGACCAAGTTCAGACTACTTCAGTAAGTAATGAAGTTCAATGTGGAAACCTCTATTATCCAACCAAAAGATGGTGTCGAGAACGGCAATTCACAGATCATCTGCTTGATAAATTATTTCCCATTCATCCCAGTAGCTGTTTATAGTAGCATGCATAATTCATACTTTTTGCTTCAGATAACAAAGTTTAGTTCGAGCATATTTTTATGATAGCTGAGCTTGTAGAAAAATTTTGTCAACATGAAATACAATATTTTTAAAATAATTCAGTACATACTTTTGACAATACTCTTGGAATTGTCCTGGAATCAAAGCACAAGGATATAAACTAGGTCTTGTGAAATCAGGATGAACTTTCTTCATTTTTCGCTGAGGAATTTGTAGCACCTGGAAAATGAAATATAAAACATCTGTTTGGTGACAACTAATTAAGATATAACCAATGAAGATAAGCGATAGGTTAGGATAGGATTCACACATTTATCCCGGGGAGAGGATAGATGATAATCGACTAAATTAATTATCACATGCTGAACCACAGCCTCCCACCCAGTTCTATGTCAATAATTGGTATGGGATTAGTCAGTTATTTGTTTCAGATGCATGACTTTACGGTGGAGAATGCCGTATTATTTCCGTAATATTTTATTCAGATTCAAGAGAAACAATAAGAGGCTATTACGAGGAATCACACCCTCTTGTCCAATTACAAATGCATATTATTTGCCCAAATATATAACTCAGCAATCCCCAAATTGTCTGTCAGTGTTGCAAAATAATATGTCACAAATAATGTGTCACACAAAGATAAGAGTGTTAAAGTTAACATTGAAAATAACGTACATCTTGAGATATCGAATAGTTGCATTATGATCGTTTATATGCACAAATCAAGTTCGGGTCTCGTAATGATCAAATATGCATGTATTATAAAATATGCATGTCAATTTCAAGCTAGTCTTGAAATGAAATATTTAAAACTTTATTTTAAACAAAAAAATTGAAATTGTCCATTACAGGCAGAATGGTCATGAACATAATCATGAACATGATAGGTAATACCCATGCTTACATTAGTCTGCATGTCATAATACAATCCAAATTCATCTCTTCGTTGCCTGTTGAGTCTGGCATTAAAATCTGATACCTGTTTCATTGCCTTCTTTAAATAACTTGGCATCTGTGATTTTTCAACAGTGGGCTAGAACAAAAAAGTATCAATATTATATTTCAAAATAATCGAGAATTATCACAAGCGGAAAGTTCTAAAACAAAAGTGATAAGTTAATTTCAATAGAATCACATAGCTATTAGATTAAAGCTTATTAGTGATAATAACAAGAATACAAGACAGTTACTTATACAGACTGTGAGGAGACCAGAGACCAAATAAATAGAAAATAACTTCTTATGCAAATATTTAAGCTGGTATCATACTGCAGAGTACTGGAGATGTTTCTTCTTAATACTTTCCTTTCTTTTTTCATCCAAGACATTGACATATTCTTGATATTTATCAGGATATTCTCTCATCATCAAATCACAAACATCACGGCTTCGAACTGCTGTCAAACCTGAAATGAATACATTAAAAATGTAAGGCTGTAACAAACAGCAATACTGGAATATCAAATTAGGTAGACATGGAAACACATAGTTTTCAAAGTTAATCCAAATATGTGTGTATCTACCTAATGTTACTTGAACTTCGCTGACTAACATATTCAACATCAAGTGATTTAGTTCTCTCGCATCTAATTTCCGCCGTTCAATTTCTGTCAAAAAATATGATGTTAGAACAAAAATGAAAGTTAATTCGAAAGCAATATTACAGAAATTCAAAAATATGATATTATATTCCAACTTTTCATTTTAGCATTACATTTATATAAGCAAAAATATATTTCCTTCGATATGATGGCATTGATTTAACCCTATACAACAGGGTCAGCAAATGTGAGTTCAAGGTCTCTTTCTTGGAATCCAAATCAAAGCCAGAGTTACATTTTCAAATTCACAAAAGTCACGAATTTAAGTGGAACCTCATATAGTAAGGAGTTGTCATTTCAGATGTCTGAGAGTCCATAGGTAAAACTTTCACTTCAAACTTAAGGTTACAAAAGTCAAATTTTCATATTTCAAATTTTGCTACTATAACGTCAAGAGAACGAGCTTGTTTTGTAACAAAGATTTGCAGTCAAGATATTTGTAACCAGGAATCAGCTTCTTGAATGGCCTTTAATTCAAGAAATTCTTCTCTGTACATAGTGATTGAAATCTCATATCATATATATATATGAACAACGTAATCTGTAACCTGGATATTTCCTTTTGAAAGATGTTATGCTGAGAAAAGAACTGATTTGTTCTTGTATCATATAATAATCTCCTGTACCATCATTTGGCCATTGATATTCTATCACATCTGCTGCAGTCAGTAGCGAGAATCTAAAACAAAAAGTCAATATCAATAAATTGGTCTAAATGTAAAAATTATGGTTGTAATGAATCATAGGTGTAAAAAATTCTAAATAAATGTACATAATAGCTTATATAACAATATAAATAATTATTAATACAATCTACCGTAATATAAATTCATATAGATGAGAGCAAAGGATATCTAGATTGGTAAATCTGTTGCAAATGCAAAAGAATGTACTTGTGATGCTATTCATATGTGTGAATCACACTTTAATTTGAAACAAGCAATAAAAAAGGGAATGTTAATAATTACGTGTTTTTCTGTTTTAAAATAGGATCGATAGATCGTGTTGTTGTTATACTTGATGCCATCGAATCTTCATTTGTTGAAATGTCGGGAACGTGGCCATTAATTGGGGTACTTGCATGTGTACAGGTATCTGGTGTGTTTGGCCACGAGTCTGGAATACCTTTACTGTCTGTATTTTCATTCTGCATTATTTCCATTGTTTCGATATCTTCCCTTGACAATCTTCTGTCACTACTGTCTTCATTCAATTTAGCATCAATACATTGATATGAATCAGTTCGCTCAGAAGGTTTAATTGGAGCAAAGACAGTTACTAGATCCTTCACATCTTCAGTGGTTTGTGTGTCTGAAATTGGCACTTCAATCACAGGTACAATTTGTGCAACAGATTGTCCACCTTGTCCACCAGTATCTTTATTGTTAGATGAGCCATCAACAACTGGTACATGTTCAGGTTCAGAGCCAGGAAGTGGGTCACTTACTTCCATAATGTTCAGATTTTATGTCCTATTCCAGTTATAATATGATTCAAATGATAACAGAATTAAGAAGTAAAAGAAGATGGTAGTTTGGCCAAATACTGAAAGATGAATCTCGGGCCAACTAAAACAAAATATCACTACTGGTATCGGTGTGGCGGAATCTTCATCAGACGAACATCGCTATCAATATTGGCTCGCGCATTCGATTTTCTAACTAGTCGAACTTTGCACAAATTTAAATCTGTCATTCGGTCGTAGGGAAAGTCTGTACACCTTATAATATATAAAATCCTTCCGCGAAAACTAGCAAAATCAAGCCCATTGAGGTGTATATTATATAACATATAATGCGCTGCTCCTAATGCGATCTCGCATTGTGCCCAATGCACTGCTCTAATGCGGCTTCACTTCACTGTGTTCTGTGGCCAATGCGCTGCTCCTAATGCGGCCTCACTGTGCGTAATGCGGTGCCCCTAATGCGCTGCGTGCAATGAGACTTTTAGGCTATCAACCCTTCTCGAGATTGCTTTGCGAATTAGCTTTTCCTAATCCCTGTGCATGTTGATAGGCTACGTATCAGTTCGATTCAAATTATTTAACCAGAGACAATGCATACCGGTACCAGGTACCGATAGCTGTTACTGCTGTACTGTGTTAGGAGATACCGAAATACCGATGTTGGAATGCAACATTTATTTTACTAACTTCCAGTTAATATTGGTGGATGAGGATAATTGTGACCTGGGTATCACAGATCTTTCAGGGCTTCAAAGCACAACTGAAAAACTGACAAATTGCTAGCAGAACTACGGAAACGAGTTAATATTTACAAATTACAACCATGCCTGCAGATCTGCCCAGTAAAAATTTCTGAGTGGCTGGTAAAGTTGATTAGCCAATGTTACAGAAGTAACCAAAGAACTCAATGCTCGAGCACGACATCTATCGCGATGGTTCTTAACCTTTGCACACCTGTCTATACTAGCTTAAAATTCAAAAAAATAACGGAAATTGTAAAGAAGTCCACAATCACACATTTTCACGAGTTAAAGATAAGATAAGATTTTATTTCGATTCATTCGCAAAAACAAAATAAACATATATACACAAAAGCTTAAGACGAAGAATCTGGAAAGTATAGGTTTAATAATAAAATAGGTTTAAAACGTATTAAACGCGTTCACTTACCAAAGAAGAAAGAAAACGAGTCACAAACACAAACAAATAAATAACATGGCGCGGCGGTGTGGCTCAACGGGCTAAGCGTTAGGAATACGCTCGCCACCGCACCTCTAACTACTCTGCGTGGGTTCGCAGGTTCGAATCCCATGCAGGGATGGTTATGTGCGAGAGGATTGCTGGACTCCTCGCCGTCGTTGGGTGGTTCACGTAACCGCTGGTCGGTTACGGCTTCCTCCACCACCAAGTCCATGCTTCCGAAAACAAACAATACAGTAAAACTAATCCCATACCCGACTTGGAATGGTAACCGGACGAGAGGCCGTGGTTCGCCATATGGATAAGCCGTCTTATCGGCTTTCCTCTCCCCCGGGATAAATATGTAAATCCTATCCTATCCTATCCTATATTGACGGCAGTCATTACTCAGGCGTTTCACTTAGTAATCAGGTTGCGTGCAATCTTTTCAATATCCGCTGTGCGTGTGATGCGGCATGTAAAAAAAACAATCCGAAAAATCCTAGAATGAAGTGCGAATGCATGTTTCCGTTCCATGCTCAAACATATATCTAGTAAAATCTACTAAAACGTTAACACACCAATGTAAAAATCGATTGTGAATTTTCAAATATCAGTTCGTGCAGTTTAACCGTAGTAATATATATTTACGGTTTAACATTTGTATATCCGGTCTTCTCCATATTTGAGCAGAGCATAATTTCGTCCATCACGAAATCTTCCATTTTGCACATTTCCAGTCCATCATTAAAAAATCTGCCATTTTTGTTATTTGTTTATTGATGTCACTAAGTCTGGGATTCACTTCTCGAATGCATATCTTCGGCTCGAGGTAGCCACGTCCGCACGCGACGGCGTTCGGTACTGAAAGAGAAAGTTTCCACGTAGTATCAATAATATCGTTCAGTCATCACTACTATTTTATCACACACATATATATATAGACCAATTCTAAACTATACCAAAGTTGTGTATCACTCCCTAATGATTTAAGATGGCACAACAAATGGTAACAACAAATGGGGTTCTACGTAAATTAAGGTATGAACACCTAATCGGTGGTGCCTGCCGGTAACAATTTAAAAATTTTAAATATTACTAAAAAAAACTGAAGTGCATTCATTGCATATTTACATAGGCTGATTAGTATGACTAATATTTTTATTTCTTGCTTTTTTATTGGTGATAATTCCCATTTTCGAAGTGCCTAGCATATGTGGTGACTGAGCGCTTGTGACTCCTTCTAATACTACGTTATAAATATCATTATTAGGTTTACTTGTTTCATTTTGCATGTTCAACATTTGATTTGACTATTTTTAACTAATTTATTATTTTTTTAAAAGTTCTTACGCTCATTTCATCTTTTTTCGGAAGTGCCTAAAAAGGGGCCTACCGGTAACAATTTATTATTCTCAAATACCACAACTAGACTCAAGTGAATTTATTGGGTATTTACCCAGGTTTATTTGTTTCACTTTGCGTGTGCAACATTTCATTTGACTATTTTTTACTAATTTATCATTTTTTTAAAAGTTATTACGCCCATTTTACTTTTTTTTCGAAAGTGCCTAAAAAAGTGCCTACCGGTGACAATTTCTTATTCTCAAACAATCAGGCCGTTAGCGAGACGAGGTCATTTATCTTTCAGTTTCGTAGCGCACATAGGGGAACTACCTGAAAATGATCTTTAGTAACAAATAATACTTTGTTCCCATTTCCATAAGTTGCACGTTTTACGAAAAAGAAGCTTTTACTACAAAAAATATGTACTGTATTACTATCTGTCCTATATTCTCTGCCCTTCCGGTAACAGTGACCAATGAACGCAAACTTCTGCATGACGTAACAACTAAAATTTGATCAGCTGTAGGTGGGGTTTCCGTGGTCAGATGAATCTCAGATATACTGCTCGCTTTGCTTTGAGTTGAATAGCTTTTCCATTGTCTTTTTCAGTTATTATGAGTTAGGTTATTCTAAGAAGGTGTTAAAAAGTATAAGTAAGCTATTAAACACTTGTATGTCCTTACCATGGATAGCAATTTTTGTTGAGCCCTAGCTCATAAAACGTTGTTAAATAGGTACGGTACGGTAAGTCCAAGGAAGGCTAGACCTAGAAAGATATGTCACAAACAGCGATATTTTCATGCTTGTATGGAAAGTTTATATTTAATTTAATGACGATTCTTGACTATCCAGCAACTTATACTATTATATAGGCTACAGCATATTTGATTCAGAAAATAAGGGCCGTTTGTGCGAAAGAGAAAAAAGTAACCAATTTTACTGAAGTCAGTTGGTCTGAACCAGGGGTGGGCAAGGTTTTTGAACCAGGGGCCAAAAATTTTACCCACCTAGACTGACGGGTCATGTAAGTGTAACGTAAAAAGTTACATTTTATTACCAATATTTACAGTGTTATAAAGCAAAGGTGGAAAACAATAGGCCTCGTGCCAAAACTAAATTTAATCGCAATCTCAACAAATTCATTGAGCCATATTATCTGAGACATCAAAATTTGAATTCAGTTTGGTTGTGACAGACTCAGGCGGGCCAAATTGAATTACCGAGCGGGCCAGATTTGGCCGCGGGCCGTACTTTGACCAAGTCTGGTCTAAATTCATAGAGTCTACAAGAACCTGGACAGCAATGATAAGTTATGCAGGGCAATTCCGACTGTGTGATCTATCGAGATTCAGTGTAGATATAGTCTAGTACTCTAGTATGCAAACGCTGCAGGACTAGTATGGTGGCCTATCGTTGTCAAGCGTAAAATTGAAAAAAAAAATTAAAAAAAAATAAAAACCTAAAATAAAAAAATAGTTGTGAAAAAACATAAAAAAAAATAAAATAAACTGAAATGCAAAAAAAATTATAAATAAAAACGAAAATGAAGTAAAAACGGTATAAAAAAAAGCAAAAAAAAAACGTGAATAAAAAGAAAATAAAAAGGTTGACAACGATGGGCCGCCTCGTGGCCCATCGTTGTCACGCGTTTTTATTTTGAGAAAATTTGCTTCTGCTTGGGACCAACGTTGTCATGCATAATCCTACGCGCACAAACGATGTTCCCTGGATTTCTAATTCACTACTGATTTTCTTGAGCAATATTCAATAAATTTAAAACAAAAATGTTCTATAAATTCTTCATGCTACAAGTTCAATTAGAAGTAATATATTTATAACAAGAGAGCTACGCCCAAATATATGGACACGTCTATCGCAGTACAGTACGGTTTACCGTACCGTCAGATCACAGTCTACAAATATATTCACACCAAGCGAAGCAGCACAGTAGGACACAAAATGGCGTCCGATGTCCGCTGAACGTTTAATGATGTCATAGCAAACAAAAACAAATCTCACAGAGCTATCAGAAATATTTAAATTACAGTTCTTCCCTTGCAAATTTTACGTTGTTTTCAGTAGAACTGTAACAAAAAGCAAAGAGATGAGAGCTGAATTCACGGCGGTACCGGTACCTAACGTAGGTGCGGTACTGAGTTAGCAGTCAGCCAGCATCTTACCTGTACACTGTAGGCCATATACGGTAATTGATCACAGAACAGTTGTTCCCTTGCAAATTTTATGTTGTTTACACTTTAGGACAGATACCGTAATTGATCACAGAACAATTCTTCCCTTTCAAATTTTATGTTGTTTCCAGTAGACTCTCATCAAAATAAACAAATATAGTAGGCTAAAAGTGCTACAACGCTTGCATTACTGCACTGGTAGAACCGTGAAAGAATAAGTTACGGTAATTTCATTGTGGTAAGACACCGGTACCGGCACCAGTACCAGTATCGTACTTACGTACTGAGCTACCAGTACCGGTACCGAACCTGTAGGTCTGATATTCCGTTCCGCATACGATAGGCTATAAAACTTGCATTGCAGCATTAGTAATACCGCGGAAGGAATAAGTCAATTTCACTGCGTTACGGTACCGGTATGGCAACTTACCAGTACCGACCTACAGTAGCTGTAGTACTGAGCAAGACAATCGATCGCGAAACCGCTTGAAATAAGTGTAAAACAGTGTTCCCATGAGTAAAAATAAATACCGCGAAATTTTGTATGAAATATCATATCTCATAGGATTCATATAAAGTTTAAGAATAAATAAAAGTAATAGCCTTCTGGGGAAAAATATAATCTTTACTCACTGAAAATTTCAAAGCAATTGGTCCAGTAATCAACGAGAAAAGCGATTTTTTCATAACGATACCAAGAAGAAGACAAATAAGAACAAGAGAGCTATGCTCAAATATATGGACACGTAGAGTCACATAATTTTGATGACGTCATAGCGAAAAAAAAAGTAATAGCCTTCTAGAGAAAATTTTTATCTTTAACCACTAAAAATTTCAAAGCAATTGGTCCAGTATTCGAAGAGAAAAGCGACTTTTTAAAAACGTGTCAAGCGGTACTGAGTTAGCAGTCAGGCAGCATCTTACCTGTACACTGTAGGCCATATACGGTAATTGATCACAGAACAGTTGTTCCCTTGCAAATTTTATGTTGTTTACACTTTAGGACAGATAATTGATCACAGAACAATTCTTCCCTTTCAAATTTTATGTTGTTTCCAGTAGACTCTCATCAAAATAAACAAATATAGTAGGCTACAAGTGCTACAACGCTTGCATTACTGCACTGGTAGGACCGTGAAAGAATAAGTTACGGTAATTTCATTGTGGTAAGACACCGGTACCGGCACCAGTACCAGTATCGTACTTACGTACTGAGCTACCAGTACCGGTTAGCAGTCAGCCAGCATCTTACCTGTACACTGTAGGCCATATACGGTAATTGATCACAGAACAGTTGTTCCCTTGCAAATTTTATGTTGTTTACACTTTAGGACAGATAATTGATCACAGAACAATTCTTCCCTTTCAAATTTTATGTTGTTTCCAGTAGACTCTCATCAAAATAAACAAATATAGTAGGCTACAAGTGCTACAACGCTTGCATTACTGCACTGGTAGGACCGTGAAAGAATAAGTTACGGTAATTTCATTGTGGTAAGACACCGGTACCGGCACCAGTATCGTACTTACGTACTGAGCTACCAGTACCGGTACCGAACCTGTAGGTCTGATATTCCGTTCCGCATACGATAGGCTATAAAACTTGCATTGCAGCATTAGTAACACCGCGGAAGGAATAAGTCAATTTCACTGCGTTACGGTACCGGTATGGCAACTTACCAGTACCGACCTACAGTAGCTGTAGTACTGAGCAAGACAATCGATCGCGAAACCGCTTGAAATAAGTGTAAAACAGTGTTCCCATGAGTAAAAATAAATACCGCGAAATTTTGTATGAAATATCATATCTCATAGGATTCATATAAAATTTAAGAATAAACAAAAGTAATAGCCTTCTAGCGAAAAAATTAATCTTTAACCACTGAAAATTTCAAAGCAATTGGTCCAGTATTCGAAGAGAAAAGCGACTTTTTAAAAACGTGTCAAAGAACAAGAACAAGAACAAGAACAACAACATAATATTGAAACGATCGTTATGTCCACTACGTGTCCAACAAGAACAACAAAAATACCAAAACGATCGTTATGTCCACTAACGTGTCCAATAATGATAAGAGAATATAGAATTGAGTACGGAAATTCGGGAAATTTGTTTTTACGTGTAGAAGGTAATTGAATTGGGGAATGCTGCTCAGTTGTCCAGATACTCTTGCGATACCGGTACCGTCTGATCGTACCTGTCTGTACCCATGCAAACTGATTGTCTGTGGAAGTCTGATT
The DNA here is from genome assembly GCF_964204865.1 of Styela clava. Lineage (NCBI taxonomy): Eukaryota > Metazoa > Chordata > Ascidiacea > Stolidobranchia > Styelidae > Styela > Styela clava. The sequence continues at coordinate 8,292,750 of NC_135252.1, forward strand.
TTAGTCAGACGAAACGTTTCAGTAATAAATTTGTGTTGGTGCGCAGCAAGACTCTTGAATTGCATAGTTCTTATGCTGTGTTGTCGTAAACCAATGGATATTGATTTTTTGGGAATCCCCTTATATGCAATTTTGCATCAGGATTTTAGCCGAGTCCTGTGTTTTTGTGCTCACGATGTTAATTTGTGACTTCATCGCATAAAATTGATGCGTTTGATGGATTCTATAAAATGAATGCAACTTTTCATACTGTGTTGTTGTAAACCTATGGTTATTGATTTTCGGGGAATTCCCTCAAATCCAATTTTTGCATCAGTATTTTTGAAGCATGTTATACAGAAAAATGTGCAACTTTCGTTAGTGTGAACAAGCTGTAATGCGTTCAGTATGTTCATTTTAATACAAAACTGAAACTCGTCACAAAACTCACTTTCTAGGGCAGGCTTTTTAGGGCCTCGTCTCACGGCCTAAAAGCTAGATAAAAGCAGCCACTGGTATCTAACAATATCTTTTCTTGCGCATTCTCATCTATCTCGGTTGGTTTTCAGTAAATCGTTCAAAAATAGAGTAAAATGGTGTTGGAAAAGGCGTATGAATTTATGTCTCATTGCAAATTCCGCAATATTGCATTTGAAAAAAAATGGTGAAAACAGGCTAAACAACTTCTAGAGCTGATATGGGCAAAATACGGCACGTGAACTAAATCAGGCCAGTTGGGTAACTCAATCTGAGCTGCCTGATGCTGCCACAACCAACTAAAACCAAATTTTGCAATTAAATTTAGTTTTGGCACGAGACTTATTGTTTTCCACTTTTGTAACACAGTAAGTATTGTTCATGAAATGTAACTTTTCATTTCACACTTACGTGGCCCGCCAGTCTAGCTGGGCAAAATTTTTGGCCCCTGGTCTAAAAACCTTGCTCACCCCTGCTCTAGAGCCTAGAATTTCTATCTAGATCAATCAACGGCCCAAAACCTCTTTTTTCAAGCGACCCTAATATTTAGAAAAATAAATTTTGTTAAATTGCTTGACACAATAATATGCCAAATATTAAACGGCATGTATTGCTTTTATGATCGTAAAATTAAATAACTGTACAGTCATTTTTTCACCAAAAATCACCTCAAAGTTGCATTAATGACTAATCTGCGCTTGTTTGCTATCAGCCAGTTCCTGAAATCGGAGCGTTTATATTAAATACATAATAAACAATAAAATTTACTAGAAAATAAATTCAATAAGTTTCATGTTTTTATTGTAAATACAAACGACCAAATAGGATTTAAGGCGACCGACAATTTGCGGAATACTGCACAAGTATGTATTATGCTGTGCCGTAATCACACAGATGCACGATATAGATACTTTAAATGCCCTAAAATGCTATGATAATCTTTTTATACATATCAAATGTTGCCTATCATTTTATCATTATTTATTGATACCTAAATATTGGTCATTTTTGATAATATCTACATTTTTCAGCATTTCTAACGATTCATTGATTATATTGAATTATTATTAGTTGTAGCCGCCTTTCTATATTTGCGTTATATTAAATTCATTAATGATAGACTTTCTGTTAGTTCCCTCCTGCCTAGAACTTTCTAGAGCTCTATCGGCTTTCACTAATAGATTTTCCCAAATAAAAATGAGTAATCAAGGCAATACTTTGTGGAACACATTACAAATATTTTTTATTTTTACTACTCACTATACTACTTATATTTAATGTTTCATACAATCAACTCAAAATTCATTCCCAATTAAGATCATTCACTTGGAAGTCAGTGACAGTTGAATGCAAATATTAAATAAACTGCGTATATATTATTTAAGTCCCAGGTGCAGTTCTGCTCGATCTCCTGCGTACTGGTGCATTTTGCGGGGGTCTTGTCCGCTGTGGCGCACTACCAGACTGTGAGAACGTGTTGTCAAGAATAAACTCGGGCTTAGCACATTCTTTTGCACCTGTTAATCAATGTGAAATATAAATTATCATAATTTAACTAAATTATTTTGTAATTCGCCTGCTTTGTTTTTGAATACTGAAAGAAAGAAGAACAACTTGATCAGAATAACTGGTGGGAACATTCTCAAACTTTTGAGCTATATATATGTGATTCTGAAAAAACTCCCAATGCTAACTTCACCGTTGCTAATTTCTAACTCATATATTCATTACCTTTATCGACGGCAAAACTTCTTATGTTATCAGAGACTTTTCTCTCGCCGAAGCCTTTCGATATGGCTGGATCAATGCACATCCACTGGAAATACTCTTGATTTGTGTTTTCTGTTTAAAAAATAATGCCTAAATTAGAGTTGTCCTATTTGGCAGTAGGGTGCAAGACAACTAACTATACTGTACAAAAGTCAAATTTCAGCCACTCATCACATCTTTCATTTGTAATATAGAACTTTTTGTTGATAAATTTGTGAAAAATGAAAATTAACTTACCGCGTTTGGATTCAATATTTTCGTCGTATGCTTCTATGATCAAAAGCTCGAAAAAATTGTAAATTTCACCAAAATCGAAGTTTTTCCCCACTGAAATGATATGTGTAACATCGCGTTGTAATTAAGGCAAAAAATATGATGAACATCGACATTGTGTGCAACACATTTGCGCCCTTTTGCTGATTTGGAAATTAGAACTTATTCTATATTACAAAGCTCTACCACAACACCAGTGTCGTGACAGATTATTTAAAAAAAATATTATCAAGGCACCATTGCCTTGAATTTGCAATAAAAAGCCGTCAAATTACAAGATTAATACAATGGAAAATGATGTAGCAACCCACAAAATGGTAATTTTTTTTTAATGTGACATAGAATATAGATAATACCTGCGCGATACTGTTAGGTGTTATTTTTATTGCTATATACGTACTATCATTCAACTGTTCATCCAATGAATCTAAAGCATTTTGACTGTCGTAAGAATCAAAGCAAACGTCGTAAATGATGTCAAGAACTGCTTTTGTCTGTCTTTGAGATGGAATTTTATCAAAATCCCAGCTGAACCAATTATCTGTTGAAAGATGTTTAGTCAGAGTGTGCGAATTTACAATATCTACCATTCGTTGGGGAGTGAAAATTAAATAGTAAATTCTGGAGTGCATACCATTATTTTACTTACCCTCGCAAAAATATCTGTATCTGATGGGAACAAACATACACAATGGGACTTCATCTGAAAATAAGAATCATATCTGTTAACTTAGGAGCCTATGGATCTATAAAATGATAATTTAGGATCGTTAGCATTTCCCGTCAATATGCCAATGAATGGCACCATTAGGTTGTGGGAAGACAATTTTTTTCTGTAACTGCAAAACAGATCAGTTAACTTATATATATATATATATATATATATATATATATTATTTTCAGAATTATATATATATTTGCGACCATACCCTTGTGTTTATCAGAAAATGATACGAAAGCAAACGACGATCGATTTGCCTATCACATCTACTGCTGAGTTTTCAATGTATCATATGAATTTTATGATCATACCTCTTTCAATATCCCATGTTCCATTTATAACCATTGCTTTTACATACTGCCACTCAATGAATTCTCCAAAATTATCCCAATACACGAGACTTTCGAAAACGCCCTTGCTAACATAGATGTCATCGTTTTGCAGTACTTCCAAGCATCGATCTGATTCATCAATTGCAGTTTTTATCACGTCGTACTCTACGTTTCTGGACTCATAGTAGTATTCTGCCCCGGATAGAATAAAGTTTCTCTAAAAAAATTATATATTATTCAACATGCGCAGTGATTATATGTTAACATCCACGTATCGTGCGTTTTTTTTTTTGATAAGGTTATTATTTGCACAAAAACAAGTTACGCTTGAAAATAATAAAGTTACTTAATATACATGTGTGGCGCGAAAATGTCATCACAATACCCACATAATGATTGTCTATAGCGATTTCTTCCTATACAAAACATCACTATATTATGTATATACTGTGCTTCTTTGGGTATTAACTTAATTCATGAAGAATATTCTGGTATGTATGAAAGTGTATTGAATTATTGTCTGTAAATATTTCTTGCGGCCTATTCACGATTGAGCGGTAAACAATATTATGAAAAGGGGAAAAGTAAATAAACAAAATGTGACATCATAGTTTCATAATGTTAAGTCATGAGACATTTTTAGACTCATGAATGGTAAAATGCTCACTAATGACACAACACTTATATTTTATGATTAAAGAGTTTTATGCTCACCGCAAGATAATTATCTTGAACCTGAAATATAAATATATACAGCAAACACTGTTAATTTTTCTAAAATCAAGATTATTTAAATATAATTTGCGAATTGTTGATCATTTTTACCATATAAACGATTACGAAAGTTTGAAAATCTGTCTTTATATAATCTTCTGTATATTGTGAGAAGTCGCGAAATAAATAAAGTTAATTATGAAGTTTACCAGCCCTCGAGCGCCAACACAGTGCAGCGTAGCTGCTGTTGTCTCATTCGTCTAGAACAGTCAGGAGGGGTGGGCAAGGTTTTTGAAGCAGGGGTCAGGAAATTTGCCCATCTATACTGGCGGGTCATGTAAGTGTGACGTGAAAGTTACATTTTATGAACAATATTTACAGTGTTACAAAAGTAAAATATGATAAACAAGAAGCCTCGTGCCGAAACTAAATTTAATCGCAATTTCAACAAATTCCTTGAGTTATTTTTAACTAAAACATCAAAATTTGGTTTTAGTTTGGTTGTGGCGGCATCAGGCGGGTCAGATTGAATTACCCAACGGGCCGGATTTGGCCCGCGGATCGTAGTTTGCTCTTGTCAGGTCTAGATATCAGTTTTCGCATAATTATTTATCAAATAACATTCGGAAAATATCGATATAACTAACTTCTCCACATTGGTAATACAGTATTATACATACCGGAGGAACATAATCCAGATCCTGGAATATAAAACATGTCAATATAAATATTCGATACAATGTTATTCTAGTTTGCCTCATTTTTATGTTAGGTTGAGGCTACCGACCCCCCGATGATGTCATCTGATTTTTTTTTGCCCCCGCCCTATTTTGCAGAAGAGTTATGACATGACCAGAAAAAAATCTCCGAAACGACATTTTACTATACCTTCATTTTTTACGTTTGGTATTAAAAGTGGCTTGAACAGAAATTCCACGCCACCTGATTATTACCACCTGATTATTATTGCTCCGGCCCAATTTGCAAAAATAAATTACGAGACGGAAAAAATCTTTTGAAAGCAATATTTTACTGACTTCATTTTTACGTCCGACATTAAAATCATTCAAACAGAAATCCCGCGTAACGTTATTCCCTACTATGACCAAATCACTGAAAATTAGTATTATACTAAGTAGAAAAGGATATTGTGAATGATCCTGAAAAATAAAATATATATATATATATATAATATATTTGAATAACTGAGTCAACGCTATCTTCGTCAATTTTCCGCATATTATTTGGCGATAAGTTATTAGAAAGATTAAATATATATCTATTATGATTTTCGTAATTTTTTTCCCATACCTAATTTGCTAATGATGACATATCAAGGGCATGAGCATCAAGTAATCGCATTTTACAATACAGCAGCATAATATGTCCAAAATTATTTAATAAAACATCACATTGGATTGTTCTGAATACTATACTCCATTGGTGAAACCACATTATACTGGAAATAAAATTATAACCCTAAATTACGTGAATGTTTGGATATGTTTATTCTATGAATCACATTCATGCATGTTTGGCAGAATTTTAACTCTTACAAATATGATACCGAAGCCGTTTCAATAGTCCTTCACTCGAGAGCATGGTTTGTTACTTTGTAATGGTATTTCTTCGAACTTAAATGTATTATTGGCTGTTTATACAGATCATAGTCCAGAAAGATAATGTAAAACGCCACATTTAAGCTTCAGATTTGGGGGCAAATATTTATATAAAAATTTATTTTTTTTAATTTCAATCTTTTTACGCGACCTTTTTAATATTGAATTTTCGTACTGCGTACTACCCATACTTTTTTCTAAAACTAATATATAAGTTAGATTTAAATAAATCTCAACCGAAAAGCGTAGCAAAAGTCTATTGACTATTTCATATATTAATCGCATGGCTGATTTACTCAAGGCAGATAATTATTTCTCTATTCCACACGCCTAATATGGTCGTTACAAAGAAAGCCTATGTCATGGGTTACGCGAAAGACCGTGTGAAGTACAGAGATCTCCAAATTTGCCTGGCACTAGAAGCCTCACACAGTGACCCTGAATTGCCTAACACAGTGGGCAAGTCGTGCTTTGTTCTCTTTGGGACGATAGTCGGCCTGCTTCCGTAAAATTCGTCAAGCGCTCATCATTATGCAATGATATGAACTTGTTTCTGTACAAAATTGGCCAAATTAGCTTTTCACATTGTTCAGTATCACTTTTGGTAATAAACTAATAGAAAAGCAAGACCTTCTTTTGTTCTACCAACCCAACATTATCGTGGTGTGTAACACCAACAAAGCATAATTTACTCGAATAAAAATATATATAGTGATTTCTACCGTCGATTCTAACATAAAGCATATTCAGTTTAGATATTATACGTGTAGCGTTTATCTTTGCAAATCTTTGCAATTTTTTTTATCTAATTCTATGATCACATAATATATACCAAAAAATTTGACAGTGTTTTTATATAAATATTGAATTTACTTTGTGAAGTTACACTTCTACTATATCGTTCACAAATTTGTGGTACGTACCAAATAAGGATCTTCCAGCACCTGAAATGTAAATATATTGTAAATAAAGTGATAGAGGTAACATATTTGCTTCCGAAATTAAAAAGTGTTGCACATTTGACCAAATTATCTTTTTACCAATGTGCTTTGTATTTTGAGCCCCACAAACAACCTTATGTATTATTACTCGGATGTAGGCATACGCTGTGTTAATGAATGTTTGCGCAATAAAATTTGTAAGTTTTACCCTCATTCAATGATATTAATTTAACGAGTAACTTCCGTGCATGTATGCTCTTACACACTATTCAATCTCCAATCACAAATATATCATTCATCTATCTAATTGTTTGGGTGAATCAAAACAATTTGTACGTACCTGGGGGAGGTCGTCTTGAAGTGACACCTGAAATATAAAAGTTGCGTTATTAGTATTTGATGAACATCCTTACCAATATAAACGTTTCTTATCATATAAAATTTTGCACCGTAGTAAGTAGACTATACATATTGTAACTCAATAAGTTACTGAATTTTTTCAGTACCAAGCCAACACGACGGATTTTTACGTTTGTTCTATGTGTGTTTTTTTTCTTCTAGCTATTACAGAAAGTATCTGCCTGAATGATAATGAGTAATACTCACCCCTTGATACTTGGCTGTTGTCTAAAATATATTATATGTATATATTAATAAAGTCATAGTCTGATATATGGTTTAAACGTTGAATAAACGTTGTGCACCGATGGAAAATTAAATTACTACAATATTGAAACAATTATATATATACAAAGTATATTAGTATATACGGTAATATATTTTGAATCATTTACATTGCGTTTAGAAAAATTGAAATCATATAATAATATTACCTTACCTTCGAAATCATAAAAACAATGGACAGAGTCACTAAACCAAACATTTTGTTTCTTTTGCGAATGTCTTTCACGAAGTCCGTGACCAAAATGAACATTTGAATAGTTGCGTCTTGCATATATATATTGTGACTATTCTTGCCATATTATTAATAAAAATTGGTTTTTAAAAAGAACTAGGAGAGTTAGGCATTCATGGAAGTTCAAGCAAAAAGGTGGGCGTCGACATCGTTTTAGATTTAATTAGATTAGCATGTGCCCATTTTCGAAACAAATTGATCGTAGCAAGTATGTACTATTGAATTTTATGAACCGCGCGTTCACACTTAACTTTTGAAGCAATTAATAGGCCTAAATACTAGCAAATTAAAATGAATTTAACGTTTTTGTCCATTGCACGAGATCTCACGAAATCCAAACTATTTATCGCTTCGTTAGCACTCTTTAACCTCTGGTCTTGATGAATGCTCTACAAACGATTTCGCCGATAACATACTAAATTACCACCAATTCAAAGTATTCACCCATGACAATTTGATAATACTTTTTCAAAGCGACCTTCTATTAGATGTGATGCATCATAGAGACTAGCTTTTATACCTGTTGTGATTTTATTTTTATGAGATGCACGTCAACAGCTATTAGCGAAACATAACTACTATCACCCGACAAATTGAATGTCGAAGTGTGTCTTTTATTAAATTACAACTTTTACAAAAAACAATAAATGAAATAATAAGACTTGGAGCATTCGCAACATCGCTTCAACCTTTATATTTGAGTACAAAATTATTTAAAGTTCGAGGCATAAAATTCTTCGATAGAAATAATAGAATTATCTAACTTATTAACGCAATGTGTTACTTGTTTTTGATTGGCGCCTATTTAAAATCTTTCTCGCGCTTCCGGCATTCCAGTGGATAATATAAAAATATTTTTGTATTTTGTCCTAGGACAGGGGCAACCCCCGGCACGCGAGCCCATTTATTCGGCACACGAGCGAGGCCTCAGAAACGAGATCATTCTTTTTCAGATAAAAAGTTTCGAGACTCTGAATTATCTGATGAAACTCGATGTTCGTTTAATCATTATCGTTTGTTAACAATCCGTCATTCATTTAAACTCTTTTTTCTTTTCATGACATATGGCTACAAAGAAATATAATATGACGTAATAACTGAGTGAGCTCGCGACGAATTTTGTCGAGAAGAACACACATTCATTTGACTACATTGTTACGTAATATACTTCGTAAAAAACTTTGCAACTGCATTACTCTCCATGTTTTTTTTCTACATATGCTTGTGAATCTCTGTTCTCAGTTATGAACTTTATTAAGTCTCCTAACAGCAGTAGCCTGAAAGATAAAACAAGTAGTTCGTGTATTTCTTTGAAAGTTACAAAATATAAATCCAATGTCAAATCTCTATCATCGGTAATGCAGCAACAGAAGTCTCACTGATATAGAATAAGAGAAGTAATCAAATCAACGTGTCGGACTGATATTTTTTCGGAATAGTGCACCTGTTTGTACATGTTTAAAAAGTTTGTTATTGTGTATTTTTGCTTTAAAAGTAGCAAAGCATTGTTTTTAATTTTGGTCGGCACGCGGAAGGATTTTGCGTTTAAATTTACCCGATTTCAGCACGCGAGCCGAAAAAAGTTGCCCACCCCTGTCCTAGGATATATTCGATTTGTTGTCCTTAATTGGCATCATTCTTACGTCACAATAACATCAAAAATCAAAATTTCGAATTGGCTAAAAAAATGCAATTAGGCCTGACCCAAATACGGGTTTAGTTAAAATAAACATAGGGTAAAGCATTTTCATAAGCTTAGGCGATAGACTACAACTCAAAGATGAAGGACTGGTTAGTAAAGAATTATAAATTGGGAAGACAAGTTGCCAAACCTATGATTCAAACCTGCCTTGGTGGATTGTTGGTAACTTTGGCAATGTTGAGCTGCTTTGAATTTTTGTTGCTTATTTTTTCCCAGATATCATAGAACGACCGAATAATTCCTTCTCAAATAAAATAGTGTATTGCGGGATGCTTTTTGTCCGCGAGATTTCCACTCAGATAATTTTGATGGCGATACAGGTATCGTTTATTGGATATTTATCTGTTCCTGAATGCCTCTACCGCAACGCATCCATTATCATCGATGAGGAGGCAAATGAAATATGGAATGTGACGAATACAAGAATAAAATTCACTCTTCCAAGCGCTCACACGCTGTCTCAACACGAATCGGAACATGACAACGGCATTTGCCGGAACAAATCAACTTTGAATCATAAGATTTTCAATCTGAATTTTATAAATGGAACGTTTACTGGGTTACCGATGGTACCTGAAAAGCAGAATCAGGGAGTTGCCGAGAGCTGTTCTGTGGAGAAGTTGAATAATATTTTAAACTTCATAAAGAAACATCAAGCTTTTACTGCAATCACGGGTATTCGAAAAACTTCTAGTAATATCACTTACAGGCAATGCATTTATGCAATAAGTTTGGATAATGAAATTACTTCTTCGACTTTTGCGAATAATTCAAATGGCCTTCCAGCAGGAGGCTGCGAAGATTTTAACATAATGAACGTTGAATTTGGTGGCAGTTGCGGTATTCAGTCAAGACTAGAAAGTGGGATATTTCCCAAATTAAGAACTTTAAGACCATTTAGCCAAATTAAAGAAACATCTGTTGATGTTGATCGATGTGAAGATCTTGCCTATCCAAGAAAATGTTCATCAAATCTCAGTAACTCGATCAGTCTTTTCACGGACAAGAAAGATATCGAAAGAATATATTCCCCAATTCTTTTTCGTACAAAAATGGCCCGAAAAGATTCCTCTCGAACCAGAGCAAAGCACTACGAAATTATAGAAGAGAGTATTTCTTGCCTGTTATTTTCCCCAATTCCACTGAATTTGCTTGCATGGGTTTTGAGGAAGATTCTGAGATCACCATCGAGACATTATACTTCTCGTTTCAAGCATCATATCGCTACGTGACGAAGACGATTACGTGCACAAGAAAAACAAACTGTTTTTTCGAATTGACAAAATTAAATTTATTTGTATTCGTATAAAATGTGATTTACATTTTTTGTAAAGCAATTTCAGTATTTCTTATTGTCGTTAAAATTATAACACCAAATGCTTTCGGGAATGGAGTTTAACATGCATATCGATATCTCGTTTTTTCAGTCGCGATGAGGTATAAACGCTGATTGTGCATTTAGTACATTTAAACACCGCCCAGTCTGCCAGAGCAGATAAGACGTGATAACATTGCTAAGATTTTTATATTGCATGAGCTTCGATTTCATATAACCGCCAACTTACGCGCATTGCAAACAATTGCGTAAAGTGAAATAGATCTGTAAAGCAATATATACTCGTCTGTAATTACTTGGCAGAGAAACATAGCCTTTTTCCCAGGCAAAGTATACTTCAGGCGAGTTCGATTAGTTGTAAACTTATAAGGCGCGTTGTTCGAACACTATTCCGTGAGAGACATAAGGTAGTTACAATCAACAAATTCGTTCTATTGACTATAAGCGATCCATAAACTTTATTGGTAAGTGATATTTTATGCTTGGATCACTGGTTCCGAATGAATGTTAGGATAAACATTTGGCGCGTCGTCAAGGTTTAGCACGCTTGTCATACAAACGGGCAATAATAAGATTGGGTGGGAACCAAGGAAGTGCCAAACTTTTATGCTACCTGGAACGAGTTTCAGATAATGATGCCCCTGATATCTAACTTCACGAATAATTCGGGGGGTAAACAAATTATAGATGTTGTTATATATGAGAATGAATAAATTGGAGGTCAAACAAGAAAGAAAAATTAGTAATAGCATAATCTCTTTCCCCGAAATAGCAAGTATATTTGTAAGCTTTCGTTAGATCATAATCTAACTAAAGGGAAAAGACTTTCCCAAAACACAACTGGCAAATAACACGCAAAACTAGGAAAACGTTTAATGAAAACGGCAATGTTTACAGCCATACTTGAATATCTGTCAGAGCAATGACATTGGTCAGAGCGAACCAAGTGTTTTTCTGATGTTTGAGGGGACGGTCGCCATCGCGCGCCGTTTCGGAGTTTGTCCTTCGCTTGGGCTACAGTACTTGCCGACTTATCGTACTCGTACCGTACTTGCTTCGAAGACTGGAAGAGCACGCTGCGTGTGGGTGTTGCTCCAACAGTATTTTTAATGTTATAGATTAATACAGACCAACTCATTGCTAAGCATGTCGAACTGCTTTGTCGCACAGTTTATTCTAATGGGAGAAACTCGGAATAATGACATGCGGTGCAAATGCCACATTGTATTTAAGTCGTACAAGCGTATCACAATTCACAAGTATCAATGGTACAAGTAATACACTCGAGACAATGGATGTGCGGCAAGTGTGGGACGCTTGAAACTGATACACTCGATCTAAAATGTTCATGGCACGGCATCAACACTACATTTTATATTTTTAATGTCACACACGTCTAAAACAATCTACACTATACTCATATCTCTGCAAAGTCGTCGTCGTTGAAGTCATCAGGCACTCCGACCCAAAAATCGGGGACGTAGGACAGTGCGACACGAGACAATTGTGGAACAACCGGTACACGTGGAAGAGTGCCACAAGTGTGGGAGACGACATTTCAGAAACACCGAATATATTGTATTTGTGAATCTTTTCAAATATTTTACCCAACCATACCAGTTTCCATAATCAATGCCAAATTCTGATCTGAGAAATGTGGCCTTGAAAAGGGATACCATGATCTGTCATTCACATGGTTTATTTGTTAAGCTCAGCAAGTGCAAAATAATTAAAAATGAACAAAATTTACATGATATGTAATAACGAAAGAAGCAGAATTGAATTCGTTGATTTTTCAAGGTAATAATAAGGCATGAACCAAACCTAGAGGTGGTATTTGAGCAGAAACAGCAGGATATAAAAATAAAGAATTAAAACTATTGTATAGATTCGCTAAAAAGTCAATTTTAAAACTAGAAGGGTCAGGAAGGTAATGTTGTGTATGGATTTAAAATTCCTTTGGGGTCGAGCAATTGTTTGATATTTTTCATCATAGAAATTGCCTCGGGTGATTTGTTCAAACCTATATATTTCTTTTTCTTGAATCTGCAAAATAAAAAAATAAAAACACTGGAATAAACAAGATCTCTGTAACACAGAAGCTTTTCACTTAAGGTAGAGACATTTGAAAATATTAAAAGATTAAGTCTTTACACAACACACTGTAATTGATTGACAATAAAAATCTAGTGTAGCTGCCATAAAACTCAAATATGCTTTACTCAGGGGGTCATTTAAGGATTTACATATTTATCTGTAAATCTGTTATCTGGGGGAGAGGAAAAAAAGTGGTGGTGGAGGAAGCCGTAACCGACCAGCGGTTACGTGAACCACCCAACGACGGCGAGGAGTCCAGCAATCCTCTCGCACATAACCATCCCTGCATGGGATTCGAACCTGCGAACCCATGCAGAGTAATTAGAGGCGCGGTGGCGAGCGCATTCCTAACGCTTAGCCCGTTGAGCCACACCACAGCGATTTGTTAACATATAATTATCTCTAATCCCAATAGCACAAAAGCTACATAGTGGAATAGTAGTATTAAACAATACCTTGGTTCAAGTAGAATTTCAATTATCACCCTTAACTCAGACATGAGTTCCTTTACGCGAGCAAGTGTGTGTGACCTCGCTTTGAGTAAATTATTGGTAGACTTTTCATTGTTCCAAGATGGTTGTGGCTATCTTTGCCAATACATCCATCCACATGGAGTACTACAAATTAACTTTGCTTTAAATAAAACAAGTACCGGTAATTAAAAATATGTAGTATTACAGTGATTCTCACCCCAAGCCATGCTCCGCACTTATACTTCCTTTCAAACTGGCAGTATAGTCATATACAAAAGGTTCAATCTGTGCTAAAATATTGGCATCATATTCCTTAGAAACAACATTCAGGTGGAGATTTCCATCACCTGTATGAAAATCATGGCGAGAGCAACAAAGATTCAGAATCAATTATACATTAATATTATCCTGCACTAATATTCTGTTTTCTGAATAGAATATTGAGGCTGAATAGAACAGACGCTAATATACATTCACATACACTAATATAATAGTTCTCATAAGAATTTTGAGTTTGAGTACTGAAAAGGTAATACAAAAATGTCAATTTTATTTTAACGACTTTATTGTACATATTTAAATAGTTGTCTACATTATGCATATACAGACTATTTCTAGACAACTTTGTTAAACGGGCTGCCAATAGTATTTCAACAGAACCTTGTATGAACAAAAAAATGGGAATATTCAATCATTATTTAATAAACATTGAGAAAGAGCAAAAACATATGCCTACCAAGATGTCCATATCCATATACTGTACAATCATCTCCCATCCTTTTACGCATGATATTTACAATATCGTACATTTTTATTGTAGGCAATGATATATCATATTTGTATGTATAACCTTTGCATTTGAGAGCTTCAGCAATATTTTCCCTGAGATTCCATATTGACTGAAAAAATCATTTTTTTAGTTTTTTAGGCCGTTTGCAGCCTAAAGTGAAAAATAAATTATAAAAAGACAATGGAAAATTATTTTTGGACAAAATTTAATATTTTTAATTAAGTGAGAAAGACAAGACAGTTGAAATGCACCAATTCTCAGAAAGCCATGCAAAATCAGAAAATGAGGCAACATCTCCAAGCAATGGATAAAGCTCATTCAATACTGGTTGAAACATGTCCTTTAAACTATGCTTGGAGAAGGATTTAATGAACTGTGTTTCTTCACCATGACATGACAGTCATATAAAATAAATGTAATAATATTTGTTTCTTAGGTAGTTTAGCTCATATTGTTTTATGTATGTTTGCTGTAAGCAAGGTCACACATGCACTGCTAAAATATATAATTCACTGGTAGTGTCAATTATCAACCACTGACTTGTGAAAGCTACATGTGGACGTGGACCCACTAACTCTATAACACAATAATTATGAGTGTTTCAAAAAATCACAGCCATTCTAACCTGAATTTTTGATAAATCTGTTGCAAGAGTTCCATCTTTTGCAAAATTCGATTCCAGACAATTTTCAACAAATAAATCCAATTTGTCTCCGTCATGTGCAGCATTAGAACCTTGAGTAGAGTTATGGAACAGTTTAAATGTTTGATGAATTATATTTTAACTTCATTGGTGTCGCAACAAAACATTTCATACAAATATGAATAGAAAAAGAAAATTTAGACATTGATATGCAGTAGGTGCACATTTAGTGCTCATTGCTTTGCTATTCTCTCAAGTTAGTACCGTATACAAAAAGGGAAATTGAACAGAGCTTCTGTATATGAAATTAAACAGTGAAAATTCACCAAAAGCAGTTGAGTGGTTCAAAAAATGAATAGATGGTCAATAATTTTGATGTGATTCTAAAAGAATAATTCAAAACTTGAAACTACTTGGAAGATCACAAGACCTCAATGTTTTTTCAACCAGTATTTTTTGAAATGTAAAACCAACCTGATGTTTCAACCAAAAAATAAAATGGATGTTCAGATATTGGATTTGGCATTCCTAGTTGTTCTCCCACTTCTTTCATGCATGATGAATCAAGAAATTCAATCGCGGACAAAATCTCGCCTAGAGATGTTTTGGCTAATTTTAACAGAGAAAGAAGGTCCTCGAATGTGTCTGCACCTAAAGATAAAGAGGATTACATCAGCTTTTATTGAATTTATTCAAGTTGAGAGATTATTCAAGTTCAAAATATAGTTTGAATCAGAGTAAGACCGTACACTTCGGTATTGAAATATCAGTCTTTTAATCATGATATCAATTATTTTCTTTCAAATTTCATTCTGTTCAAAAATCGTTGGGTGAATACAATTGAGAATTTTTCCCAAAGTCAAAAAAACCTTACAATACTTATTACAAGGTTACATCATTTCATCTCACTTACTGGTATCTCAAACATATCAGGTTGTTTGCATTACATTTAGCAAAGCGAGTCACTTATACCCTACTTCAAACAAGAGTGTCAGCATTTTCATGGTGCGTGTTTGCATAAAGACTACCAACTTAAATATTGCTACATCAAAGTTTATCATTGTGTTTCTAACTCATGGATGACTATAATGACATGAATAAGACAGTATAAAATACCATTACAAAATGATTCCTTCTAGTACAAAAAAAATGGGAATTATCATTTTACAAGTACATTATCATGTAATCTGGCATGAAAATTGGATGCTACTTTTGTGTTACAGTCATAATATCACTTTGCCAATTGCTTTTCTCATTCAAATTATCAGACACCGAACAATATATTCAATAGATTTTACCAGAAAAAATTCCGGTAGAATAGCATATGATAACCAAATGCTGAACAAGAGAGATTCCAGCCCTTACAAGGATAAAGGCTCCTCACATATCAGAGGCTGCTTCTACAGATCCTCATTTAGAGTGAGTGGTATAAGAAACATTTTTGTTGAACATAATAAATTTTTTTACCGAAAAAAGCGACATTAACACAGGAAGGTTTGACAGGCGCAAGTATAGATACACCAGTTATAACACCCAACGTTCCCTCTGATCCTATAAATAGCTGTTTGAGATCGTAACCAGTGTTATCTTTCCTGATAGTACTTGAGAAATCCATGACTCTACCATCAGCCAAAACCTGTTATAAATGAACAAACAAGCAATATTAATGAAGTAGTTCAAGCTGGGTGCAAAATTGCAGAAAAAACAAATCACAATTTTTTTGTAATTATTTGTAAAACCAGGAGGGTATTAATATAAATAGTCGAGAGTTTTTTCAGACATTAGAAGTAGAAACAAAATCGTTCTAGACCTTCAACTAGGCAATTTCAACTAATTTAGGCTATTGAGAGTACAAGCACACATACTTACTGCTTCAATACCTAGGACTGATCCTCTGAGCGAACCATATCTTAAAAATCTGATTCCTGCAGCGTTTGTAGACAGATTTCCACCTATTAGACAACTACCCTTCGCTCCCAGGTCCAAAGGCATTGTCAAATTATGAGAAGCGAGAGCTGTGTTCAAATTTTCCAAAATACAACCAGATTGGCATTGCAATATACCTGTACTGAGATAAAAGTATTTTCATATTTATACCAGGAGAGAAGGGAAAGTATTAGTCGTAAATGAAGCCATGAGTGAGTTTTAATATGTTTCCAATGATATTACCCACAAAGTCACAGTTGTAGCCTTAAACTCAAGAGAATGGCTTCTAATAGCGGTAATCGAAATTTTTAACAGAAGCCAAAAAGCATCAAGTTGACTGAAAGTGATAAATAAAAAAAAGGCTTGCACACACAAAACAGTCATAATTTGATTGAAATTTGGAGCCGCAGCCAAAATTTCTGTTAACCAAGAGACAAGAGTTAGGTGCCAAAAATTGGCTTTTAAAATGGATCAGAGTTTGAAGTCGGTTTTAATTTTTCACAAACTTCACAGCTCATTAAGAAGTCATACTCAGGACCATGTTCATTCATAGGATTGGTAATAAATCATAAACACAAACATCTACACGAACCTGTCAAAGGATCAATTGATGTAATCTCATTCATCAGTTGCATAGAAAGAATAATTTCATCAAAAACAGGAACACTTCCTCCAACTAATCCAGTGTTCCCACTCTGAAAATATTTAGCATAAATTCTATTAATTATGAGGTCAGCTGAATTAATCATTGTAATAATCTCAACTATTTGATAAAACTGTGTTCAGGGTTTTAAGGAAAAAAAACAGTGATAAATGTCTTCAGTTCCAAGCTATGTGAACGCTGAATTTTACAGAAATTTGGTATAAGCAAGCCTTCTATATGTGTCTGTTGAAATTTTGACTTCAATAATCAACAATAACAACAACACAAAGTTTCGACTTCTGGGTTTAGTCTCCACAGCCTTGTTATGACTTTACCCGGGTGTTATGGAGTGGGTAGGAAATACTGAACCGAAAGAATTCCAATCCTTTCAAAAATACTTTTTCAAATATAGGTGAATGCTAGTTCAGGATTAGGATTCAAAAATTTATGCTGGGGTAGAGAAAAGTCGATATTAACACCGCATGGAATTCGAGCCTGCGAATCAGAGGTGCAGTGGCAAGCATATTCCTAACAATAAGCACGTGTCGAGCCACGGGCTTGTACAGAGCTTTATTCAGAGTGAAGGGTGTAAAAAAGTCCTATGAATCACTTCAGAAATATTCAACACTGCATTGAACTCAATTCAGCAAATGTATCATAAATATCTTTAACCTGTGGACAAACAGCTAAATTTTGTTCATTACAGTGCATGAGAATTTTTGAAACTTCTTCAGTTGTTTTGGGCTTCAACAAAACCTGTAATAAATAAGAAGAACTTATTGAATAATGGTGTATCATGGTCCACTTCTGTGCCACAGAAACATTTTCAGGTAGGCCACAAACCTATCAAAAATTGCTAGAGTTATTGATAAATTTGTTAAACTTTGATTGTAGTAGCAAATAGCAATAAATGATGATGCTGTTTTTCACTGAGTGGTAATTATTGAAGTGGAAGTATGTCTATCTTTGCAGAAAGTTTTTTTTTGTTTTTCTTGTAGTTTTCTCTTGCATAAGACAGGTAATGGGCCAGAATTTTTTGCGCATCAAAAGTGAGCCATGAAACAAAGGTTGAGAACCACCCAGCTAGAAAATGATTTCTCAAATCGAAAAATCTTAGTTCATGAATACCAGTTCTTGCATCACAAATACATTATATAAATACATTGCCATATATTCCTCAATTTTTGCCAACCGGCTGATGGATGAGTATTGAGTATCATTGAAAAAAGTTGTGCCCAAACTTGAAGACAAGGTAATGCGTTTAAATAGTACTATTTTGTTTATCCTGTACCTTACTCTGTCCACGAACAGTGTTCAACCAATCCACATTATATGATTCAATTACACTTTCATCTGTAATAACACGTTGTTCACCTAATATACTTTCAAATGTTCTGATGTCTTTATCTGATACAAATCCATAGGGTCCTCTAAAATTATTTTACAAAATATCAATGGTGTAAAAGAACAAATTTAATCTGTTTTGGGAGACTCTGGACAAGCAATTTAAAGAATCTTTGGGAATCGTTTTTATCTGCTTAACATTTGATTAATAGGGCCATAATATCAAATCCTTAAAGTAATAAATGCATTGAGATGCAATGATTTAGAATTTTAGCTAAAAGACCTGAAGAAGAATTTCTGTGTGATTGCGAAATGAAATTCTTATTTATTTTTATTTTTAATATTTAAAAAATGCACAACACAACAAAATATGGCATATGCCACAACAAAATATGGCATATGCCACAACAATAATACCTCAATCATACCTTTTAACGTCATATAGTTCAGATGTTAATTTAGTCAAAGTTAGATTTGAAGAAGAACTGGATATTTGTCTTATATTCCCCAAACATCTTGAAGATCTGAACATGTAAGTGAACCATTTACACAAGATTAATATTCTTCTCATGATTCAAATTTCAAATACATGAGTTTGTATGTGTTCTCACTTGCTTAACATGATCTCAAATGCATACCAAAGTGGCACCAATTGTGTTGTCACTCTGGTATGCGTTTAGTCTCACAAAGTCATGGAATTCAGTTTCCTAATCCTAACTAAAATCACTGAAATCACACAACTGCTGTAATTTCATACCATAAAGTAGCACCGGTAGTATTGAATCATACATTAATAAAATTCTGAGATGGTACAAATTTCAGAAGAAAAACTTTTAATATATGAAGGTGAATTTTAATCATGATTTAACATACAAGGAAATTTATCTTGCTGGAATGAGGCAAATCTCACCAGATCGGTGTAGAAAAATGATTTGTGAAAAAAATTGTAGGATGAATACGGTAATTATATTCAGGTTACATCCATAATAGGAATCATGGTGGCTGTCAACTATCATTACTTTTACAAAGTTACCTTTTTAAAAATTTACCTGGAATAATTTATGAGGCACAATGCAGATCTTGCTAAAGTCATGACTAACTTCAACACCAACACCACTATAACTGGAGATTTGATAAATTTAAAATACTTCTAAATTGGCAAAATATTTGATTTTGAAACATTATTGAAAATTGCACATTGATGAAAGGTATATGAAACCACTAAACATTCACACGGTTTTATTCAAATACAGTATTAATTTGAAGTAGTAGTAAAATCAATTCATCTCAACATTATCGATAATACAATTTAAAAATGATCTCGAATTGAATCTGAGGCATGGATCTTTCAAAATAAACTGTAAATTAAAGATTATGAAATATAGAGCAATAAGAGCACCCATGATTTTCCCATAATGATAATAGGAACATAGAATAAATATCTGCTCTGTAGTTAACTTGTACTAGAATTAAAATATGTGTTCTGTTTTTCGATGAGAGTCTTTCCTAGCACATTAGTTTAACTTTTTTTACTGATTTTTACTATTGATGATATATTTGATGAATTAAGTTGAGTATATAATGATAAAGTCATTTCAAAATTTGCTACTTGAACACAAAATTTCATCTCTTTACAGACGAATTCGAATATAATTCAAAATCACTTGACAACTCAAAGGTATAGTCGATGCGATATTATGAAAATGACCAATATTATTGCAATCTATATATATGTAGTGTTTCCAATCGAATGCTGTGTATGAAACTTTGATATAGAGATATGTAGTGTTTCCAATCGAATGCTGTGTATGAAACTTTGATATAGAGCCTATTAAATAATTGGAGGAACAACATCAAATAACAAAAATTACAGTAATATTTCCATTTTTGTTGAGAGACCTCAGATGATCTTGGAAGCTGCATATTTTAAGCATCTTACAGGATTAAAATTTGGAGAATCATTGACATTTATCAAGTAATGTTATAATAAAACACTGTGTAACATAAAATATTCTTGTCCACCATTTTTTATTATGAGCTGATAGAAAATAGACTATAATATTCTATGCAGACCAAGCTCCGTCAATTACCATTTCTGTACCATGAATAAAATCTGATTCATCCGATGCCAGAAAGACAGCGAGTTTAGCAACTTCTTCAGCTTTACCAAATCTACCAATAGGAGATCTTGCTTGGAACATTTTCATCGATTCCTCAGGATCCATTTCACTATTTGATGCAATTCTATCTCTCAGTGAAGGTGTATCTATTGTGCCTGGTTGAATACAATTGCATCGAATACCTTTTGAACAAAAATCTGCAGAAATTGATTTAGTCAAACCAACAACTGCAGCTTTGGATGTTTGATATGCACAACGCAAAAGGGTTCCTTTTCTGCTAGATGCAACTGAAGACATGTTTATGATGTTTCCTTTTCCATGACTAATCATAGAAGGAAGAAAGCATCTAATGGTTAAGAACATGCTCTTAACATTAATTTCCATCGAACGATCCCATATTTCTTCATTGCAATCCAGAACAGAACCATGAGCCACCCAACCTGCTACATTGAACAAAACGTCCACACGACCAATTTCTCGTGAAAGCTCTTCTATTTCCGATACCTTGGTAACGTCTAACTTTTTGACTGTTATACCTTTTGTGCCCGATAACTCTTTTAATTTGTCAAAATTGATGTCAGTTGCAATTACCTCTGCGCCTTCCTCGGCAAAAGCCAACGCTGATGCCCGTCCTATTCCTTGGGCAGCCGCTGTGACCAATATTTTTTTGTTTTGAAGCCTCATATCTTTTTGTATTTTATGATATTTCTCGAAATTTAAAAATACGAACGAATGCACTTCACTGTTCGACTGACCGACAAGCGCGTTCGATGTGGAATGAACGCTGAATGCCGCAGCAGGCTATGTCACGTGTGCAAACGCAAACAAATATAATAGAGAAGTTGCAGCTCAGTTCTACAGGGGTGGTAGCACAAAAGTCATATTGGGGGTGTCGTCCGAGGTCTATATCCAAGTCTCAATGGCCACTTGATAATGATATACTGTATTTGAAGTGTTCTTTGTGTAAATGGTAATACAAGATATGATCACCCCATCCAACTGCTCAAGCTCAACAATAATATCATGATATTGAACTTAAGATAGAAATGTGTTTATGACCTAGCCACCTAAAATCGAAATCTCACGTCGTCTGTGATGTCATAAAAGTGACTTGGATCTTTGATTACGTCAGAACACAGGTTGGCAATTTAAATGAGAGCTGCTGTTTCCGTAGTGCGAAAATGGGGTGCTGTGGAAGCAAAAACGCTCCAGTCGTCATAAGGAATGATCAGGGAAGCACAACTCCAGTCAGAAGTAGAAAATGCAGGGATGTTTTCTTTCTCTTGTTCTTTATAGCGGCATTAGGCGGGGTAGGTTTTGTTGCTTACCATTCGACCCGTAATGGCGACCCGATGCGTTACATCAACGGCGTGGATTCATGGGGCAACGTATGTGGCCGTAAGAAGAATCCCCCTATCATAGAAGACGGAAACACAAACTCCTCAGTCCAAAATTCGGGTAAAGATCGATCAAACCATTTCTACGAGTTGAATTTGTTTCTTTCGGACATATCACTGCTGCTGAATCCGGAAAATATTCTATCCGAAGGCAACACTCCAATTGTGTTATGTGTCAGTGAATGCCCCAACGACACCGTGACGGACTGCCCCGACTTATTGGCCGATAATGGCTATAATGTGAAAAGAGTAGTGATTAATAGAAGAGCATGCCAAATGCCAGGCAAAAAAGTTTTTGCTCACAAAGCTATTCTCAACAGATGCGTTCCGAAGCAGTTGGCAGCATTAGGTCAAGGAGTGGCACAAGCATCGATAGCAACCGCAGATGTGTTGGCGACAACTGTTATTGCGAATAAAACTGGTAATGAGCCCAAGTCACTAAAAAACACTCCATTGCAACATGTACACGATATGATCCTCTCTGTTACTGACAATTGGGAATCAATAACCTATCTTTTGTTGATTGCTGTAGGGATATCATTACTGACGATCATTATGCTCCAGGTAAAATTAGCTTAGTAAAAACGAGGAAAATATGAACCATATTTCACAATAGTACGAATAGGTCATAAACACAAGTGAATTTTTTTTTTTTTATAATATACTATGAAGCAATTGCATTTTATTAGAAGCGATTATTCACTGCCCACTGGACCAAATATAGCCGCGAAAATATCATCCAAATCAATCAATATTTCGATGTGACATGGAAATATAGGCAAAACGTTGTGCCTGTTTTGCTTGTAACAAGAGTCGACAAGGCTTTTGTAATATTAGTATGATAGTGAGCATATTCGCAATATCCTAGCAAGAAACGCATGCTATTTCCAAATCATTTTATGTTTCACATTCTATACAACGACATTCAACATGAATTTTTGTTTTCTGCAGTTGTTCACAAGAGTTTTGGTCATCACCATTATGGTCGTTTCCACACTCGGCACAGGAGCGGTTGCCGGTTATCTTTGGTATCATTATCTCGTAACGATCAAAGTTATACCAGCAGGGACCGCTTTCACAGCAATTGTCAATTTGACCTCGTCAACGGAAGGTATGTGTCCTGCTTTGTGTTGTACTAAAATTAGCTTCGATGTATTTGTCTTCTATAGGTATTCCATTTAATTTTATGCAGTCAAACTTATATAGACTTGTACTCTTGAATAATGCCATCACCGTATGACTTTTATTTATTGTCAAAATTTCTTGACGTATGTAATCATTGTTTTTGCTTTCATAGACATATTGGGAATACAAACAAATGTGAGCACAGATCTTCTTACGACTACGTCAAATTTAACAGCAAGTTTAAGTTTGAACAGTCTTCATGAAAGTGAATATCTTCTACCAATCACAATTGCTGTCACAGTGTTCACATTGATTACATGGAGTAAGTTGTACTTAATGAACGGCAATTGCCTATAACTAATGTAAAGAAATTCGTTTTAAAGGGTGATTGTGTGGGCCAACTTGCTTATTTAGTCTACCAAGTGTCAGAAATGCTTCTATACACTAATTTACCTATATGAATCTAAATATTGTGCATTTTCAATACTTTGTCCTAAAATCTCGTGTGATAAAAAGATACTTTTCGTTTTTATGACGTGATACTGCATGATTGGCAAACATCCAAACAGTTCTGCATACTAATTTGAGCAACAATTTTATATATATACTCGGAAAAACAGTCAATAAGTTTTATATAACCTGTCAGTCATACTTTCACAATTTCGCGTATTCACGCATGAAAACGGCCCCTGGTTTTTCATCATTTAGTTATTGGCCATATGCTCTGCAACCACAATAATATAAGTTGAGTTTTGAGTTGAAGCAAGACCTGTGCCATATGTTATACCTGGAAGTATGTATGGGGCGAGATATAAGGCAATGTAACGGAAATTCGCTTCGTACTGTACTAATTATTGATGATTTTTACACTTATTCATTCACTTTGTATCTTTACGGTCGTAAACTCGTAATTCAAGATTTCTCCAGAATAACCTCGTATGTACGACCAATCGAATTCGTTGGAATATAGCACATTTTTCATTCAATTTATATGTGAATTCATTTGTGTATATCAATTTGTGTTTTCTACTTTTTCATTTGTAGTTCTTCTCATTTGGTCACGAAAAAGCTTAAAATTGGTGATAAGTCTGTTTGATGAAGCAAGTTTGGCACTTTTCAGCATGCCTGGGATCCTTCTACAACCTTTTATAACAGTAATTGCATTGGTTGTTGCTTTCGCTGGATTTTTGGTGATAAGTGCATTTTTACTTTCAGATCAGGTATGATTATGATTTTTGCATCGGCTAATAGTGTATTGGAATTTATATTAGTTAAAGGATTGTTTACGATTTTCCAGGTACCTCATGTGGATGAAGATGGCATTGTTACTTATATGAATGAACCCGGAATGAAATCAGGACAACTGTTGATGATACCAGTTGTGTTCGTCTTTCTGTGGCTTTTTGAATTTATTTTTGCATGCCAGGAGGTAATTTACATTTTAATAGTCAATTTTCCAATACTAATCCAAAATAACTCAACGGGCAACGACTTTTGAAGGAAATTCTGTGTTGGTAAGTTCCGCTTACAAAATGACGTGGAGCTATTTTTTCAACCTGGTCGATTGCTCTATTTCATCATATAACAGGATCTTGAGTTTGGAGAGAAAATGTTTTGAGTCGACGTGAGGTTGTTTTAAAATTGATCGAACATATATATTTTCTGTGTAATTATTTAAAAAAAAATGTAATATTTTATTCGATTTTGTGCATTTGCAGATAATCCTAGCAGGAGCAATATCAACATGGTTCTTTACTCGAGGAATAACAAAAATATCTTGTAAAATATGTCCCACTCTGAAACCTACAAAAGATTTGATATTATACAATCTCGGGTCCGCAGCATTTGGTTCTCTGATCATCGCCATTGTACAATTTTTTCGACTGATCTTGGCTTATATTCAAAAAAAAATGAAAAACGTGTAAGTTGAGCGAAATATATTTTTAAATTGATTGCTGTCAAAAGACGCATTTCTGTGTTGGTTCCATATGTGTTTATTTTTAACTTAAAGTCATTTTTCGTATGTATCTCTGCTGTTGATTAGGAAGTTTTCCATAACTTTCAAAAATACAGAAGTTTATAATAGATCGGTTTGCGATCAATTGCTTTCTAATTTTTTTTCTACCAAAACAGGAAAAAAAAAATATCTGTAACACAAATAATATTTTGTGAATTTATAATTTTCTTTGTTTCTTTACAGTGATAACAAAGCAGCAAAATGCGTTCTTAAATGCATGCAATGTTGTTTGGCCTGCTTCGAGAAAATGCTCAAATACATCAACAGAAATGCATTTATATGCATTGCCATGTACGGAGAAGGATTTTGTGCATCCGCTAAAAAGGCGCTCTCACTTTTGATCAGCAACGCTCAGCACGTGGTAGCCTTGAATTGCCTTAGTGGATTTTGTTTGTTTCTAGGTATATATTAATTTTCGATATCTTTATTTTTTAGGAAAGCCGCTATACGGATATAGGATAGGATTAACATATTTATCCCGGAGGAAAGGAAAGCCGATAATACGGCCTCTCGCCCGCTTGCCATTCCATGTCGGGTATTGGATTAGTCAGTTACTTGTTTTCGGAAGCATGGACTTGATGGTGGAGGAAGCCGTAACCGACCAGCGGTTACGTGAACCATCCTACGGTGGCGAGGAGTCCAGCTATTCTCTCGCACATAACCATCTCCGCATTGGATTCGGACCTGCGAACCCACGCAGAGTAATCAGAGGTGCGGTGGCGAGCGTATTCCTAACGCTTGGCACGATGAACCACACCGCCGCGCCATTCGTTATTACTTTAAATACAAACTAAAATATTGTCGCATCTTACTTAGGATAGCATTTTTTTATTTATCCAGGGGGAGATGAAAGCCGATAAGACTGCGTAATTATATGGGGAACCACGGCTTCTCGTCGGGTTGGGTATGGTATTGGTTAGCCAGTTATTTGTTTTCGGAAGCATGTACTTTACGGGAGAGGAGGCCGTAACCGATCAGCGGTTACGTGAACTACACTACATCGGTCCAGCAGTCCAGCAATCCTTCCGCACATAATCATGGGGTCGGGTATGGTATTGGCTATCCAGTTCCTTGTTTTCGGAAGCATGGACTTTATGGTGGAGGAAGCCGTAACCGACCAGCGGTTACGTGAACCACTCTACATCGGCGAGAAGTCCAGCAATCGTTTCGCACATAATCATCCCCGCACGGGATTCGCACACCGCCGAGCCAAATATAAAGCGAATAAAAGTTTTTATTATTTCTCAATGTAAAATTTCTTATTGCAGGCAAAGTCACTGTAGTTGGTGTCGTAGGAACTCTTGCATCAGCGTGGTTTTCGGAAAAATCAACATCTGATATTTCGTTTTTGTTTCCTGTCATTATTTGCTGCTTGGGTGCGTTTTTCATAGCGTCCTGCTTCATGTCCGTCTTTGGAATGGCAATCGATACAATATTTCTATGTTTCTGCGACGACTGTCAACGTAACGATGGCAACGACAGGCCCTATTACAGCAGCCAGAGCTTACGGAAGTGAGTCGTTTTCTTGAGACAATATTATATAACCGCGTTTTTCCGACAAAAGAATTATTCACATTACTAAAGCTGATTCGCAATTACTCAACCCTTAACCTGTTATATGATATAATTATTGAAACTTTTTAATCTTAGGAAACTCCAAATAAGGCAATGGGCTCTACGGCATTTATTGCCTTAAAATGTTCCACGTAACCATTGGTTTTCCCTTTTTTTACTGGGTGGAAAAAATAAACATGAATATCGCTTAGTTATTTTTGAAGAATAATAACCCGATCGACTAGTTATATGTATCAACCATGGAACGATATCAACAAAATTCCGTGAAATATGAATTTTCAAACGACTTCGAACAGCTCCGTGATGATGCAGTTATCGGCAGTGCAAGCATGTTAAATTGTCTCGAACCAGAATAATAGGACTAGTATAAAAAAAATCTTTTTAGCAAAATACGCTACGTCAATAATCCGTCTTTTGGGATATAGAACTTCGTTTTGGTAAACATATTGGGGGAAAATATGCATCGAAATTTGCGCATCGTTTACATATGGAATCACCAATGCCTTTTCTTGGGCGTCAACTATTCTTTTCCTATTTATACTTGATTCATATTCCGAGTTTCTAAAAGAAAATCTTTTTCATCAAAGAACCTAGATTTGAATGTGTTGATACAAGATTGTGTCTGTATATTTTTACCCAAACTTCATGATTGGAAGCTAAATGGTTCATTTTGCAGGTTCATGGAGTCAGCTAGCAGTAAGAAACAAAACAAACAGCCCAAAAGTTCAGCTGGGCCATCTTCTAAGAATCTACGTGTTCGCACGCGAGTGATCAAAAGCAAACCTGCGAGTAGAAAAGCTGCTGCCTCCTTTACTCGTATAAATATTCCTGATAAAGAGAAAAATCTTCGAAAATCCTATACATCGAGGGACAACAAAGTTTATCCACTACCCGGATCTGCTGCAGAGTGGCATTAATAATTTCATTGTTTTGTGTTTTGTTTGCTTTCCACTTATTTGAATACATTCTATTACTTGACGTTAATTTGACATTGCTGTGTTAAATTTGCACTTTCCTGTGATGATAGTCATTTGAAATGGGTATCTCGTTTTGGCATTGCCATAATTGGTAATCCGTAAACATTAGTTATATCGCCAAATATTGTAAAAGTGCGATTGGTTTCGTTGCAGAAAGCCTGCGGCGGTCTTGTGGATAACACATTCGTTCGTTTGACTGATGTGATCGTGATAGCCGACGCGATCGCTAGCTAATGAATACGTTTGAGTCGTTCCAAATATAAATATGCATATTGTTCAGTATGTTCAATAGAATATGGCTTGAAATATTATTGGCTTCGTCTAAGGTTGGATATCCCAGCAATCGGGCGAGTTCCATTCGATGAGCGATTTATATACCTCTATAAAGCACTGAAGGTAAGAACGTGGGTGTAATATGTGGTCTAGACAGGAGTATCCAAAAGTATTATATGTTGCCGCAGTAGCAGGTATTAATAATATAATAACTTTCAACCTATTTTTGCCACCTTGTTTGTACTGCTGTATGCCGAAACAGCGATTTTGTTGCGTAGTCACGTAGCGGATATTTTCAAGCAATTACCGTACTGTATTACATCTGACATGCCATGAATCTGTGAATTGAGAGACAGGAAAGTTTGATCAGTCTATAACAATATCATTGCAACGAAATACCACATTTGCATCATTACTTATCGATTTTAATCGGTAAGTATGTTGATAGGTATTTGTCTGTTTGTTTGTCTGTTAGATGCACGCGATATCTCACGGAAGCGAGATTGAATCTGCTCCAGATTTTGCATGTGCATTCATCATATGTCGTACCAGAAGCCTATTGATTTTGGATGAATTATGTAGTATAATTAGCGAGTTATTAATTAATTAGTGATGGTGTCACTATGGAGTAAGAGCGCTGTTTTGGGGATCCCCTAACTTTCGATCGATAAGTCTTCGGTCTCTGACTGATATTCTCGTTAGTTTGTTAGTGGGTAAACTGGTGCATGTATATTTACATGTATTATACCTTTATGAAGGTTTTGCCAGTTTCCCCGATTTTCCCAATCTTCTGTGTGTTCATTGTTTGTGTATGACTTTTCTGTGGGAAAATCAAAATATACTTTATATTATTATAGATAATTCACAAGGTGCAAGTCTGCAGGTGAATGAAGCTTCTCTTTCACTTCTGATTTGTAAAAATAAATTCAAACCTAATTCCTAATTATTATTTATTACATTGATCATTACTAGATAGGGAGACCAGTAGGTCAGTTTGTAGTTATTGAAACTGTTAAATGGAAGATGATGATTCTGCGATACTTCAGTCATCAACAATTGAAGATTCTGGCATCGTGACAAATTCTAGTACCATCTCTGACGTGTTATTGGCAACTGAAAATTTGCTAGAAAATGATGACGATTTGGATGCTTTGAGCAGTTTGAGTGAGGATGGTGTTTCAACTGGTAGCACTGATAACATCTCAGATGATTATGAAAGTGATTCTCATATATTTGATGAAGAAGATGTGCTATTTTCTACATCAGCATTGCATGAATCTTCTATTTTATCGAACAATCGCACAAAGAACAGTAATAATTGCAACAATGCGATGTCCAATGATCTGCAGAATCAACCAATTACAGAGAAGAAAAAGCTCAGTATAGATGATGCGCTTGTGGATTGTAAGTGAATATAATTTTTGTAAAAATCTGGTTGTCACTCAACATGGAGTGACTCAGTCATCTGAATAGAATAACTCAAGACTGTCATTTACGCCAGTGAGATTTAACACATCGAATGAATCAAATGTGACTAGAGGTTAGGGATTTTCACCCAACACTGCTTAGTACAATTGAAGATGACCTGGTTTCGAACATTGAATCCGGTGTATATATTCGTCGAAAAATTCAATTTTTTATTATCAAGTAATTTGCTAAGCTTCTTTTACATTGCAAGTTATCATGTTTGAGCATAATAATTCTTGGTGTTTAATGGAAGAAAAAATATGCAAGTAATTTTGTAATGACAATAATTGTTTCACTTTATTTAATTGCAGTGCATATTCATGATGTTAAAGCAAGTTCGGAAAAAACTGACCTTCTGAAGTCATTGGGAAATATGTTTTCTCGAGGTAAAATGTATAGTTGCTTTTTTCCCATGAGACAAATGCTCTATTCATTACTGATGTATATACATATGATATCTAGCATACACACTGTTTCATCAGCAAAATTTGAAGATGGGTGGGCCTTGTTTCTGATAGAGGCCACCCTTTATTTTATCTACTATTGATACTCTCCTCAGTCATCTTGAGTATTTTTCAAAACATGTACTTCTTTTGTTAGGTAAAACCTCTAATAAAGAAACTAACAACCCTTTTCCCGGAACAAAAATAACATACAAAGATGGTGAAAATACGGAGCATTGGGAATTTGCAAATAAATCGAACCCACAAAATAACCAAGAAAATCAAGCAAGAGTAACATCTGAGAGTATCGGTCCAAAAAAAGTCTTGAAGTTACAACTATCTGGAATATCCAGTGACAAAGCGTATGATAAATTTCATGTATATATAACTTTGAAAATGCAATTACTCACCATGAAATCCATTTCCTTATTGCTCCATATTTGCAGAGAGGTTATATCAGACGAAACTGAAGAAAGTGATGGTCAAGTGCCTGCCAGCAAAACTGTGAACACTGTAACTCACAACTCAAAAGGTCTGAAGATTGCTTGTAATTTGTATTTAACAATTGATATCAGCAGTGGTTTGCCAGTCATGTTTATTATAACAAATTACTTGGATAACATTTCTATTATCTATTAAGGTAACATATCAAAAGCAAGCCCTATGCCCAACATTTCAAAATTCATGCAAAAGCTGCTATTTGAACTGAGGGATCCAGATGAATTACAATGCTCAAAATGGAAAAGGATATTTGTAGACTGTAACAACGTTGTGGTTTCGTGTCAACCACCCCTTGATGGAGAATTAGGTTACGATGCTGTGGTAAGCTTTCTTCTTTGAATAAATTTTAATTCAACACGAGCATGATTAAACCATCTTTTGCTAAATAATTTGTTTTGTAATGGGGCTAAATATTTTGCAGGGTAATGGAAACAAGCAGCAGACATAAATTTTATTTTACTTGTTTCAGGTTATTCCAGGGAATAGTTTTGGATTTCTCGATGGTGAACCAGAAATTGAGTACACAAATACTTTTGGCTGGAATTTGTAAGTTTTTAGTCTGATTTTAAACCAAGACTATCAATATATCAAAACTACATTAACCAATAAATCTGCTGTGGTATTTTGGGCTTTTATTTGTTTCTCAATACATGCTGTAACCAGTGGTGGGATTCGAATTTTTTGTCAGCCGGTTCTGTTACACAAAGTTTTTAGTGATGCTAACCGGTTCGCTGATCTCGTAAATTTCTGTGAGACGATTCTATAGAACCGATTCTATGTAACCCTATGCTTTGATTGAGATTGTGAAAAACTTGATTTTACTGAAATCGAATGGCAAATTTCTTTTTACTTTCAAATTCTCTGGTTATGTACAAAGCCTAGCTAACCCTAATTGCCATATCAATTCAGGCAAGACGAATTCCAGAGTTTAATTAAAGAAGAGCATGATGGAGAATTAGTTGTGGTAAGTCTCAAATCCTTAGATGAAATTGCAAGATAGTAACTTCCCTAATATCAACCCTTAAAATGTTTGTTTTCAAATATTGTTCTTCACACCATATTTTTTTTAATTGTAATTGTAGCAAGAAGCATTTGTGAGAGTCGGTATATATTTTTTTTTTATGTTTTTAAAAGGAAAGCTTCTCAAAAATTGTGGAATCATTGATATACTGATAAATTTATCTTGGCGGTGTGGCTCATCGTGCTAAGTGTTAGACCGCACTTCTGAGTGGGTTCGAAGTCCATGTAGGGATGGTTATGTGCGAGAGTATTGCTGGACTCCCCGCCGCCGGTTTCCTCCGCCACCAAGTCCATGCTTCCGAGAACCAATACCTAACTAATCCCATACCGACATGGAATGGTAACCTGGCGAGAGGCTGTGGTCCGCCATATAAGCCGTACGGCTTTCCTCTTTCCCGGGATAAATATGTAAATCCTATCTTTATATTTCTTTTTTGCTTTACAGGGAAAAGGTCTCATAAGGCCACTTGATCCTTGTACGGGAGTGAAATATGCAATTTATGTGCCTGTGATGAGGGTTCCGCTTGATGTCTCGGAATCTGCAAATGCGTACTTGGCTTTCAGAGCTGCGATAAAGACAGGTGTGTTCAGCTTCTAGTATATCTCATCCCATAATGAAATATTCATGAAAAAGTGGTCCAACAACATAAGGTGACACAACATTAAATTACTATTACATGACTGTGCGTTTCTAACTAGCCTTTAAAAAATATATCTATTCACACTGATATATATTTGTTCTAGGCAGAAACATATATACTAATTGGAATTTTATGATGCCTATCTACGAAGTTACCTATACGAAGTTCATGTCGCCGGTTTCCCATATGCTCTTATATATTTGAATTTTCATTACAGTAAAACATCACAATGAAACATGTATGAAAGAAGATTGTATTATATCTATCCTGTGCCCAGCATTATGTAACGGATTTGGTGGAATGCCTCCTGCCAGAATAGCTTTACAAATGAGGACTGCTTATGATACATTTGCTGGTGGTGAAAAGGGTAACTTTTTGTATTCAGACGACCTTGGTGCTATGGCAACAAACCATGTAAACATGACAACAAAAATTGGTAAATGGTATTGAAGTGAGATTATTAGTTTTTATTTATTTTATCAGGAAATAGAAGCTTTTATTTTGTATTTCATATTTTGCGATGCTTTAGATAGTAATCTTTCTGCCAAATTTTTATTTCCTATACTTGCTTGAAGCAAAATCACAAGATCTTCCGATAAGGCCAGCATAAAGTAAGCAATATGAGATTATAACACATTATTTATCTTATCCAACTGTAGCTTTCTGTATTTATAATCATATAACACACTGCCCCACACAATTTCTATCTACATAGTTTATATATATTCTTTTTGTTCATTTTCATATGCATGCATAAATACATCATGTTTTCATTTTTACTTGGAATCAAATCGTAGCTGAAGCCCTGTATGTTTTTAATAAGATACGATCTGTTCATTCTAGTTGACCAAGCCGGATTATTGCTGCAACCTCTTGCCTTTTATTTCTTGTTGCTGATTTACTGCCCATTCCTGTCTGCTGCTATTAAGTGTTAGTAGCTTTTGAAGCACTTCCAAGATTTTACACAAATGGGGGTTCATCTTATTGCACTTTTTTTTCAAATATTGCAAATTAATAAACTACGGTATTAAATTCTGCTTTTTTGGTGAAAGTCTGGAAAATATTTGGTTGCCTTGAGAATCTTGAGTGAAGCGAACAGATAAGTCGTATAGGTGTGGAGACTGTGGCTGATAATCATTGAAATCTGAGACGCTTTTTGGTTTGTCGGACTTCGGCGAGTTCAAGGGGATTTGAGTTGAGGTTTGCAATAGGCTGAAATATGCCTGCTGTGAAACAGTGTGATCATTTAAAATCGTAATGTTAGGCCTCACTACATTGGGTGTACACTCTGAAGAATCGTGGAAGGAATTATTCATAATCATTTGTGAATTTCCAGAGATTTGCGTGGAAGTTTGTAACGGTTTGAATGACATCCAATCTGGCGTATCGTCCAGAATATCGATTTTTTCATATTGTGTGGAATTTTCAGGGAGATTTATTTGGCCAGAGCTTTCATTGCAAGTACTATCGAATGACAGTTTGCTAGAATTCTTGGACGAATTTGATGATTGGGACGGTTTGCTAGGAAAATCTAAGCACTGGGAATGTTCAACTTGCACATTCACTTCCCTAATCGGTTTCGTGTTAGAGTGTGTTTGCTTTCCTGATATCACTGCATTCAAGCTATATTGTGTAGGATGTTCAGGGAGATTTAGTTGGCCAGAGCTTTCATTGACTTCATTATCGAACGACAGTTTGTTAGAGTTCTTGGGCGAATTTGATAATTGGGATGGTTTGCTGGGAAAATCTAAACACTGGGAATGTTCAACTTGCACATTCACTTCTTTCATTGGTCTGGTGTTAAAATGTGTCTGTGACGTCACTGCATTCAAGATATTTATGTCAGTGACAACTGCATTCTCCTTATCCTCACTCTCTGAATATAAATCTTTATGTGATGTGAGTTTACCCTGACGACTCTTTGCAAAAGATAATATTGATTGCTGATTAATTTTTTTTCTATTGTATTTCTGTTTAAATACATTTCTTGTAATCTTCACATCAAGCTTCCTTGGGTTCTGCGAACAGAAAAAAAATTTTAAATCTTATTTTTCACAAGCATTTCGCTTTGTACAAGCAGCCAAAAGTATGAGGGGTGCAACTGTCATCATTTCCCAACCAATTTAATATACCCTCTGTGACGTGATGGGCACCCGATTTGGTGATGCCAACTCAGTGAGAGATGCAACCACAAAGTTTCCAATACTGTATCTTAAAAATTGTATTCTCCATTCTCAATTACATGGCTTGCAACCCTCACCCCAAAACTCTTCACAACAGCTAATTCATATTTTCAACGTATTTTCAACGTTGTTATTATCTTGCACATTATTTCAATTGGAACAGAGGAATTTTAAATAACATAATAGTATAGATGAGAATTGAGATATATATTGACAACAATTACCTTTATTCTTTGTTTTGATTTTGAGAGCCAGACTCCCGGTTTAACAGCAACATGTTGCGAAGAACATGAGTTCGTTGATTTATACATGGCGTTTAATAAAAGCATAAAATCTGGGAAAAATAAAAACACAAAAAGAAGCATCAATTTATATACAGTCTCAACTAACTCAAAAAGCATTTTCAAAATGTGCAAGAGTCAAGCATAAATAACTGCTAATAGCATTGCAAAGACCATAATAGCGATGATATATCTAGACAAAACAGAAGACTATTTCACTTCACCATAATAAAATATAGCTCATTTTATTGTTCTCATTGTATACTTTGTGTCAGTGAGAGATTCTGCATTTGCCTAATGCCTATACTTGGAAAAGAATTTATGGCGTATTGGCATGTTCCTCCGCATACATTTCTTAATGCCAATTATTCTTAATATTGAAGCAACATTTGTTTGTCAGAACCATATAAAATTGTCATTGCTTTGAAACAAATATGAACTATATATTGGCAATTTCAGTGAGGTGGAAATTAGAAATACGAGCATCAATCTATATCTGACATAACAATAAAGTCAAGATTTAGTTCTGCATTTGAAGATAATAACAGTGTGCTGATCTTATGATCAAATACACACAGCTCTACATTTGTACGACAGGTTGTAGGTTGATCTATTTTCACTTAAGTAAAGATAATTGAAATAAACAATTAGAAGATATTGCAAATCACAAGCATGATTGCCATGCCGGAATGTCAAATAAAGCATTTTATATAGCTAGATGTCCATTTTCAAATTAAAAAATGTTGTTTGTAAGATTAGGAACTCATTTTTTTCTAAGAAATCATGCGTATTGGTTAGGAAGAATACAATGGTGAAGTAATTTGTATACGAATACACAACAGCCAGTTAGAAAATTGTTCAAATTCAGCTATAATATGAAAATGGGATTTGAAACCTTCTCGATTTTTTCAAGCAGTTTACACCCTAACTCTTTGTGGAAAGTTCCGTTCGTCTGTAATAACTTCTATCTCTAATTCTTGTTTGACTTCAGATTTATATATATCGGCACGAAATGCGTCTATCATTTTATCAGAAGGAATAAAGTCATCACAGCAAATGTTGTTTCTTTTCATATATGCTCGGACTCTTAAAATATTTTCTAGCAGCTGTTGGCCCATTCGATTCCGCGGCTTACTCTTTATCATGTTCATTTGCAGAAAAACTTTTTCGACTGAGGCATTAGTGAGTGGCAAAGTGAGAAGTGCAACCATAAAGGTCCCAAGATCTTGAAAATCATGTTCTCCATCCTCATTCACATGACTCGCAACTTCACCCCAAAATTCTTCACAGCACGAGTCCAATGCCTTCTGCCAATTTATAGTCTCAAGCCTTCGCCATTGATTGTTAAGCTGGATTAAATCTCCATTAAATAGGGCAAGGAAAGGTAAACTTGATAGTCTTGGTTTCTTAGACCCGAGCACAACCGAAGGTACTAGTGAAGACATGCTGTTCAAGATTTGAATATTGTGAGGCAGTATATCTTTAAGCTGAGAAGCAAGTGCAAAAACAAATTCATAGCAATTTTGTTTAGCATTTTCAATTTGAGATGGATGGATCATGATCGACTCTGTCAGTACCATGGAGAATTTGGCACCGAAATCAACTGATGCGATACCATGCTGATTCTCTCCATCACCAATGTCTATGTCCAATAATGAAGTTTGAGAAGCAAAGACATCGGGTTTAACAATGATATGAAGAAGCCTTTTGTACAAGCTTAAGTATTCTTTTCCTAACCGATACGCGCCTCCAGATTCCAGCTCTGTTTGTTTGTAGACTCTAGAAAATTCATTAACGATTGGTTGCAAAAATGACAAATATAGCTTGTTTACAGGATCATCAAACATATGAAATAGAATTTCCGCAGTGTAACTATTTTCTTGGCTTTGAGCTAGCTGAAAATACAACTTTAGCTCATCGTAGTTGTCAAGAATCTTGTTGACACAAGGAGCGACAGAGAGCCACTCTGTGTCAGGCAGCTGTAAAATCTTTAGTACTGGATCAGCAACACTAATGTTTTCATATATATTTTTGTATTTCTGTTGTCTCACTGAGTTATGCAAAAACCATGTATATGTTTCAGCAATCATAAAATTTAGATTTCGTGGGAGAAGTCTAAATGCCTTTGATAAGCAGATTTGCAAAGAATGGCACATGCATTTTACATGAACAATATTAGGATTATATTCCAGAATTTTAGCAATTATTGCATTTTTTTCACATATTTCTTCATTGCAGTCAGTTGCAATACCACAACAATTTCCAATATCCAATCTATTTTGTTTCAAAAAATTGAGTACCATAAAATCTGATTGACCACCATCGAGTGGAAGAAGACCCAAAAATGAGGTGACTATCTTGTGCGCTCTCATACTATAATATCGAATCACCACACGCAATTGCTTCTCATAAGAAGGCTCCAGGCTTTCATCAATGACTAAAGAATATTGAGAGTTACGAACATCATCAAGAAACTCGTTGTGCATTTCAGGCCCAAGCACTTTCCGAATCAACATGGAACATTTTGTACGATGAAGAGAAAAACGTTTTTGGGTCATCTCTTTGATAAGCGCCGAAAGATGATCCACAGTCAATATTGAAGAATGGCATGCTATGTGAGCTGCCATTTTTAAGGAAGCTGCTTTATTTCCCAACGGAGGAGGTGGGGGCGGTTTGACTTCAATTTTCATAAGCTCTGCAAAAGCAGATGGATCCATATTTTTCATGTGCTTTTTTGTTCTCCCATGATTTCTGATATCTCTCAAACGAGCTTTAAGTATTGTTAAGCATACTTTACAGCGACCTTTCTCATCATCACCAGGAAAGCTCTCAAGCCAATCTTGAAATTCAGGATCCTGCTCCCATTCTTTCTGATATTTCAGATAGGATTTTGGCCATTTACCCATTTTCAGTAAATTGCAAATTATCCAATTTTACGAAAATCTACCCACCTACTTTATGAGAGATAATGAGATATTCAATTACATATTAATTAATATTGATAAATTATTATTTTACTAAGGTTTTAGGATTCCTTTCAATATGTCTCATAGATCAATTTATAACTAGAGAATCAGAATTGCTGAACCCTGAAACTCCTACAGTCTTGAGAACTAAGAGACAAACGGTCTAAAAAATGGAAGATTGGTTCATCTAAAACAAAATATTTTGGTCGTTCGACGTGAAGCACTTTAACTATTAAAGTGGAATGATAGATCAGGAAATCTAAAATATTAATTTTGCTGTCACAAATGTATAAACTCAATGACCAAATTAGTTTTGCACAAACAATTTTTATCCATTCACCACATTCTGACAATTGTAAAATATAGCAGTATACGTGGTACTGCAACCAACAAGACTAATTACAGAAGTGCAGAACAGGATTCATTCTAACACACAAATCCCGCTTGAAGACATATAAGAACATTTTAATATACTGTCAGACTGTAATTGCAGAATTGTATATGCTTACAGCGCCACCCTAACAACTGATAACTACACAACATACCGGTAGCTCAGTACAGAGAGAGATTTATTGCCACAAAAGCTAGCTACTGACCTTCAGCTATATAGACAGGGACATGAATGGTATTCCTAGTAAGGCCAGAAAACTGAGAGAAATCAAGAATAATTCACATAAACTAAAATCCGCATTGCGGCAATGGAAAAGGGGAACTTCTCCAGAAACAAAACAAATTTGAAATATATATTTTGTTCAAGTTGCCAGATGGTAACTAAAATTTGGTTACGTTCAAAAATTTGAAATGAATTACGTTAAGCGGAATTTGTGAATAGACAAAAGAAAAGTAACAGATGTCTATTTCACTAAATACTTGTATAAAATAACTCATTGACGATGAGACAACTTCTTCTTGGTCACATTTTCAACACAAAAAGAGATTATGTTGTTCAACGGCTTGGATCTGACGTCCATTTTTATCTGGCAACCTCATTGCATGCGCGCGAAACACGTGACGCTTTGGTTACGACACGGAGCACGGCGTGTTTAGTGACGCATATAAAAGGAAATGGTTTTGCATTGTATGATTGGGCACAAAAGCATGCTCTTACATGATTCCTTGATACCAAAATATTTTACCCACCATTGAACGCCTGGTGTACACCGCAATGGAAATTACAATTATTTAATTAGTTTTGTCCTATTCTTTTCCGCGAACCACAGTGAATGTCTTGGAAATGATGATAAACTGTTTAGATTTAGAAGAATTAAGACACAACAATAAAATCTATTACAAATAGTAAAGATCGATTTTATATTTGAAATCGCACATTAATATACCGTATGGCATTTTTGTATCATTTACGGACGGCTTTGCTGGTTCTGGTCATAAACGACAGAACCGTTCCCGATTTCTTCTATAAGTTTAACCCAAGATTTATTTTCTTTTGTCTACACTCTTTGCTTTTGAATTCACCAATTCTTCTTCTGCGTGGAATCTATGCACATGCTATATATTAAACATATTAATATTTGCCGAAAAAATGAACCGTTGACAAATTTTATAGACCCGATAGATATAATTGTATATTCTTTTCATCCTAACAAAGTCTGCATTTCCCACCCAACAATCACATGTGTCGCAAGATTGTAGAAGGGATAGCTATTGATAATGGCTAGGCTTCTTCTCAGTTGTTGTAAATTCCACTGCCCATGTAATAACGGAGCTCAACGTTTGCTGAACAGTAACACAGTTATCCAAAGCGGCTACAGATGCTTCATATTGAGCGAATATGAAAAAAGAAACTCTTGTATACTGCTAGAAAATTCCCTTTCACACCACCCCATTTTCAACAAGAAAATATATTCTGTGTAGGTTTTTTTAGAATTTATTTCAATGCTTTCTTCTTTTTAAAATTTGATCCTTTATCTTGTAGTTCGGAGAAAAACTTTTGTGAAGTTAATTTTCCATTGCTTTTTGTGGTCTGAAAAAGGAAAAAAAAAATGTTATGACCTGTGATACTTAGTATTTCGAACTTTTTTCACAAGTTAGCTGACAGGCAGATTCCATGCTGGGATTCCAATGTAATTTGAGAGTATTGTGGTGAGTATCATAATAGCAAGTTGATGGTTGTTAATTTTAAAACATGAAATATACCTTTATAATTGTGGTGTTACTTCCAGGAGCTTTTGCAGCTTTTTTCAGTTGATCAACCGCTTCCAAAGTCTTCACCTTATCACTGGTTGGATCCAATTTTTTCAACTTCTCCAATCGTGCATTAGCACGTACCTGAAAGATTTATTTGCAATATATTATATTTATAGGCGACTCTACTGCTTAGATAAGTTCACTAGGCAAAGTAGTGGGCATTCACTTGTGAACTTTTATTCATTTTCAAGTCAATTCTGAATTGTAAAGGATTTTTCTAGAATAAAACCTGTTAATAAATGTTAAAACTGATATTTGATAATCAAGATAATATTCATTGTCCAAAATTATTTACTGCTTTGGAGGTTGAAAAATTAAATACAGTGGGATAAATAAATTTCTCTAATCTTGAAAAACTGTACTTTGTTGCCATGACCTTTTATTACAGTCTTGAGTTTTCTTATTCTACTACCCAATCTATTTGGGTGATTAGCGAGCATATTTGCCTGTAACTATAATTTCGAATTTCATGCAAACCAAAAATTTATTCATGGCACCGTAATACATTTTACATGATGTGACATATGATGCCATTGCCATAATATAGGTATTCTTCATGACAGTCCCAAACATGATAGGTTATAATGTGGCATCATACCAATAACTAGGCTTACCATATATCTGAAGCAAAAAACGTGCCAACCTTCGTTCGATTCCAGAGGCTTAGTAATAATTTAAACATTTTCCATACCATTGTGGGTAGATTACGGGCATTAAAATTAGCTGTTCACCCTATTAAAATATCCTCTATCGATCTTTGCTTCAAATAATGGAAAACGTTGAACTTGTTAGAAAACTTGCACTTTGTTTTCAGCATTTTGATGATTTAACGACAATACAGTTGGTTGTTGAATTAATGCCTGTTTCATACTTCATATCACAATTATGTTTATGACATAACAATTTTTCTCTCTATCTGAACTAGTGAAGTGAGACGCAAATCAGTGGTGAATCGGCTGCCTCCGTTAAAAACAATTTTGTGACAGTATTAAATGGAAAAGTTATTTATGACTGCCATACTGAAAACCGGAACATTTAGGAAAAACTTGCTGAAACCAGGACTGTCCCGGCTAAACCGGGACGTATAGTAAGCCTACCAATAACTCTGTTCATAGCGAAAGTCTTATAAATGTATTTTAGAATTCAGACAGAAAGCACAATACCTGCGAGCAATTTATTCCAAAATGAATATTTATTCAATTGGCACAAAAAGGAGTTTTGGCGTTGAGTATAAGTGGGGATAAATCAATGTACATTTTGAGGATCGAACCATATATGCGCGAAAGAACAGAAAATGGCTCCAGTTTGTGTAAGAGTGGCTAAGAATGGTGACAAAAATGGCTACTTATCGGTCAGGTTCAGTATACTGAAGATGATTGAATACTGTTAGCAAAAAAGAACAGCACTACAGTACTCAGAACATACCTTCATTCTTATTTTCTTTTTTCTCCTTTCACGCTTTTTGTCTGTTGATGATTTTTCCAATGTAGATTTTTCTTCTCCAGACTTGGATTTTGAAAATATTTCTTCTGGAGCTAGAATATTGGATTCTGCTTGTGTTACAGGCTGGACTTCTTCTTTTGCAATCGATGGCAGATTTGTAATTAACTTAATCTAGAAAAGAATGGTTTTTATAATTTGTTGACCATCATTACATTGGAATATTTCATGAACAGCTGTGATGAACATGATTAAGATTGTTAGTCAGGAAAATGAAAGAAATCCAGACTAGGCCCGCAAAAAGGACTGGTACTCCTGTAGTATGTGCAAGAAGATGGTAGACACCGGTACGTATTATTTGTATCAGGTTAGGGTTAGGCCCTAATTTCAGGTACAAATACTACGGGAGTCACTTGGCTAGTCCCCGAACTCGTAATAGAACTAAAATAAGGATTTGGAATAAAATTATGGCCTAACCCTAACCTGGTACACATGCTATGTTCAGGTGCCAGCCATCTTGTTGCACATGCTCCGAGAGCCCCCAAGGACTGATATATGATCCATTCTAAGTTTCTAACAGTCAAAGTTAGCAAATATGTCTTGAATTAACGTAATTACCACATAGATAATAATAGAAAAACACCTCATTTACATTCAGAAGAAGACTTAAGACTTTAAAAGACTTAACAGACTTTATAATGAAATGTTTATGTTTCATACACACATACCTCTGGTTCAGGAGGAGGGGCGACAAAGTGGAAATTCGACAAGGCATCAAGTTTTCGGAACAAATCATCCATATCTTTTTTAATTTCATTATGTTCTTCATTTTCTTTTTCATCAACCTCCTTTCCTAATTTCTGTTTCTTTTCCATGTATTCCTTCTCGTAAATTTCACTGAGTGTTAGTTTTGATTGACTTGAATCCAACACAATTCTTTTCTTGTATTCAGCAGGTTCAGCTGTCAATATAAATAGAGGATAGATTTTTTACTATAGTAACTTTCCCACTTCACTATAGTGACACAAATTTGGAATGTAGAACTAATTAGCATTTCGAGCTTTCGAAAATTAAAGTGCCTCACTGCATATAGATGGATGCTTACCGAATGCATCGCTAAGAGCCAAGATGCGTTGGAATTACATACCAAGAACTAGAGCTCGACCGATATCACTTTTTGGCACCGATACCGATAACGATATATCGGCCAACTAGTGACCGATAACCGATATCGACATACCGATATCTACAACCTGAACCCGCAGTAAATACAAATAGAACAAAAAAAAATTCAGTTTCAGTCAATCAAAAGTTTATGTTGAAAAATAAAGCAGTCCTACAAAGTGCTTGCATCATTGATAAAAGTTTCACAGCAATTAATAAGAACACACATTAATGCACAAAACAGAAGGCAAAGTTTGAAAAAACCAAGCACAAGAGAAAAAGGGCAATCAGTAAAAAGCTTATAGAAGTCCATTTTGATCCATACAGTAGTAGGTGGGGACTAGGCTTGCACGTAATTTAGGGAATTACGTAATTCTTTCGAGTTACGGCAAGGAAGTTACAAATTACGTAAAGTCGCCACCCCGTTTGAGTGTTTGGTTTCACGATCAAAACGATATTATTATGAGCGTTATCACCGTAACGCAATTAACACCGACAGACTTTTTTGTCTTCACGATTTGGTATCTTTTTTATTCCGCGCTGATAACGATAAATAGGAATGTGTGATAGTTGATTGTAATTCCGGAAGGTGTATTTATCTCTCCGTGAAACAGAAATTAAACGAATTTTACCGCCGCTATGGAGCAAAGGGAGAGAAGGCTACTTTCTTTTCCCGACTCAATCACTTTTATTAATACAAATTACAGCACATTAAAAAACAAAATAGAATTTATTATCATTAATTTACAACGAGTTACGAGTAAGAATTTACCGCCGGCTAAATAATTATTATGTGATCTAAATTTATCGCAAATGTTATAACATTTAGGCCGCGAAAGGATTTGATATAAAATGAAGCTTGGTAATCGGAATATCGTCAATAATTCAGCATCAATAATTTTTGCAAAATGCTAACTAGGTAGCAAAGTCGGATAATGTAAAAAACAGATCAATAACAGGTCTTCGTTGCGAGGCAAGCGCAGGTATAATCAAACGAAAGAATACGCTCGTCGTTGATTAATAACTTGGAAACCCGAAATTTTTATTCAATACGAAAGTCGATTTTAAAAAAGGCAACTATTGTTTCATAAATATCCGTATACCAGTGTTGGTAATGATAAAATTGATCGCATAAAATTGGGACGGTTAATTTGCGAAAGTGATAAAGGAAAATCAAATCAAAAGATAAAAATCAGAATAAATTTAATTTGAATTCACTCCTTGGTATTTGTCTTTAACATCTGTCGCCGGCGTGTAGTACTGTCGGTGATATGAAAACCAAACTTCGATGTCCCATTTGGAAAAGAAGTGGATTCAATTGGTTGTTATGATAGGTTTAAATGCGTGAAAAAATATCGCAATTACGG
The DNA here is from genome assembly GCF_964204865.1 of Styela clava. Lineage (NCBI taxonomy): Eukaryota > Metazoa > Chordata > Ascidiacea > Stolidobranchia > Styelidae > Styela > Styela clava. The sequence goes on from NC_135252.1 coordinate 8,336,608, forward strand.
GGTCATTACGTAATCGATTTTTTTCCGTAATTACGGAATTGATTTTTGTCGATTACGTGCAAGTCTAGTGGGGACGCAAGATATTCGAAGGCGAGGATTTTGCGCCGCACGAAGAGATAAAAGAGAGAACTCTCTGTTCATTGAGAGGCAAAATGAGAGAAGCGAAAAAAAGAAAAAGCTCGGCCGCAGATATTTCCCGGGGGACTCATTTTTTAGAACGTGGAAAAGCGACTAACGCTGATATATATCGGCAAACACGCAATATCGGCCCGATATATCGGTTGGCCGATATATCGGTAGAGCTCTCAAGAACTATAATATGGATACTTAAAACAATTTTACACCATTTATAATAGGTTCTTGATTATTCAAATTGTTTATATAAATAATAATACATCTAAGCATTTGGATATGCCATTTCATGATCTTGAAATGGTAATTGTATGCTTTGGATAATTTAATTATGGCCATAATACAATACAGATACCTAGGTAAATACAATAGAGAACATCTAAAACAAGTTGGAAACAAATTGAATTTTTTCGAAAGTAGAGTATTTTTTTTTATTAGTAGTTACCATCAGGTTTATATTTTCTCTCAATGTCATCCCAAGCACAATCCATGATTCGTTGTTTGATCAAACTTTCAAGATCTTTAGTGTGTTCTTCTGTTATATCAATAGGAGGTCGAGCAACATGATCGAATTGAACCATTTCTTGCAGTAAACTATTTTCTGGTCTTGATGCAGCTTTGACTTCCCCTGTATCGCAAAATAATAAGATCAATAAATTATGTAACTGAAATGAATATTTCACCAATCTAACTTAAGATGTCATAATCACAGATAATCAAGTAACAGTTGGTAAGAAAAAGTCAGCTAGAGCTCTCTTTACGATACAAGCTTAGAAAAATGCACATAACGCATTCACCTAAAAATAGCTGACCACTAAAATGGAGGCCAGGGTTAGCTAAAACAAACTCCCAGTACTTCACATTCCAAATGGGTTCTTATTAAGGAATACTCGGTGCTAATTTGGTATATGATCTCAGTGATTTTAGTTGAAGTTAGAAACTGAATTCTATGAGAATTTCTTTATGAGACTGACCAAAAAGGCACCATGATTAGTGCTGTGCGTTAAGCAAGTGAGATTTGCATACCAAAGTGGACAGAATATTCTTTATTATAGAATGAATAAAACAGTTTACCAGTCATTTGCCACTCTGCAGGTGCCAATGCTCTTTCCTCTAGTATTCCAATTTTCTGTGATATTTGTTTCTGATGCTTTTCAAAATGAGATTGTTTTTGATCTTGTGCATTGTTTCTATCATCAATTTCAGTCTCAGAAATATTTTCATTTCTATTTTTTATTGAACTAATAGGTTCATCAAAATAATCAGAATATTTCAAGTTTCTTGATGATTTAATCTTGCTTGAATATTCTTCATTCTCATCTTCAGATGAGGAAATGCCATCAGATGGAATATCTTCAAAATAGTCTATGTCGCCCTCTACCGGCTTCTTTTGTTCTAATTCATATTTTCGATCTTCGTCTTCTAAGAATTTTTCCATTTTACGCAGACTGAAAAAATCATCGTCCACTTCAGTCTGCTCCGTTACTACATCATGTTGATTGAAGTCTTCTTCTTCTTCTTCAGTTTCTTCGTCATCTCCTTCACTTTCTTCAAAATGGAATCCTTCCACGTCGCTTTCCGCTAAATATATTCAATTTTGATTGTTAAATTTTCTTGATATCAGTTTGACTTTTAATACAGTTACAAATAAGAATTTGAACAACATTGAGATGAAAACCAAAGGTGAGCCTAGCACTATAACTGTTTGCAGTGGTCTCTGGCAACCTTTATAATCATGATCTCTCAATTTTAAGTTTGGTCTTTGCTTGGGACTTATATTATAGAAAATATACATCGAACCCCTCTCAAACAAATGCATATTTCAATATCTTCCAGCTGTACAAATTAGAATTATGGAGAATATTTTGTGCTGGACAACAGAATATAATAAAATCATACCTCCACTAGTCATGTATAGTAAATAGTATTGTAATCATTGATATTAAAAATATAAATTACCTGATGAATCAGTATTGTATTATATATATATAGGCTACAAAGTAAAAAGTGTAAAACGAATAAAAATAATGAACCAATCACCTTCTGGTTCCGCTTCTCCTTCAACAGGTTCTAATTCTGACAAATCATCATCTTCATCACCCGTTTCATCATCACTTTCATGTTTCTTTAACATGAACTGGGAAATGTCCTGAGAATTAAAATATTCGGCTGCTTTAAGACAAGTTGCAGCTTCCTTCTTATTGAAAAGTTCAATTTCTTGCCAAATCTGCTCATGATCAAAACCTTCAATGATAAGTTTTGGTATTGGACCTGATCGTGATGAAATTGCTGATGATTTATTAGAATCATAAATCGTCTTTGATAATAATTTAAAATTGTCTGACACTTCTGTACATCCTTCCAAAAATGGCAAAGGTGAGGATACGAATTGCTCAAAGTTTGATTTCAATTTTGTGAAAAAGTGTTCATCCATGATTGAGTTTGAACTTCAACTAATGCTGTATTTAATTTCCTAAACTCTACAACTCATCTAATAAAACTGAAAAGTTATGCAAAATATATTAAGTAGAACATATTACAGTATTAGTCTATATGCTATACGGAAATTTCACAGTAACGTGGAATGAAGTATTGGAGCATTATCATTCTAGTGTGAGGCTAAATTTCTGCAATATAGGTCTATGCAAGTATTGCTAATATATTGGCTTACGATCCAGAAGTATTGTTAAAATATTCACGAAAAGCTTTGTGATATCAACATACACTTGTATATCAGTATATACGTAAGTTTATTTCGACTCCATAATCAGCATAACAGGCCATAAAGTGATTGATAAAAACAAATAAATAAAAACTGATTTATGAAATCCGGACTTGTACACCATTTAACTCAACTTTTTTGAATACTAGATTATACCATATATCTATATATTGTAGCTATTGATAACATTAATATGCCTTCTCGAACAGATTCAGATTCAGATTCAGATTCAGATATTTTATTTCTATCATGCAAGAATTAACACAAAATTTAAAGCACGAAAAATTGACAAACGTGTATAATGACAATCGTAAAAAATTAAATATACACATCAGAATTCATACAAGTGAGAGATTCATAGCAATAGATAAGGAGTCGCGAAAGACTGTGACAGTCATCGAGTCAACGACACCTGTGGGCTGGAGATTTAGAGGGAATGACAAAAAAAAATTATACAAATTTAATTAATCATAATTAACAGAGAAACAAAATACCACCAGAGTAATAATACACGCGACAGCGCCCTCGTGGGGTTCAACTGTGCGTTCATGGACCGTAACAAGAAATGAATGAAGCTCGTTGCTAGCAGCGATCAAAAGCTGGTTGTTGTAGCCTACTGAGGCATATTGGATACGAAACGTAAGGACCATTTTATTAGTGGAGTAGGATCACACAAAAAATAACTGGATATGGTAACAGCAAGATTTCAAGTAAATCGGAATTTGTACGGAACAATATCCCATCACAGTACCGGTAACAGGGCGAGGCATCAAGACCGGAAGGGTGCCGTACGTTACGGAGACTAGCCTACCGTATATGAACGTCTATATACTGATATAACCAATACGCCAGGAAAGGAAATCATATTATTTGAAAAGCTGACGGATCATCACCCAAAGTATTTTAAAGGATTTTATCGTACCGGTCCCTACATGCAAACATGCCTAAGGTCATTGTGTGAGATTCAAACGTCGTTTGCCACAGGACAAATCCTCTATTGGCACACAAATACGCCAACACTCTCAGGTTATTTATCTCAGTTGATTCGGTGTATGGTATGTCTTTCATGCGCACGCTTCAAGGGGTCATGACCCTGGAAAGTACCAAAATTAGTTTTCTCGTTTAAGCATATTGTGGTTGAAAGGTTGGTGTTTGGGTTCGCCGAAGTTTGATTATGGGTGAAGAGGAAGATGAACCATCGCCTAAATTAGCTAAGATTGATGTGGAGCTACATCCTTTCCATCGATTGAAAAATCCAGTCGTCCTAAATGAAGTAAAGGAAAAGAAACTTGTATTTCTCCATGGAAAAGTTGGAGAAGACAACAAAGACGCAGGTTAATTTTATTTTCAACATTTACATTTCATGGCTTAATTAACTTTATGGTTTATGTGTAACGCAATAAAAGGCACTCCAAAATACCTTATAACAATCACCTTTTAAACATTTTTCAATTTATTTAAAAGAGCAATTTATCTTCTTATTTTCTAGTTGTAATATTGGAAAAAAGGCCTTTTGACACATCACCAAAGGGCTTGAAATCTCTATTTTCCGAAGAAACAAAGCTCCGCCAAGATTTATTAAATGATATCTACAGTACATATGCAGCAGTACCCACTTCACCGCACACAGAAATTAAGGTAGTCTACTTTAAAAATGCGATTTCATCTTTGCCTGATGACCACTTCAACCTTTTTTTAATGGTGGTGTTGAGAGCAAGGATAGAGCATTCAAATAAAAGTAAACTTTCAAAAGGGAGTTTGAATGAACTTGACAATTTGAATGGTTTGGGATATGAAATGTATTTAACGAGTTATATGTTCGAAATTGAGTGCTTTGAAGTAATGTACTATTAATAATAATTGAAATCATAAAATGATATTTTTTTGTTTTTTGCTTCTGTCAATTATTATTATTCTCATCTGTTAATTTTAGACAACTGTGATATATCCAGCAACCACAAAGCACATAGAAAAATACACAAAGCAAGAAGTTGAAGTAATAGAGGAAACTGGCGATGACTACAAGCAAATCACACTGCCATATTTGAAAGAAGAAAATCGATTCAGTGTGCAAGTATGATTAAAAGCATATGAAAACAAAATTATAGGTTTCATTCAGAATTGACAATACCATAGAGCAGGTGTGTGCAACCTTTAATACAGGAGAGGCACATTCAAATAACTGGGAGAATCCGTGGGCCACACCTTTATATAACATAATCTTTAATTAATGGCAAGCACAACAAATTATTTATGACAGGCATTGTTTGCTTTGCACAAGTATAGTTTTGCATGCAACTTATATGAGAAAAGTATGTTGTACATAAATCGTAAATAGCAGTTGGAAAATAATTTTTCTTTTTATATATCACCTATGTAGAACAATTGCAATAGTCTGATCTTTTTACTTTTATATAAAAAAGTATGTTTTTATATTTCAGAAATAATAATATTACATAATATTCCCATCTATTTATGGTATGTTTTTTTCACAGTGGGTTTTCAACATTCTGGATAAGAAAAGCGAATCCGAAAGGATTGTATTTGAAGATCCTGATCCTGAAATAGGATTCATTCTTCTCCCCGATATGAAATGGGACCTGAAAGACATAGAATCATTATATCTGATGGGTATGCAAAATTTTCCTTGTTTTTGTTTGATCCTCACAATCCTTGAAATTTAATATTTTGTGTAGCCAATTTTAGAGAATAATTTGTATATTCATTGCTTCTGATGGCTGCCATATGCCACAGTGGGATTTTCTAATGGTTATCACATATGGCTTATTTATGCTGGTATTTTAAGGATTAACATCCCAAATAACAGAAGCTTCTTATATGGTGCATCACATATTTTTTCTTCCCAGCTCTTGTTCACAGACATGATTTAAAGTCACTTCGTGATTTGAATAAAGATCATTTACCACTACTGAAGAACATAAAGCAACGTGGAGAGGTGACAATTTTGTTTTGGAAATCAATTGAAGCTTATTAATAGAACAAGACTTAAGGACGATTTTTCTTTTACGTAGGATGCAATACAGGAAAAGTATGGAGTGAAGAAACACAAGTTAAGAATATATTTCCATTATCAACCATCTTACTACCACCTCCATATACATTTCACAAACATCGCCTTTGATGCTCCAGGTAACTAAACACAATCTCAATATACACCTAACAACATTCATCTTCTGTTTCTTTCTAATGTTATTCATTTTCAGGATCGTCTGTAACCAGAGCTCATTTACTGACGGATGTCATTGAAAATATTGAATTCATGAGCGATTATTACCAGAAAAAAACCATGACATTCGTTGGGAAGAGAGATGATAAGCTTGTTACGGCTTTGCGAAAGACGCCATAACAGAATGAAAAGCCATTTGGTTATCTCAGCCTTGACCGATTATCCCAAAGTCAAGACAAAAAGGTGTATAATGCTTTTGGCATTCATTTTTAACCACAAGATCTCAAGGATTGACGAAATCACAGAAACTGCTATCTACAACTTTGTGTTTTATCCCAGAAGACTTAAGACATGAAATATTTTGAAATAAAATTTTATTTTGCAACAATAGCAGGTCATCTACAAATCGAACAATGCTGATACCCTTAAACATTAAAAAGTAAAGTATTACAAGATCTAAAATACTAATAAAACAAGTCTTTTATGATGACCAGCAGCAGTAATTCAATTTTTTGTGTATGTGCAATTTTCCCTACATCTGATTGACATTTGGGTTACAAAAATATTTAGACACCTTGAGAATATAAATGGCAAAGTAAGCAATCTATTTCATGTTCTTCAGCAATAATTCACCATGGAATGAAGATGAGCAATATTACATAAATTTGTTGACGATTTATTAACACCATATGGGGGGGAATCTTACTAAAAAAAATAAAAAGCCAATCATATCGTAGTTTATGTATGGAAAGTTGAAATAAAAATTCACACTACAAGAATGTGACGTAATTTGAGATAGCGTATTTTAGAGTGGGACATCTTATTGAGTAGCTACGCTCATTTTTTCTAGGGTCTGTCAAGCATGATTTGTGTTTTATATTCCAAGCCGAAGGGTCTGCCGATCACAGCTACTGTGAATTGATTATGTACTCACATGTAATATATCTCTTTTTTTTTTTTTAAAACTTACTTAAAAATTAAAAGGCTACGCCAAGATGAAGTGATTTGTTCTGCCCATTCAGGGATGAAATGACACCAGACTGCACAGCTCAGCTGTTAACTAACCCATTAACGTACAATGCAGTACTTATCACATGTCAATTCTGTGAGTGTGCTGAACTGACCAACTGAGAAACAATTTTTTTGCCCTCCCTTATTGGATGGTTATATACTGAAACGGATAGACTCATTTGCTAGGGAATGCGGTATTTTTCACATTTGGACAGTTACCAATAAGTCTATGAATACAATATAAGCATTCATTGAACAATGCTTCGTGTCACAAGCTTAACGGACCCAAAATTTCCCACATATTACATGTACTACAAGTATTCCTAATATGACATATATGGAACAAAAAGAAAACAAATAAATTTCGACACTAAAATAACAAGAAGTAGAGACAATCACCACAATGTTGAAATACTTGTGCAATTCCTGAGCAGCAGTATGATTAAACAAGTTTATGTATCATGCGTGTTAGTTGTATACAGATATTCATATGATTTTGTGACATAAATTGAAGGCAAGTGTACGGATCTGATGAAAGTTGAGATGTTGGGCTTAAGCACATCAATTCTAGTTCTGATATTAAAATATTCAGCTAGTAGGGTTTACGATTTATTATTTGTTCTCAGTAACCACAAAATTCTCTATTTGAATCATTGTTGCTGGGCAGTCAGCTTCCCGCAAAAATGTCAAAACGTTGTTATGCAAGAATCAGCTGATGCGAGTAAATGAATTACAGAACCTGAGTTCTGATAGTGGGAGAACAGAACAAAATTAGTTGAGCACCGATTTATATCATAAAGAACAAGCAAATTTTATAAATCTATCATGTCTCTTTCCCAGCAAAAGTAACAAAAACACATTTACAGCTTAAAAAATCAGTAATTGGTACCATAATAAAATTGCAAAAACTTCAAACAAATAATTGAAATCTGTCATATCAAAACATGTTTCATGCTATTGTACATCTCTTTCTTGTACCTCCTCCAGTTTTGTAAAAAATACTTCTTAACGCCCAAAGATTATGTTGACGAAATCGATCCAGAAGCTGAAAAAAGAATTCATGTTATTTGCCACTTTTTGAAAACAACTCTAAAGAATATACTTGAAAAATGCCGCTTTTTAAACATATCTTACATCCAATGCTTCCTGTGCCATTGAAACCAGTAGCAGTTTTTGGTGCAGCTGTTTCATTGAAGTTTAGTTTTTCATCGTATATCTTCACATCACCTCCACCTGCTATATGATCAGCATTCTCCAATGATCCCACCTTTGAAAGAAAACAACTAATATTGGGAAGAACTGCACGAATTAGGGAGATGGCTAAAATTTGCCAAAAAAAGCCAGATGTATGCATCACTTGGTTAGACTTGTTGAATTCATATGGAATTTTAATACAGCATTGTCACCAGCAAACTTAATCATGTATCCAGGCATTCTTCGACTGTGCCGCTATCCGTATACCCACCACAGATGTCAAATTTCGAGCGCTTTTTACTAGGACTTGGTTAGTTCAACCTTCGAATAGGTTAAGATGAATTTTCATTCAGCTCAGAATTGCATTGCAAGCATCTCCTGCACTCAAATACTCAAAACAATAAAGTGATTCAACACAAGTTGTATACCTTTGATTTTGCAGTATCTTTGAACAGAGGTTTTTCATCAAAGATTTGTACATCTCCTCCACCAGCAATATGATCCGCATTATCTAACGAACCACATTTTGATTTAACGTTTGTCAAATCGAGCGTCTTGCTGACAATTTTAACCTAAAATTTAAAAAAATACATATTGGGAGAAAACCATCACATTGACAAAACAGTGAAGATTAGCAAAATAAATTATTTTCTGAAGAATACAGATTGATTTTGACATACCGGTAATTTCCGCACCCAACTCTATATATCTTGCAAGCCTTTTTCCTATCAAACAAAGAGATTTACCTTTCCTCCGCCAGGTGTGTGTGTTAGATTGTCCTTGCTTCCAACTTTCGACTGCACCTTGCTGGTGTCAATTTTTTCATGATGTATTTTGACCTAAAGGAAAAAAAATAGAAGCCGGTTTTAAAACTAGTTTTGACAGCAAACACTAAAGATACAGTTGCTGCTTTCTTCATGGTGCAATGTCTATAATGCAAACAATATATCACATCCAATTTGTGCATAATGTTTCGTGCTTGAAGTTAACTCCAAATTAAAGATCCACCTGTATATATTAAATGATTATTTACTACCGCTATGCATAGCTAGGAACACCAGCATGAGAAACACAATGACCTAAAATTGATTCATACCAGCAAGATGACATTACGCAATTTTATCATAAAAATATTATTTTACTTGATGATGACAGAATAGTAAAAAAAAAGTGACACTATTGCGAAATATATTTGCATAGGCATAAGTATATGAAATAAAGAAGAGCAAGAGATTGAAAATCATTTATGATGAGCAACAATCAGATAGAACGCAAAGGAAGAGATTACATAAATGAGCAATGTTTGAAGAATAATGTTTCAAATATTTCATTAATATTTGAAACAATAATCACCCCCTAAAGTTTATGTTAGTACTAGAGATGTACCGATACCACTTTTGTCGCCGATACCGATACCGATCCGATACCAGCTAAAAAAGCCGATATAAATATTACTTAATTAGGTGTGCTGTGTAGGGCAGACGGGTTAAAACAATAGTCTTTGAGCGTTGTTCATAGAACACATTATTTCAGATCGAAATAAAGATATATCACATAATATGAAATTAATGTTTGGTGTTTGCTTTAACTGATTAAGATACACTGTACAGTAACGCTAGTAATCTCGGCCGGGATGTCCAATTTGAATTTAATGTTAATATCGCGACCTTCGAATATCGTTATTCGTGTTTAAAAGAATATCAAATATCACCCACACATTCTAGAGCCGCCGTCCTACGTTCGAATTAAAAGCATTTTTCAAATATTTTATTTCGTGGCTAATCGTAATCGTCGACGCAATAAGTCAAAGCCAACATGAAAGAATATCAATCAGCACCGACCAAAAGAAGGCCTACATATAACCGTCGAGGATGTTTTCTTACTTTACTATTTTATATTATTATACAATTGCCATCATATATTTTGAGACAGTCTAGGACTCTAGGCCCTCTGGGGCTAGGCGGTCATGTCAATATATCTATAAAGAAATTGTGTAGTTAAACAAAATTAATATCTGCGTAGAGGGATAATTGTGTCGGAATTTAGTTTATCGATGTCGTCGGACTAAATGACACTCGTACTTGACGACAAACAGTCAGAATTTATACCCGTGCCAAAAGTCCATGTGCCGTTAATAAGGACCCCAATTCCACTGTATGATTTAAAACTGGGCGCCTAATTGCTTTTTGTTATGTGCCGTGTTGATATATTTCTTCATAATTACTATGTAATATTAAAAATGTCAATATAAAAATTTGACAGCGAAAATAGCTAAAAATACGTGAATCCTATTCTCTCGCGGGGGTAGGGACATGTATGGCTCATAGCTCACGATCTCTCCAGACAAAAAATAAATTAAAAAGTAGTATTCCAACTTATCTTTTAAAACATTCTGGACCATATCAAAAAGGTAAATATATCGGAAATATCGGCCTTAATCTAACCGATACCGATACATGGCCGATACCGAAAAAATGGCCGATATTGCCGATACCGATACCCGATACATCGGTACATCTCTAGTTAGTACTTATTACTTAACATTTATTAATCAATATCTATTGTATTGAAAAAAGACAAACTAACAAAATAACATTATGTCTTCGGAAGCAAACTGATGAATGTCGCATAGAAGACACTTACCTAATAAATAATTTTCAGATAAAAAAATATTTATTTCTGAGAATTTATTATAGACTTTGAATATTTAAAAACCCATTTTGAAAAAATGTGTTCGCCAAGGAATACTGTAATCGTCTGTATGATAAACAATCATTAGACTTAACAAAAACATGATGACTAGACGACGACAAATGAATACAACGACAATCAAACCTTCCCACCACCAGGAGTGTGGTTAACATTATGAAGACTTCCAACTCTTCCAGAAACGTTGTCAAACTTTGATTTTTTGTTGAATATCTTCACCTGGTTTCATCCAAAAGAAGTAATGTCATCATTGTTTGATTGTAATCTTTACTTATCCATAATATCAGAAATATTCAGAGCATTGTTATACATGCTGAGATTAGTCACTTCAAGCAGTTGAATACAGAAGAGAAAAGAGCTTTTCAGGCACATCCACAAGATGTTGGAAATTTGAAGACAAATAGAGAAGAGACTGGAAATTCAACAATACAACAAATCTCCATAAGACATCACATATCTTTACAAAAGGCGAACTAAATTGCGAATAGAACTGCATTTGGCAAGACGAATACAAAAAGGAGGAATATCATACTGTTCCACAAAACATGCATTTTCAGGCATAACATTAAATAAAGTTGGGTTAGGAAAGCCTCACAAAACGAGTTAAAGTTTTTGCAAACAACAAAGACTGATTATCCGTCATGCCATGTTAAAGATGAGTTGACATTGTTTCAGTTTCTTTACTCTTCAAATCCTATTGTTGGTCGTCAAAGTAGAATTATGACAAGAAAATGACCTTTTAGAAAATACCTGAGAAGATAGATATAGGCCTGAACAACACATTGTCAAAACTTTTAACTTTCGATGTGATTCCTTCATAGTTGGAACGTCGTCTTTTTTTGACTGTCACCTTTTACAAGCACCAGGTTTAAATATTGAAGATGATTGAAAGGCGATTCTTTCAGTTTCAGAACTGACAACTACCAAATACCAAAGGTAATAAATGCAAGTCGCACAAGTAAATTCAACAAAACAGCAACTATGAATAACATCTATTCAATACAAGAATAATGATTGCAGTGCGGAGGTTTTAACACCAGCATGCATTCTGTTGTTACTATAAGCAGCCCAGCGAGATGAAAAGCTATACAACCAACATGAAAATACCAACGTAATAGTCTTTTGTACATATCTCCCTTTTACCAAATTTCCAGAATCAAAATAAAACAGCTTATTGAAAATAAAAATATTTAAAATAACTGAAATATGCTTGAAAATTTGTCTCATTAACTTCGGTGTAAATGGTTGGTGCTGATAATTAAATAGATATCATATGATCGACATCACGGAAGAAAACAGTCATACATTTAGATTTTAAACCCTATCTTCTCCAGTGACACTAATCCAGCACTTTTACTGATTAAGAAATTAGGTCACTTACCAAAATGTTTAGTTTGAGAACTTCAGAAATAATAGTACCATTACTAAATCAACAAAAATTGATAGTATAAATTGTAAACAATATATTATAAATTTACAGAAAAAATAAATTTGATAAATGACTACAGTCACATTACAAATCATTATTAAACACCATACACTCTTTACAGTCACACCAACAATGGTCACACACACCCAAACACAAATCATGCTAATGCTATAAATCTGACACAACTTACATTTCCACCTTGTGCTGTATGTTTCATGTTGTCTTTTGATCCACATTTAGATGTGACATTACTGAAGTCTAATTTCTTGCTTTCAACTTTGACCTTGAAATCATCAAAATAATCATGATTACGAATTACAATGTGAATCACATTGAGGATAATTACTAATGTATTAGTTAGTGTAATACTGTTAGTTTTGACGACATCATCGATGGAAAGTAATATGTCTGATTTGCATCTAATGTCACATCCAATAAAATTCATCCACAAATTAAAAATCAGGACGATGAAGTCTTGTGTAGCAACAACAGCTATTGGCACCAGGTTTAAAGAAATTTTGACTTCAACCCTAAAAAAAAAATTTTTTTGACTACAGAAACTCTGGCGTATTATAAACTTTTAGACTTCAGGCTCAGCACTATATCAAATGAACTGATTGATGTAAACCGAACCCAATCATATTCAAATCTGACAAATCAAAAAAAAAATGTCCAAACCACAAACATGATGTTTATGAAGTGAAAGAGGGAACATTCATACCATAACCATCCCATGGAAAATACTTCCCAAAAATTCTAGGCATAGGAGCTGTACAAAGACGATGACACTCAAGCTTTAAGCCACTACCTTTCCACCTCCAGGAGTATGAGTTAAGTTGTTGAAGGTACCACATTTGGAACTGACATGGCTCAAGTCCAATTTCTTGTGCTCAATTTTCACCTGTTAGCAAAACAGACATTGGCAAACAGACATTCTTCATTGATTGATGTTCTTATTCTTAACCTGTCTTTCTATAAAGCTATTCTAAGCAATATTCATATTATTTACTAATAGAGATAAATTACCTTTCCTCCACCAGGTGTATGAGTTGTGTTAGACAAGGATCCACATTTTGATCCAACATTGCTGAAATCCAGTTTCTTGTTTTCAATTTTTACCTGGTTGATTATGAAAATTGCTTTAATCGCATGAACTTAGTAACATAAATCTTGATACTACGAACATAAGAGCAATGCTTTAACGTACGGTAAGGAGGGTCAAATAACTGATAGATCAACACAATATCAGCAAGACTACAGCCAAATGTCAGAAAATTGAAATAAAATTTATGATCCTAACACTAACAACAACACACTTTCCACTTCATGTTTAAAAGCAACAAAATCAATCAAATCACCTTTCCTCCACCAGGAGTATGTGATGTATTCGACAATGATCCACATTTGGATCCAACATTCTTGTAATCCAACTTCTTATTCTCAATTTTGATCTGCGAAAACAGATGAAAGATAAATTTTTATATAGGTAATAATAATAATCAACAAAAGTGCCCTATATTCGGGGCGTGAACAATTTTTTGGGAGGCATGGAGCTAATTAAAAATAAACAAATTTGTTAGATTTGATCCTGCTCGTCTTATTTTGGATATTTACTTTTCTTTATTGTTTACACTTCTTTTTTATGTACACATATTTTCAACCTGTTTTTTGAATAGAACAGACTTTCGCCTTACTATATGTTATTTGTGGCTTATTGTTAGCTAGTTATTTTTGAGGTGAGGGGGGGGGGGAAGCTTGACAAATTCTAAAAAAGGAACGTGGCTCGAAAAGTTTGAAAACCACTGATCTAAACAATATATCATAGATTCTTTTCTTGCATATTTCATTACTACGTCTCTGGCAGTCAGGGTAGGTGACAAAAAAATGCATGAATATCCTTAAAAGTATTGATCGCAAATCTAATCAAGCATATGTAATATAAAATCAATAACTTACTGCACAAAAACGCAATAATTAATCATAATGTGTTTTGTAGAATTCAATGCATTATACCATATTGATTAAATTCATTTAGTGCACAGTGCATATCCGCACAATATGTTATGCATTACATTGTAATATATTGTGGAATAACATGAGGAAATAAAAGAATAACTGCTAGTCTCAAATTTACATATGGTAGATATTGTTGTGCAGAATATTATTGTGTCATGCCAGTTAAACAGGTTTTTGTTGTTTTATTCTGACAAAATTTTATATGACACAAATTTCATATTGATGTCATCCTCTCTGAATAAGGCTCTGTACAAACTTTCACTTGTATTTAAGAGCTATGGTAGTTACTGATTAAGCTTAGTAACAAAAATTCATTACTGCAAAAAAAATGTTTAATATTTCCCCTTTAGTTCTTTCAAAAAGTTGAACAAGATTTTTTGTTTTACGGGTAAAGACATTTATTGATCCCTTGCAAAGATTCACTCCATATACTAGACGCAATAAAATCAAAGAAATTTCAACTTCCAAATTATGAATGAAATAATGATACTCTATCTCTGCACTATCTCCTCTTGCCCTGCCTCCTCCCGCTAAATTTCTCAAGTGGCCCAGCTAGATATCAGAAGTTGGTTACATGGCCCACCAACAAAAAATGTTGCATACACCTGCTCTAACAGGATAATTTAAGTAAACTCTTATGGTCAAAAATAATGTTTTCTTAGTTCATATTCATATAGCGTTTTATACAGTATTAGTAATCCCTCTGAAAAAAATACCAGGATACCACGATACAAATGCACTTTGAGATTTTGAGAATATTACTTAACATTGTTAACAAGAAGTAATAAAACAAATGTAGCAAAATATTGAAACAATTACCTTTCCCCCAGTTGGTGTGTGATGAATATTGGATTTGGAACCAACTTTGGATGTTACTTTACTGTAATCAACTTTCTTGTGTTCAATTTTCACCTAAAATATATATTGAATGATCGACTTCGTCATCCGAACTACAAGATTTATCATAGACAGGAATTCACCAAAGCAAAAAGTGTTACGGAGCCTAGAGATAGTTAAAATTTCAGCAAACCTCTCAAAAAATGGGATTATTTTACAAATTAGGGAAGAATGGACAGAGAGTAAATGCAGAAAAGGGCAGTTTGAACTAATACTGATATAGATAAAATGTGTAAATGAAAAAATGAGTAGATTTAATAGAACTATTGACTCAAATCAAAATACTGTCGAAATACTATTAAATTGTGAAATTAATCATTAAATCAATCATATAGAATTATACACAAATTACCAACATTCAACAATTCGCAACAAAATATTGCTGAAAATAATGTTGAGAAAGTTAGTTTTATTATTGGGTGTGAGTACTGGAAATTCAAAATAGGAAATCATTTGGTTAATCATTATAAATGATTTAAATTAGTATATTAAATTAAATAGTTCTGAATAATGTTCACCTTTCCCCCACCAGGAGTGTGTTTAGTATTTTCCATTGAACCGATCTTACTTTTTACATTCTTTGTGTCGGGCATTCTTGGACGAGGTCTGCCACCGTCTGATGACTAAACAATACATTTAACTATTGTTGAATGATACAGGTGACAGGAACACATAAAGTGGAAAGAGTTGCCTGACTAGCACAATGATACGTATATCTAAACAACTACAAACCTGAAAACTATAATGACAAACTGGGACAAATAGTCATGCATATAGCCAAATCTGAAATTTTTTCATTGTATATATCAACATTGTTCAAACAATATTCAGCTCAGAAAGGTAACAGAATGAAGCTTGGTGGTGCGGCGCATCGCGCTAAGCGTTAGGAATATGTTCGCCACCTCTGATTACCCTGCGTGAGTTCGCAGGTTTGAATCCTTTGGGAAATAATTATGTTCAATTGCTGTAGGTTTACATAACTGCTGGTCAGTTGCGGCTTCCTCCACCAAGTCCATGCATCTGAAACAAATAATTGGCTAACCCCATAGACGACATGGATTGGTAACCGGACTTCGCCAATTAAGTCGTTGTACAGGCTTCCCATTCCCCCGGGATAAATATGTAAATCCATTCCTATCCCTTTTTAACAATGAATTAAACCAACAACAGTTTTTTATAGAATTCATACCACCATAAAAACAAATTATTTGAGAAAAAGAATTCATACCTGTGAGCTAGGAGTCCTAGGTGTTCTGGGTGTAATAGATGCTGGGCTTCTAACAGGTGCAGATCTTGGAGATCTTAGTGCTGGCTATGCATTTGAATAAGAAATTTATTTTAAAAATAAAAAGTCGAAGTCTCGTAAGACAAACATGATGGCCAGTTAAAACTAAAACTGTGTTCTAAAATGAACCATTGTAAATATAAACAAACATCTCAACATATTGCCAGGAGTGGATGTATTACAGAATTCACACATCTAAGCAATGCATTCAAACGCATAACTCTTTTGATTATTTTATTGAAAACTGGAGTTGCAAATCTCAATCGAGATGTAGGTTATTTTCCAGATTAATCTTAGATGGTGATTGCTTGGAATGTGTGAAACCTCATTCACAAACCTCCATCCTAATTCATGTTCGTAGGATTCATTTTGCTAAATTGTCGTTGCTCTTGGGACAAAAATTATTTTCTGTTTTAGGACATCAGGCTATTAACATTCAAATTTACAAATTAGTATTGATGAATTCTAAAAGGCCATCACTCTCATTTCTTGGTAAATTTTCTCCAGGCCCGCTAGAACCATTTATTTTACCTCAAATTTTCTGATTTTAATAAGGAAGCATCATGCACTCTCATAATAAGGCATAATAGAATTATACAGCATCCTGTACCTTCAATGGAGTAGTGCTGAGTGAAGGATGATTTTTAGATTGTGTTGGTTTACGTGTTGGAGTGTTAGTACGCAAGGTAGTTGGCTGAAGTGGGGCACGCTTCTCCCCTGCCGAAGAAGGCTTTGGTGTGGTGCTTGTACCCTGTAAAGTAAATCATACTGTTATAGTAGAATCCCCAGTCATATAAAAACAAATAGACTTTATCTTATAGTAATCTTCATAGCAATCTTTGGCTATGGTACCTCTATCTACGATCAAAAAATCATTCTAATTGCTAGTTCACATGACTTGCAACCTATTAGTTTTCCTCAATTAGCCTATAAAATATATACTTTGTACATAAAATCAAATTCCAAATTCAAGGAATAAAAACTTACCTTTGGGGTAATTCTGGTTGTAGTTGGAGTGCTTCTGGCAGTGTTGTTTTGCTTCACAGGCGATGCAGTATTCAATCTGTTGGACTGAGTAGTATTGTGTCGTTTATTTGTGATGGCAGTAGTGGTGGTGGCAGCTTTGGCAGAACCAGGTCGACCTGGAGTTGATGATTTTGATTGTGGAGTTGGAATCCTTCTAGGCAAAGAACTTCTCGGTGTTGGTTTGTTTTGCTTCGGTACAGCTTCGTCTGTGCTTGATGATTGCTAAAAGGCAATAGGTAGATGTCGTATGCTTGTTTAACAATCAGAATTGTTTGTAGTGTACAGGGCTACAGGCGAACTCACGAAAGCGAGATTGAATCTGCTCCAGATTTTGCATGTGCATTCATCTTATCTCGGACCAGTTATTAGTATATCTTCTAATTAATTAAGATGAATTGTTATATTGATATATGGTAATCCACCAATTCATTGTAGCAAATACTCTCTTATATCATTTTCTCAACTAAAAGGGACTTTATCCTTTACACAGAGATGCCATTATATTTTCTGATTATTTTTCATTTCAACTTGCAAAATAGATTACCTTTGTTTTTGCTTCTGATGAAATCTTTCCAGTTGCAATATGATTATTTGAATATTCTGAAAAACGTTGGAAAATATATAAGTTATTTATCTTGAAAACATGTGTAGCGTTTTTGAATAACAATCTTCAATTATCTAAGCTCATCTTCATAATAATGGCTAGTTACAAAAAATCCAATATAATAAATGAAAAACGAGTACTAGAATGTACATGTACATGTACATGCAATAAAAAATTGTCAATTATAGAGTATTATGGTCTTTCCTGTCTAATTTGAACAAATTTCATTAAAAACAGACTAAACAACTTACTGGTACTCCCTTATTTTTGGTTCTGTGTAATATACCAAATTAGCTAAATTAAAATCATTGGCAGCATACGCTTGGCCATTGTCATATTATAGAGCCATTTGCTTTCCAATATCATTTAATCATACATTGAAACACCACCGCTTTTCCTAACAAGTACTAGTATGTACATGTACATATAACAAAAAATTGTCACTTATAGAGTATTATGGTCTTCCCTGTCTTATCTGAACAAATTCCATTGAAAACA
The DNA here is from genome assembly GCF_964204865.1 of Styela clava. Classification (NCBI taxonomy): domain Eukaryota; kingdom Metazoa; phylum Chordata; class Ascidiacea; order Stolidobranchia; family Styelidae; genus Styela; species Styela clava. The sequence goes on from NC_135252.1 coordinate 8,355,318, forward strand.
GGCAGTAGGAACAACATACTCCTTTATTTTTGGTTCCGTGTAATATACTTGATTAACTTAATTAAAATCACACACAGGGATTGCTTCAACAATGACCCGTAAGACTTGCATCCTTTCAAGAAATGTGTTTTTGCAACGGCGGGCACAAACCAAAGTATAAAGAAATCTTACGTTTGACCTAGAAGTCATGAATAATTTATAGAAACTCGCCAAGACAAAACAACCTTCTCTAATGTGAAATTGTTTCATAGGTTTTGAATGGAACATCGTCCCACGGGCACTCAATGTTTGCAAGACTAAAATAGCTACGGTTCAAAATATTTCACAGAAAACGAAAAATTGGGGATTCCCTTTATAAACAACTGGCATTCATGTAATTCATAATAAATAAAATCACAATAATTCAAAATTCCATATTTAATCTTCTGTAATAAAAAATTTCCAGTTTCACACATCTTTATTTACGTACCTTCCTCGCCAACAAATTAACATGTAACATGAACGATCCCGAAAATAACAATTTTCAACTTGTTACGAGTTACGTGTGTGTTCCATTTTATATACTTCGGGGGAGTTATAAGATGTGTTTTTATAGCATGACAACATCTTGACTGGACGTTAGACGCCTGCGGACGCGTTTCCAACAACAGAATAATATACATGTCATAACAATGGACATCATAATAGCATTGTCCACTTCTTAAATGGGATTCGCAAAATCCTACCAACAATAAAATAACGCCCCGTTTCCCTGTCCACAATTCACTTGTGGACAAGTCGATATCCGGTTGAGATGGCGACGAACGGTGAAATAGCCGAAATGGTGTCGTAAATTGTAAAAAAAAAATTATAGGACCAGTTATAGACACTTTTTTATTAGAAACGGTGAATTTACGGTCATTTTTGAGAAAATTTATTATTTGACAATAGTACTAGTAGATTTTTATTTCGGCTGCGGGCTTGTGACTTACAATTACAAAATTGCTCCGGACGTAGCCTATATTTTCCCGGATTGACTAAACCAGGTACACTAGGTTTCAAGAAACTATTCTAAAGACCTAATGCGCAAATTAATATTTGCTGACGTGATATACCAAACGAGAAAAACCCGATCAAAAACAACATACGTTGACGTTATGCGCAATTTCAGCTCTAGTGTATAGTTTAACTAAGAAAAATCTCCTTTACAAAGGCACTTTTTTGTGTATAGATCATATCAATCCTAATGACGCAGTCCTGCACACTACAATGCTATCGCTAACAATTCAATAGTCTTAAATTTATAGAATTTCCCCGATATTACTATTGAAACAGACTCTGCGTAATTGGCAAATATTCAAGCTAAACTGTACCAGCCCCCTCCCCATCTTAAAATTCTACTATCGACTGTGAAAAGTAAAATATGCATCAACCTCTGCTTCGCGAGACTCGAAAAAATAATCGAGAAGTGAGGTTGTACTAACTCGCCGTCTCCAGAAAAGCATTAAAAATCAATAAACGATTATATTTTGCATTTTCGACCGAAAGCGATATCAAATCCCGACGCAATTACAGAGAACGCTATCAATTTACAAAATGTGCTTTCATGTGGACAAGAACGGCAACTAGCAGCATATATAGAATCAAAATTGCAATGTGTAAAAAAGAAAAAAATTTTCTTCTGTAAACTTACTCGAGTGGATTTATCTCAAGAATTCCAGGTAGCGCATTGTCCGCTAATATTTTAACAAAACGTATCAAAGCATTCCCTCGAGATTTATATCAGCTTTAGAGCAGATAAAATGGTTAAAAACACATTTTTTTGTATAGTTCGCGATCTCCGTTGCTACAAACATCGTAATCTACTTAGAATTCCACAATCGAAGAATGGGATATTGCGAACAGGTATGAAAGTACAGTTGACGTAGCATTGAGCACAAGCAAATGCAGTTGGGAGGATATCATCCGGTAATATACGACCCACGGTATCAGTTCGTACTAATGAAAGTCGTCTTTAACTGTCGTTTTTAACCAGTTGAGTCTTTCCGAAATAAATCTTATACAATATTCCGATTATAATAAATAAATATAATTGCCTTTGCGATATTTCAAAAAAAGATTCGCTAGTTGTGAACTAGTACAATTTTCCGTGCATCATCATTGGCCGAAGATAAACATAGGGCGTGAAAATAAAAGACAAAAACGTCATATTTCAAGTCAAATCCCAATATCTTTCACATACTAGATTTATATTATTAATAGTTTTATTAGTAGTTTTTTGAAACCTAGACAGATATCGCCGTAATCCGTCGGCTTTTGAAAAACAACCAAATCCCAACTTGAAACATGACATCCCTACCCTACGGTAAAATCTAAACTCCTACACAAAAATATGCTGCCGAATCGATGAAAGCATTATTACCGAAATGGGATGTTGTGGTTCAATATATCGACAATCAAATCCACCGCATTAACCAATTAATCTCCAGGGATAACTCTTTCAACCACCATTTAAGAACATTGTGTTATCGGATTGCAGATAATGGCGATTGAACGCTACTTAGTGACCTCCGCGTAATACGAAACAAAGTCAATGGTTCGAAAACGAACGAAATCATATAATACTGCAAAATAAGTATATTAATATCAATAGTTACGAGAAATTAAATGGCTGACAATTATCTTAAAATTCCTTCAAACAAAACAATACGCACTATTGAACGAGGTAAATAAATCGTTATTGTTGCATTATTGTCTCAATTTAGATCCTGACTTCTCTGGGTAATACGCGCTAAGCAATAGTGAAATAATTTCAAATCGAAATTTTTTTTACAAGCAACTGGCAAACCTCGAGCTAAAATGATCAAGCTGAATCCTCAATATAGAACCTGTTACAAGACAAAAAGTGTGTCGTGCACAACAGCCGACGATCAAGTGATCTTCGTCAAACCCATGAAAGCAACATAACCTCATGTGGCGTCTGCCAAGTAAATCAACACCGTCGTTCGTTCGCTCATCATCAAGTTCTTTCAGTACTTGACATAACGATTGTGCCTGTTGAGAATATTAATAACCTGGGCTAGGGTTAAAGTTGTCATCATCATGGCTTGAATCCCAGTGGGATAGTTTAGTTCAACAAGTACAAAGGTGCGATGAAAACTACCAGTTGCTTTCTAGTCATCATCTCATATTGTATCGGGAATGAATCGGGAGTGTTTACGTAAAATAATCCACCCGCACGCTACATTAATTCAGTTCTTATTTACGCTTTCCTGATCCCATATAGTTTTAATATATACTCACGAGTTATATTTTCGACAATTCTGCATTAAATAACAATATATTTTCACACGAAGTGCGTTGTACACTTTTGCGACTCTAACTATCGTCAATCCCCATGTACACTATCATTTACCGACTCTTCACTGGCTACATGACATTTTGTCATCAGTGGCCACACTACATTTATGATCGAAACAAACAGAAAAAGCTACTCGATAGTCGATACTTCATCAATCACGATTTATAATACGCTCCATAAATTACACAACATTTTGCATCTTGTTTCTTCTGAATACACACTTTTATTAACTAACGCCTGGTACATTCTAATAACATCGTTTTACAAACGACACGTTTCCAATTGCCGATAAAATATTTCTCTCAGCCGCATAACTGAAAGGTAATTTAAAGTTACTCGGGCATAAATGTTACTGCAGCACCTATCCCACATTGCTGCAACACAATATATTATAGGTGGATTATCAAATTCGTTAAACCAGCATTTTTGCCAAACAGACCTTACCGCCGCACCAAGTTTAGTATCAATATTAAGTGTAGCTAAGCTCATAATAGGCTTTTTTCTGCACGAGAAATATACCATCTATGACAAGTTTCACAAATGAAAGTAATATTGTAAAAATCTTATGGATTTGATACAAGTTCAGCTGATGATAGCACTCTATGAAGTACTTGAGACAAAATAAGACAAAGCATCAAACTTCGATGACAAGTACCAAAATCCCCATTTAAAGTGTTTTTAACACTGAACAGGCAAACACCTAAATACCATTCATATTATAAGGGTTAAGTGAAAAATAACACATTATAAAGTAGCCCATGCACAGTCAAAAAATGGACTTCATATGTCGAAATATTTTAACTTGGATAACCTGGACAAATCAAAATATCAAAATTGATTCGCTGAATACTATAACACATTAATACAAAAGATTATTTTAATGTACAAATTTTTATCCTCAATAAAATAGATCCACACAGATTAATAGGCTATATGAATATTAATATAGATTTCACTGGAACCATCTCACCTTTTTCAATTTTTTCAAAGGAACTGGCAAAATAAGATTTTTCTTTACAATCACCACGAATCAATATGATATTAACCTGGCGATGTACTTGAATGCAAGATCCCATCCAATATGCTTACAAGAAAAACACTTACTTTCAGCCAAAACATGAAATCCATTCAAAAATAAATTATTTAACACTGGATGGAAAAAGACATGTGTACAAGTGAGTCGGAAGAGTAGTACTCGTCTAGTAGATACATCAGTATGATTGAAATACCTCATTTGTGAAACCACACAGAAGATTTGCTCAATAAGTGATACAGGAAAATAAAAACCAAATGAATGTTATTAGTATTAAAAATGCAATATTGGGAAAAATAGGTTTAAATACAGCTTTTCAAACCTACAGTACTTTAAACTGAGTTATATTTATAAGAGAAATTTAAACAAATCAATGCATGTTTGACGCATAAATGCAGAAAAGGACTTCAATTATCCAGCGTTGCCCAGTTTTTTTTGTTTTTGTTCTATATTAAAATATTTTGAATTATTATTTTATAAATGTTAAATAACTGAATTTCAAATCAGCCTCATTCCCAACAAACTAAAGTGATTGCCAACATCCCATTTGACTATATCGTATTACAATACCAAATGTAACTGAAAATAATTCCCCGTAATGATCTAAAATCAATGCTGAAGCATTCAATCATGCTTCACAAAAATATATCTGTAAAAATTTAGCATATTCACAATATGATGTCCTATGGTATGATATGGTACATGCCACTAATCCTGCAATACATAAAAAAAAAGGGGATCTTTTCAGTGTTGAATAAAAAGCTTCAGGCTCGCTGCAAATGTAAAATTCATGTTGACTATATATAAAACCAAAAACTAAATACACCTCTAACAGAACCACAATATTTCTGCACTGGTTTCAAACAGAATGTCACAAAATGTTTTAGAGACATTCCCATTTCCATCATGGCATGGTAATTTCAGTGATGGATCTAACTACTTGGCCTACATAGATTTAGGATGTCAAGCCCAAAAACCATACCCACCGCTTCACCCAACGTGTATTAAAATGGTTAAAAAATGATAAAAAAAATTTGAAAAAATCATGATGAATGATGAAAACAACTCTCACCAGTTTTTGATGAATAAGAAGCCCCTTCTATTAATAATTTCTTTTTTTGTTGTTCTTCTATAACCATTGATCGAAATTCTTCTTCCATCTTCTTGGATATGGACACCATTTCATTGTGCGATAATTCCTAGAATAATTTCTTTGTAATTTCTATCGTTTAAATTTGCACAACAACTTCATGAAATATTTATGATTTTAAATATGCCACTGATCATGTTAATTAACAAAATAAATCGGTAATTAAAGCTTAATGTAAGTTTCTGTTTATGAAATATGAAGCAAAAATCAACTAGACACACCTTATTTGGTGTACTTTCCTGAGCCGATGCCAACATATCAGCAATGATTTTCTCTTTTTCAGTTTCAGTTGGACTGGCTTCAGCATTATTTGTGTCCGATGGTGTGTGGGAATCAGAATCAACATGATTAGTCTGTTCCAAATTCATATCTCCAGTTGCAGTATCATTTTTCTTATCAAAATCCTGAACAATGACAATTAAAGCAACATTCATAAATTTTTAGTTGAATAAAATAACATTGAGCCGTAAAGATATCAAACTATAAAAACATCTCACTCACTAAAATCATATCTTTAATAATTGAAGGGTAGGCTAATATATCTAATAGCGGAAAAGACATTTTATTATGCACTAAGGCACAGAAGAAGGATATCTATACCTAATAACTAGTTGTTCCAAAATCAATAGTGGTACGCAGCAGCATTTGGATATCTTTCAAAATTGTTACACTGATACATACACCATCCAATAAGTGAAAGCAAATTAGGAATAGTTAGCCTTTTAGAGCCCAAATCCACATAAACTATATTAATTACCTGGCTTTTTTCTCCTATCGAATTTGAATCCGGAAAAGCCTGAATTGAACCTAGATATTTAAGTCACAGAATTATTAGGAAAAATAATGAAAGTAAAAATTCCGTGAACTATGCAATTAGTAATGATTGTTTAGGATCATTATCACATCTTTACAAGAATATTAGAACCTTTTTTTTCAATTTTCAAATACATGATTCAATCCCCGGCTTCATTGTGGTATAAAATATAAATTTGTAAATGAGGCAAAAAATTTAGTGAATAACTGATAAAAAACTGGCATCATAGAAACTTTTGCCATCCAAAATTTGTCAAAATCACATAATGCTTCGCAAGAGAGCATTAAAAACATGAAAAGATATGTATAAAATCAAATTTACTGATTATTCATTAAAAGTGATTCAACTCAAGAACTAAAGAGATAACATCGAAGAAACAATATACTAGAAATGCATGCGCAGAAAAAATTATTTTTTTATCACTATCACCGAATTTGGCACAAGTAACCTAAATGAACTTCATTCAACTAATACTGTAATATCTAGTATTGAATAATATTGCATGTTGCATCCAATAAAAATACAATTAGACTGACCATCAAATCCATTTTCAATAACAGATTCTTTGTTTTTACATTCTGTTGAATTTCCATCACATTGGATAAGGTTATCAGATTGTGCTACATCTTGAAGCTCTTTCAAAATATCACTTTCAAAATTGGTGATATTTTTTCCACTATTTTCAACAGATTTCATTTGCATTTGATTGAAATATTCATCGACTATTCCTTCTGATGAATTTGTAAAGAAGTCATGTGCAGCAGTTGCATTATATTGGAAGTTTTCTCGACTGGGTGAATTGTACGGAGAGATAAAAGTGTCATCAACCTGCAACGATGCATCTCCATTATCTACATTGCCATCAACTTTGTTGATTTGGCCGTTAGTATGTAATTCATCCATGACTTCCATGACCCGATGCCTGTGAGAAGTTCGTCCACAATCTGACAATTAAAAAATAGACTACGGTACGGTCTGACGGTAGCAAACTCTTAGATCAGTATATCTGAAAATTAACGAGGAATATACAGATACGGTACCTATCACCGTACTCCCGAAGAGTATAGATACAAACACCATAATTACGGTACCGGTAACATGGCGATTGTAAATGATCCAATTTTTATTAAAACTCCTCAAATGCAGAAATGTCTCAATGCGTTAAAAACACAATACCGCAAAGCGTAGATCAGGAAAACCCTCATACTGAATATACCATAATGCTCACCGATGCTCACTACACCTGTGTATGAAAACAAAGTTTACTCTCTTTTGCCTCTAGTGTCGATAAAATATTAAGCATTGGTAGAGTTTTGCATTATTTTTGCTTCGCCAGCAAGCATTCATTTCCTTTCCCTTTTTTTTCCCATTTTTGTTTGAAATTAATGTAATCTTGAGATTTATATTATTTAAACTGTGTACCGGTGTTTTAAAATTCATCATATAATACCGCCTAATTATTCATACTTACTCGAATATCCCTGTGGTGTCGCGATTGGGTCACGGAAGGCAAAGTGACTATAACACTTTGACGGAAGGCCAAAGCAGAGACAACGCGTGACATTCTTATTAGCGTCGGTCGGCGAGTGCGGAGGCGCGAAAGCTAGTTTTGAATTGCTATCCCTCAAACCGCTCTTATCGTTACATTATCAAGTTTTCTAGGAGTTATTTTAGGATATGGACTTTTATTCATTTTAACTCTAGTTACTTATCGATTTTAATCGGTAAGTATGTTGATAGGTATTTGTCTGTATGTTTGTCTGTTAGATGCACGCGATATCACGAAAGCGAGATTGAATCTGCTCCAGATTTTGCATGTGCATTCATCTTATCTCGGACCAGAAGCCTATTGATTTTGGGCGAACTAGATTTTTGTAAAGCGAGAGAATTTTGAGACCCGCCGAGTGTGTGTGTGCGATGCGCAGTGCGCAAGTTACAAGAGCGGATGACTCGAAACTGCAGTTTCTGTTTTGGGATCCCCTAACTATCGATCGATAAGTCTTCGGTTTCCAACCGCGTTTTAAGTATTTTGAGGCGACTGAAGCTCCCGCAAATCCATGGCAGGATTTACAAATCATGAAATCTAACCCCAAATCCTTCAAAACTGTATCCATAAGAAAAATGTTCCAACTTACCCAATATTTGTCACCATCAGGGGCAGTCCTGCCATTAAAGCCGATCTGTCTTGGTTAAGGCAGCAAAATTTTACCCCCATAGGTATTCAATTTGCGGGTCTTACTACTTACTGAATAGAGCCCGAAACATCGCAGAAGATAAGGAAAAATTTACTTCATGACGCACCCTAATCTGGTACACATACTGTGTTCAGGCTGTGCGCATCTTGGTGCACATACTTTACAAAATTTTTTTGATAGGTGTGCTCAAAGTGTCACTATAGTCACTTTGGGTGTGCTCATATTACGTCATGTTGAGTTATTTAAAGATGTTACTGATAAAAATTCGTCATCATTCCCTACTACTGTATGCTGTTTTCCATCAAATTGTTTAAAATTTTTATGGACGCTAATAAATATTGAAAGAAAAATGTTTCCATCTCTTCTGCGCTGTTTCGCGCTCTTTCCCTCTCTTCTGCGCTGTTTTGCGCTCTATTCAGTAAGTAATAAGACCAGCTTTACCTGTGATATTGTGTGAAAGTTTGGTAAACAAACGGAAAGTCATCTGTGCTTGGTGCACTGAACATTTTTTTAAATTTATTGCTAGTATAATGTAAAGTGAGTACATTTCTACTGCACATCGATGAGTTGGAAATATCTTTTGTGCTTTTTTTGTAATGATAACGTTTTTTAAATTTCTGAGTGGGTACCTTTACTAATTTGAAAATACAGAATTATATTTTGAGTTCCCTGTTCATTTGCCAGCTTGATATTAATCATCTTTAAACAACTTTATCAAACTGGATCAAAATTATCCAGCAAGGACACTTTGGCCCATTAATCCACAAAAGATATGAAATGACCACAGAGTTGCCTGCAGAAATTCATATATTGAACCCCGCTCCTATTTTCGAATATGTTTTAGATTTAATTTTTTCTATATTTTTATGGTTGGCACTTTCAGTTACATGTCCATAATCCATATTAACTGGCCCGTCAATGCATTGCTAATTTCATAATGGTGTTCTGTTACTTTTAACAATAGAGAGAATATTAGAAAGATTACAACTCATTGAAATCATGAAGGTCAAACCAAATATTTATGTAAAAACTGCTCCTCAAGAAGATGAAAGTAATCCACCAAGTGCTGACAAGAATCCATATAGAAAAGCGCGCCGGACGACAGAAATTTGGCTACCAGAAGCAAGTACTGCATTCAAGTTTTTCATGTCTGCAAATCTTGCCTCCGCTCTTTTGAGTAATATATCTGACTGTGATGAGACTTTCAACTATTGGGAACCTTTGCATTACCTTATGTACGGAAACGGTTTTCAAACTTGGGAATATTCACCAGCTTATGCAATACGATCATGGTCTTATATTAGACTGCATTCTATTCTGACTTGGGCCCACTTGAACTTGTTCAATTCAAACAAGTTGCTTGTGTTTTATTTTATTCGGGCTATGCTAGCACTGTTTTGCTCTTTATCAGAGGTACATTTTTACAAAGGTGTTGCATTAATGTTTGGGGGTAATGTTGCTCGCATGCTCTTGGTATTTCTTACCTTTGGTTCTGGTATGTTTATATCTGCTGTTGCATTTTTGCCGAGCAGTTTTTGTATGTATATGACATTTCTAACATTTGGTTCATGGATGCAGGGGCAGTTACACTTTGCTGTTCTATCTGTGGCAGCTGGTGCTATAATAGGTTGGCCTTTCTCAGCTGCATTAGGAATTCCACTTGCGATAGATATTCTTCTGCGAAGGCGTAGTTATTTTCAGTTCGCAAAATGGTGCTTTGTTGCTTTAGTGACTATGCTGCTACCTTGTATGGCAATAGATTCTTATTATTATGGAAAACCTGTTATAGCTTCTTTGAATATTGTTCATTATAATGTATTTACACAACATGGACCAGATATTTATGGGGTACAGCCATTGTCATACTATTTACTAAATGGGTTTCTCAATTTTAATTTGGCTTTCATATTAGCCATATTAAGTGGTGGCATTGTTTTTATTTCTGAACTGTTGATCATGTTGAAAATCAAGGGGTACAAGCCGGCATATATTATTTTTCTATTGTTTTTGACCCCAATGTATATTTGGGTCATGATTTTTTTCAGTCAGCCACATAAAGAAGAAAGATTTCTTTTCCCAATTTATCCTTTGATTTGTCTGTCCGCATCAATTGCAGTAGCTACTGTTCAAAAATTATATTGCGTATTTAAACTGCATGACTATCTAGATTCTAGATGGATGTCCCTGTCAACACTAGGAATTTACATCATATTATCGCTCTCGCGATCAATAGCATTATTCCAAGCTTATCATGCACCTTTGGAAGTATATCCGAGTTTAATGATGGTTTCTGAAAATCGAAATTATGAGCATCCAAATATGCGCGTCTGTGTTGGGAAGGAGTGGTATCGTTATCCATCAAGCTTTTTTCTGCCTGCTAATTTTAGTATGGAATTTATCCAATCCGATTTTCGAGCTCAACTGCCCAGTCACTTTGTTGGCTTGCCTCCGGAGGGTTCAAGGCATATTCCGACTGATATGAATGATGCAAATCTGGAGGAAACTTCTAGATATGTTGACAGCGAGTCTTGTCACTTTCTTGTTGATTTGTCAATTTCAAAATACTCAATTAATGAACCAAATTATGCACTGCATTCCAAAAATTGGAAACTTCTGAAATCTGTAGCTTTTCTTGATGTTTCACAGTCGCATAATAAAATATTTAGAGCTTTTTATATTCCTTATATTTTTGAGACCAGAAACCAATTTGGAAATTATGTTTTGCTTCAATCAAAGAAAAACAAGTTGCCAGAAAAGTGACCTCAAATTAAATTTTATTGAGGTCTATATGTTAGTTGCATCACCCTGACTTTTAAGATAAAAATGAAACAAGGGTTTGGAGTCAACAGGCAACCATACTCTCTATATATATACTTTGATTGATTGCTTTAGCACGTTAACTAGTTGTTGATGTCTACTTTTTTATCTTGCTGGATTGTTTCATTTTGTCCAGGTTATTTAATTAACACTTGTTTGTCAGTTTGGATATCTTTGATTTATTCATGTTATGAGGGTTTTTTGTTTTCGTCGAAAAATAAATTATTTCATATAAATTTAATGCTAAATTTGTATAATTGTACTATACCGCAATTTCCGACCTCAACCCCTTGCAAAAGGCAAGGGCTTTTATATGATGATGATTCATAAATGACTGCCCAGTGATCTTTGAGTGATTCAGCAAGACTACACTAGTTTAGAAGATGTACCGTACATTAAGTTATTATCCTAAACACTTTGCTAGCGATTTTGGTATCTTTCCGGATACATCCTAATTTGTGATAATTGTGCCGCCTTGAAATCTCAAGTGTTTGCTCAACCGCAGGTATCCTGAAAAGGTGTTGCCAGCAAAAACAAAAATTTTTTTATCTTTCACTAGGTCTTTTATGGTAGCTAAAAACTTTCTCTGATCGTGATATGCCGATTGTGGAATTCATTTATTGTAGTTACAGCAGACTCGGTGTCAGATTTCTGTCAAACTTTGCCCCGGTCCCAAATTTAGGATATGATGTGTTTATTTTAATCTCATCGAAAAGTTGGATGGATGCAAATGTCCGTGCAAGGTGTATATTTGGGAAAATGCTCGTTACCACACCTTTGATTGCACTGCAAGGGTTCGCATTCCCCTGGCCTGGGGTATAGGTATAATATGAGAGAAAATTGTTGGACTTCTCGCGGGTTCAGGGCTTCTTCCAATGCATCTGCAACAGCACACCAGTCCCATATACGGCCGTTGTACATCTCTCCCCCGAGATAAATATAATATGAATATCTCCATTCTGAAAACTCAAGGATGCGACATTAGGGGTGTACATGGGTACATAGACAATAAAGCCACCACAGGGATATAAAAATTATGTTTTAAGTTTGTTTTTTTTTGCACGTAAAAGTATATGTAGAAGAAGAAGCTTTCACGGTAAACAATGGGTGCATCAACGGGCCTTCAGCGGCCAAAAATTATCAGTGCATAGTCATAACTGCTCCCTACTAACATGACTCCGTGACTGTCATCATGTATTTAAAGATGACTCGTGGCTCTAAAGACTTCTCGTGAAGGTAAAATCATAATTGATATATCCATGTTTAATAATGCTGAGACATAAAAAATAAACAATCCAAAAGGCGAAAATATGAAGCACGTTACATTTAATTCCCAATTCTCTTTGCACTGTGCCGCCAAGAAACAAAAGTGTGACGGGACCGAATTTATTCCTTTTATATTATTTTACTTCTTTATAGTATCTTAGGATACGTTAGTATGTGGAGACACAGCTATGGTTTCGAAAAATGTATTTTCCGCTGAAGTAGATTACTATACTTGGTCGACTACGAGCACTCTGTTCCCGTGACCCTGTTTTAGTATTGCACCACCCCTTTCTAGTCTGGCTGCTGTTTGAGGTGAGGTCGGGCGTACTTTCGCTGCTCTGTTGTATCTGATCAATCCGTGCTTTTCTGCCGGCTTGTAAAGTTATTTATTTGCAGCACCGGACTATTGAACATAATGTGTACCCTGGCAGACAAGGAAATCTTCTTAAGGTGTACAGACTTAGCGAGCATACTTATTCCTGAAACCGCGACGCTGCAGAAGCAAGTACTCACTAACATGTATGAATATTACTTGTCACAAAATTTATTCTATCACAGAAGTCTGATTGAGATTTACATTTCAATTTGAGTCAGTAAAAATAGCGCTAAATTATTGTACTGACCCATCGCCATACGTGTGTTTGGTATCAAGTAAAGTGATAACTTGAAGTTTGTTTTCATTAATTTTTTTTCATAATAATTATATTCCACTTGCCAAACCTTTTTTTCAATCTAAAGTGTATTAATTAAAGTCTAATTGGCAGTTTAATGTTCGAGCTGTTATTTGGTGTTTTGCAATTTTTTGCTCTCGATTTTTTGTTCCTTCGGCAGACCACAAAAGATTCCTGGGATCCATGACGTAGCTTTCAATATTAATCAAAGTGGCTCGGCGGTGTGGCGCATCGTGCTAAGCGTTAGGAATACGCTCGCCACCGCATCCCTGATTACCCTTCGTGGGATCGCAGGTTCGATTCCCATGCGGGGATGATCATGTGGTTCACGTAACCGCTGGTCGGTTACGGCTGCTTCCTCCACCATCAAGTCCTTGCTTCCGAAAACAAATAACCGGCTAACTAATCCCATTACCCGACTGGACTGGTAACCGGACGAGAGGCCGTGGTTCGCCATATGATTAAGTCGTCTTATCGGCTTACTTCTCTCCGGGATAAATATGTAAATCCTAATGTAAAAGTCGAATCGATAAAACCAGACTACATTTTAACGCAGGGTCGTATTCATGTGAATGAACAGTTAATGTATGTATGTTTATTTGCGTCAAAATTTAGCAACATCTGCATAATAAATAAACAAGAGAGCTGTGTTCAAACTTATGAACACGAACGCCTAAGCGAAGCAGTAGTCTAACTTATCTTCCATGAAGTACCTCACATGGTACCGTCAAAAAACTTCCGACATTCGCGCACGAGAGATGTCGCAGAACCACTACATAATATTTATATTAATTTTGAAGAGGTTATCAAACAAAATTTCGAATCACATAAATCCCACGGAAAGTTTTGAAATAAATAGAAGTAATAACTTTCTAGCGAAAAATACAATCTTTAACCACCGGAACTTTCAAAGCAATTGGTCCAGTAGTTGATTAGTAATATGAGTTTTTCATACCAGTTTGGAGAAAAACATCAGCAACAGCATATAATAAAAAAATGATCGCCATCCCTTTTAATGAATGGGTTAAAAATAAAGTTTCATGGTAGAAATTAAGACCGTGAGGCTTATATATTTCAATAAAGTTTGCATCAACGAGAAACATAATCAGGGACGTGCCAAACTTTTCTGCTGCCCGGAGCGAGTTTCTGGTAAGGATGCCTTATACGTATACCTAACTTCAAAAATATTTCGGGGGATAAACAGATTACACTGGCCAACAATTTTTTACTTTTCGAATGTTGTTTAGATTTTTGCAACTGATTTGGGGTATTTTGGCACTGCTGAATCCGAAAATAACATCCGTTTCTCTCCATCAGGTCAAGTTTGTGCGTTTCAAAAAATCATCCCGATTGACAAAATTGATTACATTTATGTGTCATTATGATTTATGACGTCATTTTGTCAGCACACATACTAAAAAAAGAAAAAAAATTATTTGTCCAACAATATATATTGATTATGAGATGGAAACATCGATTAATAAAAACTGAATGATGCTCATTGATAAAGAAAAGTAATGGAAAATGTAAAAAAAAGTTTGTATTTCAAATCGGAGTGATAAATACAAGCCAGATGTATGGTGGCCCATCGTTGTCACGCGTAAAATTAAAAAAAAAAAATGAAAAAATAAAATGAAAAAGCGAAAATAAAAAAAACATAAAAATAATTGAAAAAAAATAAATGAAAAAAAAAAATAATTAAAAAAAAAAAATTGGATAAAAAGAAAATAAAAAGGTTGACAACGATGGTCCGCCTCGTGGCCCATCGTTGTCACGCGTTTTTATTTTTAGAAAATTTGATGCTGCTTGGGACCAACGTTGTCAGGCTTAATCCTACACGCACGAATGTGTTTCCTGGGTTTCTAACTCACTACTGATTTTCATGAGCAATATTCAATAAATTCAACATGAAAATGTTCTATGAATTCTCCATGCTACAAGTTCAACCACAAGCAATATATTTATAATAATGATAAGAGAATATAGAATTGAATACGAAAATTTGTTTTTACGTGTAGAAGGTAATTTAATTGGAAAATGCTGCTTAACTGCTCAGTTGTCCGGACACTCGTGCGATGCCGGTACGGTACCGTCTGACCGTACCGGTACCCATGCAATCACTCATGAAAGAATGGGAGATACGGATAGTCTCGTAGAATATAGACTACTGAAACACTCTCTGCGCCTGCCCCATACCGTACAGCCGTAACGTACCGATCCAGACAAATGATAAATCGCCCGTGCTCAACCATTTATTTCAATCCATACCTCGACTCACTATGCAACTCTGACGTCACTCCATAAGGCTACAGGCGAAAGATTGTATTTCATGATACGCTCCAATGCACATATTTCTCGTCGCCTTTCGTGACCGTTTTCCGCTCGCTTTTGCTACTCGGCGTTTTCTTTACGTGTAGTACCTTCCTATTTGCGCCTGTAACGAAAGAAAATAATCCTTATATTTAAGAAGATTTGCTCACTTGGAAAGCTGGAATCACAGACAAGCTGTGAAGAGTAATTCTGGACATCATAGACGTTTTTTTATCAGAGAAGATTACGAACGCGATAGCGTAAAGATTCGTGTGGAACATTTTGCTGATAATGACAAAGTTTAAAGTTAGTAATTTTAATGTTTGCGCTTAAACATTGAAATTTCATTTAAAGGGGGTGTCATACAAAACAGCAAAACTGTTTTTACTTCTTTTTACGGTGCTGTGGTACAATTCCATAACACAAAGTTTGCACCTATCGAACTTGCTTTAGTAGGTGAATTTATTAGACATATTACATATTCAGTTAATCGTAGGTAACATTTCTGGTACATAATGCCCCGTAGATAGGTTTGTGCCTAAATTTAGCTCATAGCTCACTAATTAATATTATCTTCGATGCAGGAGGTTGCAGGGCTGAATTCAACTTTCAGCCTTACCGATCACCTGACGATGCTCATTTAGTTTGGCTCGAGCAAGTCCTCTTGAAAGACTTGTGTGAATGGGAACTACCTATAT
This sequence comes from Styela clava, assembly GCF_964204865.1. Taxonomy (NCBI): domain Eukaryota; kingdom Metazoa; phylum Chordata; class Ascidiacea; order Stolidobranchia; family Styelidae; genus Styela; species Styela clava. Next base: position 8,371,612 of record NC_135252.1, read on the forward strand.
GTTTTGCCTTCCTCCGATTTTAGAAGACAAATTTATTCTGAGGGATTTCGCATATAATTCTCATTGATTGTTGGCTGTTTATAATTTCTATTAATTGTGAATTCTGATCATAACAAAGAGTTAAAAAATATTTTACGTAATTTACTAGCACCTTTTTCTTGTCAGTACTCCAAGCTGAGGTAATAAACAAGACAATACATTTATGTCATCTGGAAGCAAAATATGCACACTAATTAAAAGTTTGACACATTGAGATAATACACCATGACAGGAAATAAAAGTTAAAGATATATATGACCATCACATGGTAATTAAAATTAAAAAAAAATAATAGGGGCTGTGGAGTAGGAAAAGTTCAAGACAAAGAAAAGAACAAAAGTTCATAGCTCATGAACTCTCAATTTTGCCCCCATTGCTTTGTGAAAGCCAATATATTCCGAGTGGCTGAATTGGTTTACCTTTATGATAGCAACGATTTTGTATTCAATATAGCGAGTTTTTTTTTCAATTTATTTGAAGTGATATTATTTTCCAAAGCAATGCTTTAATCATCTAGATCAGTGGTGTCAAACTCATGGGTTTTCGAGAGCCGCATTGCATTTTGAAAATTGTAAAAAGGGCCGCAAACAGTTTTTTATAATGTATACTTGAAAGATAATTTCAGTTTGTGACATATATTGTGATGCAACTAAACAGTTGGATTAAGTTTTATTATTTTCTTCAATTTCAAATGCAATTACATATTAATATTTGCATTCCACTATTATTGCAAGTTACTGTATTTTTTACAAAAAATCATAAAATTCTATGTACAACCATCAAAATTATTTTCAAACAAGCTTTAGATAAGGAAAGAATATTACATACACTTAATCTAAATATATGGACCTAAAATTGACAAAAATACTACAGTATAAACTCATTGTTTTTTTAATTACATTTGTCCTGACGTTTGGCATCTTTTATGTGTCACCAGCATACTAAGGCCAGGCTGAAATGATTTTATAGTACCAACTCTAACTAACGAGGCCACATGATCATGGGTTAATCTGGATCTTTGTGAATGTCTTATTAATTCCAGTAATGCAAAAAAGTTACTTTTATCATTTCATGTATAGATCAGTAAAAGAACAAATGACAGATTTTTTCGACAAGACATTTCGCACCACATTGCGTGGCATAGGATTGCTTGAATTATTATTGATATTGATTTTAGTAAGTCGTTGTATAATTATATTAATATACAAACACCTGGAAATTTTCTGTTCGAAGTTGGTTTTCGAATTTGTCATATTGACTGCTGAGCTTATTGTGTTTTTTCATTGTATTGATGGAAATATGACAAATTAAACAATGTGCTTCAGAATTTTGTGAAAAGCAGTTTGTTACAACTCTCATTTTCTTCGAAAATGCCACCTTCTTCATGTACTTTGCGTTTAATTTAATTACTCAAGTGTTTTATTCAATTATTCTTTTGCAAGCTTGATGTGTATTCTTAATTGGGTCAAATTGTGGAAAAAAAAAATTAATATTCCAAAACTACTTTCAGTAAATTGTTTTCTGTGTGAATAATCAATTTCACTTTAAAAGGTTTGAAAAATCTGTTACATTTAGATAAAAAAAAACTTCCAAAATACTATTATAATTATTGTTAAGCGTTCGAGGGCCGCACTGGAAGTTCTCTGGGGCCGCGAGTTTGAGATCCCTGGTCTAGATTGAAGTTGTCCAAAAAATATATGATAGTATTTTATCATGAATGATGATTATACCCCTTCCGGAATTTCTTCTATAGTACTACCAAAAGTTGATGAACCAAATATAACACAGGTGCAGTGAGTTACCCGTAATCCTCATTTTCCAAAGCTGTTTTAAGTATGTCTGGCGTGTTTTGTGCCTTTTTACAAATAAGACCGAGTATGCAATTTTACGCTTTGGAATTTTTAGTTATTTTTCTCAAGCCCTGCAGGATGTGGAGGCCATACACAACTCTACCGGAGGGTCAAATGTCTTTGCATGCATTCATAGGTTGTTTATCTATTGCAGAGTACTCCTTCTGCTATAGTTGTCCTGTGAATAAACAATAGGAAATTGAGATTAGACGAATAGTTGAAAGTTTTGCTTTATGTCGGCTTAATTTCTTGATTGATATACTTACTATTTCTGCTATTGCCTCTTGTGCTGCAGGAGTCTCACAATGCTTAGACAGGTTTGTCCACAACTTTCACATATGAAGAAAGAGAGGAGATTTATTAATTTTTGTTAAGAATTAATAAAGCATTCTATATGATTTAGAATGGAAAAGCTAATAAATCCAATATCTCATGTTTTATGTAAAAAATATTTCACTGAATTTGGTATATAAATCAACTAAGAAAAGGGTTTAGTCAGAAAATTACAAGCATTCGTGGCTCCAAATACTTGAGAGATCAGACTATACAATATAGACCGGTATGAGTGAAATGTTAGGTGAACTTGTTAACACTTTGATTCAATACGCAAATAAAAGTGAATGCGCAATAGTATGTTACAATGAGCAGCAATCAACAATGAGTATATATCCTCACTGATTAAAAAAATCTAACTTGAGGTGCATGAACTATTTGAAACCATAAGGGGTAAGTAAATATGTAATTTCGGCAAATGAGCAACTACGTACCGTACTGAATTAATAACTTCGTAGTATTTGACAAAGGCTGGCTTTCCCACATGTACTTAACAGTGCGATGCCCGGGTGTGATATACAACAATAGTATTAACCTTACCTTTTTTCGATTTCCTTTTACCTTAACTTTCCAAAATATCATTAAAATCGACAACAACTGTCAAAGCAGGCACGAACACCATTCGTGCTACGCCTTGAAAGCAGCACACATCCGCTCGTTTTCGTCTCGTCAAGTATGTGCATTGGAGCGTGCTATCGAATACGATCTTCGGACAAAAATGCCGGAGTTGCGCATCATGTTGTTAAATGTCATTGATTCTACTAGGATCGAGGTATGGATTGAAATAAATGGTTGAGCACGGGCGATTTGTCTGGATCGGTACGTTATGGGGCAGGCGCAGAGAGTGTTTCAGTAGTCTATATTCTACGAGACTATCCGTATCTCCCATTCTTTCATGAGTGATTGCATGGCTACCGGTACGGTCAGACGCAAAGCGACTATAACCGACTACCGGTATTTGGTAAGACGGTACGGTACCTGCATCGCGAGTGTTCAGATAACTAAGTAGTTAAGCAGCATTCTCCAATTAAATTACCTTCTACACGTAAAAACAAATTTTCCGAATTTTCGTATTCAATTCTATATTCTCTTATCATTATTATAAATATATTACTTCTTGTTGAACTTGTAGCATGGAGAATTTATATAACATTTTCATATTGAATATTGCTCAAGAAAATCAGTAGTGAGTTGGAAACCCAGGGAACACATTTGTGCGCGTAGGATTATGCCTGACAACGTTGGTCCCAAGCAGAAGCAAATTTTTCTAAAAATAAAAACGCGTGACAACGATGTCAACCTTTTTATTTTCTTTTTATTCAATTTTTATTTAATTTTTTTTTTTTTTTCATTTTTTTTTCCGTTTTTTTTCGTTTTTATTTTCAATTTTTTTTTTTTTAATTTTAATTTTTTTTATCATTTTTTTTTTCAATTATTTTTATGTTTTTTCACAACTATTTTTTTTATTTTTGGTTTTTTATTTTATTTTTTATTTTCAATTTTACGCGTGACAACGATGGGCCACCATACAGATGGACTCGACATCTAATACTCCAGAAAAAGCGAATTACGTCATCTTTCAAACGAGATAAGAGTGGCCGTTTGGGGCGAAGTGATGACAAGCTTGTTTACGCACCGAAAACGATTGTGAACTCGCTTAAATTACTTTCTTTAAGTAATAACAGATTCATTGTATATTTCTTAGCTTTCAAACACTTACAGATATAAAATTCGTAGAATTTTAAATATGCTAAAGAAAAGTGACGCGAAAACGGGGTCACAAACGCTCGGACAAGTATATATCATGCTTGAAAATGACGCAAAAATTGTCTTATTGACATACGTCCACGAAAAGACGTATAGAGAAAGAATATTAACTCTTACTGACCAATCATATTAGAGCCATAGTTATGTTACACATAAGTGTCATGCGCTAATTCATAGTTTAAAGCCTGGCACATGTAAGTGAAGCAGTCACCATAACGTGTCGTGTCGAGAGCCTTAGTAAACTGCTTGACCAAGCCGAGCATAATGAGCAGTGGAGGGAAGAGTATTCAACCAGAGGGTTATTGATGACGCTCCTTTCTTTGCAATGCACCGGTTTCTCCCACCGTGATGTGGCACTCTAAGCTTGAGCAAAAGCTGCACAATATCGGATCGGCACAGTAAACCAAATCCTTCTCTTCCGAGAAAAAATGGAGGTATTCTTTATGCCTGTTGCAGAAGAAGCTGATGTAAGTAAGTACTGTCAGAAAGAAGATTTTTTCCTTTAATCTGGAAGCTAACAGTTTGGCAATCCGAGGTCGCGAACGAGATCATTTAACTCCTTTTGGGAAAATTGATGTGGAGCATCATCTTCAAAATCCATTTCTCCTTCTTCGTATCCTTTGAAACTGGAGGTATCTTCGTTGCTAATTAAGGTCTTCTAATCTAAACGAAGCCATCTCATTCACTCACAAAAGAATAATAAGTAAAGATATTCATCAATTAACTTACACAGAAGATAGAATAAACAAAGAAGGCAAGATTATCAATGAACACGTTGCCATGATTAACAAGATTGCAAGATTCTACACGAAACGAATTGTAAAAAACAAAAATAAATCAATGACTAAAGATCAAACACTTTCAAAAGTTAACCCGGTCCATAAGCAAAAAAAACGTATTCCACACAGCATTTTACCCCTACCAATCTCTTCTAACATGCGTAAATGTGAACGTCAAGAATTTCTTTTCGATGCTAATCAAAGATAAACTGACAGGCGCTAAGTCGACATCGAAGACCTCAAATATGTTTTTATCTGTTTAAACTTTGAAAAAGATCGTTCGCAACTAGCAATTGAGTAGTCAATTGTGAGTATTAAACAATATTATGCAATGCACAAAGATGGGAAAACATCCCAGCCAAGCTCAACAAATGTAGCGAGAAAATCCTCATCATTTTTTGGAAAATCTCTTTTTCCACGTATACGTTTTAGCAGTGGCATGGTTGTAAACATTACCTCGTTTTTGCATGTTATTTGTTAGTTTTTGGTTATGTTTCGGAAATTTCAGTACGAATCAAATAACTCAATGATTATTCTGTCTTCTTATATAGTTTGATTGCCGTAATCAAAAATTAGTCTAGAAATAGCTGCGATAAAAGCTTTACCACCAGTACTTTTAATACCGTGTTTCTCCAAAAACAAGACTGGGTCTTATTTTCGGGGGATATCTTATATTTTCATTTAGCAAAAATAAGTAGAGAATTACGAGATTTTATAATATGAAAACCGATATTCATTTAGGTATAAATAACACGTTTTGATTCAAAATAACTGCAAACCATAGATTATTATCAATCATTCAAAACGTGTATGAGAAACTTCTTGCTTTCGATTAGGTCAGGGATGGTCAACCAGTCAGAGACCAAGAGCCACATTTCGCACTTTATTACCGCGAAGAGCCGCATTATAATTATAAACAAGAACAAACATGGACATCATATATAACTTTATTCAGCTAGCATGCTAGTTTATTGTAAATGTCACAAACCAACATGATAATGACTAAAATTTACATCCACTTACTGTAATACATGCTATTTAGTGGGACTTCTGGACTTCCTTGGATTGAAAAATCCTTTTTAAATCTGACTTGTATCGTCGTTATAGCCAATCGAAGCAGTTCTTTCACATGAGTGCAGTCAGAACAGATCAATGCTTCGATTTCACGTGTATTAGGGTAGAAAACACAGATTCGCAGAAGTATGTTGAGCCAAACATTGACAATATCCTAAGCGCCGCTAGTTTGGCATTGGGGTATTTTTCCATTAGCATGCTTTTTCATAACTCAATGGTCCCCTACCTTGAAGCAGGTTTAGTTGGTCCCCCTCGGAAAAATCGATACCATCAATCTCAGTTGCAGCTAGGGTTAGTTCAGATACCTATAATTTATACTATCCGAAAAACGGATATATTCGGGTATTTCGTATTTTAACTATCCGGTTAACCGGATGGTTACTGCTGATTTTAGATAACCGATTTCACAATATTTTATCGGCGAATTGACTAAAAACCACCACACAGTTCTATTGTAAATACGTACATATTTATTATTTTTCTCGAATAAAAATGATTGTGCATTATGATGTTGCATGTGTCAATAAATAAAAATTTATGCTCTGTGATCGTGCAGAGGTACAGCTGAATAATATAATAGAACATTTTTTTAAATACAGTGTCTTAATTGTCATTCCCTCGACTGCTAAGGTATTTTCTCCTATTCAAATCATATGTAGAGATTTATATTATTCCTTATTTTATTGTTAAATTATTTGAAAGTTTCTTTTTGTGTATAGAGCATCTTTTCTTTAAATTTTGACTCGTACTAAATTTTGGTGTTGCAGACTCACGATGACCATTTCTTCAAGCTTTTAGGTTAAATTAATTTAACATACACCTGACTTAGATAGAATAGATTTATTTCGGCTGGTATATCTATTGATTCGATTGATACATGGAAATTTAAAAAAACGGGGCTTCGGGAGCACCGAAAAAACATATACACTGAAGTTAAAAGCAAGCACATATTATTTGTTCGTGTACCCACAATTTTGAAATGATACACAGATTGCATGGAATCGGAAATATTGTGAAATAAGTCCTCGAAATTCAAACTGGTTTATTCCATCATGAAATGCGTTCCTTCAATACACGCAACAACTAAAAGCCACATCCGACTAAAAAGCAACGAACTCACACCTACCCATCCAATGTTTTTCAACTGAATTCGTTCAAGTTAGTCTTGCTTAAACTGTGCTGTACCTCCCGTTCCAATCCTCCAGTAACTTTATAAAGTCAATGAGCTCTTCTAACAAGCGCATTTGTTCTAATATTCACATTTGTTCTGCGTGTCTTGTAATGTAATAGTGAAGTTTACTCCAGCATTCCACGGATGGCTAAAATATAGGCAGATTAGTGTAAAAAAATTGTTATTATATGCTCTGGGAGATCAGTGGCCACTCAACAAAAAATATAAAAAACGCTGATGCACATATGCATTACTTATACTCAGGGATTCCATACTGTCCTTAATTTCTAAGAATTGTCCTTATTTTGGCTTGCAACCTTATTTTTGACTTGCGTGTCCTTATATTGTCTTATTTGGACTTCATAAAGGAAGCTTTGTGTTGTTTGTCTTATCGCCAAAACTTTATTGTGGCATCATGGAAGCAACATAATCTTATTTGAAACACAAAGAAGCAACCCACATATAGGCATGAAGCATTGCTAGTTTGGCGATCCTTAGGTTTTGTCGTGGTGGTGGTTATTTTAGCCTAAATTTAAAAATGAGCAAATGCAAAAACGTTTTTCGTGATGAGTACGGAAAATAATTCAAAGTTAAACGAAGCTTGGAAGGTGAGTGCACCGCACACTGTGACGTCTGTAATTGTGACATTAACCTGGGGGCCATAGGAAAGCCAGCTATTTCTGCTCACAATGCAGAAATTTTTCCGGTTGTCCTTATTTTGGGTTCCAGATCGATGGAATCCCTGCTTATACTGCTCTATTATCCGGTAAACCGTCACAATAATATCCGGATATCAGATAGCAAAATAACTCGGTTAATCGCTATGCGGATAATCCAACCCAATTGCAGCCTCATCTGAGACTGTTACGGACTGCTAATAATCAAATTTCATTTTGTAATCAAGTTGTTTACATTATAGTGTCGCAATCGCGTTGCTCAATTTATTTACGTGTACCCCTTTGTGATGTCACATCGAGACGTCTCTAGACTTGCCGAAGTCGACGAGCATCTTTGTTTGATTATCGAGACGTGCCGTTTGTAACTGTAATTCCTCGATTGTGGTTGTAATGCGGTAGGTTGCGTATGACTTAGTTTAGTTACCGTGACCATTAGATTTTGTTAAGTTGTTTAGGGCTATGGCATTCAGACTAGTTATATGTTTATGATTCAATAGGAATTATAGCTCCACTGAATATCCCTCATTGTTATTTATTTGCAGTTAAGTTATTTATCTTAATTGTGATTTAAGTTGTTCACTTTTGTAAAACCCCCGTTAGGGTACTCATTACCCGTTACGGTACTAGTTACCCATTAGCCCGATTTGGACGTTTCGTATTTGTTCTCAAGACGTTATCTACACCTGCAGGTTACCTATATATATGTTTACTGTCATTATTTCTGGATTTGCTGCTTGGTGATTAACTTTCGACATTAACGTTTAAAGGAACCTTTTCAATATATGCTGTGGAACCTTTTCAATATAAGTTTCAAAGTAATTCAGATTGTTTGACAGTGTGGAACTTGGAAGGGATTTTGCAAGGTTCAACTATGATCGTATCAAAGTATTATTGTTTGCACCAAGCAAAAGGTTCGGAGTCTACAGTACGCTAAAGTAACTGAAATAGAAAGTCAAACGTTAGAACTCTAGTCCAAATATCCAACAGAGACCAACGGGGAATTTCAAGCAATCCGTCTCAGAATTAACATAAATCGGTCGTCGACCACGTTTTATCTGCACTTCAACTACTTCACCTAAATAGTAAACTGCGGATTCGCCACCGTTTTCGATAGCATTGCGGCATCCTGTTTATTGCAATAAACGCTACTCACAACAAAGAATGTTGTTGACGCAATAATGGGCGATTGCACGTACCGTCAGTGTTCGACGTAAAGGAACAATGCTCGATGAATCATAATATGTTTTTAAATATAATGAATTGTTATTTTTCCCTTGAAAGAACCAAGGCGAAAAGAGCCGCACAAAACCGGCGCAAGAGCCGCATGGCCACCCTTGGACTGAGTCAAAAAAAAATTAGCGTAGCAATTTCCCTATACTTACTCATAGAAGGAAAATAATAAGGGCAAATCAATATCTGCGTATAATATTAATTCAAAAGTGTCTATGGCACCGAATAGGTTGGGAACCACAGCTCCGAATGCATAGTATATATCAAACATTGCAGTATGTTACGCAAATAGAGGTAACTATAGGAATGGGCAATTCAGAATAATTCCCTCTTTTAGAATATAATTAAAATTAAATCTTATTATATTATCTATAGCGATCTATTAATTTTATTGCTCAATAATGAATACTGTAAATGTCTTCTCAGCTTATCCATTTCCGCAATACAGCGCTAGAGATGTTACCCTATTGGCATTACAAAAGATATAATGACGCATTCTAAAATAATTCATCATTTTAGGTTAGCCGACTATTGAAAATCGTTAGTCATGAATGTGCTCAATTTTGTTTGAAAATTCGCGTGCAAACGTCATCTCGAGTTTTAATTACACCAAACAAATAATGATAAGTTACATGAGTTTTGAGATGCTGTGTAGTGCGCCCGCTTCGTATTAAGTATGCCTATCATTGATTTGATTTGTTGCTTTTCTTTAACGTGGTACTGGGATTCAAAGCATATAACAAAATATGTTTTGCAACGAATTATAACCGGGAAATACATTTTGTGTACATCACTAAAACCAGTGGTGGAATTCAAATTTTTTGTCAGCCGGTTCCATCACAAAAGTCATATTTTTAAGCCTGTTTTCAAAAAAAGGGGGGGGGGGGAAGGGAGAATGTAACCAGTAATGCTAACCGGTTCGCTGATCTCATAAAATTCTGTAAGACTGTTTTATAGAACTGGCTGAATCCCACCACTGCCTAAAACCCCCAATAAAATTCAACTCGAAAAAGATCAATTCTGTTTTTACCTTTGCAATTCTTTATTATTGTAATTCGTATTAAAATTTCATGCAATCCAAAAGCATTAAGGCTACTTGGCACTGGAAAAAACACATCATGTACATAGGGAAATCGCTAAATTGATACGTTAGACGTTGACACCAAAATTCAATAAAACCACAAACGTTATTAAAAGGCTTGAAACTCCAACACAGGCCAAAAAATTACACTTATTATTATAAAAAAAGAGCTGAGAAGTGAAAATAATTGCTGAAAAAATGATCACGATGTTTTTTTTTTAAATCTAATTTCACGGAAACAAACAACAATATGCTAAGGTATTTGGATACTAAAGTAAAAATACTTATCAAAAACAACCTTTTGTATCGACAGTAAAAAAAAATAATCAAATATTCAGATTTCAATATTTTTTATATGGATTTACAAAATATATATAAATTATACTTTTTATATCATTCGTAAGGTAAAGTTTTTCAGCAGTTTCTTTCTCGACATGGTATTTATATATATATAAACTCAATAGCATGATGATGAGGAAATAGAGGTTAAATACATCCGATCACGTTTAAGGCTGGTTGGCTCCAGGAAACTTCTTTGTGTCAATGTTAATTGAACCTGTAAATAATTGGAATGTCAGAACTTTTTCGATACCGTTTAAGGAAATAAAAATGACATGAATTGTTTAATAATATTTACCAGATCGCGTGATTAAAGCAGATAATTGACCAATAACGTTAGCTTGGACTGAATAGCCTCCATCTTCTCGTTTGTAACATCTTGGTACATAGTCGAATTTTTTGGACACCTCATCATTTTCTTCATAACAACATCCTAAAAGTAATAGAGTCGATTATTAATATATTTATAATATATACTGACAAAATTGTGCAATTCGCCACAGAAGTCAAAAAATCATTTCAACTTACCGAGATCCCAAAGACATTCGTATTTGTCTGGAATCTTGAGGGGGTCACGGCCCTTGGTGAACATGTCAAACGTTGGCATGCAGGCGATACGGCGGTAGTACAAAATTGGAAATTGATAATAGTTGACACTGCAAGTCTGGTTTTCTGTAAAATAACGAATAAAGCGTTAATTGCTTTGATACAACATGATTATGGAGAAAATTTCAAGTTATCAGTACAAAAACTTACTGGGTTGATAAGCCAAAGGAATATCGTTGAGATCGCTAATGTCGCTACTTGCGCCATTTGGTTTGAAACATTGTGGCACTTTGTACGAAGCATACGCATCCCAGCAGCATCCACGAATAGCAACGCAGTGGAATTCGGTGATACCTGGAAATCCGCATTCTTCTCTCTGTGAACGTGAAATATATACACATTGTATTGATATGAATATATTATGATTACATCCAATAATATACAAATTATATATGTAATTGTAACTTACCATGTTAATAAGACTGTTGATTGAGCTGCTTGATTTATCTTTGGCGAAGCTGTAGTAGATTGATGCGTCTATATTAAGTCCATACTTGAAAAGTGGCAAACACGATGCTGGTCGAGCAAATTCTCCAGGCCTTTTGACAGAGAGGGAGACTGAACAAAAAATACAATTATGATTGTTATCAGGATATAATTAGGGAAAACATCAAAATAATGAAAACAAAAGAAAACTTCATATGTTCTCATGCTACTGTGTAAATTATACTTACAAGATTCGTAGTAGATGAAAAATACGTTGTAATAACACCAAGGTACAGCGGCAGCAGATGTAATAGCATCGTCGGTCATGTCCCTGACCTCATTGTCAGTGAGGAAGACAGGCTGAAATGAATGATATAGAAATTTGTTTAATGAAATTGTATAATATGTCGCTCTAGTTATTGAATAAAAGCTATGTTCTCACGTTGTAACAACAATAAGGAAGAACTTCGCATTGTGCTGCAGAGATTCCATCGTAGCCACAGTTGAATCTGTTTCTCAAATCGTGGAGAGAACAAGTGTTGATTCCAAGTCTTTCGAAATGTTGGAAGAAGAGTTTCATTCCGGGGAAAATTCCAGATGGAAGGGATGGAATGAAAGGTTTGCCAAAGTCTTTTAAGTCTGTCTTTTTTCCAGAAACTGTGATTCAAAAAATCAAAATGAATGTAATTCAATCAAATCATTAAACTTTTAATTCTTATTTTGCATATTAAAAATTAACTTACGAAGTTGAGTAATCAATTCGAAAACCTCCCCTTGACTTGCTCCAGTTTGTTTGGCCAGCAGAAGATTTCCCATGACAGGATCAATGGCACCCTGAACATAAAACAATAAAGATTAGTTGCAGGCGTGGGGCGAGCAAAATGGCATTTTAAATTCACGGGAAATTTAGCATAGGTACTTACGGATTGAATCATAGATTGGAGGAAGAAAGTTGAACCCTTGTCTACCCCAAGAACAAATGGTACGGCATCAGGAGAGACCACTCCTTTGTTAGCCATATAGTTGATAAGTGCAACCTTGTTTCCATCTTTATTGAAGCCCCCATTCAGAAGCAGTTGAGTAGTTGCAGGATCCAATCCTAATAAAATAGAAATAAGATTAAGAAACGATATTGGGTATAATTATTTCATCGACCTAAAATATGCTAATTCAACTGTATACTGATTGCGTGACGGTTTATGTCTACGCCTGATCCAGGATTTTTTTCATTTAAAACTTCGAGGTTGGGACGAAAAATATTGTGAAGTATCTAACTTACCCATGTTAGCAGCCAATAATTGCATCATTTTTTGTGATGATGACGCACCCCCTGTTAGGAAAGGCAAATACATAGGATTAACGTTGCCCTGAAGCATCATCATCTGCATTAAATTTGCATTTCCTGCTCTGGTTGTTGGTTCACGAGAATATTGTTGTACTTTTACCTTTGCAGATTCTGAAAATGAAGAAACAATGATTAAATAATTTAAAACGTAGAGTCCAAACAAAGATTTCAATACGTGCAAAATTATATGGTGTTCTATGTTATCGCTTCATTCACGTATCCCTCGGGGGTTTTTGTCGTGATATCTACAGTCTACACTAGTCGACTTCTTCTGGTACCGCTTGGCACCGTACAAAAACTACGTAAAATTTATACGAATATAGTATTGCAGCGCCATTGATAATATGGAGGGAACTTCTGAATATTGTGAATAATTTTCAAGAACCAGAGCTCATGCCCGCGGCATATAAAATCCAGCAATTTATTTCCGAAATCTGTAAGTTACCTGTCAGAATTTCTTGACCACCGGGTGCATTGACCATGTATTGCATCAAAATTCCGTCGTTTCCTTCAGTAACTCTTTCACACTGGCATCGTCTGTTGGTTCCCTGGATTGTTCCACTGTAAAAACAAATAATTAGCTTACAGCGTTCTCTAGTGTAAAATACGTTGTTGTTTTTTATTGAGTATAATCGTTTCATATCTTCAGCATTTTATCTTATACAACGAGACAGAGATGACTAGACTATCATTATTACTATCATAAAATGTTTGATACTTACTCGCATGGTGTTTCTGCCATCAACATCATCAAAATAACTGGTAGTTGGTTCGGCAAATGTTGGGTTATTGCACTTTTGTTTCCAGTTCTTGCTGCTTCCTGGATTTCGTCCAATAAAGCTATCCAAAGAAGTACATTGTCCTGGTCATTACAGACACATTTGTCGTCACTGGATACTCGGTAGTTGGCTTTAATTTCATCTGCGATGCAACCACGTTCTTCGCCCATTGTCAAAAATGGGAACAATGTATAGTCATCACCGTTGCCTGTGATTAACAAAAAGATTAGAATTTTGTTGACCAAGATTTCTCAACAAACGAAAATTTTCCTTTTTTAGCTTGTACACTTACATCTTTCTCCATCGGCGCACACTCGGTCTGCCATGAACATAATGGCCATCAGTTGTTCATAGGGTGATTTGCCTTCGCCAGCCAGTATTGGCAATATTTCATTTAACATCTTCTCGGCTTGGGCTGAATAAAAGATAAATTGTATGAATAAATAAAACTGATTCAAATTGTAAAATAAATTTACGATTAACAAAATAATTTAAACAGTCGTATTTTAATTATATCCATCGGTTTTGGTTATTTGCAAAATTCAAAGTTTGTTCGTACCTGATGTCAAACCTCCAGCTATAAGTAACAATTGCCTTGCGTTGTTATCAAGTTTCTTTTCTCGAGATAGGTAAGGTGAAATATCTTTCAACATATTTGTCGGATCTCCTAAAAATTGAAATATTCAAATATGTTCACAATATATAAACGTTTTCTAACTTAGGAGAAATTTTGTCATTTTGGAGAGAAAATTTGCACTGTATTTGCTGCAGTAATAGGTATATGTTTGAGTTCTTTATCATTATTATAATATTAATTATATTATTGGCTAAGGGAACAACTGATATAAAATAAAAATAAAACTGTTCTTACCTCCTCTCTTCTGAACTGACAATAACGAAAAAACGCATATTGCGGTATCCGTATTAGAATTGTATTCTGAAGAGAAAAAAAAAACATTGTTTTAATTTACAATTCAAGCTAGATAATACATAATAACATAACCAAATAATAACTTACTTCGTGTTGGCAAAGCCAATGCAGAAACTGCAAATAAACACACCAATGTAATGACACGCATTATTGTTTGTTGAGCGGAGCTGGGAATAAAAAAAGCAGTTGTTACTTTAATACCTTGACTGTCATTATTTATTAGGAAAAGTATTATCGAAGTATTTCCCTATTATACAAAATAATCAATTTGTTTTGACAGTATTATACAAATTTATTTTAAACAGAAGAAATTGTGTCAGTTACATTTCAGTTACAATTTTTCTGTTCCCTTTATTGATACCAATTTATCATATGTAGAGAAATTTAGTTAAAAGATCTGAAGTTCGTATACTAACAACTGTAAACCGACTTAGTTACCTTGCTCTCGCACACTGAGAAATCCTGTGATAGGTTAGGCTGATATCAATATAGCCTTTCTCTTTTGCGACTGCTTGACTAGTTATTCTTTATCGAATCACCTGTCTAACTATGGAGTTGGGAGTGATACTGATTTCTCCTCTGACTCCCGTTTCTTTAATATCGCTCAGATGACCGATGCCTTTTTCTCGCTTTATTTGTTTCTCTTTTAAATGACGATGTCATCAAACTTCTAATCTCTTGTTTCTTCATAAATTTCGCGCCTATAATGCGGGTGCCTTAAAGAGATAACGGTCGCAAATATTTTGCTAGACTCCAGCTATTATAAAAAGAATGAGATAATGGCCGTGTACCTTTACGTGGCAATAAAAAGGGGTAAGTTAGAAAGTGCTATAGGTATACATCATTTACCACGGTAATTAGGGATTGTTATCTCATCAAATATTTCATCTGACGATCGTGAGTTATGGAGTTTGACGCAATTTACGTCGATCAGGTGCTGTTTATGTTCTAAGCACAGTAATTACGTAACTAAATTATAGTTGGCCCACACTCGTTTATGGAAAAATATAATATTATATTTTAAAAATATCAAATAATACCTGCATCAACCTGTAAATTTTAGCATTAGGAAGTTTATAACTCTTGTCTTAGACTTCCTATTTTAGCTGTAAATCTCTAACATCAGCTGCTTAGTTTGTCCAAAACCCTTTATCCATTGACATAACTCACTGCAGAGAAAGACAGATATTCAATTTTATCTAGCCGACAAACAAATAAAAAATGCCGATTAATTCAATGCTAATTTATAGTTTAAATTGTATATTAGAAACATTAAATATATTCCCAGTTTATCCCGCTTGTTTATCAGCAATATGCCTTTGCTTATCCATTTGAGACAGCTTATTATTTTAGTCTTGCCCATTTACTTAATAAAAATTTGACTAAAAACTAGATTTTACCCGAGAGCATTCCATGTTGAAATAAAATTTGTTTAGTAATTCATTAACACACAGACCTTTTTTTGTACATCAGATCACAATACATTCTTGCACCCGCTGCTCTAAAATTAAAAATTATTCTTGAAAATTTCCGGCTAAGAACGTCCTTAATTAGTTAAAGGTATACTATTAAAAGTTTGATTCAGAGAATTTTAGAATTTCACTTAGTATTTATTATCAAGTTGTGTATAAGTTTCTTACAGGATATTTCCGGTGAAGATTAATTTTTTTGCGGTTTGGCTATTTTGAAGTGGATTATCCGATTACCTCTATTTTCAACTGTACAAGTCTGTAACAGGATGCTTTGAAAGTACCCAAAGTCTATTGAGATGTTTTCAAAAATTCAATTCTACTATCTTGAATGATAAGGAATGATAGGCAAATTTTAGCATGTAAATTGACTTTTGAACCTACTATGCACGTAAATTGACCTTTGAACCTACTATGCATGTAAATTGACCTTTGAACCTACTACGAAATCATGTTATCGTGCCAGACAAAATATATTACAATTAATTGAATTTTATGTGGCGATCCACACTCATACTTGAATTTATCTGCTATTCATTTTTCAGTACCCATGATACATTAGAAATGAGAGAGAGCATGAGGAGATATTATTCTGTAATACCAAGAATGTCGAATGCGACTCTTAGGGTAATTTTCATGTTATGAATTTTGAGAAATGTATATTAGTACACTTCGCTGATAGTAATATTAGTCTCTATGACTAATTGTCATGGTTCCGGATTTATTTTATATTCAGATATTTGATAAAAATATTGTCAGATTGTAGAAATTTTCAACCCTCGCTCATAAATTTACTAAAAAACGATATTTCTAACGTTTCCCCAGACCTACAACATCTCGTCTATTTCGGAATTACCCAACATTATACCTTGCGAAATAGTTTAAAAACAACCGTAGCTTCAGGGAAATGACGGAAAACCATTTTGTAAGATTTATAGTGAAGTTCTGTGATGTAATCCATGTTGTGTTCTATATATATGGATGCATCATTTTCAATATATCAAGTCGATGTTATATGAAATCAGTTATGATATAACGGGTTTTACTTATAATCCTAAGAAGGGCTTGGACTGCACTGAAGATTGCATGAACTGGATGGCATAGCTTCATAATCTACATTGACGGAGATACCTCGCTGCACCCAAATACAAGAGATATATGCCGAGATGACGCAATCTTTAGGTGCAATCATAAACAACAGTTAGTGGTCATAATGAATGATTGTTTTGTCTTGATGGATTAATATCTACTCGATTAATTAAACCCTGATTAAAATAACGATGTGTTATTTATTATTTCTAGGGAGAAACCTTTTAATGAGTTATACGATCACTCGTTTTAGAATGCACCACGCGTTTTTGTCGACAGGTGATTTAGAAGCTTGCTGTAAATCAGTTGTGCGTTATAGATTCCGATTATGACGTTTTATTGTGACAGAAACGTTGAAACGCTCGTCAAATTTTATTTCTGGAACAGTAACGTTACCAATAAATAACACAAAGTGTTGTCAATTCATTTACGACGAATATGAGTTCCAACTACTTCTAGTTATCATAATAAAGTTTTGAAATAGTTCTGCAAGTTATAGTAAAACTTTCAGAAAATATTTTAAAATCAATTTCCACATATGTCTATTGAATAACTGAGTGAAAAAAATTAATTGAGTAATTATCAAATACGTTAAAAATAACAAGGCGATTTTATTCACCTTTCTTGCATTTATCGCCCGCGAACTTTTATAAAAATGTCTGATAATTCACCCATTGCTATCAACCCCAAATAATGATACTTCAACGAACTACTTACTAGCAGATGAGTTTAGCGAAAAATTAGGGTATTCGTGTAGTAAAAATCAGAATTTATTACGTTTTGGAAAAAATTTAACTTTGATCAGATTTACTTCATTCTCTTGCAAATCGATTGAGCCTTGCAATCGAGCTTTTCTTTTTACTAAAACGAAATAGGCAATAGGCACTTCAATAACCATAACCAATAATGATAGCCATAAACACGAAAGCTGAATATAATGATCCTCTTGAATATTTTTAAATGAGGAAGATACAGGGTATCGTAGAGTGATTCCAGACAGCAGACAACAAGCGCATTCCAAATGTTAGCGTGTCAAATTGTTTTTTGAAGTTTGCAGAATATGGCTCTACCATGATCTTGTTGGATGATTTATTCACTATTCATATCGCTTGGTGTTTTTAAATCGCAAATGATACGGAGATTCCTCATGATTACAAACTTTCCTTCTAACCATTGGATACATTTTGTCCAAATTACTTCAGTCACATTCGTTATTGGACACGTAGTGGACATAGCGATCGTTTTGTTGGTATTGGACACGTAGTGGACATAACGATTCTTTTGTTGTTATGTTGTTCTTGTTCATTGACACGTTTTGAAGAAATCGTTTTTCTCTTCGATTACTGGACCAATTGCTTTGAAATTTTCAGTGGTTGAAGATAGAATTTTTCTCCAGAAGGCAATTACTTTTTTTTCGCTATGACGTCATCAAAATTATGTGGCTCTATGTGTCCATATATTTGAGTATAGCTGTCTTGTTGAATGTATGTTGTAGAATGCGTGTCCATGTGCGACGTAGAATTAGTAATGATTGGTTATCATTGTCGTATCTTTTGCCATCGTAGATGTTGCTCGTTCAGCTTTTCCATTCGCCGTAAACGCGATCTTTTTGAATCATTCGTTTGATATCTGTTCAATCTGTCACCCGAGTCAATGTTGTATTTTCCGATTTTCGAAGCATCCTTGTTTGTTCCGACTTTGTCGTTACTTCTCCTTGACGATATAAATTTTGTGGAGCCAGAACGAGGTGTGATGGCTAGACCAAAATAATATAGTATTGGTAGTAAGTGATAAGTTATAAAGTATTATTAATAATTGCTCAACTTAATGCCGCTTTCCCTGAACTAACAAAGTACGGATTCGAACATATTGCAGTTTTCACAAAAGACATCAACCCACGAATTCCTCGAATAAAAGATTTGTAACATTTTCAACAAGAGATTCCATCCAATAACAATATTACGGGCTCATCCAAATTTTGGTCCTTTTGCCGATTCATCTTAACATTTTTTGCGCTTTCGTTCCCAGATGAAAAAATATTTATTTGTTTACCTGTCGAAGATTATGGTTTGCTGTTAACCTGTTACACACCGGTAAATAGCTACTGCAATATTGGCCATTTATGGGGAAAATAACGTATTTCAAGAGCACAATGAGTTATAATTTTGTTTAATTCTATAAGTTGTTTTCGTGGAAGTTATTGGAAATTAGTGCTTTCAAAAACCTATTTTTCAACGAAATCAATAATTATATTTTAGACGAAATGTAATAATCTATACGTTTAATATTTCATTTAAAGTCACAATAGTGATGAATCGATGGAAGTTAATCAAGAAGGTGAATTTGATCAAACATTGATGCTAATTCTTTGTTATGGCAGCATGCTCTTTCTTGTTTGGTTTCGTTCACTGCTGGAATCCTAGCATGTCTTGCTTACGAGTAATTACATGTTCAATGAAACTATGATGGACTATTCTACATTGCCCGAGGTAAAAGGTTTTGTACAAATCCGATATTTTAGGGTTATTATGCGATCAAGTCATATCTTAAGTATTTCTGAGGAACAGAATATGCCCTGAAGAAATACGGGAGAATAGTATTTTCATATATTCTGCATTTTTCAATTACAAATTACACGTTAAATTTCAACATAATTATTTGCTGTCTGTTCCGTTTTGTAAACGAATTTTTGTGTTGCTTGTAAATATTTTTTTTCGTTTTAATTTCTTAATCTTGTGTACATTAACCGCTGAAGAAATGCATCTTAACGCAACTAAGACTTAATTCATTTACTGGTAAATTTTATTAAAATAACATGTTTTGTGACAGTGTAAAAATTTTGTTGAGGTTTGAAATATGCGCGGTATTGACAATTTACACCAATGACTTGCAATTGAAATCTTAATCGTATTTTTGAGATTGGATCAAGTAATCAAGCGCCATGCTTGTTCAATGTTAATATTGCCGCGGGGTATTGCATATTCCAAAATTAAAACATATTTTACAAATCAGCTATTTGAGTTCAGTGATACGCTGAAACTATCATTTCAAAAGGATATGATACGCCCTTATATACGACAGCGACAGGAACCGACTGGCACTATTTGTGGCTGTATTACCTAAAAGCGTAAATAACAGCAGCAAGATCATTATCACGACTCGACGTTTGACAAGATACTTGTTTCTTTTCGATTATAACAATGTTTTTTTCGCGTATCGCTTTAGTATCAAATTCTGTAATATTTTTCAGCCGAATTGACATTTGTTGAAGTTATGGCAAGATGAGTCGTTGTCAGAAATATTTTATTTTGCCCATGTACTTTGAAAACAACATACCGATTTTCCTTCGTTCCACATGGATTCTCCACTTGTCTCTGAAATGTTTTCTTCCGAAACAAATTCGCCGCGCATGTTTTCTCGACCATTTGTTGCCGGGCGGTTTTTTCGAATGATTGTATTTGCAAGCCACAACACTCCGGCAGACCACTGAAATCGAAAAATATATAAATATTGGTGAACTGTTTGCGGTGTGATGGTATCACACTGAAGAATTTGCAGTCATATTAGATTATTATAAATAGAAAAAATCGCGGTGTTACCTCTATATACGCTTACACGTTCTTAATATAGCCTTTTATATTTCTAGGTACAGTTATTATGTTATGTTAACAATGCATGAATAGGAAAATGCATACCGCCATTTTATCTTTCTTTTTCAAAACTGCGTTCTTTCCCTCTCTCTCCATGTAAAGGCGTGATTCTTCTAATGCACCCATCCTTGACCCTACGTATATTGAAAGTACGCTCACCGAAACGGCGATTGAAGCCAGAACAACGCATGCAAGATATCTGAAATTGTGGAGCAACTTTGTTTAAAAAAATACCGAGTTAAATATTGCATATCCGAATTAATTTGTGTGAATGTATTGTTTATTTTGGCGTTGCATTTATTTTAGGTTATGAGATCACTGGTACAAACCAGTATACATCAAAGAGGGTGGAATGAATGGAACAGATTATATGGAACTGGATGGATTCTGATACTAATTCCCACATATATAAGTAGTAGTTGTCTATTTTTTCAGGTGTGCACAGCCCTCCTGATTCAGACCTAACCCAGCTGTATACTGTACGAAAGCAAGACATTATAAGTACATTTGACAGTAATTAAAGGAGATCTTGGTAAATTACACCCTCCTGTGCGTACTGCTAAATAGATGTTCAGTAGAGCAAGTAGGAAATGCAATCTGTGGTCTAGAATTCGAATCAGTCAAGCAACCATGGTGAGTGATGTGTGACTAGAAATTTCATTATCGCAGATTGACTGTCAAACCATACCAAAGTACATACATTCTGTATTTAAATAAATGTCCTTCGTGTTGTTTGTTTTTCAATATGAATGTCATCTGCAATCTATCATATTCGATGCAAAGAATCGAAGCCACGAAAGTAACCGTTGACGTCAACATGTAAAGAATGATCTGAATTACAAAATAATGAGTAAATGTTATATAGTTATAAACGTATCAGTTAAAAAACGAATAAATTGTATACAGTGTTCTGATGATTGTATACAAAGTATAATATTTTTTGTACAAGGTAACAATATCCATTCATGCCCCGAGTAAAAAATTTAAAAAAAATAAAATTTGAACTGTTCCAAGAATATTATGACGTCATGTTAAATGGGCTAATGGGCTTCCAAGACTTTCTGAAATCTTTTCTGGCAATTATTGTATTATATCCAATTTCCCAAAGATAAGTTTGTAATTTTGTCGGAAGACGAAGCGTATTTATCCTTTTCACAGTTTTTCTGGTACGGTAGTCTCTCACTGGTACAGAAAGTTAATTATAAATGATGATTAAATTAAGATATTCTTTTCATTTTGAGATAATCTTGAATAATTATAAGTTTTGAAAACCACAAAAACCTCGCCATTAAATAAATTCAAAAATAGATTCATCTAAAGTACAGGAAAACACAAAGAAAATTAAGCTTCGTGTACCGTTGAACCGCGACGCCTCCAAACGGCGATGAAATCCGTTGCAGCTGATGCCGCCAACTGTAAATACAAGATAGACAGGTCAAAAAAGTGAAAATTTGTATACATAGAGAAGTTAGTATTTCAACATGACTATCCGTAGACTTTTTTAAGGTAAATTTTGTCCTTTATATTTGCAAGTTGAAAAGATAATCGAATAGAAATAATAGTTCTCTATTTCGACATGCCTTTATGTACCTTGACTACGGAGGTCGCGTTGACTGAATGAAAAAAAACTTCGCCATAAAAGCTAACCGAGGAGATTGGATAAAATATTTAAATTTGGTTATTCTCACCATGATTCCTGTCCACACAGGCGCTAAACTTTCGTTCCCAATTCGTGTAGGTCTCAATTCCTCCGGTTCATCTTCCCTGGAGGAAAACATATAGTACAAATGCAGAATAGTTAAAGGGAATTACGAATCGTGCAATGATACATCTTTTATCGTAGCATAATTAAATCACTGCACTCTTCGGCAAATATTCCTCACTTGTTATGTTTTGCACACGATGGCTCAATTTGCATACACATTACGGGCTGAAAGTCATCGACATGTAACAACGTACGATGTTTTTCGGAAAATGATCCTGCCATATGACATCATTTATTTATTCATACAATTGCTGGTAAGGGTGCGTAAAATCTGGCAAAATATATCAAAATACAAATATATTTGAATACTGAAACGCGCGCTCTTTCAAAATAGATAATTCTTTTCTTCAGTTAGGTTTTTATATCAACAAAATTTTTGAAGTGTGACCTTTTTCACGCAAATTATTCGATAGTAAGGAAAAAGCTAAAAGCTAATAATTCATCTTTACTCTTTATTACTTTACTCAAATATCTCCTGGCAAGCCTAAATCACCTCACTCATATAATTTGAGAAATCTATTTAAAATCACATTTTCGTCAAAAAGGAAATATTAGATAATGTACTTCGTTTGTTTCTGATAGGCTACATGTACTTCAGTACAAGCGAAAATACTGCAACGTGAGCCAACCGGGTGGCATAAACGAGGATTGATAAACAACATACATAATTGAACAAATGTCCATAAATGCTTTGTTGTCAAGAAACATCCGGCAGTGGAGATATTCTAAGAATATTTACAATTTTATGCAATTGTTATGTATTCTCAATGAAGTTTATTAGCGCAAGGGTTGGTGTTACAGCAAAACACCCAAATCAGAGCTTGAAGAGTAACCTTTCTATTGCAATAATGCATCGTGGTAACCGTATTCAAACCATATAGGAAATATTTTCCTTTCAAATCTAAACTTTGGGTCATTCAGAAATCCGACTGATCCGGATCGATGAAAGTTTTGACTCCGACTATAAAAAATATCCGATTGGGCAATCACGGTGTTGCTTAGGTCGAAAATGTTACGGAGTTTAGGTCAGTTAAGGTTTTCACTGGCGACTCCGAGAAGTCTGTGATTTCTCCATATATATTGTTGCTGCCCGGGTTGTGAAAATCGAACGGCACAAATTATTTTATTAACTTACAGTAAAATAACATGTGTCAAGTTACGACGAGCTACAATAGAATCTTCTATTTCATTTTGTTGAATTTCCGCGCTGTTAATGCTGATTAATATTATCCCGAGGATGAGCATTGGAACAACCAAGAAGAGCTGAAATTATAAAAAAAAAATTCCAATGCAAAACCAAACACATGTCTCACATAACTGTTCCATAACTAAATTATACAACTGTACGCGTTATATAAAACTATACTACTAACTATACCAGGGGTTCTCAACCCCCCAGGTAAAAGGGCCGCATTTTGACCACAAACGATGCGACGGGCCACAGAATATTATTACCATGTATTTATTCATTTATTAGTCCGATACTGATGTATAATATGCTTTTTGTTTTCCTTTTTATGCATTTAAAAACATAGGTAATGGATAGCATTCGTAAGTTCGCAATTGCAATTTCTCCCCTAACGAGAACTATGACAGAATTTTACAACATAGGAAAAATATGATTATATCTCACAGCAACAATTATTTTTCAATTACAAAGACGTTTTACAATTGTTTTATTCTTAATAAGAGTTCTGAGTCTGCATTCTGTTCACAAGTGCTTTAAAATCTTTTTCATAAGATCACAACCAGATGGATATGCAGTTTATTTGCTTCGTTGACAAATGAGACACAAGGGTTTTCCATTTATCTCTGCAAAAGCAAATTTATTGTTCCACGCAGAGTTAAAAACCCTGTTTCCGTCGTTTACTTTCTTCTTCGTTGTCGCCATGACTTACTGCCTTCAAGCTGGACGCAGTGCAATACCGTTGTGAAGCGCATTTCCGAAGTTAGATAGAGGGTGCAATGAGCGAGCTAAGTAACTCAATTTTTACGTAACAATACGTAATTAATCTATTTGCTGTGATGACACAATCCACAATCTTATCATGCACTGTAAGGGTTGAGAAGATTGATACCGAATTTAAAAATCGTTTATATTCGTTACGTCAGATATTATGATATATGTTTGGGTTCATCAAAGATCTTTGGGGGGCCGCAGAATACGCATCGGTGGGCCGCGGGTTGAGAACCCCTGAACTATACTAATAAGATATAAAAGCTATAAATATATATAGGCAATTCAAGTGTTGCAAATCAAGTTTTGGCCTGATTTCCAGAACAAAAGTGTATCACAATAATTTAAATGGATACAGAGACTTTGAGACGAAATGATCTGAAAAATATGGTTCGTTTGTCTTGACCTGAACCGAATAACCTGGCTCAATTTACAACTATATGTATTGTTTTTGTCATCATCCTGTTTGCGGCCATTTCATTGTCATTGTTATGCGCCTTTTTATCCCACTCCTAACAATTTTCTGAAAAGACAATCACCAATACGTAGGATTATTGTTCCCTTTTGTCTTTTATAGCCTATACCGTTGTCCTCGGCATGGGATATGGTGGTCATAGGGTCTGGCAACAAAATGTTTTTTCTTATACAATTACAATCTATATCTTGTTTCACCTTGAATATTCCAAGAGTGTTCAGTACTTTACTTGTATCCAGATCAAGCACCGAATCAACGAGATGTTTTGTTTCATCTGGAACTCTGTTTGGAAGATATCTCATCTTTGTAAATGCCCCTGATTTTGTTCCCAGCACGTCAGTTCTAAATAATGATTTAAAACAAGAACAATGAACAAAATTTGTAAATAATGGTAAACTTCCAAGCGTGACTTTTATTTTAAAATGGAACAGATAAATGATCGGGAAAGCAGGAATGAAATGCAAAAAAAAAAATCAGGTCATCAATACATTAATTATACTGACTGCTTAATTGGATTACCATTATATAGCATTAAAGCATGAATTGTAAATAATTAACTTCAACGCTTTCGATGTTTCCTATAGCTAGACAGTTGAAATATATATTCAATGTAAAATAAGTTACTGCTATTTCTGATCCATTCTAAATACTGTCAAGCAAAAAAATTGACAAAAAAAACTAATTTTCCTAAATAATTTTTAATTTTATGTTTTTTGTGCTTAGATAAATTTGTAGAGACATAGTAGTGATTCCAGCCATAATCGTAAGAATTCCTTTTTTAAAACTAAAAATTTTCCGAAACGCATTTGTCTTTCAACATCAGTGTAAAATAAATTTATAGATAATAAGTTCTGCCTGATTTCTAGAAAAATCACATATCTATCCGACTTCTGATAGAAGCTACATACAGTATGATATTCTCTGAATTCTGACGAATTATTTTTCATGAAAGGCAAATATCTATCGTGTTCCTTAATCCTGGGCATCATTGATTTTTAGTTTATAAATGATGCTTGTGAAATAATGATTTTAATGTGAAGAGGTTCGCTGATTTCATGGAGATTTTACGGCTTTGTTAATGGCTTGTTCTCGCCGACTTGACGCATTTAAGCATCGATTTTAGTTGGATTGTTTTAATTCCGCCACCGGATTACATAAATTCCCACATATGCTTCCCAAATGTAAAACGTCTCGAAAACATTTTTCAATGGCATCGTACGCCTATACGTATTCGTTCTTTATAAGTACCATCCTCGGCTATTCAGATAATCATAATATGCTTTCTCTCTTGTTTATTTAATATGCAATGTCGAGTAAGTCTCATCACCTAACCAAATACTGATTTTTTGGTACTCCTGAAGTATGCGCACCAAGATGTCGCACAACCTGAACCCTAACCGGGTACACAACCTGAGTTCAGGTTGTGCGCATACTTCAGGAGGTCCAATTTTTTTTACCAGTATGAACATTCAAAAACGATAGCGTCGATTTTAATGGTGAAGGTAAATATTAAATTCAGAATTTATATTGATCGCATTTTGTATGATTTCCACTTACTACTCAAAATCGTATAAAAATAAAATCGTAATATAATAACCTAATCAAATATATATATATATATATATATTTATATATCCTTTCGACGTTCTTTACTGTTCACTCTCTATCACGTTGCACACTGTTAAAGAATATATATACCTGTTTTCGTCTATCCGTACCAGGCAAAATAATTTACTTAAAATCCAAACTTAAACTGACCTATCGAAATGTCGTCCTGTTTCTACGACAATAATCCTCCTGACACAATAAATTTTCTAGTCGTCTTATAAAGGTTACCTTGCGATTAGAGCTATTCACTTTGACATCGGAAGTACGGGTGTTATCATCAACAATCTCACGTGACATCTTACCTGAACATAGGACCATTTGTGGGCGAGCCCATTCTCACCGCTCCCATCATCTTCGTTTTTAATAATTCAACCACTTGATATTAAAATGATATTATCCCGGATTAGGTTCGATATTGCCTTGATGAACTATTATGCGCTTTAAGATATAAAATAAGAGTAAATAAACGTAATTTTAATTTAAAATTTCCCTTTTGGACGAGTTCATTATATCAACAGCGAAAATTATCCTCCTTATTTCTCGAGGCAAAACAAGTGATGACAAGAAAAGGAATACCCGTTGTTTTAATTCATTATTTAAAAGAGCATCCGCGAAAAGGTTTTTAAAACCCTCGTTAGCTAATGTTTTATTCATATACTGGCGTGTGCACTTTCCTTTAAGTTAAGTAAATTCGTGATGAACGAGATAACAACATGAGTACTTATTTCACTTTCAATATTACTCAGAAAAAGGGCAGTTAATTGAAAAAACCCATTTGGATACAGTTCCAATCTGAAATGGGGTTATGTTGACAAGCTACCAAAACGCAACAAATTATATGCATTTTGTAGTGACTAAATATAAATAATCAATTTCAGTGAATTGGGTTATGACAAAATAGTATTGAGAAGTTATTGTACACTCAACGGGTAAATCTCTGTCGATCTTCTGTAAAAAATTAATGAGTGTATAACTGCGTAATATTTGATTATAGATATTATATAAAAGACGATTATACTTTTCCTAATAATATAAGAAGATAATAGAATAAACACTTACCATATAAATCACCAACTCATTCGGAACGATCATGAAATTTGTGACGATGTATTACTACATACAAGCATCGATTTTTCTGTGTGTTACCAGCTCTATATTTTCAAAGTTATAAAAAAATGTCGCTGTCACATCATATCAACGATCGATACAGTACATTTATTTAACGCGATAATAACATCTCCTTACGGTAACGCTTCTGTTGAACAGTAAGTCATGAATAATATTAATAAAAACCTTTGTTAACTACAATCAGCTGGGAATTATTGAAAACTAAAGATTGCATCTCATAAATTTGTTGCAAGTATGTCTTTCATCATTAATTTATATAATTTGATGAGATGATATTTAAGCAATGCGTTGGAATTATAATACCGATAATCTTCTACGTGACTTGTAATCAGTTCGGAAATTTTCGAAAACAAAGTGTGTTCGATTTTCTTTACAATTTGGGAACACTCACTTCAAAAAACACTTCGGTATTCCAAACCTTTGTTTTGTATAGAATATAGAAATAATCATAGTACCAAAACACGATGAAAGCTTACATCGATTGGAGAAGTCGAGCATAAGCGAGTTTGTTAAATATATAAATCGCAAGAAGCGTATTCACTACGTATTTGTATTATTAAGTGAATCATTTTTTTAAAAATCATGTTACCTTGAACTCTATAATTTTGTCAAAACGTTATAATTTTTGGAAATACAACCTTTTATTTTTTAGCGTAAGAAATTACTCGTTTGTCGACAATAAATAGATGTTTCCTTAAGCATCAATTTCTTGGTTTACTTCTGTAAAAATGGCTATAATGAAGATGTCAACAGTGACGTAACAGTTGAAATTTTTGCTGCGCTCATACAATTTTTTTCACTCAGACAGATTTTCAGGTATATGATGATAAAAATTATCTCTTTTTTGTAGTTTTGTTAGCTATTTGTCAATTTTTAGTTGTGTTTTCTATAGCCGTAGGTATAAATCAAACTAAGGAATGTTCATATTTCCTTTCAAGGAATCTAGTTTAGTTGTAGTTTTCAAAAATTAGCCCCTGTAAAGCTGTCGAAGTCTAGGCTAAAATTAGCTGTCAGTAGTTTTGCAGTACTTTTGCTTTTGATAAAATATTTGAATCCAGCATATGATATAGTTATGACCATGGAAATAAAATTTGTAAACGTCAACTCGTGCAAAAAAGATTGTCTCAAAATAAGTATTAAATATTTTGCAATGCTAAAGTATAAACAGAATAGTTCTGGAGTCAAACCACCTTATAACTTGGACTTTTCTAACATTTCAGCTGATATTATTTACCATGAAATATTATTCTTGTCGGTTATTTTTATTTTTTCAAAATTTTTCTTGGGAGTGCTATACGGTGCCGATATTCCACACAAAATTTTACTTTTTTATAATTCACGACAATTCTCTCAGCATTTCATACATTCGGTACAATATTTCAAGATCTCATTTCTGTGCCAACTCAAATATCAATATATTTTTCACATATATTTTTTAAATTCTGATAGGATTTAATTAACTGTTCCATAGAAAATATTAAACAAGACGTAATATACACCAAGTAAAGGTCATAAACATTTTTTGTAGAAAAAATAGCAAAAAATTGCTAGACAAACTTGTGGGTATTGTTGCTGAAGGGTTTTGTACAATATTTATTCGAATCGCGTGTCGCTTTACATCGATCTTGTGGTTGGACGCTCGCATTTATGCTTGAGCACTTACATCATTAATATTCAAGAAGTCGGTAAGTGAACAGTCGGGATGTTGGCTATTAAGTCAACGCTTCAATGTGATTGAATTTTTCGATCCTCGAAAGTAATGTGCAATTTCAGTAAACCTTGAAATGTCATCTCAGTTCATTTATTACAACGATGTTTAAAAGAAATGACAATAAAAAAGCTTAGAAGTTAAAAAATGAGTACGAGTTAAAAAATTAAGGCGAGTACAATTGAAATTGTGATATTGCGTGCATAATAAGAAAAAAAAAATACGTAAAATATTAGAATTTTTAAAGTTACCAATATAGTTCTCTCACAGTTGGAAGCTGTGAAGCTTTTATTGTAGCAATGCCCATGTTACCAAAGGTCTCTGCTTGTGGGATAGTATTTGATGTCTTTTTCAAGAAAATTATTCACCAGTATTTTAATGTTTTTGATTCGTGAGATATTTCGCCATGTCAGCAGAGTTAATATAGATTATTTCAAAAATTCGGAAGCTGAATGGCATGGTAATAAAATGTTATTCAAGCAAATAGCGGAAACTTTTTTCAATAAAATTCATTAGTGAATTGATCAATAATAACTTCAACCATTTTCTAAAATGAAGTTGAAATCCATGATGTTTTTACGAAATCAACAAACAATTACTAGTAAATGAATTTTTTCAATTTTGAAAGCTGAATTAATATTTTATTTTTATCCGATTCAAACTAAACATATGTTTTTTGCACATTCCATGACAAACGGTTGAGCAAATATACCAAAATGTCACAGTAAAGATCAATTGCGCACATTCGTAGTATACACTATACATAACACATCCCTGGCAGAATTAGTTCAAGGTGTCGCTGTTGAAATGTTCCTCGCATACTAAAATATACACGAGTTGTAGCATTTAGAAGACATCGCCCGCGGGTTCATTTTGCTTGTCAAATTTAGCCTGAGTCGTATTAGTCAGGTAGGAAGAGTTGAGAAAATATAGTAAATAGCATGAATAGAAATGCTATGGAAACACAGGATCTATTATCTAAATCTAAAGTTTTTGATACTAAATCTATATATTTATAAATACGTGATTGTCAGATCGAGACCATTGGTGAGTTTATGTTTTTGCCAACTTAACGATTTATCACTACTAATAGAATATTCCTGTCAGCTATTTTCAGAATGAGGAAGGATAACTTAAATTTGAATACGAAGTGACCCAAATGTTTTGGGGGTCAAAACTGTGGTTGTTGGCCATGTTGAGGTTGTTGGTTATTTTTATTTTTTTAAAAAAAATTTTCGAAGTGCTATACGGGGCCGATATTCCACACACAATTTTAATTTTTTCATAACTCACGGACAATTCTCTCAACATTTCATACATTCTGTACAATTTTTAAACATTTTGATGACATTGCGATACCCAGATTAGTCAATTGATTTTCGTGTCCATACATTTGAGCATTGTCCCTTTGTTAAAAATGCATTCATATTTTCGATTTGTGCATAGCTCCCCTTCGACTGGTTTACAATCAAATGCTAGTTTTACTACCATCGAAAAGGGTTTAGTAGAAAATAAAATCCACTATATTTTTCATATATGTATATATAATAGGAATTCACATAATGCTATCTATACCCAAACAAAATGTTAGATCGAAAATATCTGTGCTTGGTGTAGTACAGATGATTTCCGCTTTAACCATACTAAATCTGCTCTTTACGATCTTGTCGTTTTTTAATGTAACGGATGTGGAAGAAAACTATGATATGGACCAACCTATGGAATTTGGAAGATATCGTGACGAGAAACTTAGTATCGATGTTATCCCAGGTGCACCATTGATTATTTTGAAACCAGAAGAAGTTTTCACAAGGTAGCGTTCTTATTTGTTAATCCTCCGTGCTTGCCACGTGCCTAAGCTAACTACTTTTTGATAAACTATTATTGCAGATAGACCGAGCATGAAGTCTCCCCCTCCGTCTGCTATATTTAGGACGAGTTCGGTTACATTATACTTATAAATTTGAACAACAAATTGTTTCACTTGCCAGATATCCGAAAAATTTCACAATCGATTCGAATATAAAATTTATCATCATCAATTGTTTAGGATTCAAATGATAATTTGAATTTGTGCAATTTATGTCTATTTAAATTTTACTCAATTTATTTATTTTCAATAAATTCACTCGAATGTCTTGTTTGTATAAAAATAAGTATCAAAATCAGCTTTCATACGACTATTATTTGGAATCTTTCACTTTATTTGTACCTCACCCAATTAGATTATTATACATAAATTTTTTATCCTTGCTGTTTTTCAGAGTAAGTCGTAAAAATCATCATGATAATCACAAGTTCGAAACAAGTGAGTGAGCAACTTATTTTTTAGATTTACAATATATGTTATATATATATATACGTATACTGATTTGGTAAAAAAGGAAGTTGAACCCAAAAAGGGAAGCTCTACCCACAATAAGCAGAAATCTACCGCAATTTAACCAATTACCGGTACCTAATTCTATCGAACCTTCTCTAGAGAGCTTCACATAGCTAAACAAATTTGCGTATCGTTTGCAAAAGTTTGAAAAAGGAGTATTTTTACGCCAGCAGTTCGGGATCTACTGTTTCCTTGATGACCAAAAGCTCGATATTTTTGTTCAACCTATTTCTAACCACCAATACCGATTGCATTATACATATACTGTGCTCAGTGCTTAGTTAATTACATCGACAAATTAATTTTTATGAAAAAGGCACATTTAACGCAATGCGCAATGATTTCTGTTCTGTTCCGTGATCTCCGTCAGGTACATACGACGACTGACTATATTGTAAACTTTGATTATTAACGATTTTTAACTTTGCTATTTTACTTAGTAAAAAACGGAATATTTATGAGCGTTCGAACAACAAATAAATATCACAAAAGCAGATTAAAAATCCTATTGGATACATGGATTTCAGAAGTTCCAGAAAATACTTGGATTATTACAGGTAAATTTTCAGTTGCTGAATGAGATTCAAACACTTCGAAGGTTAAATGATAACAAAGTTTTACTTGTCATAGTGATGAATGACATCAATTACAACTTCACTTGCTATATACAGAAAAAGTTGTGCTATCAGGAATAGTGTTTATCCTGAGTGGACTTTAGCAAAATTAAAATGGCAATATTGTAATATATTTGCATGTATTCTGATATATACCCAGCAAAGATATTTAACTCACCTTCCCGTTGACTCGAAATATTTCGTTAAATTTTATGTCAATTTAAACACACAGACGAAGAAGATGGATGGTTGGTGCAATATATCAGAGATCACTTCAAAAATGCAAAACCTCATATATTAAATACTCATTGCCCGACAACTTCAGAACACAAATGGGCACTTTTGTGTAAGTTACACTGGGAATATCGGACTTTTCTGTCTTCAAACAAGGTAAGTGTGTCTGTCTACTCTTGATCATGGATACGAGAAATTTTTGGCTCCCATTCCAGATGCTAATTCTGTGTTAGGAAACTTAGATTCAAATTAACCTATTTATTTGTTTAAACTTTATATGAACATTTCAGGTCACAGACGTCTGATAATCCACATATGACTTGATAATTTAGAAGTCTTGGATTTTGGCATGGTCTTGAAACAGACAACTTATAGTAGTCCTACGAACGATTAATATAATTTTTATTGCAGTCATGGTTTTGTCACTTTGATGATGATAGTTTTGTTAACATTGGAATGCTTACAAACTTGTTGAGTTCTCATTCAGAAGATGATGTCGTGTATATTGGACGAACTCCATCAAAAACTCCAATTACGGCAATGGCATACGACACGGAAAATGTGGAGCCAGAAGTAAGAGATTCTTATAAAAGCAAACTGTTAGGACAAAAATGTCACCAATTTTTCCGAGTTATCGTCTCAACATGGTGTTAATATAGCAAGTTACCTCGTTTCTTCTTCGCGTCAATCGCGTGCAAACCATCACTTTGTGTCATCGAGTACGCCAGTCACATAGACTTGGTGATGGTCAAATATGTTGGTACAGCATACTGTAAATTCTTGGTTCGACTCTTTGGTTAGTCAGCAGTCAGCTCCTGTCCTCCACCTCATCAGTATTCAGTGAGGTAACACATTTTGTAGGTTTATGACGACGCCAAATAACTTGTACCTGACTGCTTGCAGAAACGGTTGTTCGTAGAAAGATTCATTTTGTCTTCCCGTACAGTTATGGTACCAATTAATGATATAGGTCCTGTTGCGATTTTTACTTCGCCCCTTCGAGGCATAAATAAAATACCAAAGGTCCTAATCCCAGTCCGCGTTATAGCTTTATAACGCGATTAGCGATTTTTCAAAATAATTGCATTGGGAAATATTTTTCAGAGCTTCGGTTTTAACGAAACGACAAATGAGACAACGTGGGTTATGCCACAATCAACATTTCAGCGAGTAGCATTTCATTATGCATTGGGCGGTGCAGGTTTTTGCATATCTCGCCAACTTGCTGTCGACATGAAAGAATATGCTCTCGGATCACGGCTCATGCACATGGCTGCATCCATTAATTTACCCGACGACTGTGTATTCGGCTACATTATAACACACCAACTTAATGTGTCTCTTATAACTACGAATCTCGTGCACACTCATATGGAGAATTTGACTTTGATTCCGAAATCTTCATTACAGCAACAAGTAAGTGTAAAATGCATGATAAACATGGCGAGAGAGAAATTTGGAGGTTTTCTGAGTATACTTTCATTTCGTCACATAGGCCAATTAATAAAATTCTAACAGTGACGTAACAACTGAAGCTCGTTTTCGCGAAAATACTCTCTGAGTGAACATAATAATTTTTCTATGATATGAATAATTTTTCTGGGTCCAAGGGTCGGGGGAAAATTTCTTAACTCGTGCCCTCTCTCGTGGCCAAAATTTAATATTACGCTACATTTTGTACTATTCTGTTAATTAATTAGGTTTTGCATTATAACAGCACCTTTTTCTCTTTCCTTGTCGAGCACTTGAATTCGCCATTGAATATATATATATATATAGGTATTCCAAGTCGGTTTTGAACGACAATCTTAACATGCACCCTCTTCCGTTTCATTTTGCTCAATGCTATGCTGGAAATATTTTTTGAGAAATGCGTTATTCTCTTGTCTTGGACAGGTGACGTTAAGCTACTCGCTACCAGAAGAAACCAGGCACTCCGAGATGGAAAATATACGCGATACGAAGAAAAATGTAGTTGAAAACGCTGAAAACTCTGTATTTTTTCATCGAAATTTATCAGATAGCAATGTCATCAAGCCGAATCTGACTAAACCAAACGTGGTCAATTTAAACAAATATTTTCCCGCAAAATATGATCCAACTAGATTTTATAACTTGCACCAATTAGTTTACATCAGGGGTGTCCAACACGTCGATCGCGTCTGATGTTGAGTTTTGTTGAAATACCACCAAATATTGCCTCGAACCAGTTGTGTGTTTTCCAACAGAAAGAATACAATACTTTACATGCGCAATATACACATACAGTATATACGTGACAAATGCAAGTTTTTCCGCTGCCAAGGTTCTAAAAGGAAATGCCGAAAATCGCGTGTCTATCTCTCGACTGACAAACGATCCTACAATAACTTCCGCAGTAAGCGAAAGTCATTGCCTCACTCCAAGAGTAGTGTGATAAATTTTAGTCGCAATGTTAGCAGTGGCATCAAAATGCCTAATTTTGTTCTAATTCTAAGCAAGCAAAGAATCGCGTTTGGAGAAAATTGTAAATTAGATAGGCTACTGAAGTTTGCGCAGTCATGTAACATTCATTCAATATTTATTTTTCGCTATTTGGATAATACTTGGCAAGGTTTCTTGAAGAATTTTCAACGCTTACGAATAAAAGCCCTTTACCTGAATTGTATGATTTAAATAAATAAATAATGAAGCATTTACTCCGGGTACAATTAAATATTCAAATCAACAACCTAAATGGAACACAAAAAATACAAATTTTGAGTCGATTTTAATAATAATGTGCCCTCAAAGCCCTCTTATTGGCAGCGGTGGACTTTTTTGTATGGGCGTGTGAGGTTATCTGCACATTCAGTGCCCATTCGTGTTTGTGTAAGACCTTACTACCGATCAGTCGATCGCGATCTATTTTGAAGATTTTAGTCGAAAGCAGGTTGGCCACCCCTGGTTTACACCAACGATTATGTATGAGAATCCGACCATGAGCTTCGCCAAATCGGAATACATCAAGTATAAGGGTAATAATTGCGTAATGGGCAATTGTGCAATCAATACCATGTTTCCCCGAATATGAGACAGGGTCTTACTTAAATTTTCTTTCAAAAAATAATACTAGGGCTTATTTTGGGGGAATGTCTTTTTCATTTATCAAAAACAAAATTACAAAATAGAGAATCACGTGATTTTCAAATATACACAATATGAATCGTGGCGAGATCTTCACGTTATCTCAGGTAATTAAACCTTTTCCTCTTCTGTACGTTTTAGATTAATCATTTAAAACGCGTAGAACAGATTTCTTGCTATCGACTAGGTCTTATTAAGGGATGGCTTATATTCCGGGAAACGCGTTGGAACGTTCTCACTATCTAGTCTCGCTTAACAATTCAACACACATACAAACTAAAGCGAAAATATTTACGCGTCACAATTTAAATATTGAGTTGTCACGAAGCTTCTCATGTTTTTACGCAACTATACCGATATAGAAAATATTTTCGTAAACTATTTGCATATTAATTTTTGAACGAAGACTGTAAGAAATTTATCGCTATCGACTAGGTCTTATTAAGGGATGGCTTATATTCCGGGAAACGCGTTGGAACGTTCTCACTATCTAGTCTCGCTTAACAATTCAACACACATACAAACTAAAGCGAAAATATTTACGCGTCACAATTTAAATATTGAGTTGTCACGAAGCTTCTCATGTTTTTACGCAACTATACCGATATAGAAAATATTTTCGTAAACTATTTGCATATTAATTTTTGAACGAAGACTGTGAGAAATTTATCGACAACGAGCACATATGACGAAATTAAACTAAACTACATTTTTCTACTAAATGTTGACAAGAATATTGAAGTTTATGCATGCTATCGTTTCTAAATTGATTATAAATTTATTTTCTTTCAGTTCTCCTCTCTTCTCGTGTGAAGGGTAGCATCTTAAAAACTTTTGTAAGAAAATTAGTGTTTGAGCAGAAGCAACAGCATGAAGAATGCAAAGAAAGTGCTAATAATACCAGACATTAGACAACGTACTATTCGTTTGAATGGATTTTACAAAATTGTTAATAACAATATAGAAATTCACCAGATTACTGGTTATAAGATAGCTTGACTCAACCCGTTTAACTCCACCTGAGTTAGTTATTGAACAATGACTTAATTGCTCTGAACGTATTAGTCATCAGAGTAACAACCCCTAATACTTAATAAGTCGTGGAACAGGAAAGCGGGAAGGATTTAGCTAAAGGCCACAAATAGGAGTAACAAATATAGTAAAGATAATGACGCGATGCAAACCATCAGCCAAACACGCCTACAGTGTCCCGTTTGAGATAAATAAATAACAAGTTCTGCGTAAATTGATTCTATTTCTGAACAACATCTGCTGAATTGCCAAGGTTCTCACTTTTAAATATTATCAGTCATTTATATCATGTAGTTTATTTAGTTATAGTCGCGTTGTTCAATTATCCAATGCATTAGGCATCACCCACGTTTGTTTTTACTCTGTACTGTAGATAGATTAAATTGACAGAATGTCAAGAATTACAAAAATATGATAATTTTACAAGTCGCTTCATAGTGTGGGTTTGATGTCAACAAGGTTTTACTTCGGGTAGGGTATTTAAACACGTATGCAACATATTTATGGTAACTTTATAATTCTGTTGACGTTAGGCAAAAGCTTCGCTGAACTCGAAGGACTTGCTATGAAATAATATTTCATTTTGCAGTACTATGGTCATTTTTTTTTGTAATGAAAATTTACCTGTGAAATGATTAGATATTAGATAAATTATGGAAAGGAATTATGTTTCTGAAAATTATTTCCCCAATCAATTGACGTCGATATGCCCTTGAATAAGAATTGAGTTCAAGCCTCACTTTTAAAGATTTTAGTGGGAAGTTCCCATAATAACCGGTAAGATTTCGATCATTTCAATAATAGAACTCTCTGTGTATTTGTGGTTGGATATCCCGAGGTCAGTTTGGAAGGTGACACACACACTTGATGAAAAAACGGTTATAAAGGTCGTTTTAAGATGGGCGGTGTCTAAATTAATCCATTGGCAATATTTAAAACATGTAAAATGTAGGCAATTTGAAACTTGAGCATAAGTACAAGCAAATTAAAAATTCTAGTCACATTTACAGCACAGCCGTAAATATCAAAATGATTCCCAAAATTATTTTGTTCTGTGGTCTATTTCTTGCCACATATGGGTCAAGTGTTGAGAAAGCAACAAGTAATCCGCTCTTCATATCGTTCTTCAACGTCCAAGTTTTTGGAAAAAGCAAAATGAGCAAACCGGATGTGGTAAAAGTTCTTGTCGACGTAAGTACTATTGTGTTACTGCATATTTTGTTTTACAATGAAGTGTAGTTACTGTTATTTCGAGGCTGTGGAGCTGAGAAAAGTTCTGACTCCAAGACTTCCAAAACTTTGACTATGTCGAAGAGGCAAAAACGTTTTCATGACAGTTATATAGAACACAATTGAATTATTGTACGAAACAACATTTTTACTTGAAATAAATAATTCTAATTCAAGATTGTTCAGCGATATGACTTGATCGTTATTCAAGAGATTCGTGACATTGATGAAATCGCATTTCCTCAGCTGGTCGATGACGTTAATGCGGCATCAAATGGCGCGTACTCATCCATACTTGGAACCAGAGTGGGACGAACATCCAGTAAAGAGCAGTACGGATATATTTACAAGTAACATGCCTTTCCATCTCATAAATCAGATGTATAACTGTCTGGTACATTTGAAATAACTTTCCGACTTGATTATTATTGACAACAGACTAGCCTTTCAAACGATACAACAGCATCGATGGTCTAATGCTAAAATAGGCAAATATGAAAGTGGTGCGTTCATAACTCTTGATTGCCTCGTCGGAATAGCTCGTCTAAACCCCAATTGGAGACGAATAATTCAAAATTAGAATATTTCGGGCTAATGCAATGGACCCCATACCTTCCAGTAAAAATTTAAAAACAGTGGAAGTTATAGACTCCAGAATAGAATCCAGAATAGAGAATAGAATCCAGAATTTCAAAAAAAACCTTATAATAGTGAGTCATTTGATACATACCTTTTTTATCATATTTCGCCAAAACCTGTAGGGTCACATTTTGGCCAGAACAGCCATAGACCAATTGTAACACTGTCGCCCTTGAGTGGTGCATACCATATATGTACACACCCTTTAAACTTGACCATTCCCGCGTTTTATAGTATGTGGTATCATCACTCAATGGTATTGTACATTCATCCAAATTCTTAATTTTTTTTTTTTTTTAAAAAAAATTTTATTACTATATTCATATGCATTGTGTTTCATGTTGTGTTGTGTCTCTATTTATAGATGTTGTTTTGTCTAACAAACTCCTTTGTACAAACAGTTTTGTACACTCCACCCATATCCCTGTTACCGCATCCACCCACCCTCCTCGCACAACTGCCTGTATAAAGGTCCATATTGTACATATTTGATTTACCCTATTATAATTTATATAAATCAAAGGGGTGTATGGCGCACATCTGTGTTTTAGGCCAATATGGTCTTGTGCATACATCCCGTCTTCAGTATTTATAAGTACTTACTCTTTTATATTGCTTTTACGAGACGAATAAACATACATACATACATGAGAAAGTTCTCTTTTTGACTATCGCAATAGTGTTATCGCGACAACAACAACAAAACTTAAGCAAAGCAATCCACAGTTCCATTTATTGTCCAGTAACTTGAAGAAAAATATGATACCACACCGCCACAAGATATATATAATATATATGTGTGAAATTGAGGTCCTATGTATACAGACAATTATTGCGGCCCTGTTCTGCACTTTTTATGCTCAATTTTGTTATATAGATTTTTTTTTTCAGACATGAACGCCTGCAACCGGTTATGCAATACGAGTACAATGATAGACGAGACGTCTTCGAAAGAGAGCCATATGTGGTTATGTTCCAAAGAACCGCTCAATACCCGGGTCCGATTTTTTCACTTAACAAATACTAATGCTTTCATTGCTAAATGATCCGTATTATGCAGTGTATATTATATAGGGTGTTTCCCATAAAAATCATACATTTTAACTAAATTCCTATTCCTACATTTCGTTAATTAATTAACGAAATATGGGAGTTTTTTCCCACTCGTATGAGATACAGAATATACAGGCTTGTCCGTGGGGATGGGATTCCCATGGGAAACGTCCCATGGGATGGGGTGGGATGGGACAGCTCACTTTTGTATTTTCCATGTGACACGTGGGACACAAAAACCGTATGGTTTTGGGGGAAATGTATATATATATTGGACATTGCTCTCTTGTTAGTTATAAAGAGCAAAATATATGCAGCATTAAAAAATATACTTCGTGAAGGGGCTGATGGACACATGTATAATAGTTATGAATATAAAGTTAACAAAGTCCGTAAATTATGTTGTTTTGCATGTCCATTCGTACATATGGTTCAATGTAGTAGACGCTAAACCTAAATTTAAAATTTTTTATTGAATTTTATTCCAATGGGATGGAATGGGACAGGCATAATTGCTATGGGATGGGATTGGAATGGGACAGAAAAATATTTCCCAGCTTGAACAAGTCTGGGAATATAACAATGCTTGTAAATTACATAACTCCGAGGATCATTCAATCAACATTTTCACGTTTCTCACATGAGTTGCATAGAATATTTTACTTGTGTGGCGGGCTTTTTAATACTGAGAGTATTTAATTATAACCATGGCATTTAAAACTGGCTCCCAAAGTTTTGGTATGAATCAACGTGTCGTTTGAGCATTGTCTCATGAGCATAGGGCTGTATTAATGACGTGTTGTAATAATAATTTATGAATACTTTAGGTTTCATGAACAATCGTTATGCCAGCTTTTCATTAGCGACTCTCCTCGCGAAGCTAATTTTTGGTTATTTTGTTCTAGGAGACCAAGATATATTCAACGTTATCCCACTTCATGCCAAACCAGATGACGCGGTTAACGAGATGAACGCGTTGGTTGATGTCTACGATGACTCAATCACAATGACGGGACTTGTGGTATGACATATTTGCTCTGCTTTATCTAAACATCATCGTATAAAATTACTTCGCCAAATATCATTCAATTATAGTTTCTTGTTCTTATCATAATATTACACAATTTACAAATAACGTTTTCCAGTTGCTTCTTTGTTCGATATCGTTAGTTATGAAATGCTATCACTGCTTCGCCCATAAAGTTGAAGAGAATTTTAAGTTAATTAAGAAATTTGTTAAATTTGCTAAAGTTCTATCCATCAGTCGCGTATCTTATACAGCCATGTTGCCAAAACGCGTTGGAATTTTCTGTAACTTCATCTTGTAAATTTCTTACAAATAAAATGCCATGTCGATTACTAATTGACTTATTCTGTTATAATTATTCTGTTATGCATGTACAACATACCCACAAATTGAATAAAATTTAATGAAGTAAGATGAAATTTTGTTAACGTTACACCTGTCGAAATCATTTTTTACATAATCCTATTAGTAACAAATTGTCAAAGAAGTTTTACTATTACATTACTACACTGTTAATTTCGTTACTTCGCCCCGGTGATAGGATGCCATTATTGGAGGAGATTTGAACGCAGACTGCAGTTACGTTTGCTCTTCGTGTTGGAGTGGGGTGCACTTGGATGACGACCCTCCATTCAGATGGTGGATTCCCAATGAAGATGATACAACTGTTAGTACAACAGATTGCGCTTATGACAGGTAAGACTCTTTGCATATAAGTGGTCAATAGGAGGAAGCTCGTAAAAACTAGGAAGGTGTAATCAAAACATTTGTAATTGCTATTTAGGCTCTGAGACATTTCAGTATAGGCAAGATTCTGTTGTTGAATAGATAGAGCATGCTTTGCAAGTATTGAGAACCGTAAATAATTTCAAGTCTCTGCCTGAAAGTACACAACACACGTAGTCATTGTTACGTCAACCATGAACTACGTTTTTGCCACTTTATCGACTTATGTAAATTATATATTTGAAAAACATTTATAGGCGTATTGTATGTAGGTGTTATGTGGGATATTATGTATGCTGGCGTCACAAATTCATGCGTGATCTAGAGTAGATTATTCCTAACGAAAAAATTGTGGAAAGTCAAAAAATGATTGAATCATCAACCATATGGACTACCAAATATATATCATATATAAAAATTTGCATACGTTCATGAGGCATCAATTGCCAAAATGCTATGTAATTTAGGTGACTGCTTTTTATACTTTTTAAAACTCAATTCTATTCATTTTGGGGTATATATGAGGAGTTAAGCGAAATCCCACATGATCACATGAAAGAAACCGAATAAAAATCATTCTAAATCCGAAACCTAAATACAATAACATTCGCTAATGATTTGGTTTCTGCGAGACTAACTACTTATCCTTCTTTTATACTTCTGTGCCGGCGGATCCGTATGCATATACTGCAAGGATGCTGTAGCAAGAGGAAAGATAACTATCCTAAGTGATAAGTGATTCAAGAGTCTTGCTGCACACTAACATAAATATATTTCTGTAACATTTCGTCTGACCAAGATCAGACTTCTTCAGCTATCTTCAACTATCTGAAGACAACAACATTGTAGTCAAAATTTTCTGTAACTTGATTGTCCAAGTACATTTAAAATTTAATCATTTTGCTATGGAGCAGGGATTATATCAATAAAACAGAAATGAACTTTGGTGATGTTTTATGTTATAAAACATATCGTTATAAACGATATTTAGAAAATCATATATAGGCTATATATAACATGTTATGTTACTATTAGTAGCTACTCCTTACAGTCGAATTTCCCACTGCAGATACTGGAGTCCATGCAACACTAATTATTGTTCTGTTCGAACAGGATTATAACGACGGGACAAGTCACAAACAACGCTTTCGGAGCAGGTATATTCTACTACGATAACGCGTACGGGCTGTCATACGAAGAGGTGAGCATTGTATTTAATATAAGCCTAATTTACTGCAATAAATCAGTAATTATGAATTAGTGATGAAAAAAATTCACGCATATATTCTGACCTGCATTTGTAATCTGGTCCTTTGCCGTTCGGAAAACAATGCCGTTTGAAAAACAAAATTTTATAGACTTGAACAAACTACAAAGATCTGAAATAACAAACCACAAGTTATATTGCTGTGACCTTAATGTGGCTGCAAGCCGATCGAAAATATGTAATGCCCTCAGAGTGTAATTCGCTTACAAACTCTTCTAAAGCCATGCTTTGATGAACATTATGACGGCTTTTCGGTAATTCAGTCGCACATTAATTTCATACAATCGAGTACTCGATATAATCCTCTATCGACTGGGAGTTTTATTTGAAAAAGTCTATGCAATAAAATCAATGATTGTTTTTTACAGGCTAAAGATGTGAGTGACCACTATCCAGTTGAGTTCTACATTTACTAATTAAATGAAAGGTCGACGTTGACGCAATAATTCACTTATATAACCTAAGTTTACTGTAATTGATATAACAAAATAAATAAATAAAGATTCAATCTTAAAATTTGAATAGTTTTGCCAGAGGCTTACAATTTTATTGTTGACATGTTATTTCGATCACTTCTAAGGATCATCTCTAAAAGGATCGCGAACGCGAAAACCAAGCCGATTAAGTCCGTTTTTGAATTTTCAATTACCATCAGTCCAAAGGAATAATATTTGAAAAAATTCATAATTTGGCAATTTCTCCTTCCTATGGTTGAAAATGTGAGTTTCATAAGAATAATGGTGAATATCAACGAGAGACAACATTGTACACAATCAAGGCAGTGTAGCGCGCGCGGAGAAATTTAATAGATCGGCAGTTGAAATAGTCAAGATCGGGCC
Organism: Styela clava; assembly: GCF_964204865.1. Lineage (NCBI taxonomy): Eukaryota > Metazoa > Chordata > Ascidiacea > Stolidobranchia > Styelidae > Styela > Styela clava. The sequence continues at coordinate 8,415,037 of NC_135252.1, forward strand.
TTTATTTCATAAAAATCGGTATCGGATATTTGTCGTGCACGACTCATCAATTTCATGTGCATCCGCACAAATGGGCAGACTCCTTTAATGCATGCGGTTGGTTGTTCAATTATAATTTGTACAAACACTACCGATTGCATGATCTCTACGTTAACATTACTGACTTTTTTAACAGTGAGCATTGCGGCTGAGTTTGATTTGGTTTTAATATAACTTCAAGCTATAAGTTCTCCCGAAATTTGACATTTTACAAGAATTCTGAAGAGCACGTCAACCGTGATCTTACGCCGTTTTTGTTTTGACATTTTCACATTACGACACGCAGTCGACTTAGGAAAGAATATACGAGTGATTATAGGCTAGCAGAAATGGAGCGTATATGACAGATAATCTTTGTCAGTAGACAATGGCAAATATACACAATTTCCATTTGCGTCCGATTATCAGACGGTTCTCTGCACATATGAATTCAGGACTTGTAGTACCGAAGGTATAATATTACAAGTGGTAATTACCGGCGGATATTCATTTGATGAAGACGACTATTTTTTTTTTCAAATATTATCCGATTTAGGATAGTTGATAAGGTGGCAAAATGAATTTTGTTGTGTTATCATAATGAAGCAAGAAAGTCCCAGAAAAAGTATTTGAAAATTTAGCGGATAACTTTCAGCAATAATCTTGCTATTATGAAGAAATGCCACAAGACAAAGCATAATATGAATAATGCAACCATGTAGTAATAACAGGTGAAATCATAATAGCGACGCAAAAACGTCCATTTAACTTCTGCAGGAATGTGATTAGTGTTAGAGATGATCAGATCATTTTATTGTTTCAAATATAAATGAATAGCACTATTCATATCTAGAATGTGTCTAAGCAATTTTATTACGCGGTGACGAATACTTCTGCAGGAATGTGATTAGTGTTAGAGATGATCAGATCATTTTATTGTTTCAAATATAAATGAATAGCACTATTCATATCTAGAATGTGTCTAAGCAATTTTATTACGCGGTGACGAATATGACTTCAACCTCCTTTGGCGCAAATCTGAATGGCCCACATAATCTAATGCTAATAAAATGCAGTGTGATGATAAGAAAGTGATGGTGGTGATATGAGCAATTTCTCATAATTTTGTGGCCGCTGTTCCCATGTGTACATATTTCAGTCGCTTGTCTAAAGAGTCTGATAGCCAGTCATACAGATTGAAAGTCGCTGTATTAGTAGATTTCGGTCTTAGTTTAAGATAAGTGGTAGAGCAACTTCGACTTGAGGTTATGAATAGCAGATTAACCTTCCATGTAAAGGGAGTTAGCGATTTGCAGTTTACACGTGTTTCGGATAACGCAAGCAATTGTAAATCTGTATATTAAGGATATCGTAAAAAAGACGAGACATATATATAGCATTTATATTGTATCGGCTCTGCCAAAATCTAACAGGGCATACCCAAACTATTAGTCAATGATGAGGCATATCCTGCTACTTGCTTCGTTTATTTCTCTGTGGATATTCACGTACGCAGTCTGTCCAGAAGAAAACTCTGTAGCAGACCCTTTGCTTGTTGCGGCATTCAACGTTCGAATATTCGGAAAAACAAAAATGGGAAAGCGGAATGTCGTCAAAATTTTAGTGCAGGTAAGATCAAAAACGCAATTTTCTATCACTTATATGTTCAGTTCTATAATAATTGAAATGTTTGGTAATGTAAAAGTATATTATGTATATATATAACAAATACCTTTGCTCTTATATAAATTAAGTTCGACTCGTATATGTTCCGAGCAGATTACGCAACGCATTGATTTTAATATTCTTTAATTGATGTAAATCGTATTTCCAAATATTGCATTCAAACTCAGTGTTTCCTCGCAGATAGTTCTTCGATACGATCTCATTCTAATACAAGAAATACGAGACATAACAGGAACTGCATTTCCAGCATTGGTGCAAAAGGTAAATGAAGCAGCTCCACCAGGAGTTCAATACGACATGTTAATAGGCGAAAGAGAAGGAAGGACATCCAGCAAAGAGCAATATGGCTTTATATACCGGTAAATTAAAAGATTCCATAAAAACTAATATATATTTTATTTTACCACTAATATATTTGGTGTCTTGGTGACGTGGGTTGATAGCGCCGATATCTTAGTTTTTGGTAGTCCCGAATATCATACGGGCCGTTTAAAACTAATAAATCTTCATTATATTTATTAAAAATATTCGCATTTTAGGACTGATAGACTTGGACCGACAATGAATTACAGATATACCGACGTAAGAGGAACGTTTGAAAGGCCACCTTTTGTGGTGAACTTTCGACGCACTACTACTACAGGTAAATTCTCTCTATATAGATATATATATTTGAATAAATACCGCACTCTTATTTCGAATTTCATGTCAACTTCCAGGTGTTCAAAAAAGCTTCAACTTTATTCCACTTCACGCTAAACCGTCAAGACAATCTGCTATCAATGAAATGAATGGTTTGGAGTTAGTTTACGGAGACTCGATAATTCGAACATTAACAGGGGTGAGTAACAGTAGATCCACTAAATATATGTTACGGAAAGCAAGGCCTGCAATTTCCGTTTAATTTTGTAAATACCGTATATGTTATTCCGCACCCCACAATCTGGCGATTGGGGCATGGCCCAATCACTGAATATTAAAATTGTTATTTTTCGAGCTCTTTTTCCCCCTTTTCAAACAATAATGGAAATATTAGGGTAGGAACTGTCTAATCAAATTAAATTATTATAAATTTTATTCAAGGCTGAAACGGTAAAGTTTTTGTGGAATTTTGCTAAATTCATCTATTCGACTGCATTTAAATTTTTAACATATATATTGAACGGGGAATATTTGGAACACGAGTTATAGAACTGATTAAAAAATAGAACAAATTTCAGTTTCGAATTAGTTAAATTATGGAACACGCCTTTAAAATTTTATGAGCGAATTAACTATGAAAGATAGTCTAAATGTCAACGCCTTTATGAATTTTCAGTCTCTACCGGCCCTCATTATTATCAAACATAGAGTCCACTATCAGATTTCGTACCCATTTTATGGATGGCGTGGGATGTTGGTTTGTTACCCATTAGTCGAATGTAATCGAGTATTTCACCAGGACGTGTTCTGACGTGGTTCACTCCGTGATTAGAATTTTGGAGCTTTCTTATCCCGAAGATAAATTTGAAAACCCTAATCCCACCAACCAACGTGCACAATAAATGCATAATGAAACGGCTGTGGATTTGGCAAACGTTACAAACGACTGTGAGCTATTTAACAAGCAGCTTAACTTCAAATACAGGCTGACAAATATTTTGATCCCGACTCTGTGCCAAAAACTTCAACACCCGACTCCGGAATAACAAAATTGTAACTAGAAACACGAGTATTCGCGGGTCTTTATTAGTTACAATTGTTTCAAATTTTTGTTATCCCATATTTGGATCTGGATATAATCTTTTTCATTGTAACTCAGGAGTTAAACGAATCTATTCTGTGGCTGTCTGATGTTTACAATTTTCAACAAACGCCAAATGTGAAAATTGACTTTTCTCAGGATTCCGTCATAGCAGGCGACTTGAATGCGGATTGTGCCGTCATATGTAAAAAATGTTGGAATCAAATTAGGTTGAGAAACAATCCCACATACCATTGGCTTATTGGAGACGACGTAGATACAACAACTCAAAACACAAACTGTTCTTATGACAGGTATTTAAGAATAACGTTAGGTTACGTTAAAGTGTTCACCTGTGGTATTGGTTAACTACTGATAGCCACATCAAATGATTAGTATGTGGTATTTGATACGTGAGTGATCGTAATTATCATTTTTGTAACATTTCTTCATGAATAAATCTTGAATATGCCACTGGAGAACAAAATGCAGAATGAGGAAAAGTTCGACCATCATTGATTACAGTACTTACGAACACAACGTATTGCGATGTTGTCTATATTACATAATAATAATAATTACGAAATATTGGTTTGAAGGATAATTCTGACTGGTAGAATGGTATCAAGAGCCTTCGGTGGAAAAGTTTTTCCATTCGACTCTCATTTCGGATTGTCACAAGATCAAGTGAGTTTAGTCGTAGTCTGCAAATGTGTCGTGCTACAGTTCCTATATTATCACAGTGCATCATAGTATTCATCACTGCAAAGATATATGTGTCAATATTGTATAAGTATGTACCGGCTTCAGTTCACCTTCTAATCGATGACTACCGTTTTACTACTATATATAACAATTTAACTAACGGGTATGAATCTATAAACCAATGTATTTTACTGAAAACACCGAATCAGTTGATAGAATTTGATATTTATTTGTTTTTAACTTTCAGGCCCTCGAAGTCAGCGATCACTACCCTGTTGAATTTACCATCATCTAATAATTAATGTTATCTCATCAGCGTCAACTTCATATATACTCAAATTCAACATTCAACGAACTTTTTTTTACCTATTGTTACATACCACGCTAGGTGGCTTTGCTTTGAGCAAATTCTATTACATAGGGTGAATTCTTTTATAAACAGGCTATATCATCGTCCATCATCAAAGTGTGGCATTTCATGATTTCTGTTTTGAGTAATTTTAATTTCTGTACCAATATTACCAATGAGATGATGTGCGTATATTTTTAGCCCAATACAGTGTCTTGTCTGATTTTCTTTTTAATCATTTTTTAATGTCTAAGCTGAAGAAATACTTTATCAAAATAATTTTTATTCTCTAGAGTTATTTTTGCAATCTATAATCGCCAATCGCAACCTTCCAGTGCGAATATACTTTTTATATTGTATTTAGCATTATATGCTTGCGTCAACGTATGATGAAAATAACTTTTACTTGCATGCTTGTCCACTTGAATGGGATTCCCATGGCAAACGTCCCATAGGATGGTAGAGGCATAAATTACTTTGAGATGGGACAGAGAAATATGTCCCATGGATAGGGCTGGGAATGGTTAATCGGTTAATTAACGTTTACGATTTATTTTAACCGCTAACTGACATCTCAGATACAAATCATATTTATAATGCACAATCTTTTCAAAACGATTAGGTCATCGCAAATTTATCTCCTGTGGCGTTAATTCAACAAATGTCACTAACTGTATTGGTAAAGACCCAATAAATGTGAAAAATAATTAAAGTACCAAGATTGCTAATTATGAAAATTTGACAGTGATAAATTCGGAACCAGTTTTCGGTCGAAATATTCAATGTCATCCAACAAGTGCGCAGTTGATGCTGTTTTTCCTTATGATATCTCAAAGTAGAATTTGCACGTCGAACACTGAAAATTTGTCACATAAATGACATTTAATAACGGATTCCGGTTTTAGTAAAATATTTCCATATGTTCTAACCACGCTGCATATCTCTTGCAGCAAAGAGATCATGAAACTATCTCGATTCGTGAATAATTTTGAGCGATACCTGGGGAAGATCATGCGAATTTGCTTTGCCCGGTTAACGGTTAAAGTGTTTGCCCTGAAATTCCCAGCCCTACCCATGCCTGCCTACTTGGAATGTACACTTCGTGAATCTCAATATGCATCGCCTTGTTAGTTCTTTAAAAACAGAGATAGAGAGAAAGGGATTTTATTTTTTGTCAACCAAAATATTGGAACAGTCATAATAATAAAATAATAATAACATGTAATAAATTAGTTGGCTTCGACAGGAGGGATTGATACGACCAGACGGCAATTAAAGTAACACACCCTCTTCTCTCTGTTATGTTTAAGAGTCACAATTTCAGATGACTAAATATTAAGGTAGAAGATACACTACATTCTACATTTTCGGTAGAATTTACAACTGTATTCACAAAATGATAGAATAAAATTGGGGAAGGGGATACTAAAGTAAATCGCTTTTATTTGCGTCATGTGGAGTGAGTTTTCAAAATTTAAAAATGATAGTTACAGTCAACGAATCCAAGTAATTTATACTGCATATATATATATATATATGATTAATTAGCAGAAATGGATCATTTTGTGGCTCAGATACACTTTGCAGATATAAAAAGCATTATTTCAGCATAATTTTATAATTATAATGATGAAAAATTTTGGTTTGCAGAGGAATGTAGAAGTACAATTTAATACAAGTAAACAACGAATATAATAGTATGTATTAGTATAGTATGTAATATTTATATTAGTAATATTATCATTAGTATATATTGTGTAATAGTGAGTATTTGTCCCAGCAAAAATACTTTGCAAAGATGAAGTTTGCCAGTCTAGTATTTTCATTAACATATAATATGAATATAAATGGAACCACTGACAAGATGAGTTGTACATAAATATAAGTGCAAGAGAAAGATTTCTAGGGAAAAACACGATTATACTATGAGTGCTAGAATGTTGTATCAAATCCAAATATACGAATGTAGAAAAATTTGGTCTAAACACAACTTACAATATTCAATTCAATTTAAGAGTCTTGCTGCACACTAACACAAATGTATTTCTGTAACGTTTCGTCTGACCGAGGTCAGACTTCTTCAGACAAGCATTTTACAACTGTGGCAAGAAACGCAATGGCATGCACATAAATCATGGTATCAAATGCTTGGTCTGTTTACGATAGAGAGAAATAAATAAGATTGGGAGAGTGCCAGAACAATCAACAATTTGAAGAAAATCTCTCTAAAAGAGGATTGAAGAAGGATTGAATCTGCAGTTTTTTAACTGATGCTTATTAAGTATAGCTTAATTGCACTCAGTGCTTAAATACTATCCTATCATTTAATATGTATCTGAATTTATAGTATGAAAATGATTGGAATACTCATTTTTTCCTTATTCCTATAGAAAACAAATGTGACCGTCTCCAACTAAATTAAGTGACTATTCATTCCCAGTAAATAAGTATTTCAAACCTGTGCTTAGCTAATTCATGAGCTTAATTGTTTTTTGAATTTAATACTACTATAATTTATTGCTAGTGTCACTTGGCTATGCAAACAGTATTCCAAATGTGGCATTGAGAGGTGCCTAGAAAATCTGATTATCTGATAAAGAGGCACAATTTCCACCTTATGGTACATGGGTACATCAGCTGTTTAGGATTTAGTGTAATCTCGTGATAGGACCAAATATTTTTAAAATATATTCTAATAATGGCTTGCTACTTCCCTTTATAAATTTTAACTTAATAACACCCAAATTTATTAAATTTAGGCAAAAATTGTCAACTTTTGTACTCCAAAATAAACTTTTCTCATTTAAAAACAGCCTAAACTCGTTCTTGGCCGAGATTGCTTTTTTTTTCAAGATACAAAATTCTAGAATTTATAACCACTTTATAATAATAAATATTTTTACTGTGAACTTATTTCAATTGACGCGAACAAAGCTCAATCACAGTGTGAACAAAATGGTCAGGAGCCTCGATGACCTGCAAGAGAGATAATATTTCAATTTCCGAATATATCAAAAATGTACAGATTGCAATGGATACTAAAATAAATCATAAAATATAATCGGGAGGGGCGGGCAAGACTACAAAGTCAACTATGTCGACCGACCCGTAAAAAAATTCCTAATAGGCCAAGACATTCAAGAGTCAGGAAAAGAAGAAAAAACTAGTCAAAAAAAAGTCTCTGATCAGAAATCCAATTTCATTCAATTTGGGGGGAAAACACCGTTATATAATCACAAGTTTCATAAGCCAAATGTAGTTGAGGAATATAAATAGCTAAAACATTGTTGTTTTTTTATTATTAGATATGCAAACATTAGATGAAGGTATTGCAAAGATCTTGCATACAGACCTACATAACTCAATGATTAAATTATTCACTGCACTGTATTTCGAATCTGTAATATTGTCTGTTCTTTTATTTGATTAACATTGTTTTTAGTGAAACTAAAATCTCTCTTTCTCTCACGAAACTAATTCCACTAGGGGGCATTGTGCAGTGACAGCCCCGATTTGTTTATTGATCGTCAAGCATTAGCTTGAGTACTACAGTACGGTACGGTAGTCTACTAGGACAGCGCAATCTCCGTGACCCCAGTTTTTGACCACTGTGAAGCTAGTAGCAAACCTTCTTCTAATTTTGCGCAGCGGTGCGTATAATCTCGTTTTTGTGCTCATTGAAGGGTGATATGACAGTTTTGTGCTTATTGAAGGGTGATGGCGTAAAACATGGGCGAGTCCTAAATTCCACACAGAGAACAATGATTAAGTTTGTAGACAGGCTGTGGAAGAAATACATCACGATAAGCAGTAAATTCAAATATATTTGACGGCAACTTAGGATACAGAGTGGAGAGCATCCCGGCGGTTTGATCGCCTATGCAGTTTCATTTGTCATAGTACGTTGTCGAAATTAAATATACTCGGCTGATAAAATTGATCAGGACAAATATTTTGACAAAAAATGTTAGATTACGTATTAATATAAGCTTGAAAATATAACGAAACGAGTGTTCCATGTCACCTGCATAGGTTTCGGTAATAACTGCTAATTAAAAGCTAAGTTATGTTCAATTTATGTGACATTTTTGGAAATACTTCTCATGCCTGCAAACATTTATACAGAAGTGCAAGATGGTACGCGAACTAAGAGAAATAAGCAATATCAACCGAGCCATTGAGTTGAGGTCCAAATCGTCTGACCAACTCGATTTACAATATTAAACACTGTGATACCGATAAAAATTTATATGGTGCCCATTCCGTGATGCTTTATGCGCGCTGCTTATTTTGCTAAAGTGTTAATTCAACCAAGAGCCCCGAGCATTTTTGTATAACTTTAAAAATATTTCAAAACCAGCCTACTAAATTACAACATTTCGTAGCCGTAAAAGTGCTTTACTTCGTTTCAAACTGTGTATTGTATTACGTAACAAACGTTAAACTTCATTATAATATGTCTCAGTAATTTAAGAAGTTTCACATGCATTTTGTAGTATATAGCAAATTCTTCAACACATGCAATAAACAGAACGTAAAAATTGTTTTGTTTCAATATGTCTCACTGGCGCTGAAATCAGAAGTCAGGTTATTATATGTAGTACATTATCGTTATATCGTAATTTGGATATTTTGAAGATCAGCATAACGTCTCTTCTATATTGGTGGCGCGAAATATTAATTTTTTATTCAAGAGATGACAAATTTCCAGAATTATGTGCAATCGTGTCATTAATACACGATAATTTTATAAAAATGGTACAAACAAAATTATGCAATTTACAAAAGTCAAAAAAGCTAATTTTGGCAACTTTCAAATCCCTGCAGCACACTCTCCGCACAAGAGGCATTCGATTTGATTATTTTATGTTAAAGAAGTTTATCTGAAGTTTGCCACACAACTAGAAGCTAAGCCTATTTTATTTTAGAATCTGGGGTATTCTCATAGCGAAAATGGCCTTATTTGGGAAAATTACGTATAGCGAAAAAAGCTAATTTAGTCAAATTTCAAAGCCTAGCAGCACACCCTTCCGCACAAGACGCATTCGATTTGATTCTTTTATGTTAAAGAAGTTTACCTGAAGTTTGCCACACAACTAGAAGCTAAGCCTTTTTTATTTTAGAATCTACGTTATTCTTATGGCGAAAATGGCCTTATTTTGAAAAATTACGTATAGCGAAAAAAGCTAATTTAGTCAATTTTCAAAGCCTAGCATCAAACCCTTCTGCACAAGACGCATTCGATTTGATTATTTCATGTTAAAGAGGTTTACCTGATGTTTGCCACACAACTACAACCTAAGCCTTTTTTATTTTAGAATCTGGGGTATTCTCATAGCGAAAATGACCTTATTTGGAAAATTACGTATAGCGGAAAAAGCTAATTTAGTCAATTTTCAAAGCCTAGCAGCACACCCTTCCGCACGAGAGGCATTCGATTTGATTCTTTTATGTTAAAGAAGTTAACCTGAAGTTTCCCACACAACTAGAACCTAAGCCTTTTTTATTTTAGAATCTTGGGTATTCTCGTAGCGAAAATGGCCTTATTTGGAAAAATTACGTATAGCGAAAAAAGCTAATTTAGTCAATTTTCAAAGCATAGCAGCACACCCCTCCCGCACAAGACGCATTCGATTCGATTCTTTTATGTTAAAGAAGTTTACCTGAAGTTTGCCACACAACTAGAACCTAAGCCTTTTTTTATTTTAGAATCTGGGGTATTCTCGTAGCGAAAATGGCCTTATTTTGAAAAATTACGTATAGCGAAATAAGCTTATTTAGTCAATTTTCAAAGCCTAGCAGCACACCCTTCCGCACAAGAGGCATTCGATTTGATTATTTCACGTTAAAGAGGTTTACCTGAAGTTTTTCCTACAACTAGAACCTAAGCCTTTTTTATTTTAGAATCTACGTTATTCTTATGGCGAAAATGGCCTTATTTTGAAAAATTACGTATAGCGAAAATAGCTAATTTAGTCAATTTCCAAAGCCCAGCAGCACACCCTTCCGCACAAGACGCATTCGATTTGATTATTTGATGTTAAAGAGGTTTACCTGAAGTTTGCCACACAACTAGAAGCTAAGCCTTTTTTATTTTAGAATCTGGGGTATTCTCATAGCGAAAATGGCCTTATTTGGAAAAATTACATATAGCGAAATAAGCTTATTTAGTTAATTTTCAAAGCCTAGCAGCACACCCTTCCGCACAAGAGGCATTCGATTTGATTATTTCACGTTAAAGAGGTTTACCTGAAGTTTTTCCTACAACTAGAACCTAAGCCTTTTTTATTTTAGAATCTACGTTATTCTCTTGGCGAAAATGGCCTTATTTTGAAAAATTACGTATAGCGAAATAAGCTTATTTAGGTAATTTTCAAAGCCTAGCAGCACACCCTTCCGCACAAGAGGCATTCGATTTGATTATTTTACGTTAAAGAAGTTTACCTGAAGTTTTTCCTACAACTAGAACCTAAGCCTTTTTCATTTTAGAATCTACGTTATTCTTATGGCGAAAATGGCCTTATTTTGAAAAATTACGTATAGCGAAATAAGCTTATTTAGTCAATTTTCAAAGCCTAGCAGCACATCCTTCCGCACAAGAGGCATTCGATTTGATTATTTCACGTTAAAGAGGTTTACCTGAAGTTTTTCCTACAACTAGAACCTAAGCCTTTTTTATTTTAGAATCTACGTTATTCTTTTGGCGAAAATGGCCTTATTTTGAAAAATTACGTATAGCGAAAAGAGCTAATTTAGTCAATTTCCAAAGCCTAGCAGCACACCCTTCCGCACAAGACGCATTCGATTTGATTATTTCATGTTAAAGAGGTTTACCTGAAGTTTGCCACACAACTAGAAGCTAAGCCTTTTTTATTTTAGAATCTGGGGTATTCTCATAGCGAAAATGGCCTTATTTGGAAAAATTACATATAACGAAATAAGCTTATTTAGTCAATTTTCAAAGCCTAGCAGCACACCCTTCCGCACAAGAGGCATTCGATTTGATTATTTCACGTTAAAGAAGTTTACCTGAAGTTTTTCCTACAACTAGAACCTAAGCCTTTTTCATTTTAGAATCTACGTTATTCTTATGGCGAAAATGGCCTTATTTTGAAAAATTACGTATAGCGAAATAAGCTTATTTAGTCAATTTTCAAAGCCTAGCAGCACATCCTTCCGCACAAGAGGCATTCGATTTGATTATTTCACGTTAAAGAGGTTTACCTGAAGTTTTTCCTACAACTAGAACCTAAGCCTTTTTCATTTTAGAATCTACGTTATTCTTTTGGCGAAAATTGCCTTATTTTGAAAAATTACGTATAGCGAAATAAGCTTATTTAGTCTATTTTCAAAGCCTAGCAGCACATCCTTCCGCACAAGAGGCATTCGATTTGATTATTTCACGTTAAAGAGGTTTACCTGAAGTTTTCCCTACAACTAGAATCTAAGCCTTTTTTATTTTAGAATCCACGTTATTCTTATGCCGAAAATGGCCTTATTTTGAAAAATTACATATAGCGAAAAAAGCAAATTTAGTCAATTTCCAAAGCCTAGCAGCACACCCTTCCGCACAAGACGCATTCGATTTGATTATTTCATGTTAAAGAGGTTCACCTGAAGTTTGCCACACAACTAGAAGCTAAGCCTTTTTTATTTTAGAATCCACGTTATTCTTATGCCGAAAATGGCCTTATTTTGAAAAATTACATATAGCGAAAAAAGCAAATTTAGTCAATTTCCAAAGCCTAGCAGCACACCCTTCCGCACAAGACGCATTCGATTTGATTATTTCATGTTAAAGAGGTTTACCTGAAGTTTGCCACACAACTAGAAGCTAAGCCTTTTTTATTTTAGAATCTGGGGTATTCTCATAGCGAAAATGGCCTTATTTGGAAAAATTACATATAGCGAAATAAGCTTATTTAGTTAATTTTCAAAGCCTAGCAGCACACCCTTCCGCACAAGAAGCATTTGATTTGATTATTTCACGTTAAAGAGGTTTACCTGAAGTTTTTCCTACAACTAGAACCTAAGCCTTTTTCATTTTAGAATCTACGTTATTCTTATGGCGAAAATGGCCTTATTTTGAAAAATTACGTATAGCGAAATAAGCTTATTTAGTCAATTTTCAAAGCCTAGCAGCACATCCTTCCGCACAAGAGGCATTCGATTTGATTATTTCACGTTAAAGAGGTTTACCTGAAGTTTTTCCTACAACTAGAACCTAAGCCTTTTTTATTTTAGAATCTACGTTATTCTTTTGGCGAAAATGGCCTTATTTTGAAAAATTACGTATAGCGAAAAGAGCTAATTTAGTCAATTTCCAAAGCCTAGCAGCACACCCTTCCGCACAAGACGCATTCGATTTGATTATTTCATGTTAAAGAGGTTTACCTGAAGTTTGCCACACAACTAGAAGCTAAGCCTTTTTTATTTTAGAATCTGGGGTATTCTCATAGCGAAAATGGCCTTATTTGGAAAAATTACATATAACGAAATAAGCTTATTTAGTCAATTTTCAAAGCCTAGCAGCACACCCTTCCGCACAAGAGGCATTCGATTTGATTATTTCACGTTAAAGAAGTTTACCTGAAGTTTTTCCTACAACTAGAACCTAAGCCTTTTTTATTTTAGAATCGACGTTATTCTTATGGCGAAAATGGCCTTATTTTGAAAAATTACGTATAGCGAAAAAAGCTAATTTAGTCAATTTCCTATATGTTATGCTATATGTTATTTTTCCAAATAAGGCCATTTTCGCTATGAGAATACCCCAGATTCTAAAATAAAAAAGGCTTAGCTTCTAGTTGTGTGGCAAACTTCAGGTAAACCACTTTAACATGAAATAATCAAATCGAACGCGTCTTGTGCGGAAGGGAGTGCTGCTAGGCTTTCAAAATTGACTAAATTAGCTTTTTTCGCTATGCGTAATTTTTCTAATTAGGGCCATTTTCGCCATAAGAATAACGTAGATTCTAAAATAAAAAAGGCTTAGGTTTTATTTGTGTGGCAAACTTAAGGTAAACCTTTTTAACATGAAATAATCAAATCAAATGCCTCTTGTGCGGAAGGGTGTGCTGCTAGGCTTTGAAAATTGACTGAATAAGCTTATTTCGCTATATGTTATTTTTCCAAATAAGGCCATTTTCGCTATGAGAATACCCCAGATTCTAAAATAAAAAAGACTTAGCTTCTAGTTGTGTGGCAAACTTCAGGTAAACCTCTTTAACATGAAATAATCAAATCGAATGCGTCTTGTGCGGAAGGGTGTGCTGCTAGGCTTTGAAAATTGACTAAATTAGCTTTTTTCGCTGTACGTAATTTTTCGAAATAAGGCCATTTTCGCCGTAAGAATAACGTAGATTCTGAAACAAAAAAGGCTTAGGTTCTAGTTGTGTGGAAAACTTCAGGTAATCGTCTTTAATGGGAAATAATCAAATCGAATACCTCTTGTGCGGAAGGGTGTGCTGCTAGGCTTTCAAAATTGACTTAATTTGCTTTTTTCGCTATGCGTAATTTTTCTAATTAGGGCCATTTTCGCCATGAGAAAAAAGTAGATTCTAAAATAAAAAAGGCTTAGGTTCTAGTTGTGTGGAAAACTTCAGGTAAACCTCTTCAACATGAAATAATCAAATCGAATGCCTCTTGTGCGGAAGGGTGTGCTGCTAGGCTTTGAAAATTGCCTAAATAAGCTTATTTCGCTATATGTTATTTATCCAAATAAGGTCATTTTCGCTATGAGAATAACCCAGATTCTAAAATAAAAAGGCTTAGCTTCTAGTTGTGTGGAACACTTCAGGTAATCTTCTTTAATGGGAAATAATCAAATCGAATGCCTCTTGTGCGGAAGGGTGTGCTGCTAGGCTTTCAAAATTGACTAAATTAGCTTTTTTCGCTATGCGTAATTTTTCTAATTAGGGCCATTTTCGCCATGAGAAAAACGTAGATTCTAAAACAAAAAAGGCTTAGGTTCTAGTTGTGTGGAAAACTTCAGGTAAACCTCTTTAACATGAAAAAATCAAATCGAATGCCTCTTGTGCGGAAGGGTGTGCTGCTAGGCTTTGAAAATTGACTAAATAAGCTTATTTCGCTATATGTTATTTTTCCAAATAAGGCCATTTTCGCTATGAGAATACCCCAGATTCTGAAATAAAAAAGGCTTAGGTTTTATTTGTGTGGCAAACTTCAGGTAAACCACTTTAACATGAAATAATCAAATCGAATGCCTCTTGTGCGGAAGGGTGTGCTGCTAGGCTTTCAAAATTGACTAAATTAGCTTTTTTCGCTATGCGTAATTTTTTCAATTAGGGCCATTTTTGCCATGAGAAAAACGTAGATTCTAAAATAAAAAGGGCTTAGCTTCTAGTTGTGTGGCAAACTTCAGGTAAACCTTTTTAACATGAAATAATCAAATCAAATGCCTCTTGTGCGGAAGGGTGTGCTGCTAGGCTTTGAAAATTGACTAAATAAGCTTATTTCGCTATATGTTATTTTTCCAAATAAGGCCATTTTCGCTATGAGAATACCCCAGATTCTAAAATAAAAAAGGCTTAGCTTCTAGTTGTGTGGCAAACTTCAGGTAAACCTTTTTAACATGAAATAATCAAATCAAATGCCTCTTGTGCGGAAGGGTGTGCTGCTAGGCTTTGAAAATTGACTAAATAAGCTTATTTCGCTATATGTTATTTTTCCAAATAAGGCCATTTTCGCTATGAGAATACCCCAGATTCTAAAATAAAAAAGGCTTAGCTTCTAGTTGTGTGGCAAACTTCAGGTAAACCTCTTTAACATGAAATAATCAAATCGAATGCGTCTTGTGCGGAAGGGTGTGCTGCTAGGCTTTGAAAATTGACTAAATTAGCTTTTTTCGCTATACGTAATTTTTCGAAATAAGGCCATTTTCGCCGTGAGAATAACGTAGATTCTGAAACAAAAAAGGCTTAGGTTCTAGTTGTGTGGAAATCTTCAGGTAATCTTCTTTAATGGGAAATAATCAAATCGAATACCTCTTGTGCGGAAGGGTGTGCTGCTAGGCTTTCAAAATTGACTTAATTAGCTTTTTTCGCTATGCGTAATTTTTCTAATTAGGGCCATTTTCGCCATGAGAAAAACGTAGATTCTAAAATAAAAAAGGCTTAGCTTCTAGTTGTGTGGCAAACTTCAGGTAAACCTCTTTAAGATGAAATAAACAAATCGAATGCCTCTTGTGCGGAAGGGTGTGCTGCTAGGCTTTGAAAATTGACTAAATAAGCATATTTCGCTATATGTTATTTTTCCAAATAAGGCCATTTTCGCTATGAGAATACCCCAGATTCTAAAATGAAAAAGGCTTAGCTTTTAGTTGTGTGGCAAACTTCAGGTAAACCTCTTTAACATGAAATAATCAAATCGAATGCCTCTTGTGCGGAAGGGTGTGCTGCTAGGCTTTGAAAATTGACTAAATAAGCTTATTTCGCTATATGTTATTTTTCCAAATAAGGTCATTTTCGCTATGAGAATACCCCAGATTCTAAAATAAAAAAGGCTTAGGTTTTATTCGTGTGGCAAACTTCAGGTAAACCACTTTACCATGAAATAATCAAATCGAATGCCTCTTGTGCGGAAGGGTGTGCTGCTAGGCATTCAAAATTGACTAAATTAGCTTTTTTCGCTATGCGTAATTTTTTCAATTAGGGCCATTTTTGCCATGAGAAAAACGTAGATTCTAAAATAAAAAAGGCTTAGCTTCTAGTTGTGTGGCAAACTTCAGGTAAACCTCTTTAAGATGAAATAAACAAATCGAATGCCTCTTGTGCGGAAGGGTGTGCTGCTAGGCTTTGAAAATTGACTAAATAAGCATATTTCGCTATATGTTATTTTTCCAAATAAGGCCATTTTCGCTATGAGAATACCCCAGATTCTAAAATGAAAAAGGCTTAGCTTCTAGTTGTGTGGCAAACTTCAGGTAAACCTCTTTAACATGAAATAATCAAATCGAATGCCTCTTGTGCGGAAGGGTGTGCTGCTAGGCTTTGAAAATTGACTAAATAAGCTTATTTCGCTATATGTTATTTTTCCAATTAAGGTCATTTTCGCTATGAGAATACCCCAGATTCTAAAATAAAAAAGGCTTAGCTTCTAGTTGTGTGGCAAACTTCAGGTAAACCTCTTTAACATGAAATAATCAAATCGAATGCCTCTTGTGCGGAAGTGTGTGCTGCTAGGCTTTCAAAATTGACTAAATTAGCTTTTTTCGCTATGCGTAATTTTTCTAATTAGGGCCATTTTCGCCATGAGAAAAACGTAGATTCTAAAATAAAAAAGGCTTAGGTTCTAGTTGTGTGGAAAATTTCAGGTAAACCTCTTTAACATGAAATAATCAAATCGAATGCCTCTTGTGCGGAAGGGTGTGCTGCTAGGCTTTGAAAATTGACTAAATAAGCTTATTTCGCTATGTGTTATTTTTCCAAATAAGGCCATTTTCGCTATGAGAATACCCCAGATTCTAAAATAAAAAAGGCTTAGGTTCTAGTTGTGTGGCAAACTTCAGGTAAACCTCTTTAACATGAAATAATCAAATCGAATGCCTCTTGTGCGGAAGGGTGTGCTGCTAGGCTTTGAAAATTGACTAAATTAGCTTTTTTCGCTATACGTAATTTTTCAAAATAAGGCCATTTTCGCCATAAGAATAACGTAGATTCTAAAATGAAAAAGGCTTAGCTTTTATTTGTGTGGCAAACTTCAGGTAAACTCTTTTAACATGAAATAATCAAATCAAATGCCTCTTGTGCGGAAGGGTGTGCTGCTAGGCTTTGAAAATTGACTAAATAAGCTTATTTCGCTATATGTTATTTTTCCAAATAAGGCCATTTTCGCTATGAGAATACCCCAGATTCTAAAATAAAAAAGGCTTAGCTTTTAGTTGTGTGGCAAACTTCAGGTAAACCTCTTTAACATGAAATAATCAAATCGAATGCGTCTTGTGCGGAAGGGTGTGCTTCTAGGCTTTGAAAATTGACTAAATTAGCTTTTTTCGCTATACGTAATTTTTCAAAATAAGGCCATTTTCGCCGTAAGAATAACGTAGATTCTGAAACAAAAAAGGCTTAGGTTCTAGTTGTGTGGAAAACTTCAGGTAATCTTCTTTAATGGGAAATAATCAAATCGAATGCTTCTTGTGCGGAAGGGTGTGCTGCTAGGCTTTCAAAATTGACTAAATTAGCTTTTTTCGCTATACGTAATTTTTCAAAATAAGGCCATTTTCGCCATAAGAATAACGTAGATTCTAAAATAAAAAAGGCTTAGGTTCTAGTTGTGTGAAAAACTTCAGGTAAACCTCTTTAACATGAAATAATCAAATCGAATGCCTCTTGTGCGGAAGGGTGTGCTGCTAGGCTTTGAAAATTGACTAAATTAGCTTTTTTCGCTATACGTAATTTTTCAAAATAAGGCCATTTTCGCCATAAGAATAACGTAGATTCTAAAATAAAAAAGGCTTAGGTTCTAGTTGTGTGAAAAACTTCAGATAAACCTCTTTAACGTGAAAGAATCAAATCGAATGCCTCTTGTGCGGAAGAGTGTGCTGCTAGGCTTTGAAAATGGACTACATTAGCTTTTTTCGCTATACCTAATTTTTCCAAATAAGGCCATTTTCGCTATGAGAATACCCTTGATTTGAAAATGAAAAAAGGCTTAGGTTCTAGTTGTGTGAAAAACTTCTGGTAATCTTCTTTAATGGAAAATAATCAAACCGAATGCCTCTTGTGGGGAAGGGTGTGCAGCTGGGCTTTGAAAATTGACTAAATTATATTTTGTCGATATACGTATTTTTTTCAAACAAGGCCATATTCGCTATGAGAAAAACGTAGATTCTAAAATAAAAAAAAAGACTTAGGTTCTAGTTGTGGGAAAAAATTAACATAAACCTCTTTATTAATAAATAATGAAATAGAATGCCTCTCCCGCGGAAGGGATTTTTGCTTGGATTTGAAATTATCTGGCTTATCTGCTTTTTCGAAGGAAGTTAAATAAAATTCGTTTCCCCTTTTTTTTGTTTTTTCATTCCTTTTCAAGCTTTTATTATTTATTTTTTGCTATATAATTGTTATTTTTCCTAAATTATAAACATATTTCCCATAATAGTATGCTAATTTCGTTTATCTTCATTTTTTCGGGTGTAGATTCTGACACGCCTCCATTTCTGCCATAAATATTAACCTTTCCGCTTCGCCGCACACAAAGGTCAAATTGCTACTAGCTTCACAGTGGTAGTTTTTGTACGGTACCGGTGTTGGTTCATTACAGCATTACCATGCCGCCTCGTAAAAACTTGGGAGACTTGGTGGCTCACTGGGAAGTGGCATTGAGTGATGGTGTTCATAAGATTGAGTTTGAACATGGAACGACATCGGGTAAAAGAGTGGTTTATATTGATGGAAAAGTAAGTTTTAAGCTTACTAGCCTATTACATATACCCACAGTCTGATACTGTGATAGGCCCAACCGTATTTAGGTATCTAATAGATCATGGTACAGTGCCTAATCAGCTGATGGGCACCTTTTTGCATTTTACTATTTTGTTTTACTGGGAAATGTATGTTTGTGATTGTACACTTCTGCACTTGGAATCATTTTGTCAGTATTAAGAATTTATTGCAATTTGTATGTTTGTGCCTATTTTCAGTATGGTGAAGTACTGATTACTGATGTTAATAAACATTCTAATTTCCTTAAACTAGGGTGGCTTACCCACTTTGCGGCCATGACCTATCTGCGACCATCAACTTCATCGATTAAATTAATGCCGAAAAAATTAACGAACCGCGCCAATATTTCTCACGCGTTATCGTCCACTTATCCCCCTTAGCTCTACGAAATTACACTAAAATGCGGCCACAAATAAAAAAGTTACGACCGAAAACCTGACCGAAGAAAAAAAACGGACCATTTTACCATGTCGCCAACTACCCATTGTTCCTTCATAAAAGGTTGAAAATCCATACAAATATAAGAGATAAAAAGATGAAACTTGGCAGGTGGGTAGAGTTCTGTTTCTTTTAACCATCTTCAAAGTTTCGCGTTTCTACCTTCAAAGGAGGGGGAGTAGGGGGGTGCGCATTTCCAATACGTCAATAATATCTTTGTCAACTAATTTGCGACCACCGTGTTTTTGTCTGTTTGATTGCTGTGATGCGGTGCTTTGTTTATAATTTGAAGAATTTTGTTCGAAATACCCGTGTTCTTAAAATATATGACGGTCAGAAATGCAATTAGAAGCCCATTTTTTCACGCATGGCTGCGTATGCTCTAGTCTCGACGCAGCAGAAACGATGTTCAAGGCTTGAAATCCGTGGTCGCACACCGGTCGTTCGGTCGCAAATACGTCTTCAGAGTGTCGTACTTTGGTGGTTTGTATAGCTTTAACCCCTGGTCGTAGAAAGTTAATTCGAAGTTCAGCGTGTAGAATAAATGCCAATGCACCTACGGTGAAAAAATTAACGGGTTAGAAATATTGGTTTTTGTTTTATAGCGGTTTGAATGAAATCGTCCGCAGACTGGCTACACCACCCTATGACTATGAAATCCGTAAATTTAATAATAGACCATGAGCAACCAATCTGTCTACTGCAATATGAATCATCTTGTGGAACAATGGTATGTTTGCCAGAGCAAATAATTTTCTGATTTACCAGTGTCATGAAATCCATTTTTGCATTCACAGTCACAATAACAATTAACTATTTTATAGGAAGTTTATAGAAAAGAATGGATGTTCAAGCTTGTTGGATTCCAAGATTTTGTGGTTGGGAAACAAAAAATTAAAGGTAAAATTTGGTGTTTATTTTAGTATCATGTTCATCCATACGGACCTGTTGCATTTTTTTTTCTAGTGATCTCAAATGTTGAGTTTTTGTTTAAGAGCCAGGAATCTTGAACATAATTCAGGTTATAAGTATTCGGTTATGTTCTAGCAGCTACACAAAAACATGTTTGAATAGAAAGTGACAATTTACTTATGGATGATAATTTCTATTTCGCGTAAGAAATACTTCTACTTTCTATCCCTAGCTGTTGAATATTGAACCAGCATAACAGTCACTTCAATCAATTAAATTGCTTATCAGTAATTCATTGCATTTGCAACGAAAGTAATTATTCAACACAGTCTTTGATCACACTTGAATGTCGCATTTGTATAATTCCATCATTTTAACTTTCAGGCAGAATTAGCATTGATGCTTGCAGTGGATTTGCTTATGAATATACTTTAACTATTGAAGGAAAGAGCTTAAAGAAATTTCTGGAAAACAAGAGCAAGACCAGTAAAGCATGGGCACTGCATGTTGGTGGTGTGGAAACAAGAATAGTTTTTGGTATGCTATGAAACCAGAGAAGCAGTTAGGTGTTCTGGTCTCATCCAATATAAAGCATAATTTAAAGACAATCAAATTGAGAACCTGTGAAATATGGTCTAATTTGTCCAACATTGAATATATAAATTTATTTTGAACAAGAATTTAGGAGAATTTATTTATAAGCAGATTTTATAAGGAAAACCAGATTTGGGGAATTCAAAATTTTGCTTACTATAAGTTTTCTAAGTAAATTCAGCCTGGCCGGGACATCGTTAAGAAACATACAGGTCAGTCCTATGTAGCCCTCCACTTAACTCTGTATAAAAAACTTGAGTTTGAAGTATAACTCTGGCTTTAATATCAATAAAAACATGGCAAACTCAGACTTCTGATCTCTGGCAAAATCTGCAATACAATACACTTACCGTATACTGAAGTAAACTATTGAAAACCTACTATCATCACATGCGTTACAAATGGACATCTTCTTAGCATATTGTTGAGCTTATAAAGTAACATTGTTTCCATCAAAATGCATAACTGTTATACTTATACCAATACTGCTTAACTGAACCCAACTACACATTTTAGTTAATAACAAGCCGATTCATCATCTTGCTTCAGCTTTCGCTCTGATATTTTCAATTGAATTATTTTTTTCTTCAGAAAAAGACACATTGGATGTGTGGGTAAATGGAGAGAAGATGGAAACAGCAGTGAGCATACTTGTTTATACCTGAATGTGTATATAAACATGGAAATCAGTTTTATTATTATAAAGTATATTTGTATTTGCGAAAAATCAGTTGAGCGAGAATTTTAAGGGTACATCAATTTGGAAAATTCTATGCAATCCATTTGCTTAACATGAAATAAACATGTCTTGTTGATTGTATTCTCTGAATTGTATGCTTCAGTGCAGACTATGAATTCTGGAATGTATGTATTTTTGAATTCGCCTCATATATACACTTCGAAATATGAACAATCTGTTTTCTGAAGTTGTTGATGCACAACAAAGTATACTATAGTATTCTATGTCTGTTCTCTGTGATGGGTAGTTGATTTGCACTCGACCAAGCTCATAAATTCCGTGTGACTAGCTTGTTTCTAGACTTTGATACATATATGATAATATTCTGCAGTATAATTATAAATTTGATTGTCTGATTTTAAAACTAAAACCCATCTTGCAGGGAGAATTTACAGATGATGGCACTGAAACACATTTTGAAGTTGACAAACATGCATGCTTTATTCAGGCAGTGACAAGTGGAAAAAGAAGAGAAGGAATAGTACATTCATTATATGTAGACAATAGGATAATTCCTGATTAATTTTGATGAACTCCACATCCTTGAACAACTACTGGTCTTTACCTAAATTTTGATATTAGTACAACTTGAGATATGTATGTGGTACGAAATCCACAATAAAGTTATATAAATCTGTACAGTAAAGGCTGTTGTGTCCACGAATTTTCTCTATTTGTTTGGTGTCACTATTTTATTCTGTATTATAGCAAATTTCTACTAGAACTATATTATTTCTGCATTCCTCCAAGCCAGTGATAGGACCAGCATCTCCATGAAGTATAGCTGCCTAAATGATGATCTGATTCATGCTATTATCTTGTATACTGTATTTACTGTAGAACAATTTATTTGAACTTTGAATTGTTGTGGTGTCACCAGGCTCAATAGAATAAATGGTTGGATATTATGAGTCTTCACAAGGTGCTAGTGTCTTTAAATGAAATTTTAAAAGTATATATGTTTATTTAAATATTTTTGATATAACATTTGTATTGTGATTATTAATATTTTGCACTGTCCACCGTCTTTATTTTTTGAAATAAAATGTGCAAGAATGAAGTTTCAGTGAATGTGGATGGAGTGGTAATTGTAAGGTTGAGAGTATATGGTCAATTGCGAGTCCTTACTTTCGGCCCTGCGTAGCCCCACATAAGGAAGCTTATGATATTCGAGAAATATTTTTGATGATACACTGTTTCTTTGTTTATGTAGGAATGCGCAAACTGATTATGAGACATCAACCAAATGTAGATAAGGTACAATTTACAAGCACACACTGATAAGTCAATACTCAATAAATAGATTTAATTTCTAACATACATGCCATTAAATATTGATGGGAGAAATTCCAACCCAGTATAAAAACATCAAGGCACCGTATATTACTCAATATCAACCATGACCGTGCTCTATGGAAAACAATTGCTGATGGGATGGATGTATTGATTTCCCAAATGCATCTAAGAACGGTAACTTTTTATACAACAACATTATGATTCGTATATGCACCATTACAAAACTTTGTGAAGATCATATCATAAATAAAAAGATTTGATAAATTATAACTGAAGTCACTTTTGGACATGTTATAGTGAATACCACTTTGACTAATTTAGAGGTGAGAAGTATCATGATTATATTAAATTTGTAAAGCATTTTCTAATAGAATATGGTTTGTAATGAAATATCAAATAATTTAAAATCCCCCCCATATGATTAATACGGTAAAGAATAAATAGATAATGACACAAAATCAACGCAATGGTTCTAAATATGTACTCAAGACATCATCAATGCAGCTTTAATACACAGTATCAAAATTCATTGTCAAGTCAAGAATGGCAATTCATATAGGGATATTCATAAATTAAATTTTTATAAGTTTAATTTTATAGTAACATGGCTTGAAATAAATAATGTTAGCATGCTAAACACACACAAGTTCTCAAATATTCATGTGATTTATCCAATAAAAATGTGAAGGACAGTTTTAATAAAATTTTAATGTATATGACTTCATTAATTTGTTCTGGAGCACAAATGAAAACAGTTTGTAATTGAGTGCTTGGCATAATACTATTATTGTACAAAAGTACAGCACGAGTCTTGTGCAAATAAGCGCATGCACGAGTCTCTGACATTTGGTTCTGTGTGGACTATGTACAAATATTTCTCATAAAAAGTTTTTGAACAATATTTTTCTTTGTAAAACTTTATTGAATATGTGTGTGGTGCTGGTTCTTGTAAATAAATCGAAGGGAAACAAGCTTTTTTTGAGGAATAATCGTTCACAACCTCATTTGTGAGATTAAAACATGTATGGTGCTGGTTTAAACTATGACAAACAGCAATTATGAATGCAAATCTTTAATTTCATTTAGAAGCGCATCAAAAATGACTAAATTTCAATAGACGATTTATTTATTTCATGAATACCGAATTTCAGTTTGACTTTATATTAACATAGCTAATATTAAAATATTTAGCTTGGTAAACATTCGCCAGTTTCAGTCATTCAACTGATCATATAAATGAAGTTGAGGTATATAACTAATTTGATATCATTTTCATACAGGAACAAATAGGGAGAATAAATATATATGCCGGAGTGCTCTGTAAAAGTTGGAAATTATTCAAATTTTATTATTGTCTGTTATCCCTTATCCATGCTCTTTATATATTTGAATAATTCAATAAATGAAAATCATTTTCAATCAATGAAATGCCTTTGATGAGCTAATGCCTTACTAATATTTTTCATAAATTAATAATTTGATGCTATACAACTTTTATAAATATTGCTTTAATTTAGAGTGAGGTGCTAATGAGAAATTTGATCAGAAAACTGTGTGGAAGCTTGAAAGAAACCTGTGCAACAGTGCACAACTGAGCTGTAAATTAAAAAAATATTTCACTCCCTTCTTGTCCCGGAATTGAATATATTATAGGGGTGTTATACTGCAAGCTTGTGAATTGAAATGATGACACTGTTTCAATGTTTATCAAGTATTTTAGATGATACAGATTGAAACCCAATGCAAAGCTTTCTATAGAACAAACACTGAGAAATAATCAATTTGCGGAGGGAGGGTAGTTGACGTATTGTATCAGCACGCAGCATCAGCCAATCAGAAGAGCGAAACAGGCTCATCACGAGGAGGCAATATACCGCGTTCCGCGACCGCCAGAATTCTGCTTCGAGTCGATGTATAATGAACGGCCTCGACTTTTTGCTGACAGCATTCTGTTTTCGGTGAAATTTCCAAGGAGTGGTGTGAGATATTCTTTCGATATTTCGTACACGGGATGTATTGCATCTAGTTGACACACAGGCAAAGTTTCGCACTCGCAGCTAAAACGGAACCCCCTAAAAGGGTAAGTAATACGTGACTAACATTGATAAATGGGTGTTGTCGGCCGCCATTACGGTTCAAGACGTGGCCGCTCTCTCGTATGTCATCACGTGATATGTTGTTTCTTCATTGTTCAATGAACGTGGGCTCCCTTGAATTTTCAGTTATAATATTTTCTTGAATGTTAGCGATATATTTTTGTGTTGTATTTTTATTTTCATATTGTTTTATATTATAGTGGCTAACTTACATAAATTTTATTTCTGTTTTGAGCATTATGTTGTATCAATTGACCTAAACTTTCGTATTGGTGCAATGGGAACACTGTTTAGCGAATCATCGTGCACATGCTTGCATTGTTTTGGTTCCAATTCCCGATGATCCCGCTTTGCTTACTTTACTTATATACCGTACTACAGAGCGGATAACCGTGTCATAGCGCTCTGCAATTCTGGTAATCTGTTACCAGAACTTTTCACTATTGCCTTCATGTGTTTATGCATGTTTTAGTTTATACAGTTATACATATTTATACAGTAACTTTACAGTAATTGTATAAACTTACTTCATTGAAATAGATAATAAGGTGTCAGGTTTATTTAAAGCATCATTGTTTGCCGAAGATTGAAATTATTAACTGTTATTTGCTTTCTGTAAGATTGTTCACGTTAAGATTGTTTAGCTTGGAGTGGGCTATTGTGAAGAAATTGTTTATTTTCGTAGGGCTTGGTGTAACACAAGCTTAAGTGTTAGGAATTCGCTTGCCACTGCACTTCTGGTTACCTTGCGTGGGTTCGCAAGTTCGAAACATGTGAGGGATAATTATGTGTGGCAGGATTGCTTAGGGTTGTTCATGTAATCCAACTAATCCCATACCTGTCTTAGACTGGTCAACGGACGAGAGGCCATGGTTCGCCATACGATTAAGCATTCTTATCACCTTTCTCTCCCAGGGGATAAATATATAAATCTCATCCTAACTTTGTAGAATGGAATTATAGCATAAATTGACATGTTTGAAGTTGTTATGGTTTTTACATTTGAACAACCCCCTAGCTTCTGTATTGGTAGATGTTCAAATTTATTTGAGAAATGATGTGCTGGAACTTTATGACATAGATATAATATTATTACAGTACAGCACACTATCCAAATTCCAAGATGACGTTTTTAGATTGCGCTTCTTTGTAGTATTTTGCGCAACTTCATTTTACTGTATTTTTACCAATATTGAGGGACAACAATGTCCAGACGTGTCTCAAAGGAGAGATGTCTGATCATCTGTAAAATGGGTTTCTCTGAAACGAGACAATGTCGCTCGATCTGTATAGTGTGTCGTACTGTAATACGGTCCTGTACTCGATGGCAACTGGATTGCCCGGGGTTATTGTCTTTGTTTAACTACTTCCTTACTTTTTCTCACTCCAGTAAATGAAAATGACATCGACTGAAAGGCCAGAATCTTAGAATAGTTGAGAAGAATTGCTAACTGCAAATGATACTATTGAATTGGGCTAATTTGGCTGGTTGTGCGAAATGTGCTTTGAGCATAATCCTGAAGATTAACTTACATCAAAACCAGTTATTTATCATAAGTGTGTGTGTGTATGACTAAACTATTGATTGTTTTTTGTGTATGTAATAGTTCTAATCATTATGCCTTCCCTTGACTGATGACCATTTCATGGTGAATATAATTGTGAGCTATTTTAAGAAGTGCGGATATAGTTTATTGGTTTTTGTATGTTGTGCTGAATGTATTAGTGTATTTTGTCATAATTAGGGCAATTGATTAAAAATATGCTATTACCCAATATGTTGTTTCACATTGTATTTTGGTTATGTTTATTTACTTAGTTTCGGGCCATAGGTAATTAAAATTTGAATGTTGGTCGATCATATTTACAGCACTTTATTTGCTGTTGACTTTTAAAGCATGTTGTTTGTGTAAATTATATTCACATCTCTTCAACTGTTCGCTGTTTTTATATCGAGTAATATCAGATGTTTCTTATCTGTTTACATGCAGTTATAGCCTAACCGTTTGACAAATTCCATCACATAGTGTTTACTGTAAACTTGTGGTCTTTTGAATCCACAAAATCCTATTTTGAATAACCGAATTCAAAATATTTGTTTAATAGGGTTTTGTGGTTAGGCTATTTAATTATTTTCTATTGTGTGTATCAGTGAATATATACCTCATTCATATAAAATATCATATTGGCTAAATGTTTAATAAGCTATTTTTATCATTTTTGTTTTTTTGCGGTTGGAGATCCAATTTTTTTCTGGAAACTATATAGGCTATCTTGGTTTTTCTCAACCAATATTGGACTAAATCAAAATACTTTTCACTCTCATACTATTTTTATCAGTATAAATCACAAATGTTACAAAATAATAATACAATGACTACAATGTATTGTGTATGTTCATATGCTGCACCATTGGTTTTAGTCATAGTCTCCTTCATTTCCCATCCGTGCTTTAATCCATTTCCCAACATTGAATCTCTCCCATAGCCTATTCACAAAAACTTCAGTAACTCATTTATTCAATCTTCAATGTATTCTTAGTTAACGGTCAAGTCGGAACCACTTTTTACAGTTAGTAGTATAATAGTTTACAATGTTTGCATAAATAAGTATTATAGTGATAATAAACAACTAAGGAATATTAGTAAAACAACATCAAATACATAGCCGAATTCCTCAAAAAGGAAAAATTTCCTTGAGAGGCATTAATCTAATCTAGTAGTTTGGTCCTACTTGAGTATGCTTGATTGAAAATCATTAGTAATGAACTTGTCAAATTTGGCAACACTTTTTTTCTGTATGGCACTCATTGGAATACTTCAATTGTACATACAGAAAGTTGTTTGCTGTGTGTTTACTCAATAATTATTACATCATTATCTACATATAGAGCGAAACTTTCAACATCAACTAAACAGTTAAAAACAACTTTCAGTTTGAAGTAATGCTAATTACTCATACTTGAATATGGCATGAACATGTGGATATCCCAAATTCAATAATTTTCTGCAGTTACTAGTCATATCATTACATCTTGGCGCATTTAGAACGTAAAGGTAATATGCATTTCTTATGTCTTACAGTATAATTATTTCCAATGTGGTCTAGATTTAGAGTAGTATTCAGGTATTCATATAATCAATAATAAGAGAATTCATAAAACAGAGAGATTAGCAGAGATATCTTACACAAAAGCATGCTTCACAAATCTTTTGTTTGACATCTTATTCATCTGCCCTGGCCAAATTGTTACTATCAATTTCTCTGTCACTGCAGACTTCACTTCATTGGGGATGAGAATCTCCCTAATTCCCTGTTTTAGTTATCGAGTTAGCAAAGAATGAATATAGTAAATAAAAAAAATAGAATTTTGTGACGCATTCACATATTATTTTTAGGTCGGATGGTAAATACATTACATTTTTTTGTAGATGTTTCTTATTTTGTGACCAAAGTAACTGCATTTCCCTAATTGTGGGAAATGGGTGCTGCACAATTTTTGCCACAATAATAGTAACAAATAAAAGTAATTTAAATATCTACTTTTCTGTTCCACTTTGTTGAAAAATCAATGTGTTATTTTTGACCAAACAGAAAAGCCTTTCTCCTTATTTTTTGTGTTTCTATTAAGTGTTATTAGCGGCTATTTTTCTGCCCCAGAAGCTGTTAAATTATGTGTGGACCATGCATATAATTAATATGTATTGATAGTTGTTTGGGTTATATTGAAGCATTTCCAATGACGCTTGAAGGTCGGCTGCTGTCACAGTGTTCCCCGTCGGAAATCTCATGTCTGAATAATTAATCCCGGTCTTGGGCGGGAATATAAATTCAAAATATAATTGTATTCTTATTAGTAAATGATTTTTACCAATAATCTTGGTACGGCGGCTTTAACTGCACGTTTTGGCCGATGTTTGTTTTTATCAAGGTATCACAACCCTTGCGGCGACGTACTACGGGAAAGTGTGTTCGATCGGCGGCATATTTTTGTTGCATCACCGCCGCGTAATTTATTCTACCACGCTTTTGTTCCCTCGTGTTTATCGTTGCCGCAACGTTTTAGTTTTAATTTCGTTCCATTTCCGACGTGTTGCGTAGTTTGTAATATTGTTAAAAAAACATTGCATAAATTTTACAATCGGTCATATTTAGTTGCGATATCGAGCTTGGCTGCTCATATTTTTTCATGTATATTAACAACGCTTTCAGCTACAATTTTGAACGGCAACATACACAAATACGTACGTGCACATAAGGTTATTTTTAGTTTCTATTTTTCGGTGGCATCCGCTTCTGTTGCGTGACGTGGTATAGCGACGGTATTCGACTTCAGATGTTGTCTGGCTTGCCGCATTATCTAAAATGTTTCCGGTTTTAATATGCCTTGGATTTTAGGGAGTTTTGCACTGCGGAAGTGTCACACAGGGAGTTTGGAGTGTGCGTTTTTCAACTAAAAAGCACTTACTCCCATCGCCTGATAGACGATAAATTATTTAATTGCTGATACAAAGACGGCGATTTTTTTTTATCTTTTGCTGTGAAGCGCCATCCATCCATCATGTCGGTACTTGTTGCAATTTATGCAATTTAGACAAGATGACACATGACTGAGCTATGCCAGCAATATATGGATATATAACCCAAGATATAGATATAAAACCCTTTTATTTTGGGTAGTCTTCCTGCAGTATTGTAACAGTGTTTAAAGACTACTCTTTTAGTGGGTTGCAAATTTTTGCATTTTGTAATGGTCCACATTTTATTGTTGTTTTGCAGTATTGTTAGTAATAATTATGTTACATATGAAAAAAGTAATTTACTGATTGTAAGGCTTGTTGTTCGAATCCGTTTGTATTTGGAGGATGACGGATGGACAGATCTGCTAGTGGTGGAATGGCCCCGGCCCTTCAGTCTAGCAATCATCACTCAACTGACTATCTTGATCATGAGCAAGAGACAACTGTTGTTCAAGAAGTGAAAACTCATGAAAAGGTAAATTGCAGCAGCTAAATCTAAATTTTTGTTTGGATTGAATGCAAGTGAATCGGGGTGTAGTGTAGTTATATGATTCCTCCTGCAATAGTGGATGGTCAAAATGTTAATAATTTTTGTGGATTCGTTTGTATGTTATCACCAGTTAGAACATGACCATTTTCAGATTTTAAATGACCGTATACATATTAACACAATCTAATACGCTCACTTATCCTGTCTTTATTGTCATGTACTGAAGGTTAACGGGACTGCTTTTAATAAAATCCCTGCAAGAATCGAGAATCCTTTGAAGTGTCCAGAAGAACCTCATTTATTGGCAGATGCATGTGAGGACTCCACAATCAGCAAAGCAATTGTAGAAGGTATGGGTTATATGGTCTTATTAGTAGCATGAAAATAGATTTAGGACATTGTAACCAGCAGCCACCGTTATCCCTTGCAACACCAGGAAATGTGTGGTAAAGCATTCTCAAATAAAATCTTCAAAATTGAAAAAGTTGTTATTATTGTCTTCTTGAATTGTTTCAATTGTCACAGTCTTTTTTGAATGTAGTTTTAATTAAAACCAGCTATGTTGTTAATACTTCAATCAAATGTTAATGTTTGTGAAGATTATTTTGAGTACCTTATACAATAAAGATATTTTAAATGTGCTGCAAATATATAGTGAATACACAGATGCTGGTTTAGTTGAATCATCTACTCACCCATCTCTATAATACAACTTGTTGCCAATATCCTGTCAAATAATCATATCTATTCTCCATAAAGGAGTAAAAAATCACTGTAAAATGATTAATGACAAAGTTTATTTAAAAAATGATGAAGTTGTTACAACATAGTTATCTCCATCTGTAGAATTTTTACACAATCTGTATTATCAAAACAAGGTAATTGTATAGGAACTAATTCTGATAAACAACATTCAGATGTTTATTGATTGACAATTAAAATACATGATTTAAAAAAGTTCTTCTACTTTGACTTGAATGAGATCCGCATCTTTGGGCCTGTGTTCATCCTGTAATATCTTACCTGTATATACACTATTTTAATGCCATTCTGTACCTTCATATCTTAGTTGGTTTTGCTTCCAAGTATTATACAATATGGAAATAGCATAGTTTCATACAAATTTTGAATTATACGTTACCCAGAAGACTCATCATTGAGTAATTTATTTTTGTCTTTTGTTTACACACAGGTTCCGATATGATTGTAACTGAACCCTGCATTTTAACTGGACTTAAGGATTCTCTCCCTGTAGTATCTTTGTCTTCTGTGCATCTTGGACAGGGAGATGGAGTGCTCGTGAACAGTATCAATCATAATGGTTGGGGGGATTGCAAGAAGCGTGCTGGAGGTATCTTACAAGAAAACAATGTTTCCTGCAATAATCATGAAATGGGAGATAAAACACACAAAACTAATAAAACTACCCATGATGAAAGTTTAGTGGCATTAGGTGATAATATTAATAACCATACAAGTGGAGATGAAAGTGAAAACCACCCAAATGGTAAAATAAAAACAGCTCAAATGAATCACAATTTATTGCTACCACAAAACTCGGTGCTACAGTCTAAGCTTGCAACTATACCACCACTTATTTCACCAGTTGCAACCATGGTTACTTATAGCACAGTAGCACCAATTACAAATACATCTTCAACCTCTAGTGACTTTTATACAAAATATGAAGACAGCATGAATACGAACGATACAGAAAACTGTACAAATATGCCTGAAAAACTGGCAAAAAATGTTGAAGCAGATACTAACATTCTGATGGCAGAAGTTAGCAAATCACCAACACTTGTGTCACAGGAGAGTAATCAGGCCACTACAGACTCTATGCCTCAGTTAACACAGGAATTAAAATACACAGATTTGTTGAACAGTGACTTATCTAAAATTAACATGTCACAAAAACTCGCACATACTTTGCAAGAATTAGCTGCATCGCTAAAAGGAACTAGTATGCAGCTACAAGCAGATACAGGTGTAGAAAAAATGGAATCCGATATTACCCACACTGTGACTTCTAATTTTCAGGAACCATTGCACCGATCTGTTAAAAGCCTGGATTTCTCAACGAATGAAACAATTACACCGAATGAGAAAGCAATGGCAGCAAAAGAGCAAGAAGCTCGTATCCAAGTCAAAATAAAAACTGCTGTTGAAAACAGTTTAAATTTAGATAAAAAACTCCACTGCCTGAAAAATAAAATTGATTGTCTTCGATTGCAAGATGTAACTTCTCATATCAAGAAAGACTTAGGTAATATATCATTGCACATACAAACATCATCCAGGTCTTGTGATACCGTAAGCACAACGGGTTATATTCACACTGTTTTAACGGAGTCTACTGAGTCTGGTTTAAACTTTTGGAATAAATTACTTGGAAAAAGCCAGTCGAATATTGAAACAAAAGGCACTGCAAAACTTTGTGAAAGTGTAAGAAGGATTTCTGGTTCTTCTGTAAAAAAGGAGCTAAATACGGACGAACAGAAAGTTGTGCCAGATATTTGTGCGATGGATTTGGATCCTATTGTACAACTAACAAGAGTGGAACAAACTGTATCTGACATGAACAAAAAGATTGAAAATATCAAGCAAGCTAAGGCTGGTTCCGGTAAGAATCTGATTATCTTTTCTAAACTGCTTATGGCACACTTTGTTTGACTAGGTTTTTTCTTTGCGATTATACATAATACACTTTTATGTTTTATAAATCCATTCATTATTTCATTTTTGAAATTAGTATGGAAAAGCAGAAATATTCATGCCCAAATTTAACCTGATTCCTGCTTTTAATATATATAAAATTGCAGTAATTAGTATTCAGTATATTCTCATAATATATCATTACAATTATTGTCAGGTGAGTTGCTCTGACTT
Organism: Styela clava; assembly: GCF_964204865.1. NCBI lineage: Eukaryota > Metazoa > Chordata > Ascidiacea > Stolidobranchia > Styelidae > Styela > Styela clava. Next base: position 8,447,960 of record NC_135252.1, read on the forward strand.
ATTATAAGATTTTGAGCAATGTTTTCTTTGATATTTAATTGTAAACTTTATATAAAATATCCAAACATATGTAAGTTTAGTTCAAACCAACTTCCTACCAAGTTCCATCAATAATCTCAATTGTTCTTGATTTCAGGGATTTTGCGGAAAGAGTTGAAATATATTCGATCACACGTCGATCCTGATGTAACTGATAGTAGCTCTGATGAGGATGTATACGAAGCTTCACAATATAAGAAAACGAAACAAGAATCCAAGGAAGGTTTCAAGCAAACCAAAAAGTAAGTTAATGATGGTTTGTTTTTCGGGTTATAGACTAGTATACAAAAATGAAAATGGTTTTTGTTTTTTAGGGTTCGGAAATCATTCTGCAAGTGGGTAGCTGAAAGGGCTGAAATATCACGAAGGTGGACTTGGCTGCAGTCACGAATATCTTCTTTGGAATTCAGCATTCGCCAACAAGGAGATTTATATACACAGCTTAGGGACGCGAAGGTTTGTCCATTATATGTGAATTCTTAAAATACCTTTGGAAATAATATTTTTATCTTAAAAACTGTTTATCATCAATGAATTTCATGTTACAGGGGCTTGTGCAGCTAGAATTACCTCCCCCACCTGTTTTCAACGTTTACTCTACTGGAATACATTCCGGTACAATTTTGGGTCAAACACCGCCAGTTAATATGATGGTAATTTTTTATATTTTCCAATGACAATAATTTCCATTATCGAGCATATTTGCTGACTGGACTTTTCCTATCACAGAATAAACAAAGGTCTGATGATAGAATAATGCCGGATTTCACACCACCTTGCAGTGTCAACCAGTTGCTAAACAATGTTCAGCAGTCAACTAGGTATGAAATCTTTTCTGATTGTGAAATTTATTTTGGTAAATTGGATTTGGTTTCGTGTATGTTACTCAATTAACGATAATGATGTGAGACTCCTGTTTTTGTTATCAAATTTACATTTATTGGTTGGTTAATTGGATTGGAAGTTGCTTGGTAACTTTTGCTTGGTTTATTTTGGTAAATTGGATTTGGTTTTTGTGTATGTTACTCAATTAACGATAATGATGTGAGACTCCTGTTTTTGTTATCAAATTTACATTTATTGGTTGGTTAATTGGATTGGAAGTTGTTTGGTACAATGGAAGTGAAATGAGTAATAATGCTAGGTTTGAACCGTTAACTGGTGGTCTATTAAATGCGAATGCAATTCAGTTTTAATCTGGTTCAGAGCAAGAATTTGCATTAAATACATGGTACTCCTGTAGGATGTGTACCAGGTTAGGTTTGACCCATAATTTTATTACGATTTTTCTTATTTTAGTTTTATTATGAGTGCCGGAACCGTCCATGTTAGCCAAGTGAATATCCCCTTGCTCATATGTTTCAGTTTCTTTACCCAACTTGATGTAAAATAGGCGAACAAAATTAGTTGGTATATTAGTTGGCTCCATATTGGTACACCTACTTCTGGAGCGCCAAATACATTATATGAAATGACCTGTTTAACTTTTTAAATATATAACCCTGGTATATACTATAACTAATTCAACACCAATCATGGATATCACATACCATCACCATTTGTCCTAAAATGTAATGATTAACTAGCATGTTATCATTTGTTTCAGATTGCTTGACAACTTGTCACCATTGTCTGGGGGATCACCATCTCCAAATCAAACGGCAATAAAAATGTGAGTATGTTACTGTGTACTACATGGTTCAAACATTTGCATCTATCATTAACTTTTATTTTGCAATTCATTTGTGTTATATTTGTTTCAACAGTTCAGAAACAGATGATCAGAAATCAAACGTTGCTTCTCGCTATGAAGACTTCCTCAATTCCTCAGCTCGCACAAGGCAGCTCTGTCTGACGGCTTTCAAGAACAGGAAATTGATAAAACTGTCTCCAGCATGCCTAGTTTCTAATAAGGTATGAAAATTGCTTTTTGCATGTATTATTTTGATATCAATGTCTACTCCAGCAGTTTCCCAACCGAGGGCGAATTACTCTTCAGGTTTGGGGGAGAAAATATTACTTTGTATTTGGTGTAGTTTTACTAATATTATTTAATTAATTAGTAGGATTGTGATAAATATTTTCTAACACATTATAAACCATTTAAATTGCACAAACGACGGTCTTGTGTATCAATAACTAAGGATCTTCTAAATATTAAATCAATAACGGAAACAGTTTTTTATACAAAGTGAGGAAAGAATTGAGAGTCCGAAAATAGCGAGGAATTTATTGAAAGAGATTGAGAACCACAGGTCTATTTAATATTACTGAACCATATAATATTTTTAGCCTTTAAAACCAAAAACTGTTCCAAACGACAGTTCCATAATGTGCATTGCTGGAGACACATCTGGGCAAAGAAAGGAAGACTTTGGATCAATTATTCTAAAAGCAGCACAACATGATCATTCATATCACACGGTCATATCATCTGTGAAAGGTGTGTTTGGTTGATAATATACCATTGTTGCAAAACTAGGGAACGTGGGAATTTATAAAACCTATGCAATTGACAGCAATAGAAATGTTTAGTATTTCTGAGTTTAGTATTTCTGAACTTTCATTTTAGCTATATTTTCTGACTGTACATTAGACACCTACCGGTAATATGAATTACGTGTCTAATGTACAGTCAAAAAAATATAGCCAAATGAGTGTGAAACCCAAAATTAGAAAGTTCAGAATTATATCCTTTTTTACTTAATCATATAAACATAGAATGGTCATGACCATATAATGCTGTTTCAGTTATATCCCAGTTTTTGATCATAGTTTTCCAAGTAGTTATTTTGCCATTATTTAGTGAAGTCTTGATTTATGTCAAATTTATATTACCAATATCTCAGTAAGCAAACGTGAATTGTTTTCCTAATCAGAATGCAGTTGGATATAAATAATCTTTCATATGGACATGGTACTAAAACTTATTTCATGCTCCATTTCTTAGAAACTTGTTCAGATTAGAAACTATTTAACATGCTCAAGTCCTTGCATTTAGTTAAGCATAATTTATAATATTAGTATTTGATATTCTAGTTTTTATAATCAGTGTTATATTTCCCAGATATTCCACTTTCCATATCAATGCTTGCGGTTATGAAGTCGAAACGTAAATGGTGCAAAAAGTCTGGATCATACAGTAGATCTGCATCACTGTAAGTTTCATGCATCTTCTAAGATTTTCTTTTAATTTTGCTGCAAATATATTGATTTTAAGTGTTTTTTGTTGTTATTTTTAGAAGAGCTGAAAGAAAGGAATCAAAGAAACAGAAAAAACGTAACAAAAAGTTGAAACACAAATCTGCAAAGAAACGAGAAAGGTTAACTCCTGGTTTTGAAACCATTTTTTAAAAATATTAGTCATGATTCTAAGCATATAAGATCGAGTAGTGTGTTCACAACTAATGCTCCTTTCTCTCTGCCTATGTGCTAGGGCAGGGGTGTGCAACCTTTAATACAGGGGGGCCAAAATGAAATACAAAAATGCACTTTCCCTGGCCGCACAATTTTTCTTTGTATCGGTGTGCACTGACTGCGTCATTATTGTAGCAAAACTCAAGGACATCTAATGGCAGGCTTGGCTTCCAAAAAATACCAGTTATTGTTTATGAACCACTCAATACAACAATTTTAAGTTTTGTATGTTTGTTATATCATATTAAAATTATTAAATTGACAATCTTTTCCAAGTTGGTATGCCTATTAGATTACTATAGATTTGAGAAAAATTAATTCAGTAAGCAATGTAGAAGTTACAAATTATCCTTTCTTTTACAGATCTAATTCTATGCTGCCCCCCAATCATTTGGATGATTCATCTGATGTGAAAAGAAGGAAGCTCAGTCACATGTCAGACACAAGTAAAAAACGAATGAGGGGGCAATCGTTTGACTCTGATATGGAATCACCTGTTGTTATTGGTGGATTCAATACACATCAGCCATCCAGATCAAGTAGTGGTGCTGCCACCCCAACAGACTTTGGACCAAGCCATGTGAGTTAACGCCAGGTTTTAAGAGTATGTTAATATTTGACACGAAGTGTGGCTGTGAGTTAATTGTTTTGCAAAGTTTTTGTTGTTGGGAAAAAACATTGATTTTCCACATCTTGCTGTTTATTTTATTGGTGCAAGTCTTTTAGCAGTACATATGACATCAAGTACAATTCTTTTAACCTTTAAGCTGTAATTTTGCTGACATTCATGTGGTCACATCAGTCATTAGACCTTTGTGTGCATATATTTGAGCATTGCGCTCATTTTCAAATATTGAAATAAAATAAATTTCAACTCTGAAAAGGTTTTGTTACCGTATTGCACAAATATGTATTCATGGTAATTGATAATTTTCTTTTTGGTAAATTAATTATAATGCTAATATTGAATAATTCGACATATGATTGATTTTTGTATATTGATATTCTCATTCAAAAGAATATTTGGTAATTTATTATTCTAAATAACCTTTAACCCACCCCTATTGCCTGCATATTTGTTAGTAAACACATTCCATAATGTATTAATATGTTGTCTTCAGAATACATACTGGAAGAAAAAGAAATCTTCAGAACAAGCATTTGATATAAATAATATTGTTATTCCTCACGGTTTGAACTCAGCGAGGATTGAAAAATTAGCTTATAAAGAAATTCAAACACCAAGCTGGAAAGTTCTGGAATTCAGTCCCTTGGAGCAAGAAGTTGGAGTCAATTTGTCAATGAATCATGGTATAGAAATTTGTCTATTTATTTTTTATGTATGTATAAAATGATCGGTACTACCGTAGTTGGGAACCAGGTTAGGGTTAGGTCATATTTTAATTCGATTTCATTCTTATTTTAGTTATATTAAGAGTTCGGGGACTGTGTGTTAGCCAAGTGAATATACCCCCTGCCCTCAGGCTTCAGTCCCTTCACAGAACTTGATGTAAAGTAGGTGACCAAAATTAGTTACCACCATATTGGTACACACAATTTTGGAGCGCCAAAAATTCTTATTTTAGTTATATTAAGAGTTCGGGGACTGTGTGTTAGCCAAGTGAATATACCCCCTGCCCTTAGGCTTCAGTCCCTTCACAGAACTTGATGTAAAGTAGGTGACCAAAATTAGTTACCACCATATTGGTACACACAATTTTGGAGCGCCAAAAATTCTGATTTTAGTTATATTAAGAGTTCGGGGACTGTGTGTTAGCCAAGTGAATATACCCCCTGCCCTTAGGCTTCAGTCCCTTCACAGAACTTGATGTAAAGTAGGTGACCAAAATTAGTTACCATCATATTGGTACACACAATTTTGGAGCGCCAAATAATCTTTCTGGAGCCATGAGAGAAACTTCAAACGACAACTTATCTTTATTTGATATTTTCTACTTTACCCAGATGAAGAATATGAAGATATATCTCATTCGGCATTCCAACGAAGACATGACAATCACGAGATAGTTGAGAAGAAGAAGTACATGGCATACATGGAATGGAGTATTTCAAGGAAGGGAAGGTGGGTTCACTACATTTTGTGATTGGTAACAATTTTTTTATGTTCATCACACAAAACAAAGTGATTCCGTGTTTTTGTTTTTATGATTCAAAATTGAATGAAATCAGCACCATTGGCTCATCTTACAATGTTGAAACTGTTGCTGTCTCGAAATGAGTTTATCATCATAATATGTTGAATCCTGTTTTTGCTTGTCAATTTTGTCATAACTGCATTCATAGCAAATTATTGCTAATCATTGGAAGTCCAATTTATCTGCTTATTCAAGTTATCTAGGAAAGGATCCTATCTATAAGGAAAAAGCCTAATATCTATTTAAAATATTCTATTTCTAACCCTTCTTCCAGCATTCAAGTTTTTTTAATGCAGACATCCTAAACTTTTTCCTCTACAGAGGATCAAGAATGAGTAACATTCGTGGACCTGGTGAGGATGAACCAAACTCTCCTACATCTGCAGGTCAGGATGCAGGTCCAATGTCTTTTTCTTCTGAGCAATTTTCTTCAAATGTGACAGGTTCGGCATATCTTCCATCGCCTGCTAATCCGCTCAGTCCCTCAGCTAAGCCAGGTATGTTTTTCTTTAGAATAAGTTATTTTTGAATACCATTTGCATTATTTTTTTTCAGGATATTTGCAAACTGTTTTTTTTTATTAATTTTTTACCTTTAGTCGGAGTTACTACCAGAAGAATGTCAACTGATCACAATCCAAGTCGACCATCCACCCCGCTGTCGAGCACCGTCTTGACAACACAAGGGAACAATGATACCTCACTCAGTCATAGTTATTCCTCTCCCATTCTGTCTGGCTGGCAAGATGGTTTTGGGCCTCGCAGGAACTCTCATGAACATGCATTGTCAGTAAACCGAACTCTATCTGAAGGAGCCAACTCTAAGCTTCTGTCCGAGGGTGCCCAGGCATGGGAGAAAAGACCATTTCCTCTTATAGAGGAAGATATTAGAATGCTGAGTGATATAGACTTTGCTCTGCAGAAACTTCAAAGCGAAGGTTGGAATGGTGATGCAGGTCATTCCAATGTAGTTTCTTGTCAGGAAAACGATAAACGACAACTCATCACCAGGCACAGCAGTAGTGATAAAGCTCACCAGTCGTCAACATTTGATCACACAACATTGTCACACGAGGCTGTTCGGGATCACAATCACAAGTCAATGAAACGAAGAAGAACTGATTCTCGAGCTTCTTCTCTTGCATCTCATGATGTTGATGATGGAGCGAGGCATAGTGATGCTTCAACAGCTTCTGCTTCATCGACTGCTCGGCGGTGAGTTCGTGAATTACTCTAGTGTTTCACTAAGAGATGCCTCTTTCGTGATGTTACAAAATCTAAGTCTTGTTAGTCTGAGACTTGTTACTTGCTTACAATCTAATTTACAAGTAAAGGAATATATTTGAAATCATGAACAGCTTACATTTGGACCTGTTTGCTAATTCTGATTATTTTTACAGCCGAAAGACTGGACATCGTAGCCGAAATCACACGTCATCACAACGAAATGAAAATGGTTTACGACGAACAGCTGTGTCATCAAGAACTCTGAAAGCTAAACACAATTACATACATACCAGACTCTCAGAAACTGATGATTCATCTTCAGATTCTGACACTGACTCTCCCTCTTCTGATGACACGTTAACTTCATATGATGACGCTGGACATCTTGTTGATGATTATGCTGACCCAGAGTGGGAATTTAACCCCAGGCAAAGAGATCGCCGGTGATTCAGTTTCCAATTAGCGATAATAGCTGGATGATATGTTCCATGTTGTTATATGTGCATTCTTTTGAAATTTTCTGTCTGACCACCGTTTTTAGAATGTTGGTTATTGTACAGCTTGGAAACTTCTGGGATGCATCAATATTAAGTGCCACAGTTTAGCCATCTTTTGTTAGTTTTCTTGTTTTTTCCATTTCTTTTTACAAATGTGTGATGTGTTAGTCTGATCAAACTAACCCGTTGGGTTGGATGTCCATACAATTAAGAATCTTTTGGCGCAATTTTAAAAGATAATGTTTGTTGTGGATTGAATGTGTTGCTGCAACTTTCTGAATACAATTTTTCACTGTCTTCTACATGTAGATTTCATGGTTAACTAATGTCACAGTTTCAAATTATTTTTGCCCATTTGTCATCTGCCCCATTAGTTAGTAAGTCTTGAAACGTTCATAAATTTTAAATGTTGAAAGCTTTTTTAAAAAAAATTATCTGCCAAATTTAGTAGTGTTTCACATATATGTATATATCATCATACTCTTTGGCAGGTTCGCTGGTAAATTTCTTTCAGGATTTTATTCTCCTTGGCTGTACAAAAACTTTATTCTGTTGTTTTGGCATGGAATCTTTTCTTCTATTCACAAATGTGATATTTTTGTTCCATTCACATTACAATCCTTTGTATTGCTCGGTATGTTGAAGTGAAATTTATGGACTACCAGGAATTTTGGCACGAGTTGAGTTATCTTTTCAGATTTACAACATGACAGTCTCAATGAAATTTTTACGTTAATTTGCAAGTGAACTTGCTATTCAGTCAGTGGAGCAGGGGATAGCCAGTCGCCTAAACTTAATAAACCTTTTTATCATGGAGGCAGGAACAAGCTGACAAGCTCATGGACGATGTGTATATTGTGGTTATGCCGTTCTACTTATCTAATAAATTGTAAGGCTTGTGGTGGATAAAATTTCTCCCGATTCAGTAGGCATGACACATCGGATCACCTTTCGTGCTGGTGTGGTGTTCGAGTCCCTAGGATGGTGATAGTGCACCAGAGAATAACTTGAGCAGCTCGCCATTACAGTCTGATCGATCGCGGAGGAAAGCATCGTGCAAAATATGGCGTATAGGAGTATTTAAAAAATAAGTCTGGGGGAAATAAATTTTGGACTTTCTTCCAATTATCTTTTGAGAGATCAAAAATACCGGTTGTGATATTCCACAGACGCTGGATATGTTATCAATGAAATTGAAGATACATTAATATTCCGACGTTCAAAACGTTTATATACTTTGTACTGAAACGCATTTTTGTGATGGCTGACTGTTCGGGTTGGGCGAATCGTGCCCAGAGTCCGGAAGACCTTTGCCAAAACGCCAATGCACCTCTGAAAGTGTAGTGACAGTCCTCGCGGTCGATGGGTGGTGGTCACGTCGGACTGTTAAAGCTTCTTCCGCCAACAAGTCCACGCTTCCCAAACTAATAACTGGTTAATTGTGGTCAAGCACGATATGATTAAGCCCGTTTCTCGTTTTTTCTCTCCGTTCTATATAAGATTTCCCATGGCCCGCGCAATCTGAGCACCCCTTGCCGATAAGACTGAATTTTATCCATTCAGGATGTATCCAAGCGAGATAAGAGACGCAGCGGCGAAGGTGCGTGCTTTCTTGTGTACGCATACTATATATACAAGCGTATACATATTCTTAATTGCGTTATATATAGGTAGCATATAGCTTGATGTTCAAAATCCACCCTCCGGCTTCATTCTAGCCCTCATAACAGCTGTCTTATTCGATTCGGTACAACAAGTCAACAACACGACGAAAATTTCCCATAAGACTCCATTGTTTCGCGTTTCTCAAATATGGCACAAGATGGCGTCCATGAACTTGTTCAACCAAAGTCCTTTAGTAGGCAAGTTGGTCGACGGCCGTTAGTGCATAGCGTCAGCGAGGAGACATTGGTAAATATGCTATTTGGACATATAGAAATTCTGTCAAATATGATGAAAGTGACATATTCAAAAGAAGTATGAGAATACTGTTCAAGTGCAAATTAATTGGGACTTTGAACCAGATGACCAGTGCTCAAAGAGAGGAATTACTTTTCTTTGAACACATGGATGATATGATACATAAATCTGTTATGCTATAATTGTAACAAATCGAACATATAGAATACTGTATTGCAGATCTCTTGATTTCATATTCAATAAACCTTATTGTTGAAAACTCAGATATGCTGGAAAATGTTTCTATTCAGGTGTATATACCTGTATACAGATATAGCCTACTTCATGCTGTCATGTATCAGCGCATTGGCATTTGTTTGCATGCGGTAAACTATATGAGTAGAGTATTATGTGTATTAATTTTAAAATGTTTTGTTTACATGCCTAATCCATAAACTAAAATAAATCTAATCTTTAATTAAACGGTATATTACAAATACCAACATGGAAAATCGAAATGGACAATTTGACTTGGAATATCAAAATTGAACTGGAATATCAAAATCAATCAATCAATTGGACTAATGATTCAAAATGGGGGTTGGGTAATATGTTTTTGTTTGTATAATTATGTTCTTTTTATCGTGGATCTATAAAATTTTGTTTTCCTATTTTTTCTATGCAAATGTTTATTTTCTTGAAATGGGATCTAATCATCAAATTTGGATGGGAACTAATCAAATTTTAATTTGATCAATCGAAAAAAAAAAACATGTAGGATTCGCTGTTCAATAAAAATAAAAGAAAGACATTTATCATAGCCTCGTGCTATCGTGCAATATCAGTAGGTACCGTTGTACACTTTCTTAATACTGTAATATTTCTCGGGTTCAATATTTTCAGAAAATTAAATAAATTTATTCATTATTAAAGTCTGCGACAAATATGGCGAATGCCTCAGCCAAACTGATCCAGTCATTAATTGGGAGCAACAAAGTAGCTGTGTTTTCTAAATCATATTGTCCGTATTGTAAACTTGCAAAAAATGTTTTAAATCAAGCTGGAGCATCAGGAAAAGCAGTTATCGAGTTGGATGAGCGAGATGACGGCCATCTTATACAGAACGAACTCACAGTTTTAACTGGTGAATCAACTGTGCCTCAAGTATTTATCAATAAAGAGTTTGTAGGTGGAGGTACTGAAGTTGAAAAACTTCATGAAACTGGAAAATTACAAAAGTTGTTGTCAAATCTATAGCATTTTCGCTTGATTGAAATTTTAACTAAGTTCAGAAGTTAGATTTCTTTATTACATTGCTGACCTAAAATCTGGTTTTCTGACTAATATTCAAAAATATTCTTGAAAGTCTCAGAGTGAAGTTACTTGCCAAAGTTTGGTAATATTTACCATCTTTCAGGATTATTTCTCATTTGTACTTGTATTTTAATTTTAAATGTCTACCTCTTACTGTCTGGTCCATCTGGCTACCAGGAATTGGAGTAAAGAAGGTCATAATGTAAAATATATTGTATGTACATATGATGAATCTTCGTCGTATCTTAATTCAGCTCAACTTATATATAAACCTACTACTAGGCTATTTGGTTATAGAGTGAGATAAATACAATATGTGTACAAGATCGAGCAATAACTTTTTCAATTCATTTGTTGTTTCTCATATCTTGCTTTGCTTTTATTGATCAACTATTATCTACTTGTAATTTATTTTTTGGGGTCTAGCGAAGTTAACGCCAAACTTTCTTATGTAACATCAAACAAAATTGTGATGTGAGAGTGGCGGCTAAATATGTTTTTCTTTTTAAATAAAAGTCTGGCCTGCGCGGAAGCGGAACGCTGTACTCTATTTGGCATGGGACGTACTTGCTTAGTTGGAATTGAATAGATTTAATTTCAACTAAACAAGTCTGTCAAAAACAGACTATTTTAAATCATAAAAATTACTGCACTTACTTCGCTAGACCTTATTCTTGTCGTTTATATTGAAATAAAAAACATCTATTTCTAAGTTGGCCAATGCAGTGTAATGCAAATCCTCTCACTGGTAGACTTTGTTAATTATTAAATTGAAGACTATATATCATTGTCACCTGGCTATGCAAACTATAGTCCAAATGTGGCATTGAGGGATGCCCAGAAAATCTAATATTGTCAACTTTTGTTTGTATTCAAATTCTAAATAAACATTTTCATTTAAGAACAGGCTAAACTCTTGGTCGAGATTCCTTTTTTTCTCAAGATGCAGAATTCTAGAATTTATAACCGCTTTATTATAATAAATACTTTTACTGTGAACTTATTTTAATTGGTGCGAACATGGTGGCAGCTGACTCTGATGACCGCATGGTCGTTTCGCTTCCTCCATTCCATACCGAAGAAATGTTATTCCAATTGCTTTATATTTATTATTATCATTGTATTTATGTTTTTTTCTGGTTGACAAATGATAAATCTCTCTCTCTCTCTATAAGCTACTAATTTATAGTCCAAATTTTTCAGATGACATTACTTATCATCAAATCATATGTACAGTAAATATATTGAATTTGTGATATTTTCTAGGATGTTTGAATAAAAATGAATTGCATCAAGTTGCATAGTTAGGTATTGTTATTTATTATCAAGAAAGATTGATTTAACTTTTCATTGTGAACACAATGCAAAACTTTATATATAAAGTAAGCTGATATTTTTTCTCAGTAATTTCATTATGGTTAGTGTAATTTGCGAGTGTATATTTCCATTTACACATTTGATCTAAAATCTTCCTTTGTTATCTTGTGTTTCCCAACGGTTACTTCGAATAAGTCTCAGGACAAGCTACCACTGGTATTCATACTATGTTAAATACATGTAATCGTGGATGGCAAAATTTAAATAATTTACCACCATCGTGTGTAACTTCAAATTCATACTAAATCACTGTAAATTGGTTGGGTTTTCTTAAAATTTACTCCTATCAATCTAATTTTAAAAATCTTAAGAATATCCTTATTCCAGAACATGGTGTATTTAATTTGTCCTGTTTCTGAAATCAATATTTGGTAGACTCATGCCTAAAGAATATGAATCAGGCAGGGTTGAGAAGCCCCATCTCTCTGAGCAGTCAATTTATTTGCAATTTCATGATTTTTATCGGTATTTATTTTCCAGATACTTGTCATGTTAACCACTGCTGTGGCCATGAATTCTCTTCAAACGTCTGATGTTAATATTAATGAATGGCCATTAATTGTGTGGTGGTATGACACAATATTTCCTCATGTTGGTGAGATTTTTTATATTTATTTTAAAAATAGGTAACATATGCAATATTTTTGTGAGGTTTTTGTCCAACAGTTTAAGTTACATATGTGTAAGATTACACTACATGGAATTGTTCTGAAAAACCACTGGCTTCCAAAGAATTGTGAAGAGGTATTAGGAGGCAGATGGTTGGTTATTCTTACTCATATCTGAAATATTTAACCTACCATTCCAAGATTAGTATAGATTGATCCACTGGCCATTTTAAAAATGATTTTGTATTTAAAATCAGAAACTATATCATCATCTATGTCAGGGTTTCCCAAAGGGTTCTGCACAAGGGTTCCGTAACGATTTGAAAAGAGTCTGAAACATATATGCAAATAGATCACAATCTTATCAAATTGCCGTCAGCCTACCAGTATTTAACTCAGAATATATTGATTCAGACTTTCATGAGTTTTATTACATCAAAGGAAACGTTATCCTTCCTCATTAGTTAGGCACAGAAATTGATACGGCATGGGATGGGGGTCTGTCAAAAATAGGATTCACAAACGGGGGTACGCAACCTAAAAAGTTTGGGAAACCCTGATCTACGTGGTTTATCACATTATGGATCGGCCTAATCAGATATCAAATCTCTGATCTCCAAATTGCCTTTTGAACTTGATCTTATTGTCCCACTGACAAATATGGGTATGCTAGCATGTTGCTTTACAGTATCAGCAAGATAGTTTAGCAGAAAAACATAACAATACCCGAATATTAGATTCGTGTTGCGCCAACTATTTTTAGTTGTGTTATCTCTTCTTTCATGTTTTTTCATTTCTGACGCTTATATTCAAAATGATTCAGATAACGGAGGTTCAGTTCAGGAAATTGATTGTGGTGAAGTCAAATGTCATTCAACACATCACCGTGATATGATAGAGCAAGATACATTGCAAACTATTCTATTTTATGGCAGTGATTTTGAACCAACAGATTTGCCACTTCCAAAGAAAAATAATCATATGGTGAGGTATGATTCGGTGTCATTTTTTTTATCATATTATTACTAATAAGTTCTGACCTATTTAATTTTGAGTTATAGTATAGTTATCATAGTTAGTTTTTGAATTGCCATTTCAAAGTTTTAGGTTTCACAATTGAATATATTTCTATTGGCAAAAGCTAAAAATTAGGGATTATTTTATTTTTATGATCACAATCTACCCAGTTTGATATGACGGTATTCTTTGTTTATTAATTGGTCTTCGCCATACTGATTCTAAATAGCGTACTAGTTGTGTCAAAATTTATTGAATGTGACTTATCAATAACGGAATCCTGCGGCAGTAAACATTTGGAATCGGGTTTATTCATACCTGCTTTTAAAATGACCGAGTTGGAAATAACTATCGCAGCGCCCAAAACTAGTTGGCTTTATCATTTTGACAACTTCGCAGGAGTACATACCTATCAGTAATCGAAGTCATGTCTACTATTGTCTCATTACCATGCAGTGGTTTTATTATCTTCGAGTACTCAAAAATAAGTTATTAAACGCAATGAGAGGTTGCGTTCTGCGTGAACTAATGGCATAAGTAACTAATTTTTTGATATATTTTCTGAATGACTAATGACTATATTCTTAATGCAATTCATTGCTAGCTCATTGTCTAAAAAATAAGTAAGACATTTTTATCATTACTAAATCAGCGATTACTTGCCTATATTATATAATTTTTTTTTATTTTATTTCAGTGGGCATTGTTACACGAGGAATCACCACAAAACAATTTTATTCTCTGTCACAAGGACGTTCTAAAATTATTCAACTTTTCATCAACCTTCAAGCAACATTCAGATTATCCCTTGACTACTCAACATATACAAAGCATTGAATATATTTTGGATAGAGAACCAATATCAATATTGGAAAAAAATGAGTGAGTCTAATTTTTTTTATTCTCGATGTCCTCCTCAGTTGAGAAAAATTAGGGCTGATATGTAATACTGGTTATCTCTCTCTTTTTAAAATCCCAGTTTCTTTGGTGATATTATCAACCCTGTATGTTATCAGGTAGGAAATATAGCCATTACGTCTACATTAATTGGCTAAACTGGTGGTCAGCAAACTTTATGTACTACTGGGCCAATTATGCACATTGACGGTAACATGCATAAGAATCGGCACATTAAACAAATATGATGCACTTGCAACTCCTGTTCTTGTGTTAGCTGTAAAACAACCATTTTTACAGCATGCATCCACAGATAATAAATTTATGGGCTATTTTTGTTTTTATGCATTGAAAATGGGGTCGTTTGGGGCCACAAACAACTTGCAGTTTGCCATCCCCTAGGCTAAACATTAGGATGTTATCAAACCAATCCTTATCGATATTTCCCCTTGCAACCCACTACTATATTCAATGCTATCGCCTCCATAGGAATTTGTGCTTTTCTAATGCTTCCAGCATTGCTTTCATTTTAGGCTTCGGCAAAATGGTCTTGCTCCTGTCTTATACTTACAATCTCATTGTGATGTCCCGTCAGATCGAGGTAGATATGTCAGCGAACTCATGAAACATATACAGGTTTGTGTGAAGGTGCCTATCACCTGTTTACTTTGGGTTTTATTTAGTAACAAATTTAATTTAAAAAATGTTTTTTTGAAGGTGGACAGTTATGGAGAATGTTTGAATAATATAGAATTTGATCATGATGATCTGGTAGGAATACAGTCAATGAATAGTGAAGAATTATATGAATTGATAGGTATGTTATTTTTGCTTGCCATATCCTTCCTGATGTAGCTAGCATGTGGTTGAATTTACCCCATGGGGTAAAGTTCCTTGAGTTGTTGAAGTTGGCAAGCAAGAAATTTTTTTTTCTCTACTAAGTAATAGGCTATCAGTTTCATTACATGCTTTTGACGTTGTTCAAATGTAAAATTACAACTTTGCTTGGGATAGTGACGTCTTCTCTTCTTTAATAAACTTTGTTATGTTCTCTTTTCTTGTTATGAATAAAAATTAGCATACTTTAAATTTTATCCATAATTTTACACCATACCTCTATATATTAGAGGAGAACATTTGTTAACCATATAATCAAATTGTCTTAACTGAGGTTTCATTAACCTATGGAAAAAATGACATCTTTGCACAATCAAGCTTGAAGCTTAGCCCTGTTTTAAACTTGAGAACTAGTTGTTCTTCATAATTATGTTCATTTTCAGGCCAATATAAGTTCCATATCACATTTGAAAATGCATTATGTGATGACTACATAACAGAAAAAATTTATAGAGCTCTTCATGTTGGATCTGTCCCAATATATATGGGGGCTAGCAATGTTCAGGATTGGGTTCCTAATGGATCATATATTTCAGGTAACTTGTTAGTAAATTGTTTAAAAATTAGAAACATAATTACATGTGATGATTGAATAATATGCAAATGGGAATCATTAGCCTAGTTTTGCTATCAAAAAACAAAACATTTGAGTATTGGAATTGTTTGTAGATGTCTTGGAATAATCTGACGGTATAAATCATTTACGTATCGACAGATACTTTAATTCTATATGTCAGTATTACTCTTCTTTTCTCCAAAAAAGGCTCTTCATGAGCAACTAATAAAAAGGCGCTCCAGAAGTTTGTGTACCAATATGGAGGTAACTAATTTTAGGCTTACTTTACATCAAATTGTGTAAATGGATTGAAACCTATGGGCATGGGGTCTATTCACTGGTTAACACAGACAGTGCCGAACTCGTAATAGAACTAAAATAAAGAAAATCGGAATAAAATTATATCCTAACTTGGTACACATACTATGGGAGTACCAATAAAAATATATGAATTAGAATATTTCCGGATCTGTATCGCCCATGTTGTTACATCCTGTTTACGGGGATCGGCAGAAAGATCTTGTTTTAAAGTTGACTTTGTGTATTCAAAGCAATATTTTTGACATGTATTTGTTGTGTTTTTCAGTGAAAGACTTTCGTTCACCAAAAGCATTGGCTGTTCTACTCAATTCATTGGACATGGATGATGATTCTTATCTCAATTATTTGGAATTTAAAAAGGTAATGAGGGTTAGACCATAATTTCAAGTACAAATACTACGGGAGTCACTTGGCTAGTTCCCGTACTCGTAATAAAACTAAAATAAGGAAAATTGGAATAAAATTATGGCCTAACCCTAACCTGGTACACATACTACGTTGCGGTGTCTGCCATCTTGGTTCACATACTTCAGGAGTACCGGTGATTTTTATTTATGTCTAAATATCTCTTCATTTGGGTTTCATTCTATTATTTCTCCCCATTCGATTTGTGATGTGTTTATATTTTATAGAGTGAGAAAAGTATTCCTGAAAACTTGAAAGCCGCAATCAAGAATCGTGACTGGTCAACTAGTGATTTGGGCTCTCAACATTTTTTAAATGGATTTGAATGCTATGTTTGCAAAGAGGTGAGATTTATTGCATTCTTTCAATTTTTTATAATTTTTAGCAATAGCAGAACAGGATATTTCGGAATTTTACACAAGATTGAGAAACTATAAAATATTCTAAAATGCTCTTTGAGTGGAAAGATTCAGAAACCTTCAACAAAACATGACCCTTTTTTCTCCCTTTTATAATGTACTATTTATTTTATTATCACTGTATCAACTACCATTTGCGAGGACGATGAGCATAATTTTAATTTGCCAATCAATTAGTGTAGAATATATTTTACAGTGCTTTTTGTCTAAGGAAGTTACAGTTTTAACATTACCATTACTCTCTATTTATTTCAAGTGATATCATAATTCTATTATTGTCTCGAAAGATCACTATGGTTGTGGTGTTAGCACACTGAAATATTCTGATAATGAATCTTATTATTATTATTACCTAGATGTATAAAATGCGAGATACATTGAAAGATGGTGAAATACTTACATCAAGAGTATTAGATGAATCTCATTTAAACTGTACTTTACCACAACCTTCAGTTGGTACTGTCAAAACTTTGAAGAAAGACGATACGTATGATGTTGTTTTTAATAATTTTAGGAAATTATTATGTAGAATCATGCAATGACTAAGATTCAAAATATCCTTCCAAGTAATTGCTCTCAGTCCCTCTAAATATGTTCTTATTTATTATTCTAATTACCAGTGTTTTATGCATATTTCCAATTATTTCAAATGTTCGCTCTGCAGCTTCCATGAAACACTGAATTATTACCAACAAACTGCTATCCATGCCAAGGTTCTTGTTGATCTCATTAGGAAAGGGAAGAATGATTTAAGTGATTTTTGGGAACTCGTGGCTGAATTCATGGAAATTGCTTCCCATACAGAACTATGAATGCACGATTTGGTGTTACTAAATGGCAAGGATGCCAGCATGCTCGATATGCAGGTTTAAATGCTTCCAGAACCAAGAATGATGCACCATGATCATACATTTGGTCATCAAGTATTAGGAACTGGTACATTTGTCTTTTTATGAAACTGAGACCGTTATTTCATGGTTCTCACTTTTGATACCTTTCATTCTTTTTATTATTATTATGAAACTGAAGTAAATAAACAATTTTAAGAAACGTATTATATTGTTGTGGTTTGAAAATACAGATACGCGTTTACGTCAGTTTGGCGTTCTGCGACCACCACATCAAAAGTACAAGAAACTAGTCCAAGTGGAGGGATTTTCTTGACGACGAAAAAATGTTGAAATCCCAGTTTGGCACCATTAGCATCATCGTTTAATAATCGAAACAATATTGCGTAGTCTACACTAAAAATGAAACGAAAAAGGCATAAGAAGTTTTGGTTTAGGAGTTCAGCGACAGATAAAATAATGTTATATATATTATCACTATTTTACATAGTGTGAATCGAAATAAATATGCGTAATGGTTATTCGCTAACGGAAACGACACCACAGCGCCTGCTCACTGAAGATGAAGGTTTAGGGAGGAGGGGTGCTCACCCGCTATAGCCTATAAGGGTTGTAGGGAACTCACGGATTTGGATCATAATGAAAAAAAAACAATATATCCTCGATCAATTTTCTATTCTATTGAAATACATTTCCTGGATTAAAGATAAAATAAAGGCGTTATCGAATAAAGTACTCGCGCGTTCACCTTGAATACAATTGTTATTTCGTTTCAGAGGTCAGATTACCGACCATGGTTTTGTATTTTCGCAACAAAAAATATCTTTCTCCTTTCAACAAGTGAATTTCGACAACGCGTGGCAATGAAGAAACAATGATGTAATGTAACAGATTAAAGCGTCATAAAATGAGCACGAAAAAAGCACCGTTAAGCATATATATTATAGCATGACAGTGTGCACGATTAGAAAACTCATAGCAAACCGGCTACTATACATGGTGGAATGAATATACCGGTATGTTCATTCATTTACGGCAGGGATCACCAAACAACGCTTGAATCCATACCACACTTTAATCCAGCCCGCCATACTTCGCTTAAAAATATCCAGTTCAAATAAAGAATGCTCATGTAATTAACTCTTTTGCTTGCGATTTTTTTCCTTCATCGCGTAGCATTTCTATTTTTTTCGTGCACATTTTATGAAGCTTTAATCTGTTATATTACATCATTGTTTCTTCATTGCCACGCGTTGTCGAAATTTACTCGTTGAAGGGGAAAGATATTTTTTGTTGCGAAAATGCAAAACCACGGTCGGT
This sequence comes from Styela clava, assembly GCF_964204865.1. Classification (NCBI taxonomy): domain Eukaryota; kingdom Metazoa; phylum Chordata; class Ascidiacea; order Stolidobranchia; family Styelidae; genus Styela; species Styela clava. The sequence continues at coordinate 8,467,173 of NC_135252.1, forward strand.
AATCTGACCAGAGCCATTATATAATGGCTCTGATCTGACCTCTAAAATGTAATAACAATTGTATTCTAAGGTGAAAACCCGAGTAGGTACTTTAGATAACGCTTTTATTTTATCTTCAATTCAGAAAATGTATTTCAATAGAATAGAAAATTGATTGAGGACATAATGTTTTTTTTTCATCATGATCCAAATCCGTGAGTTACCTACAACCCTTATAGGCTATAGCGGGTGAGCATCCCTCCTCCCTCCTACCTAAACTTTCATCTCCAGTGAATAGAAGCTGTGTTGTCGTTTTCGTTAGCGAATAAGCAGTACGTAAATTTATTTCGATTCACACTATCTAAAATAGTGATAATATTTATAGCATTTCGGACCTCCTGAAGTATGTGCACCAAGATGGCGCACAACCTGAACTCTGGACCTCTTGAAGTATGCGCACCAAGATGACGCACAACCTGAACTCTGGACCTCCTGAAGTATGCACACCAAGATGGCGCACAACCTTTTTCATTTCATTTTTAGTGTAGGCTACATGGAACTGTTTCGATTATTAAACGATGATGCTAATGGTGCCAATATTGGATTTCAACATTTTTTCGTCGTTGTCGTCAAGAAAATTTCTTCACTTAGACTCGTTTCTCGCACTTTTGATGTGGTGGTCGCAGAACGCCAAACTGACCAAAGTTTGAATTTGTAGAATTTCTATTCGTCTAAAATCTAAATGATGACGAAAACATGCCATGTTTGGTTCAAACATCACTACTATCACTATCACACACTACATTAATCACTGAAAATTTCATAGCAATTGGTCCAGTATTCGAAGAGAAAAGCGATTTTATCATGACGAAAGAGAAGAAAAACAAGAACAACAACATAATATTGAAACGATCCTTATGTCCACTGACATGTCCACTAATATGTTTTTAGTTTATTATTAATTCAATAGACCAGGGCTACTCAACTATTTTTACTGAAGATCCACATACATAACTTCAAAAATATTTGGGTCCGGACTTTCTAGAAATTATATTTAAACACGCACTTCCTCGACAGACTAATGATTATTAGCTATATAAGATTGTTTATTATGGCGTTAGAGTTCTTTTCATATATATTTAAACCTATAAAAGTGATTTTATAAAAAGAAACTGCGATAGACTACCATGTTCATCATACTATTGAGCCGTAGTTTTGTCTTTCCTTTTCCCATATCCGTGTTGACATGATTTTTTCGTTACTGACGTCATCAATATGTGTTGCGTAATACTTCGTCGACTATTTCCCAGTATTTCAACATTTGCATCTCTAATAATATTTTTAATCAATTCTTAACGGTCGAAATTAATATCGTTCGGCTCATGCAACTACGTCTACAAAATCACCGAGCGCTATAAACATATATTAACGTAATCATGTTTAACGCGAAATATTTCTCCTATTTGCACAATTGTTGCGAAATGATATTTAGATGACGTACTACTTACGTAATGATCACGTAATATCAGAAATCGAGGTCGATATGACGTCAATTTACTCCGTTGCGCCCCAGCACACAAATTGTTCTATGACGTCGCTGCGCATGCGCATTAGCTCGTCTCCTTGGCTGCCCGTCAACCGTTGAGGACTTTTTTGCTGTCTGGAAGATTTCGGCGTCTTTTCTCATTCTTCATTTATCGTTCTGTTGGAAGGTCATCGGTAAGTATTCTCTTGCTTTCGAGATGTACCTATGGACTTTGTTAAGTTATTTAAGTACTTTAACTGTAAGGGAACCCTGAATAGCTGAAATTTCCGTTATTTTTTTGACCTTGTAAATCTGGATGTTGCGACACTGATCTATTTTTAGCACTTCAAATAATATGTCAACGTTCCGTTTTGTTCATCGATATAAAACTCTCGCGTCGATTGCACATTAAAACAGTTGTTTGTTAACTTACAGAGAAATTTTAAAGATACAATGGCTTACTGCAACAAGATTGTCCCAGTTTCACAGATGGCTGTAAGTTGTCACTTTTATGTTTTATATCCAACGATTTTCAGCCTAGCTACCAACAGGGAATTATGATTTGCCATTGAAAAAATTCAATCATAATACTAACTTAACCAGTAAAGAAGTACAAATATACTCGGAAGCTTAAAGACTAAGATTAAATTATGGACCTAAATACTAGCTAGAATAAGTAACAAACTACTGAACTAGGGTATTTGTGCAGGTGCAGAAGTGTGAGACTACAATAAAAGCAATTTTGAACAATCCCAACTATTGATAATTTCAGGATTCGCGTATTGGAACATTTGATAAGTTTTAAATATCTTACTCTTCTAGCACCTAAGCACTGCAGCACTCAAAATTGGTTAGTTTATTAACCTATTCCTGGATGCTGCTATGCTTTGCTAGCAATTAGGAAAGTGCAGCCTATTCTCCCATCCAATGTTTTGTGTTACAAATTTTGTCATTTGTCTGGTCGTTAACATCACATTGTCTGCAGGCATACTCTTCAAACGTCACTTCATGCTAGTGAGAATGAAGGCCAGGAATAAATACCATCTGAATTCTTTATTGATTTAACTGGCAAACCAAACATGAATGGCCTCATTTAAACCTGGTTGATAATGGTTAATAGCTGTAGGATGTTGATGAAACTTTTTAGGCATAATTGGCTCATTCCTTGTTTATGACTTGTTGAATATAAAAGTTTTTTCTTTTTTTTTTAGCTCCGATCTGCGCTGCGCAACTTCATGCCAGCTAGCTGCACAGTTACATCACAAAATGGCATTGTGGTAAGTTATTTTATTAGGCTATGGAAATAATAATTCTCTGTCTCAATGTTCAATAATTATTCTATTTAGGCCAGAAACTTCCAGACATCAGCGGTTCAAAGAGACATTGACTCAGCTGCCCGTTTCATTGGAGCGGGTGCTGCAACAGTCGGTGTCGCTGGATCGGGAGCTGGAATTGGAACAGTTTTTGGAAGTTTCATTATTGGTTATGCAAGGTAACTTGTTGAAAAATTGGTGTTGAAGTCAAGGATTAGTGACATGTATTTCTATGGTTAATATCCCGATCCACATTAGTAGTATAAAAGTAGGGCCATTTTTTTGTCTTTGACATGTATCACATTACTTTAATTAAATATTAGCATTTTTAAAACTATATCTGTGATTTTGTATCAATCCATATTTCCAAACAAGGGCAGCTTCTAAAAATATTATTGCTGATTTTAAGTTTTCCTTTAGTGTAGTTCCTCGCTTCACAACCACCGAATTTATCATTTAACCGGATAGTAGTGTACTATTCTTCCTTATATTACTTTAACATTTGTCCTTTTTCAGGAATCCGTCACTGAAACAACAGATGTTTTCATACACTATTCTAGGATTTGCCTTGTCAGAGGCCATGGGTCTATTTTGTCTTATGATTGCTTTCCTGATTTTGTTTGCTCTTTAGGACCGTTCCGAGTTTAATGTTGATATATGAATTAAATGTTATCCAAAATTACTTTTACTGTCATTTCCTAAAGTTCTTCGGTTTTAATCTTCCTATTTAAGACCAAACCTACATTTTCCTTGGCATGGAGCGATCTATCAGATGTGAATGATTTTGTCTGTTCGCAAATATATCAGTTGATTGTCGACATGCCTTTTCGTGGCGTTCATGTAGGTGTCTGTCATCAATAGCAGCTCTTGTTGAAGCCATAGTTGTAGGGTCAGACTTCCCCTAAGTTTCGCGTTGGATGTGACTGCTCGTTTAGTAGTAGATTTATTATTGTAAGGTTTTGGAAAGATAATCAGCTGTGCTCAAGCGTTTAGCAGTCGTGAGAGGGGTTTAAGGAAGCTGAAAATAAATCATCGGCGAGAAACTATCCACATCCAATACTGATTTCTTTGCAGACTGTTAGCAGCTGCTGTCCAAATAGCTTTCGGGAAACATGACTGTGCCTGGTCGGTGGGAAAAGAATGCCGCTGCTCGCAAAAAAAATATGCCATAATTTGAAGAACTTCTTGATTTGTTTGAATACCTGCGTTTTGGGAGAGAGAGATTTATTGCCACAAAAACAAAATCAACACTAATATAAACATAATACAATAACGAAAATATTCCACAGTAATTGATTATTGCTTTGTGCGGGTCGGTGTGCAAGACCGATTAAAGTCATCTAGGAATTATTACTCGTTGGAAGGACATTTGTAGTAAATCAAATCGGACTTCGGTGTAAAACTAATCTGGACACATTTAATTTTCCGTCGATGGTCTTTCGCGCCAACATTCGCATATGCGTGGCTCTCTACATTGGTGACTATATTTCAATAATTCGTGCATGTACGATCGTGTCGCAATTCGTTCGTTCGAAACTAAACTTTCCAGGACTTACTCTTTTATCGACCAGGCCGTAGAAACTGCGGTCAAGTTGACGTAATATCGAATAAAGTGGTGACATTTCTGATATGAGTTTGCTTCGTGCAGCAAAGGTCAACCGAAAGTCGCAAAAAAAAATTTAGAACCGGAGATTTTTGAAACAGCCTGTGACGTATTCTAACTATAAGTATATTTTGATTTAGATACGTGCATCAATGCATTCCACATAGTCGTATTTGCGTGTGTGTGCCCATAAATACTCATTATATATACCATGTGGATAAACCAGTCGAATTGCGAAGACAAACTAAAGCATAATGAACAAAACGTAAAATTATTATAGTGCGTTTTACAAAATAGATTTAAATTAATTTTCGCTGGAAAATCTAGCGATGTGAAACAACTGGTAAATCGTTCACTCACATTCTCTTAGCCATACGTAATGTACCATACTTATAATATAGGTTGTGAAGTATAGCGGAAGGTGAATGTCAGATCGTAAGAAATTCGAATGATTTATTTTTTGAAAAGTTTTAATAAAAAATATTAACCGAGCGTTTCTCATATACGGCGATGCCATTTGCGTGTGAATTAGTCCGGCAGATAAGGGGCCTTTTTGGGCCCAACCTTGTTTTCAGACAAAGTTTTTTTTATTTGTGATTATTCATCTTGGGGTTATTGCCCATCATTTCTACATGGGTGTGGAGTTTGCTGCCTTGAGCAACTTTTACGGCTAGATATTTGTATTAGTGTTTTTCATCAAATCTGTGCACCATAATGGCGCACAACCTGAAACCTAACCTGTTACAATACTATGTTCTGGTTGTGCGCCATCTTGGTACACAAACTACGAAAGCACCAAATTTACTAGGAAATAAAAATCAATAACTTGTAGGCATTCTTTGAACCCAGCTTTGGGTCGCGACCCATATATATGGAAATACTGTTGAAATACGCGTAAACTAAAGAGTACTATTTCAAAATACCCGCTTTTGTTGCAATTAACAATACAAGCCTGCTAATGCAGTCGGCAGTGGTTCAAGTGGATATTCACCCGGTGGAGAACAGTCAATTATTTGTTAGCAAGGAAAGGATTCTTATGCAGCGGGATGATCACGACGATGCAGTGAAAGATAATGATATCACGTGAACAAGAATGAGAAAATTGCTACATTTTATAGTATATCCCTGGGAAAGAATGTAGTTCATTCTTATGTTCCATTCCAATGCTTTTCAAACTACCAAAAACTTTCAACACTTTTGCTTCTTCTCTTCTATAAAAATACATTGTTATTATATATTCGCATTTCCAGCTGTTTGTTCGTGCTCCCAGATAACCGATCAGTGGCCTCCAAGGAGGCCGGGGTCCCCTTTTAGGAAACCCTGTCAAAAACTATGAGAGGCCACCGTGCTTCTCTTGCCTGTTGTCATGCTGTCCCTCGAATTCAGCTACAACAAAAAATTCACGAAAACGGGTTTTAGATTTTATGATTTCATTATTATTCTCGACGATGAATGATATATATACGGGTGGTAAAAATGCCGAGTTATTCCAACAACATGATCATGTTTTGCAATTGACAACCAATATTTTATATGTAACTTTGTTTGACAGAGCCCCAAGGCCAAGAGATCTGAATACAAATATCAAAAATGTGAGGCCAAAAAAGTTACACTACAACATAGCCAAATGCGCTGTATTTACGATAGATAACAGGTTTACCAAAAAGCATTACATGAAAATGGTAAAATAAAGATCAACTTAGCAATATCTACTTAGGACTTGGTGATATGCATCTGTTGATGATTTTATCTGTTTGTTTCGGAAGTTTGATTACAGAATTAATTGTGGTTGTTGGGGATGTTTCAAAAAATAGGTTGAATGGAAAAAAGGTTTGACAAAATGTCAAGGTTTGAGAGTAGTAGAGAAGTGGAAAAAATACTCCCATGTGTTCTTCATTTAATAACCACGCCACAGAACTTCCCCAATAAATATACGCAGCAATTGCGAGAGGCAGATATGCCAAGATGGGATTTCATTGCATTGCAAACCAATGTTAGCGATTCTCAGATATATTCGCGCATTCCCATCTGAACAGCGTGGAAAAGATTATACCTATCTACACACTTGAAAAACTATGTCAGATGAGCGTCATATTATTGAATATCAGTAAAAAAAATAGTGCAATGAGAAATGACATATAAGGCGTGACTTTCAGTAATATGCATCAAATAATCTTATTGTGGACTACATATTTTAAAACATTTCGTCACGCCAAACGCAGTCCGAAACTTTTTGTCTCTGGCTGATCTTAGATACCAATTAGCACTCAATGAAAACTAGTAAGAGGCGAGCGATTGAGCAGATAATATGAGTATCCATCCCCCAGCTGTCATTTGAGTAGGTACTGCTGTTTTTATTGCAGATGATACTGATTTTTTTGTATTAAAGATTTACTGGCATCGCCGATTTAAGGATGTCAAGTGATGGATATAAATAAACCATTTGAAAACCAACACGCGGTTTGAATGAATAAAAAAGCTGAAACTAGTATTCTTTAAAACAGCATACAAATTCTATGAAATGAAATCATACACAAAAGCTCGTCAAAAACCTATAGCTCAATAAACAAGTGGAGTTTGATGCATGTTCGCAAAAATGTGCGCGTTACTACGTACAACCGAAGCAAGCAGGAAAATGTGTGTGATGTACTAGTGATCAAAATGTTTGACTCAACCATGTTGGCATAACAGGTGCACATTTCGGTTTCGCATAGGCATACCTTCTATCTCCACAAGGATATATTAATTTGGCCAAAGTCAATGCTGCACCTGAAAGGTTCCGGTTCTTCCAAAATAAAACACGTTACACATCGTTAGATACCAGTGGAAGTTTTTACATGGCCTTGTTCGGAGTGAAAGACGAGGTCGAATATTCCAATCCATTTCAACTAATAAAATATTTCCCAAGTCTCTAAGCTTTAAGCAGGAAAACGAAATGCCCGCAGCAACACAAATGTAGTTTGACGAGCGCAAAAGAAAGTGGCTAGATGCCGTCGATGGATCTTGGCTTATATTAGTGAAATAAACTACCATTTTTTCTATTAAAATTGAATTTCTGACATTGTAAGAAGATGCAACGTTACTATGTATTCAAAACTAACCCATGTAGTTATGAAATAATTGTTTTTAACGAAAAGGTGCTCCTGAAGTATTCGTACCAAGATGGCGCACAACCTGAACATTGCATGTGTACCAGGTTAGGATTCAGGTTGTGCGTCATCTTAGTACAAATACTTGAAATCCATTTAAAAAAAATTGCTCAACATTATATACTCCACACCCACCTGGGTATCATTATTTATGTCATCGACAATATATCTAAACAATAAAAAAAACTTTATGTCCCAAAACAATGTAAAGGCCCGATTCTGCCGGACTAAATCCACTGGAGTTTGACAAAGCATTTCTTTGCCATCACGGACTTTAAAATTGCCAAAAATCATCTCCCGTTGGGCGTGATCAGTTTATGACGTGGTATTTAATTTTCCTGAAGGACTAAAGTAGTCGGGGCAACGCGCCGGACGAATTACCGCAATTCGTCCGGCGCAACGACCCTCATGCATCCATCCTACATCAAACGAGCGTCAGCTTTTTACCATGTCCAAATACTTTTCCTTATGATTTCCCTCGCAGGTAGCGTAGCAACCGTCCACCGGATATAACCCACTAAGCCCCTTAGTGACAACGTCTGGACTATTGCAAACGAAGAAACGTCATTTGCATCTCTCGCGAAATTCCACAGAACACGGGCTTTTGTGGCTTTCACGCGTGGAGCCGATATTCCGCATGTATAGGAATTTTCTCACAGATCCAATCAAAAGTCATTAAGTCCCGTCAACGACCTGGGAAATCGCCACCATACACCATAAAAACATTATCGCAATGCAGACAACCGCGAGACTATGCATGTGGGTGCTAAAGCTGAGGGTGAAGATTTGTTGGCAGAAAAAAATAAGTCCTGTTTACAGGGATAATTGGAACTACCAAGAATCTGCAAAGCCACTCAGTATAATCAGATTTGGCGGTCACACCTAGAATTTTCTGCAAACCTTACTAAGAAGAGCCTGTTCATGATCGGGTTAGGAGAAATCTCTGTCTCATATGTGGTTGTTAAAAAAGGTAGGCAACGAGTCTCTAGAATATTTGCAGCGTATAAAGCTATAATGGACGAATGATATAGAATATATTCAAAATTAACCCTCCACAACAAAAAAATGATGCTCTTAAAGTATGTACATGTACACCAAAAAAGTAACAACCTAATCAAAATGAGCGAGAGGGGTTGGTAGCCTAAAAGTCTCATTGCGCGCAGCGCATTAGGAGCAGCGCATTACGCACAGTGAGGCCGCATTAGGAGCAGCGCATTGGGCACAGTGAAGCCGCATTAGGCGCGGCGCATTGGGCACAATGCGAGATCACATTAGGAGCAGCGCATTGGGCACAGTGAAGCCGCATTAGGCGCAGCGCATTGGGCACAATGCGAGATCGCATTAAAGCAGCGCATTGGTCACAATGCGAGGTCGCATTAGGAGCAGCGCATTGTGCACAGTCAGGATTGACTATTCATTCATCCATTTTATCATTGTTTGAGGAATCTATAAAGACAGGCCAGACCCGACTTTTAGATAGTCGCAACAGTGATTCGACTTGACTTGGTACTCGAATTTGATAGAACTAGGTTGGTGACACGTTACTGTAATTTAACAGCTGTAACTTAACAGCTTTGCCTTTTGTTGTGACAGTAGAATCATGTATGTCTGAAATTGGTCAGACGAAACAATAGGAAAATATATTTGTCTTATTGTGCCAGAAAAATTCGATGAGAATAAAATGATTATTATGACATACCGAAGATTTATAGACGACTGCAAACTATTTTGGACATCAGGATCAAAAAACATTCATATCTGCAGTTATAGCTTGTTTGTCTAAAAGAGTTAGACTATGATCTAACGAAAGCTTACAAATATATATACTTGTTATTTCGTGAAAAAAGATAATGCCATACATATTGACATAAATTACTCAATATAAAACCGCTTGATATTTTTCAATCAGCTTTATCATCCAAGTTCCCCACTGTTAATGATGCATTCAAAAGTTTCATTGATTCTTCAACATACCAGGCGCGATTCTCACTGTGTATGTTTACTTGCGGTTGCTTTTTTATCAGGAGTATGTTTGTTCAAAGAATTCTTGCTATGCTCCAACGAAACGTTAGAAAAGCACATATGACTTAAATTTGCCCCGTGATTCCGAATCACATATAATTCAGTTCAGAATAATCATTGAAGATATAGATTGAGTTCAAAATTAATTTAAATCGTGGAAATAACATTAACATAGAGAAATATAAAAGCGATAATGCGCTACAAGATTCAACATATTTGTGAGTATATTTTCAGAAGTGAGGCAGTATTTATTAGATTTTGATTATTCAATGTAAATTATAAAGGAAATGTAACTGGTAAACTGTTCATGAAAGTACCAGTTTATGTCTGAATACTTTTTTAAACTCAATAGGTCAAGCGCAAATCTTATAGAAAATTAAAAACAAACCATTTTCTGATTGCGGCAATGTTTATTTTAAAATTAAATCATTTTATATGTTGTTTTTGTGATTTTCCTGTATTTATCATAGTGATATTTATCATCATATTGACGGTATGTAGCATTAAATGCATATTCATGTGTGGGTGATGTACACCGATAAAATAGCTAGAAACACAAAACATGTAGCTTAAATTGTTCGAGTTGTTTCAATGGGGTAAAAGGCAATCTATGGAACTTTTATTAAACAAAGCCTGGACGACCTGAAGTATGCGCATCAAGATGGCGCACAATCTGAACTCAGGTTGTGCACAAGGTTAGGGTTCAGGTTGTGCGACATCTTGGTGCACATACTTCACGAGTACCCAAAGCCTTATACAATTTTGATTGTTTATGCCTAAACGGCTATGATGGCTACTTCAGGTTGGATTGTCGGCTAGGTATCTCAGATATAATCACTTTGTGCAATCAGTTTCACTTGTTATGTATTCTCAGTTTTATTGTATAAATTCATTGTCCGTAATTTTGAGTCACGAAGTAGACCCCGCTGGAAGGCAGATTACTCAACAAAACATACACCATGTTCCACTTAATTGCTTCAAGAATCATTAGATGGAGGCTTTATTTCAACATTGCTGTGAATCGAGGATTGGATTTGAAAACCCAACATTTACATGGTTTTGTGACATGTTTTGCGGTTGCCGTATGCCTGACGACGGTGAAAAATGCATAAATGCGTGGCATGCGGAACTTAGTTTCACAGAAAATGTCAAAGAGAACCTCCTGAAGTAAACCACGAAGAAGATTCGAAATGAACTTGCGACGACTGTGAATCCACAGGGATACATACATACAGGATACTTTACGAAACATTTTTATGAAGTCGTCAAAAAATGAGCCAGAGGAAACGGATAAATAGGTTTCGACTTCTCAATCGTTTTTATCAAATCTAGGGAGAAAAGGTTGGGAATAATAATACACGAAATGGTTCACGCAGCTGGGGTTTTGATGCATGAAGGTGGAAGTGAACATGGACCTAAATTTCAAAAAAGAACCCGCCGTATGGTCAAACAATTAAAATATCATCAGAAGAAACTCCTTCCAGAGCTGAGACATCTGAGGATAAACTTCAATAATATAAGCAAAGAATTAAAATATGTTATGACTATAAGTGATTAGAAAAAAATATTAATAAATAACAGTTCAAATCTCTTTCCTTTATGTTATGTGTGTGGTATAATTAAACATAATATCATTTCCCACTGCTGTTGTTTTTATTTCGCATAAACATCGAGGTTAAGAACGATATAATTGCATTCAATTCAGGATGAAGGAAAGTTGATATCATCATGTGAATTAATCGCACATATTTATGGGAACACTCATAACTTTTTTCTGAAATGCATAGCAGATGTATTAGTAATTTCTTATTCAAAGCCTTGTTGAATGGGATGTATGGAATACCCCATAAAATTGGGGCTAGATATCACCGGTCCGAGTCCCAGCAAATTCGATTGCAGATTCCATAAATAATGCTAAATCCTGACTGTGCGTAATGCGCTGCTGCTAATACGGCCTCACTGTGCCTAATGCGCTGCTCTTAATGCGACCACGTATTGTGTCCAATGCGCTGCTCCTAATACGTCCTCACTGTGCTCAATGCGCTGTTCTTAATGCGGCCTCAATGTGCCCAATGCGCTGCTCTCAATGCGACCACGTATTGTGTCCAATGCGCTGCACCTAATGCGGCCTCACTGTGCCCAATGCGCTGCTCCTGATGCGGCCTCACTGTGCCCAATGCGCTGCTCGCAACGAGCAAATTACAGTAACGTATCATCAGCCGAGTTCCAGCAAATTCGAGTACCAATTCAAGTCGAATTACTGTTGCTAATTTTTAAAAGTCGTGTCTAGCTTGTCATTATAGATTCCATAAACAATGATAAAATGGATGGATGAATTGTCAATCCTGTGCGCAATGCGCTGCTCCTAATGCCACCACGCATTGTGCCCAATGCGCTGCTCCTAAAGCGATCTCGCATTGTGCCCAATGCGCTGCTCCTAATGCGATCTCGCATTGTGCCCAATGCGCTGCGCCTAATGCGGCTTCACTGTGCCCAATGCGCTGCTCCTAATACGATCTCGCATTGTGCCCAACGCGCTGCGCCTAATGCGGCTTCACTGTGCCCAATGCGCTGCTCCTAATGCGGCCTCACTGTGCGTAATGCGCTGCGCGCAATGAGACTTTTAGGCTACCACCACTAATGAAATGAGCGGCATAAAACGCGTTTACACAGACTGACAAAGTGTCAAACATTGCTATATTTTTTTTTCTTAGGCCCAAGTTAACCACAGGAATATATTACGATTATTGAGAATATAGGCTATGGCAATGGGCAGCATTCAAGTAAAAATGATCTCCATGCTAAAAAACTGTCAGATATCAATCACATTATGTGTGCTTCGGAGATATCATATATATCTGTTTATCATCAAATCTTGTTTTCTGGTTTAAAGATGGTTAAAATGGTATTCACCAGCAGTGTTCCCTCTAAGGTGTGCGCGCGCACACAGCTGCGCACACGCATAGATTTACTGCGCACAGACGTATTTCGATGTAATGTAACAATGTGCTCGGTTGGCAGGTTGAGAAAGTTTGTTGTTGGCCCACTTATTACCCGGTTAGAACGCAAAAATTTCTTCATTGGTTTTGCGCAAATATTAGACATTTCCAAAAAAGTGTGCACACACCAAAATTTCTGCGCACACATACTACAAAAAATTAGAGGGAACATTGTTCATCAGTTATAGATGACAAACTTTGTATAGGACAACCAGACACAAATACGGGGTGTCCAAAAAGTTTTGCCCGATTATAAAGTCTCTACAATCAAATGTTATTTTTTTTTTATATAAAAAAGATTTATAGTCAACCTGTTTCTAATTGGATGTTATAAGTGTTAAATGTTGTAGTCCCCATTTATCATACACCGAATTTATTCAAATTTGCAATTGGTAATGCTATGAAATTGGGCGAAGCTTTTTGGACACTCTGTATATTATGCATCGAATATCTTGAAAAATGAATAATCACAATCATTATTTACTGGTATAAACCCTCAATTATTTTGACTCTTTCTTTTCGCTAGTGTGAGTGCTGTTGTTATTGTTATTTTCATTAGAGTTTCCACTTTCCTTCAGATCAATTCTATTCTTTTTCATCTTGACCATGTATATAAAATATGCAAGTGCTTCTTTCTCAACTACTGGAAAACTGGAGAAATGTCTTTGAACTGTTTCAGCCAACTGTGCCTTGTTCATACCTGGCCGTGTCTGAAGTTTGAAATGACGTTTGTATCTCCTGCAAATAATGAAGTAATTTCTGATCATTTAAATATGAAAAAAAAACTATATTCTTGTCATAATATGAAACTATGCTGAGGAGCTGTCACACGTCTTGTACAATGAAAATTATAGAATAAAGACCATGAAAAGTTAATGTAGAATAACATCTGCAAACTTTCAACACATCATCATCTCTGTGAACCAGTGGCCAAGGAGATTTCAAAAAAGTTTAGTTCAGTGTTGAAAATAAGACCTATAAATTCAGCAAATATTATCACAATACCTGGTGCCATCCCAACTTTATCTATTCTCTTTACCAGACCAGAGGAAAAATAATGCGAAATATGATAAAAAATATATACTTATGCTAATATATCTACCTTAATGTATTCATTTGTAAATTTATCAATCCCACTTGCGGAGTATCAGGGACAGTATCACCACTTTCTCGTCTTTTTCGTTTCTTACCACTGCCATGATGGTGATCTAGAGTCATTCTCAGTTAACTTAGAATCTGGACAATATACAACAGCCTGGAGAGAAAGTAAGAGTTTCAATTTAGCAATCCACTCGATTCACCAAGGTTCAAGTAAAATATAAACATTGTATTCATTGTAACATTCATCATTGTATAAGCGTGATGAAACATTCGAATATGACCCATCACAGAAAGTAAATTTCAACAATGACTTTTTTTTTGGATTTTTGGTGTTTCTTATGGATACAGTTTTGATGGATTTAGGGTTTAAGTAGATTCCGCATGATCAATTAAAATCTGGTACAATAATTTGTGAATATACCGCTAATACTGATTACTGAAAAGCGCTATAAAACCATGGCAAGAGCTGCCGCGGTTTGTTCGTGGCAGGAGCTGCCATGAAGTGGTAAGAACTGCGCCTCCCAGACTGGGCAATCAAAGACACAAGGTCCTTTTACAATATACTCAAGAACACATATTGGGTCTGGTATAGTTTAGTACCACATGTACTTCTAGTTGGCCTGCCTCAACAACTTTTGCATATGTCAATCCTAACCCCCACCCAACTACGTCACCGAAAAATTACGTCATTCCGACGTCACAGTGGCGTAATAAGGCCCACCAAAGTATGCGGATGGTTGTCCAAAACGCGCAGACGATCATCCGAAATCGAGCAAGCTATTTCTCTCGTTTTCGCGTCACAAAGATCACGATAGGAGAGAGATCGCCGGCTTTAGCGAGTTCGTTATCGGCGGTGCAGATGCCATTTCGGGCGATCGTAATTATACTTTGGCAAGCCATATGACGTGACGTAATTTTTGGATGGCATAGTCAGGTGGGGATTAGGAATAACATATACAAAATTCGTTATGCTACGCCCACTGCAAGTACTTGTGGTACTAAACTATACTAGACCCCACGTATTATGGTACTAAGCTGAGTAATGCTGGGGTCTATTGAGGCTGAATTGCCCACCAAAGTTACCCCAGCCCACACTCGCTCAGCCCACACTCAGCATGACGTCAAGGGGTTACCCAACTATTTTACCACTTTATAAAGTTAATACATAAAAACTTGGTGGCTATGACAATATAGAGACCATATGTGATATACACAGCGCAAATGCAATACCAAGCACGGCCCAGTTACCCCCAGTATGGCCTGTCAAAAACGAGTGTGGGCTAGCGTCTCACGAGTGTGGGCTAGCGTCACACGAGTGTGGGCTGGCAGCCCAACCAAAAATTGACACAAGAGTTATTGTGTTCCCAGAATGCCAAAATAAATTGTATTGGAGTTGAATGCATGAGAAAAGGGTTGGCTAGATCACTCCATTTACCAAGTGCAGTTTTAAGTATTCCATGGCGTCTGCAGCTGCCGCAAAACCATGGCGGTATTTCCATACCATGGCCGCTACGGCCAAACCTATGGCGACTGACTTTTTAGCTGCCACAAACCAATATCAGGCTGCCGTTACCGCGGCAGCAAATTGAAAACCAATGGCAAGTAAAATTTTGCTGCCGTAACTGCGGCAGGTGGGCCGTAAGGACAGGGCTGTCCCTTATGATGACAAATATTGGGTAAGTTGGAACGTTTTTCTTATGGATACAGTCTTGATGGATTTGGGGTTAGGGTTTAAGTAGATATAATTCCGCATGATCAATTAGAATTTGGTACATTAGTTTGTGAATATACCGTTAATACTGATTACTGAATACAGAATAGCGCTATAAAACCATGGCAAGAGCTGCCGCGGTTCGTTCGTGGCAGGAGCTGCCATGAAGTGGTAAGAACTGCGCCTCCCATTTACTTGTATTATCCAATCTAATGATGCTGATCTGAAGCGACATTAGATACTGATAACTGTTCCCAAAACAGCCATACATCAAAACGAACGAGCGTTTTACAGTCGATTACGAAGCCGACACAAAACGCATCGGCACCCGGCGACAAATACAAGTTTCAGAGTTTAGCGGTTAGTTACAAACGATTGGCAGTAAACAAAATCAGCAAAGAAGGTACTGTCTGGAGTCATTTAAAATTTCAAAAACCAGGCTTCAAATTTTCGAACACAACATTGTTTTCGACAGACTATTATTTGCTTGGAATATCAAAATAAGTGAATGAGAATAACACATTTTTCATTTTTTGATGTTACCTGCCACTATCATTTATTTGCTTTGGTTAGGATAAGATTTACATATTTATCCTGGGGGAGAGAAAAGTCGATAAGACGACTTAACCATATGGCGAACCCCGGCCTCTCGCCCGGTTCATTCACCATTCTCGTCACCATTCCATGTCGGGTAGGGGATGAGTTAGGTATTTGTTTTCGGAAACATGGACTTGATGGTGGAGGAAGCTGTAACCGACCAGCGATTACGTAAACCACCCTACGGCGGCGTGGTGTCCAGCAATCCCCTCGCAATGGGGGTACATATGCCCCCGGGCGCCAAGGTACATGTAATGAATGAGAAATATAGTGCCTTGATATAAGGCTTTATTCAACTTAAATTTAAAGCACTCTTAGAATGAATCTAAAATAATATAACACAAGCAAATGTTATTAAACAAGAAAACAAATACGTATCGAATTGCTGATGCTAACAGTAAGCGGCTCAATAGTTAAATGAATAAAGTTGAAAGAATTAACACACTACATCTACAGCAGAGCAATGATTGGTGTCTGATTTAAAACGCCACAGCAATCATCGCTTGACTGCAGCTGTATAAACAAATAGATATATTGAGTTGCATTTCCAAGTTATCACATTCACCGCCACTTTAGAGATTTAGTCTGTCTACGGTTCGGCGTTCCCTGGTTGATCTCCTTAGAACTGGAGGCGATGGAGATCTAGAGACAATATTATTTTCAACAATATCTTCTTGCGTTTGAGTTTTTTTGTTTCCTTGATTGATAGATGGAGACATAGGTTGAATCGAAGACTCGTCTCTAACGTGCAATGGTGTTTCATGGTTGATATTGTCTGTCCCTTGCCTATTCATCGAAATTTCGTAACCGACAGGGGCCAGATGTTTTGAGGCTACAGTTGTTTCTCTGCCATCTGGAAATCGAACATGAGCATATTGTGGATTTGCTTCCAGAAGCTCGACTTCATCTACTAAAGGTTCGGTTTTCGACTTCCTCACATATCTTTTCAAAAGCACTGGTCCCGGCGTTGACATCCAGGATGGAATAGAACATCCAGACGTAGATCTTCTGGAGAATTTGAAAACTCGCTCATGAGGAGTCTCATTGGTGGCTGTACACAATAACGACCGTATGGAATGCAAAACATCAGGCAAAACCTCTTGCCACAATTGAACAGGAAGACGTTTCGATTTCAGCGCCAACTTCACCCCATTCCATATCGTGCCATTAAAACGTTCAACCTGTCCATTTCCTGCAGGATTATATGGTGTGGTGCGACTTGTTGCAATACCTTTGTCATTGAGAAAAGAGCGAAGTTCTCGACTCATGAAAGCAGAACCTCTGTCTGAATGTATAAAAGCAGGCATTCCAAATGTAGTGAATAGTTGCGTGAGACATTTAATGACACTTGCTGTGGAAACATCTGGACATGGGAATGCAAACGGAAATCTCGAAAATTCATCGACTACGCACAGAAAGTATCGATTATTATTGTTTGACGGTAGAGGTCCTTTAAAGTCTATATTGAGACGTTCAAATGCCTGTGTAGCTTTGATAAGGTGCCCGGTGTCAGGTTTATGAAATCGCGGCTTGCATTCACAACAAACAGGACATGTTGAAATAACTTTTCGAATGTCATCCATCGAATATGGCAAATTCCTGACTCGAATAAAGTGAGACATTCTCGTAATCCCTGGATGACACAGAGCGTCATGAAGTTTATACAAAAGATGATTTTCGGGATCTTGTACAGTTGCGCACGATATTCTTGAAAGTGCATCAGAGGAAATATTTTCTTGCCCAGGACGATAACGAATGTCAAAACTATAGCAGCAGAGTTCTAGTCGCCATCGCATGATTTTATCATTTTTAATCTTTGTTCTGTGATTTCGATTGAACATAAATGATACGGATCTCTGATCTGTTATAAGAGTGAAATGTTTACAAGTGAGATAGTGACGCCAATGACGAACAGCCTCAATGATGGCCTTTGCTTCCTTTTCTATTGAAGGGTGTTTGAGTTCTGGACCTTGTAGCATGCGAGAGAAAAAAGCCACTGGTCTCCCACCTTGGTTTAGGGTTGCAGCCAATGCTACATTAGAGGCATCTGTTTCTACTTCAAAAGGTAAAGTTTCATTCACAGCTATAACGACAGCAGATTCTACGAGTCGCTTCAATTCGTGAAACGCATGAATTGCCTGGTCGTCGAGAGGGAAAGTTTTCGCAGATGCTAGTGGTCTGATAGTATCAGAAAACTTCGGTATCCACTTTGAGTAGTACGAGAAAAACCCAAGACAACGCTTTAAAGCGGAAACTGAGGTAGGAATCGGCAAACGCCGTAAAGGTTCTAGTCTCCCAGGATCCGGACGTATTTGGCCTTCCTCAATCTCGTAACCTAGAATCTGAAGTTTTCTGGTCGAAAATATGCTTTTGTTTTCGTTCAATTTTAGATTTCGTCGTTTAGCGGCTTCTAGAAACTTCTGCAAGTTGATATCATGGTCTTGTTGAGTATGCCCACAAATGGTAATGTTATCGAGATACGCGAAAACACCGGTAAGGTTCTCTTCTTTTACCAGGTTCATCATTGCCCTCTGGAAGCAGGCCACACCATTTGTGACTCCAAACGGTAAACGAGTGAACTGGAACAGAGCACCCGCAGCTTCGAAAGCAGTATATTTCTGGTCCTCCTTTTCAAGTGGAACCTGATGGTATGCACTTTTTAAATCCACTGTGCTATACACACGATAATGAGCAATTTCGTTGATTATATCGCTCATATTAGGTAAAGGAAACGCGTCTAACTGAGTAAATTTATTGATGGTCTGTGAATAATCGATTACAAACCTTCGGTTCCCATTTTCACCCTTTACGACGACAACTTGAGCTCTCCACGGAGATCTGCTAGGCGTTACAATTCCTTCCTGTAACAAACGGTTGACCTCCATTTCAATAAACTTTCTGTCATCTTTGGAATACCAACGAGACTTTGTAGCAATAGGATGGCAGTCAGTAGTCAAATTTTTGAATGGTTCTGGTGGCAAACTTTTGAAAGTTGAAAAGCCACATACAGACATTGGAGGTCGATCGCCGCCGTAATTATAAGTTACATTTTGATGTTGTCCTTGAAAGTCTATTCCAAGTAAAATGTCACAACATAGATCATCCATTACTCTCAATATGAATTTTTGATAGTGTCGGCCCTGATATTCAATATCAGCTGCTGTGCAACCTTTTATAGGCATGGAACACGCCAGAGAAGCCATTGCTACCTTGTCCTTAACTGTGTCCCTTTTGATTGGGAGGTTACACCTTTCTATGAGACGAGGGTGTATGAAACTCTGACTACTGCAACTATCAAAAAGTGCGCGTACTTTGTGTCCTTCAATATGAATCACAGACGACGACCCTCTCAATGATTTCGGGGTATTGTCAAAAGCCATTCCTAATATATACGAGTTAGAACATGCAGTGACTTCGTCAGGATTTTGTGGGTTGAAAACGGTTCCTCTGCAGACTTTTATGAAATGTCCTTTTTTATGACACTTGAAACAAAACACACTTCGCGCTGGACATTTTGAACGAGGATGTTTCTTTCCGCCACAGAAAAAGCACGCGAAATTTGCAGTAGCAGATATTTTCTCGATATCACACGATGTCTCATCGTTTTGAGTTTCACTGTTTTGAGCAGCCGCAGACACAGTAGAAGGATCGGATACTCGATAAGCTTCAGCATTCTTAATTGCTACTTCTAAGCTTCTGGCTTGATCGTATGTCGTATTAAGATCAAGGTGTTTGTTTTCCAACAAACGCTGTCGTATCCATGTGGAGTTTAACCCCCGGATAAAAGCGTCTCGGACATAAGCATCTCGGTTTTGAACAGCAGATACAGCTTTGAAATTACAATGTTTGCTTAACGATTTCAATGCTTGCATGTATTCGTCTACATTTTCAGATGCTTGTTGGTTCCTGGTTGCCAGAACATGCCGAGAATAAACTTCATTGAGAGGTTTGACAAACATTGTTTTCAGAATCTCAATCGCAGTATCGTACGATTCTGCCTCCTCAATGTTTTGGAATATACGAGGAGATATGAAATTCACCAGTACACCAAGTTTATCAAGGCCTTCAGACGGCAAGGCGTTTAGAAAATTATCGAAAGTCTTCTTCCAGTGCAGCCACTCACAGGATGCTTCACTAGAGTTAGGATCTACCTCCAGTCTCTCTGGTCTCAGAACCTTGTCCATGCTTGTACCAGAATACTCTTGTGAAATGATTTAAGTTGAATAAATTGTAATGAATGAGAAATATAGTGCCTTGATATAAGGCTTTATTCAACTTAAATTTAAAGCACTCTTAGAATGAATCTAAAATAATATAACACAAGCAAATGTTATTAAACAAGAAAACAAATACGTATCGAATTGCTGATGCTAACAGTAAGCGGCTCAATAGTTAAATGAATAAAGTTGAAAGAATTAACACACTACATCTACAGCAGAGCAATGATTGGTGTCTGATTTAAAACGCCACAGCAATCATCGCTTGACTGCAGCTGTATAAACAAATAGATATATTGAGTTGCATTTCCAAGTTATCACAGTACAGAGGCGCTAAAATGGGGATGGCAAAAATTTCACAACAAGGGTAAAAAAAGGTCACAAGCAAGATCGCACCGGCGGCAGACATCTAGTCTTAGTACATGGCAAACTGCACACTTGGTCAGACCACTTACGTAGCTCGCGCACGGTCAGATTTCCATCGCAATTACATGGTCAAAAAATCTGGCCGGGAAACAAAGCAAAATTTGATTTGGTAACGTTAGGTAACAAAATGCACCGGGTTAATTACGTGGTTATGTATCGTTGAGTTCTTGCCTGCGCACTCCGATGTAAGTTGATATTAGTTCTGTGCTGGAGACAAATGACAACGGAATTTGGTTGAATGATGTTAATACATGTTTTGAGTAATACGTGGTTTTGTATTTCGTGGTTGTCAAAGTGCGGCAGAGTTACATAAAATATATTATACTGTGCTAAAAGACCCCAATGACGTTTTCGACAATTCGTCGAGATTGCACAGATTTCGCAAATTTTTACGACACGGACATCAATGGCCACGAACTTTTCACCGAAATTGGAGATTGCAGAATGCTGCTCAGTAACAGAAATGAAGGTCAACCAGAAACTCTTTTGACTTTTCTTGGTTTTATTGTGTCTTTTGGAGACGACGTTTTACCCAATCTGCGAACTTCTCTACAAATTTTGTTAACAATACCAGTTTTAATTGCAAGCTGTGAACGGTCTTTCAGCCAATTGAAACTTATTTCGTCGTATTCTCGTGCATCAATGGGACAGGATCGTCTCAGTCATCTTGCACTTCTAAGTGTTGAAAGAGAAACATTGAAAAAAAAAAGATTTTGATGACGTGTTAACCAGTTTGCGACAGTGAAATCAAATAAATTTATTGTAGACTATGTAAATCATCTTTGACAGTAACTCAGTAGAACATTATGGACATATGCTGTATTTTGTATAGCTTTGCTTTTTTTTTTAAATATAATGTTCCATTGAAATTTGAATACACATATACATATATTTTTGATTAATTAATAAAATATATAAATACATATAAATTTACATATATAATTTGTTTTTACATATACAATTAAATGTAATGGACCTTTCCTTAACCTTTGACCCCTGAAATATTCTTCCTATACTTTAACATGGCAAAATTTCCGGGGCTATTTTAAGAGTGTTTTTGCGATGTGTTCCAAGCCATCATTATGATTCATCGCATACAACAATCTGTTTTTTAAAAATACTGGTAAAGAATTTTAGCCTAGTCTATCACAGCTATTTCTACACTCATTTTTATTACTGCAATTAAATTAAAACTCCTAGGAAGACAGAGTGCTCATTGAATTATCTGATTTACATTTATGTTTCTGAAACACAACTGAAAACTAACGGATAGAGTTCAAAAACGCGAGAACGAGGTAATGTTTACGACCACGCTTGAAAATCTGTCTGAGGGAGAAAAGTGTCTGAGCGGATGTGAAAAAGGAGCATTGTTACGTCACCATTTGCATCTTGCTGATTGGCCAATGTCACGAAGTAAACAAGGAAGTCGTGCTCGGGGAAAGGTCCATAGAAAATATGATTAAACGTGGATGTCGGGTCGCCAATTTTATAGTTTGCCCCGGGCGCAAAATATGCTGGCTACGCCTCCGCACTCAGCACGATGAGCCACACCGCGCGAGTCTTTGCTATTTTAACGATATAAGAACTATGGTTTTTTTTTTTTTGGAGGGGGGGGGGTGAACGTTGAACGCATGAATTAAAAAAAGCAAATGAAAATCCCGATTCCGAAATTTTAAATCCAGTATCTTTATTTCAGCTGATGCCGTTTTGTCCTTGGATATTAATTTCTCTAGAATTTGGCGATATACTCAGCTCGGTAGTGCCCTCAAATGGTGAAGACACATTGACTGAGACACCTTCCGGCCTCGCGAGTGTAATTATTTTCATTATTATTTTATTTAGGCTCATTCATGAACAAATTTATAGAGCCCAAACTTATCAGAGCATTGTATCTATGAGACATGATTTCAGATTACGGTACCGGTACCAGTTGCATTAGGAAAATTACTATTGCGTTAAGATGGTTCTAGTTCTGTAGTTGCAGTAAATATGCCTACTGTACCGGTAATATATGTGGTACCGGTAACCAATGATATAAGAGCTATTGTATCTGTGGTATTCTATCGAGAAACTCCTAATTCTATGCTTTGATATATATTAATAGTCTATCAGTCAGAATCATGAGAGCAAAAACCTTGAGTAAGGTTTGAAATGTGCAGAATTTAAATTAGATGATGTTCTAAAGGTAGGTACCGTATGTGTTCATTCATCTAAAAATATAAAATAAATTCACATTCATGTACACATACATACACATGCAAAACGAGAGAAGCTATATATATTTAAACGATAAAATCGAAAGCAGATGTTTTCACATTCAGGCATTATACAGTTACAGAGTTATAGATTGACTCTAATGTATCAAAATATTGCCTTTCTCGAATATTATACCTATTTTGAAAGGTAAAAATCCAAACTTCCTGTAGTGTGAATGACAGAATGAGATATAGATTTTTGATGCGTTTCTTTGATAACAAAGCAGACTAATTAATATCATTTAAACTCTTATACGTAATACATTGCATACATTTTAACTTTCAAGACTGGGGAATTTAGTACTAGTATTGATGTTTAAAATAAAACAGAGCTGACAAAAAAGGAGTATCGAAGTAAATTTAATATAAATTGACTTCATACTCTCTTTATCACAGAACTATAATGATGCTAGAAAATATATGATCTTTACATTGTTATTTATTACTGTATTAGCAAAAAATGCAAGCCGGGGATCGCAGACCGAAATCGTGGGTGGAGAACACTGAACTTGTGTTCCAACCCAGGCACCATGCAGGAAGACTGCTCAAAGATGATCGAAAGCAAATTGTTTCTCAGTTTTTTGAACCTGCATCTTCTGTTGGTTCGTTATCTGACAGTACCAATGCGATTTCTATGCCAACTATGTGGTATGACACTGTGGAAATCAGTGATTTTGAACGCCAGATTGTAGGCCAGCAAGATACTACTGCAGATGCACCTGAATTAATAAGAAACTTATCAGAGTTTCCTATTGATGATGTAGAAGTTAAGGAAGTACAAAGAGAATGCCGTACTGTAAACTCTGTCAAACTAGAAGAGGAAAATGTTGACTCTCATGTTATTAATTGTTTCAATTCATTTACTGACGATTGGTCTGTTTATACTCGTAAGTATGCACACCTTGGTTCAGGTACTCTAGCATATAATGAAGAAAAATCTTCTGTAAGCATCAAGGCATTACCAAAGCAATTATATGAAGGTGAATTTGTGGAAGAGACGAATGAAGTATCTCCTGGAGCAGATCCAGAAGGGGGAGCAAGAGGTAGTTGGTCAAGTAATCAAGATATGAAAAATTCTCAGTCCGATCCAATGTTAGAGTCTGTTTTGGAAGGCAATCCACAAGAAGAAGTAGATAGTTTAAATCGTGAAAGAAGAAACAAAGACCGGTTGCCTAGTCTTTTTGCTTTGTATCACCCACCTACACAATCAACCACATCAATTCAACAATCAGCAGTAGGTGGCCCAGGAGATGACAGTGATTTCCCTATTGAAAAACGACATGTACCCCCAGCACCAGAGGAGCATTTAGGATATCGTTTGCTTGTAAAATGCCTCAATCTTGAAATGGATGTGGAGATTGAGCCTATATTTGCTTGTGTTGCATTATATGACACCAAATACAAGAAAAAGATTTCGGAGAATTTTTACTTCGATCTAAATTCTGAAGCAATGAACAAATTGATCAAGAATGATGGCGTACCACCGTCCATCCCTACATTGGCTCGATCAGCAATATTTTCATTGACCAGCCCATCCAAGGATGTTTTTATTGTTATTCGTCTTGAAAAAGTTTTGCAACAGGGAGAGATTGTGAACTGTGCGGAGCCGTATATGAAAGATGCAACTGATAAAGTGCGTGAAAAGGCGAAGCAATCATCAAAATGGTTTTGCGAACGTTTGGGAAAATACAGAATGCCTTTTGCGTGGACTGCAATACATCTTATGAACATTGTGGGTAGTGCGACAAACTTGAAACCGATGCAAGAAACAACTTCGAGTGCATTTTCTGGCCAAAACGCAGAAGAAGGAAAATCTAGTGGATCTCTTGACTCTAATATGCAGAAAAGATCACTGAAACACACAGTTTCTGGACAGCAAGATTTGTCAGAAACGCAACAGCAAATGCTCACAACTTTCAAACCAGTTACTTTGACCGTTTCAAGTGTGTTTAAACAAGAAAGTGATAAACTGAAAGATGAAGATTTGTTCAAGTTCCTGGTTGATTTGAAAAGGCCTTCAAGTATGCTAAAAAAATTGAAGCTGATTCCAGCTTTACTTAAGTTAGATGTATCTCCTTGCCCACCAAATTTTCCATACTGTATCACCCCAGACTTGCACAGATTAAAACCATACCCTGATCAACGAGGTCGTCCCAGTAGAGAAATTAAGGAGTTTTCTCCAAAAGAGGTTTATGTTCCCAATCTGACATACTGCAATCTTATGTATGTATACCCACTAAATGTTAACTTCACTAATAGACAAGGTCATGTTCGAAATATTGCTGTGAAGGTTCAACTACTGTGTGGGGAAGAAGCTAACAGCGTATTGCCAGCAATTTTTGGAAAGTCCAACTGTGCAGACTTTACCACTGAAGCATATACTGCCATTACTTATCACATCAAAAATCCGGATTATTATGAAGAAATCAAAATTAAACTCCCTGCAAAAATAACAGAAAAACATCACCTTCTGTTTACTTTTTATCACATCAGTTGTCAGAAAAAGCAGGATCTCACACCCATTGAGACAATTGTTGGCCACACTTGGATGCCATTACTTCATAATGGTCACCTTCATGTTGGAGATTTGTCATTGCCAGTGTCAATGGACAAGTTACCTTCCAATTATACTCTTCTTTCACCAGAGTCTAACATCCCAGGAGTCAAATGGGTAGATGGACGAAAACCAGTGTTCAGTCTATCTGTGAAATGCATTTCTACAGTTCATACCATGGATCGCCATTTGGATAGTTTTTTCACTGTTTGCAATGTCATAGACAAAGGTGCAATCGGTAGAACAGAGGATGTTGAAAAGCGCTTGGCGAATTGCATGCGGGATGTTGCTAAGGATGCTAAACTTGAACCGCTCGTTCACTTCCTTCATGTTATCTTGAATAAGTTTGTTCAGTTACTGGTCAGGCCTCCCGTCATCAATGGCCACGTCATAAACCTTGGAACAACATGTTTCGAGTCTTTAGCTTTGCTATCAGTCAGACTTCATCAATCACTGGAATTTGATGTGAATGAACATGGCCAAAGCAATTTGCTTCATTCTTATGCCAGTTATGTTTTCAATCCCAATACTTTGCTGTCTCAAACAGAATCTGAAGGTACTGAAACATTGGGAGCATTAGGTGGCAGTCATTATGCCACTATGACTCGTCCAGTACAGAGAACACGCCCTGCAATGAGTCCTGCAACATTTCATTTAAGCAGCAGTAATCCAGATCTCACAACTCCACCGGCAACACCAGATGAGCCACCTCCAGATGATCCTGCTCGATTTTTAAGATTCTCCAGCTCTCGTGCATCTCTTATGGAACAACCATCAACTACTAAAAATCTTGAAAGCACGGGTGTGCGCTCTATAACTCGCAAAGTATTTCATGAAGAACTGGCATTGCTTTGGGTTGTATCCACAGCACATATCAGAGAAAAATCTTTCAAGCATCCTTGGTTTTTTTTTGATTTGATGACAAAATCAATGGTCCAAAATTTGAAGCTTACAGATGGATTTGAAATGACTCGTTCTATGAGATTTCCAGCAAGATATGTGGATGATTTAACCAGACTTATTCACATGGTCACAACGGAGATAATCAATAGCTATAGTAAGGATTATGATTTCGCAGAAAGGCTCAATTTGAGCCTTGCATTTTTTTTCAATGATTTGCTATCAATAATGGATAGAGGCTTTGTATTCAGCTTGCTTCAAACTTACGCTCAGCAAATGGGCATGAGAATCTACAGTTTGCAAAGTCCAGCTTCTCTGTTGAACCTTCGCCTTACTTTGATACGGGTTGTTGCAAGTCATGAGCATTATATTACATTGAATTTGCCTTTTGCAATGGCTCCCAGTCCATCTTCTCCCACTCCAAGTGTCGCTTCTACAACATCATCTATAATTTCAAGTGGAACAACCCATATCAGCTCACAATACGAGTTATCTGATGCATTTATTCAGCGACATTACCTTGCTGGAATCATTCTGTCCGATATTCAAACTACAATTGATATGATTGAAACAGCATCAGTCACTGGTTCACAACTTTATGCTGTGACTACTTTGAGAAATTTGATGATCAGTCATGATATGGATCCCAGGCTTAAGGAAAACCCAGTGGTGAAAGAGAAAATAGCAGCATTGTACATGCCTTTGATGTTGATTGCAATCAAGGCTTTGCCATATTTGTACCAGTTTAGCTCAGATGCATCAGGGGATTCCGGAGATCCTGGTATTATCAGTCAAAGTGTGGCAAATGCAATTGCAACTGCTTCACCAATGGTTCTTTCTAGGACTACGTCTCAACATGTACCTTTGAATTCTGGAATACTGAGTGCAGAATGCACAAGAAACTTACTTCTTTGTGTTTCTTGGCTTATTAAAAACATATCAAAACAGACCATCAGGCATCTGTTTTCAGGACTATCTACATTGCATACAAACAGTCTCCTGGATCTGTTATATTTATCAATATCTTGTTTTGAATATAAAGTACCCAGATCTTCTCGATTAACTCGCAGTGATTCGTCTCGTTCTTCAGTTTCTAGGAAAAAAGACAAGATGTCTCGACTTGAAGATGCTATTCTTGGGGGTGCAGCTTCAGCAAGACGTGAAATGTTGATGCGGCGTCGCAATGAAAAAGGTGGATCGACTTCAATGCCTAGAGATTTTGAACGAGGACTTAGATGGCACAAGGACCGCACTGAGTGGAAACAGGATAAAGGATTAGGCGATAAAAATAGTGAAGATAATGCTGTTGCGAATGCAAATTTTGCTGCTGAATCCACTTTAATCGTTCTTGATACTCTTGAAATGATATTAGAAACTGCATCGGAAATGGGAAGTGTGCCGGCCATACTTTCATCATGCCTGCGTACTCTATTGCACTGCGTTGGTACGAACCAGAGTACAAAAGTATATGATAACATATTTGCCACACAGAGATCAATTGTTGCAAAGTTTCCTGAACTTGTATTTGAAGAAGAGGTGGAACAATTACCAGACCTTTGTCTTTGCTTATTGCAGAGGTGTAGTAGCAGTGTTTCTTCTATTCGATCACAAGCTGCTGCCTCTCTATATCTTCTAATGCGCCATAATTTTTCGATTGGTAATTCATTTGCTCGTGTCAAGATGCAAATCACCACGTCACTCTCTTCACTGGTAGGAATGTCAGCCCTTGAAAATTTTGATGAAGAATACCTCCGACGATCTCTACAAACTGTTTTAACTTATGCAAAAACGGACAAGGACATGAAATCAACATCTTTCCCTGAGCAAGTTCAAGACATGATTTTCAATTTCCACATGATTTTATCAGATACAGTCAAGATGAAAGAACATAAAGAGGATCCTGAGATGTTAATAGATTTGATGTATAGAATTGCTAAGGGATATCAAAATAGTCCAGATTTACGGATGACATGGTTACAGAACATGGCGAAGCAGCATTCTGAGAGAAAAAATCATGCTGAATCTGGCATGTGTATTCTACACAGTGCTGCCCTTGTTGCTGAATACATTGGCATGATAGAAGAAACATCGTATTTGCCAATTGGCTGTGTCGATTTTCAACATATTTCAATTAATATTCTGGAAGAAAGTGCTGTTTCCGATGATGTTGTATCACCCCATGAAGATGAAGTCTGCACTGAAAAATACTTTTCGACACTTGGTCTTGTTGGGCTGCTAGAGCAAGCAGCATATGCATTTGATCTAGCAGGATTGTATGAAGTTACAAACAAGCTTTACAAGCTGCTAATCCCTGTTTATGAAGAGTTCCACGAATATAAAAAGTTGTCAGATATACACACAAAATTGAGTAACTGTTTTACAAAAATCAGCAGCCAAGTTGGAAAACGAATGTTTGGGACATACTTTCGCGTAGGATTTTATGGTTCGTTATTTGGCGATCTTAATGGAGAACAGTTCATTTATAAAGAGCCGTCAATCACAAAGCTGCCAGAAATATCTTATAGATTGGAGACATTTTATGGCCAATGCTTTGGACCAAGCAATGTGGAAGTTTTGAAAGATTCAAATCAGGTGGAAACTTCTAAATTAGACCCAAGTAAAGCATATATACAAATCACATATGTTGATCCCTTCTTTCACAAATGGGAGGAGAGCAGAAGAACGACATATTTTGAAAGGAATTTTAATATCAACACATTCGTTTATGCTACACCATACACTCTGGATGGCAAAGCACATGGGTCTATTAAAGATCAATATAAAAGGAAAGTATTTTTGCAAGTGTCTCAAACATTTCCATATGTGCGGACAAGACTGAGCGTTGTGAAAAAATGGGAGACTGTATTAACTCCACTAGAGACAGCATGTGAAGATGTACAAAGAAAAACCACACAATTACTACTCGCTGCTGAGCAACAGGAAACTGACGTCAGGATGTTGCAGGTAACGCAAATATGTGATTCGTTGATACTGAAGTGTTACAATAGGGAATTGTGGTTGTTAAATTTAATCATGCTGGTTTCATTCAAATCTAATTAATCAACAGAATTAATGCCATGATTACATTAATTACTATATTGTTGCAGATTCTTCCTGTGCTAAACTAAGGATGAGATATTTATCAAAATAAATTAGAGAAGAATATTAGACTTAGGTCAT
This sequence comes from Styela clava, assembly GCF_964204865.1. NCBI lineage: Eukaryota > Metazoa > Chordata > Ascidiacea > Stolidobranchia > Styelidae > Styela > Styela clava. The sequence continues at coordinate 8,496,704 of NC_135252.1, forward strand.
TACATTAATTAATTGAATTCCAAGTAATAATCAATCTATCTTATATTAAATATCTTGAACAAATGATAAAAAATATGTCTTGTCACTCGTTAACCTTTTTGATAAAAAATTATGACTTCAATTCGAGCTACTTGTTGTGGAATTGTTCATTTTTGAGCATGTAAAATGTTCAATTCTAAACTGTTCAATACTGCAAGTTTCCCTGATTCTCATGAGCTCTTTGTATTTTACAGGTAAATCTTCAAGGTTCATTGTTGACCACTGTGAATCAAGGACCGATGGAAGTAGCTCAAACATTCTTAACCAGCATACCAGAGGATTCCAAAATGTGGGTGCCCTATAACCGACTCAGGCTTGCATTTAGGAAGTTTCTTTATGCTTGTTCAGTCGCACTCAAGAAAAACAAGCAGTTGATTGGTCCTGATCAAAAAGAATATCAACGAGAACTCGAACGAAATTACAATCGCATGACAGACGAACTGAAGCCAATGATTAACAATCTTAGAGTTATGCAGCTCATTAGAGATGCTACTCCGGAGCAACTTGACTTGTAAAAAAAGAAGATAATTCATTAACTAGATGAATTGTTATAACAATGTGTCTCGATGTTAAAGCTGCTATCCAACTATCAGTCTCATGTTTTACAGAATTTATGCCATGTTTTGCCAGATAACATATTACTCCAGATCTCTGTCACCCCTATATATCTTATTATGTTTAGAAATTATTACCATTTCAGTTTTTTTTTAAATAGAAATGCAAGGTTTTCTTTATATTCTGAAATGTTTATGGAATCGGCTTATCAATTTTGAAACAATGCGAGCTTTTCATAGTTTGGATTTCTGTATATTTGATGATGATTTAAATCTTGAAAACCAGTGTTGATAGGAATATTATGTTTCTTTGACATGTTAAATAATGTTTTATGCTACTTTCTATACCATGTTATTACTATTTGGAGCTTATATGTCATGTAATTAGATTCAAGCAATCATTTTTTTTATTGTTTTTTTTCTTGATGGTTAGAAACTGTATTATTGTGTACACATTTAATTATCCAGCATAAATGTTAATAATTTCAAGCAGAAAAAGTTTTTGCACAATGTTAAACATTTTAGGAATTAAGTGTATTTTTTTATTCTGTTGACATGATGACATTTTCCTGCCACAATAGTCATACGCATTCTTTTTTTATTCTCAAGTTTTTATTCTTTCCCAAGTTCCATTCATTTTCCTGCTTGTGTGATTTTTAATTCATTTCTCGACTGAAGGTGAGCATTGTATGCGTTTAAGTTCCCAGCTTTATTATTTTTTTTTTTCTAAAAACAATCATGCTTTCATGTCAACATTTTGTTTTCTTCTTTGAACTGTCACCAAAGTCACCACACAGTTAGAACGTACACTAAATTTCAATGCCATGAGTTGTGCCACAATGGGTTAGCATTTGCCAAGCTTTGTCAATACTCACAGTTTAGCTAACCTCTATGTTAATAATAAGAGCAAACATATTAATTTAGAATTTACATTAAATCAATTGGTGGTATTATATTACAACTACAAGTATACTCTGTAGTTGCCATGTTGTCTTCATGACACTATTGTATACAAATGAGATGCCCATGATTTATATTGAATGATAATTTTTTTGTGTTATTGTATGTTTTAAATTTGATGTGTTATTTACTTATTTTTTCATATTCACGTAAACTGCTCTAGGCTGTGTCCTGCTGTTTGTCTGACAAAGCCTTTCATTGATATCATGTTATTCTGGATCTATTATAAATCAGAAAATTGTTAAACGGAATATATTGTGCAATGAAATAAAGAGAATTTTTTATTCGTTTAGCTTCTATCTATTAGAAAAAATAGGTATAGTGAGTGCCAAGTTTAAAATATAGGACCAGTGAAATGAAAAATAGTGCAGATGACATGCCTGCCATCTGGTCAGCATGAACCAGATACCATAGATAGAAGATGATAAGTGATATTTTGACGGTGGTGTCCTCGTCAGAGCCGTAGCGACTTGGTGTGAGCGTAAGTCTATCGGTTCGAATCCAGGTAGGTGTTAGTGTGATAGGGTTAGTGGCCGAAAGCAAACAGAATGGGCATGACACAGGAAGGAAGTCAGAGTTCAAGTAGTGTGGTGGACAGTGGCAGAACGCAGACATAGTGGCCGAAACACACAAAGGAAGTTGTAGACCATGTAGAGCAAGCCAGGGTCACCAAGTGTCCAAAACACAGGCAGGTAGTCACGAACAAGGTTCAGGGGCCCTAAGGCCCCCTTTGGTGCCCTAAGCGCTGAAGACTTTGGTGCCCCCTTATGTGTAATTTAATTATAAAAAACAATAAACCACATAATTTATTATCCATTAGAAATAATTACAACCAACAGTAAATAAAACGATTTTTACGAACATTTTAAGGTTTTTTAACTGTTATATATAGCCGATATAAATATCGGCCGTTTACTGCCGATATGATATATTGGCAAACACCCAATAACGGGCCAATATATCGGTTGAGCTTTAATCCTGATGTACTGTAAAAATAAAAATTGCTGCCTTCAGTCTCAACGTGGATCGAAATACCAAACGATATAAGTCACAACTGTAGTTTGAAATTTTACCGGTACCTAGTGAACTACCTCAGTGTGGTTCAAGGTTGCTAGGTTGAAGGTCTAGCGTCCTCAAATCGGAGAAAATCCAAAAGTGGAAGGTTCGGGTCAGCGGCAGAAAGCAGAGTGAGTACCCCAAAACACTATAAGGAAATCAAGAAGCCAGTAACTGAAGTTACTGAACTGAAGTTGGCAGGACGGGGTCAGTGGCACAAATCAGACAGAGCGCCGGCAACACACAAGAAGGAAGTCGGATACCACAGGTAATTATAACCTGCAAGGACGGCATCCAGTCGGGGTCAGTGGCAGAAATAAGACAGAGGGGAGTCACCAGGGTATAAAAATAAGTGAATTGAAGAAGTCAGAACATATAAATATTAAATTGTAGGTTTGCCTTGTGGCTGATTCTTCACCGATCCCCGGAATTAGTAAGAATGCAATTTTATTGCTAAAAAAAAGTCCGGACATGTTAACAACTTAAATTGTATTCAGGGTAGACGGGTTGCTCTGTTGCTGTGCCCGTCAGATTAAAATTCTTCACCGATCCCCGGGATTGGTAAGAATGCAATTTTATAAATAAAAAGGCACCGATTGCAAACAATTTCTCCGCCTGGAATACAATATACATTTCGCATTTATATGTCGAAGACTGATATTTTTCTCTACCAACGTATGTAAGCTATTTTTTCGTTTCACTTCTCACGTAGTTCAAAAGATCTCACTTTACGGAGCTAGCAAAATATTCATGATCGTGCTTTCAAATCTTATGGAAACTCTCATTGGATCTTTTGTACAAAGCCTCCACCACTAGTACACAAAATGTAAGATTTGATAGAAACAATCCTGCCATGTTTTAAATAAAAAATTAATAATTATCCAGTTGGTTCGGAATGAATAAATATTGTCATGTTCGGCACAATATGCATTCTTAACTGGATAATTACTAATTTTCTCATTTTAAGCGTTGGTTGAAGCTTTGTACAAAACATCCCTTTTATAGCCTGTCTGTTGTTTATGCTTAGTTTCTACAATAAATAAATGTGTGAACTTTTTCCATTTTTATCCCCAAATTTGAAATCCCAATCTTATATTTCCAAGTATCGATAAGAATTGATGTTTCCGTAATAATCGACTTCTTTATTTACATCGGTAAGGGCGTAGCCAGCTCAAAATTTGGCAACCCAATTTTTATTTATTTTTTGATATGACGTATTACGGATGCTTATTAGCCCGATTTCGCTGCGAACAAGGCAAGATATAAGCAGCCATTTGAATCTAATGTTAGGCTAAAATCCCCTTTATAGACTTACTTCACCGCCGAGTTCTCCAGGCTATATAACGCGCCTTTTTTCCAAATCGGATTATTAATTTGGAGTATTAATTGATAGTAAGCCCCAAAACGGTTAATTATCAGTGAATAGCTCTTGAATAGAGCAAAATAGTGTTGAAAACGACGCCCTTATCATTTTGTATCTTACTTTAAATGCCATGAAATCGTTCGTTCCAAAATTTCGGATCTTTCCTAAAGAAGGGGCAAAAAATAAACACCCTCGCTACCGCTCAAAATTAAAAAAAAAAAGATTGAAAAGAAAGAAAAAATTCCAATTTTCAAATCATTCCTAACACTAACTAGATAAATACTAATTTTAAAACGATGCGGATCGTTTGCGTGTAATGCGAACGTGATGACTACTCCACTACAGAAACGCATACCCCGGTGGGTCATATTATATTGAACAATAATACTCTTGGGAGACTTAACAACAATCTTTCGCGTGTTAGGCGAACGTGATGACCTCTACATATGGGAAACGCATACATCCGTGGTTCGTCGAATCGGCTTGAAACCGACCCTGATGTCTTTCCGTAGTGTAGTGGTCATCGCGTTTGCAAACGGTCCCCATAAATTGGTTCGGGCCCAGGAAGAAACATGTTTTCCTGATAACATTTCGCTCTAGCCTAAAATCTTTGACGGATCTCGTTCATCGCCGTAAAAAATAGTGCATATTATGTCCTTTCTAAGGTATGAATTAACCCTTCGTGGTTGATTTTTACTTTCTCCCAATATCTTAGAATACTTTTGAGATGAAATAAATTTTTGCACAAACAAACGATAATAACCGAATGTATTTCTATCATAATTATCACACATTCAGAAAAAATGGGTGAAAATGATAAAATGAATTAGTTGTTATCACATCTACAAATACAATGAGTAATTCAAATGTAACTTTAGTGGAAAGTATTGTCTGCGGTAAACTTAAAGATCAAAGTTGTTGTTTAATCACCGACTTCTTTTTTGATTGATTTACGTTGAACAGTATTCCCGTTGATGCTCGGGCCGTCAGTCTAATGTACACCGTTTAGAACTTGCGGACAGTAGCCTATTAGATTTCATAGTGACATTGCAGTATGGCAGTTTTAATTTTTTTTAAATCTGTGCTTAAAACTTAACGTTTATTGAAGTTTTAAATCAACTTTGTTATTTGAAAAGTATACAAAGTTCTTACAAATTTGTAAAAAATTGAAGAACACTGATCTAGACCGTTAGGGCTTGATATCAAACTTGAGTGTTTACTTTTTCTTGTCATTCATTTTGCCGTCGTATCCATTGTGCATGGCTGCATTCTGTATTATTGGACACGTTAGTGGACATAACGATCGTTTTGTTATTATGTTGTTGTTCTTGTTCTTTGTAACAGAAAAAATCGTCTTTCTCTTTGATTACTGGATCAATCGCTTTGAAATTGTCTGTGCTCAAAGACTAAATTTTTCGCTAAAAAGCAATTACGTTTATATATTTCAAATCCACCCGAGCTGTATGGGATTCGTTTCTTTGTGTGATATGACGTCATCACATTTTGCCACTATGTGGCGCTACGTGCCCACATATTTGAACATAGATCTCTTGTTTATCTTCATTTGATTTTTCACAGCGTACTCGGTTAGTAACTTTTTTCCACTGTCTGATGAACACAATTTCTACGGCACCGTCACTCCCACCACTTCCAAGGCAAACCATATGGTTATTCTGTCTCATATTCTTTTGAACGATGTATAGCAGGGTTGCACAACTCAAATGAGGATACGTGCCAAATTTTTCAAAATATTCTTGTCGCGTGCCACGCACAATTGTGGTATTGTAAATTACCTCCCGCAAAACAAACAAATTTCAATAATAATACATAATAACGGATATCTATTTATTGAAACAATCAATGTCCCGAAAACTGCTGATTTTGATATAAACGTGATATTTTAATGTATATCATAAATAATTTTTTTTTTTTCAACACCGTTCGCGTGCCACATTTGAGCGTATGGCGTGCCAAATTTGGCACGCGTGCCCCGTGTCGTGCACCCCTGATGTATAGGACTGAAACGAAAGCAGAAACGAAACATTTTGTAAATTTGCAAATAGCTGTGAAGATTATATCTCATATTCGGTAAACAAAGTTTTAGAATTCGAAGTTTTGTAAATATTTTCATATTCAGCAAACGAATAATTCGAATTTTACATTCGTGATAAATTTTGTATTCAACAAACAAACATTTCAAAATCTAAGTTTTGTAATGAAGTTTTTATTTCGTGTTGCAGTCCTACGAATAACAATTCTTATTTTTACGCCATGATTATTTAAGGTATCAGTATAGTTCTCTCAACTTAATTTGTCCCCTGTACCTTTGCTCAGAGATTATTGTTCTATATTTTTGAGTAATGCGCGTAACCTTGCTTTCAGTAAATTTGCCTCTACAAACACACACTCTTTGCTCTGACTGCATATGGAAGAAATGCGCAAACTTCATGTGCGGTGAGCACCTTAATAATTTTATGAGCTTTCACGATTAACAGACGTAACATAGACTCCTCGCTACATTCATCTCGGAAACTGAATGCCAAGTCCCGTATTATCCCCAAGTTCACCAACTGAATAAAAAAAATATGTCTACGTGCTGGTTTATATTCTTCGAATAGAGTTGTAAATTGATGATGTTTTAGCCTTTCTTGATATAATTCGTACACTTTACCACAATTTTCAAATTACTTGAATTTCGAATACAATATATTGGAATGGTCATGATCACAAATGTACTGATTGACTCGACATGGTTCGCAATACGTTAATCATTGTTATTAGAATTCCTCTTTCCAGAGGTAAATAGTATCTTATGCTACTAATATTGCGATCCTGAGAGAATTCATGTGCACTGGAATTAATACTTCAGCCTTCTCTTCTTATGAAATTAGTTTGAAACGAGCACGCCAAAACCGACTGGCAAAAATAGTACGTGGTGGCTCAGTATTCTAAATTACCAAAATTATATTAAAGCTAATGCATCCATTGAATATATTTATAACGGTCGGTTGTAAAATGGCAAATATGCAATTTATATATATATATATATTATATTTCGTAAAAGGTATTTCAAACTATTTGCTAGTTTCTTCGTTACGATTTTGTAATCAGTATTTATTAACGATATCGCCCCATAATTTTTCATTTTATCCAGTTCACCTTTTTATGGATCGAAGAGAGACTTCGTAACAAGAGAGCAAGGCTCAAAAATAAATTATATAAAAATATGGCTCAATTAAAATACACTGCATTGCTGACTAACATGACAAAGAACATTACAAGTTCCTACATACCGTGCCCAGCAACAAGCCGTTGACTACAAAACTATTGTTTTATAAGAATATACTCAACAAGTCGTTCACGCAGTTTATGATGTTTACACCAGTCAGCTTACAACACGCCACAATTGTCTTAATAATATGACACGACTACTCGACTATGAAAAAGATTTTGCATGTGACTAGAGGGTTAGGTTAGAAAGATTATTATTTTCATTTCTCCGAAGAATTAAATACATTTATACCGATTCGTTGATTAGTACTGGCGATTTGTTCAAAGAGAAATGTTTTAAATCGAGTTTTTTTTTTTTGTAAAAAATATGTTAAAAAAAATGGATTTCAAAACATGCCAAGCACTTCATATTCGCAATAAACTCTTCGAAATGCCACAAATATCGATGGCTTGCCCATATACGCCTTCTCAGGCTGTAGTTCAATGCGTCCGCAAACGTGGTTGGCGCAGAAAGACGCAACCGATAAGCCATTTGTAAACCACCCTGCGACGAAACCGTCCTGTGAATCACCTGGCGAAAATGGAAATACGGTTAGATAAATGAGTTTGTATAACTTTAAAAAACTCTATCCCTTAAAACAAAGTATGGAATTTAAATTAACCGAACAGTATTAACCGTAATAATGCCTTAATTTGCATGGAAAAAGTGCTAATAAATAAACTCGAAATCCCTATTATGACGTTTTAACAGATCAGTTGTGACGTCATTGTATCAGAGAGGTATTATAATAAGCATAGCTTAGGCTAGTGCGTCTTATCGTCTAACTAAATCCGCAGGTTGCCGACCTAAGAATATTTTTCACACTCGTTGTCGAAGGCTTCTTTGATCCAATTACTTTTGGATTGTAGTAGGCTCGTGAGATATGTTTCATGGTTTTTCTTGCACAAAACGTCTCTCTGATATCTCCGATAAACATTCCTGTTAAAATTTCATGAATTTGGTGTAGGTACAAGCAAGAATTTTTACTTACATTACACAAGATTTTTTTTCAGAATTAATAAAGAACAAAACAAAAATTAGTACCCTGGGTTTGCTGGAGATGTCTCAGGGGCTTGAAAAGAGTTTAAAATTTTATTAATTGTAATTTGAATACATTGTGATAAAGGAGGTTCAAAAATCTTGCGCTGCTAAACCAAATCATATCCATAGGACAGATTGATTTGAATCAATTAATTAGTTAATTCCACCATTGTGCGCATGGCGTGTCGATTTGCTGTCATTGAGATAATTACGTCGTTTGAATCAAAATAACGAACATTACCTTAAAATTGTTTCAATTGGATTCCAATTGAAGTTGATTCAAAATTCTTGAACTCACATCTTTACGTGTGACTCAAACTTGCTTTAACGTCTTGTAATACCATCTGCCTAACATGCATTCCTTCACAAATTGAAGGCTCAATTCAGAGGCGATGATTTTATATCTCATCATATCAAATTGTCAAACTTTGACCTTGCGTCATCGTTGCTTGAAATAGGAATGTCCAATACAGCAGATTAAATATTTTACTAAAATAAAGTAGACAGAGGATAATTTACTTCACTAAACATATTATATCGAGCAAAACATAATTTTATATCAAAATGAAATTTCAGAATTCCGTTTATTGCAAGACATTCATATTAGCTCAAGTCGGTGATACTCTTATAATTGTAGCTATATTTTCACGGTAATGTTAGCGATATATTTTCATTGTTATTCGGGCCTTATTTTGTGATATATGCTGATAAAAAGCGCTGAACGTGTTTTTACTCAAGTGGTTTAATCATGAGGTCACAGAATATAATACTTCTTAGACCCTTAAATATCAGAGCTGAAGATCACGAAGTCCATTAATCTCCCGATTCACATTTCAAAAAATTCAAAAATGTCGAAGCAACATTTGCTACGCCGTGAGAATTATTCCTGTTCATGCCATGTTCGTTCACGAACCTAAACATTAGAAGCTGTCTGGTGTTTTTATTCGTGTCTATACTCAATATTATTCATTCCGTTGAGTTCGAGAGGAAGGGAGCTTTATTTTCGGTTTTCTTTGTGGTCATACGAGGGAAACATGTATGTAAAGTTCAATCAAAGAAAACACCAAATCAAAGAAGCTTCGAGACCTACAGATACAGATCACAAGTGAAGTCTTTGTTAGCCATGGCACAATATCTCTCAAGATTTAGCTATCCATGTGAAGTCACTGAGGGATTTGACAAAAAAAAATTCTGATTCCCTCAGGAGTGATGAATGTGGAAGTGCCTGGCTGAATTTTAAAAAAAGTCTAACAAATGACACGATTATGTCATATTCTGATTCCGATCTAAAGACTGAATTAATTGACCCTATACAATGGGGTCTTACCATAACATCAATAATGTTTTCGAAGCCAAAGAGAATGGATTTGGCCCAATGGCAGACTTATTCGCTCCAAAACCACAGAGGGATGCTTGTAGCAGAACTCCTGCAAGCAAAGATAAAGTTTCGCTAAAACGGCCAGATCCATACTTGGTAGGCGCTCTTAACCGCCCACAGCGTTATAGCGCACCGAGAGTGATGCCAGAATCACCAAAGACCGAACACCAGTCCCAAAAACCCGGACTTTTACGGGAGGAAAAAACCTAACCAGCTAAAAACGACAAAACAAGACAAGAAATAAAGAATAAATCTTAACTTGAATGCGGATCTGCTCCATAAACGTTAACGGGGTCAGTATACATCGAATTAAAATAGGAAATCTTATCAACAAATATAAGCCGGCGATTTCCCTCATTCAAGAGATGCACAAAATTAACATGTTTCAATTAGAGTCTTGAGACAAAAATATCCAATATAAATTTTATTTCAACACGTTATCTCACCAAAGGTCGGACATTAAATGTTTTAAATCAGGAACTAGCATTCTTGTGCACGAAAGAATTGCGAACATGGGCACTAACTACGAAATCATCATCGAGAATAGGGTTGATCTACTCTCTATATTACTCGATGACATGTCTTTATACATCGTAAAAGTTTATGCCCCATCAGTAAGACAAAGCGCTCACACCACCTTTTTCGGGCCTTGGTAGATAAACTGGATTAAAAACTACAATATAGCGATCAACTTGTAATATGCGGTGACTTTAATTCAATCTTGGATGAGAAGGATGCTTTATTAGCGAGAGTATTTATCTTATCACAGGCCGAAAAAATCTTCAAAGCCTTCCTACTTGAGCATGACATCATTGACCCCTTCAGATATCAATACCCGGATAAAAGAGTATCCACCGTGACAATCCACAAGCAATCTAGGCGTATCGACCGAATTCACCATTCAAGAAACCTGAACCCAATGATCGAATGGTGGGACTTTTTTAAGGTATAAATAAAAAAAGAAACAATCAACTTCTCGATAAATCAGGCACAATGGAATAAAGACCAGCAAATTCAGATTGAAAAGAAACTAGCGGAACTAATTAGAAATGAAAATGATTTGGATAATGGAATTCATGAGTTAAAATCAAAACTTCAGGTAATACAGAAACAAAAAACGACTCCATGATAATAATAACTCACAGTGAGGCCACTGAGGAAGAAGAAAACCTCTCCCGTTTTTTCTATGACCGAATCCGTTATAGAAAAAATCAGTGCACTATCCAAAAACTTATCCTTCCGGACAATTCAACTACAAACGATAAAGAATTAATTTTAAAAACAACTCATGAATTTTATAGCGCCCTGTGGGGAACCAAATCAAGGATAGACATAAAGCAAAAGCGACATCTACTTGACCTTATGACCTCACCAAAAATTCTACCTGATGAAGCTGAAAGTTTGGACCCCTTTTCAACGGAAGGAGTAATATAGAACACTATCAAACAGATGGAAAATCATAAATCACCAGGTATGGACGGTCTTGAAAAAAAATTATAAATTACATTTTGGCCCTCAATTAAATTACAGTTCACCCAATTAATAAACAACGTCTTGATATTTCAATAACACCCTGATAGCTGGTGTCACGCAACAGTCATTCTTGTTCACAAAAAAGGAGAGAAAACGATGTTGAAAAATTAGCGACCTATTGCAAACTAGAACGATGACTACAAGATCTTGGCAAAAATTATATCAACCCGCCCTAAAAACGTACTGGATGGTGTTATCACAAGGACCTAAAAATCGACCCTGACGGAAAATCTATCCAAGACATTCACAACAACCTGAACAGTGTGATAGGTCATTCTCGGGAAAAGAACCTCTCGACATTTGTCATGACGGTAGACCAACTTAAAGCCTTTGACATCGATCACCAATTTTTCTTTACCATCTTGGAAACGGTGGGTGTGCCCGATAAAACAACTACCTGATCAAAGGCATGTATACCAACATTGTCAACATAGTGGATGTGAATGGCGCATTTACGGAGGACATTCAAATCTTGTGTGGGATTAGGCAGGGCTGCTCCCTCAGCATGCTACTTACTATACGTTGAACGCAGAACCACTCGCAAGACTTCTTGCAAATGAACGTATAGAAGGTGTTAGGCTGGGTAAAATGGAGGAGAAATTAGAGCAATACGCTGATGATGCCACGTTTATAATTCGTTCCCCATTCTCAATAGAGCACATTTTTTACAGAACTGGATAGATACTCAAAAGCTACGGGACAGAAAGTGAATTAGAAAAAAACAGAGATTTTATGTACCACAAAATCAGCCGAAACCCTATTGCAGTCAACACCATATAGAAGATTTGGAAGAAACAGAATAAAAATACTTGAAGTCTACTTTGGCCGCGAGTCTACCAAATTTACATGGACAGAAAAATGCACAAAAATTAGGCTAATCCTTAATCGAACTAAACCAAGAATGTTATCCTGGAGAGGCAGAATCACAGTATTAAATTCTCTTGCTCTTTCCCCGATAATCTACAGCGCTAGAGTACACAGTATCCCAATGTCATTTATTCACCAACTGTAATCGAACCAGGAAAACTTTACAACAACATCTTTCAAACGGGGACATTAATATGCTCGACGTCAAGTTGAAAGCGCAATTAAAATCAATCAGCTATGTTCGCTAATTTCCCCGACTGAACTCTGGCACCCTGAGGCTCTTTTTTCTCTGGGATCCAAAATAATTCGACTAAACAAATCTCGGTACTTCAATTCGATGCCCCACTCAATACTCTGGGATCTAAAATAATTCCACTAAACAAATCTCCGTACTTCACTTCGGTGCCCCACTCAATAAAAGTCAACCTTCACTGGCAGCATATAATTAATCTTGTTCATGTATTAGATTTCACACCGAATGAATGGACTACTACAACTTTAAAGTCCATATATGAGAGATTCAAATTAAAAACGTGTGACCCACCACCAAAATTACATCTAACACGTGATTTGCAGTCCATACATCTCTTGCACCGCACACTGAAAAAACATTTCACGAATATCGAACGTCAATGTGCTTACCTCGAAGCCGTGGATGGCTTTTTGTTTAGCCATAGAAAGTGGCGATATGGAAATGTTCGTCGGGATGCACATAATCGTCAAATGAAGCTGAATTGTACACTCTGTGCTAATCAGGAAGACACAACAATACACATATTCCTTGAATACCCAAAATACCTGGAAATACACGAAGGAATTAGGCTTACTCTGGAAAAAATCTGCGGAAAAAAACTAAACGTTCCCCCACAATCAATCTTCGACAACTCCTATGCAGGCGAAAACAATTTGACAATTCCAAAAATGTACAGTGTTCTCAAATTGGAAACCATCACACTCAAATATAACTTGGATAGAGAAAACAGATATATATGAGAGCCAGAACGATATATCTTTAACAATCGGAACTGTCTACCGGAAATTCAAAAACTGGATCTATGTAGTCAAACATCAACATGGTTCGACAGATATGTACGATCTATCCAGACAGTGGGAAAAGGTGCTGACGGATGAGATACAGATTGTGTGACATTATATGATCGAAATGCAGAAAGCGTGACAAGAAACGTACTCATCATTCACCACAAATGGTAGATGAATATCAACCTAGTACTGTCTAAGAAATTTGTGCCTGGCCGGCGCAAATCGCTTTCTGGTCATCGAATGGTTCCTATAACTATTAATGTACGATTCAAATTTGTCAGTCAAACTTCGATACCATGCCACTTCGCTACTATGCCGCCTTCGCTAGTATACCACTCTTGATCGTCACCAACTGAATTCAATATAAAATATAATTACTATGCCACTCCTTACCCTCGCTAATATGCTACATTGAGGTACAGTACTGCTGTTTTAACGAAACAATAAACGCAACGAACGAAACGATTAAAAGGCTGTGAAACGGCAAAAGTATATGTATGTGCTTGTAATGTGTTCTCTCAAGTTATCTACTGTAGCTAAGCACAAAACTCTGAGGAAAGGGTGTCAGAGTCTCTGAGTCAGTTGACACATGTTCTTTCTGCGGATTTCATGCACCTCGTCGTCTAGCCGATCGTATGCTTGCATCACACTGGGCTTCCCGCTCCTCTGCTACATGAACTTTCGGACAGTGCCCCATGCCTGCTGGGCTTCCTCGAACGAAACGATTTCCTCCTCAACATGTGTCTCATCATCTTCGCATTTAAGCGGCTCCTCGCTGCGCAACATCTCCTCCGCAATCTCATCCAGTCTGCAAAAAACACCAGTCTCGATGCGCTCATCAGCTTCAAGAAATTCAGACAGCTCGATCTCCTCGTTCTCTTGCATCTTTTCCTCGGCAGGCAGCGCTTCGAAGATCTCAAGCAGATCAACATCAACAAGCTCAAATTGGATTTCCTCTTCGATAAACTTGGCCTTCACGAAGCAGTTTCTGATCGTCGACTCGCTGACCTGCTCCCAAGCACGCCAAACGTTATTCAGCGTCGAGCAATGTGAACTCGAACTCCTTTCCTTCGTCCATGGCCTCGAGTCGACGACGCAGCAGGATCTTCTTGTAGGGGCGCTTGAGGTTCTCTATGATTCCCTGATCCATTGGTTGAGAATTTTCTGTCGTGTTGGGTGGGAAGAAGACCAGTTTAATGTTTTCCTGCTGGATCTCTGGATGGCCAGAAAAGTTATCAAGGCAGAGCAGCACTCTGCCTCCCTACTGGCCAAGTCGTCTGTTCCACTCACGCAACACCTCTTCGAAAAGCTTCACCGTCATCCATGCTTTCGAGTTTGCCTTGTACTTAACAGGAATCTCCTTGTTCTTGAAGGCACGAGGTTTCTGGGAACTGCCGATCGCCAGAAGAGGGAACTTCTCACTGCCGCTCATATTTGCCTCCACCAGAAGAGTGATCCTTTGCTTGCTTTTCTTTCTTCTAGTGTACCGTTCTCCCATGAAACTCATGGTCTTGTTCGGAAGCAAACGCCAGAAGAGTCCAGTCTCGTCCAGGTAGAATACGTCGTCTGCGGAGAACTGACCGAGTAAGTGCTGGAGAACCTGTTGTTGCCACTCAAGAAGGGATTGCGAATCCACCGCTCCAGCTTCGCCCTGCACTGTTTTGAACGTGATTCCGTGGCGCTTTTTAAAATTGTCCAGCCAACCGTTGCTCGCCATGAAGTTTGGAATGAGCATCAGATCGGCCAGTTTCAAAGCCTTCTCCTTTATCAGATCGCCGCTGACAGGCAGGTTCTGTCCTTTTGCTTGTTTTAGCCACATGAGCACCCCGTCATCAAGCTTTGAGTGGTGAGACGGCTCCAGCTTCATGCATTTTGATGGAACTCCAGCTTTGATAACTGCCTCAATTGCATCCTTCCTGCTGATGATTCCCTTCACTGGGGTTCTCTTAACTTCGATGCCCCATTCCTTGCTCATTTCCCTGGCCAGCTTGGACTGATTCGGTTCCTTTTTCGCGGAATCAATGATCTCCTTCTTCTCCTTCAACGTAAAGTCGGTTCGCTTGCGCTTTTGAATTGACATTCTGGGCCAATTTCTGAATCTGAAACAAACTTTATAATTGGAAACTACTGCACTTTACTGTACTTCATACTGTAATACATGTCAATTATAATCGTACAACACACCGTAGCATTACATTGTTACGTCACAAAGCTGTTTTTACAAACCCTTGTTACCATGTCACCCTCGCTACTATGCCACTTTCTCTCGGTGGCATAGTATCGAAGTTTGACTATATCCATTTCGGAATTTGGCGGTTTTTTAAAAAAAAAAAAATAAGAAATACCATCCTAAATTGCTGATATGATGTAAGTTTGGTAAATAAAATCCCTTTATCAAAGGAGAATGAGTCTAATACTTCCGATGGCATTACTGGGCATGAAGGCATTGGGCTGGATCCGGTAATGCCATCCTGATCCGAATATAAGAAAAGACTCAGACAGGAAATCAATAACATTAACTCCTTTATAATGACTTATTATTAGTTTAGCATGTATTTTCAGTCATACATACCATACCTGGCGTTGTGATTTTTAAACGTGAAAAAAACGTAAAATTAATATAATAATTAGAGCTGTGACGTCATCAAAATTGTCAATGAAAGCCTTGAACATGAAAATTCTGTAAATACAATTGTGGGTTACAGAGTAACCATTCTTGCTATAATAGTCGTTTTGGTATTGTTCTGTTGAGAAAAACTTTAAGAAAACGCTTAAATAAAAATTAAATAATAAAGAATTAATAATTAATCCTCTACTGTACACAGAATCTCTCAAGGTCATTTTTTATTAGAAATTTTGTCGCATAAGAAGAATATTATTAGAGGAGTGTGTTTTAAAGATATATTTCTGAATAGAACTCTAGCACACGCTTTTAAAAAGCTATGAGTGAAGATTTAGGTCTTAATGGTTGACAAAAAATAATAATTTTAAAAATACCCATGCAAAATGGGTAGGGGCGGGGACGGCAAGAAAGTTTTAACCGCCGAAGGAATTCAATTATGATATATTCCTCATCGGGTGGATCATACGAATTCTGGAAAATAACGTCATTAGCATCTTTAAAATGGTTGATTAACGCTGACAGCTTTATATAATTTTGGAAATTATTGAAAACGAATTTGATGGAAGATTTTCACCACCAACAATATTTCTTTCCTGAACATTTTTAGTGCAAACAATTACAACGTAGATTAAGCAGCATTCGCCATTTTCTAGAAAATGCTCGAATACAATACAACACAGACCGGAGTTTTTAACTGTTTTACTGACCCGTTGCATGTAATAGATGATTATATTCTGAAAAAGGGGAAATTTTCATTTTTTTTTTGTTTTTGATTGTTTTTCAAATTGAATCTCAAATAAAACTAAATATGATTCAAAATAGATGTGATTGATATTGTATAGCAAATAATATCAAAAAAATTTTTTTTTTATGAGTTTATCAAGTCAAATTAATGGCTATTCAACGACAATATCCCAAATGGAATATTTTTCTTACCTTGTAAATTGCTCTTACAACTTTAATAATATCTGTTATAGTTAGGATTACCATATTTTTGTGACTTCAATCCGGGACATCTCAAAAGACAACTACCAATTAGCTGTGATTTTGTAACTTCACATTTTCCTATTTTACTACATTCCTACATTTAAAACTGACCCGGCTGTCTTTATTTACCATATTGTTATCGAAATTTTATGCGCATATTCTCTGTACAAATATCGGGTACAGTTCGAAAAATAAAAAGGAATTGACGTTAACGGTACCGGTACAAATAATTTGAATTTAGACTAATTAGTATTGGTTTACATGCGATACGTATGTATGTATGTATGTTTATTCGTCTCGTAAAAGCAAAAACACAGGAGTTTTCGGCACAAAGGATTCGGCTAAATTGTGTAAGAAATGAATTGAGAAAGCCTTTGGTTATAATATTCCGCGAAAAAGCTGGAAAATCAATGCTCGCATCTAGTCAATTAGCCTGGTAATATGGTTAATATGGTTTTGGATATCATAACACTTCATAACACTATAATAATACTTCTCCATACAGACTATGGGCATTACGATATTAAAAGTTTGGTAATCACTGCTCTAGTTGCTTATGGCTTAATTATTCTAATTATTCAAGTCTTCGCATTAGGAACGAATAACTTGGAACTATCTTTTTAATATTGATTCGGATTGACGACTTAAATTAAACTTGGCCAGGTAATTGAATCAGCTATTCAGACATATCAAAGGAAAAGAATATTTCTCGAATTGCGACACATGAACAAAGAGGAGAATTTGAGGAATGTTAAACTCCTATAAATAAATGTGTTTTTAGATTTGATTTCACTCTGTGATAATGGTGGCCGGTGCTCCTTAAGTATGCGTACCAAGATGGCGACACCGGACCTTAGTATATTTACCACGTTAAGGTTATGCCATAATTTCAGGTACAAATACTACGGGAGTCACTTGCCTAGTCCCCGAACTCGTACTAACACAAAATGAGAAAAATTGTAAAATAAATTATGGCCTAACGCTAACCTGGTACACAAACTTCGTCCCGGTGTCCGCCATATTGGTTCACATATTTCGGGAGTACCGAAGTCAAATACGTAGTTATATCTTTTGTGCGAACGCTAGTGATTCGCATCATTCTACCCCTTTGCGTTAATTGATATAATTTGATATTGCACCACGCAAATACTTTCTTTTCTCTTCGTCATATTACACTGATGTAATTACTTTACTTCCTTCAATTCATCTTCAACAACAGACTATATTTAAAATAGTTTTATGTCTTGCCTGTATATAATTAGGAATGCCATGGTTATAAGTGGGTATATTCATGGGTAGGAAGATTCCTAAGTGTAAGTTTTCAACCCATGAAAGTTTGAGGGTGTATATGATAAAAATGTCCAGTGCAAATGTACGTGGGTTCAAATGTTCATGAGCGCAAAAGTACACGGGTGCAAATGTACGCGGTTATAAATGTACTCGGTTACAATTTTACGCCGATGCAAATGTATACGAGGTTGCAAAATTACGGGGGTGCAAATGTACATGATTTAAAAATTACGGGGATGCAATTCTGCAGATTGCCAGCTGGACTCGCCTGGTCGCCGAGTTTGCTATATTCCATTTTGCTTGTATTGTATATTATTTATCGACTGACTGCTTTCTCGTTTTTATTATTTTCCACCCTGGGACAGTACTCGCACTCAACACTCTTTTATTTCCTCGGAACCCCACTGGTCTATCTACCTATCATCATTTCTTGGCGGCTTGCCTGTTGCTGTCTCTACCCACTTGTCCACTACCATCCATCTTCATCATTTTAATTTTCCTGGGCTGCTACCCTGTCATCGGCTTCTATTTTGTCTCTGCCATCTGTATTGTGTCCAGACGATAGCCCATCATTTTTCCTTGGCGGCTTGCCTGCAGCTGTCTGCCACGTGTTTCTACCGCCACCTTAACCATTTTTATTTTCCTGGGCCTGCTGTCCTGCCATCGGCTTTCTTTTCAGCACGACTGTGTGCTGATCCTGCCCTACAACTCGGTGGTGTTGGAACTCCTAATACGTGGCCTAATGCATAGGTTCTCAAAGTGCTCCGTACGGAGCCTCAGGGCTCCGCGAGAGAAACCTAGGGGCTCCGTGAGCTATCCGATTACTTTTTAAAATAATGACTAGTTTTGTAACTGTTCAAAGAAACAATAACAGCTTTGATAAAATTTGACAACATTATAGCCTCGAAATATGGCAAAGAGGCGGAATCGAAAAATGACATTATTTATAAGCTGGAGCGCAGCCAGGATTCTCAAGAGGTGGGGATTTGAATCGGAAATTTCCGCGCAACACGAGATTTCTGTTGCGTAAAATATTCAATGTATGGCCGATGCGAGCATTCAAAGTGTCTCGTCGTAATAATTCAATTGTACTCATAGTTACTCAAGTTTCATTCGAGATTACTATTAGGATTACTAAAATGAAGGAATACTATTCTAAAATAACATAAAATACGTGATAAACTGCCACCTATGAATAAATTGGAGTCGTATTTTTGCGATCTTGGAATTTGTCAAACTTGATTTGTTCTTTTGCACTCAAGATTATTATTAAGCAAGATATCGCCGTTAAAAAATCACAAGATCTGGGCAAAATACGATTGAAATTTATTTTAATGCATGCGGCTCCGTCGGTAGTTTCAGAATAAAAAAAAGGTAAATCGCGCACACAATTGACTGTGTTTCGATATCTCAGTTACTGTACTACGAATAACCAAAGAAAACCTAACATTACACCAAATTTTGTGATTTACAATGCCTATAAAAGCGTTTTTAATCTGACGTGAGTCTGCTAAAACCAAACTTATAGTGTGATCTTTTATTTTGAAATTTAATATTTTGGAATGCCGTTTTTCAATCAAGAAATTTGAGTTGCGGATTTACCTCTTTATTATTAATTATTATTTTTAGCATTTCGTCGCCGATGACTATATATGGTAACATGTTTTTCACATTGAACTCATAATTCCCCACGAGAACAAAAAAGCAATCATCGTCGTCATTGTGGAACAATACGTGTATAAGCCGAAGAAAATTTTTGATTTAGGGAGAATAAACACTGGCGTAAAGATGTTTAACATGCCATGCTGACGAAAACTATCGGTGATTGTAACAAAATGCAATCGCTCACGTTATTAGCAGCCTTTTAGTTTTAAGTCTTCCGAAAATGTCAAAAGGGAAAAGATTCGACCCCTAGTTTATTAATATGTTTGTCAAGTGTCAAATTTACAGCTTTAGTAAGAGTATATATAATTTATCTTTGAAATTTTGATTTATTTATGACTTGCATTAACCCCATTAAAAAAAGGTTTAGCCTTTAAATTAAGTTAAGTACTTTTAACTTACTCAGGAATATTTATCGGAAAGCTACAATTTTAACATTTCTTTTGGGGCTCCGCGAATAATGGTCAACCTTTTCAGGGGCTCCGCAACACCAAAAGTTTGAGAACCCCTGCCCTAATGTTTAATCTGAAGTCGCTACGTACCCCGGTTCGAACTCCTGATACCCTCCTTGATACCTGCCGTATAAGGTTCAATCTAAAGTTGCTACGTACCTCCTGCGCTACCGCAACTGATGAAGAACGGGTTCCCACGACGATGCGAATTACCTCCCAAAAATTACAATACACATACTGAATTATTTGGAATCAAGTGTATTTATAGCTGAATGGAAGTCGTTCATCTGAAACTATCGTTTGCGTTTGCTTTATTCGTGAAAATAAAATTATATCTCATTTTTAGTTGTTGATCATTTTAGTTTTTTCAATAAAAATGTGTAATTGCGATAAGATGCGTAAGATAATTGTAGAAGTGAATCCGCGAACCAATTTTCTTACGTTCAGCTTTTTCAAACTTCACCAACAGATTTAACTTAATATTTGAGTATTTTATTTTAACCGGCCAATATCGAGGTATATGTCGTTTGACCGATTCAATCTGCGAATTAGTCTAATAAACACTGAGACCATTGAAAAATCGTCTGTGTGAATTACTGAAGTGCGGAAACTTCTGTGGTGCCCATTTTTATTATTGCCACAAGCACCTGGTTATATTGCTTAATGCAGTGGTTCCCAACCTAGCAGCCCCAGCCCGTCTGTACTGGACTATCTATGTTTAGTCATGTCTGACAGCATCATCCAAGTCTTCATTGCGTTTTATTCAACTGCTCTGGCCCTAAAAATAATAGACTACAATCTAATTTACAAACGTTATTGCGATTATTCTGCAACTTTGTGATTCTTCCGAAACTATGCCAGCAAAAAATTAATCAACTGAAAGTACCGCACGATTTGGGTACAGATAGAAAACGTCAGCTTCAATAACAGATGCGTCGTATATCATGAAAATTACAAGATTGCAAAAAATCTTAGCCCGCTGCTTCAGGCAAATACTTGCTTAACCTATACAAGGCAATGTTTAAATATTGTGACAAATACCTATGTATAGGCGAAAAACAAACATGGGTGGAAAATGTTTAGAAGTCTTTCACGTTCATTATTATTCTGTTAATTGTGAATAAAAATGCAAGCTGGTTCATATTTTTTTTACACAATGCCATAAGTTTATAGGGTATATATTACCGTAGTATGTGAACTGGGTTAGGAGGGTTAAGCCATAACTTTATTCAGATTTTTCTTATTTTAGTTATATATATTTTGAAATTGGGGACTGCCTGTCTTGGCCAGGTGAATATACCCCTTACCATAAGTTTCAGTCCTTGATGTAAAGTGGGCGAACAAAATTAGTTACCTCCATATTTGTACACACTTCTGGAGCCCTCTATATGGGATTTGGCGTTTAATTTTAAAACCTTGTGCAAGCTTTGGATGCCTGACATCTGGTTAAATAACTATCTTAAGCAGAAACTTATATCATTTAAATACCTCTCGACGTAACATCTTACAGATAAAGTTTCTTTGTTTTATTTTGTATATATTTGACCGGGTTTATTTCAAGAAATATCGGCAATTGCTGCTCATAAATTACTTCCTTTTTAAAGCAATTTTACTATCTGTTCGTGGGCAGGCATAGGCATATCGGCTTGAACAAAACCTTTTATCGGTCTTTACTTTTTCTTGTTTATTTATTATTTCGAATCATTGCCAGTCGGCTGTTTACAATTCATTTAGTGATAGGAGTTTGCCATTGAGGAGTGCTAATTTACTTTCGCTTGTCTTTAAGTTAAATGATATGGTTTGATTTATTTTGCATAATTTTATGTTGCTATTGTTTGCATATTTTAATTGAATATGTTATTAACCCTGCCTGTTGGGTTGGTCGTAAACTGAAGCAACCTTCAATATTACTATATCAATTTATTTGGACCTCTACATTGCAAGAATTATTTACACGTCTATCTCTACCATACTGGTATCAATCATTTGTTTTTATCACCACACAATTTCGTCGTTTCATTCAGCACAATAACTCGTCTATATTGCACTTGTGCATGTAGACTGGTATTTCGTCGACTGCAATATATTTCAAGCATATTCAAAGTGGTGGGGTTGTTAATTATTGAAAAACCTGGCAGGTTATACATCAAAGTAAAATTGACTGCGCTCACCCATGCATGACGTTACAAAGTAAAACTGACTACTCTCACTCATGCATGACATTACAACGTAAAACTGACGATTCACCCTAGCATGAAGTTACGAAGTAAAATTGACTACGCTCACTCATGCATGACGTTACAAAGTAAAACTGACTACTCTCACTCATGCATGACATTACGAAGTAAAACTGACGATTCACCCATGCATGAAGTTACAAAGTAAAACTGACTACGTTCACTCATGCATGACGTTACAAAGTAAAACTGACTACGCTCACCCATGCATGTAGTTACAAGATAAAACTGACTACGCTCACCCATGCATGAAGTTACAAAGTAAAACTTACTACGCTGACTCTTGCATGAAATTACAAAGTAAAACTGACTACGCTCACTCACGCATGACATTACAAAAGAAAATTGACTACGCGCTCACTCAAGCATGACGTTACAAAATAAATCTGACTACGCTCACTCACGCCTGACGTTATAAAGTAAAACTGACTATGCTCACTCACGCATGACGTTACAAAATATAACTGACTACGCTCACCCATGCACGAAGTTACAAAGTAAAACTGACTACGCTCACCCATACATGAAGTTGCAAGGTAAAACTGACTACGCTCACCAATGCATGACGTTACAAAGTAAAACAGACTCAAAACGTTACAAACTAAGTAAAACTGACTACGCTGACTCATGCATGAAGTTACAAAGTAAAACTGACTACGCTCACTCATGCATGACGTTACACAAAGTAAAACTGACTAACCTCACCCATGCATGAAGTTACAAAGTAAAACTGACTACGCTCACTCATGCATGAAGTTACAAGGTAAAACTGACTACGCTCACACATGCATGACGTTACAAAGTAAAACTGACTACGCTCACTCATGCATGAAGTTACAAAGTAAAACTGACTACGCTCACCCATGCATGACGTTACAGGATAAAACAGACTAGAATTCACTCATACATGACGTTACAAACTCACTCACGCCTGACGTTACAAAGTAAGACTGACTATGCTGACTCTTGCATGAAATTACAAAGTAAAACTGACTACGCTCACTCATGCATGACGTTGCAAAGTAAAACTGCTAAAATTCACTCACGCATGACTTTACAAAAGAAAATTGACTACGCTCTCACTCAAGCATGACGTTACAAAATAAATCTGACTACGCTCACTCACGCCTGACGTTACAAAATATAACTGGCTACGCTCACCCATGCACGAGGTTACAAAGTAAAACTGACTACGCTCACCCATGCATGAAGTTACAAGGTAAAACTGACTACGCTCACCCATGCATGACGTTACGAAGTAAAACAGACTCAAAACGTTACAAACTAAGTAAAACTGACTACGCTGACTCATGCATGAAGTTACAAAGTAAAACTATTAAAAGTATTTTGGTAGTCTTTCTAGAACCCTGTCAATTAATTGCGAGCATTGTTTATCTGTTTGTCTAATTGTGTTATAATATTTCATGCCGACAAAATTAATATCTGAATCTGGTTCTTATGGTTCAAGCGTCCAACTAATAAATATAACTGTATAATACAGACGATTCTGCTGGGTAGAATTATATAATTTATTAGCCTGACTAGATATGCCATTTAGATACGGAATAGAACAATACTGTCAAAATCGAACATAGCAAATAAATTTATTTTATCGTACAGACGTTTATTAAATGTATGCAAAATACAACCAAAACATATTGCAAAGTAAGTGGAGTAACCACATGTTTAATTAAATAATCCAAATAGACTTGTAGGTAATTTATATTCATTGCATATGGTAACATTGCATTTTTTATTAAAAAAGTATTTTATAAATTGGCAAAATATAAAACCGAGCTTCCATGTGGACCCAAGAGGTGTCGATTTTCCCACTCGTTAGGACTTGTTGATGGGGTCCTATCGCGCTCCAGAAAAATCTGAAACGCCCTATGCCCATATTTAAATGCCAAACAAATTAGGTAACTATTTTGGGCCATTTGGGAAACAGGACTATACCAATAAAACCACAATGGACACTCAAAACGTTGACTCCCACAAATAGTGGCTTGTCAAAATTATAAAAACATAGTCATCAATGTATAATATTATACCTTATCGTGATTGTCTTCAAAAATAATGTTCGGCTTCTTCTATTTCTCGGTAAGTTATCTTCTGAAAACAAATACCTATTAATAAAAATATTCAATAGAATTAAACTTATTAATGAAATTCTTTTAATTGAACTTCTTATCATTAAAAATTTCTAAGCCTAATAAAATTCGTAAAATTATTTACATGTGCGTAGATTTTCCTCGTATCCGTCTTTTCTTAATTTCTTCGGTACCTTCAAAGTTTTGTGCCTGAAAAGCTAGAATAACATTAAAAATATCTGAGCCTAATAAAAACAGTATTAATCCTAATGGCGGGAATGGGTCTAAATCTATCTATGGCAAGCTTTGTTAATACTTTTCTTCTTTTGTCGGTGTCACGATATCCTGTTTCCTATTGAACATATCTCAAAAATAGAAGAGAAAATGATGATTAAGACAAATAAGATAGGCAAATATGGATACATCATATTACAAAAAAAGCTTTATTAATAAATATTCAATATCAGCAAAAAACATAATACTTCGTGGATTATTGTATCAGTATTAATATAATCAGAAAAATATTATATCGAATTTACATCAAAATGAACACTAATAAAACAAATGTGACATATTTACCGGTAATTTAGATTTGTCTCTGGTTCCGTCATCTTTCAATTTCTTCAGTGCCTTCAAAGTTCTGTGCCTGAGAAGCTAAGATAATATTAACGTTATCAAAGCCTAATAAAATTTGTAAGAATATTTACAATCAATTTGTAGATTTTCTTGTTTCAGTTTTTTCCTGATTTCTTCAATGTTTTTCTGTATCAGTCTTTTTCTTACGTCTTCATAATTCTGTGCCTGAGAAGCTAGAATATCATTAAAAATATCTAAGCCTCATAAAATTCGAAAAATATTTACAGTTAATTTGTAGATTTTCCTTCTATCCGTCTTTTTTTGATTTTTTCAGTGTCTCCATAGTTGTGTGCCTGAGAAGCTACAAAAACATTAAAAATATCTTAGCCTATTAAAAACCCTATTATTCCTAATGGCGGGAATGGGACTAATCTATCTATAACAAATAAAATATTAAAAGAAACAAAAAAGCCATGGAGAGCCCTGTTAATATTTTTCTTCTTTTGTCGGTGTCACTCGTTTCCAGTTGAAAATATCTCAAATATAGAAGAGAAAATATTAATTATTACAAATAAGATAGGCAAGTATGGATACAGCATATAACTAAAAAAACTAAAAAAAGCTTTATTAACAAATATTAAATGCCAGCAATAAACATAATACTTGGTGCATTATTGTATCATTAATGATATAATCAGAAAAAGATTATATCGAATTAAATTCAAAATGAACACTAAATGGAAAAAATAAGCCTGCCTAATGAAACAAATGTAACATAATTACCGGTATTTTAGATTCGTCTCTGGTTCCGTTTTCTTTCAATTTCTTCGGTGCCTTCAAAATTCTGTGCCTGAGAAGCTAAAATAATATTACCAATATCTAAGCCTAATAAAATTTGTAAAAATATTTACATTCAATTTGTAGATTTTGCTTGTTCCAGTCTTTTCCTAATTTCTTCATTGATTCCTTGTATCAGTATTTTTCTTACTTCTTCATAATTCTGTGTCTGAGAAGCTAGAATACAATTAAAAATATCTAAGCCTCATAAAATTCGAAAAATATTTACATGTAATTTGTAGATTTTCCTTCTATCCGTCTTTTCTTGATTTTTCCAGTGTCTTCATAGTTGTGTGCCTGAGAAGCTAGAATAACATTAAAAATATCCAAGCCTAATAAAAACCCTATTGTTCCTAATGGCGGGTATTTCTAATGGGGGGAATGAATCTAAATCTATCTATAACAAATGAAATAACAAAAAAAAAGCCATGGCGAGCCCTGTTAATGCTTTTCTTCTTTTGTCGGTGTCACGATATCGTTTCCAGTTGAAAATATCTCAAAAATAGAAAAGAAAATAATGAATATGACAAATAAGTTCGGCAAATAGGAATACAGCATATTACTAAAAAAAGCTTTAATAATAAATATTAAATGCCAGCAATAAACATAATACTTGGTGCATTATTGCATCGGTAATAATATAATCAAAAAAATATTATATCGAATTAAAATCAAAATGAACACTAAATGGAAAAAGTAAGCCTGACTAATGAAACAATTGTAACGTATTTACCGGTATTTTAGATTCGTCTCTGGTTCCGTTTTCTTTCAATTTCTTCGGTGCCTTCAAAACTCTGTGCCTGAGAAGCTAAAATAGTATAACCAATATCTAAGCCTAATAAAATTTGTAAAAATATTTACATTCAATTTGTAGATTTTCCTTGTTCCAGTCTTTTCCTAATTTCTTCATTGTTTCCTTGTATCAGTATTTTTCTTACTTCTTCATAATTCTGTGCCTGAGAAGCTAGAATACAATTAAAAATATCTAAGCCTCATAAAATTCAAAAAATATTTACAGTTAATTTGTAGATTTTCCTTCTATCCGTCTTTTTTTGATTTTTTCAGTGTCTCCATAGTTGTGTGCCTGAGAAGCTACGAAAACATTAAAAATATCTTAGCCTATTAAAAACCCTATTATTCCTAATGGCGGGAATGGGACTAATCTATCTATAACAAATAAAATATTAAAAGAAACAAAAAAGCCATGGAGAGCCCTGTTAATATTTTTCTTCTTTTGTCGGTGTCACTCGTTTCCAGTTGAAAATATCTCAAAAATAGAAAAGAAAATATTAATTATTACAAATAAGATAGGCAAGTATGGATACAGCATATAACTAAAAAAAGCTTCATTAACAAATATTGAATGCCAGCAATAAACATAATACTTGGTACATTATTGTATCAGTAATATTATAATCAGAAAAATATTATATCGAATTAAAATCAAAATGAACCTTAAATGGGAAAAGTAAGCCTGCCCAATGAAACAAATGTAACCTATTTACCGGTATTTAAGATTTGTCTCTGGTTCCGTCCTTTTTCACGTTCCTCAGCGCCTTCAAAATTCTGTGCCTGAGAAGCTAAAATAGTATTAACAATATCTAAGCCTAATGAAATTTGTATAAATATTTACATTCAATTTGTAGATTTTCCTTGTTCCAGTCTTTTCCTAATTTCTTCATTGTTTCCTTGTATCAGTATTTTTCTTACTTCTTCATAATTCTGTGCCTGAGAAGGTAAAATACAATTAAAAATATCTAAGCCTCATAAAATTTGAAAAATATTTACATGTAATTTGTAGATTTTACTTCTATCCGTCTTTTCTTGATTTTTCCAGTGTCTCCATAGTTGTGTGCCTGAGAAGCTACAAAAACATTAAAAATATCTAGGTCTATTAAAAACCCTATTATTCCTAATGGCGGGAATGGGACTAATCTATCTATAACAAATAAAATAATAAAAACAAATAAGCCATGGCGAGCCCTGTTAATACTTTTCTTCTTCTGTCGGTGTCACGATATCGTTTCCAGTTGAAAATATCTCAAAAATAGAAAAGAAAATAATGATTAGGACAAATAAGTTAGGCAAATATGAATACAGCATATTACTAAAAAAAGCTTTATTAATAAATATTAAATGCCAGCAATAAACATAATACTTGGTGCATTATTGTATCAGTAATAATATGAGCAGAAAAAGATTATATCGAATTAAAATCAAAATGAACACTAAATGGAAAAAGTAAGCCTGCCTAATGAAACAAATGTAACATATTTACCGGTATTTTAGATTCGTCTCTGGTTCCGTTTTCTTTCAATTTCTTCGGTGCCTTCAAAATTCTGTGTCTGAGAAGATAAATTAATATTACCAATATCTAAGCCTAATAAAATTTGTAAAAATATTTACATTCAATTTGTAGATTTTCCTTGTTCCAGTCTTTTCCTAATTTCTTCATTGTTTCCTTGTATCAGTATTTTCCCCACTTTCTCATAATTCTGTGCCTGAGAAGCTAGAATACAATTAAAAATATCTTAGCCTCATAAAATTCGAAAAATATTTACATGTAATTTGTAGATTTTCCCTCTATCCGTCTTTTCTTGATTTTTCCAGTGTCTCCATAGTTGTGTGCCTGAGAAGCTACAAAAACATTAAAAATATCTAAGCCTATTAAAAACCCTATTATTCCTAATGGCGGGAATGGGACTAATCTATCTATAACAAATAAAATAATAAAAACAAATAAGCCATGGCGAGCCCTGTTAATACTTTTCTTCTTTTGTCGGTGTCACGATATCGTTTCAAGTTGAAAATTTCTCAAAAATAGAAAAGAAAATAATGATTATGACAAATAAGTTAGGCAAGTATGGATACAGCATATTACTAAAAAAAGCTTTAATAAAACAGTTTTTTTAAAAAATATATTCAAACATGCATACATAATAAACAAACACAAGCGCACTAATGCCCAAAAAACAAGGATACATATTAAAAGCCAGCAATAAATATAATACTTGGTTCATTATTGTATCAGTAATAATATAATCAGAAAAAGAATATATCGAATTAAAATCAATATGAACACTAAATGGGAAAAAGTAAGCCTGCCTAATGAAACAAATGTAACATATTTACCGGTATTTTAGATTCGTCTCTGGTTCCGTCTTCTTTCAATTTCTTCGGTGTCTTCAAAATTCTGTGCCTGAGAAGCTAAGAAATGAAATTTGTAAAAATATTTACATTCAATTTGTAGATTTTCTTTGTTCCAGTCTTTTCCTAATTTCTTCATTGTTTCCTTGTATCAGTATTTTTTTACTCCTTCATAATTCTGTGCCTGAGAAGCTAGAATACATTCAAAAATATCTAATCCTCATAAAATTTGAAAAATATTTACATGTAATTTGTAGATTTTTCTTCTATCCGTCTTTTCCTGATTTTTCCAGTGTCTTCATAGTTGTGTGCCTGAGAAGCTACAAAAACATTAAAAATATCTAAGCCTATTAAAAAACCCTATTATTCCTAATGGTGGGAATGGGACTAATCTATCTATAACAAATAAAATATTAAAAGAAACAAAAAAGCCATGGCGAGCCCTGTTAATACTTTTCTTCTTTTATCGGTGTCACTCGTTTCCAGTTGAAATATCTCAAAAATAGAAGAGAAAATAATAATTATGACAAATAAGATAGGCAAGTATGGATACAGCATATTACTAAAAAAAAGCTTTATTAACAAATATTAAATGCCAGCAATAAACATAATACTTGGTACATTATTGTATCAGTAATAATATAATCAGAAAAATATTATATCGAAATAAAATTAAAATGAACACTAAATGAAAAAGGTAAGCCTGCCCAATGAAACAAATGTAACATATTTACCGGTATTTTAGATTTGTCTCTGGTTCCGTCTTCTTTCAATTTCTTCAGTGCCTTCAAAATTCTGTTCCTGAGAAGCTAAGATAATATTAACAATATCTAAGCCTAATAAAATTTGTAAAAATATTTACATTTAATTTGTAAATTTTCTTGTTTCAGTCTTTTCCTAATTTCTTCATTGTTTCCTTGTTTCAGTATTTTTCATACTTCTTCATATTTCTGTGCCTGAGAAGCTAGAATACAATTAAAAATATCTAAGCCTCATAAAATTCAAAAAATAATTACATGTAATTTGTAGATTTTCTTTCTATCTGTCTTTTCTTGACTTTTCCAGTGTCTTCATAGTTGTGTGCCTGAGAAACTAGAATAACATTGAAAATATCTAAGCCCATTAAAAACACTATTATTTTCTAATGGCGGGTATTCCTAATTAGAGGATTGACTATAAATCTGTCTATATCAAATAAAATATTAAAAACAAAAAGCCATGGCAAGCCCTGTTAATACTTTTCCTTTTTTTCGTCGGTGTCACGGTATTCTGTTTCCTGTTAAAATATCTCAAAAATAGAAAATAAAATAATGATTAAGACAAATAAGATAGGCAAATATGGATACAGCATACTACTAAAGAAGCTTTATTAACAAATATTCAATATCAGCAATGCATATATTTCTTTGTGCATTATTGTATAGGTATTATTATAATAAGAAATTTTTTATACCAAACTAAAATCAAAAACTCTAGATTGAAGGAGTAAGCCATGTAGTTTGTAGATTTTTCTTGTATCCGTCTTTTCTTGATTTTTCCAATGTCTTCATAGTTCTGTGCCTGAGAAGCTAGAATAACATTGAAAATATCTAAGCCTAATAAAATCCCTATTATCCCTAATGACGGGGATGGGTCTAAATCTATCTATAATGGAAAAATTTTCAAAAAAAAAGCCATGGCAAGCCTGGTAATACTTTTCTTCCTTTGTCGTTGTCACGATATCTTGTTTTCCTGTTGAAAATATCTCAAAAAATACAATAGAAAATATTGACTACGGCAAAAAAATAGCCGTATATGGAAACAGCATATTACAAATATACAATATCAGTAATAAACAATGATATAAATCACAAATCAGTAACATATAATAACAGTAACAAAAATATAAGAATAACGTAAAACGAACATTGCAGGGTGGTAAAATACAAATAACAATTGTATTTAGTTTTCTAAGCTATGATTCAATTTATTAATAAGAATACAATCAAGAATCCGTTTGCAATTATTCAAATTACACAAATAGTTAGTTTCTCACGGGTTGACCCATGTTAAACTTTCGCATATATTTCTTTTACAGTGTGTATGGTATTTTGGTATAGCTTTAAACAACAGTCTTATTTGATATAAAGGCATTCGTGTATGCTGCCCAATGCATTTGTTTTCTACCACATATTGGTAATAAGTGCACATGCATACGAGCTTAAAGTACGTATGGCAATGGGACACAGTCTCAAACAAACAGTGACTTTTTTCTATATCAAAGTCTTGTGTGTGGACTCAATGCATTTGTTGGCTAGCACATCTTAGTTATCTTTAATAAAACTCTTCTTCATATTTGAATAATTGAGTTTTATCTTTTTTTGAAAAACATAAAGACTCGTCAAGTTCTTTAATTGAGGAATCCTGTAAAAATATATATACATTTAGTTATTATGCCTTTTTATAATGAAGGAAATAAATTATGAGCAACTTATTAAGTATGATGAGGCTCTACAAGACGCCTATAACGTGTTGGGCGGTGACGCTGCGCGTCATCAACTACCTTAGACTTATAACCTGCCAGTTTTCTCGATATTAACAACTCCACAACTTTGAATATGATTGAAGTATATTATTGGCAATGAAATATTCAGTCTACATGAACAAAGTACGAAAAAACAATTAATATGTGCGAAACGCATAATATAGAAGCCAAAACTATTAATGTATAGGGTTGCTAAAGTTTACGACCAACCTAAGTAGGTCGACAACATACTTAATTCCGAAAGATGAAAACAATAGAAACATTAATTTATGCAATATTATTGAACCCATTTAACCAAAATATAATTCTAGCCAACAATCAGTTTATTATGGCAATTGAATTAACACTACTTAAACTACAAACTTCTAATGTGAATTAACTCTTAAATAGCCGACTCACAATGATCTGAAATACCGAAATAATAATAAATAAACAAGAATAGAAAAGACAAGACCGATCCGATACAAGATTTTGTTTACGTCAACATGCCTATTTTCTTCCCACGAACAGAAGATGAAATTGCCTCAAAGAGAGTAGTCTATGAGCGGTTATTCATCAAAAGTTCAATGCCCGATACTTTCGAAATAACCCCGTGTCAAATATATATACGAATAAAACAATTAAACTTTGTCTGTAGCTGAGGAAATAAATCTTAGTAGTAGTATGTGTAACCAAATAAACGCTTAAGATGGCCTAATAAGAGATACTATTTAATATCATACGAGTTTTTAATGTTTGCAGTAAGAGAGTACATTGCTTTACAACATATCATTTGATACAATAACGCATGCGGTGGGTATCTATTTTGAACATTACATTAACGTCCATTACATTATACTGGAGATTCCAACATGAGAGATGTACCAATACTACTTGTCGCCGATACTGATTCGACAACAACGATAAAACGCCGATATCAATATTTTGAAACAGAAATTGCCGACGTCCACATGCTATGTAATTATTATCTCAAGTGTGCAGTCCAAACTAGGTAAAGTAACATTTTGCAAACATTATTCATGCCACACAATTTTTCAGATTAAAAAAAAAACATATTTCAGATAATAAGAAATTCATGTTTTGGGTCCAGATACGTTTTTAAGATGAATACATTGCACACCGACGCTAATAATATCGGTGTTCGGTTAGAAAACTTGTCGGGTTTAGCTTCTGTGGGTGGCTTATTCTCGTTTCTATTCGCGCGGTTGGGAAACGGCATTGCTCATACTTATCGAGGCTAATACTGTGGAAAGCAAATAAATTAATTTACATATCAGTATTTCAACCTACTTTTTAAAAACATTTTGGAATAGATTAAAAAGTTAATTATCTTGAAAATATCAGTCTACATTTAGCCGATATCGATACGAATACCGATACCAAATATTTTGCCGATATTACCGATACCCGCTATCTTTTTCCGAAAGTCTTTTGATTTCGTTTGACCAACACTGACTGTACAACGACATTGATGTTTGTTTTAAGCAGAAGGTAGAACACTCATTTAAACCATTCCGAATCGAAATTGAAATGAATGAAAATCCAATATAGCGCAAATAAATATAAACTAAAACAAGTAAACAACACACTATAGTAATATGAACATTCGTTAAAAAATTAATATTCAAGCCAGACGATATTATTGCAAAATGAACCTAGCATATTGGGTTAGTTTAGCTGTCCCCAGTTAATATTTGAGAGGGAGAGCAACTATATGGTTTTTTTTAAACCAAGATAAAAAAATAAAAAAAACTGTAAAATCAATATTATCATGAAGTCTTGACAACAACAAAAACAAATGAAAAAGTATGGAACGCAAAGTACTACAGAAAAAAAGTCCGTTGAAGTATAAAATGGGCAGACATTTTTCATTTTTACATGTATTCCATATTTTCCTCTTTATAAAGTTAACGGCGTTCTATATTTTGTACTAAACCTAAAGAGGGTTTATTTGATTTGGAAGATTCGTTTTCTTTAATATTTATAGTTAAGTTAACATATTTTCAAATTATGACCAGTTGAAGCAATAAAAACGCGGCTATTTGACGAACTACGTATGGTACAACGACATTACAGTATCATGCCCTTGATACCAAAACAAGTTTATAAATGTTCCTATATTAGTAGAGGATCAGCCAAAATAGAAGAACAAACGATTAAGCGAGGGCCTTATTAATATGACTCGGCATGTGTGCAGTGTAATTTGGATATTTTCTGGCTTTCCTGGCTTCCTGTTTGGAACTGTTTTCTATGGAACATGAATAAACAAGAAATTCGCGGCTCATTTTCTCTCTTCACCATATAGCTTAAGATTTACGCAAAATACCATTGTGTAATACAGCATTGTTATGCAAAAGTACTCTTAATGAAGAACAAACTGATCAGTATCGTTACGACAAAATCAGAAAATTCTGAAAATTTATAAAAATTCGTCGTGTTACGTGCTTTCAAATCTATCAATTTATTACGCTTTATCAGAGAATTAGAAGTGACCATTTCATTTCTTTCATATTTTCGTGGAAACGTCCAGCGCTTTTTTGTTGATACGTTTGCCTTCATTTCCCCAATATTTAGCTTAACATATTTGCTTTCCATCTTTACTGTTTTACTCAAGTAAAAACAATAAACATCATTTAGCATTTTCCAATGTATTTTTGTACGAATAAGACATTCATGCGACAATGACTTAGAAATAAATTATTGTTTATCAGACTTTTTTGTATTTAATGAAAACTAAAATTTACCAAACACAAATCTGGATCGAGCATTTAAAAGTTAATGACAAATTTAAATTCAATTCAATTGAAGCATTAATTTAAAAGAAATCATTCTTAACCCGATTGCAGATTTCAAATTTTCAAATCATTTTTACCCTGAACCCTAACCCAAGATGGACAACTGATATTTTGGCATTTTGAAGATGGCGGGGGTGTTTTCTCAAATCTCTCATTTTTCTTAAGAAACATTCTCAATTGGGGTAATATACTTGAAACACAAAAAGTTGTTTCGAAAATATTAAACTATTTCGAACTTTTCCGATCTAGAGGGGAATAATTTAAATATTTCAATAAGTCAAGCACTAATATAAAAAACTTATTCAACAAAAAGTTGAGGTGGAAGGCGTGAATTAGAAGACGGTAAATTTTACGAAAATTGATTAATTTCAGAAGAATGTTTAATTATTTCGATCTAATTTCCATTTGGAGGTTAAAATTTGAATGTACCAGTAATTTTTCGAACTATATCATTATGTGAACTATGTCAAGGTTTGGGTTAATGAATGACAGAAAATATAATTCGATATGAATTGGATATACATTTCAATAAATCTATTTGTACCAGTCTGTTTCTACTCTCGCAAAATGGCAACATCGAAAAATATAATAGTACGTAACGTTGTGTGATTTTTCAAATTCTAGTTAACCTTTTAACCCGTCCGAGCCTGTGGCGGTATTCTGAAAGCTCTCGCCAACCCCATTGTACCGAACAGTTGAAATTAGGAGCCCAATCCTAACTTTATAAAGGGGAAGCCTAATTTCGTGCAAGGTTATAGAAAATGAAAAGATTCATCTTGAAAATCCTAGGTTTTCCATAACAACCCAAGATGTTTCAAAGTCATAAGCAGAAAGCATCTAAGGGCACTATCATATAAGCACATACACCCAAGCGCGCGACATCCGTGGAGATGACGGGTTCAGTAAAACGTACAACTGCGCACACTATACAAACAGCAACACTAATTTATTAGTTGTTGAACGTGTAAGTCTAAATATCTGAGATTAACTCTAGTTAAATTTGCATAATTTGATGACGATGTGATAGAAAAGTGCCATAATAAAAAATTGTTTTAATTTAAAGGACCTTCGTCGAAACTCTGGAACAGCTCCAACGAACAACAAAAACTCGATTGAACCCTGGTTAAAACTACTGTACTAGACTATTGAAAAAATGACAAAACGCTATAACGAAGAAACAAACCCATAAAATATGAATATAGTAAATACTATAAAATGAGGCCCGACCAATTGTATGAATGCAACCGCAAATGCCCCATTGCCAGTATTATAATCCCATTGCTGGCGACTGGAACATACATACTTCGATACTCGCCATCGATAGCAGGACGCCCAAAAAGAAACATAACCCGCGTCTTTTCGGAAATTAGGTATACGAAATTAACAAAGCAACAGAATTTATAGCATACCGGCTAAAAACTGAACACCTGCCCGCGAACTAGCGTGTGGAAATCATTGCATTACTGACTTTACGAAATTATATCAATAAAATTGGGCAAAATATTTTGGACATCTTGTTAGGAGAATTTAAATATTTGCACCTCTTCCTGACTAGCGGGATTTAACATGATATATCAGTTTATACATGACAAAATATGAATTGAAAGATTTATAAGATTACATACTTGCTCTTTACTCTTTAGACTCTATAGGCTTCCATCTCACTCCGTGATGCACCAGACTATTAACAATGTCGATTCCGTTTGATGCAATGACTCTTTCAAGCAGTGTTTTAGAAAACTGAAAATAAATATATAGTTTCATTATCAAGTATTGAATTTATGAATCACAAAAAATGCTGTTTGGCAGAGGTGAAGCAAAGGTAAGCTTATATTAAAAATACATGAAAAAAATCAATATAATGTCATGATCATGTGTATACCGAGTCTATCTAAATTTATGTGAAACTAAATTTTGTTGACCTAAGACACTATCGAGTTATTTAAATCACAAAAAATGCTATTTGACAGAAATACAGTGAAGAGATATAGTTGTTCAAACTATGTCATTATCAAGCTTTGGAATTGTAATTAACAGGGAACCATGTGGTTAAACCAGTACCAATGGGTGTGAGATTTAAGGTTATATTAATACACTTATATGTTATCGTTATTTGAAATACAATTCAACTTCCAACGCTCAACAGAATATCAATAAGGGTCTCAACAGACAAGGGGATTAACAACAACATTAATACCCTCTGTCAGATGCACTTACATAGTATGGTACTGCACGTGACTTACCATTTGTGGTGAAAATGGGTTTCAAGATTATTAAAAAAGGGTATATGATATGGTATACAGAATGATAAGGATTATGCTTGTAACGAAATTAGACATGTTAGCATAGGTACCTCATGATAAACAATTTTAGATTCGTAATATTCGCATTGATGCAGCGTCATACATAGATACATACACGCATAAATATAAGATATGAATACTCGCACTTAATAACAGAGAATTAGGAATATTGCCAGCTTCAAACACTTATCAACATGAAACATATGATTACAGTGACTACCAAGGATTACCTACTTCTAACACTTATCAATATGAACCGTATGGTTACTTGGACTAACAAGGATTGCCAGCTTCGAACACTTATCCATATGAATCGTATGGTTACTTGGACTACCAAGGATTGCCAGCTTTGAACACTTATCAATATGAATCGTATGGTTACTTGGACTACCAAAGATTGCCAGCTTCGAACACTTATCAATATGAACCGTGAGGTTACTTGGACTACCAAGGATTGCCAGTTTCGAACACTTATCAATATGAATCGTATGGTTACTTGGACTACCAAGGATTGCCACGGTTATATCAATCTACCTGATTAGACTCACTCCAATATTACCGGTATTGAAAATTTATTGCGATTCTAGATTGAAACATGAATGGCATGGTTATTAACTGTTTACTACCAGGTGGTATAAACCAGTTAATCGTTTAACGAGCCTACAATTTAAATATAATTAGACGAATGATAACACGCAAAAAGTTGATGCTGAGTCCACTGTGCATGGGTTCAATACCGCAGAAAATATTTAACTGCTCCTTTACAATGCTTTTTGAAATGAAATGAAATGAGGAAATAAAATTCATATGTTATATTCGACAGATGCATCAATGCGTGATTTTTATGAAGATGCATCGTTTTAATGAAAACCTTTCATAATTTGACAAACCATGCAAAAAAGGCAGAAGGCAGAAACCTGGATTTCTTCATTTACGACTTCTTTTATGGTGGAGAGGGGGTTTGTAACAAAAAAAGTGCTATCAAAACAAAAAAATTGTCATTCGATCAGTAAACGGGGTGATTTGAGATTGTGGTTGATAAAAATGTCACCAAAAATTTCAAAAAAAAACTTTCTGGAAGATCACTAAGCTAATATATCTCATTAAAAACACTATAAACTATGATTTATCTTGTTCATTTGTTCTGTATTATATTCGTTTCTGACCTCAAATGTTTAAACGGAGAGGCGATGAAGTTGTATATTTTCCTGTATATATTATTGCGACTAAAAAGTTTGAGATCCGCTGGTATAGACCATGATAATTTACAGTTGATGATACTATTTTCTGGTAAAAACAAGTTTTGCTCATAGGATTAAACAAGTAAATTCTACACAGAATAATAAAGACTACTTTATCAAAAACGTAATACCTGTATAAATAAAACATAAGAAATATAGACATGCTTGTATCCGTACCCGTGTATTTATTCTATTTTATCATATATATAGATGTATACACATAATAACCTAAAATATTAGTACCAGCAATCAACGATATAGCAATAGGAAATACATTTCTAAATACAGACAATTATGAACATGAACGGACTATTACCAATTGGATTTAAGGCTATATTGATACGTTACAGCAGTGGTTGTCAAAGTGGGCGTCGTTTCAATTTTGCTCGGGCGTCGCGAAAATTTTTTTCTTTTTTTGCGGAATTTCTTTTGGGCGCATAGAAAAAGTAATATTACAAGCGTGGAAACGATACTATACGAGAAGTCTGAAAATACAAGTATGACGTAGGCTACATTGAGTTCAGATCGTTCAAGTAGTAAATCTCCGTGGTTTTTGTTGCAACTGGAGATGCGATGTTACTAAATGCCGTTTGGGCTTATTAGATAACATGTTTCACTGGCCGAAATCTTGCTTCAACAATATATTGCTGCTTTTCTTCGCCGTTTCTGAACGGAATCGTTTTAAAAAGAAATTTTAATTCTGAAAATGTAATGAGGTATTGGATTTCCTTCAATAAGGATTATCCTTCCTTATCCTTCCTAAAAAATGCGTTGTGCACTTTGATCCCTTTTAGGACTTTGTATTCATGTGAAGCAGGTTTTTCGACAATGGCCGTGATACACATAAAATATCGATTTCGAGTAAATGTTGAGAGTGAAATGCGTGCGCTCTCACAATTCTTACCAGGGTTCAGTGTTTGTAAAAAGACGCAAGTATTTCCCATCCCATTAAATGCAATTTCACTGACTTTGAAAACTCATTGCAAAAATTGAAAGGTATTAAGGCGGTTTTCATGGAGAGTCGCAACTTGAGCATATTTTTTGGAGGCCGTCACAGTACGAAGAAGTTTGAGAACCACTGCGTTACAGTATCGCCACTGGAAACGATATTTTAGTTTGGGGATTGCATTGCGTGGTTAACCAGTGCCAAATGGTAAAGAATTCACATTGATACATTCGGTTGGACGTACTTATATAACATCGTTATTGAAAAGCTAATGTAATTCTGGCTTGGAACACGAATGGCACGGTTAACTGGTTAGTACCATGGTCATAGACCATGATATATTCAAATTACATATATGAGATTAGCCAGATTGGCTCATAAAATTAAATCGATAAATCCTATGCAGGATAATAAAGACTATGCTATCAATGAAGAAGGCAATATAGGTATACATATGACACAGGATATATAGACGTCCTTGTATCCGCAAAACTAGTGTATACTCAATTTAATTCAATATACATAGAAATGAGTTGCCATGTTTTAGAATTAATGATTTCTCCTATATATTATTATTGATACAATGCTGTTCTAGCAGTTAGCTAGACGTTTTCGAGGAAGGCTTCGATGGAGAAATCAATAAAGAAGTACTGGTACTTATATCTTAAGTATGGTGGTGATTACAATGTAACTCTTGTTATGAGAATGCTCGCCACACTTCAAAAATAACTAGCTAGCAATAAGCTACAAATAACAAATAGTATGTTTCATTAAAAAATACCTTGAAAATACAGGGTTGGAATGTAAATATTTAAAAAATGATTTAATTAGCTACATGCACCCTCAAAAATGGTCTACGCCCCTTTTGCAAGGCGCGCATTGGTGCCTAAACTAACATCATTACTGCAAACACAAGGGAAAAAGTTCCTTCTTAGGAATGACAAAAATCTGACAAAATTTGGAACAAAATGATGCAATTTTTAACCCGAATATTGGGCGGTAATATGACAAAAATACGATTTTTTATTGTTAAAATTTATTCTTGTCTTATTCGCTTATTAGCCAGAAAAAAAAACGATAGTTGTGCGAATCATGATATTATAAAGTATTTAGGGGATTTTCCATAGAAAATTTCTTTTGACAGACAATCATTTCGAATTGCATTTAACAAAATAAATAACATTATATGACTAGGCGACACATGCTGATAAATATAGACAAAAGCAGGCTTGCCATGGATCATGTTTTTCTGTCCCATTCCCACCCCATAACAATTATCCTTGTCCCATCCCATTCCATTCCGTGGGATTCCTTTTGGAATAAAATTCAATAAAAATTGTTAAATTTTGGTTTAGCGTCTATAAATAGGACACCATGTAAGAAGAGACATGCAAAACAACAACATTTACGGACTTTATTAACTTTATATTCACAACTATTATACATGTGTCAGTCCCTTCACGAAGTATATTGTTAATGCTGTATATGTTTTGTTCTTTATAACTAACAAGAGGGTTATGCTCAAATATATGGGCACGGAATCCATAATGAAATTTATTATCATCATTTTCCCGAAAATTATATGGTTTTCGTGTCCCACGTGTCCCATGGGAAATACAAATGTTTGTTAACCCATCCCATCCCATGGGACGTTCCCATGGACAAGCCAAGACATAAGGTAACTATCGCGAAAAGCGTATCCATATTAAGTTTTTGGCCATTTGGGAGCGTTGCCACAAAATTCTAATATGGTAAGCTGGAGTGAATATTTAAATATTAGATGCAAACAGCCAATTTTCAAAGAGATGCTAAAATTGTACAATATTCTGCATAAAACTCAGCTATTAAACATGTACAACGATACTTCAAACACTCTTACGAAATTTCTTCCTTGGTCTATTAGTGCAGAGATTCTCAAAGTGCTCCGTGAGAGAAACTTGGGGCTCCGCGAGCCATTCGATTACTTATTAAAATAACGACTTGGCGAATTTTGTGACTGTCAAAAGAAGTAATAACATCATTAGTAAAATTTGACATCAATAGCGTCGAAATATGAAAACGAGCGTAAATTCTAATGTGACATGAGTTAGATCGCAGTGGACAAAAAGTTTTTTCTCGAGTAAAATATTCAATTCATAGCCGGTGCAAGCATTTAAAATGTCTCATCATAGTAATTTCATAGTAATTTAATTCGAGAAAACTTTTACGATTAATAAAATGAAAAATCACTATTTAAAAACTGCATAAAATACGTCCCAAACTGCCAACTATAAGTGGACCGGAATCGTATTTTGAGGTTAGTCAAATTTGATTTGTTTTTTCGGCACTCAAAATTATTCTAAAGATATGGACAAAATACGAACGATTGTAATTTAAAATATTGCAAAAAAAAATTGATCGACATATTTTGCA
Organism: Styela clava; assembly: GCF_964204865.1. Lineage (NCBI taxonomy): Eukaryota > Metazoa > Chordata > Ascidiacea > Stolidobranchia > Styelidae > Styela > Styela clava. Next base: position 8,537,929 of record NC_135252.1, read on the forward strand.
TTAATTATCTTATATATCGTCACTTACCGAGAAAAAGTCGTATTGGGCTCCATCGTTAGTATTAAAATAGACAAAAGGTACATTGCGCGAACAATTTACTGTGTTTCGATTTCAGTTACTATATTGTATAGTTGTACACATCTTAAAGAAATCCTAACATACCAGAAATTTACAATGTCTAAAAAGCGTTTTCAATCTGCTACGAGACTGCCAGAACAAAACTTATGGTGAAACCTTTCGTTTTAGATTTTAGTTTCAATATTTTATGATGCCGCTTTTCAATCAAGAAATTGGTTTGCGGATTCACCTTTTTATCATTTATTCTTAGCTTCTCTTCACCGATTTTTATAATATAGTATTCTAACTTGTTTCGTACACTGAACTCATAATTCCGCACAAGAAAAAAAAAGTTATCGTCGGCCTCGTGGAACAAAACATGCATATGCCAAGGAAAACTCGTGATTCAGAGAGAATAAGCACATAAGTTGTTAAATAAAAACACGTCACGCTGACGAAAATTATCGGCGACACTACCAAAATGCCATCGCGTACGTTATTAGAACTTTTTCAGTATTCCAAAAACGCCAAAAGGGTGTTCAACCTCAAAATTTGATATTATGTTTGTTGAGTTTACAGCTTAATATATTCAATTTATCTATGAAATTTAGATTTATTTATGTCTGGTATTAAGCCTAACAAAAATGTTTACCATTTAAATTAAGTAAAGTAATTTTAACTTACTTAGGAATAGTAATAGATAACATTTTCAAAATTTATTGTGGGGATCTGTGAATAATGGTGATGAATGTAAATTAGAAAAATTCAAAAGATGGGGCTCCCGAAGTATGCGAACCAAGATGGCGGACATCGGAATGTAATATGTGTACTAGGTTAGGGTTAGACCATAATTTTAGGTATGAATACTACGGGAGGCTCTTGGCTAGTCTTCGAACTGATAATAGGACTAAAATAAGGAAAATTGGAAAAAAATTATCGCCTAACCCTAACCTGTTACCCATGTGACGTTCCGATGTCCGCCATCTTGGTTCGCATACTTCGGGAGCACCCAAAAGATTATGATAACATACTTGCTCTTTAGACTCGAGGCAGCCACCTCTCTCAGTGATGCATAACCGGACAAATGCCCCCAGCATGTCTTTAGATATAATGATAAATTGTTTTTCCCGCTTTCAAGAAGTGTTTCAGAAAGCTGAAATTTATATAAAATAATAAAAGGTAGGTGAATTTTGAATAATATTGATTTGAATTATATATAGTTGTTCGAACTCTGTCATTATTAGGTTTTAAGTTTATAAGTTACAGAAAATGTAATTTGACAGGAGAACAGAGAAGCTATGCTTATACTTTAGAATAGTGTTTCCCAACCCGAGTCCGCGGTCTCAAATGAGTCCGCGGAGCGTTTGCATAAGTCCGCAACGAACCAGAAATTAACTGCGGGCTGCAAATGAAACTTGTGAAACCCAACTATCAGCCAAGTTACGATTTACGTTAGAATTTACATAAAACATGGTTAATGAGTAGGACTAGGCATATACTTCAATATTCAACTATTAGAATAGCAATTTACTATTCGAAAATTTGGTAACAGGTGACGCGTCGCTTAATCAAACGATTGGGTTTCACAACTCACTTACGGATTTCCGACGAAAACACACGCTTCGATAGAGTTCGCGAGTTCGAACAACGAAAAATAATTCTTTATTTCTGGTAGGCGTCAATGGTGGCAACCCAAATTTTCTAAATGGAAAAGCGGCAATACAAAATACTAAAAATAAAACGGATAGCACCATAAGTTTTGTTTTATGATCGCCCTAGACCAGGGGTCGGGAACCTTTTTGGTGAAGAGAGCCATGAAAAGCACATATTTTCGATTGCATTTCCGTGCGAGCCATATATATTTTCTTCCCCTAATCAGGCCTGAAAATTTTACTCAAAAGTCAACACATTCTGACACTGCATGTTGTCGCTGAGGGCCTTGAACGGCTGCTCACATGCCGCACAAGTTGAAACCTACGATACTCCTCAGTGTCATCACCCTTTTTATGTTTATGGCATCTCCACAGTATTTTAAAAACTAGCTTCGCTAGTCCGATTCACATATGACAAATATTGTAACCATTACGTACAAACGGACGATGAGCTTTTCTCTATTGCTCCGCGACTTTATCGATTTTTGATGTCACAATATGTTCCAGAATCCCCTAGTTTTGTCACAATGCCTGTCTGGTAATTCTCTCGCATAACATATCCATGCGCTGGGCGCGAGTTCTCAAACTTATTGGCAAATTTGGCTATAAAAGAGTTTGAAATCTCATAACAATAGTAAGCTTAGCCTTAGAATATTAGGTTTTCTAGGAGCCATATGCCATCACCAAAAGAGCCATACATGGCTCGCGAGCCATGGGTTCCCGACCACTGCCCTAGACCGAATAATAACGCTTTTTTAGACATTACAAATCGCAAAATTTCGGGTGCTACCGTAGTATACGTACGTACCAGGGCATTTTTTCTTAGGATTTTTTGCCCTACATTGGTACGTACAGTACTGGAGCGCCGTAGGTGTTGTACGAACAGCTCAGATTTGACGAATTCACAAAAATACGAATCAAAACAAAATATAATCGGACACTTAACCGCTTTGATATTTTCTGAGTAGTATTGCTTTTATTTCGTCAACACAATTGCAGATTAAAATCATCACAAATAACTTAATAGCAAAGCAAGACGATGAATATGTATTTTTGATTTACTAATAAACTTTTTAGTAAGTACTAAATCAAGTTGTACTTTCTGGAACTTTATAGCAGAAAGTAGGATTTTCCTAACGGCGATAACAAATTCGCAAGATCGCAAAAAATATGTATCGAAACTAAATATAATCGGGCAATACATTCGCACATTATTATGTTCGCCGATTGCCGTGGCATTTTAAAAAGTAATGCTTTCATTTGTCGTAAGTTGACGCAACCGCGAGTTACCATGAACACAATTAAATTAATATAAAAAGACATTTTAAATTCTTGTCGTTATCGTGGACTGAATATTGTGTGACAGAAACGGCCATTATACTATATACTACACATATAATATACTACATATATAATGCAATGCAATATTTTGTCTCGACTATTTGGTGGGAACGAAAACAGCCTAATTTCATTTCTAAAAAATGACCCCCGCCTTATTCACTGGGCTGACTCAATAGCCAGAATAAAACGGTAGTTGTGCGAATTATGTTATTATGAAATTTTGAGGTTGTAATTTATAGAAAATTTCATTTGACAGACGAAACAAAACTAAGCTTATACTCAATATATTAAAAGTAATTATTTGTCTGTGGATTTCCCGAAAAAAAAAATACAATATATCATTTATTTATAGACATGTAAATTGGGAGATTTCAAATGATTTGGTTACATACTTGCTCTTCAGACGTGATAGGCCTCCATCTCACTCAGTGATGAAAACCTCGAACTTGGCGAATTTCTTTTGGTGCAATGATAAATTGTCCTGTTTTAAAACGCTGAAAATCAATAAATATGTCGTGATTTTGTGTCAGCCAATCCTAAATTTGAATTAAACTAAATTTCGTTGAGCCAACTATGGCATTTTCAGGTGATTTATTTACACAAATGCTATTTGACAGAGACACTGCAAAGCTATGCTCATGTTAAAATGATATGTAAGTGTAACATATTGTACCTCATTTTGTATTCTTAAAGTAAGACTCTTTTCTGAATTTTTTCTTCCAAAATATACGCAAGTATATTTATTTACTTGTAATATTTCCCGTTCGTTATTTTGTGTCTTTGAATCTTTAACCTTTAATTTTTCTGCACCTGAAAAAAATTGAGATATTGATAAATAAACTATTGCAGAACTGTAGCTAGCATATTCAATGGACAATGGGTCTGAATCTATCGGATCTTTTGCACAAAGCTTCCGCCACGTTAGAAATGATTAAAAATTTGAATTTCCAGGCAATCTGCATTCCTAACTTACTAATTCTCCTATTTTGAACGTTGGTAGGGTCTTAGTACAAAGATCCAATCTATACACAATAATATATCAAAGTAAAAAGGCTACCGCGAATCTCTATTTAACCATGGATTTTGCACTACATTTGCAAAAGTTTTGAAAGTCATGCATTACATTCATGTAACGCGTACCATGTTGAATGCAGCTTACGTAGTTACGTAGATCGGTGCATTACGTTTAACTTTCCTAATATGATAAGTTCATGTATTGCCATATAGCATTTAAGTTTGGCCTATTTGTGAGGAAACGATGAAACCCGCTGTTAGTGAGTTCGATACAAAAGAGAATCATCCATCAATCTAGACTTCTGTATTTGGTTAATAAGTCCAATTCGTATAGGCCCGAAAACCTCTAATTATCCACTTATACAATAGTAAAATGAAAGCAATATAATAGCAATGAAAACAATAGGTATAAAGAACATTAAGCTCACCTGAATATTGTTTCGAACTCACTGTCATAACCCACAGTCAACCTATCCATACATCCTACACAAAATCAAACCTCATCTTACCACGAACATTTGTGACTGACTACAAGCGATGTCGCTTGTGGCTTCCCGCGCAAAAATATTTGACGAAAAAAGCTAACTGATTGATTGCAATCAAATGTTTTAACTGATTACTTTAATTACTCCAGGTTGACGTTACGAGACGATCACGCTTCTGAAGCGTGATTTCAAAGATGCAGAATGCAAATGACGGTTGGGATTTGCTTCAAATATCGTATAAAACCTAGTTCACAGTAGTATTCTCAGGATCTTTTGTACCAAGCCCCACCCCAAAACAACACCCCGCCAACGCTCGAATTAAATAGAAATAGCAAATATTCAGTTAAGGTGAGGGATGCAGATTCAGCCGGAAATTCAAAATTTCAAATCGTTCCCAACCCAAAATCCTAACAGCATAATTACTTATTTTTTATCCTAAAACGTGACAGGGGTGTTTATCTCAGATCACACATTTTTGCATCAGTGACGGGAGCTTAGTACAAAGAATCCAGCAATTCCATTATATTTGTCTGTTTATATTTGTAGAGTAAACGCGCACGTGAATGCCATCAAAAATGTAACTCTCCCACAACTCAATGAAAGAATAACGGCGTGTACAAGTTTAGCGTTATATCAATGGATTCTCTGGCGTACAAATCTTAGCTCATTGATTTGCGCAGCCAAGAATAATTTTAAGTTTTCGTACATTAACGTGCCGGCGATGTCGTTTAAAGGGTGGTAATAATGTGACGTTGTTTCGATGACTACTGTATAGTAATTTCTTCGTCCAAACCAAACGGCGGAGACATAACATCAGCAACAGCATTAATCACGGTTCTATGTGAAGTAAATAATTGACTGCTCAATACAAGAGCATACCGACGACAACAACTGATAATATATAGATCATCCATTCGAGACCATTCAAATATTTGGTGTTATGGAGCTCGTGAAGAGGTGCTATTGACGTAGCCCAACAGTAAGAACGTAACAAAAACAAATTGTTACTTACCAATCAATATTAATAAGTGAATTGAAATTACTATATTTAATAACTCGGATGTATTTGCTGCTTCTTAAATGTTATTAATGCCATTTTGCGTAAACGAATAGATCGCGGAGACCCTATGTCCGTATGAAGCACTTTGTGAACCATGGAATATCCCAAGATAAGTAAAGTTGACAGAGGGTGTCGAGCATTTAACAAAGATTGGATACCGAAGTACCTTTTGTAATAAGCCGTCCTACCGAGGACTTCATTTTCTCACATCTGGCCCGCCGACTAGAGAAGTTGCCCACCCCTGATCCAGGGTAAGGGTATACACGTATTTTAATGTATTTAGTATCTATGTCAGCCAATGCACTGCAGCTGAGTACGTTCGCGTTGAGTGGCGCATCGTTCTAAGCCTTAGTAATACGCTTGATTTCTTACCCCGCTTGGATTCGCAGGTTCAAATACCGTAAGGGATAATTTAGTACCAGAGGATTGCTGGCGACCTTCTCCCTATCCTAAGCCAGCGTTTCCCAAACTTTTTCCCAACTTCGACACGGAACACTTGCACTTTTAGGTCGCCTCGCGGAACACCAAAAATAAAATTGATAAAAAAAAACGATGTAATAAAGCGAGTTGCCAAATAAGCCGCGAAAACTAACAGAATTGTGTTGAACATACCTAAAATATGATTGGATATATATATTTTTTTTTAATTTAAATGCTGGGTATATGAATCAAAAAATTCATTTTAATGAATGACAGAAAATATAATTCGATATGAAATGGATATATATTTCAATAAATCTATTTGTACCAGTCTGTTTCTACTCTCGCGAAATGGCAACATCGAAAAATATAATAGTACGTAACGTTGTGTGATTTTTCAAATTTTAGTTAACCTTTTAACCCTTCCGAGCCTGTGGCGGTATTCTGAAAGCTCTCGCCAAACCCCATTGTACCGAACAGTTGAAATTAGGAGCCCAATCCTAACTTTATAAAGGGGAAGCCTAATTTCGTGCAAGGTTATAGAAAATGAAAAGATTCATCTTGAAAATCCTAGGTTTTCCATAACAACCCAAGATGTTTCAAAGTCATAAGCAGAAAGCATCTAAGGGCACTATCATATAAGCACAAACACCCAAGCGCGCGACATCCGTGGAGATGACGGGTTCACTAAAACGTACAACTGCGCACACTATACAAACAGCAACACTAATTTATTAGTTGTTGAACGTGTAAGTCCAAATATCTGCATAATTTAATGACGATGTGATAGAATAGTGCCATAATAAAAAACTGTTTTAATTTAAAGGACCTTCGTCGAAACTCTGGAACAGCTCCAACGAACAACAAAAACTCGATTGAACCCTGGTTAAAACTACTGTACTAGACTATTGAAAAAATGACAAAACGCTATAGCGGAGAAACAAACCCATAAAATATGAATATAATAAATACTATAAAATGAGGCCTGACCAATTGTATGAATGCAACCGCAAATGCCCCATTGCCAGTATTATAATCCCATTGCTGGCGACTGGAACATACATACTTCGATACTCGCCATCGCTAGCAGGACGCCCAAAAAGAAACATAACCCGCGTCTTTTCGGAAATTAGGTATACGAAATTAACAAAGCAACAGAATTTATAGCATACCGGCTAAAAACTGAACACTTGCCCGCGAACTAGCGTGTGGAAATCATTGCATTACATTACTTTACGAAATTATATCAATAAAATTGGGCAAAATATTTTGGACATCTTGTTAGGAGAATTTAAATATTTGCACCTTTTCCTGACTAGCGGAATTTAACATGATATATCACTTTATACATGACAAAATATGAACTGAAAGATTTATAAGATTACATACTTGCTCTTTACTCTTTAGACGCTATAGGCTTCCATCTCACTCCGTGATGCACCAGACTATTAACAATGTCGATTCCGTTTGATGCAATGACTCTTTCAAGCAGTGTTTTAGAAAACTGAAAATAAATATATAGTTTCATTATCAAGTATTGAATTTATGAATCACAAAAAATGCTGTTTGGCAGAGGTGAAGCAAAGGTAAGCTTATATTAAAAATAAATGAAAAAAATCAATATAATGTGATGATCATGTGTATACCGATGGGTGTGAGATTTAAGGTTATATTAATACACTTATATGTTATCGTTATTTGAAATACAATTCAACTTCCAACGCTCAACAGAATATCAATAAGGCAAGGGGATTAACAACAACATTAATACCCTCTGTCAGATCCACTTACATAGTATGGTACTGCACGTGACTTACCATTTGTGGTGAAAATGGGTTTCAAGATTATTAAAAAAGGGTATATGATATGGTATACAGAATGATAAGGACTATGCTTGTAACGAAATTAAACATGTTAGCATAGGAACCTCATGATAAACAATTTTAGAGACGTAATATTCGCATTGATGCAGCGTCATACATAGATACATACACGCATGAATATAAGATATGAATACTCGCACTTAATAACAGCGAATTAGGAATATTGCCAGCTTCAAACACTTATCAACATGAAACATATGATTACAGTGACTACCAAGGATTACCTACTTCTAACACTTATCAATATGAACCGTATGGTTACTTGGACTAACAAGGATTGCCAGCTTCGAACACTTATCCATATGAATCGTATGGTTACTTGGACTACCAAGGATTGCCAGCTTTGAACACTTATCAATATGAATCGTGTGGTTACTTGGACTACCAAGGATTGCCAGCTTCGAACACTTATCAATATGAACCGTAAGGTTACTTGGACTACCAAGGATTGCCAGTTTCGAACACTTATCAATATGAATCGTATGGTTACTTGGACTACCAAGGATTGCCACGGTTATATCAATCTACCTGATTAGACTCACTCCAATATTACCGGTATTGAAATTTTATTGCGATTCTAGATTGAAACATGAATGGCATGGTTATTAACTGTTTACTACCAGGTGGTATAAACCAGTTAATCGTTTAACGAGCCTACAATTTAAATATAATTTAGACGAATGATAACACGCAAAAAGTTGATGCTGAGTCCACTGTGCATGGGTTCAATACCGCAGAAAATATTTAACTGCTCCTTTACAATGCTTTTTGAAATGAAATGAAATGAGGAAATAAAATTCATATGTTATATTCGACAGATGCATCAATGCGTGATTTTTATGAAGATGCATCGTTTTAATGAAAACCTTTCATAATTTGACAAACCATGCAAAAAAGGCAGAAGGCAGAAACCTGGATTTCTTCATTTACGACTTCTTTTATGGTGGAGAGGGGGTTTGTAACAAAAAAAGTGCTATCAAAACAAAAAATCGTCATTCGATCAGTAAACGGGGTGATTTGAGATTGTGGTTGACAAAAATGTCACCAAAAATTGAAAAAAAAAACTTTCTGGAAGATCACTAAGCTAATATATCTCATTAAAAACACTATAAACTATGATTTATCTTGTTCATTTGTTCTGTATTATATTCGTTTCTGACCTCAAATGTTTAAACGGAGAGGCGATGAAGTTGTATATTTTCCTGTATATATTATTGCGACTAAAAAGTTTGAGATCCACTGGTATAGACCATGATAATTTACAGTTACATTTCTGAGCTTAGTCGGATTCTTTTTTATGGTATGATACTATTTTCTGGTAAAAACAAGTTTTGCTCATAAGATTAAACAAGTAAATTCTACACAGAATAATAAAGACTACTTTATCAAAAACGTAATAGCTGAATAAATAAAACATAAGAAATATAGACATGCTTGTATCAGTACCCGTGTATTTATTCTATTTTATCATATATATAGATGTATACACATAATAACCTAAAATATTAGTACCAGCAATCAACGATATAGCAATAGGAAATACATTTCTAAATACAGACAATTATGAACATGAACGGACTATTACCAATTGGATTTACGGCTATATTGATACGTTACAGCAGTGGTTGTCAAAGTGGGCGTCGTTTCAATTTTGCTCGGGCGTCGCGAAAATTTTTTTCTTTTCTTGCGGAATTTCTTTTGGGCGCATAGAAAAAGTAATATTACAAGCGTGGAAACGATACTATACGAGAAGTCTGAAAATACAAGTATGACGTAGGCTACATTGAGTTCAGATCGTTCAAGTAGTAAATCTCCGTGGTTTTTGTTGCAACTGGAGATGCGATGTTACTAAATGCCGTTTGGGCTTATTAGATAACATGTTTCACTGGCCGAAATCTTGCTTCAACAATATATTGCTGCTTTTCTTCGCCGTTTCTGAACGGAATCGTTTTAAAAAGAAATTTTAATTCTGAAAATGTAATGAGGTATTGGATTTCCTTCAATAAGGATTATCCTTCCTTATCCTTCCTAAAAAATGCGTTGTGCACTTTGATCCCTTTTAGGACTTTGTATTCATGTGAAGCAGGTTTTTCGACAATGGCCGTGATACACATAAAATATCGATTTCGAGTAAATGTTGAGAGTGAAATGCGTGCGCTCTCACAATTCTTACCAGGGTTCAGTGTTTGTAAAAAGACGCAAGTATTTCCCATCCCATTAAATGCAATTTCACTGACTTTGAAAACTCATTGCAAAAATTGAAAGGTATTAAGGCGGTTTTCATGCAGAGTCGCAACTTGAGCATATTTTTCGGAGGCCGTCACAATACGAAGAAGTTTGAGAACCACTGCGTTACAGTATCGCCACTGGAAACAATATTTTAGTTTGGGGATTGCATTGCGTGGTTAACCAGTGCCAAATGGTAAAGAATTCACATTGATACACTCGGTTGGACGTACTTATATAACATCGTTATTGAAAAGCTAATGTAATTCTGGCTTGGAACACGAATGGCACGGTTAACTGGTTAGTACCATGGTCATAGACCATGATATATTCAAATTACATATATGAGATTAGCCAGATTGGCTCATAAAATTAAATCAATAAATCTTATGCAGGATAATAAAGACTATGCCTCAATGAAGAAGGCAATATAGGTATAAATATGACACATGATATATAGACGTCCTTGTATCCGCAAAACTAGTGTATACTCAATTTAATTCAATATACATAGAAATGAGTTGCCATGTTTTAGAATTAATGATTTCTCCTATATATTATTATTGATACAATGCTGTTCTAGCAGTTAGCTAGACGTTTTCGAGGAAGGCTTCGATGGAGAAATCAATAAAGAAGTACTGGTACTTATATCTTAAGTACTGTGGTGATTACAATGTAACTCTTGTTATGAGAATGCTCGCCACACTTCAAAAATAACTAGCTAGCAATTAGCTACAAATAACAAATAGTATGTTTCATTCAAAAATACCTTGAAAATACGGGGTTGGAATGTAAATATTTAAAAAATGATTTAATTAGCTACATGCACCCTCAAAAATTGTCTACGCCCCTTTTGCAAGGCGCGCATTGGTGCCTAAACTAACATCATTACTGCAAACACAAGGGAAAAAGTTCCTTCTCAGGAATGACAAAAATCTGACAAAATTTGGAACAAAATGATGCAATTTTTAACCCGAATATTGGGCGGTAATATGACAAAAATACGATTTTTTATTGTTAAAATTTATTCTTGTCTTATTCGCTTATTAGCCAGAAAAAAAAACGGTAGTTGTGCGAATCATGATATTATAAAGTATTTAGGGGATTTTCCATAGAAAATTTCTTTTGACAGACAATCATTTCGAATTGCATTTAACAAAATAAATAACATTATATGACTAGGCGACACATGCTGATAAATATAGACAAAAGCAGGCTTGTCATGGATCATGTTTTTCTGTCCCATTCCCACCCCATAGCAATTATCCTTGTCCCATCCCATTCCATGGGATTCCTATTGTAATAAAATTCAATAAAAATTGTTAAATTTAGGTTTAGCGTCTATAAATAGGACTACATGTAAGAAGAGACATGCAAAACAACAACATTTACGGACTTTATTAACTTTATATTCACAACTATTATACATGTGTCAGCCCCCTTCACGAAGTATATTGTTAATGCTGTATATGTTTTGTTCTTTATAACTAACAAGAGGGTTATGCTCAAATATATGGGCACGGAATCCATAATGAAATTTATTATCATCATTTTTCCGAAAATCATATGGTTTTCGTGTCCCACGTGTCCCATGGGAAATACAAATGTGCGTTAACCCATCCCATCCCATGGGACGTTCCCATGGACAAGCCAAGACATAAGGTAACTATCGCGATAAGCGTATCCATATTAAGTTTTTGGCCATTTGGGAGAGTTGCCACAAAATCCTAATATGGTAAGCTGGAGTGAATATTTAAATATTAGATGCAAACAACCAATTTTCAAAGAGATGCTAAAATTGTACAATATTCTGCATAAACTCAGCTATTAAACATGTACAACGATACTTCAAACACTCTTACGAAAATTTCTTCCTTGGTCTATTAGTGCAGAGATTCTCAAAGGGCTCCGTGAGAGAAACTTGGGGCTCCGCGAGCCATTCGATTACTTATTAAAATAATGACTTGGCTAATTTTGTGACTGTCAAAAGAAGTAATAACATCATTAGTAAAATTTGACATCAATAGCGTCGAAATATGAGAACGAGCGTAAATTCTAATGTGACATGAGTTAGATCGCAGTGGACAAAAAGTCTTTTCTCGAGTAAAATATTCAATTCATAGCCGGTGCAAGCATTTAAAATGTCTCATCATAGTAATTTCATAGAAATTTAATGGTGTTATTCGTTACTCGAATTTTATTCGAGAAAACTTTTACGATTAATAAAATGAAAAATCACTATTTAAAAACTGCATAAAATACGTCCCAAACTGCCAACTATAAGTGGACCGGAATCGTATTTTGAGGTTAGTCAAATTTGATTTGTTTTTTCGGCACTCAAAATTATTCTAAAGATATGGACAAAATACGAACGATTGTAATTTAAAATATTGCAAAAAAATATTGATCGACATATTTTGCATTAATTATCTTATATATCGTCACTTACCGAGAAAAAGTCGTATTGGGCTCCATCGTTAGTATTAAAATAGACAAAAGGTACATTGCGCGAACAATTTACTGTGTTTCGATTTCAGTTACTATATTGTATAGTTGTACACATCTTAAAGAAATCCTAACATACCAGAAATTTACAATGTCTAAAAAGCGTTTTCAATCTGCTACGAGACTGCCAGAACAAAACTTATGGTGAAACCTTTCGTTTTAGATTTTAGTTTCAATATTTTATGATGCCGCTTTTCAATCAAGAAATTGGTTTGCGGATTCACCTTTTTATCATTTATTCTTAGCTTCTCTTCACCGATTTTTATAATATAGTATTCTAACTTGTTTCGTACACTGAACTCATAATTCCGCACAAGAAAAAAAAAGTTATCGTCGGCCTCGTGGAACAAAACATGCATATGCCAAGGAAAACTCGTGATTCAGAGAGAATAAGCACATAAGTTGTTAAATAAAAACACGTCACGCTGACGAAAATTATCGGCGACACTACCAAAATGCCATCGCATACGTTATTAGAACTTTTTCAGTATTCCAAAAACGCCAAAAGGGTGTTCAACCTCAAAATTTGATATTATGTTTGTTGAGTTTACAGCTTAATATATTCAATTTATCTATGAAATTTAGATTTATTTATGTCTGGTATTAAGCCTAACAAAAATGTTTACCATTTAAATTAAGTAAAGTAATTTTAACTTACTTAGGAATAGTAATAGATAACATTTTCAAAATTTATTGTGGGGATCTGTGAATAATGGTGATGAATGTAAATTAGAAAAATTCAAAAGATGGGGCTCCCGAAGTATGCGAACCAAGATGGCGGACATCGGAATGTAATATGTGTACTAGGTTAGGGTTAGACCATAATTTTAGGTATGAATACTACGGGAGGCTCTTGGCTAGTCTTCGAACTGATAATAGGACTAAAATAAGGAAAATTGGAAAAAAATTATCGCCTAACCCTAACCTGTTACCCATGTGACGTTCCGATGTCCGCCATCTTGGTTCGCATACTTCGGGAGCACCCAAAAGATTATGATAACATACTTGCTCTTTAGACTCGAGGCAGCCACCTCTCTCAGTGATGCATAACCGGACAAATGCCCCCAGCATGTCTTTAGATATAATGATAAATTGTCTTTCCCGCTTTCAAGAAGTGTTTCAGAAAGCTGAAATTTATATAAAATAATAAAATGTAGGTGAATTTTGAATAATATTGATTTGAATTTTATATAGTTGTTCGAACTCTGTCATTATTAGGCTTTAAGTTTATAAGTTACAGAAAATGTAATTTGACAGGAGAACAGAGAAGCTATGCTTATACTTTAGAATAGTGTTTCCCAACCCGAGTCCGCGGTCTCAAATGAGTCCGCGGAGCGTTTGAATAAGTCCGCAACGAACCAGAAATTAACTGCGGGCTGCAAATGAAACTTGTGAAACCCAACTATCAGCCAAGTTACGATTTACGTTAGAATTTACATAAAACATGGTTAATGAGTAGGACTAGGCATATACTTCAATATTCAACTATTAGAATAGCAATTTACTATTCGAAAATTTGGTAACAGGTGACGCGTCGCTTAATCAAACGATTGGGTTTCACAACTCACTTACGGATTTCCGACGAAAACACACGCTTCGATAGAGTTCGCGAGTTCGAACAACGAAAAATAATTCTTTATTTCTGGTAGGCGTCAATGGTGGCAACCCAAATTTTCTAAATGGAAAAGCGGCAATACAAAATACTAAAAATAAAACGGATAGCACCATAAGTTTTGTTTTATGATCGCCCTAGACCAGGGGTCGGGAACCTTTTTGGTGAAGAGAGCCATGAAAAGCACATATTTTCGATTGCATTTCCGTGCGAGCCATATATATTTTCTTCCCCTAATCAGGCCTGAAAATTTTACTCAAAAGTCAACACATTCTGACACTGCATGTTGTCGCTGAGGGCCTTGAACGGCTGCTCACATGCAGCACAAGTTGAAACCTACGATACTCCTCAGTGTCATCACCCTTTTTATGTTTATGGCATCTCCACAGTATTTTAAAAACTAGCTTCGCTAGTCCGATTCACATATGACAAATATTGTAACCATTACGTACAAACGGACGATGAGCTTTTCTCTATTGCTCCGCGACTTTATCGATTTTTGATGTCACAATATGTTCCAGAATCCCCTAGTTTTGTCACAATGCCTGTCTGGTAATTCTCTCGCATAACATAGACATGCGCTGGGCGCGAGTTCTCAAACTTATTGGCAAATTTGGCTATAAAAGAGTTTGAAATCTCATAACAATAGTAAGCTTAGCCTTAGAATATTAGGTTTTCTAGGAGCCATATGCCATCACCAAAAGAGCCATACATGGCTCGCGAGCCATGGGTTCCCGACCACTGCCCTAGACCGAATAATAACGCTTTTTTAGACATTACAAATCGCAAAATTTCGGGTGCTACCGTAGTATACGTACGAACCAGGGCATTTTTTCTCAGGATTTTTTGCCCTACATTGGTACGTACAGTACTGGAGCGCCGTAGGTGTTGTACGAACAGCTCAGATTTGACGAATTCACAAAAATACGAATCAAAACAAAATATAATCGGACACTTAACCGTTTTGATATTTTCTGAGTAGTATTGCTTTTATTTCGTCAACACAATTGCAGATTAAAATCATCACAAATAACTTAATAGCAAAGCAAGACGATGAATATGTATTTTTGATTTACTAATAAACTTTTTAGTAAGTACTAAATCAAGTTGTACTTTCTGGAACTTTATAGCAGAAAGTAGGATTTTCCTAACGGCGATAACAAATTCGCAAGATCGCAAAAAATATGTATCGAAACTAAATATAACGGGCAATACATTCGCACATTATTATGTTCGCCGATTGCCGTGGCATTTTAAAAAGTAATGCTTTCATTTGTCGTAAGTTGACGCAACCGCGAGTTACCATGAACACAATTAAATTAAAATAAAAAGACATTTTAAATTCTTGTCGTTATCATGGACTGAATATTGTGTGACAGAAACGGCCATTATACTATATACTACACATATAATATACTACATATATAATGCAATGCAATATTTTGTCTCGACTATTTGGTGGGAACGAAAACAGCCTAATTTCATTTCTAAAGAATGACCCCCGCCTTATTCACTGAGCTGACTCAATAGCCAGAATAAAACGGTAGTTGTGCGAATTATGTTATTATGAAATTTTGAGGTTGTAATTTATAGAAAATTTCATTTGACAGACGAAACAAAACTAAGCTTATACTCAATATATTAAAAGTAATTATTTGTCTGTGGATTTCCCGAAAAAAAAAATACAATATATCATTTATTTATAGACATGTAAATTGGGAGATTTCAAATGATTTGGTTACATACTTGCTCTTCAGACGTGATAGGCCTCCATCTCACTCAGTGATGAAAACCTCGAACTTGGCGAATTTCTTTTGGTGCAATGATAAATTGTCCTGTTTTAAAACGCTGAAAATCAATAAATATGTCGTGATTTTGTGTCAGCCAATCCTAAATTTGAATTAAACTAAATTTCGTTGAGCCAACTATGGCATTTTCAGGTGATTTATTTACACAAATGCTATTTGACAGAGACACTGCAAAGCTATGCTCATGTTAAAATGATATGTAAGTGTAACATATTGTACCTCATTTTGTATTCTTAAAGTAAGACTCTTTTCTGAATTTTTTCTTCCAAAATATACGCAAGTATATTTATTTACTTGTAATATTTCCCGTTCGTTATTTTGTGTCTTTGAATCTTTAACCTTTAATTTTTCTGCACCTGAAAAAAATTGAGATATTGATAAATAAACTATTGCAGAACTGTAGCTAGCATATTCAATGGACAATGGGTCTGAATCTATCGGATCTTTTGCACAAAGCTTCCGCCACGTTAGAAATGATTAAAAATTTGAATTTCCAGGCAATCTGCATTCCTAACTTACTAATTCTCCTATTTTGAACGTTGGTAGGGTCTTAGTACAAAGATCCAATCTATACACAATAATATATCAAAGTAAAAAGGCTACCGCGAATCTCTATTTAACCATGGATTTTGCACTACATTTGCAAAAGTTTTGAAAGTCATGCATTACATTCATGTAACGCGTACCATGTTGAATGCAGCTTACGTAGTTACGTAGATCGGTGCATTACGTTTAACTTTCCTAATATGATAAGTTCATGTATTGCCATATAGCATTTAAGTTTGGCCTATTTGTGAGGAAACGATGAAACCCGCTGTTAGTGAGTTCGATACAAAAGAGAATCATCCATCAATCTAGACTTCTGTATTTGGTTAATAAGTCCAATTCGTATAGGCCCGAAAACCTCTAATTATCCACTTATACAATAGTAAAATGAAAGC
This sequence comes from Styela clava, assembly GCF_964204865.1. Taxonomy (NCBI): domain Eukaryota; kingdom Metazoa; phylum Chordata; class Ascidiacea; order Stolidobranchia; family Styelidae; genus Styela; species Styela clava. Next base: position 8,554,933 of record NC_135252.1, read on the forward strand.
AATATAATAGCAATGAAAACAATAGGTATAAAGAACATTAAGCTCACCTGAATATTGTTTCGAACTCACTGTCATAACCCACAGTCAACCTATCCATACATTCTACACAAAATCAAACCTCATCTTACCACGAACATTTGTGACTGACTACAAGCGATGTCGCTTGTGGCTTCCCGCGCAAAAATATTTGACGAAAAAAGCTAACTGATTGATTGCAATCAAATGTTTTAACTGATTACTTTAATTACTCCAGGTTGACGTTACGAGACGATCACGCTTCTGAAGCGTGATTTCAAAGATGCAGAATGCAAATGACGGTTGGGATTTGCTTCAAATATCGTATAAAACCTAGTTCACAGTAGTATTCTCAGGATCTTTTGTACCAAGCCCCACCCCAAAACAACACCCCGCCAACGCTCGAATTAAATAGAAATAGCAAATATTCAGTTAAGGTGAGGGATGCAGATTCAGCCGGAAATTCAAAATTTCAAATCGTTCCCAACCCAAAATCCTAACAGCATAATTACTTATTTTTTATCCTAAAACGTGACAGGGGTGTTTATCTCAGATCACACATTTTTGCATCAGTGACGGGAGCTTAGTACAAAGAATCCAGCAATTCCATTATATTTGTCTGTTTATATTTGTAGAGTAAACGCGCACGTGAATGCCATCAAAAATGTAACTCTCCCACAACTCAATGAAAGAATAACGGCGTGTACAAGTTTAGCGTTATATCAATGGATTCTCTGGCGTACAAATCTTAGCTCATTGATTTGCGCAGCCAAGAATAATTTTAAGTTTTCGTACATTAACGTGCCGGCGATGTCGTTTAAAGGGTGGTAATAATGTGACGTTGTTTCGATGACTACTGTATAGTAATTTCTTCGTCCAAACCAAACGGCGGAGACATAACATCAGCAACAGCATTAATCACGGTTCTATGTGAAGTAAATAATTGACTGCTCAATACAAGAGCATACCGACGACAACAACTGATAATATATAGATCATCCATTCGAGACCATTCAAATATTTGGTGTTATGGAGCTCGTGAAGAGGTGCTATTGACGTAGCCCAACAGTAAGAACGTAACAAAAACAAATTGTTACTTACCAATCAATATTAATAAGTGAATTGAAATTACTATATTTAATAACTCGGATGTATTTGCTGCTTCTTAAATGTTATTAATGCCATTTTGCGTAAACGAATAGATCGCGGAGACCCTATGTCCGTATGAAGCACTTTGTGAACCATGGAATATCCCAAGATAAGTAAAGTTGACAGAGGGTGTCGAGCATTTAACAAAGATTGGATACCGAAGTACCTTTTGTAATAAGCCGTCCTACCGAGGACTTCATTTTCTCACATCTGGCCCGCCGACTAGAGAAGTTGCCCACCCCTGATCCAGGGTAAGGGTATACACGTATTTTAATGTATTTAGTATCTATGTCAGCCAATGCACTGCAGCTGAGTACGTTCGCGTTGAGTGGCGCATCGTTCTAAGCCTTAGTAATACGCTTGATTTCTTACCCCGCTTGGATTCGCAGGTTCAAATACCGTAAGGGATAATTTAGTACCAGAGGATTGCTGGCGACCTTCTCCCTATCCTAAGCCAGCGTTTCCCAAACTTTTTCCCAACTTCGACACGGAACACTTGCACTTTTAGGTCGCCTCGCGGAACACCAAAAATAAAATTGATAAAAAAAAACGATGTAATAAAGCGAGTTGCCAAATAAGCCGCGAAAACTAACAGAATTGTGTTGAACATACCTAAAATATGATTGGATATATATATTTTTTTTTAATTTAAATGCTGGGTATATGAATCAAAAAATTCATTTTAATGAATGACAGAAAATATAATTCGATATGAAATGGATATATATTTCAATAAATCTATTTGTACCAGTCTGTTTCTACTCTCGCGAAATGGCAACATCGAAAAATATAATAGTACGTAACGTTGTGTGATTTTTCAAATTTTAGTTAACCTTTTAACCCTTCCGAGCCTGTGGCGGTATTCTGAAAGCTCTCGCCAAACCCCATTGTACCGAGCAGTTGAAATTAGGAGCCCAATCCTAACTTTATAAAGGGGAAGCCTAATTTCGTGCAAGGTTATAGAAAATGAAAAGATTCATCTTGAAAATCCTAGGTTTTCCATAACAACCCAAGATGTTTCAAAGTCATAAGCAGAAAGCATCTAAGGGCACTATCATATAAGCACAAACACCCAAGCGCGCGACATCCGTGGAGATGACGGGTTCACTAAAACGTACAACTGCGCACACTATACAAACAGCAACACTAATTTATTAGTTGTTGAACGTGTAAGTCTAAATATCTGAGATTAACTCTAGTTAAATTTGCATAATTTGATGACGATGTGATAGAATAGTGCCATAATAAAAAACTGTTTTAATTTAAAGGACCTTCGTCGAAACTCTGGAACAGCTCCAACGAACAACAAAAACTCGATTGAACCCTGGTTAAAACTACTGTACTAGACTATTGAAAAAATGACAAAACGCTATGGCGGAGAAACAAACCCATAAAATATGAATATATTAAAAATAATATAAAATGAGGCCCGACCAATTGTATGAATGCAACCGCAAATGCCCCATTGCCAGTATTATAATCCCATTGCTGGCGACTGGAACATACATACTTCGATACTCGCCATCGCTAGCAGGACGCCCAAAAAGAAACATAACCCGCGTCTTTTCGGAAATTAGGTATACGAAATTAACAAAGCAACCGAATTTATAGCATACCGGCTAAAAACTGAACACCTGCCCGCGAACTAGCGTTTGGAAATCATTGCATTACATTACTTTACCCAATTATATTAATAAAATTGGGCAAAATATTTTGGACATCTTGTTAAGAGAATTTAAATATTTGCACCTCTTCCTGACTAGCGGGATTTAACATGATATATCAGTTTATACATGACAAAATATGAATTGAAAGATTTATAAGATTACATACTTGCTCTTTACTCTTTAGACTCTATAGGCTTCCATCTCACTCCGTGATGCACCAGACTATTAACAATGTCGATTCCGTTTGATGCAATGACTCTTTCAAGCAGTGTTTTAGAAAACTGAAAATAAATATATAGTTTCATTATTAAGTATTGAATTTATGAATCACAAAAAATGCTGTTTGGCAGAGGTGAAGCAAAGGTAAGCTTATATTAAAAATACATGAAAAAAATCAATATAATGTCATGATCATGTGTATACCGATGGGTGTGAGATTTAAGGTTATATTAATACACTTATATGTTATCGTTATTTGAAATACAATTCAACTTCCAACGCTCAACAGAATATCAATAAGGCAAGGGGATTAACAACAACATTAATACCCTCTGTCAGATCCACTTACATAGTATGGTACTGCACGTGACTTACCATTTGTGGTGAAAATGGGTTTCAAGATTATTAAAAAAGGGTATATGATATGGTATACAGGAGGACTATGCTTGTAACGAAATTAGACATGTTAGCATAAGAACCTCATGATAAACAATTTTAGAGACGTAATATTCGCATTGATGCAGCGTCATACATAGATACATACACGCATGAATATAAGATATGAATACTCGCACTTAATAACAGCGAATTAGGAATATTGCCAGCTTCAAACACTTATCAACATGAAACATATGATTACAGTGACTACCAAGGATTACCTACTTCTAACACTTATCCATATGAACCGTATGGTTACTTGGACTAACAAGGATTGCCAGCTTCGAACACTTATCCATATGAATCGTATGGTTACTTGGACTACCAAGGATTGCCAGCTTTGAACACTTATCAATATGAATCGTGTGGTTACTTGGACTACCAAGGATTGCCAGATTCGAACACTTATCAATATGAACCGTAAGGTTACTTGGACTACCAAGGATTGCCAGTTTCGAACACTTATCAATATGAATCGTATGGTTACTTGGACTACCAAGGATTGCCACGGTTATATCAATCTACCTGATTAGACTCACTCCAATATTACCGGTATTGAAAGTTTATTGCGATTCTAGATTGAAACATGAATGGCATGGTTATTAACTGTTTACTACCAGGTGGTATAAACCAGTTAATCGTTTAACGAGCCTACAATTTAAATATAATTAGACGAATGATAACACGCAAAAAGTTGATGCTGAGTCCACTGTGCATGGGTTCAATACCGCAGAAAATATTTAACTGCTCCTTTACAATGCTTTTTGAAATGAAATGAAATGAGGAAATAAAATTCATATGTTATATTCGACAGATGCATCAATGCGTGATTTTTATGAAGATGCATCGTTTTAATGAAAACCTTTCATAATTTGACAAACCATGCAAAAAAGGCAGAAGGCAGAAACCTGGATTTCTTCATTTACGACTTCTTTTATGGTGGAGAGGGGGTTTGTAACAAAAAAAGTGCTATCAAAACAAAAAAATCGTCATTCGATCAGTAAACGGGGTGATTTGAGATTGTGGTTGACAAAAATGTCACTAAAAATTGAAAAAAAAAAACTTTCTGGAAGATCACTAAGCTAATATATCTCATTAAAAACACTATAAACTATGATTTATCTTGTTCATTTGTTCTGTACTATATTCGTTTCTGACCTCAAATGTTTAAACGGAGAGGCGATGAATTTGTATATTTTCCTGTATATATTATTGCGACTAAAAAGTTTGAGATCCACTGGTATAGACCATGATAATTTACAGTTACATTTCTGAGCTTAGTCGGATTCTTTTTTATGGTATGATACTATTTTCTGGTAAAAACAAGTTTTGCTCATAAGATTAAACAAGTAAATTCTACACAGAATAATAAAGACTACTTTATCAAAAACGTAATAGCTGAATAAATAAAACATAAGAAATATAGACATGCTTGTATCCGTATCCGTGTATTTATTCTATTTTATCATATATATAGATGTATACACATAATAACCTAAAATATTAGTACCAGCAATCAACGATATAGCAATAGGAAATACATTTCTAAATACAGACAATTATGAACATGAACGGACTATTACCAATTGGATTTACGGCTATATTGATACGTTACAGCAGTGGTTGTCAAAGGGGGCGTCGAAATTTTTTTTCTTTTTTTGCGGAATTTCTTTTGGGCGCATAGAAAAAGTAATATTACAAGCGTGGAAACGATACTATACGAGAAGTCTAAAAATACAAGTATGACGTAGGCTACATTGAGTTCAGATCGTTCAAGTAGTAAATCTCCGTGGTTTTTGTTGCAACTGGAGATGCGATGTTACTAAATGCCGTTTGGGCTTATTAGATAACATGTTTCACTGGCCGAAATCTTGCTTCAACAATATATTGCTGCTTTTCTTCGCCGTTTCTGAACGGAATCGTTTTAAAAAGAAATTTTAATTCTGAAAATGTAATGAGGTATTGGATTTCCTTCAATAAGGATTATCCTTCCTTATCCTTCCTAAAAAATGCGTTGTGCACTTTGATCCCTTTTAGGACTTTGTATTCATGTGAAGCAGGTTTTTCGACAATGGCCGTGATACACATAAAATATCGATTTCGAGTAAATGTTGAGAGTGAAATGCGTGCGCTCTCACAATTCTTACCAGGGTTCAGTGTTTGTAAAAAGACGCAAGTATTTCCCATCCCATTAAATGCAATTTCACTGACTTTGAAAACTCATTGCAAAAATTGAAAGGTATTAGGGCGGTTTTCATGGAGAGTCGCAACTTGAGCATATTTTTTGGAGGCCGTCACAATACGAAGAAGTTTGAGAACCACTGCGTTACAGTATCGCCAATGGAAACGATATTTTAGTTTGGGGATTGCATTGCGTGGTTAACCAGTGCCAAATGGTAAAGAATTCACATTGATACACTCGGTTGGACGTACTTATATAACATCGTTATTGAAAAGCTAATGTAATTCTGGCTTGGAACACGAATGGCACGGTTAACTGGTTAGTACCATGGTCATAGACCATGATATATTCAAATTACATATATGAGATTAGCCAGATTGGCTCATAAAATTAAATCAATAAATCCTATGCAGGATGATAAAGACTATGCTATCAATGAAGAAGGCAATATAGGTATAAATATGACACAGGATATATGGACGTCCTTGTATCCGCAAAACTAGTGTATACTCAATTTAATTCAATATACATAGAAATGAGTTGCCATGTTTTAGAATTAATGATTTCTCCTATATATTATTATTGATACAATGCTGTTCTAGCAGTTAGCTATACGTTTTCGAGGAAGGCTTCGATGGAGAAATCAATAAAGAAGTAATGGTACTTATATCTTAAGTATGGTGGTGATTACAATGTAACTCTTGTTATGAGAATGCTCGCCACACTTCAAAAATAACTAGCTAGCAATAAGCTACAAATAACAAATAGTATGTTTCATTAAAAAATACCTTGAAAATACGGGGTTGGAATGTAAATATTTAAAAAATGATTTAATTAGCTACATGCACCCTCAAAAATTGTCTACGCCCCTTTTGCAAGGCGTGCATTAGTGCCTAAACTAACATCATTACTGCAAACACAAGGGAAAAAGTTCCTTCTCAGGAATGACAAAAATCTGACAAAATTTGGAACAAAATGATGCAATTTCCCGAAAATCATATGGTTTTCGTGTCCCACGTGTCCCATGGGAAATACAAATGTTTGTTAACCCATCCCATCCCATGGGACGTTCCCATGGACAAGCCAAGACATAAGGTAACTATCGCGATAAGCGTATCCATATTAAGTTTTTGGCCATTTGGGAGCGTTGCCACAAAATCCTAATATGGTAAGCTGGAGTGAATATTTAAATATTAGATGCAAACAGCCAATTTTCAAAGAGATGCTAAAATTGTACAATATTATTATTATTATTAAACATGTACAACGATACTTCAAACACTCTTACGAAAATTTCTTCCTTGGTCTATTAGTGCAGAGATTCTCAAAGTGCTCCGTGAGAGAAACTTGGGGCTCCGCGAGCCATTCGATTACTTATTAAAATAACGACTTGGCTAATTTTGTGACTGTCAAAAGAAGTAATAACATCATTAGTAAAATTTGACATCAATAGCGTCGAAATATGAAAACGAGCGTAAATTCTAATGTGACATGAGTTAGATCGCAGTGGACAAAAAGTCTTTTCTCGAGTAAAATATTCAATTCATAGCCGGTGCAAGCATTTAAAATGTCTCATCATAGTAATTTCATAGTAATTTAATGGTGTTATTCGTTACTCGAAATTTATTCGAGAAAACTTTTACGATTAATAAAATGAAAAATCACTATTTAAAAACTGCATAAAATACGTCCCAAACTGCCAACTATAAGTGGACCGGAATCGTATTTTGAGGTTAGTCAAATTTGATTTGTTTTTTCGGCACTCAAAATTATTCTAAAGATATGGACAAAATACGAACGATTGTAATTTAAAATATTGCAAAAAAAAATTGATCGACATATTTTGCATTAATTATCTTATATATCGTCACTTACCGAGAAAAAGTCGTATTGGGCTCCATCGTTAGTATTAAAATAGACAAAAGGTACATTGCGCGAACAATTTACTGTGTTTCGATTTCAGTTACTATATTGTATAGTTGTACACATCTTAAAGAAATCCTAACATACCAGAAATTTACAATGTCTAAAAAGCGTTTTCAATCTGCTACGAGACTGCCAGAACAAAACTTATGGTGAAACCTTTCGTTTTAGATTTTAGTTTCAATATTTTATGATGCCGCTTTTCAATCAAGAAATTGGTTTGCGGATTCACCTTTTTATCATTTATTCTTAGCTTCTCTTCACCGATTTTTATAATATAGTATTCTAACTTGTTTCGTACACTGAACTCATAATTCCGCACAAGAAAAAAAAAGTTATCGTCGGCCTCGTGGAACAAAACATGCATATGCCAAGGAAAACTCGTGATTCAGAGAGAATAAGCACATAAGTTGTTAAATAAAAACACGTCACGCTGACGAAAATTATCGGCGACACTACCAAAATGCCATCGCGTACGTTATTAGAACTTTTTCAGTATTCCAAAAACGCCAAAAGGGTGTTCAACCTCAAAATTTGATATTATGTTTGTTGAGTTTACAGCTTAATATATTCAATTTATCTATGAAATTTAGATTTATTTATGTCTGGTATTAAGCCTAACAAAAATGTTTACCATTTAAATTAAGTAAAGTAATTTTAACTTACTTAGGAATAGTAATAGATAACATTTTCAAAATTTATTGTGGGGATCTGTGAATAATGGTGATGAATGTAAATTAGAAAAATTCAAAAGATGGGGCTCCCGAAGTATGCGAACCAAGATGGCGGACATCGGAATGTAATATGTGTACTAGGTTAGGGTTAGACCATAATTTTAGGTATGAATACTACGGGAGGCTCTTGGCTAGTCTTCGAACTGATAATAGGACTAAAATAAGGAAAATTGGAAACCCTAACCTGTTACCCATGTGACGTTCCGATGTCCGCCATCTTGGTTCGCATACTTCGGGAGCACCCAAAAGATTATGATAACATACTTGCTCTTTACACTCGAGGCAGCCACCTCTCTCAGTGATGCATAATCGGACAAATGCCCCCAGCATGTCTTTAGATATAATGATAAATTGTCTTTCCCGCTTTCAAGAAGTGTTTCAGAAAGCTGAAATTTATATGAAATAATAAAATGTAGGTGAATTTTGAATAATATTGATTTGAATTTTATATAGTTGTTCGAACTCTGTCATTATTAGGCTTTAAGTTTATAAGTTACAGAAAATGTAATTTGACAGGAGAACAGAGAAGCTATGCTTATACTTTAGAATAGTGTTTCCCAACCCGAGTCCGCGGTCTCAAATGAGTCCGCGGAGCGTTTGAATAAGTCCGCAACGAACCAGAAATTAACTGCGGGCTGCAAATGAAACTTGTGAAACCCAACTATCAGCCAAGTTACGATTTACGTTAGAATTTACATAAAACATGGTTAATGAGTAGGACTAGGCATATACTTCAATATTCAACTATTAGAATAGCAATTTACTATTCGAAAATTTGGTAACAGGTGACGCGTCGCTTAATCAAACGATTGGGTTTCACAACTCACTTACGGATTTCCGACGAAAACACACACTTCGATAGAGTTCGCGAGTTCGAACAACGAAAAATAATTCTTTATTTCTGGTAGGCGTCAATGGTGGCAACCCAAATTTTCTAAATGGAAAAGCGGCAATACAAAATACTAAAAATAAAACGGATAGCACCATAAGTTTTGTTTTATGATCGGCCTAGACCGAATAATAACGCTTTTTTAGACATTACAAATCGCAAAGTTTCGGGTGCTACCGTAGTATACGTACGTACCAGGGCATTTTTTCTTAGGATTTTTTGCCCTACATTGGTACGTACAGTACTGGAGCGCCGTAGGTGTTGTACGAACAGCTCAGATTTGACGAATTCACAAAAATACGAATCAAAACAAAATATAATCGGACACTTAACCGCTTTGATATTTTCTGAGTAGTATTGCTTTTATTTCGTCAACACAATTGCAGATTAAAATCATCACAAATAACTTAATAGCAAAGCAAGACGATGAATATGTATTTTTGATTTACTAATAAACTTTTTAGCAAGTACTAAATCAGGTTGTACTTTCTGGAACTTTATAGCAGAAAGTAGGATTTTCCTAACGGCGATAACAAATTCGCAAGATCGCAAAAAATATGTATCGAAACTAAATATAATCGGGCAATACATTCGCACATTATTATGTTCGCCGATTGCCGTGGCATTTTAAAAAGTAATGCTTTCATTTGTCGTAAGTTGACGCAACCGCGAGTTACCATGAACACAATTAAATTAAAATAGAAAGACATTTAAATTCTTGTCGTTGTCATGGACTGAATATTGTGTGACAGAAACGGCCATTATACTATATACTACACATATAATATACTACATATATAATGCAATGCAATATTTTGTCTCGACTATTTGGTGGGAACGAAAACAGCCTAATTTCATTTCTAAAAAATGACCCCCGCCTTATTCACTGGGCTGACTCAATAGCCAGAATAAAACGGTAGTTGTGCGAATCATGTTATTATGAAATTTTGAGGTTGTAATTTATAGAAAATTTCATTTGACAGACGAAACAAAACTAAGCTTATACTCAATATATTAAAAGTAATTATTTGTCTGTGGATTTCCCGAAAAAAAAATACAATATATCATTTATTTATAGACATGTAAATTGGGAGATTTCAAATGATTTGGTTACATACTTGCTCTTCAGACGTGATAGGCCTCCATCTCACTCAGTGATGAAAACCTCGAACTTGGCGAATTTCTTTTGGTGCAATGATAAATTGTCCTGTTTTAAAACGCTGAAAATCAATAAATATGTCGTGATTTTGTGTAAGCCAATCCTAAATTTGAATTAAACTAAATTTCGTTGAGCCAACTATGGCATTTTCAGGTGGTTTATTTACACAAATGCTATTTGACAGAGACACTGCAAAGCTATGCTTATGTTAAAATGATAGTTAGTTAAAATGATATGTTAGTGTAACATATTGTACCTCATTTTGTACTCTTAAAGTAAGACTCTTTTCTGAATTTTTTCTTCCAAAATATACGTAAGTTTTAATAAAATACGTAACGGGTAAATTTCGACATTTAATTTCATAAAATCCAAAACTTCGGAATTTGGACGAATAAAATTTCTTCAGCGATTACTATTAAATTTTAAATATATACTTTATAACATATCACGTTTAATTTTCGAACTGCACAAATTGCAAATACTAAAATAACAATAAAACGCCCAGTGTAGTTTTATAACTGTTTCATGGAGTATATGACTAATTACCTCTGATCAGTAACTTGTAGCATTATCACATTGTTCACGGTTGGGATCGCAAACTGGGGATCGCTATCCAGCAGAGAAGTGCGCAACGAATTTTAGGGGTCGCAAAGAGTACACCAATTTGATACAAGGTATGATATTTATAGTACTTTTTTGGACTTCTACAATTAATAAAACGTGTGCAAAATCTGAATCTTACAATTTCGAGAAAAAACACACGATCAAACAATGCTGACTCTAATCGCAAGACCCGAGACGCGGTGACCTCGCATCGAATTGATTAGCATTTTAAAACAAAAACAGTGGTATACAGGAATCAATAGGCGTCGAAAGTCAAATAAAATGTTTAAATAATATTTACTTGTAATATTTCCCGTTCGTTACTTTGTGTCTTTGAATCTTTAACCTTTAATTTTTCTGCACCTGAAAAAAATTGAGATATTGATAAATAAACTATTGCAGAACTGTAGCTAGCATATTCATTGGACAATGGGTCTGAATCTATCGGATCTTTTGCACAAAGCTTCCGCCACGTTAGAAATGATTAAAAATTTGAACTTCCAGGCAATCTGCATTCCTAACTTACTAATTCTCCGATTTTGAACGTTGGTAGGGTCTTAGTACAAAGATCCAATCTATACACAATAATATATCAAAGTAAAAAGGCTACCGCGAATCTCTATTTAACCATGGATTTTGCACTACATTTGCAAAAGTTTTGAAAGTTATGCATTACATTCATGTAACGCGTACCATGTTGAATGCAGCTTACGTAGTTACGTAGATCGGTGCATTACGTTTAACTTTCCTAATATGATAAGTTTATGTATTGCCATATAGCATTTAAGTTTGGCCTATTTGTGAGAAAACGATGGAACCCGCTGTTAGTGAGTTCGATACAAAAGAGAATCATCCATCAATCTAGACTTCTGTATTTGGTCAATAAGTCCAATTCGTACAGGCCCGAAAACCTCTAATTATCCACTTATACAATAGTAAAATGAAAGCAATATAATAGCAATGAAAACAATAGGTATAAAGAACATTAAGCTCACCTGAATATTGTTTCGAACTCACTGTCATAACCCACAGTCAACCTATTCATACATCCTACACAAAATCAAACCTCATCTTACCACGAACATTTGTGACTGACTAAAAGCGATGTCGCTTGTGGCTTCCCGCGCAAAAATATTTGACGAAAAAAGCTAACTGATTGATTGCAATCAAATGTTTTAACTGATTACTTTAATTACTCCAGGTTGACGTTACGAGACGATCACGCTTCTGAAGCGTGATTTCAAAGATGCAGAATGCAAATGACGGTTGGGATTTGCTTCAAATATCGTATAAAACCTAGTTCACAGTAGTATTCTCAGGATCTTTTATACCAAGCCCCACCCCAAAACAACACCCCGCCAACGCTCGAATTAAATAGAAATAGCAAATATTCAGTTAAGGTGAGGGATGCAGATTCAGCCGGAAATTCAAAATTTCAAATCGTTCCCAACCCAAAATCCTAACAGCATAATTACTTATTTTTTATCCTAAAACGTGACAGGGGTGTTTATCTCAGATCACACATTTTTGCATCAGTGACGGGAGCTTAGTACAAAGAATCCAGCAATTCCATTATATTTGTCTGTTTATATTTGTAGAGTAAACGCGCACGTGAATGCCATCAAAAATGTAACTCTCCCACAACTCAATGAAAGAATAACGGCGTGTACAAGTTTAGCGTTATATCAATGGATTCTCTGGCGTACAAATCTTAGCTCATTGATTTGCGCAGCCAAGAATAATTTTAAGTTTTCGTACATTAACGTGCCGGCGATGTCGTTTAAAGGGTGGTAATAATGTGACGTTGTTTCGATGACTACTGTATAGTAATTTCTTCGTCCAAACCAAACGGCGGAGACATAACATCAGCAACAGCATTAATCACGGTTCTATGTGAAGTAAATAATTGACTGCTCAATACAAAGGCATACCGACGACAACAACTGATAATATATAGATCATCCATTCGAGACCATTCAAATATTTGGTGTTATGGAGCTCGTGAAGAGGTGCTATTGACGTAGCCCAACAGTAAGAACGTAACAAAAACAAATTGTTACTTACCAATCAATATTAATAAGTGAATTGAAATTACTATATTTAATAACTCGGATGTATTTGCTGCTTCTTAAATGTTATTAATGCCATTTTGCGTAAACGAATAGATCGCGGAGACCCTATGTCCGTATGAAGCACTTTGTGAACCATGGAATATCCCAAGATAAGTAAAGTTGACAGAGGGTGTCGAGCATTTAACAAAGATTGGATACCGAAGTACTTTTTGTAATAAGCCGTCCTACCGAGGACTTCATTTTCTCACATCTGGCCCGCCGACTAGAGAAGTTGCCCACCCCTGATCCAGGGTAAGGGTATACACGCATTTTAATGTATTTAGTATCTATGTCAGCCAATGCACTGCAGCTGAGTACGTTCGCGTTGAGTGGCGCATCGTTCTAAGCCTTAGTAATACGCTTGATTTCTTACCCCGCTTAGATTCGCAGGTTCAAATACCGTAAGGGATAATTTAGTACCAGAGGATTGCTGGCGACCTCCTCCCTATCCTAAGCCAGCGTTTCCCAAACTTTTTCCCAACTTCGACACGGAACACTTGCACTTTTTAGGTCGCCTCGCGGAACAGCAAAAATAAAATTGATAAAGAAAAACGATGTAATAAAGCGAGTTGCCAAATGAGCCGCGAAAACTAACAGAATTGTGTTAAACATACCTAAAATATGATTGGATATATATTTTTTTTTACTTTAAATGCTGGGTATATGAATCAACAAATTCATTTTACCTTTCTATGTCGATTACTTTTCATTGCGTAGTGTTTGCCTTTAATGTTACGTAACAATGAAGTACTTTATTTTTATTTATCTGCTCTATTTATTATTATTTATCTGCTGAATCGAGTTTAGCAAGCATGAGTACTTTTTTCCACATTTCAAAGTAAAACCAGGCAGAGGTGAAGTTGCCCTTTTGCCATTATTCTTCAGGCCTACATGTTTGCCTACAGCAAAACCAAAAGCTGTAAACTTGATATTGAACTTGACAATCAAAAAGGTAGGCCGACGGTTAACGAAAATGCCACCACCCGCAAAAAGTTAGTCAGCTTTAGGCCGACGGTGACGCGATATTCAACGGTCGTTAGTTGGGCGACAACTTTACGATGGCGTGATTGACATACGATGGCGACCAATTTAGCCCCAAGCGAACGCCATATGAAACAGATGTCTTTCTTGTAGGCTTTCCCACTACCGGCGAAAAAATCTCATGGTATATCATTTTTGCAGCCATAGATTAAACATTTACATAAAGTCATCAGCTTCACAAAACTAGGGCTCAACTTCATAACTGTGGCCACGAGTAGGGCTAGTCTAGCTTTTATTGGCTGGAAGAATCGGCCAAACTTGGCTCAGTTGGATGATGCTTGTGAACCATAACATGAACTGTTGGAAAGACTATAAAAATACATGATATACTCGACCTAGTCAACAACATGTTGGATATATAGTAAGTTAGTCTCGCGCAACCCAACTCGTAATCCTATTAGATTTGCCACTATTATAAAACTTGCAACACTTTGATGAAAATCATTTGCTATATTTAGCCTACCATTCAAACAGCTAAACAATCGCACTATCGGATTCCCCGAGCTTCTTAAATGTTCTATTAGCTTTATGCTTTACCAATAAAAAAAATTCAAAATCACTGGGTTGCATTAATAAATGATTCCATGTTTGATAACTAGACTAACTAGACAGCATAACCGATTTTCTAATCTCATAACCGACACGGGTGGGTTTATTGACATTATAAAACTTGCAACACTTGGATAAAAATCATTTTGTGTCTCCAGTATTAGATTTGCTATATTTAGCCTACCCTTCAAAGAACTAAACAATCGCACTATCGGATTCCCCGAGCTTCTTAAATGTTCCATTGGGTTTATGCTTTACCAATAAAAAAAATTCAAAATCACTGGGTTGCATTAATAAATGATTCCATGTTTGATAACTAGACTAACTTGACAGCATAACCGATTTTCTAATCTCATAACCGACACAGATTGGTAACCTGGCAAGAGGGCGTGGTACTCAGGTTTGATTACGCCGTCATTTCGGCTTTCATCACCCCGCGGGATGAATATGTAAATTCTATCCCTTCCTTACAAACTTTTAGTAATAATATACAATAAACATATATATATATATTTTGATGTTGAAAGATTTTGCACTCTTGATCGTATGTATTCCATGTGCATCAAACAGGCTACGGCGCGAACGAACGCAGCATGTTAATTACCGAATTAGCCTCGACGAAAAGTAATATTTTGAAGGTGGTATCCTCGTCAGCAGCCGTAGCGCAGGGTTAGCGACTAGGTGCCGTTGAGCTTAAGTCTATGGGTTCAAATCCAGGTAGGTGTTAGTGTGGTAGGGTTATGGTTAGTGGCCGAAACCAGGCAGAATGGCCATGACACAGGAAGGAAGTTAGAGTTCAGGTACTGTGGTGAACAAGAGACAGGGTCAGTGGCAGAACGCAGACATAGTTGCCAAAAGACACGAAGGAAGCTGTAAACCATGTAGAGCAGACCAGGGTCAGACATAGTGGCCAAAACACAGGAAGGCAGTCAGGAAAAACTTACAGTGGGTGCAGGGGCGGAATATGCCCCTTTGGTCCCCCAAGCACTGAAGACTTTAGTGCCCCCTTATGTGTAATTTAAATGTAAAAAAAACAATAAACCACATAAGTTATTATCCATTAAAAATAATCACAACCAACAGTAAATAAAACGACTTTTACGAACATTTTTAGGTTTTTTAACTGTTATATATAGCCGATATAAATATCGGCCGTTACTGCCGATATGATATCTCGGCAAACACTCAGTAACGGGCCGATATATCGGTTGAGTTCTAATCCTGAGGGAGAGTGACCATAAAGATTCATGCCTCCAGTCTCAACGTGAATCGAAATACCAAGGGATACAAGTCACAACTGTAGTTTAAAATTTTACCGGTACCTAGTAGTTTACCTCAGGGCGGTTTAAGGTTGCTATAGGTTGGAAGATCGCAAAAACTTTTGAGGTCTCGCGGGCCGCATGTCGGAGAAAACCCAAAAGTGATCGAAATATCGCGAGTTTACTTACTTTCAATTTAATAAACAACGAGAGTTTACCGTTCTAATCAGACTATTATTTTGTTGCACAGATGGCGTGTTTTCAAACAAGATATATATAGCCCTCAGTTATTTTAAAATTAATTCCCGAGAATTTTCGTTGTATTTTTCGCATCTCGCGTTTAATGTCGCTTCAAATTATATTCTTCCGTGACAGATATTACTTGAAATCAAACCAGACACTGTATGATGGGCAAGAAAATACGTTTCCGCCGTATTTTCCTTATGTCAGTCATTTTATTAAGAATTGTTATATTTGAGTAATTTAAAAACTTGCAGCGTGAGCAAGCTTAGTGTCATCGTCAAATAACAACCGAGTCCGTCTAAGTTGGTATTTCGGGACCTAGCTAAAAAAAATGGATTGCGCGGCGTTAAGTCGACTCTGCGTTTCGTCACTACTGTCACATGGCCCACGCTTGAAAACAGAGGAGTGTTTTTTCTAAAATAAAGGCACAAAGCGTTAGAAAAAAAAGGGTTTGAATCTAGGGATCCCAACCCCAGTTGCAATAGCTAAAAAAAACTCAAAAGCATTCTGCTATTAGATACAAATATACGCTAAAATTGTTCTGTGAACAGCACGGAATGTGTCAGCATCACATGGTTTGGACCACCCTGGTCTACCTTATAAAAAACTCTCGACTTCGCTGACCACTAGATCGTTGAAATGCGACCGTGGAACCGCCACATAGTGCAAATAGTTCTTTGGTCCAATTGTTGAAGAGAAAAGAATTTTTTTTAAAACAAAAATGCAGCAACAAGGAGAATACTAGGAGGAAAAAACAACAATTTAAGAAAACGACTCATAGGCCCATTTTCGTGTCCAATAAATAAGTTTCAGTGTTTATTTTTAATGAAGAAGGTTAATGATACTTGAAGACGAAAAATAAGCGAACATTCTGAAGTTTGAGTCGTCTGGTGAACTCGTAATATTTTAATAAACACCGATAAACTATATAAATTTCTGCTCTAAAATTTCTGTGGTGCCCCTTTTTGCTTGGTGCCATAAGCACGTGCTTATATTGTTTAATGGTTAATCCGGCGCTGAGTGGGTGTGAAGGACAGAGTGCCTCATGACACGGGAAGGAAGTTAGTTGTGAACTAGGCAGAATGGGAAGGTTCGGGTCAGCGGCAGGAAGCAGAGTGAGTACCCAAAAACACTATAAAGAAATCAAGAAGCCAGTTACTGAACTGAAGTTTGCAGGACGGGGTCAACTGCACAAATCAGACAGAGCGCCGGCAACACACAAGAAGGAAGTCGGATACCACAGGTAATTATAACCTGCAAGGACGGCATCCAGTCGGGGTCAGTGGCAGAAGCCAGACAGAGGAGAGTCACCAGGGTATAAAAATAAGTGAATTGAAGAAGGCAGGACATATAAAACTTGAATTGTATGTTTGCCTTGTGGCTGATTGTTCACCGATCCCCGGAATTATTAAGAATACAATTTTATTAATAAAAAGAAGTCAGGACATGTTAACAACTTAAATTTTAGTCAGGGTCGGCTGGTTGCTCTGTTGCTGTGCCCGTCAGATTAATAATTCTTCACCGATCCCCGGGATTAGTAAGAATGCAATTTTATTAATAAAAAGGCACCGATTGCAAACAATTTCTCCGCCTGGAATACAATATACATTTTGCATTTATATGTCGAAGACTGATATTTTACTCTACCAACGTATGTAAGCTATTTTTTCGTTTCACTTCTCACGTAGTTCAAAAGATCTCACTTTACGGAGCTAGCAAAATATTCATGATCGTGCTTTCAAATCTTATGGGAACTCTCATTGGATCTTTTGTACAAAGCCTCCGCCACTAATACACAAAATGTAAGATTTGATAGAAACAATCCTGCCATGTTTTAAATAAAAAATTAATAAATATCCACTTGGTTCGGAATGAATAAAGATTGTCATGTTCGGCGCAATATGCAGCATGCTTAATTGGATAATTATTATTTTCCCATTTGAAGCGTTGGTACAAAGCTTCCCATTGGAAGCTTTGTACAAAACATCCTTTTTATGGCATGTCTGTTGTTTATGCTTACTTTCTACAATAAATAAATGTGTGAACTTTTTCCATTTTTTATCCTCAAATTTGAAATCCCAATCCTATACTTCCAAGTATCGATAAGAATCGATGTTTCCGTAATAATCGACTTCTTTATTTACATCTGTAAGGGCGTAGCCACTGATATCTCATGTTACGTCAAAATCCCCTTTATAGACTGACTTCACCGCCGAGTTCTCCAGGCTATACAATCGCGCATTTTGCCAAATCGAATTATTAATTTGGAGTATGAATTGATAGTAAGCCCCAAAACGGCCAATTATCAGTGAATAGCTCTGCAATAGAGCAAAATAGTGTTGAAAACGACGCCCTTACCGCTTTGTATCTTACTTTAAATGCCATGAAATCGTTAGTTTTAAAATTTCGGATCTTGCCCAGAGCAAGGGCAAAAAATAAATACCCTCGCTACCGCTCAAAATTAAAAAAGAAGATTGAAAAGAACGAAAAAATTCCAATTTTCAAATCATTCCTAACACTAACTAGATAAATACTAATTTTAAAACGGTGCGGACCGTTTGCGCGTAATGCGAACGTGATGACTACTACACTATAGAAACGCATACGCCGGTGGGTCTTATTATAATGAACAATACTCTTGGGAGACTTAACAATAATCTTTCGCGTGTTAGGCGAACGTGATGACTTCTACATATGGGAAACGCATACATCCGTGGTTCGTCGAATCGGCTTGAAACCGACCCTGATGTCTTTCCGTAGTGTAGTGGTCATCGCGTTTGCAAACGGTCCCCATAAAGTGGTTCGGGCCCAGTCAGAAACATGTTTTCATGTTAACATTTCGATCTAGCCTAAAATCTTTGACGGATCTCGTTCATCGCCGTAAAAAATAGTGCATATTATAGACTTAGGTATTCTTTCTGAGGTATGATTTAACCCTTCGTGGTTGATTTTTACTTTCTCCTAATATCTTAGAATACTTTTGAGATGAAATAAATTTTTGCTCAAACAATCGATAATAACCGAATGTATTTCTATCATAATTATCACACATTTAAGAAAAATGGGTTAAAATGCTGAAATGAATTAGTTGTTAACACATCTACAAATACAATGAGTAATTAAAGTGTAACATTAGTGGAAAGTATTGTCTGCGGTAAACTTAAACACGACCACTTTTGCGTCATATTAAAGCATGATCCATGATTCTTGGAGTGTTCGTAATCACGGTAGCGCGTCATTTTTTTCATATTTTCAATTCTACAAGTTTTATGTCTGTGAGTACTTAAAAGGTGACCCGTACATTTGAACCCACGTACATTCGAACCCATACATTTGCACCAGTATATCCGCGGGTTCAATTTATATGAGGGTGCTGAAATCCATGGGTTAGAGTTAGTATGGGTTCAAATATCCTTAAAAAAATTCCCATAGGTGCAATAGTATGCAAGTGCAAAAGTCGTGGATTCAAATGTAATGGAGCCATTTGAAAGCTAAGAAATATACAAAGATTCTGTTATTATTTGAAAGAAAGTAATTTGAGGGAGGGCGGTTCAATTGGTTCGACACGACTACTCGGGTATGAAAAAATCAGCTAATCCCAATGATAGCTGTATTTAAGCAGATGCGTTGGAATTAGTACGAATAGAGAGGCATTTGAGATTTTGCAAGTGACAATAAGATCATAGTTAAAAGAATTATCATTTTAATTTATCCAAATAATTAGATTAAATACTAAATTGCATTTATATTGAGTCGTTGATTAGTACCTGGGTTCGTCTCAAGGGTTTGAAAAGAGTCTAAAAAAAAATTAATTGGTATTTAAGTACATTGCAATAAAGGGGGTTCACAGCAAAGTAAATATTTTACTGAGAGCGAATAGACAGAGCGATAATTTACTTCACTTAACGTATTATAAAAAGCAAAACATAATTTTATTGCAAAATGAAATTTCACATTTTCGTTTATTGCAAGACATTCATATTAGCTCAAGTTGGTTATACTCTTACGACTGTCGCGATACGGCAATGTTAACAATATTTTTTCATTGTTATTGGGGCATTACATGGTGAAATATAATGATAAAAAGCGCTTAAATGATGCTGAACTGACTTTCCTTCTAAGTCTAGTGGTTTAATCAAAAGGTCACAGAATATAATAGATACTTCTTGAAGACTTAAATATCGGAGACAAGGATCACAAAGCCCATTCATCTCCCGATCCATATTTTCTAAAAATGCAGAAATGTTGAAGCAACATCCCAAGCCGTGCGTATTATTTCCGTTCGTGCCATGTTCGTTCGACTTAAATATCGGAGACAAGGATCACAAAGCCCATTCATCTCCCGATCCATATTTTCTAAAAATGCAGAAATGTTGAAGCAACATCCCAAGCCGTGCGTATTATTTCCGTTCGTGCCATGTTCGTTCACGAACCGAAACATTTGAAGTTGTCAGGTGTTTTCATTTGTGTCAGCACTTAATCTCATTCATTCCGCTGACTTCAAGATGAAGGGAGCAATATTTTTATTGAATTTATCTATTCTATCTGTGGTAATAACAGGGAAAAATGTATGTAAAGTTCCCCAAAGCAAAAATCGGATTGATTGGAATAAGGTATGTTATAGTAATTACATTACTTTGAAAGTATTTTAATATTTTATGGTTTTTATATGGAAATTTGAAATGAAAAAAAGACACTGCTAGAAGACGATCAGTTTATTTTAATTTACTTTCTTCTGAATCTTATCGGATTGTCCACTCATCTTTCCAGCAAACTTGCTGCTTAGCTAAGCTCTTTCTGTACCAGCCTCAATTCCGTCGTGTCCATATATTTGAGCATTGCTCTGTTTTCCATTCAGACATCAAGAAATTGGTACCTTGCATTCGACGCTGGAGATCCTATCACGAGTAACTTGGATTGCAAAACCGCTCTAAACATGAAGTAACAAAAACTGGATTCAAGTTTACCGCAAAATACTTTGTGAACGGGTATATATTTATATTTCACTCCATTATGCACAAGTTTTATCGACTTCACGAATTATCAAAAAAAATATTATAGCAGTTGTTCATGAGAACTACGTCAGTAAAAATATTAAAAAAATTTCTTGATTGGATCTTTGATAAAAAATGTTGAAACAGGGTTGAAATTGTTAATTTATGGTTGCAACTAAAATAACAACTTTGGCAGAATGTGGAAATTTTTAAATCATGACGACTTTTGAAAAATTCCTAAAAATTAAGCAGGCATGACAGAAAGTATTGCCATATTCATATTTTAGAAAAAAAAGGAGGACAAAGTGGAAGTACCCAAATATCTTCAACCCAATGGAAACTACAATAATCTTTTCCCAGAATGTTTGCTCATCTCAATTATCTTTATTTAATTTTTTAATTATATTTTACACATGCCAAAGCTGTAATAATAATGTCAGGCAGATTAACAAAAAAAAATTTTTAATCATATTTTTATTATCCCACTTTAGGAAATTATGTTTATAATCGCGCAGGAAAATTGAACAAGAATGCAGTTATCGAAGGTTAGTTTTTAGTTAAAATCTTATATTTGAAAAGAATAAAAGTCAAAACATGAGCAAATATATGATCGTAAATAATATTATTTTGTGTTTAAATTAATATGACTCTTGTGTCATAATTCTTATTTCATTTGGTGCAACAAATAAGAGCCAAGTCCTAATCAAGATGTTCCAACCGATATCAGAGCTGTAAACGCTCTCAGCGTTTGGAATTAGATCGAAATTCAAGATTTCAGGATGTTCCAACAAGTTGATTGACTTTACAAGATAAGATAAAAGAATGACATATATTTATATATATATTTAAACATTTATACAGAACAAATTGCACCTTTTCAATTTTAGAACCATGCTGCTATTTCCACCTGAATTGCTAGTCTGCTGAAATTTTCTAGATAGATAAAAGTAACCGCCCATGTCGACTTAATCTGGTTGATATATATTTCGTAATACTGTTTTTGCTTGTATCTAAGGACAAAATTTTATTTGTTGTTCAGCATTGGTTGTTACTTTCAGGTCGTCTGTACGCTTGTTTCGAAAAATTGATAAGAAACTAATCAGAATATGTCTCATAAAAGTAATCAGAATTTGTGTAAAAAAATAAAACAAAGTAACTTTTCCGTTGTTTAGCCTATTTACAACGATGTTGACCCATAGTCATATATGAAATGTAAACCAGATTCAAAACTATTTTTTAGATACAGGTTCGAAAAGGTAAATAATTTGCCTTTGGCCGGAATTATTTTCAACGATGTTGAAAAATTGGCGACCTATTGCAAACTTAAACGTTGACTACAAGATCATGGCAAAAATTATATCAACCTGCCTTAAAAAAGTGCTGGATGGTGTTATCACAAAGACCCACGAATCGACCCAGACTGGAGGATCTATCCAAAACTTTCACAACAACCTATACACTGTAATACGTCATTCTCGTGAGAAGAACCTCTCAACATTTGCCATGACGGTAGACCAACTTAAAGCCTTTAACATGGTCGACCACAAGGTTGCCAACTTTGTGTTAAGCCATTCCGGGACACCTTAATGTATAACCTTAGTGTTTGAAAGTTGATGCGACAGAAGCTTGTGAACACGAATTACATCAAAAGCAACAGTGCGCGAGGGATGATCGTGAAGCGTTATTTTCACAAACTCCAAGCTTCTAAATAATTTGAAGTTGGTGTGAAAATAACGCTTCACAATCATCAGTCGCGCACTGTTGCTTTTGATGTCATTCGTCTTTGGGAGATAAAACCAAAAAAAAAACAAGAAAATTGTTAAAGTTGTACTGAGTAGATTCAATTATTTCACAATAAAAAAACGCAAAATAACATTCTTTCTGGTATTTAAATTTGTATTTTTCTTGGGATTTTGCCGCTTTAAGAAGATCTTAGTCATTGCTGATAAGCTCGTAAAACTCATTGCATGACATATGAAAATTTAATTTCATCATCAGTTCAGCTTTCACAAGATTAGAGTTTAGTTTGTTTCTACTATTGGTTCAAAGCGCATTCATAATACTGAACACTCTTTCACAAATCGCGTGTGATACTGGAATTGACAGGACAAATGACAAAGACGTAACAGTTGTGTATCTTCTGGCTGCTGAGTGGCAAAGAACTTCACCCATCTGTTTGAAACGTCACAAGTCGATCGTAAAAGTTCACTGCGAACCTTTCTCAGTGCACACAGTTCTTCATACAATTTATCGAAGTCGAGACTTATGCCCAAGCGTTCAACGAGTGAAAACAAGCCTGTCCATCCAAGAGCAAGTGGGGCTATGTCCTTGAAAAACGAATGCTCATAATCCTACCATCTATGTACGTATGACAAACTACGTTGAAAAAAATGCTCAAATGCTTGCGTGAATTTCTGCCTATCAGAAAAATTGACTTCGACAAAAATTAATAAGTTTTGTAGCATTGCTTCCATAAAACTTGTCTGCATATCGCTGCTGTAACTTTTACTCAAAACTCATCATTATTTCATGCAGTTCTGTGGCAGTTGTAGAATTTGATTCGAGCCGTTTAATGGCTTCTTCAAAAATATTCAGTACATTTTGTACAAAATTCAAAATACAATGTGGCAGAATGTTAAGGCTTTCTTCACAAGAAAACCCTGTTCATGTAATGTCAGCTACATTGTCTTCCCCATGCGATATAAAATATGATTTTAGCGCTGGCCAACACAATAACAGTCTATCAATAGCAGGTATTAGACTTAGCCACATTGTAGGTACATGTAATAACTCGCTAATTATACGACATAATTCGCCCAAAATCAATAGGCTTCTGGTCCGAGATATGATGAATGTACATAAAAATTCTGGAGCAGATTCAATCTCGTTTTCGTGAGATATCGCGTGCATCTAACATACAGACAGACAAATACCTAAGTTGTCAGAGCATATGGCTTGAAATTTTCTTAAAAAGAGAAGTGGTTTTCAACATGGTTCTGTGACATTTTAGGGTTCCGCCGGTACGGTCCAGGGATTCTAAAAGCTCACATTCAAATCTACTTTCATTCATTCATCACATTCAGAGTCTATATTAATATATGTACAATGTTTAAAAAAAATCAAACATAATAAACTTGCTACACTTTGAAAAACAATTTGTTCAGTACTTTTGCTTATAAATATATATATATAGTATATATACATTTATGGTTTCAAATGATGTTCCTGTTTCATCTGGGTTGAAGTCTTGAGTCAAGTTGAGTGAATTACAGGGGTACGTTTCACTTGCAGTCAGTTGATTGAGTCTAGAGGGGTTGGTAGCATAAAAGTCATATTGGGGGTGTCAAAATAGGGCTGACGAAATCCAGTCGTTGCGTGTCAAAATGGGAGTGACAAAATATGTTGGTCGTCGAGTCAAGTTAGGGGTGGCGAAATACGGTCGGTGCGGTCAGATTGGGGTGACGAAATACGGTCGTTACGTGTCAGATTGAGGGTGACGAAATACGGTCGTTGCGTTGTGTCAGGTTAGGGGTGACGAAATACGGTCGGTGGTGGTGCCAGATTAGGGGTGACAAAATACGGTCGGGGCGTGTCAGAACTCAGAATGTAGATGACAAAATATGACTGAGCGTGTCAGATTACCGTAAATCTGGCAGTAGGGTGCCGGTACGCAATCAGTGACAGCGAGCTGGATGAATCAAGGATCACTAAAATTTGAAAATGGAATTCGCCGAGTATTTATATGTTTATTGTAGCAATTGAGCCTCTGTTAATTGCTATCAACCTCAATAAAGATGTGAGGGGTATACCGGTAGTGACGCCAGGAAATATAGAATTAAAAAGAAGTTATTTATGAAATCGATGATGACAAACCTTGAAAAGGTATTGGAAGGTATGATTCATGAAATGGTGCATGCATCCGGTGTTTTATTGCATGAATGAGGAACCGATCACGGACCAAAATTTCGGAAAAGAGCACGCCGTATTGTGAAAACAGTCAACGCTCAAAGGAACAATCTTCTCTCGGAACTTCGCGCCCTAGATGTAAAATTCAATGAAATTCAAAAAGTCAAAAATGGAGGCACAGTTAGGAGGCCAACGGTATGAAATACATCTGCATATTTATTATCTTGTAGTACAATGTTGCCTGAAATACGTTTGTGTTCGTCGGGAGCTTCGAAACAAGATATGAAAAACGAGTAATAGAATATTTTACAGTTAGTTAAATTTGTTTTAAGAAAATTTCCATGTCCTCAAATAGTGTCAAACAATTTTTTTTCTATTTCTAATATTTTATGTGACTTAATTATGCATAGAAATAACATGAAAAAACATGTTTTATTTCATCGTGCAAAGTGATTGTGATTTAATTTAAATTTGACGTACGACTGGGATCACTCTGCATAGAGAGACTAAACCTAACAAAATCTCTCTATGCAGAGTGATCGAGTCGTATGCCAAATTTAAAAAAATCAAAATCAGCTCGAAATAGTAACAGATTTCTCATATTTTAAGTAGAGAGCTTATTTGTTTTGTCGGACCTCCTGAAGTATCCGCACCAAGATGGCGCACAGCCTGAACTCAGGTTGTGTACCAGGATAGGGTTCAGGTTATGCGACATCTTGGTGCGCATGCTTCAGGAGTACCGTTTTGTCAAACAGAAAACAATAACACGATAAAATATAATTGTAAGCAACAAATTCTCGGTATGGACGGTATAGCAACTGGTATCAATACGATCATGTAAACATCGAGATCAGTTACCAGTACTACTTAGTATTTATAACGTGAAAGACAAGGGCTTTAGATGTGATAAGCCATTTAGGATGTGATATTGTAGGTTTGTCCGAAACCATCAATAACTTTCAATGGAAGAATAATTTAGTTGACATGCGTTCGGGATGATATAAGCAGTAATTAAATATATATACCTAGATACAAATTCAGACAAATTACCTGCTTGATCAATTATGATATTAACGAATTTGACATTTTTTATTGATGACTAAAATAATAGGCGAAAGTTTACATGTGAGTGTATGGCATTGGTTACTTAAAACATGTAAATGGTGAATGACTCAAAGTAACGTCTATATAGGGGTATTAAAACGTCACTGCAATAGTCAAGTTGTTCAAGTGTTAAAGATCGGAGCAACGAAGTCGGTATAAAAAAGCAATCATATGAAAATTGGGCTTAAATGTTTTCGTATGAATAAGGTCTACAAGCATCATATAAAATATCAGGAAGAATACCCATGTTAGAATGTAATTTACACTGGTTTTTCATTCTTTTAGTAAGGAACCGAATTCTATGAGAATGTCTTTAAGAGATGAAACGCTATTCAAAAGACGTTAAGTCAGTGAAACGCATTCTTTAGTGCAGGGTGGTCCAACCTTTTTGGCCGAAGGGCCACATTTAGTTCACAAATGATCGCGCGGGCCACTTGACATGGTGGTTATGTTCTAGTTTTTACTTCGCCGACTGCAGATTAATGAAAAACAAACAAAACCCGCAAACCAAAATTATAAGCACAATGAAAATACGAAGATACAGTAAAATCAAAAGTTTTTACTACGCATATATATTTCAATGTCAAGTATGACACCGCTTTTATCTAATAAGTTTGTCAATATTTGGTGCGATGGACGAGGTGGCAATGCAGAGCAAATTTTTCATTAGCGAAATTAGTGATCTCATGGGGGATTTGACATGGTCCATCTGTGAAAAAACTTAGCACAAGTAAGTGCTGTCAAATATTAAGGTCATGAAAACTGCCACCCTTAGCTTCGCAGAAAAAAGACAGAAAATCAGATTGAAATACATGGCAGACGATAAAAAATAAATTCAAGCATTTCTCTCCAGATATTACGCCCACAAATGGACATAAAAAAAGCTCTCGATAGCTGGATGGTGCTTCTCGCGTGTTAAACGACGAGGAATAACTTTTTATTAGATGTTTCAATATTGGCTCAGATTTATGAAAAACATTGGGATTCGAATAATATCGCGCGGGCCATTCGGAAACCTTTGGCGGGTCACATGTGACCCGCAGGCCATGGGTTGGTTGGACGACCCTGCATTAGTGCCACCCACATATATATTCCATCTGATGCATCTAAAGATGTACAAAGTCGAAATGAGAAAAAGTTTTTGAAAGAAATGGGTCCAATCAGAAGATTGCACTCGAAATGTTACGGAGAATCTTTTAAATGTTTATGTAAATATTTAATGGTAATTATACGGCTATGTGCTAATCGGTGGAACCTTTTAAATTAGTCCGTTAAATTCTAGATTCGCTGGATAACATTGGATGCCACATTTGAAATATACAGGGTGATCGCTATAGAAAAGCAGAAATTTGGAAGCTCGAATGAGATCAGGGATAAAATGCATTCTTATTAATTTCTTGGACTAAGATACTGCTATGCACAGACGACATTTTTAGCATTCATGGATGTAATATAGCATATGCTTTTAATTAATAATTTTATTAAAGTTATTCTTTGTAAAAATTAAATGTTTGATAAATTTTCTGCTTTTATAGCGACAACCCTGCAGTTCGCATAGACAAGCAACAGTAGCAATAAATAAACTGTAAAACAAGTATTATGAGAATGATTGATTACAGTTGATCTAATGACTCGTTTTTAGGCAGGTATTTCTCGATGACTTCCAATAGAGCCAACATTACGACATATTTAAAGAAACCTTATAGATTCGATTTTATTATGATGGCAGAACAGCAGCATGGTTCAACATGGTCCTATATATTGCCAAACATAGCGCATATTCAAATAATTTAATGAAAAATATAAATGTATCATAGTTTATGAATAAATTATGTAACTAAATTTACTAAAAATTGAACAAGTATCTTTTTACTTTGATACTGAACTTTTAATACATTTAAAACAAGTATCGGAGAGTATAAAATAAATATAAAAAAAAAAATTTCAAGCCACTTCGTGAATTCTTTAGAAATGTAGAAAAATTGCAGTTTTGAATGAGCGATTTTTCGAAAACCTACTAAAAAGCCAGCATTACAACATATTGGGAGAAAAAAAGAAATCTTGTAGATTCGAATTTATCGTGGCAGAATAGTAGTAGTACGTTTTAACTGGCCATATATAATACCAAAAACATAGTGTATATTCCGATGATTTTATGAAAAATATATATTTATCATAATTAAAAGTGGTTTTGTATTTCAAATAAATTTAATAAATAATTGAAAAATTACCTTTTTTACCGTATTATACACCGATACGGAACGTCTAATACACTTGGAATGAGTTAGGAATGGTATAAAATAACTATAAACATTATACGGCCTCTCGTGGATTTTATTTTTAATAATTACAGTTTTGGTTGGTCGATTTCTTGAAAACCTCCGATGAAACATTACGAAATATTAGAAAAAAGTAGAACCCTTCTAAATTTCATTTTATCATAGCAGAACAGTAGCAGCACGGTTTGATATGGCTGTATATAATCCCAAACACAGCGTATAATGTTCGATTTTTTAGCAATTCGAAAAATATTTCAATGGGGTTTTGTGTTTCAACTCAAATTTACTAAACACTCGAGTAAATATTTCTTAAAACTATAGTCTAAATTTCGTGTTCTACGTCTAACAAGTTGTTGTAATTTGCGTAAATTACAATGTAATAGTAGAACAATTTACGCCCTCTTGCGGATTCTTTGAAAAAAATTCAATAGTAAAAATAGGTCTTCTTCAAACAGCGATTTCTTAGAAATTTCAAATAAAGGCAACATTAGGACACATTGGGAGAGAAGGAGAACCCGTCTAAATTCCATTTTATCATGGCAGAACAGTAGCAGCCCGGTTTGACAAGGTCATATATAATATCAACCGTAGCGTATATTCTTCGATTTTGTAACTTAAATGTAACTTATTTTAAAGAGGTTTCGTATTTCAACCAAATATTCTGAATAATTGAACAATTATCTTTTTAACTTTGTCATAAATTGACACTGGAAATCTACCACCCCTGTAGTTATCGTCGACTAAAATACAAGAGCCACTCGGATCAAGCGTGGACAGGCCGTCGTTCCCGTCTTCGCTGCAATCATTCGACGCTGCAATAGCTTGACGCGCGCTGCAGCGTTTTTAGCTGATCTGTTCCATCAACAAAAGCTTACGCTTACAGCGATATGGAGAGTTTTGATTGGATATTTTTCATTTATGATGATGACTTGATTCTGACAGAAGAAGATGATCCCGCGGAAGCGATATCATATTTTTATCCACAGTCGGTGAGTCGTAGCCTAATCCTGTAAATGCTAAAAGGGTCGAGCATAGGGTCCAAGGGTCCATGCCTATCATGTTGCTATACTTTGTTTATCGTTTATTACTTATCGATCTTAAGATCGGTAAGTATATTGATAGGTATTTGTATGTATGTCTGTCTGTCTGTTAGATGCACGCGATATCTCACGAAAGCGAGATTGAATCTGCTCCAGATTTTGCATGTGCATTCATCTTATTTCGGACCAGAAACCTATTGATTTTGGGCGAATTATGTCGTATAATTAGCGAGTTATCAATCAATTATTTATATAGTGATCTAGATTTTTGTAAAGCGAGAGAATTTTGAAACCCGCCGAGTGTGTGTGTGCGATGCGCAGTGCGCAAGTTACAAGAGCGGATGAATCGAAACTGCAGTTTCTGTTTTGGGGGATCCCCTAACTATCGATCGATAAGTCTTCGGTTTCCAACCGATATTCTCGTAATTGTGTATTGATAATTATTTACGGTATATTGCGAAAATAAATCCAAATTAATGTATTTGTAGTTAAATCGGCAAATTTTCTTAGGTTTTGGTACGAATAAGTCCAGAAGTCCATGCATCTGAAAACAAATAACTGGCTTAATAATTCCATACTGAACATGGACTGGTACAAAAGACTAAATAAATATTGTATATCATCTATAGCTTATTCCTGTATTTTTGTCACATTCTCATGTAAATATCTGCCCACAGATTTGTCTTGAGTCTTAGTTGATTTATCAGAGGAATAAGTAAAGTCTTTTCCAAGGTTTCTTCTATTCAATCATGAGGTGCTGTAAAGGCATGCGTACATGCCTTTACTTTTTTACATTCACGACTCGACTCAAGAATTGGAATCTTTGGAAAAATCTGACATGTTTGGCCTTGTTTGCTAGTTCATTAATCGAAATACATGTTGATGATAATGTGACTCTTCTCAAATTCTTTCCTTTAGGAATAGACTGTCTTAGATTACTAAAAGAATCGCATATTAAGTTCCAGCCTGCTGTGTTCTATAACTGTGTTATTTGCCTATATATGCTGACATAAAAGTAATGCATTACAGCATTTTGATCCATAATACAGTTGTACGTAAGCCATTATAAAATTGGATATATTGATATAATAAGTTTTGTAACGAATATAGCCTACATATAGCCTCGGATTTTCTCAAATTCTTTCGGTGGAAGGACATCAATAATTAACTTAATATGTTTGCTGCGCTGGAACTTGTACTGATTTTTATTGAAAAATTACTTTTAGATGACAATGGATTACCAACGTTTATTAAGTGGACATTTGATTGGTCTTTACAGAAGTGTTACAAAACTGCTGGGTAGTCCACCTGAAATCATAAAATTTGGAAAAAAGAAGTTTACTATGTTAAAGTCTGAAAAGTTTGCTATTGTAAGATGTACATTGTGCTTTAAAATATTTGACTGTTTTAAAACTTGCATTACTAGAACTAAACACAATTAACCAACATACATATATCAAACAGCTGAAACTTGTAATAAATGTTGCAAATACTTGTTTATTAATAACTACTACTAAATATTATTCAAAAACACATAGTATAGGTAGTTTAAACAATACTATGTGTTGTAATCGATATATCAGTTTCTAGGTGTTCCAGTGGACAAACATTCTGACATGGCAACTATAAATATGTGCGAGTTCATTGTTGATGTACTTTTGTTTTTTAATTCATCGATCAACTATCTAATAGTGAGTTAACCTTATTTTATATCAAGTTAATCATTAAATTGGCTCAAACTAGCTACCCAAGCAGCCCAAAGGTCTCGTAATAGTTGAACCAGAATCAGTAGGTTGTTGATACTATATATTTTCATGAGTCTCATCAAACTACGACATAATCATAGGCTATGGAATTAGTTAGCCAGTTATTCGTTTCAGATGCATGGATGGTAGTGGTCGTAAAACCAACCTATGGGGATGAGGAGTCCAGCAATCCTGTCACACATTATTATTTCCCACAGGATGCGAACCAACGCACCTCCAAGCTGATATTCCAATGTTGGTTGTGGATGGTCTAAAAACAAAAAGGTTGATAAATCTCTATATCTTTAATATGATTCATTGATGTCAATATTGAGTTCAGTTTCTTCTCAGCTTGTCCGTATTTTCATAATTTCGAAAGTCATGAAAGCAGCATTCATCAAACTTACTAGCAATTTATTTTATTCGTGTCTTGAAAGAATATTACCTGTATTGCAGGAATCAGAATTCGAAGAAAATCGGATTGATTTAATTCTGGATAAAATATTCTCAAGTCATTGGATATTTTTAGAATTTCAGGCTTCATCTTTCATCAGTTATAATGGGGTAAATATAATTCATTTAAAAATTGAAAAAAACACTGTTCATGAAATTCTAGCGTTACGTCCTGCTGGCTCCCTGTACCAGTCTTATTTGACATGAAGTATTCCAAACATCCGCTTATTGCAGATCATTACCCCTTGAAGATAACCGTGCTTTGCTCGCTTTTTATTGCCTCATAAATGAGATAGGGACAGACAATTTTCAATTCACTAGTAAGTGTTCCATCAAACGGCACCAATGATGGCACCAATCTCAATCAATACGGCCTCTATGTTGCTGTCTCAAATGTCTTGTTTTCACATAACAAAATCCCAAAAGCAACTATGGTATGTCACTGTCATAAATCAAATCATGTAAACTGTTGGAGCTAGCTGAAGGAAGTCTAATCTGGTGGCTCCACTTTCTCTTCACAAAACATTTTCTTTCCTAGTTAAACCAATCCATTATGTTGAAATGTGCAAATATACTTGACTTCTGCTCTAGACACAATGGAGTGTTTGGTAGTTGTTTACTTTTCCAAGACAGGTATTTTAAAAATGAAAGATTCCGGATGAAATGAAGAGTTGTGATTTGCATGAAATTGTGTTTAAAGCGAACTTATAATTGCCAATATTGAAAGTTGGAAATTTTATCAGTATAATTCATTTGCAATCTAAAACAAATGAATACATTGATTACATGGTGTTGAAAAATACTGAATGATAGCAAGGAGGTCAATACTCAAATTCCCAGTGAACCATCTAACATATTTCAAAAAGTTGTTTGGTCCAGTTGTTGAAAATATTGTGCATACACAAATACACCTCAAAATTCCACCTGTAAAAAAGTTTCATATGCGAACTATTTTCTAACTGTTGTGTCTAGAAATGGCTATATAATGTCTTGTGATGGCTGCTAAATATTTGAACCAACTTGTTATAAATATCTTACTTCCAGCATTGTACAAAGTTTAATAAACTCAAAGTTAACAAGGCTTGCGCAACTATGTGTTTCATGTCCTGGTGCTTTTAATGGACAGTGCAAACAGCTTGGTTCTCAAGTGTACAGGTATTTATTGAATCGCAAATACCATTATTAACATTCTAGATGTAAGCTTATTCACTAATCATCTTACTCCATGACAGGTTTGTGCCTGTCTTTGTGACAGTGGAAGAATACAATGCAATTGTTGCTAAACAGAGGAGAAAATATGGTGATATTGAATGGGAACCACATACCTGGGTTGGATATTGTGCAAGGTAATTTCATATTATTCTGCATTGCTTCAGTGATAAGCTAATTGGCATGGTACAAATCGCACATAGAAGGCTTTGTCTCTTCACATTGAACTTGCATACCAATTTCAATATAAATTATCAAAAACTATTCCAGTTATTCAGCACTAGCTCATAAGTGGTGTAAATGTTGTGTATCTAGTGCCCATTTGGTTTCATCCTGGTCCTTGCTCACTGGGGTTGTTGATCAGAAGTTGGAACATCCAATTGTAAATAACTAAGCCTTCTAAGAAAGAGCAGGGATGCCAATACACGTCAATGCTTTTTCAGCTCAGGAAGTGATTCTCCAAAAGATATGCCAGCCGAACAGACTGCTGAATCAAAGGCCCAGACAACTGGTATGTGTAGACATCACAAAGAGACATCACATGTAACTACATGGTTTCAAATGTGTATTGCTTACATTTCTGGTGTGGGGTATCTCACTTATGCCATGTCATTGCCGCAAAAATTCAAATAAAAGTATAAGGGAATTATCCAAATAAAATACATTGTTGTTTCTTACAGATAGTCAAGAAATGTTGGCATGTTCAAATACCAAAGAACTTTCATTGCTTGTTTTTAATGAAGAAAAAACAACACTGCTTATTCTCATGGACGAGTTTTCTGATCAATATAGCTTGAACCTGACAAAGGAAATGGTAGATCATCCTGTTTTTTTTTGCGTATGGGGCTGGCACTCTAGTTTGTGACATTATCAAAGCTTCTGTGAGATGATATTTTCAAATCTGAAATTTCCAAAATTAACTATGGCAGCGAAATCTTTTATACCCAACTGCTTCTCCGAATCAAAATTCTGCACTAAATGTCACAACTAATTACAGGTGGATGAATGCTTACGTGATTTAAAATGTATAGCTCAGGAACTCGATCCCGAACTTCGGGGAGAACAAAAGGTAAAGACAGTGTGTATAATCAATAATTCAGAAACACAATGGTTGATGAAATAAAAACTGTCATTTAATCCTTCAGGAAAGACTTGTTGTGGCTAGTTCGTCCATGTCTGGAAAACTGCAGGCCAATTTTGTGGATGACCACATGGGAAATGAAGACAAGGCTCTAGTTTCTGCTTGTCAGGATGATTTCAATATAAATGATACTTTTGAGGAAATGACGTTGACGTAAGTAACAGCATCTGCCTGTACTGAATTTAATTCGCCTGGGTTTATCGGAGTTTTGTAGGGCTCGGTAGACTGTGTTAAATATCAATAATGAAACAAGTAGTTTGTGGGTAGAATGCATACGTATAAAGAGTCTCTCTTTTTACAGTGACACTAAAGGAGTCCTCAGGTTTGAAAAAAGCTTTTACTGTTCTAAATTTTCATTGGATAAGGGGATGAACGGAGGAGAGTAAATGGGATCTATTCATTCCTTTCACCCAGCTGCTGCAGTTTTATAGAAGAACAATCTTGTTTACAGCCTATTTTATTACAAAATCAAAAGTGCAATAAATGAATGTATGTATTACTTGTATTCTCATTGAATCCTTTTTTTCGTCATTTCATGGAGTATGACGGCTGTAAAATAGCAAGTGGCGGTATAAGGGTTTATAAATCCTAGAACATAATGATCGATTTTTTTTAGGAAGCCAGGCATGTTCTTGATTTCGATAAAACCTTTTTAGTTCAGCACCAGGAAAGCAATTTGGGAGATTGAAGATACAAATGAGGAATTTTTAAAACATTCACGGGTGCCAAGTCATAAAAGTTTCAACAATTACCTGCCGCTGTAGATACATTAAGACTTCCAACAAGGTTTCTTAATGATTTCTGGTGGGAATCTTGTTCAATACATGGTGGTGAAGCTTTAATTGAAACTAACATTGTACAAAGGTCTAGTAGCTCGGCTGGAATTCCTGATCCTTCATTTCCTGTTACAAAATGAAGAATTTTACATTACAGCCAGTGAAAAATAGCTTAGTCGAATTTAACTACTGTTATTTACCGAATATAATAATTGAAGGTTTTCCAATATGTGCATCACTAATATCAAGCACTGTGGGCGAGTTCTTAAGACTGTTGTCGAATTGCTGTTCTTCGGATACAGTTCCAACAATGTTCCAGTCTGTTTTCCTGAGAAACTATATAAGATAAATTTACTATAAAAAGTCTTGTTGAATTTGTGCAGTTGGTATTCGAGGCATTTGTAGCTACCTATATTAAAAGCGTTTTTTTTTTGTTTTATCTACATTTAACCCATTAGCTTTAGACCGGACCAATCGGGGGCTTTAAATTTTGCGCTATAGGCTAACTTTGTCATTTTGCATTTTACTCTTCTGGTTGTGAAAAAAAAAATCACTTTCGTGTTACAAAGAATCAAATTTTACAGTGGTTAAAGATTGTTGTTGTCGCGGAAATTACAGTACCTCTATGGAATTATTTTTTCACTTCAAATTTCTGTGTGAAGACGTCTTCAAAATCACACCGTGCCATGACCCCATTTCAGCGATCTCGTCAGACTAACAAAAGTTTCACATTCATCTTAATAGCAGCAAAAATACCACAAAGACTTATCCCAATTTAGGCCTTCTGTGTCAAAAAATGTTGATATTTTTTCCATTACATCTGCATGCACTTTTTGCAGTTGTTTATATTCATAAATATATCGCATAAAAACAAGTAGTTGTGAGCATAACGCTAAAAATTCATTATCCTCTTCGTCTCCACCTAATTAATTTATGTAAAAAGAAGTTTTCTATACTTGTTCAAATCAAGATGAAAGCAAGGAACAAACTTCACGAGATAAATCAGTAAGCTATTTCTGTGGCGTACGTGAGAAGTGGAAGCTAATTTAAACATCGTCCAAATAGCCCTATTCTATGTTCTTCTACTGTGTTTTCGGTTCAAAAATTGGGGGTCCGCAGACACATAAAGTTTGAGAACCACTGCTTTCTATACCTTAACGAGGTAATCTGGATCATCTGTAGAATGAACTTGAAGAATTTCTGCAGCTCCGCTACTTGCTTTGCTGAGGACTGGTGTGATGGGAGCACTATATGAAATATAAAATGCTGTCAGATATCACAAGAATAACTGTTAATCCCACTGCTAGCCTTTCTTGTATACTTACCAACCAGTTGTTGCTATAACATTGTCCACATTGAAGTACAGACATGATCTCAAAATTGCACCCATGTTCATTGGATCTATTATACCAACCAGCAAAATCCATATTGGAATTTTTGAATGATGAGTAGCAGTTGTACAGAGGGTTTTGCAAGATTCTTCATCCAAATTTACATATGGAAGTTCTCCGACTTCCAAGCAAATACCCTTGGATTAGTGAATCAGTGTTTAAAGAAAACAGACTAAATCAGGGTCTCTAAAATGGAAATTGGCGCTGGAAATATGGATACAGAGTGTAAATGTCAATAGCATACATAAGTTTGTAGTAGTTTAAAATGGAATTATCTCTTGGAAGGCTATAAGTAATATTTTTTATAGTTTCCTCTGGTCCAAATATTCAACCATACATATTTTGAACAGATTTAGGCGCTCCAGAAGTGTATGTACCAATATGGAGATAACTAGTTTTGTTCCCCTACCTTACATTAAGTTGTGTGAAGCCTATATTCACTTCGCTAACACAGACAGTCCCCGAACTCGTAATAGAACCAAAATAAGGAAAATTGTGGCCTAAACTGGCCCATGGCCTACGGGAGTACCAATTTTTCCACTAACAAATTTGTGTCCCATATTTAATCTATACATATCGCCTTTGCCCTGGTGTTGATTTTTGAGGATGCATGCCCAATCATAAAATTGAGGTAACTGCCAAACCAACCTGATGTGGGCGATGTGATGACATATTATCAAGTGTTCGTCTATCTTTATATGATGTTGGTATTCCTCTTTTACTTGCCAATTCTATAGTTTCCAAAACTCTTGAATCCGATGGTTCTGAAGTCTCCCATAATTTCAACAAATGTAATCTAAGGAAAATGACATTCTGATTAATATCATTGTAAACAAGGATGTAGACCAGTTTAAAAAATGGTCATTTCAAGCACTTGACATCCTACGTTAATATAACAAAAAATTGACCTCATCATTCTCCGGCTGATATTGGAGAAGTAGCTGCTACCAGCCAAGAAAATGTTAAAGACCCGCCAATAGAAAGTCCAAATTCAATTACTTCCTGAATTAGGCTAGGACAAATTGAAAATGTCAAATACTTACCGAAAAATTGGTCTTCTCGATATCTGCAAAGCTATCTTACATACTGAACGGCCATAAAGTACTTCATTTTCCAGAAGACCTGCATTTTGTAATATATTGTCATTTGTCACATTATTTTGTGATTTGTCCAACAAATAAAAATAAACTTTGAATCAAATATACCTTTAAAACTTTTAATTTTATATCTGATCTTTCCACTGGCACTATATAATCGTAGAAGTCTCACCTGCCAAACAAAAATGTATCAAACAAGTCCATCGAGTCAACATTTCGGTGGGTTTAGAAAAGAACTCACCTTAGGAATAAACATGTTTGAAACTTTGCAGCAGATGGGATAAGTTCGAAAAAACATAGTGTCTGAAGATATGATCAGGTTTGTGGCAAGTTATACTCAAACAGGTGCTCAAATATGTTACCTAAATATATAAGATTATTATCAAACGAGTCATTCGAATTATCCTAAAAGCAGCTTCATTCTAGCCTACCGAGCTAATTCATAATTATCAAAAACACTAAAATAAATTCGGTCACTCAAGACTTATTTTGAAGGCTATTCGAAGCATTATTGATTAAAATAATGTAAAGTGTGAACCTGTGAGATTTTGAGTTTGAACTACTGTATTGATGAGTCACTCTGTGTGTTTCACAGTTGATTTTTCCTGATTTAGGTTCTTCTCCTCTTCTGCAATAAAATCGTCTGTATCGTAAATTACTTTGAGAACTAATGAACAACTTGGGCAAGTTGCTTCTTCTTCACCAGCTTGCAATGCTTCTAATGAAATTTCAAACCTAAATAAGGAACAGAAAGACAATGACAAGGCTGTTAAAGCTGTAGTTTTCAAATCTTCAATCAAAATTTTACTCCTGGGATTATAGTTTCCTTACATTTTACATTCTTCCAAGTGATCAAATAATGATTAATAAGGCTTGTTATTTGATAATATAATATAAACATATTCAAATTTGATTTCTTCATTTACCTGTCTCCACAAGGACATGGATAATAATACATC
Source organism: Styela clava (assembly GCF_964204865.1). Lineage (NCBI taxonomy): Eukaryota > Metazoa > Chordata > Ascidiacea > Stolidobranchia > Styelidae > Styela > Styela clava. The sequence goes on from NC_135252.1 coordinate 8,593,208, forward strand.
TGATCATCTTCATCAAATTCAAAATCTTCAATCTCTACTTCGTCATGATAGATAGACATTTCAGATTAATATAAATTTACTTTCCAAATCAGATAAAATCATTATAAAATGTTTCTAAAATAGAATTTGGTTCAAAATATTATCATAAATTCAAAGAAATAAAATGTTATGAATGATAAACTGGGAATAAAATGGTATATGTATCATAAATGACGCCTGCATTCAACAGATTTAGCAATCCAATGAAGTTTTTCATTGGAAAGTCAAATTTATTAGTTAAGTTTAAATATTGCATCCATGCAGAGAATACTTTTGACATTAAAATATTCAATAAAACATACAAAGCAGTGAGTGGGCATGCATGGAAAATGAGGTATTGTGTAAAAAAGAATGAATTGGAGCATTGTAACTAAAAAAATTGTTTAAAATATATCATATTTTGGGACTTAAAATATACATGTACAACTGCCATTAACTATTACATTCACATTCAAAAAGTAATAACGTGATAAATAAATATAGCTTAGTTTACAAATCAACATGTCTAGATTCATAATTTTGAAATTCGATTTCAAAGTCTTTTATCACTTCAGCCAATTCTGTGTATAATGTATCTGCTGCTTCTGAACCATAAAGAAATTCTAAATGATCCCAATCTTTCAGTTCTTTTGTTTTAACCAATGTTTTCAACCGTGGTAGTATAGACAGAACATCTTCTGAATCTGCAAACCAATCATCAGAACCCCAATACAAAGCAATAGGAGTTTTTATTGCACCCAAGTCATATCCTGGTGGAACAGCTGATCCATATTTTTCTATATTTGATTCCTCTGTATCAAATCTGTATTTTCTAGTTTCATTATGCCATATCATCTGTACAAATAAATTCTATTTAGTATGAGAATTTGCTTTTAACAGAAATCTTCTTCTAAACTTACTTGTGCAAAATGTATGATATTTTGTATCGATGTTCCGGCAGGAATGTGAGAAATATACACAGGTAAACGATCCCTGCAGTATCGTCTCGGGCTAAAACCTGCTATATTCAGCAACATGTTTTCCCCATGGATTTTTACATCAGGATTTCCTTCAATAAAATTGTGCAATTTTGTTCCAAGCCATTTACCTGAAAAAATGCAAATATTACTCTTTCGAAAGATTCACTAAAAATAACTATGAGAGATCCCCTCTCATACAGACACTGACATATACTAGTGGTTGCCGTTTGAAGATTTTGAGTAACTGAATATGAAGTTACGACAGCAAAAAACAAACACCATCTTATCAGCGAATTACCTTCAGTCGCATTTCGAAAACATCAAAACAAAACAATACCAACCTGCTTCTGAGTTTGGCAGCAATTCAGCCCCACCCATCATCCACTGGCCCATCTCCAATGTATTGTAAAATTGAGCTAGATATTTTATGGGACTTTTTATTCCTTTCAAATTGAAAACAGGACCAAGGCCAATAAACAAATGAATTTTTTCATTGAAATCTGGATCTTCAGCTAATCTTGCAAACATGATTAATGTTCCCTGAAAAACAAGTTTGTGTAATTTGTTAATATTAAATAAAGCAGATGGATATTAAACAGAATCCCATTTATACCAGTGTCGTGAATATGTTGCTCAATAGACAATAGGCATAAGTATAAATTTTGATGTGTCATAAAAATTTTACTGAAACGCAAGTTGTCTTGTCTTAAAGGATATGCATAAAGGACATAAAATCACAGCCCATGCAGGTTATCTAAATAACTACTTGAGGATTGAAAGTTTTATACATTTTTCAGTTATCATATCAATGTTAATACCTGAGAGTGGCCAATATAATAAATTTTCTTATTTCCTGTTTTTTCAATTATGTAATCGACCATTGCTGGGAGATCAATCTCAGAGAACTGTTGCCAACTATATCTCCAAAACTTTTCATCAACATTTGGATCTAATTTCACATGACTTCTAGAGTATGTGTTTCCTCTGACATTTCCCAACCAAACATCCAATCCTGTAAATATGGAATCTCTTTGTTTATTTCATGTATTGCCTAGCAATAGTTTTCACTATTTATCATGGGGGATATATAATTAAGTTCGAGAGGACTAATGAGTCTACACTGTCATAGTGTCACGGTTTTTCCCACCATCAAGACCATGCATATCAAACAAATGTAAATAACATGGGCTGGTAACTGCAAGAGAGATCGTGGCTTGCAATATGATGAAACATCCTTTTTTCCCTTATGGGATAAATCAACGAAAAAACATTATGGTAACTTGCCATAATCCGCTAGCAGAAATGCTAGACTGTCGTTTCTTCCATTCGAAACCCAGTTGGCAGAATCAGCAAGTAGTCCATGTTGTAGTAGAACTACTGGTTTCTGAGTTAATTTCTTATCTTCTGCCTCGTCTTTGCCATGAGGTATTCTGTGAAGACCAAGATTATAACCATCACTCGTCATCACAGTGTGAAGTTCGAATGGATAACCTGCAAATTTTGGAACAAATTATATAATATCCATTTGAAACTTGTCCTCAAACATACATAGGCAACTAGAGCTAATATTTCACAAGTACACTTTATCTATGGCTCAGACCTCATACAAAATTCAGTCTAAGCCATCATAACGAGAGAGGCTTTTGAGTATTTCTGCTTTATGGGTTCGTGTTCCCAATAACACCAGGTTAAAATTATTATTTAATATTTAAAGAGCCCATTCAGCTCAAGTGTATGATAAAAGTATGTAAATTGCTTGGGTAGGACTTTGAAAAGATGTAAAAAAGCTTTTTAATGTGGGATAGATTTGATACAAGACAATCTAGATCAGGGTGGTCCAAACCCAGGCCCGCGGGCCACATGTGGCCCGCCGCTTCATTATCTGTGGCCCGCGTCACATTCGGAGAGGAATCAAAAAATCGCATTTCGTCATAATATTAACCAAAAAATCTTTTGACATATCATTGCATGACTAGTGTTATGGCTTGCTGAGGCAACTTGCGAAGTCAAACGAGCAAAGTTTTTGGCATTATTGTGGCCCGCGGAGCTGCCAATCTTGGACCACCCTGATCTAGATGTAGAATAAAAGCAGAAATGATTCTGTTGACAATATTAGTCAAACTTGTAGAATATAATATAACATGCTCACATCGGTCTTTAAATTTAGGTTTACCACATGACCGTTCTCAAAATTTGGTCAAAAGAACACACCAGCATATTGTATGATTTCAGGAACTTTCATGAAACATTCAGGAGCCAGTTCTTTCTGATTATTTTGCCCACTATCAGACTGCTTTCCCCAATCTTCAATTTGTTTCTTCATTGAGAGGATATAATTTTCCAACGAATTATCATCTTCTGAAGATTGGGATTGATGGTTCACCGAGGCATCACTACGGAAATTGAAGTTTTATTTATGATTTTATAGAGTCATGGATATAACAAGAAAGCAAAAGACACAAATGCAATCGATTGTTAGTTGTTTACCTTGCTGTAAAACATTAACACATCGAATTTAATGACATAAAACTAAACATGATTACTAATGTTGAGCATCTAATGTCTTCACATGTATGTAAATCATAGCTAGAGGTTTGAAGCACGATATTGCTTGCTAGATTTAGAGTATATATGCGGATTTAACATGGTCAAAATATCTTAATTGAATCTAGAACAGTGCTCGTCAACCTTTTTTGATGTCGTACACCCTTTTATCGACCGAAAACATAATATTTAAAAGATAAACATGTTTACACCGACACAATATTTCGTTATTTGTTTGATGCGGTCACTGCTCCTTGGTTCCAGTTGTACAAAGTGAGGTAATAACCTCAATTCATGTGCCCCTCTCATTAATGTAACTTTTTATGAGAGCAGAAAACGCTTGTTAACTGTAGTTATATTACTGCCACCGAGACATCGTTGCAGTTTTCAATTTCCTGAGATTTCCCTTTGTGTCGAATTTGACCGTAATTCAAGTACACTATAGAGAAACTCCACAACACCAACAAAATCGCCCACAAGAATAATATGTTAGGAAAATTCAAAAACGAATGACATTTCCACAATTTACCATTTTTGAACAATTCAACAAGAATGAATCTATTTACAAAAGGCATTACAACAAGGCGATAACAGAAATTTTGGGAATCCCAGACATTCATTGTGTATGAGTTTAAACACATATATATTCTGTGCGTTATTTGTGACAAGTCGTCATTTTCTATGAATAAATTAGAAAATACCATATTGTATATTAATGTATAGCTTATGACACATAGTACACCCTCTGAAGTTTTTGGAACACCCTGGGGTGTACCACACACCCGGTTGACGAGCACTGATCTAGAAGTACCATTGTAGCAAAAATTTGTTCTTGTTTATATAGAGTCAATGAAGCGGAATAATAGCTTGTGTGGTCTAATACCCAGGTTCTCCTGTCAAGTTTCTAAATTTTGCCATGTTCATATCAGAAATCCAAGTAAGTTTGATATGTGAATTATACAAAGATCTAACCATCTCTTGCATATAAAGTGTGCATGTATACCTACAAATTTAGATTGAAGTATACCTCTTAGCCATCAAAGTCCTTATGAAAAATCCACACAGGACACCAGCTGCAAAGATTATGCCTTCTTTTTTAAGGAACCGTATAGAAAGTTTTCCACCAGCGAACAACATTCTACTGAATATACAGATTCTACCAGTAAAATTGAAGATACTTTATTACGAAATTAATCCTTAACCCTTCGGCAACATCAAAAGTCAATAAATTGCATGCAACTTATGTCTTCTTACTCAATAATTCTACACTTTAGGATCCCATAGACAACATGGCAGCAGTCCAAATTGGTATCACCACTAGCATGTTTTGGTTATACAGTTTAGTTCATGAAGAATTCGTCCAGCTGCTAACAAATTTATCAACTGCTATCCCACACCTGTACACTGCCCTCGCCCAACTGTTTAGTCTATCATCCACGCTCCTCTATCAGTCTATGGCAAATAAGAAGAGTACATTGACAAGTCAATCTCATAAAAAGAGCTATGAATACCCCCATTCCAAGCCCTATTTTACATCTTGAACCTATGCTGCTTGTCATAGCAGCTCCAGACAATGAACATTATCTGTAGCCTATATACTGATATAAGATTTACACATTTATCCTGAAGAAGAAGAAAGTCGCCTAATCATGCGGGAGTACCATCACCCTCTCGTCCATGGCTGTATGGGATTAGTTTTTGTTATTTGTTTTCAGATGCCCAAGGAGTCTAAGAGTTTTAAATAAAATTGAAAAGATGTTCATACAAAATACCCGACGACAATTACCCTATTCCAGTATTCTGCTATTTGAAATATACCCTATCCAGACCACAGGACCAAAATGCTCCGCTCTGCTCCAGGCAGCCAGGGGACAGCTGGGTTTGCTTCCCGAGCAACAAGTTATTTTACAGGGGCTCTTTGTGAGACAGACCCAAAACGCTTCACACTCTCAAACACACCCTTTTAAACTGCAGTGTATGGTAAGTCTGCAAGCGCTTTCATGCTTTAGTGAGAATAACCTAATCTCGCGTCAATGCTTTAGCAAACTGGTGAAAAATATACAGATATATCTGTATATCAACACTTCACAACACACTTTGTTAAGACAATTGAGCCTGCAAACCCCCAGGCCTAAATCTTAAGCTTTTCAGCCTGATGAGCAAACTAAGACCTGAAGACTGTACGACTACCGGTACGGTACCAAAGAAAATCAATCGAAATGCACTTGAAATAAAAATTGCAAATGAAAGTTCAGACAAAATAGATAGAGAAATCTGAAAAACTACCACCAGATCAGAAGAAAGCTGCTCATTTCAGCTGTATACCAAAATACACGGCTGTAACAGTCAGTTACTTGGCCTGCTGCCCGTCAGACTTTTGAGGTCAAACAGTAAAAGTCAAAAATCATGCAAAATATTTGAAGCGCTGGACACCGGACATCAGGACATCGTTAAGGTAGGACTGTACATTCTGTTGCCTGGGGACCTTTTTTCCCCGGCTCTGTGAACATCGCTACATTTTGGCCTTCTTCAAGCTTTTTGAATCCGTCCATCTTGATGGCAGTATGGTGAACAAAAACATCGTTGCCGCCATCGCTCGGGGTGACAAATCCGTACCCTCTGTCAGCATTGAAAAACTTCACTGTACCATTAATTGGTTGAGACATGATGGAGTTAATCTAATATCACTTCTTCTGATAATTACGTGGACTTCGCTAATTGAAATAACGAACAGTTGTACAAGCTGAAGCGTGAGTGACTGAAGCAGACGATCGCAGAAAAAGAGAGCACATGTGAATTTCGAAATCAGCGAACTAATGTGGCGCTAGAGCTCCACAAATTCTCACGTACTTCTAGTTTCTGGAAAGTCCGCAATACTTTTTAATTTTGATATATGGTAAATGAATACTGTTATACACTAGAAAAAAACAGAGCCATTATATAACGGTTCTGAAAAAACTATTGCTCACCTGAAAAAATAGAGCGGAATTTCGAAATTTTTCGCGACTCCTGTCACACCAGAGCCATTATAATGGCTCTGGTCACACTAATAAAGTTAGTTATGTGTTGTCACAAAGGACGGTAAAATGATTGATAAAAGATAAGAGAAAATCGCACACATAAAAAGTGGGAAACAAACATAAATAATAATAAATTAAATTGATGTCCCAAAGGCACTCACATTACTCTCACTCATATTAAAGTAAGTTAAATTTATTATTCTATCATTACACATGCACACGTTTATGATATTATTTTTTGCATATAAGAATGATAGTAAATGTGAAGGAGGCTGGCTGAATATGTGTAACATGACTTTAATTTTATCTAATTATTCTGTGATTAATTATTATTCTACTTTTATTCTGTGATCTAATACATACACGCAAGGAGATTCAACAAACGAATTGTTTAAGCTTAAGCTGTTTCTCTCTCCTTCTCTCCAACTCGAAAGCAAAGAATTTTTGCAGGAAAGACAGAAAAAGATCAGTGGCCTGTCTCGTTTTGTAGAAAATTTTGTCAATTTTATTTATGTGCAATTCATGATGTGGTCGTTAATGATTCGTATATGTTCGTCATTATTTGAACACTCATGTTTCAGCATATCTTGTAAAAGTTGGATAGTAGAATGTCTTTAATTTATAATAACTGTATATAAAAAAATAACTAGATTCTATCAAATATCTTACGCATTACGCGCAGTGAGGCCTAATTACGCATAATTTAAAAATAATAATAAAAAAGAGACATAATTAAATGCAGCGCATTACGTACAGCGAAGCCACATTAGGAAAAGCGCATATACAATTGCTGATTGGATTTAAGATGGATAAACTCAACTTCTGTGAACATATAATAGAATCATAGTTCACTAAATACAGTTCTCTCACGGCCGGTTCGCTACGCTAAGTGATGCGTTACTACGTCATCAGTTTGCTATATTTTAAAGCTTACGGAAGAGGATTTCCGTTTGAATTTATTTGCGTATTTGGAATGGTTTTGGTGGTTGAAATAACTGAAAAGATATACTCAGGCATTAGGATAGAGTAGCGTAGCGGGTCGTGGCATCTGTCAATCATCTCTGCGTCGGTACCATAAGTGATCAAAGTGGAGTAGGGGCAGAGTATTTCTGCTGGTATGTGATTGCATTCATTGGATGGTAATTAAAAATTTATACCAGGATTATAGCCCAAAGATAAGAATTCAGATACTCCCAAGTAAGGATGAGCGATATAGAATTCAGAATTCGTAGGATTTGAATCTTTAGGACTCGATTTCCGCCTCTTCGGCGACGTGCGTCAATTTTTGTATTTCAGATTTATAATTTATTAATCAGGGACGAGCGTTAGGGCCCGTTCACACCAACGCAATGCGTTGCGTTAGTTTTCTACGCAGTGCGTTGAACTTGTTCACACTGCGGTGCGTCAACGCATTTTGAGTCAAAAGGTCATGTTTTAAAAGAAAAATTATGTAAATGAACGATGCAAAACTATCAGCAGACTAAACTTTCGTGTTTCGCAGTGACAGAGTGTAAGACCAGATGGAGATCAACGAAGGATAGATTTAGAAAAGAGAAGCGAAAGGAAATAGAGGCTACGAGGAGTGGGGCAGCAGCGCGGGGATACAGGGCGTGGAAGTTTATGGAGATACTGAAGTTATTGGATGAACATGTTGACTTTAGAACGTATGTATTATTTGTTTATGTGACAGATGCAACAATATTGATAATCTCTAGCCTACGGAATGAAACTCCCTTTGTTTCAAAGAACGTCTTCAGATGTTGACGAAGACGTCACCCTCGTGGTGCTTGAAGATGCAGATAACATGCAAATAAATGGCGAAGCCGAAGACCTATCACGTGCGGACACCAGTTGGATGACATCAGCATCAGGTAAAGGTCCATTTACAAAACAACCCGACCTTGATGAAACTATAATGAGTGTTGTCAACAAAGATATTCAATTCTAAGGCCCTTAAACCTTTTTGTGTCACACAACAGATTTTCAATGTAATAATCATGCCTTTATTCACATACAGAAAGTGTTGATGCTAAAAAGTTTGCAATAAGCCTGGTAGATACTCTATGCAGGCTACCAGTTCAACGGTTTCAACTGGCGAAAGTTAGAATCCACGAGCTATTGTATAATATTGAATTTGGGGAAATATAAAAATATTTGAAAACATTTGTTCGAACTATTTGTAGTTTGTACTAGCGTATGGGACTTGTGACACCTCTCTATTTCATTAATCGCCCATACATTTGTTCAAAGATCAGCAATGGTGCCTTTGCTAGCGCACAGCACCTTCCCTCGAAAAGTAGTTGCGAACCGAGCGAGCGTTCTGTGTTGCAAGGCCACCACTTCCGGGTATGTCATGCAGCAGTTGAGTGACCACTCTCACATCTTCGTCAACTGTTGCAGCTCCATCAACATCTCTCCTCAAAAAATTGTGGAGGCTTCATGTTGCTTTTATAACAGAGTTAATATTGCTGGGCTTCAAAGGTAGGCCTACTGGTCGGTGATAAACTCTCCACTGATTGGCTAATATTCCAAATGTGCTTTCCACCATTCGTCATGCGCGTGATAAGCGATAATTAAAATTTTTCTTCTCTTGCAAAAGACCATTGCCAGGAAATGGTCTCATCAAATATTCTTTCAGTGGAAACGCTTCATCACCAAGGTAAACAAAGGTAACAGTTGGCCCATTCGTTAATGGCAATGTCCTGAAAATAGATATGCCCCAGTCAGACGGAAATACAAAATGAGGTTTAGGTACGAGGTTTTTCAGCATAAACATGCTTTATTATTATGGGTTATTAATAAGCTGTAAAAATGATCAGCCTGTTTTACATTATTAATAAAGCAGATCAAACTGGATATTACTTGGGTGTAAAGGAAAATTAAAGCCTGTTCCGTTATAGAAAAAAACATCAACAGTCATTAAGTCTAAGCGAAGTATTAGCTTAAATAACCCACCTTGGTGAGGGTGGACTCAAAGTTCCATTCTGCAGGCGACGCCCAAAACAGGAGTTTGCAAATATTCCCCCATCACTTGCTCTTCCGTAAGCGCCAATGTCCACCGCAAGGAATTTATAACTGGAAAATATAAATTTCATCGAGTTTTTGATGGCACTGTTTGGATTAAATGCCTATGTAGAATCCACACAATCATAATAGAAGATAATTGGTTTTCAATTTATTCATTCATATAAAGCAACCACGAGTGGTAAGTAACAGAATTCATTTTATAAATACTAACTAGAGTGATACAAAACCAGGTTTAATATTTACCAAGCATCAACAATAGCCAGGAGTACAATGTTATGTGCTTTCTTGTAATTATAGTACAGGAAGCCTGCATTGTTATCATAACAGATAAACCTAGAACCATGCAAGTAGCAATTTCATTTTTGTTACAAACCACAGCAAATACGGTATCGTACAAGCATACCGGTGCCGGCACTGGTGCCAGGGCTGCAGAGTGCTGCCGTACCAGTGTACCGTACCGGTACAGACGGTACCGGTACTGGTAACCACCTCTAGTTTCTCTTCTCTGCAAAATAGGATGCACTCACCACCTTCTTATTTTCCATCTCCTTTTTTTATCCTCCCGTTTTCTCAACCACAACAGTAAACCCAATCGTTGATTTTTGCTTAATGTCGTCTCCAAACCACAGAACAAACTCCTGAATCCAATTCAAATCTCGACTAACGCAGCGCGTCAACGCAAAAGAATGTGTCCTCGAGAATTCGTTGCGTTGACGCAGTGCGTCGAAATGATGCGTTAACGCAGCAACGCACGATTAAGTTAAACAAACAAGGTTTGAAGGTGCGTCAACGCAGTGGTGCGAACAGATGTGAAAGGGCCCTTATTCTCTCGCGACGAAATCTCGTGTGATTATACTTGTGCAAAAACGGCATTATTGCACCATTTTATTTATTAGCATTGGTGCCGACTGCCATCTTACATACGATTTTTCGATAACAACAATCTTAATTATTTGGAATAGTAAAACATTCTTTGTTTTATATTAAATGAATTTCAGAGTTTTCCCGAAAAATGATTCGTACCCAACGTTAGATGATAAAACATTATTTGCGATTAATTTAATGCGCTTTGTCACAATCATTTTGCGCTCCCAATAAAATACATAAATCTAGGATTTTAAGTCACTGATGAATCCGTTCCTATCGCCCAGACTCGACACACGCCTGGTCGAGTGTCTGGCGGTATTTTAGTCGACGATAAACTTAAAAAGTTGCGATGATAACTGGAACTTAACTTAATAATTTGGTAACAGAAATGAGTTTGTCTCAATATATTATTTTATGAGTTTTGCTCTCAGAAGCAACCGTTTTCTGTCAAAGGCAAAAGACATTCAAATAATATATAACCATATCATATCAGTCCGATAACTTACATCCTCCTTAGACATCGGCTACAGCCAGATAGCCGAGGAGCTAGGGCTGCCACTTTTGCCTAACTGAAAACATCTAGTCTAGATTGACCTCGAAAAACATCTAGATTGAAAAATAAAACATCTAGACATGAAGTCATTGAATTTAATGAAAATCAATGAAACAAGAGCACACAAAGTTTATTATATTCATAATATTAGATGTCGAAGAAGCATCAGTTTTTGCTGTACCAATTTCTTGACAGCCGAATCAGCAAGTTATAAGTGCAACATTGTTTTGTTTAAATCAGGCCAACTGTAATAACCAGTATTGCATTCAGCAAATCTATCTTCATGCTGTTTCTCGGTTTATTTTTTGCATAGTTCATAGCACTAAAAATTGAAGAAAGACAAATTCAGTAGCACTCAAATAACTTTACAATTTTCAAATTCTGCATAAGCAACTTGAACTACACAAATTATTCATAGCACTAAAAATTGAAGAAAGACAAATTCAGTAGCACTCAAATAACTTTATAATTTTCAAATTCTGCATAAGCAACTTGAACTACACAAATTATTCTCACCACTTCGCAACAATACAATACTGTAATACTAAGCACTGACTCATCGGACCAACGTCGTCCTTTCCATTTAATCAAAACGTCACATGTTCTAAACATAGGATAGGATTTACTTACATATATATCCCGAAGGAGAGGAAAGCCGATAATTCGGCTTATCCATATGGCGAACCACGGCCTCTCGTCCGGTTACCATTCCAAGTCGGGTATGGGCAGCGCCGGATTAACCATTAAACAATATAAGCACGTGCTTAGGGCACCAAGCAAAGAGGGGCACCACAGCAATTTTAGAGCAGAATTTCATATAGTTTATCGGTGTTTATTAAAATATTTTGAGTTCACCCGACGACTCAAACTTTAAAATGTTCGCCTAATTTTCGTCTTCAAGTATCCTATTACCCTTCTTTATTAAAAATAAACACTGAAACTTATTTTGACACGAAGTGGGCCTATGAGTCGTTTTCTCAAATTGTGTTGTTTTTTCTTCTCAGTATCTTCCTTGTTGCTGCATTTTTATTTAAAAAAGATTTCTTTTCCCTTCAACAATTGGACTAATGAACTATTGCACTATGTGGCGGTTCCACGATCGCATTTCAACGATCTAGTGGTCAGCGAAGTCGGAAGTTTTTTGATAAGGTAGACCAGGGTGATCCAAACCCTATCATGCTGATACATTCCGTGCGGCCCACAGACCAATTTTAGCGTATATTTGTATCTAATAGCAGAACGTTTTTTCAGTTATTCCAACTGGGGTTGGGATCTCGAGATTCAAACCCTATTTTCTAACACTTTATGCCTTTATTTCAGTAAAAGCACTCCTCTGCTTTCAAGCGTGGGCCATGTGACAGTAGCGAAACACAGAGCCGACTTAACGCCGCGCAATCCAGTTTTTTTAGCTAGGTCCCGAAATACCAACTAAGACTTGGCTTGTAAATGTATTTCCTTGCCTATCACACAGTGTCTAGTTGAAATCCAAAATGCGAAAAATACATCGGTAATTTTCGGGAATTAATTTCAAAATAACTGAAGACTTTATATATCTTCTTTAAAAGAACGCCACTCATGCAACATAATAATAGTCTGATTAAAACGGTAAACTCTCGTTGTTTATTAACAACGCAGCCGGATGGCATATACATATATAGTTTAAATGTAGTATTATTAATGCCTAGTCCAAAGGTATTTATGGTGTTTTACGGTTAATGTTCAATGGTGGAGTAGTATGTTTCACGAAAAAGGGACTCCATCTTTGCTATAAATGCCAGTTCTATAAATAGCATCGATTTGAAAATCGTCCTTCAGATATGTGAAATCGTTGATATGACTCAGACGGGAAATTACCTACCATAAACTTCTTTATAATTGCTTAGTATTGGTTTGTCATGTACTTTTAGTTATACATTCCATCACTGGCCCTGTGATGTTTTGAAAAATATGATTTCGACTGCACCATACCTGGCAGAGGTATAGAGATTTTTTCAAACGTGAAAAACACGTAACATGAATGGTAATTTTCACTCGTAACGGCGCGCATTAGGATGTTTACGTCTTTCAACGCGCATTTCCGTCGAAAAAAGTAACATTTTTGCATTGAGGGTGGGATGTGCAGTAATAATCAGAGGTGTGACGTCATCAAAATTATCAATTGAAGCCTCGAACTTGAATATTCTGTAAATACAATCGTGAATTTAAGAGTAACCATTCTTGCTATAATAGTGGTTTTGGTGTTGTTTTGTTGGAAAATAACACAAGAAAACGTTGAAATAAAATTAATTAATTAGAAATAATTATTAACCCTCTACTAGACACAAAATCTCGCAAGTTCAGTAGAAATTTTGGCGTATAAAACATTTTTTTTTAGAGAAGTGCGTTTTACATATATTGCTGAATATAACTCTAGCACACGACATTAAAAAGTCATGAGTGAATCTTTTGGGCTTAATGGTTGACAAAAAAAGTAATCCATGTAAAATGGCACCAGACCGACCGGCTGGGTTGGGTTAAATTAAAGGCTCGCAATATTTTGATCACTTTTGGGTTTTCTCCGACTTGCGGCCCGCGAGATCTCCTAAAAAGTTTTTGCGGTCATTCAACCTAGCAACCTTAAACCACCCTGAGGTAGACTACTAGGTACCGGCAACTACAGTTGTGACTTGTTCCTTTGGTATTTTGATTCACGAGACTGGAGGCATGAATCTTTATTGTTACACGCCCTCAGCATTAGAGCTCAACCGATATATCGGCCCGATATTGCGTGTTTGGCGATATATCATATCGGCTGTGACCGGCCGTTATATATATATATATCGGCTATATATAACAGTTAAAAAACCTAGAAATGTTCGTAAAAGTTGTTTTATTTACTGTTGGTTGTGATTATTTTTAATGGATAATACACAAATGGGGTTTATTTTAATGTTTTTATAAATAAATTACACATAAAGGGGGCACCAAAGTCTTCAGTGCTTAGGACACCGAAGGGGCATAATCCGCCCCTGGGTATGGGATTAGTTATGTTGTTTGTTTTCGGAAGCATGGACTTGGTGGTGGAGAGTAATTAGAGGTGCGGTGGCGAGCGTATTCTTAACGCTTTGCCCGTTGAGCCACACCGCCGCGCCCATGTTTAATTCGTTATTCGAATAATTTAATTACATATGGTACCGGTCAGCCGTTAAACGAATACAATATAGATGAGTTCTATCAATCTTATATCCATATATACGACTAACTATTAAGTAATAAATAATATTTGTTCACATATTACAGTCTTATACACATTACTTTATTTATTTCTCACTGGATAATATTCGGAAAGTTGAAAAAAATATATCTAGATTTATAGCTAACATCTAGACTTGAAATTTTACATCTAGATCTTGAAAAAAAAAATCTAGTAGATCTAGCTATAAAACATCTAAAGTGGCAGCACAGAGAATGATCGTTGACCCTCTATAGTGGCAGCCCTGCCGAGGACTACACGCGCCACAATATCGCGTAGAAAGAATACCATGACACATCACTCAAGCGTAACGAGAGAACAGTGTAACATAACTAAACGAAGACGTAAAAAGCTTGACCGTATTAAGTCAACTATGATAGAATATACTAATAACTAAATTACATTACACACGTTAGTGGTCGCATGGTCTTTGTTTCTATTTGGGTGGCGTATTAAGGGTTGTAGACGGTGGAAAGAAAAAAATAATGAAAAAAAAGGGTTGTAGACGGTATAGTTTAGTTCTTGTACCTATTATTGTAATTAGGCGACCAGTCTGCCAGTCGAGATAGGACAACACTATAAGGCTGAAGGAAGAAACGGATGAAGTGGAGGAAAAACGGAAGTTGAAGTGTTCCCTATGGTGAAAATGAGAAAACACTAAAAAGCTGAAGGAAGTAGAGGATGGAATTGCTTCCGTCGGGTCCTGGGGTGGTGAGGTGGCTGAAGTCACTAAAAAGCTAAAAGGAAGAGACCGGTATTGGATTCTCCCCTTCGTTTTAATTTGCTGTGGTAGGTATTCTATTCGAAATTTTATCCTAGGTTAAGCCTAAGGTGCTGCTGTGAAGTTAACGTGAAGGCCAACATACGAATGGGAATGGATAGTGTGGTTTGGGAGTTTTTGCATGGCTTTCTAGAAATTTACACTGTGTCTCAACCAGAATTCAACTCAGGTCTTTCAACTAGCGGCGTCTCCTTAAAACTAGGCTTTTGCGAATTCAGGCACTTTGATATATTTTATTTTTACTGTACGTCATTGGATTTTCATATTTACTTGACAAAATAATTGGACTTTAAATAAATTTTTTGCATTCCTATATCGCAATAAAACAATATTATTCTCAGTTTATTAGGGTATAATTAGTTTTTCAATAGTAAAATGTGGCAACATTGATTACAAAATATAGAAATCAGGCACTTGTGAAGTTTCAGGCACTTGGTCAAAACCTATTTTACAATGTATCTGATTACTTTAAAGCAAAAAATTGAATATACACACTTTGTATGATTTAATTTACAACATTTTGGTAAAATACAATACCATTTGTAACTGATGGAGACGTGTCATATTTTGCAAGTGCCTGAATTTTCTCGTTGACAGTTGCCATATTTTTTTGCAATTATTTTCTTAAATTATTTGCGTCAGAACTTACTATTTTTTGCTTTCTAACGCAAATTCGTTGTTCCACAACAATTTGAGCATTTTTAATAATGCAATGAACAATACCATTTGACAACATATGGTCAACCATCGTACTTTTTGGATTTATTTGAGATTGAATATGAATGATGAAATCTGGCAACCCCAAGCACAAAATACTAAAATCAGGCACTTGTGAAATTTCAGGCACTCCGTAAAAACCTATTTCCCGATGATTTTACTTTGAAGCAGAAAACTAAAATATACACATTTTTTATGATTGAAATGACGTCCTTTTGGTAAAAAACAAAAACGATTGGGACTGGTGATGAGGGGTCAAATTTTGCAAGTGCCTGATTTTTCATTTTTTTTGACAATAGTTGCTATATATTTTCGCAAAATATATTAAGCAAAATCAAAGAAATTTAGAAGCTCTAAAAGTATGTGCACCAAGATGGCGCACAACCTGAATTTAAAATTTTAAAATTTGTTAAAGTTCTGTTGTGTTTGGTTTTATTGCTTCTTCGCGCAGAGTACGGTTGCAATAAACGCACCTTGATTCCGCAAAGGTTTTCGCTGGTGAGAAAATAGTCCGTGGCCAAAAAAGGTTGGGAAACGCTGCTATATGGGAATAAAGTCCTGTGATTGGTACCAGGAAAATGAATTGTCGTGTGCTAACAGGACCGCGCCGTTGAGATGAGTCGTGCTTTCTATCTAAACTTCAAACTTTAAGCTCGCGTCGAGTAACTTCTCATTTAAAGAGACGTTTTGTGCCTTTATTTTAGTCAAAACACTCCGTTATTTGCAATTGTTGGCTATTTTGACAGCAGTGTCGAACCGCGGAGCTGACTTAGCGCCGCGCGATCCAGTTGTTTAGTTGGGTCCGGAGTCCCAACTCAGACGGACTTGATTTTTCTTCGACAATAGCACCTTGGATTCTCACGCTACAAGTAATAAAATTAGCCAAATATAACAATTCATCATACAAGAAGTGTAATAAAATAGGTGACCGAGGTAAACTGGGAGGAAACGTATTTCCTTACCCACAACAACGTTAAACCACAGTGTCTTGTGTGTTTTCAAGTAATATGTGTCACGAAACAGTATACTTTTAAGGGTTCTATTACATTTGAACCCACGGCAATTGCACCTGCATACTATTGCACCTATGGAAATTTTTTTGTTTTACGGATATTTGAACCCTTACTAACCCTAACCCATGGGTTTTAGCAACCGCATATAGATTGAACCTGCGGATATACACATGGGTTATGGGTTCAAATGTACAGTCACCACTTTTAAGACATTACAAAACCAAACACGAGGAAAGATACCAAACATACCACGTTATTTCTTGGCAAGCAATTTAATAACTAAAGGCTTTATATATCCTCCTCAAAAAACTGATTAGAGCGGTAAAATCCCATTCATAAATATATTTAAAGTGAGTAAATTCGCTATGTTTTGATCACTTTTGGGTTTTCTCCGATTGCGGCCCGCGAGACGTTTTCAAAAGTTTTTGCGGCCCGTCAACCTCGCAACACTGGACCACCCTGGTTTAAAACCATATTATACAAATATATACTGGAACACGAACAGCAACATAAAGTCAAAATTGTACAGTAATGCTTATGATAAAATATGATTGTGATATATAGAATGTATTGGAAATGTTTAAACATGTCATCGCTTGAGATTATTGACATTGAATTCCATATCAGCCCAATTTCACACCTTAATTTAATAATAATTATTGAATCTGGAGAAAATCTTGTCGGGGCAAGTTGAATCAAATTGGCAATGTATTCGTACATCTCTAGTCTAAATTTGCACCTTAGAATATTCTTATAGCTATTCTAGAAATGATCCAAATAACCTGACATCGATAGTTGTTTTACTTCATGCAATATTTAGATTAAAGTATTTTATATTCGGTAACATATATTTATTATATTTCACTGGATTGAAAGCGTCCTACTGTCCTAGTTTGACTGTACAGGCGCAACAGTAAAAACCGTCATTATATAAAAGTTGGTTGCCCGTACAAAGAATATTTATTAAAGACACCAGCATGAATTTGGATAAGGCCACTAATGAGGAGAAATTGGATTTATGCCAAAAATATTACTATGGAGGATTTATATGCCTGCCATTTTTGTGGGCTGTGAATGTTGTATGGTTTGCAAAGGAGGCATTTATTAAACAACCTTACGAAGAACAACCGAGAATTCGTACTTGTGTGATAAGATCAGCAATAGGAGCTACCTTATGGATTGCAGGACTTTTGACTTGGATTATAATATTTCAATTGAACAGAGCTAGTTGGGGAGCCTTTGCTGATCAAATATCTTTTATAATACCACAAGGTATACCTTGATTGATGGGTTTTATCTTCATTCAAGCATTTGGTGGGCAGGACATTCTGATGGTGGAACTGTTACTTTAATTTTGCCGATGTTTTTTTAAAATAATGCATCTCTATGTCTACACTTTGTAGTACTGGAAATACGGATTCAAGTGAACTGTATATAAAATTTTGAATATGGCTTTTCTATTTATATTATCGTATATAGCCTATATATAGGGGATGTCACTTATGTTTACATGATTGTTCTATAAAACCATATATGATTCTATTGAATTCAAGAGAATTGACATTGATTTTACTACATTTCCATATTCTCCGATTGTCAACTATTCTACACTAATATCATGGATTTGAGATGTAGAATTATTAGATTGTGGCGTTGGCGAACTGAATGTATTATTATGAAAAAATAGTCAAATTAGCCATGGTATGTCATTCCAGAATATCAAACCTCATCGCCTTCGAATAGTTCCTTCTTTATTACTTGTATATTATGATGTTACTTTTCGAGTTTAATAACATCAAGATTAGCTTTCTTCTCTTGCATTTTTTGCATAATATTTGAATCAATTTTTAGTTTTTCTGTGAATTTATTCAAAGGGTTTTATATGCCTCTTCGATAATTTTATAAGATATTAGTAGAGACTATTTGGATGTATATGTGGTATATATTTTTGATGATAAAATTGACTTCTCAAATTCTGATGTTGGTGATTACTGGAAATAGCAAAACAGTTGAAAGCAAGGGCATGCTTATAAATTTTGAAGCGGAATTATTTTAACTTTTGTAGTTGAAGAATTTTAATCCTTAGCTTACATTACCTCTTCACATAAGCTATGTCTCTTTTCCTATTATTCAGTAGGTCCTCTTCAATACTTTCCAATATATTTATTAAAATTATGCTTGATTGTTGGATACAATTAACATATCACAAATTGTATATTCCTATCTATACATCTTTTTGTTCTTACATTTTGATTTTTACATGTTATAATAAAGTAATTTTGATATGAATACAAACAATGATGCAGTCAGAATCTATGGAGATCCTGATATTGTTGAAGAGATCGGAAAAACCAGTCTGTCTGAAGAATTACCAAAAACTAAGGAGTTAGAAACTAAAGATGTCATTCAACAAAATTCTCCAGTGAATGACCATAGTTCCAATAAGCAAAAGTGAGTTTCTTTCAAACATTCAGAGCATTTCTAGTCGGTAAAATATATCCAATTTCTCAGTAATTAGGTTATACGATTTCTCGTGGGGTGGTTTCAACCAGGGATGTCCAGTACGAGTCGGATTTTTGAATATATTCGAAATTCATTATAATATGGCATGAAAAAATTTGAATTTAGGAACAATTCAGAATATAGCATTCTGAGCCATCGTTTTGGATGCAGTCAACAAAGATATAGTTTTGTGTAATTTTCCACATAAACTTGCCCCCAATTTAGAATGTATTCAAATTTTATTTCTCGGAGTAGTGAAATATTCGATCTTGGCCATCCCTGGTTACAACTTATAGGACTAGGGCTTTTATTCCAATAATTGGTATGGTGTATGCCTGGACTAGTAAAACGACTAAATTTCCACTTTTAGTCGAAGATTTTTTTTGTAGCAAATTTTCATGAAAATAATCCATTGATGATGTAAAATTCTCACTTAGAGATATTGTCTGTATAGGAACACTGTGATAAAGAGTGTTCTATCATGTAATATTAGCAATACCTATTCCTTCTGGAGTTATGTCAAGTGCTTTGTTGAACAATGAGGACAAAATTTCAAAGCTCTTTAATTTTAGTTTTAACACAATTAGAACCTACTGTACTTATGGTAAAAAAAAGCACACTCTTCAAGTAATGGAGATACTTAGAATTTACAAAAAATATTTGTTGTACGTTGAGTTTATCTCCAGGCAGGAAAATGAAGAAAAAAGGTCACTTCTGAGATTATTAGTCTTATAGATTTTTAAATACTATGATCCATGGTCCTTTACCAGAGACACTCAACACTTGGGGCCCCCTGCATTTTTACAGCATATCAATCAGTTATTTATGTGCCCGATTTAATAATAAAAAGCCAATTTGGGGGGCACTTCAATCTCCTTTTGAAAGCTATTTAATTGATTCCTAATTCAGAAACATAACAACATTGTGTTGTTGTGGTCAATCTAATGATGAGAATGATTCTGCTAGTTTGGAACCTGCTGGATCAACTGCTTTATATCATCAACAAGTTGAACAAACGGAAAATAAGCAACAGAAAGGTATATTGTTATCATTATTAAGATTATGAAATACTGAAATTGTATTGAACTTGGCGAATACAATTATGGAAGTTAGGCTTAATAATACAATATATGAAATTCAATGAAGCTCAAGTTATCCCTATCCCTGAAAAAAAAGTTTTGTATTCTAAGTAAATAAGCATATCAATGTGTAATTGGTTTTTGAATGTAGACGCATGAAGTTGTACATTGCTATTATTAAAGATTTAGAACTACTAGACTTACTGGCATTAATAATTAATCGAATTTAAGCTACCGGTAAATAAACATGACCTACACAGTCAGCTTAGTAAATGACTCTCTCAAAAAAGTATAATGTAGTCAAAGTTAATTAAAATATGTATATCAAAATAGTCGGATTAGTTTTTGAATGCAAGTGCATGAACTGGTTTACATTGTACATTGCTAGAAGACAAGTGGTTTGCAACCCTTGCAATGGACCTTTTAATGATTGGTCGTGAATTCCTTTCAATAAAAACTTATAATATTGTTGAGTAGTGCAAACGAAACTGGGTAAAACGTTTATATGAACTTGATTAATAAAAACTTCTTGAATAGTTCTCAGAATGAAATGGACCCTTCTATATATGAATAATATCTTGGTTACATTGTGGCTGGCTAATGGTCATTTTACCATTTAATTTTTAACTTATGGATGCCTCAAGATCTATCTGTGGAACACTGGAAATCCATGGACCTCCACTGTACTAAAGTTACTTTTATTAAAAGATTATATTTTACTCTAATTCCAGATTTTTCGTTTGAAATGAGATCATTCCTGGACAGTCCTGTCTACTACATATATGTGATAATTGTTTCTTTCACTCTTTCAATTCTTTTATTGGTCGAACTTTTCATTGATGCAGGACTATTTCATGGTAAGTTGGTTATTATATTTTCATTTACACACCATTGATCTCTTATTACATAATTGGCGAGTTAAAACATAGGTAAGAACGTTCATGTGAGATATTCGTTCAACAAACTTTTCAATTCGTTTCTAATATTTTAAGTATGGATATCATTATGGAATATTCATATATTGGTTTATCAGATACTTTTGATTTTGAATAATATAGGTTTTAGCATGATCGAATATATTATGACTTGCTCCTGCTAAAAATCAGTAATTTTGATTTTTCCAAATCTTGAAAAATATCTTTCGCATTCGACTCAAATTAAAATTTTAAATCTAATCCTTGAGGTTTTTTTTTTATCTTTTTTAATACAAACTGCGTTTTAATAATATTGTTCAGTGGATGACTCTGAAGCAATCCGACAATCAACCCCACAACATGACAATACTAAAAGTGTGTCAACAGCTCTTCATTGGTTTTCATTTGCTTTGCTGGCAATATTTTTCATTGAGGTATGTATTCATTTTTTTAGCATATTTTCATATTATGTATGCTATGTTTTCAAAAATACCTCGGCATCATTATGATATCTGAACATAATTTGATTGACTTTGATTCGAACCTAAGTAATAATATCATTTTAGAAATTTGTAAACATCTGAGGGTGGCTATTCTTTTTTTTTTATTCACATGCAACATGATGTTACCCTTGATTTCCAGTTTGATTCTTCATGAAATCCCATGTTCAAAATTTCATGAAATGTGTTTGAGTATACCATATATATAACCTGACAGAAAATTATTTGATGCCACTTTGGTATGCGATCTCACTTGGTTAACGTGATCTCACTCGCATTTCAAAGTGGCACCACAATTGGTCTCATAATGAAATTCTCTTCGAATTCAGTTATTAATCCCAACACTAGATAAAATTACTGAGATCGCATACCAAAGAAGCACCAATTACCACCAAGTTATTTTGGAAAATCTTTATGGTCTGATTTTTTAGGATCTGTTTTCTTCGTTGCAATTTATATCATGAATCACGAGTCTCAGATGATCCAGTAAATTTGTTTACTGTCGTTATGAAATATTTATCGCCTCAGGGCTCAGTTGAATATTGTTTTTTATTCATATTAATCATCCCAAATTTTAAAAAATATCTCATAGTTGAAAAGCCTAAATCCCATGCTTTTGGATTTTTTTTACTTTTGCACTCATATTTCTTTTTTGATTTCCTTGGTTTTTGATTGAATATTCACTAGTCGCTACCTGTATCCATGACACAAATGTAATCCATTTAATTCATCATCCTCAGTATCTGAGGGGTCTTTATAAGATTTTCAATTATTAGTTTTTAGTGAGTGAATATAAATGAATCAAAGTATTTTGCTCACTCATAATCTTATTTTGTTTTAAGATTATAGTTCGAGGAGTTGCATGGAGATTTGCTTTAGCAAGAGATTTTGTTTCGGTTAGTATTTTTCTTACTTAAAATCCTAACTTTTACTTTCATTACTCTCTTGGTGGCAAATATGACTCTGTTTCGAAATAAGCTTAATTTTCGTTTTGTTCTCATTCTAACTGTAAAGTAAGGTAATAAGTTAATAACTGATCCAATTTTGTTCTTCATTGTCAGATATTCGACTGCATTGTCGTGTTTGTTGCATTTATATCGAATCTTTGTGTATCATTGATAGCAGGGGCTGATAGTCCAATTGACGGGATAAGCTTGATTATAATCTGCAGATTGATACGAATTCACTCTTTAATCAAAGGTAAGTGAAAATCTTGTAATGCGTTCGTATGTAGTGTATTAAGAAGACTGTGGGTCATATTTTTTCAAAGTTTGCATCAATGACAAACATGCTTTTGCTTTTCATCCGCAAGTCTTATAATACTTGGCTCATGGCTGGTAATGTGTAATTTTAACCTTCACACATGTCACATCTATACCTTGACTGGGGCAATTTCTCATTTTATGGAATCTATGCAAAAAAATATGTAATGGGTTATTAAGGGCGCAATTCAAATCTGTTGAGTCTGTGACATCATAAATGGAAATACAAAAGGCACATCTTCGATAGAGTTGTAACACTGCGCACTTGTCAACATAAGCCTTGTCTATATCTATTTTCCAAGCGCTGTTGTAGCAGTTGAACTATTTTAGGATGTATGTTTCTATATTTCTTTCTTTGTTTTTGATACCAATACATTGACGATTGTCACCATGGATTCTACATTGACTTTCGTTAATTTTGAGCACCCATCGGGTGATTTGTTATCTCTCAATTGTAGGGATGGGCCGGGATTCGGATCCGGACTCGGATTCGAGTCGAATCCAGGCATTTTTTGACTCGGATTCGATTTCGAGTCCACATCATTTTTACTGAGTCCATAATCAATTCTGTTTTTACTAATTTACGCCTATGTTTGTAAAAATCCCACTACATACCTTAACTAGTAAAATTCAAAGTTAGATCTGTAACAATATCCGTCGTGTGCATTATAAACACTCCTAATAAAACGACGACAGATATCCAGATAATATAACGCAAGTTGAAATTATTGATCGCTTATAACAATGATGTTGCGCCAGTCGCCTTCAAACTATCTATCCTTTTCGGTATACATGTGGTACACAATAAAATATGTGTTAAATATTGTGTTATATCAAAAAGCTACTGCAATACACAATTTCGACAAATATTGTTTTGCACTACCTCTAATTTAGTATTTATTTTTCTTTATGCAAGTTAAAGTAAGAATGGTGAAGAGAAGATATGAAGCACGACTGCAGCAAAATGAAAGAGAACTATATACTGCAAACTGTAAAATAAGCACTCAATACAGACAAATTAAAGAAAAAGATGTGAGTACTGAATACTACTGATACTGATATATCAAACCTAGTTGCGTCTGGTATGTAATTAAATGATTATTTCTAAACAAAATCAATTGAATACAAATTTAGATATAAGATTAAACACTGATATTGAAAAAAATTAAGAAAATTAATTTCTAATAAAAGATGGGATGGCTCCAGTAGTATGTGTACCAACATGGAGTTTTTTCGCCTACCTCACATCAAGTTGTGTAAAGGGACGGAAGCCTGTGGGCCGGGCGTATATTTACTTGGCTAACACAGACAGTCCCCGAACTCGTAATAGAACTAAGATAGGAAAATCAGAATAAAATTATGGCCTAACGCTAACCTGGTACACCTACTATGGGAGTACCCGAAATGTTATTTAATTGACTGCTTGGTGACTGTAATCCAATATTACCACAAAAGCTTGTTATCGTATATATATATATGAATATGTATTATCCAGATTCAATGTAAAACTTATCAATTACTGGTAGTCGAAACTGGTTATATCATGCTTAATTGCTACTTTGATGTTTGTAATCTTATAGTGATAATTACCTGACAGCGTAATTATATTGTGTAAAATGAAAAAGGTCAAACGAGGTTGAATTTTTGAACTTGAAGGTGTTGTTATGTTAGATTCAAAAACTTAGCCTTGAGCTGTTTATTTCTTTATTAGGAGTCTGGATTGTTTGATAAGTTTATCGATAGTCACCACATAAACCGTAAGAAGACAGTGTTACAGAAATGCGATATGCAAACTTAAGTTGTTGTTCCAAATGCTTTATAAATAAATCTTTTGTGCTGTCAATAATTGTTAAAATAAATGAAAGTTTAAAAATTGAAACATGGTATGGACTTTCAATTCATTTATGAATTTGTCGTGGTAATATTATGTTTTTGTTATTCCATTTTTTTCTTGATGAAAACAACCTGTAGCGCACTATAACATGAGTACCGAATATTACAGCATGTAACAATATATATTCCCTGTTTATGGGTTGCTGGGATGCAGAAATTACATGCCTGTGGACTGTGGTATATATACAAAAATACCAATATACTCTTTTCCTTGCCTAAATATTCCCTTTTCTTCTAGTATGAAATCAAACAACTCCAAGCCTACCTTGGTGGAGGCACTTTGTCTGGTGATCCTCAGTTCATCGAAGCAATGAAGTCAAATTTGGATAATGATAAAAGCAAAGGTGCTACTGCTGATACAGACTTGGAAATGGCTCTTGCCCTGAGCAGGCAGACATTTGATGAGGTATGAAATGTTATAAATGAATCAAATGAGATTATCAATATTCGTTTAGTCTTGAATTGAATTTATATTGCTTGGATAGGTTTTACGTATTTATCCCAGGAAAACGGAGATTTGTTTCAGATGCATGGACTTGATGGCTTGGAAATCAATTTCTACTTAGATTGTGAGCCACAATGCCAAAGGTGTATCAAATTATGTCATTAATTTTTCTATGTAGCGCAATGTGTTATTGTAAGGAACAGTAACTTTTCTGCATTATGGTGAGTGCAGTGAAACTATGTAAGGAAAACTCATTGAACCATTTTCTAGACTTTTATCGACTCAACCTTCACTGCTATACTAAAATATAAAAATTAAAATTTACAAGATGTAGCAATCTTGATGCACGCTAACAGGAAAAAATACCAAGACTCGCTTTGCCACGTTACTATTAAGGTAAACAGATCACTTGGCCACATTAGGTGACGCCAATTCAATTTCATCACAGTAAACTTGACTGCAAATTTTTAGAGAGAATTAAGTGATAATGCTCATTATCTACCGTAATATAAGTAATCCGGCATGCTAATTCATGATTTTCTTATTTCGTGTCATCCATAGGAGATTGGTGGTGGCGTTACAAACAAAGCATTTTCTCTTTCTAATGGCAAAGAACCATCAAATAATTATACGAGCGATGAAGATCTCACAATCTTAGTTCATGAAAAACCTATTAGGATAAACAGGTATGCTAAAACAGCTATCTTGAACCATATTAGATTTTACTATTCTTGAATATAGCCTCTTTAAAAGATCAAATTTTACAATGAATTCCAATGTCTGACTTTTCAGCCGAGATTCAGATGCAGAATCTAGTATGAAGGAGGCCAGCAATAATGATGATTTGTCACAGCCAATGAAAAACCTATTATCTGGTATAGTAGTATTATTAAAAATTTTATTCATCTTAATTTTCAATATTCTACCTAATTGGGAGTATCTGTGATGTGGAGTCGGGGAGAAAAGTTTTATCGAAGTCTGATGCCAAGCCATTCGAAAGGCTGAGTCAGAAGTTTCCTTGAAGAAATTTACTCTAGGATTAAAATCATTCGGACTCTAATACCCAACCTCGGAAATCGGAATAACATAATTTCAATTCCAAATCTTAGAAATTTCGAATCTTGTATTTTGTTTAAAAAAATTAAGGTATAGTAATTTTTTCTGAGTAGTTCAAAGTAATAACTTCTATTTTTATGGCTTTGAGAACATCTGTATGTTTTATTTTTCAGATGATGCGTCTGTAAATCCTGATTCTGGCGCGATTCGAAAGAAGAAAAATTACAATTATATTACAAACTTAAACAGCAATAACAAAAATGGCATTGATAGTTTTGAAATATTAAAAAATAATTCTTCTATTCTTAATAATCCAGAGCCAGTCACAATATGCATTGACCCTAATATTTTAGAGTGCGCTGGAGAGGACAGTCTGTCCAATGGAAAATTACAAGATGACTGGTCAAGTTTACGTCATTGTGATTCGCTGACCAACAATCCAGATTTTAGTTCTCCAATCAATGACCATCCTCGGTCAACATTAAGCTCACCTCACAGTGACATGGGCTCTTCTGACGATTGTACTTTAGACTCCGTCACAACTCATAATGAAGAAAATCAAATTAAAACTTCGACAAAAATCTTGAAATCTGGAGATAAGAATTCCGGTTCATCTCTTAGTTCAGAATCAGGATATCTGAGTGAAGATATATGCCATGATAAAAAGTTGTCAATGCTTTCTGCGACTGATCACAAAAATGATATTGAGCTTGATGTCCTCTGAGAAGCACCATCTTATTGTCATTAATAGATTTTACTAACACCTCACAATCATGTTTGTTCTATATGCAGCCAGATTTTATCTCTTGTTTAGGTTTATATTCTGCTAACTAAGATTAGTACTTAATCTATTTCATTGTGTAATGTTTTTTTCCACCATCTGGGGTTTTAATTGTTCACCTATCAGTCAGAAATGTAAATTCAAGTAAGAACATATATTACATTTAGCGAAATTGCGAGTTTTACTTTGGTATTTTGCTTTTATTGCTTCAATACTACTCATTAATTTTGCCACTTATTATGCGACCTATGTATGTATTATTCTTGAAAGCTATGAAGTGTATGTGCAAAAAGATCATCTTATTATTCATGGAGCTTCAGTTATCTACTTCGCTATTTTTTACTTCTCTCAAGACAGTTATATCTGGTTTGGATATGTTTTGATAAATACCTAATACGACAATCTGCAATATTGTGTGTCCTGCCTTGGCAATCACATTAAATTACACAATTTCTGAACATATTTTTTTATATTTATCTTCCAAAAATTTTGCTCAATATTGGTACTTTGCTATATACACAACGTTCTTATTTTCGTAATTTTTTTTACCTAATGAAGTGTTCATTGTTCTTAGCCCTTCTAATTACATTGTTGAGTATTTGTGCCAATTTAAATGCTGCTTTGCATAGGTATTCTATACCTCCTAATTGTTGATCTATTGAATGCCTTTCGAATGTTTCTATACTGCAATACTACTTAAATTAATTCAAAATAAAATTTCATACTTTTGATCTCTAGTTTTGCTTTCCATTCATATCTCATCCATACCAGTGGTAGCTCAACTGTAGCCTTGTGCGAAGCGGGTGTAAGAAAGTTTCGAAAAAGAACGGCGAAAAGAAAGGCGTTGATG
This sequence comes from Styela clava, assembly GCF_964204865.1. Classification (NCBI taxonomy): domain Eukaryota; kingdom Metazoa; phylum Chordata; class Ascidiacea; order Stolidobranchia; family Styelidae; genus Styela; species Styela clava. The sequence goes on from NC_135252.1 coordinate 8,621,242, forward strand.
GGAAAAACCCTGTCAGGATGTTCCTATGTGTTGGTTATTACTTTTCCTCGTGTTAGTTTTCTCCTGGCAATAATATATTTTCATTCCTCCAAATCCAGTAATATTCCGTTATGTTTGCCCTGCAGCAGCGTCTGGTGGTAGCGTACTAGCGTTGTCGACAATCAAGTTCTGCTTATCGGGTCTTGATAGCTATTTTTCTATTACGGTGAACACAAAACCCTAATTACAGCAGTTTGCTAAAGCCTTAGGAAATTCAACAAAACTATGCTATATATAATTCGTGAAAGTCTCGAGGGTTTCAAGTGGGGAAATATGTTTGCAACATCCTTAAATATCTGTGCAACAAGCCAACAACATCGCACTGCCGCGCACTTATTTTGTCGTCTGAGGTTATACTTATAGGGGTATCTAGTCCGCGTGCAGGGTTAGTGATCGAGTCAGTATATATAAAATGACGCTAATTTCCGGATGCTATTGAGGTTTGTATTTACGATACCAGTATCTTATGACTAATGAGTTCAGCTTTTTCAATTAAAATTGATTCCTAGTTTAGTATCGCCCTAGTACCGTACACGAGACGGTATTTATTATATTTCCATGAAGCTTTCTTATGATAAAACTAATGTTATTTGACTGATTTATTTCAGCATAACCGAGGATAAAGTAATGGTAAAAACTGATAACTTTCATTTGTATACCTACAATTACAAGATCGCATGGAATTAAAGTACGGTATTATTCTGATATTAGTGGGCGTTTATTCAGTTATTATTAACCTACCGTATTTCAAGTCACTGTGAAAACAGCTAAGATTAGGTTCAGAAGTTATAAGGTATACCCCGTCTTAAATGATAATTGTAAATTTTTATTTTATTTTTTTATTCCAATTGATCGAATTATTAGTTAATTAGTTCCCATCCAAATTTGATTTGATCCCATTCCCAGAAAATAAACATTTGCATAGAAAAATCATGAGGCAAAAAAATTGTCAATTTATTTATTTCTCACTATCACGAGACGAATAAACATACATATATCTTTTTAAATGCCTAATATTGTATATTTAAGAAGTTCAAAGCTTTTTTTTTTCTTTTTATGCCAATTGATCGAATGAATAGTTAATTAGTTCCAATCCAAATTTGATTTGATCTCGTTCCCAGAAAACAAAACATTTGCATAGAAAAATCATGAAGGCAAGAGAATTGTCAATTTATTCATTTCTCACTATCACGAGACGAATAAACATACATATATCTTCTAAATGCCCAATGTTGTATATTTAAGAAGTTCAAAGCAAAGGAGAATCAAATTTTTAAAGGCTTTTTAGACCATGCTGCCACGCATCTTAGTCAAGCAAAACTGTAAAGATTCTGGTCATTTAAAAATAGTATTTTCAGAGATTGTCACATATCAGTGGAAGTGAAAAAACTGTGTAAAAAAATTTCTGGCACACGTGACAATTGGGTACTACTGTACTAGTACAAGAAATTTCTTCTAGTTGATGATGTTGCATTATCATTGATATTATCCTAGTGCTATTGTAATTTTGTATTTTATTCCTACTGAATGGTGAAATTACAATGAGCAACTGCATGGTCAAATCTTGTGTTTTGCGATATCCAAATGAATACAAATTAAATCTTCACTATTATTCTGAATCTATCCGGAATATCGAACCTTATTATATTCAGTAATACTCTACATTGGCTGCATCAGGAGATATTGCAACTTATCAAACCAAACAGGACCATTCATTACTTATGATAGGCACCAATGTCATAATGTTAAATGTTAATATAATGCCATAGTCATATTGGAAATTTTCATCAATAGCTTAATAGTATGGTTTGGTAAAGATATCAAGTAAAACTTCCTCAAAGGCTCTGACTAGAGTCATTCTGGCATTCCATGCTCTCATCAATAATTCATTTCATATAATATACCACTTCCAAATCTGGTATGGAGAATGTAGAACTCTGTGTAGTAAATATACTGTATTCATTTACATGCTTGGAGACATATTGAATGAGTGTTTCGAATTGTTTTCTGTTAGGGTTCTGAAGTTGGGGTGTATAGGTGATTTGATGGTTAAGATAGGGATTGTACAAATTGTATGACTATGAATGGCTAATGGAATTCGGATATCAAATAATCGATAAACTTTTGCATCACATTTGGTAATGTTATCTCAGTTTGCAATTTGGAGAAATAAATATTCCTGTATTAGTTATTGGCACAAGAACTAAAATAAAATCAAAACTCAGCTCTGATTCAATTGTATATGATCCAATAGAGCAGGTCATTTTTGTTAAAAAAAAACTGACTAAAAAATTGATAATTGAGCTGAATAAATACTGTGCTTTGATTACTAATTTTCCATGTATTAATGAAGTCCTGATTCATTATAGGGTGTTAGCATGTCGAAAGATTTGGCTATTTATTTTGTACTGATAGTTTTTTATAATAGTGTTATATATAGTATCCATGACATTATTTCGAGGAAATAGCTTGTAGAAAGTGTGAGCCATGACAACATGAGATATGGTAATCAGAGACAGAGTCACTAATACTCCTGCAAAAATATTAATCTCTTTGTCCAGAAATCCTGATTTAATATTGAGAATGATATTTTTAATTTAAAAACTTGCTGCTGTCTTTTTTGATTCGTTAACTTGAATATCGGTCCAAAGTATATTTGAACTCATTTTTTATAGAATGGGGAGGAGCTGATGAATGATTTAATCATCATTTCTTTGTGCTATTATATTCATTTGGCTTTGATTACTTTGAAAGTACTTTTATATATTTTTTTAATTTTTATGTTTTGTCAAATTAGCATCATATTGCTTACATTGGGGTATCGTTGTACTTCTTAAAGATGTATGTATGTTTATTTGCGGTAATTAGTACTGGTAGCTAATGGTGTAAAAAATGAATATGTAAATATGAAGCCAGCAAAGACCAATCTTGTCTAATAAATATATAGTATAGAAAAACAATACATTAACCATGTAACCTGGGATACACACCACTAAGTGTGGAAGGTCGTTATATCCCACAGCTCCGATAGTTTGTTTTTCGTGATCAATTCTTGTATACCAAAATTGCACTGCCGCGCAAATTTAAACCGCATACAAGACTAATCAATGTAGCCCATTGGCTTGAAGTGACGTAGCTTCCTGTGGAAAACAACTTTGATCACAAGTTGTGCCAGAGAGCAAGGCTAATAGCTAGATTGGATTTCTTTTCCTAATCAAATTAAACGTGCTCGGTTTGGTTCGTTCGTTACATTTATTTTTATATCTGACAATGAGCAAAACTTGGTTTTAGATAATATAAATGAAGTACATCAGTGAAATGAATACGGTAATCTACCCAATGACGACGCTGAATAACACAGATTACCAGAAAATTTTTGATCAACAATTCTCACATGGAAGGTTATCCGATGAGAATCCACCGATTTTGTTATTTAGGCAAGCTAGTACTTCCAACTGTGTGCGACGCCGCCGAAACACCGTAAAACTCTGATACAGTATTCTTTTTAATATTTACGGCATATGGAGAGGTTATTTTTAAGGGGTGCAGGACTTTGATAGGTTAAAAAAACGAAACAACAATTAGGATAGCTGTATGTAATTTTATTAAATATGTTTCTACCTAAAATTTTTGGTAGTGGTAATGTTATCTGTGCTTCATCTTCCTACGTTTTCCTTGTCTCCCATTAAGTATTCACATTACCATTAAGTATCTCATGTTCGGATGGTTTATTCCAGGGGTGCACAACTCAAATCAGGTTGCGTGTCTAAAGTTTTCAAATTAATCTTGTCGCGGGCCACGCCACGTCTGAATAATTGTTGTTATAATTTATAAACACGTAACAACAAACTTCACTAGAGCACACAATAACGCATGTCATGTTCGATCTTATGACGTGCCACATTGGGTACCCCTGGTTTATGTCAATCATTTGAAGTTCATTAACAGTGAGTAGTAGAAATAACATTATTTATTCTTGCGTTAAGGAGTATTGTTACGAAGTAATAAATTACGATTCATTTTTTTAAATGATGAAATGTGAATATTTCCTCTAAAAGTCTACGAATGGAAAGCATCGTCGAAGCATGTTTCTACTTGAGCTCATGCATGATCAAGTTTGATGCGCGTAGTAACAGCATAATAGATAATACATTACGTCATTTCATATTTGTTGAACAACTCATGACCACTGATTCTCAATTTGTTCAAACAAAACGGATAAATCCTATAGTTAACTGTCAGCGGCATATTGTTGACATCCTTATGCCATATGGGTTACCTCATTCCTCCCTTACGTCATCACCCATTCGCTCTAATTTGTTATTTTTGCTAACATCGCTTTTCGTCGCTATATTATCTTTGAAATATGTTTCGGATAAGGAGAAATTACGTTTAATTTAAGTTTCAAATCTAATTACAACTTATTAAAACCTTTTAAACTGTTGATGGTTGTTATATTGGCCTCGCCGTCGGCAATATAATATATGAAGCAAGCCATAGAAATATCGAAAAATAAATGTTACGACTATGACTCTCATTTATTGCCAGCTTACTTTACTTGGCTTGGCAATTATAAATACATTTTTATTCATACTATAAAAATACCTGCGTTATTTCGCAAAATTCACCATCCAAGCATTTTAATGATAAAATATGGCGAGACTCTGAAGACAACCCAAAGTTAGATCAATCAATCCTCTTTCGATGCATAATTTATAATTAAAATATTATACAATAGTAATTTTTATAAATCGAATGCACGCAGCAGTATAAATCATTCTTTAATACGGTGACATACGAACAAACACGGTATTGCGGTACTTCTGTTTTTTTGCCATCGTAATTGTGGTTGTTCGTTATAAATGTCAACAATCACTTTGCTTTTGTTTTCTGCACTCTTGTGGTGTACCGGTATCTAATATTCATATGGTATATTTCGCCGCGGGCTGATTTGAAACAAATTACAATCAAGTAGTCAATTGGATTAAAATCGACATTTCCAGATTAAATACGTAATACGCTAATGTTAACGTACGAGCTATAGCAGTTTAAGTACCTATTTGATGAAAATTTTTACAACTATTCTGTTTCATGCTTTTGGTTTTTGTACATTTTTTCAGAACTCGTGAAACGAGCAGAACCTTATATCTGCCAAGTTTGTACTTTTATGTCGAAAGCGATTCCATATTATTTCGAATCATGTAGCAATATGACGAGCCCTATGCATATTGTTCGCCTATCGCTGCGCTTTTTAGCACTTTTTGGACACGTTTAGTGGACATAACGATCGTTTTGTTGTTATCTTGTTCTTGTTGTTTTTTGACACTTTTTGGACACCTAGTGGAAAATCTAAAAAATCGCTTTTCTCTTTGATTACTGGACCAATTTTTAGTGGTTGAAGTAATAGCATCATATTGCTTACATTCGCGTAGCGATGTGCTTCCTAAAGATGTATGTACGTTCATTTGCGGTAATTGGTACTGGTAGCTAATGGTGTGAAAAGTGAATATGTAAATATGAAGCTAGCAAAGACCAATCTTTCTAATAAATAAGTATAGAAAAACAATACATTAACCATGCAACCTGGGATACACACCATCTGGGTCGTTATATCAACTGCATGGACCAATAGTTTATGTTTTTCGTGATCAATTTTTGTATATCAAATTCCAAATATATGCTATTCCATAAGGCTATTACTTTTAATAATTCAAATATTTCTGTTAGCTCTGTGAGATTTGTCTTTGTTTGCTATGACGTCGCTGAACGTTCTGGACGCCATTTTGTGTCCAACTGTACTGCTTCGCTTGGTGTGAATATATTTGTAGACTGTGATCTGACGATACGGTAAACCGTACTGTACTGCGAACAGACGTGTCCATATATTTGGGCGTAGCTCTCTTGTTTTTGTAATTAGCCTTTTGCAAAATTTTCACAAGTATATTCATGTATATTTTTGCGACTTGATACCATTATATATAAGCTGAGTTTTACTCGAAGAAACTCTATACTTTCTCAAGTTCATGCATGGCAAATTTTTCTTATTGTGTCACGTGCATAATACATTGTGTATATTATTATCACCCATCGAAATCTGTGTGTGTGACATTGTCGACGGTATTCAAGGAGTACGGGCGAGCATAACAAGAAACGTTTTAGAGACTTTGTTTTTGTGCTTCCGAACTGATTTGACCTCTCCCGTCGTACGGTACGGTGAATCACAATCTGCACGCAGCCAAACAAAAATCGGCTTCAAATGACGTCAGTTGCATTAATGGACACACTGACCAAATGGATAATCCTGTTGACATCACAGTAGAATTTGTTGCTGTGAACTCTTCTTTACATTTCATGACAAATATAAAAAATAATTAATATAGAAAATATCCAGCTTCTGGCCGCCATGCCTAAATCGAAGTATAAATATAAACTAATGACTTTTCGCTGGTATAATCTCTATTTTATACAGTGTCACATTTATTTAGATCAAAGAAATCAAACTCATTGCGCAAAATTCCCAACAAGCTGTGCTGATGTTTCATTTTTGGCGATTTATATTAAAATAATGAAGATATCTTTTTTGGTAGCATTTTTGAAAGTCCTAAATGGCCTGCTTTGTCGACAAAAGCGTCTCATTACAAATTTTAAATTCCGCAAGTGCTTTAATGTCTTGTATTTGCTGTTAAACATGATCAAATTCCAATAAAATACGATACCGCTGACGTTTTATTCTATATGTCAGAATGTTTATTATGCCTACTTTATTACATTCGATAACGGTTATGTCCGGACATGCCAAAGTAACTTTCCGCTATTGGTTAGATTCACGATGTTATTTCATTTTATTGGATTAACCATATCGTTGAGAATTTTGCAATATTTAGAAGGTGGAATTGTACAAACTAACGTTGAATACAAAATGATGTTACGGTGACATCAACTACGAACTGTTATTTGTGAAACTAGGGCGTTAAATGACGTGATAGAGTAAACTTTAAGGAATTGTAATACCAACGAATGGACCCGATGAGTAAGGAATTGTAATACCAACGAATGGACCCGATGAGTGTGCACAGTGCGGTATTTAAACTAGGGAGAAGTGAATTGGACGATATAAGCTGTCATGCTCGCGAGCTTATCCCATATGATTTTTTAGGATGCCATTTAGTGAAGCCGAAGTTGTGGTGCAAAGATGTGAAATGAAATTTGTCAGTAATCGTTATATTGATACAGGTGATAGTCTGATAGATGTTCGTAGCTCATTTTGAGATTATCACCGTTTTGGGATCTTCTGTACAAAGTCCCAGCCAACCCTTAAAATAGAAAAATTAGTAAATAAATATCCAGTTAAAGACAGGAATGATGATTGCGCTGGAAATTCAAATTTTCAAACCATTGCTAACCCAAACTGGGTATTTTGCAATTTGCGCGGCCTTTTTGTACAGACGATCTCCGTTTTGTTTCAAATCGGTGTCAGGATAGAAATATATCTTATTTGGTTTTTAATTTCAAAATTAGCGGATATTAAAAATTGGATTTAAATTATCATGATAAGTTGTATAAATAGCATGTTTATAGTATGGTTGCTGTTAACGTGAAGCGACGAATATCACGGTCGTGAATTGAAATAGAAAGACGTTCAACAGAATAGAATGCCATTTATTATAGATCAACTGACAAATTATTCAGTTCCGTTTGTAAAAGCCTATCATATTATCACGTAATAACATGTTTCAATAATAATACATGGATTCTAAAAGCCGATGTTTTTTATGTTACTATGCCCTTTGTCGCGTATGGTTTATACATGGATTGCGCTATCAAAGTGCTCACCATTTTTGACCATACATAATTAAATATGTCTGTAATTGTGAAGTTTAGCAAAATTTGCCACTGGAAGCGTAGTCAGTGACAGTTCAAGGCACAAGTTTTACTAATTGGTTGGGGTCAAGTTATGGCAGTTTAGTATTTTCTTGTTCGAAGGTTCTATAGCTCATACTTAATTACTCAGTTACCGTGCTATTAAAATATATTTGCTCTATTAAGTCGTTAGTATACAATATACAACACACATGACGTGAAGCAGATGTTTCATTCGATAACTTTCTTTAAATTGATTTTACGCATCGGAGCGCTTTCCCAAAATATTTATGGTAAAAACAACTTGCTCTCAGGTCTCAGCTAAATTTTTCGGTGGCTTCTTTTCGTGTCTGCAAGGTCGCATAAAGGAAAGTAAGCCCTTTCTTACATTTAAAATTTCGTCTTAGATATCATCTAACGCAGAGATGCGTCATTGCTACTTACGAAGGCGGGATTAGTTGTGGATAAGTAAGTGTACGTTACTGAATGTTACAGTTGCTTTAATTTGAATAAATTTGCCTTTATATTAGCAAAGTATGCAAAGGCGGAAATTTGAGCAAAGTGGTTAGTTTTGGTATGTGTTGAGGTTTTTCGTTTGCACTGAAGGTCCATCGACAGTACCTAGCGTTACTATCTAAATTGAGGTTGCTAAAATGGCGCTTAACGACGTGGTATTTCTACAAAATTATTGAAAGTATTCCTTTTATTAAACTAAATTGGCGACATTTGTATTATGTTTTCTTCCGGGCATAGAAAAAGAATCGTAATACTCAAATTATGTGGTCGAGTGAACAGACGTCATATTCCTGAGGTTAAATGGTTTCCTGTAGATTAAATTTGAGATACTTTAGTATCTTTTATACGAGAGATTTGTCTTTTTTGTATTGTATCAAGACAGGCCCGTGTCTAAGTTTAGATCCATGGTCTGTATCAAAATGTCTCGCGTACGATCGATATTCAACCATTGCTTCGCGTTCGAAATGGTAATGTCGCCCTGTATCTTAGATATGTTTGAAAAGCAAAAATATAAATCGTTCTGATTTGTTAGAATTTGTATCATAATGTGGACAAAACTCCAGTTTGTAAAATTGACGTAGCCCATAAATCGTTAGTTTGTTTGTTATTTTCAATATAAAAACCATTTACTAATTTTTTTATTATTTGTATTTGGTTTGAATGTTTTCAATAAAATTAGATTATTCAATATCCGGCTACATAAAAAGAAAAGAATTCAATGTGTTTAGTCATTCCAGATATTTCGATCACCCACAAGTGTCATTGTCATTGATTTGTGGAAGAATGTTGAGTGTCTATGAGTTGGGTTTTAATAAACATTTTTTGTGTAAATACAGTCCTTGACCGCCAATCAAGCAGCCCCTTCATTTCTTACCCGATGATGAGAACGGCATTGGAATGTAGATTTGATATACCTTTTAACATCTAAGTCTATATGAATCTGGAATGCAATGCTCTCTAAATAGCATCTCAATAGCCTCAATATATGATATCTATATTTACTTTGTAAGTGTTTGCTTCCCCTTTCCTATCTCGTAATAACTAATCATAAAATATTTTCCGTTACTTTTTTTGCGCGGGCAAGTGTCTAAATTGATCAGAACGATTGATTTTGAATTCGTCGAATGGCTCAATTACTGATTTCAAGTATTTGCAAGAAATCGAATATGCGGCATTTCAAAGGAACAACTGAATTTTTTCGAATTTTTATCAACCCGTTAATGTTCATGTTAGCAGAATTATTGCAGATTCCAATTAGCAATTGCGATTTGGCATACTCGTTTTTCGTTAAAATTAGACCGGTAATTATTACTGATGAATTAAAAAGAAAGTGAATAGTAAATAAATCATTCGTCGATGAAACTCGTTTGTTCACAATTAACAATTAAATTACTTTCTGGTCATTGGGAAGTTTTCGTGGAATTTTAATTCATCAATAGGGGTACAATTAATTTGGAGCTATTTAGAATCAATAGATTACAAAAATGATTGCGAGAATTATATTAAATCATTACTGATGTATTATCCGTTTATTTACTTAATTATAAGCAATAAATTATTGATTTATGTCAGCTTTCATTAAAAGTTTGGCATGTCGTAATTCTATGTGATGCAGATCGATATGAATTATGATTTTTTTCATTTATTGCTGTAGAGTGTAGATTAACGAGTTTGAGGTTCGGATAAGTTACTGATTACTTTTGATGTATAAAAAAGCCACTAGTTGGCAAATACGTCATAGTATATTGAGGTAGGTAAACGGACGGGAATGCGTCAAGAATGCACCGTCATATATTCAATGCAAACGTTGTAATGTAAGGCATGATCTGCTTGCGTTGATTCATACAACTGGGAACTAGAAACTAGGAAGTTTGCAATTTCTATCAATGGCGCTTTCCATTAAAATTCCCACCTAAGTAGGTAATATTGTACGCTAAAACTGAGTTTTTTAATGGTGTATGAAATGAACACGGACCGAGTGCTGATGCTGGTGAAGATTGTTTAATTTGAACATTTCGAAATATGAATTGAATACGAATCAGACGCAATTACTTTGATCATTTCAAAATTTGATTATATTCTTAGAATTTGTTAATCTTTCGTAATATATTTAATGAAAAAATGCCTAATCGACCATTGCATTAAATGGCATAAATATTGATATGAGTCTCATCACAGTTATGTTAAATTTGTTTTTCGTTATTCACATTTGATGTGATATTTATAGCGGGACATTTTTTTCTATCGACGACGCTGTTGCCTTTGGCCTGTAAACAGGAAAATTCAATTTGTATTGAATTGTATATTACCTCATGGACGGTGAATAATAATCTCATTGAGCAATATTGTTTGTCGTCGTCGGAAACGCGGTAATTGTCTCAAATATAATCCTTCAAAATGAAACTAGTTTGTCAGAACGTCGTTTTATCTTTCTGTTCTGTTTTCTGGTTTATTTAATATAGATAAGATAAAAGTATGAGGTGTAATACCAGAGTGTGATAGCCAGTATAATAAATAATTTAATGAATTTGGTCAAATGAACGCAATCGTCACTGCAATAAACATTGTAAACTTCATTTGAAAAACTGCAACAAATCCAAGATGAAGTTCGCTGATATCAAACGGTTTTGGGAAATAAAATTGGGCGGGAACGGAAGCAATGTTGGGTCGGATGACTCGCTTGCAAAGACGAACGACGCCGCTGTGCAAAAACGACAAAGAAGTTCGACGACCATCGAAAATTTTAGCAGTCGCGATACAGACATTGATTCGATGGTAAGAAGACAACACAGCTATAGAGCGGACAAGAATTTGAAGATGACAGAAGTGCAATCTAATTATTTTAATGACGTGCCCTATGGTAAAAGTTCCATGCACGATTACTCTGACGTAACGTCCTCCAGCCATGTCACGGACTGCAATCATAATCGAACGGGCGCACGAGCGCGCCAAAAAGAGAGCAGTCATAACACAAATGCTATTTTACATAGAGGCAGCTCGCCAGTAACTATTTTTCATCGTATTAGGAACAGCGTTGTCAACGGAAAGAATAAAATCGATGAGGATAGTATATCTCACAAACTTAAAAAAGGGTCTACAAAAAGAAATAAGTTGAATAGGCCTGCGTCAAAATCGGATTATAAAGGAGAGTCTGTACTTGATGGTTCGACATCACCTGCGGTAGCAGCCACAAATATTACTCCAAAAAAGAAAAGAAGATCCGAAAACCAATCTCATTATCCTGTTTGCAAGTCATTTTCTTTTTCAGAACAAAATGCAAGGCATCTGAATGCTGAACTTTCTAACTTTCAAACAGAAAGAGAAATAAAACGAAGTCAGGTGCATGGGGAAGGGGAAATTACTTCAAAAAAAACTAGAAAGCCATTAGCTATGAATCACTATATTGGCAAAAATATGTCCCCTGCACTTTCACCTGTTTATGATTATAGCAGGAATTGCCAGAGTGACATGGTTATTCGCCGCATTAAAAATGAGTTTAATTCTAAGAATGAGAATGGACTGCTTCCTGCTTCTGCACCTTCGTCATTGCACACATCTCCCGCTCATCGAATAATTGAGGAAAAATCAGTTATCGATCAGGCAAAACCAAAAGATCCTATATGGAGATGGAGAGCAGACATGAATGCTAAATTTAATCAAATACAAACATTCTGGCAAATGAAGGAGAAAAAATCTGCTGTCCAATCTCTACAGGAGCACAGGTATTGTTCTATTTTTTCACTTGATAAGTTAAACATGTTCAATCACTGGCCATAATGACAAATACATTGTATATTCACAATCACCTATATGAATAAAATTTTCTGAAAATTTTATTAGCCAAATAAAATTTTTCAGAATTTCATTTACTCAGGGATTTTTCAAACAGCTTTAACAAGCCACTCAACAATCACATGCAACAATTATTTGCGTTGCTGATGTGTATTGAAAAAAGATTTATATAATTTTGTGTTTACAGGAATTGTTTTAATATGCTATGAGAAATACATCATGACAGTATTTATTTTGACCACATTTAGGATGTGATTTACGGTAAATAATAAGTAAGGCTTTCATTTATAGTCACACCTCGGGTGAAGTTGTTATTAAATATGTTTACTGTTTGTTCTTTGCTGGATCATGTTATTTATTACATTGGCAGTATGTAACCAGAATCAAAAGTAGTATTTTGGGCCACGCTATTTTGAACATACATTCATGTTTTTTTTATTAAATAAACATTTCTCATTGTCTATTCATAGATACCTTATTAAGCTTTGTATAATTAAACATTTATTTTGACAGTTGCTTGGCATTTCCAATCTTGTGCAGTCACTTGTGACTACAATACTGACAACCATTCATGTATATTTAATGTAGGTGTGTTGTCTGCGGATGTTTTCTTACACAGTGGTTTTATGAAAAGAACGATATGCTGTACTGTGAAGATGATTATTGGAATAAGTTTGGACAGAAATGCAGCAAATGTTCGATCATTATAACTGGACCAATAATGGTATTATAAATTATGTCAATTTTATACATTGTGTTCTATCAGCTGATTATTACGGTGACCAATTTTAGAGCATTTATATCATTGATTTTTGTGGAAAATTTCTGATAATTCCCATTTTTTATTGAACTCAATTTGCTTTTATATGTTTGATAGATTGTTAAGGCAACCGATCCAAGTTGCTGTCAATTAATCTTTGTCCAGAAATATTAATGTTAAAACGTGATATTTATTTTAAGAAAATGATTTCATTTTTATTGTATGCCGATGCTGATATTCACATTGCTCATGTCCATTTACATATGTTTCCTAATGAATCTAATTCTAAGTATAGAATTTTTTTATTTTTTATTTACAATTAGAATCCCAGTACTTAAATTATGATACGAGTCATTTCTGTTTCTTTTTCTTTTTTTTTCTGTACTTTTTCACCCTGCTAATGTGTTTTCGTTTATTGATTTTTTCACCGATGGAAAGTTGTGAAATATCCTGGGAATTGGGCCAGATAGGACAGACTATTGATTTTTGAAAATCACTTTGCCAAATGTAACTGTTGTGTATAGGTTTAATAGCGTGCATGTATGCGGCAATATTGCCTGTGTGCTGTGCGCGATACACACTCACACATCCATTCAATTGGCAAGAGGAGGAAGTTAACTGTTTTTATAAGCCTTTTTATTACGTATTCCTAAAGTTACATCTATAATGATGTCTTTCGCATTTTGAATATGTGAACGTGGTTGACATTAATAATGAGGGGTATATCAAATTCTTTAGACAAGTCAGTGAAAGCGATGCTAGTTTCCCCTAGTTGTAGGCACTTTTTGAAAATACCTTTAAGGGTATGTTAAAAAGGAAATGATGTAATGCACATTATATTCTACATGCTAGTATATCTTGGCTGTAGCAGGTATGTATTCGGACAAATTGAATAGACTAGTATTAGATTGAAAATGATCATCATTATATTTTAATCTCATTTTGGTCTTCGACTCTTTAGTCTACAATCTGCACTTATACACTCAAATATTGCCCTCTTCATGATATTTATTTATCTAAATTAATCTGGCCTATTCTAAACTAGTTTCATTATACAACCTATGCTTGGCACAACTTCTATCAGAAACAGTGCTTGATACAAACAAACATATCAATACAATCTTTTTAAATTTTAGATTGCTGGATCCCTTAAATTTCATCCAGAGTGCTTCTTGTGTGCAAAATGCCATAGTTTTATTTCTGATGGTGATCAATATACATTGGTGCTTCAAAATACAAACGTCAACAATACTGACACTACACTGTTTTGTACTACATGTTTCAAGGTAGGTAGAACATAAGATAATATATTATTATTTGAAATGCTGGTATAATGGTAAATCTTCGATAAAAACTAAAACCATGGGATTTTATTTTGGCTGGTACAAACTACAATTAATTGTCTTTTGCGTATATACTTTTTTTACCCTGTATCATCTTGTATTTTATATATTACTATTTTGTTTTCAGAATTTGCAAGATACAATAACAGGTTTGGGACTCAGTGATTCTGAAATGGAAACATATTCTACAATCATGATTATCAACTTCCTGCCGATTCAAAATGATAAAATCATCCACTTAAAAGTAAAAGACCCAATCGTACCTCCGGCAGCAAAACATGGCACTCCTACAGGAAAGCCTGTTGAGAATATTGGACAAATTGTTGAATCGTAGGTTTTCTTCAATGCCTTGGGATTATGTGTTTAATTATTCTGTTCTTTCATTAATATTCTGTTTCATTTTGATTTAGTATTAAATCACAATCCATTGATTGTTCCTTGAAAACTGGGGATCATATCTTACAAGTGAATGGACTTAATGTCAAACAAAATACTTTAGATTTGGTAAGTGGTTTGTTACTTTCGTTCTCTTCTTAATTTTGTCTCTGTTCTATACTGTATTTTTTATCGTCCATATTTGTACATTTCTAGATCAGCAGACTTACAGATGCATCTGGTCTTCCTTTGCAACTGACAGTTAATAGACAAGTTGAACTTTGCAGGTGAAATGACTTCATTGATATTTTTCTTTCCTGTTATCTTTCATTTAGATGTTAAAATGTTATTTAGTCATACATCCTTTCAGCTATGAAGCATACTTTATTATAGTTTTGATTATCAAAAGTTGTTCTATCACTTTGTCCGTTAACTAATCTTGTTATAATTCTGATTAAATCACTTTCAGGGATTTCAAGACAGTGGCTCGATTGCTGGATTCCACTGTCTTTTCACCTGTTGCTGACGACGAACACATACTTGAAGTAACAATAATAGAAAATCAAATGGAGTCAAAGGTTGACAAAGTTGTTGTAAATCAGCCACAATCATTTTCAACTTTAGAAAGCTCTCAATCCACAACTATGGATGAAGATTTCTACTCCTTGCATTCTGATGGATATGCTGGTTCAAGTGTTCCATTAGTTGGACAAGATAAATTATGTTCTGTGAATTGTTCTATTTTGCCCCCTATTGTTGCTTCTGATAGCAACTGTTGTTCATCAACTTCATTGCCGAAGGACAGCGTAACAAATATCACAAATAACTTGATAGGATTTGACTTGAAATCTAGTGGTACATGTAGATATAATGAAATGAAATCAGAATCTTTTGGCAATGACACAATTTTAGATAGTACAACTTCCTCATCAAATATATCTATTGTGAACGATGCTATCACTGGACTTACTGAGAGCTTCTCTGAAAATGTGCTAAGTGCCAAAGCAAGCAAATCAGATTCAAAATATTCCTTATCAGAAACTCTTGCTGATGATGATACTAATGTTGCTCATGAATATAATGAAAGAATTCAGTCCATTGACAGTGGTGTCGAAGTTGCTGATGATAACAATGAAGTGGATGGACCTAATACTCCTACATGCTTAGATATTGAGAGACCTTCATCTGAACTGTCTTCTCTTTCCTATCACTCAATGTCATCTATGGAAATATCTGTTAAATCTGACAGTAATTCATCATTACAAACTCCTACTGAACTTAATTTGACTCCCGATGAAAACATATCGGGAGATAATGACATTACTATTTCCCCACCTTCACCTATTACACGTAGAGGGGGATGCAAAAGACCTCGTGCTATGAAAACAGATGCTCTTAAGTTGTCACCTGATATTCAACGAATCTTATTAAAAGAGAATATCCCTAGTGTCAAATCTCCTGATGAAGAACAACCCGCAATACCGGCTGTTGTGAAAAAGAAACTGCTGGACAAGGTTAGTTGGAATTTTGGTATTTTTTAATATTGAAATAATTTATACAAGAATATCAATTATACCCCTTACTTCTTTACATAGTTGATTTGTCCAATATATGATATTAAAGGTTAATAAATGTTTTTCAGAAGCTATACACACCATGCATAATATATTCACCTATGATTATTAGTTAATTTTTGGTATTTTATGTGACGTATTATTACATTGTCAATAAAGGCGTTTTTTAAAGCTATTATCATCAGTTTTGTCAGAAACCTGGACGATCAATATTACCCCAATCAATATCATTATTATCAAAAATGAACTGGTTTATATTTTTTGTTTTGCAGTAGGCATATAATCGTATATATAAGCGCAGAATGTACTGACAACATGTTTCTGACACTTTACCATTCATAGTAACCATGGCCAAAATACTTTTATAGCCTCTTAGTGGAGTGGTGTTGAATCATGGTATTTGTCATCCAAAACGAAGTAATTCACTTAGAACAACCACTGATGGTTCAATAGTCATATTGCGAAAGTCGTCACCAAAGTAAGTAATTTACGTACTTGCTGTTTTATTTTTATTATTATGGTGAAGTGAGAATGATTGTTCCAGGATATTTTTAGGTTCATTGGAGGGTATCTAGTTACCGGATTATCGTAATGCATCCATTCACCTGCTACTCAGTAAATACATTGTTAGTTTTTTATATCCTTACTTGGAAATTTTCAGTTTTAACACCACATTCATGAAATATAGTTACTAATTGTGAATTGTAGTTGTATCATGAGTCATGACTACAGGTACTTGAAATCTTATTTTTTGAGTCTAAATGAGAATTGGTAGAATGAGACTATTTATTTTATATTGAGAGTATTTAACATTTTGATTTCAATTCGGACAGAGTGTCAAATGCACGAAGTGATACAAATGTTGCGTCAACCCTTACCACATCTCCCTCAACTTATTCTTTCCAATATTATCATTCCCCTGGAACTAAAGACCTCAATCGATCAGAATCTATGAGGATTCATGGAGGAATTTCAGATTATACGCACAGGTTTGTGGTGTGTAAGAAAACACTTAGCAAACTTTTATTTCATTTTGTACACCTTTCAAATAATTTTTATGATTTTCTCAACCTCAGAGTCTTCCGTCCTTGTGATCTTATACATGGTGAAGTACTTGGGGCTGGATTCTTCGGAAAAGCGATTAAAGTGACTCACAGAGATACTGGTGAAGTAATGGTGCTCAAAATACTTCATTCACTTGATGATGCGACTGAAAAAGCTTTTATAAAAGAGGTATGTCTGAGTTTTGGTGTTGATTGAAGTAAAGCAGATGTGTGTTTCAAAATTTTTACTTTTTTCTCAACAAGAAAAAATTAACTTTCTAGTATGAGCCGCATATGAACTGGTTTTCTTTCATATGGTTTAGCGATGGCTCATACTTGGCTGCTCTGGAGTGTTCTAAATGTTTTAGATTTGTTGCTTTTCAAACAAAGCACATTCCCTAGTGTTGGTTCACTACATTAATTTGGTTTAAACAAACAAGAGTGTTCTAGATTTCTAAATAATATTCTTTCATTGCTGGCTTCCTATCTCCTTATTACTATGAAACGCATGATTTGGAACTTATTATTCAACACGGGATATTGATATTACGTTGAATATTTGATCCTTAAATTTCTCTTCAGGTAAAAGTCTTACGCAACTTAAGTCATCCAAATGTACTTCGATTCATAGGAGTTCTTTATAAAGATAAAAAATTAAACCTTATAACGGAATTTGCCGAATGTGGAACGCTAAAAGGTGAGCAATAGAATTGTACATGCATTTTCGATTCTTTGTTTTTGGTATCTCTTTTCAGTTTCCAATTGAAATTTTGTAATTGAAAGGGATTTTATGAAATGTTAATGTACTTTCTCAATGCATCTTTCAATAGGCGATATATGAATACCTAATTTGCAGTCACAGCAATGATGTTACCATTCTTTTAACTCACATATATTGATTTCATTGTCACTATTCATGATTGCATTAGTTTTTTTTCGTGGGTGATCTTATCAAGGAGATAGTCACTCTAAATAATTAATAACAAATTTGACTCTTGAATAATTTTTGAAAATGGGCATTCTTCGAAATATTTAATTGAAAACCTATCAAACCTATTGAGATATGTAATATTTTACCTAGTCACGCAGTGAATACTATGTATATGTGTTAACAGTCATTATGCTGATTGATATGCAGCTTAAAAGTACGAGTGCATATTATGTAATCCATATGCAACTTAGCAGACAATCAATAATCTGGAGGCAATAATAAATCATATGTAATACAGTAATGACATATCATTAGTTTTATATGGCATTCTATATAGAAACGATATTGCCTTTTTTGCATAAGCAATGGATTGATATAAGAAAGTGACAATTTTACTCTCATTCTCTGTATTATTATCCATTACTTATTTTATAGTATACATGTCCATTCGTGGTTGACACATTGCCTACTTTTTACCAGATATGCTAGTCTTCAGTAATTGCCTTTCCATTTTGATTTGTTATTATACATCATCCACATTCCTTAAAAATATAATCTGTAATATAATAATATAATAATAATCTTTTTCAGCCTCTCATCAAATATATGTATTCCAATATATTAACTTGAGTATTTATAGAAGTCCTGTTTTTGTAACTTCACTCTTTGCTTTTCTAATAAACAGAACTTATCTTTGATATGGATAACCCATTTCCTTGGCAAAGAAAGATTGAAGTGGCTCGAGATATTTCATCAGGAATGTCATACCTTCACGCAATGCAAATAATACACAGGGATCTGAATTCAGCAAACTGTTTCGTGAAGCAGGTATAACTACAAATATACATGGAAAATTCTTTCAATAACATTGCAGCATCTTGTGCTTGTTTGTCAATAGTTTGTTGAGTTAGTTAAAATTATTTGTATAGAGGGAGAAAATGTTCAGTATGGAACATATTTGTTCTAGTGTGTCCAACTTGATTTTAAGTTTAAACATTGTATATAGCTCGAGCTCTAAATATAAAAATGTATTTTCTTGTTTTCACTCTATATATAAGCACTATTGTAACTTTGTGTATTATGTAGGATGGTACTATTGTTGTGGCTGATTTTGGATTGGCCAGGATCATGCAGCAACAGCATTCTTCTTCACTCAACAGGAGGAAAAGATATACTGTTGTTGGAACCCCATATTGGATGGCCCCAGAAATGTTATATCATGCTAAATATAATGAACGAGTGGACATCTTCTCTTTTGGTAAGCACTAAGCTTTAATGTTTGTATGAGAAGTGGGAAACTTGCAGCTCAGTCAGTTCCATGCATGTACTCTTAATGTGGCTCAAGTCCGGATTTTACTGGTAATATAGCACAATTAAGTATTTGTTTTATGTTTTTCACATAACCAAACATGCCACAAGTATTTCAAGTGCATGTTTCGAAATCTGAATTTTATACGGACGCTTATTACATACAAAATTATCATGATAGATGTGATTTGGAATGACTTTTCTGGGAGTGCAGCAAGGGGGTGTTATGTGTCCTGATATGTTTGTTTTATATTTTAGGCATTGTAATTTGTGAAATTATCGGACGAGTTAATGCTGATCCTGATACTTTGCCAAGAAATAAAGACTTCGGTCTTGGTGTGCCAGAATTTTTCAAACAATTTTGTGATGACTGCCCGCCATACTTCTTTGCAATAGCTGCTCTATGCTGTGATTTGGAACCTGACAACAGGTAGGTAGAAGTAAAAAATAGTTAGCAATAATTTGTTTCATGGCCTTGAAGTTGGGTGTTATTATTTATGACAGCGCTAATTTTGATAAATATAGTAATAAATGTAGGAAATAAACCCACCTGTTGCCCTCTCTCCCTGAGTATTGAGTTTGTAAACTTATAACAATCATCAGATTTTACTGCTAATATTCCTTAAGCTATGGATTTTGCTCCTGCCATACACTTCAAAAATGTGTCATTTAGTTTCATATATATTTTACTTGGAACTGGCAATAAATATGTTTTACCAAACATGTCACATATATCTTCACATATACATTTTGTCCACTCTCATTTTCTCTAAAACAATACCTTTACTGGAAAATACTTCATTACTTTCCCTTTCAATTCTTATTTATTATGTACCTGCTGGAAAAATAGTTTCCATTATTTTCTGTATTTTACATGCTGTTACAAATCTTGCTTTTAGGCCACCTTTCTCTTTGTTGGAACAATGGTTTCAGATGTTAGTCATTCATTGGGAAATGCCGGCAATGCCTATACCGCCTGAAGTTGAAGAGATTACAAGACGAGTTTATCGTTGCCATTCCTTGCCACTTAAGAACTCTATACAGTATGAAAGATATCATCTGACAAAACCTTTTAACAATGCTGTGCCTATTCAAAACGACCATGTTACGGAGGAAATTACTACAAACAATAACTCTGCCATCACTCCAACAGTATTTTCAAGTCCAAGTGAAGAAAAAGTGACAAGTTTTTCTTCATCTACCTATTTGTCTTCCTCATCACAGGCAAAATTAAAAGGGACAAGTTTTTTATCATCATAACACATCATCTTGTAATTTTTCTTACGGTGCAATCATACTGTGTTGATCATCGACCATGGGTCTTGTAAAAGGGTTGACGACGACCACTGATGCACTAATAGCTATAATATTTTCCAGTTACTATCTATGTTGAATATCAAGTGAACCAAAATCCCATCTGTCAATTTTTTCCACTGTGTTGACATCAGTATTGATATATTTTTGTTATCAAATTTTTTTACAACATTGTTTAATTAATCTGTTGACCGGATGAAAATGTTGCTATATGCTCTAAACATCTTTATTTATACCATTTATACCTACATTCAGTAAAAAATAGTGTTTCAGTTTTGAAATTATTCCATTTTCTTCTACCCTGTTGATTGAACCATCAGAACTCTATATGTACCGGTAAATCAAGTATTGTGAATTAAATTGACTGAAGTTGACTCATCTTACAAGTCCATTTTTGTTGTGAGAAAAAGTTGTGCAATTTTGTCTCCTCACATCCATATGTTCCGGGGATTGTTCTTTTGGATAATTGCATTCCTGAACTGCTAATCGAAATTTTCTATCAAATATACTGCTAACTTTATTCAAAAATTCAGTAATGTATACTTTGCAATGTTTGTTAAGACTGTTTTAGTTCTCAAAGTTTGCTTGTGTTGCTTTGGAGAGGGACTCTTTATTCTAGATTTTCGACTTGGGAGATTGTTGACATCATATTTGCACCTATGCTCAAAGCAGCTTCCGTTATTTCGGTTGCGAAATTGATATGTAGAAGTGGAAAATCTGTAGAGCTGGATTTTTAACACATTAAAGATCCCCACCCATTTTAAAAATCGAAATATTTTCCCATCACCGGAAAGTTACTTGTTGATGTCGGAATGGAAATAGCAACATTACGTTGGTTAAAGGGTGCAAATATTGCTATATCAAGACTGCAATTGGAATTTTAGGCGCTCAACGGCTTTAAATAAAGTTGTGAGTAGGGTTGAATTATCCGAATAACAGTTAACCTAGATGTATTTTGCTATCTGATATCCGGATGTTATTGCGACGGTTAACAGGATAGTAAAGTAGCATAAATAATGCATATGCTCGGTAAGTGATTTTCATATTTTTTGTTAAGTGGCGTCATCCTCCGGAGCATATAACAACAGCTTATATTCACACTTCCTTGCCTATATTTTGGCGGTTTTCGTGATGACTATTTTTGCTGTCGCTGTTTCATTGGGATTCAGGTATATTGTCGGGAGAATGAGGCAAATGGAGGTGCGTTTTGCTTAGGCGCTGGACAAAACGCTGATATTGCACAGTCGACGCCACGTAGGCCATGTATCATCGGGCCTTGCCGGTGGTGGATGGCCTCCGTCTTATCCTGTATTTGGAATTTGTTTGTGGATTGGCGCGGCTGGATGGTACATTTTGATTCTGCTTCTTATCTTGTGCTTTCAGGGACATACAACTTAAGGCCTACATCGTGAGGAGTGTGATACCGCTTTTGCTTTCAGTTGTTGCGGTGTATTGAAGGAACGCCTTTTATTATAGAACAACCCGGTTTGAATTTCGAGGACTTGTTTCACAATACGCAAATGTGAAAATATACTAAGCCTCGGATTACATATAATCTGTGTAACGTTCTGGATTTTTCGGTACACGAAACAAACAAATTTGTTTGTAAAATGATCTATAATATTTCAGCAAAGTTTAATTTGACAGACTTTGTATCGTGTCATGTTTTTAATTTACTCATTTAGGGTGGTAAGTAAAGTTGTTTAAAAACTGGCGCAGCATTGTTTTGGCTCTGTTAATTTAGTTTAAAAGGTATTCGAAGGGAAATAGATTTTTAAAGTTGTGGCCTAATTAGTACAAACGTGAGAATATTTACAGTGACATGTTAAATAAGTGAAGTTTTCAAATTAGAAGAAATTCCTGACCACTTCAGTATTTTCAAAATCATCAATTTGCTTTGTTATTAAAATTTTTGTTCAAATTACTTATATTTTCCTATACACTTCACGGAATTTGTCCCCCCTATATTCTATTTTTTTTTTGGATACTTCTCTCACCGAAATCAAGTGTTCGAAATGCACGACTTTTTTGTGTTCATGATTTCATTTATATGTATGCTCTTGTGGTATATATTAACAAAGTTTATTTCGTCGTGCAAAAAATCACAAAATATTATAGAACACAAAATACTATACGTGCCAATAATAAATTTCATTGCAATTGATAGGAAGGTGCGGATGATCAGAAATGATTATTGCGAGTCTGCGACACTAAAATTTAGTACGAGTCAAAATTTAAAGTAAAGAGGCTCTTGACCAAGGCTGCCCAACACGCGACCCGCGGGCCACATGCGGCCCGCCAGAATGTTTTTTGCGGCCCGCCTCATAGAGTTTGTAAGCAGACGTTTTGATTTTTTACTATGTTATCTATTAATTTATAGGCTTATGTTTGTTTCGTGATTTCGATGTGATTATTCCTGCCATCTATCTACATTCAAATGTCGGTTCTTATATACGTATGCGTCAAGTCTTGCACCCTGGTGGACATCGACGTCAGTTTTTTTTATTTCTCGCAAAACTGTGCGTTCTGTTCGACGAACTTGAAAGATATTGTGCGATCATTGGGGACGAACGCTGAGCGCAATTATAAGAATGAATTTGAAGGCCTAAGTTTGCAAATTAATTTCATTCCGATAGCTTTCGTGTCGGCTTTGATCGTCTTTATCGCCAATGTAATGTAAAAAGTCAACAATATCTTTGCTACTGGTCCCGGGACTCGTCCTGTTATGTTTGTATTTTTGTTTATGTTATGTTTGCGTTAGATACGATTTCGGAAATGTCGTCACTGGGTATCCGTCAATGATTTTGATAAAATTGACTTAATGGCATTGCTACATATTAGTCACAAATTAGTATATATAGGCTATTTGTCCCGAAATTTTTGTAATGTTACTTCATTAAATATATACTTGTATTGGTCTTTCAAATTTTACGAAACGGCCCACTTAAACTTGATATTCCCGCGACATTGGCGCACATTATGCTCATTTAATCATTGAGGCAGTATCATAGCTACTGAAAGCGAATGAATGAAATTATAACGCAAATATAACACTCAATTTTGACGGGATGTATGTGGTCTCGTGTGGTCGTCAAAATACCGCAAGTTAATGATTGATTCAGCGGCCCGCCAGTGTATTCGACTTGGTATTCGAATAATTTGCCAGCTCTATCCAATAACCAGAAAGCAATTATTAACTTGATTGATTATATGTTAATTAACTTGCCTTTCATGTATTATGTATATTAAATACACCGAAATCAGAACCTAGCTTGTATTAATGTTTGGTACAAACCTTTGCGGCCCGCAACGAATTTCGTCACATCAAAGCGGCCCGCGAGACGATAAAGGTTGGGCAGGCCTGCTCTAGACAAAAAAGAAACTTTGAAAAAATTTAAAATTATGGTGGAAATGAAATAAATTTTTACATATTATTTGAATAGGAGAAAATAACTTAGCAGTCGGGGGAAAAACAATTACGACACAATATTTTCAAAAAAATGTTTCATTTTATTATTCCGCTGTACATCGGTACGATTACAGAGCTTAAATTATTATTTATTGACACATGCAATATTAAAATGCACAATCATTCTTATTCAAGAAAAATAATACATATGTGAGTATTTACAATAGAACTGTGTGGTGGTTTTTGGTCAATTCACCGCAAAAATCCTGCGACATCGGTTCTCTAAAATCAGCAGTAACTATCCGGTTAACCGGATATTCAAAATACCGAATACCCGGATATATCCGTTATCCGGATAGTAAAAATTATAGGTATCCGAACTAACCCTACTGCGAACCCACGCAAGGTAATCAGAGATGCGGTGGCAAGCGTACGGTATAACGCTCAGCACGATGCGCCATACCGCATAGTCGAGCCCGCCTGTGCGCCACACCGTCGATGCTCGGGGAAACATCCATTTATATGCCATGCCAGCAACAAGTAGTCACTTTGGCCAACAAGTGGTCAAATGAAAAGACACTACGTTTTGTGCTTTCCCAACAATTTTGCTTTGGCGCTTTCTGTATGTGTCTCACTATTGATCGATGGTCCTACTGTCTTACGGTACCGGTACCTGTATCGGTTGTGTATATAAAAAGAGAACCGCTAACAGTACCGTATTACAGTAGTATCAAAAAGATATTTAGAACAGACAAAGTAGGTAGGCCTACCGGTACGATCATATGACTATACTAACTGCCGTAACTGGTATACAGTTACCGTACCGGTACGCGGTACCGTACTATCTGCATTACTGCATATGCTTTAAAATCGTGATTAAACTTCATTTAAGAGTTCATTACAGGAGGAAAATGTTTTATGATAGTATCCCACCTTCTGCTTAGAACAAACAGCTATGTCACTAAACGATCTTCGTTTCGATTTCAAAACTATATTGGTACAGTAAAATATTATTACTGTATTTTGCTTGTTACAGTGGTGTGTTACGCAGTTACGGTACCACCTTAACACAGTTAAGCACATGCAGATCTTTCTCGCGTTATCTCTTTTAAGCTAGTTGGCTCTGATAATGATGCCTAGATAGTCTGGATCGTTTATTTCAAAAACTCCATAACAAACAAATTGAAAATGGAGAATTCTGGAGGGCAAGCAAAACCTATAAATAAGTTTAATACATGAGAAGTATCTCATGTGCCTGCCCACCAGCACGCACACAAAAACACAAGCCCAATTAAATGAAGCTTGGGCCAAACTTGACAAACAAAATAATGCAGACCTTTCTCGCGTTATCTCTTTTAGGCTAGTTAGGATACCGGTAGGATATCATTTACATATTTATCCCGGGGGGGAGGAAAGTAGTTGGCTCTGATAATGATGATAGTATTAAACTTTCGGGCTGTTGTACTTTCAACAATTACGTTGATAATGAACAATACCTACAATCTCATGCAAAGATAATGTGGGGAGTGGAATGTAATAAATTTGCGACGATAGTCATACTCATGAAGCCATGAAAGCTTTAAGAAAAACCAAGTCATTCATCATCATCATTCATGCTAATTGACAAGCGATGGCACAAAGTTCAGAATTGAATGATACTGTATACAATATTATTTATTGTAACAAATTCGAAAGAATGTGAATATATCACAGAATAATAATTATTTTTTTACTGACAAAATGGACAATAATCGACTTTGACACTGCCACTGGAAAGCGGTTGTGTACTGATCTTCTTATATGCATATGTACAGAGTTTTCAAAGTCACGACACAATAAGCTCGTTGACACAAATCACGAGTCATGCCGCATGTAAATGTCTTATTGAATGACAATAAAAAAATTAATTTAAATTACATCGAGTATTTACATTTCATAGATATTTAATCGAGGCAGTGATATGTCATATGAATCTTATCGACTTTCCTCTGCCTGCGATAAATATGATAACTTTATCCAAGCTTCAATCAGACATGAACAAAATCCTAAATTAATTTTCAGACCAATTGACAATTTATAGTAACTAACAGCCACCGACATGTACTGTATTTAATTTTATCATTCATATTTTAATTTAGTACTTTTAAGCCTAACTCCAGCATCAATGATGAAAATTCGTAAAACATGTAAAATGTCATAATTTTATTTTTATAGAATTAAAAATAAAGTATCTACATTCGATAGTTGTCATACTTCAAATCTGATCCTTTATACTATAGAACAGTACACTGGTACACCTAACTTATAAATGCTAAATGGCTGACAGAGGTACTTCCAATGGACAAAATTGGCAAGAAAGGGGTTCACCATACTGGAATGCGCGATCGGAACCTGAAATCGATGTTTGGGATCCCACCTCTGTGTCTTCCAATAATTACGCTAGTTCAACAGCACCAAATCAGGTTTCTTCTCAACAGTCTCAGCCAAGCAATGTTCCTGCTTCTCAACCTAGCCCAAATGTAAATAATTATACACAAAATAATATGTCTGCCAATTGGGGAAGTGGTTCATCTCCAACGCCACAGCAAGCTCCGTACAGACATCCAAACAGTGGCCATCAGCAGTCTATGCCTGGAAGCAATGCTGCAAGTTATGATGCCCAACCCCCAATCTTGAATTCCCAATATTATGATCAATATTCTTCCAATAGCGCGACGGCTCCTACGCCTCAAAATGCTTACAGCTCTCAAACAGATTATTCTCCACAGCAATATCAAAATAACTCTCGTTATCAATATCCACCAGCACCAGAATGGCCTGCAGGATCTTGGCGCTCACAATCAAATGTGAATTCTTATAGAAGTTCTGATTTTAGTGAACCTTACAATGATACACCCACAGCAAAAAAGTTTTCAAATCCCTTAATGAACTCAAATGAAAGTGCTGCTGATTCTGCAGCAGATCTTGTAAAGCAGTTACATATCCAGGGCCAAAACGACCAAAGAAATATAGATAAAGCTCCTAGAAATCCTGCTGTGATTTCAAATGCAGCTTTAGCCATGTTAAAAAGTGACTTGCGGAAAGCAGCTGTTGCTTTTGAATCTGCTGAAAACTTGGAACTTGCTCGTAACATTCATCTAGGGCTTGTTGATGTTACGACAAACCTAGGGCAAAATGTTGTAGTAAGCAATTTGTCTGCTGAGGCTGCTGATTTTGTTCCAAGGGCGACACCAGCGGCTCAAGTTAAACATGTTCCTGAACAAGCACCTCAGGACCAGGAGGATGCTTTGATTGGAAATTTGAAATTTTTCATTGAAAATATTTTGACACAACCAGGAAATTTTGATGACCTTGTTTCACATTTTATTGAGCAAGTTAAATATTATATTTATTCTGATGAAGTTGTTGAAGAAATGGTAAATATTATATTCACTAAGGCAATAGATGAAGATAATTTCAAGTACCTAGGTGCCAGATTGTGTGATTATCTTACTAAGCCAGGTGTACTTTCTAATTTTCGATCAATTTTTCTTAATCATTTTCAAACTGAATTTAAAAATATTCGAGATTTGATAGATGGACAAAAAGAGGAAGATGTCAATAAAATTCACGGATTTTTGATGTTCATGGCAGAAATATTTATTCATATAAAAATCAATGGGACCCCTGTGATAGCTTTAGGAAGATCTCTGAGTAAAACACTGGAAAATTTACTTCTAAATCCTACAATAAAGAATGTGACTTTCGTTTGCAAGGTTTTGAAACTTGCTGGTGGAAAGCTTATAGATGCCTTTCATCGTGATGAAGAAGACATGAAAAACTATCAGAAGAATTTTGCTACTTTAAATAAGTTTTCTGATGATCATAAGGATAAGTCTAGTGGAGAAAGTAAGACTATTGTCTTGTTAATTTCATCTGTATCTCGGTTAAAAGATAGTAACTGGGGAAGAACGAAGTCCAATACGCGTCCCAAGTCTTCTATTGGAGACGCGGAAGAGTATGGTGATGCCCTATCCGAAGTGGATCAAAATTATTACATGAATGAACCTGTATTTTTCACACCTGAGGGAGTACAGTATACAGCTGCGGAGGCTCAGATTCCAGAATTCTATCAACAACATCTTGCTAGACATGGACTTTCCCATTTTCCTTTATCGGAGGATGGCGAAAGTTTGCCTTGGAGTCAAGGCGTTGATGCTTTTGATGACTTTATTCCTTCTGATGACGAAGTTGAATTTTATAGACAAGATTCACAAGAATCTGACTATACAAAAGAATATGAAAAATTCTTGCGAGACTCTAGTCAACTGTAATCAGGAATATATTCTTGTACTTAAAGAGATTTAAATTATCTGGAAGCGTTATTTTTCCAACTAGACTGAATTATGTATAATTTGAGCAGTTGGAAAAAATGCATTTGTATAGCAACAAGAGAGAGAGAGAAGAAGAAGACTTGGCAAGAGAAGATCTTTTTCTCTCACTCAAGACTGTATTAACCATTATAAAAACTCATCTTTACGAATATTAGAGTGTTTGAATATTTCTTTTTTACATGTTGCACTATATATAAGGAGTACTGGTAGTTGTTTTGAAATAAGTATTGATGTATTGTGAGACATGCACAGTTTCATTGCCAAAATAGGAGCATTGTGGATTACTATAATCACTGCCATGAGATGTTTAATTACCATAATGCTTTTTTCTGTGTGTAAAGTATATTATAGGATATGGTATTTCTGTAGCAAAACTACTGCAATGCACATGCTTAATTGTACTATATTTGACTTTCCTGTTCATAAGTTTCAATAAGGTAAAGAAAGTGAATTTCAAATTTGGCCAAATACATATTAAAATATACCTTACACAGGTGAAAACCCGCATCTGACACATATTCAACTTGGCACAATCTTTTAAGTTTACATATGCCATTAGTTTAGACTTCAATCACAAGACCTTGCACTTGCCAAGGAATCAAGTTTATTCGGCAGACATTAGCCTGCCACACAAATCATGAAATTTTTATTCCATTGCTATACTTATGGAGAACCCACACTTTGCATTATAAAATAAGATTTTGTCGGAGTGGAACCATTTCTCTGCCAATTGTTAGATTCATCATGTTTTTTTGCAATTTTTCCCTTCATCCTAGTTGTGGTTCATCTAAGCTAAATTATAATAGTTAGCAAATGCTGTCGTTTTTATTGAGGAATATACTACTACTACTTGTTAAATCGTTTTTAGTCATTTTTATTTGTTAAAAATTTATAACTGGAGATAAAAATATTTTTACATGTCAAGAATAATGGAATAGCAAGCTCATACAATATTTCCTCTTATAGTTTGACAAATTAACAAATTAATCTCATGATCAATTTCAATTTATTGTTTCAAGCGGAGTTGAGAATTTATTAAGAATGTGTTCCCAATAAATGTTTCTTAATTTAAATTACGGTATTGTGCAGTTTTTTTTTTTTTTCTGGAATGGCTTCTATTTTGTCTCCGAGTAATAACAATTAATTTTTTTGATGATATTTGTTTAAAAAGGAGCCATTCCTTTCTGCCCAATTCCATTGGATTCTTAGCATTTCAGTGACTTCCTCAAACTTCTCTAATTTTTCTGGGGTCCCATCCTTCTAATTGAGTGCTTTTGTGCTCAATAAGAATATTACGGTAAATGAAGTTAAAGGATAATACTTTTGTCTGAATGTGTTTTTTGTATTTTATTTTGCTGTCTTCAATCGTTTTTTCTTTAAAAACACAATATGATATTTGCAGCTGTAAAAAACTGCAGTATTCTAATGATTAAAAGTACAGTTTTTTCTCTGATTGCTTGTCTTATTTTACTATAAGGTATACGATTTCTATGTGCTTATTATAATTTTTAAGGTTGAATTCTATGTAAAAAGCCACAAACAATGGTGAGTATAAACTGATTGATTTTATTGAATATTGACGTACATATCAAATGTATTATGCCTTGAAGTATGTCAAAGATTATCCTTGAATATGCCAATTCGATTTTAGTTTAAACAAATATGTGGAATCGAAGTAGGCTAGAAAAAAGGCCCTTAAAGAGTTCGAGTTGCACATTGATCTGCATCGACCTTCACTTCCTAAAAAGTACAGTATATAATAGTATTGAAACAAATAAAAAATTATACTCATTTGGACAATTCTAGAATAAAACTGTTCATAGATGACATCCTAACTACCCTGAAACAGAAATCTATCTGTACATGTTATGTAGTTCGACAGTAGCTACTACTTATTGTGCATCCTTGTGATATAACAACATAATGTTAATATCCTAGTATTTTCCCTTTTTCATCAACTCTTCTTCAGCTTTTATTTGTTAATTAACAAAATGGCTGTATTTTAATACGGTATGATAAGTTTTTCTTTCATTTAGAGATTCAGATTCTGTGGAGATCTGGATTGTCCAGATTGGGTATTGGCTGAAATAAACATTTTAGCGAGATTGGTAGGTGTTTGATATATGATAAGCATAAAAATATGAGTTGTGTGGTGTACCTTGAATATTACGGTAATATATTGCAATGCATATATACGAACAAAGTCATATCATATCAGCCGAACTTTGTTTAATATTACATAGCCATCTTTAAACTATTCAAAGAGTACAGGTATTTCTCCCAACATACAATTTAATTAATTGATGTCCATACTATGCAATTCAAAAGTCATACTGCACACTAACGCAAATGTATTTTTGTAACATTTCGTCTGACCAAAATCAGACTTCCCTTAGACAAGCAGTGACTTTGGTCAGACGAAACGTTACCAAAATACATTTGTGTTAGTGCGCAGCAGAAAGGACTCTTGAATTGCATGGTATAGTCATGCTTATTCCTGCTGCTGCATTCTACGCATAATAATCCGCTAGCATAATGGCATAACTGAAAGATAGACAACCCAACTCATAATTATATTGATGACCATGTCAATTTGTTAGATTTTCACAATTTATACCAAACTTATTTCTGTCAACTTGTTTCTGTTTAGACATCAGTAAAAATGAAGTTGCTTGTTATGCAAGTTATCAAAGCAATTCTTGGAGATGAGATTGATGTGAGTTACTTCAATAATAATTAATTTGGAGTATGTATAACAGGAGTCAAACATTTTTAAAACACTGAGACAACAAACATAAAAACTTGTCAAAATTAATCATTTGTTTGCAGTAATATCACTTAATAGCGGTTCGTTTAAATGAGCATTCCTGGCTAACTCGTGTAGGACGTATTTAGACCGTTTGTCTCAAGTATATCTAGTAAGACGATCCCATTATCAATTCAAACTCACAAATCATCACATTGTATAAACAGTAAACTTTTACAGGATGAAACAATTGTTCAAAAAAGTTTATGCTGTGCTTGTAAGGCATTGTTGAATATTGGAAAGCAATATTTTAAAACAGGAAGTGAAATTTAACGATTTTCACCTGAGTTATTTCATTGCTATCAGTTTTTTGTCTCCGCTATTATGTGACCAAAATATTTTATACATTTCTATCCAAAAACATTCAAAATTGTGTATTAGTGTAATGAATCATGCTTACTGGACTACATTGTAAAATTTCGGAAAATTCAACTAAGTATATACCGGTACATTTTCACTTTAAAGTACAATAGGTTCATTAAAGGGCATTGCTAAGCGACAAACATTGTATATTTGTTCCATTGCTCATAAATTGACCTATAGATAAACTAATTGAGATATTATCTTTTTTAGCTCAAAAAGGTTGAAAAAATTACATCTGATGCTAAATATGGTAAGTATTTAAAAAATTATTCTCTTTAGGAGAATACAGGTCACAGAAAGTGGTATACTGTAGTTAATTATTGGTGTCGGCTAACATGTATTTGTACAACTTTAGTTCCGATTTCTTCTGACGATCCAATCCAAGTAAAGTGTTGAATGCTTCTGGCATATTGAGGGTATATCTTGCTTAATCAAACATCTCATCATGTTTACTTAATGCTTTCCAGAGCCAGGTGATGTGAAAGCAAGCATAGCTGGAATTCGTTATATAATATCCAGTGCTGCAAAACATGATGTTGATGAAGAAACTCTATCAAGTGAATTGCAACAACTTGGATTACCAAAAGGTAATTTCTATCTATTTTAATACATTTCATATAGCTGCTGTTGTAAGCCAATGTGGCATGAGCCAGAATTTTAATTTGAACTATATCACTGTTACACTGTTGATGAACACTTTGTGTTAGAAACCTCGATGAGCTATGGATTAATTTAAACCACTTATCGAAACGTTTCTTTTTGATGGATCAATTTTGAGTATTAACGGTAGTCCTAACATTTTTGAAAAATTGCATTGTGGAGGAGATTTTAGAATTGAAATCTGCAATTAATGTTTAATTAGCTATTATACAATTTTAATTCTGGTCTCAAGTACTTGCAGGAATACCGAAAGCTTTCTCAGGGCCTCTGTATGTCTTTGTCTCTTTTTTTTCTACTACTTTGATTTGCGGTAGCATTAATAAGACAATTGTTACATTATCATCAGAACATACAGCTGCTCTTTGTAAAACATATGATGGTAAATTGCCACAATTACAAGAGGAATTCAGAAAACAAAGCTTACGGCGATCTGGGCGATTGGAAAATGTAGCATGGAAAATAGAGGAAGTGAAAAATGATAAATCTGGCGAAATTGAGAAGCATGCTGTGATTAATCTGCAAGTAAATAGAATTTATTAACCTTTGACAATATACATCACCATGGAATTTGCATATCAGGCTATACCAGTATTACCAGTATCAATCTATCTTTTCTTTATGTATGTATTATAGAACACAGTGTTGCATAGCCACGAAAATTTATTCAATGTAAATATTTTTGTAGTGTGAGGTATTGCAAGTTGTAACTTGCGAGAAAGAGTTTCATTTCTAATACTACTTACTCTGTTAAGGGAGATCCACTATGGCAAACTAACATGTTTCGATTAAGCATTACCATTTGACAACTCCACTCCTAATATTTTATAATACTGTTCGATCTTTTTAGTTGAAATCTTCTGATGCAGTACTGGAGAAGAAATCATTTCGAATTGGTGCTGATAAGTTGAGAATTTTTTTACATGGTAAGATTAGTCTGTGGTAATTGGTAGATACGAATTGTGATTGTTCCTTGTCTGTTAGTATATATCTATATTCCATAGATATAAAGACTTTAATATGAAAAAAATGATATCGCTACAGCGATATTCAACACCAATAATGATATGAAGATAGCGTCTTAGTAGCATTAACGCACAAAATATCAGATAAGATAGTATTTGTGAGAGGACTATCGACTCTTCGCCATTTATGATTTGGTTCCTCATCGTCATTGATTAGCGATTCCCCTTAAATAAATGTCCCCGCATTCTTACGCTTTGCACGATATACATATACAGTCCTGGCTGTAGCTAGTTTTGTTCCTTTATCAGAACTGAAAACTGCTCAAGGTTTGATGAAAGAATTGAACTGAAAGAAGAGTGTGAAGCATTGGATATCAAGTTATTACCAGTTTTTGATTGAACATATGTTGGTATTTGTTTGTGCTTCTTTCAACATTATTTAACAAATAAACAAGTGCAATAAATTTTCATTTTCCTCTAGATTTTGATGTGTTGCTGTGAAAAGTTGTAACAGTTGAGTTAAGAATGGACTGGGAGGACATACATTGTGCTGTGCAGGTTTGCAGATACTTAGGAAGTGTTATTAACTTTCCAAGAGTTCAGAGTTCAGACCCTTATTTAAGGCAGCGATAAGTCTAGTTTCGATTGATATTGATATTTGATGTTCTTCTACAGGTCTGCAGATTAGTAGGGAGTAGTTAATTCAGACAGACCCTTGATAATTTATCCACCTCACATGTATGTAGGAAGTGTGGCTCTTTACTTTCTTCGGGCTCAGCAGACAGGGCTTAATTAAGTTTTTTTTTGGTTTCACTATTCTACAGTGCTTGGATTTTCAATAGCAGTGATAATGGAGATCTATTCCCCTCAAATCTAGTTCACCTGACATCTAAAACTACTCATACCAATCTCAACAAGGCATTCAAAATAGATCAGCACCATTTAATTGTTTTTCAAAGTTTAGCATAAAAGAAATAAAAGACGCACATTCATGCAAAATGAGTGGCAGTAAACCATCATGACATTTTTTGTCCATCTTGGATACACGTTCATATTTGATCAGTGTTTCTCCCTCATGCCATCACTGTCATACCAATTGTGGCTTATCTGTATCTCCATTATACTGTTGAATGTCATCCTCATTTCCTGGAAATTGGTCCCATGAACTAGCATGCAAAATTGCAGTATCGCCTTTAATTACAAATCTTGGTTCACAATCATCTTGGTCCACAAATGTGTCATCTCTATATTCAGCAAATTTTAACTTGGTAAAATCTGACTTCTGTTCACATTGCGTCTCACCCCCCATGGCATCTTGAATATAATTTTTCACTTCACATTCTTCAGAAGAATTGTTTTTATATCCGCATTCAGTTGAATTTTCAACCTCATGAGATTCTAACTCAGCTCTGTTGTCCTTTTTGTCAATTTTCATTGCACATTCTTCTGAAAAATTGTTGTTGTATCTGTTTTCAGTTGGATTTTTATCAGCCATTTTCCTAATTTTTCTTTTTCGAGGCTGTGTCTTCACCTTTAGTTTGAATTTTGGGGCAGGAGGAGGCCTTTTTCGTTTCTTTGAAGATTTTGTCTTAAGGAAGTTGGCACTTTTTGATACATTATCGTTGCCATTACAATAAGTAGAGATCTCAGATACCAACGTTGGTGGATCAACTGCTTCAGATTCATATTTTTTAATTACATTTATACATTCCCGCTCTAGATATTTCAAAACCAATCTAGAATCGAATGAATGAGCAATCGTATAGATATCCCAAATTTTTGATTCTTCCAAATGGAATAAATTCTTCAGTTTACCCAAGTATGCAATTTCAATAAAGCTTAGCATTGCATCCGTTGTAACATCGTGCATCACAATTTGGTCAGATGAATCTAGAAGTGTTTTCACTTTATCAGAAGCAATAGAAAGAATACATGAATGCACCTTGAATTCATATCCCGCATTAGTTTCATAATATTTGACTGCATCATCGTCATTACGAATGGCAGTTCTTCTCTTGCGGCCACGTTTTTTTGGTTTCTCACTTTCTGGAATCAGGATAGTGCAATCGCAGCACAAGTCCATCTGTTGCTGCATATACAATGTATGCATCATAACACCGCTGTGTACTAAATCTACTTCTCTGTTGGCGATAATTTTTTCTGGTGATACAGGTGTGGGAAGTGTTTTCGCAGACTTGCTTGTACTTGACTTGCTTTCAATATATGGTAATTTAGGATTTCTTTTAGGTGGCTCAAGACCATGTTGCACTCTCTTATGAAATATATGGTCTAAATGTTTTACCAATCTTGAAGTATTAATATCTTCATTAGGACTTTCAAGACGCATGACCATTCCACAAGTTCTGCATATGTATGAATTTTGCCTGATATTATATAAAAGAAATTCATCTCTAATATTGCAGTCTGTGTTTTCGGCCTCAATTTCAGGTATATCATTTGATATTAACTGGGAATCCTTCCATAGATCTGGGTGTTTCAGCTTGACGTGGTTCCACATAGAGGTTGTATTACGATCAGCTGATCTTGAAATATGAACTGAACACGTTTTACATTCTGCAATATTTTTATCATTTTTATTGAGCTCAAAAAATTCCCATATTTTTGAAGTAAATCCCTTGCCCGTTTGCTTTTGAAGGGAGTTTATGTTCAATTGGTTTAGTATGCTCTCCGCTAGAACATCATCTTGGCCTATTTCGGATAGCATTGTGCTCACTTCTACATGACTTTGGTCGAGATGCTTCCAAAGTTTTTTCCCAAGAGTACTACTTTTTTTGTCTGCATTCATTATCTTACTTCGATCGACAACAAACCCACAAATGTTACATACTGCTTTATCTTCATTGTCGCCTTTCAATGAGAATGACAACCAAACTTTTGAACGACGACGATGTGGACTGTTCATCTAGGAAAATTGTCATATTTAGGAAACTTCTAGTTATTATGCACAATTTGAACATAGCCTACATTGCCTTTATCTATATTGGCGTTTTTCCCAATCTGCCAATTGTTATGGCAAACTGTAAAGAGATCCTTACATATCAGTGACTGATTGTACGTAGCCTTGTTTAGAGTGAAGGTGTGAAAATATTGAATAATAAAATATACCTAAGCAATACTAATAACTGACTTGATATATACGTTGAAATTCATGTTAATTTATTCAGTATAATTATAGTTTTCCATCCTTAAAATTTTGAACTTTATTTATATCCCACAATCTGTAATATTCAGATTTTTCATTCACTATTCATTTCTGATTTCTAAGCTAAGCATCTTACAGTCTCAGGAATTAGTTGTGCAAAATCTAAAAATGTATTAGTGATATTTCTGTATTTGATTTTTGAAAGACGGTGTTTTTTCATCAATGCTAGACCCTACCAGTATTCATTCGTGAAAACTAAACGCCCATTGTTGCTGCCATAATTATCGACAGCTTTTTGCTAATGCTGCCAAATCAAAAAAATTTTTATCACTTTATCGACATCACAGAAAAGGTGTAAATATTTATCGACTTATAACTATAAATATCGACACATACCTTATGATTTCTTCAAGATTTCCTTTATCACAACTTTGGTTCTAAAACTAGATTAGCCCAAACTATTGGTCACAATTTACGTGTTGTACCACGCGACTGTTTGATATCTCGGTAGAAAAACATGACTAAAAGAGAGAAAAGTACCATACTGCGGCGACACGGCACTTCGTGACGTCACAAGTTGGATTTATTGGTAATCATCGAAGCACATAACTTACGCTTGAGTGCAACGACACTGAAGCGTTGACGGGCTCTGCAAACTGTATTGTGTGTTCTTCGCACAAAATATACCCTTTATTACCTCAAAATATGATTCAAAATAGGCTTAAAACTAAACTAATAAATCTACCAGTCTAACTAGATACAATGGTGTATGGGTAATCTACTTGTTATATAACTAACTATGTATGATATGTTATCTATCAAATACAATCGAATTAAATATTTTTTTTCTGAATCCCACAGGTCATAATGCTTCACCTAAAATATGACTGTTTTATTTGTTCTTTCACGCTTAACCGCCCACGTCACGCATGTCCGCCGTTTTTCAGCAAAGGAATTGAGGATTTACTGGTACATGTCCGTCAGGCTCATTTGTTTAAGTTTGGGAAATACGAATATGGAATCGAAGAGACTGGAACAAGCTAGCAATTCCGGCTGGTATTGTCGGCAAACCGAATAGCCCCTTATTTTCCCTAGCATGATGAAAATTTCCAAGTCATTATTCCCTGACTGAAATGCGTCATATGTCACTTATCTCAAAAAGTACTCTGTATAAGTACCAAATATCTCATTGGGTAAACTTGGGAACGCATGGACCATATAAATATCTCATTGCAGTACGGTACAGTTTGCGATTTCAATATTGTCCCTGATATTAATATATTTGTAACAAATATTCCATTCGCCTCTGAAACTAGACGTATTTCGAACGCTCGATGAATCGGATTTTTTTTTTAATAAATCCAATCGTGACGTTTTAAGTATGATTTTTCTCAAATCCAATTTAAATATATACATACAAATATCATTGTAATTGTTCTAAGGTATGTGAGACTGATTAGACGGCAATTTCAGACAAATGATATACATAAATGTTTTATTATCGTTAAAATAGTACAATGACATTAAACAACATGATGCGCAACTCCGGCATTTTTGTCCGAAGATCGTATTCGATAGCACGCTCCAATGCACATACTTGACGAGACGAAAACGAGCGGATGTGTGCTGCTTTCAAGGCGTAGCACGAATGGTGTTCGTGCCTGCTTTGACAGTTGTTGTCGATTTTAATGATATTTTTGAAAGTTGGGGTAAAAAGAAATCGGTAAAAGGTAAGGTGAATACTATTGTTGTATATCACACCCGGGCATCGCACTGTTAAGTACATGTGGGAAAGCCAGCCTTTGTCAAATACTACGAAGTTATTAATTCAGTACGGTACGGAGTTGCCCATTTGCCGAAATTACATCTTTACTTACCCCTTATGGTTTCAAATAGTTCATGCACCTCCAGTTAGATTTTTTTAATCAGTGAGGATATATACTCATTGTTGACTGCTGCTCATTGTAACATACTATTACGCATTCACTTTTATTTGCGTATTGAATCAAAGTGTTAATAAGTTCACCTAACATTTCACTCATACCGGTCTATATTGTATAGTCTGATTTCTCAAGTATTTGGAGCCACGAATGCTTGTAATTTTCTGACTAAACCCTTTTATTAGTTGGTTTATATACCAAATTCAGTAAAATATTTTTTAAATAAAACATGAGATATTGGATTTATTAGCTTTTCCATTCTGAATCATATAGACTGCTTTATTTATTCTTAACGAAAATTAATAAATCTCCTCTCTTTCTTCAGATGTGAAAGTTGTGGACAAACCTGTCTAAGCATTGTGAGATTCTTGCAGCACAAGAGGCAATAGCAGAAATAGTAAGTATATCAATCAAGAAATTAAGCCGACATAAAGCAAAACTTTCAACTATTCGTCTAATCTCAATTTCCTATTATTTATTCACAGGACAACTATAGCAGACGGGGAGATATCAGAAGTCTGGCGACATATCAGTGACAGTGTGATTCCAAGAAATATAATGCAATTGAAAATAGAAAATTGCAATAGAAAAACAACCTATGGAGGCATGCAAAGACATTTGACCCTCCGGTAGAGTTGTGTATGGCCCCCACATCCTGCAGGGCTTGAGGAAAATAACCAAAAATTCCAAAGCGTAAGATTGCATAAGCGGTCTTATTTGTAAAAAGGCACAAAACACGCCAGACATACTTAAAACAGCTTTGGAAATGAGGATTACGGGTACCTCACTGCACCTGTGTTATATTTGGTTCATCAACTTTTGGTAGTACTATAGAAGAAATTCCGGAAGGGGTATAATCATCATTCATGGTAAAATACTATCATATATTTTTTGAACAACTTCAATCTAGACCAGGGATCTCAAACTCGCGGCCCCAGAGAACTTCCAGTGCGGCCCTCGAACGCTTAACAATGATTGTAATAGTATTTTTGAAATTTTTTTTTTTATCTAAATGTAATACATTTTTCAAACCTTCTAAAGTGAAATTGATTATTCACACAGAAAACAATTTACTGAAAGTAGTTTTGGAATATTAATTTTTTTGTCCACATTTTGACCCAATTAAGAATACACATCAAGCTAGCAAAAGAATACTTGAATAAAACACTTGAGTAATTAAATTAAACGCAAAGTACATGAAGAAGGTGGCATTTTCGAAGAAAATGGGAGTTGTAACATTTCTGCTCTTCACAAAATTCTGAAGCACATTGTTTAATTTGTCATATTTCCGTCAATACAATCAAAAAACACAATAAGCTCAGCAGTCAATATGACAAATTCGAAGACCAACTTCGAACAGAAAATTTCCATGTGTTTGTATATTAATATAATTATACAACGACTCAGTTACTAAAAATCAATATCAATAATAATTCAAGCAATCCTATGCCACGCAATGTAGTGCGAAATGTCTTGTCGAAAAAATCTGTCATTTGTTTTTTTACTGATCTATACATGAAATGATAAAAGTAACTTTTTTGCATTACAGGAATTAATTAAACATTTGTAAAGATCCAGATAAACCCATGATCATGTGGCCTCGTTAGTTAGAGTTGGTACTATAAAATCATTTCAGACTGGCCTTAGTATGCTGGTGACACAAAAAAGATGCCAAACGCCAGGACAAATGTAATTATTAAAACATTGAGTTTATACTGTAGTATTTTTGTTAATTTTAGGTTCATATATTTAGATTAAGTTATTTTTAGTGTATGTATTATTCTTTCCTTATTCAAAGCTTGTTCAAAAATGATTTTGATGGTTGTACATAGAATTTTACGATTTTTTATAATAAATACTGTAACTTGCAAATGTTGCAATAATAGTGGAATGCAAATATTAATATGTAATTGCATTTGAAATTGAAGAAAATAATAAAACTTAATCCAACTGTTTAGTTGCATCACAATATATGTCACAAACTAAAACTATCTTAAAAATATCTTTTAGGTATACATTATCAAAAACTGTTTGCGGCTCTTTTTACAATTTTCAAAATGCAATGCGGCTCTCGAAAACCCATGAGTTTGACACCACTGATCTATTCTAGACGATTCAAGCATTGCTTTGGGAAATTATATCACTTCAATTAAATTGAAATAATCTCGCTATATTAAATACAAAATCGTTGCTATCATAAAGGTAAACCAATTCAGCCACTCGAAATATATTGGCCTTCACAAAGCAATGGAGGCAAAATTGAGAGTTCATGAGCTATGAACATTTGTTCTTTTCTTTGTCTTGAACTTTCCATACTCCACAGCCCCTATTAATTTTTTTTAATCTTAATTACCATGTGATGGTCATACATATCTTTAACTTGTATTTTCTGTCATGATGTATTATCTCAATGTGCCAAACTATTAATTAGTGTGCATATTTTGCTTCCAGATGACATAAATGTATTGTCATGTTTATTACCTCAGCTTGGAGTATTGACAAGAAAAAGGTGCCAGTAAATTAGGTAAAAAAATTTTCAACTCATTGTTATGATCAGAATTCACAATCAATAGGAATTATAAACAGCCAACAATCAGTGAGAATTATATGCGAAATCCCTCAGAATAAATTTGTCTA
The DNA here is from genome assembly GCF_964204865.1 of Styela clava. Classification (NCBI taxonomy): domain Eukaryota; kingdom Metazoa; phylum Chordata; class Ascidiacea; order Stolidobranchia; family Styelidae; genus Styela; species Styela clava. The sequence goes on from NC_135252.1 coordinate 8,662,410, forward strand.
AAATCGGAGGAAGGCAGAAAATATAGGTAGTTTCCATCCACACAAGCATTTCAAGAAGACTTGCTCGAGCCAAACTAAATGAGCATCGTCAGGTGATCGGTAAGGCTGCAAGTTGAATTCAGCCCTGCAACCTCCTGCATAGAAGATAATATTAATTAGTGGGCTATGAGCTAAATTCCTAAATTTAAACAAACCTATCTACGATGCATTATGTACCAGCAATGTTACCTACGATTAACTGAATATGTAATATGTCTAATAAATTCACCTACAAAAGCAAGTTCGATAGGTGCAAACTTTGTGTTATGGAATTGTATCGCAGCACAGTTTTGTATGACACCCTCTTTAAATGAAATTTCAATGATTAAGCGCAAACATTAAAATGACTAACTTTGAACTTTGTCATTATCTGCAAAATGTTCCACACAAATCTTTCCGCTATCGCGTTTGTAATCTTCTCTGATAAAAAAAAAACGTCTATGATGTCCAGAATTGCTCTTTACAGCTTGCCTGTTATTCCAGCTTTCCAAGTAAGCAAAACTTCTTAGATATAGAGATTATTTTGTTTCGTTACAGGCGCAAAAAGGCAGGTACTACACGTAAAAAAGACGCCGAGTAGCAAAAGCGAGCGGAAAACGGACGCAAAAGGCGACGAGAAATATGTGCATTGGAGCGTATCATGAAATACAATGTTTTACCTGTAGTCTTATGGAGTGACGTCAGAGTTGCCTATCATGTTGTTTAATGTCATTGAATAGTATTAAAAACAAATAAACACCACATGCCGCTGTCTTTCGATATTAAATCTTTGTACAAAAAAACATCAAATTTTCAAACAACAAATGCGACCAGACACAGCATATTGCTTATTTGTTGTCAGTAGCCGTTGGCGTTCCACTTTCTAGCACGACTGATCCCAGTACTTCCCCGTTTTCTGGACCTACTACGTTGATCGAAATGGCCTGTTTTCCTGTAGATGGTGGCTCAGTTCCTGATCTGGAAAGAAAATATATTCGTAATTTGGTTCGGGACATCGGAAGTAAAATTTATCTAAACACATCAGACTCGCAACCACCATAAGTAATCTATGCTTATTGATAGAATGAAATATAGATTTATGAGTTATATAGACTTGGATATATTATTGGACACGGTTGTGCACGCATGGATCGTTTTGCTCAACTATTGTTGTTTTTGTTTTTGAAAAAAATCCCTCTGTGTCGCAACTAACCAACAATTATTATAAAATTTTTATCATAAAGGTGGAAAAGTCGCTATAAGCTCATTACAAGTTTTTCAAGTTTTCTCTAACACCTTTGTGTCTCGATATTTTAGCCAAATTGTTGCTGTATCATTTTAATCAAAGAGAACACTTTTTATTCTAAAAAGATTGACCACCTCTGCCACGCTTGTCTACTGCCTCCTTCAGCATACACAGTGTTTCCGAGGCCTCAGCGGTGCCCATGTGCGGTCTTCGTCTCCATATATTTGGGCAACACTCTCTTGTTGGAAGCGAAGTGTACATATGGGTCGTTTTGTTATCATTAATAATATTTTTGGACATGAAGTGTACATATAGGTCTTTTTGCTATTATGTTATTTTTGTTATGTTGATGTTCGTGTAAGTATTTTTTCTTATCGTTATGAAAAAGTCACTTTTCTCTTTTATTACAGAACTAATTGCTTTGAAATTTTCAGTGGATAAAGATTGTATTTTTTGCTATTACTTCTATTTATTTCCATGGGCTCTATGGGATTCGTTTTTTGTGTGCAATGAGGTGACGAAAATTGCGCACCTTGTGGCAATTGCATACCCGTACTACTTCGTTTTGGCCGTTGTGTCCATACATTTGAGCACCGCTCTCTTGTTCCCAATATGCGACTATTTTGGATAAGAAAACTTTCTATAGTTTATTTGAACTAAGTTTGATGAGTTTTTCACTATGAAACCAGCAACAATAAGTTGTATTTCATTTCATCCCAGCCTAAACTGACTAATTGATGAACAGAATTATGAATTTCGAGATATTCAGTCTACCTCAAGCATCTCAATACATAAAAAGTACATCATGTACGAATTTCAACTGCATGAGGAAGACTTTTTTTTACATACACAAAACTTAATGTTGCTTTATCTTACTGCTTATCTGCTCTTACCTTTCCTTTTCGTCACTATTTGCAATGTCACACTTTGGATTTTGAGAAAACGCTGCTAAGTCAGGAAGTCCGAAATTAAGCGATGATATACTCATAGTCACCAGTTCTGATGACTCTGTCGATATTGAAAAAGACAACAAATATTAATCAGGTACAATTGGTGCAAACCATAATCCGTGAACAAATTGATACTTATTAGTTTTATTCGGTATTTATGGGACGCCGAACGCATATAAATTCAATATTACACTCGCTGAGCTCTTATGATTCAGCATCAACACAATGCATTTTTCATTATATATATCGTTTTTCATAACGGTAAAACTTTCTTATAGCGATAAGTATTAGTAAACACTTTCCACATTTGCAGGCGTATTGAAAAAATTGTTCTAGAGAAAATGCTGATGCTATAAAGTCCTTTATGCGTAAAAAAAATTGTACTGATCAATCTATAAATGTCATTAGCTTCTATAGTAATATATATACATGTTATATTTTACTCATACTCAAAAGTAAAAAACAATTCTGCTGTTTTTGCCCAGTTTCCTCCTGTTGTAACATTTGGAGATGAAGTAATTTTAGGAATATAACTACTAACCAGCAGTGTTCCCTCTAAAGTGTGCGCGTGTGCGCGCGCACACAGCTTCCAGAGGCTGCGCACACGCATAGATTTACTGCGCACAGACGAATTTCGATGTAATGTAACAATATCCTCGGTTAGCAGGTTGAGTTTGTTGTTGCCCCACCCATTACCCGGTTAGAACGCCAAAATTTCTTCATTGGTTTTTGCACAAATATTAGTCATTTTCAAAAAAGTGCGCACACACCAAAATTTCTGCGCACACATACTACAAAAAATTAGAGGGAACATTGCTAACCAGTATTTCGATTAAACCCAGGCTGGGAACTGACGACAAATATCGAATGCCTGTTATTACCGTAATCTGTTGTCAAATCACCTGCGAGCGCTGCTATCGTTCCATCTGTATGACTCGACTTTGCTGTCTTGTAGCTGGATGAATGTTCTTCGCTACCTTGTTTTGCCAAACTCATTTGACTATTTTGAAGGGAGTTCAGGGATGACGCTGCAGTCGAGTAGAAAGTTGTTGATCGTGACATACTTTTACCTTCGAGAATGATTCTCATGAACTCTTCATAATCCAATTTACCGTCTCCGTTTTTGTCGACAAATCTGAACAAAAGATTCCGATAGAAGACAAATGATGTGTCTGTTAAATTAACGATGGGCGATAAACACAACGGTCTGGGAAAAGATAGGACAAACCAGGCAAACTCCAGAGGCCACCCAACCATACTGTACTCTGTACTGCGACGATTCCTGCCATACGACCAACATAACCGCCTAAGACCTTACGACAGGGGTCGGCAACATTTTGTCGCTCGCGGGCCAAAATTAAGGGTTGCAAGTCTAAGCGAGTCGCACATATTTTTAGAAAGTTGAAAACTGAACGGATGGCCGATGAATCACAATTTTTTCAAGCAGATCAGAAGTTTAAATTTTAGATTTTAAACAGCCCGCGAAAACTGCGACAATTCGAGAATTAAACTCAGTCGTCTTACTAAAAAATTTTTTACATATGACATTTAATGTGACACCTGTTGTTGGCTTATTGCATCACGCTCGATAGCTTTTCGGCATCAGGCGGCACACTGGATGAAGCCAAGATTAGAACATTTTCTAAATGCGCACCACTAATCCGAGTTCTCAGATTGCTCTCTGCTGTGATGTTCCTTTTCGAAAATAATTGTTCGCACGCATATGGACTTCCAAACATCGATGTGAATTTTATCGCATGGTTTGTCAAATTTGGATAGAGATTTCCTTCAAGAATAAACTTTTTATAAAAATCAAGCAGTTATACATCTATCGAATAGAATATGGATTTTATTTCCTCATTGTATTGCATCTCAAGAAGCTCTATTCGAATATTTTCTGCGTCATTGAACCCTCTGCACTCAACATCAACTTCTCTGCCTGTTGCCATTTGTTCAATTATAATTAAATTGTTGGCTCGTTAAACGAGTAGCTTTTCACTGAATTATTAGGTTATAATATAATCTACATAAGCTCACAATAAATTCTGTTACGTAAAGAATATAATCAACTCCTCGAGCGTGGATTATAAAATTAATTCGTGTAAACCGCCGTTTTGTCGCTACAATCCAGTGAAGCGTCGCGGGCCGGATCTGGCCCGCGGACCGTAGGTTGCCGACCCTTGCCTCACGGCATCGGGTGCGCGCCTTAAAGCTGAGTGAAACGAACACCAACACTAGAAAATCCGAATTTTGCCCAACCCACGGTCAACATGGTTGCAGTTGCGTTACCACGGATGCGGGTGTGTGAATGAATTTTTTTTTTTTTTTAATTCGGTTTCTTTTAGGTTATTTCGGCAGCTTCTCGAATTACGATTTATTATGTTTTATGTAAGAGCTGTGAGTCATAGCGTTTCCCCAGTTTTTTTCTTTGCGTTCCGATGTGTATCTCCAATATGGTGATGAAATAAAAAACTATTGATCTCGCGCCGCAAGTGTGTAATTTAAGCCCATAGTTTGTATACAACTTACTTTGTAAAAAAAATCGCGTCTCTAAAGCATTGCAATAAAGTAATATCTGTATCATTCAGCAATATATAAAATTAAGCCATTGGACTTCTGCAGTTTTGGGAACTGAATGTAATTAAAAGAAAATGAACAACAAATAAACAATATTTCGCAACGAAAGGCAGTGCGACAATACTAAAACACAAAATCATATTAAATGCAAAAATATTTGCCATTTTGAACAATTTCACAAGAAAAGTTAAAGAAATATCAAATCACCATTGCACTCTTTTGAAAGAAATTCTGATACATATATAGAAAATATAAAATGTTATACAAAATATTGCTTCCAGTAGCAAACTGATCATGAATAACACCTTTTTCTGGATATCTGTTTACAACGCTGAGAAATTCAGGAATTGAAAGTAAATACTTGACCACTGCTCGTCAACAAAGTGATGGCAAGTGTGCAGTTGATAACAATTTTAAACATGTCACATGTGAGTAAATTCTCCTGGTCAGCCTGCTGACACTCTTTCTTTCACTGTTGAAGAGAGGTATGTTTAGGTGTATATCTGGTGAATGCATCAAATGAAAAGTAATTGCGTTTTTCATGCCTTTACATCAGGTTCAATAAGTTCTGATTTAATCAATGTGGAGAGAAACCTCTGTGCTGAAGCTATCGACATATCCTCCATGTCTTTCTCTTCATAAGAAGGTGAAGATGGTACACATGTATTACCTGCTGTTTGAACACTATTTTGACCTATTTTATGATCTTTATTCTTTTTGTTGAAGACTGATGATATCTTGAGGCTTCCATTTTGATCTTTGTTAATAACAGATAACAAAGAGCTTTTATCTTCATAGAGTTTATGTCTTTTTCGGCTGTTTTCATTTGGCACTGGCAAATAATTTTTCCTTTTATTTACCTTTGGTGTACGCGACAGCAGACGAGAAGAATCTATATTGCTTTGGTTGTCAGATTTTATATTTTCATAAGCTTCACTCTTTTCAGAATTTGAACTATCATTAACAAGAACAGATAAGCTGGAATCAATTGTGGAGCTAGCAGATAGACCTGGATAACAACGGTTCAAATACTGTAACACGGTGGGTGTTAATAATATTTCAGCAACTTTACTAACGTCTTGCAGCTGAAATCTCTTTGAATCATTAATGTTACTCAATTTACCAGTGTAAACAATTTCAATAAACGCGGTCATGACATCTTTATCAACTCCTGTTATAGTGAGACTGTCGGATCCCGATTCTATTGCTGTTCGCAGTTTGTCTGATACAGTCCCAATTACACATTTATGCAATTTGAACTCTGTTGTAGATTGTGCGGAATTACCACTTTGTGTGCTGCCTATGTTTAGATTTTTTCTTGTGGTTGAAGAGTTTCTTACAAAGATAGAGAAGTCACAGCAAATTTCCAGCTGTTGTTGCTGATATAAAGCATTCATAAGAAGAGCAGTATGGACCATATCAACTTGTCGATTCGTCATCATGTCACCTATATCACCCATTGCTGGAAAATTGCCATGGTTTGAAGAATTTGTACTATTTCCATTCATGTCATCATCTGATGATTCTGTAACCATAGAATCATTTACCTGATAACCTTCGACTTCAAGATCAGTACATTTAGACAATGTCGCTTCATTCAGTTCTTGCTGTACATCACTTGATGATAGATTATAATTCGACTCATGTTCATCATCTTCTGAATAAGGTGAGTATTTCTGAGCTAATCCTTTGGAATGCAGTGCATTTATGTGATGATTTCCTTTCAAATGCCTTCTCATGTTAGTTGTGTTCAACTTCTCTTTGGCTGTGCCACGAGACACTATAGTATCACAAGTATCACAAATGACTTTGCAGGAATCAAGTGGATGTTGAGTGAATTCATTCCATACGGTTGATCTCCTGCCTTTTGAACTTAACACCACATTTTCCATTGCTTCATTTACATATTTGGCATACATGGTTGGATGATACGCCATCATGTGATACCAAAGAGTATCTTTTCCATTTTCATCATCTATTGTAATTTCTGTATTACATTCCGTGCACTTTACTGCTGTGCTGTCTTCATTATTAACAATGAAAAGTTCCCATATTTTAGAACTATTAGAAACCTTAATTTCTTTCGCTAGCGTGATTGATGATCGTTTACTTTCCTGGTTACGATTCATGTCTTCCTTAAATTTCTTAATTTCATTGAATATATTGGGGTGCTTGTTTTTGACATGATTCCATAGATTAGTTGTGCATTGTGACCGAGCAGTCCCGCCTCCCCTTGAAACAATTGTTTGACATTCTTTGCAAACTGCTTTACATTGGTCATGCTCTGCCACTGAGAAAATCTCCCAAATTCTTGATCTCTTTGGTACTTTTCCACGAGGTTTTTTCATTAAATCGGGGCTACTAATTATATCAGCATTCATAATACTTAATTAACTGTATATCTGGTATATTGCTTGTATTCTGTATGAAGCACAGTTGTAATCAATTTCAAGTAAAAATTCCAATTGATATGCACACAATAGGAATCCCAATATGTTTTTATATGCAGAGCTGACACATAACACATCCCACCTTGCTTAACATGCTCATAAACCTTATATTCCAGCAGAAAAAACTACCCTACAATTACATATCCTAAAAAATTGAGGATTTTATAAATTCCACTAGTTATTGCCTCCAGCAGATCTCAAATTGTTGCTACAATGTTTTGGTTGTTGACGACACCGTGCGGCCACAAATTGGTATAGCTGGCATTTACTTCCTGTTAAAAACCATCCGCTTTTGGTTTCGTAATCAACTTGCGCGATTTCCAAGGCTCATGAAACGACAAGTGTTTAATATTTGCTATTTCGTTGTATTGCCTAAGCCAAATTTCTCGATAGCACTATTCGAAAAGAACTTAATTCATCTTGCAATTTGGAAAATTACGGTCTATGATGAGCGCGAAAAATTGAGTTTTCAATGGCTGCCTAAGGGTATTTATATCATACCAGTACACATACGCTGTCTATTTTGTACATACTGTAAACCGATTAACGATCGCAAAACAAAATGTGAACAACCGGTTGTAGCTATCATAATGCGTATATAACAAAAGTCGCGCCTGTCTGCGCACTGTTTGCAACTAACTGTGTGTCTGTAATCGGCTAGCCCGGTGTGATCGATCCACACACACTGCTTCCTGTCTGATGGCGGATCGAAAATCAATCGTATCGTTTTACGCGCTTCGCTCTCTCGATCACGATCTTTTTTCTTCGCGGCCAATACGTCACAGCGCCGTGATCGAAACAAAGACCCGATCGAAAAGACGGCTATAAACGCGGTTAAAAGGCTTACGCGACATGAAATTATTCGATCGAGCAAGTTGAGAGCCTACATATCGAGGATATTTTCGGCCATATGGAAAACGGTTCGATAAAATCGCTTATCGGGTCACGGATAAGTAGGTTTTGCTAATTTGTACATCGACACTGTAGCGCGCTGAGCTAGATATCGTTCTAAAAATACGCGTACACACCTGGTTTGAATAATTACGATGCCAATATTTTCAACTTATATCCACTGCCGGTATAATCTTTACTCGAGCTAGGGCAGATGATTTCAAATACCAAAGATCAAAAATTCGCTTTGATAAAATTTCACTTTCAAGATAGCATTTGTATTGTTTTGTGTATGTGGATGGAAGATTCGCCGTGTAAAAAGTCCCAAACGCATGATAATATAATTTGATGGCAAATTGAAAATCAAATAGGTTGCCAGTGAATAAAAATTACTAAAACAGACAAAAAAATTAAATGGTATTGCATTGTAACACAGTACATTATATTATCCCATAATATACGACAGACCGGAAAGTCAATTGTATATTTTTATATTCATAAGATGGTATTGGCGAGATTAAGACTCCAATATTTATAAACGTAGACAGTAGAAAATACGTTTCAACACAATGCATGACTGCCTTTGTTGAATATAACCATATGACGTGAAGAGCTTGTTATCTCGCGATAATTTGTTTTTTAATAATTCAAAAGCAAAATTTGTATTGTCAAAAACTCATACGAGTAAGCCATTAATTTTTCATTCGGTCTTAGAAACCTGGACATAAATAGATAGGATAATCTTCTAGATAAAAGATGTCTGTCAAATACTAAAATTTCGCTCAGTTCATTGGGAAGGAGATGCTATTTTAATATTATTGCTTTGTAAACACATAATACTTCCAAAAAATTACCCAGCCTCGACTTTTGTATTGAACGATCGTTATTACCGCACTTTATTATAGTTCGACGCGACTTGTGAATTAAAAGATGTGGTATCGGACATATATGGTTCAATAACGTAGTGTCGTATTTGTTCACCACGGCACACATGCATTCTGCAAACAACAAGTCTAACTGATGTGACTTATTAATGTTTATTACACAATCGTAAATTCAAACCGATACTGAAGTTCGTTCTCGAACTGATTGATATTCGGGCTGTGTCAGGCCAAACATTTTTTAATAGACGCACGTCGTTAGGAACATTTATCAAACGTTCAATCATATCCGTTTCGACAAAAACTGGCAATATGCATTTATGCAGCATTATGTATTTATAGGACACTGTAATTATTTATGGCAAACTTCAACATGAATGGAAATAAATTAATTTTAACAGCAGTTAACGCTGTACGTGGAAGCCGTTCCCATCTTTTACAGTTCAGTCAAATGGTCATTTGCGAACTTTGTTTGCAATTTACAAGGAGGTGGGATACTAATCCTTCGCCTATATACACAAGTTTACAATTAAATAAATTACACGGATATGCTATAAGTTTTATCCGGTATCCGTTTTGAGTAAGAACCTTTACAGGCAGCAGTTCTAAAACATAAAAGTTTGCACAAACTGCCATTTCTACCCGCGCATGTCGCGTTGCATGGTAATGATCCGAAGGAAACTAAACAGCTGCGCAATCAATCACCCGTTTTCTTATCACATATTTGCGAAAGCCACCTCTCCCACCATGACATAAGTAATTTTAGTTTAAATGAATGTTTCAACATTAAAACAAGTATGAAGACTTAATTAGGTCGTATGATCAATTCGACGTACGTATGTTTCGCACAGAGAAGTCTTCCCTTTGACAGTCTGTATTCCAACTCATGCATGGGTTGACAGTGTTAAAAAAAGTTTCCTTATTGATTATTGTTACTGCACCCTATTTGTATGTTTATTTATTTGTTTGTTATATATCTACGCGTATATGGATACGATATATTCGCCTGATAGTCAAATGTGCGACATCCACCCATTGGGATAAAATCTCGTGTTTTTCTCAGCATATCAGGTTGATCGATCACAGCATAACTTGGACCTAACACAAGTTTATCGTTTCTGTCATAATCTCTTGCAGTGAGAAAAACTAAAGTATATTTATTACCTTATCAATTCCGAAGCTTCTTTGAGTGACATTGTGTTCCCTTGTGTCATTAATAAATCTAGAAGTTCTTCCGCTGTGACGTAACCGCATCCATTTGTGTCAATGCTTCGAAAAGCGTCTCTAAAAATGTCTTCATTGTCTTATTGATTTTAATTTGTATGAAGCACCTTCCCCGACAATAATTTTTTTTTAACGTTCAGCTAATGACAGACGAATCACTATGATGCATATTGTCGGGAACTGCGATCTTCGGATAAAGGTTTGGTCTCGTGGTATCTGATTAAATGTTGAGCATCCTGATTCTTTCAGGATTCAACAACTTAATTAGGTGATTGGGCCCGCTAAAAGTTTATAGCAGTCTAAAAAAGTACATCGTATTCCGTGTAGTCTCAGTAGATCTTGGCAATTTAGTGGTCGTTCGTAGGGCTGGGCGTTATGATTTCAGAATCGAATCGAGTATTTTTTTTAATCGAATCGAATCTCAAATATTTGGGAGATATATAATTGTATGCGAGTTTTTTATTGTAATTGGTCCTGTCGACAAATGAATTACTGGAAACATAGAATCACTCAGACAGATTGCCGAGCGTTCACACATAATATGAAACACGTTTTATTAATGACCTACTGAAAATAGTCATGTCTGAATTGCGTTGAAAAAATATGGCTTCAATAAAAAAAAATTGAGGAATTCACCTCGACCATTGGCGGAAAGGAAAAAAATAAATTTTCAAAAAAGAAAAAATACGTGATGAATGAATTATCTATCACATACTTGGATACCCAATCGACTAAACGCTTTTTCATATAAATTTGCTAATACAGCAACGATCTCGTGTGTCTATGTACAAAGCGTTTTACCTCAGTTCTTCTTCCATCCCCTTTTCCTCTCTCATGTATTCAACAATCATGCAAAATTCACTGAAATCCATGGACATATCGCCGTCAACATCCATAAGAGAAGCGAGATCGTGAACATCTTTTTCACTAGCGTTGTATCCAAGTGCCCGTAAAGCCATATTCAGTTCGCTGAAATGAATGCATTATAGTTATGTTAAATTTTATAAAAAAAACAATCATATATTTTGTTTCCTTGTTGTGTGAAATAAAATCGTGATAACGTTTACATCAATTTAATTAGCGCTAGAGAATAAGACAGCATCGTTACAATAAGGATTCTACTTGAATAGAAACAGAGACGCGGGGCAAGCTTTTAGGTAATTGATATATATATATATATGTTTTATGTATTGTAATGCATAAATATGTGTGTACAGTAGATGGGGTGGCCACCTCGGTTATTTGAACACCTCGCAAGAATGGATGCTTTTTTCTCGCATGCTTCCATTTTGTTTTTGATTCACGCGACGAACGATATGATATGTTAGCTATCTCATATCGTAATATTATTTTTTCGCATAGTCCAATATTGGCGCAGACTTGTAGCAGTTCAATCTAATTCCGACAGAAAGATAAGCAGCCAGGAACGCTATTCAAAAAACAGATTTTTCTTTTAAAGTAAAAACTTCAGAATAATAATTCTCATAATGTGATTTCGGAATATATAGATCATTCGATTAAAACGTTTCGAATGCAAATGAGTATTGTTTTGTATAGTCTGTAAAATATAAGCAAATTGAAGCCACTTGTGCTGAGAAAATGATTTCATAGGTATGTATGAATGCAATCTCGGGCCAACCGTATTTGTTACTCGCCCAACAAATGTAGCAAAATACTCCAAGCGAGAATCAGTGTTTTCTTTTTCAAATATAGAGTTCGAGTGTCATTGTTATTTTGAAATACCTCAAGTCCATTGTCTTGCTGTTGTCTATGTCATAAAACTCGAAGATTTGACGAAGCTCGTCAAGTTCTTCCGTCGTGAAGTTACATTCCCCTTTCATCCCATAAGCTCGTTCCAATCTTTTCCGTGCATGGCTCAAGGCGGTCTTACGAGTGCCATAATTGTCATTAAACGGTTTCTTGTGTCCACGCGGCATCTCTTTGTGACTAAAATATATAAATTAAATGTCAAAATTTTAGTATATAATAGACTACTGAGTATTGTTGATGATGAGAAAACATTTTTGGGAAATCTCCCCGAAGATATTTCAGAATTGATCCTGATAGATAAACGAATCTTATTCTTGGATTTTAGATTCTACCTTTTATCTCTATATCAATTATCTTTGACAAAACCAGTTCGTTTAAAATGAGTAGTTCAAGCGCCATAGGTTAAACGGAATTTCTTAGTTTAAATTTGCCTCCCTCATTTGCTTCAGTAATTTATTTTTTCATACAAATGCACATTCTAAATCTCATTATTTTGAAATATAAAACATATTCAACGGTTCTAATATCTCTTTCCATCTAAAATGTGGTATATCCGACACTGCATTCATATGTATTTTTTGTTGTTGCCTGACATAACTAGCCCTGAACTAGATTCGTCAAAACTTCTGATTTTTTTTTACGTTCTACATTGAAAATTGTCCTAACCTGGTCTTCACCAGTGAAAATGACGCGTTTAAAATATAAATTCAGTAAAATAATATTAAATATCTCCCTAACATTGTGAAATAAATCTTTTTTATTTGCCACTGCCCGAAGCTGTATTACAAGAATAGAATGGGAAATATTGATGTTGCTTCAACTAGTAACAAGCCTTCAATAGCGATCGTAAAATTCAAAATACTATTGATACCCAGAAGTAAGACTATCCTCCTTGAAAGCGTTGTTATTTCTGGAAGCGCTTTAGAATTAAAATACAAAATTACACATTACAGAACATAACGCCATTATAAACATAGAATTACGCTCAACGGACATGCCAATTTGCTATAACATTCAATTGTAAATTATATTACAAAAATAACACTTATGTATCATGTTTAATCGCAGATATACATAGAGGGCAATAATTTCTAGTCAGGTAGACTACAATTAATTCGACAATTACGCTGGACGTAATTAACGACAAATCTCATCTATTTAATCGTTTTTACATGTCAACGACTGAATCACTGTTGTTATCCTTATCTGTATTGGTCATTTTTCGACCAATGCTCACAGTATTAAAAAGCCTATTCAATGGAAGCTTCAACTGTAACCTGAATTCCCAAACTAATTTTCGTTGTCGTCCATGGTTTCGCTCAACTATTATATAAATCTGGTTTAGAATTTTTGCAAGGTGTATCTCCCTTAGGATAAGTAAGTAAGTTGAAGGTTCTAAAATTAATTACCACCGCATCGCACACTAATTGCTTCCCCCGAGTCATAAACAAAGACTTTGCATTGTAGTAAAGATATGGATAGCAGAAGGACTGCAGGAAGAAATTGACTCCAGATATTGTTTGTAGAAATTGATTAAAGTTTGCAAAGAAAATGAGACAATAACATTTTTATTCCAAAGAAGTAAAAATATTAACGTAGTTAAGGGCGGAGTAGTCAGAGGTATAGGCATGTAGTCTTACCTCTTGTCACGTTTTTACTATTGTTTGTAATTGATAGGGCGTTCCAGAAGTATGTGTACCAATATGGAGGTAACTAATTTTGTTCGCCTGCTTTACATCAAGTTGTGTAAAGGGACTGAAGCCTTTGGGTAGGGGGTATATTCACTTGACTAACACAGACAGTCCATGAACTCATAATAGAACTAAAATAAGGAAAATTGGAATAAAATTATGGCCTAACCTGGTACACATACTACAGGAGTACCATTGATAGTAATGAAAGTAAACCCAAATAACATAACAAACACCTACTTAGGTTGATATCCTTCGCCGTTCAGCTACCTCATGGCCTCAAGCTACAAATTCAGCAATTTTTAACTCAAAATTCAGCACAAGAAAAAATAAAAACATGTTTCCATAATCTGGAGAAAACTAGTAACACACAATATAGCCGACATATCGTATACACGAATCGTCTGTGTTTAAAGATATAATCCATAATGCATAAGGTACGTATCTTGGTGAAATTGGTTTCCCATGCCACCAGATGAAGTTCATGGCTTTCATTGTATATAATGGGGTCGGTTGCCGGCCGAAACACTTAAATTACAGTCAAATTAATGCTTATAGACTCATTCGGTCCGATGGGTGTTCATGACTTTTTCGCATTTTTTTTACTGTTGCTTGGGAACGTGGATCACAAACGTTTTCTGATAAATCATTGGCTGATTGATTTCCATGCCTTAGATGTCTGATTACAGTGTTTGAAATCAATAGACAATATGGAACGAGAATTTCCTTTCTCAATTACATTTGTCACTCGACGTTTTGATTTTGCGGAAACTAGCGTCAAGTTAATGTGCAGTAGTGGGTACCAAACCTCGCGCATTTTATCGATTCTTGCTAGATTTGTTTGAAAAATATTTATGGATTTCTTGATATATTTTAGTCATTCGCTGTATACAGAAATTGAAATAGCGTAGGAATATATATATAAATTAGCGCATTTGGTTTGTTATGTCCCATCGGTCGCTAATTGTATAAACAAGTTTTCAAAGCCTGATAAACCTAGCATGGTGATGATCTTACGTGCTTCTTTATGTTAGTCAGTGAGCGCAACAACTGTGGCTCTTTACTACGTAGAATTCGAATACAATACATTATTAAAAATACATTATTTGGTTTAACAGAAAGTAACATATCAAAAAATCTCGAAAGAGCAAAATAATTTATATATATCTATTTTCTTTATTATTTATTCAGTGAAAAAGTGCAATGTACCCTTTTGATGGGAAGTTGGACAATCATAGCCTATAATTAATTGCAACAGCAAATGATACAGATATTAGTACAAACACAATCTTTTGTTAAAGCTTATGCGATGTAACGTGATGGATTATGTGACTACACACACATGCAGTGATTGCAACACAACATTGATCACGTAGTACTTTATACATGTCATTTAACAATGTTCACTTACGTGAAACCTCCAAACAAGTCAAAATCCAGAAGCTGTATGTTGTCCATGTCTCTGGTTTTAGTTTAAGAAATCACTTCCACCAAACGTCAAAATCAAAAGACAAATACTTTCATCAAACGACAAAATTAAAAAGCAAAATCATATAATCCTATAGGTATTATATGCAAATAAAATTACGATAAGTAAAAATTAATTATTTTTGGTGTGAATTTCTACCAGTGTATAAACGCCAACTCTCAACCATGTTTTCATTGATGATTCCCAACAATGCAGATTTTAATATATACGGTAAATGTGTTTCGCTTAGTATTGGAATAAGATTGATTTTTACTCCTCATATTGGTATGAATTTTTGGATTAATATGCTCGCATGTTTTCTTTTCTGTCACGCCTTGCCTTGATTAATGATAACCCCTAAATTAAATCAAAATTTCCTTTCTTGCATTGCGACTATTCCCCTTTTCTTTCCTGTGTTACCGCGGTACTCTGTCTCTATTTCTTACATTGATAAAGGCTATAACTTCTGACGTTTTTTGTATAATTATGCATCCAACAGTTTCAAGTTTATACCGCAAGATATCAACAAGTATTATCATTAAACTATTTATATTTCCTTACCCTGTTTTCGTTATCAAATCCATAAATGAAGACGAAACCTTTTTTACGTATAATACTGCAGGTTAAATACTGGTGAACCCCTCTGCCTATAAACGCGACCTCCATGCAAGTATTGAAGGTGCGAGACATGTTAATCGATGCAAATGTCATCTTCAATTGTAATTGAATTCAGTGATTAAAAGTTCGTGACAATCAATAATGCGATAAAGAAATCTAATCAAGGGAAACCAATACATTTCAAAATTTACTGATTTTCGCACCAATTCTAATCAAGTATTTAGATCAAATCATCGTTTTTTCGTAGAAGTTCCAGCATAAAGATTTTTTTTCGTTCATATTTTTCATTCATTTTTTTTTTTATAACAATCGCTATTCGGGTACCGATGAGTGACACTTTCTACACTCATTATATATTGACGAACTTATTAAAATATACTTGCATTTAAAATTTTGTCGCAGGTGCTAACACACTGAAATTGACCCATGACCCATGATATCTTAAATATATACATTATTAAGTTAGTAGCAATTTCACTTCTCTCGCAAAGATTAAAGTTTTTCATCAAGTATGTACTTGCGACTGTTCGTTATCTTTCTTTTGCAACGTTTATGGTACATCCCCATGCGTTGCCCTCTTGGGTAAGGTAGACCAGCTGAGCTTGACGGAGTTGACACTGAAGCAATATAGTATCTATTTCTACACAATCTACTGTTCCAAGAAAACTAATCTCTCACTCGGGATTTCTTTCCTATATAATGCTCTATCGTTTTGCGCACTATATTGTTGCATTATATTACAATTAAAAATTTCTTTCAGTTTTCCATAAGCGGATATCAAAATTGGAATATATATACCACTCAAAGCACAATAATTTATAACTTTTGTTTAGTTCCTGCAAACGACTAATTAACTAAAGGTAATACACTCATCCAATTCATCTGTAGACTGAGTTTGTAGGTGAACAATAAAATATATACATTTTTATGTGATCTCTATTGTTTTTTCATAGCTTCAATATTTAGAACGTACGAGAAGAAATGAAAGTAATTATGAAACTGGCCATCTGTAAAATAGGCGAGGGCGTGGTATATATACAGTGTATTTTCATCACGGAACGTATTACTCAAATATATATTATTGAAGCTGAATATTTTATGAGGTTTTTGACGTTTTAATTAAAGTTTATTGGCAATAGGACACAATAAAATAAGTTGCATAGTTTATCATATATATATACGAGTATATATGTTGTCGATATATAAACAATTAATTATCTGAGAAGCTGCCACAGTTTGAATAAACTCTGATGCTAGATTGGCTAGACGATTTTGTCATATTGCAAATTGTTGAATTACGTTTTCGGTGGTTTCGATCAAAGTCACAAATGCCCAAAAATCTCTAATTTTCATTTCGGTGAGTTTGATTCTTGATCGACATACTCATATACACTATACCTGGGATGATAAATGAGTCAAAAATTATATTTTCACTGCGGAAAATAAGACTGTAGGTCATACATGTTATTCAACTCTAGTTTGCATCAATAACAACTTTTTGTTCCATATTTTCCGCAAGTTTTATAATCCTTGGTTGGTGCAATGAAGTTTTACTTATTAAGCAGTTCTGGTATTCGACTTTATGAAATTCATATGAAAAAAACATGGATTTGCATGCATACCAATAACCGAAAAACGTTTATAGTGATACGGCAAGCCTTTTCTTGGTTTCAAAAAGAGTCCAACAGAAATCCCATCTTAACGAATTATATTTTTCGATCGGCTTTCAACCACATTAAAGTCTATGTCATTGTTATTTCTGAAGCCGTCAATGGAATTTTGTTCTCGTAACGGCATTGTATGCGGGAAAAAATAATTCGCAAAGTAGCGTTGTAAACGTTGTAACAGCATTATTTCTAGTAGGGCCTATCTGCATACCGGTATAGTATAGTAGTTTACATATCGTTGAATTGACTTGAAGGCGGTTTTATCATCAATACTTCTCGCTTAAACATTTGTTTTGTATGTTCATAGCTTGTCGGGTCACCGAAAAAAACATGGTGGCTCACACGGGTCAGTGGTTCGTCATCTTTGCTCTATACTACAGTATCTACAGCACTACGCTCATCTCGACGAAAACATTGACCCGAGTTTTAACTTTAGATTAAACGTAAAAATAAACTTGTTTATCGATTTCCTATTCAGGATATTATTGATGAAAAATCTTTATAGTCAGAGTATCTCCTCGAAAGTCCCTTCGAACGCAACTCATTCTTTCTGACATAATGTCAGTCTGATATATGGAGATAGCAATGCTATTTATTTTCCGTATAACGCTTATTTCGTTTATAAGCGCCATTGATATATTCTATATTTTGTTGCGGAAGTTACTCTTGGATGCAAATTTCCCTTTAACGCCAAAACGGTTGTTCATTTTATATTGATAATGGCGCATGCTTTTTTATCTGCTCCAATTTTTTTAATGATTTTTCCAACCAATGTACTTGACTGATAGTGGCCTCATATACGTTCATTGCATAAAGTTTTATTTCCCGAAGAAAATTTCGATGTTGGGATTTTGTGCTTCCTCCCCTCGACTGGACGGGATTCTCCAAAGACTAACATAATAAACCCCCTAGAGCAGTGGTTCTCAAAATTTTTAAGCCGCGCCCCCTTTTCAGAAGTTGTCGAGTCTTGCGACCCCCCGTGGATAGTAAGACGAAAGTATATAATATGTTTTATTCAAAAACACGTTGAAAATACGTGGGTAGAAGGTAAATAATGAAATAAATGGGAAGTTTTGAAAACAAGCAAATTTTGTTGTTATTTTTATTAGTACAGTTGTTTTTGGCTGACAAAATAGGAAATGTAAATATCCAAAATAAGGCGGGCAAGATCCACCCCACCGTTTGGGAACCAATGCCCTAACTAAAGTGTATAATGATAAAAAAAAACTAGGATCTACTTGTATTTAAAATAAAGATCAGATCCGCTACTTGTGTTACATTTGTATAAAGCAAACCGACGCCAGTAGTAAATAACATACTTCAATCACAAGTAGTCGTCTTAATTGATACTAACTCACAATAACAGTACGTGACTTTTTACTTCTGCTTTCTGTATTCTAATTGTTTTAAATCATTTGCGGTCTATTATCATTATTACGTAATAATTGTTTTTGTTATATTGAGTGGGCGCGTTTGATACATATGTATAGGCTATATTATAAACCGAAATCGTTTTAATCGATTTCTCGTTGGATTCGCACAAATGCAATATAAAAAAAATATTTGACTCACCCTCGCTTTTGCAAAATCTTTTTGTACAACTGACCTCGTCCGCTCATCATATTTCTATATTGGGTGTTAATCTTCTTGGGTAGAGATTTGAATTGCGTTTTCAGTCAGATTTACGGATTCAATCTGCATAAGCTTTATTATAATCCACCTTATTCCCGTATTTAGAGTAATTGCCAATCCAAGCAACAACGTGGTTTATACTAAATTTGACAAAAGTCTGAATTTAGCGAGGTTTCAACCGGCATCTAGTTAGTATTTAAAATAACTCGTTTTGGATGACATAATGAAAAAAACAATGCATAGTCAAACTTACTGTCTTATCCACCTATCATACTTGGCTTGAAGTTGTTTACCTCCGTTTTTAAAAAAAGAGACGTCACGTGACTTAAAATCGATTGTCGTATAATGCCATGTTTTTTTAAAAATTAAACTTAAGAATAGAATATTGATTAAACTGGCATTCTGGGCAAAATTTTGATCTATGGTAAATAGACATATATGTTAACGTCAGATAAGTCTGAACATAGAACGTAACTATTATTCATACTCAGGAAGATTAATATTAACATTCATTGCATAAAAACTCTTTGCCACGCGTTTTTCATGCAGAGTCAGTTTTCAACCTAACGAAAAGAATCTAAAAATATTACTTTCAAATTAGTTATTCAATTTAATATATATGATGGCGTTACTAAGATAATTCGGTAACAATTTAAATAAAAATATGCCAAGCTCGATATAGTTCCATTTTTTGCACTGGACAACAAAAGTTTGACTATGGTGTTGGTGGGGCATGTTGCTTGATGATTGCCATATTTAATATTTTGTTGGAAATGTCTTGTGTGGTCGTTTAAATGTGTTTCGATCACTGGCAAAAAAGTCAACGTCATCGATATAAGCCATGTATTTGTTCCTCTACTGTCAATTATTCCTATACTCTACCATCATGAATGGTGGAATACGGTAGTAGGCTATAAGTTACTTTTATGCGGTATTTAACACCTCAGCTTGAAACTGCAAAATAATCCACTTTTTATTTATAATTTTTATGCTCGGGAAGATTGTAATCGCATACCTTAGCCAATTTACCATTCCTGGAATAAAACCAATATCCCTAACCCTACCCAGAGAAAGATAGGCTATGCCATCGGACCCAAAACTGAAGAATACAAGTGGGACGTTCACTTGATGAACGTCCCATCGTTGGTTGTAATTATGAGCCAAGTTTGATATTAGATTTTTAAAATTTAAAAAAGTCTGGGAAACAGAGGAATGTTTGCTATGTGGGTCGAACATTCCGAAGTGCTTGAAAGGAAAGATATTTTTCTATCTCGGGCATTTCAAAAGCAGTTTGCTCCATATGCCAGGTCAACATCGCAGTTATTAAGGTATTTGATGTTAAACGTGCCATTGCAAAAAGAAATTCGACCCCGAGACTGTGCCACTGCTCATCTGTGCGACAGTGTAAAACGTGAGGTATGCACGTTCGAAAGCACATATTGCTGTGAGCAGATCCATCTAAAAGGTATTACACTGAGATTAAATTCCGTACCCACTTGTCAGATCGTCAATTGGACGACGTACAGCGAGACAACGAAGTTACCGCTTTGGCTAGACAAGGCTGCCCAACACGCGGGCCGCATGCGGCCCGCCGGACTGTTTTTTCCGGCACGCTTTTTAAAGTTTGTAAGCAGACTTTTTAAATTTTTACTATGTTATATAGCAATATATATGCTTTAAGTATGTTTCGTGATTTTGGTGTGATTATTCCTGCCATCTATCTAGATTCAAGTGCCGGCTCTTATTATTACGTGTATATATGCGTCAAGTCTTGCACCTTGTTGGACATCGACGTCAGTTTTCTTTTTATTTCTCGCAAAACTGTGCGTTCTGTTCGATGAACTCGAAAGATATTGTGCGATCATTGGGGAAGAACGCTGATCGCAAATATAGGAATGGATTTGAAGCCAAAGTTTGCAAATTAATTTCATTCTGATTG
Source organism: Styela clava (assembly GCF_964204865.1). Lineage (NCBI taxonomy): Eukaryota > Metazoa > Chordata > Ascidiacea > Stolidobranchia > Styelidae > Styela > Styela clava. The sequence continues at coordinate 8,683,432 of NC_135252.1, forward strand.
ATTTCTTTCGTGTCGACTTTGATTGCCTGTATCGCCAACGGAAAAGGTAATATCTTTGCTACTAGTCCCGGGACTCGTCCTTTTATGTTTTCATTTTTGTTTATGTTATGTTTGCGGTAAATAATATTTCGGAAATGTCGTCACTGCGTATCCGTTAATAATTCTGATAAAATTGACTTATGGCATTGCTACATATCAGTATATATGGGCTATTCGCGCAGATTCCTTTGTAATGTTACTTCATTAAATACTTGTATTGGTATTTCAAATTTTACAAAACGGCCCACCAAAACTTGCTATTACCGCGACATTGGCGCACAGTATGCTCATTTTAATATTGAGGCTGTATCATAGCTGTGAATGAATGAAAACACTATAACGCAAATATAACACTCAATTTTGACGTGATGTGTGTGTTCTCGTGTGGTCGTCAAAAAATCGCAAGTGTAACTTGTAATAATTAATTATTTGATTCGACGGCCCGCCAGTGCCATGTCCACTCCCCGTGTTACCAGATATTCGAATAGTAAACTGCTATTCTAATATTCGACTTGATACTCGAATAGTTTGCCAGCTCCACCCAGCAACCAGAAAGTAATTATTAACTTGATCGATTTTATGTTAATAAACTTGCCTTTTATGTATTATGTAAATTACCTACACCGAAATCAGGACCTAGCTGGTATTAATGTTCGGTTCAAACGTTTGCGGCCCGCAATAAATTTCGTCACATGAAAGTGACCCGCGAGACGAAAAAGGTTGGGCAGGCCTGGGCTAGGAGGACACAGAAACAACCTCATCCTTCACAATATGAAAAAGGCCTCATACACGCTTCATTGTTGCAGGCGTTTAACACAGCAATGAAAGATGCGAGTGCGCCTTAATTTGAAGTTAATGGGGCGACTGTTCATAGGCGGAAATTAATGCGGCCCACACGCTACCGCAAAAGTGAATATTTTACCCGCAAGTAGATAAAGTTTGCCGACCACTGGGTTAGCGGTACGTGCTTGAGGGCTAATGACCTTGATGTACATTATATGTCAAACTTGAACACATGTAGAACTTCTACATGTGTTCAAGTTGCAGTGTTCCCTCTAAGGTGTGCGCGTGTGCGCGCGCACACAGCTTTCAGAGGGTGCGCACACGCATAGATTTACTGCGCACAGACGTATTTCGATGTAATGTAACAATGTGCTCCGTTGGCAGATTGAGAAAGTCTGTTGTTGGCCCATTTATTACCCGGTTAGAACGCCTAAATTTCTTCATTGGTTTTTGCACAAATATTAGTTATTTCCAAAAAAGTGCGCACATACCAAAATTTCTGCGCACACATACTACAAAAAATTAGAGGGAACATTGTGTAGAAGGATATATGTATTGGGTGGCGCTTGGTATGAGTAACTGCGAAACGAAAAACCCTTACGTCCCGGACTCAACATTATCATGTAAAAAATGAGTACTCCCGTAGTATGTGTACCAGGTTAGGAGGGTTAGGCCAAAATTTTATTCCGATTTTCTCATTTTAGTTCTATTACGAGTTCGTGGACTTTCTGTATTAGCCAAGTGGAGAACCCGCTGCCCATAAGTTTCAGTACCTTTACACCAGGGGTGTCAATCGCGCGCATCGCATGCGGCCGCAGAGAACTTCCAAAGCGGCCCTCGAGCGCTTAACAATAATTGTAATATTTTGCAAGTTTTTTTTCTATCTAAATGTAATACTTTTTTTAAACTATTTACTGTGAAATTGATTATTCACACAGAAAACGACAATTTACTGAAAATAGTTTAGGAAAATTAAATTTTTTCTCATTCTTTTTCGGACGGGATTAGAAGTTAGAACCTACGAAGTCGTGAGTGATAATCACCAACACCAGGCTAGTTCCGTCGACCGCCTCTTTACGTTAAAGCCGACCAAAATTTGAAGTTTTTCTTCTTAACTTATTTATGCTATTTTTTTCTTCATATTAGTCAGTCGGAAAACAAGATATGGCCATATCTTTATTTATATATAGAGATTAACATGAAAATCCGGATCTTTACGATCAATGAATGATGCGTATTATATTTATCTGGCAACCTTGAATTGTCATCGATGACCTTCCAAAACGAACGAAGCAGCGCATTCGAAGGCGTTTCGTAATCTATCTCGCTTCCTTACTGGCGCTGTATTGAGTCCTATTTCTTTCTGTCTTCGGGAAGCTCGCGAGCTGTTTATGCTCAACTGGATGGTTATAGGAACTGTGTGTTGCTTACGGTAACTAAGTTGACATGAATCGGAAGGGATTGAGCCTTGAGAAGTGATCTACCATACGGTATCCAGATATCTTGCCTTACAGCCTTATATTGTTATAATACTTTTCCTAACCCTACAACCAACGGTGGTTACCGTAGTGAAACAAAATTATTTCTGCCAGACTAAGGTTATTGATGGTTGCATAAATCAAACTAATATCGCTTTATATAACATAAAATATCACATTTACTCAATTTTCTGATGACCTTTGTTAAGTTGGTTGAATTAAGGTCTGATTCATTTGTAATGTGTATTTTGGTTGAGCAGATTTAAGCACCTGAAAAGTGACCTGACTATTGTTACCAAACAAAATCAATTTTTAAGTCAATTAGTATAACATATATGTTACAATTTTACTTGATTTCAAAGTTCAGGAGTGTCTTAAGCTGAAAATTATTAACTTTTTTTGGCTCTGACTTATGACAAAGTAAATAATTCTTCTGACGTTCCGATTTCAATATCTCGACATTTGATTCAATAAAACAAACACTGTTTTTGTCTCTGAAATGAGGGCGTCTGGCACGATGGCAAATGATTGTGTCATATCGCACCATGCTTGTTTTTATGATAATTCCAAACAATTGCGACATGCGTCGGTTGTCACATGACCAAAATTTCCAATTTTTGCTAAAAATTCTGGATGCTACCGTAGTTTTTTTATTCGGTATTCGGATTATTTTCTTGAGGAATCCAATGGTGATGTTTTTAGATTGTGTTTCCTTTTATTTTATTAGGCAGTGCCAGTTTGCTGATGGAGGCTCAGACTGTCTTGTCAACAAGGGGAAGGCACTCACTGTTATTATTGATGTATTTCAATGTGGGGGCTATTCTTGGGAGTCCGAGATGTGCCGTACTGAATATGTAGTGAATATTTTAACCCAAGTAATATTTTGCCTAAGTTTTTATTGTTAAACCTGTGTCATTCTTATTTCTGGTCTATAACAGTATAATAAGTCCTATTTTTTAGGACCTGACTGAGTTAACATTCACATGATCTCAATAATATCAAATTTCAGCCTGCCTGTCATATCCCTAATTTTAAATTGCACCATGTTTCCAAACTTTTTTACTCACCTGTTTTTACTTAACTAATAACAAGAAAGCCTTGATGACCTTCATCAGTTTTAGAGCCTAACACTCGCATAAAACAATATCATTTGAACTGTAGCTTTTATATTGATATTGTATGTAATTACCGTACTTGTTATTAGTGTTATTCTCAATTTGCGAAGTAAAATTTCTCTCTTAAAACAGTTACTAATTTAAAACTGATTCAAAAAGCTAGAGTTTGTTGGAACAGCCCTGAGATTATCAGACGTAAAACTAACATATCATCTTTGAAAAGACTAGGTAGTCAATCAAATTAATTACGTCCCGAGTCCTCCATTGGCTGGTAAGTTTTGAGAGTGGGATTTGACTTGCTAATTGTATATATGATGAGACTGTAAATTGATTCTTTTTCATATGGAATCTATCAGTCAAATAAAAATTTAATAGTGACTGAGGTTCAAATAATGGGGTCTGGTATCCTTCACCACAAATGGCTCAACAATTTTTGCATATGTCATTCCCAACCCCTATTTGACTACCATCCAAATATTACATCACTACGAGCAAGCCACGTCGTATACAAAGGTATACTCACTCTTGTTTCCTCACGTCACTACGAGCAAGCCACGTCGTATACAAAGTTATACTCACTCTCGTTTCCTCAGCTTAACGATCCCAATATAAAATAGATCGCTAGTGTTAATGAGTTCGTTATCGACGGCGCAGATGCCTTTGCAGTCAATTGTAGATGTACTTTGGCAAGCTGTATGACATGATTTTGATGTTGCGGTGACATAATTCTTGGATGACATAGTCTGATCAGGATTAGGAATAGCATATTCGAAAATGGTCATGTCATGCCCACGGACTCAAATAATGTGCCATCATTCCATATATCATGTGCACAAATGTTATGCAAGAAGTATCTTTCATTTGCCCATTTCTATTTCATTTTTAATAAGACATAGGGTTTATAATTAGTTGTTTTAATTTGTTCGGGATTGTAAATCACAAAAAATGGTTTGGGAAAAAGTTGCTTCTCGTATCTTATCGACTGTAAAGATATCCAATCCAAGTGTTATCGCTCGAAGAGGTTATGCTGCGGCGTCCACAGATTTGAAAGAAGTATTAACCAATCTTATACCAGAGAAGCAAAAGGAAATTGTTGAATTTAGAAAAGAATTTGGAAATGCTAAAATAGGAGATGTCACTGTTGATATGGCATATGGAGGAATGCGTGGAATCAAAGGCATGGTATGGGAAACATCGGTTTTAGATCCAGAAGAAGGAATTCGATTCAGAGGATACAGTATTCCCGAGTGTCAAAAGCTACTTCCTAAGGCTGAAGGAGGCAATGAACCCCTACCTGAATCACTTTTTTGGCTGTTGGTCACTGGTGAAATTCCTACCAAAGAACAAGCAAATGCTTTGAGCAGGGAATGGGCCAAGCGAGCTGAACTTCCACAACATGTTGTTAATATGTTGGATCAACTACCCAGTAATGTACATCCAATGTCTCAGCTTGGAGCCGCTATCACAGTTTTAAATACAGAATCACAGTTTGCCAAAGCGTATGCTGAAGGGGTCAACAAGCGTTTATATTGGGAATTGGTTTACGAAGATACTATGAATCTTATTGCCAAACTTCCTCCAATTGCAGCAAAAATATATCGCAACTTATATAGAGATGGAAGTCCAATAGGAACCATTGATGAAAATGCTGACTGGTCTCTCAACTTCTGCAGGATGCTTGGTTATGAAAATGCAAATTTTATTGAGCTAATGCGTCTTTACCTTGTAATTCATTCCGACCACGAAGGAGGAAATGTTAGTGCCCACACTTCTCATCTTGTTGGAAGTGCCCTGAGTGATCCATATCTGTCTGTTGCAGCAGCAATGAATGGACTTGCAGGACCTTTGCATGGACTTGCCAACCAGGAAGTTCTTGTCTGGCTCACAGGTAATTTCTCATCTTATTTACATATGCCACTTCACTCCTCAGTCCAATATTATTTAAAAACAGTTTACGCTTTATTCTAACTTAAAATTGCAATGCAACAAATCTAGCTTAAATATAAAAAAATTGGAGTAGATGTTTCTGGAATCTGTGGAACAATGGAGGTAGTAATCTTGCATGTTTTCTTGTTAGATTATTCTATATGTATTTGTTTTTTACGATTAGCATTTGATTAAAACAGTAACCTTGGGACATATTTATTGACTGCACACAAGTAGTAATTAACTCAAATTTTGTATGTATATTCTTTATCTTTAGGCGTTGTGAAAGAGCTTGGAACCGCTGAAGTATCTGATGATGAGTTGTACAAATATATCTGGAACACACTAAAAAGTGGCAGAGTCGTTCCAGGCTATGGTCATGCAGTATTGCGCAAGACAGATCCTCGCTACACCTGTCAACAAGAATTTGCACTGAAACATCTTCCAGATGACAAAATGTTCAAATTGGTTGCTCAACTTTATAAAATTGTTCCTGGTATTTTACTCGAACAAGGAAAAGCAAAGAACCCATGGCCAAATGTGGATGCACACAGTGGAGTTTTGCTTCAGCACTATGGAATGACAGAAATGTCATATTACACTGTGCTTTTTGGAGTTTCAAGAGCGCTTGGATGTCTGTCACAAATGATTTGGAGCAGGGCTCTTGGTCTCCCGCTTGAAAGACCAAAGTCAATGAGTACGGAAGGATTAATGAAATTAGTGAAGAAATGAAAAAAATTATTGCCCATTGCCTCAGGATATTTATGTTACAAGTTTTTGGTTGATTTTTCAGTTGCGAGTGTTCCAAGTTTTTCGTGTCTATTGTATTGTCTATGTATAGCCTACTCTTATAATCTGTGCATATATGGCCTGAAACTATAATTTAGCTCCTCTTTCCTGATGGTTCAATAAATTAGATGATTTACAATGAAATTTGAAGTGGAATATGTTTTACTTTAGTAGCTACAGGCCTGCTTCAATGCAATGGTTTGGTTTAGCTATTTAGACATGTTGGTAAAAGTATGACAATGCTGATATAATTGCTTCCCTCGTCTAACCGAGATGGTTGGTGCATCTGACAACAGATGAGTGCGTATGTCAAAGGCCAGACTTCTTCTTCTAGGTTGAACGCGCCATTCAGCTTTTAGTATGTATTCTCAAGCATCTTGACAGACTCCCAAGCTGATGAGCCGATTTACGTGATGAACCCCAGTCATGTCTGGTTACCAAATGATGCCATTTGTCAATGATGCTTGATAGGATGATATCAGCTTGGTAAAAGGTGTTTTTCAGCTTACCAGGTTGGATGCACTGTTTAATAATGATGGTATGGATTTTCATACATCTCGGTCGTCCCTCGGGATGTTGCAGATATAACTCTTAACCCCAGGGGGAAGAACGCTGATAAGACTGCTTGTTTGTGTGGTAAACCCCAGTACCGTTATCGTCAATGTTGCTTGATAGAACTGTACACGTTGAATATACGTGGTGCAACCAAATCAAACACTATCTGCTCAAATATGTAAAAAGTGAATGTTAACACTACAGTGACAAACAAGTCTTGCGCAAGCGTAAGTAAGAACACTTCAGAGCTGTCTTCTGATAAAAATTTGAAAAAATTCATAAAGTGACCGTACTAACAATAATTAATGTTAACAAATACATAACCAATTATTTGAGGTGATAAATTTTATTAAAAAAATGAACATTGCTATATAAGATTTAGAAAATCCCAAAAACACGAGTGTTATTGAGAGAAATGAATAGGATGGATCACCAGTGTTTCAATCTGCAGATTTTTTCCAGACAGTTATGTCCACGGCTTTGTTGATCTTCCAATTCTAGAGCTGACAGTTGACCTAAAATTCAAGCAGATTAGTTTCACTCATTCCTATGTCCCTTACAGCGCAGATTTCTTGGTGAGACCATCACAGATTCAAGGTCAAAGGTTTTTAATATAGAATAGTATGATGTATGCATTTTTTCTCTTCAGAACAAATTTCTATACCAACGCTATAAGTACATTAAACATTCCAATTATAAAAGTAATACATCCAAATTATGAATGCATTGATTGCTTGGATGCTTACATTTATACATGATTATCATCATGCTTGCTGTTCATACATAATGAATAGAAGTTTTAGGTGTGTAAGCATGATATGGCCAAAGCATAGTTGGTTGAAACAACATCAATTATAATTCTATGATTCACAATTAAATGATTGAATAACCCACTTGGTTGATGTTGCTGATGAGAAAGATGGTTGACCCTTTTTCTTGGAAGGTGTTGGTGGTTGCAGTTGCTTAGGTTTTGGTTTCTCGGCTAATTTTCCTTTAAATAAACGAGCGAAGTCTATTTTACATGAAGGTGTATTTGTGAAATCTTTGTCATCTTGCTTAGTTTCTTCTAAATCTGTTCCCAACAAATACTGTTGATCTAATTTGAGTCGAACCGGAGCATACATGTTAAACCATTGCTGCAATAAAAGTAAAATGGAATTACCAGTAGTTTGAATATTGAGCTATTATCGAAAAAACTTTCAAGCTTCTTATAAATATAATATTAAACAAGTATTCAAAGATAGCAATGGCGCATGACCAGTCCAAAAATTTTGCCTAAGCCATTAAAGCACTTAATACACTACCAATTTTGATCAGCGTACAAGAATTTAAGTTTATTTACAAGATCGGTGAAAGCGTTATCGGATGCCAGCAGACTTCCTAATCAATTCAAAGGTAGGCAACCACAGTTGAAAATAAATGACGAGTAACAATAACATTACAAAATAATTTCAACATGAATATATTTAAAAGGTAGAAATAACAATGTTTTGAATTTCCTAGTGTAAAGCAGTAACTAGGAAGTAAGTATTAGACTGGAATTACATTGGTGTCAAGCATGCTGGGCAAGATCATTGTTCAGATTATTGCTACACTTGATCATCAGTAAAAATTCTGATCTATGGCATTGTATATATGAAATTATTTCAAACCTGTGCTTGTAAACTGAGACCAATATCTGTCAAAGCAAAATGCCATTGTGGTAATCCAAGATGCATCAACATCAGTCTGTAATAGGATGTAAAATCCTTTGACAGGAAATGCCACATAAGTGATCGATCAAGAAACCAGATTTCTGGTTTGTGTGCCGGTAGTCCTAAATAAGTTGTTTAACCATGAGTATGAGTAGGTAAGTATGAATGATTTAGTGTAAGCTGAGAGTTAAATTACCTGGACTTGTGTTGAGGTAAACAAGACAAACTTTTCCATGACCTTGGCAATTTTCAAGTTCAAATATTCTACTCCTTCCATCAAAATGAGGTTTGATGGTACGTTTCTTTGTGTGAGCTAGGCAAAAATCAATAAAATTTGAATAAATACCCAGGAAATTTGTTCATTTTTAGTGTTTACTTTCCTGACTTCCTTAATCATGCATGCAGGGGAGTAGCCAAAATATTTTCAAAGGTCAGTGGTTCTAAAATTTCTATTTGCCAAGTTAGATCCAAATAGCTAGTAGTATGATACAGATAGATTTTACCGATAAATATGCGTAAACTTTATTTTTATCCATCAGGATTCATCTTGAAAAAAGTAATATTTGTCATTTTCACTAATATATTAAGTTTATATACCATGGAATGGACAACAATTTCAGACAAACCCAAACTTACTATTTTCATCATTATCACTCTCGCTGTCTTCTGAATCATCTTCATCACTACTGCATGATTCAATATCAGCAAATGATGGAGTGTTTGTAATTGTAGCAGTTGATGCAGAAGAACTTATCTTCACAAGATTAGAAAATGGATTTATTTCCATTCTTCCTACAGGAAACTTGTTATCTGAAACATAAGAAGCAGGTTGATTTTTTAGTAGCTGTACACGCAATTTTAATTAATTTTTTAGAGATTTTAGCTTATACGTAACTGACTCATGCAGGATGGTTGCTTTAATCTGTCACGAAATCAAACTGAGTACAATAAACTAAAAACTAAAAATATCTGTCTTTTCAAAATTACACTAGATATCCACATTGAAAGTAAGTTTTTGGCATCCTCTAAATGGATTATGGAAGGCCAGACACATAAATATGACATGAACAACTTACAATACTTTGAAAATTTAATAAGTTTCTGCCAATCGGGCTATGAATAAATTGCAATAATGATATGATGTTTTAAAATTGATTTTTAGACATTCACAAACTTTAAATTTGAAACATGGATTTCAATGCTGTTGTGAATATTGAATAATAATTTCGAAATTATAAAATCTTTTTTATCAGGATGGGTTTCTGCCAATCAGGCTATAAATAAATTGCAATAATTGTAAGATGTTTTAAAATTAATTCTGAGACATTCACAGACATTGAAACATGGACTTCAATGCTGTTATGAATATTAAATAATGAATTCTGAAACTGATCACTAATATTTACACACTAATTTTTAGAATTATTAAATCATTTGTTCAGGATACCTTCCAGTAACACACTCCATGTTAGTAGTAAACCATCTGTTGTCAGATAAAAGTTTTTCAAGTCTTCTGGCAAAATGCATGCATTTCTTTGCTCCCAAGCTACTATTTGATGTCGTTCAGCAGGATTCCCACCATTGAGTGAAACATCGCACACTCCCAATCTTTTCTCTACAAATAAGTATTACCAGATATTAAACTTGCACCATAGTCTAAAAATCCAATGGGGGTGAGGGGGAATTCCAATATTTTATAAATGAATATAAGCAAAAAAAATCCAAAGAAAAAGTAGATTTAATTTATGCAAAAATTGCCAAACTCTCTATATATCACATGTGAAGTATAAGTATGTAAGATATATAATAATAAATAATATTTAAAGTTCTTTTGCTTTTAAAAGAAGATATTTTTTTACTGAAATTATTCTATTTTCTGACCAGCATTTATTACAGGGAAAATTGAATTATTAGCAAGAAAAATATTGCATATTTGGCAAGGTGTCACTATATATCAGCTGGAAATGATGACATGTACGAAGTTTATCAGAATATCCCAACCTAGAGATGTTGAAACTCCCAATGTTAGTCTTTCCAGCAAATCGCTAAGAGCAGGTTTTTGCACTTCCCCCACTTCAACCATATTAGATTTCTTTCTTTGTTTGGTAAACGTATTATTTTTATAAACTGCAATATTAACAAATGAAAAATGTGAATATTAACTATTACATATAGCTCCCTGCTTCCTCCTGAACCATACATAGTTGATACAGCATGATCATGAATAAATAGACAATAAACATAAAAATGTGTTGAAAGTTTATCGCTCAAATAAAGAATGTATTCAGGTGTTCGATTCAAGTGTATTTCAATATTTTCAAACCAAGGCACGTGTGCTAACTGTCAAACATATAAAGAAAATAAGTTATCACTGCGGCTCAAGACTTTTATTCAAATGAGACATCATTGCATGCACACAGTGTTTTGTTTTAAAAATAAATAAAGTTGATTAGACATGTCGTAAATTTTCATCAAAATAATAATAGCAATTTGAAATATAAAACATAACTTCTTCACCAGTTTCATGTGCAATTTATACATTCAACATGTATTCCATTTGAATATTCAGTTCATTGGTTGGCATTTCACATTCATAAGTAATTCAGTTTATTGTAATACCGGTATTACATTAATATCCCATGCTTTACAGCTTTAACCATTCATTTTAATCAACTACATAAACCAAACCAATCTGAGGTTAATGATTATCACACAAGAGAACATTGCATCTCTAAAGATACAATTTATTTCCTAAACTTTACTTACTAACAACAATTCAATAAAGAACATGGCTTGATTCTTTTCGATACAATTTATTTCCTGAACTTTACTTACTAACAACAATTCAATAAAGAACATGGCTTGATTCTTTTCGGCCGGGTATTGAAGAGCTGTAAGTTGTTATTTGTAACCAATAGCTATCGTACCGTACGACCTTTCACCTCAGATTTTTTTCTTTTATATTCAGTATTTTATCATTTATTCATTTTCCAGACATTGAAACGTTCGTGTAAATATACCAAAATGAATCACACAGATTTCGGTCACATTTTTACAAGTAAATAATATCAATCTCATGAATTTCAATTTTTTGTATATATCTCCCCCTGAACTCCTCCACCTTCCCCACTTTGGGCCGCTCCAGTCGTCACAATAACACGATTTGGGGAAATTCCCGATGACAACAATTTTGGTAACAAAAGTACCTAATGTCCCCGTCGGAAAGTGTGCTTGATTAAATGTTTACAATAACGCCAGGCGAAATAACTTGATTGCAGGCGTACCGGTACCGGTACCGTATTGGTTATGGCCGGTACCGGTATATAAATAATACCTATGTATTATGTTCATCTCGTGTGCCAAATTATGGACCTAGTTGTTGAAGGAAGCCATGAACATATAACAACATACCAGTAACGACCAGTTCATTTAACAATTCATTTAATGATTTAATTTTTCCCAATATACCTTTCTACTTTTGTCACCTGTCACCGATATACAACATTTAACCTATTTACAACATTTTCTCCTTAAAAAGGCATAGGAGTAGGTAAAGTTAGAAGGAAGGTGTCAATTTTCAAAATGAGTTCTAGGCCTACTGAGAGTGAGATGTCTATCGGACAGCCAAGATCAGCCACACAATGCATTTTGCCTGACAGTAAAGTTAAGGCATTAGCTCGAGAATGGCTTGCAGAAGACTGTGCTAGCTTCGATTTTGGGGGAATGGTTGTTGGTAATAAAACTGCCAAAGCGCAACTACTCTGCAAATCGCCTGGTGTGTTGGCTGGTGTGCCATTCTTCGATGCTGTTTTTCGTGAGCTGGGCTGTATTGTTACATGGCACTATCATGAGGGAGATAGTTTTGTCAATGATAAGCACAACAAATTTCAACGTGTCAAAATTGCAACAGTTTGTGGACCTATAAAAAACATACTTTTGGGCGAACGTCCAGCTTTAAATGTTTTATCGCGTTCGAGCGGTGTTGCCACCCAATGCAAGAAATACATTGCAAGAGCAAAGGAAAAAGGTTTCATTTTGTTTTATCTACTTACTCATGTTTTATTTTCGTCTTCTTTCCATTTCTTTTTATGATATAACTTGTCATTGTTTGAAGAATACCACTATTCTCTCATTTTAACTTGAGTGAACTTCATTGAAGCGTAATAAGAAACAATAGCAAGTCTAGTCACGAAGCGGTATTTGAGTTGAATCTTCAGATTGAAGCCATACAATATTTTGAGATTCCGAAGACTCATTTTAGTCTCTTTACTCATGTAAAATTTCAAAAGCATTGTGATTTTTATTTCAACTATTTTACAGTTTACTTTTCATTGAAGGATGGAAGGGAAGAATAGCTGGAACAAGAAAAACTACTCCTGGTTTTAGACTTGTGGAAAAATATTCGCTTGTCGTTGGTGGTGCAGACACGCATAGATATGATTTAGCTTCTATGGTGATGTTGAAAGACAATCACATATGGTCTACTGGCAGTATTGAAAATGTACAGCAAATTTAAGTCAATTTTTGTGTTCATCTAATGATTTGCTTCTTTACCACTTTTTACCTTAGTTTTCGCCAATGAATTTTATTTTTTATGGTAGTATGTTGTTGTTGGCGAAATTGTAATACAGTAGGATATTTTAAAGCGTGTGAGTGTGGTGCCAATCAAATTTTGGATACCATATTTATTGAGCAATTATAACCATATAAATTTGAGCAATTATTAGTGAATTAGAGCATTCAAAATTGGTTTGTGCATCAATCAAATTTAAGATTCAGAAACAAACATCACTCACTATAATAGTGAAACTCACCCTGGCCTGTAATAATAAATTTGATAGACAATATTTCCAATTGTAATTATTGAATATTATGCTATGTATTTCAATGTAAAATTAGTTTCAATATTTCAGAGCGTCAAGAAAGTTCTTAGTCTTGCAAGTTTTACAACAAAAGTTGAAGTAGAATGCCAAAACATTGATGAAGGATTAGAAGCAGCTGCTGCTGGTGCTCATGTTGTTATGTTTGATAATCAAATGCCTGAGGTACATATTTATATAACTCATAGCTAGATTCACTTAGATACAAATGTTGATTCAATATTTAGTAATGTATAAAATGACCATGGGATTGAAAATACAAATCCGGTTCAAGTATCCTTCTGCTATGACTACATCATTATATTTTGTTCATTTTATTATGAAATATTGTATAGTGTTCCTACATACAGAACCCAAAACTACCATAATTGTTCTGAAATGATCTCAGTTTATTCAACACTTGAACTCCTTTTTGTACCTAAAACTTCCAGTAATTGGGGACGCTATCTAGAATATGAGCCAAATGACACAGGCATCTTTTGTCGTTGTTTTATTTTTTTGGGGGTAGGGTCACCCACCCTGTATTATTGATGAGCTGTTTTTATACTTCAGTTTTGTCATGTTATTAAAGTATGCTTTTCTCATATCTGCTTTAGTTGAAGTATACTATTAGAAACATATGTTTGTCAGAAATTACTACGGTAGAATTTCACGGTGATGTGTGAAATATGATTTGTTTTATACAATCGCTCCTATCTTTTATTCATTCATTTTTAAGGAATTAAAAAGATCTGCAAAACGTTTGAAAGAAATATATCCACAAGTAATCATCGAATGTAGTGGTGGAGTTGATGAACAAAATATAGAGGAATATTTTGGAGATGATATTGATGTTATTTCAACATCCAAGTTAGTTCAAGCATATCCATGCGTCGATTTCTCTCTGAAGATATTGAAAGATTCAATTTCTGATTGATGATGTTTATTTTTGATACCTGATAATATTTTTAATTGATTAAGGGTATGTAAACTAAACCTTTAGCGGTGCTCCGAAGTATGTGCACTAAGATGACGCACAACCTGAACACACTATATGTACCAAGTTCGGGTTATCAGGTTGTGCGCCATATTGGTGGACATACTTTCGGAGCTCCCCTTTAGCATAGCAGGTAATAGATGGAGTGGTTTGTGATGAAATCAAGGAGAAATGTGAACCACCATAACTAAACAATCATACCTGGCCTCAATATGCTCAAAATGTGACAAAATAAATTACAGATGAATTAGCAATAAATATCACTTTTATTTATCTTGTTTACAAACCTATTTGTTCTTCATTTGTGTAATACATCATTGTTCTGGTGTAATATTATCATAATAACTTCAAATCAGATATGCCAATAAAACAATAATTATTCGAATTAATTCGTTGGTGTTTGCATGGATTATGTTAATGAGGGACCGATTACAATCCGATGGGCGCTCCCGAAGTATTGGTGCACAACCTGAACACTAACCTGGTGCACATACTTCGGGAGCTCCAATAAATGCGATTGCGATACCGCAACGATGAAAGGGTGACAATAAAATGAAAATGCATCTTCTGATGTTTGTCAACAAAAAAAACATAATTTTAGCCTATTAAAAAGTGAAAAAGCAATCATATCAAAAACAATATATAACACAATATTTGAACGTCCCAGATGTTTCTGCACGTTATATTTGTGATATTCTCTTATCGTACGTATAACAATCGAAGGATTGCACATAAAATATATATAAGATAATACAATTAGCCGTATGAAGGAATTATATAAAGCAAATAGCAGCTTCATTCAGCAAATGTGATAATTTCTTCTTGAATAATGTTATGTTTATTTCGCTGTCCAAATGGTTTCACTACCGCATGGTCATATTTCTGAAAAATTGTCGCTATACCACTTCGTAACGATGCTGGAATTTAATATTAGAGAAGATTCTCGAAAATGCATCGCAGATGGGAAAAAAACAGCAACTGACTGTTATTCTCCACAAGTTCATGCAACAATCAACATAGATTTCGTACATCTTGCAGCAAGGACGGACGCACCTTAATTATAGCAATATTTATTAGAAATTTATATATATATCTGAAAGGTCTCAAATTGTGCCTTTGTTATATCGCTATCGAGTAAGTATGGATTGTTTCTGGATTTGTAGCAAGAATTATGAGTTTTTACGCACAACCGATCTTGGATAGGCATTCAAAATTGTCAGTGGGCATATAACGCTTACTGTTAGCGTTGATATTGTACATTGCATTTTTTTGAACAAAATTTACTTGTAATAGGCCTTACCAAATGCTGTAGAAACTCTGACAAGCAAACACTAGCCCCCATACACAAGCACACGGTCCTCCGCAAAGTACTGAGAGGAAAATATAGCAGCCGTTTTTTAAGCCCCAGAATGTACTGTTGCTGCACATCCACACTGCATCGATGCTATGACTACCCTCCGGCTCGGCAATGACATCCTCGAATAATACCTATAAGTAGAATAAGTGGTTAATATTGCTAAATCTTCATCCGATTAACTTTACAGTGAATAGTGCTTAAGCTACGCTTTCTGATAGTTGAAATGAAATTCATTCCCTTACCACCTAGTCCTAGTTATTTGAATACCAAGTTATTTTGAAATGCCAACTAATACCTGATGTCGAATTAGATTTTTGAAATCAGGATAATATATTCTTATAATAGTAATAATCCAAGAGTTAATGTATAAAAAGCAAGAGCTAATTAAATAAGTTTGTATGAGTGCTTGTGCTTCAGAATATTTTTTTTCACGCGAGATCTCGCGTATGGTTGTCTCGGATTTGAGTGGGCTCTTAATGTGATGCGAAATGTTCAGCCTGGACAGCTATCCAATCACGGAGGGTCGCGATAGCACAGTGTGCAGGTAAATCCCCCCTAAATATATATATATATCTATATGACTTTTTATACAATTAATTGACAACTACGAGTTTTTGCAAAAGTTATACATTATGTAAGATGATTCCCAATAGGCTCGGCTCGTCACAATTGAACATGTTATTCATGCTTCGACTTTTTATCGCTTACGAAATTTTAGGTTCCAGCCGCTGAGGAATATATTGAAAAGAATACTTCAGGCGGGTGACCGTACATTTGAACCCATGTACATTTGAACCCATGCGTATATCCACGGGTTCAATCTATATGCGGGTGCTAAAACCCATGGGTTAGGGTTAGTATGGGTTTAACTATCCGTGAAACAAAAAAAACTCCATAGGTGCAATAGCATACAGGGGCAATTGTCATGGGTTCAAATGTACGTGGGTTCAAATGTAATGGAACCTTCAGGCGGTTCGCAATGAACAATATCGAGTTTAGCCGATTATTAGCAAAAAATATCTTTTGTACATATAAAATTATTTCAGTTATTCAAACCTTGATGCTTTCATTGATATTTTTAGGATCACGATTCACCATATCCAAATCGGCCCCGTTATCCTGCATTCTGGTCGTCTTACTTACCTGAATCAACTATACAGTAAAAGAAACAGTTTATTCTGAAGCCCTCATTTATAACAGCAAATTTGTCTTCGCTAGAATTTCCGTTCTGAAATTTCCAACGACATTTCTCTTATCTGGGTTTCTGTGGTCATCAAAAGCTGAATTCGCATAAAACTGCCCATTGTAAAAAACGTGCTCGGAATTTCCCAATGTTACAACGCGGCAAAATACAATTTACCAATTTGTGGGAATTCCTGTTGCTCTTTTTGATATTGAAAAGACACAGTGAAAACATCTCATATATATGGATGATTGCGAACACTCACAAAATAGTATACGAGGTGCGGCTAAAATGAAACGGGACTGATGTCACAGATTGCGCAACACGATTAACCATCGGTAATCAACGCTTTTGCAGTGTGGCGTAACATGTGTTCTTTGTTTAACGGCTGTTTTGACACAATATCGCAATTATTTTTGCTTTTCAGGATCCATAAGTGAATGTGATAAATTTCTTGTTGAAAAAAAATGCTGTGCGAGGTCTGATTGAGTTTTTTGGCGATAGGGGGTTCAATTGCAGAATGACGATTGAGCAAATAATTAACATTAAATTTTGTGTCAAACTTGAAAAAATGCATGTCAACTCGCCATGCATTCAATCGTTGAGCTTTCTGCTCCTCAGTCAACTCAAGAGCCTTTGGCATCATTTTGGCACACACCTTTCGCACTCCCAAAGTGTCTACCGAAATGGTGCAGACCGTTTCTTTGTCCATCCCAACTTCTTTGGCAATGACGCGAGTTGTTAAGCGACGGTCACTGCGAACCAACTGCCGAACCTTTTTGATGTTTTGGTATCAGTTGTGGAAGTGCAGGGCCTTCCTGACTTTGGATCATTCTCAACATCTTCCCTGCCTGCCACAAATCGCTTGTGCCATTTAAAAACTCTTGTTCTGGACATGGAAAAATCTCCATAAACATCACGCAACATCTTCAAAGTCTCATTCGCCGTTTTTCCCGAGTTTGACACAAAATTTAATGTTAATTCTTCGCTCAATCGTCATTCTGCAATTGAATCCCCTATCGCCAAAAAACTCAATCAGATCTCGCAAAGCAATTTTTTTTTCAACAAGCAATTAATCACATTCACCTATGGCTCCTAAAAAGCAAAAATAATTGCGCTATTGTGTCAAAACAGCTGTTAAACAAAGAACACATATTACGCCACACTGTAAAAGTGCTGATTACCGGTGGTAAATCATGTTGCGCAATCTGTGACGACAATCCCGTTTCATTTTAGCCACACCTCGTAGAAACAAATTTAATTCAAAGAGGCAGCCGATTCGTCTGATAAAAAATTTTACGAGCGGTGATCCTTGTTGGAATTAAGCAATAATTTTATATTTGTTCACGAGTGATATTTGACTCAACTTTGACATTACCTCCTCCGATTTAAACAGTTTAAGAAATAAATTCCATAACATGAATTTATCTATAGTTTCGAAAATATATGATATTAGAGTTAGACGACAGCTCTAAACAAATAGTTATGCCAAAACCGAGTCGGATATTACTGATGACACGCTGACACCAAAGTTATATTTAATGTTGCTCAATAGTTAACATTTTCCGTAAATACGAAGAACATGTAAATCAGGGACGAGGACGTAGAAAACAAATTTTCAAAGGGGGGTTCTCAAATTTTTAATTGCCAAATTACACCGTAACAGCTATCGGGTACGGGCAGGGGCGCAGCCAGGATTTTCAAAAGGGGGATTTTAAAATCGGAATTGTGAATTTCCATGCAACGGCTTCTGAAATGGTCGCCGCGATTGCGCGATCGTTAAAATAGTCATATAATATATAATGACTTTTTCTGTCGCGTAATATTCAATCCATGAAAACTACGAAAATTTAAAATGTTTTTCTATTTTAATTTTATTGTGTTCAACCGTAAGTAACTAGCGGTTTAGACGACTTACGACAACATTACTAATCTAAAATCCCACTGCACACAATGATGTGAGGTCAACTTATAGCAACTACCCCCCCCCCCCCAAATGTACCCATTTCATGTTTAAATCATCAAAACAAAGTTAATTTTTCCCAAAATTCGAACAAAGACTTTCGTAGGAATCAAATTACACCATTTTTAAGAACATAACATGTTCCACCCAGTCATTATCAAATTAAAATTTATATTCTCAAGACCTTTGGCACTGATTGAAATAATTATATCTAAGTTCCCATCCGTACGATGTACATATTTACTCTTATTGAGATAATAGGAGTTTCTGTTTATAACGTGAATCACGAGCTCACGTTTACAGCATTTAATTAGATTTATGATCGACGTATAAATACGACTCGATATCTTTCAATGAAAAGCTAGTGTGGATAAATGTTTTAAGATTTGTATTCTGTGTGTCGTGGAAATCTGAGAATAAAATCAAACAGAGTTTTCTAAAGTCTTCATTAACGTGGGCATTGAAGCTGAAGGGTGAACGGGCGATTGGCAGTTCTGAGACGGTCTACGATATAGCAATATACGGTGACATCACATCCATTTACCAATTATTATAAATTATATATGTTATAAACTGACCGAATATGTTTAGTTTTGATATAGATTTTTGCGCTCTTGCGAATTCGTTATCGTCGTTAGAAAAATCCCAAGATCTGCTATAAAATCCCAGAAAGTAAAATTTAATCAGGAACAATAAAATACATATCGAGTATATTTATCAAAAATACATCTTCTCCGCCTTGAAGTCCCCAAGAAACGGCTTCTGAACAGGTCGTCGCGATTACGCCACTCGTTAAAAGAGCCGGCTTTTTCAACGAATATGTAAAGACTTTTCTGTTGCATAAAATATTCAATCCATGGCCGATATGGCCATATTTAAAATGGGCTGCTTCATTAATTGGGTCGTGATCAATTTAATCTGCAATTTCGATAATATTAAATAAAGCATCACTAGAGATAGAAACTGCATCTAATCGAAGTTGTCGAGCCTTAACCTTTGTGTCGCAATGGACTTCATGATACGGGAAGCCGTAACCGACCAGCAGTTACGTGACCACCCTACGGCGGCGACGAGTCCAGTAAACCCTATCGCACATATTTATCTGCCACGGGATTCGAACTTGCGAACCCACAAAGGGTACCCTGATCAGAGGAGCGGTGCCAAGCGTATTCCTAACGCTTTCAGGTCAGGTATGGGATTAGTTAGCCAGGTATTTGTTTTCGGAAGCATGGACTTGATATTAGTATTAGTTGGTACTTTCAAATTGATTGAATATTTCGAATCAAAATGATGCGTTGAAAAATGTAAACTAGTTCGTAGGTGCCAACTTGCAAAACCAGTCTTATAAGTACAAGAGAGCTATGCTCAAATATATGGACACGTCACAGCAGATACCCCAGTCTACGCCTATTTTGACACCAAGCGAAGCAGTACTGCAGTAGTTTACCTTACCTTATCTTTATCATTGCTGGTACCGGTAACCTCAAAAAACTTCCGAGTTTCGAGTAGCGAGAATTTTCGGAATCGGTCGTCACGCTTGGCGGATTAAAATCCGTGTTCCCACGATTGAAAAGTGATACAGCGAATATTTGAATGAAATATTGGATCCCATAGGGTTCATAGAAAATTTAGGACTAAAAAAAAGTAATAACCTTATGGCAAAAAAATCAATCTTAAAAAAATGAAAATTTCAAAGCAATTGGTCCAGTATTCGAAGAGAAAAGCGATTTTATCATGACGAAGGAGAAAATACCAAAAACAACAACATAATATTGAAACGATCGTTATGTACACTGACGTGTCCAATAAGAGATTATTCCAATTATAAAATTCTCAGGGTATGTATGAAAAGAATTTATCTGAGAGAGAGGAAGCGAATTCAATATTTTTGTCAACCACAATACAAATAAATATTAAAATGATAAATTACACAGCATTTATTCAGGTATCGACTGGGAGGTCATCAAAGGCAGCTACCACCCATCCCAGCCGTATGATTTTTGAGAACGAAATAAAAAATAACCGTCGACTACCGTGTTTCCCCGAAAATAAGACCTACCCTGAAAATGAGACCTAGCCGGAATTTTAAGAATGATTTTAATATAAGCCCTCCACTTAAAATAAGACCTAGTACAGTGGTTCTCAACCTTTTATGGCTCGTGGCCCCCTTCCGTTGGCTTTTCGCACTCGTGGCCCCCCTGTTCCCCATTTTAAAAAACTAGACGCGTTGGATGGTATTATGTATTTACGACCTTTTATGAAATGCAAAAACAAACCACAGTCAAGAAAGTCAAAGCTTTTCAGTAAACAATCAATGGGAATCTTGTGCTTGGGACTGTCTGACTAGGTTCCTTATATTAGGCACCGTCTGTGATATAGCCAGACGAATGTCACTGTCAACATCAAGACGGTTTCTAAATTTTGTTTTCATGGTAGCAAGATCAGTGCAAATATGTTTGAAATACTTTTTACATGCAATAGTGGTACTTGGCATAGTCAATGTTGCTTTCTTGTCGAATTTAATTCACTTGGCAGCCAAGCACCGATATCATTTATATAAACAGCTTTTATCTTGGGATAATTTTTGTCACGGTGGTTTTGGAGTTTAGATGGACGTAATGATTTATTGCTCATTACATACGAGAAATGCAGGACTTGCGCACATTTTGTGTCATTTACTTTGGTAAAGCCAAAGCCAACGTAACTGTCGTTCCATTTTCGTATTTTGGGCATTAGAAATATAGGATTCTGAGTCTAAAATACGATACCGACAGTTATCTCTCACCATGGACCTTTCCCCGAGCATCGACTTCCTTGTTTACTTCGTGACATTGGCCAATCGGCAAAATGCAAAAAGTGACGTAACAATGCTCCCTTTTCGCATCCGCTCAGACACTTTTCTCACTCAGACAGGAATTAAAAATTCCTGTAGAAATAGCTGTGATAGACTGGGCTAAAATTCTTTACCGGTACTTTTAAAAAACAGATTGTTGTATGCGATGAATCATAAACCTTTGTTGAACCTATGTTTGAAACCTATACCGATTTTACAGGCGCCAACTCGCGAAACCACTCTTAAAATAAGCCCCGAAAATTTTGCAATGATGAAGTACAGGAAGAATTTTTCGTGGGTCAAAGGTCGGGGAAAGGTCCATAGTGAAACCAGTCTGCAGGTTAGACTGCTTACCAACGAACTATTTTGATTGATAGATTCCTAATTCCATTATGATCAAACAATTCACGCACAAGAAAGTGAATACACCCTGTGACCTGAAATTACCTATTCAGATAATGAAACTGAGGCAACGGGAATTTACTTTTAAAGGGAAAGTATGCAAACGAAGTCGCTTTTTAATCAATTATTAAACTCGTGTCGTGGCCCCCCTTGAGCTGCTCCGTGGCCCCTTTGGGGGGCCACCGGCCCCCGGTTGAGAACCACTGAGTCCTTGTAGATAACGCAAATTTTTTTTGACCTATATATCAAGAAATCTCTCCAGCACGTTTTAAATGATCAGTCTAAAACGTATGGGAGAGGAAAACGTGTTATTTAAGTAAATTGATATCGATTTGTATATTTTTTATATTTAAAAATCTCGTGATTCTCTACTTTGTAATTCTGTTTTTGATGAATGAAAATAAAAGACATCCCCTGAAAAGAAAAAAAAAAGAAAATTGAATAAGACACTGTCTTATTTTCGGGGAAACACGGTGGTTAACTACCAAATATATTTAAACGAAGAATAACATCAATGCAAATAATATTGTGAAGAGGTACAAAAATAAGTGGATATTGAAAAAATTGTTCAACGAAAGTTGAAAAAAAAAAACTTTCTTTTTGGGGTCAAAAGTCAGAAAAATATCCGGGGTCAAAATTCGAGAAATTTTCTTCGTGTTTCGCTGCTAGCTCCACAGTGGTGTTGGGCTGTTTTATAATTTTGTAGAGATCTTCTCACCTATATAATTCCGACTCATTTTGGCCTACAGACTTAGGAAGCTTTTTTTTGCAATGGCCTCTGATTTTGTATTCCAGGATGCATTGTCCTCTTTCAAGGTAAGTCAGTCTTATTGTCAGCTTGTTGACTATGATCATGCGGTCATTTATAAACAAATTGCAGAATTTTATTAGTCATTTCACACACGCTCACATGCACCCACCAGCCACACACACAACCACTGAGAAGTTATTTAAGTATGAATAAAACGAGATAAATTTAGGGTATTCGGTATACTATACAGTAAACAAAAATAAATAAATAAATACTAGAAAAGAAAAAAATTTTCTGCCACACCATATTGATATTTTTGTAATGGTTGCCATTGCCAAATTGATCGATCTTCTAATCGTTAATTAAGATATAAAAGGAAGATTCTATTGAAAACATATTGCCAAGCTGATTATAGTTGGAGTCAAATGCCAAGTTGCCCAACCAAAGTTGCCAGAATTGGGTGCATGAAGAGGTGGGCGAGACCATTTCATTCCCCAAATTAGAGCCTATTACAGTATTATTGCCAAATTATAGTCCAGATTGTAATAAGTAATTAAAGTTACCGGTAACAGTAAAATTACAATAATTAAGTAAAGTAGGATGTGGAAATAAATTGGTTACAAAGGGTGTAAGTGAGGTTTTTCATTCTTGGGTATTGATTTCAGACAAGGATATAGGAATAAGGTTGTTATTTCACAGGATATCGGAGTCTTTTTTTGATTTTTCCCTATGTGTTTTACTTCATTTAATCACTTTGAAGTAACCTGAAAAACAAAAAATAAAACCGTGAGTAGATGTTTCAATGATTGGGTGAAGGGGAACGCTCTGAACTATTTATTACAGGCAAAAAATAATTGTTTAATTAAATGGGATGTCATCAAACATTCCAGGGTTTTTAGCAAAAAATAGCACTTTTGGTCGTGTGCCCGCCGACGCGTGTCAGGTTTAAGTAGCCTACCTGTAAGATTATGATTGAGGCAAGCATGGCGCGATCTGACGCGTCTTCCATCATGATAGATGCTCTCGTTTCAGAGTGTTCAAATTGAGTGTTTGTTTTATTGAACCAAATGTCAGGACATCTTGGAATTGGAGAATCTTTCCTTATTGTAAAATTATGCAGTACCATTGCTCTCAACAACAGGTATGGCCTATCAACTCACCACATAAAACTAACCTGATCGAATTTTGAAAAATTTGTTATGGTGTTACTTATTATTTGCGAAGTTCTTTTTTTGAGACGTCTTATACCTTATTAATTCTGTAATTTTGAAACTACTCATTTTTAAGTAAACTCATTGGAAATTGCAGCATAAAGATGTTTTGAATGTTTCAGTTTTGTTAATATTTTTCTATTCAACTTCTCAATATTATGCTGATATGAAACTGTTACTGAACGGCTGTGAACGCTTTATATTTGTTTATGCAGAATGAAATTTTCGAAGATTTATCAAGTGGAAAGATTGATTCTATTGTTTCAATAAAAAGTGTTTTTCAAACTATCTCTGGCACTGAAGCAGATAAACGATTGGCAGCAGATCAAGCATTTCGTATTACAGTATCCAATCTCATTCAGGAGACAATAAAAGAAATTCATGGGGATAAAGAAATGGCAAATGATGCATTGAAAGTTATTTCACTCACTGTTGTTGCTGCTAAACAAGGTTCTATTCTGTATAACACAAATTTTTTATATGATGTTTCAATACATCTTTTGCTTTGTACAATACTCTGCTCAAGGAACCCCTGCTTGGTAAGGTGATACTACAGAAAGGCACAGTTTTCCGATTCCATAAATATCGCCCACATTTAGAGACATCGGGTATAACAGTGAGTGCCCCGCCTTCACGAGGCAGTCTGGGCCTCCATATCGACTCAAAACAGTAAACTGGCGTTCCGCAATAAACTGAAAGGAAGCGTATCTAAAAACATCATAATTGGATTCCTCTGAAAAAAATAATCTAATTTACAAACGGAAAAAAATTTACTGTACCATTCAAGAGTTTTTAGCAAAAAAACACAATTTTGGTCATGTGACAAACGTGTCTAATTGGTTAAAATTATTACCAAGACAAGCTTGGCGCGATTTAACGCATCTGCTGTCATGCCAGTCGCCCACGTTTCAGCGACGAATAGAGTGTTTAATGTCAGGACATCTTGGAATCGTAAAACTGTGCTCTACTGTACTATAGTTTGGAAGGATCGGAATCTTTCCTGTTTGCTATTTCTTACCCAATTCATTACTTTGGGCGAGTTGGTCTGCATAGGATTTGATTTGAGATTTAACCTGCTATGCCATCATAGTTAAGTCTAACACTTTAACCATTAGGCCACCTCATTCATTACAATTTTTTACTACAACACTATTTGAATTCAAGTTAGTCTGGCGTGTGGCACTGACTTTCGGTGGTTTGAATTAGATAACCCTGTCTATCCAAGTTTCATTCAATATTCAATAATGTCAGTTAAGTTATTTTCATTTCTCTTTTTTTGAGGAATTAGCAATCCAAATTACAATCCGAAATCAGCTTTTCTACAACTTATCAAGAGGACTGCATTTAAGTTTTTTTAAACAAACCTATTATAAAATTGATTCTGTTTTAGGTATGTGTTCGGCAAGTCTACCATTCAGCCTTCTAGGAGATTTGTTAGATTGCCTTACTCTTGACACATGTGACCCAGTGTTTTGCTTTATTGAAGAGAGAGTAGCAACATGGAAATCTTCACAGTTTTATACTGCAGGTCAATATTGAATAATAGCTGATTGTTTTCTTATTGATTCGTGTATATTTCAAGTGATTTGCTATTACTAAAATAAAACAACAGCAACTTTTTTCAGCACCAATAAATTCTAATTTATTGTTTTCATAAATATGATGTCACTATCCTTTTCAGTCAGTGCCTTTTTCAAACAATAAATCCATGCACAGTTATCTATGGTAAAGTTCAGAATATGTTTAGTGTTTGAAATAATTCATTCAGAATTTTTATAACAATTCATTTTTACCATCTCTTCCATTGAAAATTCAGTTTGCACATATGAATTAAATTTTGTAACTAGTAGGTTTTGGTAGTAAACAAACGTATTATTTGTCTTGTACTATTGTTGACCTTCCCCCTATTCAATATGAAATTGAATATTTATCCTGAGTTTTATTTTCAGGAAAAAATTTTCTTCTAAGAATGTGCAACGATTTACTTCGCAGATTATCTCAAGCTCAGAACACCGTGTTTTGTGGTAGAATTCAATTGTTTCTTGCTAGATTATTTCCACTGTCAGAAAAGTCTGCTTTAAATTTGGTGAGTTGAAAAATTACTGTTCAGCAATAACTAAATATATTATATTGAAACTATAATTGCAGACAGCTATCGGAATAATAGGCGCTCCAGAAGTGTGTGTATCAATATGGAGGCTTTACATCAAGTTGTGTAAGGGACTGAAACCTTTGGGCAGGGGGTATATTCACTTGGCTAATACGGACAGTACCGAACTCGTAATAGAACTAAAATGAGGATAATCTGAATAAAATTATGACCTAATCCTAACCTGGTACACACACTACGGGAGTACCGAATAATATACCTATTTATTACATGGTATATAACATGCTAGGGTTTAACAGCTAGGTCATTTTTTTTGTGATATGCTAATCAGTTTACACTGACTCAAATTTATCCATATTTATATATTTTTCCTTGATGCATCTAAATATTTCAAGTTTTCATTATGAATATATTTGGCGCTCCAGAAGTGTGTGTACCAATGTGGAGGTAACTAATTTTCGCCTACTATACATCAAGTTGTTTAAAGGGACAGAAGCCTATGGGCAGGGGGTATATTCACTTGGCTAACACAGACAGTACCCGAACTCGTAATAGAACTAAAATAGGGAAAATCTGAATAAAATTATGGCCAAACCCTGACCTGGTGGTCTGGTACTCACACTACGGTAGTACCATCATATATTTATCTTTTTTATCAACCATATATTGTTTTGCACAAGTAATTTTCATTCAAATTTTTTTTATCAGTTTAGTCAATTCAACAGTGACAATGTGACAATATATAATGCAAATGCAGCCGAATCAATTCTAAAGATAAAGTCAGAGGAAAGCAGTGATGAAGTATCTGATGAAAAACCTGTCGTGGTTGATGTGAAGGTGATCTATCTAGTATCTACATTATTGTGCTATTATTACCTGACATTATAACAGAGAATCAGAGTTGTTTAGTCTGAACAGGGTATTTTACCTTGGGTAATGCTTGTCAGTTCAACATTAGCCGATTTTCCCGAAATCTAAACTTTTTGATGTCAATACTAGTTCACTTACCATTACTGTAATACAAATCAGTACATTGCAAAAAAACATCAAAATATGACATGGGAAAATATATATAGGATATATGAGATCGTTTTCATGCACCTAAAAGAGCATATCACACCTGAATGTCTGACATAGCTAAATGTGGTTATCTCTTTCCCAATATTAGTTTTAACAAGTACCATATGGGGGTCGACACGTTCGAAATTCCCAGCACAAAGTTTGTGAATGTCTGTTCTAGATGCATGGACATCGATGGCCTGACGGAGTATGTTGTGCCACATAATCCCTCCGATGGTCATCTTTAATGGTGTTAGAATAGTGGTTTTCAACCTTTTCGGTGGAATAGAACCTCAGTTAGACATTTCATAGGAAGGAACCCCGAGATACCGCGGAACCCAGCCAGTCGATGCTGCATTAGTTTCTTCTCTGGGCTAGCTAACATGTTTCTTGAAAAAGTATCCCAGAATTGTAAATATTTCTATGACGAAATCAGTTTTTGAATTCCTGTACAGTATACATTTTATCTAGTGTGATCTTGATCCTCATTCTGATATTTTCCAGCCACAGAAAGATGAAATATGGTTGGATGGGAATTTAGAAGGAATGGAAGTTGATCAGCCAGAATCTTCTGTTGCTCTGTCTGTTTCTGAGGATATCAAGCAAGAAGAAGTCAAACATGATAAAGGATTGTAAGCAACTAAATTGTTGAAAAGTAACATTGTTTTGCAAACTTTAAACAGTTAAATTATTGTCAGAATATACAGATGAGGCTCATTTTCATCAATTGTGACAATGACCACTCGGCTGTTCCTTTGACAATGATGATTTTATTCGGTTCGAATTTTGCGACATCCACTATCCAATGAGATCTTTGTTATACGAATTAGTCCATATATACATTTGGGTCTTTTTCGCTAATGTTTGCTTTCACTACTCAACTTTCAGTTGATAACTTGCCTCCATGCTTCTAGTAAATTTATCATTTGTAAATAGATACGCCTTTTTATTCTGTATTTTCTTTCAATATTCCCTTATTAACACCATATTTTCTGTTTAGGATTGTGGATTATGAACTATACTCAAGTATTTGGAGTTTGCAAGATTTCTTTCGAAGTCCTACACAATGCTATATACAAGATTCATGGGATAAATTTATAAAGGTATAGTAGTATGAAACTTTTGGCGTTTATTTTTTTGTTAAATCGAAATTTAAATATTAAATATGACTTTGCAAATGTCTTTATGCAAATTTCTGCACCAATTACTATTTTCAAATTTTCATTTATTTGCACTACTAGTGATGTTTATTTATTTACAGAATGCGGAATCAGTGTTTCGTGTTTTCAACAGTTTCAAGTTGGATAAGCACAATTTTACAGAACGTCAGATGGACAAGTGAGCAGAGAAACTATATTTGATTACTTTGCATTGAATATATATATACATACAGAGTGATCAGACCAATTGTAGACAAATGTTTATTAAAATATCTACAATATGAATGTATGAGAGAAAAAATTATTTTGCAGAAAATAGCAGTATAAAGATAAATAATAGAATTCATTTTTTTTATCTATCCTCCTTTTGCCTTCACTACACGCCTCGTCCGGTTTGGAACTTGACTGCCTGAAGCATGTATGGTTTCTTCTGAAATTTTGTCCCAACAAGTCCTCAATCTATGCCTTAGAGCAGTTGTTCTCAACTGATCACCCTGTATTATGAAGTTCTTTAAAAGGTGCTCCCGAAGTATGCGTACCAAAATGTCGCACATCCTGAACCCTAACCTGGTACACAACCTGGGTTAAGGTTGTGCGCCATCTTGGTGCGCATACTTCAGGAGGTCCCTTCAAAATTTGCTTTAACATTTGCCATTTTCAGCAATTTTGAAAACGTATTAGTTTACTTTGTGGGGTTTTTTTCATCAGAGTTGATCGTGGTGAAATATAGTATTATACTTCAAGAATGAAGACTATAATAACAGAATTTCTTCATAATTATTGTCATTGTCTATTTTCCGCAAAAGTCAATTTCACTCTGAACAAGGCTCTGTGCAAGCCGTCATCAATACAGGAACCATTTTCAAAAATACCAGGATTTCCGGTCCCATCTATGCCAAACCAATTTGTTACACCCATTGGTTAGGTGGCGGTAACATACAGCACCAAAATAGATGTACTTTATACATTTATATTTAGACAATATCATTTTGTTTATTCTAGTGAACGCATGTCTTTCGATCTAGAAATGAGAAATTAATGCATCTTTTACAATAAAACTTTTTCTAAATTATTCAAGATACCGTAATATTGGTGATATAGGAATTGATGAGAATTTATAGAAGATTTTTATGATTTTATTTTTCCGCAGGGCATATTTTGCTAAATTCCTCACTTCTGAAAAGCTCACAAATCTCCAATTAAACGATGGAATGTTTCGTCGACAACTACTTTGCCAATTTCTCATTTTATTTCAATATCTAACTGGAACAGTCAAGTTTAAAAGGTTTGTTGTGATTTTATTTACTGTCAGATTTTTGTTACGTTTTCTGAGTTTTTTTTAAAGTGAGATATGATTATTACAGTGCTAATGCAGTATTGAATGAAAAACAGAATGAATGGATCAAGAAAACAAAAGAAAAAATTTATTCACTATTGGAAGAAACTCCACCAGATGGAAAACACTTTGCTTCATATATAAAGGTAATAATTGGCATTTTAGATTACCTGGTGATTTCAGGATTGAACCGAATATTTTTTTTGAATCGAATCCCCAATACTTAGGAGATATGTAATTATACGTGACTTTTTATTGTAATAGGTCCTCTCAACACATGAATTACTGAAAACATAGAATCTATTTTATTGTAATAGGTCCTCTCAACACATGAATTACTGAAAACATAGAATCTATCATTCAAGACAGTTCGCTTAGTGTTCACACACAATAATGAACATGTTTTATCAATAACTCACTAGTAAGAAGAGAGTCATATGCCAGAATTGCCTATTGAAAATATTACTTCATTAAAACAAGAATTGGGAATTTACCGCGACCTTAAGCGGATAGAAAAAAAAATAATTAAAAAAACCTAATTCCTGATTCGATTTGAAATACCCATCCCTAATAATGATATAATATGATATGCTGTTTGTGGCTTTGTTTTGAGGCATTCAATATATAAAACAAAAGAGCAATGCTCAAATATATGGTCAAGGAGTTAAAATGACTATTGTGGCAATGGCAACTAAATTACAACCAAATTATAAAAAAAAATCGGAGAGATTTCGCATAATTGCTGCCATTGCAACAGAAACGGCAAAATTTTGCTTAGAATTTATGGCCTGTAAGACTCGAATCAAAAATATTTAAAGTAGCAGCTTTCTAGGGACTTAATCATTCTTCAAAGATGGTACAGAAAATTTCAAATTAATGAATTGATTTGTTAGTTGTAGAGAAATATGTTTTTCTCACAACAACAACAATAATAAACCCAACAAGAACCAAAATAACAACAACAAATTATCCAAACCAAAATAACTAAATGATTCACAGGTTCCCATCAGTTTGTATTGTGTTATTTGTGCACATTGAAACTCCATGCATGTATGCAGAATGCAGGGTCACAGCCAGGATTTTTTTAATGGATGGAGGGAAGGGTTACGGTGAAATTAAAACAGCGTGCAAAAAGGTCAATTCACAACGCTGTGAGGCATTAAAAAAACCAGAAATTGTGCGCCATTCACAACGACGCCTCGTTTGGTGAATATTTTGCATATCCTATTTAAAACATCTTCTAATCGTCGACCTGACCACGCCCCTGCATGGTTGCTGTTTAAAGCTTAAATACTGTCTAAATAGTAAAAATGGAATAAAAAAAAAATCTTGCAGCATTTACTATCAAGAGAAGAATTTTGGATTCAATGGAAAAATGAAGGTTGCACGTCTTTTATCAAAAATAAAAAAGAAATAAAAGAAACTGAAATCAAACAGTCTCAATCTCCTCCTGCGAAAAGAAGGAAGACTGGAGATTCTAATACAACACAGAAACCGAAGCGAAGCACAATTGCTGAGGATTTTATTGCTGGAAAACCACTTGGAATGGGAAGGTAATCAGTTTTTTGTTTTGGTTAACTGCCAGATATTATTCAAGGCATAGTGGCTGGTATAATATATCAAATTATATCAGTGTAAAAAATGAATTCCCAAGAAAAATTTCACACAAAAGCTCCAAAAGCTACTACTAATGTGATGTGAGTTGTCTAAAACCAATCTATAAGAAACCACTGAAGGTGCACGGTGTTGGGAGACATAGGTTACCAGACACAATTATTCGACAAAAACAATTACCAAAGTTAATTTTAAAAGAGTCTTTGGAAGTTTCAAGTGCCTGTGACCCATATTCATTTATTTTTTATTTCACTACTGTTTATGAAATCTATTGCGATCCGAGAGGGCAATCACTTTATTTGACTTGTGGGGAGTTCAATGAGACTCAATCAAGATGATCAGATGACTGCAATCAATTCTACTTTCTACTTGCATATTATAGTAAAGCTTTTCTTTTTTAGTCCTGAATTAACTCGTTTGTGGGAATTATGTCCTGACAACTTGACTGCTTGTAAATCGGAGAAAAGAAGTTTTTTGCCGACATTGGAAGGTTTCTTTGCAGATGGTATTGAACTCATGGATCCTAAGAACATGGTGGAAGAAGAATACATGTCAGTGAAGTATACTGTTTTGAGCGTTATCATCCATATAAAGTTAACTTATTTCAAAGCATGGCCATTTAATTAACTGGATGTAATAGTTAACATTAGAAGGCTGAAGTACCGATATAGGTCTTCAGTACAAATTACATTGCAAATTTAAATTTTTCATTTTCATCTTATTCATCCTTCGACTTATTCAACAATTTAAACTTTTTATTCTTGCCTCTATTAATTCAAAGGATTTTAATATTTGCCATATGTGCAATACACACCATATTGAAGCATTATTAGTACAATGTTCAATACACTTTTAAATATATTTTGCCTTACAACTATTTGTATGATTGAAGGCATGTTCTATGTGTTGCACTGCACTGCAAGGCACCATCTATAAAAAAAAATTTTAATCAATTATCTCCATTTTGTTCAAATTAAATTCGAAAATGTATATTGCGAAGTTCAATATAAAATACCATTTTACTGTTTGCTGGTGAAGTTTCAGACCAGTAGATTACTCAAATTAATATTATATATAGCTCTCTGGTTCAAACTCTGTGCCCACCACCCAGGGTGAAATCAATTGGGTAAGGCACAGAAAATTTCTATTTCCTCCAAATGTAGTAGCTCTTCCCTTAGTCAGTGGTTGTATACAGAATGAAGGTTGAAAAACAAATCAGACCAGTTAAAATATTAAAAGTTGTAGCATAAATCTAGCCATCATTTTTATCTTACTTTACCTCTTTTCACAGGCCGTATAATGATCCAAATTTTCAATGGAGGGCATTGAGACTTCTTTCACAAAGAAGTCCATTATTTTTTGCGAGTCAACCTGCAACAATGCAGTTTAAAGTTGTGCCTCAATATTTAAAAGGAATTATGAAGAAATTATCTGAAGAGTTTCCGGTACGTAGTTCAAATATTACATTACTTAAATTCTAGCGCTTCGATGTGAAATCATGTCATCCCACAAACTAAATAGTTGTAGTCCTGGTCTGCAAAACAAGGGATAACTATTTAAAATAATGCAAGTTCAAGACTGTGAGGAATGCTAATTCTGGGTTACTTCAGTATGAACTCAATTTGACATGCGATGCATGGCCAAATATGTAAAAAAAATTTATAAAAGGAATTTCTCATACAGTTATTTTTTCCCAAGTTGGTTATCGTAGATTTTTCTATGTATTTAGAATTAAGGGTGACCTCCAACAAATTTTTTTTTTCATTTCAAATACATTCTATAGAATTTTTTTTATCAAATAGAACATATTTCAAAATGAGTAACAATAAGTTATAAACAAGTCAGTACAAGTTGTTCTGTTTATTCATTAAAGTTGATTTTAGAATGTAGAAAGTTTGAGTTTTCTTGAATTTTATTTTGATAGACATACTATTTTCTACAGTTATCAAAAGTTAAATAAACTTGCTTTTTGCTTGTTCATCAGATCTTAAAATTTAAAATGAAATTTTCCATAAATTCTCTCATAAATCAAGAATCTACCGAATAGTACATTTCTGATGAAGAAGTTTTATCTCATAAAATCCATAATTTTGGATATTTAAAAAAAAAACTTAATTTTCATCATTTTAGTAATAACAACTACCATTTTGTAGCAACAAGTTCCAGATCAACCCGAAATGATTCAAGAGAACGGTGAAGTAGATAAAAGTCTTGATGAAGAGGATGTGGATGAAGATCAAAACATCCAGGATGATGACAAGATGCAACAAGACAAAGAAGATGAGTTAGATGAAGATCAAGAGGAAGAAGATGATGACGATGAGGTTTTAGAAGATGAAGAATTTGATAATAATGATGATGATGCTTTGTTGGATGATAGTCAACAAGAGGATGCAGATTCTGAAGATGAAGGTTGGGTTTTCATATGAGATATGGTTTTCATGTGTAAAATGGGCAGAGAAAGGTTGAAAAGATAGCTTGATTATATGGTATACCTAGAACAGGTTCAACTTTAAATTAGAACTCGATAATTGAAACCAAATCCCATCATTCATAAGCAAATATTAAATCTTTATTGTATAATAGCAACAACTGGAAATTCGGTGAAGCTAGTGGTTAAAAATATGTGTTGCTAGCAGAAACTTACTGATCATATTTGTTATACATTTTGGTTAAATCATTATAAGTCTGTAATAAATCATTATTCATTGGCACTTAAAAGAGCTGGTCTTTTGTTGTTGCATTTGTTGTATTCATAACAAAATATACATTTTTAAAGTTTTTTTTTTTTATACATCATTCGAGTGCTCCAGAAGTATGTGCACCAAGATGTCACACAGACTGAATCCTAACCGGTACTCACATACTATGTTCAGGTTGTGCACCATTTTGGTGCGCATACTTCTGGTGGTCCATTATTTGTATCTTGTCTCTTTGGGTGAAATGAACTTAAATTTTCAATCACACTTGAATCAAGGTCTTCTTGAACCTACTGCACCTGGTGATACATTATCAAGTGACCAAGTCACGACTGTGGCTCAAAAAATTGGAAAAGATTGGGAAAAACTTGCTCCTTATCTCAAATTAGAACCGAAAGATGTTGCTGAAATCAAAGAAGATTCTGAAGATGTAATTTTGCAGGTGAAATCTTCTGACAAATGGCGTTTGTTGGTGCAGATTTAGTCTGAAAGATTGATCTCTATCTGTCTGATTTTGTGACAGGCAATCCATCTCAAATGTTCTTATTTTAACATCGAAATTGCAGCCTGGCAAGTGGCAGTGCTCCTAATTGTATTAAAAATACTTCATTGCACTTGGGCACTGTGGTAATTACACTATGAAAAAAATACAATAGAGCTATTTCTAATTTTGACCGTTTATCATTGGACATGGAGAGTACGGTATTTATGGATCATTTTGCTCAATATTGTTGTTGTATTCGATTCAATATTTCCAAGTTTTTAAAATATAAATTTTTCAAGTGGTTGGTATTTTGCTGACATTGTGGTGGCCATTAGTCATTTGATCATGTTGCCCTTATATTTTATCATAGTTATTTTATAGTTACATTAGCCATACGAACAGCTAATTTTTGTTTCCTCTTACTCCCCTCTCTACCTTGTGATTCAATTTTTACAACCCTTATTCTTATATTTCAGGCACGTCAGACTCTTGTGACATGGCAAGATAGAAACAGATCAGAAGCTAGAAAACCTGCATTATTACAAGCACTAGTGAAGGCAAATATGGAACATTTAGCGAAGGAGATATCTTGATGATAATAGACATCTGTTAACAATGTGCAGCATATGAAAAAACAGTATAAATTTGGCTATGTTTCACCATGGTGCTGAATATTCGTTGATTTATTTCTGATGTTACATCACCTTTAAAATCTTTACTGATGGAAATAAATGAACACGGAAGTCGATGCTCTCCATTAGTCCTGATGATCGAAGTTAAGCAGTGAAATTTCTAATGTGCATATTCACTCAATGTGCTACCGCACTGCCCTTTATATAATAAAAATGAATGAACATTTTTTCCTGAAATCTGCTTTTATTTGGTGTGACATAGTAGTTTGGAAAGAACGAGTTTTGCATAGATGCCCCGTTAAAAGGGCCATTTGAATGAGTCTAAAATTTCAATTGACTGAATCCATTATCAAGCAAACACTATAATAAATTTTGGCACTTGTGTTGATTGAATAAAGTAGGCTTTAAACACTCTTTTATGAGTGGCTATTATATCAGTAATATAGACATTGGTATACACTGTAATAATAGATAGCTCAAATAATGATTACCAGTAAGTACATTAATTAATTTGCCAGAAGAATTTACTACTAATTTTATGGACTACAAATCTCCAATGGTCCTTTCTTTACGTTTTTTGGTTCCAGGTTATAAAGTAAGTGAAATAAGGCAAGAAAAGTAATAATAATAAAAATCATATGGCTTGGTAACACAGCAGAAAAAACATTCAAAGTGAACTAATCAGTGACAATATGGCATGAGTTATAAATATAGAAAGAATCTGAAAGGCACACACAAGAAAAACAGCACTCAAACCTAAATATATCGTTACAAACACACATTGAGGTATATATAAATTCATGGCATTTAAAAAAATATTTTACTATTGGGGAAGTAGTTTGCGAAATTTAAATATTCAAAATATATGAAAATATTGATGAATATTTCGGTAAACTCATTTTTAAGTCTATATTAATCCAAATTGACCTAATTAGAATTTTAATTAGATCACGTATATGGTAATTTAAAAAAAGGAAAAAACAATTTATGAAAATTGAAGCACATTAAAGTTGTGGTGACTATACAACAGTGAAATTTAACTAGGTAATATTCTCAGATTGACTAGCTCATTTGCATCATTGGGAAATTATAATGTTAGAAATAAGAGGAAATGCTTCACCTCAATTACGAGTGTCGCTTAAAGGTTTGTATCGTTTTGAAATAACATAGCTTGCTCACAGTGTCATGGTATAACTATTTTGCACAATCTTTTCCTTCGTTAAAATATAACTCCACTCTCAATATGCATAGAATCAAGTTGATTCGATACAGACATCATATTGTCGTTCACAGAATAATTTTCATCCAATCCTGTTCTTTCATTCAAGATTATGTCTTGATCTAAGATGTTTGCATATTCCGATCTGAATTAAGAAAAAAATGTGAATGTATCGTATACATGAAATCACTTGACTAACACATTAGGTACTTGTGAATTTGAATATTCTTTCATAATGTAGCGGAAACGTGATATGTCTAAAATTGTATCATGTACATTTGATAGTGAGTACATGTCCCCGTTCCCTATGTTATGGGTGAAATCAATGCAACATTAATCTGTCTGGTAAATCAAATTTCACTAATTTTTATTTAACTTCCGAGTCCCCAGTTTGTCTTTATGTTATTTTAAATGTTTGAAAACGGCAACTCTGGTCTCCCCAGCACTTTATATTAAATGTACAGATATTACATAGAACTTTTTTCAGCGATACTAATGAAAAACGCTGATATTTTGTAAATATCAAAAATGTTAATACAATTTCCTTGAGTGCTACCTTGAAGATCATCTCGAAAGAAGAACATTCAAAATTAATGAAACTTTAGTGCAACGCCATATCTTGTATTTGTGCGGCTCGATAGTTTTTAGATACATTATGATGCCATAACCAATGACGTCTATATTCCATTAAATCATTGATAAATATAAACTTTAATATAAGTAAATCTGGTGCTAACTGGAATTCGAAAACATTGAGAAGTTCTGAATTGAAATGAAAAGATATGGTTCCGTGACAAGAGGATGTGCCTTTCAAAACATTTAGAAACAAATCAAAGAGCTGAATATGTCAGAAATATTGCTATATTTTTAACCGATATCAATACAAATACCGATATATCAATACATTTCTACTTTATATACGTTTCCTATTACGCAAGGTAATATGAAAAACTAAATAATAATCTTGTATATGGACATTAAAAACCTGAATGCAATGAAAGTATAGATTCGCAATAGCATTAAAAGTAAAATGACATACGGTTCAGGTGATGTCCTGTGAACAGATTCTCTAGATGTAGCAGATTGAGCTCTTATCATTCTTCTTTCATATTCAGCTTTTCTTGATCTATGTTCTTCATATGCCTAGAAATCAGGTCAGAAAAATATCTTTTGAATCAGGGGTGTGCAACCTGTGGCCCGCGGGTCAAATGCGGCCCTCAAGGGAAAATTAGGGGGCTCATGGGAAGTGCCAATTTTGAATGATGTGGGGCCCGTGAAACGAGTTATTAATTAAATTTGGTATGTGCGAGTATTTCCAATTCCTTCGCCTGCGAAGCCTATACCTATGTACAATTTATTATCTTTGCCTATGACTTCACAATGCCTTAACACCTAGCTTGTGCAAATAACGCATGTCACAAGATCAATAACCAAATTTTTTGTGCCTAAAAGGCCTATGTTAAATAAAGGTGAGGCCCGCGGTTTCACCCGGTTACTTCTATCTGGCCCTCTTGTAAAGGTTGCACACCCCATTTTTGAGCATTTATCACTCATGCTTTTTTGAGAAAATATCTATCTCATTGTTCAATTTCAAAAAAATTCATTCGAATATCCAGTCACATTTTAGAATAAATAATCACATTTTTAACCGAAATGTTGAGCGCTAGTGCGCTACAGCCCCATGCCTAAGCTTCAAAATTCCAATTTAATCTAAGCAACCATAACAATTAAATCCTGGAAAAAAACAACAAAATATACCTTATTTAATCGATCTTTCAATTGTCTCTGTCTACTTGGACTTGGGGTGTATCCTTCACTCTTCTTTTGCACATGAGCTTCAGGTTGAATTCCTTGACATTTTCTGATTGTTGGCCCTGGTAACTGGAAAAAGCAATCAAGACATTTATTTCATTATTTAGAAACTTAAAACTCTTACCCAATTGCAACATATTACTGAAGATTTGCTCATGGCAAGATGGGGGAAAATGCTCTCTAAGATAGCAATACTTAATTTAAGTGGCACTACTTCAAAAATCTATGAATCATAAAAAACAAATCATATGGAACCTGTCATTATAATACTGGTACTTTAATAACCCATGTATGTAAGAATGCGGAAGGAAATACCTGTTTCTGTAATAAGTGTTTTGGGGACAGTTTCAGTAATGGAAATACCAATAAAATTGAATGAAACTTATGGTTTGGTTGAGTAAATTAACAAGAACAACAACTCATATGAGACACATTTACAATCATCAGCATATTTCCGTTTTTTGTAATTGAGCGTAATTGTTTCTTACAAAAGCCATTACAAGAAATTCTAAACCAAATTGATAATTCAATACTACCTTTTATTATTGTGAGAATTGAACCAGAAAGTTACATTTACTATTTATACAAAATCTTTCTATCGAAGCATAAACAATGAATAAAAATTACTTTCAGGATTTTCTTGGGTCAAAAACTCTCAATACACTACATTGTATGCCCGTCACATTATTGCAATGATACTGCGTATAACAGTACTGAGCAGAGAGTCAAACATGCTTATACAATACATTTAATATCCTACAGTTGCAAAGTTTTGCTAAGGTTTTACAACAGGGTCTTCGATATTCCTGGACAATTCGTCAATTTGAAGACATTGTATGGACAAAATAACAATCCAGAGATTTATGAGTGCTTGATTTAAAAGTTTCACTAATTACATTTAAAATAATCTGTTTTAAAATTTTGATTCAGAATTCAATGTGAATAAATCAAAATCGCTGCTCAATAAACTGCTGTTATTTGCCAATTTACAACTATTCACATTAATGAGTTTGTGCAAGGATAAAAT
Source organism: Styela clava (assembly GCF_964204865.1). Classification (NCBI taxonomy): domain Eukaryota; kingdom Metazoa; phylum Chordata; class Ascidiacea; order Stolidobranchia; family Styelidae; genus Styela; species Styela clava. The sequence continues at coordinate 8,722,519 of NC_135252.1, forward strand.
TTTAATGATGATAAATTACTGTTGTTATGTTCTACCATTTTACTAATGAAAATTATATATTAGAACGGAATTTCCTTCCATTTTTGATGGGCTTTACTTATGAAACTTGACATGGGATAGGATTTTCATATTCAACTAGAGAGAGAGAGAAAAGTTGATGAGGGAACCACGACGTCTTGGGTAGTTACCAACCAGTACAGAACCATAGACATGAACCACAAATTTATAGAATGATTTATAACCATAAAACATTTATAACTTCACAATACCTTGACAGGACAGAGTGGCTTTAATCGTCCCTTTAATAATTTCCCAGCTTTATTATTCTCTATATTAATGGGATCATTCATTAACTTCAATCCTCTCTTTACTCTTGATATTGTGAAAGCTGTGGTTAATCTCAATTCATAACCTGGCCGTACAATATCATCCTAGAACAGAAATAAATCTTTGATGAATGAGGAAATCTCTTAACATTCTTTTAAAAAATTATATCAGGCTAAATTTAAAACTCTTAAGAAAGAGAGAGAGAATTTATTTTTTATATTTATATATTCATATACCAAACTTGAGAATCTTAGATTTTTAGACCTAAACTTTAAATCATTCAAATTCAAATATTTATATATCAGTATAATTTATTTTGTATTCCATTTGTGACAATATATTCTTGTCACTTTAATAACCAATATTAATTCTCATAATTATAATTACTATTAATATAGCATAATTATAATAACCTAATGTACATCATAGGGGTCCACATTCAATTGTCACAAAAAAATAAACGATAAACAAGTACTCACAATCATTTCTTGTTTTTCCGGGTTCATAGTAATAAATGGAGATTGCTTGAATGGCATTTTAATAAAGACATTTGCTTTTCTATTTGATTCTATGTCCATTAGTTCATTATTTCTCCACCTCGATGAATTACTGCTCACAGCTCGACTGCTTGCTATTCTATTTTTTGCTGTCCATATAATAGACTTTGTTACATGTGGTACAGTTTTTCTAAGAATAAAGTAAATGAAAGTTTTCTTCTTAATATACAATTGAGTAGCTTGTAAAACAGCTTAAATATAAGAATAAGGAGAAACAAATAAAATGAATGGAACCTTGTAAAACAGCTTACACAAAAGAATAAAGAAGAATAAATAAAATGAATGGAATTATATGGAAATTTTCCATATAATTTTCAATTGGGTAGCTTGTAAAACAGCCCAAATATACAGTTTGATGACTCGAAAAATAGTTCTGATAAAGCGACACACGATACAAGCGAAAGCGGAACAAGATACTAAGTAATGGAAAAGATCAGAATTAATTCTGTATATTTACTATCCAGATAAGCGTAGGAGTCAATATACCTTAAAGCAGGGGTCGGCAACCTTTTGTAGCACGCGGGCCAAAATTAAAGGTTGCAAGTCATTGGCGGGCCGCACCTATTTTTAGAATGTTGAAAATCGAATGAATGACCGATGAATCACATTTTATCACACAGATCAGAAGTTAAATTTTAAACAGCGTGCGAAGACTGAACATTTGAATATTTTTCGCGCCAATAAACCATTTGCACTTAGCATCAACTTTTCTGCGTTTTGTTGTCATTTGTCTGAATTATATATAATCAAATTATAGGCTCATTAAACGAGTAATTGTGAATTATATACTTGTTACGTTATAATATAATTTAGTCTACACGTAAACTCTTCTGCGTAAAGAATACAATCGACAAAACAGCTATAATTTGTTACTATAATTCAGTGAAGCGTCGTAGGTTGCCGAGCCCTGACTTGAAGCCTTATATTACCGTAACTTAATAGCAGAGAAAATTTGCGAAATCTATCAATCAGAAGAAAGGTGTTTTAACCTATGGGCTATACTACACGTAGATTCCAAAGCATGTATTAAACTCATGAACAGCTCAAACAAAGATCACAACAACTCAATATAGTTGAATGGGAAATTGATTTTATTTTATTGAATCACAGTATTATTCAGTAACCTCTCCTGCATATACTCGAGCAACAACTGATAATTTTGTTATGTCAAACTTTATCATAAATCCATATGTTGGATTATTAGAGGTGAACTGAGTCCCAGATGACAAACAAATGAAGGGCATTTAAATCATGTTTTTTTGTTTTGGGTCCGAAATGAACAATAATAAGATTGCTTCACCACGCTAGTTTGACAAATTTCCAATCAGTGGTTTCAAAAAATGATATGATGCTAACTATTTACGTTGATAAAAATTACAAGACTTAGATGTTTACTGTAAATAAGAATTCCTTTGTTGAAACTTCAGAAAAATTATTTCAGTACACCGTTATTGACTGATTTCAAATGTGTACCAAACATGATCCTTGCATTGAAGATTTGCATCATATGTGAAAAACAATTGAAACAGGATAAAAACAAATATAAAAAGAAGTGACTACTTCATAATTATAGGCTATTATTTATGATACATTACAAAAGAGCAAACAAAAAATGTTGCTTTACTTACGCTCTGCCATTGTATAATTCATCAATGATTTCCTCATTTAGACCATATCCATATTCATTACTAGGAGCAGTTTGAGGATGTTCATCAGGTGGTAGTTCAGTTAGTATGACTCCAGGAGCAACCTGATTACAGAAAGATAAAATAATGTTTGTGGAAGTTGAATCTCAAAGTTGTGAGAAATGGAACAGTAGGATTTTTTTGTTTATAAAACATATTTATACTTTCTTCACTCTGAATAAGGCTGCGCATAAGCAGCCACTGCTAGGGGAGGAGCTACTATAGTAGTTTAAAGGGTTTTAGAAAAATTTGCTGTTAGAAATTTCGCCGCATAGAAAAAATCGCCGTATATGGAAATCGCCGTACGAAAAATTGCCATATTTGAAAAAGATTTATTATTTAAGAGCATACTCTAACCCTATAAACCTACCGGTAACTGTTTTAATCACAAAAACTTGTTTAACAGCAAAATGCTTTTGCGACCTTTCCTATGCGGCGAAATTCCGTGCAGCGAGATTTCCTACGACAAATTTTTTGGACACAGTACCATAATTTTTCTTGTTCAGCATTGCCTACTCATTTTATTAAACCCTGGTCGAGTTAGAGGACATGAATCTGTGATGCTAGAAAGGTTAAGTCTGACGCTTTCTCTCTTTCTTTTGAACGAATCAATAATAAATGAAAATAAATAAAGATGAAATTCCCTTTTACAAACTTTGAAATGGTTAATAAAATTGTTTAGAAATTGTCTATTCTAATAAATTTAGATAAAAAGTTGGTATGTGTCATGATTTTTTTCTTCAAAATATAGTCAAGATTGATATCCAGTATGTGTTATATGTGATGCGTGTGAGAGTACTCTGTGTGTATATATATGTGTGGATGAGTAAGTAACGACTTAATATTGCAGTATTAAAAGTGAACATTATTTGCTTGGCTAATTCATAGAAGGAAGCACTGATCTATTTACACATAGTAATTCAAGTAAATTGATGGAAGTGAAATATTTAAATCAATGTAGAAAAATTTGAACCTCATAATATCTTTCTCTCTGTCGTTTTTTTGTTCCACCACTCACTAATCTTCTTTGTTGAGGACTTTCGCCAGTTTGTAATCGTTGCATATGTCGAATAATGGCAATTTTTTGTCGATGTCTTTGCTCAGCTGCCGATGATTGTTGTCTACTTTGTTGTCGTGTATGGACGGACCGATCTCTTGGTATAGCTGTGCCTATAGTCAGAAATAGCTGATAAATTTTAAGAGCATAATATTCAGGATATTATTTAATAACCAATTTTATTGAATAGGTATATGAAATTGATAAACCAGTAATAATCTATAAAATTAAAAGAAGAAATAAACATATTTTGGATGACAATAATATCAAATTTTTACAAATATTTATCAATTGATTTTACGATCTACTTGGCGAGATACTTACCTAAAGGTTCCAGCGGAAGATTGACAAGAGGTACGGTAGAAGGGTGTTCAGGATTGGCCCATCTAATGGATGAATCTGTCATTGGTCTTTTTCCTTCAACAATTTTTATCAAGCCACTAGGTACTCTTTTATTTGGATCATAAAGATAATTGTCACGAAATACTTGACGATCATCACTGTTTGTTCCCTGTATTGATTCAATGGAGTAGGAATATATAGATGGAAAATATCATACTATAGTCTTTGTAATCAATACAAGTTAGGAATATGATGTTACTTTAACTAGGAACTGTAGAAACAATGATCAATTGTTAAGAAGATTTTATGACAATATTTCACTTTACATAATGAAATATTAATAACTCAAAACTTTTTTATTCATACTATATTTAATAATTCAACAACTGGCAGTACTATTGAATTTTTGCTAATATAATTATCCGTGTATCAAACTAAAAAACATATAAATTATCCTACAATATTTCAAAACAAGGCATTTTTGTCGTTAAATTTATGCTGCCAAACATTTTCAAAGTATTATTTCAATAAAACTAACCAAAGAACCTTCTTCACTCGGTGGAGGAGCAACCATTTTTAATCCAGCACTACTTCTATCTCCTGCTGAATGTCGATCAATTGATTGTGCTTCATTAAAAGTAACAATACCAGTTGATGGTTCAACTATATGAACCTGTTACACAATACAAAAGGTAATGTGAGAATAAGAAAAAGACAGAGAAAGAGAGAAGAAACAAGAATATTGAAATCAACATATTATTTGCAAAGGTATTACATGATAGCAAAAATACTTGAACAGTAAATTTAAAAGCTTAGTGATACTCATAATATGTAATACTGTTTCAGATTCAAAAGTTAATTCAAATACAAAACTCAATATTCGTTTCAAATATTGTTTGGTTTTAAAAATAAAGGTATCAAACCAGTATACCGACCTGCTCGATCTGCACGTCATGGAATGTTGGACTCAAGACTGGATCTTTCCATTTTACAGAGTGGTTACTAATTTGACTTTCTGTCCGCTTTATTGACATCTTTCTCTTTTTATTATTAGCTTCCATTTTATATAAATAATCTATAATGTTTAATTGAAGTAAATCATCAAAAAATAAGACTAGATCTTAATGGTTATAAAACATGATCAAAAAACTGATGAATAAAGAGCTGATAATAATTGGTTTAAATTAGTTCAAGTTAAAGTTAGTTCAATATCAAGTTGCACCCTTTTTATTCTGGTCAGAATAAAATACTCTGTTCCTCTAGGTATAAATAGGCTAAAAAAATGTCTATAGCGGATAAAAATTGCCAAAAAACAAAACTGCAATCAATAATATTCAGAAATGAAAACATCACAAACATGATTTCTAATTAACGCATATTTAATAAAAACTGTAAAACATGGTAACAATGTACTCCTCATACAGTCATATTATATAAACATCTGAACATTGCTGGCTGTCTACTGTTGAGTCATGTGTGCATCTGCATTTTGACCAAATACATGCGTTATTGTTTATCATGATTATATCTGGGGCTTGCGCGCTGGACATAAAGCAAAATTGAATTAGCTGCGTATTGATTTGGGAATACACTCTGCGCCGCTTCACCATGGAAACAGTTTACAGATGAGTGTATTCATGCGTGCAGATGAACAACAATGGAGTCTTCCTTGGTCGGATTTATAGGTGATTCAAATTCGTCTGTTTACTTTTTGTTTGGTCTAATTTCTGGATTACAATTTAAATTTTCTGAAATAAATTGTGTTCAGCTTAATTTTCACCGAGATTACAATCTTATATTGTTTCTATAAACGTTATGGTCGTATCATATCGACCTTACAACGGGTCATAATTGTAGGGTTAAGACAACAAAATTCACAGTCAAATCTATAACGCTAATATTAACAGCCAATCACAATTTAAAGCACGTTAGAACTGTTCAATTCAAGTGAAGTTAATATGTGCAGAAGATTTATTACCCAGAGACCTGACATCTCTATGATGTGTAAGTGCGACGGTTAGCGGCCAATAAACGTTGCCAACTCATTAACGATAAAGATATATCGTTTATGTTAATTTTAATTTCCTCATAACCTGTGAAGTTTATTTTATTGTTCTGAATTAAACATAGATGATTTTAATACATTGTAGGCTTCGTGCAACGAAATTTTAAGACTTTCCCCTATATACGTTGATACGTTAATGCACTCAAGTAGAAGTTGGCATCACGAGCATTACGAGTGGACTTTGGCTTATTTGTTGTTCTTGCTGCGGCCGTGGTTTTGGTTTTATGTGTTGTAATTTAAATGGCATAATTTCTTCTCTACTGAATGGCACACGGTGGAAATCATGCAAATGTTGACAAGAACAAACGGCAGATAGCTCGTGATTCTAAAGTCAACCTTGCAGCTTTACTGAACGATCCCAGGAAGGCCAGGAGAGATTACGATGTTTTCACGAAAACTTGGGGAGAATCGTTCAAAGATCTCACTCATGGATCCACTGTACCTAAATCTAGTAGGTTACCTGAAATTTCGGAAGCACATTTTGCTAATTATCTATCAAAAACAAGGGATAAATTTCTTAGACATCAGAGTCAACACGTTGAAAGTGGTATCGTAACAAACGAGGGAAATGAATATGGTGGTTCGAAAGTAAATGCTGGAAAAGCTAGTCTTAAGACAGCTTCATTGCAACAACAATTGAAAATCCAGGCAGCTACAAAGTTAGCTCTTGATTCAATTCCAAGAATGTTTTTGAGGCCTACATTTTCTCTTGAAGATCCAGGGACATTTTCTTCAGTAATAAGTTTAAATTCTTTATCATCGGGCCATGCAACAACTAGAAACTATGTAAGTGATTTTATTGCTCATGGTATGTCATCATCAAAATTGTTACAAGAAAAACTAAGCCATCATTTAGACTTGGTAGAAGTCGCTATCGTGCGTCAAATATCTGTTCAATCAGATGCATTCTTTGATGCAATGGCATCACATGAAGACTTGAATGAATTCTTGCGTAAAATGTTATCAAGTGTTCATCAATTAAAACTTAAAATTAGTGCAATCGGTGAGACTATAACAAAAAAATCATTCAAAGTACTACATTGTCATTGTAAGCACAGGAATAGAGTTATTGTTTTGAATAAATTACAAACAATGATAACAGTACACCAAGCCCAACCCACAATACAACTTCTGTTATCAACCGGTGAATACGCAGGAGCATTAGACTTGATCGAAACGACACAAGAAGTTTTGAAACAAGAATTAGCTGGACTTCATTGTTTTAGGCATTTAAGTTCCCAATTATCGGAAATTGAAAATGTGATTGGCCATATGATGAATGAAGAATTTTCAAACTGTATAACCAATGACCTTCAAAGGCCTTTAATTGAGGGTTCTGTAACCTCACAACCCCATCATCTCACTGCGATTGCGCTTGGCTTGATTAGAAGAAAACGATTAGTATTCTTAGATGAATTCAGGGAAGAAGTTAAAACAACTGTAAAAACAATCATAAAAACAACAGTGATGGATGTAGTTGAAGCATCAGAAAAGAACAACAAAAATCTGACCAATGGGGTCGAACAAAATGGGGATTCACCTGAAAAAACTGAATCTTTGGCGGAAAGAATGCGATTGCTTGAATATAATGAATGGATTGAGCTGTTTATTGCAATCACTGATAATTTAACTATATTTCTAAGACGAGTAAAATCTTTTTTGACTGTCGTAGTCAATGCGATCTGCCTATCGACACCACCGTCTAAAAGATTTAATGTGAATAATTCCCTCGCAAATGGAATTTCTACAGATTCTGATTTGGCTGTGCATACTGCACCTGATAAATTGAATGAGTTGGAACAACAAACTACCTCTCCTAAAGATACTATTTCTACAGATAATGTATGGGACGATATGGACCAATATGAAGCTCAATTGATGGAGTCTGTAAATGAGAATCCGAGAGAAAAAGAATCTAAGCAAAAATTACAAAGAACATTTTCACAGAATATTTCAGACTCTATATCTACTAAAGGAACTGATAATTCTGACTCAGATTCGGTAACTGAAGAATGTGATTCCTCTGCTGCGGGTTCATTGCTAAATGAAAAAGAACATAGCGACTTTATGCAATCAATTTGTGAAAATTTAATATGGGCTGCAGATTTTGCTCACGACCGTTGTGTTAAAGTCATTATTGCCAAAAATAAAAATTCTTCTTTGGAGAAGTTAACTTCTCTCCAGTTTTTAACACTTGCTCAATCCATTGAAAAGTATCTCACTGACACGGAAAACATATTTTTAGGAGAAGAAAGTAATGGTGATAAAGATTCTTTATATTTTGATGGATATTTCATGATGTGTTGTGGAAATTATAACAGGGGTGGTGGAGTCTTGAGAGGTGTTTTGCAATCGCAAGCATCACGCTTTGTCACAAGATTTCATGAAGAAAGAAGAAATAAATTATCACTTATACTTGACAATGAAACATGGAAACAATCTGAAGTACCGGCTCAACTTGCAAAGTCGCTGCAAAATCTATCAGTTGCTGCATCTAAAAATGAAATCAAAGTGGATAAATTACCTGATGATGGATCAGCAGAAAGTACGAAACCTACTGCTCTGTTGACCATTGATGGAGATGAATATGCTGTTGTTGGGACAGTACTCATGCTTCTTAAAATGGTGACAGAATATTTAAAATGTGCTGATGATTTGCCTGCCTCAACACAAGACTTAATGACAAGGGTTTGTGAATTATTAACACTATTCAATTCTCGAACTTGCCAACTTGTCCTAGGTGCGGGGGCGTTACAGCTAGCTGGACTGAAAACAATAACCACTAGAAATTTAGGTTTAGCGTCAAGGTGCCTTCAACTTGTTTTAAATCTACTTCCATCAATTAGGTACCAATTTAAACAAAAACTGTCGCTGTCTTGTCCTCCGAATAGCAAAAGTAAACATTTGAGCAGTTTGAAACATTTTGATCATGTTTCAAAAGATTATAAGGATCATATAACAGAAATTGATAATAAACTTGTCAATATAATGGATTCTGCAATTGAAAATAATCTTTCGAGATGGCAGGTAAAAGCACCAATGCCTTCTCGTGAATTTCGAACTATATGTCGTCAGATGACAAAACTTCATGAAATGATTGCGGATTTATTACCTGAAAAACAGGTAGAAAATATTCTGTATAATATTCACTTAAGCTTTGCAAAACAGTTGCATAGAAAACTCCAACAATATGGTGTTCGTAATGACGGAGGACCACAATGTGGTCTTGTTATGTCTGATATTGCTTTTTATGAGGTTAGCTTAAAAAACTTGAAAGTTTTCAATGAAGATTTATCAATGAATTCTGTGTGGAGCTGAGTCAAATTTTGATATATGAACATAGGCACAGTTGTAATCAGGGATATTCAAGATGAATCAATGTTCGATTACATTTGAAATAGGCTATATTTAATATAGTAAATATATGATACCGGTATAATTTTAATATTTTCATTAGAACAATTATCATTATAAGCATTTGAAATCTTGTATGATCAGACTTTCTTCAACCTGACTTACAATGATTTGTGAAAATTTCTTTTTTTAACGTGACTCAATTTATTACATGTTCAAAAATATTACCTACATCAGAATGTATTCGAAATAGTATGATTTGATTTTGGTTATCCCTGGTTGCTCTTTTTTGTCCATTCATTTGGGTTGCGGATTGGCAAAAATAGTTTTGCAGAAATTCTTTATTCTTGTATTGGATATTTTTATATGAATAATCGCACTACTAAATTCAGCTTTTGTTACACTGTTGCCAAATAATAGAAAAAACGTTTGAACATTCATTGGTCGTTCAGAAAATTCCACTTTTATAATTACTTATATGAAGATCCACTTGCTAAACTTTCTTATTGAAATTTCAATATCATAGGGTTTCGTATTATTCAACTTGAACAATAATCAACCTAAAATACTAGCGATTTTACTCTGCTGCTTGTTATTGTCGCTTTTTTTAAATCCTCTTTCTAATATTTTGAACAGGTACTAGAATATGATGTGATAGTTTTAAAATAGTTGTACGTATATCTTTTCAATACTTTTTTTTTTTAATTCAAATCACTTCCATAATTCTCCATCAAGTATCCTAACCTTGATCTGAATGGTAACTAAAATTTCCCCCTGAATTCTTGTATTACTCGTATTTTTGGAATGATGAACGGGCCAATGAGTACTAAAAATCTCTGGAACCACTGGTATAGACCTTGATTTCAAGATAGTCTATAGTGCTGTTGTTTTTCTGCGCGCATCTAGATATTCTGAATGTTTCAAGCACGTGAATTTGTCCAAAAGGATTCAATTTTTATTTATATATTGCACTTAATATATTGACCTGCAATGTTGTTGAGTTTAATAAATGTGGTTTTTTATGTCAGAGCTGAATGGCATGAAGCCTATAGTTGCAACTGCAGCATCGTGCCTTCTACATTTTTTATGTGCTGTTCTGTCATTTTGTCAACCATCACACGCAAATTATGAATATATTAAACTCTTGCTATTTGCGTAACTCCTAATGCCTCTGGCACTCTCTCTTTTTTGTATTGCTTAAAATATGTACGAGAGCAGAGGTGAGCAAACTGTGGGCCACAAGGGATAATTGTGCGGCTTGGCGAGTGCAAATTTTGAGTGGTGTGCCCGCGAAACGAGTTTTTAGTTCAGTTAATCTGGTACATGCAAGCATTCCCTTTGCATTACAAAGCCTATATACCAGTACCTGAATGCCACTCATATTAACAAAACTAGCTAGCAAAATACGCAATGTTAATAAAATGTGTTTCTCACTGAATTCCAGAAGTCTGTGTGACAATAAATTTGGTACAACATATTAGAAATACTACAATCGCATTAGGAGTAAATTTTCTCCTCGCATACAGAATTGCTGCCTTATTACTTATTTGGTCAATTGCAAGCCCTTTTGACAATATGAGAAAAATTAGATTTGGTGGCACAATAAGTGTAGTTTCCTAGGCTATTTATGTCACTGCTATAGCTGCATATCTACTGACAGTCTTGCACCATGATTCAAAATAGAAACTTCGGCGCTCCAGAAGTGTTGGAGGGAATTAATTTTTTTCGCCTACTTTACATCAAGTTGTGTCTGAAACCTATGGGCAGGGGGTATATTTATTTACTTGACCAACACGAAAAGTCCCCGAACTCGTAATAGAACTAAAATAAGGAAATCGGAATAAAATTATGACCCAACCCTAACCTGGTACACACACTACGGGAGTACCGAGACTTTTACTTTATATACAGATGTAGTAAGCTCGGTAGCACCTGATCTTCATTACGCAAAATTTAGTGTTCTTGACAATATATATTTGTATATGTATAGAATGATAAGCAATAAAGAAAGTAACAAATTCCAGCAGATTAAATACTACTAATTGATCAATGGAATAAAAATGATTTTTGACACTTAATTCTTACAGGTTTTATGTTAGGTGAATGCCAAGTGTGTGAAAGTCAAACATGTCTTATATGATAATTTGAAAGTGAAAAAACTAGGCATCAGAAAGCAAAACTAACCAGTTGCAACAATATTCTTTCCAAGTTCGTTTTTGTACAAAAAACTAACAAATTTTATACTCGAAAGTACTGAAAATCGGCATCTGAATAATCCAAAACTATTCTCTATCAATGTAATCATTCGATTCCACCATATCTGGTAAATATAGAGCGACAGTAAATACTTGCAGAATATTTAAAGAACATAAATTTGACAAACATCAAAGTCCTTTTTCTGCAATATATTAACACTATTTTTCTAACATTTATGTGATGTACAATTGGTCACTGATATCCAATACTTGCAAAGGATAATAAAAGTCATATTTTTCAAAGATCACCATTGCAGATTTTATGGAATATATCAAAAATATACAAAGGATAAATTGAAATTGCTTTGCAGATGAGAGTAAAAAAAATTTGATGGGTTACAAGAGGCCCAAATTACTTGCTGCGAAGTGTGAGCCACAGATAAGTTTCCCAATCTTCTTAGACGACGGACCAGTTTGTGAATCTTATTTGTGACGGACCCCCACCCTATGCCGTATCAATTGATGTGCCTAACCAACGAGGAAGAATAATGCTTCATTTGACAAAATAAATGAATCAATACATACTAATGTTGAATACTGGCAGGCTAACAGCAATTCAATAAGGTTATGATCTATTTATATTTGTTTCAGACTCTTTTCATATCAGTGTGGACACCTGTGCAGGGTCCGCGGGCTAGGTTATATTGAACTTTAGCTAATGCCATAACACAAACTCACTTATTTGACTAATGAACACAATCAAATAGTCACTTTTCAAGTCGATTATTGAAAGCAATTTTATAAGAAGCAAATAATTGTTCTTCTCCTTTGAAAAGCTGATTTAGTTGGCTGGCATCCAGTATATGTGCTTACATTTTAAACAGAAACAGATTAAAAAATATAAAATCTCAGTCAACTCACAACAATAAAAATGTAAATAGAAATAAAAATTTGAGTTGGCAAAATTTTTAAGGATATTACTTACAATGAAAGAATAAGATGCTGTAGAATAATTACCAGCAAGTATTTACATTAAAAAATATTGGAAGAAGCTTAATAAGAATATACATAAAACAATAAGAAAAAGTATTGGTTACAAAAATTACAGAGAGGAACATAAGTTAAAAAAAGAAAGCGAGATTTCAGCCTCAAAAACACAAGAAAATAAGAAGTTCTGGTATTGTTATGCAACAATTCACAAAACTTATCTATTGTTACCACATTCCGCAGTATACAGAGGTGGGCAAAACAATTGGTTAGCAAATTGCTTTGCTTGTTAGTGAAACGATCATTCATAACAGGTCTATTGTTTCTAGCCACATATTTCAGCGCTTCAGAAGTATGTGTACCAATATGGAGGTAATTAATTTTATTCGCCTACTTTACATCGAGTTGTGTAACGGGACGGGAGCTTATGGGCAGGGGGTATATTCATTTGACTAACACAAACAGTCCCCGAACTCGTAATATAACTAAATTAAGGAAAACCGTAATAGAATTAGGGCATAACCCTAAACCTGATACACATACTACGGGAGTACCCATATTTCTGCGTAAAAAGTCTATTTCTGAATCATTATTAATATTGTAACAGAAAAAAAACATGTTTTGAACAAACTCAATGGCCAATTTGTATGGGTTGATTACTGTTTCATAAAATCAATTCATAAAGGTATGTAGAAATTGAATTTTTAATTCAAAATATTCTATCAATCAAAGGTCCAGTGAATGTATTTTTAAATAATCACTTTTCAACATGAATACCCCCACTTATAGGGCAAAATATGACTTCAATAAAGCAGAAAAAAGTTGAATCCAAATAAATTCAATTGACAAATCCACTTGCTACATAAGTGTCAAAGATCATAGTTTTAACAAGTAAATTACATCGTGAGGTTTAAAGTTAATAAGACTATTTTTATCACTTTTTTGCGATGTAGATAATATATGTTGATAGAAAAGATAGTTTTGAGATCTTCACAAGTAAGTTGATACTGAGCAACGAATATGAATGCATGTATTTTCAACAATGCTTTTGTGCAAAACTAGAAAATAGAATTAAGGAGTGAAAGAGTGGTTTATAGGGCTGTTTTTTTTTAACTAAGATTTTTTAGGACCTACTAGTTTTAATTTAGATTCAGTATATATCATGAAGGGGGTCCCCGGCATGTTAGAAGATATCCGAAGGGGGTCGCGACGCAAAAAAGGTTGGGAACCACTGTTCTAAATTATCAGTGAACATTGGAGCGAAATGGCTCGTTTCTGAAGAAGCATTAGAAATATATTTTCAAAGGCTCTACTCTACAGCCAATACTTAATATATGACATTACAGAATCATAAAAATATAAAAGTGTACGACTCAAATCTTTTTGATGTGAAGAACACTATTTTTAAGGTGTTCTTAATGCTAAATAGCCAAAATGATTATCCCAAAATCTTTGTTTATCCAGACAGAATTCTTAGTTTAATACACAATTGAGACTTGATGAGTTAATTCAATCCACAACCGAATTTCTGAGTGTATAAGAGGGGATTTCTATTTGGATAATTATAACCCAATCATTGAAATCGACTGTTGCTGCATAAATATATTTAAAATAGAATAGCAAACAAAATCACCAGATGAACAAAAAACCATTAATTTACCATTCCTAATACACCTGAAATAATGTTTTTAAATATATAGAACATAATTTCAGCGAAAATTTTTACACAAACCAATCCAAGTTCATGTGAATTAAATTTGGTAATTCAGATTGTTTGAGATAAACATTGTTTCGGTTAACTATTTTTTTTTTTTACAGTTTACGAAGTAAAACTGACCGTCAAATGCTCGAGATGATAAATTGGCAAGCGAAAAATTATTCGCCAAATCAAGAATTGAATATGTAGAATAAAACTAAACTCAAATGAATTCACACTATAGATTGGATTTCAACATCCTTACCAGTAAACCATTAAGACAAATAACTAGCTCAACCATGTTATAGCTGAAATAGCCAGAACTCTGGAAATTTCAAAATTTCATTCCCGTGGAGTTAAACATCGCTAGCTGTATAGTCAAGCATCTACCAGGCCGATGATAAATGTAAAAAGTGTCATGCGAATTTTGTGACACAAGGTGTTGTTCAGAGAGTGTTATAATGATTTTTTCGAATATTACTCATGGTTCCTCAGGAACTTCCTCAAATCGAGTTAATGCGAGTCTCAACTGTCCAACAATTCCTTCGTAAAAATCAATTTGGCTTTGTAACATGTCTGTCATCATGTGTTTGAAATCTCGAACTCGTTCTTTATGGAAATGAGTAACTTCAGCCTGAAATAAAAATATGTGAATTATTTTTTGTGTGATATAAAATTTTTCCTTTCCTAAAGGTTTACTCCGGAAACAGTGCCAGGGTACCTGATCAAACCCTAATTCAAAGCAAGGGTACTTACATTAGTACAGTTTTGAAACAAAATTATAATAGAGAATAATAATCATGGTCATCAGACTCCTAGGGCAGGGGTGGGCAACATTATTTGTCTGTGGGCCATATAAACCAACTTTAGACATCTAGCTGGGCTACATAAAAAGGAAGAGAATGTGACTATCGCTCAGCCTTACAGTTATGAAGACACCAAGCAAAACGGCGATAGAGTTGACGCAGCAAAAATAGCAAAAAACAAGGACCACACTAAATGGCTTGGCGATCCTTTTGTTGCACAGCCCACTCTTAGGGAGTCCACCAGACTCTTTCGGAGTCTATAAGTTTTTTTTGTTTGCTGACATGGACTTAAAAAAGATAATGTAAATGTACTGGTATTTTAGGATATATTTAGAGTCAAACGATAATTTTATCAAAATGTCATTTTAGAAGAAAGACTATAAGAAGATTCCGGTCCCTTTAACTTCTTACGTATCAATGGTTTATACAGATCTTTGTTTCGAGTAAATGGGTTACAAACTGTCAATAGTTTATATTCAGGGAAATCCATCCATTTACAAAATTCAGTATTAAAATGGTCAGATGACAAAACACTGATACTGAATAAATTTGATGCTACTAAGATTTACACCTAACATGCCTCCCTCCCATGTATGCAATACAAATGTTATAACAAACTCTGTCTAAAATTTCTACCTTGTTCACTAACAATATGTTAATGCATGCCATTCACTAGGGCCCGACCGATACTGCCTTTTGAACCGATACTGATACCGATAGTTTTCTAAAACTAGGCCGATAAGCCGATACCGATGTTTTTTCACCTACAAATATGGCTACTAGGGATGGGCCGGGATTCGGATCCGGACTCGGATTCGAGTCGAATCCAGGCATTTTTTGGACTCGGATTCGATTTCGAGTCCACGTCGTTTTTACCGAGTCCATAATCAATTCTGTTTTTACTAATTTACGCTTATGTTTGTACTTTTACCTCTTTAAATCCCACTACATACCTTAACTAGTAAAATTCAAAGTTAGATCTGTAACAATATCCCTCGTGTGCATTATAAACACTCCTAATAAAACGACGACAGATATCCATATAATATAACGCAAGTTAAAAACTATTGATCGCTTATAACAATGATGTTGCGCCAGTCGCCTTCAAACTTTCTATTCTTTTCGGTATACATGTGGTACACAATAAAATATGTGTTAGCGCAATATTTTCGAGTTTTAGATTCGCGTAAAAATGAAACATGCCCTGAATCAACCCAATGGGGAATCTCATCAATACCTCTTTCAAATCGGGTTTACTACGTGCAATCCTTTCGCTAAAAAGGCAATGGAAAGCATGGAGAGTGCTAGAACGTTTAGATGAACTATTAAATTGCAAGCGGATGTACCACAATGTATTGACGACGAGTGGCATTTCTCTACCATATGCGCACGTGACATAGTAAATTCACGGCTAGAAATATCTGGAATTATGGGAAAGCATTGTAGTCAAAAGATTTTTTATTTTTCATATTAACATGTAAGAATATCTGAATAGCCGACCAGAATTGACGCAAGGTGGTGGGCTGGAGATCCAGTTCACAGCCAAGGCACACATTGGCCCACGTTTACGTTTGTATTAAGGTCGCCAAAAAGAGAAAAAGATATTATTAAAATGATTCAACAGCTATCTGCGGAACCATCAGGCAAAAAATATGAGCTACGACGTATATTTGTGAGCGCACGATGCTGTAGCATGGTCAAAAACGTGTTTTTCTGCTTTTCTATTATGACGTCACGGACTCGGCAGATTCGATTCGAGTCCTTGACCTATTACTCGGATTCGTCGAATCTCTGTAATGCCGGACTCGTCCCATCCCTAATGGCTACAAGCAACACTCTGAGAATATTGTGTTTTTCTTGCAAAAGAATTGAAATGTTGAACTCATGCAATTGTGTGCATGGCAAGAAAGAACACATATTGTAAGGGCAGGAAGCTTATGAATCTCAATAGCTTCAGTTCAACAGTCTCAGATGTAGTTGAGCAGAGTTTTTCTGCATTGGCTCCAATCATACTTGCTCTTGTGTTTTGCTTTGAAATGGCTCTACAAATTATACCCATTTTTTTTTTAAAACTGGCGGAACCTTTCGACTTAATAATGATAAGCATATCCTACAAATTACGCCATCATTATGGCACACGAAGTACCGCTAGAACCAGCCATCTATTGCATATCAATACAAGAAGTTAAATCGCGCCTTGAACGACCAAAGTGCAAGGGAAATCCAAGGCCGTGGAAAGTGGAAAAGGCGAGAATTGTTTATTAATCAACGTATATTATTTGACACAAATAAGTCGTTCAAATGTTTCTCTCGTTTCAATTTGCAAGGCCACCACGCTCGCTTACAAAGTGTTAAATCCCGTGCCATACGTCCGTTTTGGATAAGCGAAACATAGTCAAAAGAATTCTTTATTAACCAAAGTAAATTATTTGACACAAATAAGTGGCTCACGCATTTCTCTCGCTACAATTTGCAAGCCATCACGCTCGCAAACTCGCTTACGAAGTGTTAAATCCCGTGCCGCCATACGTCCGTTTTGGATAAGAGAGACACAGTCAAAAGCCGCTTTTTGATAAGAGAGAAATAGAAGTAACCAGGAAAAAGAGTATTAGGCAGAACCGCTCTCAATTAAACAAGCGATAAAACTGCTTTCCCGGCGAAATTTGGACACTTTGGCAGTCACGTGATTGGCCGATATATATCGGTAAAATTAGCCGATACGATAGTTCAAAATTTGTGAAAACCATGGCCGATATATCGGTCGGGCCCTACCATTCACTGAACTAGCCTATAGCATTCTATCCATACCTGCATACATCCAGTGATCCTCTGAGTACGTTCTTCAACAGCGTCGACATCAGCTGCAGACATTCTGCCTTCTTCTTGTAATCTTTTGCATTCACGAACTTTACGTAAAGCACCAGATTCCAACTGCACATAGAATAAGAAGAAATCAATACAGACAAATAGATATGAAAAAGTTGATAATCTAAAACACAACTTGAAATAAGGAAATTTTGACAGATATCAGTAAAGATGAATATAGCAATCTTGGGACCGATATTGGTTTAAATGGTTCAATAGAATGATTGTACAAAGAAGGCCAATAGACTTCCTAATACCGAATTCTCAATATGACAGCTTCAAGTGAGTATAATACAGCACCAAAGCCAATGCCTGCTACTTATTGTTTTGGATAATCAAAAGCAACAATCATACATTGACTATGAGCTCAACATTTGAAAAATTGTGCTAATATTGAAAACATGCACAAGATACATATGTATGAGAGGATTATCGGGTTGCCGCAATGTGGTTCAACTGCTGGTTACAACTTCTACCTCCATCAAGTCCATGCATTTATAACAAATGACTTCGACTAACAAACACTCATCATGTAACCGAAGAGGTCGTGTTCTGCTATATCATTAACCACTTTATTGCCTTTCCTGTCTTCTGGGATGCGAAAAATCCTATTTGCACATTCATAAATAAAGTAAACCCGGAATGAAGGACATAAACCTTTGTTTCAGACCACATACATGCCATATATCTGGAAATACTTCTAGAATTCCTTTGTATAACCAAAGGTTATGTAATAAAGGACTCATGTCATTCTTTGGTTGCTCTGCAAACATTTCACCAATTTTTTCATAAGTTTGCCCTGAAATTGAGTAAATATGAGTTAGATTTCTCAGTAGGCCTACACATAGCACATTATCAATAAAAACAAAGAAAAAAAATTTGCCAAACCTATTAAACTCGTAGGTAACTATATGCAAGCTTATAAAATTACATTTGATAGATAGCACACCTACCTTGTAATCAACTATTTGAAAAACAAAATTTGAACCTGAAAATTTTTAACTCAAGGAGCCAATATAATTGGGAGTATGAATTATGTGCAAAGAGGATTTCTGGAATCCTTATCGTCGAGCAATTCACGCAATCGCTGGTCAGATACAGCTTCATCCGATCGTTCGATTTCCATATCTGTACTAGTCATAAATTGGTAACCGGACCAGAGGCCCTAGTTGGTCATATGATTAAATAGTCTTATCAAGTTTTCTTTCCTCAAAATAAATGTGAAAATCCTACTAAAATGACATTTAATGAATGGCAAAATGAGAGAATTGTTAATAATTCCAACCTGTATATTTTACTGCATCAGTTAACGCTTGCGATTCAGGTGTTTGGTGTTGATTAAAAGCGTTTGATAATGTTCCAAATGATCGACTCATAGATATAAATTCTTTCTTGAATGCGCCAACATGTCTGTTTGCCATATCACGTGATGTTGATGTGAGTTGTGATACCCCATCATCCATACCTGGCAAACAATGTGATGAAAAAAATTTAATAACCAGAATGAAAGTTCTAAAACTAAGAAGAGTTCTTTCATTGGTCATAAAGAATCATTTTATGCACCAAATATTCACACAATCCATCTTGTAATACTTGTCTACAAAATATTTCCATGGAAACACTCTTCACTTCAAATGGAGCTAGAATTTGAGAATACCCATTACTTTGATTAATATATCTTTAGTTTAGATATTGGGGGGTTCAACCCATACGCTTCCCCACAATGTTAACAGCATTTGAAGTGTATGTCGAAACTTATTCAGCAAAATCCAAACGGACACAAAGTACTGTTCTTTGAAATCAATTGGCGGAAAATCCGATTAGTAGCGAAGCTTTTCAAAAGCAGCAAAATTTACCTTAAAACAACTGGCCCTTGAGATTCAGAACTAATTTGCAAAAGTAATAGTCCAAAAAAAAAAAAAAGAATTTTGCACTAAATACAATAACAACAATTTGAAAAAGATCCATAAGTCTACTTTGTGAATAATCTAAAATGAATTGTCCTAAAAGTTATTATGGTTGCAATACATTTACTCATAATGAATTAATACTGTATCTATAGTGTAATTCACAAAACAGGTGAGAGCCAAATAACTTGGTTAATTGGAAAATTTAATTCATCTTTAATATTTAACAGTAATTATAATGAGTCATGCTGGGCTATATCCAGCGAGGTGACAGAAGCATATGGTGCCAATTTCAGTTCACCTTGCCAAAGGAAAATTAGAAACAGTTACATAATTGCATAACGTAGCCTACTAAAGTTGACTACTAACTAAAATATCTGAATGTATTAAGCATACATTTTACAAATTTCTTGAAGTGTTCAAGTCTAACTTCAGCATCTCGGCTGTCAAACTGTGACGGTTGAGAGAATATATCAATAGTGAGAAAAAAATTTGCCCCCAAAAGTTCATCTCTTTCCGCTTTTCTTTTGGCCATTTTCCATGCTTTTTGTTCAGTAAGAGTTATATAATTTCTGAAAACACTTGATGTGGAAAGTAATGGATGTCGACAGATATGTGATACCTGAAAAATATGAATTTTTTTTTAATGAAAACCAGTGGAAATACTTTTCTTGTGTCTATTAGCTATAAAGATATATCAATGCACCAAAATTTCTTCTATGATCATTAAGGTGCATTTAATATTGGTTATATTGACTGCAGATGTTGCTGAGAGTGTGCTCATTTGAAATATATACAAAACACCAAAACCAAAATATCATGTCAAAATTTTTGGATTGTTAGAACTAAGGATATGTAAATTAGGCCATCTAGTTATGTCATATGTCTGTTAATTCAGGAATGATCAAAACAAATTGAATTTTCAAAATTATTCATATGCAATATATTAAATTATTACCGGTAACTCTCAGGAATAATTTTTAAGTTTTATTTGAAAAATTATCATTTTGAGTAATTTTAGTCTTACAGCATGACTAAAAAGATGTTCAATCAATTTCTGAATAATTGTGAAAAATAACATCCATATTGAAAATCATCGTTTTGGAATATATTTTGAACAGTACATTTTTTCAGGATTGGCCATTCCTGCATGGGATTTTCCAAAAAATATATTTATAATAATCATTAGAAATAAAATTTTCAATTGATTTATCAAGCAACGAATGAGGGTTACATACAGGCAAACTGCAGAAAAGAAATACCGGCCAATACTACAAGTCTACAACTGAAAGTAAAATAACTCGTCCCCTTTTTGGCTATTGAGTCACATCATCTTTGCATATTACATTGCGATATATCTTATGCATAACAGCCCTATATGGAACACATTGCACTGTGACTCAGAATTATAACATTTTTACTTGAGATTACACTTTTGCAAAACTGAGATGACGTCACGCGACACTCTGTACCTAAGCCAGTAATGTTGAAAATAAAACTATGACGTAAATATGGATGTAAACCATAACCTGATGTCTCTTACTAGAAACAGATGATTCGACAAACAGCCATACTGTGTCGAGGGTCAAAAGACAAAGGGCTAATGTAGAAATTTTCAAAAGTTTTTTTTTGTCAATGATAAGATAAAAATAAAGCTGTTTTAGTCCGTATCTAATAATAGTTGGAAGTATTTCAATAAAAGATTACAAAAATTTAAAAAAAGACAATTACTTTCTTTCCTCATTTTTATCAAAACAGCTTATTCAATTTTTGCCTTCATAGGTTGAAGCATTCGTAATTATCACAAATAAATGTATAATTTAAATAATCTCTTGAAAATGTTACCAAAAATTGGAAAGTATTGAAAATTGGAAATTCATTTTGGAGTACTGGCTGGTTTGTCCTATTTGCATACCCATATTCCATATAAGCTTATACCATGAATTCACAATATTCAATTTTAGGTTATGCTTGTGATATTTAAAGATTCTGTAAAGAACTGACCCATAATTTTAGTCTTTGCATTCTTGATTCAATGAAATCTTCTTCAAATCTTCCAGATGCTTGTTTTTCTGGTAACCTTGGTACAACTAGCATAGGATACCTTTGCACGAGACGATCATACAACCAGTCAAAATGTTTATATCTTCTTTGCACACTAACGTCCATATCACTTGGTGTTAGTTTGTATGCGACAAAACTTTTTAAACCTTCGCAAAAAAAATTAAGAGTTTTATATCAATTTAAACAAGTGTATAAAGTAAGACTCCATTGAAGTGAATAGCCTATGTTTAAAATTGAATCAGAAATTTAAAAAACATTTCATTTATCAATGTGGATGTCGTAAAAAACGAGTATTGGAATTTATTCTGATTTACTATATGATATATTTTAAGTCTTGGTTTTATGAATAATTTGAAATATGGCATTTTGAAAAATCAAACTTTCACAAAAGACCAACAAGGTCTGTATTTATTTTGAAAAAACTTAGAAAAAGATCAAATAAAAATCAAATGCTTGTTTTAAGTTCTATATTCCTAATTCAAAATCATTAAATATACTTTGTTTATGTATTTGTATTGAATCTGGCGTAATGGAGAATATATTTAATATTCGACATTCAAAAATATCATTTTAAGAAGTATTCGAATTAGTAAGCTATTCGGCTCTGGTCATTCCTGTGTACCACTGAAAATTATTGGCGGCTGGCGCAAAAATCAAACGATTTCATATAACTTCTATGTTCAAAAAAGGTATAAAAAAAAATGACAACATGCGCAAGGTAACACACAGAAAAAAATTCAGAAAAATTACTAAACTCCAAATGCAGTTTAAAATGCAAGACATAAAAGTACTACAAAGGCAATCTGACCTAGTGACATAGATACTCTCTTAATCAAGCTACAAGCTTGTGAGCTACAAGCTCATACCATATCTCATTGTCCAAGATAGATCACCAAACCAGTTTTAAATTCAGATTTTAAGTCATTATTACAAATCAACTTTTCATTTAAAATGCTTTAACCAGCCATGTTATGCAAGATAGGAGAAAAGCATTCATGTGAATAATACATTCATATAATTAAAACGAAAAAAGTGAACGACGGAAGTATTGCAGTGAAAAATCAATAAATCACCTTTCATTTTGCTTTTTTTTAATGGATTTTCTATCGTGCAGGTGAATGTATGACCATTAGTTTTCCAACTTGCTGTACCATCAGTTGAATATACAATATGAACCTTAAAACATATGATTAATTAGTTAAAAACAGTATGATAATATAAAAAATACTCCTAGTTAGAACTAAAATATATTTTGATGTTTAAATGGCTTTCTTCTGGCTGTCACAATGAGGCTGACTTGCTGAAAACGAGAGCAAGAATTGCAGTACGAACTTTGGACTTTGTGACCTTGAGAAGTAAACAATCAATAACAAAAGACCTAATATTAAGGTGAAAAACTTCCTGATGACTAGTTGAGGGATTACAGGCACATCATTGACACTTTGGATACCTAAGATAAGCATTAATTTGATTTACGATTGAAATTATAACTCTTCATATACAACGTTCTACAGACCTTTCACTCTAAAGAAGGCTCTGTGCAAGCAGCCACAGACCTGTAAGAAGATACTACATTTCAAAAAAAAAAAAAAAAACAGAATCTTGCCGGTTTGTCATTGCATACCCAATTTATTCCACCGAGGGTTGGGTGGGGGTGGGCTTGGGATTTGAAACCGATATTTTTAACTCACGATACCTGATCAACTTGTCGGACTTTTGCATCTGCTTTTCCCAATACATATGCTTCTCCTCCATGTTTAACAAAAGATGAGAATCTATTGAAATTTTTTCCGACTGTACCGGCCACTTTCATGGAGTTGACTGATCTGGTATCTGGATTTGAAACGCTGACTGTCGATCTCCTTGACATTATATTTGATTGCTAGAAAGAAACAAAAGGCATAATGAGAAAAGTAAGCCATTTCGTGAATGTTATCACCGTAATATATTCTGTTAATTAAAAATAGTAAAACAAAACATTTATGTATAATCTTTGCAAGAAATAAAAACACATAAAATTCAGACGTTGGCATGATAGTTGGTATGAAAATTTGTGTGAAAAAGGGCAATTTTTCACAACAACATCACCTTAAATAAAGATCTCTATAAGCTTTGTTTACATACTTAAATGTACAAAAGCTTAGCCTGACAATTTAGCATTAGTCATTGTTAATAAGTTACTTTTAATACACAGTTTGAACACCACATCTCCATAATTGATACAAGAAAGCTATTGCGCAATTTGTTACACAAATTTGCTAAGGAATTAATGACATGGTATCTGTATGAAATAGAATCTTCGAATCTTTAGATCTGACTAAGTTTCTCATTCAAAGAACAAAATATAAAATTACATTGAATTCCATTGTTACATCTTGTAATTGGATACAGGGTGAATAGACTAAAAACGGGAACCAATAAATTTTGTAATGACTCATACAAAAGTGAGGAGAATTTATTTAATTTTGTTTCCACTTGAACCTAAAAGTTTCAGTAGTTTAGGAAGCTTTTCACAAAAGCAACATTATCTTTAGTATATGTTGCGAATAACCTCCTTGGCATTGGAAACAGACCTTGTATGACACACATAGCCCACGCAAACGAAATTTCAACTAATTTCATTATTTGAGTAATTAAGTTATGTTTCAACTTGACTAAAGTTTTTCAACCAATAAATTTTAAAGTTGTAATGAGGACTGAATTCTTTTTTTTTCTTTTTCTATCTACACCAACTATGGGAAGTTACGGTTGAGTAAAAGCAACATAATAAATGGACTCTGCATAGGTCCATGAATAAAGTAATAGTTTGTTTTTTTAGTCGCGAGCAAGTGAATATTAATATGAAATAGAAGTATAAAAATTACTTTTCCGTAACCTATATAAACCAGGATATTATAACAAATGGCCACAAAAAATGAGAAAATATTGGTGTTTTACATCTGTCAATAAGGTGTAGGTAATAGTAGGTGGTATCAGTTAATGTTTATTTTAAGATGCATATTTTCCATGCCAAACCAGCATAATTAATAACATTTGTGTAGTTATGATGAAACTTAATTTAATGTAGTATTCATCAATTGTTACGTGACAACTGCACAAATCCTAAATGTCAGCGAGATTGGTCTAGGAAATCAAAATACAATTTTGGGTTATTAATTGCTGATATTCTTAGAGTAATTCAGATTTAATTTCAATAACAATTGATTGAGCCTTGCTACAAGTGGAAGTTTATAAATAAATTTGATGATGTTCAAATGGGTGATATTTGATACATAACACAGGGGAGTTGAAAATTTAGTGTTGTGTAATTTTTTCAAAATTTTTCATAAAATAATAATTGAAATTTGGATTGAATAAACACAATTGCCAACAGTGTTTGATGACTCGATACGTCTAAAATTTGTTAAACCGTGCTTCTCATTTTATAACAATTTTACAAAAAAATAAACAGAATACTTAGGCAGATCGTCAAAAGTTCAATTCGATTTTTTCATGATTTATCTCAATGATTGGGAATTTAACATGTGACTAGTAATACTTGTAATAAATTAGTCAAAGAGTAATTTCTAATTTCGATTTCAAAATTTGAATACATTTTATAAATTTAATACCAAAAAATAATTTTAAACCTCAAAAATAGTTTGTAAGATGTTTGTAACACCAGCAAAATGTCCCTGATTCACCATCAGCAGACTGTAACAAGGTAAACATTAGCCTTGGTGGGGTTTTATGTATTCAGTTGGAAAAGTCAATAATAATATCAAATCTTTATATAATTTCATAGTGTATTTAAAACAATGACGTAATTCATGTGACCACTAATTGAACTCTTACCTAACTGGTATGAACACAAGTTGGCAAAAACATTAATGAGAAAGTATGAAGTCACAAATATCGAGGTTTGAGCCAAATTATTACTACCAGACAATGAACAACTTCCCTGTGGATGATCACATCACTATCTAAAAGTCTGGAATTCTTATGGGTGTGAATTCAGCCTTTAAATAGCACAAAAGAAAATTATAAACTCAAAATAAACTTTTGATTCCATAGTTACTCTATGATATCCTGTTTCACAAGTTTTTTTGACAAATTATCATAAATAGGGAAAGATATTTGAACCACTGAAATATTAGAATATTTCCTTTTGATAAAATCCTTGATATATGAACTGTTTTTGTCATGATATATAACGGGTCCTTTCACAGTTTGAAAGTCTAAAACCTTGTGAACATCATTTTGAAAGTCTATAACAGACATGGGCAAAGTACGGCTCGCGGGCCAAATCCGGGTAGGTGATTCAATCTGGCACGCCTGATGCTGCCATAACCAAACTGAAATAAATTTTTGATATTTTAGCTGAAAATAGCTCATGGGATTTGTTGAGATCGCGATTTAATTTAGTTTTGGCACTAGGCCCCTTAATTTCCACGGCTGCTTTTCTGACACTGTAAATATTGTCTATTGCCAGTCTAGGTGGGCAAAAACCACAGGTCCAAAAACCTTGCCCACTCCTGGTCTATTACCTCGTGAAACCTCGTTTTGCTTATATGTTGTGTTGTCATGAATACCTTCACAGGTACAAGCATCAATTCTTATAATAAATTTAATTTTTGACTGCTTTTTCAGTTTTAGAATTTATATGTTAGATGAGTGTAATTCTGAATCGTTTATCAATGCAATAACTGGGTCAGAAAATAAGTTTGTCATGTGGAATAATTTGCAGCCAGATTTTAAGATAAATCAAAGGTTCAATCTCTCTCTATATAAATATGCAAAAATCAAGGGAATAGAACAATTCCTATTGAGTTTACATAAGATTGTATTTCCTTAATAATCTGGGGCATTTACAACAACAGATGTTTTTTTGAATCATGATAACTCTTATTATTGTTATCACAGCCATAGAGAATAATGAGGTAAGCGATGCCAGACTGAAAAGTTTCCTTATTTTTAAGACATAAAATAGTTGAATCATCCAAGGTGACTAAGTGTTTATGCAAATGCTTATTTAGATCTCTATGTAATGTCAATCTTTGAATTGATACATCTAAACATCACATTGAAGACCTTAATTTCAATGTAGAAGTACAGTCTGCAAATACAGCCTGAGGGCAATTCTCATCAATGAAATGGATGTTATGAAATATTTCAACGAAACTATGATCTTGTTTCTTTGTTTGCAATTTCAAATCATTTAACTGCTATAATTTTAAGGCTCTAAATATTAACTAGGTAAATGATTAATTTTCCATCATTAGCAATCAATCCAATGACATCACCAATGCAGAATAAAATAAATAAACATTATGTTACGCTAATTTTACTAACAGTATTGAGAAACTGTACTTAAAAGCTGGCGTTTGAATTGAAACATATTTAAATGAATTTTTGACCTTTGGAAGTGAAACTTAGCAGGGTGATGAAATGCATGTCTATGTATGGTACTTGCACATTCAGATGTTTTTTTAAAAAATTATAATAATGACGTAATTTAACTTCCTGTCCAGGAATTGATCCTTACTATTGGTGAATGAATGACTCATCGACACAACTCTCGATCATGACATTTGTAAGATCATTAAAAATATGATAAAATGTAGGTAGTCAGTAATCATCATACAAACTTCACTTTCAAAATATGTAAATTTATATCCAGATGCTCAATTACAGCACGAATTGCCTTCAGCATAAAATTAATTGGCGACATATTTTCAAAAGCATAGTAATAGTAATAACGACAAAGTATATATATGTACTAACTTTACAGATAACAACTTAGCTGAAATTTCTAATTAAAAAAACACTTGCCACTTTGCCATTCTGAAAATTGTGATTAAAATATTTTCAATTCATCTGACACCAACAACAACAATATTGAATATTTTCATTCATAGCTTTTCAAATTCTTTTGACAAAACTTGTGTGTGTATTTGGCTATGCCTATTATATACCTGTTCCACCACAGTTGCCTCTGACTGACCATCATCCCAATCTTCTGACCAGTTGTCATCATTATCATCATTTTGAATATTTCCTTGACTTCCTCCATAGGAGTTATGTGCTG
Source organism: Styela clava (assembly GCF_964204865.1). Lineage (NCBI taxonomy): Eukaryota > Metazoa > Chordata > Ascidiacea > Stolidobranchia > Styelidae > Styela > Styela clava. Next base: position 8,750,493 of record NC_135252.1, read on the forward strand.
TGTTTGTATTATAATATCCATCATTTACAGTTTCTTGCTGCCATGTATCTTGAGGAGGATTTACAATAGGATAGGGTGTGCTGTTGTATGATGGCGTGTGATTCTGTTAAATAAATATATAATTAGAGTTAAACATATCTGAATTTTAATTTTGAATAGGAATATATACAAAAATATCACCAGAAAATAGAGGGTGAACCCTCCAATAAAATCCATTAATTTCTTAATTACTTCTATTGAAGTGATGAAAATGTATTTAACGTTTGAACTCCTGTTTGTGTATGTATTGTACCATTGTATTGAGCTTCAGCAATCTAGGACATTTTCTTAGAAATGTTGTTATCTGATAATATGGTCACACTGAATGTAAAGTACAAAGTTACATAACAACTTGCTGACTTGTCGTACTGTTTTCATTAATGTTGAATTATAAAATTTTCAATATATAAAATTTTAAAATTTTTTCTACCATATAAAATTACAGTTACAAGAACTCCATAGGTTATTCTTGACCATTAAACAAAGTAGTACCAGGTACCATGCGATAAAAACAAGTTAGGGATAAAGTATTTGATTGACTCAGTGACTTCGTGTGTGAATCGCCAAAGGAAGCAATTGATGACTGATATGGGACTTTCAAACATTCTGCACAAAACAAGACAATCGAACAATGACAATGAGACATTATGAGATCATTTCATTTTTGCACCAGAATTACTCCATAACTCAAATGCAAGACCATCTGCAACAACCGCGGACTTAATATAATTTATAGTTTCTAATTATCTGCTCATGGGCCTCGAAATACAAAGTTGTGGGAAAGTTTACTAAAGTACCATTATTATTATGTGATTGCATATGGAATGAAAAGCATCAATAAATATTACTTTAAATATAATCACATTGGATAAATAATTTCCATAAACGGGTCAATAAATTCAGAATTTAATTTTATTTTATGCAGCCAATTCTAGTTTTTGGAAAGATCAGTTCTAAATTTGTGATTAAATTTAAAGAAATATCGAAGCTTGGGAATTTTCTACTGATGATCTAGAATAGCGTATTCACAAAATTTAAATTACATTTTTTTCCCGTCTACATTCGGCCATATCTTCATTGATGAAGTCATTTATCATTATCAATATATACGCTAAGTTTCACATCTTTTTCTTTTGTGTTGTTTATAATAATGTGAAATATTAAATGCATTACTAGCTATGAATTGACAAATTTGCTAGTGAACATATCAATATACAATATTATTTACAGAACTCTCATAAAAGCAGAACTTATATTTATAAGAATGTTGACATCATTTTATACAAATTTATTTCAATTGAAGCGTAAAAACTTCCTAATTGGAAACTTGCTAGGAATTCCCAATATATAGGATAAACTGATAGAGTAAATGTAAAAATATTACATAAGTTTGCTATATTAATTTTATAAGCAGCTCAGGCGAACTATTTTTATAACAGTATAATAAAATATATAACTGTTTAATATACTTGCTTGTATATATATGAAAGAATTGACACTATATACAGCAAGAGAACATTAACAATGAACATTTACATAGATGTATTAGACTTTAACGAGATCTCATTGGCATTTGGGTGACATTAGTTGCACAAGAAGCTCAATATTCTGAACAGTTGATAAATGAACTATTAAACAAATGATGACTAATGTTAACCAGGTGTCAATTAATTAGCAGTGGCACTATTTATTGACATTAGATAACTTTTTGTGAAGTTAAGCAAACGACAATGCCAAAGTTCAAATTTCTACTACTGACATAAACAACAACCAATTAGGAAATTCTGTTAGAGCACTAATTATTTAAAATTCTGAATTTTAGAATCACTTTATATTGAAGGTTAGGTGAGCGATTTAAACCTTTAAACTTTTCATGAATACGACTTCCTTTCTTACCACTGAATATATAATTTCCTCCAAAATCTCAAACAAACAAAAAAGATTTTTTTTAAAATGTTGCCTCTTTCTACCTTCTCTTTATTCGAATATGAAAAATAAAATATTACACTCACATCACCGTTTGCATTTCCATTCTCATGCGAACTCATTGTTACATAAGCTTCTGGAAACAATCCCTTCTGCCCGCTATCAGTCATTCCTTCCCACCATCCATCACCAACATCAGTTTTCAATATTGTTACATATTCTCCTTCTTTTAGAGTAATTTCTCCATTATCCGCTATTCCGTCAAAATCATATATTGCCACAGCCCTTTGAGCCATATTTTTGTATGTATGAATGTGTTTATATATATATATTTCAAGTTGATATCCTTTATTACCTATTTACTGAAAATAATGAGATACCCGTAAATATTTTTACAAATGTTGATTTGTCAGCATTAATTGAACAACACGGAAAGCATGACGACATACTAAATTTGCTCTACTAAAGTTACAGGTAATTCCAATTAGTTATTTATTAACCCATGTTTGCGATGTGCAGGACATTTCTTAATACCATCGGACAACAATCGAACTACTGAACAATCATGCACCCGAGAGAATAGTTTGCATAATCAGGGTTTTAAATATGATTATGTGTGAATTATGCATAGGAGTCAATAATTAAATAGAATAATTTCAACAAATAAAAGTATGAATTTTAAGCCATTCTTTTTCGATACAATAAGATTGTTTTGCCAATATAAATTAGGGTTGAAAATATTTTCCATCCTTGAATTTATATTATTTATGTTCGTGAATTAGTTCGGTTGTTTCTGGATAGTCAATATACTGATATAGAGGTACAACAATTTAACACAGTAACACAAGTGAAATGCTCAAATATACAGACAAAAAGGTAAAATGAACACATAATGACGAAATGAGCAAAATCTGAATTCTGAAGAACCCAAGTTCCCTTTCTGGCTACTGAAAAACAGAAAGAACTAGAAAATCACACAACTGCACAATCTCATAACCAGTTAGACAGCATTCTAGGTCTGTCTGCCTGTAGGTACAGAACCATTAGACATGGATGGTGAGTGAGCTGTATTTAATCATTGCATGCATGAACCCTACTATAATTGCATAACAGTATAAGAACATGGGCAACATAAGTGTACGTTCAGCATTTCTGCTTTAAAAATAGTTATAACTCTCCTTCATACTTCCATAGAATTCAAATTCACGTCTCTCTGAGTAGTTGGTGATATTATGTTTGTACGGTACTTATAACAGTGCAATTAACACCAAATTCTGAAATTTGGTTTAACCACAATTCAGCAATTCCTGAATTAATAACATAAACAGCATAACACTGGCCAGGTCAAGTATTACTGTATTCAGGTACCGGTATTGGTCAACAATATAACTAACAAATATAAGGGTCAGTCTTTGTGTATACTGGTACCGGTACCGTACCGGTATATGACATGATTACCGGTCCCACTGCCTCAAAACCTAAATTTACCTTTACTGTATCTGAAAATACAGAAATTATTTACATACTGACATAGGTTTAAAGTGTGACGTCATCCTTATTGAAATATTGTTAACGTCTCAATCTCATCCACTGAAAAGGCTACCGGTACCGTATTTCAGTATTTCCAAAATTACAGCACATACCGTACTACATACGGTACCGGTAAGCCTTCCATACACCAATACAGTATCTACGGTACCGGTACCGTACCACCTACTTGCACACACTCCGTGACGCACACATCATATCACACAGGAATCTGTGGTATAGACTAATAGTTATAAGTAACCAACTCCTCGAAGCACCTACCGTACCACTGTTATATGCCATACGGGGTAGCTCGTATGCGTACATAACGTTTCACGAGTCACCTGAAGAAAACCCGCAAAGTCTGAAAGTTATCGTCGACTCCAGGCCATTACAGCGGCGGTGCTAACCCGACTAAATTTATGATATTGACTTTATACTTGACCTTTCATGTCTGTTTTGACCGTGAATATATATACTACTACATATTTACGGCTAAAGCGAATTATGAAAAACGCGAATACTTTTTTCATAAAAGTAAATCTCCAGCGCGTAATTTTTCAAATTTAATACCAACAATACCGTAAAAATCCATAAACACAAGAGCAAAGTTTAATCAATCAATCAATCAATTTTATTTGGTCACTCTGATATAAACAAACACAAAACAACAACAAACAGACAAACAAAATACAGAGGACCTGGAGGACGAGCATAACTTAATAGAAAAGTTAAAAACGTACAAGTACGTGCCCGTCCACCAAAACAGTCAAAACACAATAAAACAAAAACACGATATAAAATCGGGCAATACTTTTAAATTAAATTTAAAATGTGAGACGTGTATGTGTAACACAACAGTGCTTTTCCTACAAAACTATGGATTAAAAAACACTTGCTGATTTAACCTCAGTGAGAAGGTTGACAGTCACTGTTTCTACGATATAAAATCTTGGCAAAGTGGACGACAGAGAACACCTAATATAATCGTCAATCACAGCCTGTTTGGGTGTCTCAAAAATTTCGTGTCGCAATGGGACAAGGGAAAAGAGGCACACAACATTTTTGGGACACCCCAGACTCTGTAGTGATTCATTACGCATATAATCAAGGAAATTTAAAAAATGAATACATGTACTTATGAACATTGTACTTAATTTTGGCGGTTTTCGGGACTAATGGAAGACGGTTTTACGCCTGACTATTACCTAATGACAGTGGCGGCGCGTCAATAGGGCCCGGTTGTTTTTTCGGTATAATAAAAAATATTCGAAAAATACCTCAATATCGGTTGCACAGACTGTCTACACTAGCCATATTCTCCCGACATGGTTCATTTTTCGCTCGCAAAACCTTCGTCGAACGTCGACGGGGCGACGCCGATTTTGCCCCGGTTGCTCATTGTATCAATCAATCAATTTTATTCGGTCACTCTGATACAAACAAAACACAAAACAACAACAAAGGGACAAACAAAATACAGAGGACCTGGAAGATAGGCATAACTTAATAAAAAAATTGAATACGTACAAGTACGTGCCCGTTCCCCCAAAACAGAGTAAAACAAAAACACGATGTGACATCGGTCAATATCCTATAAATTCAAATTAAAATGCGAGACTTGTATGTGCTTTTCCTATACATATATACTAGCTGCCGAAAAATGGTGATGCTGTAGGCCTAGTTCAATTATATTGCAAAAATAACACAGTGACAGTGACAATTTTTTTTTCCTAAAAACAAGCTTGGTAAATGGATTGGATGTTCCATAGCAGTCTATGCACAAATCATGGATTGGGGTGTTGGGTTCTTTTGTCGTTTTCGGTTCGTTCACTTTAAAATCATTGTATCCGTTCCAATGCTTCCAACATTGATATCGAATTTTCCACGAACGACCACCATTCAGCCATTCCAACAGGTGCAGTGATCCCATCTTTTCTACGCTCTGTTCCATCATACACGACTAGATTCATAAAAGGATCGAAACGTCGCAATATATTCGTAACAGATCGTCCACCATTTAACTTTAAATCCAATCTTTTATCCATAAACTATATATCGTATTCTCTCTTTTATCTTCCACTCGCCGCGTTTGTCTCGTTTGTTTTCTGTTTCTTTTACTAAATCATCGGGGCCGATCGGGGCTAGCCCCGAAATTAAGACGACACAATGCCGACGTTTCTTACAACAACGTGTTGACATATTCACGCATTCCTTCTCGTTGGTTGCTTGAAGAGTTGATAGTTTCCTCGCCTTCGTTTTTGTCGCTTGTTTCGCTATTTGAATCAGTTAGAGACCTTTAGTCCATTTGCTTTCGATTTTCCACATTCCTTTTGAGCTCCTCACTTCTTTCCGGCTTCGCATTTCTTAGCCTTAGACCTCATAATGAATAAGGTTGATGCACTACTTCGCACTCCGTTTTCGCAGCTGCCGCTGGAACAAAAATTAGAGGTACAACGTCTTGGGCCTTATCAACCAAAAAATTGTTCACTGGAACAATCCCATGACGGAGAAAAGCGTCGGCGTACATTCTGCGCAGAAACTTGGTATAAAAAACACGAATGGTTGTGTTACAGCGAGGACAAAAATGCACTTTTTTGTTTTTATTGCCTACTTTTTGCTACCGCCCGTGACTCACGTTGGTGTAAATTTGGTTTTAGAGATCTCAAACATCTTTCCGAGCGTGCCAGGCAGTGGCGGCGCGTCAATAGGGCCAACCGGGGCAATGCCCCGGTTGTTTTTTCGGTATAATAAAAAATATTCGAAAAATACCTCAATATCGGTTGCACAGACTGTCTACACTAGCCATATTCTCCCGACATGGATCATTTTTTGCTCGCAAAGCCTTCGCCGAACGTCGACGGGCGACGCCGATTTTGCCCCGGTTGCTCATTGTATATCGTATTCTCTCTTTTATCTTCCACTCGCCGCGTTTGTCTCGTTTGTTTTCTGTTTCTTTTACTAAATCATCGGGGCCGATCGGGGCTAGCCCCGAAATTATGACGACATAATGCCGACGTTTCTTACAACAACGTGTTGACATATTCAAGCATTCCTTCTCGTTCGTTGGTTGCTTGAAGAGTTGATAGTTTCCTCGCCTTCGTTTTTGTCGCTTGTTTCGCTATTTGAATCAGTTAGAGACCTTTGGTCCATTTGCTTTCGATTTTCCACATTCCTTTTGAGCTCCTCACTTCTTTCCGGCTTCGCATTTCTTAGCCTTAGACCTCATAATGAATAAGGTTAATGCACTACTTCGCACTCCGTTTTCGCAGCTGCCGCTGGAACAAAAATTAGAGGTACAACGTCTTGGGCCTTATCAACCAAAAAATTGTTCACTGGAACAATCCCATGACGGAGGAAAGCGTCGGCGTACATTCTGCGCAGAAACTTGGTATAAAAAACACGAATGGTTGTGTTACAGCGAGGACAAAAATGCACTTTTTTGTTTTTATTGCCTACTTTTTGGTACCGCCCGTGATTCACGTTGGTGTAAATTTGGTTTTAGAGATCTTAAACATCTTTCCGAGCGTGCCAGGGATCATCAATCTTCTATGGAGCATCTGGACAATGCAGTAAAATACCGAACATTCGGAAATGTAAATGTTGCAGCACAGTTGGATGAAGGACGCGCGGTTTTTATTCGTCGGCACAACCAAAACGTCGAGAAAAACCGCCATGTTCTCGGTCGATTGATAGATGTTTTGAAGTTCATTGGTTGTCACGAGCTGTCCCTCCGTGGGCACGATGAACGGGCTGGCTCTTCTAATAGAGCTGTATTTTTTGATATGGTGGAATACACCGCATCCCTAGATACAGTATTGAGAGATCATCTTGATGCGGCAAATGTTTCGAAAGGGACATCTAAGGATATCCAAAATGATTTGCTCGACTCAATGTATAAAATTTATTTACAACATTTGGCTCTGGAAATTGAGAATTGACAGTTCCTTTCGATTCAGTCTGACGAGACAACTGACATCACGTGCGTTTCCCAACTGGTTGTGATTTTTCGGTTTGTGAAAGATGGTAAACCTACCGAGAGATTTCACAGCTTTGTACCAATCGTTGATCGCACGGCTTGCGGGATATCGGCTGTACTGAAAGAAGTGTTACAGCCTTACAACGCGAAGTCAAAATTGATAGCTCAAACTTATGACGGCGCGGCACTCATGAGTGGGTCGAAACATGGTGTTCAAGTTTATATAAAAGAAGATTTTCCTCATGCGCATTTTTTACATTGTTATGCACACCAATTTAACCTCGTTATTAAAAATATGTGTCTTGATACCCCTCTCGTCCGTATATTTTTTGCAAATGTTTCGGGGTTTTCTTCATTTTTTTCCGTTTCGCCGAAGCGCTCTGACCTCCTTTGGGAAATAAATAGCCGCCGTCTCCCAGCTTGTGCACCAACACGTTGGAACTGCCAATCACGCGTGGTGCAGGGCGTGTCCGAAATTAGGTCTGAGCTCATTGAATGTTTCAATGGCAGTCAGAGCTCTCCGGTTTGGGACGAACGCTCTGTGAGGGAGGCGGCAGGTCTAAAGCGTCTGCTAGAAGATGGTGAGTTTTCATTTTTTCTCGCTTTTTTCTCCACAATATTCTATCACGTGGATGTATTATACGGCGCATTGCAGTCAAGGCTAATGGATGGAGCGTCTGTGCAGTCGTGTATTTCAGACTTCTGCGATGCTGTATCTCGTATCCGGGAAACATTAAAATACGACGACACATGGAGTGCTTCTTTACGCCGCGGGCAAACAACGCAGCGTTTGATTTTGTCTGCAAAGGAATGCTGTGACATTCTGGTGAATCAAATAGGCGATCGTCTGCGCACTGAACACCTTGCCGCGTTCTCTTTGATGAACCCCAAAATTTTTCAAAATTTGCACGTCAATTTCCCATCCATTTGTTGGCTACTGTCTCCAAATTTTACCCCATGATAAACGTGGGTAAATTGGAAAATGAATTGCGATGTATATACACCAATCAAACTTTTTTGAACATCACATCAACTTGCGCGCTCTATGGGTTCCTCATAGATAACACTCTAGTAACTACCTTTGCGGCGTCTGCAAAATTTCTGGACATCATTTTGACGACGCCTATTTCTTCCGCCGACGCAGAGCGAACATTCAGCACGCTGAAGCGTATTAAAACGTATCTCGGAAACACAATGAAGCAAGATAGATTAAATTCCTTGGCTGTTTTATCCATTCACAGAGACGTTATTTCTGGGATGCATGACTTCAATCAGCGCGTTATTGAGCATTTTGCTTCCAAGAAACCGCGGCGTGTTGCATATATGTTCAAGCAGTAGAAGTCTAGCAGCATATGAATCTATATATATGTATATATATATCTAAACCTTATTTTAGGTTTTGTCTGCTTTCCCGAAGTTTCTGTTAATATGTCATTGTATTTATCAGGGTAAATATTGCCTTTCCTTTTGAAAGAGGTTTCAAAATAAACTATGTCTATATTAATTAATCCCTTGACTTGGACCGGTTTTAAAGACACTTTCTTATCGTTAAAAATTGTCGCTTTTGCCGATTGGTTGTTACCGATGGAATGGTTTTTATACTCGTAAAATGATGGGAGAACTTACAGCGCTCATCCTGTCCACGTAGATGGGGGTGACTTGGTCCCGCAGTAGATTGCCCCGGTTGTCAAAATGACCACGCGCCGCCACTGCCTAATGAGGAAATTCCAAATAGAAACAAGCATTAAACGATGTCGTTCAATGAACAATTGGTTGTTTTTGACTCAGGCATCGTTGAATTATTTGATATCAATAAAAAGTTCTATCTGGATAATTACAGCTTCGATAAAGTAGAATCGCATTATAAAAATCGCGAAAATTTGTAAAAAGTACCGAGGAAATACGTCAGAAAAAATCGTCATGTGGAATATAACTCCGCAATTCGGAATTTTTCGTGGAAGTGAGCGGTTCCCCATTTTTTTTATAAACGCTTTTGCAGTTAGATCGAAAATATGGTTAGATGCATTGAATCTTTTGTTTTTTTCCGATATATATAGAAATAACTGTATTGCTATCACATGCCGAGTTTTATCGGGTGATACACACGTCGCTGATAAGTATACGGGTTAGAAGCCGGTTTCAGAAAATAATGTACAGCGGGCCAGTTTGAATCTAAATTTATTTGCGCACCGCCCTTTAAAAACACTTCATTTACTTAACTTGAAGGTCCAACTCAACTGTATAACGCAAGCGAATTCTGATGTTCGATATTGATAAACGATAAATTTTTTTTGTTGACTATTATTTTGCGTAACATATATATTGTGTAACAATGGTCATATTGCCTCCAACGGTATGATATTGCTTCCCGATGGTTGCCGACCACTCTTTCACACTACGTACAGCGCTTGAAATATATTTTAACTAGATTTTCATATTACGGTATTATTGTTTTGATCTTGAAAGATTATAAAATTGGAATTTGATGAATTACGCCAGGGTGCCTAAATATTGAAAATGTATGATCTGGACAAATCTCAAATCGGACGATAACGAAAATCTCCGAGTATATTGATAGAAATGTGTATGAGAGAATAGGTTTTCTATGCACCCTTATGCACGCAGGAGGCGATATGCATGTAACAAGGCCGTCAAAGTATGGTAACCGCCGATTTTCTGTATTTTTTAAACCATAAATATACCAATTGGCAAAGACAAAACATTTCATTTATATAGCGTTAACGAGTAGGTTCCGTTTTTACAATGATAAAATTATATTATCAACGCCAATCAGCTAGGTCTTAAATTTATTTGATACAAAGAAAGCAAACCAACTACCATTACTCATACGTTCTATCGTTTATTTCTATCCACATGGCGGGATCTTTGTAACTATTTCCTGTGATTGTTAGGCCAATTGCGGAATCAAAGTTGAATAAAGGTGCATTTATAGTCAAAGCATGATTTTCGATAATTCTGAAAGCTGACGAAAATTCCCACGCACACAAAACTTCTCCGGATGAACAGTTTTTTGGCCTTGAAACGAAAGCACTTCAATAATAACGATATAATGGAAACAAGTGAGACACGGCATTTTCGAGACACTGGCCCGTATGGATATTTTCTTTTTATCGGATTTCATTGCAGAGAATCATACATCACAGCAATAATTTGGAGAGAAAAAAAAGGCAATCGATAACCTTCATATAAACAACGACTAACTATAAAGTACGAGATATTCATAGCCTAAAATTTTACAATGCTTTATCATGTCTCCACCAAACCGCGTCGACTAACTACTTTGTGACATAACAATATATACCGACTAGATGAAAATACCGCGCGCCCAACCTTTCTACAACAGGTATTACAAAAGAATTGCAAAGATACTAAAATCTGAATTACCCTTTTGTGGGTAATCATTCCCAGTTTGGGAAGCACTGTTTTATCCAGTAGCCTCGTTCATAGAAGAGAGAAACAACACGGCTAATATGGAAAGACACCAGAGCAAGTGGTTTTTAAACTTCTTAAGCCGCCGCCCCCCTTTTTGAAAAAAAGTTGAAAGCTTTTGTAATGGGCTTCGTTTTAAGATGGCACAGAAAGCGAGTTGGTCTCATAGCGTCATTGCTCACATTTATTAGGCATAAAATGCATCGGAGTACAACTTCGCCTTTATCTGTGGTAGGTATAAAGCCATACTTATCTTATATTCTCCTTCTACGGCCTACGCAATAAACGTACGCTTTTTACGCATTAAGGTATTTTCTGCTTAAACGCTAACATAACACACGTAAAATCTCATTCATCATTCACATGTAACAAACTACATTATTGCAATTAAACAGAATCAAAATACAAATAAACCCCAAAATTATCCGATTTTTAAGCATTTGAAATAACGCGATCTGCACATTTTCAAGTATTTACAAATGCCAGAACAAGGATTATTGGACATGTCAGTGGACATAAGGATCGTTTCAATATCATGTTGTTCTTTGACACGCTTTTAAATAGTCACTCTTCTCTTTGATTACTGGACCAATTGCTTTGAAATTTTCAGTGAGTAAGATTATATTTTTGCTAGAGGGCTATTACTTTTATTTTTCGCTGTGACGTCTTTAAAATTATCGCCACTAGGTGTCCATCTATTTGAGCAAAGCTCTGTTGTTTATAACATATCGTTCCTTGTTTGCTGTTCCTATAAAGAAACCTCTCAATTTTTCAAGTACGTTAAAACAACCTGATGGAAGCTTACTACAATTACACTTACTGATTAATATGATAAGATGTGATATATAAGAGATTATGATAATTCATATTGAGTGGCTACTGAATCTACCAATGTCTTTTAAATATTCAGTAATCATCTCCTCTGGTCACAACTTCTTTACAAGTGGGACGGAGAAGAATTGTGTGCTCAAACTGAGCAGTGAAGCAACCCTTGATGTCACAAAGAGGTGGACATGCCCTAACAACACCTTCGTCGCATAAATTCTTTAGAGCCATCAGATATCTGGATTCCCCAATGCGATCAAGCCATCTGCGACAAAACGCCAGGGTTCCAAAATTCTCTCCAATGACATGCAGAAGCCTTTTTGCTTTTGGTAATCTTAAGAAAAAAAGTGGAAAATCAGGCCTGATATTAATACCTATTACCTTATCTTGCATATTTCTTTGATTCTGCCTCAAAATATTATTTTAAACTTATAATATTTTTATATTGACAAATACTCAATAAACATAGGAGTATATTTATTTTACCTTAGTGGAACATGTACTTCAGCCAAATCAAAATTTTTCATGTAGTGTGAACATTCCATATCTTCTTCTATATAACCCCGTCCGGTGCTACCAAATGTTTCAATAGCGAACACTTCGCCTTCCTGAAGTTTAATATTAACAATATATCATTGATATCACTAGAAAAACATGAGAAAATTGACACAAATTAAAAAAAATATATATTTTTTTGCCACACCATACTAATGAGTTTGTAACATTTGCCAAATTGAATATCAAGTTTGCAAACTGGAGTTAACAGTAAGAAAATTTTTTTATTAAAAGATATCGCTGAGCTGATCATAATAGTTGCAGTCAGATGCCAAATTGCCACAATTAAGGTGTATGATAAGCTTTCCTTTCTCTTCGAGGTAAATAAAAAAAAATCTTATTCCAAGCAGAAGATAGAATACAAAAACACAGAGATAAACGACAGTGCTAAACACATTAAAAAATATATAAACCATTAATCGGAAGTCATTCCTTGTAAAGGTATTATAAATTATTACTTAATTACTACTAACCTCCATTCTTGTTTGGTCGTCTTCCTCTACAATCGGCACGGATTTTCCAGCGTGTATACGATATGGAGCTATCGAGTGGCCACATAGGTTACTAATCGATCTCACTGTTGGAAAATAGGAAAACAAAATCAACACATATGCCATGAAAGAGAGAGCCAACATTCCACCAATGCAAGACCATAAATCTGAATTTTGAAATCAAATTCAAACAATTCTGTTTAAGTTGACAAGCCTTTAATAGGAATGGTTGGAAAAGTGGACAAGCTCTGCCCAAGTCATTCTATATATCAACAGTATATATTCAACAGGTTCGCATCATACACCAAGTCACTAACCCAAGCTTTTGAGTATTATTTAAATTCAATTTCTTTTATTACCTTTTTAATCCACTCTGGATTATATCTTATAATGTATCGCACAGAATGAGACTTACTGTAATTTTATCACAATTGCACATTATCATTAAGTATACCTTCATATGTTTTCCCATTTAAATCAATTTCATAGGATTCCATGGTTTCTTGTATCAGTCCCCCAAGTTCACCCAGTCTAACATCAATACCTGAAATTTATATCCTTAGTGTGATAATTTGATTCCTTTTTAAACATCTAAGTTTAAAATTGCAATACGTATTTTTGCATTTCAGCAGCACACTAGTGTAAAAAGACTACCATAAATGATGAACATTCTGACAAAAACAAGAATGCAAAAATTTGCATAAGCGTATTGTTTATCAAAACCGAAAACTAGGTTATATATACATTTGGTAAAGAAAGGCACTTTTTTCATGATTTGAATAGTTTATAATTTATGAATTACAATAATACTGGAAAAAAATAAAATTTTCTCCCCCAAAACATTTTTGAATCCCTCCCCGATTGGGAAACGTTGCAGTAATGGTTTGTTGTGATGCAAACTCGCAGAGACAGGTTAAAAAGCCCATTACCTGCATTCTTTATTCCAGTATTTGTTGCAGCTTTTACAGCTTCCAAAAGTTTGTCATATTTAGGGTTGAAGGCTACTGTGAAGGCAGAGTCCACAATGTGTCCTGTTAAGAATATATATTTCAGTGTTTCATAGTGAAAGATAACTTGGTAATATATGTAATATGTAATATTGAAAAAGTCAAAATCCACAGCTCTCAAAGTGAAACACTTCACCAACGTTAATTTGCGATTTGTTCATGATTTGGTGTTGTATCTTCTCCTTCATTTTCTTATAATACAATACCGTGTTTCCCCGAAAATAAGACACAATCTTATTTCAAATTTCTTTCGAAAAATAACACTAGGGGTTATTTTGGGAGGATGGCTTATATTTTCATTTATAAAAAAAAAATTAAATTCAGGCTAGGTCTCATTTTCGGAAGCACGGTATATCATGCAAGCTTTGTTTATATGTCTAGTGACATTTTTTGACAGAACATTTCGAAAAAAGCTCTTTAATTCAGCAATAGCCAATTAAATATAAATCTGATGATCACTAGCACTCTAAAAGTACAGCTCTAAAAAAACAATCACAATTTTTATACCCAATGCAAAAAGCAAACATCACGCTGAAATATTGACAACGTTTGTCATATAAAAATAATGTTTCGCGTCCTCACCATTCACATGAGTTCCAAAATCAATCTTACATACATCGTCATACTGAAGAACAGTTTTATCTCCGGCATTAGGTGTGTAGTGAGCAGCACAATGGTTCAAGGAACATCCTGAAATATAGTTCAAAGTAGAGAACATACATATATAAGACATGTCTAATTATAGTTATCCACAACCACAACCATTCAAAAGACTAACCTGTAGGAAAAGCAAGGCCAGCCTTCAATCCATTTTCATTTATGAGTTTCCTTGAGGTCTCTTCTAGCTTCTCACTGACAAATTATTAAAAATAGCATACAATAAAAGTTGGACAAATTTATATCAGGACAATTTTTTTGATATATATTACAGAAAAAATTCAAAAATATTGGATTCTTTTTAAACATCAAAGGATAAAACAACAGAAACTACATGTTGTAAGGTTCATGGAATAAAGCTTACGTTTTTAGAAAAATCTCATTTTTGTAGAGACTGTGGAGTAAGGTAAGGTTTTCTGCATTTAAAAGAGTAATTTAGAAGATGCAATTTCTCTGAACAGTGTGTTGGCAATGGGGCCGATATAAATATTTTACAACTGAATTTGCTAATGTCACATTTTAGGGTTTAGGAGAAGATCACATTTTTGAAATAGTTTATTTTTAACAGCAAAATCTAAAGAGATACATCAGGCACTAGCCGCACTACATATAACAACTAACAAGTACAACTTTGAAACTCAGACCAAAAGATGGTTCCTGGTCCAAAATAACAAAACATCAAAATGGACAATTTTTGAAAGCTGTGATACAAGCTACTTTGGTTTTACCCTGGTACTTATACCTGTATTTATAATGCTATACGCAACACAAACTTACCAAATTTCAATCATTGTCATCCCAGGTTTTATATAACTTTGCATGTATTTTCTAACTTGTCTGTGAGCTTCAGCTGCTTGTCTGAAATCATTCCACATTTCATCGTAAGTTGTATCCAAAGCTTTCTTTTCTGCTGATGTTGTTCGCCACTCAGAAGTTTTGCTGTGAAATGAATATTATCATGATATTTATCCCCCTGAATATATATTGCACAATTTTGAAATTACAGCTCAGAAATTGGGAAAAGCATCATTTTCAATTTGAGTCAGATTTGAAGTTATATAACTAGGCTTTAATGAAAATGCACAGCGGTATGTCGTATCTATATGTTTGCTGCCTCAGTGTGAAGGTGAGTGAGATGTGTGGTTCTCATTCACTGTCAACTACATAAATCATCGAAACCTAGTAGTATATTTACCCATTTTTCTCAGGTGGATATTCCATTTCTTGCCCTCTTGGAAAAATCTTTGGATTATACAAATCAAAGATTGGTATTGTTGGAGGATCAGTCTGCTCTTTCATGCCTTTCTTCTTCTTGCGTTTACGTTTCTTTTTATTCACACCATTTTCATCACAATCATTCTTCCCAGCTGTGTCTTGTTCATCAACTAGTGATGGAAAATATATCCAAGATATCGATGATTCATTATTTTCATTAGCATTGGTCTTTTCATATACCAGTAATTACTGAGCTATGAATTAGCAGCGGATAGCGCATGAAATGGATAATAAAAAAAATCTAGTTTGATGTGATCGTGAGAAAACTGTCTGTAGCATCCTACTCAACACTTTTACAGGGAATTCACTTCATATGCTTATGCAACTCTTTTTTAATTTAATATTTATCTCACCCAAGAGCATATCATCAAATCTTAATACCTCTAGGCACCGTGCTTCAATCATCGGTTATATAAAAAAATTTATCCACAAATACTCCATATTTCATAATATTTTCTAAAAAAATTTTCACAATAACATAGTGAATACAATGTTACTTGTTCAAATACGAAAATTAAGCGAAATTAAATGGAAAGCCAGCAACTAAAATAACCACCTCCAGTAGAAAAAATTCTTAACTGACCTGTCTCACATGAATCTTTATCTACAGAGATCGAATTTTCACCAAACTGTTCTATCATATCAGACACAGGATTGGATACTTGTGTAGAAACGTCATCAAATCCATCCTTCTCTGGGTGATCTGTCAACAACAACATGGAAAAATAAAATTAGAAGCACACAAATATTAGTAATTCAAGATTTCATTCTCAACATTTTGCACAACCACCTCTACAAAATTTACATAATTTGGAAACATTTGTGTAGACAGAAACAAGACTGAGCTATGCAATCACTCAAAATAATAGTCAAAATTCAACCCATGGAGTGAAAGTGAATCTATCTCTCAATTTTTCTAATGCTGCAAATTTTCGGAAAAAAAAGAGTGTAAAATATTGAGAATATTTTGAGACTAGACAGTAGACACCATTTTATTCAAAAATGTAGTTAGAGACTTTGGTCCATTACTTTTCGATGGAATAGGACAACCACTTTCGTCCAGTTACCAGCCATGTCCGGTATGGGATTACCTTAGTTCAGTAGTTAACCAGTCAGAGTTATTTGCTTCAGATACAAAATACAGTGGTTCCCAAACTGGGGGTCGCGACCCCATGTTAAATAACATAACATAACAACCTCAACATAAAAGTGAACATTTTCATGTTGCAATATTACATATTTAGACGTCCTAGCATAATAAAAGACACTTAAAAGATGTGATTCCGCAAAAGTTTCTTCCTATTCAACTTTCCTGCTTTATTTTCAAATTAATAATGGAGCAATCTGTTATATGTTAACATCGAACTAAAAATAAAAACACACTGTTGGAATATACTAAATAAGATTTTAAATTTATGTATATTTAGAAGAAATCTTATATGACCGATGTATCGTACGCTTCCTTACAATCTACCACGTTTTATCAAGTCCGCCTATCTTTTGCCAAAAAACGTTATAATTCTGATCTGAGAGATTTTTACACCGTGGTTTTCATACGATGCAATGTGTTATCAAATCTTCCGAGGTTCCCCCGATTTTCTGGCGCATTGCCGGACTTGTTCAAATATTTTTGCGCCAGTTTTCACTGTCACCGCTCACTTGCAGTCGATATACAGGTACATTGTTCCCATTGAGGTTATTAAACTGATATACAGTACCGGTACTCATTTTCGAAGTTTGCTCAAACGTTTCTAGTTGTGGGGTCGCGAGTATCTGTGGGCTTTGATTCTGTGAAAACTGGGGTCGCGAAAAAAAAAAGTTTGGGAACCACTGCTCCAATACAATGCAATCATACGACGCTTCATGAATGTATAAAGATTCCCAATAGCTGATATACTGGATCTAGAAGTTGTGCAAGGGTTAACAAATAAGTTTAATTAAAGAATAGAAATAAGCACCTAAATTCTTTTTCTTCTTCTTGCGTCTTTTCTTCTTAGTTTTTTCATTTGCAAATTTCTCTTTCGAAACAATTTCTTCTTCCAACTTTTCTTCAGGTTTTGCAAATTTTTCTGTTTCATCAACTGATGGCGGATAGTCCACTACAGCAGTCATATTTCAGTATTTGCCTGGTTTGGTTGTCAGATATTGAAGTAACCAACTTTCCTATCTAGTCTTAAAACTGTAAAGCAATTCATACAGTCATAAGACGGTATGAACAGATGACAGTTCTTGGAGGAGGTTACGACTTTTTTCCACCTTACTTTTTTAGACTTAAGTCGATGACTATTATCTTTTTATACAACTCAAATCATCTGAAAAAAATTTTTTTTAATGAAAAATAACATAAATAAAATAATATCAAAAAGAATTACCAACAGTAAATTACTAATATGTTATGCAGGGTAGTTATAAAATGGCTATGTCCCATATGTCCGCTATGTCCCTACTAAAATGGCTATGTCCCATCTAAAATTGCGACTCCGATATTTCCTACTAAAATGACTATGTCCCTACTAAAATGGCTATGTCCGGTATGTCCCTCCTAAAATGGCTACCGGTACGTCCCATCTAAAATCGCGAATCCGATATTTTCATACTAAAATGACTATGTCTCTACTAAAATGGCTAGATCCACTATGTCCCTACTAAAATGGCTATGTCCCTACTGAAATGGCTATGTCCCTACTAAAATGGCGATATCCCTACTAAAATGGCTATGCCCGCTATGTTTATACTAAAATGGCTATGTCCCTACTAAAATGGCTATGCCCGCTATGTTTCTACTAAAATGGCTATGTCCGCTATGTCCCTACTAAAATGGCGGTGCTCCCGAAGTGTGCGAACCAAGATGGCGGACATCGGAACGTAACATGGGTAACAGGTTAGGGTTAGGCGATAAATTTTTTCCAATTTTCCTCCTTTTAGTACTATTATCAGTTCGAAGACTAGCCAAGAGCCTCCCGTAGTATTTATACCTAAAATTATGGCCTAACCCTAACCTAGTACACATATTACATTCCGATGTCCGCCATCTCGGTTCGCATACTTCGGGAGCCCCAAAATGGCTATGTCCCATCTAAAATCGCGAAACTGATATTTTCTTACTAAAATGACTATGTCCCTACTAAAATGGCTATGTCCGCTATGTCCCTACTAAAATGGCGATATCCCTACTAAAATGGCGATGTCCAGTATGTCCCTACTAAATTGGCTATGTCCCTACTAAAATGGCGATATCCCTATTAAAATGGCTATGTCCGGTATGTCCCTCATAAAATGGCTATGTCCCATCTAAAATCGCGAATCCGATATTTTCCTACTAAAATGAATATGTCCGCTATGTCCCTACTAAAATGGCTAGGTCCGCTATGTCCCTACTAAAATGGCTATGTCTCTTCTAAAATCACAATCCCGCTATGTCCCTACTAAAATGGCGATGTCCACTATGTCCCTACCAAAATGGCGATGTCCACTATGTCCCTACTAAAATGGCTATGTCCCCACTAAAATGGCTATGTCCTTACTGAAATGGCGATATCCCTACTAAAATGGCTATGTCCCCACTAAAATGGCTATGTCCCTACTAAAATGGCGATATCCCTACTAAAATGGCGATGTCCACTATGTCTCTACTAAAATGGCTATGTCCGCTATGTCAATACTAAAATGCCTATGTCTCTACTAAAATGGCTATGTCCCTACTAAAATAGCGGTCCCACGTGTACTACTTGTCCCACGTGTACCCCTCGTACCACGTGTCCCACTTAACCCACATGTACAACCTGTACCATGTGTCCCACTTGTACCAAGTGTATCACCTGTCCCACCACTTAAGTGTCAAGTGTACCACGGACAAGTGGACCACTTGCCCCATGTGTAACACCTGCCCCACCTTTCCCCTTTGTCCCACGTGTCACAATTGTCCCACGTGTCACACCTGTCCCACGTGTCACACTTGCTCCACTGGTACCACGTGTCACACTTGTTCCACGTGTCCCATTTGTTCCACGTGTCCCACTTGTCACATTAAATATTTATAAGAAATGTTTCCTAATTCAAATTTTTAATTGGGATACATACATTAAAAAACGATTAAAGATATACCGATACTGCTTTTATCGCCGATATCGGTTCCGATCCGATATCGACACGGCTATATTCCGGCACTAATAACCCATGTCATAACATGTTCCGCCGCAACACTTTTTTAAACAAATTATGGTAGATTTTGCAAACGTGTTTTACCCCGGTTTCATGCGTCTCATCTCGCTTTGGTTATTTTAAGGAAAAAAGAATTTGCAAACTACGATTCAACATGTTTCGGTTAAACATTAGGATTCATCCTGCATTCTTCTTTCACGTCGAAGATACATGAACGCACGCCTTCAGTCACTTTACCGCGCAATTATCCATTATTATGTCACAATCTGATTGTTTGTTGTAAGACAAGTTTATTGCACTACACCAGCAGATAAAACGTCAAGGACTACGTCTTTGACGACTTATTTAACTCTGAGGCGGATTGTTAATTCTGAGAGAGCTAAAATGAGCAGGGGCTCACGGCCATATTCAGCAGTACCACACACATTTCTCATAAATCGTTTTCGCTCTGACCAAGTTCCGGACAAGCATAGAGAGAGATTTATTTCCACAGGCAATGAAAACAATATCAATAATTTTAATAGTAATAGACTATCCAATTTACACATTGTTTTGTGTTGGCCAGTAAATAGACCGTTGAAGGTAATCGAGGCTCCTGATCAATTTTACACTGTTATTGAAAAGTCGGAATTGGTTGCTACAATATAAATATAAAAAAGACGGAAAATGAGTCAGCAGATATCTTAGTTCCATGATTCGACACTAACAGCACATTGTGATAGAGTTCAGAGGACATGTGTAAAATATATATTATACCAGTGCTAAACTGTAATCTAATACATTACAGATCACCATAACAGAGTCGAGCTCAGTACAAAATATAAATACACAATAGGAATAGCACAGACACAATAATGAAAAAAAAATTGCAACAAGTCATTTTCATAAACGGCAGAAGAACAACGTTTCCTACCAATTAGATCAGACATGGGCAAAGTACGGGCCGCAGGCTAAATCCGGCTCTCCGGGTGATTCAATCTGGCACGCCTGATGCTGCCTAACTGAAGCTAAATTTTGATGTTAAATTTAGTTTTGGCATGAGGCCAATTGTTTTACACTGTTTCTTTTGTAACACTGTGAATATTGTTCATAAAATGTAACTTTTTACGTAATACTTACATGGCCCGCCAGTCTAGAGGGGAATAAATTTTGGCCCCTGGTCCAAAAACCTTGCCCACATCTGAATTAGATCAAGGGTGATGTATATCTATTATCTTCACACACATTTCTCAAGAAGCGTTTCACGTTTTCGCTCAGACCAATGTCCGGACAAGTGTAATCACAGATTTTTAGTTTAGTTCCACAAGTACTTTTAGCGCTTGACGCCTAACCATTTTTACATATTTTATTTTAGATCCTCATGTGACTACGTCATCCAAAAACGACATCACTACGACGTCACAATCACCCAATAGAGCTGATTAAAGTATAAAGATATAGAAACGGGATATATTAACCCATATGTGGCGATCAGAGACGTACGGCGATGCGTATAGTTAAGTACCACAAGTACGATTAGTGGTGGTAGGCTATCCATTTTTACATATTTTATTTAGATCCCCATGTGACTACGTTATCCGACGAAAATGACTACATCGTCACAATCACGTTATAGAGCTGATTAAAGCGGAAAGACGAAAATATTGGGATATTGTGGCAAAAAGGCTATTACATTTAATCATTTTTAAAATTTTCTGTAGGCTCTATGGGATTTTTTGTGTTCGATGACGTCATAAAAAACTGTGCACTTTGTAACGGTTCCGCTTTCGCGTTAGTCGTGAAGATCGACGTACCGCTAGTTTTACTGTCACAGATTGCATACCTGTACCACTTCCACTTGGCTTTCGTGTCCGTACATTTGAGCATTGCTCTCTTGTTATTATTAGTCATTGTTTTATTCTATGCTATGCAAAAAATCGCTATTCTCATTAACTTCCGGTGTTATGTTGTTCTTGTTGGACATGAAGTGTTCAAATGGGTAGGTTTTACTTATCGATCTTTCAGCTCATTTTGGAATAGATTCACTAAAAGGCTATTAGTTTTATTTATTTCCAAAATTACTGTAAGCTCTATACTCGAATTCAGACGAAAACTCAGAAGCGTCTACGAGGAAGTGATCACATTTATATTACGCTGCCTGACCCATTTCTTTGAATTTTGCGGATTTTATAAATTGCGATACTGATGCCGTATGCTGATTTTTATTAAATATACTCATTCCGGTTTCTAGTATTAACCCGACTTATTGGTATATCTAACCGTTCTTTTTCTTTGTCACTGGCTGAACAGATTGCAGTATAATCATCTCATAAACATACCAGTCAAAGCATTAAACCAGATAGATTTACCTTGAACTGCGGAATAATCACTTATATTACAAACAAAATTATACTTTACATTTGATTTCAAAAACTAAAATAACTTGAAAAACAACGTAATGCATAAAACAACGTAATGTGTTGTATAATTATTAATAGAATATATATAACGATCTTCTCTTATATAGTACTGCTTTAAAGAACGAGGGCGATATAAGCCGATGACATTTTAAATACATTGATGGGTGCGCACTTAACAGTGCCGCATTGATTTATTTAATAGAGAAAAGAGTCTAAAATTTCACTCAAAAGCATTTGTTATATTTTCATTATATATATATACTGGAACGCTCAATGTTTATAGATCTATTTTGACGCTTCGTCCAAAAACAACGTTGGAGCAAAAGAATACTAATAAAAATCAGAAAATCCTGATAAAAATGTGAGTAATAGTATAAACGAATAAATAAAGCGCTACTAAATTTTCGTAAAATGACCAAGTAAATTCTTAAACTATTTTTCGGTTTATATTTGATACTTATCAAAATATAAATGTTCATCTTGTTTTACATTGCCTGTCAAATTCTGTAATTTTATTACTGATTTGGTTTATACCGTGCAATTTTTCTCATAACTAACTGAGTTATTCCAACAAATGTAGTATAGATTTTTTCCACTGTCATTTTACATAATAATTCGATGGTTTGATACTGTTTTCTAATTGTTCCGTTTTATCATTAAATTCTTATAATATTTTACAAAAACACATATAAATTAACAAAGAATGAAGTCACAAATTTTACTTTAATTGAAACTTAATTTCAAAAACTTCACATGAACAAAGATCTGAACTTTTACCTAACGTTATACTTATATTCACATAATAATATGTGAGTAAACACAAAATATCAATAACTGCATTCAAATGAAAAATATAGAAAGCATACAGACGTATCATAATGAGAGGCAACTGAAATTTATTAGTGGTTAATATAGTTTGTTATAGAAGTAAATAAAGTTCTCGGTGTTTTTTATTTGCGAGGGTTCATCCACGTGAAATGTATACGATGAAATTCTTGTCTTAATATTGGCGAGTGATTCAAAATCGTTATATTAGTACTTATCAATTTTGGTTCAAAAACAAGTTGGTAAAAAGTTATTTTTCCAAACACCAATATACCTCATGCGATTCAAAGCTTACTATATAGTTACAAGGCGGTGGTAGAATTAACATCTTTGCTCAAGCGAGGAAGCGTCGTCATTCCAGTATATCCTTGGGATGCATTGGTCGTCGATTCATTGAGGGTTTTCATACCTTTGGCCTTCTTCCGTTGATGACATCCGAAAAATCTTCGAATCGGTCCGACCCACAAATCACGGACTCCTTTTTGTCTCACACAGCTCATACAAAATATCACTATTCCCTGTAATAGAACAAATGGAAATAAGATATACCTTTATTTATATATATGAAAATAAACCATGAACGCAGTGATAAATGCTACACAACCTGGCATGTATTGAATATGTTGAACAGTACTTCTAGTGCTGTCTGGTAGCCTGGGTCTTCTGATACGAGCATTAGGTAACCAAAGATCCAAGTCAATCCCATCATTGACATCATTGTTATTGCCATTAGGATCTGCTGGTTTAAATTCGCCCTTTCTTTAGTTGACTGAATCTATTATTAATAATTAGACATCAGACATCGTTACAAGATGAAGAATGATATAATGAGAGTATAGAGATCAGTAAACCATCGTCCGACTACTAGTTCAAGTTCGATAATTAGCTGAAAGTTTCGGATATAGAGATGTGAACTCACTTCTTGTCTTTTCCAAGTCAGTTTCCGTATAATTATGAAAAACAATATCATATTTATAAACAGAATGACGCCGACAGGACCAGTGAAAGCAATGTACATAGACAGATGACGAATCCAGCAAATGTGTGTTGCAATGTAACTTTTTTCGAATGAGGAATCGTTCATTCCTCTGGTTTTATCCACTTCCAAAGATACGATGAGATCGATCACGACAATTAACACAGGTACACCATATCCAAGAGTGTACATAAACGCCTTCTTGCTGACGAGAGGAGAGGCACCTACAATCTTGAAATGTTAGAAGCGTGTTAGATAGTGTTTTGACGGGGTCGGATGGGAAACGTTTTTTTTTTTTTTGAAACGGTTGTCAGTATTACCTCAATCAAAGTAGCAATGGAATGAGGAGCAAATCCACTATTGAAAACAGATAATGTTGAACCAAAAGCGCGTCACATGTTTAAAACGCACATCCCGTGTATAATTCCTGACAAAACTAGATATGGAGATTTAACGTTAAAAATTAGTTTACTCGATAAGAACGAGAAATTTGCCTCAAATAAAAAAAGTATCGTCTTGGATTTTAGACGACAAAGCTAATATCATATAAAAAGGAAAAGATGTTATTTGCGCTATTCTTCTTATTTCCTCTGTTCTTCTATAACCAAAGCCCCAAAAACTCACAGTCTTTAATTTATGTGACATAAATAGCGTTTCACGGGCGTTTGCTGCATTCCATTAATTTATAAAAGACTGTTTATTTGTGCTGGTCTGGGAATCTCTTGTCCAATACAAGACCACGCCACTGCTAGTAGATTACATGAATTCACAATAGAACGGCCGCAATGATATAGAACCTACCTTTACTAGGGCGTAGTACATGTTCAATGAGTAAATCAACATCCAAAACCACGAGCCTAGAAAACTTATATGCATTATGATTGCTGATGTGTAACATGCCGCGTCGGAAAAATTTTTCCTTTTTCCGTCCATCCCAACGAGAAAGAACAAAAACCCAATCACCAAATTCAGACAGATATTTACCATGATGGGAGTTGGGCGACGGACTCTCAGATCACTGAAAAGTGGATATGGAAAAGTAGATGGTCACGTTTCATATAAAACTATGTAAAATACACTGCTCGAATACACTGTTTGAAAGAGTGTTCCATTTTTTTACGTTCAAAGCTCATTTAGACAACTTGCTAACTGCCAAATGTTCCCATCGGTGCAAAACATGAAATTTAGTTTCCGCGTTTATACGTTGTCTATTTGACTCATATATTACTAATCATAATTTTATTTTAACGAAAAGAAAATTTGTTAAAAACGAATTTGTTTTAACGGAAATGTAAAACAGAGCTTCATTATTCATATCACCCGTGTTCCTGTCATCTTCTTAAGATTTGAAAGCCGTTATCTGATATTTCTATTTTAAAACCAACGCGAAAATCCGGCACTCCTGTAGTATGCGAACCAAGATGGCGGACACCGAAACGTAGTATGTGTATCCGGTTAGGCCATAATTTCAGGTACAAACACTACGGGAGTCACTATAGGGTAGTCCTCGAACTCGGAACAGAACTAAAACGGGAAAAATTGGAATAAAATTGTGGCCTAACCCTAACCTGGTACACATGCTACGTTCCGGTGTCCGCCATCTTGTATCGCATACTACAGGAGTGCCGAAAATCCAGTAGTACAGATCGGCAGTTCAAAATTTCGTCTAACTACGAATAAAGCATGTCGAAATAAACTACACTATATTACTTACCGAACAGAAAGATAAATAATAACAGTGATCACAAGACAAACCACTGATATTGAACAAAGGACTATACTGTAGTAATCTGTGGAGAAGTCATCAAGCACTTTTGTTATACGCTGTGTAAAGAATGGCAAATTCATTGCTTAAGAAAAGGCTAATTAAAAGTAAAAAAATCAGGAGTATTCAATAAATTTGTCTGCGGCGTGCGCATTTTTATATGTTCCATCCAGAAAAAGTATTATGTTATGTTATACAGTCTAATAAAATGTTCAATATTGAACAATTTTTCTTCAGTGTTGTGAAATGACAAACTGCAAGCAGACTAAAACGACACCAGGAATCTATAGAAAATATACATTATTGTCCAGCATGGTAAATCATACAACGGAATAAAACTAACAAACAAACAACAATATACTCCCATTCCTAATTTTTATTCCTAGATCTTACCAGTAAAAGAGCGAAACTAGTGAAATGGGTACAGCTGCACTCATAGACATCAAATTCCTTCCATTTTTCTGTATCGAATGTGCATCCTTCGTCAGACCAGTCTTGTAGCATAAAATCGTAAAATACACAAAAATAGGTTTCAACAATTTTCTGTAAAAATATATATATATCTATATTATTATGATATTCGTTATAAAAAGAGAAATTCAGAGAAGAATATTTTATAGATAAGAGAAAAAGAGGTGGCTTCAGTGATGGTGAGACGAGAAAGGAAAGCCAATGGAGAGTGGCAAGAGATGGGCATATTACCATGTTTGTATGTTCCAGCTGTTTTTCCTGAGTTGGAGTTTTTTTGTTGGGCTCACTAAATCGGAGACTAAATGAGGTTCCGATGGATGTTGGCCCGCTTTCTGTTTCGTCTCCCGATTTGTATGATGCTTGTATAACCTATGTTGCAGAATATACACTCACATTTATTAAACTAGCAATAAAAATATAAATCTTTTGAAACTATGTCTATAATCGCACGTTATAAGTGGAACATAATAGGCAATTATGATTACGTCTACGCTGCCATGTTTTTCCAACAATATGTTTCCTGACCAGGAAATTGGAATGACAGTTTATGGTAGCCTAGTTTACATCAATAAGTCTAATATATTAATGGTTTTACATTTACAATTATATCCTGTTGGGAAATGGTGGCAACTTTAAGTATTAGGTATGTGAATCACACCGTTTGACTGTGATTCAGTGCAATCAATTTACATAATAGGAGAAATTACTGAAGTTACCTTTCCAGTTCGTTTATCAAATGTTAACATTCTGGCATCTTGGTACAATACCAGTACAACACGCATGGTTTTGCTCCCAGATGCAAGAGCCAGTTTTCTCATTTTTGCGACGGCATCCTTTGGTATCGTCAACGTTATAGTCTGTGAAAAAAATATTTAAAATGACTCAAAATTCTCCTATATACAGTACTATTTTGATGTTTATACTATTTTGTTAAATGAAGAACGGGCGGATATTTTACTATTGATGCATTTCAGTAACGGTACCGTGTTGAAACATTCATTTCCAAGTGCAATTAATATAATTGCAGCATTGGCAACTAATAAAAAAACCCTTTAGGTCTATGTCATTGTGCTCTGACTGTTTTACGTTGTAAGACAATACCAATGTAGAGAATGCTGGTTAAAAGTTGGAATATTGATAAACCGGTTTTTAATTTTCACTGCAGGACATCATTGAAAATTTACATAAAAATCAATGATATTAATAAAAAGATTCTCCAACTTTAAAATATACAGATTACATTTTTGTGATCATACTAAACTCACCACGAGTACTGGTGACCAACGATGGCCGACCTGACCCCATTTCGATTGTTAAAGAATAAAGCTTTAACTTACCTTTTTCTTTGCTACCTGTGACTCAGATTCGGGCTTGCCACTGGTTTCTTTATCGGCCTCAGATTCGGGCACAAAAGCTTCCGGTTCGTACACAAGTTCTACATCTTCCGGTGGCTCCGAGATCTGTTAACGAACAATAATACTTTTGCAATTGTAACGCAGAAGTTTTTAATATGGGCATCTGCTGATGCTTATTTTGACTCTATTTTCTTGAAAATTACAATACAAAATACTTATTTCATGACAATTTACCATCATATTTTATAGCATAAACTAGTCTATTATTTGCTGTGAATTGACATTACCCGACTAACGATATGGAATATAAAACAGTGGTCACACTCTGTTTCCTACGTCGTGGTCATTATTCCGTTAACTTGACTCGAATTTGCAAAATAACTATGATAATATGCAACAGACTAAAATACTAAGACTATGACTAAGACTCTGCAAAATTTCGCGACCCAGGGCGACATGAATTGCTTTCATATATCTTCAAAATTAAATTACTGAATACTGATATAAACTATTCTTTTTGACATATATAATATATATCACTCAAAGTGAGAAAGCTGCGATTGTTTGCCATAAGCGACTTTTCGAAATCGTGGCGTGGCCATACTTGTAAAATAGATATTGCCAAGTTCTTAAGCTGTGATACACAAAATGCAAATAGTATTGAGCTACACTTCAATATCAGATATACAATAAACAATTGAAATTTACTAAACAATGAAATTAATGACTTTAAGTTTGTTGAAAAAACAAACGTTTCAGGCGACCCAGTTTGGGGTCTCGACCCATGGGCTGTGAAACACTGTCCCAGTCCATCAAGATTTTACTGTGGTATTAATATTAATACTTTGTGGTAAGTTAGTATTTTCAAGCAACTTGTAGCAGACTAGTTTTTTTCTCACCACAAGAGACATGTTGTTTGTCACGATTTCAATTTCGTTTCGTCCAGTGAGATTCACAGCTCGAGCAAAATCATCGATAATCTTTACACCTTTTTGAGTTTGTGTTCTGAAATTAAACAGCTTTAAGTGAGAACAAAACATGAATTAAAGTTAACTATAATTTCGACAACTAGACTACGAATAAGACACAGACAATTAAGAGCTGCTTGTGGTCTCAATTCGCCAAGACCTTGTCCGTTTCTGGTTGACGTATTGCGGGAATGATTTCATTAGATATTATAAGGAAGAAAAATAGCCTCACATTCAGGGCTGGATTTACCAGATGGGCTGAATCCAAGCCTCGATGGTCTCGGCATTCAATTTTGAAGTATTGATTCATTTCAAGTCTTTTTGAATTGTAAAGGCTCGTTCCAGGATAAACCTGGCTCGAATTTCATAACCAAGATGGCGCACAACCTGAACGCTCACCTGGTACAATACTATGTTCAGGTTTTGTGCCATCTAGGTGCACATACTACTGGAGCACCAAAATTTTATGTGCTAATTTGAATTAATACAACAATTTTTATTGTAATATGTCTTTTATTTTATTTTTTTAAAAGATTGTAAAAGATATTTTGCTATACCAATTTTTCTAAGCAACAACGAATTTAATGACTATTATATTTTTAACTATTTGATATCGTAGACTTGTTTATTTCCAAAAATGAAATGATAATTTTATTTGGCGCTCCGGAAGCATGTGCACCAAGATGGCGCACATCCTCCGGGAGCACTTTTTAATTATAAGTAGTTGGATCATTAAAATTGCAGGACATATTACTTGACATTTTGATCTTTTTCTGAAAAATCTGCCGTTGGTTCAAGATCGTCCCTGGTCACCTTTGAATTCGTGTCAACATTTGGGAGTTCTTTTCCTATGTGACTTACAATCAACAACACGTTTTGCATTGTTGGGATGTCGATCTGTTGAATAGTGTAAAATAATCTATAGCTTCGAAGCGATTGAAATTTGTCGCACTTGAATCAGAAAATTAGAATAATATATACTGTAGCGAATGTGGAATGTATATGGATTTTATTGTTATTTAACTTCTTTGTAATAATAAAAATAGCATAATCTCTTTCCATGAAATATCAAGTATATTTATAAGCTTTCGTTAGATCATAGTCTACCTTCTTCAGATAAAACAAGATATGACTTAATCGAATAGCGAATATAAAGATAAATAAAAATAGCATTCTCTATATAAAGGTAAATAAAAATAGCATAATCTATTCGCTATTTGATTAAGCCATCTTTTATTTTATCTGATGAAGTTAGACTATGATTTAACGAAAGCTCATAAATATACTTGATATTTCGTGGAAAGAGATTATGCTATTTTTATTTATCTTTATGATACTATCTCAGTCACGCATCCATGTGGCAACAGCCACATACGGATCCGGAATAGAAAGTAAACAAGGAGAAAGCACCTGCAGTTTAATACACAATACCCTAGTACACCCCATATTTGTAATAATAGTATGTAAAATCAACGACTAGGCCAGTGCCCATTTTCCCCTTATTATGATTTATCTCGACAATCGACAAGTCTTAGCAATACTTCTGTGGTATGGACCGTTCTTTGTATCGACTAATTTGTGACGTGTTTCCGGCCTTCATTCGAGAGTTGAGAATATAATGTTTTGCATTATGAATGATTTGGAGTGCAACGGTATAACTGGTATAAAGATTCGAGTGTCAATTTCAATTTATCTTCTACAATGCACGAATATTTGGAATTACAATATATATATATTGTGTGTTTATTTACCTCTAAGTTGGGATTTTACCCGCTAACGTGTATATAATAATACGGGAGTAAGGACACGCAGGTATTGACACCAATCCTATATAATACAACATTTGCTTGTGTGGTAATGTAGTTGCTTTTAATTCCACAGCCTTTGTAGTCTCAGCTTAAATGTTACCTGTATTTTGGGCTTAGTTTCATTCAGTTCACCGGTATTGCTTTCAACCAGTATTTTAGAAATTGTCTCTAAGCTTTCTACCACCCCAGTAATATCTTGTTCAGGTTTATTTGGTGGTTCAGTCAATATTTGTAGCTTTTCAACGTATTCTTTGACCACATCGCTAGTGAGATTTTCCGCTTCCTCCTTAAATAATATGCGAAACAAATTATATCAGTGTAATTAGGCGTGTGTTTCATAAAGTTGAATTTAGTATTATATTATAACGATTGGGTACACTCCATTAGTGGTGAAGTACACTGTCATCCATAATAAGAGCGTACTTGCAATGCTATTTTTAACGTAATTCTAATGGAAATACATTTTTATATAAACTTAAAGTTTCCATACAGACCGTTAAAAAATATTTATCTCTGTAGTAATTTTTATTTAATCCATTATTTAAATAGTTTCGATCGTCTTTGAGTGTTCACAATATTTTTTTACTGTAGGTGGCTTAGAATTCCTTTAAAAAAATGCTTGGTAACTCGATTAAAATCGGAAATTTATATCGCATTGGGGAGCGGAAACCCAGTCTTCAAATCTAGGTAACTACAGAAGAAAATATATCCATAACAAAGACTTTTTCAATACTCGAATCAGACCAAGGCATGTGATTAACTGACCGACGTAAATCTTTGCGAAATTATGACTATAAAATGGGACAATGTAATTGTATTGATATCAATACCGATTTGATTATAGTGTTTTGAATGGTTGCGTTGCATTCCAAGCACTTCAATGAGTTAGTATCAAATTTTGATACATTCTTGCCGTCTTCAACAAATGTTACACAATCAATGTAACCGATTGGACGAGGTTCTGTAAAATGAAATCAAAATTACTTGTTTCAAAATGAGAATTGTGAGTGTTTTGTTTTAGGTATAGCTCTAATTATTGAAGAAAAAACTCATAAAAAACACATTTTGCTGGAACAGTAACATGTGTATTTTATCGCATGTAAACTACTTATCATGTTTATAACTGTTGCATACCGGAATTATTGCACCTCTGGTTTGAATATTGTCTTTGATTATCAAATACGCTCTTAAAATCTAATTTTCCGACTCCTGCACATCCTTCAAATTTATCCGTATTGGTGAACGATATATCAGTGCAAACGGCTAAAATTTAAAAAAAATTATAGATTTTTTATTTTTATAATTTGTCATAATAAAATAGTTTGTCAATTATAACTGAATGCAATAATAATTGCCAAGTGATACAAAAATGATATAATAATACTACCGGTACAATAATCTCGATCATCTTACACTGCTGCATCAAACTGAAACAATTCAGTTCATTGTAATGTATATCTTGCTTCTATCCATAGCTGATACTTAGCCCTACAAGCCGTTCATGACATAACTTTTGGGTTCGTAGCAAACGAAATGGGGAATTGAAAAAATATACGATCAATCGAAAAAAAAATGAATGAAATCACTCAGGCCTACGTGTACAGTAAATTCCTTCTCCACCATATCCATCTCTGCAATAACATTTTTCGTCTCTGCAGTCTGCATTTTCGTCACATTTCGATTCTCCACACTTGTCAGGTACTAGACACAAATTAGTGGTATTTTTTACTATATGCTCGATCAGAAGGAATTTTTTGTTATTTTCTGACACCATATAGGCTTCGATTTATCGTATATATATATATTATATATATCTATATATTTGTCAATTATGATGCTCGCAACTGTGGTTCTTCAAACTATATGATGACACGCAAAACGAATAGTTTTCGGTAAACACATTTAAGCTTTCATTGCCGATCTACTTGCATAAAAAGTATTCAGGGGTGGAATTTGAAATTGCACATGGTCACTTTTCAGATTAATATTTTTCGAATTTATTACTTCGTCTTTGGTATAACAGAATTACTTTCACAACCAATGTCAAGTTATCGATTCGGCCAAATTTTTGAGCTTTACTTATACAAGGGTGAAGGGCTGAGAACTATTGACAGTGCTATATAGCGTTAGATAATATAGTGTAAGTAAAGGCTAAATTCAGATACAAATACCTTCACACCAATCTCCTGAATAACCATTGTTACAATCGCACTCAAATAATTTAGGTCCTCCATCCAACGGAGTACATTTTCCGTTAAGACACGGGTTGGGTTCCGTACATGGATCGACTAAAAAAAGAAATGAATTATATTCGTTCGATTGATTTTTAATTAATCTAGGGTGCTAATATATTAATTTAAAAAAATCAATCGCAGATGACGAATATGCGTAGCGCTTTCGCTAGACTGGCGGCGACAGGCCTCTGCACAATCTGAAACTAATTTTACGAAGCATCTACTTAAACACTAATTATTTTGTCTGATACCGATATTATATATATATCATTCATTTCAACTAACACCGTACCTTTATTTGTGCCCGGACAGTAAATACTGACAAATTCTAAATGGAAGTGCTTTTAAGATTCGATTCGTAAACGAATGATTAGTGCTTACTACTGCAATTTTGTCCTGTTGCTGATACCCAGGTTCTTGTTCCAGTATTTGGCTGAAGAAAATCCTTTGTTCTTGCTGAAGTTACCGTGACGTTTCCAATGAATCCATCTTCATCTGCAGTCCAGCTAAAAATACAAAGTTCTAGTTGTGCATATCGATTCATTTTGAGTTGAAATTCAGTTCATAGCCTTAGTGTGTAGAGAGATGTGTTTTAAAGTATGTGTCATCAAAGAATAATACATCGTAGGACTCATACCAAGCCGGAGACAACTTACGACTGGTATTTAAAATTTTGTTAAAATTTGACGCAGTGTTACGTAAATTGGTTGCTTTGATGTCAAGAGAATTCAGAATATTGAATCGTGTAAAATTCTGAGATCGCGATTGAGAGTATGGCGGAAGGAGTTGACACCGCGCACACAGCACAAACAAAAGTTTGAGTAGTCAAAAGGGGAAAATAATAAAAGCCAATGTGTTTTCGCCTGCTTATGTAAAATGCATATAAGTATATCTTTAATTTTTTCCATCACAAGGTTTTTCAAAATCGCAATATTAATGTACACCAATGAGGGTTGCAATTCCTCAGTCACCCATCTTTAATTATTAAGGAACATTAATAAAAAGGCATCCTGCTTATTTGATAGATGCTGAATGAATGAGAAGGACATGTGATTCAGGAAAAAATCTACGTGCAACAGTAACATTTACACAATTTCGTGATTGTCAAGCACCAAAATCTCGCCAACCATTTTTACTGACTATTATTTTAAACTCATGGAACTTACACCTTTC
Organism: Styela clava; assembly: GCF_964204865.1. NCBI lineage: Eukaryota > Metazoa > Chordata > Ascidiacea > Stolidobranchia > Styelidae > Styela > Styela clava. Next base: position 8,784,359 of record NC_135252.1, read on the forward strand.
TTGTTTTCGGAACTAAGGTATAATCAATGGATCATGTGCCAGCCCCTGTGTAGACATAAAGGGTGTCCATAAGGTCATGAAAAAATTGCAAAGGGAATTTATCGATGCCATATATATATATATATATATATATATATATTGTTTTGGCCCTCACAGATGTATTAAATGAAGAAAAAATACTTAAACAATCACTGATTAAAAAACAACAAACCTGATTAAGATATATATTGAGAACTGACTTCATAACAAAATTGAAATTGTAAAGGGACTTTATAGACACCCTGTATGTTTTCTATTTCCGCATCGGCAAATATTTAACAAATTCTAGTTTGACGTCTATCACGCGTAATCAAATCATTCGATGACACGTTTTTTTCCAATTTCCTCATTGCAATCACTAATGATCAACTAGACTGAATGGTGCAAACCTATTTCATTACTCATTATATTACATATTTTAGTGCTTACTTTTTTTGGCAGTTTCAGTCAATTTGAAATTAGGTAAAATTCACCGCGCTCTATCAGTCAAGGACTTCTAACTTCAATATATTGGACTCTTTTCACCACTGAAATTCTATGAGCAATAAATTTATAATTTACGAGCAACTGTTTTTTTAATAATGGAGCTGCTTTGAATAGTATTGGATCGCAGAACTTTTCGACCTCCATGGCCGTCGAGAAACTCTGACCTATAACAATCACTTCCACCAATCTGTAAACTATTGGTAAAACTTTTGTTGTATTTGTTCACACTCGCTGTTGAAGTATAAAAGAGCTTGAAAATCTTACTTTCCGAATGATATTATTTCTGTCAGGTTACTGCAGGCTCCGTTCGAATCTGTTTGGTTGCATGTAAACTCCACTCTTTCACCGCATGTCACGTTGGCAGTTTCAGCGCATAATCCTGGAAGACGAAAGTCATACAATTAACATTAGTGTACCGTATCATATGGCCTCGGTCGTATTCCGTGATATACATGATAAATGCCCTACCGCGCATCCAATAATATTATGAATTTATACACATATATATGACGAGTCTCCCCCCTAAACACCTTGGTTTTCCTAACGATTGTTATGGTGATTGAACTAGGTTAAACTACTGATAAGAAAAGCGAGTAAAACGCAAACTCGTTAGAAATGAAACCCGGGAAAATATATGAAAAATTGAAATGGAACCCTCCAAAACGGTAATACGTGTCCGGACTAACTTCCTAAACGTGCCCTTATAACGTTCCATCTAATGGGGATTACATGAATGAAGCATATATTGAAAAAACCAGAATGTGGATTCACACAAATCAATGTTTCTAGAATAATCTAGATCTTATCGATGCCGCGTACCACACTAATTATATTTGTCATATTGCGTTCCACCGAATTCAATAGCCAAATTCACTAGAACCACGTGTGTGGTAGCCCAAAATTTTGTGACTGGTGATTACTGTTTTACATAGTATTCTGTCTACGAAGTCTCAAACAGGAATTGCTAACAGGTTGTAAATAAATATTCGGAGCATCAAGCATTCACGTGACAGTCACATTTTGTCAACAAATTTTTTACGGTTATGAGAATCGACAAATCACTCACTCACAAACTCACCTAATGAACTGAGAGCAATAAAAATAAAGCCGAGTGGTGGGGCCATCGATCTTGTAGACAACTTCGTAGGATTCCAATATTAACTACCAGATGTTTTTTTTTTTATAAAAAAAACTCATAAAAGACGATACAACCGCCCTGATTGATGTATTTTCTTAAAGATTTTGGCAAATATGTATATATATATATATAATCAATGTATTCTAAATAACTACATAATAAAAATAAAGAATAATGTTTTATGAAATAAAAAATAAACTACGATTTTTTTTGCCAGGCACAATATAAATATTTGTGCAAAGTGATTATTTTTGTTTCTCAAATCTCAAGCAATATATTCTGAATAAAAGTGAAGGAAAAAATTTTTTAGAAAAGGTAAATCATCATTCAATCAATAATTTCTTTAGTATGAACTGTATTTGTCTAAGCGAGATTAAAAACTATTGGCGAAATGAATTTTTGGGGATACAAACATGGAAACTAATTTGGGTAGGCCGCTAAATTGTATAAACACTAATCCCTTTTTGTTCTAAATTCTGTCGGTCGAAAATAAAACGTCCAGTTCCATGTATTTTTGACTTCTGTGGCAGTATCCCCCAAAAATTCATCGACAAATTCTATACTGCCTATCATATACTAATCCTACAAATTAAGCAGGAAGTTGAACATTTTATCTCATAATATATAATACATATATATAGCCTAAAATCAGGACCGGCCTTAGGCCATCGCAATATATGTGTTCGCCGTATGCCCCACACTTTCATAACCGCGCTAGTTTTAGAGGTTGATTATTGAGTTTACCGATATGAATTACAACCTGTAGAATATTCGATTATATATATGCTGAATACATATGCTTCGCCACGTTGGTTAACTCAATCGTGGTATTTGTAATTAAATAAAATTTGAAGACCGATTTATTTTCCATTACAAAATCTCAAATTTTAATCATTATTCATATCTCTAGCTAAAGTAGGCAATTCATTTCCATTAGGTCCCCTCAATAGCTAGGACCGGTTCTGATTAAAACTTTCCACACTATAGCAAGTGAACGATAATATACCCTGTTCGAATTGCAATAAGGAAGGTCGTAAAATTATGACGCATAACTGACTCTGATCTACGCACAACACGATCCCAGCATCTTCAGACGGAAGTGGGACTTTGTTGACGAAAATTAGCTAGGCATGAAGAGCGTTGCATGTCATATAAATTTTGTAGAGTACCATAAAATAGAAAGTGAAAATACTAAAAAATAGAGAGAGTAAAGAGGACGAAAAAGTTCATTTCCTTGTTAGTCATAATTTTAGCTTTGTGTGGTCCTGACATATCAATGTACCAGAGAAATAGTATTACTCCACCAATCGATGTCCTGTGTTCGATTTAACATAGCGATTTATTCAGAGGTAAACGGGCAAATTATTAAATCTGATAGACTACAAAATATTAATAAGCGTCAATGATTCATTTAGGTTTTATTTTGTTGAGCAATGACGAACTCCAATATTCAGACAGATTGATAAATTGTAATCGAGATTTGCTGTATACCTAAATGATGAAATTAATATAAATAATAAGTTTTAATAATATCGCAAATATTTTCGACGGGTGTATAAAACTTTCGTAATCGTGATGCAAAAAAGTTAGTACTAAACCAACCTCAATCAAATCTCACGTGACACACAACTGACGTGAATCAAGCGGTGCTTTCTAATTCATTAGTGACGAATTTCAAATACAATTTAATTTTTTTTATTATAAACTGGATATATATTCTGGATATTCGAAGGCGGATTTTTTATTCACTCGTTCAAAAAATCTGACAATAGTTTCTGAACGGCAGGTGTAATTAAAATGTAATCCCTAAACTGAAAACATTGTATTGACATTTTTAATCAAACTATCATCATCATGATTCACAAAAAGTACTAGGCCTACCACATATTCTATCGTACAAAAAAAAAACTACAATTTGAATTTAGGTTGAAACTCATATTATCAGTAGCTGTCAGTCAGTACTTCCTGGTTCGCTTTTAGCATTATTTTTCTTTATTTAGCATCACTCACCAAGAGAAAAAAAAAGAGGAAGAGTAGGCCTATGTGTTTGTGTGGGTAACCAATAAAACGCTATATTTTTGTTATCGAACGTGATAGGGTTATGTATGACAGTCTGTTTGTATGTGAATATAAATGCCTTACATTTGAAAAGATCGTTTTCATTACATTTGAACCCGTAATATGAACCCACGACAATTGCACCTGCATACTATTGCACCTAACCTATGGATTTTTTTACGGATATTCGAACCCATACTAACCCTAACCCACGGATTCTAGAACCCTGATATAGATTGAACCCTCGGATATACGGGTGCAAATGTATGGGTTCAAATGTACGATCACCGAAAAGATCAAATATGAAATCTGTTTATCCAAACTTCAACGGTTGAACAGTGATTCAGCGATTTGGCTTGCTGACTATATTTGAAGAATTTCTGTATTATAGCTGCGTTTGGTGTCGCTGAAAGTGCGATCGCCTGATCCCCAAATCTTATCTCGGCACTACCACATATGCTCTTATTCTTAACATTTAACTTAGCACTGAGTTTTTTTTTCTTTTTTTTTGCTAAACAGAACACTATGGTAGAAATGGGCTAACTTTCCCGCTTAAAACCTTGCCCATCTTAAGTATTTGATTGAGACATATGGTATACGTCCTATTAACCACCACATTAAGGGTTTAAAAAGTAAAAGTGCGGGCAGCCCATATGCTTTGGTACTTTTTTATCATGATTTTTCTTGCTTCTCGCCAACACAACAAATTATAAATGAGTTAATATTTTATCATGTACCGGCCTTACCTAAATCACTAATTTCAAAATTGGTTCATATATGACTCAAAACTAATTGAAAAAAGTTAACGTAGTTCATCCATCTTACGTCAGATCCGCTAATAAGCAGTTCTGAACTCTTCTTTTGTCTCGAAAGTATGAATCAAAAAGTTTCCAGTACGCTGCGACGTTGATTTTTTTTATTTATTACGTGACTTCATTTATTCTATTGGTTAACAGTATTCCAGCGACTAAAGCGTACAGAGTTGACAAGCGTGCGTCAAATCCAAAAAATATAGCTTATTATTTATAAATCACCCCAAATCATTGATTTACAGGTGGAATCTACCAATCATTTCGAGAATCAAGCTTGTCAAAGTTTGCATTATATCTACCGGTAGAAACATTCCCGTTTCTAGGGACACTTAGAAAATTTATTGTTCAAGTAATGGAAAAAAAAGCATGTTTCAGATCAGCAGTTGTCATTTAGTTTACGGACCGGTCAAATCTCAAAACAACTTTAGGGACCGGTGGACATTCAGAATCAAGCAAAATGCCATGGCCTATACCACAAAATACGCAATTACAAACCACTTTACTGAGAAATTTGCTGTTATTCTTTTGAAAGCTAACAGATCGTATCAATTTCAAAGCAAATGGTATGTTAGTCCTTGGTCCGGTAGTTAACAACGCGAATACAAAATGACGAAACGATCTGTAGCTCCACTCCGTGTCCAAAAATATTTTACGATAGATTAAGTTTGTATTCATATTCTCGTTCACTGCTCGTAATTTCGAACTCGACGAAACAAACTGAAAACTCGTTACATCAATATGCGTCCAATTTCTTGTGCCACGACTTTTAAACGAGCAAACGATTCAAAACAATTGCTTTTAACCAGCGCTGGATTAACCATCAAACAATATAAGCACGTGCTTCGGGCACCAAGCAAAGAGGGGCACTACAGAAATTTTGGAGCAGAATTTTATATAGTATATTGGTGTTTATTAAAATATTACGAGTTCACCAGACGACTCAAACTACAAAATGTTCACTTGTTTTTCGTCCTCAAGTATCATATTATTATAAACCTTCTTTATTAAAATAAACACTGAAACTTATTTATTAGACACGAAATGGGCCTATGAGTCGCTTTCTCAAATTGTTGTTGTTTTTTCTTCCTATAGTATTCTCCTTGTTGCTGCATTTTTGTTTTAAAAAAATTTCTTTTCTCTTCAACGCCTTATTATTAAATCCGGACAATAAAATACCTTCGGCGATAGCATCTCCCACGTCCTCATCAGGTTAGTTTAAATAAATCGACATTCTCGCGCTGTGAATCTGGAATTTCAATGCTGTGATTCACGTGAGATTGCAATTTGTGAAAATCGTCAATTGTTTTTGTCATCGTGATTTGAGCCGTAATCATCTTTCATTTCAGCATTTATTCTCCCTAAGTCAGAAATTTGCAGCGAGGATAACGATAATTACTTTATTGCTCTCAAGCAACCATGGCACTTGTGTTGTGAGATACGAGTTATCACATAATCATGTGTGACAAGATGCTAAGATAAATAAAGGAGTGAATATGTGACCCAAATATTCTTTATTACATAATCATGTGTGACAACAGGCTAAGATAAACAAGAGAGCTACGCACAAATATATGGATACGTTAGACCAGAGCGAATCAGTCTTTACCGGTACCTTTGACGCTACCGGTACCCTCAAAAAAGTTCTGAATTTCCAGTAGCAAGAATTTTGCAGAATCAAAACGTACAGCCAGTCATAACACTGACTAAAATCCGTGTTCCCATGGATAAAAAATAATACAGCAAAATTTTAGACGAAATATCGAATTTCATAGAATTCACGAAAAATTTTGAAATAAATAAAAGTAATAGCCTTCTAGCGAAGAAATTAATCTTTAACCACTGAAAATTTCAAAGCAATTGGTCCAGTATTCGAAGAGAAAAGCGATTTTGTTATGGCCACTAAACGTGTCCAATAAACGTGTCCAATAAGGAGTGAATACATGACCCAAATTTCCCTGTTTTTAAAGCGGCATTATAAAATACTTAAAATAAAGCAGAAACACCATTTAAGTTTTATTTTAGGATGGCCCGTGACAGATTAAAGATGAATTTTAGGCATCGCAAATCACAAAAACATTTTTTGTTCTACAATTACCGACAGTACCAGACGCGACCATGCTACGTGTATATTACCGTAATTATGGTAATGTAAAGTACATTTAATTCATTTTTTTGACATAATTTACTCGGTGGAATATTATCGCTGACTTAAGGTTTTTTCCTACTAGGCTTGCACGTAATTTACGGATTTACGGAATTACGTAATTATTTGAGGTTACGGAAGGGAAGTTACGAATTACGTAAAGTCGTAATTAATGCATTGAAACGAGCTTTCTTCAAAGCAGTCAATTTCGTCGATTGCGAAAAATGAAAGCTCAATAAGCAGAAGAAGTTAGAGTTCCGGTATTCGCAGCCGTTTATTTCTCTTTTCTCTCTCTTGTTACGTAGGTGAAGGAAGGCATGACGCGTTGCCATTTACTAACCTATTATCAACTTATCTGGCATGGCCAATGTAAATTATTAACGTAGTTAAGGGGGAAGAACTGAGTAGGGCCGTTTGACGCCAACACACCTGGTTTTAACTTCTCCCGCAACTTAACCGTATATAAGGGATAGAATTGCGTTGAGACCGATTGACGCCAACACACCTGGTTTCAACTTCTCTCGCATCTCATCTAGCATGGCCAATGTACATAATAACCGTAGATAGGGGGAAGAATTGTGTTAAGACCGATGGACGCTAACACGCCCGGTTTCAACTTCTTCGGGTGAAATGACTAATGAACGCAGGAGATCAATCTATCAAACATGGTCTATCAAACATTTGTATCCATTTTACTTTTATTTTTTATTTACTTGTTCCAGTTTTCCGTTACTTATGGTATATATGTTCCGTTTCTATTTTATAGTCGAGCTGGGAATAGTGGGAAATTCCCCACAAAGTGTGGATTAGCAATGCTTAACCATTCTTTATTGTTAATATCAACACTTGATATATGAACATGGAATATCATACTGTTTTTGGCTGTTTTATTTCAGACTTGGGGTATAAACATCCAAATATCAAGTGAAATATAAATAAAATATCCATAACCTTTCAACACGACGATCTTGTGAAATTTAACGAAGAGCTTTCGCGACGAATTGGAACCAAATAAACGGAAAGAGCGATTGATCACTCGCGCCAATATCTCGCCGTGATAATTAATGTCGCGCTTATCAAATCGCAATATGACGACAAAAGAGAGATTGCGTAATGAACCAACGCAACTTCGTCTTCTCGGCATCGGTAAAGCGATTGAGACGGCAGAGAAACAACAAAACCACGGATTCCTCGCGGACCGCTAAAAATTTAACTGCTATCATATATAATCAAATATGAGCCAGTGTGTTTATTCTGTGCGAGATCCATTTTCTATTACAAAATCTTGATGTTCTGTTAACGGTTTTATCGTTATATATCAGTCCGGACTTGGCCTTGCTCATGATGTTTTTCACAATTCCTCTCAATATTTCGGCCATATATGATTAACTGTCTTACCAAATGCGGCAACTTATTTTGATTTATCGTCGACTTGAATACCACCGGCACTTGACCAAACTTGTGTCAATTTTGGCCGATAGGATCGCCGACTTGAGTTAGCAAATAAATGTCGTGAGTGTAAAATAAATGTCACAAAATGCATTGTGTTGCGATATAACTTTGTATTTCCGGAGAAGTCATATCACATAAGTTCGGTATTTAATATACGCAAATAAATAATATTTGATCTAAATTTATCGCAAATATTGTTATAAACATTCAGTCCGCGAAATGATTAAATGTAAAATGAAGCATGGTAATCGGAATATCGTCAATAAGACGACATCAATAATTATTATTATAAAATGCTAACAAGGCAGTAATGTCGGGTAATGCAGAAGACGCTGCAAAAACAAGTCTTCGTCGCGAGGAAATCGCAAGTATAATCAAACGAGAGAATACGCTCGTCGTTGGTTAATAAATTAGAAACCCGTAATTTTTATTCAGTACTAAGGTGGTTTTAAAAAACTATCGTTTCCATAAATATCCGTATACCAGTGTCGGTAATGATAAAATAAAATTGATTGCATAAAAATGGGACGGTTAATTTGCGAAGGGGATAAAGGAAAACCAAAGCTAACACAAAAGATAAAAATCAGAATAAAATTAATTTGAATTCACTCCTTGATATTTGTCTTTAACATCTGCCGCCGGCGTGTAGTACTGCCAAGAATATGAAAACCCAACTTCAATGTCCCATTCGGAAAAGAAGTGGATTCAATTGGTTGTTATGATAGGTTTAAATGCGTGAAAAAATATCGCAATTACGAGGTCATTACGTAATTGATTTTGCCGTAATTACGGAATTGATTTTTGTCAATTACGTGCAAGCCTATTTCCTACCGTAAAACCCTCAAAAACAACATATAATCCCAACTAAATCAATGAAGCAACACATTCGTTTTGTGGAGATTTCGAGGTGATGAATATGTATGTTCCATATATATAAACACGTTATATGTATATTTATTCATAAAAACTAAATATAATCAGGTAGTTTATCTCACATTATTATGTCCGCAAATTGCCGTGTTATTTTAGATCGGTAATGTTCTTGTATGGCGGACGCAATCGCGAGTTGAACACAATTAGATTGAAATTGATAGACAGTTTGAATTCCCGTAGTTGTTATGAATTGAATTACGCTACAAAAAAAGTCGTTATCGGCTCTTTTCACCAATGCTTAAAGGCTTAAAAACGGGCCTCGTCTTATTCGCTGGGAAATACAGTATTTGCACTATGTGGCGGTTCCACGATCGCATTTCAACGATCTAGTGGTCAGCGAAGTCGGGTGTTTTTTGATAAGGTGGACCAGGGTGGTCCAAACCCTGTCATGCTGATACTTTTTGTGCGGCTCCCAGAACAATTTTAGCGTATATATATTTGTATCTTATAGCTGACAGGGATGGCGAACCACTGACCCGCGGGTCACAAAGTGACCCACTGCGTTTTATTCGTGACCCGCCAAGGTACGAAAAAAAAAAATATCAGTGATGAAAATCGTTAAAATCGGCCTTAAAATAAACGAACAATAACTAAACTATTATAATGTACTGTCAGTTGGGCAGTCAGTGTTGCGATCGATTATATTCAAATTGTTAATTCAGGGCCGGTATGGTAATTTTTAAAACCTCTAATCTTGGACAAATGTCTGCACCGCTGTGTACCGTTCGTTATTCAGCCATTGGCTCTGACATCGTATATGACATAATGATGCAATTGATCTGTTCATTTTTCGTAACGTCTTGTCTCTTTCGGAAGTGTATCTGCCGACTGTTTAGGGGTTATACGAGAACTAGTTGCTACTTTGCATTTTATTAGTTTCTCGCTTACAATGCCCTTGAGACAACAAAATCCTTCAGACTTGAAATAAAAACCTAGAGATCTGAAATAACAATGGAGCAGTGAGAGTCAGTGTTCCCTCTAAGGTGTGCGCGTGTGCGCGCGCACACAGCTTTCAGAGGCTGCGCACACGCATAGACTTACTGCGCACAGACGCATTTCGATGTAATGTAACAATGTGCTCGGTTGGCAGGTTGAGAAAGTTTGTTGTTGGCCAATTTATTACCGGGTTAGAACGCCAAAATTTCCTCATCGGTTTTTGCACAAATATTAGTCATTTCCAAAAAAGTGCGCACACACCGAAATTTCTGCGCACACATACTACAAAAAATTAGAGGGAACATTGGTGAGAGTGCCTTAATGTGGTTGAAAGGTGATCGAAAAACATAACACTATCAGAGTGAAATTCCCTCCAAACTCTTAGGAACCGTAAAATAATTTGCCGCATCATCCTAAACGTTTTTGGTAATTCATATGCACGAACCGAAGCTTATAAAATTTCAGAAGTTTCTTATAGATACAAACATTGATTAAATACCTTTGACCCACACGCTTCTGTTTCGTGACAAAAATATAATTTTTGACCCATTCATTGAAAAAGGTTCGCCATCCCTGTGCAGAACGTTTTTGAGTTTTTTTTAGCTATTCCAACTGGGGTTAACTCCGACTTAACGCCGCGCAATCCAGTTTTTTTTTTAGCTAAGTCCCGGAATACCAACTTGGACGGACTTGGTTGGTATTTGACGATGACACTAATTTTGCTCACGCTGCAAGTTTTTAAATTACTCAAATATATATAACAATCCGTAATAAAATGAGTGTTACAAGAAAGATGACATGAGAAACACGGCGGAAACGTATTTCCTTGCCCATCACACAGTGTCTGGTTTGATTTCAAGTAATATCTGTCACGAAAGAATATAATTTGAAGCGACATTAAACGCGAGATGCGGAAAATACAACGGTAATTAACTTTAAAATAACGGAAGGCTTCATATATATATATATTTTTTCTTTAAAAGAACGCCACCCATGCAACATAATATTAGTCTGATTAGAACGGTAAACTCTCGTTGTTTATTAAATTTAAAGTAAGTAAACTCGCGATATTTTGATCACTTTTTTTTTCGACTTGCGACCCGCGAGAAAAGTTTTGCGGTTCTTCAACCTAGCAACCTTGAACCACCCTGAGGTAGACTACTAGGTACCAGTAAAGTTTCTAACTACAGTTGTGACTTGTATGCTTTGATATTTCGATTCACGTTGAGACTGGAGGCATGAATCTTTATTGTCACACTCCTTCATGATTAGAGCTCAACCGATATATCGGCCCGATATTGCGTGTTTGCTGATATATCATATCGGCCATCGGCAGTGAACGGCCTATATATATATATACATCGGCTATTTATACCAGTTGAAAAACCTAAAAACGTTCGTAAAAGTTGTTTTATTTACTGTTGGTTGCGGTTTTTTTTAATGGATAATACACTTATGTGTAGGGATGGGCAATGTAGAATAATTTACTATTCTAGAATATTCTAGAATAGTTAAATCGAATCCAGAATACCGAATCCTATTCTATTTTCATACTCATTCAAATAGTGGGAATTTCTACATTGCTGGATTTAGATGGTAAAAAATTGCAAATGTATTACTTACTATAAATGTATTATCTATTTGGAAATGTCCTGAACATTGGATTTCATTTGATACTAAACAGGCAGTTCCCAGGACAATAAAATTTAGGAATATTACAATATTTTTTGCCTTCAATTGTTCCAAAGGTATGTAATCCCTAAATACTAATAAATACTGATATGCTAAATTAAGACACGCTTTACACACTTTAATAGTAAGCGGTTAGATACAAAATAGACATGAAACGGCGTTAAATCATTATTAATGTAAGTCTGCCGAGTATACTAAAACAAACCCGCTAAGAACCAGCGTGTGGCCACTGCAACCTATGCGCCGTTGTAAAATATTAAATTTAACCACTATCAATTAAAATCAACCTTTTATTCTGTGAGAGCAACGGGTAAAACCAAGTTCCCGTAAACGCGATTTCGTACTTAGTTATTAGGTAATAACATCTGAAGACGAACTCATTTTTCTATGGTTATCGTTACATATCATTATCTATCCAGACTTGGCCTTACTCAAATTCAATACGTCACTATCTTCGACAGATGCGGCAACTTTTTTCAAAATTCATCGGCGACTAAAATACTACAGACTTCCAATCAAACGTGCGTCCATCTTGAACGATAGAAATGTTATCATTAATCATTATCTACCCAGACTTAGCCCTACTCAAATTCAATACGTCACTATCTTAGCCAGATGCGGCAACTTTTTTCAAAATTTATCGGCGACTAAAATACAACAGACACTCAATCAAACGTGCGTCTATCTTGAACGATAGAAATGTTATCATTAATCATTATCTACCCAGACTTAGCCCTACTCAAATTCAATACGTCACTATCTTCGCCGGATGCGGCAACTTTTTTCAAAATTTATCGGCGACTAAAATACTACAGACACTCGATCAAACGTGCGTCTATCTTGAACGATAGAAACGGACCGAAAAATATGTAATCTTTTGAGAGTGAAATTTAAATGTGAGAGTTGTTCGCGTTTTGCGATATAACTTTGTATTTCGGAAAATGGTATAATAAAATTATTAGTAAATAATATTTGATCTAAATTAATGGCGAGTAATGTTATAACATTTAACGCCTGGCTTTTGGTTTACGTGCATTATTTTTTGGGGAAAACTCGTAGGTCGCGAAAAATCATTTAATTTAAAATGAGGCAAGGCAGCACGTCGGTAAACAATTAAAGATTGTTGCATTCAGATTATCGGAATATCACCAATAAGTCGGCACAAATAACGCTAGCTGGATAGCAAAGAGGGAAAACGCAAAAATGGTGCAATAACGAGTCCTCGCCGTGAGGTTATATTACCAACTTCTTGTCCTGAATATGCCGATTGAAATTACAGTGTTTGATGTTTACCGATTTACGGTTCTTTGCGAGCAGACGCAAGTTTAATTAAACGAGAGAGTTTTCCACGCGAGAAAAACGCTCGTCTATAATTGATAAATTAGAAACCAGAAATACAAAAATTGACGCTTGGCGCCAGAGAGGCGGAAACCGAATCCTGTTATCGGATCCCGTTGGATTCGAATACTTTGGGATTCGAATCCTCCGGATTCGGTATTCTATATTGCCCATCCCTACTTATGTGGTTTATCGTTTTTATAATTAAATTACACATAGGGGGGCACCAAAGACTTCAGTGCTTAGGGCACCAAAGAGGCTTAATCCGCCCCTGCCTTTAACGGCTATTGGGCCCATGCTCCCAGACAACTTTAGGTACTTAATACCACGACTAGGAACGAATTAAATTCCAATCTTCCAGGTGAAGGTAACAATATCTTCGTTCACTTACGACAGCATTCAATTATATAAACACATGCTATAACAACTGCACTACAATATAACGAAAAATTACCAAATACCCAAGAATTGTGCTGCATTTGCTGGCAATGACTGGATCATTGCGCAGAGGCAACGTATAAAAGACAAACAGACTGATTTTTCAGAGTCTTTCAGGGTGTTGCTGCTCGATAACCAGTTTTGTTTCCCCGCGACTCCTCTTTGTAAGTAAAGATGTGTGTTGAATATTATTTATTTTTTTTCAATTTATTTTTTACTGGATGAAAAAATAATAAACTTGACTATGACTATCTTGTAGACGAAAGCACAGTGCATAGTACAGAGAAAGGTGCTCCTGAAGTATGCGCACCGAGATGTCGCATAACCTGAACCCTAACCTGGTACACAACCAGAGTTCAGGTTGTGTGCCATCTTGGTGCGCATACTTCAGGAGGTCCCAGAGAAACAATACGTTAATTATGTACATAGCATAGTGAAAACTGTGAGTACACAATGCTCATCAATAAAATTACTACACCTCTCCTGGGAAAAGTTTTGCAGCGGTAACCCACGAAAAAGATGCCCTAATTTACTATATAATTTTTGGCATTTTGGACACCGCCACAATCATTTGGAATGGAATTAACAGTTCACTCGTGTTATACAAATGTACCTGCTTAGTTTTCTTTTATGTGTTATTAAATTTTGTGCATGAAAGGTAAGGGTAATCTAGCAAAATGAATTAGCATTGCAATATGGCGCGCTTGATACATTATTCAAATACTCAATTTTAAAAGCATGTTATAAAAACTTAATATTGAAGCAATAAAATTATCAAATGAAGGAGATCGTCAAGTTGGTGAATAGTAAGGTGATGAATATACGCAAGAATTCTTTTACAAAATAAATGAACTAACATATATATTTCTAGAATATTTGATCATTCAGATATAAAATTACACAGCAATAGTTGGGAGGTAATAACAGGAATAAAAGTAAATTCAGAACAAGCCAGACAGTCCCCGAACTGGTGATAGGACTAAAATAAAGAAAATCTGAATAAAATGATGGCCTAGCCCTAACCTGGTACACACAGTGCAAAATGTCACTCTAAAAGTCTGCTACAAGATAATCACTGAGCAAGTATATTTTTATTTCATACATTAACATTACCTTGAGCAGCGGTTTTCCAACGTTTTAGGTGGAGCGGTACCCCAATGAGACATTTCACAGGATCAGGAACCCCCAAATAGTTGAGCTGTCTTATTATTATTCGGTTATAACATTATACATATGTTAATATAGATCAGTGGTTTCAACCTTTTTTAGTGTCATAGCCAAATTTTAAAACCTCAAAGTTGTAAGGAGCTGCCTAAAAATCAACATAAAATAAAATAGCAAAAAAAACTCAAGTATGTATTTTAAAATAACAACATCAACAAATCTCAGGGTAAAAAGGCGAGTGAGAATCACTGATACTTTCGGACTTGAATGAAAGCTCGTAAAACTTCCGGACTGTATTGGCGAAACCCCGATTGAAACCACTGTCCCATAGTTTCAAACTTGGAAAGATTTTGTACAGACGACAAATATATAAAAACAGAAAAGCAAAATTGAAATATAGAAGAAACAGTAACTAATAAAATATAATGAAATTTAGTACTCCATAAATAATTCAACAAAAGTACTCAAGAATTCATTGATTATAAGATTTAACTAAGAGGTGTGAATGATAATTCTTTTTACATAATATCATCAGTAGAGTCATGAAATTGTATGGAAAAATTCACAATCCATTTAAATAAGTTTTATACCCATTGCAGGCAGTTTCCATTGTGCTTAAAAAATCTGGAACACCACTCTTTGCTGCCCAGTTTATGAGCCAAGTTGGAATGCTTCCTTTTGGATTATCATAGTAGTGCATAAAAGCTGTAAAATGAAAAATTTAAGCTAAGCATCGAACCAATACTGCCAGAGTTGCTTTTGATTTGAAAGTGAAACTGCCACAATTTTTAATTTTGATGCCATCATCGCACAAAAAAACAAATCAAATAGAGGCTAGACATTTTTGAAATATATAAAAGTATAGTCTTCTAGCGAACAATACAATCTTTAACCATTGAAAATTTCGAAGCAATCGCTCCAGTAGTTAATGTGAAAAGCTATTTTTTCACAACGAGAAGAGAAAGAAAAGAAATAGTAACATAATGATTATTAACAACAACAAAACGATCCATAGGTCCACTTTGTGTCCAACAAGAGAGCAATGCTCCGATATATATCCTATAAAAGTCAATTAATATCCTTCCAGCACTGAAAATTTGAATCCAATTAAGCCGTTAGTCCCACCAATTTAGCAAAACGATACAAATGTACTCTTTGGTCCAATTATGATGAGAACCGATTCTTCAACAACATATGCAACAAAACTGCTTATTTAGGGAAGATATAGTACGCAGAGTAGCTGCTGAGTGCCAACTAAAACTAATAAATACCTCTTGTTCCACCATTATCACTGTTGGTTATAGCAATTCCTTGAACAAAATCATCAACTCTTATAACACCACTTTTTTCTTTAACATTCGATGAATCTGTAAGATCTTCTTTCTTAGCTGATTGTCCTAATACTACGTAAACAGTGTTGCCTTTGGCATTCGTTAAAACCTTCTTTTGCCTCACATAGAGATACTGGAAGCATTAGTAGAATTGTTGAGAAACGATAAGAACAAGTCATATGTTCTCTAGTGAAAACCATGCAGAAGTAGTATGCAAAAACATTATTTATGATAGGCCTATTACTATTCTGCAGAGAGAAGCGCAGGACTTCAAATTTTTTCATTCATTAAAAGAAGAGATCTTTCTTTTCTTTCTCAACAATTCTGGCATCAAAAATGCTATATCATATGATTAAGGCCTAATTATAGGTTTTCTGAGGGTAACAAATAATGGCATATGCTTATTTGACAAGCTTATGAATAAAATCCTATATTTCCTTTAAAAAAAAGGATACATCACGGTGTGACATTGGCCATGGGTAAGCAACTTGCCAATACACAATTTGTGGTTCTTCCTCACACATATACCTGAGATCTGTGACAAAAATATATTTATAAAAAAATCAAAGAGTAAAGAAAAATTACATGTCGCGAACCTCTGAAATTGGATACAACACGTGCAAAGAAGAATTTTTTAATCATAAGTAACCATATAAATTTATGTGATAGTCAGGAAATTTACCATAAACAAGGCCATAGATAAGCATGTATACACAGGAGTCTTCTACAGAGTTTGAAATTTTTCCATAAAACTGAAACATATACTGTGTGAGGTGGTCGACAAGAGTATTGAACAAAAGAGTTAACAGTCAACATCAACATACATGTCTGTGATGATGTGAATGTCATCAAATAATTCTAATCAAATCGTATTATCAAATTTCAACCTTAAATAAATTCTGACTGGTCATTGATATCAATTCACAGACATCAAAACACGGACACGTTAAGAATGAAGATGCAAATCTTACCAGCAGCATAACTGTCCCACACTTTCCTGTATTTCAAATCCATGTAAACATCTGCACATATTTGTGGATCAACATTTATCTCACCAATCACTTTATATTGGTATAAACCAGATTCCTGTTGAGGAATATTGAACTTTAGTTAATAATATATAGTAATAGCAATTTCAAGTTTAAATGAGAATATTGATTGAATTCCTTCATTTCAGATGAAGTAGTGCTTGATGTTGATGAAGTATGAAACATATTACTATACTCCTCAATGATGATTTGTTGTCACCAAAAGTTCATGCATACTTATTACTGTATTAATATATATCATAAACCCAGAATTCTGAAATTTGATTTGAATCAGCTCTTATGTAACATATTCACATACAAACTACTAGAGTTCTGTGTATTTGTAGAGTTCTATATTTGTTACAGAATAATTTATTTCCATCAATCCAAATTGAACTACTCTATTAACTCTGTAACTACTAACACATGAGTTATTACTTAACGTATAATAAAATTCTGCTACAAACTTTAAGAAAAAGGTATGCTAATTGAGATTATGGGAATTCTCGAGTGGTTTAGGCTATTTTGTTTAAACCAAAATCGTTTTACATATAACTGGTGTTCGGATTTGAAAAAATATGCCACCAAATGACAATTTACAGTCATTGTGCTCACCTCCGAGTATTTCCTGTAAACTTTCACGCCATGACTTTCTACAAAAAACTCGTAATCACTCAATTCCGGGTTTTCTAACTCCTTCATTGTCTTGATAAATTCATCTTCAGAAAATCCCATTTTTGACGTCGCCGATTCAAAGCAAGGCTAATCCAACGTCGGAAGTCCGTCAGAATACAGAAATAATTGTTTCATTTTGGACCCTGCTTAAAATGTGAATGTAGCGCCGGTGAAAATATGAACACATTGGGTATATTGTTGCTAACTCTCCAGCTGCGAAGAATCAACATCGTACAGAATAGGTGGAAAAAAAGTTAACCTTCTCGATTTTATATTACTTATGATGACAATCTTCGTAGAAAACACGGCCCTGTTTTCTCGTCATATGTGCGCTGTTGGTATTGTCTTTATATTTTATCATTACCAGACCAATGGACATAAGTACAAAAAACTGACCTTCTGGCAAAACTTCATGACAGCTAGTCATACACACAGGGTAATTAACCTCCCTGGACCTATTTGAAGGATGACAAATACAAGACCATATCTGGTGATCCGAACTTAACGCTGCAACCATGCTGATGGAAGCAACAGCACATTTCGTATCCCATACACTACAGAGTACCTCACCGATAACTCGGGCTGTATACTGAATCAAAAAAAATATATATATACCCACTGCTTAATCTTATCTTTCCCAGTAACGATGTAATCTCATCTAAGACAAATGAATGTTTGTTCGACGTAAAGATTTAGTACTATTCAGAGCAATATAGTAAATGTGCACATAGTGCATGCAGCACAATATATGTAACAACGCAAAAATTGTATAGTTGGCAACACAGGCACCAACAGAATATAAATTGATTACGACACCACAATTGGTACTGATTCAAAAACAAGAACAAATTCATTGCTTAGAGTTGAATCCACTTATGCATGTTGTGATTATAACTATTCCAGGAGAAATACTGGGTCATTTGGTGTTGATTTTCAGTCATAGTAAGTACAAGCATACTAGAAAAAGATGGGAAAAAAGACCGCCAATAAATTAGAGATGAACTTAATTTGGTGAGAACAATAATCCATTACCAACTTCTATAGTTTGATAATTAGTTGAACATAAGTGGTATCGATTATTAAGTTCATCCTACAAACATGGTATAAAGCTAAGAAGAAGAATGCTTGGTGTATTTCCATTTCGCACAAATAAACTTGGTGAATCGTATTTCATAGATGTCTTGACATTAAAGTTTCTTCCTCATCAGCTTCATTACTTTTTATATCAGCCAAAGTACGAACGAATCTGGACCATTCATCATTTCTAGGAGATGCAATTTGCTGTAAAAGAAATATGCAAAATCACATCGGCCTTGAATCACCGAAAATATTGAAATTTAGAGTCGAAATCAAGTAGCAATACACTTTATAAAACAAATGCAGTTTTTAAATTTTTATCATCAGGAACTTTTCACACAACAACAACACTCCAGGTCATGAAGATCATAAGATTAACTCAATGAGTTAATAATGGTGCTACTGATTACTGATTAAACTTTGTGGAAAGCACCGGTTAAATTCACACAATGAACTGATGTGGCTAGTTGGCTATTTCCGAGATGATCGATCACAAGGTGGTATTCAAAACTGCTGGTTGACGGGCCTGCTGCGGGCACCGCCAAATAAGTCTAAGCATCTGGGCTACTGGACTCGCTAATAAGATATTCTCATACAAGAACAGAAAAGATGCCCTATTTCGTAACCCAAGTAGCCCAAATTTAGACCTTCCTCTCTTTTTAAGATTAAAAAGAAAAATTCATTGTATCATTATAACATTAATTTTGTACACAAGGTATTTCCATGTCCTGAAGATTAATTAGACTCAAACTCAATAATGAAAAATACTCTGATCGTTCTATGTCATTCAAAAATATTATACATACTTCTCCAACATCATATACATGAATTCTTCCTACTTCATCACCGGCAGCTATTTGCGTTCCAGCAGGATTCCAACGAATTTCATTTATAGCAGAATTATTGTCTGTCATCACAGAAACAGCAGGTACCTGATAATGATAAATTGATGAAAAGCAACAATTTAAAATATATTTTATCTGTTGATATCCTGAAATCCTCGAAAAAGTCTGCCAAAAATGAGAAATGCAGTGAATTATTCGGTTTTTAGCTCTTTGGCAAAAAATAGCCGCGATGCAAAATAGTTGATCAAAAATAAATATGTGTGAATAAGCGGCCGATTTTCTAATGAGTTGTAGACCTGTGCTATTGAAATTCGACTGTTCATAAATAGAAATCCCACATAAAACATTGGAGAAATCTCTTCAAAGCCTATGTACTGGTTCCTGTTGTTTGCGCACTGGTTGTTTCCACCCAATCCCACCCACGCTGGAACAATATCAAGGGCTATACCAATAAGAAAGATTTTGGGCGCTATTCCTCACCCACAAATCTCCAATAACTAAACTTTCAGAAAAAGTTAGCTGCATGCAAAAAAATTATTTTAACGACACAAACGTCATACCTCAATATCGGTATTCAAATTCCACAGGTCAATTCTCCCTGATGCATCAGCGCTTGCAAACATGGAAGGATGAGCTGGAGACCAAGCAACATCCATTACATAATCATTGTTGTCTTCAAATGAATGAAGACATTTTCTAGTTCCATTCTGGAAGGTAATTATATAAACTTGGATAATTAAAACATAAAGAGAAAAATTAACATCTTAATATTCTCAATTTGAGCACATATGGCTTAGGCCTATCTCATACCTACAAAACTATGTCATACTTTTCGCTCATGGTCATTTATTAGGACAGGATATGATTTACAGATTTATCCCAGGGGAGACGATAGTCTGGTGAGGCGGCTTAATCAAATGGCGAACCACGGCCTCACCAGTCCATGTCGGATATGGGAGTAGTTAGCCAGTTATATGCCTCAGATGCATGGTCTCGATGCTGGCGGAAGCTGTAACCGACCGGCGCTTACGTGAACCTAAGGCGACGAGGAGTCCAGCAATCCTCTTGCAAATAATTATCCACCACGGGAATCAAACTGTGCAGTGGCGAGCATATCCCTAACACTCAGCAAAAATGTATCCATCACATACCTTCAGTGACCATAGTTTTACAGTCCAGTCAAAAGAGGATGTGAGGAAAAGATGAGAAAAATCGAGCTGACCAGTAGCACAATGAAAATCAACTCCTGTTACTGGTCCAAAGTGACCATCGAAAGCGTCACTTATTCCTGTTTTGCTGAAGAAAAAAATAGATAAATAGAACACATCAGTACATAATCAGGTAAGAACAAGCTGTAGACCACATGCATATATTATTCTGTGCCATATAAAATGTACTATTCAGTAATTATTAATGAAGTATCAAGCTTGCAGCCAGTCGTGGTAAAAATCCAATGATTTAAAATTCTGCATACATTCTGGAGAAAAATTTATTTGAGCATTGCAACAATAATAAAGACATACAATAACATACGAAAAGTTTTTCGTTAAAGAATGGGGGAAGCGATACGACCATACGGTCATCAGAGTAACCGCCCTCCATATTTTAATTATGTATATGAGACTGACAGTTGGTGAATAGTGTGAAAAAAGTGTTAACTGTTGCAGAGTTGTTATCTACGGGATATTTCCAGGTTTGGCTATATAATTATTTGAGCTATGTACCCAATTCGGTATCGTATTATAGGATATTGATCTGGGGTTCGAACACTTTTGGATTTTCGAACCCTTAAACACTTTTGGATTTTTTTTTATTGCTCGTCTTTCTTTACAAAGAAGAAAAGGTTAAAACTAACCTCCCGTGTCTACAGGCAGAATACACAGATCCATCTTCTGCACCAACAGCAAAATTGTTAACATTATTAGGCTGAAAAGCCATACAAGTCACAGCAACAGCTTTTGATTGTTTGTGCTGCAATTCCATAGTATCCTGAAAAATGTGTAGAAACATAAAATAAATGAAAAACAAACAGGTCCACATAAAAATGTGAATTGCTGACATTTTTCGGTTTTAGTTTTCATTCCAGATTTTTTTTGAGCTGTAAACACTAGTGTATGCAGGTTACATTCCTTATTTCCAGGCTAGACTAAGGAAAAATTACAGTGGTTTGATGAATTCTTCCCTTCGCCCATTTTAGAACTCTTTATTCCTCCTCCAATATGCATAAAACTCAGTTTCTGTTATTTGTTCAATCTTTAATGGATTTTTAGTGGCATTTGGATAGTTCATGTGTCCAACAATATTAGTGAAATACATCCTATAGAAATTAATATTTTCTCCCAAAACAACAAAATTCCGTGCTAGGAATTCCTTCAGCCGGAAATTTGATGATATATCATACATACTGAACTAACATGTACTAACTAGGGATTAACATTAATTAGGGATAGAATTAAGGAGACTAACATTGGGGATTAGGCTCTTGAGAAATTTTTGTTATATTTTTATTTTTTTACAAAACAGGTATTAATTACTCCAATTGGCGACAGGACATACCTGTGGTTGGGTCAACATGTCTAAACTCCACGAACACATTTTTCCATCATTTGAAATTGAAATTAAATTATGAGCATTTTGTGTTCCAACCACATCAACACAGAAAACTGGATGCTGGAAAAATAAAAATAATCATTAAATATTGTGATATTTGATAATATATAAATATTTTGCAGCTTTAGCTAGCTGTGGCATCAGCATAACAAGAATGCCTCGCATATATGATGCTTAATTAGAATACCTAACTAACACAGTGAAACCAAAGTTTGAAGTTGATTTCGTAAACATAGTGCAAAATGTGATAGCCAGTGGTTAAAAGCGATGGACGTAACTATGTCGGCATCTCATGGTAAAAATATCTGATTCAAATCCCTGCTATCAACCTCCCCCAGTGTAATAAATTGTGTCTGCTTGTACAGTAAAGAGTCTTGTTCAGAGAGAAAGGCATAAACATAAACACATATTAACATTTGAACTTGACTGAAGACAGAGAAAATTTCTTACTGTATGAGCAGAAGCTGAAAGTTTACTTCGTTGTGCCGGAGTTCGTTTCTTCGTTCTATTATCCCATAATACAATCTGACCACTGTAAGTTCCTCCTACTACAAGGTTGGGATGGAATTTGGCAAAACAAGCTGCTGTTACTGCTGACTGGCAGTGAAAAATATACCTGTAGAAGTCGGTGATAAATAATTGCAATATATGTAGATGAATTATCAGAAAATGCAGTCAGATAAATATAAACTTCACAGGAATTGATTTGCTGTAATTTTTTTTATACATTTTATATACCAGTATGTTAAAAACATTGAACCAAACCCCCAATAATAGAAGAGCTTCAAGGTGGCTGCAATTACATGAAAGAGTTTAAATGGCCCGGGTGAATGCTAGTTAGAGAGAAATTCCTAAGAAGCAGTTCTTACTTTGAAAATAGAGATATCTAGTCTTGCGCTGATTTTTAAAGCCCATTTTAAAAACAATGAGGGCAGGAATAAAAAGTGCTAGCTGAAGTGTCATACAATGCAGAAATAGGAGTCGAGACTATTCTAAAAATTCAGATTTCAAATTATTCATTTTATTATCTCAAACAGAAATGAGGTTTTTGCAATCCTTTGATATGTCCACATCAGAACCAATGATTGCCTACAATAACACAAAAAAGATATTTAGGGTGTCACTTACTCAGGACTAGCTGTTTTATATTTACTATTCCACACAAGTGCAACACCATCAGGTTCATAAGGTGCATCTTCATTAGAACTGTATGATGCAACACATAGTTCTGGATACTGAAAATAATGAAGCAGATATTATAAAAAAAAAAAAAAAAAAAAAAAATTGCAAATTGAAGATAAAGTTCTAGGTTTACAGAACTGTTTGCATTCAACAACCACCATTAATTAAGATCAAATTATACCATCTTATGATATATTCATTGATCTTCTTATAGAGGGTGTGTATTCAAAAGTCCAGAATTATAAACATTACCACTCTGTTATCAGTCAGTTGCAATAATGAGAAACAATAAAACATTTGGAATAAATAAGACGAAAAAAATTGGGGGTTAATTAATTGATTAACATTTAAAAAAAGACCTGAAGAATACAGGTATTTTTTTCATTTACCATATTTTTATCAACGCAATGTTATTATTATTATTTCACCAAGTTGTGTAAAGGGGCTGAAACTTATGGGCAGGGAAATATTCACTTGGTTGACACAGACAGTCAACGAACTAGTTATAGAACTAAAATAAGGAAAATCTGAATAAAATTATGGCCTAACCCTAACCTGGCACACATACTAGGGGAGTACCGAAATAAGTGTACTATAATACCTGTGTGCTCCAATCCAAGCAAGTAACTAGTCTATGCCTCGACCATCTTTCATCTGAGAATACGCGATTCAGAGCGAGTTTGGCCCCTTTGTCTGCCTCACTAAATGAAAAAGAGAGAAGAAGATAATCGATCAATCACATACAGATGAATTATTTATAATGTAGAAAGATGTTATATGCATAAAAATTTGTGAAAAACAACTTCAAATTGACGACTATGAAATCCTGGTATTTTTCAAACTTCTTTTTAATTATATATCACCAATGCAAAGTTAGATTATGTATTTAAAATACCGGTATATGTTATGAGGGAAAACATATGTTTGATTTTTAAACTCCTGTCACTAAAACATTTCGGTAAATATCACTGCAATTATTATTATTAGATATCATTAAAGGGCACCTATTTATTTTTTGAAATTAAAACATTTGCCCGTTTGTCTTGAAACCCTCAATATATCATATAAAACACTAACGTTTCAGTATTGAGGTGGTAAAACCATGAATATCAAAAAAATTTGGACGATGATATAGAAGTAAAATATTTCATAATCGAATGCATCATCCTGATATGTAATTCTATTCTGCCCAAGAAATACATTAGCTGGAAAGATAAAACTGACAGGTGGAAATAACTGTTATTTCCAACAGACCTTTCTTCATCTTGTTGTAAATTGTATTCAGTAAATAAATCAATTTTATGTGTGAGGGCTCTCTCCATAAATCTTGATGTACGATTTAAAAACGATAAATATTCTTCAGAATTTTCGATTGTGCATTTTTCCTCTTCTGTAAGCTCTCGAGTATCTTAAAGTGTAAAAATTAATTTTTTCATAAAAATTCAATTAGCCCTCGATACAAATCGTTTTACTACAACATAAATATAAGAAAAACAGCAAGAATAAATTTTTTATGAAAATGCAAAAATCTTAGATTAATTGATATTTTATGAAATTCCAGTGCAAAAATGACAAAAATAAAAATTCAAAGGTTTATGTCTATTCTATATTGATTGGAATAGGGATTAATATTCCCAATCACCATCTGAAGGCCTACTTAGAGGGATAACATAGAGGTAACTACGGTAATTTTGTTCGCCTACTTTACATTAAGTTGTGTAAGGGACTAAAGCCAATGGCAGGGGTATATTCAATTGGTTAACACTGACAGTCCCTGAACTCGTAACAGAACTAAAATAAGGAAAATTGTAATAAAATTATGTACTAATCCTAACCTGATACACATACCACGGGAGTACAGGATATTGCATATGAACAAAGGTTTTGATTTTTATAGCAACTACACAATTTACCGTATGTTTTGTATTATTACATATCATCTTAAAACATCACAAAAAATGCAAAAATATCATCTGAGTTCACTAAGTGTGGGTATTCAGGGTACGATAAGATGCAATGAAGTGAACATGCCGGTACCTTCTTCTTCTTTTTCTTCATCATCGTCAGCTAATTTATCTTCCAGAACAATATTGTTCTTTTCCTCGTCTTGTTTTTCATCTTCGTCTTTTATTAAATAAAAAAAAAATACTTCAATCAAGTATTGTTACATGCAAATTTTTAGAAAAATATATAAAACTCTTTCATTAGAAAAATTGAAGAAAATAGTTTAGATTAATGCTTCTTTGGACAAGTTCACCAAATTCAGATTACGTTATAGAACAGAAACTTCAGCAGATAACATGATTTCGCTTTATGCTTGAGATGTCGTGATACCCAAAATATATAGTCATGTGAAATTTGCATTTCTTTTCATAATAATTCAAGTTGCAATTGTTAATTAATACAGGAATAAATTGGTTTATGAAGTTCATTTCAATTATCAACTGATAAATTATTTATATTAGGAGTAAATACTATTTCAATTTGTGATACAAGAATTGGATGCGGTTGTGTGATCTTAGTCATTTAGGGTTATGGTTAGGAACTGAATCCCACACCAAAGTGGCACCAAAAATTATTTAAAAAGTAGTAATGCTTAAAATTTCTGGGAAACTAAAAACATTATTTGAAATATAATTTCACAAGAAGGTAATGATAGGAAATGTCACATCACACCACATGTGAGAAAACTATTGAAACATTAACTGTACCATCAGATTGTTGCTGTTGTTGAACTGGAGTTTGGGTTTCTTTCGCATAGGTGACAGTTTCTTTTGGTGCAATCGAAGTCACTGTGATTTTACTGAGCTCAAGTTTAGCATGTTTCCGAGGCCTAAACATTGAAGAAATCATTAAAAGAAGAAACGGGTAGAATATCACATTAATATTTGTGTCACTCAACCCAAAGACTTAACAGAGAGCTCTTAAAATAATACTTTGAAAAACAGTGTCAAAAGTGTCAAAGTCAATGAAATATTAGCATTTTCATAATGGGTTTCTTCAAGCAAGTTTGAGCTGTTTAGGAACCACAAAAACAAGAATGGAACACAGCTGCAAATGAATAATTAATTTAATGTGAATATTTGCAGCCAAAGGATCATATCTTATACAGCATAGCATCCATCATCAAAATCTTGATGACAAAGATCAGAATATCGTTCGCCATAAATTTACGGCGGCTTACGTAGAGTAGACTAAATCAAGTTGGGTCATTTTTCAAAATAAGCATAGTAAAGAACCAGTGTATATGTAGATATTGTAGCTAGATTCACATAAAAACAATACTCTAGTAATAAATTATGCAAAATAGCAACACCCCAAAAACTAAACATCACTACAATGCTATATAACCGCACACCAATTCACAGCAAATCCAATACTCAAGCACAGAAATGACAGAATGTAACAACGTATTGTTGCCCCTACACCAACCATTTCAAAAGAGGATCGAGATTAAATACAACAATTTTCGGAATAATTCCCTTTAATTCTAAGAAACTTATAATAAATTTAATTTTAGACATGTAGTTCATTTAATTATTATTATTAATTAGTTAATATTATAAAACCTTTACCATAGTAAAAAGGAGAGTTAGAATAGCTATTTTATATTGTATGTACCATGTGTGAAAACTGCAGAAAGAGCTTTAAAGAGACTTGAAACAAATAATCTTGTAATACTAATGCATTGTAATAATATTCATCGGTAAATAATACAGAATATAAAAATATCCATCTTTGCACTACCGTGTAATAGTAAAAATGAAACAATTAGGGCTGGGAATGGTTAACCGGTTTCAGATGGTTAACGGTTACGATTTATTTTAACCGTTAACTGACATCTCAGGTACAAATCATCTTCATACCGTACAATTTCTTCAAATATGATTACGTCATCGTAAATTTATCTCTTGTGGCATTTAATTCAAAAGAATATTACTAACTGTGTGGGTAAAGACTCAATAAGTGTGAAAAATAATGGAAGTACCAAGATTGCTGATTTTAGAAATTTGACAATGATGAATTCAGAATCAGTTTTCGTTCGATTTCGAAATATATTGTTCACGATTTCATTGCAAAATCGGATATTCAATGTCATACAACAAGTGCGCAGTTGATGCCGTTTTTCTTTATGATATATATCTCGAAGTAAAATTTGCACATCGAACACTGATAATTTGTCACATAAATGACGTTTAACAACGGAATCAGGTTTTCTAAAATACTTCAACACGCCCGAACCACGCTGCCTATCTCTTGAAGCAGAGCAATCATGAAACTATCTCGATTCGTGAATAATTTTAATGAGCGAAACCGGGATACGAACACGCGAAATTGCTTTATAAGCATTGTGATGTAACAAGCTGAAATTATAAATTATTACGTCAAACGGCATGCGACGGTTAACCGGTTAACGGTTAAAGTGTTTTCCCTGAAATTCCCAGCCCTAGAAACAATCCATTGCTCTTCCCTATTATTAAGCACAGAACTTCAACTTATATTTCATTCATAACTTGAAATCACCTCATTGCTTCTCTTAATACAATGAACTCGAAAATTTCAATTACTGAAGACACAGTTGATGACAAGGATTCTTTTCCATGTACCCATGCAGTGTATACAACACCTATTATGACAACACCCAAATGTGTAGAAAACATTTCGTGCAAATTCTAAGTGTACCATGACATGATATTGTACCCTTGCAGTTCGACAAGACTTGCATCCTGATCCCAATCCAGACTGGTTTTGCACCTCGTTGTCGAGTTGCGATCGGGAAATGCAATATGAAGAAATTGCAACAATCCACGATTTGAGAATGAGAAGCGTTTGATAAAAAGAAAGAACACAACTGCACTCAAGTTATGAAAAAATCATTGTTGACTTTACATGATTGAAAAAATGTACTTATATTTTGGGATCCATACCAAAACATGGCCAAAATCATGTTTATTTATATAAATCATAATATAACATTATGAGGTGCCTAAATAATGCAGGATTTCCACATCAACATTATTATTCTCAACATAATAAAGTGTTCAGAGCCTCAGAGGACACATTAAAAGTCATTCTGAATCATGCCGAATTGAGGAAAATTGTAAAATTGGATATGAAAATCCGATGCCAAAAACCAATACAGTATATGAAATATGAATATAGCTGATTTTGTGTATCACGATGGTTGTGTATCACTTGGTCCAATTTTATACAAAATGCTTATTCTCTAAATAGCTCAGATAGGTATATGATAATTAACACAAAATATCTGTAGGTTTCCTTAAGCAGATATGGCCATCACATGATTAAGCAATCTATCTTTCTATCTTTACTAACTATCTCTGCAACATGTATAATAAATATGACATGGTTTTTCAAACATAAGCCGTGCTATGGCAGCTATGCTACTTTGAAGCGGGTCTTTATGTCTATTACCCAGATGTTTTCAAGCTGAACGATACTTGCTCAGTATGACAGATATCTTTTTCTTGACACTCCCAGTCACCATATTGAGCAACAGTTCTAAGTGAGACAATATTATATATATATACAACAATTATTTACAATTGAGGCAGCTTCAAATCTCTGATATATCGCTTAACAGTAGGCAATATTTTATAAAAAAAAAAAAAATCGGTTAGTGAACTCATTAATTTAGTACACAAATTCTTAGTATAATAACTTTTTCCAATATGTGAAACATTGTGTCAAAAACACACACTATTTTAACTATTTTCAAACGGAATCACACAAAATATATTATTAAAGCGAGAAATTGTTAAAATTAGTGTTACATTAAAATTATCAATTCCATTCAAAAACTATTGGTTACGAGTTAATAATAAACTCATAAATTCGGCACAAGACACCTTTTGAAAATTTGAGTCCTTCGTGAATAACCATGCCTAAAAATTAAGGGAATTAATCATACCATTGACAAACTAATCTAACTAACAATTGCAAAATTGGGTTCAAATAAATTCATAAGCAATACTTCTTATTAATTACAATACACATTTGATATTGACAATGGATTAGAAACGGGTTTTAAATTTATCATAAGTGCATACGCCTATAACAGACAGTGCAAATCCAAGAACCTTATATTTCTGTTCAAGCATTATTTTTACAAATATAATGCGTGAGAGATTGGAACAATGCCTAATTGAGTGCATATAATTAATTGACAAGACATTTTAGGCCTTGATTATAAATCTAAGCATTAGCTTAATGTTTCATGAAAAAGTTACCTTGGTTTTCCACCGTCTTGTTCTGTAGTCGATGCAGCTGGAACAGCGGGAGATTTGGACGGAGACTTCGGAGCAGCAGCAACTAATTGTATAAAAATTCAAAATGACAATATAGAATTTGTATCTTCCTCGTTTGGAGATTAATTTGAGGCTGAGGCTAAGCATGAACTCTATTTTTTATTTATAAATCATCTGCAAATTTGCATTTGGATCATTCGCAATTTTTTGTAAGTCAAACGAAAGAATGATTTTTTATAGCGGGTCATGCTCGAAATCTGAAAAAAGTTTAATTTTTGAATGCATGATTTTCAAATCATTTTCTATGCGACATTCTTGAAGATATTCATATAAATAGATAGTGAGGATGTTTTCAGAGATCTCACCTAATGATGTATCGGAAATGCCAATATCACGAAGCAAACTCTCAGCATCTTTTCTTTTTTGTTCCAAGTCTGATGATACCACCACTTTTTTTTCTTCCTCCTGTGAATTAAAAATATTAATATTATGATTGCTAAATTTAGAAGTTGTCTAATGATTCAAAATGAAATTTTAATGTCTCATGGTAGATACCCAGTCTCGCTAGGTTCAATATATTGTTTTGAGAAATATTGTACATTGATTAGTTTCCACATTACTACATGTTCATTACTCCTCCTTCAGAAAACTATGCAATTGCAACATGGAAATAGTGTTTAAATTTTATGTTCAACATTAGCTCCAGTCTGCCAGTGAAATAAATATCAATTTATAGAATATGCATTTATGGTCTATGCATGAATTCATATTTTTCATTCAGATATAAACAGTCCGTAGTGAAATTTAATTTTTTTTATTTCTGTATTTAGTATTTACCTCTTTCTTCTTGCGAAGTTTGTCGGCGCGAATTTGGGCAAGCCACGCCTTTTTTCTTTCCAATTCTGCCTTTCGATCCGATTTTTCAGACATTGTTCTGAAGTCAAATATTCCTGTCGCACTACTAGAGCATTCCCAGTAGTTTAAATATTAGTCCAAGGTTCCCCAAGCTGCTGTTATGCGAACAACAAAATCAAAAAACGGAAAACTATCTGACTGCAAATCGAATAAAGTGCCCGTCTGCGACGAATTTGTTATTAGCTATGCACGAATGAGTAGATCAGGGTTTAAAACTGGCGTTTGTTTACAAATACGCCTTCGTCATAAGACCAATAGCACAATTTGCCGTGACGATAGTGGCGGCTTGTTAACTTCGTTTGAAAGTGTATGAGATATGAAATAAGATGAATGAAGATGGAATAGGAAAGGGCAAAATTGGCCTTACAACATTTATCACCAGTCCTGTGCCTCATAATAAATGTGGAAGTGATGGCTTGCCAGTGACACCAAACTCTATCAAAGTCCTTGGAAGGTATGTGAGTTTAGTAATTTTACTCAATGTTATATGATTAAAGATAGTTGTAGTATTTATTTATTTCATTATGTGAAAAAGAGACCAGGGGCATACTCATACATTTCATTCACAAAACACTCAAAATGTGTCTCTGGTCTGCACTAAAGATGTCATTTAAACGTTTTCAGTTTTTAGCAAAATAGACATGATAATTTTTTTAATTTTTGATGTCTGTTTTTGTATTTGATTGAGATGTGTTTAAATTTTCGAAGTCATTTATTCAGTTATTGTGAATAGTTCTATGAATTGTAATGTAATACCAATTATCATATGCTATAAATCCTGTTATTATCACTCTATGAGGTAGGATACAGAATAGGATTCACAAATTTTTCACGGGGGAAAGTTGATAAGACAGCTCAATCATATATAGCGAACGACGATCTCGTGTCTGGTCACCAGCCAATATGGGTATGGGATTAGTTAGCCAATAAATTGTTTCAGTACCAGATGTTTATATATAGTAATATGATACAGTTATTGAACTTTTTGCAGGGCGCAGTGCTTGAAAGCATTAAGACATAAACATCTATGCAAATATCTTGATTTTTGTCGAGGGAAGCATGACAGAATATTTTGTATTTCTGAATATCATGAGGAAAATGTTCTAACACTAATTCCGAAGCAACGTTCCGCAATCTTGAATGAATGGTGAGAAACTATTCAATGACGAAATTAAAAATATACAGCAATATTTTATCATTTGCATAAGAGTGTTCTGATATTCAGCGTTTATTCATCAGGTACCGTGTTGTAACGAAGACAACATATGAAATACTAGATGGACTTGTTTTTCTTGATTCACATGGAATTGTTCATCACAATCTTCATCCAACAAATGTTCTCCTTAATTCTGAGGTATGAATGCTAATACACAACAATTTGATTAGTCAATTTGTGCAGTGATTGTTATTTACTGGCCTTGTGCTTTGAAACCCATAAGGATTTATTGTGTGCAAGGGATGGTTGGACTTATATCTGTCAGGTGCTTTAAGTAACCCCCGGTGAGTTTCAACTTCATCGACCATCAAGGCTAAAATCAATAACTATTTCCAGACATAGGACAGTGGCCAGGTTGTGGAAGCATCCTTCTGAACTTTATCAACATGCTTGCCATCAGACCTCTGATTACCCTCTGTGGCTTTGCAGGTTTAAATCTTTTTTGGTGGTTAGGGGTTAGTTGTGTAAAGGATTACTGAACTCTTTTTTGGGTACTCCTGGAGTATGTACACCAAGATGTTGCATAACCTGACTTCTAACTTGGTACACAACCTAATTTCAGCTTGTGCGCCAATTCAGGAGGTCCCTTTTTTGTCATGTGGTGGTTCATGTAACCCCTTCAATTCGTCTGTTTGAATTTAGTGAAGTTTTTTTGTCAATGTTCTATTCCGCTTCAAGATTACCCTAAAATCAAGCTCCCTTTGCATCCATGGGATGAATGGGAAACTTCTAACTTACTATGAAAAATGAATTCCAGCATGAGAAACAATTGTTCAAATTGGCAACAAACTGAATCAAAGCAAAAATATCGTTTGTATTGTTTTTGATCATTTATATTTATAGTCCTTTTTTTTCTCTGTTTGATCTTTGGCCCAAATAGTACTGTTAGACAGTAGACTGCTTTTGAGAATCTATCAATATCATTTAAATTGTAATAACCTGCATTTTCTAGTAGGCCTGCATGATTAACATTCTACTTTCTTTTCAGGGCTCAGTTAAACTCTATGCATATGGTCTGTACTACATGACAGATGCTGGACAAGAAGTTTCATTCCCTGTTGGTTGCCACAGTTATCTCAGCCCTGAAGAATTATTGTTCACAGGAGAGCAACATGAAAACGATAAACATTTTCCTTCTGGAAATATAGATGTTTGGGCGCTTGGAATTATATGCTTGGAATTATGTCTTGTGAGAATTGAATGTTCATTGTTAATTCGGTATAACATTTTTTCATAATATGAGTGATTTTTCATCAGGCGGAAATTTAGGTTTAAAACTTTAAGGCTTACGATTTATGTTTGTATTTACATAAAACACATAAGGCAAGTTTATTCACATAAAATTAATCGAGTTAATAATTACCGATTACTAAGCAGGGCTGGGCAAAGTAATCGAACAGCAAACTATTAGAATACCTAATAACATGTGACTTGGACACGGCACGTCAATAGCACCTCCCTGAATCATACGATTGGATTGCACAACGCACTCGCGTATTTCTGACAAAAACAAGAGTCTACACTCACCTTTCGCTTATGTTATATTTGTGTTTTTTTTTATCTTATCTTTTTTAATCTAATTTATCTAATCATTTTCATTTCACAGGGTCATCAAATTTTTCCTGATAAAGATGAAGTGGAAGAGACATGTAAAAAAATTCTTGGTTTTCTTATATCTGGAGATGATGTTGTACCAAAACTTGTTAAATATTCTGGTGTTGAAAATGCTGAATATATCTATCAGAAGTTACCCGATAGTATTAAGATGTTTATTGAAACATGTTTAACTGCAGACCCTCTTAAAAGGTATGGCTAGTTTTAGTTATGTAATATCAGGGATGGGCAAATTTCGGCCTGTGGGAATTCTGGCCCACCAAAGTGTTTCATCCAGGCCTCTCGTCTCGTGTCTGCTGAAATTACGACTATAGCCTCTCGCCCAATAACAAGTCTATTATCTGTAACTGGCCCACTCAGGAAAGTAATTGCTCATATAAAGAACTCAGGGTATATGGCCTAGTATCAAACACTATCACCAACTATATGCACCAGTCACATCTGTGCATCTGGTTTGTCGAACAATTTAAATATTCCCATATATACATGTATTTCTGGTAAACAGATTATAGGGTATGTTTTGCTATGTACAATTTAGTCATATAATTATCTTTTACCCCAGAAATACTAAATATGGAAATTCTATCCTATTTCATTATTTCTCTATTGTTGTCATCTTCCAGACCAACACCTAAAGAATTGTTTGGTATGGATTTGTTCTCTGAATTACGAGAGAAAAATATTGTTACACACGGAAAAAGATCAACTTTGTTTTCAACTGGTTGTGATTGCTCTGGACTCCGACTTCCAACTGCTAAAGAATATGCAACTTCAAGATCGATTGGTAATATTTTGTTTTTTATGAAGTCTACTTAGCCTAGTAGGTAAGATTGAAATTTATTGGGATAAGATTTTACATACATACCCAGGAAGAGGAAGCACAATAAGATGTTCCAAACATCTTGACTCTTACAAAGGGTAGGTGTTGAAAATCCAACCAATTATTTATAAAAGAACGTTAGCAGAAACCAAAACAGACCAGCCTCGGGTAAACGACCATCCAGCTGTCAATTCCCTATAATCATTCTCCACAGGATTCCAGCCACAAACCCAGAAAGGCCGATGTCCACATATCCCCCAACAATTGACACAATACATCAATGTCATTTAAAATTCAACTTGCAATATATTAAACATAATAAATGACAAGAATATGCGTTGAACCAATTAGTTAATAAAAGGTAAAAACCAGCTTAAAATCCTGTATTTATTTCACTATTTGTATTGTTAATATCAAAATCAAAATCATCACAAGCATTTGAAATATTAGGCTTACAAAACTGTGATAAAGTACGTAATAACAGTTCAGTATGTGGAGGCAATGCATTCTGAAATATGAGTGGTATGCAAAATTAGAATCCCTAAATTTGAATGATGCAGTACATGTGATTATTGGATGGAAATGAGGAGATAAGCGGATGTTTTTATAATTTTTATTTTATTTTTTATTCAGAGCCTCTGTTGGAAAGGGAGTATTCTGAAATCTGGCATTTGTGGAAGCTTGCTGGTGGTGATGTCTTTTCGGAAGTCAGAAAAAGTAACACTGTACACTCAGTTCCTCCAATACTCAACTTACCTCTGTAAGTAAAAATGGTCGTCAGTTGCACGCATCATTTTTAGTAATATTCAGTTGTGTGCAACCTTAAACCAACCATCAGTAAATATGTCTTCAAGTGACAGTATTTAATCCATATAACTTTTTATGTATTATTCTGAACTCAACAATTCCATAGTCGACCAAAAATTTCGACTTAGAAATGTTGCAGTAATTGAATGCTCGAACAGCCAAGCATAGGAAAATGATAAATAAAGCTATACGAAAGATACAAATTTTCAATATTTTTATTTTTATTATGTTTAATCTTTATTAAGTACATGTTTTATTACTATTTTGGATATTTTGAAATTCCTAAGAACATATTAAAATAATTGCCAAGTTGCTCTTTTTTGATAAAAAAGTTGTGGTACTCGAACAAATCGGTAGGCGAAAACCAATCCTATGTTCGACTATCAAGGTATCACTGTAATTGAATATAATAGCACATGGCAATTGATAGGTGAGTCTCTTGAGTTTCAAACCAAGGAAATTGGCTTTACTATCTATTGTAGAAAAGATTTGATCCTTCTGTCTTTTGACCTGCGGTATGCTTTGCAGTCTTCTGAATTTGAATTCATTCCGAATTGTTGTTCAATAGTATTTTGAACTCAAAATATATATTTTATTGATGTTTTATTGAAATTCTAGATCGATGTCACTACATGGTGAAGTAATAAGTCTGGATACATCCATCGCTCATTTGTATGATTCTTCAACAATAGTTTTATCTCTTGATGCCCTGCGGAATAGATTGAAGGTATGTATTTTTTGGAAGTACCAGCTTAATTGAACCTACCCTGATACCGCCCATCAATAATTTTCCACAGGATTTGAACCTGTGAGCCTATGCATGCTGATGAGCAGTGCGATACCAGGCATATTGATGACTCCTGGGCTGGAACAATATGACAATGTCTTTCAAAAATAAAATCTTCCGTGTCCGTGTGTTATACATGCATATCGACAACTATATATGTTATTATTATATATACCAGGGGTGGATGAGGTTTTTGGACCACGGGCCAAAAATTTTGCCCACTTAGGCTAGCGGTCATGTAAGTGTGATGTAAAAAGTTACATTTTGTGAACAACATTCACAGTGTTACCAAAGCAAAAGTGGAAAACAATAAGCCTCATGCCAAAACTAAATTTAATCACAATCTTAACAAATTCCTTGAGCTATTTTTTGGTTAAACATCAAAATTTGGTTTCAGTTTGATTGTAGCAGCATCAGGCGGGCCAGATTTGGCCCGTGGGCCGTAGTTTGCCCATTTCAGATATAAACTCATTGAGTCGATAAATAGTCGAGACTCGGAATCAAATTCTGCTTGAAATTGGAATAAAGTTCAGGACATAATAAACTATATCTGTTCTTTCTTAAAAATAGTAGGTTTTGCATACCTGTATCATTAGCTGCTTGTGCAGAGTCCTGTTCATAGGAGAGACTGGGAAACATTGTGTAAAAATAGTGAGAACAATTTGAAAAGTCATATGTTCATAATATGCTTGTTGTTTTATCCATGCCAAGCACCTTACCCATGATGTAAAATATAGATAAGGCTAGATAGCTACGAAGCATAATCTATGCACTGCTATGCCTATTTGTGTTCTTTTACTCACAGCTTAAATTTTATTTAAATCAGGATGTAACACCGGAGTCTTACTATCCATTGCTTGAGAATAAGCAAAATAACGGAAAAGAAGTTGAAGATACGACAGCTTTAATGAAGGTTTGTTCGTACATAAATGCAGGCTGCTTATTTTCTACCATGATTGTATGAGTTGAGTCAATTTTACTACATGGTGGAATGAATAACAACAAATATTTACTTGAGCGACTCCCAAATAATCATGATGTTCTAGTGTGTCACAATGTAGTTTCGAGTGTGTCGCAAAATATCAGTCAACCTTTTCAAAAAAAACTTGATATAAAATGATTAAATCTGTCAAAATTGAGAAAAGATCTGACAATCGGCTGTGTTTTTATGCTCAAGCTCACATATACCATTGATCAACTGTGCATATATAAAACATATATAAAAGGTAATTCGCAATTCAACATTGGAAAAATCAAATCAAAATTTGTTCCAATTTTTTCAGGTTTGTACTAGATAAAGTGGAAGCATTGCGAGTTTGAAAAACCTAAATAACCTTTAACTCAAGACTTTCATGCTATTTCAATTTTCAGCTTTTCTTTCTTGTTTACAATTTTGAATATAAGTTGTTCATCAACTCAAATTGTTTATATTTATACAATACTCAGGATACAACATCATCTTTACCTTTGGTTATAAAAGAAAACGACATTGAATATCAACTTCACAGAATTATATTATATAAGAGATTATTGTTGGTAAGTTCAGTGAAAGTTTGTCCAAAAAGTCTTAGTCTTTTTTTTTTAAATTGTAAAGGGAATTTATCGATACCATATATTGTTTTGGCTCTCAGAGATGTATTAAATGAAGTAAAAATACTTAAACAATTACTTATTAGAACAAAACAAACCTAGTTAAGATATATATTGAGTACTGACTTCATAAAAAAATTGAAATTGTAAAGGGACTTTATGGACACCCTATATTGGATGTCTGAAATGTCTCGAAAAGTATTGAAAAAAGTGTTCAAGGAAATGCATCCGTAGTGAACTAAATTGGGGAGTCAATGCTGAAGCGGAACGTTTCGCTCTTCCAAAAAATTATAATCTCTTATCAGTGATTCAGTGAAATGCTGTTGGGTATTGTTTTTATAACTTAAAGGTTGTTGTCACTTGTCACTCAATTTGGTTCAAGAAATAAGTGGAACATCTTGATTAATTTTTTCATGCTAAAACTTCACTATGCAATGCTGTGAACATCTTGATTAATTTTTTTATGCTAAAACTTCACTATGCAATGCTATTATTACAAACATGATAGGAATTTAGGGATAGTCGGTCGATAAAGCTTTAAAAAAGTTGGTATAAGAACATTAATGAAGATAATGTTTTCTCTTTTTTTTCAAGGGTTATCCATATTTGCGTGAAAGAATTTGGAAAGAAGCCAGGATCGACATTCCACCTCATTTACGAGGATTGGTTTGGGCAGCATTACTTGATGTCACAGTAAGAATTAAAAGTTTTTATTATAATAAAGTAGTTGACGTTCAATCTATTAGAAGTAGTTATGATTGAGGTTGGGTGCCTAACTACTAGTAGTTAATAGTAATGTATGTAAAATCACATTAACTGATTAAAATGGATGTTTCCCCGATCTATGACCCAAGAAAAACTTTTCTAGTACTTTACTATTGCAAAATTTTGGATGCTTATTTTGAGAGTTTTAGAGAGTTGCGCCTACAAACTGATCAAAACATGCTCAAAACCATTATTTTCATTAAAATATAGTTCCACTGGCCGCTTATTAATTTTTGATCATTGCAACTAAACTTAAGCTCACCGGAAGATATGACAATCAAAATACTTCATCTACAACTAATTTATAGACACACAACTGAAAACTGACAATTAACACGGAAAACCGCGAAAACAGCGCAATGTTTACAATCATGCTTAAATATCTGTTTGAGAGGCTACAAAAATTACAATTGTTATGTCATCTTTGACTTATTGCTGATAGGTCTTTGTTACGGTAATGAACATGTAAATGGATGCTTGGGGAAACATCCATTGGTGGACAAATAAGTTTAAAATTTGACTTTAAGATAACTATGTTGTTCACATATGTGCCTTAAATATTACAATATTACTTGGTATGCCACTTCCACTAGATAGAAGTGATCGATTTTTGAATCCATTATCTAAAATCTAATAATCTTTTATATCAAATACACTCAATATGATACCATATTTTTAAATATAGGTATATTGGTACACACACTTCTGGAGTGTCAGATAAACATTGATTTATTTCTTTTTGTAATTTTCAAGAAATAAATGATTTATTTTTGAATTTTTTTTATGTTTTAAATTATTCCGAAGAATCCAAATAAACGAACATATTTTTCTAGGGTGATGTTAAAGCAGAATATGAAAACATTGACAAAGAAACTCCACTAAGTTCAGACAGACAAATTGCAGTTGATATTCCAAGATGTCATCAGTATGATCCTTTGTTATCATCACCTGTTGCTCATAAGAAATTCAAACGAATTTTGAAAGCCTGGCTCAAATCTCATCCTACTTTGTCATACTGGCAAGGTAAAATTGTTCTATTATGCTACTGCTTATATTCGACAAAAAAATTTATCGAAATACCGGAGTTTATGAAAAAGGAACATGTTGCTAGAGAGCTATCACTTTTTTTTCAAATCCTACCTGATAATTTAATTCCAAATTTTGCATTTTATTATTAATTAACAGGTAATCTGTTTTTTCTTTCAACATTTTGTTAAGATTGTAGTCTCCAATTAGTCATACAACTTCATCCATCTATTTTGATTGTAATAAATTTTGAGCTACTTCTCGAATTGTATTCGAAGATAATACATTCAATAAATATGATATTTTCAGGTTTGGATTCACTATGTGCTGCTTTTCTTCATTTGAATTTTAACACAGAGCACCTTGCATGGGCTTCAATGTCAAACTATATTGACAAATATTTGTATAATTTTTTCCTTAAAGATAATTCAGCTATTATTCAAGGTAAGTGTTCTAATGTTCCTATGGTCTTATCTTTGTTGAACATTTTGATATAAATTTTTGCAATCGAGATAATGATACTAATTACTGGGCGCTCCAGAATTATGTGTACCAATATAGGGGTAACTAATTCTGTTCGCCTACTTTACATCAAGTAAAGGGACTGAAGCCAATAGGCACAGGTTTATTCACTTGACCAACACAAACAGTCCCCAAACTCGTAATAGAACTAAAATAAGGAAAATGGGAATAAAATTATGGCCTAACCCTGACCTGGTACACATATAACGGGAGTACCAATTATTGTGTGTTACATATGTATCTATTATTTTACAACATCTATGCCTAAGAGGTAAGGGTTCCAATCCACAAAAAAATTGATTTAGGGAACTCCATAAGGATGTGTAAGAATATAGTTCGCAATTTAAAAATGACTCTGGCTCTTCTGGTTGACAACCATCATACTTTATTGTCAACTTGTGTACTCAAATTTTTAATAGGCATTTTTCATTTAAGAACAGGCTACATCCTAAACTTGTTTTTGTTTGAGGTTACTTTTAA
Organism: Styela clava; assembly: GCF_964204865.1. Classification (NCBI taxonomy): domain Eukaryota; kingdom Metazoa; phylum Chordata; class Ascidiacea; order Stolidobranchia; family Styelidae; genus Styela; species Styela clava. Next base: position 8,824,547 of record NC_135252.1, read on the forward strand.
ATTTTTCCAAGATGCAGAATTCTTGAAGTTATAACCGCTTTATTACAATACTGATTATTGTTTACTGTGATTTTATTTTAATTGGTGCGAACATGGTGGGAGCTGACTCTGATGACGGTATCGATCCCTCCAATCTGAAGGAAACGTTTTTCTTATTACTTTTATTATTATTATCAAGACTGTTTTTTCTGGTTGATGAATGATAAATCTCACTCTCTCTCTTATGCTTTACATAGCAGAATTCTATTATTCAAGAAATTTTTTTGTTCAGAATATCTGGCAGTATTCAGACACTTAATCGCATTCCATGAACCTGAACTTGCAAATCATCTTGAAAAAATCGGTTTCATTCCTGAGTTATATTCCATTCCTTGGTTTTTGACAATGTTTACTCGTAAGTGTGAAATTTTATTCTTCTTAAATTCCATTGAGTAGCAATTATTCCACTAAGAATTTTTTCCCTGTAGATTTGTGGGACCGGTTTTCTGGCGGTTAAAGTGTTAAGACTTAAGCTGTTCGCATCACAGGTCATTCTGGTTCAAATCCAATGCTCACCATCTCAACCATGGTGTAATAAACTGTCAATGTCGAACTGAAATGATTCTGGTCTTTCAAGAAATAGTAGTTGTTTACATATTACTACTTGTTTAGGGATTTATTCGGAGCAAAAAGTTTGAAATAAGCGTTGTATTACAAAATAACAAAAGATTGCCTTGAGTCATTTAGAATTACAAATAATTCAATTTAAAAAATAAAATTTGAATTATTTCAGAAAATCATGATTGGGTTGTACTGGAGTCAAAATGAAAAATTCTTTAAATTATTTTAGAAAACCGGTATTGGGTTGTACCAGAATCGACCGAGAATCGATTCTACCATTTCTTATTACGGTAGTTTGTGAATAACATCAAGACAGTCCGTATCTTATCAACCGTGGATTACGTAGAAATAGATAATGAGATCTGGTCAACTTTCACCTATTGCTTTATCCCACAGTTTAAAAATGTATGTTTCTAAAAAAAAATGCTCATGATATATACAATGAGTGTAGCATTACAATTTCATGCCTTTCTATCAATTTCGGCTTCTTGAAATAGGATAGGATAGGATTTACATATTTATCCTGTTGGGGAGGAAAGCTGATAAGAACGCTTAATCATATGGCACATCATGATTTTTTGTCCAGTTACCAGTCCATGTCGGGTATGGGATCAGTTAGCCAGTTATTTGTTTTCCGAAGCATGGACTTGATGGTGGAGGAAGCCGTAACTGTACAGTGATTACGCAAACCACTCTATGGGGGCAAGGAGTCTAGCAATTCTCTCGCACATAACTATTCCCGCATCGGATGCGCATGGCGAACCCACACAGGGTAATCAGAGGTGCGCTGGTGAGTGATGCATGATGCGCCACACCACCGAGTGAATATATATTGTTGCTAAATTATAACACTTTCTGAAATTTACTCTGTAACATTACCGTACTCATTTATAAACATACCCTATTCGTTGAAACAGGAATCCAGTTTTAATAGGATATTATGATAATCCTTTCAGATGTTTTTCCTCTTCATAAAATTGTTCATTTATGGGATACATTACTGCTTGGTAACTCATCATTCCCTCTGTGTGTCGGTGTTGCAATATTAAAACAACTCAAATCTCAGTTGATGACATTTGATTTCAATGAATGCATTCTGATGTTTTCGGATCTTCCAGGTAAACCAAACACTGATTGAAATTTTGGAATTATTTGGCATGTAATACTCATTGATTGATTCTAGAAATATTAAAATCTGATAAGATACCAGTGATGGCATTGGGACTAGTTTTTTCATTCCGGCCATTTGGTTAAGATAGGATTTACATATTTATCTCTGGGGAGAGGAAAGATGTTAAGACAGCTCAATCGTATTGCGAACTATGGCCTCTCGTCCGCTTACCAGTCCATGTCGGGTATGGGATTAGTTGACCAGTTATTTGTTTTCAGATGCATGGACTTGAGGGTTGAGGAAGCCGTATACATTTCCACATTGAGAGATCTTGGGCCAAAACCTCTGTTCACCACTTGCATAAGATAGCATGATAGTTTGGCTGTGCCAGTCTAAATAAACTTTCAAATACTTAGTTTTGTGCCCGCAATTAAGATACGTGAGTAGGGCCTCAAATGGGTAAAGATTTGAAACACTTTGGAAAAAACTTGCAGAAGAAATTATTTTTACAGCTTTTTTTTTTTAACAATCATTGATATAGTTATATATAAATATTCAATTAATAATAGGTTGCTTTGTAAAATCTGTAATTCTCGGTGCATTTTTATACGAAAGATAAATACAGAATTTTTAATATGAAACTATTTTCATTGATAGTTGATCAGCATGTAACCACTGATGGGCTATGCCTATCTACATATAAGGCAGCTGAATATCAGCTTCTATTTTCAGAAATTGACATTGATGCCATTGTACAAATCTCGATCCAATTGTTTTGTGCCACACCAAGAAGTGCAACTTACAGAAAGCATGCAAAAAGAAGCAGTAAAAGTACTAGAAAACCTGTGTCATATTATACAGAAGATTACAATACAATTCCTCATGATGAATTGGTAAGAAGTTTTTCTGTTTGAATTTACTAATTTTTGTTGATGTTGTATATAAGACGTATAGGGGGGTTTACTTGATCTGTTTTTCAAAATGCAAAAATGCTTTTGTTGTTGTTTGAAGTCTGATATGTGGGTTCATTTCTTCCAATTAATTGTATACAAAACAAAATTACAAAAGAGCAAAATAACCCACCAGAAGTTTTTGTGAAAAATTAATTGTACTTTAAATCTTTCAAATTTACAATGTGATGATTGGTGATTACTATGTTTGTTGTTCTAAAAGATTTATGGATGTTGAAGACATCGCTATAAATAATTAAAAGCAATTCAATTGTGAATGTGTAACATTTGAATAAAATAAGAAGAAGGCTTCACTAAAATTGCATACTGGTGGTGTGGTGGGTAGGATGGTGCCACGAGCAAGAATGAAAATAATTGGAGTCATGTTTGAGACAATCTAAAGAATAATTAATAACAAGTGCACTAACCATATCTATGCTGGGATTGAAATAAAGCTTGTCACCTCCACCCCATAGCCTTGTGACAATGCTAGACAATCACACAGGTTCCCCATCTGTATTAGACTACACTGCGTAGAACAATATTCAATACATAACTCGATATATATGCTTGGTAGTAAAAGAAGGAAGAGTCCACATTTGGTACTACATAATTCATCCAAGGTCCATCAACTGAATTCAGTACCATTTGTATTGTTCAATGTTTTATTTCAGTCGATGAGTGAAGTATCTTTGGAAGATTTAAAATGTGAAATTAGTCCAAGAATATCAGCAGATGACATGATCCAATTATGTGAACTTAAAGGACCATCTCATTCAAAAACTCCAGCGAAGAGATCAGCAAAAAATGCAAAGCCAAAGATAACTATTTTAGACGTCAGGTAGTAATTTAAAAAATAAAGATAATTGCCATAACTACCTATTTCTTGTCTCAGTTTTTTTAATCTTAGACACACGAAACATTCGAAACAAAATCGCTCTACTCATTGTCATGTACACCTAAACTGATAATTTCATTCATGATGTAATTTGTTAAGTAAACTGATATTAGTGCTGATTGAATATACGGCGCTCCAGAAGTGTGTGTGCCAATATGGAGGTAATAATTTTGTCTGCCTACTTAATATCAAGTTGCGTAAATCGACTGAAGCCTATTTACTCGGCTAACACAGACAGTCCTCGAACTCGTAATAGAACTAAAATAAGGAAAATCGGAATAAAATTATGGCCTAACCCCAACTTGGTACACACACTACGAGAGTATCGAATATACTTTGTTTTCATTGGTTATTTCTGTGTGAATTAGAAACTCGGGAATGGTTTTTATGGAGTGAAGTTTTTCAATATCATTTTTCAAGTTTATTTTTCCTATTTTCACAGATCGCCTGATGAATTTCATAGAGCAGCTATACCAGGTAGTCATAATATATCATATCAAACATGTAAAAATCCTGATGGATCGTTGAATAAATCACTTCAAGGCTTTCAAACTATTGATCAATTCAAACCAAGATTGATTATCGTTGTCGGAAATAAACAGAGTAGAGAAGATGCCAAGGTTTGTCAATTTTTTTAATTTTGCAGATAAACTTTGGGCAATGCAAATGTGTGTGTACCAATGTGGAGGTAATTAATTTTGTTCGACTACTTTACATCAAGTTGTTGAAAGGGATTGAATCCTATGGGCAGGGAGTATATTCACTTGACAGAGAGTCCCCAAACTCGTAATAGAACTAAAATAAGGAAAGTCGGAATAAAATTATGGCTTAACCCCAAGAAGCAATCACCCATCGTATGGTTATAGTATTGTTGGTAGGAGCAAAATATTACCAGTTTGGCTGCCACATTGGACCAGTTGGTGGATTAGTTACACATACCAGCTAACTGGTACCGATTATTTTTACATTCCACACAGTTACCCGCTGAGTTAAACAGCAGACCCCAAAACATTGGTGATTTAGGAATTTGGTACATTGCCCCAAGTATGAGTTGACTTTGATTTCTCAGCAGTGAAACACTATGGTGTCAAATTACAGTATATGGTAGCATCGGAAAACCACCAATCCTAAATCATATTTTGTTGTTCTGTTTTCAATATTTTTGAGAATAAACTTCTACTCCTATTGGAAGATTATGGGTATTACCTGACACAAAATGCCAAATCTTGTTCAAATTAATTAATTCGTGAAATCATACGGTGCTCACTGACAATAACGGTAGTTCTGTAAATAAAATTTCCAATCTTTTCAATTAGATATTAGAACTTCTGGTGTTGCTGCTTGATAACCAGCTTTGGTTTCTCGCGACGTCCCTTGTAAAATTGTATGATAATCTCCCTTTTTCTGAATGTTGTATGCGATTGATTTTTACTATTTGAAAAAAATAAACTTGATTCAATTGAAATATGCTCTCCCCATTCATTGTTCATCAATGTTGTTATGTGCTCATTTGATCGTTTTATATTTTCCAGTTTGCAAGTCTTCTTGTCAATGGCGGTTATCGTGGCGTGTTGGTGTTACACCAAGGAATTGATGTTTTTAAACCAACTGGTCTTTTAACCATCCAGTAAATCATATCAGTATTATTTGGACCTGGAAATTGTTTATTCAATTTTCTACTCAATTATTCTAGATATAACTTATTCTAGATCAAGTGCTCTGCATCTCAACTATATTTGAAACAATTCGTACCCCCTTACACTTTTTTTTACTTTCAAAATCGCAGTCAGTAATTTTGAATAATATAATTCTACTTTTTGTATTCACCCAAATGAAAGAGCATGCTTTTAAAAGTTGTAAAAAAAATGGCGCTCCAGTAGTATGTGTACTAATATGGAGGTGACTAATTTTTTTCGCCTACTTTACATTAAGTTATGTAAAGAGAATGAAACCTATGGGATATGGTATAGAACCAAAATAAAGAAAATTGGAATAAAATTATGGCCTAACCTTACCCTGGTACACTTACTACGGGAGTTTTAAAAAAATATATTGTCAGCCAGCCATCTCATGTTCGATCTAATAGTTGATATGGTATTTTTCCATGCTCTGTTTGCTAGATCTATGAAAATGATGTTCAGCATTGCTGGCGTTCATTCTTATTTTCAACCACTAATGTATGCATTTTATTTTCTTGTGGGATTTACCAACATAATACTCATTCTGAATACAATTGTCCATAATTTATTTTTACCATATATATTTTTCGCCTATTCTACTCTATAAAATTAATTTTAGTCACAAAATTTTCAAATTGGAATACATATTATTGCTAAATCTATTTCATGATTTCCTCAAATTCACCAGGACTTTTAATATACCCCTATTCTAGGTAAATTACAATGTTCTTTGAATAATGCATGTAAGTTTCGAAAAGTCAATTTTAACTGTCAGCATCTTCTATATTGTAATTACCCTATTGCTGAATGCTATTTCTTTGAAAATTAACCCTAATTATACCAGTCAAATGAATAATAATGTACATGCTCTTCACACATTATTCAGAATATCCGTGTTTCCTATATACCCTTATCTGCTCTTTTTCATCATTTTGTCTTTTTCATCTTGGTAATTAGAAATCTTCCTGTTAATTGCTCAATGAATTTACATTTTATTGGCTGGTATCTAAAATCAACTGTAAACTTCTGATCTTACATGACCATACACGATTCATGGTATGAAATCATTTGCGTCGAGCAAATGGGTTACACGATGGTCTGCCTATTGATTTGGTATATATTTAACCTGCTATCTCTATAAATTGCTTCGAGAAGGCCGTGGTATGTGTTCTTGTTATGGTGCAATATGATTTTTTAATCAATTTATGTAAAATGAATCGTCTTGCCATGCATTTTCTTGTGTTCATTCAATGATGGGAGAGCACAAATATGATTTCTGTAGCGGCGTATCGTCCGCGCATGTAGGAATTTCGATTTGACCATCGCATGAGATGGTAGTTCTGAAAACTTTCGAGTAGAAAACCTTCATTCGTGGGTCTCGATGTAAATGGCAGACAAATCGCTACAGAGAATGCGTTACAACTACAAACAGCTTTGTTTACTTCAAGATTCTCGGCGCGAGTACTGTTCAATCAACAAACATGGTTGCACCGTAGATTTACTTGTCCCGAGTAGGCAGGCCTACATTGCTTTTTGTATAGTTGGTGAATGTATCTATTATTTTTTTGTAAAGTCTTCTCGGAGGTTGGCCGAATTCGTTCCAGCTTCAATATGGCGTAGTAGCTTCTTCTCTATCTCCGAGTAACCGAAGTCGTTGCAATAAACATCTCTTTTTCAACATACAAAATGACGTTGACGACGAACGAAAGTAGGCCGTAATATCGACGCCATTTTCTCGCTCTGTTTTTGTCAGGCTCAAACGGCATTCGTGACATTTAATTGTCACCCGCATGTGTTCGCACGAACAGCGAGAACTCAGAAAACGTCGCCCCATTTTATTCCCTATGTCTCTCATTCTGACGACTGTCATTGCTGTTTTTAATTTAATCATTTAAATCCTATCTGACCGTCAACAGTTAAACCTAAACGGATGCAGTCAGCTACGCCTACACAATGTCAGTAGAATCACTAGCTATATAGATATTCCAACACGCCTGTATGAATTAGTCAGTGGTGATAGAATAGCATACGGCATAGGCGACTGTGTTGACTTCAATGAACAGATCATTTATTTATCATAATGTATTTTTACGAAAACGTGCGACCATACCCCGACGCAGATGGTATTCTTTGAGATGGATATTCAGGAGAGTGATGCCAAAGTAATCAGGCTTAGTTAATGATAAAAAATCTTCACGGAAAGATTGTATGTAAAAAGAACTCGTACAGTTTATAGTTGTTTTTTGCTAATCTATATCCATGTATATGAGTTGTTCAGATAAAAAATGTATCCCGTATAAACAGTTTCGGGCATTTGACATATAAACACAGGTTTACGGATTCTAAGCGTCGTGCTATAACAAGTCTGCTAAAAACTACTTTCGATAAAAACTTTACTTGCCAACACTGACTATTGTTAATCATTTTCATCAGAACTTCTAATATGCGCTCTGCTTTACGTTCAAGGCCATAAATAAGGAGCCACAAATTAGAGAAGGACCAGACCAATGAAAATGCTCCGAGCCTTCGTGCAGGCCATACTCTGTGTGGGGTTAGCACACCGCTGTATCCAAACGTATCAGCCCATCGCGCATACAAAGAGAATGTTCAGTTATTTCACAATGCGTAACGATTTGAAAATCAACTTAATGAACATAACTAACTCGGAATAAAGAATATATATATGTATATATTTACGGATGGGCAAATTGACTATAAGGCATTAGACTCCAAGGAGTTCGAACTTAACAAAATGGAATGGTAATCTTTTAATTTACATAACCGAGTACCTAATCTTACAAATACCTCCCATAAAGTAGAATAATTGTTTCAAATTATTTTTGCATTGTATATCTTCGAGAGCAAAGTCTACATAGTTTTATCCATGTTATTGAGTAATATTTTAAATAATTCAAGAACAGCGGATAATACTGGTTACCAGTTTCCTGTTATATTGTGGAGTCCGTTAGTTTAGTCTAGAATATTCGCGGAAGGATCCCGACATTTGAACGACGCAATATTTTTCTCTCGGCCTCAATATATCAATTATAAAATTGGTGAGAAACGATGCGTGTAAACGCTTCAGTTCACTGGAACATCTATTCGAAACGCTATAGTTTGAGTTAAAATAATTAATTTGTCAAAATCTAATAATATATCAGGTTTTAAAATATTAGCACAATCTTGGATGAGTCTCACTACAACATTGGATAACAGGTCGCATATATGAACCGTGTCACGAAGGACAAATTTATCGCTAACCTGAAACTGAACTTATCAAATGTATATGACTGTTTTAACTCGTAGAAAATGTCATTGCTTCCCGCAACTAACATAAGGCAGTTTTTACATTACGTTTCTGCGAATTTCTTATTAGAATGTTTGTAGCTATTAGTTGCAGTTTTTTCAAATAATTTTTTTGCCCTGTAACATATGGCGTCTCAGAATTTAGATAAGTTCTTCAAATATATTTAAAAAATCAAGTTTGTTTTTTGAGTGTGGAAGTATATCTTGGTACTTATTTGTAGATTTTATGATATCCATAGAGTTTTGTTTTTCTTAAAAAAGTTAGGTATTTATTTGTATGTTATGTATAACTTCCGAGTTGAAATTTGAATAAACGATAAAAAACATAAAACTCAAATTTGGCATATAAGCGACACCATAAGGTTAAGCCTTAATTATTCTATCATGGTATACTTTCTATAGAATTTTTATATCGCAATGAGGTGAATCTTACGTTTTACATGACGGAAATGTGACAAAAATTGTTGTTGAACTGAGATACTTGTACGTTATTATTTGAGTGAGAAAAGAAGTTTCAGTTATTACCAATTTGAAATATTTTATTGAAACCATTTTACCATCGAAAATTTCGTCCTTTTGCGCCTCGTCCAAACGGCGATACGGCATGAGGCATGACTGCCATATCCTAGACTAGATAAGCCAATGACCTTTTTCTGAACTTCATTATTCTGATTTGGTAGATGCGCTACATCACTATGGGGAGATTACTGAGGACACAAGGATTGATGATAAGAGAGATTCTGCGAAACACGCATTTTACGCAAGTGCGCATTCGCCTTCGATGCCACCAAGTTTAAATGATCGATAAATCTAACGTTAGGCATAGCTAGGCCTAACGTCCCGCTTTTTTGCGTCTTGCCCGCCGTCCCGACAAGTCAGTCAGAAGTCCCGCTTTGACGTTCAGCCATCCAGCATAATACACGAACATGTTCTCGTCACTGTTGTTGCTGTGTAGCGCAACGCTATCCTACCCACTGAAGGTGAATGCGTTATTTTGTTTGTTTCGTTGTTTCCCGCTAATATATTGTTAGCGAACGTATCACGTTCGGACGTTCACGTGAATGTAACATTGAACAACGCCTTTTTGAAGGTGTTATCTACAGAAAAGCATGCTTGGGCGAATAAGTAAATTCTCAATGCTTGAAAACGGCAGACTATTTCCTTATTCTTTATTTCTTTTGCTGTACATAAAAAAATCTAAATTCGGATCATTTGTATCGTAAGTGGGTATTTCTTTCTATTTTTCGAACTGAACCCGATATTTGGACAGAGACAATGCGCATGAACTTTCGATGACATAATTATGGTCTATGAACACAGCAGGGATGGCCTTAAATGTAGGCCTATGTATAGTAAAATCGTAAACTGTAAAGTTACAGGATCACAGCTAAGGGGTCGTGTCGTTGGAGGCGTCCCGCTTTGAAGTCAAAAAATATGGTAACCCTAGGCATAGCCCAATTTATTTGTTTCACTCCTGAGCTGTGCACATGAGGAATGATTGACTTGAAGGGTCCAGCATTGTAAGTTTTGGAACTTATGATTGATTCGTCTTGTAACTTTACTGCATGAAGAAAGTGTTTCTTTAATTACCAACGCTTGTATTATTGTTAAATTAAAAGTATACTGATTTTCGTTTAATTATTAACGCTATCTACACTTACTAAATTGGGAAGTTCGTTAGACCCGTATGAAGAAGTTTGCTGTGCATGAAATAATTACCATACATATGAATCTTTCATTGCAAGAAAGGAATGGAAAACGCATCGCAAAAAGAGAGTATAGAACTTTAATATGCCAAAATGTGACACATCAGAAATGAAGTGGAAACATTGCTTGATGATCAGAACATCATAAATGAATGGGTATTTAGCGACGAACGTCAAAAACGCGAATTAACTTCGTACGCTCCACAATTGCCTCTGTCGCTGAATATGCGAGCATCCTACTAAAATGCCCCTGACTGTCGAAACATCTACTCCTTCACTGTTTTCTATACAATGGAATTTGATTTAGTTGAATTGTTCATAATCACGAATAATACTACTATTAATACAATAGCATATTGGGAGTATTCAAAAGCGCATTTTTATTTGATTTTGGTTCAAAAATATTCTGTATGCTCCAGTTCTTTTGCGTAGTATGTTATTTGACGTGTTAGTTTCAACGTCGTTGTAGTAAGCAATTTGACTGCCCTGTACAATAATATTTGAAGTAGAATCCGATACACGACGATACAGATCAGATGTTTATTGATGAGTGTGGTGTTAGACGCCCAGGTATTTGTAAAAAAGTCGCCGCCTGCCTTTTTTGCGGTATTTCGCTTCGAACGAAAGTCGGACAAGCAAATACTCGCAAGAAGAGAGTTATTGTGTTTTGACAAAAGTGAAATCGTTAATTTTCGTTGTGATCGGACGACATGAAAGCTAGTTTTATAAAACATATTTTAGTTCCAAACACAGTCTTCTTAAACCAACGACGCGATCGAATTTAAAACAAAAGGTTGGACGGTAAAACCCAATCGACGGCAGCCGTTGCTGAATTTCACGAAAATATCTTTATTTGTAAAAATATGATATTTTATGAGCCCATGCTATGCCATATGCTATATATTACTTTGTTATCGTACAATTCAAATATGTATAGTTTGATTATCTTATTAAATTACATTATCACACACCGGTATACCAAATATAATGTAGGTATTATATTCGCGTCATATGCATGGTATGACAAACTATTCACTCATACTTTCATCAATGCGGTAAAGCTCTTATTCAAAACACAGAATAATTGTGGCTTTTGTGAAGCGCTGGGTTTCAAAGCAAAGTATTTCCGGGAAATATTCAGCTGGTTTAATTGAAAAGAAAATTTGCTTGTGAGCGTAAATGGTGGTTTAATGGCTGCTCCAAAATTATAAAATACTTATTTCAGAAATAGGTCTAATTGGATATACGGCGGTGGATTTTTTGGATAGAAACATTATGCAATTGGTGTACTTTTCTAATATCAATTAGGCGATAAAGACAAAAACAAATTGGAAACTATTTTTGAAAATTGTTTATTAGCAATTCACACATGATCACACAAATATTAACAGTCTATTGGGTCGCATTGTTTCTGGAGCATGCGAATGTGTTGCAGAAACGAGCTTTATGGGTGGGAAGTGTTCACACCGCCTAGTCATCTGTCTATTGTTCAAGACCGTGAAAATTTGAGAACGCTCTCTTATTGCTTCCGTAACTGTAGTAAACTCCATTCCTGCATCCGTCCAATCTGTGGCGCACCGGATGAGCCATGCACGTTTCTACGCGACAAATACATATGGTGCTCGCTCTTTGGGCTATACGGTAATCACGCCCCACTCACCTTCAGAAAATACGTGGTTGCGTTCTCATAAGTTTATAATAAAATCCAGCGTCGTGCGTGAAGTTGATATTACGTCGTAGCAACGTGTGGGAAGATTAGTTTCGGAAAAGTGTTATGTTTTGAACATTAAATCTTTTTAATGATGATGATTAATGATAATTAGGCCGACTGATGGAGGCTATTGAGGAATTCGAATAGAAATACTAAAATTATTATAATCAGCTGACTTGTGGGAAGATTAATATGACGTCATATTGTAGATGATTTAAGAATAACATTTTTTTTCAATTTAGAAAAGTACTAATGTAAACAAATCAAAAATAGGATTAGGAATGATGTTTTATTTATAGCGTTCGTGGATAATAATTATATAATAAATTGCGATTGTTGTGTTTAAAATAAAATTTCTATTTTATGTGACAGAATTGAAAGTAGGACATATATATCCAAGTTAATTTTATTATGAATAACTGATAATTTTAGTGTAATCCTGAAAGTTTTATTCGGAAGGAATATTTTCTAATAATTTACAATGTATAGGTAAAACTTTCGCCATTTGCCTCGACTATTGTTTTAATGTTTGATCCGATAATTTTCGCCATTTTGAATTGCGTTTTGGATCAACGTTGAAGCATTGCACGGCATATTAATAGGGAACAATAGTTGATTTTTTTTTCTATATTTAATCAGTGCTGCGTTGGTGATCAATGGTAAACTACAGCTAACAATGAAATGAACACTGAACCTAGTATTAGGTTCGACCTTTCATTGTAGAAAGAGTATTGCAGGGACTGTACTCAGAGTATATTACCCATATATGTTAAAATAAATATATGTTGAAAAAAAACGTTTGTTTTATAGTATACTAATGAGTATTAGTTTGAAATATGTAAATGAGGTTTTATAAACAACAAATTTCAGGTTGGCAGCTATAGAAGCGTATTTCTGATGTTTGTTCAGCATGCCAATATTAAAAAGTAAAATATTCAACAGCAGTTTAATAGCCTTTGAGAAAGAAAAAAACACCGCTCTACAAATGGTTATGTCATTGATATAAGCTGCTTTTATATATTCACTATGTATATTCCTCTGTATTTAACCAATAAATCAAATACAATAACAAAAATTGTTCATCAGTCAAGAATACGTTAAATATTGTTTGTGTTGTTACGAAAAGTAAACAATTCTTTTTTTGTGTTGGTATTTCAGATTATAAGTGAAAATATTATATTTTATTATGACCAAATCTACTGATTCCGCACACTCGTACATATCCGCTGCCTTCTCACCGAACAATACTGGGAGTGAGCAGAGCTTGAGAGGCTTCGAATCGGCAGAAACCACATTGTATCATTCACAAAATGTTTTTCCGTCGACTCCACAATCACCGTACTTCTATCAATATTCGTACCAGTCTCAGATTGTTCCCGGTATGGCAGTTTTGTATTTAGAACAGAATTTGTATTAATTTTACAGTGAGAGAGAACCAATAACACTGCTCATTCACGTGGCGAACCACTCTCATCCGGTAGATCCTTTCGCCGTTTGTGTTCTCAGTTCAATTTGTACTACTAAATGAACATTGTCGATATAGGATAAAACAACCAACAAACGTAGGGTAAATGGTAGTGTTTCAGTAATATCGTCTGTCGCCCCTCTCTGACGAACCGCAATAAAATTGAGATCTGTCTTACACTGGGAGACTAGTGTTGCCATAACGGACGTATTACGATTGCTCCCATAAGGGAAATATGAAGAATATGCCAACCCAATGTTGTATGAAATATTTAATTGAAAATTTTTTATTCCGATGGAATATCTGGAGAATCACAATCGTCAGTGTCGAACTTTATATTTCAGGTGCTACATTCAATGGACAACGATTTTCACATTTGCCTGGCTACGGTAGTTTTCCAGGCGGTTCTTATGGTGAATGGTCGCAAACAGGAGCAGGCTTCCTGAAGCAGCACGCCGAGCAAACACAACTATCAAAACCACTTTGCGAAGAAAACGATCAATGTGGGTTTGGTTCACATGAGCAAAGACAAGCTGAAAGCATTCATGACGTCAACAACAATGACGTCAGTCATTTACCTATGTCAACAAAGGACCATAACGAACACACGCATCATAAAACAAGTCACGTACTACCTGGGACTCCGTGGTCTTCCGCCACAGAAACGGCACATCGTGGTGAATTTGACGACAACAGCCCACCAATGACGCAAAATGATCAGCACGTGATGGCTTCATCACATCTTACTGAATCAGGTAAAGTTAGCTTCCTGGTTGCGCTAAAACTCTAGTTACTATCGTTATACTATAGTAATAATCTATTGTTTTTCAATTTCACATTCAAATTATGATATATATTTGGGTAAGACCTTTTAGCGTACAGGTTCGAATTCGAAAATTCAATATGGTTTAAACATGACTACTTTATGAAATTTTTACGATTGTAACCGCGAAATTTTTTGAAAATCCAGCTTTCATTGAATTTTGCTGCATTGTAAAATTTTGAATTGTACATACCTACTAATGCAAAGGTAGGTCAAAAACCTGTCCTATGTCTTGGCAATACACTTTTCTCTAGCAGGACTAATTAAAATTAACGTTATTTTTATTTTCCGCAGAAAGTTATTCCAAAAGTTCGCCTGACGACCAGTTGAGACGTAGCATTCCTCCACTTGTACACGTAAGCGACTTTTAATCCGTTCTTCTGCTAATATTTGCAAAATACAGTTGCCAGATTATTTAAAGTCAACTCGTGGATCAGTCTCGTCCCTCTGACATTTTTGAGAACGGTCTCTTTTCAGCTTCGTTATATGCTATAGGCCTATAAATTCCAACCGATGTTAGTTATGTAAAATTAAATTTCATAAATTTTGAATGCCACACGACGCTCAGGCTCCAAAAATTGGATGAAATGGGAAAGACTTATTGTTTGAACCATAAGCTCAGAGCGAAATTTGAAGTTCTTCAATAGAAATTTTGACCACCATTTTACAGGAAGTTGAGTATACTTTGCCTGAGTCGCAGCGCCGCACAGGCTCTGAAGCCTCAATGAATACCAGTTACAGCTATCAATCATCAATGCCTCATCTCAATACCTATCCGTATTCATCATACCAGCACCATCCGCATGAATACTCAAAGTTCGGGTATGGTTCAAATACACAACAACCTTATGGAACATATTCTTTACCAGCTGGCGAACGAAATTACTTTGAAACTACAAAAGCAGATGTTGATGCTAAACTACGAATGTCAGAATGCCAGAAAACAAGTCCAGGTACTTTGCGCTATAGTTGTTTGAAAGGTATCGTCAGATCTTCGGTGTCTATAATTCAAGTCGTTTTTATACATAATATATATTGTAAAATGTTCAAATGTCGAAATTAGATGAATATAAAAATTTGCTCAAATGCAGTTCAACGTCAAACCAGTGAGTTCAAATCTGCATGTAAAAACGTTTGGCTATTGTGATTACTGTGCGCGTAATTGGAAACTGATGCTACCGTTATCCGCCGTGGTACTACCAACCGCTTAGTATAATACATAATATCATTGTGTTACATGCGGATATAAATTTTGTCACTCATTCAAAAAGGAATAGCTGAAAAAGTATCTAACTGTGAAAAAAATGTGACTGTTTTACTGTTATATGTATTCAGTTTAGCGACAAAGATAATTCGGTACATTCTCTCACTGACTACATATATATTGAATCCTTTATTCACAACCCTATTCACAGTATCCGTACAGCCTGACTCAACTGCTCAAGGTAAACCAGGAAAAAAGATTCGAACATCCTTCACGAAAGAACAAGTTCAACACCTGGAAGAAGATTTTTTACGAAATAATTACTTGACAAGATTACGTAGATACGAGCTTTCGATGAAGTTAAATTTAACAGAACGACAGGTGAATTTAAAACAAAAGTTATAACTTACTATGATAGGATTAAATTATAGAGACCAATGTCGCACTCTTCGTACTTTAACCTGTGTTCATAATATTTTTTTTCCAAACTGTATGATCTTAATTTAAGAAAAAATGAGGCGCCCAATCCAATTTCATTGCTATTCATTATCGACACTTGATTTATTTTAAGATCAAAGTTTGGTTTCAAAATCGAAGAATGAAATGGAAGCGTCAGAGCGTTGGCGGACAACATCCAAGTCAATCTCACCTATCACCTGATAAAATGAGCCCTACGTCAAATCCAAGATCAGTTGAATCTCTCGCCTCTGACGATACAACAATGTGCCAATATCAGCAACAACCGTTGATGGAGAAACCAGACTTTTCAAATGGATATTATATGCAACAAGAATATCGGCCAGTGACATACAGTGGCCCGCAGCCCGGTATCTTATCGAATGAGTTGGACCGTTATCCTTCTTACAACATTCACAAAGAAACAGCGACCTTTGCGCCTCCTAAATTAGAGAGTCGAATACAATCAACTGGAGTGTCGGTGATTTCTTCAACAGAAACAATACCTGGGCCTAACGTTTTTGAAAACAGGCAACAAACAAACTCTGAACCCGTGACGTCACCCTGTCACCTAAACGAAAAAAGAGAAGTTTTCGAAGAAAAAGACGATGAACGAGCTGAATTTCTCAATGTGCGAACTGTAAGATATATTTGGGAATTTTTCCTTTTTGTCTGTTATTTTTCAATGAGGTAAATTAGTTGTATTCAAGTCTTAAAATATACAATAAACAGAAATATTATTGCTTATCTATCTGATGAACGTTATAAAAATAGGTTCAAATGGGTTCGGTTTAATGAAATTGTATTATTATTGAGTCATAGTATTTTTAGTCGTAAACATTTTATACAAATTATACCATATTGTTGGCATTTTGTAACATTTTCCATTTTTTTTTCAAATTTTTATAGTTTACAAATTGGAGATATGTTGGATTTTGCTTTTGAACGTAACTCAGTCTAGTTTCAATTTTATGTTTGTGAGTCCTAAACGAGCACGCTCCCTGTGTTAGTTAGTTATAGATCATATTGGACACATTATTTCACCTGTGATTAGCAATATTTTGCTTTTTTTGTAAGTGTAAATTTAATTTACACATGGTGTTGAATAAATATTATTACTTACTTTCGAAGTGAACTGTTCTAATCTGTTTTCTTTTAAGATTTCCCAAGTTCGCGGTTCCGTGATTGATGCAGTTGGGCAAAGTATCGACTTTATGGAACGGATACAAAATGGCGGAAAATCATCAGAACCAACAATGAGTGACTCCAACGAAAACACACAGGACAATGACAAACTCGTTGCCGATATTAACAAACAAGAGGAGGCTACTGCTGACTGAATGTGTATTATATAGAACGAAACATCAGAACGCTGGCCAATTATTTAATGGTTTAATATTTACACTCACAATTGCTGATAGTAAATTTATCCCCTTCCATATGGTACAAATATTTTAACCAGAGCATTTTTTGTGAGTTAAAAACTGTTTGTCACCAATCTTGGTCATGATACTTTTAGCTATACTATCAACAAATTTCCTTCGATGCTTGCTTCAAAGCAGGAGACTCGAAACTTGACTCGTGACCTGGGACTTTAGAGTGGTACAGAGTAGTTTTTTAGGCACGCCTAATCTCGATTGCCATTCACTGAGCTATAAATGAGAAATTTACTCTTTGCTTTAAATTACAAAATATTCTATAACTACTGAAAAAATTAAATACTTTCAATAAAAGGTAGTTCAGACATTTATTACAAGACGAAAAAGTTTCTGGGTGCAAATAAATTTGCATAATGTCTCAAATGTTTTTGATGGATGTACGGTTCGATAAATTCTGATAATTGATCTGGTATTAGTTTATTAGTCCCTCTTTGATCTTCAGCTCAAAAACTAGTTTGCAAAGTGTCAGCGGGCCTGGTGTTAATTGGGCATTGAATTATTTAGTCGTTTATTATATACTGATATTCCAATATATGAATAGTATGTGCAAAATGCAATGAAAAATGCAAATATTTATGAAAGTATTTTATCGTTCAATTCACCTTCATCGTAAGTCAATTTAGATTTACTTGACAACTTCAGTTCAATAAAAAATGAGTTTGGTTTGTTTGTACTCGTATTATGCGGTAAATTCGGGAAACAAACTTCCTATGGTTTTATTTTTGCGTTTTCATCTGTATTTTATTTTAAAAAGATATTGTCCTCATAAAAATTATGCTGTTTAATGTATATAGGTCAAGTTATTCCACGTACGTAAAAGAGAAAATCTACCAAAGGTACATATATACTGCCTTCATTGTTAAAAGAAAGATAGCGACCCTGTATAATATTTGTCAAAAAATTCTATTTTGTTGCATTATTTTGAATTTTACACGGACTATATTTTGGCCATAAATCTGAATATTCAAACTATTTGTCTCTATCTTTATATACACGAAGGAGAATAATGACGCCCCGGCTGTTCTGTAGTCCGTGATTGTTCAGAAAAAAGTTTATCCTTTATCTTACTTTGTGTTCTGGTATAGAAATTTCAATACTATATCACTGAATAAATTTTTGTTAATATATAATATTGATTTTTTATCGCGTACAAATACAATGCAATAATGAGAAATAGTCAAATTGAAATAGGAATATCCAAAGATCGATGACTGGCCAACAAACAAACAGAGCAAATCGCATCCTTAAAACGGAGCAAATAGAAATTATATAAAACCAATTTTAGATACCTCAAAAAATTATAATTTTGGAAAAATCGACTGTGAAATGTGATTTAAAAAAATGTGGTTCGGAAACGTAGAAAGAGTGAATTGTTCAACATCTCGTTTGGTACGCACACAAGTTAGTGACTGAAATAAATCTCCGTCACATAAAATATAATATTCAGACAAAACGTAATTGAAATAAAACATAAACTTATGCAATCCAATATTAATCTCAATATTAGATTGATTCAGTTTTACAGAATTTAACCTATCGTCGCTATATATTGTTCTTGCGCTCAGCGTGTAACTGAATTAGATTAAAAGTACTTACGATGAAAAAAAAGTTCATAGTCCTCAGAAAATTACAGGAATCAGTACATTCATTTGGGAATACAATATAGTATATATCGCAGTCAGTAAAATGAATTTATTTTGGCTTGCAGAATGCAATGACCAAATTCGCAAACATGCTTTTGTTTGAAGGTTATTGAATAAGTTTTTTAGCTAATGCGTATGAGTCAAATTTATGTATCTATTATAAGTACCTGTAGTAGACATAACTGTATTGTCTAACGTGTGTAACACCGAAGCATTACAGTTTAGAATAAGCGTCCGGAATATCGTCAGTTACGTACTGCTCATATGTTGCTGTTTTTTCGGACTCGCCATTTGTTATCGAGTAGATCGGCACATCAGGTTGTCCTCCAGTTTTAGGGTCGTAAGGTACAGAGGTGTCAGATGGTCCCCATCTTGGACTAGGATTGAAAAGCTAGAAACAAATGATGAATTTGTTTTGAAGAGTTGTTCACATTTTGAATATTAAATCGTAAATGTTGAAATATTATTGAGGTAGATTGGAAACAACATGTATGAAAAGGTACTCTCGAAGTATGTGAACCAAGATGTCGGACACCTAACGTAGTATTTGTACCAGGTTAGGGTTAGGCCATAATTTTATTCCAATTATCCCTATTTTAGTTCTATTACGAGTTCGGAGACTAGCCAAGTGACTCCCGTAGTATTTGTACCTGAAATTATGGCCAAATCCAGGGTGGTCCAAACCCAGGCCCGCGGGCCACATGTGGCCCGCCGCTTCATTATTTGTTGCCCGCGTCGCTTTCGGAGAGGAATCAAAAAATCGTATTTCGTGTTGTTTTGCCGTAAAATCAACCAATTTTTTTTTGACATATTGTTGCATCACCAATGCCACTGAATTGACTAGTGTTATGGCTTACTGAGACAACTAGCGAAGTTCTTGGCACTACTGTGGCCCGCGAACAATGCAAAAGTAATTTTTTGGCCCGCGGAGCTGGTATTCTTGTACCACTCTGGCTAACTCTTACCTGGTACACATACTACGTTCCAGTATCCGCCATCTTGGTTCACATACTTCGGGAGCGCCCCAAAATGTTGTTTGCGAAGTGCCGAAATAACTGCTTAATAGCGGTAGTTCACGAATGTAAATAATTTTATGGGTTATAACATTACCGCATATTTTCTTAAAGGCATTTAACTGTTTCTGTTTAGAGCCTACATACTGCCTAAACTTGCTCAATTTATCTTTCAATGTTGTTAATGTTATTGCAGTATTGAAATATAATATAACTTACAGAACGTATGCTTTGTCCCTGTATCAAGGCGACGATCATTCTTCCTACCATATATAATGGTACAGTAGCACATACAGAGAAGCTCATGCATAGCCCAAGGTTTTCTGCCCATTTTGGATATTTGTAATCACCAAAAGTAATCGGAGTATAGAAAATACCAGAATACAAGATGATGAACTAAAATAGAATAAAATATTGTGAAAAAATAACCCTTATGACTGTTGGAGTGACTAATAGTTGCACAAAAACAAGTTTTTGTAGCCTAGGAAGGTAACCCAAATAATTAGCTAAAAACTGCATTAGTTGAAGGATAATATTAAAAATAAAAATCACCGTGATCATAGCTGGCGTGACAAACATCCAAGCAATCTTGAAATACCAGAAAGGTTGGAATCCGAGCATGAGTTTGATGTCGTGATTGAATCTCCATTTAGTGGTAAATGCATATCCTACGAAACAGATAGCAGAATATTGTTTATGTATCGTCACCAAGTACACGAACTATTGATTAATGACATAAGTTGGTAAGCTTACTGAAATTTCTTACAGTAAAAGTTTGGCGTGTCATTGTCCTTTTCCCCCAACAAAATATGAAGGGACTTTGTGACGGATTTTGTATTTCGAAAGCAAAATGGACAAACGTAACTGAAATTTTTGTTTTTCTAAAGTATTTCAGATTTTCGATACTCACAGCCGACAATAATCATATATGACAGTGGAATGAAAATATATACTCGCAGAAGCGAAAAAAATGCATTATTTAGGAAGAAAATAATTTTGCAAAGAACACTGGCAAAGAGCAACAAGAATGATGCATGAAAATGTATGCTAAATATGTGTGCATCCTAAATAATTTATTCCTAAACTTAAACTGGGTGCAGAACCAGTTCCTTTTCGAAGTATTTATGAAGCATATAGGAATTTCAATAGAAAACAATTTGTAGTTTACGATTGCCGATAATTTTTTCCATGTATGGATTTCAATATATTAAATCAGAAAAAAGTGTAAATCATCATTGAATAATTATATTTCTTTGGCAATTTAGCATTTATCTGTCTTTTATTGGCTAACTTTAATTTCCGATTCTAATCAGTTTCCACTGTTTACAGGAGTACAAAAACGTTAATATATATATATATATATATATAGGGTGTTAAAAAAGTAACGCAAAATTAACAGAAGTTAAGATGAAATGCTACTTAAAACATTTAACGACTGGCACCTTTTAACAGTATTGAATTACGGTGAAATGTTTTTTAAACATTTCACGACTGACGCTTTTCAACAGTTATTTTTTCTTTCGATTAAGGTTGCCATGACGAAAAATTTTACCTCGATTTTGCGTAACTTTTTTACCACCCTGTAGTTATGCTTACCGTATCCCCAGTTGACAGCCAAGCACATAAACAAAGATAGAATGAGGAGGCCGAAGTATGCGGAATACCATTCATATAAATTGAACCAGTATATTCCACCCTAAAAACAATAAAACTATGTCACAATCCGTAACAATTTTAATCTGGATGCATGTATGTAAATTAGTTTTTCGCTATGCAGCAAGAAATTTTTTGAGCACCGCGACATATCTGATACCGTTGCCCAACTGATAGTATGTTATTAACCCAGTTGAGTCTGTAAGATCATTTAGAATGAAATGTTAAAATAATTGATTCTTCTTACCTCCGTTACTAGAAGTATCCCCAGCAAGAAAGCGACGATCGAAACCGCCAACATAAGATGAGTTTTTCTGTTGCGGAAAAATTTCGGGAATTCGTCTACAAGTCCAGTCACCACAGTTTCTACCATTGCGAACTAGAGATAGAAAATTCATACAAAATATAATACTAATCAGAAGAAAATTAGTTACTACAGAAGGATTTACAGCTGACAGTCAACTGCTGTAGGATATTTCATTTTGTAAGACGTTGTTTGAAGGAAGAATGGACAATGTTAAAATAATAATTGTGTTTTTCATAGCTTTGACTTGAAATAGTAAACGTATCAGTTAAACAAAATTTGCTATTTTGTAGAAAAGATAAATCAATCTAGTGTAATCTAATAATTTATATATATACATAATTATTTAATAGACAAACTTTCTTACAAATATTTTATCTGCTATTATTATACAAACTCACCTGACTGTCAAGGCCAAGTGTAAAAAGCATGAAAAAGAACAGAGCTGACCACAACTGAGGAATCGGCAATAGTGAAACAGCTTGGGGGTAAGCTACAAAAGCCAGACCAGGACCTGAATAAAATAGACAAAAATATTTGTAATACTTTAATTCAATCAGTTCTTAATGACTGACAGATTAAGACCACGCATAAGTCTGTATATTGTCCTTATTGGAGCTAACATGTTTGAAGTTTTTGTTTTAGCGTTTGAATGTGTGCTGTCGATTGCATTCGTTTATTTTTTAAATACCTACTTCACTTATATGTCATCTCCCTACTACACAAAATCACTTGTGACGATAGAAAGATCTTACCTTCGTCCGCAACATCTTCGATATCAACTCCATTAATTTTAGCCATATTCCCGATCACAGAAAATATGACAAATCCAGCAAAAACACTTGTCGCACAATTTCCGATTGATACAATCATGGTATCTCTAAAATATGGAAATAAAAACGATATTAGCATTTCTTATAATATGACAGAGTTTGAATAATATCGAGATGCTCAATATCACTGCAACAGTAAACTATATTATGAAGATATTTTCACTTTTATTTATCCTTTTACTTTATTCAATTATTATTATTGTAACAATAAATCGTACTTTCACTGCTGTTCGATTTGCTATTTAGGTGGTGGTAAAATAATTAATTTACTTTTTTGTTGGGTAAATAAAAAATTGACCGATATCTTTAAACTAAAATATTTACAATATATATAGTACATTTTAGTATCAGATCTTAGCCTGTAAAATGATTTGACAACGAATGAAATGAAACTAAGTCAACCATCATATGCGGAATATTGCAATTTGTATATTTACAATAGTACCTGAACAAGTTATTGTTGAATTTATTGTAGGAAGCAAAAGTAAGAAGTCCCCCAAAAGCAACTCCGAGTGAATAGAAGATTTGTGTGGCCGCATCCTTCCATACCTTGAAACACATAAAAAAGTTTATGTTTCCTCATGCAACCTAGAGTTAGCAATCAAATAATGAATATTTTCCGAGCGCGAAAACGTGCAACTATGTAGCCTAATGTAAAGCAAAAAAATGAAGGTGAATATACATTGGAACATATTACAGTCGAAGTTCTCGATTGTAGACGCTGTGTTGTAGAACAATTGGAGATTGAAAATTATCTAAGTCGTAGAACTCAAGTCGAAATTGCTACCAGCTTACCGCAGAGTTCCCCAGAAGTTCCCATTTCGGTATGATGTAAAATCGGATTCCGTCTATTGCACCATCTAGTAATATTCCTCGAATGAATAAAATAATAAGAATGACGTACGGAAATGTGGCAGTGAAGTAGACGACCTGAAAATAATATTTAACAATAAGAGAAAAGCTTCGCATGTGATCATAATGCACGGGAGAGTGCTTTAGAAACGGATCAGACTATAATTCAATATCAGTGTAAGTAAAATCAAAACCGATCGAACGAATCTATTTTGTCGGATGTATTGGGAACAATTTCAATTTGGAACTAGCATTTCCTGTCAAATAAACCGCTGATTAATGGACAAATATCATCTTAGAGTATTTCTATTTCTAGGTCAACCAATGCACCATTATTAATCTTGTACCAATTTCTGTATATAAAGTACGTCTACTATTAAGTCAAATGAAAAAATTGGAGAGCCGAATACAAAAATTTCAACAAATTTGAGCTAAACTAATTTATTCTGATAAAACGAATAAATAGAAGGTCAAATAATAAGAAGGTCATAATGCTGGTAGTATTACCTTCTGAATCACCATATAGGCTCGCGTTTTCTGATATCAATTCCGCATATTATAAGAAAAGCCGTACTGTTGTGAAATATGTGGAAAATATTAAATGGTGGTTGTAATTTGTAAATAAAGGCAGTATTAACTTTGACAGTCTTTGGTTGATTATAAAGTTCTTCTAACCTAAATACACAAAATCTTGTTTTACCTTTCCTGAAGATTTTACCCCTTTAGCCAGACATATAAAAACAATTATCCAAGCCAACAAAAGACAGAGACACAAATCCCACAGAACATAACCCGGATCGTCAATGCCAGTACTTTTATCAACCCGTAGTACTCTGTATCTGGAATGAGGCAATAATTTTTTCAATTATATTTTTACGTTAGTTAGCAAAGCGGACTTATGGATAGTTTTGGAGAGTAGTTGTTGTGTTTTATTGTAGCTATTGTGCCGATGAGGATTGCTTTTCCTTCCAACCATAAAGTTTGATTAAATCAATCCTAAAATTTCAATAGGTCAAGTTGGAAGTGTCACATAGAAAGATTTTTACTTTTATCAATTTCAATTTTTTTGTTTGAGGCAACCTTGGATTCAATATTACTTGAACTCAAACCTTTTGATATATTATTATATTTTAAAATTACGCCATTACACGGATTTTTGATCAATCGAAATCGAAGGTTCCTGAAAGGATATCTCGTTTCTAAAAATATAAATATAAAGTTTTCTTGTTTTCAGTCGTTGCTCTACAGTACACAACATAAGTTTTGCATTCAGGTACTGTTATTTATGTAATTGTTTTATCATCAGATATTTACTTCCAATATTCTTCACTAGGGCTGACAGTCTTGATTTTCAGTGCTTCCGTAGTATTCGTAGCGTTTGGTGATGCAGTTGTGCTTTGCATTGCCATCGTTGTAGCAATTGTCGAAGTTATATTTTCAACAGTTTTATTCTGTAGAGAAAATTAACATAGAATTAGTACAAAATGAACTAAAAAACAGGCCAAAAGGATATTATCACTGGTAATTGAAAACTTGTCATTGTGCCAACGAAGCCAACAAGTTCATCCTCATCCATCAAACATTTTATGATTTAACAAAAATATGACAATTTGGGCTGCGAAACTGACAATGTTGCTTGGCTTCTTACCACTAAACTAGCAGCGCATGTAGCATTTGTGTTCCATTCTCGGCATGTTTCAGTCCAGGGAAGTTTAGCTTGGAAAGATGCAAACAGATAGAACAAGGAATATGCAATGATAACGTTATAGTATATGCACACTAAAAACGATACACCCACCATTCCGAAACCAATTCCTGAAAACAATGAAAAATATACATTAAAAATTTAGTCAAATAGAAAAATAAAAATGAGAAGAGTAAACGTATCTTCTTACCTTTAAAAATTGGACTTGCTCTCCATGCGGTAATAGTACCTAAACCCGAGAACTGTCCCAAAGACAGTTCCATCATGAAGAGTGGAATTCCACAGAGAACCAACATGATAAGATATGGTATCAGGAAGGCACCTATAAAACAAAATGATTTTGTATTATAATCTATTTTTGTTACGTAATGTAACCAAATAGGTATAATGCAATAATTATACCAAAATCATATTATGTAAATTAGTTTCCCTGAGCATTAGAGTTACATTTGTTGTGCAAAACTTGATTAATTTGCATTTACCGCCTCCGTTTCTGTAAGCAAGGTATGGAAATCTCCAGACATTTCCAAGTCCGACACAATATCCTATACATGATAACAAAAATTCAATTTGTCCTCCCCATTGTTCACGATCTTCCCTCGCATCTATGGAAGTCGCCTCACTGCTGGATTCGCCCTGTAAAAATATCAAATTCTCTTTTATTTCTTGTAATATGTATTCAACTTACCTCTGTTCAGATAGGCATATTTTTTATATTTTATACTATATTTTTAGCTTCCTACTTTTAAATTTTAACTTCTAGCAATAACATTTTTAAAGTAGCATTATATGGACATTGGATTATTGTTGGCGAACGTTGCAAAAAAATGTATTATTACTGCAGCATTTATTCTTTGACGATTATTTTTCCATGGTGAACACAGTGTCTGGTAGATTATTCTGACAGCGTCAAAAAAGAACAAAGTGTTTATTAAGTCAAGGACTGTATCGAGCTTGAGACAGGCCTCCTAACCTATTTTTCATCAGATTTGGTTGTCAGGTGGAAAATTTAGAGTACATAACACCTCTTTTGTTATTTCATACAATGTTCGTCTGAATATAAACATTTGCGCATGGCGTGGTACAGCAACTGAGTTCTATTCAACCATGTTTTTCCACACGGAACAAACTTCAGAATTGTCTGCTCAAAAAGCATACCGTGAATTTGTTGCGATATTGGTCGAAAATTCTCATTATGCTAAATTACTCGAAAAAAACAATATATTTTTGAAGTAGGGGTGAAAATGATATATATAATAATGAACCATTTTTACTTCTTCGTGATTTCGATTAACTAACTTTTTGTTATTATATTGTTAATATAAGAGATTTAGCAGAGAACTCACTACCCTTAAAATGTTCAAAATCGACCACCCATGTTTTAATGAATATGCAGTAATTTATTAGCCCTATTTCGCCATGATTGATTTTATAACTCGTTGGCAGTAGGTTGTCAACATCATCTTCAGGACACCAGACATCAATCAATTATCCATAAATTTTCCGCCGCCAAGAACACGTAATTTCATTCAATTCACGACGTGATTGAAAGCCGCAAAAGTTTCAAAAATATCACAATGGCTTCTGTTTGAAAAGGTGAGAAATGTCAAATCCCCCCCATTCATTTTCTCTTGATTAATGAGAGTGGAGCCACGGAAATTAAAAATAAAGCAAATCGCAAATAAATAAATGTTTTCTATAATGTTAAAGTTTAACCTGTGATATATTATGAAATCCCATTGTTGGAACACTGCAATTGCGCAATCGGCAAATATTTCGCAATAAATGACAATATGGGGCATGTACGAATCAATGATGGTCCGTACATTTTAGTGACTGGATGTTCTGGTCGTTTTGAAACGAGTATGAATCCCTTATATTATGAGACAACTCATTGGTAAGTTAATTTCATATTTTATGTCAAAAAATCAATTCGAAATTGTTGCATTGAAAATAATAATTTTCTTGTAAATAACGCCAACAACAATTAGTTTGAGATTAGTTTTATTTTAAAAATATAGAAAAGGTTGCATTGGTACACAGCTGATAGAAAAATTTAAAACTCACTTTTTCCTTTCCCATATTTGAATACTAATTTCAATAAATTTAAGATAGTATGCTGTCAAAGAACAAAATAATATAAAATGGAATAATAAAGCAAATAGTTTTGTAAATATAAAATGGGAACAATGCAATTTTGCATTGATTTGTTTCCTAGTATTTCAGTAACGTTTGTACAACAAGGTGTCGAACGTGAAATAAGGCGGATCACAATTTATTAAATTATATTTCTTCCATTTTCCTTCGCGTTTCAGCTTCATTTCCCCTTTTAAATGCGATAAGCCCTACCTAACAGTATACAAATGTTGTCTGTTACAACTCGTTCTCAATCGGTTAATAAACTCTGCGTGATGATTGACGTTTCGCTTGTTTTTCAATATTTTCATCACGTCGTCTTTCACAATACTCAACTCATTTTATTTCTGCTAAAAAGTATTTTGCAATATTGTTATATATACTCGAAATTTCTCACACCATCAATAACCTATGAATGATGTTTGCAAATCTAATATAAACTCTATAAATTCCACTAGACGCGTTACTTTTTATTGCCAACAATACGTTATTCATTCTTTGTTCGACTTGGTTGTATAAAGGTTAAAGAGCAAGCGGAAAAATACCAATATTTTCACAGATTTGAAATGCAACCCCAGAAATCTAATAAGCCGAGATTGAGTGAATTCTATGTTTTCAGATATTCGCTAATTTATACAAAACATCCCCAAACCAAGATTCTCGCAAGTTTTTATGAAAGAAGAAATTTTTAAAAGTTCTTCACAAGTTCTATAAACCGGTTAAATATTTTTTCAGAATAAGTAGCTACGGAAACATCGATAAATTGCTTATATTTTCATAGTTTATTTTTTTCAGTACCACATAAATTCGGACAATCACTCTATGAATATTTTTGCATAGAAAGACCTTGAATATCATTTTTTTTGTCTAAGTTTACTTTGATGCTATTTAAATGATGGGATTTTGAAAGCCTTTATTAAAGAAAAACAACGATCTTTTCATTTGGTTCGTGAAATCGAGGTTTATCCCTGCACGATGAAAAATCACAATGAAGGCACCCTGGGTTGGAATTTAACTGCGTTGAGAATATAACTGTCGTTCACATGTTATTCACACGCTATAATTTTGATTTGCGTTTGTTTTTGTCATCGTCA
Organism: Styela clava; assembly: GCF_964204865.1. NCBI lineage: Eukaryota > Metazoa > Chordata > Ascidiacea > Stolidobranchia > Styelidae > Styela > Styela clava. The sequence goes on from NC_135252.1 coordinate 8,853,128, forward strand.
TTTGTCAACACATTTCACATTCGACTTTTGGGGATACATAGCTACATGGAGATTTTGTTGAACAATCGTTTCATTTTTATTATATCAACGTATTTAGTTACATAAAATGTGGAACTAATCTTCTACACAAAAAACGATTATCAATATTCTTTTGTCTCATGTATAAAAAGTCGAAATATCGCGAGATATTTTGCGTCGTACCGTCAGAGATGAAATGCTCGACCACCACTGATTATCGCAAGCCTTGGGCGTGTAATAAATCAAGGCGCTATCTACCAGGGTATCTTGACACGCGTCGACCACTCCCGCAGAACGCGCCGATTTATCAATGCATTGAGACGCAACACGAAAAATGGGCGAAAACATACCCTTCCCGCGTCGTTTTAGGTTAAGGTGGAAAGTAGAGGCGAGGGCGATCTCTGAGTACAAGGACTGGTAGCGCTATAAACGCCGTTAAGCGAAACCTGGTATATTGCCGGTATATTTTAGCCAACTGAAAAGTTATTTGCTACTCTCGTACCACTTAGTGGTACGCGTACTAAAGGTTGAAAACCACTGATCTACATTGTGCGTTGTATAAAAATGTACAAAGTCAAAAATTATTCTGTGTTTTCCAGCGGCACCAACGACAAACAGATATTTATCTGGTTCCCGTCACTGTTCGTATAATATATTTATTTACACAATATTACATTCCAAATTCAATAGTTTTTTTTATTGTTGATTCCACGGAAATGTACGACAAACAACATTTGTCAATACAAGGAATGTTTTTTCGGAAGATAATTTTATTGTCAAAATCATATTTGTAAAAATAGGCCAAAAATGTAAAAACATGCTATAAAAGTATGATAACTACATTTGAAGAGTAAAAATCGACGAGTTGAAAATTTCAAATATATACTATTCTGTCTCTGACTTCTGAAAAAATTTCGAATTCCGAATACGATTTATTTTCACATATCTGCTTTCCAGTATTGACTTATAACAGGTGTTTATTCTGGTTTTTATTATATTATCGTTACATATAGGTCAAGTAGAGGATAACAAAATTGCATTATCAGTCTGGTGCTTTGTTTCTCTCCAATGTTTTTTCAGCGAGAGCATGGAACCAAGATGTGCCATATAACGTAGCTCTACCTTTGTCAACAACTGCTTCCTATCAATGCTACCACTATCTTCCCCTAAAACTAATTTTGAAATACTTTTTCAAAACTGAAAACTTCTGCGCCGACTACGAACTATGATATCGTTTGTTGAGCTTTCAATTTTCTAAGCTGTCTGGCTAACAAAACGACAAAAGAGCTTTCAGTTTCGTATGTCAATAAAATGGAGATTAATATTGATTTATCACCGATCCTTAGTTAAGATATTTCGCATTTTGTTCCATGTTTGTGAAAGATTCGAATTCGAACAGAAATCGTTTGGATAGAATCATGATATGGAATATTCAATCACGATCAGAATTATGATCGGAATGTCCTCCTAGCTACTCTTTTTCATATTTTATTGAACATAGTTTTTAATTTGTAGATTTCTCATTAAAACCTTAACCCAAACCTAGTCTTAAAAAAACTTGCTTGATTTACAACTCTGTACCTCCTTAAATAACAGACGAAACTTCAAGACGTGATTTTAATCATATTTGCAACTGAGATTTCAACGCATTTTGGTTATTTTCTGCTAATAGAATTGGTCTTGAATAATTCTACTAATGCTAATCTAGAAGAGTATTTGGTACGAGGAGTCACCTAATACTCAAGCTATACGTTCTGTCCCGATTCACAGTTAAAATTGTTATCTTGTGCTTTCGATACGCAAGGAGAGAATTACTTCCTCGTATTTTTTTTATACGAAACACTTCAACGGAAAGTAGTCTGCTCGACCAATTTTTTTTTAGCTTTATCCTTATATCATGATTCTTATATAGTCGCATCGAATTGTGTCATAACAATATTATAACCTTTTTCTTATAGAAGAGGAAACAAAGGAAGGCTGCGTGGGCTTACTCAAAAGCAGAGCAGTATGAAATTCCGAAGAAATCTTGATAAAGTACAAGCGGTGCGGTGAACCAAACACATTTAAATCACACTGAACTGGCGTTACTTGATGTAGTGAACGAGCAACGCCATCTTGCAAGACTTGGGGTGGTTTCAAAACCCCACGAGTATTAACGGTAATATATTGTCACGGCGCAGAAATATAAAAAAACAAATAGTACAATTCTGTCTTTCCCAAACGTAGACTCCTAAATAACGCGGTATTTCAATCCAAATATTGAGCACTGTTATGAAGATATTGTCCAGTCCGTTGGTAACCACTTAAGGTGCAGCTGCCCTAATTCTACCGCGTAATGGAGGGCTTTAGTTGAAACTATCGCGTTGTGAACAAAGCGATTTGTTCATTCCGACTAAGTCGAGCACTGACGATAACCAAAGTGTAACCAGAAAAAAAATTTCAACTTCTTAAATAGAAAGATCGCATTTTTTTGTTCATTGTTTTTCATTTTCAACCAAAAAGATATGTTAGTCCACATGGGATCAACATGTTTGTCCGTATGACGAACAAAATAACTATAAAAAACGGCGAGTGACTCAGGGGTACAGTTTTTACGTACGCATTTCAATGACGAGTAAGCAATTGAGAACCATACATCAATATAAATAGGGGGCATAAATTTGAATGGTATTTTGCAGTCTTTTATAGGTACGATTCTTTTGTGAGATTTTTCCATTATCCAACGCACATATATGTCATGCTATATAAGAGTACATCTATAAACTTATGCTGGTGGACTTGCGCTCTTTGAAGTTATCACCATGAACATATACATATATAGGATGGGGAAATGACTTTTCGCTTGATAAGTTATTTCTGTGGAAATACACATCAATTAGAATTTTTTCGTATTGACACAAAATTTAATTATTTTTAATCATAAATTTCCAAAATGACGTCACGTTATGGTCTGCCAATTCTGCCTCTCGACGGAGTGAACGAAATCACGTTTTGGTCGACAATACAAGTAAACAATTGGTGTCACAATGAAGTTACGTCTTGTTTATTCTGTTGACTAGGCATCTTTTATAGTTGATACTGTTGCCTTCAATGTAACACCATAAAAATATTTATTATGCTTGTCATTTTAAATCTAATATTGTTTACATTCACTCCAACGTGGTGTTAGCTGTCTTAGAGTCTATTTTTGTGATTTGTTATTGATCAAGAATGAAGCACTGCGAATCCAGAAACTTTTTAGAATTATTAGATAAAATTCGTCTGAGTCTGAGTCTAACAGATCGCAAAACATATTAGAACATGAATTTCGTTCAATTAAGCAATATTCATTATTTTCCACGTTATCTCCAGATATCGGAATATACCACAGAATTGCCGGAGGGAACCGCTAAATTTTTTGTATGTTTTATTATTAAATGACGAAGCATCTTATGAAATAGAGTTAATTCGAAGGGAAATTAAACTGCCCGAGCAAGTTTGTAACCCACCGCGAATACAATAGTTTCGGTGCGATGAGAGCTGACTCAAATGATTACGCTAGGTGATATCACGTTTGTGTTTATCTAAAGTAAATTTCCGCAGTGTCGAATACACGTCTCGGAAATTGATTTTTGGAAATAGAAATATAGGCAGTGCGGACTTATGAATGAAAAAACGTCGGATGCTAACCCATTAGAGTTGATATTCCATATATACCGTAGGCGTAGACCCTGACTGCGATGCATTCATTCGGTATTATCGCTTTGTAATTTAGATATCAAATGTATGGCTCGTAATCGAGAAATCTGTTGGGAAAATAAATCACGACTAAAGAAAATGTTATTAGATAAAATGTTGCAAATTTTCTCAGAATCCCAACCACAAATCCAGATGATTCTCTCTACTCTACAGCGAGTAATATTTTTGGTGAAAATTCATTTCAAAACCTTCTAATCAATTTGATATTTAGATGTGTGGTCTTTGCATTATTTGACTTCAATAGTATTAATGCGAGCATAATTTATATTCAGGTGATTTTTTGTCCTTGAACGAATGGTTGTGAACTTGCTTAAAGCAAACTTTCATAAAAGGGACTAATCTAACTTAATTTCAACATAACACTTGGATAAATTGTACAAAAAATAAACATTGGTGAGCGAAAATTCTAATTTTGTCTTATTCATTTTTTCTTGAAAAATTTTCTGTGTTGGCCATAGATGATTTAAACCAAAACCCTTTATGAAAGCAGGTTAATTTTCTTAAATTTGTTATTGTGGTTTATGACGAATAACTCGTAATCCAAATCGTGTTTTCAAAAAATTTAACTGCCTGAAAAAGTTTATAACCCACATGCGATTAAATCGTTCCGATGAGTCGTCATGAAACCGCTTTTATGACGCGTCATTTAAAACAGATATTGGATTATGTGGTATCATATGTCTAGTCGCGTTTTTTAAAACATGTTCATGTTACATTTTCGTTATTACCGATAAAAAAAAGTTTCTCACGTCAAAGTTATTCACATCAACAACACTTCAATATAGTTTATCATATATGTCGCCAGACACCTACAAACTAATATAAGTTGTGAGCAAAATATCGAATTGGGGACTTTGAGGCATGGATGCAGATTTTATGATAAGCATTTTAACTTAAATGCCATTCGCTTTTGACAATACAGTATTTATGTGCTTCTGAAAGACGACTGTGCTTGTTATATCATTTTTCGTTTTTTTATTAATTCATGTACTCTTTTTTACATTTTGCTCAACGCCTAAAAATTCGTTCTAGATATTTCACAGTAAAATAGGTTATGTTTAATGTGTTCACCTAAAATCCCAATAGTTGTTATGAATTTTCAGTTTCGAAACATTGAGAAAAAGATTGATTGGGGTTTGATGAGCAACATTACTACAGTTTCCAATTGTATTCATGCATAAATTTTTATTTATTACAGTTTATGTCGCTTAAGGTATGGGAATTAGGGTGTCGTAATGTGTGAGATAAAGAAATGGAGAGATTGAGAAGAACTGGGGGAAAGAAGAATAAGTAAGAAAGGAATATTGAAGTAATACGGCGGCTACACGTGATAAATTAATAATAGACTTAGTGGAAGTGAGGGTACTCCAAAAGTATCCATTGCCATTTGCACCGCCAGTATGCTTTGCCAGTATCTGCCATGGCTACACTAATGACTATCTTTTGTGAATACTTTTAAAAAGCAAAACAGCAGTTATTGTCCTTATGTTACAAGCCATTCAAGTGTAATCGCTTTTGCAATTAGTATCGAGTATTTGTCTTATCTAAACTAAAAGGTTATTGACATTGACGCAGTGTTGGAAAAATTTGCCGTGATATATCCCTTAATTGTTTAGCTATGAAATATTCCTTATTTGTTTTCGTCTGTATATCATATAATTCAAGTGGAAAATGGTTTAACATCTAAGCTAACACGAAAAAAAACGCTTTTATGTTATCTGCTGCATCTGGACTCGGAAAATCTGAAAAATTTTCTTTGGCTGGAAGGCGTCAGATATTTGTATATGACAATGTAAGTTTTGGGCAATCTAATAACTGAAACAAAATAGTTATAGTAACAAAACAGTGAGTCGCTGTTATATTTCAGATCAGTTCTGGATCATTAAATCCTATACAATTTCTTCACGGAAGAAACAAGGCCTCGATTTCGACTGGCAACATCCAAGTCTCGACTTGGAAGCACAGCTTGACTCACGACTCGGGATTAAGAACTTGCATCAAACAGGGAGTGACAGTGAAATTAATTTATGTTAATATTATAAACTCCAGTATGGTCGGTATTTGCGCGTGTAATTCGACAGAAGGTGTCACTAGAGGTTCCCAAAAATGTTTACACAGCCTCGTTCGGTGAAATAAAATACATTATCTCCAAAACATCTCTTATCAATTTCTTTGGTTCGATCACGCTCCAATTAATTTAACATCATTTGATCAATTACGGAGAGTACATCAAAATATAGAATATCAGAGAGCAATTCTCAGAATATATAGACTTAGTTGTGGGACAAGTACCCGTATGGTATTATCTCCCACTATGAATCCGAGTTTCAGGGTAGCTAAAGTTGTGTCCTGTCATTTGGATCCCCAAATAAAGGTCTGCAATCCATGCACCAACAACTAACATTAATGCAATATGAACACTGTAGCAATCCCACTAATTCCTATAAGCGCAGCACATCGCAATCTCAGGTACCGTACACTTGTGTCGAAAGAAGCTATATTCTGTTCACAGCTCACAAAGTGGAGATGCATTGAAAAAGAGTTATCAGATGCGGATCTTAAATACAACTGGTGTTGATGCCAATATTAAGTTTAGCGATCATATTGCACAGTCTCAATGTTAGTGATAAGTGGACTGTTTTTGACAAGAACTTAAAGAACAGCCACAAGTATGCTATAATAAAAATTAAAACAATAAAAAATATATCAATACAACAAAAAACAGCAATCCTCAAAATATATCTGGCCAATATATATATATATATGATTAAACCTTATACCATTTTAATTATGGAATTCCTATCTGAGAGTCTAGCATCAATATACCTCTTCTGGCGTGTGGAGTACGCCATAATTCGATAGAGGTTTAAGTGGCTCTTGGTATTTTCGTGGTTGCATAGAGTTCAGGGATGAGTCTCATTTATTTTTATACTCATTTATGAGTGTGCGTGACCTAGCGTGAGTAAATCTTTTTAAAAAGTTCTGAAAGAGAAGAGAATAATGTATCATCATCAGCGCTGGATTAACCATTAAACAATATAAGCACGTGCTTAGGGAACCAAGCAAAGAGAAGCACCACATAAATTTTATAGCAGAATTTTATATAGTTTATCGGTGTTTAATCAAAATATTACGAGGTGGTTCACCAGACGACTCAAAGTTCAAAATGTTAGCTTTTTTTGTCTTCAAGTATAATATTTATCTTTAATATTAAAAATAAACACTGAAACCTATTTATTGGACACGAAATGGGCCTATGAGTCGTTTTCTTAAATTATTGTTGTTTTTTCTTCCTAGTATTCTCCTTGTTGCTGCATTTTTGTTTTAAAAAAAATTATTTTCTCTTCAACTTTGGACCAAAGAACTATTTGCACTATGCGGCGGTTTCGCGATCGCATTTTAACGATCTATAGTGGTCGGCGAAGTCGGAGTTTTTTGATAAGGTTGACCAGGGGGGTTCAAAGCCGTCATGCTGATACATTCCATGCGGCCCACAGAACAATTTTAGCGTATATTTGTATCTGATAGCAGAACGTTTTTGATTTTTTTAGCTATTTTAATCAGGGTTGAGATCCCGAGATTTAAACCTTTTTTCTAAGGTTCTGTGCCTTTAATTTAGTAAAAACACCTCCCCCTTTTTAGGTGGGTGAGTGCGACACGTGGGGCAAGTGGGGCACGTGGGACAAGTGGGACACGGCATTTTGGAAAGAATATAATTTGAAGCGACATTAAACGCGAGAAGCGGAAAATACAACGGTAATTCTCGGGAGTTGATTCAAAATAACCGAAGGCTTTATATATCTTCTTTAAAAGAACGCCACCCATGCAACATAATAATAGTCTGATTAGAACGGCGAACTCTCGGTATTTATTAAATTTAAAGTAGGTAATTTCGCAATATTTCGATTACTTTTGGGTTTTCTTCGACTTGCGGGAGAGACCTCCTCAAAAGTTTTTGCGGTCCTTCAACCTAGCAATCTTCAACCACCCTAAGGTAGACTACTAATTACCGGTAAAATTTCAAACTACAGTTGTGACTTGTATCATTCGGTATTTCGATTCACGATGAGACTGGACGCATGAATCTCCATTGTCACACTCCTTCATGGATTGGAAATCAACCGATATATCAGCCCGATATCGCTTGTTTGCAGATTTATACCGGCTATATAAAACAGCTAAAAAACAAAAATTGTTCGTAAAGGTTGTTTTATTTACTGTTGGTTGTGATTATTTTTAATGGACAATACACTTATGTGGTTTATTGTTTTTATAATTTTAATTACACATGAGGAGGTACCAAAGCCGTCAGTGCTTAGGGCACCAAAGGGGCATAATCCGGCCCTGATCATCATGCACCCTACCGCCGCGTTTTACATTTTTAATCATGTTCCAACTATACAAACAACGCGATTGGTTTCCGCTCCGTGTGACAGGTGTTTCAAAGTATGGAGGTTTGAAAAAAACATATCAGGAAATCAAAGTTAGACATAACTCGTGAAGCGTGAAAATTCAGCCAGACCGAATAAAATTTGAATATAAGTTTAAATGAGTCAAACTTTCGTCGCAGCAAGAATGCTATTGTGTATGGCTTTATTCTAGCTGGGAGTGTTTTTCACAGAAAACTACAGAACTGAACTTACTGCATGTGGACATGGCTTATTACGTTGAATAGGCTATATAGAAATTGGAATGACACATTATATGAGGTAGGCCATTTCACCTTAAAACTAGATGATGACTTGACCCTAGAATGCTATATGACCCTATATATATAAATGTATACAGAAAGCTTGCACAAACATCCACTTTGGTACATGAAATTCCATTTCAATATTTCACCATATTAACAGATAGTAACGCAATGAATATAGAGACTGTAATAGTAGCTGGTTCGGCTCGAATGGGCGCCAAAAAATGAGTCATCCAGCCATTGAACCGCATGTTTTGCATACAACTTAGATCACGTACGTTTTTGGTTCTACGTTTATCGCCCAAAAAGCAATAATTTGCTCTTTGTGCTTACTAGAATTATCGAAGATGTTTGTTTCCATTAAGAGAAACAAAATTGATGTAAGATAATAAATTTAGTCAGAGACTAATGACGGAAACTTGGTCCCAGCAATGTTGTTTCATCGTTTAATTATTTGAACTATCTATTTACAAAACGAAGATCACTGATTGGAATCCGTCTAGGCCTCACAGGGCTGAAGCGAAGAGGGATTAAAAATATGTCAATTTAAAATTGACTTTAAATATAAAAGCAAAAACAGATATATTACATCCCGACTATTTGGAAATTAAAGGATTTTCTCGGGTGGAAAATTGCAAGCTAAATCGCAGATACGTCAGAGAAATCCTGACCAATGGCAACTTTAACTTTTATATCAAAGAAATCATCTTCATCAGCAATAATGAAATTATACACTTGAGTTATTATCTATTCTGGTGACCGTACATTCGAACCCACGTACATTAGAACCCATGTGTATATCCACGGGTTTAATCTATATGCGGGTGCTAAAACCCATGGGTTAGGGTTAGTATGGGTTCAACTATCCGAAAAACAAAAAAAATTTCATAGGTGCAATAGCATACAGGTGCAATTGTCATGGGTTCAAATGTAATGGAACCATCTATTCTATATCATCGAAATAAAGGAGACGCAAACGCCAGAGAAACAGAAAATTAATTTCCCGACAGAAAGTTCCATAGAAAGAATGACAGACAAAGTCACAAGATAATCCCGCGATTTAGCGTATACGTCGAATATATTGAGCGAGCTAATCAACCATAGATAGAGCACTTTGTCTTTCTTGTGTGGAACCGAAGTAAGGAACCTAAATTTAACACTATTGTAAAATACATATCAAATAGTTCATAGACGACGAAACTAAATTGATGGCTTTTAATTGTTTGTCGCCGTGTCATATATATCAACAATATTGCGTTATTTTATAAACAGAAGATTCTCAAATCTATGGACATGAAGGTACCGGTACAGTAAGGCTGCGACCCGAGTTTGCCGAAAAAGTCGACGGGGTCGCTCAAGCGTGACAGAAGAAAGTGTTCTTATATAATTTGAAATGAAACGGCAAAATTTGTTTAAAATATCGGGTTTTATGAGATTTAGAATTTTGAAAAAAGTAAAGTAATAGACCTTTAGTTTATCCAACCATTCGAAATTCGAAACTTTATCAACAACAACAATTTAACAAAACGATTCACATAATACACTTAATCCTAATCAATAAATAATCGTATAGTATAGTACCATGTTGAGGATCTTATTACGAGATAAATTCCTGTGGTCTTATTTTCGAAATATTTTTCGTTGAACGCCTAAATGGAATGCGACATCGAATTGGGTCCCACACAATATCACACGGGGCTTCACCTCTTCTTTTCCAGCGTATAATTTCTTACGTAATCTTAATTTGGCGCGAAACTTGCACGTGTAGAATTCATGGCCGTAACAGGGATATAATTTCTCTATAATAGGCTCCTTTTTTCACCAAAGCCGCGCCCATACTGAGCCTACTTAAGGAATTGTGCCCCGCTTGATTCGCATTTCGAATCTACAGCTAACGAGTCGAGAATCTACGGCACGATGTTCAAGCTCATATTTATCATCTGTTTTCTGGTCTTAACCGTCGACGGTTTTGGTTTTATGCCAACTAGAGGTGGTGGCGGCGGAGGGGTAAGTTTGTTATTTTTGTTTTAAAATCGTATCTAATGAAATTTCAACTAATCTCAAGAGAAAGAGAGAGAGTGTGAGGAAAACATAATTCACTAAAACCTAAGGGTGTATAAATGAATGTACACCACTTTTTTCATTCTTCAGCAAATACTTCTAACTAAATATTCTCCTTATTCTTTTTTCAGTTCGGATGTATGAATCTTCCACAGGTGTGTTAATTTTATTATATATATATATTAGAATCGATATTCCGTCTCAATGAGATGACTGAAACGGTTATAATTGGATATATATATTTAAATACTCTTTTTTCAGCCCAAAAAAGAACAGAAGCCAAACGGATGGTACGGAGGAGCGGTAAGATTTGTTTATATATTACTATTACTTTCACATATTAACTAGAAGTTATATGGAAATTCTTGAATACTATCTTCTGATATATTACCACAGTGGATTGCGATTGGAGCATTTTCCATCTAAGCATTTTTACAGCGTTGAAGATCACAATTGTAATGCCTTTTATCATATCCTACAGAATTCTCCCCCAGGAGGACCAGTATCAGCTCATGTCGGATTTCGTAAAGTGAGTATTTGTAGTAAAGTACAGATAAAATAGATATCATTTATACACAACTGTATAGGCTTGCACGTAATTTACGGATTTACGGAATTACGTAATTATTTGGAGTTACGGAAGGGAAGTTACGAATTACGTAAAGTCGTAATTATTGCATTGAAACGAGCTTTCTTCAAAGCAGTCAATTTCGTCTATTGCGAAAAATGGAAGCTCAACAAGTAGAAGAAGTTAGAGTTCCGGTATTCGCAGCCGTTTTTCTCTCTCTTGTTACGTAGGTGAAGGAAGGCATGACGCGTTGCCATTTAGTAACCTATTATCAACTTCTCTGGCATGGCCAATGTAAATTATTAACGTAGTTAAGGGGGAAGAACTGAGTAGGGCCGTTTGACGCCAACACACCTGGTTTTAACTTCTCCCGCAACTTAACCGTAGATAAGGGATAGAATTGCGTTGAGACGGTTGACGCCAACACACCTGGTTTCAACTTCTCTCGCATCTTATCTAGCATGGCCATGGCCAATGTACATAATAACCGTAGATAGGGGGAAGAATTGTGTTGAGACCGATTGACGCCAACACACCTGGTTTCAACTTCTCTCGCATCTTATCTAGCATGGCCATGGCCAATGTACATAATAACCGTAGATAGGGGGAAGAATTGTGTTAAGACAGATGGACGCTAACACGCCCGGTTTCAACTTCTTCGGGTGAAATGACTAATGAACGCAGGAGATCAATCTATCAAACACGGTCTATCAAACATTTGTATCCATTTTACTTCTATTTATTATTAACTTGTTCCAGTTTTCCGTTACTTATGGTATATATGTTCCGTTTCTATTTTATAGTCACGCGGTTAAATAGTGGGAATTCCCCACCAAGTGTGGATTAGCAATGCTTAACCATTCTTTATTGTTAACATCAACACTTGATATATGAACATGGAATATCAAACTGTTTTTGGCTGTTTTATTTCAGACTTGGGGTATAAACAGGAAAATATCCATAACCTTTCAAACTGAGGATCTTGTGAAATTTAACGAAGAGCTTTCGCGACGAATTGGAACCAAATAAGCGAAAAGAGCGATTGATCACTCGCGCCAATACCTCGCCGTGATAATTAATGTCGCGCTTATCAAATAGCAATATGGCGAAAAAAGAGAGATTGCGTAATGAACCAAAGCAACTTCGTCTTCTCGGCATCGGTAAAGCGATTGAGACGGCAGAGAAACAGCAAAACGACGGATTCCTCGCGGACCGCCGAAAATTTAACTGCTATCATATATAATCAAATATGAGCCAGTGTGTTTATTCTGTGCGAGATCCATTTTCTATTACAAAATCTTGATGTTCTGTTTACGGTTTTATCGTTATATATCAGTCCGGACTTGGCCTTGCTCATGATGTTTTTCACAATTCCTCGCAATATTTCGGCCATATATGATTAATTGTCTTACCAAATGCGGCAACTTATTTTGATTTATCGTCGACTTGAATACCACCGGCACTCGACCAAACTTGTGTCAATCTTGGCCGATAGGATCGCCGACTTGAGTTAGAAAATAAATGTCGTGAGTGTGAAATAAATGTCACAAAATGCATTGTTTTGCGATATAACTTTGTATTTTTGGAGAAGGCATATCATATAAGTTCGATATTTAAATTATACGCAAATGAATAATATTTGATCTAAATTTATCGCAAATAATGTTATAAGCATTCAGTCCGCGAAATGATTAAATGTAAAATGAAGCATGGTAATCGGAATATCGTCAATAAGTCGACATCAATAATTATTATTATAAAATGCTAACAAGGCAGTAATGTCGGATAATGCAGGAGACGCTGCAAAAACATGTCTTCGTCGCGAGGAAATCGCAAGTATAATCAAACGAGAGAATACGCTCGTCGTTGGTTAATAAATTAAAAAACCCGTAATTTTTATTCAGTACTAAGGTGATTTTAAAAAACTATCGTTTTCATAAATATCCGTATACCAGTGTCGGTAATGATAAAATAAAATTGATCGCATAAAAATGGGACGGTTAATTTGCGAAGGTGATAAAGGAAAACCAAAGCTAACACAAAAGATAAAAATCAGAATAAAATTAATTTGAATTCACTCCTTGATATTTGTCTTTAACATCTGCCGACGGCGTGTAGTACTGCCAAGAATATGAAAACCCAACTTCAATGTCCCATTCGGAAAAGAAGTGGATTCAATTGGTTGTTATGGTAGGTTTAAATGCGTGGAAAAATATCGCAATTACGGGGTCATTACGTAATTGATTTTGCCGTAATTACGGAATTGATTTTTGTCAATTACGTGCAAGCCTACAACTGTATAACATTTGCTGGAGCTTTTCTTTATTATTATTGTATTCCACTGACCATTCGTTCTACATCAGGCAAAGTGTGAAAGAAATTACGTTTTCCAGCTATTCATAAATACATAAATGAATGGATTATTATGATTCAGACAATATAGAAGAAATAATATGTCGAGGATAATCATTAATTTTTTTTTATCCATTTCGTTACTCATTACTCAGAGTACAATGCAATATCAGTTTATTTATCACATATATACCATTCAATATTCTTTAGAAACACGGAAACAACGAATTTCATGCCGAAGTCGTAAGTTTATGTTTCTTCCCTTTTTGAGTCTGTGTAATGTAAACGTACTTTTTCTCAATCCGATTTATTTCGTATACTCGTCTGATCAGGATGAAAGAAAATGTTTTCATTTTATTTGAAAAAAAACCCAATATTTATATTATTTATGTGTATATATTCAAAATTTCTTAATGTTACGTTTTTACTTTTTAAATCATCGTGTTGGCAGTTCCGTTTTGAATATATCAAAATTTAAAATAGATTTCGTGATATTTTTCTTTACAGCACGTCACAGAAGGTGAGCGTAAACCTGGATTTGACATTGAATTTCATCAGGAACTATGAAACGATGTCGACAAAGTCCTTTCTTGAAGATGCATTTCGACGTCTAATATATATATACAAAAATTGTTTGTATATGCAACCAAAATATAACTCCAAAATGTAATTATATTGAATATATTTTATTCGTCGATAACATGGGAATTGTGAGATGATAAGCGTAAGCAAATAGATTTAGAGAATCGCTACTAAAATTCTACGAAACTTATTTGGGCGCTCTTGAAGTATGCGCACCAAGATGGCGGACACCGGAACGTAGTATAGACCATAATTTTATTCCAATTTTCTTTATTTTAGTTCTATTACGAGTTCGGCACTAGCCAAGTGACCCCCGTAGTATTTGCACATAAAATTATGGCCTAACCCTAACCTGATACACATACTACGTTCCGGTGTCCGCCACCTTGGTACGCATACTTCAGAGGCGCCCAAATAAGTTCTAAGATTTTTAAGGTCAGGCTGGGGTGCGGTGTCGACTATTCAATACGTGAGTGAGCTGGGCTGGCATTTAGACAAAGTTGTGAACCAAAAAGTAGTACTATATATAAATAGTTTTTTCTTTGCAACATAGATGAAACTGGATGCTGATTGACATGAGATCTAAATAAAATCAAGTCAAAACTGCCAGTAAGACAGATAGGAAAAACGAACGTCGTGAATATGGTTAAAGATCAACCATTCTTTGTTTTGGTAATCATAGGGATGGCGAAACTATTTTAATGATTGGGCCAAAAACCATACTTTTATAATTAAAAAAAGGACGGTGGGTCATAGATATTCATCAATATCTGCATCAATGAGAAACTTGTTTTCATCATTTTTCATCATTGTCTAGTAAACAATCCCTGGTTGGCAGTATAGAGCTTTGAGCGCGTTTTACGGTGCTCGATTTTGTGAAATTCATGCGCAAAAACACGAATTTCGCATGTATATGACATACCAAAAACATTTATAATTGTAAAGAAAATTTTTCAGGGTTTGCAAATAGTTTGGAATGAAATTCCAGTTCTAGTGAATTGTTTTTTTTCGTCTGGCTCTCAACAGCGTTAATACTGCTACATCCTGTCTTATTGGTATGTCAGGCACAAACTGCAAAGTAGCATATAGTTTTCATACAATCTTAAGAACGTTCTGCAGTCCCAAAAATGCAAATGGAACCGCTGTAACGAGGCAATATTGCGAGAAATGATCAATTTTATTTTTATGTCATAAACGTTTTGATAGCACTGTTAGCTTAGATTCCAGAGATAAGTGGGACAAGTAGAACACGTGGGGCAAGCGGGACCCGTTGGGCAAGTGGGGCGTGGGACGAGCGAGACACGACATTTTCGAGACACCCATGTTTTCTAATCGCTTTCTGCATAAACACATTTCAATATACATACAAAAACATATTTATTCATAAATATAATCATTTGTATATATATTAAAAGATTAGTAATATAGGTCGAAATACAACTCATCTATACTAGCTCATATTGAGACATTTTCAAGTGCTCATTGGTGCCGTACTATACGATTATGCAGAATATAAATAAAACATTGGCAACAGTGAAAATTAAATAGGAAAAAAGTGGAAAATATTATGTGCTAAAATATGTAATGCTTATTTGTTATTCCTTTAAATGCCCAGAAAATAAAACGTATCGATGAATTTGCTTTGGAAGATCAATATTGATGAAATTTTTGAGCCTCTGCTGTCCCATTTGACGACGTATTGTTATGCGACACAACTGAGCTAGCGACATTGGTCGGGCTGTTAAAAACATATCGAAAGATTAAAACTTGAAATGCATATCTCAGTTCCAATTTCACAGTATTTTAGTGTTTTAAGATATACAAAGGGTCGTTCTGAAGTGAGTGTTAACTTAAAAGAATTAATTTTTTTGTTGTAAACTTATATTATGTATTTTATTCAACGGAAATCAAGTTCAGGATTTCGCTCACCTTTCCAAAGCTCCAAAAATTGTAAGCATTCTTTTCTTGTAGACGCGAGACCAAAAACGTAATTTTGAAATTCATTGATAGCATCATCGATTCCCTTTTTATCACCATGTCGTATTCCACCACATAATGCAATCAGCTTCAGGTATTTAACGTCACATTGGTGACGTATTACAGCCGTAACTAATGATCTACCGAATCCTCTTTCATTAGATGCAGCATGAAGTTCAGCTCCGTTTAAAATAAGAAGTCGGAAGCATTCGAAATTCTGATATACTGGAAATTGAAAGACAGTTTCGTTATTTTGACATGGACATAGCGCCACAGAAAGCCGTTTTCATCCTAATTTTAGGTGTTTCTAGTGAACTTGTTGCAATACATTTGGGTTTATACGGTGGGAGAAACAATTACCGGTAATTCCCAATAGAGAATTGGTAGAATGTATCGAGTCAGATGGACAGAACCTAAGGTCAAAAGATTCCTTTTGGTCGTGCATGCCAAGATCAGTTGAAAAAGGTTTTTTATGCATCTACTCTGAGAGGAGTATTAGAAAGGTTTTCACACCTTCCAAATATTAATAAATCGATATCTATTATACGTAATTATTTCAATTTTTCTGTAATGAAAATGCGTTGTGATTTTATTATTACTCATTAGCGGCGCGGCGTCTTTGAGAATGTCCTATGTCCTCTTTTTTTCATGGATGGTGCAATAATGTACGTAAGTTAGCAGTCTACTTGTGTCCTTTTTCACGCAAAAATTATATAGCATACTTCTTACCAATTGTCATATATAGAGGTACGCTTCCCACGTACAGATTATTGCCTCGATTCTCTTCCGTATCAGAATATTTTCCGTTCACATCCGCCCCGTATTCAATTAACAACCGTAAAACGTTTGGATAATTAGATCTTGCGGCCATGTGAATTGGCGAGCATATATTTTCCGTGCTACCCTCAGGGTTGGCTCCTAGTAAAATATATTTTAGGTGAAGATAACAGTATTATAATATATGCTTGTGATGTGCATATATATATATATAAAGAAAACATATAAATTCCACGGAAACAAAAAATAATTTAACTAAAATAAATTATGTTCTATCAAAAAAACATTGAAAACTTACCTGCTTTTAAAAGTACACTGACGCATTCGGTTTTATTATATTTTGATGCTGCAAGCAATGGAGTCTGTCCTTTGATATCGGGTATCTCTAAACTAAAATACATGAGAATTACTTAATTTAGATAATTAGCCAACATGACAGATCATGTTGTCTATGTTTCACATGCTAACATACGTTGATTTCAGGTAATTTAGAGTTTAGACGAACTTTATTTGAGTTGATTTCTGTGGCTAGACCAGTGTATTAAGCCATAAATACATATTGGTACTTGTATGGTATATATAAAAAGTTCTTGAAAAATTGTAATAGGTATACCACGGTGAAAAAGGTAGACTATAGTATCACGCGTGTTGTCCATTCCCAGCGCAGGTACTATTCGAATATTCCATTTTTTTTCATGAAATTTCTGCTCACAAGCCAATCTATCTAAACCGGTAATGCAATGCGAGAAGCAATGCAAAATATTCAACAACGACGTAAGAGTAAGTGCTTAACGATAAAATTCAGGACTATAGGAAATTCCGAAAAAGGAAGTAGCGCAAACAAGAGTTTGTCACAACACTTAATGGAGTTTTATCACAATTATACCAAGCATTGATATGAAATATACTTGTGTCCATTTGTTCTGCGATATTGTAGCGGTAACACAAAGTATACAGATATACAAGATCAATTACACAGTATCAAACTCCGCGCAAAGAATCTGTATTCACTCGACCTCGTGGCATTCTCTCTTGTCATTGCATCTTTCAGTTATAAGATACTTTTTCACTTACTCTGCCCCACACTCGCATAATGCTTCAACTGTTTCAGTGTGTCCTAACGAAGCTGCAATCCAGAGAGCTGTTGCGCCGAGTCTATTTCTGCAGTTGAGCAATTTTTTTGAAGCTTCCAAACCAGCATCTGTAACTTCATCTTCATATTTTTCATGAGCAAAGCGAAGAAAGGGAAATTTTTTTAACACATTTAGTCCAGCTGAAAACAATAGCATGCTTTTAATTTCATCTAGAAATATTTTACAGCATATAGTTTTATGACATAGTTTATCATGTACTTGTTCAAAACACACAAAGTACTTATAACAAGAGAGTAATAGGACGATATATGACGTGATGGAGAATTTTTCAAAATGATACACCATTGATCTACATTCTACATCCAACAGCAAGGAGTCAATTATAGTATCTAAAAGTTAAATCCCTCGGGGTAATACTCACAGAGTGTTTTGATAGGATAGATGAATGAAACAATCCAATGTAACTTGAATGTTGTGTACCCAACAGTCTCTTATACGCTATATACGGTAATTAGTATGGTTCTGATGGAGCCAAATTTTATGTATGCCAATATATCATAATATCATAATTCCATAGCCCTAACATTATAGTGGATTTTGAAGAGATACTGACCTATGTCTCTTTTCTTTATAGGTTTGCCAGATAACAATCGACGTGTCTGTAATATGATGCGTTTAAATTAAATGAACTTCTTCAACTATACATATAAAATTGATATCACGCAGAACGTAAGAAGGTAGAAAGACTTGAATATGTTATAAATATGATACACTATGATTTTATCAAATCGCCTCTGGTAAGATTTTAGTTTGAAAATGCTGAAGAAATAAGTTTTCAAACAAAGTAAAAAATACTACATCCATACTACAGCATTTTAGTCTCATACGACCAGTATCAGTAAAAGTAAGAATTTTCTTGAAACTTCCTTACTATAAGATAAAATATCCTCTCATAGTAATCGTCAATGTGTGGAAATTGGTCTGTATATGGATGTATATGAGTATTGCAATCTTATACTTTCGGATACTCTATCTTTAGCAAGTAATCATTAATTATTGCAATTCGTATCCAAAAACAGAACTTCATGTTCTCACACCTCCTCAGCATCGCCCCTCCTTGCAGCCGTGTGTAATTTTGAATCTTCACCTTCTGTGATTCCGCCGAAAACACCGGAAAGGGATTTCACAAGGTCAACTCGGAGTGGAAGTATGGGTGATTGTTCATTTGTTTCTGTACTATTGACGCCACCAGCATTTCCAGATATACCGAGGCTTGCATTTTGAACACTTGAAGTAGAATCCACATTAGGATTATTGGCAACCTGCATTTAAAAAGCATTTTTGGATGGAATATATCAAAGAACTGTGTGGCATATCCAGTCCAGTATGAGAATAATTTGAAGGACTTCTGAATTCTGATGGCGACTTAACCCAGCCATTTCCGCCACTTTGTCAAGGGTGCAATGATTCAAGTAGTTGAACCGTGAAGATCTGAGTAGTTCCAACGGTAGTAGGCACTTATATATCAATGCGTTTTCAAGATGCGGAAGATTTTATAAAGTTATATCAAGCTTTTTGGAATTTCAGTAGATTGCATGGTACAGAAACAGAAGTTCTATAGTGGTACAGTGATAACAGTCGCGTCAAAACAATAGAAAAGTGAGGGGAAGATTTTTTATTACAAATAGTCATTTTATGTTTGCAAGAGTCTTTAAAGCATGGTTTGTTGAACTAAAATAAGAAATTTCAAATAAGAGTAGCAAAATACCTGATTAGTGATTGAAATCTCTCCATCTTCATTAAAATTATTTGGAGTCATGACTTTTTTATTAAAACTAAAGATTTTTGTAAGTAAAAATCAATGAACTGAAAAAGACATATGGATATTATTGTCAACATTTTTAGTGGGAGTGATTTTCATTAAACGTGGTTAGCCTGAATTTGATTTATTTTTCGCTATCGTTAGTCTATACTTGACCTGTCAACTCTATCACTTCGCAGATTTGATAGATTTGAAAGTCCTGTTTGTGGTGATCCTTCAAATACTTACTCGTTTGGCACAAAGTAGGTATAATATGTATTGTATCAACTGTCAAACGTCTAACTAATCTTTTACTTCAAACTGAAACGTATCTTATCCAAACTACTGGTGACAGAACAAGATTACACTCGGAAATTTAGAATTAAAAACGCAATGAACACATCGTTTCATCTGATAAGATTTGTCATCAAGAAAATTTGGCATACACATCCAATCACATATTTTAACTGCGGTAAGGATGATAAAGACTTTCTCTGACATCAGACGAATTTTGACTTTTTAATTACAAAACACAAATAAAAAATAATGCATCGTGAATTATATTGCACTTCAAATATTGCTTTCTCCGAGTTTTCGTACTGATCTGTAAGGTCCCAAGCAAAATCCTGCGTTTTCTATAAGAAACAAATTTCAATGATCTGATAGTATATGTTCTTGCTGTCCTATAACTAACTCAGTGAATGCTACTGGCAAATATCTGATTACCTATTCAAGTTGAAAGTTTTGAATGTCCACATGAATGTTTCTCGTCTCTACTTATTGGTAGATTACTCGCCGTGTGACAACAACTGGCTCTTTGTGATAAGACGAAGTGCTAAATGAGCACCATGTACATTAAGTTCTCTATATTGAAAAATAGATCTTATTTACTTGTATTTTAAAGTTGCACTTAATTAAATTTTATTTTAACATAAGGTATAATCTTTATGAACGAATAATGTAATCGTAAAAGGTTTTTATGCGCCCGATACTTGATAGATGAAAAATTCGGACGGCATTGTAAACATATAAATCATCATATTTACATACATACGCAAGTAAAATCACTGAAAATTTTCTGCAGTATAAATTATAATATACACCAGGGGAATTCGCTGCTTGCATCTTCTGTGCGTTCATGCATGATGGGTGCGATTGCCCTGTTTCGCGCTTATAGCTCGTGGATCGTCGTTCCGAAAGAGCAGCTGCGGCTTGCGAGTGGTAAATTTTCGCACAATACACGTTTATTACTGGTATAACAGGATGTATAATAAGAAAACTATTATTTCAGCACTATGAAAAAGTTTCAGTTGATGGTTTGTGGATAATTAAAAAAATTGCATAAAAACTTTGATATATACATGATCATTCATGATTAACTGACGAACTAAATGCAAATGTGCTTATAATCATGCCCACTTTGAAAAGTTTTGTTACATTTATTAAAATTCAAAAATTTGTACATTTATTAATTGTAGAAACTCATTATATTCAAATGAGTCCGAGCAATGGTACTCCCGTAGTGTGTGTACCAGATGAAGGTTAGACCATAATTTGATTCCGGTTTTCCTCATTTTAGTTATATTTTGAGTTAATATATACCCCCTGCCCATAGATTTCAGTCCCTTTACACAACTTAAAGTAAAGTAGGCGAACAAAATGAGTTACCTTCGCATTGGTACCTATACTACTGGAGAGCCCGAGCAACGACATGACAGGGTATCGGGTAGAATGAAATAAGATAAACTTGTACTGGATACAAATACTTTATGGAATGTTGACTTTCTTTGCGGAGAATGAGGAAATCGCAGTTAGAAACGATGAGATAAATGCATGCAAAATATATGGGGGGTGTGATTCGATCAACATTTTTAAGAGAACTTGGTTTTTAGACTTTGCTGGATACAATAACCGAATGCTTTGAATCTGACAGATTTCAGTGCAGTTTACCAACGTCTTACGTTCACGGTTTAAATACTTTTTATCTCGCTGAATTCACAAGTATAAGAACAAAAAAGGACAGCAATTGTATACGAATTCACTTGGTTATTTGTGAGGAGTTTTATAAATAACGAGGCCTCAAAAAGAGCAATTTGAAAAATAGCAACGAGAGTGAGTGATGGCGTTTGATGATCATTGATTTAGGTAACAAAAGTCTCCACTCTGAAGTTTCTCAAAAATTCCAATATAAACACAGAGATAATATGGTAATGCCGTTGATTATCTCAAGAACAAAATTCAAATGGGTTCAGATCAGTAATTTTTAGCCCAAATACGCAGAAATATTATGATAATACTCAAATGTGCGGTTTTAATGGAAATATATTTCAATCCGAGAAAAAAAAATTTACATATCTCCAATAAAATTGAATATTTTCCCAACCACGATGATAATATAAGCAAATTTAACCACTTTGAATTAAAAACGACTCGATGCCGGATATGATAGTGGTTTGATATGTTGCAACCTTGCCCGCACGTCATTCAAATGCAATTGAAAATACCATGTTTTCATAGTACAAATTGCGTAAATAGACATAGGAAAATGAATATAATGTAATTTCTCAAAACTGTATCTGTAGAATTTTTGGTTTATTATTGCACAGACGACGATAAGCAAATTTATATCAAAGATTTAAAAATATTTTTTTTTAATTTTTGGAAAAATTTCACATCACTCTATAAAAGACTCGTCTTTTGGAATCTATAGTCACATCTCGGTGTGTGTGTCTTTACAACTTCAAGAAATTCTGAAGGCCGGTTGAATCAGAATCGGACGAGTTCTTTGTGTTACAAGGTAAGTTCGTTGGCCTGTTTTCGTTTGCGAACTGAGTGTTTTTAATCTGACGTGAATTCAATTCACTTTTGACCTGATTTGCACAATTTTTCCCACGTTTTCTGGCCCCATCCATGCACGTTTCCGGAGCACGTTTCACTCAATATGCAAGATTGTGTCTGATTTGGCGGCAGACGATGAAAGGTAACTGACTTGATTGACCGCCTGTCAAACATTTGGCTTACATGGAAGTAGTCCTCCTAGTATTTGTTTGACAATTTCCTGCATTACTTCCAGGAACCATTTACAGAGAATATACAATGGATTGGTCGTTTTTGATAATATTGGTAACTAGTGTTTTTTTCGTGAACATGTCCAATGGACAACCACGGCCAGGGTAAGTAAGTGTTTTATTGTTAGCAAACGACAGAGTTGTTGTTCGTGTGTTGAATATAGCGTTACCGTCTTCGTAAGAATTTACAGCCATTCAACATTTTTAATTTGACGTTCAAGATGTTTATGTCTTCGCTGTAGTAGGAAAAAATGGCTGCGAGTATGCTGTAGAGATTCTAACCTTTTTAAAAGTAACATCCAGGAAATTTTTTTCGGAGAACTAAATTGAGTACTAAAAACGTAACTTTGAAACGTTTGGATAGGGTTCTAGGTCCAAGTCAGAGGTGGGCAAGGTTTTTGGTCCAAGGGCAAGAATTTTGCCCATCTAGGCTGGCGAGCAAGTGTGACGTAACAATGTGACACAGTGTTTACAAAGGCAAAAGTGGAAAACAATAAGCCTCGTGCCAAAACTAAATTTAATCGCAATTTCAACAAATTCCTTGAGTTCTTTTTAGCTAAAACATCAAAATTTGGTTTTAGTTTGGTTGTCGCAGCATCACGCGGGTCAAATTGAATTACCCAACAGGCCGGATTTGGCCCGCGGGCGTTAGTTTGCCTATTTCAGGTCTAAGTGATTACCTTTGACTCATGTAAATCTGTATATTAAGCAGCCCTTTTTTTTATTGGAAATAAAAATTTGGAGTAAAATATTATCCACGGCAATATTTATTTAAAATGTTGAATTTGTACTGTTTTTCAGATATAAGCAAGCAGTAAATCCACTTCCTGCTTACCTCGAACGTAAGTTTATACGACTAGAATTTGCGCAAAACTAACTCATTGTAATTTCTCAGACATAGTGATTGTCACATTGGATATAGTAGGGCGGGGGATGATGGCCCCCCTTATTGAAAATTGTCTATATTTCGAAAACCTTTCTTCAAATATTCTTAAAACTTTGCAAGTATAAACATAAGGGGCTGAACTCTTTAGCCACTCGGCGACGTCCGCCGGTCTCCAACCATCGCAACAGCAGAAACGTTTTTGAACGAAAAAAAAAATCGGGGAAGTTGGACATATGGTCGGATATGACGGACATGTGATAAAATCGCATCAAAATACTAGTATTGCGTTCTGTTTCTTATCAGAATATCAAAATAAGCAATGTATTTGGAAAATTTTTTGGGGCATTCGAAAATTCCCCCTATGTCCATCTTACCCCTTAAATTTTTGAAGTTGTAAACCCATTTATTGTTCACGAAAGTATGATAAAACACAGTAAAGCAGCCAATTTTTATTTGATCATACTTTCACACAAATCTTAATCATCACACCAAAAGAACATCTGGGATAGCATCAAAGCTATCGTCATGGAATTTTACATTCGAATGAAAATATTTATACAAAAAAGCTTCAAGCAAAGCAGTCATCACATTGGAAGGACACAATGTGTTTTCCATAAATCCCGGCACAAATATCGTGAAGCCACTTTTGGCATTTCTGGCACTGAATCCATCCCTCGTCCTCTTCAAAAAAATTGCCGTTGCAGACAGCACAGAGGTTACTGTAACAATATCTTTCATGTCGCTCATTCTTACGTTTATTTTCTTTTTTCTTCCTCTTCCTGGGAGCTGCAACTTTCTTAGACGAGCTAGATGACATCGTTTCTGCGAGTGCTGTAGTTTTCCTGAACGAGCTAGGTGGCGTTGTTTCTGCGAGTGCTGACAGTTCGGCTACATATTTCTCACTTGTTAACACTCTAATTCCCGCCTGAATGGCTTTCTTTGCCTCTTGGCTCTCTGAGTGGCTACTGGAAGAGGCAAATATATTCAAATGATACACTGGTGCTATCAGGTCTCTGCTATTTTCTTGCCTCAAAGAATCACTGACTTTATCAGAAACTAACTGAACTCCTGGTGAAGTTCTACTTGAAAAAATCGTTAGAGAGCACTGAGCAGCATGGTTCACTTGTGACACTTTCTACCTCTGTCGTGGTGTTAACCTCATGAGATGGTACATCGTAGTCTCTATTTGTTATTTGCCTCTGTTTGATATTCATTGGTATTTTCTCAACATTCTTTAGGATTTTCTGTTTCCCGTGCATCCAAAACTTGCATCTGGAAAAACATGATAGTACATAAGGGTAAGATGGCCACCCCCCATAATTTCATAAGATTATTGAGATTATCCAAGAAGTGTTTTGACAGGTAAAAGCAATAACAAAATTAAAAAGAAGACTTTCTGGTATCTTATTCACAAAGAACGGGTTTGAACGGTCAAAGTAAATAAAAGTCCGGAAAACGCAAAAAATTTATTACCCCCTCATAACCCCCCCATTTTTACATGATCACATGCTGAAAGATATAGTTAGCTGCTAGATGGCACAAGTCGCTCAGTTAGTCCTAAATCATTGTCATCAAGTATAAACTTACCAACAAACGCGCGATTCAGAGTTCCTTCGCTGAAAATGAGCATATAGTGCCTCCAAGAAAAACGTGTCCTTACTAAATGCCCTTTTTTCACCCTTCAAAAATCACAAGCCACGTGGAAAGCTACACAACTGACGAACTACGCCAAGCGCTGAACCGAAATGGCTAGAACGAATTCCCTCCTTAGCAACGAACTCGGCAATGGCATTTGCAGAACCAAGCCCCATAAGATGTCGCCAATAGGTCAATTTGAAAAAAAGTGTCCATCTAACCCCGTGTGTCTATCTTCCCCCGCCCTACTATATCGTTAATTCGTATACGAGATGAAATAAAATCACAGAAGAATATATTCAGACAAAATTATTCGAACTAGAAAATAATACTGTTAATAAATAAATGATAAATAACAAACCAGTAAGATGGTTCAAAATTCTGCACAAAATTACGGCGGGTATATTCTGTTTCCAAAATAATAAAATTGTCGTAATTATATTATTTTTCAGGAAACGATGTAAATACAGGATTGAGGAGAAGGTTTGCAGATACAATATAAATGTTTTATGTATGCTGTAAATTAAGAAAACTTTGTTCAATGTGTCAAGATGTTGATATATTCCAAGCGTGCTATACTTGTATTTTGCTATACAATTGTTTCCACCGCAAATTACTGCTTGTTTTCAACGTGGACGTCAGATTCATCGCTCCATACATGAAGGCTTGATTTAGAATCCCATTTTTTAGTATAATATGTAATATATCATACAGCTATTATTACTTTATTTTGAAGAATTGAAAAATGGTTTGAATTAATTTATAGGGTAAGAAGATATCAAAAACACAATACGGAAATTAGACATGAAACCACAAGCACTGAAGAAAAATGGGGTAAGTAGATCAATTATTGCATTTAAACAGGCGCTCCGGAGTATGTGTACCAAGATGGCGCACAAACTGAACCTTAACCTGGTACACATACTATGTCCAGGTTGTGCGCCATCTTGGTGCACATACTTTGGGATATAATATAAAAATTCTGTTTCTGGCTATAGCGTTATTTTTCTTAATTACCCCGATTGTGTATCTGTGCAAATTACCAAGAAGCGCTAAATTTTATGCAATAGATTTACTTTTCTATCCAAAATTTTGACAATGCTCCAATTGTCTCAATCTAAATTTCTAAAACAATTGTCAACAGTCAATGTTAATATTTATAACTAACACGTTTAAAAATGTGTTACTAGGGAATATACAAGGACCATCTTACGAACACATCCAGAATTGCGACTTTCGTTCTGAAGATAGCGATACTAATATCGAAAAGATCCTACAAGGAGGTAACTTAAAAACGACGCAACGCATGTCGATACACTCAATGTCTCAATGTCTTGTGTGCAATTTAGTATTGAATAATTATTTTGTCGTGGTTTTGGTATGTGTATGTCATAGCCTGTCTATACTTTGGCGGTCCAAAATCTATCTTGACATAGACTAGTGTAAGACTGTAATGAATGTTTAGAAATGGATGAATACATTAGCATTATAATATTTTTGATGGTTATTTTAATAATAGTTTTTGAGTTCTACTTCTGTATGACCAATATTCTGATTCAAAATAGCTAGAAGTAGCTAGGATGAGTAACGAATCTGTGTGAGGTAAATAGTGCCAGAGCAACTGCTAAAAATTCGATGGTTACGTCACCGACTCACCGTTGACATCTTGCGGGTTAGCCAGCATGTTATGGAATAAGTAATCTATGCTCCGTGATAATTCTTTTCAGTCCAAGGCTTACAGCCTTTATGTTTTAATTCTTTCATCCACTCAATGTTATATGTATAGTGTTTCAAACCTTGCTTGGATGCCTAACTTCTATTTCGTACCCTTATTTTTTTTTAATTTTTTAGAAAATGCTCCTGATAAGTGGAGAAATTGGTTTGTTGAGATAAGTGATGGGAGTAAAAAATGTGGAGGAACTCTCATCGCGCCGAGACTTGTTTTGACTGCCGCACATTGCTTTCCTTTCATAGCAAGGCGTCACGGCGGACCCATCTCTAGACATAATTGGTAAATTAACTATTACTAAGAAAATAAACTATTTATTTTGATAACTATAACATACAATATCGCACAGTATATCGCATACCCCTGCCAAGAGTAGCAATACATCAATTTTAATATACGGACTTCGTCATGTTAAATATTCTGTGCAACAATCAAGTTGTAATGAGAGGCCTTCGCTTCCCGGCAAAAAATCTCTTACTGTCGAATTTTATTTAAATGTATTTTATTTACATTTACAGTAAAACACTTGCCAACTACAATGCAACAATAAATCCTACTGGAAGACCTGGAGATCAGGAAATAATCAGGATATCTCACGTTTACAAAAATTCTGAGTTTACAATTAACCAAGGCTGGGGTTGCATTTATTCGTAAGATTGATATAGTCTATATATATATATATATATATATAAGGTTGATAGCCTATATGTGTTTTTATTCCATACAGAAGCTCTGCATCATATCCAGTGATATGCGAGTATGTACTTACTATTGTACTCTGATAAATTGGAGGGCGTCAGGTTTGGAGCATTAACATTTGAAACAGTGTCTTTGCTTGGTTAAGATTTGTATGTTACAATAAACAAGAGAGCAATTTTCAAATATATAGACACGAAAGCCAAAACGAAATATTTCACCCACAACTTCCTCGAAATCATATCTTGAACGATGCTGAAACTGTGGAACAGCTACCGTATAACTTACTGGTACCGGGCGTCCTATAGCTTACCCCGGTCTTGCGAAGATGATGATCAACATGAATCGAAATATCAAATGATAACCTTATCAAAAAACTCCCGTCTTTTCGTTTTGGCTTTCCATATATTTTAGAAATTGTGCATAATGATACAACGTAAAAATGGCATTTTCGTCAAAATTCTTCTGACCAATATCCATACATTTCTTTACTAGAAACGATGAAGCAATCGCAGTACTATCGACAGAATTCACCACCGATTTTAAGCCTCCTTTCTGCTTGAGTCATGGCCACAAGCCAGAATCCGAGGACAGGTGTTTTGCTGTTGGAATGGGATATACAGGTGTCGCTGTATATATATATTTTATTTGAAAAACCTATCCAAACTTTTAGTGATAAAATATAGATCGAATCATGTCAGTTATAAATATGTCGGTCATTACCATTGGTAACATTATTGTTATTCTGACAACGATTTAATAGCTTGGAATTGAATTTAGTGAACGAAAATTTGGGATTTGGTGCTGTTTATTTGAGTGCGGTACTTCAAGTTTTACGCTCACATCTGGGGAACACTTTAAGGCACACTTAAATTAAATGTTAAATAAACAATTCTAGGGTTTCAGTCTTTTTTTTGTGACTATATAATTATTCACCTGCTCTGTACCGTGTCATTTTTAGAGCGCTTCCGGGATAATCCCGATAGAAAAACATCGAAAACTTTGCAACGAAGAAATGTCAGTAGAATGAATTGCTCGTCAAAGATTTGCGAATTGAACAATAGGGAGAAACATGAAATACACTGTGTAACCACTGGACCTTTACAGGTATTGAAAAATAAATTAGAGACACGGCCAACGGTACAATTTGTACAAATTCTATTACCACCGGTGTGTTGGATGAGCCCGATTTACCAAACTGAAAAATAAAAATGATAAAAGAAATCAAACTCAGGAAACGAAATAATAAGCTCGCACTAAACGTGCAAAAATTTTGTTGGCCGAATCGCCCAATCGTCATGTACCCCATGTTCGTATATATATAGATATATGAATATATATGCTGTTTGTGCAGAAACATATTCATCAGGCATGCCAATTTTGCGAATTTGAGTTTGCTAGCTGACAGCAGACGAGTCTATGATAAAATAATAATAAAATCTAATAATTCTTAGATTCCTTGTTACTTATATAAATTAATATATACATAGCTACTTATCGATATCGAGGTTCTTGGGCTTCATCCTACCTTGCCTAATGGCAAACCCGTACCTCAAATACGCCAAATACTGGAGATAGGAGAATCAAGTCTTGAGCGCTATATGATAAGACTTGAACTCGATATAAAGTAGAAATGAGTGACGAATTATGACAAAAATAGTTTATGAGTCTACTTATTTAAGTCAATTGTTGTTTGAGATAATATTATATATTGCTTTACCTTAAACTTAACTTAAGTTTCTTACCAAGTTAAAAACAATGTGTTATATTTACAGGGTGACAGTGGTGGGCCGATTATTTGTAGTCGTAATGGCACAAAACAGTATTATTTAATGGGTATAATTTCTAAAGTCCACGGAGAAGGAAATTATGCTATTGTTCACAATGCAATGCAGAGAATGCAATTCTGGATCGAAGACTTTCTCCGGTCAGAAGCCCTGGATTTAGATGATCGCTCTAGCTGTCCTCCTCATATCCCGACAGCTCGAAAGTGGAATTGTCCTACATCAAAGAAATCATGTTAAGTTAAGACATTATATACATGACATAAACTTGCGAATCGTATATTTTCCCATTTTCAGTCACACATCCAATATGGCATAGCTGCGTGGGGCTCTGCAACCAAAACAAATTTGCTAAATCAGAAGTTTTACAGAATAGGACTGTTAGAATTCCTATATTATATACTATACCCTATATCTACAGGACCAGGGTGCTGAAACTATCTGACATCCATAAGCTAGATATCTGCAAAGACATTGATCTATTTCACAACAACCAGTTGCCTGCAACTTTTGGCGATTATTTGGTTAGGTTTAGTGACATGCATGAGCAGAATACGCGCTCTTCGACAAAGTCTAATTATTTGTACCCCGTTTTTCAATAGGAAAATCCCGCTCTAAAATATAAAGGTGTCGTAACTTGGTAACTTGGAATAGTATTCCCAGCAGTTGACGTGACTCCACCTATATGCCACTTTCAAAGTGAAGTATAAAGAACTCTTAAATTCTTCTGTCTTGCCAGCACCTTGAATTGATGTGCTGCCAGCACTTGCTTTGCCATTGTCAGCAGAATGCCGCTGTCGCAGCCTGATGCCCACAGTGTATGTATTGCTTTGCGGTATATGCAAAAATGTACTCAGTTATTATATATTCTTCTAATACTTTAAGGGGCGTACCTACCTGAGGAGCATAATCAAATAATTTTTGGGTCTTGTGTGTTCTGGTTTGTATATTCTCGGTTATATTAAACCGTGATCCTGGTCTATGAATTGACTCAAATATTCTGATTAATATTTTAATTATGATTTGATTTAGTTATTGCTTTATGCTCTTTAGTACGAAGTTTCGACTCATTTTTTCACCACTGAAAGTATGCAATCCCGACTCCGGGGAATTCGTAATATCGACTGTGTCAGGACTGTATAATACGTCTCCGGCTCCTTTTTTTTTTAACAACTTCTCCGGCTCCAGTGAAATCGTGACTTTACAGCCCTGACGATACATATCGTTGATGTGTATTTGTAGTAAATTCAAGGCATTCCAAAGAATTTATTCTCTTCGATTCTATTTTATTTTATAAGTCATTTCTATTCGCTCATTTTAAAAATAATAATTATCCGTGATACATTAATTTTAAAAACGAGTGTATCAATATCATTGATACAAAGAATGGAGTTGAATTTCATAAAAAAAGTGCATATATCAAATCTTTCAAATTGTAGTACATATATGTATTTATTCCATTTCGTTACACTTATTTTTAGTATTTAGTTTATTTAAATATCGCATGGTTTTTTGGACTAATTGGACTGTACACACGAGAAAATTTGTGATTTTTCTTCCATTTTTTCTTTATCTGATCATTTTGTATATTTTTTTCAATGAATTGATGACGGAACGCTTCGACTTCGACCTTGAGTACTTATGTTTTATTTATTATTTCCTTATTCAGCAAATAAATGCTAACATCAACAGCAAATTGTTTTAAATTTCTCTATAGCGATTAGTGCAGTTCATTCCTACAGAACAGTTGATCGTTTTGTACAGCTAAAACGAAGTACATACGGACCGAAACTTAATGACGAGCCCCTCAACATATTTATATTCGGCTCATCGTATTCCAACTATATATTGGGTTGATTTACAGTAGACCTGCAGTCCTAACAGGGGGGCCGGGAGTTTTGAAAATAACAGTTTTTAATATATATTAATATATTATAAAAATAGATATAAAATGAGTGCAATTTCAATGACCTTATTACACACACAGTAAATGATTTAGACAACGCTAAAAAATCTATAAAGTAAACTTTAAAATATACTCATTTTAAGTCGAATCCTTACAAAGAAACTAAGTCATATGAAAACATATATATACAAAATTACAAATCTCCATTTACAACATTGTATATCGATAATGTTGCAATTACCAATATTTATATCATATCCATATTCTGATAATCTAATCTAATAACTTATTATCTGAAGTAGACACAGTCTGGTCGAACCTTTCTTAAGATGCACCCTTCAATATCACTCCATCCGTTTTGCACATACAATATTTCGAGCGGGTAGGAAATCTGATTGCAGTACTTTTGCACAAAAACTTTTCAGGCGACCAGGGACCAGCTGGCTTGAGTCATAGTTGACGTAGGTAAATAGGACTTGGTAATGTTTTATTGGTTAGGATGTATATATATATATATATAGATTCCCACAAATAAAGAAAATCAAGAACTTTGAATAAAATGATTATCGTCCCCATATTGAGGTGTTCAACTTAGAATCTGGCGACAGTTGCATGTATGCCACTCATGAAGGACGCCTCCCCGTTCCAAATCGGGGAGTTAGATTGCGTCATGTTTACGTAACTGAAATATATAGATTCCCACAAATAAAGAAAATCAAGAACTTTGAATAAAATGATTATCGTCCCCATATTGAGGTGTTCAACTTAGAATCTGGCGACAGTTGCATGTATGCCACTCATGAAGGACGCCTCCCCGTTCCAAATCGGGGAGTTAGATTGCGTCATGTTTACGTAACTGAAATATGTGCCCTTATTAGTATGGAATAATTTTTGCCTCTGTTCAGACTGTCGGGCGTCTTTCTCATTCCAGTGTTTACGTTATCTGAAGGGTTGAAGTTAGCGAGCTGATAAAATAAGAGGCCTGACGATGAAATTAGTTGAGTGACGTCCGCCATTTTGTATCGTTTACGGACTGTTTTATATCAAGATACTCTCGAAGCATTGCCACCACAAGGTCAGAGCGTATGTGTTTGAATGGTTTCCACTTTGTTTAGCGTTAGCTCTTATGAACGACAAATCAGCAGCATGGTATCGATGAATTAGAAAATAGGAATGACAATGGATGTACGACCAGATTTCAGTTTGAGAAGTATACCGTCTTGTCTAAATAAAATAATTTCGTTTAAATAGATGGCATTTACATTTTTCCATAGGGAGAGCAAAACCGATATACCGGCTTAATAATATGACGTACCTCGGCCGGTTACTAGTCCATGTCAAGTATGGGATTAGTTGGTTCTGATTTTTCTGAAAGTCGTCTGAATTTGGAATGTATATATGTGAATGTACTTGGGCTTGATTTTAAACACAAAAGAAATATAATTTTCATTTATTCAGCGCTTAAAATTGGTTAATTGGTGAAGGAATTTCTGTATGTTCCAGTATATAATTATATTTAAAAACAGACTCGATCATAACATCTTCGAATTTTGCCATGTGTTGAAATATGAATCGCATTTGATTCTGCGTGTTTTTTGAATATTTGTAAGAGAGAATATCAAATAAACATTACTTAAATTGACGTTATGGGCGAAATGTTCACTAATACAGCACTACAATGACTTTCCGGTACCGAAATCCATACGGACCTAATTGAAGATTCAATAGAAATCTGCTCTTAAAATTCTAACGCTTGGCGCGCACTCAAAATTATTCCTATTGCTACGACGAACGCACACTTCTATTAACAGTTCGGTCAGAAAATTATAGCCGTAGTGAAGACGGCCTAGTCTAGTGTATACCAAAACCTGATTGAAGAATAACACCTCGAAACCAGATGAAACAAAATCAGGTAACCTGTCAAACTATTCAATGTCACCTCAAAACCACGAGGCTAATTATCTATAGATAGTTTTACCAGTTTCATGCAATGTTGTATGATGATAATACCTTTTTCAAATTAAGTGCTTTGTTTTCGGATAATGTGGTATATTATGAAAGAGAATCTTAATATTTTCAAAAAAGGTTCGAAATTTGTGAAACAATATAAAGTTATGTAAGTTACGTTAATTTTTGAAAAACCGTTTATTTCAAAATTGAGTAGCGTATATCTGGTAAAGATGTATGGTTATCAATTTTTTACCGATACCAACGAGAAGGCGCCTATGTCTGCTAACAGTATTTAAAGTGAACATTGTTTCAACTGATAAAGCAGATATTCTAGCTAGGGATGGCGGAATCGAGTCCGGATTTGATTACAGACTCGATTTTTTGCGGAATCGATTCCGATGGATTGGAATCAATTCTCGAGGTTAAAACGTCGATTGTAAACAATGTGTAACGTTTTGTGTCAATTTCTTCATATATATATATGTAGAAACTGCTTTACTGCTATGTTGAGTTGCTACGACGTCGCAAACTTCACTATATATATTTTTTTCGCTAGAAGGCTTTTTACGTTTATTTATTTCTAAAATCTCTGTGGTTCTGAGGGATTCCTTTTTATGTTCGATTTTGTCCCCCGTGACAGATTAGATACCCATACTACTTAGTTTTGGCCGTCTTGTCCTTCCTTATGTCTGAACATCGCTTTCTTTTTTGATTTCATATATAATATTGCTTAGGTGGGTATGTTTTCTCGGTAAGATATGTCCAGGAATCGAGAATCGGGATCAAAATTTAGGAATTTGATAAGAATCGAATACCTGTAAGTAATCATACTTAGCATCCTTAATCCTAGCACACGAGAATGCACAACATCAAATTTGTATTTGTGATTTAACTTAATAGATGGCTTAAAATACTCGAAATCAGTGGTTCCCAACCTTTTTTAACGTCAGAGACAAATTTAAACCTTAAAGTTATAAGGCGTCGCATAAAAACAACGCAAAATAAAGTAGCAACAAAACTCAAGTATGTATTTTAAAGTAACAACATCAACAAAACTTGGGGTATAAACCGATTTAACGCTAAAATTTGAAATTGGCTTTGACTTTTAATTCTGAAGTCTGAAACAGCGCGGCGCAATCGTGATGGATGCATTCTCCAGCAATATACATAACAATAGAAAGCTTCAAATTTTCATAATGATACCTATTTCAATTTAAAAAAACTTCTCTTTACAATCAAATTGAAACGCCCGTGCTCGATTACAAAACTCGTTGTGGGCCTGCTCCTATGCATAGCAAAATATATGGTGAAATGTTCATTAATTTAAGGGCGATCACTCATTCTCTATCCAACTGTGAAAATGAGACAGTGAACGCTTCGTACACGATGCCTCCAAAGCCAAATTAATTTTTGTTACCAATATTCGTATACTAATTAACACATTTTAGATAAGATCTAAGAGCTAAACTTATCGGAAGTATCAGTCTATTTCGTATCCAATACCGATATCAACAAAATGGTCGATTCGATACGTCTCTTATATCTAGTTGTGAGCGACCATGAATTGTCAATACAACGTTATCGCAGCCACATCCCTGTCACACGTTCGCCGTGGTGCCAACGCGGGGGAAATCTCCAATTTCATGTTAAATCTATTTAGTTTGAGTATTTTCCTAAGGATTTGTATCTGACATAAATCCTAACAGTTGCCCAGTTTTAGCTACAAATATTAGTATCTAGATCAGACATGGGCAAAGTACGGCCCGCGGGCCAAATCCGGCTCGATGGGTAATTCAATCTGGCCCGCCCTATGCTGTCACAACAAAACTGGGACGATATTTTTAAAGGTTTTAGCTAAAAATAGCGCAAGGAATTTGTTGAGATTGCGGTTAAATTTAGTTTTGTCACGAGGCTTATCGTTTAATACTTGATTTTGTAACACTGTATATATTGTTCATAAAATGTAACATTTTACGTCACACTTACATGGCCCGTTAGTCTAGACTCTAGATGGGCAAAAATTTTTGCTCCTAGTCCAAAAACCCTGCTCACCTACCTATGATCTAGATTCTAGATATTGTTTTTGTGAAGAAGGATCTTGTAGAATGTAAACGTATCTTTGGCTGTTTGAGGTATGAAAGATATGAGATCCAGTCTAAAGCCGTTCTTTGTTAGTACAAGGTAATTACTGATAGAATAACTCATAACTGCCAAACTAAAAAGTTACACAACTTTGTATACATTTATTTAAACAGTAATATAGAGGAATAATATTTTGTGATTAGCCACCAGGAAAACATTTAACGCAAATCTAGTCAACCCAAATATGGGCCTTTCTACTAGAGTGAGAGAGGCTACTCCACAAAACACTTGTTTCACGTCAAGCCAATTAAACAATATTGAAGAAGCAGTCGCTGTATGTGATAGTTTGTTGGCTGACGCAGAAACATCCAATGATGAAATTACATTCCCGTCGCCTGATACAAGACTAGTCAATGCAGAACAAAGTTCCTGTTTTCCAACGACTACCTTTCATCCTAACGGTCTTTCGATTAGGATACCTTTTCCTGTCGAAGGTGACTTAGCTATGATCGAATGTGCTGGGAATCGTCACAATGAAAAGTTTCCGGCAATGGTTAGATCAACTGGAAGCCGAAAAGAAAAGAAGCGCACAGAATGCATAAACAACGCTTTCTCAGAATTGAGAAAACGTATTCCAAACGTTCCTATGGATACGAAGTTGTCAAAAATAAAAACGCTGCGACTAGCAACGTCGTACATTGCTTACTTGACAGATATTCTTCAAAATGCTGATCCCAGCAATCCTAAAGATGGCAGGGATTTTCGTGCGGATCTGAAAGCCCTGAGAACACGAGAAAGAAGACGGCATCTCTGCCAGGTATACCCATCCTATATATACCAATCTATTGAATAAACTATATAAAACTATCTTACGTATTGTCAAAACCCAAAACATGCGGAACTGTAACATGTAAACCCTTGCTTACTTCCTAACAAGGTAAGTTAAGTATCTTATCACTCGTACCATAGGAAACAGCCTGAGTGTTGTATGGGACCTTGCATAGGCAAACTACGGCCCGCGGGCAAAATCAGGGCCGTTGGGTAATTTAATCTGTCCGCCTGATGCTACCACAACCAAACCAAATTTAGATGTTTTAGCTATATAGCTCAGGGATTTTTTTGATATAGTGCTTACATTTAGTTTTGGCACGAGGCATATTTTTTCCACTTTTGCTTTTGTAACACTGTAAATAAGATTCTGTTCATAAAATGTAACTTTTTACGTCACACTTACATGACCCGCTTGTTTAGGTGGGCACAAAATTTTGGCGCCTGGTCCAAATACCTTGCCCACCTCTGCTATGGACACTACCGAGAAATCTAGCTTGTCCTTTCAGCGCAATTAGCATAAGGTGATAATCACTTGGTCACAAGCGTGTTTATTTTATTCCAGACTGATGTTAGCGGAAAACATGCCGTTGTCAACGGGCAGTTAAATTTAACAATGGATGAGGAAACGCCAAATAATGCGGAGAAATTGAATTTGCAAGGTGGTAAAAAGAGAAAGGGTAGAACGGGATGGCCAGAAGCCGTGTGGGCAATGGAACTAGGAAATAACGTTACGCAGAGTGTTGATAGTTTTACCTCCAACAGTGAAATAGACACCCACACTTCAACAGAAATTGTTCCTACCCGGAGTATTACACAAAATGTTCCATTTTCACGCCTAGTTGAGGACACCGACTACAGTGAAGAAACATTTCAAAATATACCGCAAAGATTCTACGTATTTAACGGCGCTCAAAATTACGCCCCTGTTCAATCGTACACTTCAGATATCTCGAACGTAGGAACCGCTCAGACCATACATTCGATTGGCGTTGTTACTGGTAATGGATACGGTCAAAAAGATGATTATGTGTCTCCGTTTTCATATCCGGCAATAACATTACCAGCTGCTTCATCGTTTTCAAGACGTTTGCCTCCAATACCACGGCTGCGGCACGAAGAAGAACGCGGGGTTGAAATTCAGAAAATATCAGAAGGGCTTACTAGTACTGATTTTGATGTCATCAGAAGCGAGTTTACAGATCTAGAAAAAGGGGACCATTGCTCTCATTCGACTCCCAGATTCGCAGAACTGAAGACCGTTTCTGTTGCAAGTATAAAAATATCAACTTCAGCTATTAGTGGTGAGCTATGTTTATACATATGTGCTCCCCTAAATCTTCAGACTTGTTCCAATTAACCGAGTCATTTTCAGGTGTATTTACATCTAATCCAAGTTTTCAGTTCTCTATTCACTCGCATTAACGTTAGTGCAATCCAAAATCAGACTAATATTATTCAAATTTGTAACTTCAATTTCAGTCTAGTTTCGTGAAACATGCATGATATCAATTTTTATGTTGCTGTCATAAAAATTCATAATATTTCAGGATACGGCACGTTCACCAGTACTGATTGTGCCGATTCCAACCTGCAATGCATGGAAGCAACACCAGTTTTTGGATGCCTATCTTCTGAATGAGTATACTCTGGAGAGTTTTATGTTTATTTATCTTGTTCGCTTACAGAAATAAACAGACAAATAAATCATAAGATTTGTACATTGTGACACTATTATATTACCTATTTTATTTTTCTGACAATCTTTTCTTGAAATCGGTTGTAAATGCTGTATATCAAAGATTGCCCAGCATAATGTTTTACACAATTTTGCATCCCGTGTGACTCTCAGTGTAAAGGTGTTCGTCTGCACCCTCGCCTCGAAATATAATTCTTTTTATGGTATAATGATGAACTACAATTAATATGTACAAATTAGTGCATGATAATACAGATTGCAGGGTTGCTGTCTGTTCAATCAGTAGATAGATGTTCATGATAAAAATTTCTGTTCTCCGAAAGAGTTTTGGAATGAGACATCTAAAATGACGCCAAACTGTTGGCATTCGCTTTCAGTAAATTTGGCAATATTTTATAACATAAATTAAATAGTAATACATTTGGAATAGAAACACGAGCAGAACAATGATTGGTATTATTCATCTTATTTTACTGGTACAAAATCGGAATTCTATACCGAGAATTCATATTTTTGTATGGCCCCTGGTCCGAAAACTTTACCCCCCCCCCCCTGCTATAAAATCTTGCCGTTCAATGCGCAAATAACATTGCTTCTTATTTTGTAAAAGAACTTAGAGTTCATGAAAGTTTGTATCAAGAAATTTGTGAAACAAAATGGCGTTTTATATTGAGCTCGAAAATAAAATTTTATCGGCGATAACAGAAATAGACGCTAACAATTTGCGATTTCCTTTGTAGAACAGTTTTGTTAAGCTTTAAAAAAAATGGGCGAAATTCATAAGATTTGCTATATATATTATATATATATTGCATTGGTATCAGTTGAGAACTTCAGATCTTCTCTGATCTTACCGTAACAAAACGATTTAATAAAGTTCAAAATAGCTCGACATGTAAATTGTGTGGAAATTACCGGCTATTTGTCAATAAGGGAGTGTATTATTTTTAGTGCTTATTATTTTGCCGATTGAAGCACGGTGGCATCGATTAGGATAAGTATTTGATGCTGATCCTCCCTATACTGGTTCCACTGAAAGTTGCCGCTTCTGATCACAGGATGGAATGTTATTCTGACTTTTAAATTTATTGGCTAGTGGCGGTGGCTAAATATATAAAGTGCAGTTAAATTTTCAAAGAAGGATCGGAGGATAAATTGTGCTCTCTCTCGTAGATAATTTAAAATGAGTTAAGCGTGAAAATACATTAGAAAATGATATATCATTCCAGTTAGAACTAAACCGTCTGATCCTAATATTTATTTATTCTGCATGGACCATGTTTGATCGCAATACTATCAAATACTTTCAGAAAAAATTTTTGTACACCAGAGATTTTTTTTCTCCATATAATACACGTCTTGTATTTTATCACTTACACTGTTGTTTCAAGCATGCCCAACTTTTATATTGGTTTAATTAGCAAATCAATATAAAAAAGATGTTTATAGTATTTGCAAGCGTTTAAGAAAATAGGACGCAATCATCGTACTGCGAACTAAATTAGACCTATGCAACTACATCACTTGAATGAAACGTGCATAAACTCAGGCTTATACCTTTTTTATTTGAGTTCGACTGAGTTATTTTTATTAAAAACAAACTTTAAATGTAAAACTATGAAATTAAAAAAATCTGTTACAATTCGATCGATATAAATGAAAAGTGTACTTGGCGGTTCGAAGTCTTGGGATTAATGAATGGAGAAGATTTAGACCAAATTTGTGTAATTCCTAATGTCATTATGAAATATCCTCATTTCGGTAATGCCTTTAGCTTTGTATACCTCAAATAATTAATCTAAAACAGCTTATTCAGAACTGCAGTTCTTCTGTAGATAACAAGGAAAATTTGAAATTTATTCTCCATTTCAAAGCTATTCAACCCAACTCATTTGCTGAAAGAACGTCGTTGCATTATAATGTATATACTATATAACAAAGCGTATGCGAAACTTCCATGAGAATATTATTCATACAGAATGTCTTCAAAATGGTGTTTGTGGTGTCACGAGAATAAGCGGGCTTTCGTACTTTCCCAGGAACGTACATTTGTTTATTCATATCTCGGAGTTGATTACATTAGTTGTCCGTATATTTAACTGTCTTTGAAGTTATCCAGAGTCCCCAAATGACGTCTGCGATAAGTGAGAAACCGATCTTTATACTACAGGACTGGAAGTTCTGACTTAATCTTCTATAAAAAAGAAATAATAAAATCAGTCATGATCTTAAAATAAGCTGGCTGTTCGCCCAAGCAGTCATGTTGTTTCCCAGAAGGGTGCGCGATCTGCCCTGGGAAATTGAGGACTAGGGAGTGTGTTACAATTTTGTTTCGCATATATCAAATTGAAGTCAAACTGAATACGTATCAATATGGGAGATGTTCCCATTCTGAGTATTCTGCCGATACCGCAGATTCAAACTACCGACACCGAATCTAAAACTGTGAGATAGTAAAAGCCGCGTACACTGCCCTCGAGGGCGAAAATTCACATGACAACAGACCAGTGGTTCTCAACCTTTTTTCTTTAATGGCCCAGTTTTGTTGCACCGCAAATTCTGTGGCACATTAACTTTCTCATGCAAATGAAAAACTACAAAAAACAAAACATTCTTTTTCCAATATCTATGACGTCGAAAACTATTTATAGTGTTGGTGTCAATTACCTTAATTTATCGGGTAATTTGTTACAACACTTAGATTCTAATAATTAAAATTATCATTTAGTAGCAAAAAACAGCATTATCATTCATTTCTAATACAATCAAGTTTAACTAATTTATCAATATCTAACTCTAGCAATTTTTAAAAGATCTGTGACCCGACTGAAAGAAAATGTTTCTGTGGTCAAGCAGTGGGTCATGGCTCACTAGTTTAGAACCAGTGCAGTACACATTGGTATCGGCGACGCAGACTATTTAAAGATCTCGGACAACTTGATACATTTTTGATCAATGCAAATTTATTGTATTCGAGCAAGACAGGTGTCTACTTGAACCACTGCCACTACTTGAAACTGCACTCAGTGCTGCAATGTTTACATTCTACAAGTTTCAAAAACTGGTGATACTAGTGAAAAATTTAATACCAGTACACACTACTACTGCATCAGGAATGAAGACGAGCAATCCCCCGGCACATAGCATAGCGTGTTTTAGTATGATACAGATGTGTGAGATATTCCTCGCCGGCCATTCTTTCAAAAGATCAACGACAAAAATAGGTATTTTATGTTTTATTTAATGAAGAAATCACTTGAGCGTTGAAGAAGAAAGGTGAAATAATAGCAACAATCAGGGCAATATAATGAAATCAAAAGGAAAAATAATTCGCCTCGATTTTTTTTCAATAATTTTTTTTGTGAATCGAAAATCAACTTTTCCACGATTTATTACGGACACCATGTAATGTCAAATATGGTCGAATATGAAACGCAGATATCTTTATTGTAGAAATTTTTTGTAGTTTTACTGTTGGCTACATAAATTTATCTCCAACAGACAATCAGTTCTCTATCATAGTGACTCACTTATATTAGGCCAGATTTGATGAAATATATTCGGCGATGGGTTTTTGTAAAAAAAAAATACACAAAAATGAAATAGATGGACAAGAATACTGCTTGAAGGTAATAATGAGAAAATAAAAGTTTAAGGCTTCACTGTAAATCAGTACAAATCACAAGAAATATTATAATATTAAGCGATATATATACACAAGGCAATTGGGCACAAAAGCTTGAAGCTTATTCCTAGGTTTTCTACAAGGTTATTTACTCTCATATAGCTAATTTAGAATTGCAATGGAATAGCCATACTCGGACAATATCAACCAATTCATAAACACCATCAAGATGTAATATATCAATGCAATGTATAACGGTAAAGCAAGGTTTAAATGTTGCCAAAAAGCAATTGATATTTGACAAGACAATCAGATTCATCTTACTCTCAGTTTCCAATTTCAACTTGACCCATTTGACAATGGCGTTGGGTCCAAATAAATGTATTTTCAGGCCATGTTAATTTCAAGATTCAGTGGTTATAATAAAATCCAGTAAATTTTTTCATTCTATGATTCAAATTATTTCACTCACATATCACATACATTTTTCCTAAATCTACTAAGTGAAAATTCACTTTGTTCAAATCAGGGCTGTATTCATTATTCATCTCAACCAGACTGGAAAGATTGGAGCTACTGGCCACCATGTATGAAAAGGTTGGTGACAAAAGCATCATCCAGGAGTTACTGAAGTCAAATTTGCTGAAAGAATGTTTCTCCAATTTACAATGGCATAAATAGTCATTAAAAGACAATGATAACATGTACTATATTTCAGGTAAATTAGTTGAAATAGATTAGAAAAATCTTCAAAGTAATTTTTCTGCAGCTTGTTTAATATAACAACCTAAATGAGTGTGATAAAAACTTGTTCGGTACAAATAGTAGAATGGTAAATGTTCGACTCTAAAGAGGTAAAAGTACGGCGACTCAATAACATAAATTAAAAATGTAGTACGATTTAGAGATAATGTTTTTTCAGTGTAAGATTCTGATTAGTAGTATTTTAATAATTTACATCAAGTGAAAAATATTTAGTTGAAATAACTTGGACAGTCATTATTAATATATATAAATAGTACATAGGATTTTTTTACTGCACCATACAGAGTATTATGTGAATGAAGATGAACAGATACATTGAAGTTTGACTAAGACATATTTCATATGAAGAAAAATGAGTATTGATTTTTGGATCGTTGAGATTGCAGCAACAAATAAAGATGAAATTTTATAGCCAAATAGAATAACTACTAAAAAAAAAATTACGTGTATAAAGATATTAGGTAGGACAATTACACATTCTTACATTACAACATAAATATTAAAACAGGGTATAATGCAATGAAGAGAAATTGATAAGGATACAAAAAATGATCAACAATTTTGCTCATTAATCAGCTTGAAGAGAAGAATTAGAAAAATTACTGCACTTGATGAACAAAAATACATAAAAACTATGCGAAGTACTGGTTGCAAATCACTTGAATCATAAAACAGAATAGCAATATTTAAACTAGTTTGTTTGTCATGGCTCTAGATTTAAGATACACATATTATTCAAAGGACAGAGATATTTGCCTTAGTTGTATATACAAATATTTAAATACTGAAAAACTAAGCATACACAAACTCAAGTTATAAATGGACGAAATGCAAAATAGAATAAAAAGATATATTAGTCATGTTCAGGGTGGTATGCTGAACTGTAATACGTTTATACCAGGCGCGTGCAGCAGGGGGACCGAGGGCCACAACCGACCCGCCAAGCCATTCAGTCTGGCCCTTGTCAACATTCAGATTTTTTCCCATCAAGCTTTAAATTCTAATCCAAAAGTTTTGCCCAGTACATTTATTACTGTGAGGCCAAGCGAAAGCCTTTCCATTGTGAGAATTTTTTAAATAGTTGTCATCATGAAGAAAATAATTTTTTTTTATGTGGACCACAGACAAAAAAATGTTGCACACCCCTGGTGTGGACAGTCAAATTATTATGTTCAAAGAAA
The DNA here is from genome assembly GCF_964204865.1 of Styela clava. NCBI lineage: Eukaryota > Metazoa > Chordata > Ascidiacea > Stolidobranchia > Styelidae > Styela > Styela clava. The sequence continues at coordinate 8,896,623 of NC_135252.1, forward strand.
ATTATCCATCATACAATTTTCCTGAATGAATTGGAGGACATCATATACATTCTAAAGAAATGGCTCAATCACACAGAGTGAACCACAACCATATATCTCAAACTTACTTTAGTGTAACTATCCATTTAAATGCACCAAATATAAGGTCCATTCGTATTTATGTTACAGAGTACAGTAAACGAGAACAGTAGTAAAAATCGTCAAATTGATCACGATAAAAATTTGCAGTTAATGTTTCAGTGGATCGAAGGAATCGAGAGTAACATGTTCTTCTGACATCATCAGTCCTCTGCTAAACTGATTCTACAAATAAATTCAAAAATTTGAAAATAAAAATGATGTATGCAACTCAAAGAATTTATGCTGAATTGCTAACAATCATAGTTATGGAGGCTGAGTTTGCATGTTTTTATTTGTATTGCACTTAAAGCCAGAATTATATTTTCGAACTTTTTGGTGTTGGAAGTCGAAATTTTAGATTCATAGGAGTTGCTAGTCACAGTTTCCGACTTTTAATGTAAGAATCAAAATTAATTTTTTTGACACAAACTAAAATAGCATTGCAATTAACAAACGTTCTCAATAGATAAATGAAAAAAGCTTGCATACACAAAACACTTTTCTTTATCAAAATTTGGTATCATAACAATTCGGAGCTCAAGTCCTCCAAATTTTTCCTCAATTTGGTCAATCTGGAGTCGGGAGTTGTTATGGAATGACCACAGTTCTGTCAATACTATATTGTTACTAGGACTTGGTATTTTGAACACTTGATGATTTCAGAATCGAATATTTTTTTAAATTTACTCTCAAATACTTTGAAGATGTATGTGAGTGTTTGTATTTTTTTTTATTGTAATGGGTCCTCCAGACACATTAATTACAGAAAACATAGAATCTATCACTCAGACAATCCACTGAGTATTCACATATGATAAGAAACATACTCTATCAATAACTCACTAAGAAGAGTCCCTATGTAAGAATTGCATTCTAAAAATATGGCTCTGATAAAAAAAATTGAGAGCTTCACACAACTTTTGGCGGACAAAAAAAAATGGTGCAGATTCAAAATTTTTGTCTAAACTGATTTGAATAATTCAAAATGCCCAGCCCTGATTGATACTGATATTGTCTTGAGAGAGAAAGAGAAAATAGACATAGCTAGTGGAAGAGAAAGCTAGGATCATCCTTTTTTGTGCATTTAGTATGCAAGATTAACAAGCCTACTAGAGAAAGTAACATGCAAACATGATTTTAGTTTCAAAAATTTTTATGTAATCGTCAAAATTTTAAAGACTCAGTGATGTGAAAAGATAGTGATGTGCTGGAAAAATATTAGCTAAGATATTGGATGAAAAAATGAAAGAGAAGACAAGGAAGTCAACTCACATCAAACCCACTAAGTTGATTTCCCGAAGAAGATGTTTTGTAGCGTTTCTTTTTTCCAGAAGGAAAATATTTTTTACTCCATTTCAAAGCCGGGCTTTGATTCTTCCGAGTTTTCTTTCGAATCAAAGGATGAGAAACAATGTGATAATTACTCTTTTTACTTTTAGAATATAGCTGTGCTGAGTCGGGTGAAGAAGTTCCCCACATGTTCTGATTAGTGAGAAAGATAGAGAAATAAAGAGGAGAGGAGAAAGCAAATGAATCGAGTGACTAGAAAAAGGATGAAGATCGAAAGTTTGTTTTTAAGATGGACCTTGCAAAGAGTAGGTAGTAACATGTAGGTATAATAATAAAAACTTTTTTGTCAATTCCATGTACATGCTCATATAATATCATTTTAGAATTTTGAGTGAAGTAGTAATATTCTGAGTGAGTGATTATGTAATATTCTCCTCAGTATGTATTGTTACTTTTCGGTCGTGATAAATTTTCAATTAAACTCTATTCAAGCAACATTGTAAATGTGATATTTGACATACAGTTGATTACTCAGTTGTGTGAAACTCTTTTTACACTAATGTTGTTTCTCTATATCAAATAAAAGGCGCTCCACAGGTGTGTCTACCAATATGGAGGTAACTAGTTTGCCTACTTTACATTAAGTTGTATAAAGAGACTGAAACCTATGGGCAGAGGGTATATTCACTTGGCTAACACAGACAGTCGCCGAAGTCGTATTAGAACTAGAATAAGGAAAATCGGAATAAAATCATAACCTAACCCTAACCTGGTACACACACTACGGGAATACCAAATAAAAAATAGATTAATTCAAACTATGCATTTATTTCATTGTATTATAAAATGATTTCATTATACACAGATTTATATAATTTGGAATCGGCGGGCTGTAAGATTGTTTAGGTACAGCAAAAACGTCATGAGCACAAGACATCGAACTATAGAAGCAGTATCACCCAATTTATTTCTAGAAGTAGAAAAATGCTAGTTTGTTTGTTTAAAATTGTATACTGGATACTATCTTATTTTGGACATTTACAACAGCCTGCTGGTTTCAAAATACCACAGTCCAGTGTAAAAAAGTAGATTTCCTATTACCAATCTATATACAATGGTTTATTTTACAACTATACCCTTTTGAAAGTACATGATGAGATGTAAAACAATACACATGATGAACAAGCTAAATTTGTTTTTATCTGTCATACTTCTTTACAGTCAACCCCAACTGCCAGAAAAAAGCAAATAAAAAAACTACAAGTTTTTACCTGTACATCCATTACTTCTCTGTTTATTTTAGGTTGAACTTGCAGAGGATCAAACATATCATTTGACCATGGATTTGCATCTGGAACAAGAAAAGTTAATCATAGATGCAGAAGTGCTTGTGTTTCTTATTAGTAATAAATGAGAATAGAACTGTTGAAAACCAGGATAGAGAAGGATATCATATGGCATATGACAAACCACAGCCTCTCGTCTGGTTACTATTATACATGTCGGGTACGAGATTAGTTAGCCAGTTATCTGTTTCAGATGCATGGTCATGGACTTAATGGTGGAGGGAGACATAACTAACTATCGGTTACGTGAATCACCCTACAACGATGAGGAGTCAAGCAATACACTTGCATGTAATTATCCCACACAGGAATCGTACCTGCAAACCCATGTAGGTCAATCAGAAGTGCAGTGACAAATGTATACCTATCGCGTAGCACGATGTACCACACCGTCAAGACTGAAGAAGTTATAGACTTAACAAATTTTGAATCAAACTATGGGTTGTGAAAAATTTTTGACTCAAGACTTCATCTCCGAACACTGACAAAATCAGATTTTGAGGAAAAAAACTCATTGCATATGCAAGCCTTTTTTAATAGACCTTTAAGAAACTTAGCATACTTGGTGCTTTTTGAGTTTCTGTAGAAAATTTTGACTTTTCAGCCATGAAAGTTTGAAATTGCAACGTCCAACTCCAGGCAGTTTGAAAATACGAACTCTATTTATATATCCCAGGTAAACAGTATAGAAAAATAATTTACTCTGTGGCCTTGTAGGTTTCCTAGATGGAGGCTGAGGAAGTCGTGCAGTATTTGTCATCGGCACAAAAGGTTGCATGTTGAATATGTCCTAGAAAAACAATAGAAATGGAATATCATCACAGTGATTTTATCAGTGTGATGGAATAATACACATTATATGTTTGATATCCAAAATAAATATTAGAATATGTTTCAAATGACCCGGGTTCCATTTTTCTGGGGTCACCTTATAATTCATATAAAATTTCATAAAACACCACTTCAAAAATTTGATATTTCAGAGGCAAATTTTCATAATTCGAATAATATATATATGATAAAATTGTAATTAATTAAAATCAATTTACATAGCAGTCCCTATTGCACAAATAACAAAACATGCCATAAGGCATAAACCAACATAATTAAATTGGGATTGTATTGACTTTATTTAAAATTTGAAATCATAAGTTGTTTTAAATAAATTTTGAATTCAAATCTGCCTCACTCACAATCCCGACATCATATTCTATAAATAGCTAATATTTTTGGCTTAATCAAATCAACATGATGGAAAGAGGAAATAGGTATTGCATATCATAGATGTTTATTAAGTTTTTTATTGCCGCGAATGAGGCCAAAGAGCATATGTTATGCTGATTATTCATGGGTGCATTACCAATATTTTACTTTCAATACTTTTGATCGCAGAACACCATAGTATATTGATACAAAAACTATATGGATGATATATGCAGTGCTATTAATAATAACGGCATCGGATTATGCAAAAACTATCACCATTTATAAATGGATTTCTATATATGTATTTGAACAGATAGATTAAAAGTCCAATTTGATTATGGGAAATTTGCATACTAACTGTTTTATTATACATTAATTTCTAATTTCTAAAAGCTGTTTAAGTTTTTGCGACTTTTCAACCAATGGCATTTCGAAATGAAAGATTTATACTAATTTGAATATCAGAATTATTATAGTCTGACATTTCAATTGATATTGAAATAAATTATTAGTAGCCTCTATTTTTATTTTTATTTTGACACAATATATACTCATAAAAATCATTATACCTATGTTTGACCTAATAATAATTTTACATCCTCACATCATATTCAAGAATTTTAGGATAAGCAGAAAGGCTGCCACAAGGAAATACAGCAGAGAGGGAAAAATAGTAAAGATATGACAGCTAATAAGGAAATAAGAACCTCTGACGTCAATCTTTGTCGACTATCCAAAGGCAACGACATCTGGTTGTGACTGTGCAGAATGTCTGTCTCTTGGGATGCTCTCATTCGCCTTCCTATAGGTAGAACTTCACCAGAGTGCATTGCATGAGTTTGAAATGAGGTTGGGCTGAAAGGGTTATGCACTGAGTTCTGCATATTTGCATGTGCAATCGGCCAGCCTCCATTATATCCATGATAATGATGGTGATCTTGGTTAATTTTACTGAAATCTCGTCTCTGAATATGCAGAAGAGGGTTCGCAAAACTATCAAGTGATATTGTGTCCAAATCACCAAATTCTGTTGATGAACTAATAGTGCTCGGAATTCGAGCTCTGGGTTCATGTGAAACCAATCGTGACTGATTTGAATGAGAGTTCATGATTGGTGGAAAATCATTAAAATTGGGTTGGTTACTCTTTTTATAAGCTGGAGGCATAACTAATCCCGGTGTTGTTAGTATCTTTTTAACATCTTCGCCTTCTCTTGCTGCATCTTTAGCTGCAGCTTCTCTCACAGCCTCCATCAAACGATTTACATTGTCATAGGTACTGTCAACTTGCATTTCCTGGTGAGCATTTCCAGTCGTTGGCAATGATGTGTTATTCAAAATATTTTGGACATGATCCTTCCCAGAGAGAACCATATATCCTTCTTCTCCGCCTAGCTGGCGTAAGGTATCATCAAGATTATTATCAGACCAACCGGGCAATCTATTTCGCCAAGGAATTTTCTTTGGTGCCGGTTTCGGAATTGATGTATTGGCAATAGAAGGACTTTGAAAGGAGGTAGTAGGAACATGTCCTATTTGTAAATTCAATCTACTCTGAGCATGATCTTCTGATCTATGATGAAACGTTTTACTTCCAGAAATAGCATTCGATACATTAAAGCTACTTGTTGTACTGCTCATGGGCTGTAAAATATAGACATGCTCGGCTGATGACGAGTCTGTTGTCGTCGTGCTCAGGCTGGAAACGTCATCATTCGAGTTGACAGATTCAGAGTGTTTTAAAATGTTCTTTGATGGTGAAAACGATTGACGATTGGGTTTTGTGGTGTTTTGTATAGCAGTGCTGACAGATATAGTCGGCATCTTTTTTGGATGATGCAATTCAGATTTATTATTATTAACAGATTCTGGGAGATGCCTTAAAATACTGTTGTAATTATGCTGAGATGGGTCATGATGAGTAGCAAGTTTTTCTCCAATTGTTTTTCCCGGTATAGACTGTTCTAAAAGACTCGATGATTTAGTTCTGCCATCCGTTTTTGTCATCATATTTTGCAATGTTGCAATAACATCATCCAGATTGGCATAAGTACTACTCCTTGGTGAACTACAAGAAGAAGTTGAAGACTCATCAAAAAACCTATGGGCCTCCATTTCACCATCAAGAGCCTTTGTTCTTTTCAGCTTTCTTGAGAGTATTTTTGCAGGAATCAGAGACGACAATGTTTTCTTCATTCTGTCTTCAGATGCCTTTGTCTTCCTCATATTTCGTTGTAAACTGTTGCGAAATTTCCTTACAGAGTTACTTACAGATGAAGGAGTGGTACCATCAATGGTATTTTCCCTGTGTTGTGCATTGGAGGTATCGGATGTCTTAGCTGTACTTCTTGCACCACGGTTTATACTAGTATACGTTGTTTCAGCATGATGGGTACCGGACACAGCCGTTGAGCTGTTTCCATGTGCAATAAGATCAACCAAGATGTCATGGTTTTGTTCTTTTGGAAGAGAAGAAAAGAGAGAAGAAACAGAAGTGGTTTTTGTCTCAGGTTGAAAGATATTGTGCTGTAGGATAAGAGAAAAAAAAAATACTTAGAATGTAAAAGAAGAACAGATAGCAAGTTTGCAAGAGGCATTGAGAACTGATTAAGATCCAAATATAAACTCCTTCAATTTTCGCTATTACAGTAGATATAACAATGAAAACATTTCAATTTTAGTTTTATTGAATTCAAAATACATGCAATTTTTTCCACAATATTCAAAATCAGATAAAAAATAACATATTGAACTGTCGTGAGTGATTGGCTTTATTATTGTATTGTTATTTTTTCAGTATCACTAATTCTCAATTATGCCAGTAAAAATACACAAGATTTCAGAACACCTGAACTGAATAATTAGGAATAACAGACAGATTTCGACAATATTCTGATACAACTCTGAAATACTCAATATAGTCGAGCACACTTATTTATTTCCAAGATGTTTTTGGTACTAACAAGCAAAGAATCATCCTAAAGTAACAATTTGCTAAAGTTTGGGATAAGGCTATCCCTTTTCCCCAGGACAGTACAACCTGTGCAATGGGATATGCATAGTTAATAAGAAGACTGAACAACTCCAATGATCCTTATTCGGCAATCTGCAGTGCTAAAATAGATATAGAACACAGAAGAAAATACTAAGACCCCATGGCCTAGAAGAAATCATATTGTGAACATATGTATCGTTCCTAGTTTATACCCTGAGAGAATAATTACATTTCCTTCATGTTCTCTCTATCATATTATGTCAGTAAATATATAAAGTGCATTGTTAGTGCCAATCATTATCCCCATCTTGTAGTATCATTGTTTAAAAAACTGATTTTTACTTTATCTCGCTGCCTCATATGCATTGCTTTATCAATAGCACAAAAACATTTTCACTCTATTTTAAGCGATTTTCATATAAAAAGGTTTTAATAATATTACTACAGAAGCTGACTTAAATTGAAATCTTTATCACTAAAGATTTGAAGTAAAGACGGAAGCAGGAAGTATTTTCACCTTGGCAATTACCAATTACTAAAGTTTCAACTGATTCATTCGCAATTTCCCAGTCAGGTACGTCGATCGATAGTGTCATGCTGAACATAAGGGTGTAAGATACATAACATGACCATGTATCTTTGACCAAACACGATGGCAAGGTTTATAAATTGACTTCACAAAATGGAATACTTCACTTACGATTGCTTCCTGTCGAGGACTGGTTATTGGTGTTGGAACGGGATGACTTCTGCGTGGTACGACAGGATTGGTTGTAGTTTGGGGTATTGACGGAGGAGAACGAGGCTTAGTTTCGATCTAGATTGAAAAATCGAAAATTAAACTCCAACAAACAAACTGTTTCCATGGCGCATACCAAGTACATATATCTACATTTAATAAATTGCTACTCTTAATGTTGCCCTTGAATGCAATATTTCAAGAAACTATTTTTGATTTAGAGAAAATGTTGAGGTAGAAATCGCATCCAAAACATTTCGAAGCATTAGCTTTTATGCCGCTTTATTTACAGGATGTTCATAAAGTCCTATATCAATTACAATTGTATAATAATATAATATATTTTCAATATATCCTAACCGAGTTTGTTTTATTTTAGGTATATCTAAATTTATAAAAATATTCTGAAAATCCTATAATCTCCAATAAAGCAGTTATGACAATTACTCCCATAACCACAAGCGACACATAACTAAATGATTTAAATTATAGATTCGAAGTTTCATAGAGTTATTACCAGAACAGGATCATTTCCATTTGCATTTGCTCGTTGCACTGCTTCTAATTCTGCGATCCTTTTACGTAATTCATCATTTTCTGATTCAAGGTCTTGAATTCGTTTACTCATTTCTGTAATCTGTAATAAGTTCAAACAAAAAAATTAATCGAAATATCAATTTCTATATATAGTATTATACTTTACAGAAAAATAGTAGTTATCATGAAAAACATTACTATAATCTATTATTATTTAATCTATCTTTTTATATATATTGCTCATTTTGAGATGACAAAAAGTATGATTTACTAAATTAAGTTGCTAGTCTACTGTCATGCTGTTGCAACCAAAAACAATACCAAATTGAACTTTAAAATGATCTATTTATTTTATGAGCATCTTCAGTTGCAAATTGGAATCTGCATTGTACAGCTTCAAACATACCAGTAGTTATATTTCTGCTAATGCAACACTGGATTATAAAACTGATGGATGAAAAGCATTTGTAATAATTGACACATAAAAACAAAAGCGCTGGTCACCAAATATGGAAATGAATATAACTTGTATTGCATAATTAATTACCTTTTTTGTTCCTGGTGTAGATGGATTATCTTTTACAAATTTTTCATATGCCAGCTCAAAGGCTTGTCCAATGGTGAGGGTGATGTCATTGGCCTAAGAAATTTGAATCACACTCATTATAAGTATAACATTATTAGATGTCGTTCTTGACTTCAAAATTAGTGAAAATATTCCGAGACAAGCAAAATGCTGATCAAAAGCATTTAGTTGGTCCAACTACTGGAATGCATGGTACGCAGATAGAGAATTGGTTGTATTTTTTCCAATATTCAGTGATGTAGTGATCCAATCATGTAGGTGAACCATTTGATTGCTATTATTGGCGCTCCAGAAGTATGCGTACCAATATGGAGATAACTAATTTTGTTCGCCTACTTTACATCAAGTTGTGTAAAGGGACGAAAGGGGGTATATTCACTTGGCTAACACAAACAGTCCCCGAACTCGTAATAAAACTAAAATAAGGAAAATCGGAATAAAATTATGGCTTAACTCTAACAACCTGATACACATACTACAGCCCCGGGAGTACCATATTATTTGCTCATCTAAATTAGCAAATGAGGCAATTTTTGAAGTACTAGATATGTTATTATAAACATATTTAGAAATAGAAATTTCATTTAAAACTATCCAATATTGGTTGCTGTTAATTTTGAGACGGACAAATGGGACCTATGAAACTACAAATCATTTTATTACCTGATGTAAGGAATCCAAACCGTAACAGTAATGCTTATTGTCATCAAGTTTTGCAATGAAAGCAAACAAACGTTTATCCTCTTTATCATCAGCACAAAATGAAACACGTTGTAAATTAATTCTATGAAGTATATCCTGCAAATAATTAAAGCTAACATTACTTTGATAATGTCATAAAAATAAGTCAAAGATTAAAGAATATAGCTGAAACAGATTCAATGCTAGGTGGTATTGAAACAAGTGGAAGCATTCTAGAACATCACACAATTATCTATGTTGAAAGTTGATATACAGGGTGTGCATAAAATTCTGTTATAATCAAAATTTTGTCATTAGGTCAGTTATCAATATATGTTAATGTTAACCAGGTTGGTTTTATTCTAACCAGTGTTTATTTGTCTTTTTACTTTAATTAACACAACATTATAAGCTTGCCATTACTTGCACGGAGCAAGTCAATGTTTTTTAACCTAATTCAATACAAGACTTTATTTACACCCTTATATTATGAAGACTTAACTATACAATTAAAAATTAAACTAATTGAAGAAACTGAAATATTTTAGTTAATAATGATGAGACATCATCATAATTAGGTATATTCGTATCAATACAGGTTTTAATTAAATAACCATGGGCATTTCACTTTTATTTAACGAACTTTTTTGCTTTCAATGGATAACTTGTATAATTGCCGATTCGATAACAAAAAGATTAAAAAGAGCCTATATGCTGATACCCATATATGTATACACCTTTGGAAGACGATTCTCTTATCTGTAGTGGAAAACATTTTTCTAAATCCTCTATGTGACTAATTTCAAATATTTCACAAATTATTCAAATGTGAATAAAAATTTCGATATTTAAAAATTTTCATATTGAATTTTAACTAGTCTAAGTAATCCGGAGTGATTCAATATTTAGCTATTTAAATTTCCAGTACAGACCAATATAAAGATAAGAGGCTGCGATACGCTGTTAGGTTTACAACTTCCCTCTCCCATAATATAATATTGGGAAATGCAAAATATATCCTAACATGCTTCAAAATGACCTATCCCAGGATGTCTTAATATCATCTAAATATTATTCTCAAGAACTATTTTTGTGCACAAGATATGTATTGTTTTGATCTTGTGCAACAAATTCTGGTTTGATGAAGTATATCTTCTGGTTACCTGGTACCACTTATTTGAATGTGCATTTTCTTAATTCAAACTGGTAGCACAATGATTCAATTATTACATTAAATCATAGTCATTGCACAGCATAATTGTGTGATACCAGGCTGTTGAAAATGGCTAACACTATATACTCTCTTACAAAAAAAGATCGAAACACTTTTTGTTTTCTATATTCAAGCTGAAAACTACCCATTCCTAAATATACTATATTTACAGAATTCAACTTCTGTAAACAAAAGTGAGTATGCAGAATTGCCGTCTCCGATTGCTCAAAAACCTTTTATCTAACAAAGATACAAAAACAAACGTAATTCTATACTTGCTCTTACTCTCTGGAACCAAATAATTCGCATTTGATACCCTTGAATTTGCTATGTAGGTCTCTTTTAGAATACACATATATAATACAACCATTCCGAAAGGTATCAAATATCGGATAAACTGTTTTGATGTAGACCGATGTCGTCATCGTATCCAGGAAACGACCTCGTTAGCACATAATCGTCGCCTTGAAAATTCAGTACTTCATCATATTACCTTATACGCATCTGTTGTGTTATTGATCGTGAACTATGCAATAGTGGGTACAGGGAGTTCACGTAACCACATGTTTCTCAAGTATTATGGACATATATAAGGCGTTGCATTAAAACCAATGCAAGGAATTGAATTGAAATTGTACACATTTGGTAGGGATAAGAACACAGCGATAACTTTTTAATTAATGACTGCGCATATCTATCACATACACCGATCTGAGAAGCAGAATTAAACCGAGCATATTTAAAGATATTTATGATTTTAGTTTACTATTTTTACGAAGTAGTCGCCATGTATGACGACCAAGAATGGCACCGGCTGGTGATGATGGTGGTCATTCGCCCAAGTATACAAAAAAATATAATTTTCTGAAAATTAACTGTGCAAAAAGGTTGTCGTCAATTCCACACAAAAGTCCGCTTAATTATTAGCGTATCGTTATACATTCGAATACAGACGTTTACGAAAACATATTGTGGTAAAGAGGTAACTGTTATCGAGTATCGAGTATCGAGAACGATTCTTTCAAATTAGGGTTTCTGAGATGATCTCCCTGTTCTCCTTGAAAAATAAAACGTTTCCGCTAAAACGCTAAGCCCATAGAGATATAGTTCGAAAAATCGGAGTTCATTCAAAATTGAAAACTGACGAAAAATCTCAAAAATGATAAATTACCTCCCTCACTAAAAGTGGCAGTAATGTCTGTAATCAGTATTCTTGCCTAAATCGACAATCGACATTCGAAATTTCGCCTTCCCGTCAAAGACATTTTCTGTTATATTTGAAATCCTCGTTATTATTTTGTGAATCGCTTTGTCCAGCGACTAAAAATACATTTGTTTCAACCGTTCGTATGCCGGCGTGAGACGGAAAGAAAATAATTTCTGACGTTGAAGGGCATCTGAGTTACGAAAATAGACGCTTGGTGATCACATCAAATAAAACTGCATGCTTTGCCGAATAATCGTTGCACACAACTATGTTTTGAATAATCTGTTCTATGCTATAATACCAATGACGGTCGAATCTTTTATTGTGGTAGCTCCCGAGTGCTGAAATTTTTGATATCTTCTTCACAATGCATAAAAACAAATATTGCATTCTGTTTATAATTTATCGCGAGTGTACTTTTCAGTATGACCTCCCACGACTGTTAACTTGTTCTATTAACTGGGTCAAAAAAAACTATAATTCATAGTTTCTCAACATTTGATGTCAGCAATATGTAACACCACTTTCAAGACAGTGATATGAGTCGGAGCTTTTATTGTTCACCACTTCACTCTACGCGCGATAAAAAAGCTGATCACATGACCAAAATGTACATGAAGATATGATACATAAAAGGCGAACAACACACAACTAATACCGACAGGGAAAACATAAAAATCTACCCATTATCAACACGACTTTTATTGATTTACAGGTATCATTTTCTGAAACATTTAAAACTTCTAATATCAAAAGTGAAATAAATCCCTGTATATACGATATGTTCTGCACACCACGATATGAACTATCGGGAAAATACAGGCACACGCCGATATGCTGTTACCTATCCCACTGGGAGTATCCACGATTCTTTTTCCTGGCCGGCATGCTTGCTAACAAACATGCTTTTGTTCGTATCACAAAAATATAATATTCATTTTAGAATAAGAGCATGTACTCTTTTCACGAATACATCGACAACAACTCCGTCAAATATCGTATTTATTTTGACAAAACACCTGAAAAGAGATGTCACTTTTGCGGCAAGATTGGTAGGGCATTATCGAAGCTGCATTCTTATTGGCATCTAGTGCAAAATAATTAATTTAGTTTGACCGCGACGGTAGTCATGACGTCATATGGGGAAAGGACTTTAAAAGCTATTACTCGTATGCGAATGAGTAAAGGTTCAAGAACGCGGTGTAAACATCCCGATGGGAATTCTGTTGATCATAGAAGAGTTGTTTAACAGTTTAACAGTCCGTTTTTCGTCAATCTTCACTTATGGTGCTACTTCCTCGATCTTCCGTAATTCAATTGAAGTTGAAAATCCATTTACTAAAACCGCTTGAACTGTTTTTGGCAAGTTTCCGCCAACACTTTCCTTCCGATAATAGGAAAATGAATAAAACAAAATGGCTTCAAAAAATCGTCAAGTTCGGGGAACGGTGATTCACAACAATTGTGCTAGTGCTGTTTTGAATAAACGTATCTTTAATACATTATCTAATTAAATAATCATTATTTTTGTACTTTACGGCAAAACAATCTGGAAACCTCTATATTACATTATCTCCAGTCAGGATACATCGACAATTTATTGGCGCTCCCCACGCCCTGTTTCGTAAGAACGCGTGTGTATGCGAAAACATTGCCCTACTAATATGATATATACATGAAAATGCCAAGTAATTTGATCTCGCGCAAGATTTAAAAGGCAAGACGTTATCAATGGCCGGTCACATTCCGAATAAGTGAGAGACTCCACTCCGTATTCCCATTGGGAGTTCTAAGAGATCAAAGTATTCAATGTAATTAATCTGGAGATTGACAACCAGCGATGAAAAAAAAATCGTATTTTAACATGGATTTCACAGTAATGATTAAATATGTAAAATTAGCCGTATGGTTGATGAGTTAGTTATCGTGCATCTCTATACTTCTTTTTTTCTCCCTGCCTTTGCATCGGTGCGCACAGACTGCTTTGTACCAGGAATCAAAACAGATTGGAAATATGTTTAACTAGGAATTTTATTATCATGAGCAGTGGTTACCAAGCTGGAACTTAAATTGTAAAATATTAAAAGTTTAATGTTAAATGTTAAATAACGACATGGCCTTAATTGAAAATCTCTTAAATCCAGGTAGTTACCACTATATCCTATCATAGCATATTGAATCCCTTTCTTTTGTCTTTGAACTTTGTATACACTATACACGCCCATGGAAAAATGATAAAACAGGATAAAGATGAAAAGAAGTGGTGTCTGATGAACAGGATAAGTAGAAGAAATCACAGTTACACAAAAACGTCACAATGCAAGAAGCCCCAACCACCCCAAAATATATAAATAGTCCAGCTAAAATATGACTGATAGGCGTGATAGCGATGTTTCGTGTGATTGTTAGTGTGTTGTGACTGATGCATTACCTCATTAAAAATAAATATATATTGTATCATGTATGATTTGGTTGTTGACTGAATGACACAAAATAAATATAATCGGTATAAGCATATTCTATCCATAATGCCACTCAAACATAAGACACAAAGATGCATAATATGTTGTTATTTCAATAATCAAAATTACACTGATTGCACTCATTCTAATGAACAATCCTAACTCACAATATTAAAGATAGAAGTCTATGCCTTATTAACAACTATTCTACATCACATAGATTTACCTCTGAGGCAAATAAAATTATATCCCAACTAGAGTTATTATTAAGAGGTATTCAATGAGTATCATAAGTTGAACCAGCTATTTAGAACCTCAAATATACACTTGAAGTTGAAGAAAACAAGTCAGAGGACTTTGAATTTATATATTGATTATGGGTGGCAACATTCCCTGCATGTAAAATAGGTTTTAAACATACCGTACTAATATTTCAGGATATCAAGTCGATAGGATACTCGATTCAATGTCAAACTATAATCAGCTTGGTGATATTTTTTTAATAAATGTTTTTCTTTACCCATGGCAACTATTATAAAATTATGAATACGGTGTGGCAAGTATCTTTATTTATTTATTTTTATTATCCTTGTTTACTATGTACGATATTTTATCTGGAGTTTATCGTATTTTTCCTGCTTCATAATATCTCTGTGGTTGTGTGGGTACGTGTGTGAATTAATCTAATAATTTTAGGTGAGTGAACACGTACCACTTCTTTTTGGCGAAACCTCCCATCTCATAATCTGTATCTAATGTTTTGTTCGCTCTCCTGATTTCATAATCAGTTTCTATTTATTTTTGCTTTGATTAATCATCGTATCGCGTGTTATGATGATTCTGGAGTCAAAATAAACTTGTACTTTTATTCCAAAACCATATACATAAATGGTAAAAAAGCCATAACTGTTCATCAACTACTGAAAAGGCAATTTATCTTCTCAACATGATCAATAATTATAATGAGATACAAACCTGCAACCCCCAGAGAGATTACTTAATGATGACATGAAACTCAGTATATTCTGAAGTTCAGCAGATCAGAGTTATGTATTGGGTACAGATTAAAATTTCTGTAGTAGTATTTAATACCGTACTTACTTTGCTTTTAATATCTGAAATGGTCACAAAATTAATATTGATTCCAAGTTCAACTTTGGGTGGTTTCGTTCCCTCAGTTCGCTTGATCTGTCTTGTAAAGCTTAATTTTTTGAGAGCTGCTTTTACCATCGGCATTCCACGAGGTTCTGGCACTTCAGCCTTACCCATAAACTGCAATAAAAATAAGCAGCGTATATGAATGGATAGCACTTTAATTGATTACTGTCACTACTTTCACATAAATTGTCAATTTATCACATATGCTTAGTAAAAAAATCTTCCAGTCTTCCAAGGCTTTGAATACTATAAAATGTACATATTTACAAGTATAAGACTGAACAATACCGGAGTAAGAAATTGTCGATTTGGGCAAAAATAAGTAAATAACAATCAAATATTAGTAACTCATTTTATATATTCATCAGTGATATACTAGATACTATACTGAAATCATACACCTATTTTCATCTAGAATAAAGAAAGAATACAACTCCAATAGTTGGCACATTGGACCTATGAAGCATAAACTCACTTTGACAGTGTATGTCACTCTTCCATTAATTAAACTTTCCGACGGATGAATCCATTGTTTTGAACCATTACCCTGAAAAATCATTAGTCATGTAAATAAATAGATTAGAGCTCTCAGCATTCCTGTTACTGAAATCAGAAAATAGCATGAGATAATTCTATGTCACTTTGGTATGCAATCTAACTTGCTTAACGGTATCTCAATCTCATACCGCAGTGGAACCAATTCAGTTCCTGACCCAAACCATAACTAAAATCACTGTAGCACCGATTTTTCTTTCCAGCTATCAGTAATGTCACATCAACTTTACTTGCTGATTATGATAAAACTTATTACATGTCTGCACGCTTGAGGTTATAGACATAGGCTACCCCTCGAAATAGTGTTACAAATTTGCACACTGGAAAAATGAGCATCATAGATCTGTAGTAAACAGTTTAAAAGGCGTCAGGGCCTACAGATACCGGTACAAGTTTAGGCAACGTATTCAATCAACTGATTGCAGCAAACAAAAAATGAAGAATTCCAAAATTAAAATCGTCTTCAACTTACCAAAACCATTGCTGAAAGTCCAGAAGTTGAAATAATGCTCGCTCTCAAATGCCGTAGGCGTAATCCACGATTTGTTCCTCAATCTCCCGAGTTTCCTTGTTAGATATAACAGATACACTGGATGTAACAAGTGTAATAGCTAGTACTAACTGCTTACGCACTGCAAAACCACCTGCAAATGCAAGCGTAACTGCGAATGCAATTAATTACTATCGCAGCGTTTGTTGACAGCTCTTCATCGCCACCCAGGGAGTCGCATTTACAAATTGAGCTGCATTGATTGATTGTCTATGGCTCTATAGCAGGCCTGCACAACATACGGCCCGCGGCCCGCGGGTCATTTGGAAACAAATCTTTGTTATTGTTACTTTTGTTACATTGTTATTTATGCAAGCGCGCCGCTACACCAATCATATTAGAAATCGTGAGATTTATGTTTTGCACTAGTTTCAATAAATATCGAACTTATTGTAAAATTGGTGTGCCCTTCGCGACC
Organism: Styela clava; assembly: GCF_964204865.1. Lineage (NCBI taxonomy): Eukaryota > Metazoa > Chordata > Ascidiacea > Stolidobranchia > Styelidae > Styela > Styela clava. The sequence continues at coordinate 8,913,685 of NC_135252.1, forward strand.
CTAAAATTCGTCGCTCGACCTCTCGCCCTCCAGTTTGGGAAACCCTGATCTAGATATCTCGGTATTCAAACTGAATCACGCTCAAAACAATATTGGTATACAATCTCCCACCCATTAGTGCATATTAGCAACCTATTAATAACCCCACTATTTTTTACTAGCAGTTTATGAAACTGAAGTTTCTTTTTCAAATTTAAAACTTAAAAAACAATTTTTTTATTCATGAATGCTGCAGAAATTGTCGCAGATTTTGTAGAAAAATGTAATTTAACAGTCGAAAAAGTACAACAGAGAAAGATCTATCGCTACTAAATGGATTGTTTGTCCAGCCTGCAATGAAAATATCTAAAAATGTTAGATATGACTGAATACCTATATGTGGGACGATTTTACAAAACTGAACCTGAGTAAAATATTTTCCTGCAGTCAGTTTATACTGCAACACGCAATACCTCATTCTAATAAAAAAAAATATTGAAAATGAAGGGTCGCTTTCAAGGTAGATGAACACTAAAAATTCTAAAGAAAATAAGATTCTTCATATTTTTAAGCTTTCCAGTAATGGAAGTTTTTCATCAAATTTAACTGTTTCACAATATTATTTTGATTTGAAGTTCATCTTGTGAAATATGTATGTGGCAAAGTTTGCGGCCCGCCGGGCCTTCAGATTTATGCTTGCGGCCCTCGTGGTAATTTGAGTTGTGCAGGCCTGCTCTATAGTCTATGGCTCTATGCTATGGTCTTATTCAGATGTTTCACAGAACATCGGCTCAGTTGCATGGTTAAACAACAAGTTTCCTAATGACGGTACAATTAAAATTTTTGAGGCCACTCATACACTTTTCCACTCAGATAGATTTTGAGCAGGGTCGTGGCCTGGAATTTTCAAGGAAGGGTCTGAAATTTCTAATTGTCAAGTTAGTTAAAACAGGGCTTCCCTAACTAGGGGCCGCGAAACAAATTTTAGGGGCTGCAAAGAGAACACCAATTTTACACAATGTACCATATCTATTGTACTTTTTCAGACTCGTGATTTGAAATACAATTATTAAAATGGACCTTTCCCCGAGCATCGACTTCCTTGTTTACTTCGTGACATTGGCCTATCAGTAAGATGCAAAACGTGACGTAACAACGCCCCCTTTAGGCATCCGCTCAGACACTTTTCTCACTCAGACAGATTTTCAAGCGTGGTTGTAAACATTACCTCGTTTTCGCGTTTTTGAACTCTATTCGTTAGTTTTCAGTTGTGTTTCGGAAACTTGAATAAAAATCAGATAATTCAATGATCACTCTGTCTTCCTAGGAGTTTTGATTCAATTGCAGTAATAAAAATTAGTGTAGAAATAGCTGTGATAGACTAGCGTGAAATTCTTTACCGGTACTTTTAAAAAACAAATTGTTGTATGCGATGAATCATAATGTTGGTTTGAAACACATACCCCATTTTACAGGCGCCAACTCGCAAAAGCATTCTTAAAATAGCCCCGAAAATTTTGCAATGGTGAAGTATAGAGAGAATTTTCCGGGGGTCAAAGGTCGGGGAAAGGTGTGTAAAACAAAAATGAGTGTAAAACAAAAATTTCACGATTCCGAGTGAATACATCATCATAATACTGTGTTTCTCCAAAAATAAGACACTGTCTTCAATTTTCTTTCGAAAATAACACTATGGCATATTTTTGGGATAGAGAATAACGAGATTTTTTATCATACAAAATATGAATGCCCTTTTCCATTTACCTATGAATAGCACGTTTTTATTTAAAATAACTGCTACAAATGAATAAATTATTAAACATTTAAAACGTGGAAGAAGTGGAAGATTTCTTGCTATTGATTGGGACTCAGTGGTTCTCGAACTTCATTGTATTGCGACGCCCTAGCAAAATTGAAACGACGCACTTCCACGGGATTAAGTAAAAAAAAGTTGCGCTTTCGACTAAGTCTTTTTTAAATCCTTTTTAAAATTCAGGCTTGGTCTCATCCTCGGGGAAACACGGTAGAATCATTGCGCTTGCATAACAATGCATATTCTGATCGTAAGACCCGATTTGCGAGTGCTTGTATACGGTTTAATTAATTAAGTTAGACTAGCGGTTTCCGAAGGCGATTTGCTGAGTGCGCCTCGAAACATATAGGCCGCGAGCCGAGGACCTGAAAAACGCCTAGAAAGTGAGTTTCGTAGCGCACATCAGGTAACTACCTGAAAATGATTTTAAAATGTTCCTTAAAAATTTAGTAACAAATATTGCCTTGTTCCCACTTCCAAAAGTTGCACGTTTTACAGAAATATGCATTTTTGATGTTTTATTGGCACAGCTAATTCTCAACTTTTATTAGGCCTACTCAATAACAAAAACAAGCACATATTTATTCAGATTAACGTTACTCTTTTGGCTACGCCCCTGTTTTTGAGGTATGACGATGTAAAATAATGACACGACTTAAATAACTCAATGATATTCAAGGTCGGGGAAACATCCATTGGACACGACAAGAAAGTATTGATCGTTTTGTCTAATATTTTGTTGATTTCACTCATGGTTACAAAGTGTGTAACTACCATTACAGGAATTGCCACTCTAATTTCAATAACACTTGCATACCAATAGTAGAGCTGAGAAATATAAATAGTAAATGATCTGGAATATAGTAAACAATTATGCAATGATGTCGCAAACTTGATGCTTGTTGTGCAATGCATTGCAATTCTGTCTCTCTCCTATGATATGCCTGCCAGATACGGAAATATCAGCTAGTTCAGGCTATCCCTATACGATTTTATATACTTGATCATTCTGCTTTGTAACGCTATTAAAACATTCTGTGGGATAATTAAATGATCTTGTATTCTTACTCAATACAATGAAATATACTTCCTCACACAAACACTCTCGGTGATATGGCGCATCGCCAGAAAGTGTGAGCAATGCACTGAAATGCACTGACATTGATCTATATCCGTAATTTTTTATACAAATTTAATTTTCAGGTTAGTAACAGATCAAACAGGGTTTGATTTTGTGACACTTTATCGAATAAGTTGTTTATGGTGTTCAAACTTGAAAACTTTTTTAGGGTTTATCTTCGTAATTGGTATTTTTATGTGCTAATGATACTCAAGCCAGAATCCAAATCCCATGAATTGTATTCATCAGTAGCATGCGTGGGTACGAATGGAAAACAATACGCTCTGAAGTGTTGTTAGAAAAACCACTTAAAAGCGGGACTTATCTTTCAAGATTGACAATTATTCATGGTCCGTGACTTTGTGGGCTCATCGTATAAACAAAGCGAATAAAAACGGTTTTTGCATCCTAGCAATATTTCCTAAACCGATTTGGTTACTTCAGAATTCAGACTTCAACAACAGTGTTAAGCATGTGGTATGAATATCATTTGCTATAAAGACGTGTGTCATATTTATCAACGTATTAGTTTATACAGAGAAACAAACCAATTTGAAAAGTTCTACTTCTTTCAATTGCCTCATCGTGATTGTGATATAGCTCACGATGCTTTTAGATTACTTCATATTGCATAATAACTGATTTCCAGTCGAAGAAAAGAATGGTTATTATGAGTATGAGTAGAACTGAAAACAGAAATTTGACATATTATTCGAAAGAGATATAATAGATAAAATAAAGTTCGAGAAAATTCGATAAAATAAAGTTCGACAAGAGCTGATAACGAAGATTTTGATTTGAAGTTAGTCGCGTGTATGGGAAAAAAATATAGGATTAAATTATTCCTTATTTATAATTTATCTTTGGAAATTTGTTGCTGCAACCAATACATGGATTATTTTTTAATTATAGAAAATTTTTAACAGTAGGATAGTAAATAAAATATTTCATACTGAAGGTTTGTGTGTCGTTTATTCAAAAATAATCATCATAGCATTTTAGAAAATCTTTCCAAAAATGTATTGGTTAAACTCAGATTTAAAGATGTCTAATAATGTATTTAAACCTTCAAGTTGAAAAGCAGCATCAAATTGAGGTCACGATTTGTAACTTGTTACTCTACAGAATTCTACGAGTCGAAAAGCGCTATATTAGTTGCATCATTTTAATTCTTGATATGAGTTAAAATATAAGTTAATGCATGCATCATTATTAGCAATAATATTAGTTGTAGAATGGCTATCCCAAACGTAGTTGGTGATTCCGTTAAAAATATCGTAGTGACAAATTAATATAATATCATGATGTCGCTATTTTGCAAATAAAATCACTTTTTAATAAATTCTCGACACCAATATGCTGAATACGCTCAAATCGTGTATTATGTTAAACATTGGGACTGGTATGTATCCAAGCTATGGCTTCAAATATGGCCAATGCGTTAGACAAAATATTTTTACTACACCAGACAACTTTTGTTGTGAAAAACAGACTAGACCACTGAAACCACAAATACGTCTCGATTTTTGTATGTACACTAAACAGGACTCGGTTGAGTTATTCCAGTTATTTAAACGAGTTAGGTTTTCATCTATGCGTCTAAAATTCCGCAGAAATATAAAATAGAACAATCTAAAATTTAAATTCTAGGTGAATATGTGGCATGACGATATATGAATATGAAGATCTAATCAATTTACTTACAAAATCTTTAACAATTTGATCAGAAAATTTTATATCCGATAGGGATAAACCATTCCGTAAAAAGAAAAAGTAATCACAGCAAAAAGTTTTTGAACATCATAGACTTTTCAACAGTATGATGCTACCGAAACCGTTGCTAAGGACGTTGTTGAAACATTACCAATCATTATAATGAGACAGTTTGTTTCGAAACGAGATTTTGAAGAACGCTAGCTTGAAAATGCATGCATGGGTGATTGTAGTTATGTATTAATGAATGATTAGCAGGAATAAGGCGCACCCACATTATATTGTATGAACTAAGGTGCAGATACAATGAGCAAGTTGAGTTTCAAATCTTTCAAATCTCTTCCAGATATAATAATAAGTTATATACTGGAATAAATAAAGTTAACAATGTTGTATGGCGGGCTGCGTCAATCTGTGGTTTATGGCTATTTTGGCCCGCGGGAATTTTTGTGGAAATGATATTAGATTAATAATGTTTTGATGGAGAAATGCCATTTGAGTCAGATCGTAAATCAGAGTTGTGACAAAAAACGCGAATTGTGTTTATTGTAAGCCGTTGCGTTCTGTGAAAAATAACAAAAGTATCTAAACTCAATAATCTATACATAATAGGAATTGAACGCGGACTTGCCGTCGAGTGGTGACGTGGTTCAACGACAAAACGTTGTTGTGTCAAGTATGGCTTATATACAATAATTCAAAAAGAGTTCTTCTTACGGGTTTGTGATCATTCGCCGTATTTGTATGGTTAGAACAGAAACACTGACTGATTGAATCATACTGATATAGAAAACATCATTGTAAGTCGTACTCTTGTTTTTCACAACAAGTTTAAACAGATTGTAGATTTAAACATAGAGTATTGAGATTGCAGCGAATGCATAGAAATGTTGTAAGACAAGTAATAGATCTTTAATTCAAACAGCGGAAAACAGGATTCTTTTGCCTTGAGCATAACTCTATACACCGTGAAGAACAGTGTGTCATTCTACGTAACATTGTGATATAGTCAAAATTACCTTTTTTCCGCGCTAGGTAAACTTTATATCGTCTTGTTTAGCAATTGCTTTCATTGGGTTACACACTGTACAGTATTACGAGTCTGGATCAATTGGTGAATATGCAGAAGGATTTTAAAGCAAATGTGAAAAATGTATCATATATCTCTTTTTAATTAGTTAAAAGATTGACAGAAAAAATGGTTTAAAATAACCAAGGGATTTCGAAATGATAAAACACAATTAGGACCTCATGATTATACTTCTATAATAAATGAATTTATTGTATAAGTTACATCTGCTTATTGCAAATCTGAACTGCACAGGATGCCAGATTTTGGATTGTGGCCAATATTACTAGGAATGATCATTTAATTAAGCAAATACGGGCGACAAATCATATGAAGGCGAAACAGAATGTATGTCGCATAAATTCTCGATTTTATATTTTTATATCAGATGTTGTAAATATATACCAGTATACATACGATAAGTGCGGTAAGTACACAAAATATAATTCAATGCTTTTCCAGTCAGATTTTTAGTAGAATTGAAGGTCGTTTGACGCCATTATGAGTGCATAACTATATAAGTCTTTAATTTTTGTTTAAATATCGCTTTGGGTCAAGATAAATGTTGTCTGACCGCTACTCCTTCGGCCATAATATAAACTTTTTATCTATATACTCCAGATCATATTTCAGTATAAAAAACTTACTTTGAAACCCGCGGGCTATATGATTGTAAATTTGATATAACCTGTTCAATCAATCGTTCAAGACTATAACAATATCTTTTATTCAGCCTAGTCTCCTTTATTTAAAATGCAAGCGTTTTGTGCAAGATTTTCTTTAGGTGAGAGAGTCAAGGTTTCCAAAATGCGGCATATTATTCGGGATGTAAAAGTCTGTTTATATTAGGTATATATTCTTCAAAAAGTAGCAGCCGTAAGCAAAAAATATTTACTAACATTGATTTAAAATTATACAATCACGTAATTTATCCATAATGAATTAAAATATTATATTTTATGTTAAGGAATGTAATGGTTTCGTCATAATTAAACTTAGAAATAATCCGTTTCAACAATGGATCAAACCACTTCTTCATCGGTCATTTCCGAGACAACTCTTGCATCGCTTCCGCAGACGGCGAATCTGGAGCCTGGAGATATTGCTGTTATTGTTGTCTACTTCATTTTTATTATTGCCGTTGGAATTTGGGTGAGTTGAAAGAAATGATGCTTTATTAAAATAAATAATAATATTACACACAATGCATGGTACTAATTGTTTTGAATTTTGAAACTGAAGAATATAAATTCTCTATAAAACAACGGGTACTTACGTTTGTCTACTTTCCTCTTGATTCACTGCATTTGAAAGTCGTGGTTATTACAATTGAATGCATACTTTGCATAACAATACCAGTTCACCCTTGTGCAGCAGAAAACCAATATCGTTTTAAATAAATGCAAAGTCTTTTATATATAAAAAAAAGTTCAATTCACTCTTATTTATCAGGCAATGTGCAGGACCAATCGTGGAAATGTCAATGGTTTCTTCCTTGCTGGGAGAAACATGAATTGGTTTCCTGTTGGAGCATCGTTGTTCAGCAGTAACATCGGTAGTGGTCATTTTGTCGGACTAGCTGGCACAGGAGCAGCGGCGGGAATAGCCGTTGGTGCTTTCGAGTGGAACGTGAGATAGTAGAAGTTCTTTATACTTTCCTGTGTTCTGCAATATTTTTTTCTCTGGTTCTTCTCGGTCCGTGTCGGCCATTCTTTCATTATTCATCATTCTTTCTAACTTCTACATACTATTTCAGGCGATGATCACCTTAACTTTGCTGGGTTGGATATTTGCTCCGATCTATATTGCAGCAGGTGTGGTGACAATGCCGGAATATCTGAGAGAGAGGTTCGGGGGACAAAGAATTCGAATGTATCTTTCGGTTCTTTCGCTCTTGTTGTACATTTTTACTAAAATATCGGTAAGTCTTCTTAGTACAGTTAACAAATCCCGAATAAGAAATTATTTTTCTTCATTGCTTGCTCGGGAATTAGAATTTCATGGTGAGAATTGTGAAATTAGAAGGATCAACAATGAAATATAACTGATTTTACGATCTCTTTCCAACAGTACGACACAGCATATAAATATTGAAATGTTTACGGTTCGCTGGCTAAATCCATTGGATGGAATTTTTGCGAGAATCATTCATGCGCTAAAAAAATGTTGCTTGGCAACTTTAACTGTTCGATGTTTATAAAACAAAAGTGTTAGGGTAAAGTGTTAGTGCTTAATAGCTTAATTAATTAACATGTCTACAATAAACTAAAATAACAAAAAAAGCGATCAGATCTCGTTTTGTGTTTTTCATCGGAAATTTAACTGATATAAAATAGTTTTTGTCTAGTATACATATTGACATCGAAGATGGACTCAATGTTTGTACCTTGTTGTTTTTAACATTCTGAAACCAAACACTTTACCCAATCAGGCGTAAATAACAAACTTATTGTTCAGACGGTAAACCTGGTTACGACTTCACATACGAGCCTATTCCGTTAACTCTAGAACCGTCAACACGTCATGAAAATGTATGAGCTCTGATAATCCATTGCGCCAGCGACATAAATTTGTATTTTCCAGTGACAACGTTTGCAATACTTTTATTGATCTCGTTTGTCCAAAGTTTCCAATTTTATTGAACAGAAATGCAACATATTGTCGAAAAATAATACTGAACACAGAATCGAAAGTGGGAGTGTTTTCTGATGATTGTTCCTGAAAAAACACATTCAAGCAATTAAAAACCAAATAAGAAATTGCTATATAAACTGGAATGCTATTGTTAAGGGTTGTAAATAAAGTGATCGAAGTAATTGGATAGACATCGAAATATGTGTACACGGCACGTCTGGCGAAACTGCGCATTTTAGAAAAATAAAATGAACTGTGTCGGCGATCGTCTCGAAAAGTTTATGTTTGTCAAAAGCTTCGATAAAAATTTTATTGCTGTTAATTTCATCACAGAAATATTCTCCCAAATCATTGAATGTATTGTGAGCCATATATAAGAATCTTTCAAATCTAACATAGTGTAAAAATATAAAAACTGTCACATTACATATATATACTGTTGTTTACTAGAATTCTGTTTGCAGGCTGATCTTTTTGCCGGAGCAGTCTTTATTCGAGAAGCTTTGCACTGGAATCTGTATTTTGCAATGGTACTTCTACTTGCAATAACGGCATTATATACAGTTACTGGTGGTTTGGCAGCTGTTATATACACTGATACAGCACAGACATTTATAATGCTGATTGGAGCATTCGTGATGATGATTATGGGTAATGATATTTATTGTCAATTTATATTCAGATGTTTGTGAAATATTCAAACATTTTCGTATTTACATGAAACATTAAAAAGTTCCACCAAAGTAAGCGACTGTTCGAAAATGATAATTTTTGAAGAAGTTACTTTGAGAACATATTGGAAGAAAGAATTGGGAATTGCTAAAGGTTATTGGTCAGAATTTCCAAATTTTACTAAACCTATCGACAATTTTGCTAAATTGTCGTACATATTCGGCGGTGGCGATCACCTAGCTATTGCTGAATCAAAAAATCAATATATATACCGTAGATATATATACTGTATACATTACCCTCTTGTTTATTTTCAAACTTATAACATAAAGCTATTATACGACTTTGTACGCATATAAAAAGTATCATAGTTTCACCCAGTTACAAAACAGTTCAAAAAAGTTGTAATCATTTTTTATAGCTTTTGCAAGAGTTGAAGGATATGATGCGTTAGTTACAAAATATATGAACGCTACTCCATCAATATTGATTGCGAACACCACGTGTGGGCACCCAAGATCTGACTCTTTCAGCGTGTTTCGGGACGCAGCAACTGGTGATTTACCTTGGCCTGGACTGACGTTTGGTCTCACAATTCTTGCCACCTGGTACTGGTGCACAGATCAGGTACCTGGTTTTCTGGAGCTAAATAATGATAACTATCTAACTGATTGATTGTGTAACACTTGTATACATGTACCTAAATAAATGAATCAAAGTTATTTGTAGATGGTCTGACCGAATCTGTATCAAATCGATATTTGTCAGATCGTACAATAAAATTAATGATTGAATAAATCACATCATTTTCTAACAATTTTAAAAAAATTACTGTAAACTCACATACTAGATTCTGATAGTTTGTGGGCAGGGTTTGCGTTATGTCGCGTCTACGATGTCAAATAAATCTTCACCACGAAGTGGACTATTAATTCTCAAATAGCGGGTTTGCTATTCCCATACACGACCTGTACTGGTAACCCGAAAAAACTATGATCTAGTAAAAGATTAAGCCGCCTATTCGTCCTTCCTCTGTATATATGTGAAAAATCTAAATGCTGTCAACGACATTGCTTTTCATAAATCCCTGAAAATTTCTGTTTATTACCTCAGGTTATCGTACAACGAACCCTTGCTGCGAAAAACTTGTCACATGCAAAGGGAGGTTGTGTAATGGCCGGATTGTTGAAAATATTACCAATGTATATGATGGTTATGGTTGGAATGATTAGTCGAGTAGAATTTAAAGGTAACCTAAAAACGTTTTTATACACCAAGCTATGCACAAAGTTTCGGAAAATAGATACGTGAAAATGTCTTTAAATTGATAATCTCATATATATAATATACATTTATATATATTTATTGTTTGTCTGCAAAGTATGGGAAGTGAGACAAATTAACACACAATTTATATATACAATATTACTATAAGATTTATGAAACTAACTTGGAAATAAAACCTCAAAATGCATTATCTTTGTTTACTATCCTCTGTTCAATCACTTTTCAGATGAAGTAGCTTGCGTTGATCCAGATGAATGTATGAAACATTGTGGAACGAAAGTTGGTTGCAGTAATGTAGCTTATCCGAAACTTGTCATCAAAATACTGCCTGTGGGTCTTCGAGGTAAAAATGAAGTTGTTTTCATTTGTTTTTATCCCAGTTTCGAATCAAAATCAAACTGAAAATGGGAGAATGCCTAGGTTAAATTTATTACTATATTTCCAGAAGAAAAGAATTTGATTTATTTAGTCGTTTGTATACGTTTGTTTATATATCACCTGCAACATTGACTATGATATAAATTCTGAAAAAGCTGAACTTGCGTCACTTTTGTTTGTGAAAGTTTAACCTACGACTGCTGCTGCCATCTAATACTAAATTCATGCGGTATTTCCTGAAAGCAAATTCGCAATAGAGCATGTAGATATTGTTCCACGTTTTTTTTATATTTCATAGGTCTCATGCTTGCGGTCATGATGGCTGCTCTCATGTCCTCACTGACGTCCGTCTTCAACAGTGCATCAACTCTCTTTACATGCGACATATGGACAAAAATCAGAAAGAAAGCTTCTCAAAGAGAACTAATGATTGTTGGAAGGTATTGCAACCCATTCTGTCAACGAAACTGTTTTTTTTTCATCAGTATTTCCTGTCGTGATTATTAGAGCACTTCATCGTATGTATCTTTTTGTGATAAAGTAACAAGAGAGCTCAAATATGGACACGAATGCTAAAATAAAGTAGCATCAAATCTTTTACTGTACCGGTATAGTCTCACCACGACCACTGAAATTCAGTCCCAGAACCACGGCACGGTGCGCATTTTTTAGTTTTGTTGACGTCATCGCACTTGAAAAAACGAATCCCATATAGGCATAGAGCCTGCAGGAAGTTTTGAAATAAATAAAAGTAATAGCCTTCTAGCGAAAAATGCAGTCTGCAACCACTGACAATTTCACAGCAATTGGTTCAGTAGTTAATGAGAAAAGCGATTTTTTCATAACGATAAGCAGAAAAATACTAACAACAACAAGAACAACATATAAAAAAAATGATCCATATGTACATTTCGTGTCCAATAATCTTATGCGTTATCTAATCTGCTTTAGGGTATTCATATTGGTCATGGTTGGAATCAGCATAGCTTGGGTACCGATTGTTCAAGTAGCGGCTGGAGGACAATTGTTCGATTACATCCAATCTATAACCAGTTATTTGGGACCACCGATTGCTGTCATTTTTGTGTTGGCAATATTTTGGCCACGATTAAATGAACCGGTGAGTGGATATCTGTCATGTTATTGCTGTTGACATTAGACTACTGTATTTTCGAAGTATTGTATAGGCTTTCGCCAACTCTTTGAAGAGTTAAGGCGCTCCCGTAGTATGTGCACCAAGTTGGCGGACACCTGAACATAGTATGGGTACCAGGTTAGGGTTGGGACATAATTTTAGTCCAATTTTCTTTAGTTTAGTTCTATTACGAGTTCGGGGACTATAGCCAAGTGACTCCCGTAGTATTTGTACCTGAAATTATGGCCTAACCCTAACTTCGTCCGCCATCTTGGTCCACATACTACGGGAGTACCGTGAAAACATATTCCATAATTCATGTGTTTAAAAGACTTTCGTTATATGATCTATGTTGTTGAATTACAGGCGATGAATATACCACGATGTGGACTGTATATTGACTGTATAAATTGCGTGTTCACAATGACTACTTTATTTTCCATCAGTATTAATTTCGCAATAAAGTTGTTACTATTTTATATCACTTATCAAACTTGGATACTGAAATTTTACTGGCATCATGCAATTGTCCCAACGTGATTGCAATGTTTTGTTTCCCCCTGAACGTATCATAACAAACATGAACTTACTTTGAAGTTCACAATCTCTTTGTTTAGACTAGGTTATAATGTGTTTGTTCTCTATTTCTCTTCAGACACTACTTGATTTAATATTGAATTCATTTCATTTCAGGGTGCTTTTTGGGCTCTCATGATAGGTCTCGTAATTGGACTCATCAGAATGATTCTCGATTTTGCCTATGGAGCGCCATTGTGCGGAGAAGAAGAATTCAGGCCATCAGTGATATATAAAGTAATGCTATAATTACTTTAAATTATTAATTGTAGTATATATATTGTCATTTTAGTACTATGCACGAAATGCAAAACAGCCTGAATTCAGTATAAAAAATTATTCAACCAATATAACGTTCACGATACTGCTTTTTTCACAAGTCAGTCATCTTCATCCGATGACAAACATTTTCTCATACCTTAATACAACAAAACAGCAATGCAAAAAAAAATATGGACACGAAATCCAAAACAAAGCAGTTCCAAAATTTACCCAGTACCGGTGCTCGGACCACCAGATAACTGAGATGTGATCACAGAACCACGCAACAGTGCGCATTGTTAACTTGATGTCATCATCATTTCGTATACAATACCTATTATATTGAATTAATCGTTGTTTGGTGGACTTTCATTGCTTATTTCATTTCTGTGGTTTCATGTGTTGTTTGAATGTTCTTTCCAACTAGACACTGTAAATTACTGATGAATTTTCAGAGAGTTATGCCTATGTATTAGTGATTCCGTATGTACCGACTGCAAGAATACTGTAGCAAGAATCAAAATGTAAATCAAAGATATTGAATGGCTCAAATATCTTGCATTTCATATTCACAAATTTTATTCTGTTTCATCCGAGCAAACTCAGTTATCGAATCACTCAATATATATAATAAAAAAATAGCTGTCAATTCATCATTTCAGATTCACTATTTACATTTCGCTCTGATATTGGCCGGGTGTACTCTCATTATAGCAGTTATTGTGAGTCTTCTCACTCCTCCTATTCCCAAGGAACATGTGAGTATTATTGGTGCTTATACTACTTTACTCTATATATACTATTCCGAAATTAATCTTTAATTGTCAAATTACTTTCAGCTTTACAGACTCACATGGTACACAAGACACAGTAAAACAAAGAGAATACCGATATATAAAAGTGAAGGAAAAGCTCTATCAAATGTAAATTTGTTTTTCTGTATTTTGAGTTTACAATCATGGGATACGGGAGCGAGGCTTTATTGTAGTTCGAAACTTTAGTATTGTAGTATATTATATTCATATATATAGCGTTATTTTATAATATTCTTTTTGACCCAATATATGCATTAGATTGAAATGGGAGTTACAAATCCTGCTATGGAAAATGACGACGGCGAGACTGTTGGCGAACTACCGGGAGTAGGAAAGACGGAAACGTCCACCAGTCCACCACAAGGTATACATGCATACGCTTTTATCCTTTTCTATATCTCATTTACTCTACTACCTACTTTTATACATATTACTCATGTGTATTGTAAATATAATTTGGACTCTCTGACTATATAATTTTATATGTTTCACACTCCTAATTATATTATACATTGCTTGACAGACGAAGACAAATCTTGTGTAAGGAAGGGATTCGATATATTTTGTGGCCTCGACGACACCCAACCTAAAAATGAAATTCCAATCATGCAGATTACAGATATCACAGAAAAGAAATGGGCAGCTATTGCAGTCAATGTGTCGTGTGTCATTATGTTAATTGTCATGATATTCCTTTTTGTATGGTATCGTTAAGAGATTCGTTAATTCCATGTTTAATTCGGCAAATGCACATCGACTTATTAAACATTCTCTGAATCATGACAATACCGTCATATATATATGTTTACCTTATTTGTTTGCGTGGGTTAAAGTAACAGTGAATTCAAAAATTACACCTTCTGCTATATAGTGAAAATAATAGTGTCTATAAATGGACACAAAAATTACATTTATCTGCGTCCGATTTCTCGCCACCAATAACTTTTTACTTTTGTAACAACTTACGGTGGCATTGTGGTGGTGTCTCTTTTATATCCTATAATGGAAAATCCCATTCCATTTTCAGCTATACTATATCTTACGATCAAATAAGTCATTTGCACAATATATTACAAAATATGAGTAAGCTATCTCTACTCCGTGCGATGAATTTATTTTGATAATCGAATTAGAGATGCCAACATTTTCCAGTTATATAATATGTAACCAATAACGTTTGGTAATTTTACTAAACAATAAACAAATATTGCCTTTTTCTATCATGATGTTCTTCGTTTTTAGAACTGAATAAACCTTCTTTAAATATATGTACACTTATAATGGGTGTGAACCGTTATCATTCGAACAAGCATCAGCAATATAAGGTGAATTTATCGTTATCAAATCAAAGCATTGGTAATAAATCACATCACTACGGTATTGTAATTATTGCATATTGCAATCATGTATATTGGGCGTCACACTAATTGAGGAACCGAGCAGTTGATCGATCATTAACAAGGTGGGCGAGGGCGAGGATTTTGAGGCGTTACTTCGCAGAATGCCTTCAACGGCATTAAAGCTTTTTTTTAAACTTTGACAATCTACCGACTTGCATGCTACCCCGATCATGAGCCATTGTAGTTGGGAAATCACAATATGAAAAATGAATCCGTAGATTGAATTGGATGTTTCTCCTCTCAATTCATCAAAGGTTATGCAGGGTCCTGATTTTAAAATATATATGTGACATTATAGCATATTTTATCCAGGAATTACTGAGGATTATGAAAATATAGCGAAATTCACTAAATTTCACGAAACTTTGCTAAGATTTCCTCAAAACTAAATAACGCGCTTTTATCAAGAAATAAGTAAATTCACCTCAGACCAAAGTTAAACGCGACTACTTAAATGCCGACAGCTACTGAACTATAGTTACTTCATGTTATGAATCATGAATGTGGATAATACGCCAGTAAGAACCGGTTACCACAAGGAGACTCGAAGCAGTTAAAATCATTCAGATCAGAAAAAGACATCTGCGAGATGTCTAATGAATTTCACGGAACTAACGTACATGAAGAAGTACATTTCATTTTGATTTTATCCTGTGTATATCAATCAGGTATTCAAAACCATGTCCCCATTATTCCCAAAGTCCATTGAATTCTCTGACAACATATTAATTTTACTCGCACAGTTATGACTACTGGCTTACTTACATAAACGCAATCATTTTTCACATTTAATTTACCCTTCTTCAGTAAGATCTATTATAATCAGGATTTGTATTATATCATAACTATTCAAGTAGGTAGGTGAAGGGCATTCAAGTTTATTTGAAACGATATGATCATAAAACGTACTCATATATCAAGTAGATAGGCGTAAATCGTACCTGTGATCAACCAACGAAAAATAGTATATTAGGCCTTTGCCATTTTGCATTGTAATGAATTGTGTTTTAGTCAGGTTGGATATCATTACAAAAAGAGACCATGAGCGACCATTGAGCATTATGTGATTGACTATTTTACATTCATACAATGATTAGAAAATAGAGGTTAATTTTTCTCTTTTACGTCTCCTTTGATTATCTTTAAATCTATAGGGATTTGTATGTAATGATGGCTTTACAATATCATATTTAAATATAAATCGATGCACATATTGCTAAATCACTTGGATATTGAAGGAATCTATAAATTCGTCTGCAATAGGTGATTTAATCCTATTTACGAGACTATTTTCCGCTTTACGATCGAATTGGACGCTCTAAATGGGCCACACAATGGATTCTTCTAATTTTCGCCAACAGAAGAAATGCTTCGTTCATTATGATCACTTCTACTAAATGTGGACTCTCTTCCTGATAACTTAGTTCATAATTTAGGATTTTTAAAGTAAACACTTGTGAGGCAGCATAGCATTTTGAATAAAGCATTAATTGCAGTTATTTGCAATTGAGCATTTAAGTGAAGTTTCAGATGTAACGTCATCGACGTAATTCCGATTACTTCCCACGCTGATATACGTAATATATAATATGTTATAGAATGATAGAACAAAAAACTTAATTATGGTGGTTGTATGACGAGAATGCGTCAATAATGACTAAACTAATCAGGACAAAGGTGGAAATTTACTAGAAGTTCTACCAACATAGTTGATGATTTTTCTCGTGACAATCATTACTCTCAGTTTCTATAAGGTGTTATTTCTATATTATTAAGCAGACTACGCTGAAATAATTTTTTTTCTAAGCTAACAGTGACAACTAATTTGAAACCTTTTCTGTAAATGGAGCGAGCCTTGCTTAGAGCAAAAATGAAAATATTATTACAGTATGATTTGTTGAATATCGAATTGTTCCTATTTCGAACTTCTTTTTCACATAGTACAGTATATAGACCGCAACAATGCAGTAGATTATGTTGACATTACAGTCCCACTGATTACCTTTAGACTTTTAAACCCTCATTTCAGGTTCATGGTGATGTAAGTCATGACTGCACGCAACCGCAGCGGTTATGAATAGAAGACCGGTGCGTCAATAATCTATTCCGTTTGTCTTCATTGGGTCATTATGCTCTGAAAATTAAGTTTTCCATGGAATACTGGCAGACAAGCAGCTCTGTGCTAAAACCCACTCACACATTTCAAATAATCATTAACGTTGATCAAAATTGCAAATGTAGAAAATGAAATAACAGGCAGTAGTAGCATTTCAAGCAGAAGCGACCCAGGACATGTAATTAACAAGACAGATTCAAGTTTAGGCACGAAAATGACAAATAAGAGATGTTGTCCCATCCAAAATTTTTCACGCGACTTCTTTTGATATTTAGCCTTTTAGTTGTAATGGCTTAGTTTTCTTCGGAAAATAAAGCAATTTGAGACCATATATAGATCAGAAAATACCCATTTAGAACATGTGAGTTTTTCGTTCTCACCTTCAAATTTATTCAATCAAACTATCTTCAATGTATGACATAAACAAGAGATCAATATAAACACATTTTGTTATAGATATAACTAAATTGTAAATTTTGCTAAGAACTAAATGTCAAGGAATCGAGCTTTTTCCCAGGACTGTACTCCAGGTGAGTTTTCGTAAATATGTTTCATCGTTCATTAATATTTTTGAAAATACGCATGCACTATATTTGCACTAGACTTTTGGGTATTTCAGCAGTCATACAGAATAGAAAGATGTTGTCCCGAAAGTTTTCTGATGTTATTGGAGACAGACTAAATATTGAAAATATCATTGAACATTCTCCGATAACGGCAAAGGAAAAGAAAAAAGTGGAGTATGACTTCGGAAAACTATCCGTAGAAGGTAAGAAAGTAACAGCCTAAATTACTGACCAAAAATAGAAAATTAGTTTTGTTTTACCCATTCCGAGCCTAGCGTTAAGATCAGTAGCGATCCGACAAAACCCCCTAAATTGATCGTCGCATAATTGAGTACATGACTATTTGATTCAGAGTGTTACTCAATTTGATATAAGATTTTAAGTTATCTTTTTTGGGTTACATTCATTTTGGCTAGTCTTCATATTTTTTTGGTTGATTCAAACACGTGGATAGGAAATCTCGTGGCATTGTTTTACACGAAATTTTTCCAAGTTGAGGTAACAATGAGGGGGACATATAATGTCAGGTAAAAGTGATAGGAATGTGTATTTTCAGATAAAAATTATCTGACGTTGGATGATATATCGTATGCGCCAATAGCAGTATACTATACAATAATTTATCCCTGCGATAAAACATTTAGTCTATGTTTCAGTAACAAAATTTTGTTGGCTTTTAATTTGATAATATTTATCATAATTGTCTAAAAATGAAATTCTTAAATTTACAAAATAATTTTTCCATTTAAGACATTTATCCCAAATCTAAAAGCGGAATCATCACAGAAGAGTTTATGAATGAACTGTTGAAAATATTGGTGCAATACGTCCATAAGACATTTGATAGAAAATCGAAAATACTTGATTTCCATCATCCCCATCAGTTTCTGGACGGAATAGAAGGTAACCGCAAATTTTTCAGTTTATTTCAGTTAAACAGAATCTTTTACCTTTACATAATTGCAACGAGTATTTTTAATCAGATCCATTCTTAATAAAGAATTTGGTAGCCATTAAAAAAACGTAATAATTTTGCCGACTTGCTTGATGCAGTTTTATGTAAATGCATTAGAAACATTGTCAAATTAAGTTGTTTCTGTATATTGTATAATTGTTTGCCTCCGATTGAATCTTCTTGTTGCTTTTAAGTAGGGTTTTGTTTTTTATCAATTCTAAAAAAACATCGTGCTTTAAAACAAGGGCTTGTTTTAAATCAAATTTTTTCTGTATTTTTTGTATTTTTTATTGAAATACCCCTTGCATTGCCGCGAAACTACGACAAAACGTTGCATTCGGGCAGATGTACACGCAGCCGGAATTATAATTTTGAAAATGTAAGTAAAAATTCCTATTTCGATTTTTACTTCTATTGCATTTATTTATCGCGACGTTCGTATCTCCACAAAGGTCATAAGATTTTAACCGGAATGTTTATCCGAGATATCAAAGAGACGTTTTCAGTAAGAAAAATCATGAAAATTAGCTCACAAGCCTATATATACTACAAAATCAATTAGAGGAATGGCAGCCTTCGGCAAAACGAGTGGGTTGCGAATTGCGATAATGAAGAATATGCTTACATCGACGGCGGATGATCCACGCTATAGCCTGGCCTATGTTAATCGTAAGAGTCCTCTGATGCAAAGACGCCACAACTAATCTGTTATGACGCCATGATATGGATTTCGAGTTCATATATAGACAGATTGACATTTTTCTCATAAAATGAAGGCATTATTACTGTTAATACTGTTCGGTTAATTTATCTTAGCAAGCTTTGTTTTTAAAGTTGAAGTGATAGAGTTTTTCAAGATTATACAAATTTTAATTTTCGCAAGGTGGTTTCGTCGCAGGGCCGTTTACGTAATGCCGTTACGTTATCGTTTGCGTCTTACTGCGCAAACCACTGAGCTACAACCTGAGAAGGTGTGCATGAGCCTCTATCGTTATTTGTGGCGTTTTGAAGAATTTATAGCAAATAAGAAGCGCTTGCTTGGCAAGTTTTTACATCCATTTTTTTTCAACTTATTTAATACAAAAAAATTAAATAGTACAGCCATTTTAAACGAAACAGGCAAAAAAACTTGATTTAAAACAATTGTTTTGAAACAATTCTTTTTGAACAAATCCCTACTTTAAGTATAGCGGTATATTAGTAGTTTGTGATTCTGCCTCGTAATAATCAGTTATAATACCTTTGTGAACATATTCTGATGGATACCTTATTATATCAAATCAGGGTTCAGTCTAGATTTGGACGTTGGGCCGCAATCTCTTGAACAACTTCTTGTCGATTGCCGGGATACTTTGAAATACGGAGTAAAAACAGGTTAAATATGATTTTATATTCCTTAATGCAAACATAGTACTTAAAGATAAGCATTTACCTGTTTTTACAAGTATATATATATAACAAATGATGGAAAATATTTTAATGTTTCGTTTTGCATTATAATAAACCACAACAAAAATATTTCTTATATAATAATATTTTAAAGTTGGAGAACAAAAATGCACGAAATTAATTTTATCTGTAATAATATATAATTCCTGAAAATGTTCTAAATAAGAAAAAATCCACATTTTTTTGAGCTGATGATTTGTATGATTCACTTGTTTGATTTTTGAATTGATATAAATGCGGTTTGCCTGAACGATCTTACCAACTTTTCATAAAGTCAGAATTTTCTCAAAGTAAATATTGAGCGGTGACGGTATCGGGCGACGGCGCAAAATATATGTATATTTTCAAATGGCATCAATTGCTTGTTTAATTCGCTTTATTGAATTCAAACATACTACGTTTTTATTACTCAGGCCATCCACGCTTTTTCAATCAACTTAGTAGTGGATTGGATGTTATATCTTTGGCAGCTGAGTGGGTAACTTCAACTGCAAACACAAACATGTAAGTAGCTGGATTGCTAGAAGAGAGATGCATGTTTCACTGGAAAAAATTACTCAACTAAATACCGATTTTTGATTGGTGTGAAAATCCTCACACAACGCGTAATATTGTAATCATTAATATTTCACAGCGCCATTTGTGTGCGTGACAACTGCAATCTCTTGGGTCGTATAGAATTCACCTTTTGTTTATTATTGATGTATTAATCGATTTAGGACGAACACATATGTTGCACAAACAAATTTTTGTTGAAGACGTGTTAATAAAAAGGTGTTTTTACACATTTCATATATTTTAAACATTCCGTTGCTTTGTTTTTCAATAATTAAATAAAATCTAGCATTTTGATTTTTACTCGAATAAAAGTTATGGAATCAACTTTAACTTTATATGGAACGGAAAATGTTCAACCACGAGCTTTTATTTGTTTGTCATGGTCTTATATATGGTGGCTAGAATGAGATAATAAGTTTTGAAATATTATGCAAAGCCCTTCTCTTGCAACGGGTTGATGCATACACAAATTTGGGCGCATGTTCACTAAACGCCGTAAGTACTTTTAGTTGGCGTGGTACAAACATTTTTGCCTATGTTATTCCTAACCCCCAGATGTCTACGTCTTAAAAAAATTACGTGACTACGTCGTCAAAATCACGTCATAGAGCTTGCCAAAGAAATGATACGATCGCCCGAAATGGCATCTCCGCTGACGATAACCAACTCGCTAACGCCAGCGATCTCTCTCATATAGGGATCGTTACGACGAGAAAACGAGAGAAATAGCTTGCCTGATTTCTGGTGATCGTCTGCGCGTTTTGGACGACAATCCGTATACTCGAACGGGCATTATTTCGTCACTGTGACGTAATTTTCGGATGACGTAGTCGGGTGGGGGTTAGAAATGACATATGCGAAAATGGCTATGCCACGCTAAATAAGAGTACTTGACGGCGTTTAGTGAACTATCCCCCAAATTTGCTGCTCGTTGCTTGTATAATGAACTGCCTATAAGTATACGTTGAAAAAATCAGCAAGATGAAATGAGATTCCGTGGTAGTGTTAGGTAAGTAACTTTTGTATTTGTTTATAATATACTTCATAACATATGAACCATCTTAACTCTTAGGTTTACGTTTGAAATTGCTCCTGTGTTCGTCTGTATGGAAACAATTGTTCTGCGTAAGATGCGTCAAATAATTGGTTGGGAAGATGGTGAGGGAGATGGAATATTTTCTCCAGGTAAATTGAGTTATTTAGATAGTAGTAGGTGGTCTTTGCTCGTGCTAGTAAGTTCCGTTACTTCCTAACTCCTGAACGCCATCCAGATATCCACTCATTGTTAGACACCCAACCCAATGATGAATTATTATTAGAGTTCATCAAATTAGATTTTACTTGGAAACATGAAGCATAACATTTGTTTGAAATATATTGACTATCCGTTAAAAGATTTTATGTAAAACTTGCTTCTCTTTTTTAGGTGGATCTATTAACAACATGTATGCAGCAATGATAGCAAGAAATCTAAGTTGTCCTGATGTGAAGAAATTGGGAATGAAACATTCACCAGACATTGTGATGTTTGTTTCTAAACACGTATGTCATTTAATATTAACAATGATATATATTATAATATATCAAACTTCCTCAGCACAATATTCCTATCTCTTCATTGGTATTTCATAAATTTGTATTATTCTGTTTCAGGCACATTATTCCAACTCAAGACCAGCGATAACACTTGGAATTGGAACTGACAATGTTATTTTGGTTGATGTCGATAACAGGTATACCAAGTTCAATATTGAATGGAAATTGTTCTGGTCCAAATCTCAACTATATAAAATATACAGGCCACATCAAAGGTAGATTCATTGAAATTGCCTTGTATTTAAAGGCTCTGTAATAAAATACTTTGTGCTGCCTGACTTGCTCTATGGGGAATGAAAGTCTCTCTTATGAACTGATGAACAAATAATACAAGAGATTTAAGAAGCTCAGAGGTGGTAATGTCAACACCAAGAACAACAGCATTGATTAAACAAAAATTTTCCAACAGCCCACTTACTGAGCGAAAATAAATTATCTTGAAATGCTTTAACAGCAAAGAAAAGTTGTATCACTACTAAATAAATTTTGTTGATCATTTACAGGCGAACTTCTAGTTTAATAAGTTGTAACAAATATGACAAAGATCATACACTGTTTCTTTACGTACCAGGGGACGTATGAAACCATGTGATTTAGAGAAGAAAATCCAAACTGCATTGTTAAATGGAAAACAACCATTTTATGTCTGTGCGACTGCTGCAACAACAGTACTTGGCGCATTCGATCCAATAACACCCATTTCAGCTATTTGCAAAAAGTATGGATTGTGGCTCCACGTTGACGTATGTAAAAATTAGAATAATTTACAATATCGGAATTAACAAAAATATAAAGTTTTCATTCTGAAATTAAATAATTCACTGATGAAATTCAATTTCGTTAAAAACGAATATGCATATTCAAATTCCAAACTATAGGCCAGCTCTGGTTTTGCGATACTATCTTTCGAATAGGTTTTTCACCTTAGCCAGCATCGAAATATCAATTTACTATTGCGCTGTTCACTGTGGCAGTAAATTTTCTGCGGTCTATGTTAAAATGTTTTATTACTATTTCTTATAAAGTTTTGAAAACCACTTTTGAGAATATACCTACATAAACTCAGGCTGCTTGGGGTGGAGGAGCATTGATGTCAAGAAAACATCGTTTTCTTCTACGAGGAATTGATCGAGCTGATTCTGTTACATGGAATCCACACAAAATGATGGGAATAACTTTGCAGTGTTCCGCACTTCTCATCAAACACAAAGTAAGTTTGCCTCGTTATTTTTATGCAGTTGGTGAAAACATACTGCTGCTCAACCAGAATGCATTGTAGAACAGCATACAGCAGAACAGCAGAAAGTGAATCACATGTACTACTATTGAAGATTGGACAGTTTCAAAATGGAAAGCGATCTATCACTCATGTCGCCCTTGCTTCAACACTAACTCTAACAAAAGAAAAATCATTTATTTTAATGATTTTCAAGAATACAGGTAAAACAACTGATACAGGTGGACTGGTGGTGTACAGCACCGGTATGTGACAATATTTTCCACTTTGCACCTCGCACATATCATTGATAATAAGGTGTGTCTGCATTGTACAGATAGGTACATATGTCGCTTGCATTTCGTTATTAATGAAAAATGTAATAACACGAAAATACATAATATAATGCACTTTGGGTGCAGAAATTTAGAACCATAATGGTGGTCAAATGAGCAAAAGCGAACATACCAATGTATATAGGGTACTTTGATATACTTAGTAACCGACAATGGTTGAACAATTTCAGAATCTACTTGAGGAATGTAACAAGATGGAGGCGAGCTATTTATTTCAGCAAGATAAACATTATGACGTATCATACGATACAGGGGATAAAACAATACAATGTGGAAGACACGTAGATGTTTTTAAACTATGGTTATCATGGCGAGCTAAGGTGAGTAAAATTGTGCTATTGCCATTGGCTTTATAAAACATATCTCCGACAGGACAGTACCATACGATCCAAAGATGAATTCAAATATATCAACATCAACCAATTTGTTTTTGGTTTTTAAATATTATTTCAAAACAGATTTATTACATTTACAGGGAGATGAAGGTTTTGAAAAACATGTCGACAAATGCATAGAAATGTCAACGTAAGTTGAAAAGTTTTCATGGTAACGAGTCGTGTGTGGATATTATTGGACACGGAATGTACATTTTGATCGTTTTGTTATTATGTTGTTCTTCTTCATATTCTTGTTTATGCTCATTACCTACCGTACCGGTAATGTGAAAGATTAGATACCCATTTTATTCATTAGCCTTCTTCAAGGAAATTTGTTTGTATAAAATACGACATTTGTTTGTATAAATATACATGAGGTTATCGTACATACAACACTACAACACTACGCTTTGTGAAATACATACATTTGGTTTGTTTAATTTCATAGAGCAAGTGTGAAATATTGATATTTGGAACAGTTCAAAAGGGTTATAGTTATACTTCGGTCTTCTCAAGCTGAGTGGTGTAACTCTAAGATAATGGTTACCAACTTTCAAGCAATTTATGTATTTTGTAATTCAAAACAATTTTGAAGATGTTTGTATTACTGCAAGCCATTGATTTTTAAGAAAAACATATACTACCAACGGTTCCATTACATTTGAACCCACGTACATTTGAACCCACGACAATTGTACCTGCATGCCATTGCACCTATGGATTTTTTTTGGTTTTACGGATATTTGTACCCATACTAACCTAACCCATGGGTTTTAGCACCCGCATATTGATTGAACCCGCGGATATACACATGGGTTCAAATGTACATGGGTTCAAATGTACGGTCACCACTACCAACATATGCGGGGTTAGGAGACAAAATATAAGATAATTTCCATTGTTGAACTCTTTTCAACTCTCTCTAGCGAATAATAAAAATAATTTTTATATTTTACAGATATATGACAAATCGCATCAAGTCATTAGAAGGCTTCGAACTGGTAATGGATAAGGTAAATAAGTATTATATTCGCATCGCCCAGTTCATGGCGCATTTATGCTCGTATCGTAGATTCGCGTGGGGTCATTTGTCTTGATTGTTACTCAGTTATTGTATTTTTCAGCCGCAATACACAAATGTATGCTTCTGGTATCTGCCACCGTGGATGCGAACAATGCAAAAAGATTCTACAAGAGACCAACTTTTGGGAAAAGTAAGTTTGCAATAATTTTTTTCAGAATGTTCCACTCATGATACTTTTAGAACTCCTCTAAAATAAACTATTAATAAGTTGTGCAAGTTTAAATAATTTCGTTAGATTTATAAAAATATTCAATACCTTGATTTTTGTGTGTGTATATATATAGTCACAACTTAATCGACTCTGCTCTTTCTATTATATTTACCTTGTAAGCTGTTATCATTTTCCATGCCAGATAGAGCTTCATTTTACATTTGTTGACTTAAAGTAAGTCACTCAAATGAAAACAAACACTGCTCTCAATATTTGTATTGATGTATTCAATTTTGACGGCGAATCATTTTATCTTTGACTCTTTTATTTACTACAGATTGCACCAATTATAAAAGCTCGAATGATGGAGTGTGGCAGCACCATGATTGGATATCAACCTCTTGACGACAAAGTTAATTTTTTTCGATGTGTCATCAGCAACCATGCAGTGGAAAAATGTGACGTCGATTTCTTGTTGGACGAGATTCAACGACTTGGAGAGAATTTAAAATTAGTCCAGTAATTATTTCGTCCCGATGTCCAAGATCGATGAAAAATTATATTTTGTCACGAGTGACCGCGTTTGAGGTTGTACAGTACAGTCTATGCTTAGAAATACATATCCAGTATTTTTTCTATACTTTGAATCTATAGGATAATTCTCTTCTCTTTCACATTTGTAACCGCTGTTATACCGACCCACATATATCAAATTTTGACTGAAGCTCACGCCTAAAATCTTCGTCCACCTTACATAGCTTCTATTGTAAATTTTTTTGTCAATTTTCGATGACTGAACCTATATATAATTCTATACTAAATGCTGCCAGTGAATTACAAGCTGACAGGCCTGACTCACTGGTCGAGAAAAGTGTTTATGGGATGTGGTTGAAAGCTAATTTATTTTATCTCATCTTCCACTTGATAGTATGTTTAAATATTTTTTTTCAATTTCGTGGAATAATGTACAATGTGAACGATAATCACAAGAGCTGTCACTGTATTCATTCTTTATCCTCCAAGATCTTTCCATGCTCATGCATATGTATTCACTTCATCAGTAGTTGTGTACGTGTAAACACAGGATGATTTTATTGATCACTGTTCTCAAGCATTGTAATATGTAACATGAGCTCTGAGCAATAGAAATGTTCACATGCATCAGCTACTTATCAAACGTGTACAAATATAGAAGAATTGCACCATTTTCCTTTTGAAAAATTGTTTCAATTTTTGTTCACGACTTCGAAAAATAGCAACGACAGCATGATAAAAACATAACGATATGAACACAAATGATATACTGTATATGGCAGTGAAACAGAAATTATTCGCTAATGTCAGCGAATGTCTGGAAGTTGTTTGCACAAACCCTTACGCTGTTTAACTTACATTTCATTTCTTTTCAACAATGATAGATACATTTTACGTGGGTAAAGTAGGGCTGACAATTGTAGAAAATTAAATGGTGTTATATTATGGTGTGTATTATGGTGTTTTTCGCGAATAGTTCAATTTGAGTCGCCCTTCACGCTCATCATTTGAACACTCACCGCTCTCAGTTCCCACGTCTATAAGAAGAGAGACTTTGGCAAACTTTGCTACATCTTAGCCCAGTGGTTCCAGTATTGTTTGTGTGGTATTCCTTCATATATATATACATAAGAATGGGGGATAAACTTCAGATGCACCAAAACACAAAATGAATATAATAGAAATTGAAACTCTGGGATACCTTCTCACAATTGTGGTATTGTCTAAAACAGAGTCTGGTTTCTGAAAAATATATTTCAGTTTTTTCACTTTAATTGTCTATCAATCTTTGCTGAAATTCATTAGTCTGCAGGTTTAATTGACGAAAGTTCGTCGTCTTTTCCTCCCCAACTTTGTGCATTTGGATAAGAACCGGGCTTCAGCAAATAGCTTTTTCCACAGAAATTTTCGTCATCGTAGACAATCCAACTGTAATACATACAAATGGATAATGAAAGTATCGGAAATATAACAAATACTTTTTTTCAAATAAATGCTATGATTAAACAATGGAGCAATGCTCGAATATATGTAAACAAGGGCCAAAACGAATTAGTACCAAATCTTTTACAGTGCCAGTAGTCTGGCCACCAAGTCATTGAGATGTGATCACGGAATACGGTACGGCGCGCAATTTCTGTTTAGATGACGTCATCACACAAACCTTTGAAGTGAAAAACATATTCCATAGCATAGAGCACCCAGAACGTTTTGAAATGAATAAAAGTAATGATATACTAGCGACAACAACAATCTTCAATAAATTCAAATTTCAAAGAAATTGGTCCGGTAGTTGAAAAGAACTAGAAGAAGAAAGAGAATAATACCACGAATAATACTTTAACAACTTCCTCCGCTTTCCACACAACGCCCATTCGCCATCGAAGTCATGGTGCACCAAAGGATGATATACATTTAAAATACAACTAATACGACTAAATACTTTATACGACGTTTGCCACAGACATATACTCATTTTAAGCCAATGAAGAATTGTGTCGTCAGCGTAAATGAGTGAACTGAAAATGGAACTATCTGAAACATAATTAACGAATGCCACGAACAAAACAAGTGTGAGAATTAAGGTCACGGAAAAAATGAAGTATACCTGGGATGACTGGCAATCAAGAATTACGTTGATCAGAGGAAAATGTTTTTATGATGGCGAAAATTTGATTCAATATAACATCAACAAACAATCAAATTTTGCACAGCTTCTATAGGCCCTAATACCGGTAGCACTTCTCCAACAGTTTGCTAAGGTGTATTTACACGAACAGTTGTTTAAAAGTTCAGATGATATCGAAGACAATTTCGAAGGACTTATTTTTTGAACTGAATCGGGTATCATTTTGACATCCCCAATATGGGTTTTATGGTTCCATTACATTTGAACCCACGTACATTTGAACCCATGACAATTGCACCTGTATGCTATTGCACCTATGGAATTTTTTTTGTTTCACGGATAGTTAAACCCATACTAACCCTAACCCATGGGTTTTAGCACCCGCATATAGATTGAACCCGTGGATATACGCATGGGTTCAAATGTACATGGGTTCAAATGTACGGTCACCGGGTTTTATGCTACCACCACTGTAGCGGTCTTCTGGCTACTTCGTCCAATGCTGTTGGACTAGCCTACCAGAATTTTGACATGTTATCCACTCCAGGTCGGTTGGGGTTGGTAATATTAAGAATGAATATTGTTCATTAGCACGATAAGTAATGCACTTACGTTCCAGATTCAACTTTTATTGACGAGATAATGTCATTAAATGAATGATTTTCCAGTTTCGAAGTTGCTTCTGTCAGCACCAGGCTATTGCCACCAAAGTCTTCATCTTCGAACAATATTATCTAAAAAGTAAATAATAAAGGAATATTGTTGGATAAGAAGTGGGAGTTTTGTTATTATGATATTTGTTGTTGTGAAAAAAAATCGTTTTTCTCTTTACCTCCAGGAATAATTGCTTAGAAATTGTCAGCGGTTAAAGCTTGTTGTTGTGGCTAGAAGGCTATCACTTTTTATTTATCTCAAAAATAGATGTGGGCTCTATGGGATTCGATTTTCATATCGAAGTTTTGTGTGATGACGTCATCCGAATCGCGCACCGTTTCGTGATTCTGTGATCACATGTCAGCGATCTGGTTGTCAGACTACCGGTACTGAAAAATATTTGATACTACTCCGTTTTGACTTTTGTTTCCATATATTCGAACATTGCTCTCTTGTTTTAAAATATGTTTATAATATATAACATAAACATGATTTTTGCACTGGTTTGCTACAATTCATATCGGCTGCATACTCCTAGATACTCATCTGCAATCAGATCATACATTTTGGAATAGCGGAATGTTTACGGAATTTTTGAAAGCGGAGCCACAGCATTTGGTTGAGATTCAGAATGGACATTTCCCCGACCTTTGACCCCCGAAAAATTCTTCCTATACTTTACCACTGCAAAATTTTCGGGGCTATTTTAAGAGTGCTTTTGCGAGTTGGCGCGTGTGGTGTTTCAAACCATTGTACATTGTGAATAGTTAGTTAGTTGCGTATGCACTTGATTTCTTTTGTCGTGTTTACATTCAAAAAACGCAACACGTGA
The DNA here is from genome assembly GCF_964204865.1 of Styela clava. NCBI lineage: Eukaryota > Metazoa > Chordata > Ascidiacea > Stolidobranchia > Styelidae > Styela > Styela clava. The sequence continues at coordinate 8,943,109 of NC_135252.1, forward strand.
TCGGAAGCTCCCAATCTTTTTGTAATGTAACAACTTCTGTATTGGAGATCTGTCAATTGATGTTATCTTTGAGAATATGTATTTCAATGTGAGATTCAAAGTTAAAAATATAGAAGCATAAATGGTGTCTATCAAGGCTTCTTTGTCATAAACCACCTTATTATTTCTGCCTAATTCCCAATTTCAATGATGATAAGATGATATCATAGGTTTATAACTTCATGCCTGAATTGGCCAGGAATATGAAATCAAAGAACTAGATAAAATTCCAGGGGCCAGGAAGCTGGTGGTTTGAATTGTCATTCCAATTATCTCATCATAACTGGTTTAGAAAACATCAACTTTGGTTGGTTGCCCAAGTGTGGATTTTATGCCGAATTACGCGAGTTGGTGTATGAAGTAACAAATACTGATGCCACGTGAGGGGTAGATAAAAGAGATGATGCATTGTACATTGGATTCCCTAATTGGTCTGGATGTTACTCAGCAGTCATTACATAAAAGAAGGTCACGTTATGTAACTATTCGTAATTGCGATAATATTATCTTCGGGGACTCTTAATATGCTTAGTTGCAACACTTTGATCCAACAACAACTGTCGTATTTCGACTATTTACGCTCGTTCAATTGGAAGTTTCCATCCTCATAACAAAAATATATATTATCTTAAGAACATGGGGTAATATATGTTTTGTATGTCGCATATGATCCATCATAGTTTAGTTGTAAGATGTAGCGAAATTTACATCTCCTTATCAGATCCTCGAAAAATATAAACAAGAATATATATATATATACTAATAATAATTTCCACAGTTAAATGCAAATGTGTCAGGTGTTATAAGGTTTTAAAGTCGGGCTATGCTAAAAAATTTGACCTGAAGATCTAGATATAAGTATCTGTCTTTGCCGAGGAGCGTTTTAACCCTTAACTAAACTAAAATAAAAATAATTAAAAGAACCTCACCTTTGGTTGAGTCATTTTTTTCGTAACTATTGAATTAGATATGTTTTTATACGAAATTACTCCAAAATCTATAAAATTAGAGTGAATAATAGCTGTAACAACAAAACAAGATGTTATAAGACAACTTTAAATAAAATGTTGGATAAACAAGAAGTTGTTTTATAATTTAACGCAAATGCCTTGATTAGAAATTAGAATTCGTTATAATATCTATAACATCAATGAAGTGAGGAGAAAAAGTGGGAAGGTGAAAGTGTTGTCCAGGCATCATTATAAAAGAAAGGCCTTGTTCAAGCATTGGCGTATATATAAGTAAGTGGGAATCTAATATATGATCTGAATTGTTTGCAGTATTTCAAATAAATCTTCCCGACTAAGAAGTAGGCCGACTAAGAACTATCTCAAGCCACTTTGGGATCTAGAGTCAATAGACTAACATATTATATATTAATCATTGTAATAATTAATATCGCATTAAATATCATTTAAAATTACATCTTAAATAATTAATTAAACACTATACTCGTGCATTTTTTAATTTCCTCCCATTTCAAGCGACGCACATATTTCTGTGAAATATTGCTCAAAATTGAAAATTCCCAGTACATTAAAATTTACATTGTACACATTACAGGATATGCTCTCCTAGCGATGGTGATAACATTTCCTTCGAATTATTTTTCAACCGCTTAAAACTTTACAGATATGATAACACACTAAAAAAGCAGTTATATAAACTCAAAACCTATTTAGTTGACTCATTTCTGTACTGTAAAAACGGCATTGATTTAATTTAAGCAATAAATCAACCAGAATTCGGAACACCTATATCTATCATGCTATCTCAACGGTCGAATCAAACACGAAAAGATTGCAATATTTTGGGGTTGCCTAGATAAGCGACTTACTGGCAAAGATGTATTTATTTAGTTCTAACACACTATGTTGAAATCATAAAAATACAACAGATATTGAATGAAAATTTCGAGATAATAGTCAACTATTTTACAGAAATGAACAAACATCAATTGTTAAAGAAGTTTGATGCTGATAATAATACGTAGAAATTTCCTTCCTCCTTAAAAAAATTAGGGTCGGATATCTTTACGCATAAGTCAATAAAAAAAGTACCACTTCTTGTTTTCATAACATATGACAACATTGACTGATCTGTAGAGTATTTTTTGCTATATGTTTTCTTTTCTAAACTATGAAAGAATCCTTCATTTTTTAATTTAACAGACAAATTATTTCTTCTATTTGAAAATAATTTTCAAACCTGATCCTTCGCCTAGATTTCACTCCAAATCAGTTGTTTGCTAATTTGTCCAGTTATCAGCATAACTGATGAACGGGTATTGTGGATAAGGCATTTCAGATTCTTGTATCCGTCTGTCGCAATCTCGAAAGGCAAATGACTCGTTCGACCTTTATTGTGGGAGCAATTGTTCCGGTTACTGAATCTGTTGAGTCTGCCTTTCAACTTTCAATTTGAATGATTTCAAAGTGCTACGCTACAGAACCGAGGCTTTTTATATTACGATCGAAAAATTCTCAATTCAAAGCGTAAAATTAGAATCAACCATCAAACGAATGTCAAATTGCCGTTGTGCTCACTAATTCGACGTAAATGCCTTAATATTACGTGACCATTGACCTCCTTGAGTAGGAACGTCGTTTAGAAATTTCATTTAAAGCCTCAAAATGGTAAATATGCCTGTGATGGTCAGGTTTTGATTTTTTGTAAAGTTTTTTTTAAATATGTGAACGACTGCCTCGAAAATACGACGCAAAATTCCGTCAATCTATATATCTTTAAAAACCTAATTACAAACTGATTTTTCTTTATTAGGTGTTAATTCTTCCGCTGTCAACAGAAAACTATCGATTTTAAAACATTTACATCTGGCAACGCTAGCTGAAAAATATTGCAACGGTATATCGGTGCTCATTTTATAATCCGACATATGCATAACGTAACTGTAAAAGTACGTCGGTATGTAGACTTTTGTAAACTTGTTCTGATGGAAATAATATATTTTTTGTTTTCAGTCAACGGGTCGAAATTACACCTGGAAAATTTGAAATTTCGCGCTGCTTAATTCGATCTTATTTGGCAAAGTTTTTCAAAAGATCGATCAAATCGAGCGGTGTTACTCATCAAATTTACATTTCATTTCATTCCCCCTGTTGTTGTTTTTGTTGAATTCATTAATATTTTACCCTCATTGACAAATTGTTCGCGAAAATCGACTACGGAACGCGTTTTAAACTTTTACACCCTTGTTTTTTTTTAAATGTTGATGTCAGGTAACATGTCCTTAATTAAGTAAAAAAAATTAAAAGAGATTTTCAATAACAAGTTCCATTTAAAATGATTAAGTTAGTACGGCGCGAGAAAGATGTTTTTCTCATTCAAAAAGTCAACAAACCGATGTACCTTACAAAAGTAAAATATTGATTAAGTTTTCTATTATATTTATAATTTCCATATATTTTCCTAATGCGACATAATGTATAGGCACGTGGTTATGCGTAAAATCATCCCCTTCCAGTTTAAATTCCAGATATCTCAATGCCAACTCAATGTAAAATTACTTGTATATTGCATTAAATTAAACTAGTATTTTCCCAAATGGCATCGAAAATCAGCAACATCATTTTGTAGCGTGGGTGGGGATACATGCTCCTAAGTGATAATGTGCATGCTTCAAAAGCAATTGGTATTGCATTGTCAAGTTTAGTTAGGTGATATTATATGCAAATTTATGGGTGCTAGTATCTAAGTGTTAAGCTATGATAGAGATATCTAACACTATCGCTTTACCTGGATTTATTGAATATAAAAAATTCAAACGGTAATACCCATGCAGAAAGTTGTGCGTGTTAATGAGCTGCTAAACCATTAATTATTCAGGGAGATTTGTTCCCGCGCCTATCTCAGGTCGATCAATGATGATACAAGCCACACAAAGGTAGAAGTATTGACGTCCAGATCATCAATGCCAAATGACAGTGTGGTATCGTTTTGAATCCTAAAGTTGTGTAGTAAGCGATGAGTTTTTGAAAAAAGCAAAATATAAGATGGATTTTTTTTCTTGCCTGCCATCCAAGACCATACATATGATCGGCCTAGTTCGGTTTTGTGTGTACGATAAAATAACAAACAATTTACTGTTGTTCTGTAACTCGCTATTTCGTATAACATACAGTGTCATTCTAAAATGACTAATAATGTTCTATTTGATTTATCATTTAAACATTGTTCCAGCTTGAGGGCTTCGAGCGAATGCTAATTACTCTCACGATAATGAGAGACCACGACCTCTTGCAAATTTGAAAGGGCAAACATATGATAATCCGTATTAAAATTCGAGGACGTGTATTAGTCGTTTGCATTTGATGTTTACAATGCCAATTAAGAGACTGGGTACCTAACTATTTAAAGATAATTTTCTCTTTAATAGCAAAGTCATTCGCACTTAATTAGAAGTAAATTTGACTCATCTCTCAGCTTGTACAATGACGGAGAATGGTTTATATTTAGACTTTGGAGCCCATGGCCAACCGAGTGCAATGGCTGACAATTTGTCCATGAGGGGGTAGCTCCAAGTTGATATCATTCAATTTGAACCGGCGAGGCGCTGTGTAATTTAGTGATTCAGATTTAGGGAAAATCACATCAGGCAATTATGTCCTCATTTTTGCTCCCACGTAAAAAGCCAATCATCCAGCGTACCCTTCCTGAATTTCACGACCTGACGCAAAACGGAAAATCCAGCATTTTCACCGCAACAGGTCGTGTCATTATTTTCATTATTATAAACAGAAGCCCTTCATTAATCCGCTTTAGTTTCGGAGATAAAATTGATAGAATTCCACTACAGCATAGTTTGTTTCGACCGCCCCAAGAGACCTATCCGAAATACATCCCATAGTCGTTTTTTTACAACTCCATGGCGCCATCTTCCGTTCAGAAATTAGATGCCTACTGAAACCGAAGGTGCAAAAGTAAACAAACATATATGTATCAAACATAAAATCAGTACATTTATTCATTCAATATCAACCATAATAAGTAGCTTAATAAAATGTTGTAATTTAATATCATTATATTAATACCCATAGTACATAATCAAGACAGACTTGAAAGATTTAAGCTGAAGGAATTGACATCGTGAAGGGAATAAAACGATTCAAAAACTCGATAATAATGCTAGTAAAAAGCACAAAAAATAGCAAAATTCCACGATAAATCATGATATTGAAGGGGAAACTGTAACAATTGCGTGACTAAATGTAGAATGATCTAAATGCGGCAAACGATTGATGAAGTGTTAAAATCTACTCAAAATAATACACTCAATAGGTACCCCAAGTTGAGTAAGATACACTCAATAGGGAATCCCGAGTTGAGTAAGATACACTCAATGGGTACCCCAAGTTGAGTAAGATACACTCAATGGGTACCCAAAGGTGAGTTAGATACACTCAAATGATACCCCAAGTTGAGTAAGATACACTCAATAGGTACCGCAAGTCGAATAAGATAGATTGAACATGTCAGGTTCGAGATTTTGCGTCAAAGTGGCCTTGGAGGAAAAACAGCGAATGCTTCCAACAAATACAATTTGTAACATTTATTGATGAATTATTATATCCTTTTTTTGTAAATCTCTTTTGGAGGATAAAACTATATCTATAATAAGATAAAACTATATCTATAATAAGCACACGTCAGAAAAAGAGTTAAAGAACGAATGAAAAGAGTAAAATGTAGGAGAATCGTTAATGCATAATTATAATGAAAACACAAATAAAAAAAAATACGTTGAAAAACATGAAATAAAGTGATTTCAAACTGAATAGCAAGAATGAGAAATAAAACGACGAGGTGCAAATTCGATAGAAATTTTTAAACGTGGACTGACGATTATCATCTCTACGAGTACGGGATAATGGAAAACTCCAGGAAGAAGGAACAGATTTTTGATGAAAGGACATTAGTAGAGCTTGACTGTACATCGTTTTCTCTCGGTTAGCAAAAATATAGAAGTAGCATTTGAAGAATTTCTGTGTTGATAAATAAGCCCGATTGGCCGTCATCTATGTTCACATATTGTCAATCTAGAGAAAGTCAAGTGCTATGTGGAGAATTGATATTCAAACCCCCCTGCCTTATTATAATATCTCACCAAGACAACCAAAAACTACGCCATTCATGACGTCATACAAAAATGCTTCTGTCGATTCAATGCGATTAGAACAATACTCATGGCATTGATTTATATCGGTTTTTAAGCCCATCAAAACAATGTGACGTAATTTCATTGTAGTCGACGTTGTTATGGTGATAATAAACAAAGAAATAATTAAACGACAATACCGGAAAATAAAAATTTTGTTATATTACTCGTTGGCGCGCCTCTTGGCGATAAATAAAGATATTTTGGGCGATAAATAATGGCAAATGTCGCGACCCACACACAACCGCCAAATACTGTGCAAACATAGATTTAGGCCCAAAAGAAAAATTGCTGATCAATAAACGCAAAAAGAAAAAGACTAAGAGAAGAAAAAATGGCGGAAAACTATTTGATAACACTATTAAAAAGATGCTGGCCACGAGCATATTAGCGCGTTTAGCCGAGTCTACAACGTTTAACAGCCTTTTTCCACCGAACCATCATGTTCACTCTTTACGTACATACGTTAGCTAGAAACATTGAAAGTTTTTAAAGTTAAGCAAGTTAGAATAGATAGGCCACCAGGGCATATTCTATATATTAAATGATCAAAAATGGTTCGATTTTACCATCAAATGCTTAGCGTTGAGTCATACGTTTACAGATCAAAATTGCTATATGCAAATAAATGAATAAATACAATACGAATGAATGAATCGTCGATGAAACATATGGATAGATCATTGAGATTTGGAGTACACAAGTAAGAATGTACTACAGGCTAGGCTGATGATTCAATAAGCAATCTAGGGTATTTGGCCCCTTTGCTTCGTCCGAAGTGGGAGCCGAAATCGTCCGAAGTGGGAGCAAAATGATCCAAATCTCGTTTTCGCGATTACGTTAATTTCAAAACCTGGCAATTAGCCCTATACTCTTGTTTATTTTTTCGGTGATGAAGCTCGTGTTTCCCTCTTCCTTTCGTGAAATAAATTATGAAGGTTCAAAATACGACAGTGAAGCCTTTTTCTGTGTTGGTTTTAAGTGTCTTCAACCGTGGCTTTATTTTTCCCGAAACATGTCCATATTGAAGATTGTTGTGGTGGTGTTGCCATTAACATTGGTACTTGGTTTTTGTGAGTTATTTCGATCTGAAAATAGAAAAACATGACGATAAGAAACTATCAAATATCAAAGATGTAAAATAAATTAAAGATAACAATGTTTGCCTCAGAAAGCAAATCGGATCAAATATAGATAAATTATTGAAAATGATGAAATGAATAAAAGGATGAGACTACTGGTAAAATGTTAATTTGTCCTCACAGTCAAATATTGATTCGGAATATTGTTTTATAGAATGATGATAAAAACCTAATTTGGTTAAATATGAGTTAATGATCGGGCGCTTTTTAAATGTTTAACAATAAGTCATTGAGTAAAAATAAAAGTATACCGAAAAATAGAAATAATTGTACTGAAAGCAGAAGCAACATAACCAACACGATGATCAAAAGTTAAGACCTAAAATTTAAACAATTTATTGGAAATCAATCTCACCTTACAAGGAACCTGCATCCATGGTTCTCCGTCAACTTGCATTGGAAACAATTTTGTCGTCCTGTAATATTGAGATTATTTAATTTATTTCTAATTTTTGCACTAAAAACAATTTGACTAAAAAAATTACCCATAATACAAAACTATTTTATATTTTTGATTCCCATTGAGTTATCCACACAAATCGTGACTCGGGTTATCATGGTGGTCAACCACCAATCAACCAATTATATAGTATAACCGGAACGCTGATTTGATATGATTGCATTTGGCCAACCTTGATCATGGCATGGAGCATCCGATATGAATGTTTTAACAAACATTCGAATGGGCATTTTTATGTCAATCAAAATAATTTGAATTATAAATGACGATTATCTTACGTAATTTCAATAACGTGTCCTTGTGCTAAACGATTTCCTGCACGAAGTCCCGCCATTATTTGTCCAACTTCCATCGCTCCCACGACACCAACAACTTCTAACATTTTGTCTCCCATGCCTAAAAACATAGTAAACAAATTGTGAAGATGAACACGACGGTGAGAGGGGGTCCTGGAAAGATTTTTTCAATAATTTTCTAAAGAGATATTTTACACCTAACCTAGAACAAGGGGCCGTACAAGCGAGGCACTACTATATTTTCGATGTACCGCAATCTCGCAGGTCCGCCATTGCCTGTCCAATTTATTACACTCTGTATGAGGTACTGGGTATAGGCTGCCGACCCAAGATTTTTAGGTCTTATGCCTCCAACCACTAGACTGAACAAATATCCAAATTAACATCTGCTAGTATATTACCTTGAACTGCGTATTTAATATCGATGTTATCTTTACTCGCAGTAGTACTAGATGGTAGCGCAAGTTTCTTTTTCTTCTTTTTAGTCGTTCCCCACAAGTTTGTTCCTCCATATACACTGGGAATGTTTAAAACAGCGATGCCTTGAAATCTTTGGCCACTTTGTAAATCGATGTTTTTGCCATCAACCTTTATAATATGAATAAAAAAAAAACAGTTAGAAACTGGGAAAGAACTGAGGCAGTTATTTTATTTCGGAAATAAGCAAGGCTCGCATTTTCATCTATCGCGTTTGATTCATAACAAGCCAGGAAACGTCCGGTTTTCATTGAATCGTTCTAGAATATAGCAAAACGGCGTTGGAAAAGACGTATGAATTTATGTTTACCGGTACTTTCTATATCGTATGATGAACAAATGGTAGTCCCGCGCGAACCAAGGATTTTTAAACTTCCCAATAACTGTAATATTACCTTGACCGTTAGGTTTTCGTGAAGTTTCTTGCAGGATGCAGCGAATGTTTCTGAGGTTCCGAATTCAAAATACCAAAGTTTATTTTTCATCCGACTGTTGAATTTTTCGGGATGTTTTTCTCTCATGACGTGAAATTTTCGGCAAATCATGGCGTCCTATAGAATAAAATAAAAGTTTTGTTTACTTATAATAATCACCGCTAATTTTATAACGAAAAGGGATACATATTACTCCACCCCACATTTTTCTATAACGAACAGAAGGGGTGTGACAATCGCATAACTCATCCTAACAAGTAGGTCTTGGGACAATTGAAAGATAGTTGGTGCCTATCGCTAAAATTCCGACATATTCGTACAAAGATTATCGGTACTCCCGTATAGTGTGTGTACCAGGTTAGGGTTAGGCCATAGTTTTATTTTGATTTTCCTTATTTTAGTTTTATACGAGTTCGGGGACTGTCTGTGTTTGCCAAGTGAATATACCCCCTGCTCCCCTGCCCATAGGTTTCAATCCCTTTATACAACTTGATGTGAAGTAGGCGAAAAAAGTTGGCCTGCCTCCATATTGGTACAAACACTTCTGGAGCACCCGATTATCAACGTAATAAACATTTTGTTAAATTTTAACGATTTAAGCTAAAGAGAACTCTATAATGCAACGGATACTAAGATTTTCTCCTAACAAAACGTGAGAACTAGCAGATGTAAGAGATATCGATCAAAGATCAAAAACACATACACTGATCAACCAGATGTACTTGGTTGCATAAAAAAACAAAACAAATATTATTCGATAAATGTTTTTCAGTCCCTCAGTGTTATCAGTTAGCAGTCGCTTTTGTCATTAAAGGAAATTCTCCTTTACTTTTAAAGGAGACAATGGTCTACAATAACCAGCATATTGCTTATTTCATATCAGTCATATATCAAAATACCGAGATAATAAGGCAATCGATTATGACGCGAGAATAGATTTGAATAAGTGTTTAGGAGAAATGAACAATTAGACGTAAGTGCAATTCTTTCTGCTTGTGGTGTTTAGTTTTTGCAGTAATAATCCATAATCTATGGGAAATGGTTAGATTATGTCTATTTTACGCATATCCAATTATGTTTTTTTTATATCTGCTTTTGTATGGTAAAATTGCCAAACGAAGTAATTAGACGCCCTTATGTAGTACCTTGAAAAGCCTACATAGGCCCGTCTATTTGATGAGACGAGATTTCACTCTCGTTGTTATTTAGTTTTACTTACCACTCCTACTGAAAAGTAATTATTCATGATGGTGAGGGGTACGGGATCTCCTTTTTCTTTTGTTTCGGGGTCATGATCAACTTTCAAATTCCATCTGTCCATCATAACAGATTGACTTGCTTCGATTTGTTGTAGACATTTTATCATACTACCACCTTCATATCCTACATAAAGAAATGAAAGAGTGATTATTTAAAAAAGAAACACAACGCAGAGAAACTAATAAGCGGAAACGCTATATTTTCCCACAAACCCGGGCGGTAAATGACATTCAAAATATAATTACTGTAATAGGCGAATTTCGACACAATGGAATACGCATTTTAATACGATTAATACGTTTTGCTTTTTTTTTCTATTTTCGAGTGCTACAATGAGAAGTTTAATATGAGTCAATGAATTCGACGACCGTATAAATATCTTCGAAGTCGAGTAAAGTATTCCTATTGTAGATTTGTAATAAAATGTCAGAATGAAAATTGCTCTTACCTCCACCCCACCTCAGACACCGTGCAAGGTCGTTACCGGTACCCAGTGGTAGTATAGCTACGGGCGGTCTTTCTTGTATTCCGCTTTTATCTACAACAAAATCAAAATATGTAGTTGTTTATATAGAGTTCCTATTACTCGTCATTGTTCTGATAGGTAAATATAAATTAGTGTTTATCACACCATGCATTGTTTATACGCCCAATTAAATTAATCAGGTAATTCATTTTATATTCGATTTTAAATAATTTTCTAATTTCGAAATTACTTCGTCAACTTCATAGAAATTGTTCCCATTCTTGAAGAAAAATCTCGAAAAATACCAACACAGAAAAATGTATTAATCTCCGGCATTATATACGCTAATATAGTGTTAATTAAATCCTAGTTCGGGTTTTTTCAATACCGTCGGTTTAACGCAATTTTAAAGTTTCCGTATCAACTAACTATAACTCTGACTCGACGTTCGATTCGAAACGATGATGATTTGTGAAAATTTACTGACTCGACCAGAATCCGGACTCGAACTTTGAATTTTAATGGGTCTCAAAGTCGACTGGGATGATCCATGCCTCAACTTTCTTTGCCATAGACTTGTAACCAAGCTGATCTTACCTATGCAATCCAAAACCCATCCAACTGTGCCATCCCCGCCACAACATAAAACTCGAAATTTGTCGAGGTCGTGAAAGAAGTTAAGTCCAGGCATTGGTCCACCTTTTGTAAGGTCGTATACTTGTCTAGGATTGAGTAAATACTGCATCTTTCTGAGTAGTCTAAAAAAACGAATGAGAAATTTAATAATTTCGAAACTGGTTTGGGATAGGAATAATGTAATTAATAATGAGATATAAACAAACTAACCTTACGCCTTGTTTTCCGCCGCTTTTTGGGTTAATAAAAACGAGTAATGGAAATGTTCCAGGTAAAGGGTTAATTTGAAGACCTTGACCGTCTAACGACATTGAATTCATTCGTCTCATGTTTTTATGTTTATTAACTGAAAAAGGAAAAATATTATCATCTTTATTTAGCCTAATTTCGAATAGGAATATAAATTCGACAAATAAAATCGTATTGGAATACAGTACAAATATTCAACAAGTTAACTTGGATATACGAGTTAACCCAATGGTGCGGATATACTCTGTAGCGTAAATATGGGCATGGTTGATGGTATGCAGGAATTTGTATTCAAAAGGGTATGTATGGGCTGCAAACCATTTTTTAAATAAACGTTTTCCGAATTCTTGATGATAAAAAAATCCCCTGCAAGGCTGCAACTACTTGGTTAACACAGAAATTGCTAGTGAATTTATAAATTTGTTTACAGTTTGAAAAGTCTATCTTTTAAGTCCAAAACACGGTGTTATTATTCCGCACAGTGACTCCTACATTTTTAAAATTGGCGTTATAATAAGAAAAGATGATTTAATCAATATGGAAATGAAATTTCTAATGAGGAATAACATATTCTTACATGCAAAACAGAATTCTGCGCCTGTTTATTTAAATATATTATTATAACAGCAACATATTACTATAAATATATTTAATTATAGAATGCGAATTTTGTTTTGCATGTAAGATTATGTTATCCCTCATTGAAAATTCCATTTCCATAATGATTAAATCGTCTTTTCTTATTATAACGCCAATATTAAAAATGTAGGAGATTGGCACTATGAGGAATATTAACACCGTGTTTTGGACTTAGAGATAGACTTTTCAAACTGTAAACAAATTTATAACTTCACTAGCAATTTCTATGTTAACCAAGTAGTTGAAGGAGATTTTTTTATCATCAAGAATTCGGAAAACGTTTATTTAAAAAATCCTTCCGTTTGCAGCCCATACCCTTAGCGATCCATTTTAAGAGGCAAAAAACGTACATCGCGGTTAGATAAATACATTAAAATATTTCGTAGTGGTTTATCCTTGAAAGCGTGATCAAATTACCCGCGACCAAACAATATGAAGACGACACATGTGACGTAACCGTTCACCTATTCGTGAAGGTCAGCATTTGCACGCGGAAAGATATTTCGACGTTCAAACCGAACTCAGACGACTACCATAAGGTTGGTTCATTGAAGCTAAGTCAGCTAAGTCGAAAAAATGCAATAGTGTCACTAAGTCACAAACCTTGGCCATCTTGTAAATTTTCGCTTGAGCTGTTCTCTCTAGACCGGCTCTGTCTTTCCTAAAAACAACGTGGATTGTAATGATAATATTAATATCGAAATCCTCTATAATTCTATTATCCCATAACAAACTGAAACAGCATATAACAGTAATTCGATTCCATTTACGTATGTATAATGCCGTATATATGAAAAATTAACATAATACTAACAACGAAAGTATGAAAGTATGATGAATTAAATAAAAATAAACTAAACTTACCAAAACACCCGGGTAGATACTGGTTGGTGGTAATGTGTGCTGTCTCATTTTTCCTAGGTCGCATTCAGGTGGGATATGTGAAGCGCATTTGTTGTGATACTGAAAATAAAATATGTTATGAATAATCAAAACATCATTTCAATAAAGAAACTTGAAGATTTTTGAAAGCAACGCAAGATTCTAACATCCATACTTTCGTTTTATTCTGCCGTCATCGCACGATTAAAATCCTAGTACAACAGGCCGATATATACCCAAATATTACCAAAACGTAATTGTTAGGGGTGAACTTACCGTTGCTTGGCACCATCTACAATGTAGGCCCGTCAGACCCTGATACGATTTTATTGGCTTCTTACATTTATCACATGGACCTGCGTTGTTTCCTTCTATCCAAAAATGGTTTAGTTTCTGAAATAAAAAAATTATTATTATTATTATTCAATTTTCCACGCACAAAAATGATAAACAACACCATTTACGTCATCAACAAACAACGATACGTAACGAAAATTCACTTACCGCTGATTCTCTGGTTGACTTGACGTACGTATGGATGCAATTTGACGGCACTCTACTGACGCATCGTTCATGTGCTGCGTATTTACAAACTGAAACATAAAGAGCATTAACGTAAATATTTGATGTTGTAAACATCATACGATACTTATTAAAACAGAATTTGATTTTTGGTGACGACGCAATCGACATGATTCGAAAGTCAAAGTAAAACAAAAACAGAAAAGTGCGACGAACATTGCATTGTTGTAACATAGCAAACGACCTTTCATTCGGCAAATAAGCTTTGTAATCCATATTCAAACAAGGAATTAATACTACTTCCGTAATGTCAACCAATACCGAACGCATAAAAATAGCGCTCGACGATGACGTTTTATGAGAGTTTTCAAATTATGATACTACAAAATGGAAATGATCACACAAGAAACCTGGCAAAGTTTTGTAATAACAAAGAAATGGAACTAAGCATGAAGACTTAAATTAGAAGCACTGATTATAATCATACATGAAACAAGTAGTTTTGAAATTCGATTGCACATACGGTTTTAGTGGACGGTTAGTGGATTGTATCTATTCATTTCACTAACTGTAAACGGTTGAAATATATTTTACTTTTAACAGCAAAGAGGATGTTACATCTGTGCATGTAAAAACTTCTACTTATGACGGTCTCTAAAATAGCGATAATCGACTGCGTACATCGACATGTAAATACCGAATGATACGTCGAACCATTCATGTCCAAATATATAAAATGAACTTGGCCTTCTAATATCCCTCTAGGGCTTAGGCGCACATAACCAGTTACTTATTTTCGATTTCATTGTTTTTTTACCTAAAAATTCCTTTTTGTCATAAAACTACTCAATCTAGTCCACATCATGAAATACCAGTATAAGATAAGGAAAATTTAATCCGTAATTCAGAGTTATTCTGTGATGGATAAACATGTAGTGTATTTACATGTGCCGACCAGGCTTGGTATACATATTACCTATGGTTGTAATTTTATTAATAAAAGTGAATACTATTGTAATCTAGTAAATAGACTGAATTATTTCTATAGTGTATTTAAAAATAGATCCCACGTTCGGAAGTAAAGTCACAATTTTAAAATTGGTATTAAATTCTGAATTACGGAAATTTTCGTAATACAGTATCCTAAATCCTTGCAACCTTAGGCAAGGAGTGCATTACAATCGACTCTATCGCTTTTATTGAAAATAGATATAGGACAACATTAACATTGGGTGATAATAACTACATCGTGTGATGAAAGTAGGTTATTTTCATGCCTGGTGACATATTGTAAAAGAATAATTCAAGGTCGGAGCTGGAATCGTATTTCCATATTTCGCTTATATACAACGATTAAACAGGGAAAATTCCTCATACAGTTTTATAAGCCAGAATGCACGAATCTAATATTCTATCTATGTTGATATAGTATAGGAATATCTTGTGTGGTTATGACGAAATCTTGTTTTGAATGAAAGTTCTGTAAGCTAGAAATTTGTAAACCGCACTTACATGTACAACATAAACCTTGTTTTCCGACGCCTATCAACATGTTGAGGCAAAAGTTACAATAAGATGGTGACGTAAAATGCTTCAATCTCCAGGAATGTGTTCCGTCGTCTTTTATATTCTGAAATATATAAAATAACAGATAATGTTAGTCATGCAATATTTTTCAATAACATGTTCTTATATTGAGTCCAAATTTCAATACTCGCCACAACGTCATCTTGGGTATCTTAGGATGAACTATACATAATAAGATTAGATCCGGTAACAAACTATTTTACAGAAAATCCGAAAAAAGATTTTTTTACATTTTTTTATTGATGGACCATGACTGGCTAAACATACACAAAAGGTCAAATAATTATTGGATATTACTGACCTCATTAGTAAAATGAGGGCATAATGACTGACACGCGAGCCTGGTTATTAGATGACGTGCGTCAGTTAAAATGATTTGCCAGCCCGTGGTAGGTAAAATATCACAAGCATTACAAGGTTAGTTCCATAAAGAAGTCCTACATTTTTGCATCTTGCTTCAAATGTACAATTTTTTGTTTGCCAAATTACAAGCTTAATGATCGATTAAAATCGATGACAATTTGGGTAGTTGAACTAAACTTCGAAATTTGTCTTTCGAGAACAAAATGGCGGAAGCTAATTTGATAATGGATTACAAATTACCGTAAACGATAATTTCCGATCATCGACTTAATTATACCGTACAGTTATCAAATAAACAAAATGAATGGAGTATAAAACTCTATATTAGAAAGAAACCCGCGGAAAAGGAGATTTGATTTTGTGAGTCATATATAACGTGAAATTACTATATGCAATGTTTTATGTTTCATAATCGGATTACTCGATATCTGGAAGAAAACAAGGCAAACCACCCAGCCAAACAGGCAATTCCAAAAAAAAGTTTTCCACACGCAATAAATATTTATCATAAAAAATAGATATCCGTTTCCCTGTCCTACGCGCATAAAATACCAGTGTTATCATAACATAATAGCCGGATGAAAAATGACGCGCCTTCCGCTTGTCATTACCGTGCTAATATGGAGTGTACTGAGTGTCATATACACGAAAAGGTTATAACGAAATTAAAAAAAAAAAGATAATCAACAATTCCCCACATGTAATTCGCACTGTTGATGATTTCAACAACAGTAGACCAAACAAGCTACCTAGACGCAGAAGTTACCAAAATTGGTTTTCACTAGTCGGCGTTCTAATCACAAGACACACACGTATATCAGAGCTATTCTCATAATGCCGAATTGCGTAAATACAATACAAAACAAAAATATGATGATCAAATATTAAGTGTCCTATATGTCGAAATTCTACATAGACATATTTCGCAAATCGGCAATATTGTTAATTTGTTATACAAATGATCTTAAATATCAACGATCAGTGTTGTTAGCGGAAAGGCAATCTGTAACGGATCCGAGTCGATCGATATCGACTCTGAATAAGAATGAACCATTCAGTAATAATTGGCCTAATCGATGGGCACCAGGCAAGGATGATTACTATGAACAAATTCGTAGAATACTCATGTTTCCGACTCTTTTCCAATATTTCAAAACGATTCTCCGACAGAGCACACAAATAATTGTCACTTTCTACTCCGAGGTCGTTTTTTGAATGGCTCAGAATCAAATGAAACTTTTTCCCGAATTTAAACCCCTGCTTTTTGTGCTTACATAGAGTTGAGAAATACATTTACTATTTGAAGGAATAAAAAAGGTGCTAACAGCAATGTAAACGTTCCGTTTACATCATCTGTTTCGCAATAGACACGTCAGCGTAATAACAAAACGACCACCAAGTATAAGTATACATATAGGCTCAAAAAATTCTGCAGTTTCGTTGCATTTAATACTCACTCCGAAAATTCTAGTACACGACTTCGTTTGTGTCGTACTCTGATGGAACAGTAACTTAGAATATTTCGGTTTGGCGTTATTATAACTACGACAGTGTTTTACTTAGCAATATTAACGCTTACGTTTAAATATGACTCAAACGCCCTCCTTCTGCCAATGTCGTTTAGCGTTTAAAAACTGATATGATACCAAATTATCTATACGTACGTTTTTTTTTTGTTATTTACTGTATGTGGGCCGATTATGAGCAAGAATAATATAAGATTATCGCGAGGCAGACCACTTTGGTATGATTTTAACTCGCAAGCTTGGGAAACGTTACCTGGCTGTACCGATTCTTCCCCACTAAAAAGGATAATACTACACTGATGGACTCGCAGTGGTAGAGTCCGATCGGCACGGACCATAAGTAAGTTCTATAATTATAAATATGAAACAAAAACGGCCTACTAAGACGCTGACTACCAAATGTACCAGTAACAACATCGGACGGACAAGAACCCGTAATACAACATTGATCTAAATTCGGATTGCGTGTGACAAATAAGCATTATATAGTTTAGCATATATTGCATTTTATATACTTGGTCGGTGGTCGTAATGGTTTTTCCGACCATGAATATATTCCTACATGGAATTAAACATCAGTGTTTTGCTCTTAGAACGCCTCCTCCGATTGATTCTTTCCGTCTATCTAGTACTATCCGCGAAAATAACATTTGGTTCTACCTCGGTTTTCTGATTCTATAAATTCGACATTTTCATTTCGTTCAAACGGTGTGTCTTCCTTAACGTTATCCGTACGATTAAAATAGTATAATATACAAACAAACGAATTCTTACACCGACCTTATTTGCACAAGCTTGCACCATGTCAGAAGTTGGATAAATCCTTTCCGAAACGTTAATAAAATTCAGGAACATATAATAATAACAGTCACTAATTCTTTAGTTGAGTAAATAAAATGAAGACGCTGGCAGTAAGTATATCCTCAAAAAAGTAAAAATACGGTCAAGCCAATTTTAACATTTAGCCAGCCGTACCACACAGTGACGCATACAAAGTAAAATGAGAAGAAACTGTAAGGTGCTCAAGCTTTAGGTCATCGCATCGAAGTGAAAACGAGAAACCTGAAACACTTGCGACGTCATCAGTCACGGATGAACGATTACACGTTCTCTCGAACGAGACTGGAATATCCGAAAAATGTCATCGTCGTCTCCACTTTGAATCCGTACAGATGGTATAAGTAGCAATGCGTGTTAGGATAGATTGGTAATTATCACTGAAATACGCTTGGGTAACAACTAACTCAAACAAGTTTAAATACCAAAAGTGTTATATATTTAGAGATCAGACATTGTCTGAGCGAGATAATACAAGTCTTGATAGGATTATTGTAAAAACGCCAGTATTACACCTCTTTTTCTTTTACTTATGGTATGCTTCCACTTCAGGACCCTTGAAATACAAAGGGCCCTTCGTTTTACGGATTTTGCGTCATTTCGCCCAGGAAACAAAAGATTTGGAAACGACAAATCCATTTTTAGATTCGATTGTGAGACACGAATGAAGTCCGATGATAACAGAAGTGATTCATTATTACAAAGCTTAAAATTATTGTCTAACATGATCTATACCTGGACATCGCCTCAAAATATCGTACTATGTATATAGCAGATGATTGAATGTATGTAACAAAAGTGGCATCCAAAAAAGATGAAGATAGTCCCATACAACAAAACTAATTTTAGGTAACAGATTGAAACATTAAGACTAGCTGGCATAAGCGTAACGGCATTATCATTGGTTGCGTATTAGCATAATATGATATTCGTTTGAATAAGCTATTCTAACTTCTTAGTTGACACAATTTAATATATAATTACATATGATATATTTAAGAACTCTAATTTTTGATCTATCCATTTAAGTATATCGTAGACTGGAGCAACCGTGCTCAAAGCGTCAGGTTTATTTATTAACGCGGAAGACATGTGACAAATTCAATATGGTGGGACCAGAAGACCAATAATACGATATTAATAGAGCACATTTCTATATTCGTTTATTTGTTCGCTTCATAAAAGATGAGTCACGTTCACTTATAAAAAGAATACAAGTTTAATAACAAATTAAAAGTAATTTCATTGGAAACTACATTGATTTCTGAGTCAGTGTCATAAAATAGATTCGAAACACGTAAGTTTACTTACATAGGCCGATAAGGCTATTGCGAAAACGTAGAAATCAATGAACGCTATTTGATGGCTTGAGAAATATTTGAGATAATATATATATAAAAATATAAAATATCAATAAAGATAGATATCAGATAGATAATATTTTTAAAATAACAAATGGAAATGAATTGAAAGAACCCCATTTTTAATCAGCATGTTGTTGGCAGTGTCAAAACTGATTAAAATAATGATATACTGTATTTCTACCTTATGCGATTCTATATTGAAGGATTTCTATAGATTTCACTGTGTAAAGTATAAAACTTTTTTAGAATAGGATATATATATGTATCAGATTTGTTTTTAACATAGTATATTTTTGGCATGTGTTGCCAAAATAATCTTTCTGATGTACAACAAACCACTTTTATTTACAAGAACAATTTAGAACTCAAAATACGTATTTGGGCTTGAAATAAATCTTTCGTAATATGCCATTTCCACTATTTGTGTCATGCAAGAAAGCTAAAAACCATCGCTTCATTGGTCCCGGTTTCCCAAAATACTCTAAAAATACGAGCAATTTAAGCCGTAAAGAGTGTATAGACATGCGTTTGTCGGAATACCACAAGTACGACATTTAATACAACGACACCATGTCGGCATGAACAAAAGCAAGGTACATTTTGCTATATATATATGCTTTTATAGTTGTTATAGGCTATGAACCGCAGACACAGAAACTGGACAATTCCTTGTGACAAGTTTATTTGCTGTATCCGAAAATGCTACCACTAAAAAATGTATTGATCGAGATTCTGAGATATCAGCGCTGATTAATATTCTGCTTTATTATTCAATATTATTATATTATAATTGAAGCGACGACAATCACGAAGTCTTAGCCAATCGCGACATTCCTTTTTTAGTTGGAAAGATGTTTAAATATTTAATTCCACACGCTATTCTGCTGCTCTACAGATACTTGGACGATAGTTTCTATACACAGATGCGGCGATGACAAGTTGTAATTTCGAGAATGATACATAAAACTTCCAATGGAAATATTTTTATAAATATTTCGTGTTATTCCGAGTTCACTCGACCAAAATTTTCCGTAGGATTGTTTTTGTCGTATAGAAAAAACTATGAAACAGTATCTGTCAATTTATTATCTTTATTTTTAAGTGCTAAAATTTTTACACGCATACACAGAAGGCGGTTGCCGAAAGTTGTAATATGTAATAAAATGTCAGAATGCTGAAATTTTGAAGCAATTTCATTAATGTGCAAATCAAATTTTTATTGAGAACTCCTAATATTTAGAAGATATATTTTTTTTTATTTCATTTGGCACCCCACTTTGCTCGCGAAATAGGGGCTATGGTATTGAAAAGAATAATCTTTTCGGTCCAGGATTGACAAACCCAATCGAAATAATATTAGAATAAAAAGTAAATAATTAAATTTTACCGACAGCAATTACGAAATTTGAAATAAAAAAGATCGCATTTCTCCTTCTATGACGTCACAAACTTCACTCCATCCACCAAACAAACTAAATTAACCCATGGCAATGACACACTTTCATCAAAAAACAATATATGATTACACTTGACACGCAACTACGATCGCATTCCACTATTCGAAGTATGCTGTGAAATAATTCCAGAAAATTAAATATAATTCGAAGAAAAATCGAGGCTAAATCAATTCAAGTGCATGTGGCGATATATCAGGGCGAATATTTTACTATAAAATTTTATCAAATTTAAGAATTTTTCCACTATACAATGTTAGTAACCTAACAAATATATTTACGAAAATGTTAAATCATGCCCACCTACGACTTTACTTTTAATAAGCGCCGGGAGGTCATACGTGTAATTTATGAATGAATCACAAGTTTATCATATTATGGATATCTACGATAAAGTCGTAATACACGGTTAAGTTTTAAAAAGGGTTGAGAATTTGAGAAATACCGTACGATTTCATTGACATTTATTCGTTATTTTTGGTGATGAATAGCCAGCCATATTGAGGCTGGGAATTTTTTAATACGCATAATCATGTTTTTTAGGTCATTTGGTAGCATACAAAATTAACGAAATCGGAAAAAATATTAGTCACTTAAAATTTTCAAAACCAACATCTAAAAATAAAATGACATTGAGAATTATCATCAACACGAGTCATGTTTCAGAAAACAATTTTAAGTCATCGCAAATTTTCGTAATTCGGTTCAAAACATAGCGGCTCCTTGCATATCGGTGATGGTTTATACTGTATCTTGCTCAGAGCAAAAGTCAAAAACAATTACAACAGCCGTCATTAATGTTTTCGTTGTATCGCAATGTTTGCGCTTGTAAATTCTGCTGTCGCTTATTTTTTCCGACAACCCGCGAGCCATCTAGGTCGTATTTGTTGTAATTCCACCATGTTGAATAGTTCTTGTCGGGTTGGAACGTCGTCATCATAAATTATATTAGAGAATATGTTTATGGTTTTGAAAAAAAAGGAAAAAGGATATGACGTCACTATAAGAAAAACATAATATCGCTTCGGATTAACTGATCAAACAATCATTCAAAGGGTTAGTATGTTTACTTAGTATCTAAATAAACTCACGAATAAAGGCTTAGAAAGACCGCAAGGTCGAGCATATGTCATCATTTCTTTAAAACTACAATCCAAATACACACACCTATATCCACAATCTATATTTAGAAGACAAACATTTTTGTTCTTGAAAAGGTTGCCATTGTAATATAATAGTATAATTTCCGTGAGATGATATTTCGACCAAAAGCCTTCAATCGTAATTCAAAATCGGCCTTTGCAAATATTCTCACATTTTGTTTTTCATATAAATGATAATAATGCCCAGCAATGACTGTTATATATAAGTAATCGCAACGCGGCTCATCGTCTACTAATTTCCAAAAAGAACGCCTGTCGTTCTATTACAGTTATCCAAAAGTAGATTTATGTTCTCCTAATTTTCTATGTCGAATTTAAATAAACTTGTATTCGCTTTTGAGTTAGATATGCGTGCGATTGAGTTTTCAGTTATTGAACGCGATGTGGCCTATTGAGCGTTTTGCAAATGTGTTGTTGTTGTTAAAAAGTGTTTCTTGACAGCACAGGCCTGATACATAATCTAATAAATCTAATTTTAGTACTTTTCAAATTTCCTCCGTGTCAAAATTGAGTCCGATATTTCACCCAAAATGTCACTATTCTTTAATCCACAGACACATATGAAATTGGGTACAATTCTCCTTGGCATTTGGTACAATTATTTTAATATTTGTCTGGAATTTGCTGGCATTGCAGTGCCCATATTAGTCATTTTCCCTTCGTGGTTGTATATTTGATATTCAGCACATTCATGTCCTTGCGTCGCAGGTTTTTCTCCGGCTACCTTTCAAACGTAAACGTAATCTGCTACGATAAAACTAGAAAATCACAATGTCCGATTGCGACAATATTACAAAAGAACACAAAGCAACTTAACATATATCAAGAACAACAAAAACTGACGTGCTCAAAACAAAAACGCAAAACAGACCCTCCCATTTCTTTTTTGCTGATCTTTTTTATCATTATTATTTTCAATTAAAAACATTTGAGTTAATTTCAATTTTGAGTTCATTTACATCCGATGGAATATCCGTGATTCCGCGTATACACAGTGAAGAAAACTAACTTAGTGCCTCTTCACTTCCCTAGGAACTAATTAAAGCAATTATCACACTCACTGAAAACAGCAAATGATAGAAAAACAATCGGGGAAAAAATAACAGGACATTTGTACTTGCGTTGTGTTAGTTGTTACGCAAAATAAAAATCAACTACAACTAAAATAATACTTCTTGCTTATTTAGACTGTCATATTAGTACTGTATCTAAAAAATACTAAAAACTGCAACTTCAAATCACGTGAGGCACCTTAATACAATTATCTTTTCCGGTTTGGTTTGGGGAATTGCTGCAGAGAAAATCGTCAACGTTGAAAGACATATTACTCTGAGAATAAATTATAAGGTAATAAATTAATAACAGCAAATTTTATTAGAACTTATTAGTCCTGGGCTTTTCCGGTTTGGTTTGGGGAATTGCTGCAGAGAAAATCGTCAACGTTGGAAGACATATTACTCTGAGAATAAATTATAAGGTAATAAATTAATAACAGCAAATTTTATTAGAACTTAATTTTCGATAGAATAATTGGATCAACTGAAGAACCTCCCTCCCAGGGTACCCAACTGAAGAAAAATTTCACCCCAAGTTAGACCAACTGTAGAATCTCCACCTCAACTAAGACCGTCTAACCCAGTGGTTCTCAGCCTGTGGTACGCTGGAGCGTTTCAAGTGGTACGCGAGCAGCTTTGAACTATTGCAACAACTAACTTTTGAGTTGGCTAAAATATGGCGGCAACGCCTTTTTCCCCATACTGAATGTATTTGCTGAACGGGTATATAGAAGTACCAGTCCTGGGCTTTAGACATCGCCCGCTACTGCCCACCTAAAACGAATCCCCGCCCCAGGAACGTGTTATGTCGTTAACGCATCTCCATTGAGAAATCGACAACGAATGAAGCGTTTGGCGGGATTGGTCGACGCGTATAGAGATACTCTGATGATAGGCGCCTTAATACATCATACAGACGTTACTATTGCTACCTGATGTATATGTCTGTATATTGGCTGATCGGCATAATCTTAAGTTTTTAGGCTAATTTATTTGGAGATTGGGTTAGGCAATTTCTGATAGCGGCTAGCTCCAATAAAATTGTATTCGTTCGAGTTTTGCGATAATTCAATGGTGGCGATGATCGAAGCCTTTCAGCTCTGACGGTAGACGACGCAAATTCTCTCGCGATTTTGCGTGCAATTAATACGTTGGGACTTTTCACGCAGATCTTAAATGGATGTAATGCCACATAAAATAATCTCATAGCGCGTTTCTTGTGCCACTGTTTCCCACCCCAAATGGGAGTTTTGTCGGTGGTACGCGGCCAGAGTAAAAACACAAAAGTGGTACGCAGTCAGTAAAAGGTTGAGAACAACTTAAATAACCCTAACCCTACCAAATAATTAGTCTAGGTCAAATGAAGGATCAACTGGGATTATCGGCTTATTAGAATAACAGCGCTGTAATTAGATATAAGTCATACCGGTTGATGCTTCTCGCCTATATCTGTTGAGATCCATGGGTCTCTCGATAGTCACAAAATATACTTTTTAATTCTAAAATAGTTTCTCTCTCAACAAGGTTTTCAACAAGCGGATATACATAGTCCTAATTTTGCGTAAGTCGGAAATTGTAGTAAGAACATGTAGTAATAAATGAAAACTACAAATAAGTAAAGTAATACAATTATACAAATTCAGAAAAAAACATTAAACTTTTGTTTCACAAAAATGCAAGTTGACTAAGCGCATAAGTTCATATATAATCGAATAAGATTATAAGCAAACTATAAGACTTAAACAACCGTAATCAAACATCTTTCAATGTAATTCAATTTTATTCATATCGTGCCCACTCGAGTTGAGTTTCCTCATATATTTTCGTCACCAGCGTTCCATAATCTGACTTTGTTAAATTCTGAATGTGACGTCTGGTATTTATACCATTCTGATGACTTCGAAATGAATAACGTTTGGAGAAAAGATGACGAATCAAAGCAGGCAAAATATATTTATTTGATCGAAAATCCAAGGAAAGCAAGTCAAAACAGCGTGACGGTGACGACGATCACTGTTTGTTTTTGTATATACTTTGGTACAAACACCCATTGCAATTAAATTGTTCATTAAATCCACTTATATAAGTTAATTGAATTGGTTTATTTCGGGTAGAAAATTTTCATATATTTTGTGTTACAATGCAAACAGAAAATCGATATCAATTTCATCGGCGATATTTCCTAAAATGGACAGATAGTCGAAAATATTTGCTTCGAAAATAGCACATCCTAGCCCTTATTCTAGAGCGTGTGTCGCTTGAAATTCCTTTCGGAGCACTTGTTCGTTTATAACAAAAACATTTGTCGTTTGCATCAAATTTCACTTATTTTACAAAATTCGCCACCACGTGGATTTCTTTTTGGTCGATTTCGTATTTCTTGTGCTCAGCCAAATACGAAAAAAAATAAATTCTGACCTGGCGATCATTGAAGTATCAAGAGATGCTGACACTCTATGAAGAATTATAACGTGAATAACGCATTATAATAGGTACAGACGCAAGGCTCAAAACAGTTACAGTAATGCGGTGGTGAATTCCACATAAATGAAGTTATTGGAAAACAACCTTCACCAGCATTTTTTGTCGTGTAGGTGTACCGACAGTGAATGGATGGGAGCTCACATCTATGTCTATAACACAGTAACAATTTAAAAAAAAATGGTAAATGTGCCTGAGATATTAGGCAGTGTCGTTGTTATGATGGCACAACATAGATTATGCAGTGTAACAAAACCCAAAATTGGAAAAGTTGGATAAAACATCTCTGTGAATAAGTATCTCATTCTCATATGTTGGGTAAACATGATTACGATCTGTTAATGGAATTGTACAATCAGGTACAATACTCAAGAAAATCAAAATGATTTCGAATCGGGTTTCGGTGTTGGACACTACACTTGGTAAGAACATTTCAGCCGTTTGGATACAGGATTAAAAAAAAGAACAACGTTAATAAATGGGGTTAACATGTGAAGTATAATCTTTTTATAGATGAGCGCTTGGATTGCCTTTGATATGCTGAATTTCATTTTATATGTGAATGTGAAATTCTGAATATTCTGATTACTTCGTGTTGCAAATGAAAATATGGTTTTGAAACTAGGTTAAATTGGTTACGGTAGTCATATGAGACACAATGCAATTTGAGTTTCTTTTTCAAATAATCGCATATGACCCGATCAGAATTAGTCTACAGGACTAAGTACGTCAGTAACCGCGGAAACCGTATTATATTATATATAGAAGAAATAGAAGAATGAGTAACCGCTTTCTGTGCATTACCGTCGTCCTGTGTCGTGCGTCCAGACTGCAAGACACAGTTTCCTTCCATTGAATTTTAAGGGAAAGTTTAGTCAGTATTACACCAACGTCTTCCATGTCTAAATATATGACCATCGAAGACGTCACAACTTGTGAACAGAAATATATACGAAAACTAAACAATATTTTCCTGTTTAAAATTTTAATTGTATGAGATGCGTCACCTCAAATCTACGTCAGCGTCGAGATGCTTGGATGAACATGGCAATTACTTAACCAAGTTAGACAGATAAACTAATAAAAGACAACATTCTATGACTTTGTGACATCTACAAAAGCATACTAAACAGCACTACAGTAAATTTTTTAAATATTTCTAAAGAGCAAATCAGTTTATCACTTCAAGCTATAGGTTCAGAGTTCAGGCTTAAATTTGGAAAAAATTGAGCTTTGGCTCACATCCAAACAATTTTTTTATGGCACATTTCAACGATTACAGGCTTACAGCAACAACTAATCATATTTTTTTTTAACAGTCAGTTGCACTAGTATAATAGAACGGTAAGACGTCTATATATAAACACTGGACAAATATGTTATGTGATGAATAATACGTCTCTGAAAAAGTTATACTAACTCTGGTGTTTTCCAAAGTTTTATTTTTTTATTTAACAGTCAGTTGCACTTCTGATTTCTCAATTTTATCTTGGAGGAAAGAGCAAACGACCAGTATTTTAGGGTTAGAATCAGGCATTGAGAAGCCTGACACTTATCAAACTAGTATAATATAACGGTGAGACGACTATATTATATAAACACTGAACAAATATGTTAGGTGAAAAATATTCGTCTCGGAGAAAGTTATACTAATTCAGGTGTTTTCCAAAGGTGACATTGAAAGAGTACTTACCGTAATATAAAACCAATGGTAACGTTCTGAAAAAATGTAATAAACCAAAACACATTCCCCTCTAGCCAAATCGATACCAAACTATTTTAGCACCTCAGGCTATAGATCTCGGGGGTCAAAACCCAACGCTCAACCCGTCATGCATAGTATAATAAATTGGATAACGCAAACCGGAAGATCACACCGTTTCTGGAAAATACTAGTTTTGGGGGTAAAGAAAAAACGCCTCATAAAATACAACTGTTATTATCGTCGTTTTTAATTGATCAACTAATTAATTCAATAATTTATTTTAAGATACTTTTATAATTTTTAAATAAAATTTTTTTTAACAAAGTTTCTCTCGAGAACAGATTCCAGTCAAATTAAAGTATCATTTTAACAGTTCAAATATCCAAGCAATTTTATCTGTTTTCTTCAAATGGAGTAACCTGTTTCTGAATGACATAGAAACCTGGATGTATGGCTGAAACAGTCAATTATAAATAACAGGAATCTTAATAAACAGGTTGTGTGAACGATAAATCTTTAATACCTATTACATAGAATATTTTTGTGTATTTTAATCCGACAGTGACGTCCAAAACGAGACAATTTTAGGCGTATCTTGTTATTCCAATGTTGTTATGAACCTATACATGTACGCCAGTGGTGGGATTCAGCCGGTTCGCACCGGTTCTATAGAACCGTCTCATCGGAATTTTTTGAGATCAGCGAACCGGTTAGCATTACTGGTTATTGTCAACAACTTTTTGTAACAGAACCGGCTGAAAAAATATGACTTTTGTGATGGAACCGGCTGACAAAAATTTGAATCCCACCACTGATCTACGCTAATACAAAATGTAAACACTATAATATGATGACAGTATGACACCGGTTCACATAACATCCGAAGAGGGGTCAAACAAACCCAAGCGTTAAATAAGTGTTTTGATTATATAACGGTCGTTTTTTTTCATTGTAAGACTGCTTTCGGCGGGGGCAAAAGGGTGCGAGTTTACAGGGATATTAGCAAATTTTATATTCTTTGGACGTCGGTACACATATACATGAAAAGTTCTAAAACAGACAGCAACTAATATATAAATGGATAATTTCAGCGTAAGACAATTAATTAAAATATTTTTATACGGAAATTTTCTTAGAGAGAGGTGACGCGCACTCACTTGGAAATATAGGGGATTATTGTCTGAGCGAAATTATGAGTGACCAATAAGTGACAAGGGTACTCCCGTATAGTGTGTGTACCAGGTTAGGGTTAGGCTATAATTTTATTCCGATTTTCCTTATTTTAGTTCTATTACGAGTTCGGGGACTGTCTGTGTTAGCCAAGTGAATATACCCCCTGTCCATAGGCTTCCGTCCATTTACACAACTTGATGTAAAGTGGGCGAAAAAGAATAGTTACCTCCAATTCCATATTGGTACACACACTTCTGGAGCGCCGTTACAAGAACTACTGAACTAAGTATGAATCATTATAGTGTAGAATTGAGCGAAAGTGAATACCTGCTGACGTGGGACTTTAAGCAGTTCATGTCAGTATACGATCAGGAAAGCAACTTTGAGGTAGTGGAAGTTCTCGAAAAAAAATTTTTGGCACGAGAATATTTTTCTTTTGCTGAAAGTCAAATGTGCGACTCCTAATAGCGTGATATAACAATAGGACTCTAACCCCAGATTTTGGCCCATGCTGTACTTTTAAGTCGCATGTTTAAAGTTTTTTTTTCAACTTTCTTAAATTTATGTCCCGTGATTTAACCTTGTGTGTGGTCATTTTTGTACCGCGGAGTTCGAAATAAATCACATTATCTTATATGAATCTCCGTTTGGCCCAACTGCTGAGATTACCAAGCATGACGTCATGCTCCACATCCTACAAGGTGTGGAAACTTCTACTCCTCTATCAAGAAACATACGTTTGCTATTCAATTTATCGCTCTAAAAGGGTGACGTTAAAACCAGTTTTAGAAACTAATTAAATGTAATTGCTGTCTCCTAAGGAAAGTCTATTCGGATTACTCGAAATTGAAATTGTATAATCAAACAGTGAAACTACCTCGATTTGGACATCTCTAGGGTGGGACCATCTGGTAATCGTAAACATTTTGGCGTAAACATTTGTCTACGTATATTATTACTAACGAGTTTGATCGGGTACCTCTTATCCGGGTATTTTAGGCTCATAATGACGTCACAAAAGCCGCAGACAACATTAGTCTTTGGAATTAAAGCATCAAGGGAATCAACAGTCTATGTATGATTCATTTGTTTTTGTCACCGATTAAAGATGAGTGCTTATATCAGGATATAATATTAAAAATTTCCGCTTAATTTGTTGTGATTTTTACGTAATTTTATCATCATAATACTGAAACAAAAATATATATGTTTCAGCAACGAAAGAGTTTCAAAATAGGCATAACCAGGTCGGGAGATAACGCACAAAATACACAAAGTTGCATACGTGTACAAAATTAGTCTATTAAAAAAAAATTTTGGTATTATATATTACTCGAATTATTTATATAAAACAAGTAAATAAAAAATCGGATTTGTTGATAATGCTATAAATAACATTCGATACTGATATAAAAGACACAAATAAATTAATCGACAAATAAATCGTTTTGCTAATTTGACTGTCATCTCTTTACCTCCGCGTACATCCTATATCAGGGTCGTCCAACCCGTGGCCCGCGGGACATATGTGCCCGCGGAAGCATTTTAAATGGCCCGCGCTGTATTTTTCAGAATTGAATAAAAAAAAATGAGTAAAACTATTTTTCGAGTGATGTAGTATACAAAGATGTGATACAAACAATTTGTTTATTTTCATGAAATGTGCTCTGCCAGACCTTTCAAACGAGTCATGAGTGCCATTTTGAATCGGAGCCAACTGGGAGGAGATATCGATACATAGTCGCTTACACACTTGGTCTTTTACTACTCTATATGATGTTATCGCAAAACAATCGAAGCCATTCTCAGATTGTGAATTCGTTGAGAAGTGTATATTATGTGTCGTTCGAGTTGCCTATGTTTTACGTCCGGAAATAAAAGAGGTGTTTGCAAAAATAGCCTGTCAAGACAGACCATAACTCGTCCTGTAGAAGAGCTAGGGAACTCTATAGCGGAAACTTGACATCATGTTTACTACCCAGTTGGCGAGTTGGCGATCTTTTTGTGGGGAGGTAATGATGATTTAAAATTACCGACGAGCTTGCAGCCAATGTCCCTATTAAGGGTACGATGAGAGGCATTGATTTGTTGGGAGCTGTGATAAAAATGATCAAGCGTCTTGGCTTGTCTTTGGCAAAACTTTCGGGAATAACCACTGATGGCACTCCATCAATGGTTGGGAAACAACAGTTTTATTGTTCTAATAATTGTGAAATTTTGGTGTGAGGGTATTGTTTGTTTTTTCAATAACCTGTTGTAGTGTAGCAAAACTAGAACATAACTACTATATTAAGTGGCCCGCGCAGTTATTAGTAAACTACATGTGGCCATTTGGCCAAAAAGGCTGGACGACCCTGTCCTATATGAATAAAAATACATAAAGCGACAATTTTTGGGAAACCATTTCAAGAACGTACAGGGAGAGAGAGAGACACGTTTTTTAAATATGACGGTGTTAACACGTAACACAAATTATGAAATATTGTGTGTGAAATGAGTTTCAGGATTTGTAGAACTTTGTTGTGAAACTTATAAAAACAATGGCGATCCAAAAATGCCATATACCAATTGTAAAACACCTTCCCCATATTTAGCACATTATGTAACTTGTGCATAAGGTCGGTTTCGTGCTACCTATAAGGTTAGAGTATTTTCATGAAGTGAGATTCACTCAATCAGGACAGGTGTCGCACAAGTGCAGACCAAGTTTGAGAAAAGCGAGACAAGACGTTTTTCAGACATCCAGTTAATGAATGCATACATATATAATAAAATTGAAGATAGAAACAGCAATTATGCGTTCCAAGATTACAGAAATCCATGACTAGCGATTTTCGGTCTAAACTCTATGCGGTTGCGTTATGGTCGACTCTCAGAAAATATATACAAATATAGCACATAAAAGTATTTTAGGAACAACATTCTGATTCAGAATAGTTTGTCTTTATCAGAAGGTAAAAATGCAATTTCTTTTGATTATTTCCCTCAATATGCAAAACTGTAAAGTCACGATGAAAAAGGCAACCATTGTTGCTTACACAGCAAAAAATGATTAATTCCTACTATTTATCGTTGAATCTAATCTAAAAATAAATAAAACTCAAAATATGTAGTATATTTGAATTGTGTTCAAAAAATTTGTCTTAAATTCTTTTATTAGAATTACTTTCATTTTGCGTAAGCTTGTAATGCGATTAAATAATATACAGATGTAGGCTACATAAATTCGAACAAGTCGAAGGTTCTATAAAATGCAACGCTATGATGATGATGATGCTTTTTATGATTTTCATTGCTCTAAACCAGCAGTGTTTAACAGCTAAGCCATTTAACGTGGCCCATCTCATCACTCAGATTTTTCCCCATCGAGCATAAAATCATAATCCGATAGTTTGTTTAGCGTTATATATTTCGCCGTTGTCCGTTGCCCGCTGCTTGTGTACATGTGAAAAGTAAGTTTCTTCGTGTGACCCAGCAGGATGATGTATAAAGTTAGTGATATGGCCCAAAAATGTTGCAGGCGCCTGCTCTAAACAATGCCCGAACTTCCGAAAGCGAAGCTACTGAATGGCCGCTTGCTGGTTCGTTCCATCACAGTAAATTAATTTAAACCAATTTATTACGGCCCGTATGACGCACTTAGTAGACACTATCTCGTTTGCTTTCGATAACAGCATGGTTATGCCGAGCCATCGACCACTGTCCCAAAGATGAAATAATTCCTAGGGGATAGTACTTGGAGGAAAACGAAGAAATACTAACCAAAAAGCACTGTCGTCGATGATTTTTGGCGCAGCGAAACAACAGCGAAAGGACTCTTGAGCTTTGGATGAGATACTGTAGTGTGTGTACCAGGTCAGGGTTAGGCCATAATTTTATCCCGGTTTTCCTTATTTTAGTTCTCTTACGAGTTCGGGGACATTCTGTGTTGGCCAAGTAGATATACCCCTTGCCCATAGTAATCAGTCTTTTTACACAACTTGATGTAAAGTAGGCGAACAAAATTTTTTACCTCCGTATTGATACACCCACTTCTGGAGCGCCGTATGATGCACGACAAAATCGAAGGGGTATATAAAATTTGACCATTTTTTCCATATCAATCTTAGATATTATCGACATTACCAAAATTTTCAAATAACATCCTAGCGAGCGTAAAATAAATTATAAACTCAAGTTCCGAACTGAGACGTAATATTAGGGTTGCTATCATTTTTATATTAGGAGAAAAGCAAAAATTTGATATAAACTCAATTGCTGTGTTTAGAGCGCTTCGTATCAAAAATGATATACAACAGACACGGGTATTAACAATAGAATTTAAAAAAATGTTGATAAAGTTTGGTTTTGAATGTCATCACTTGCATTTCACTCAAGCATCGGTTTTACTCAAGCATCTACGATGACGCAAATGTCGGTTTAGAATTTAAGATCGGCATTTGCATAGACATAATCTGATGTAAGTCCATTTTTATTAGAATGTAATTTAAGTAAATTAGAGGTTCTGGCATTCATGCCTCACTATAAACAAATGAGTAAAGTGAAAGAGGTGGTCTGTATTAAAGCTAACTGGAATTCCAGAAAGGGCTTGTTCAAGACCGCGTGCCGTTAGTACAGTTCTAAATATAGCCGACCTTCGTTATCTTTGCCCTGGCCTATAATCTTCATTACAACCTGAAACCTAAGAATTTTTAAAAGTGCCAAGACTAAATCAAGTATGTGACCTATATGATACGCGCTTTACAAACAACACCCCACGCTTGATAAGGTATATGAAAAAATATCAACATAAAGAATTCAGACCAAAATATCCCTGGCGATACTATCTTGTTTGAAAACAAAATCGCGTTGGATAACTGCTTTCTGACGTCATAAGCAGGCTGAAGGAGACTAAATTTAGAATGTAACTTGCTTGATAGGAACTTATTACTATAATTTCAACTTTGACCCTCCCTTTGTTTTCAACTTTATCTTGTAGGCAGGGTCAAATAAGTCCCCGTAATTGTGACAAAAATTATGACAATATATAGATTTTGTTGCATTGTTCCATTTTGAAGTAATCTTGCAGTATAGAAAGTGATGAAAATTGTAATAAAAGCGAGGAATTTACTTGGAATCATAAACAGAAATTTTATTTTATACTACAAAATATTTTTTTATAAAATTTTTGTTACGTTATAAGGTTAAAGTCTTGCAAAAGGAACGAAAGGGAGACAAAGTGTAATATAGACCGAAGCCACCAAATGAAGCGATTGATAACTCTCGTCAGTGGTCGTCACCAACCAAATTCTGTTATTTTGATAGAAATAGGTATCCCAAACAATGTGAATTTTCACATCTTTTCTTCCATCAAGGCTAAATACAAGCACTACAGCGCCACTGATGGACTTGAGGCTATTAGGTACGTTTATTAGAGAGACCGACATATTTTTTTTCGAAATATATTGAAGTGCTAAGCTAAGGATAAGTATAAGCACAACAGAACCCCGTGGTAGATACGGAGCTATTGAGTATCTTGAAAATACCCAAGTTTTCTGTTTATAAATATCTTATACAGTATACATTTATAGGGTGCATATGATTCATCCATACCTATACCGAACTGACTAAGACTCTAAAAAGCAACACACTGATACATAAGGATAAACTATGTTTATGGAATAACCGAAGTCTTTTCGTTGAGGCATTTCTCGGTTTTATTACAGGAGAGGTTACGTTGTTTAAACATAGTATCTTTGTCTTGCGGTGCCAACTTGTAACCATTGATCAACCATTTGAATTTTAACTGTAGCGTTGGTGTTCTGCGTCTGACTCAGCCAACAAGACAAAATGGTGTATACGTGTTTCAGTGAATCCCGAGTGCCACCGAGCGGACAGTATTTCCCGAACGAGATCATCGTCGCATGCGTGGGTGTGGAGTCGCAGTGTGATATGTTTTTACTGGAGTTGGAGCTAGGTCGAATTTGTCAACTGCTTGGAGTCGGTAGTCGGAATTCTATACTCTCAAGTCTCAATTGTAATAATAAAAGTCAAAATTTTTCTTCGGGAACTCCAAATGCAGCACTTTCACTAAGCTTTCTTAATAACGGTCTATTAAAATAGGCTTGCCGATGCTTTTGTTATCATAATTTGAATATATCTTCGAGTTCGAAGGAGTATTCGGAAAAATTTTTATGACCCGGAGTTGAAGTCGGATTCAATTGTAAATTTTCCTCGACTCTACAACTTTTGTCGTATGGCAGTTGTTTACAAATTCTACCTATAGAAAAAGTATTGCACCACCCTACGTTAAGCGCCCGTGATTTTTGCACTGACCTAACTACAAAAGAATAGTGAGATTTGAGATTTAGCTTTAGTAAGCCACAATGCCTATCTATGTTCATCAACTCACAAACTGTGTGATAAATTGAGTAATCCGTGAAAATACGGCTATTCAAACTCATGTCTTTGTACTTTTACATTGTCGCCTGACCAAACCTTTGTCCATGGCAGAAGTACTTCCCAACAAGTACACGATTTGAGTATATGGCCGTCCACATGCTGCTATAAACGTGGTGTAAGACTTTGATAAATCAATAATATAGAAATCTTAGAAATTGTGCTCACAGTTTCAAGTCCAAGTAGTACAAGTAATGGGATAGTAGTCAGTCCTCCCTGTATCCATTCTTCTAATGAAACGACGCCGTCACCGTCATAATCTATTTCGTGAAGCATTTCTTGAAGAATCTAAAGAGCAGTAATTTTTACCATAAAAAAATTCAACTCTCCAATTTCAAAATAGTTTCCGTTTGTTGTTACAAATTCGCAATGTGGTGAATGTCACTGATGAAAAAACGAAGGTAAATTTTCAGTAGCTATTTTGTCCCATATAATCAGGAAAATTGTATGAAGAAACTGCGGACTATCAGGCGATGGAATTATTTCCGTCGACAAATAGCAATTTGGGAATCTGAAAATCTCTCCCCCTCAATCAATCGCAATGTACTGAATAAAGATAAGGGATAAATTATATCTTCTTAATTCTGGAATCCTACAATTGCAAATGTACTTTCCTTATTGATTTTGCACATACAAGATACAACATAATTTTACTTTGCATAATCACAATGGCAGCCACATTGAACTATGTGCGCGTGATTGCAAATTCGCAATAACTTTGACGCACGCCTGACGTTATTTCTATTGTCTAAAACGAGTGGGAAATGCGTCGTGTGCTACGTTATTACGCTGTGATTGTTTTACATTGCACAACAATCGACAAGAAACGCTATTTTCGCTCACACTTCCCACACATTTTCCCGTATTTCTGCGTGAGGTACGTCGCAACTAAATCTGACGCACGCAACATAAACTATGATCCATTGTGCGTGGACGCTGACACAACACATATTTTCTAAGAATAGGTTACATGCGCTAAATATAAACGTTGTGTTGTGACTGTACACAAATGTGATATTTTCAATGAATACAACAATGCAAATGGCGACATTTCCTTCAGACTTTTTATTTGAATGATTCGTAATGTAGTATGGAAATAACTAGGAATTTATTTCCAATATCTTTATTGCTACAATACATAAGGTAGTGGGTGACTTCGATGAAAGAGAATGCCTATTTCTCTGTGATTCCCATAAATATTATGTTGTCAAACTATGTAACACCATTCCGTTTTTGCTTTCTTTCGACTCACACCTCAATGAACCTGCTTGGCAAATGCAGGTAATGATTCTCTGCCAAAATATACGAAGTTCAAGTACCAAAACCGCCCAGGCATGCAATACAACAAACCCAAAAAGTCCTCAAATTGAGGCAATTTATACAAAAGTTTGCAAAAACTGAATGTTTATAGTTGCGTTACTAAGATGGGTTTCAGCAAGATGGATTTCTGTTGGTACAATGCGGCGTTTGCTACTGAATTTATCAAATTGATGATAATATTAGCACAGCATGTAACCGTAATCGTTGTCGGTGCAAGTCTAATTCTATAAACTTCCAATGCAAATATTTTTGCTCAAAATTGAGTTGCGGGCTAGTTATAATACAACTACACTTGTAACACACCACGCAAAGAAGGCACTTTAGATGCGACATTCCTCACGAAATGATAGATGTACCAAAACGAGGTTTGATTTCTTGCAAACGCTTTTGTATTACTTCACACAATAGTGTCAGAGAATATTGCAGAAAACACATTGCAAAATACAACATTGTTGTCTAGACTTAATCAGCCTGAATTGTTAGATGAACTCACGACTTTTAATATGTACGATTTATAAAGATCCAAATTCAACTGAAGTAAATATACTCCAAAATAGCCATTTTATTTGCAGATATATTGGGATTTAGCTAAAGAAATAAGAATGTGGCCCAAACAATGATTTGCGTTGATGTGAAATTATCAGTTGGGGTTACGAAAGACAAACTATCATTTCTTTCTTTATGACTTTGTGAAAGTGGATCCATATGCGTATAACGCAAGGATGCTGTAGCAATAATAAAGACGACTATTCTATTCAACCCAAGAGTTTTGCTGCACACTAACACAAATGTATTTCTGTAACGTTCCGTTTGACCGGGGTCAGACTTGTTCACATTCAGACCAGCATATTTCAACTCATGACGTCGGTCAGACGAAACATTACAGACATACATTTGTATTAGTGTGCAGCATGACTCTTGTATTAAATAAAATGATGTGAAAATTACTTTCCCTGCAAAAACTGGACCATTCAAATATTGATTTTCAGTATCGATATATAGTTGAGAATTGAATGTAGAAATCAACTGAATCAACAGAAGCTATAGAATAAGTAAATGGAAGAAAAAAATGAGCAAAAGAACTTACTGGTCGTAGTTCTGTGACATCCC
The DNA here is from genome assembly GCF_964204865.1 of Styela clava. Lineage (NCBI taxonomy): Eukaryota > Metazoa > Chordata > Ascidiacea > Stolidobranchia > Styelidae > Styela > Styela clava. The sequence goes on from NC_135252.1 coordinate 8,980,362, forward strand.
AACCAAGATACTCTGCAACATGCATCATCTGGTTGACAATTCTTTCCATTTCCTAAAAACAATGACAGAATGTTTATTCAAAGATAATCGTCAACAAATTCTATCGATATCCGTAAACAAGGAATATACTCTTCCGTTATAGGAAAAATTTCGGCACTGTTCACAATACATTGTGAGCTAAAACTAGCCTGTATTTCACACTCGTTCGTATAGATACAGATATTCGCACTTTAGACCGGAAGACATATTATAATATTCAAACGCTCTCTGCCGACTTATTGCCGGAGATTGTGTTTAGTTTTTGAGACTTCGCCTTAATGATGAAACATAAAAAACCAAGTATATAAAAAGGTAAAATATGCATTCAATATAAATGGAAGTAATATGAGCACAGATTTGCATTTTATATATTTTACGTACATGGCACATCTGTATTGTAGTAATTTGCTATCTCATGGTCCCAATGACCTGTATGTAATGTGTATTATTACGTGAAAAGTTGGCCTGAATTGTCGTCTTAAAAATAATTAGAGAAGAGGGAGATTTGAGTCCGTGCGTCCTGATTGCTCAAAGTTCAAAAACGTCTGCAGATAGGTTTGAATATTCACTTCTCATAAATCTTATAATATCTTAACGATTGGCTCGTCGTCGCAAAAATCTAATAGGTTTGTTGGAATTCAAATGCTTGAAAACAAGCACCCTCTGCGAAAATCTATCGGCCTGCCAACCAGTTAACACACAGAATTATCTATCATTACAGAAACATTTGCAGTGGAATTCTCGGTAACGTTGTTGGTTCGCGTAGATGTGTTTGCTAGCAAATGGCATCATTTGTAAGGGAAAGAAAATGCGTTCAATGTGCGTCCATGCTTGATCATTGTTTCTTACCCAAACCGAAATTGGAATGTCTTTTTAATGGAATGTAATGGATCGTAAAGATAGCGAAAAGTCCATTTGTAACGTGCGGTCAAGAACATCATAATATTAAGTTCCCCAATGGCATGACATTTTATCCCTTTGGGGAAGTGCATAAAAAATTAATGTCGATGGTATGGTTTTCATCAAGTTTAAGTTCCTTCCAGACTGCATCTAATAGAATTAATTATGTGATGGCATTTATCATGACATAGAGCTGTGGAATAAGTTGCACACAGAAACTTGTGGTGTAAGACCGCAAGTACAAAATTGTGAATGGTATAATAGGGCTACCGCGAAATACGGGTCAATAAAAACAGGAATTTTTTTGGAAAATCGTATAAGGGTGGTGGATAGGTGGACAATAATCAAGTGATAATCAGGTGCAGGATGGCGATGAAAAATCTGAATCGATCTACTTACTAGCAATATTGTATATGCTTTATTTTCACTAAATCTAAATATCAGTCTACATGGGAATGAGCAATGTTTCTCGAGCAATATGACCCGTCATTGTCAGATAGCTGCAACACGACACCCTTTCTGGGACGTAATTTGCGTCATGACGCCGACGCACCCGCGTTTACGCACTCGTTCCCATCACGTTTACTATAGTGATCAACGCGCGTAAATTAGTTGGGAATTCAGAACCTAGCTTTCAAATTACAATTACTTGAAATAATATTACGCTTTCGACAATGAATTATTTACTTCTTGAACGCTTTCAATCAGTAATTGATTTTGATTTTACGACGTTTCAATTCAATTCCTATAAATGGATGGGAGTAAATTCGATTATCGGAAGATAATAAAATTTTCTTCGTTTGTAAAGGTCGCCCTATTCAAAACAGATCGCGCTATAATTATACTGAGAGAATAGTGTAACGTAAATAGGTAGAACAATTTCGCTTGTAACAAGCTCGGTCAAATTATACTTACGGTGTATTTACGGTTGTAAAATAAACATGATAAATTAATGGAAAAAAAACACTCACGCCATTGTCAAGATTTCCGTTCTCGTCTGTGTCGTATAATTTGAAGACGACTGTAAAAGAAATTATAAGTTGAAAAATAAACGAACTTATTTTATCTATGTTTGTTTATATACGGCGCTTATATTTTTATCACCGGACAAAGATAGGTTCTAGTGGTCACTGATATGCAGGCAGCTACAATTCCCGGAATCGTCGGGTAAGATGATCGGCATGGGATTTCACCCGCAGTTGTGTTATCTGCGATGCCGACACAGTACAATGCTTGCAGATACAACATACTATGAAGCAAAAAGACTGCCAAGATTAAAATAAATTTTGTGTCCCTAAATTTTATATTATCAGGAAGTACAATATTCTAACTTTATGTCAAAGGTACGTCTCGTCAGAAGTGTTTGCTGTTTACATAATTCAAATCCATGTCAAAATAAATTCTCAATTGATTTTTAAAAATCTACTAATAATACAATTGAATAATCCAAAATTTTCACTGAATGAATAGGAATTTATGAAATATGAGCAGCTGCCGCAAGGTGCTATATAACAATGTCTACCTAAATGAGTTCAAAACAAGTGAAATAACAATCAGATCGCGTTAAAGTAGTGGATTTAACGCCCAAACAGTTCACAAAAGCCGGCTATTTTCAGACTGATATTTACCATCGAAACTAACAATTCAAAAAGGATTCCAGTCAGATCGCGTGAACTTGAAAGAGTTGAAAAACACAAAAATAAAATATCTATTTTTTTAGAAACTAGTAAACCTAGGTAACTATTGTATTCATATTGTTTTAAAGCTTTGCAATAAAATTTTGAAATGATAGAACGAGTGAGTCGAATGGAATATATGAACATATGGTCCAATTTGTCTTGAAAACACATTTGGAAAGTTTTTTTTAGTAGTCGTGTTTCACGATGCTTGGCAAGTGAATGGACAAATTTCTCAAGGTGGGTAATGACATTTGGTTGACATAACAACAAAATTCTTGTAAATAAGTGAAATCCCAAGTTTCCCAGTCCACCATTCTGCAGAGTTGATACGTTTATATGAATATCAAAACTTATTTAAAATTAGGATTTTATGAAATGAATGATAGGATGCATCGCCACAACAAATCGTTTCAGTTTCAGCATTTCCGAAGTTGCCTTACTTCGCTGAAAGATGATTATCCTTCTGAGTGAGTGTGGCCTTGCTTTGAGCTCGAATTTTATTAAGAAAAGGTTTTTCAGACTTTAAAATTATATTTAAAGTTGATATATTTCGATGATGAGTGGATTCCCATACACGGACCAAATAAGAATCACGTTCTAACATAGCATTGTATCAAAGGCCAAGCTCGGTTAATAAAGTTATTAAAAAATTTTGATCAAAAACATTCATGTTGCATCTACTTACATTGCAATTTATCTTCGGGCCGATTTCCTTCTAAAAGCGATAAATAACAAACAATGTCTTTCAAATGAACAACTTCAACTTCTGAAGGAATCTCATCTGGATTCTTCGATCTTGCTGTTGTATAGTTCATTGTTTTACTCAATGTTGAAACCTTTGCAGCGGTGGTGGGGGTCTGAGGGGTGACGGTCACTGAAGAGAAAATATTGTTCCTTTATTATTATTAGTAATTTATGTAATTTATGTAACATGAATTTGCCCCCAATTTAGATTGTATTCGATATTTACCACTATTCTGGGTTCGAATAAATATACTATTCTAAGCTAGGCAAACGACTGAGCATAAAAAACATGTTTTTGTTCACGCATATAAATATTTAGCAATAATAAATATAAAACCTATTATTTTGTGATTTGAACTTTTGAAGACTGTTACCAGTACATAACGATTCTAAAGTCGATAAAGAATATTTATCCAATCGAGTAAGTTATCCATCTTTCAACCAGAGATCATGGTTGATCAATTACACATAGGTGATAAATAATTCCACAAAAATAAACATACATTAAAGTTAAAACAACGAAACGTAGTTCGGAATCATGCAAATTTAATGATTTGAGCCAAATATAGTTCAGATTAGTAGAGATTACGCAATATGTAGAGCGTAGCAAAGTTTGAACAAATTAAACTGTGGTGCACTAATATATATAGTGATCAAGTATGACCAAAAGCATATTTTTATACGACGTATTTATAGGACTGTCTCTCCGAACAAGGCTTCTTTGTGGTTCCGATTTCAGCTTTTAAGCTATAAGTAAAACTAATGGTGTTCAAGTTTGGACCAAACACGAGACCCTCTATGCGTCATTCAATTATATGAAATAACCTTCAAATATCATTGATTAAAAGTAATTTGGAATCAATTTTGGTGTATAAAATGTTCAAGTCAAACAATGTTAACCTTTGAACCTATTCAAAACAAAATCCTGAATTTCAAACTGACAATTAAAGTTTAGGTTTTGCAAAATGCGTCTGACAAAGTGGCCAAATTATTATTACATCAGAGTATTCTTTGCGTTTCGTATATTTCATTAGACAAGTAGAACTATCTAAAGGCTATTTAAATTTAGGGTATGAAAAAAAGGGTTACGAGGATGTAAAACAAGATATGTAAATTTAGGAGATTTTTCTGTAACAGTATTACCAACAAAGCTGAGATAAACATCTTCATGTTCAAAATAGCTGGGAATTCTAGCAATTCTTTCCAACATGTCGCGGTGGTATACGAGTGTTGAAAACATCGGGCCAAACGAGAGTCTAATATTCCTAGGTAAAGTAATTTTACCACAAAAAGATTCAGCTCCAGCAACCTAAACAGACACGGAAAACCTAAGATACTAGTGGAAATAAATTACCGGTACTTGGCGATCTAAATGTAGGGCAGACATTTCAAACGTGAGGAAATTGACTCGCAAAAGCCCAGACTTTTGCCTCTGAGGAGAAAGTATATGGTATATACTTACTCTTTATTAAATTAAACGAGTATGTCGATTAGGAAGACGCGTGCAATTGACTCCCTAACGAGTTGCGTATTTCCTCCTTACGGCAAAGCGTTTATTAAAATAGGTCAATTGAGTTCGTGTAAACTGTAAACAGCAGTGTTCTAAGCAGGAGACCATTCAAATTGTAACCATATTTCGTACTCCTATTTAAATAGCATAATGCAAATGCAAGCGTCATCAAATACCCCTGATTCTGAAAAAAGTTTCGGAACAACATTGTAAAAAATCCATGTTATTTCACGCTTGGTCAACGTGAATTCAAATTTGAATTCCTCACGGCTGATAACCTTTTAAAAAGAGGCTTTAATTCCATCAAAGAGATCGCCATCTAAAGATTGTTGACTGACTGAGTAGATTTACGCCGCATCGTAAAGGTTAATTGACAAAGACAGAAATCCCGAGTGATATCGTTCGTCTACAGAAGCTAAATGATGTAGTCGGCTTTGCCATTAAAAACCAAACTTGACATAAATTGAAATATTATCGTCTGACGTATGTTAAGAGCTCTCGCCTCGGCGGTTCTGAGAACAGGAGCTTGGTAGTTACTTCAATTATAGCGTAAAGAGAGCCCGGGATATAACCCTAATCAAACACCATGCACTTTGTTCCTAACCCACTCATCGTAGTCATCGAAGCCCAATGAGACGCTTTCGTTCACGACAGAAAGAATAGCTTCGAACAGTGAGCGATTAGTCTTGATTAGTGGTGAATTACGCAGCGACAAAAGAAGCCATTACTGCTCTTTGAATTGGTAGAGGTTATGGTTGATTAGGTTACGACCAGCTAAACTTCGGTTACGTTCAGACTATTTCTGTTTTGGATTCTTTTACAATGACTACCAAATCCCAACGTGAAGTTTTGGTTTTGTAAATTCGAAAATTGAAAAAAGGAAGCTGCATGATTTACAGAACCTGGAATCGCAGTTCATTTTCCAAAATACAAAATAGCAATATATGAGACAAAAAAAGATCCCAGAAAAAATATGAAAAAAATGATAATATCCTGTTTTTTCCTCATTAATTAATGCGTTTCCTTTAGTTTCGGCTGAGCTAGACTTCTCCACCGACCTCTGTTTATGTTACTCACAATATTATCTACTAAAATAAACAGACAGCGATGAATTTAACCTGAGTAGTATACCTACAAAAGTAATGAGAGGCACTTCTTCCTTTATCACCACAGGATATACGGAGAAAAATGAATCAGAAGTAGGCAACAAAAACATTTTTTGTACAATCATTGACAATATGAATGACAATGAAAATGATTTCAAAGAAAATCATCAGCGCTGAGAGGATTTTTGACATTAGAAACCGAGGAAATATAATGCATGTATCTCACCGCTTGGGACTGCGAGTGTGTTGTTGGTCGAACTATTGGTTTTATCTGCTGGTGTTGCTCCTGTAGTCTCGTGAGTATGGTCGTTCATATTGAGTGTTATTTCGCCAGCCGTTGACACAGGGCGAGGAGGTTTTCCTTTGACATCGGCATCTGAAAGGCAAATCAAAAGGTTTGAAACATGCGCTATCGATATGACCATTGACATTGAAACAGGTTTTTGTAAAACCAAACTGCTGGACTTGGTGCACATTACTAATGACTAGTGATAACATTTTTGATTTCAACTTAAATTATAATTGACTTTTGGACTATGTAACTATAAGCGATAAATAGAATTGGCGTAACACAGGTCATCAGTTTCCACTTTTAACCGAGGTAAAAATTATACAAAACAACGAATCAAGATTCTATTTGTATTACTTTGAAACGCATGTTGATTTAACATAACTTTACTACACTGTGTATTAAATGAGAACAAAAGATGTTTCATGTATCAATATACAAAATAAATGGGATTAAAATGACAAGCCAAACGTTAAAATGAAATAGGATGAATTCCAAGATGGTATTGACCTTTTGATCAATGTTTTTATAACGAGATAACAATATTTGTAGTTAACATTATGGATTGATGGTTGACAAAAAGGATTAAATATTGAAAGGTCATGCTTCGAATCGAGATCAAGAATGGAGATTTAATGGAGAACGTTAGTTGATGACAGAATACTTTTAGGTAATTTGGATATATAAATAACAGTAGCAGGCATAAATAGAATGATTCAAGGAATTTAACGTGTTTTTAATAAAAACAGAATCACTATATAAATACCAACGAGATCCTGAATTAGAAACTCCAACGGAGTTTTTGGCCAAACTCAAAAATAGAACTTGTTTTTATGTAACTTTGAATGGTATAATTTATTTTAGTTGACGGATTCCATTAAATTGCTTGTCATAAAACTAGGTTATAAAATTGAAAAAGAATTTTAGACCGAATCGAATTCTGACATTTATGGTTAAAAGTTTTATAAGTCAGAAAATCTAATAGTTAATTTGTCATATTAAAAAAGTAGATGTAGCTTATTAACAAAACAACATATTGACATGTCCTGTGTGTCAAAAAGTAAGAAGAAAAATATGCGACATGAAATATATTTGCAAATCCTCTTAATGCGTGTAATAGTTTTATGTAGGAACAATACAAAGAATATTTTTGAATTGAAAAAGTAGTTTTATCTCTTGACGAAATTAACAAGTTATCATGTCATATTTTATTGAAATATTTGCGACATAAATTTGTCTATTGCGTATATTTGCTATTCGCAGAAGCAACACCAAACGCTACATATTCTACCGCTACGCTACTATACTTGCCCTGTCTAAATCGACTCAAGGAAAACTGAGCTATAAGATTAATGAAGTATCACTTCACGGTTGAGTCGTTTTTTACAATACTTTAATGCATGCTCAATAATTTAGTGGCACCAGAAACCACCATACATACATCAATGGGATTGTCCGGAGAGAGAATTTAGATTTTGAATTCCGTTCAAACATCATGACTTTTTCATTTTATTTATTGATGTGTTGAATCTCCAGTATTATATTACCTATTGGCAAGGTTAATGGAAATAAGAGAATGTCAATTCGTACATTTGCGTGCTGCAAACCGCAAACCACAAACAATGATGCAGAAGTACGGATGGTTTGTTTGTTACATAGGAAGAAATCTCGTTGAAATGTCAGCGTTGTGTCATGTTACCGCGGTTACGGGCTTGTTTACAGGCAAAAAGAAAAGCTACGTCGAGAAAAGCTTCATTTGTAAAGCCCACTTGAAGACGTAATGTCAATTTTTGGTTTGGGCGTCTACTGTATTTTTGCAAAACAAATCAAACGCACATCGCTTGCTCGTTGAAATATGACCCAACGTTGTAACGCACTTCTTGAGAGAGGTAAATACAAAGATAGAAAAGCAAAATTGAAAGAATATAGTTCTCAATGCATCATATCGATTTCCGAACCTATAAACCCGCCAATTCCCATATCACAATCACCGAATCAGTAATCGAAAAATAAATTATTGAGAAAACTTTGACCGTTTAAATCTGATGACAACTATATAAAAATGAATACAAACTACAAGCGAGAACGCCCACAATCTTACAAACTATTAGCGCAAAGCAGTAACTTGCATGAAAGACAAGAGAGCAATTCTCATTTATATGGATATGAAAGTCAAATGACTACTCCAATGTCAGAAAACAAATGAATTGAATGCTATATATGAAGCTATGTACAAATGTCATATGAAATTATTATGCCCACGATTTATATAAAAATACAAGCAAAATTTGAGATGAAATGTCGGGCCACGTAGAAATCGGGAAATTTTGAAAAATATGAAAGTGATATATTCTAGGGACGGAATAAAGCGATTTTCTTGTAACAAAAATAACAAAAACAACAACAAATCACCAAAAAGATCCATAAGTCCACAAAAAAGATAAATAGAAACAAAAGTAGTTCGCACATACAGGTCGAGCATCAAGGCATGCACATGCAATATAGTTCACCATTCATAAATAATACGCTATATAATGTCTCACAACAATTTTTCTCTATTGATAAATATAAGATAGAAAGTAGAGATACGGAATCACACGCATGCTGCCATAATATATCATGCGAAATAGTTCACCGGTCGCAACGGTTACGATATATAATATCACACAACAATGATTTTGAGTTGACGAAAAAGACATAAAAAGTGGTACGAAACCATGCGCATGCTACCATATTATACCAGTTTTTCTCTCTTCAGAAGATTGTCGAGATTCGCCGAACCATGTTCTTCGTTTCACCGCAACAGGAGTTCCGACCATATTGTTGACGATTTTACCAGTTTGTAAACCTGTCCCACGCACATGGAAATGTTTTCAAATTTGTTTGGTATATAATTTTACGTTACATTGAACGCAGTAAAGCAAATGGCATAGATAGGATAAAGAAACTATCCATAAAGATTATAATAATGTGAGGTCTTTAACTGCGATTTTCGCATTTACGTGACGTCATAAATCTATAATAATAATGGAATAATACTGATGGGAGGTATTTATCACCCGCTAATTCTAAAGTATAATCTTGGACGAGTTTTTAAGTTAAACATTGCCCTGGAGAATGATCCTGCAGTGCGCCGGTTCAATGTCTTGTAGGATTTTCGGAGGATAGCGTTATGAAATTCGGGTTGAAAGACGAGAAAATTACAATATAAGGAAAGGATTTGTGACTTAAGTAAAATTACATACAGTGTTTTATTTGAATCGATTTTATTAATTCGTAAAATTTATGGAATTTGGATCTTATGGATAATAGACAATTTATTCGAAAATGGCTCAGAATTATCATACAATAAATAACTTGACTCAAGTCAAACATGGTATGTGTATTGAGATGCTCGCCTGACCAAAGAAGCGTCATATCGTTTAGGTAAATACACCTTATATATTTCACGGAGAAACAAATTCGGTCATACATATCATTATGCCCAGATTATTGACGTGAGAAAAGGAGTGTGAATTATAATGTTAAATTCCTATCAAGTATGAAACCAAGACCAACCGCGTCTTTCTGTGGCATTTATCCACGGAGTAAGGAATGAGTCAGTGGACATAGGTTGAATATAAATATTTGGAACATTCTTTTACCACGTACATGATGTTTGTTTGCCCTCCTTGTAGTTATTTTACGATGAGATAATTTATTGCCTATCTAGTGTGAAGAGAAGATAGAGTATAATAATTGGAGTATGATGTGAGTATATTTGTATGAGAGCCTTAAACAAATCGATATGAAAAAAAACACGATTACTTATACAAGAAAGTATACGAATTTTTATAAGGTCCATTCATATCTAATTAAAAGTCTTTTCACTCAATTGCAATATTTTCTAAATCTTTTGCTCCAAATTTGTGTCTAGACAAATAAACTCATATTTATACATTGCTATAGTTGTAATATGACAGTGAAACTTATTACACCCGGAGTAAGATGCGATTTGTAGAATAGTCATTGGAAAATTATAATGGTTGGCGTGCATTATAGGAACAAAACAGTTCACCAAAAAAAAAAATCCTCAAAAGTTTACAGTCATGTTATCCTTCATAAAAAATTTCCGAATTATAATTAATTCCGTGTTCATAAAACGTTATACAATTAGGTGTATGTGGTTTTATATATAAATGCGTCAAGTATATTAGTAGCAATCTACGATTAATCTAAATTAGGAACCTACGTTGTCATATTTATTCATGCGACAATATGCTAACTAAATTCTACTAGAATGAAATGGATTAATACTACTCGATCTATATAGGGGTTATATAATATAGGCGATGTCAAGTTAAGAAAAATATGGAGCACGGCTCTATGAATACCTATATTAATTAGCACTCGTCATAAAATTCTATCATCACACAAATCAATTAAAAAGACAAGATCTTTATAAAACAGTGTTGTCAGATATTCATTTTAACATGAAACCACAATTACAAAATTTCTTTGAGTTTGAATGAAAAATTTAACCATGCTATTTCGACACACCATAATTTCGACACATTGTAATATGTCATTTTGAAAAATCAAGTAGGACAATATATACCAAAAATAATTAATCACTAATTAAAAGTAATTATAATGAACATGCTATAATCCAGCCAGTCAAATTTAATAAGAATGGCGGCATATGAAAATAAGGGTACAGACCTGTGACGGAGGCACATGCTAGTACAGTTGCCCCGGAGAGGGTCATGTCAATTTTTCCTTCTGTTTTGTTATATCACGTGTTCGTTCCAGTTGAGTAGGTAAAGATTCGAAACACGTGTATGATTTGGTCGATTGAGCATGCATCGGATCAGATCAGACAACCACCAGCACGGACAATAAAAGAAGATTAAAATGAAATTGTGAAACATGATTAAAGACAAAATACAAAAATACAAACTGAATAAATATATAAACATAAAGTTTGCTGCCTAAGTTTACCAAGCTGCAGGTACGAAGCCTAAAACCGGACCCCATCCTGAGCCTAAACACGAGACGGTTCTAATAGTGAGCCACTATCTTTCATTCTTCAAAAAGTGAAAAGGCAGAACATGCCCTTTAAGGAATCAGTATATTCAAATGTAGGCTAAGACTCATATTTATCTTAAAATCCACTATACACACTCAATGTAGGTTTTTTACGTTTTATTCGACGAAGAAATACATTTTACTGTGATCTAAGTTTAGGAATTCTCAAGTCAGATGTATTTATCTGCCGATAATTATTCTGAAATTTCTAATTCCGGACGCTTTTATACAAGTTTAAGATATCAGTCACTGTCAAAAATGTTATATTGGCTAAGTATTGGATAAGCATACAACGGAGAATGACTACAACGTACTGTCATGTAATGCATGCTTCCTGAATAAGTTGGAACGTTGGAAGGCCAATATCGATATCGATAACCGTTTATCCCTTTTGCATATATGTAGTATCAGATGGATTAGAAAGCATACCATATTTAGTTTTTTTTATTAAAAAATGCGCGGTTTCTATCGAAAGGCGACTGTCTCAATCACAAATATACTGGAAGGAGGAAATAGTTGTGCAAATTGTTTTTGTTTGTTTTTATTCCGATTTTTTTATGATATTTTTTAAATGAGGAACGCGAGATAATCACACTTATGTGGTTAATACCTAACAAAAAAAATAATGTAACGAAGATGGGGATGACAACTCCTAGCACATGGACGCAAACGCGTCTCCCCAAAAATTATTTTTATTTGAAATAAATTTGTCTAATTTAGATTCCATCGATTCTTTCTGATTAATCATCGACTTATTTGGGAAACTTGGAAATAAAAATCAATAACATCACGATTGAAATGTCACAGTTATATTTTGCCTTTTCCCGTGTGAATAACAGATTTTTATTTCAACAGGGATCACTGGCCAAAGCAAACGAGTGTAAAATGTCATATACACCCCCCTTAAACCAGGAGTAATTTTGACGCCAAATTCATCTCATTTTCTTTTGAGTGAAATTTGTTTATATCGTCATGACAGCTTGTTCAAATTGTTTGAATCGAGATTTTCACGGAAAAGATTCTGAAAACTAATGAATAAGTATGACTGTTAGGCTACATAAACATTTCCAATGTTTTTAATAGCGCAGGAGAAAACACCTTTCACATAAGTAATATACAGACGGATATCCGCCAAAATACATCGCGCCACAAAAATGTTTTTTTTCGAAGTAATTTGATTTATATAAAGGTTAGGGACTAGAAAACTACAAAATGGCAGCAGATTGCAATTTCGTCACCAAAATACAACATATCCCATGAGAAAACCAACCATACACTGCGTATTGACTTCATTGGACCGTAAGACATTCAAAAACGATTATTATATATATATATATCTAATATATCTTTATGACAACTTTGCATATTAGGAACCATTACATCATCTTTCTGCCCTGCCAAATCCTGCGTGATGAATTTGCCCGTATGTTTGCCAAGGATATCTTTAGATTGGGAAGGAATGATCCCATAGAAAAATTTATAGAAAAATGAGCACAATAAAAATGATTGGACATAACATACTGATAACCAGTATAATAAAAAAGTTCATCTTTTAAGGCTTTCAGGAAGCAACGTTATATAACTGAGATTTAGATTTGTTTACTAAATTAGTACATTTGCACACCGTTCGGATGGTATTATGATACGAAATTAGTTTACACGAAATTACTTAATAAGATATATATACTCGTGGAAATTATCAAGATTTCACGATTTATAATGGCATGTTATTACAAATTTACCAAATATACACAATCACTATGAACACTAAACTTGCCTTAGTATACCGTGTCTATTATTTTACTATATAATAGTTTGGATCGCTGCGACCACACTGAAAAGAATAAAGTCAACTGATGACCCTGCTTAAATACTATATATATTCCCAGTTTGCTATAAAACGGAATCACAATACTACTAATTAATGACTCATTTACAAGTGACAAGCCTTTCAACATTTTGACAGAATTTTGACATTTTGAGGGAGTTGTCATATGCTGTCACCTGTCATACACATTTCGGTCATCCGAGGTTACCCACTGCGTGTTCCGCTTACTACAGATTAAATACAGCATAATTGAATCGGCGAGTTTAAACAATCGTTATGTAATTATTCAAATGTGACGTCACAAATAGATGCTACTCGGCGAGGATATCGAACGATGGAATGAATATTTTATCATTTCCTGTCGTTTTAGAATAAATACAAACGCGTGTACCTTGGTATACAATGGCAAGTACAATAAACACTATACACACAACATTACAAGTGGTTTGTGGTCATCTACCGAAGTGATAATAGCTTCAAAAATTGAAATTATTAAATATGAGTACATGCGGGTAAATATTTTGTTAGACATTGGTTTTCAAGCTTTAAGGTGGAGGGACCCCAATGAAACATTCCAGTGCTCGAGGAGCACCTATGCAATCCTTTAATTGTCGTAATTTGATGATCTGTAAATGTATTATATAAAAGAGAATCTAATACTGGCAAAACAAGATGTTCTTCAGAGGGCGCTCCCGAAGTATTGGCGCACATACTATGTTCAGGTTGGGCGTCATCTTGATGCACATACTTCTGGAGGTTCCTTCAGAGTGTAGCAGTTTGGTGGCTAGGCTAGCCCATTCGGTATTAGGAAATATTTATACAATATACATATATTAATGAAGACTCTCGGATTTGAATGTAAACTTGCGAAACCCACGGAGTGTACCGTTGGACCCCTGGGGTGCCGTGCAACCCCGACTGAGAACTACTGGGTAAGAATATTGCAGGCAACGATTTAGGCGCGACTAAACAATTAGTATACTTTGAGAGAGTTACAAAAAATATTTTACATTTTGCACAATTTTGCCATTACATTTTTGGAAACTACAAGGTTGTAAATTTATTCACGAGAGACAAGGGGTGATGAAGAATGACAGTTAGTTCATTGATCGATTTGTCACAAAATTAATTTCACCTCAAGGTGTTATATACAGTAATCTCGAAAAAAATATATTGAAGAACTTCGGGGAAAATTGATTTTAAAAATAGAATTGATCAGATTTACATAACCCAATCAATAAAAAGTTAACGAAGTTTTATTTGACATGTTTCTAAAAACGAAACAACGGTAAGTATAACATGGATTCGACGATACTTGGCAAACTGTCGAAAGCACGTTTTGTGACAATATTCTGTGAACGGTCTTTTATATATTTGTTAACGTGACTCACGCAACTGTGATTTCTAAGTGCGAATCCAACGTTGCTAAAAAGCGAAGGGAAAAGTTATCAATGTTTTAAATCTACCATCTGTGTAACCTATCAATTACGAATGAATATTATTCACCGACTTTGACGCATTTTCTGTTTCGTGTTTTGGAGATAGTGCCAAGACGCACACCACAAAAATTGACGCGGCAGCGAAAAAAATTCGCAAAATTTACCATATTACATGCCAAGGAATGACCCAATCTAAAATATAACATATCTAAGAAAAATTGCAAATATTTCAAAAATGTCCCAGAAAGTACTATCTTGTCTGTGAAATAATTGCTTTTGTGGGCTGTAAAATAAAGAATAAAATTGACATTTATCGAAAAAAAAAAATATAGAGCATATTTTTAAAGCTACTCTTGACTATTTTTTCATCGATTGTTGTAATTTGTATGTAGCAAACAAAAATGACTAACAGTTATAAATCCTAAATACCCAGTGAAGGTATCAATACAATGCAAATAATCCATTCAAGCAGATTACTAGAATAAGCTAATGAAATCCAATTCCAAATTTTTACATTTTTAAGAGTGAGTACAAAAGCCATCAGGATATCCAAGACGATCAATTTTAACAGTCAAATAAGCGCATAGCACTCCGTTTTACCGCTGACATGCCTAAATAATTCAATACCGTTTGATTGTATCGACGATATGAAACAAGACCAAAATAGCTCACCTACAATGGTTATATCGATTTTTGCGTCATTTATGGCCTAGGCAGGTATTCTTATGTAACATGGCGCCTTCAATAGCAGCCGTTTACCTGTTTATTCATACTGGTTAAGAGTGTTGCCGTTAAAAACCAAATGCGATTTAGGATTTCGGTTGTTAAGATTTATAGTTGTTTATTATTACATACATTGTGGTAACTGGAACGCCATATATATTTGCATATACGGCAAAACAAAGATGGATTCCTGACTAATTCATTCAGCAACCGCCGAGCCTAAGGCATTGATGAAAATAACCATTGAGGCGGGGCCCATGGAAACACAATTCCAATTGGATCAGGTTTAAGATATTCTCTGAATTACTCTTGAACGTAAAAGCAAATTTCAAATAATGGCGTTAATAGACTTCGCTACCCGCCAATGTAATAAACAACAATAAATTTTCCCCATTCATGATAAAGCTTTGCGTAGTAATATAAATATGTACCGGTAGGTCAAAATAAAAAAAAACTCAAATCTGCTGGGTAGATATTTTAATATGACAGTTATTCAAAAGAATAAAAGATTATTCCAGTTCTGCTTATCTGACGACTCGATTGATCATTCAGGCCTATTGACATTTCAAGTTTACATACATTTTGAAATAGTATGAAACTGCTTTATCAATTCCGAAGCTGTACTTATAATACGTGATATGTACGCATTGCCGTCCAAAAAAGTGAGAAATGCGTATATGTTATCTCAAATCCGCAATAATTAAACCGCTAAGATTGTATAAAACCGTTTTGAATTACTTAGTCAGCTATCAGGTATCGTATACCTATAGAGCACTATTAGACATTCGGAACCAGAAATATTGGCATGAATTATTGTAGAGGCCCGCGCTATTAAAAAAACTCAAAACTAATGCATAGCGTAAAATAAACGCAAGACATATCTGAGAAAATATTTCCAATCGCGAAAAACTAATTCCTTGCATATGCACGAGATGATGTTGGTTTGATACATGGAACGATAAACGTTTTTATATGATTTTTAGTCAATATCTGGATTATAGTAACTCATATTACAATTTTGAAACAAATACGTTTATTTTGGCAATGCTGCATGTTGTTGCTGACCAATTCTGCTTAATTGCTTATATATTAGCATTTCTGTTGTTAACAATGAACAAAATCCAATGTTGAGCATAGGATGTATCATCGTGGATCAGCAAAATCACGTTATTGACATGTTAAATTGTGATTGTATATTAATAATAATAATCCATATACCAACAGAACGAATGAACACAATATAATTGTCTATCATCGATCACAAATTACAATGCTGTATGAAGATATTAAACAGACATCCCACCTATTTCCTCCTTCGTGTCAGCCTTTTGAAACGACCGGAACATGTGGGTACAGAACAGATCTGGTAAATCCGCTTCCAAATACGTCTCCATGAAAAGCTTGAAACCGGCATAATCAATTGGCTAAAATTGCAAATACCTGATTAGCATTCACATTAGCTTTGTAAATCTACTGTGATCCTTGTAGTTGATTAAGTAATGTGTGACTCAAGTAACGTTAGTTGAACTTTGCCATACAGAGATGAAACTTTAATAGCAGGTTCCCGGGGATGGTCAAAACGTAATAATTTGGTATTTCGAATACATTCTGAAATATTCTTTCGAATGAAATATCGAATATATTCTGAAATGGAGGGTCTGTTCCACAAGATAAATTCTAAATTCGTAGAAATCAAATTTAGTCATGCAAAATAATTGAGATGATCATCGTTTTAATTAGTATTCATTATTTCATTTTGTCAGAAGTTATTAATTTTTTGTCTATCATAGAATAATAAATCCTCAATAAAAGGACATTTTCGGATGGAATTATTCTAAACTATTCCTAATAATATAACTATATCGAATATAACCAATTCCGAATGTATTCGAATATTAGATTCGTTTTGGACATCCCTCGCCAGAAAATATACTCTTAATAAGTGTTAACATAAGGAAGATATATTATAATACAATACAAACGCATGCTATTTCACTTGTAGTGAAATATTCATCTATTTGGTTCATGACATACGCTCAGATCTTCAAATGTTTTTATTTCAAAGCATTCGATCCATAATCTGATCTGATTTTGTGAATGCTATTACCCAGAATGAGCCAAATATATTGATAGTTCAGATGTGTCGATTCAACATGGCCGACAGAAAAACAATGTTTAATATACGACACACTGAAAAGGTTTGAGTGAAGGTTGCGTCTTTAGCCGACTTACACACTTCACTCAAACAAAACACGTACTACATGTACTCTTAAAAATCACCATTCGCCATACTTGCATTTTTGTATCAATTCGATATTCAGTGGTGTATATTGCGAATTTATGGCCAAATACTGACAATATATGCCACTCATACATACTTGGTATACATACTTCTGGAGCGCCACAATACGCACCTTGTAGCAGGACAATAATTATCGAAAATTAGCGACAAATTCACTAATTTTTTTTAACAGTGTACGAACGTAAAGATACATTTACATGCATAGCTTACTATCGACTCATCATCCTGTATTCCGTTTGGAAGCATAATCAAAGTAAAGACAAAGAAACATTTTGAATTATTCAATAACGTTGAAATATAATTGAAAATATAATTATAGCACAATAAAGCTGAAAGTGGGAATTGAAAAAATTGATTTACGTTCAAATAGAAAGTAGACATTTTCTTGTCAACGTGAAGAAAATGCAATAAATATATAAATATAAAGTTAAAATTTTGTTAAAATCATAGAAATATAACTAATTTTTTTTAAGCAAAATTAGCCGGAGTTAACGATATAGTTGGCTAAGCAGAGACTAATAACAAATAGTAAATTTACTTCCAACATAGTAAATCTAAAAGCATTTAATGCAGCACCACGAATCTAAGTGGTTACGATAGATCTTTTAATAATAATTATAGCAAAGGGTGTATTCAGGAGAGCATTCTCGAAAATAAATTAGCTTTTTAGGGTAATTTTACTTTATGAAAGTGAGGTACTCTTGGATTTAGGCAATTCAACCCATGCCAACTAAAACTTAGACGCTGGCCTGGGTTGGGTTTGAGCTGTCACAAGTAAAATACGTGGACCTTTTAATCGACCCATATTAAGGGCATCCATTCAATATTTTATTTGTGATGTTCATAATGAAACAAGTATTTTAAATTTAGAATTATGTGTACTCGGTAACCATAATGAACCAACGCGAGATGCTATAAGAGGTTAACACAATTTATTTTAAATATTTCATAATTTATTTCTCATTTTATTCTGAAGCAAAGAAATCGACTGCCAAAAAAATCTAATTTTGATCTCAAATCAAAATAGAATTCCATTCTGACGTAGTTTCAAAGGAAAATGAAGGGGGGCATGACCTGATCTCAAATCAATAGTTCAATAGATTTTTCCGGTCTTGAGTTTGCAACACCAACGCTGCACTGCAGTGATGTAAAGGTTCGCGTAAACACTTGGTCTTATTTTCCCGCACGTCACCAAACTTATGATTTATCCATGATAATTATTGACGTCATCCATTGGACGAAAATGAAATCATGCTTAGTAATTTGGTTACGTAATAGACAATTTTGGAATCTAATTAACGATTTTTAGTGAAATGATTAAATTTATCGAATATACACCAAATCAATGACAAGTGGCCAGTGAAATAAAAATTGTATATAAATTATCAAATAATTTGCGAATTGAATCCATTGTTGGTGTGTTAACTTGTTGCAGAAAGTGTTGAAAAACTTGTCGTACAGACCCTCCAGAAATCGACATTTTGATATCCCATAATAGTTTATTTAAATATTGAAAATACGATGATTATTAGGCCTACCCCATTAAGCCATTGCTTGTGGTTGTTTAATACTTCGTTTATTCAGGTGCTTGGAATTTTCTTCAAAAACAACATATTCGTATTTGTTGGATAAATAAATACCGATTACCTTTTGGAAGTTCCATACTACACCAAATCGACTATATGATTACTGTATCGCAGAAACTCACATCAGAGGTCGTGATGAATATTTTAAATATTTCTATACGCCAATGAACCGTCATTTACGCGTACAGATAGGATCAAAGTAAACCTTTGTAAGAAGCCTTCTATCGCTGGAATTGTAGCTTGTATTGTAAGCGTTTTTGTTATAGGGCACACCAACGGAGGCTCCTGCTGTTTTCAGTGCTGTCATGCTTTTTATTGTTACTATTAACACATTATTACTCCAGATAAGGGTATATTAGTGCCAAGTGTGTTCTATTCATAATCTATCCTCGATTTATAAAATTTGTATTGGGAGATAAATAGGATTGAATGGTAAAGACCACGTATCGATCATGTTTGGTAGGTAGTAAAATAACAAACTTGATGCTCTGATATAACCCCATAAATATCACATACCCGAGAAAAGCTAATTTGTGGCATCTCCGTGCTTGAACGACTATAATTAATGAGAATGCGCTCTGACCCAATTCAATAATTTTGAAGGCCTATTCAAAGCACATTTAGTCATCACACGAAGATTCCATATGGCTTCGTCATAAAAATAATACTCATATAGATAATATGATTTGATCCATAATTAAGCGTTTAATATTCATTGTATTTTTATATTAAGTTCCATGGTAATTCTCGGCCAAAGAAATGCCAGTAATACTTCATTATCTAGTGACAATATGTTATGACATGTTTGAAACAATTTAAAAATATTACATAATCAACGGACAGCAATATGCTGGGTAACATGCGCAGCGAACAAATAAGAATTGAACTAAACAATAACCGGTGTAAAATCCTCTTCATATCGACAATGTTTAGGGAACAGCTGCTAATAGCATGGTACTTATAACCAAATAGCATCATTTTTTGTTTTAAGATAAGTTAGATTTATAACCGTCGGTAAACAGTTAGATTAAAAATATCCAATAGGATTCGGGGAAAAATCGATGGCTCGTAAAAATGAGTTTTCTCAGAAAATAACTCCCAACGCGTATTCCGAAGTGGATCGATCATCTTGATTGATATGAATAAAATAAAAAATTCCCTTTCTGTTACAATAAAAGCACACGAATAGAAAACTAACAAGGAAATTAAAAAATCTTTTGCTATCAAAAGGGCTTGAGTGTTTGCAAAAAAAACATAAAAAAGGTAACATTTACTAACCTCGTCTTTCTTATACTTCGATAAAACGCCTCCGTTATGAAATTCCTCTAGTACATCGGTGAGTTTTTTCGACGAATCTAAAGAATGATATACAGAAAAAAAAAAAACTATAACATCGTTCTTTATAAGTTTAACCATACATACAAGAGTAACTAAACCGAAGTAACAAAAAAGTAGTAATACATAATCACCAAAGTACGGTTTGAATACTTGCCATCGCTTTTGTCTCATAGAAAACCAATAGTGTCAGAAAATATTACAGCAATTGTTTAAATGCAATTGCTGATTTGAAATCAATGAAACCAAAGAACACTTTTACGAAGTATTAATAGAATTACATATACAAATGTTATATATTACAATTTACAACACATTCCAAGTAAAAATATTCAACAAAATTATATTACCAATAAAAAATTACTAACACAAGGTAAAAATATCCAGTGCAATTGCTATCAAGCCTCGATAAAATCACAAATATTCTCAGCCGCCTTTGTAAGTAAATTCCAAATAAAAATAGATAGCCTATTGGAGATACAGATGTATGGCGGCAAAAGCTAAATCTACGCACAAACGGTGACCCGTAAATCATGTCATGCTTTGATAGGTTTGCCATTCATAACACCTGGAAGCAAAATAATCTATAAGTATTGGTACCAACCAATACCTGTTAACGTTCGGACATATGTTTCACATATATGTAGAATCTAAATTCGAATTTTGATAAATTCTGGTTCACAGTGTTCAAAACAGTTTCTTGAAATACCAGAGCGGGAAAAATCGATATTTTACAGAGCGAAAGTTGACGAAATTTGAATTGGGGTAATTCATTTCAATCGTTATGAATCGGTTACTTGCCACTTGAAATCTAGTAGTTACAACAACTTTTGCGTTGGCTATCGTCTTGTTATGTAGGATGACAAAACTTGCTTTGAGAAAGCGTCTTGAAATGATGGGATTACTAAAATATCTCTATAAAATCGAGTTCAAAAGTCTTGCTGTACATGGAAAGGTTTATATATCTGATACTCCAAATCTGATTATAGCAGGTGACATCCTTATACGAATATATTACAAATTACAACTCTAAAATGAAATGTGATTGCACGGATATAATTGCTTAAAGATATTTTACAATAGTAAGATAATTTATGAGATGTGAATTCAGTAAATAATGAAATTGAAATAAAATATTAGCGTTATGAATTGTGAATTTTGTGCGAATAACTATTCTACCTGGTAGGATGGGATATAAAGATATGAATTTAAAACAATTGGAATAAAATGCACATTTAGTATATGCGAATATGCTGGATATACCGATCGATATTTGATGAGGTTTGGTGTGCTAAAATTTCACATATTGCCAGTATAAGATCGACAATCCTATAGGAATTAACGCTTCATTTAAATGTATCAAATACCCCGTATGCAATGTGATAAAAATGATCAAATAAAAAGTAGTGAAAAAACAGCACATACGTCGATACAACGCTCTGTTAGATATTCATTATTCCCCAAAACCACACGGATAGATTTACGAATTTCAAGAATTATTTCACGGCTGAAGTAGCGCGACTTTTTTGCGATTATTTATCCCTTACTTTTGACGTCAAGAAAGGTCAAAAGCTTTTGAAGTATGCTCGTCTGCTATCGTCATCCGCACTTGGGAGCGTTCCAAAAAAACCAACCAACCAGAGGATTAAAATAATCAAAAACCCAATTTTGAATGTTACATTCGGAACCGCCACCATTTACCGTGTTTGGCGAATGAAAGTATTTGAAGACAAAAAATAAAGATTCAAACAAAAAAATATTTTAAAATTCAATAAATGTACTCAAGACGAAATTGATGTATAACCTCTGTGAACGCGCAATTAGAATTTTTTGTTTTGAGTGAACGAAGATATTTGTTAGGGCGAAGAGCCCCCACTATAAATTGACGTGAATAATAAGTAAACTTTGAAATTAGCCCGAAGCAATTCTGGAAATTTACTTTATTCCATAATATTTATATGGAAGTCTAGACTCTGTTTCAAACTTAAAAATTCAAATTTTCGATATGAAAATTATTTTAAAAATACAAACATATTATCACTGGTATTGGCAACCTATGATGGCGTTGAAGTTTGAGTTCAGAGCTTTTTAAGGTAGGCCGTAAGGTAAGGTCGTAATAGGAAGTTATTATATAATTTTGTGCATTATGAATTATTGCCTTCTAGTAAATTTGTTATAAATCAACATTTGTTTAAAAACTATCTGATAGAAGCTCGAAGGCTGTGATCTGTGCAAATAATAAATTTTAGCCCACGGTATTTTACTCACGACTGAATTTTAATCCTCGGCGCCAATCTAATCTTACATGATATATATGTTGTTTTGATAGATTTAGAATGAGCAAATGGTATTTAGTGTAACATCAAAGATAGGCTTTCTGGAATCCCAAAAGTCAATACATGGGCTTATGTTGCTTAAGCTATTTTTATTATTTGACTATTTGCTTGTGGAAGCCCATAAATATCGTATTGAAAATTTATATATTTCCGTTCATATACTGATTAATATATACTAAGTTATGGATGTATATACTTCACACGTGCTCGTCCTTACCTACCATAAAAGATCGCTCTCTACGAAACACGATGCGAAGAACAATCTCACAAAAATAAAAATTACGTGACTAAGATCCGATTTTTCGTTTAAACTGTGCATTTGATGCACAAATCAAAACTTGGTTAACTTATGATTGAAGAGGTAAGCAATATACTTACATTCCGCATACTTTTGCAACGTCTCAAACTCTGCAGGAGTAAGTGTTACAAATTGTTCGTCTGTCATCTTGTTAGAAGATACTCAGGTAAATTATCCGTCTTATTAAATCTCGGCTTTCAACAAAATTGTTTTGCCCTATACCATGTCGAAATATTAAAATGATACAATATCTTCTAGAAAAAAAGAAATGGTAATAACTTTTACCAGTTCGGATCGATTCAAATTAGAACAAATGTCATATGTCCCGTTTGCTGCGGCTTGACATATTCATCGGTCCATATCTGGGACATACTTGTAAATATCGAACGTGAGAAGAAGTCGTGTAAACTATACCTTTCCTGGCCACAAAATCACATGAATCATTCATAGTATGTATAGATTAATATAGATTACTTTGGCGTTTATAGCTATTTTGCGTCATCGACATAGTTTATTTCCAAGCTATTTATCTGTAAACCCTACGAATTGAAGGTACATAAATAGTATTCCCTTATATTTAGATGATGAATTATCTTTCTACAAACTACTGCATCCGCCCAACGCCTTGTGGAAAATAAACGTTCATCAAAATTCAAATAAACTACAAAATAATTTTGACCTGAATGCGGCAAGAATCCATTCCCTTACGCCGACCTCATAAACTTCTTACATTTCAAAGTTACTGATACATAAGGCTATTCACAACCACGCATATCAATTGTATTGCGTCTACATTCCCCTTATAGTACAGTAGATTACCGGAATTTCCTAATTTTGCTTACTATACACATTGTTTACAAGTACTGCCAAGGAGTAAACTGTATACCTATAGCCTCATGGTTATATTCAGAGCTGAACATTTCACGGGGAACCACCCATGTGGAATGAAGCAGCAAGTGCTGAACATATTATTTTGATAAATATGTGGACCTACACGATGGTACTATTAACACCAGTAATCGTTATCCCACCACCATACGCCGATTGTGGCTCGCGCAATGAAAGGCAATCAACTCTACAATACTTTCCCGTTTCAATTAAGGATAAGTTTCTTTGTCCTAACAAAATATCGCGTATTGATTTTTCTCTCGCACTGCCTTTCCCAACGATATTGATCATCGCCGCGCTACGTTTAAGTGCAAATCCATTCTGCGTCGTAGCAAGGCACGCTGCCCAAAGCGTGAATGCGCCTAGCGTATGTCGTAGACGTTTTTGAGCTGTACAGCGTACCACCACTCTTTTTCCTGTACGTCACCACACGGCTGACTTATCACGCAATACGTCTAACAATAGTAAAGCGTCGTGACGTTTGGCAGCCAGTAATGCTAATTTAAGCTTCTTGACAGTGCTAGAGCGTATTCCTTGATTCAAATGCATATTCTAACAAATACCAGCACGCAGTTCAGAGTCGGCTATTTTGAATGAAGCCATAAGAAGCATTTGCTTTCCAAAAGAGGCGTCTCAGAGGCGTGGTTTCGTGGATTTGAACAAAACCACATCTCAAAATTCCATAACAAAAAAACACAGGCGTTTAGAATAGCTCATTTTTTGCAATTGTGACACATGTCATTGTCATATTGAGTAAATTAGTATTCCTATTTAGCGATACGGTATTTATTAGGATCGATTTTCTGATCCATTCGACCACAAATTGAAACGACATCAAAGAAGCAAGCCGGAACCGTACTGGCCATGCATGCGTAAACATGTCAAACGAAATTGAATTTCGAACTCAAATCCGTTACTTACTGTTGCTGACCAAATGTTTGTTACCGGTAAAGAGCCGTGCCACATACATCCATGCGACCGTATGTCGACATGACGGAGAAAATATTAGAACGCATTATTTAATGAAAATTCTCCATTCCTTATTTGCCCAATATATAGCAAAACCATTTTGTGCGAATCGGTTGAAATAAAAGCTGAACAGATATTTTATGATTCGAAATGCTGGGGAGTGAAGTGAATTGGACAGGCTATGAATAATATATGAAGGCGGTGAAAGATTTGTTGACAATAAAATTCAATATAAAATCAACTTGAAGCTGGTTGAAAACTTTGTATCGATCAAAAATCTACAACGTCGACTTAAAACGTAAAATTGTGCCACTGAATGATACAAGCACACGTACTGATTGTCTGACTCACGTGCAGACAAATACAAATGAGACCGTTTGATTTTGACCCTTTTCGGACCAGAGAATTTTTTAACCCATCAGGTGAAACGTTTATAAAGGACAACTTGATCGCGTTTATAAGGTCGCGATTACCTCCTGTTCATGATTGCAGCACTGGATATTTATATCTATATCAATAATGATATATACAAATTGTTCCCGGGTTTCTGTCATGGTGTTTTCGCAGCTTACGCATACTCAAATTTCAGTTCTGTTGGCAATACTTTTAGAATAAAATGGCAGATAGAGGAGAGTGTAAGTTGAAACTATCATTAGGTGCAAAACAAGCTGTGGACACGAAGATCTATGTATACCAGACCAGGATATAATACGAAACTATTCTGATGAATATTGTAAAGAGAAAAGACGAATCTGTTAAATTTCTGACAAAATTTCCACCGTTTGCAAGTTTGGTCAACTTGAATTTTGCACCCAAATGACCGAATGGTGGGTGTTTGACAAGGAGTTCGATACATTCTACAAAATTGTTGAGTTGTAGGCATGACTATTACAAAATTTATGCTTGTTGATTTTATAAGCTGGCATATTGAATTATACCGTGGTACCGTACATCTGAAAACAACATACTTTTGAACAAAGATAATTTATGTCTTATCAAATATTATCGCATTTGAGTAACTTACACAGCTATAGCCATATTTTCCTCCTGTAGTTTACTTGCATACGTTAAAAAACGAGCCATGTTTCGGACATTACGTTTGTCACAGCGGTCGTGCAAGCTTGTAGTTTCCAATAAGACCTTTAGCGCCTCTTGTGTTCAGAAAAAATATATATGCAGTACCGAAGTTCATCTTAAACGTATACTCGCAATCAGTACTTTCAACAAAGCAGACTAATGAACAACTGCAATGATATCATTTTCTATACATTTCTCAGACTGAAATATGACTTACGGATAACAAAACATACCCCACACGGTCATGGCCGAATTTAGACGATGATTTCCCCTAACTAACCTACGCCATCCGTGAGGCTGCGCCGCTAACAATGAATGTATCATGACGTCATAATATACCTTTCACATTTCCATTGAATGATAGATGACGTCAGGGTTCTTTTTTTGAATTGCTTGAAATTCGTTATTTTAGTAGTAGATGGGATAGTACATAAGAAACTAAAGGCTGTAATAAACCGTCATGGCACCACAGTTTTTTTGTATTGACAAATTTGTAGACAAATTTATTTATTTCATTGTATTTAATTTTTTATCCCTCGAAAAGATAAATATCTGAGACACGAATTATTACCAAATATCGGTTATGAAAATTCTAAACCGATTTGATTCTGGATCAATACTTCGCAATTTAAAAACGACTTGAAAATGAAAATTAGTTCAAAATTGAACAACGAGGCCCCAAAGGCAGGACCGCGGTTCCAATACGGACCTTTCGAGTATTCGATTCCGATCGCATCTGATTCTTTATTTTGGGGTATTGATCCCATTTAGCTTTGGATATGTTAAGGTTTCTCTTATTCATAGTTTTAGAGAATTATTTTTATCATTTTCTCGTACTTGTACTTATCATATACGAATATACCTGTGACGTCACAATGGACAATACAAATAGCGCTGTTTTATTTTGCAAATAATCACTGAGCGGGGATCTAAAATGCGCATTGAGAATGTCAAATATTTTGCGGTCATTCGGTTTTCAACAGCTCGTTTCTGTTAACTTTTAAACTCACAATATAATATATTTTCTACAAAGACCGGACCACGGGCATTTTTAAGTTTTGTATACGGACCTTTAGTAAAAATAGTTGAGTAGCCCAGCCCTAAGGCTTGAGGCCCCTAGGATTCACCCTACCTTGCCTAAATGGTAAATCCCACACACAAACGGTATTCATGTAGTTGCGATGACCACAATATTTTGTCAGGATTCTATTCTCTCATTGCTGTATATTGATATTTCAGAGATATGCAGTTATTCTAAATACTAATATAGGTAAAATATCTGGAATATTGAAGCTAACTAAACGAGCAATATCTTCGTACACATAAAAAGATCGATATCCTCCTTGCAAGGACTGGCAATGTTTATATTACATCTCATCAGTTCATAAAATAGCTTCAAGTGGTTTAATTCGACGTAGTTTTATTGTTATGAAGTGTGTTATGACCTATGCTATTACTGTTGTATTTTGATTGCTGGCGGGAGAATACCACAGCGCGATCAGTTGCGCGGTTGAATGCCCTCAGGCTTTTGTGACTCTGACGACATCTTATTCGAGATAATAATATATCTTATAAGCTGCTGTTCATATTTCACACAATTGTACTTTAGTACAAGATGTGAACCGTTGCTGGTGCATAGAAAAGGAAGTAGTGTAGTAAATTAGACAAATGAAATGTTGACTTTGGGACGTTTGCATTAAAAAAACTGTGATATTCATGGATTTCAAACAAAATGGCGTTGAAAAAAGTCAGGCTACTGGTATTGGTGCTTACGGTATTCAGCATATTTATATTTATTCAAATGTTCATGGGTGATAAAGGGCCAGTAATAATGTAAGTGATTTTTATTATATTTATACATAGTGTAATAGTTTGGACTTTGCCTGAAATGTTAGCATTTGTTTGTGAAAAGTTAAAATTAGCCGTATTAGAAATTTTTGTATAGGGTTTCCGTTCGGCTTTTTCGCAGATGTAACATTTTCCAAATCCTTGTCGTTGTTAGCACTGGCAAACTACTCAATAAAAGGTACGGTTTTCAATTCAAATGCCATTTCAATACTTAGTTTCGCCTCTTGGGTCAGTTTATAGTCAACAAGAAAAAATTGCCGATTATCTTTTGTTCAAGTACTCGAAACATATTCATTCGACGGACCGACCTCCTGAAGTATGCGCACCAAGATGGCGCACAACCTGAACTCAGGTTCTATACCAGGTTAGAGTTCAGGTTATGCGACATCTTGGTGCGCATACTTCAGGCGTACCCATTCGACTGTAGATCGCAAAGTTCAAATTTTGTTTCAGAGAATCGTCGAGCATTTTTGTCAATGATAAGGAAGAAAATTCAGAAATCGACGAAGGGCATGAAAACGGCAAAAAACAAATTGTTCCACTTTTGCCGAGGAAAAATATCCTCGAAGTTGTTCGACAAAATAATTCTGTTATTCCAGAAAAGTTTTTTGAGAAGAAATTGAATATTTCACCTCATGAGTTCGGGTATTTGAGACAGAAACAAAAGTAAATATACTGTATAATGCAAACACGAGAATTCATGGTTTTACTTTCTATAGGTATTTACTCAACCCAACCAGATTCTGTGGTGAAAATATTCACAATGATCAATCGAAACAAGTTTTCTTTCTCGTGATGATTGCAAGCGCATCGTGGGAGTTTGAGAGGCGAGATCTCATTCGCCGCACGTGGGCGTCAATGACAAATGTTAGTCAAAAATCGATCAAATACTTATTTTTCGTAGGTAAGACTTAACGTCATTTTTTATACTGACAAAATTATTAAAATTTTATTTTGCACAGCGTTCAACAGAATATTGTGTGATTCATGTTATTCGTTTTGCACGTAATCGTTACACAGAAACCGAATGCCTGGTAATTTTGGTATTATACCAAGGTACTAAATCATAGTGTGTGTCATTATGGTTCAAAATGCAATATCTTAATTTTAGGTAACGACAATGAAAGCGATTCAAAACTAAAACTTGAATATGTAAAATTTGGGGATATAGTACAGGAAGACTATCAAGAAACATACAGAAATCTTACTTTGAAAACACAGGGTAAATTAGCAGTTTAATAAATATTATCTCATTGAAATGAATTACATTGAAACAAAAGAAAAAAGGGTTGATAGTATAAATGAGAAGAATAAAAATAAAATTATAATACAAAAAATATTTGTTTGTATCATAAAAATTGACAATAACAACTAATAAGTCACTAATAAGGCATTTATGTTTTCTCCATTTCGTTTTCTAAAACACACAATTCTATATATATGTTTGTTTTTTCTGAAAACTGTTGGTGCAATTTTTTTCCATAAGGAACTTCGTAATGGTCCCGAGCGTAGCAGAGGACTACTTAAAAACTGACGAATCATCCAAGATTTGGAATGACTGCTATATGCGGTATAATACAGCTTGTCCAGTATATAACAACAAGGCTGGTTGACCAAACCCGATGATACATGATCTGTGTTTTCTTTTACTGTATAATTGCTAGCTTTTTCGTCTTCAATAACATAAATGCATCTGGATATCAGAAATTTCGATTTTACTGCCATTATATATAATATTCAATCACTATTATAATACTTAACCAACAAACATTTTCTTTTGCAGGGCAATTAAAATGGTTGAAGCTTTACTGCCCTAACGCAACATTTTATATGCATGTTGATGATGACGTTATGCCGCATATTGATAGCATTGTAAAGCAGCATCTGGATATTTTGCCTAACTCCAGGTTTGTAATTTTATTCAAGATTAAGTTATCAATTGATCAAAATGACAGTAGAATTATATAGCTAACGTTTTGAAGTATTCTATACGTAATTTAAAGTCACATATATCGCGTTTTAATTACCGCAACGCAGCTCATTACAGTTACCTAGAGACAGACGTTCTTTTCGAATGAAAATACCCTTTTCAAATCTATCTTCGATTCATTTATATAAACTCGATTCGAAAATGCCGAAAACGAATACGTTAGCGCGGCAGAGGTGTCGTTTCGCTGTTTCGCTCTGGAGACACCAGTTTTTTTACTTCTTGACATTTTTGTTGAGGTGTCCACTGCTCTCTCTGCCCTCTGCTTGTGTTTGCCAAATTATTTTCTAGGTATCTTATACTTTATTTGTGCATTCAGGGAAATGGGTTGTGCAAAAGTATTCCAGCCAAAGGTTCGCAGAGAAGGAAAATGGGTGACGTCATTAGAAGAATATTCTGGAGATCAGTAGGTTTTGTCAATTCACACTCAATATATTCATTTACAGTTTATACGTACATATTAGTAATATAATCAAAAAGTGTCGCATAAGAAAATTAGGTATTGAGATTCGCCAGCACGTTGACGTCTGAAATAGTGCGGGCAAAGGCATTGCCTAGTCGTCGCCGTATTTCTTCCTTTTCATAAAGATCCAATTAGAAACTTTGGTTCGTGCATTAGCATAATATCGTATATCATCGTGCTCACCGACCCGGCAATCCAGGAATCTAAAATGATTAAATCTAATTTGCCAAGCTGAATGCGATAAAAAGGTTTAAATCTAATCCATTATAGGTATCCGCTATCCTGTGTTGGTTGGTGTTTTATAATGCCTGCTGTCATTGCGTTTGAACTTTATTATATGTCTCTCAATACTCATTTACTTCATTTGGAAGATGTATGGACGACAGGAATTCTCCGCGAGAAAATTGGAAATGTAAAGGTATATTAAAATGACCTGAATTAATATTGAAATGTGAATTAAAGTAATGAAAACGATGGATCGATTTGATGGTGGTTTTTCGCACTCCAAAAGTGCCTAATATGCAAAGGTTTGCAAAAAGCTTCTCAGCATTACAATTCATTTGGAGATTGTTATTTCTCAACATATTTTGGTGACCTGCTTCATGTGATTTTGCCAATATATTTTTTGTATTTTATCTTACCTATATGATGAGAATTTATTATTGATTTTAGATTCGAAAAATGGAAAATGATTTGGGAAAGAGCGTTTGTGAACATTTAGGATGGCCAAAGGACGAACCTACTAATGAAAAGATATTGACCGCATGGAGAAAGTTACAAAACGAGAATTAAATTAATTAGGCCGAATCCTTTGAAAAAAAGACGCAAACGAACGACACAGAAGCGTGATTACAATGGACCTATATGCCTAATTTTCGGCGGCGCAACCCTCCGGGTAAACCACTTTTGTCGATCACTCTTCGCGAATGTGGAAAACTAAAACAGGGACAACGCAATTGCATGGTGGCCTACGACAACGGCCTTTTTTACCACTACTTTACTATGACATGACCTGGCATATAGCATGGTGAATATGACTGAATCTGACTCTATGCAAACTAGTATCCCAGTGAGCCAGACTGTCAAGTCATTCTACTTTTATTTGACCTGACTTTGAATAAAATGAATTATATTGAAAACTATTGCTTTATCGAGCAATTGTAGTTTGTTCAATGTTGTCCCGTAGAATAGAATAAATCAAAATTACTTGAAACACTTCGCTCTCTGACTCGAAGCTATTATTTTCGACCGTAAAAGTAATAAACCCCACTTTCTTACCACGTGAAACAACCGTTAACCCCAAATTTTATCATGTAATTTGTCCAAAATTCTGTCTGTGATAAGTCAAGATTGCCATAACAGTAAATCGTGGTTTTTCATTTAATCGCACGAAATAATTAGACTCAAACAATCATTGATTTAGCTACATTCAGCATCAATTGCTTCAAGTGAAATCCACATTCAATCATAACAAACTCTGTAGGGAAAGGAGAGACTTCTGGAATACAAAATTTTGCATATTTCTATACAACATAAACGTCAATTGCACTTCAGAATATTTGATAAAGAATAGACAATTAATTCTGCTCATCCAAGAGTGATACTAAGACAGATTCCTCCATTGGGGAAAAGATCAACGCCATAATGTCGCTCAGCGCGAAAACCATTTTAGTACCTCCGGGAGAAGTAATCTATTTCGCGAAACCAAAATGTGTTTGATTATAAAGTGTTGCCTCACCGAGTATGGCACATGAGTGAGATAGGGTCTCCAATGTGCATTGTGAGTAGCTTATTATGCTTGGCAATGAGAAAAAAAGATTAGGAATATTTTTAGTGGAATGCGACAGGTTTTAGAAGGATCACCGGCTCAGAAATTAGATTTATGGGATCACCAAACGCGCTTAAATTATATGTTGATGTTGTTGATTCCTGTACAAAATATAATGTCGTAATGTAATATATATAAAAGATGAAAAAATTTCTGATTTTTGTTTTGTTTACAGTCGCTTGAGTTGCTTGTCCGTCCGTGTGTCTATTATTGTTATCTATTGTGTGCTTTGGCCACGGACGTTCACACAGTTTTAAACACTATTACTGGGTTACTATTTATGATGACGTCGTATGTAAAATCTAGTTTTAGTGTGATTTTACCAATATTTCAAAAGACGTGCATTCCGCCCATTACGCACTACGCCCAGTTTCATCGATTCTTACCGATTTACTATCGACTCTTTTAAAAATGCATACAACAGGCTGGTGGGGCGACATACGGTTTTTCGGGATTGTATCCTTGTGCAACTAACCATGAATTTGTGTACGGACTGTTTTAGCCCAAATTTCAGAAATAAATGCTATTGCAGTAACGATAAAATTTCAGTACAATTTATTCCCATTTCTCAAATTCAACACGGGAAGAGGAAGCCAAGATTGAGTGCTAAAGATATTTTGACCTCAGTCGACAGCGTCCTCTCCTTTCAAAAGATTTAAATTTCATTTTGAAAGAATAAAGGGGATAATCCAATAGACGTTCTCAAACGCATAAACATGTGTCGAATTAACACGCCGTCTTTATTTGCTGAAAGAGGAAGGTTTTGCCTTCATTTCAGCTTCGAGCAACGAAACACGAGAGGCTCTTACATAATTTATTACAGGCCGGGATCCTGTCGTTATTTTTGGGACCTCCAGTGCGATCAACGTAAGCGGGAGTTTACGCATTTGATAAAATGTTTCAATAAACAGGATTGCATGGTTTTATGATAGTTGCTATTATAATATAAATTATTATTTTATAAATTGCTGCCGATTGGGTGCTTGAATATTCAAGAATAAAGGGGTTTTCACTTTTGTATATGCCGGAGTCGAGAGTTGTCTATTCTATTATATTTCAAGTTGCCAGATACTATACTGTCTAATAATAATTAAATTTGAAAGACAGGACGAATTAATTGAAATTATTTTATACCAAAATATTTTTCTCTATACAAAAGGACAGCGTAGTAATGTCAAGAGTCAAAACTTATGTATTTTACTTACAGTCACGCAGCCATGAAACGTGAAAGAATTTGAGATTCATGCTAATGTAAATCGTATTAGTGCTTTGGATTGGTATATTTGCATTCAGATGCTTGCATGTGGGAAGGTGGCAGACTAAGACATCGTTTAGCATTGAAGCATTTTATTACTTATCAAATTGTTCGACACCATGCACCATGCTTGAAATATTGCGAGAGGTCGTTAGTTTTTATGCGATTTCCAAAACTAGCAAGGTTCACCATTTACTACAACAACTAACACTTTGATGGATTTTCGAAATATTTTGTATAAAATAATTCTTTCTTGAATGAATTGTGTGTATATAATAACGGCGAGCACTGTATGAAAGTTCCAAATTAAATTTCTGGGTGATACAATCTTATAGCTCATGTTAGCGTCAACTGTCAACATAGGCGCTATACTATACAAGATGTTGATCACGTATACACATTTCAATCAGTCAACATGCATAATTCAATATTGATTTTTATTTTTTGTACCCAGCAAGACCATCATTCCAATAGATAATAATCAGATGACTTCCATGTGGGGCGTTCGGAATATTTCGAAAACTTTTTAACGCTCGAGAACAGATTGTGTGTGTGTCCATTGTTGGGAAATCCACAGAGGGATTTAAATAAGAGGACGTGCCCACTTACCGCCCACTTTACAACGATTGAGAAGCAAAAAAATAAGTATTATGCTCGACGGTCAAGAACGGTCGAAGACTTAATTATAGGTAGAAATATATTGATAAATTATGATATGATTCAATACTGATATAAAACACATTTCCGTCAAAACATATCAAGTATGATTTACTGACGAATACTTGAACTGGTTTACTTACAACTACGCTGAACGAATTACAAAGTTCGTATGGGTCTCGTACTTTGCGCAACAGGCGTTTCCTTCGAAAAAGCATTAATACCACAACACGCTAATATAGTAGTAATATTGTTTAATTGTTTGAAATGATTAGTTTTATCTTAAGTGACGTCGTGTTATTGTATACAATGATGTTCTATAGCAGCAAGCCGTTCATCACATCTCAGTAGCCTAAATTAAAAAGTGTTTTGCCTTAATAAACTGCCGCTTGCGAATAAGCTACCCTTCCCTATCGGCCGTTTGCCGTCAGCAAAAATCGCTGACTAGCACATACCGAAATAGATTTTTGACACGTTTCTTTCGCTTGTTATTTATTGACGAAAGCATGAATTTCGGGCTTCACGTTAAAACTTTAGTGCGAATAGATGGAATCAGAAAGATAGTTGATCTGAGGTAAAATGAGAAGGTCCCAAGAGTGGGAAGGCATACTGTTGTGTTACCGTTGTGTTACTGTATATTCCACGTAGCAAAGTCTTGTCAATTTAGTAAGAAGTTAGCTAGTCTGTTTGAGTCATACTGACTTTTTGTATTGACAAAATTTGATAGATTATAAAGAGGTGAAAGTCCCATTTCGTTTTATAAGTGTATCCGGAAAAAGGCTCGGTATTTTAAATTGATGCGAAATCATTTTGATGAAAATATATAGAATAAACTATTTTTTCCGTATATAACGTAAAATATTTATAGTTTCAGAATGTAAGGTTCGAGGAACAGATGCACAAATAAAAAATTTACATCATTCTTCTTCAATTAAGAGCAAGACGTCAATAAACACCTAATTATTTCCGTGTTTTATGGAAATAATCAATACATTCATGTAATCTAATTCCAATTTTAAATAAAACCCGATATTCATTAATGGGTTGTATCGATCGACTGTGCTTGTTGCAGAAAAATATCATTTGATGCCCCGATGAATTCGTACAAATTTAAAAACATATTGCTTTCAGCCATCGAAGATTTATTAAAGATACAAACTTATTCTTTCCGCTTTAATACTCGGAATGCATCACAAATATAGCGGAATATCCTAATTGCGTCTGAGGGAGCACATTGCCTAATTATCATACTGGATTAGTCGCGCTACTGCCAGTGCAGAAGTAAATGATAATTCTACAATATAGCTGAATAATTTTAATCAGGTAAAAATGCGTAATTCAAAATTTTTGAATGTCCTGCACGTAACTTTTCTTATAAGTTTTAAACGCGGATAAATAATAATGAAACTTCTGCCAATGTATAGCATGTCATAAAACGTGTTGTAGTTTTGTCAACTATTATAACGAAACATGTGTAGATCAAATTTACGGCCTGCCCTGATTTACTTTGTTAGAAAATTATGACGAATTGTTAGAGGTCCAGAACAATATTCATGGTAGAATTATTGTATCTATAGCTATCTTACTTCTTGGCAGTAGCGTTTTCTTAGATTTGTAATATGAATTAGCACAAAGAAGGAAATAATATTATAGAGTTTCTTATTGATTGTATTTGAATAAATAAGTTACAGCGTGTAGCGTGTTAGGCGCCACCAAAATGCAATTTTGTGTAGATAGCCCGGGGATACGAAACAACTGTTTGCGTCGTAAACTTTGGAATTACGTAAGAAATTTCTCCCCAAAAACTGTTTTGAAAAATATGTCAGATCTTTGAACGTAGATAGAATCAGGTTGATGTTCATAAAATTTGTACAATTCACTTGATTTGTGAGGTTAATGACAAGTTGGTTTATACATTCTCATATTGCTATTATTACCATGTTAAAAGCTAACTTCGAAATGATCTTTAGGTGACAAAATCAATTAGAACACAAATACGGAACCAATTTAGGCAATGTGAAGACACTTTTTGGGGAAGTCAAGAGATCTAGGTGGCTCAATTTGTTCATATAATGAACCACTATTTGTAAATATCGAAAGTATGTGACATTAACTAAGAGTTCGAAAAATCATCATCAGTACCTGCGTCATTTTTCCCTAAAACTATTCGAACTGAAAAATCGCTTTCATTCAATATATTATATAGATTTACGTTTCTATTACACAATTTTGTAAAAAAATATGCGAAATTGTATTGCAAACCTTCGCAATGCATAAAGAACCAGATAAGGTTGAGAGAGACCATGCATGAAATGTTTCAACTTGATAGTATTGATAGCCATTTACTGTATTTTTTGTAATATGTTATAATTATTATTTATAATTATTGAAATTATATTATAAACTTCTGATACATGAACGTTTTTACTCTTTATGAAATGTATAATCAAAAATAAATATTTATGGAGAATTAAAGATCCAAAATTGCACTTCATTGCATATATTCATGCGACGAAACTTTAAATACGATCCAAAACAAAATGTTATATTATATAGATTATAGATAGATGATATTTATTCAAGCCTGTGAAGATTGTCCGGCGATGTGAAAAATAAGATAGTGTTTTTGGCAATAACAAAACAAGAATTGCCGATACGTCTGGGTATATGGTTTAGAGTAGGATTAGGAACAATAATTACAAATTTCTGTGCTTAGGACGATACGTTTAATTAGAATTAGATATTCATTTTTTGTATATGCTTTCCTCCTTCTGCTAAACAGGGTAAATCCAGGCTAATCTATACCTGTTCATGAGACTTACAAGGTGCTGTTGAGACGAGATGGAGTATTTCGCAATGGAATGGTCGAGATAGGCAGATAAATTCTAAACTTTTCCTATTTATTGAAACAAAAAATAATATTGTTGATATATCAAGATGAACAATGGACGGCAAATCGGATAATTGAAACCCCCACATAATGATTTTAAAAGATTCTATTTAAAAAAGTATTAAAAATATGACCAGTGAGAATAAATATTAAATTTTTGTCGCATACTAATGAATGCATACATAGAACGACTTAGTTGGGTTTCAGTCGTAAACCTGGCTTGAACACGACCTCACCGTTTCAAATCCGAAAATATTTGTGTACCTCCGTAACTGCCGCAAAAAGACTTAATCAATCAACTAAATAGCGTTACTCAGATATGATGGCGTGTGAGTTGTTCAAAGGTGATTTTTCGGAACAGCAAGAACTGATACTTCATTCAAGCAAAAGCCTATACCATACTTTGGCCTAACCCAACTAGAAAACACGGATGAACCTCTGTCCAATAATATTGATACGAGACGGAAGTGTTACCGCTCTTATTTTCGAGTTAAATATTACGTTACCTCACTTTGTTTTGGTAAGGAATAATTTCTTCATACATACAATGCATTGTCTGTATGTCTGTCTGCACCACGGATCAAAGGTTCAAAAAGTCTGTTAAAAAAAAAACATGCAGTTTTTTATCATGATTTTCGACGAACATAACATAGCCTTGCAATTTTACCATGAGTTTTCCATGCTTGTTTTAAAAACAAACTGCAGCTCAAATCTATTAGACTGTATTCCAGATGCCAGAGTATGCTTGAAGGTATGTTTTTCAATTTTGACAATTTGCGCATTTTTGTTACGGTTTTATCGTCTTTATTTAGTTTCATTTGCATTCAAGATCTTAAAGAAACATTTTGTTTATGTTACCATATAAACGTTTCTCGAAGATTTATGTAAAATAAAAGTTTATTTTCATTTGTGTCAAACTATTTCTTTTTCAATTTAATATATTTTTCTAATATTTCAGTAAAATATGCTTCTGAACAAAATACTTTAGCATACAATAGTGCTTGTTTATGAGTAAAGTTTGACTGAATAAATTTTGTAAGGAGTTTGTTTACACACAAGCATCCATCCACTCAAGAGTATAAAACTACTAACCGTTGGTATGATCGGAAGTATTCTGATGTTCATATATTGAAAACTTTTGAACCAGAATACTAAATCTCAATAGAAATCCTGGGCAAATTTTGATGGAAGGTTACGTTCGTCAAAGTCAGCAGATTTTACGTATAAAATATTATGACTTAAAATCTAGAAAACTCATTATAGGCTCTGTAAACCGATTGGTGGTTTAATGACGCTTTTTATATTCAGTTCAAATCCGGATCAGCTCAGTATTTCGGATAGATGTCAAGCAAGTGTCATCAGTTACGTAACATTTAATAGTTTCGGGGAAACCATTTTCATTTCAACAGTGTTTGTGTGGCAATAGAGCTATCTGGGGATCACTGCTATTTTGAATCAAAACTGTTTTACGTAACTGTTTTTCACTGGTTTATATATAACGATGCTATCATATTATTGCAATCGAATTTGTTGGATGTCATGCAGTGATGTTCAGTTTTGCCTGTTCCGACTGTATATATTTGATAATGGCCTTGTTTTCATTTTTATTTTAACATACAGCATTGTTAAATCATAGCTTGATGTACAGATTTGCAGTCTCATATAGGCATGGATGACACAAAGATATCAAGTGATAGAGCAACAAAAATTGTGATTGAGTCTGAAAAACGAGACGAAAAAAGGTTTTCGAATACTCTTCATCCGAATTCAGCAGCCTTAGGAATACCTAACAGGTTACGAAATGGTCGAAAATTACAGCAGACTTTCAGCTGTCCAGCTCCTTCCAGACCTAACATCGAAACCGCAAAGACAACGCCTGGATCCACTCGCAGACTTGACTTTGGAATAAAACGACATAAACGTTGTCCAACTGACGTGTCAAAACCGTCTGATCTCCTCGGTCGTCCTTCCTCTGCAAATTCTTGTCCAAACGACGCGTCGTATTATTCTAATCCTGGCACTTCGCAACACCATGTCACCATTGTTGAAACGGACAGTAAAAACAATTCGCCAAGAATTAGAAATTATCAAATAAAATCAGTCAAGAAAGGAGTTCCTGTCATAGATCCAAAAGATGAAGCCGTTAAGAAGATAAAACTCAAAAAGAAAGGTACACATTGTTATAATTCGACAGAAATATGATATAAGCATGTCGGGGCTTTGAAAATTGCTGTTTTTGTCACGTAGGTTAATCGTTTTCTATATGCGTTATAGCAGTAATACATCGAAACACAACTATGCAGGGTTGTCCAAAACGAATCGAATATTCGAAAACATTCGAATATCAAAGTATTCGAATACCTTTTTGGCTGATTTTCGAATAATTCTGAATAGTAGTCACTCTTCGCCGTCAGCGAGGTGTTTCACTTCTAAGTGAAATCTTCGAACGGTTTTTGGCGCTTTGTCATTTAAAACCACAATTGTTACAACACCCAATAAATTAGCCAGACTTATTAGGAAATATAGTTTATACTTTTTTTCGCTTTTTGAGCAATTACTAGCAATTAAAATGCCTGCCATATTAATTTAATTCTGTTAAACATAACCCGTGATTGCGTCAACTTATGAAAAAATAAAAGCATTGCTATCGTGTATTAAAATATCATGGCAATCTGTGAACATAAAATGTGCGGAAACTACCCATTATAATCAATTTTTGATTCAAAGTTTTGTACCTACTGAAATATGAAAAGCAATACTACAATATCAGGCAATCTGCGGACATAAAATGTCTGGTAAATAGGCAGGTTGTAGATAACAGTTATTCCATTGTTTATTGTATGCAATTGATTCATGCCATAAAATATGCTTTTCACTTGAATTTATTTTTGAATGTATTTGAAATTTCATATTCGAAAATAATAATTTTGAATGTATTCGAAATAGTGAACTATTCGGTTTTGGCCATCCCTGCTCGTATGTAACGCAGGCTTGGTTCAAATTAAAATTGAATACCAAGGCGCTAGGTTACAACGACGCAGAATGAAAACTATAGCGAAAGCAAATCACTATTTAAGTTTCCGTGAATCAAAAAAATTTAGCTTTAAAACTAATCCTTTGGATGGAAATACCCATCCTCTAGTAAAGGAAGTCATGGAGCAATTTTGTTGATGGATTGAAAGGTATGATCCGCATTTTTTTTTTAATTTTTTTTA
The DNA here is from genome assembly GCF_964204865.1 of Styela clava. NCBI lineage: Eukaryota > Metazoa > Chordata > Ascidiacea > Stolidobranchia > Styelidae > Styela > Styela clava. The sequence continues at coordinate 9,020,620 of NC_135252.1, forward strand.
ATTTTAGGGAGGTTGCTCCAAAATTTAGCGAGTGGTAATTTTTTTGTTTTAAGTGATAAGACTTTGTAACTTATAAAAATGAGTATTTGACTGATCATCTGCACCGACATATGAGCCACTTTCTTGATATTTAAATACATTTCTATTTACGTTAAGAATTAAAGTGTGGGTCACACCTGAAAATTAGGGGGCGGTGTTTAAAAATTTAGTGTGAGGGCATTTAGTGTTGGGGTGTTCACTCCTTTAGAGATATCACTGGGAGTGACCATGGTGGAATGATATTATATTGCCATAATGAAATATCAAGAGAAGTGCCATAAATATCACAATTTCTCGATGAAGAAAAATTATTTTTGCATGCTAAGTTACAATTTTTACATGAAAAATTGAAAGTACTGCAATTTTCTTTTCATACTGGAATAGCTCTTATGATCCCTATTTCCGTATTCCGTGAAGGTCATTTTTAGAATGGTATAATCGTACTTATTTTCCTATTAGTAATGCTGTAAAATTTTAAAACTATGGTACGTCAAGTTCGCGGCCCAATTTACTTTATCTAAATCATAAACTAGGCTTCAAATAATTGCATTTTCCAAACTTTGTTTTGTACAACGCAATCTGAACATTTCAGTCTAAATATATCCGCGAAGTGAAAAGCGTGTCGAATCTTACTGGTGTCTTCATGTCATTTTGGTCATTCATAATGCATGTCCAACCGCGCGCGGTTATTTGTCCTATTTGAAGAAGATGACACTTCCTTTGAAGTACTTCTACTTGGAAGCGTAATCCGACAAGTGTGGGTATACTGATCGCTGTAGATATTGAACACCACTATTATCGTCAGGGCTTAAACATATAGTCGCCAACTTTGATAAAAAAAAAAACACTCAGTATCGTGGTCATTCGCCTTTGGGACTACATTATGAACGTAAATGTAAGCAAATCGATAGCTTAGTGCATATCCATCGTCACCACATCGCTCACTTTTGAATTTAAAAATAGAATTTAAATATCCCCATCCGGTGATCTGTCGTTCGAAACCGATTTTCCTCCATCTAAGATTTTCATCCTGTATGCATTATCATTTATTATGTTATTGACATAATCGCAGGAGACTTTACTTATAAAATCATTGGCTGCTCAGTGTGACCCTAAAATATAAAAGTTCAAGTTTTCATTAGGCGAAAATGAAAGCGATTTTCCCGGGGTCTATCATCACCTTCACATTTTTCATGTCGTCTTTGGGTTGCCTTAGCTTACATAATCGTTACAGTACTTATAACAAACTCAAATACTCAACTAATTATATTACCTCTTTATGACTCTTTAATGTTTTTCATAGCTTACAATACAATGATATAATCACAATACTTATCTTTCAGATCTCAGGATAACACCCTATTGGATTTGCCAAAAAAAGAAAGACGGGATAAAAAGGAACACCACGGCGTGGATTTTCAGCACTTTCGTTACGTTCGTTTGTGTTATTTTCCCCCTTACGTCATTCGCTAGTGACGTAGCCTTTTACGTCACATGTAGTGACCATTATAATCATACAGCTGAAATACTGGAACATGTGAGAACAGAACATAGCACAAAGACTGAATCTAAAGCAGATTCCATTTTGTCTATGAAGTTATCCAAAGGAAACGAAAACAGCCAAAATATTAAAACAAAAGACGAAACTCCCACGTCCTCTGAAGGTGTTCGCCCGGCTCCATTGGCGTCCAGATGGAGACGATCGACATCACAGAAAACCAATCGCATCAAACGAAACTCAAACGATCAGTCAAACAAGAATTCTTCTTCAAAAAAGACATATTACATCCGACCAAAATATAGAATACGCCACAAAACATTTTACAATTTTCATAAAATAAGGAGAGGGAATTCAGTGACAAGACCGAGTGATGCACATAGAAATCAACAAGACTCATTTTACGCAAATCCAAATCAAAATATAGGTTCCCAACGGAATTCGGTAAAAGGTCCACGGCAAGTAAAAGGTAAATAATTGCATGAATTTTATATAAGATCACTAGAAGTGTCGTAGGTCAATGCGACCTAACTTACCTAATATCGAGTCAATCGAATCCAAAATCAAGTTCTTTAATATTAGTTCTTTTTGTCGCATCTGCGATGGGATCAATCAAGTCGCGTTTTTTTACGAAATCGATATAACCCGATAAATTTGTATACCGTAGGATCTACAGTCTTCCGCCAGACCAATTTTGAAATTGAAGAATATAATTTCAATGAAACATCAGCTTGTGATCCACCATCCGTTGTATTGGATTACATGTTAACTGATGAAGCAGTAGAGGAACTGGAGGCTCATCGACATGTTACAATAGATATTTTTGAACCTGTTTTCATATTGGGATCGTTTCCATCTTTAATTCTCAGCATATTAACAAGGTAACATAATCTGTTTTATTAAAGTCAGTTTGTTCAGATAATTCATATTATACAAATAGATGAAACGAGTTGAAATATCAGGCTGGGAATAATCTTATCATCATGCCCCAATGAAGTTTTTCTCCATAAAAATTCGAAAATTACATCGTTTTGCTGACTCATTTCTTATTATCGTTATCGTCGGAAATTAGATTCTAGGTTTTTCTATCTATTTAACGATGCCACAAATGATATATATATTAATAACTCCAGAAATATGATTCTGATGTTATGTTAGATATACCCTGTAACAACGTGATTGAATTGGTGATGTATATAATGATGTATATAATATATTGGCAGAAGGCAGAGGATCATTATTTACCCTCCATACAGATTTTCGTGATCAGTTTTGTTCTAGCGTATTCTTCTATAACTGATAACAAATGTCGGTTTTGGAGTCCCAAGTTTCGATTTTTTGAAACATATCAGTAAAATTGAAATATTTTAAAATGTCAGAGAAATTTAAGTAGTTAACTCTGAAATTCCGGTTTTAAAAGTGATAATAACCACTCAAACGTTAAACTGTGTAATTTCATATATATTAAAGTTCATTTGGCTCAAGCGAGGTTACGCAAATAGAATTATGAAAATTAAATTTGTACGGATATTGAATTTTAACGAAATATGTCACGCCTACTCTACGATTTGTTTGTAAATACGTAATACAAAACCGCAAGAAAATGGGGAATAAATAGGAACCTTAAATTTGAGCGCAGGGTCATTTTACTTCAAACTTGTCACAAACAATATGAACGCGTTATTAACAAACGAAGAGTAACAGTGAAACACGCAATGGTTAATGGCATTTCACCGTCATCAAGGCATGCACATAACCATTTTTAGATTACATGTGTTAGTGTGCAGCAAGACTCTTGAATCAAATAGTATAGTCATCTTTATTCTTGCCACAGCGTCCTTGCGTGTAAGGCCTAGCCCTAGAGCAAGGAAACGGAGTTAGTCTTGCGTAACCCCAACTGATATTTATATAAAACAATGTGTGTTTAGTGTCAGATTTTGTCATTAGCCCTGTTTCATTACACTCCCTATTTCTTTATCATTTCAAATTACCTCAAATCCTCCGAATTTGACATAAAGCTGACAAGAATTGATTATTTCCTTATTAAATCCGTGTATTAATTTAGGCGCTGTCATGAGGCAAATTGACCGAAAAATTGGTTAGATTTACAATATCGGTTAGCATTCCTTGACCAATAATTTAATTTGGAAGTTCCTATGAAAATTGAAACTCTCGCATTCTTTATTTACTCATGAACTACCCTATACTCATGCTTTATTTTAAATGTTTTCAAATCAAGTAAGTGATTTTAGGTAAATTAATCCATGTGTACGACAAGCATAAATGCACTGGGAGAACTAATTGACCTAAAAATTATAGTTTTTATTACGTTACTTATATCTAATACTTTGTCAAGGATGCCCAAATGACATTTTTACAAATTCAGTATCAAAAATATCCTTACCAGATGAGTCAAGGATGCCCAAATGACATTTTTACAAATTCAGTATCAAAAATATCCTTACCAGATAACTTCGAGACAATAATATTTAAAATTTTGCAAACGTAGATTAAGTTCTTTATGTTCCTGTGTGTTTCCGAAAAACTGAACGTAAATTAACAGCTTAAATTTTAGGAATTTTACAATTTTCTTCCCGGAAACACCGCGAAATTTAATTTTGTGTGTTTTTGGTATGCAAGATATCAAAGATCAAAGCTTTTGGATCCATTTGGCCTACTTTTTGGTAATTTGAAAGATATTCACCTACATTTTGCTCAGAATAACCATTTTCCTTTGCAGCGTAAAACGCTTCCATATTAAAATAAAATATATTTTGTCGACTCCGTAACTGTTTTGTAAATACTCGCTCACTTTGCATATATATTAACTTTCACTAAAGTGTATAAAAGTGAAAATGAATGAAATAAGTCAACTATATAGCGTATGGGAATAACGTTATGAAAATTGCATGTATAGTTAAACTTATTTATAGGACACCTTACAGTGTGGTAAAGAATGACTCGTTGAGTCATCGTTTATTGGACACGTAAGTGGACATAACGATCGTTTCAATATTGTGTTGTTGTTGTTTTTTGTCATCATTATCATTAAAAAATCGCTTTTCTCTTCGAATACTGGACCAATTGCATTGAAATTTTCAGTGGTTGAAGATGGAATTTTCTCCAGAAGGCTATTACTTTCATTTTCTTTCAAACTTCCTGGGAATTCTATAAGATTTAATATTTTATTAAAAATTCGCTGTATTACTTTTTAATAAAACGATTTTTAATCCGCCAAGCGTGACGGCCAATTCTGGAAATTCTTGCTCAAAAACTCGGAAGATTTTTTAGGTTACCGGTACGCGTGATGTTGTGAACTACTGCTTCGCTTGCTGTCCATATATTTGTAGACTGCGGTATTTACTGTTATGATACCGTAGTAACTCGAATCAGTTGGTATTTCATATCACGTTGAAACGGAATCGTCACAGAACCTGTAAAATCCGTTTTCCTGTAACAGTGCTGCTTTGCCGATATGGGAGCCCAAACAGTCATTTGAAAGCGGGGCTTGCAGTCACAATTATATATATATGTAAACGAGCTGCATTGACTTATGAGGAAGCTAGATGTTGACAATAAGCAATGGTTTCCCATCAACACTGAATATTTAATAAGGTCCGTAAGATATGAAGACGAATTTGTATTGATGCATACAGGAGCAAATTAGCACTTGCTAGCAAGCTGTCAAAATTTGTGAATATATTTTCGTTGAATCATTATGTCTGTATTATATTAATTATTGCCAGCTCAATTCATTTTGAAATGACTCATAGGCTGAAATCATCACCGTGTAATATATTCTCACTTCAGGATGTTAAAATAATATTAATTATGCAGGCCGCCTGCAAAGGATATTGTTGAGGTGTCTAATCTGCATTGATATACCCGCATTACGACGACAATTCTCTCTAAAAAAATCCTACTGCACTGTGGAGCTGTTTGTATTTTCATCAAACGCATACTATTTATAAACCATTATTCAGCCAAAATATTATGAATTTGTCCGGAATGAAATAAAAAGTAACACATGCATAATAAACTCGCACGAGCCAATGGCATAGTATCATAGTACCATAACAATTTATATGTAGCTCTCGCCATCCATATAAAATACTTCGTGACTCTGCGTCAAGCAATGTTAGTCTAAAAACCTACATCTGAATAAGTCTTGATAAAATATTGATGCGTATACCATGTCATTCTTAGTTGAGTTTGTAGAGAGCATTTACAACAACGTTAACAAGAAATTTGATATCAGGTCCCAGAAAATCTCAAGTTATCGACGCTTAATGTAAAGTGCATAAATAAGTTTAAGGCTATATATTTCCGGTGACTAATTCATGAATATTTTAAAATTATTATAGTGAAAAAAAGAAAGGGCAGCCATTGAACCAAAATTAATATTCACTTACAAACAATTCAAGTTTTCCAAATTCAAGTCTAATCGATAATATTTCAGTATTTGATATAAAATAAATTTTATATTTACAGGTTAGTCGTTCTCGTCACCGGACACAAAAATTTTCTCTCTGCTTACGTCATCAACATGGCGTGTATGCCCTTACAACTTATAACAGGAGCATTGAGCGTTCACTCCGCATCATATCATCTCGGAAAAAAAGGGTTCGAGTGAGTTTATTCAGAATATTATAACAGAAGCAAACATTATAATTTTTTTTGTAGCCCTTTCTTAATACCTTTAGTTTATTTTCTTCAATTGGTTGTTTTCTACTGATATGTTGCAGTAAACACGGAGAGAATTTATTATTTCCTAAGTACTTTAATTTAAAACACTGAAGAAAATCACTTCTTAGATAGAGATCTTTCCCTTTAACTCAAAAGAGCTTGAACCTGATATTTTCGACCTGGTTTGTGAACATGGTGTTCCATAGTTTTGAATTGCTATTAACTATAGTAACTAGTTTATTGCGTCCACAAATTTAATAAAGATACGTTTAATCCAGTTCCCTGGCGGTTGACTTTGTTATACATAAATGATGCCTTGGAAAAATGAAAATTTCGGACATGTTTTAATTATGAAAATTTGCTTGTCATTTTCAGCAAACAAGATCGACAATATCACTATATTTGATCAAAAATTCTCCTTTGACTAATAACATGATGACATGTTTGATAAATACACATTGTCACTTATTGACACGAAAAACTGCCCTGATTCACTGTGATAAAATACAATACTTGGTTAATGACAATTTAATTTCAGGTTAAAGTGTTTGCGGTGTACATTTATTTTCAGGTGTTAACGAAGTAATACGGTAGTATTAGAAGATAAAATATAACGTTTTTCGTATGTGTAGCTATCCTGCAAGTTTTTTTTGCAGTACAGTACATACAAAACTTCTGCGTTGATTTTATAAACTAGCAACTTTATAATATCTGCAGGTGTTGGCATTGTGCACTAGACGGTGATTGTTCAGACATGGGTCCTCTCTGGTGGCTTCAGGATGGGGTTACAAAGAGTTTGCTCGTTGCTATATTCACAAAAATTGTAGATGGGATCGCTGGTGGATTAGTTTTATTCATTGTAAGAATTTTATTAGCATTCATTCTTTACAATATCTCAATGATAGAGACGTACAAGTATTGCCATTTACCTACAAAAGTAATCACCCATGATAATTAACCTTAATAAAACACAATTATATATCATAAATTTGACAAAAAGTGACATGGTACTACGTGTGGAAAACAATAACCTACTAACAATGTTTACGTTTAACGAGCTGCAGAAAGAGAATCGTAAATAGAAGAAAATCATAATCACTCGGCATTTACGTATCTAGTTGTCCTACATCAGTTCTAAATTGCCCGAGCTAATTCTCATTTCTTTTTAAGGTCATAATTCGTCTTCTTTGGCCCGACGGAGGTCACGTTACGTTTTGGTGGAATATGCTACGAGGATTGGCTATTTTCATTGCATTTGTCTCCTGCACCACTGTGTCACCATTGCTCGTTATCACTCCAACAATGAGCGTCATGAGGTAAGCTTGGACAGAGTTTTGAGAGCGACACCTAGTGAGTGGCACCATACAAGTTAAGTTTTTTTTAATACACTGCGCCTTATTCGCTTAAAAAGAATGAGAGATATTATTACTAAAATCCAAAATAAAGTCTGAAATTGAAAGTTTTTCATTCTCACACGCAAATACATATATATTTTAATCGATTATCGAAATAGATACTGTTTATTGTGACACTTTAGAATGCTGATTTGAAGACTTGATACAGTTTACGTTGATAAGTGGTTTTAAATGCAATACTTTTCTGATAAAAATCTCTGACATGATAAACATTTTGAATTTTTGTTGAAGCTTAAAGATTTCACATATTTTGTACTATGTTGCTGTCAAGATGAACAGCTGGGCTTGTTGCATTATTTATTGCCTTTTCTCGCCTTTCAAGGTCACCGCCGGCACGCGATCTTTAACATCGAAAAATTATTGTTATTATTTCCTCGCTCAATTTATAAGATGGTAGTCCAGCATATTTTCGGGCTTCAGTAATTGCAACTTTCACTATTGTTCCGTCATAATCAACTGCCAGCTTCCCTCTTGATGATGCTTCATTTCTAGTTCAATTCCGTTAGAATGGACCATTGTGACTAGTATGAACTCAACGTATTTGTTGCAACTTACGTACTCAGGGAACATGAACTTTTGCGGTATTTCACAGGCGAGACCGCCAGCGACCGTCAAATTTTATCTAGTTGTATGTACAAACTTTTTTAAATATTTATATAAACATCGATAAATATCATAGTTCGTTCAGATAATGATAGAATATACAGCTTTGAAAATATGTTTTTGTCATCCTCCACTAATATTTATTTGAATATCAAAGTAACCATACGTATATTTTATCCGGAGAAAACTTTCTTTAGAGAAGGGAGCGTTATTTCCCCAATGATGTCATACACAATATCAAAACTATTCTGTGCTTGATCTCTGACTGGGAGTGATAACAATAGAGTTGAGGATAAAAAATTGATATTTAAATTAGACTGATTAATTCCCAATAAAAGTTATATTTAACAAAATTTGCGCAAGCACATGATAGAATAAAATGTCAGGGCCAAATTGTGTTTTATATAAAGTGAGAATAATTAACTGTCACGTTTCGTTAAAACGATTCCGGTTCCTAAACTTTTGCTTTACTTGTATTTATTGGACACGTAGTGGACATAGCGATCGTTTCAATATTATGTTGTTGTTGTTGTTGTTCTTGTTCTTCGACACTTTTCGGGCACCTAGTGGAAAATCTAAAAAGTCGCCTTTCTCTTTGATTACTAGACCAATTGCTCTGAAATTTTCAGTGGTTACAGATAAAATTTTTCTCCAGAAGGCTATTACTTTTATTTATTTCAAATATTTCTGTTAGCTCTGTGAGATTTGTTTTTGTTTGCTATGACGTCACCGAACGTTCTGCGGACATCGGACGCCATTTTGTGTCCGACTGTACTGGTTCGCATGGTGTGAATATATTTGTAGACTGTGATCTGGCGGTACGGTAAACCGTACTGTACTGCGAACAGACGTGTCCATATATTTGGGCGTAGCTCTCTTGTTATATTTATATCAAGAGAAATATTATGGTGGTAATCCTCTTGCACTGACGAGTTATTCTTTTATTTTACCTCAAGGTTGGAATTCATGGAACTGGCAACTCCATTTCCCGGTCGAGATGGATTATTGTTGGCTTTCACAATCATGATGAGTCTCGGACTGGCCGCTTGGTGTCTCTCGTTCGGCGTTTTATTCATTCATGTTTCATACAGCATGTACATGTATTGCCGTGAACGAACGATAGATCGTTAATGGTGGTTTCCACCTCACAATTTTTCTACACTGTTCGTTTGCAGAGGACACTAATTCTCATGAAATGGAAACTGCAAAAATCATAACAAAGAAGAACAGTATGGTTATGAATTTGAGTTGGGTTGCGCGAGACTAACTTTTCTATCTTTTCTCTATGCCTATATGCTAGTGCAAGGATACTGTAGGCTGGAATAAACATGACTATTCTATTCAATTAAAGAGTCCAGCTGCACACTAACACAAATGTATTTCTGTAACGTTTCGTCCGACCAGAGTCAGACTTCCTCAGATAAGCAGTTTACAACAATGGCAAGAAATAAATTTGCTAAATGAATTTGAAATATCATTGAATAGAACAGTATGGTTATGGTTACAATATTTAAAGCATTATTCTAAAGAGAAAATGGGGTACGAAAAAGGCAGTCATTCTTCGAAATCGTTCATTTCTTCATAGAACACTTACACACGTAATACTAATACATTTTTAGCTCAAGCATTATATTACTTTGGGTTATGTGTACTTTTGCAGTTTTACCTTGCCGTTTTTTTTTTTTTTGGTTGAAATATTTTCCATCAACAATATGGAAACCCCTTTATTAGTTGGGACGTTAATCGATTACGAACCAAGCATTCAATTTTTTGCGACAACTACAGTTTTAAGACCTAAGATTTATTTTATATTTATAATAAATGCAATTGATATTATATTACTTATTCGTTGACTCTGGGCGAGGTATATACACAGAGTGACCCAACGAAACGAACACATAAATTCATCAATTACTCCTATGGAAAAAAATAGTTTCAAAAATCTTGGATTTGTACAAAAGTTATGTTCTCTCTAGAACGGTGGTTCCCAACCTGGGGATCGCGAAGCATTTTTCAGGAGGGCACGGAATAAAATAATTTTATGTGCGACTTTTTCTATAAAATCTATCGTAATCAATGATAGTAAAAATTAATTTGTTAATAAGCGGAAAAATTGAAAACGAGAAACAATGGATACCAATTTTAAGACTTCGGATTGACCAATTCCAAGCTAAGGTCTCCCCACTTCAGAACACTCTTACCAACATGACCTCTTATCTGTTGACAGCACGCATTTTAAGTTGATTATAAGTCTCTGGTTCCAAACCTTTACCTATTTTGGAACCCTCCCTCCCACTCTTTGAATATTACTATGTTTATTGAATCTCTAATGGACCGCTTTCCAATGTTATGCGCAAGACGCATCCCCATTTGTGTAGAGCCAAGTGATTTATCATAACAAACTGAATTAATATGCTACATAATATATACCCAATGCGAAGTGCTTGCGATATATATAAAAACAAATTGAAATTCCTCTTTTAGGGAAGCATTGCGATAAGTGCCTAATTTTACCCCTTGAGCGTTGAAATGTTATTCAACTTTGCGGTCGCGGCAGAGAATTTTTGTAGACGTGGCAGCTTCAAAATTTCATCCAAGTATGTTCTTCATTTTTGGCCCACTTGGTCATCTTCTAATATCAATTCAATTGCTAATCTGGAAGTTTAAAAGTCTACAGAAGGCAAACTTGATATGAAATGAGTAACATGAAAGTACGAGTTATGATTTTTTATAAGCGTATTTTCGGGTACCGCCCACGCCGATTTTGACTCCCGGTATTTGCTGTTCAAAAGCTAATCCAACGCGAGTAAATTGGTTTTTAAAAATAGGTCATGTAAATCCGTCTAATATCTGGAAATACGGTACACATTAAATAGTAGTGATAGTGCAATTTTAATTTTGAAGATAACAAGGTAATAATTTAATAATTGATAGCATTTGGATCGATTCGAGATAACTATTTTGCAGAAAACTCATTAAAGCTTCAATATCCTTTCTTTTGTATGGCACACTAATGCAGTCAGGATATGTCAGAAGCATCAATAATGTTTACTGGGGCACAGTACCCTCGAATCATTTTCAAACATCTCGTAATCGGTTTGTATTGGTTTGAAGACAAAAATGAAAAAGCTCCAAAGGTATATACGGAACGTGACGTGATGGGTGATGCCGTTTACGTTCTGGGCATCATTTGGACGAAGTAGAGGGATTGGTAGAGGTGACCATTGCTTCCAGCATGACCAGGCGACCAACCCCATGAACTGGCTCAGAGAGCGATTTCAAAAAAGGCTGATTAGCAGTGACCTAGAGTAGGTACCTTATTCATCGGACTTGAAATCCAAACAATCCTCAAACAATTGGTGAACTTGAGGCTGCAATTGCAGCAAAAATCAGAGAAATCCCCGTAGATTAGTGTGTACGATTGACTGGCAATTTTGCTAAACGGATGGGAGCGCATTTGTTACATAACTTTTGTGCAAAACGACCTAGATTTCTGAAACTTCTGGGTCCAAACGTGCACGAACTTTATGTGTAGACATAATAATTTACTTCATTTTTGTAGAAGTAATTAAGAAATTTATGGGTTATGTTTTTTTTGGGGTCAACTTGTGGCTGTGTGCACAGTAAATCGATTTGTTGTAGGCCGTACCACAATCGATTTTGTGGCTTATTCTAGGCCTATGCGACGTATTCCAATTCCCTGAAAGAACACTATAGACGAGGATAAATGAACGCTCCTTATCAATATTGCATACACCTTTAGCTTCCATTTTGTACGGTTGCACAAGTTGGTTTGAATCTCACACATCAAAATAGCCGATCGCTTAAACGTTTTAATTACATTGGTATTCATATGTTTTTCTGTATTAGTGACGCGTAAAAAACTTTCTGTTCATAATATCGGATTTCAGTTCACGAGACTACTCCATTGTTCATTTAATAACACAGCTGAATGTAGAACAATTAGCTCTCATTGAGCTTGCTGTGCATATAGTGTATCTACGATGATATGTCTGCAAACTGAATGTTCTCAGCTGGAAATGTGATAATAACTTTAATTAAAGTTTCAGAAAACTCACTATCATCCTTTAGTTTATAATTTGAAGACTCGATCTTCGGAATCCACGATCTATAGATACCGGAAAGAAATTTACATGCTGCTATTATAATACAAGGACCTATAGGTCAAAATACTGTTGCCAGCAAGCCTTTACTATTCAAATGTGAAAGTATTGAACAAACAAAAAAGATGAACTCAGATGCCGACATTCATCAAGCACTTGCTAGAAACCTCGGTCATGTGAGTCGTCAACGGGTCAGATATATTCAGATGGAATTGCGTAAATATGCAACAGATTCCAGAATGAGGAACGAGCGACAGTTTTGGACAATTTTGGAAAACAGCGGTCTGAGGTGAGTCCTTTAGTAGCTTTTAAATGCAACGCTATTTATTATTTCTTCCTTTACGCACGCATTGAGATATTTTGTACTTTGATATCAATATTTAAGTATATAGGATTGTTAGTAAAACGTTTGCAATGCTTTTTTCTCCAAACGTGAATTTCTAAGTACTATTATGCGCGATTACGTTTCAAATTTTGGCGCACACTTGCAGTCCATAAAATGGTTGAGACGATACATAAAATAAGATATATCAAAACAGCATCCAGAAATACAAAAATTGACCAAAAAGATAAAAAATGAAAGTTATTGACAGAGAATGAAGAAAACAATGGTGTAAGAGCCTTACTTTTTAGGTTTGAAACCTGTTCGAAACTCTAAATGCAAGTCCAAACTACCATCAATGTGCAATGTTTGTTGTAAGTGTTAATATTTTAGATTTCCCGTAAGAACCGCAAAACATTTCCTGACGCTAATAAAAGATCAACGAGGAATTGACGTAGAGATTGCATCTAAATACTTGAAAGAATCTCAGAAAAGAACAAGTAATATTGATAATGTATAGTTTTACAAGTAACCTTAAACTAATATTCCAGAAAAAAAAGAATTGGATAATTGTTAATTGGGTTCAATGGAATCAGTCTGCTAAAACGATCTGAAATTTACACAGAGAATAGTTTCCGAATATTTCCATTCGAATTCTCGTTCACTCAAAATATGATCATGATGTGCATTTAGACCAGTTAGGGTTTACTCAAAATAAATTTAAACGTTACAGTAACATTTTAAATTATATTTAATTTTGAATATATATATATATATATAATGTTTCTCGGATAGGGCGGGATAGCGTAGAAGCGCTTGTTGCTGGTGAAATGGCCGCAGAGAAACGAATGAACAGACAGAAGATCAAACACAAAGACACGCCGTGAATATATGCTTGATATATTATGTTTTGATATTTGTTTTACATTTTCAACAAAATAGTTATCATTTTTGTAGAAATCAAGATTCTTCTGAAAAGGATTCTGATTACACCCAGCTTTCATCATTTAAAAAAATGACTTCAAGATTATCTCTAGATGAATTTCGTAGAGTCGGAAGGATGGTAGCAAACGTATCTGCTCTTACGGGGGTGGGAAAGCACGTCGAGTCTCACACAAAAGAAAATTCAACGACTCCACTCGAAGAGACTCAAAACAATTCTTCACCAAATAAAACGCTTTTAAATATCCTTCTCGAAAATCCAGACAAAACTCAAGATAGTGATGGAAGTTATCAAGGCACAAATGAAAGTGCCCAAGAGAAATATGATGAAAAACTAAAAAAGCCGAAGATGACATTTTTAACAGTACCAAAACCAGAGAAGAAATCTTTGCCTACAAATTCCGATTCGTCTGATGAAACGAATGGAGGTCACGGGACGATAATAAAAATTGAAGAAAAAAATGGCAAGAAAAGGAAAAAATCCAAGCGCAAAAATCAACCTTGCGTAATTACCATCACGGTGGAGGACGTTGACGCTAATTCGCAAGAAAAAACTCCTACTGATGCTAACGAGTTCAACAATGAGGCAGAAATTGATTCTGAAATGGAAAATGATATGCTCTCATTTCTAGATCAAGAATCTGCGGAAACATCGGAATCGCAAACAGTGGATATTATTGAAAACGAACAAGAGCCTATTGATATAGAAGAAGAAGGTCGGAAAAAAATTGACGACAAAAAAGAAACATTTTTTACTAGAAAAAAAAATAAAAAGGAGAAAATTGATGACGAGAAAATAGATGTAAACGATGATCATATCACAGAAACAGAATTGTCAGAAATAAACAATGAAGAGTACATAGAAAATGACGAATTAAAAACGGATCCAAATTTTACTCCACAGCAGGATGAGCAAAGTCAAAATGTTGCGATATCAACAGAAACGGAAGAAGAAGATTTAGAAGAAATGTTATTAATGAAAATTGATTCTATTATTACTGCAGAGAGCGAAGGAGTGAATACAGAGATCGAGACTGAAGAACCAACTGACGATTCAAAAGCAGTAACGGAAACTGTCCTAGAACACACGTCGACGGATAATGAATTTTCGAAGGAAAACAAGGATATAGCTGAGAAAACAAACACGGATCAAAATTGTATTAACGAAAAGGATGAAATATACGCCGAGAATGAAGGGAACGACAAAGAGAAAGTAATAATAGAGGTTTCATCGATCGCTGAAACCGAATTGATCGAAAAAGAAGCTGTAAAAACAGAACATGAGGACATACAATCAATTCAGCAAATGCCTGAAAAAGATATAGTAGACAAAGATAGTGATAGTTCACAAAGTCAAGAATCACTCCGTGAAATCACAAATTGTGAACTTCCAACGACTGAATCTCCAGCAAATAAAAACGCGTCTGAGGCATTACCGACTGAGGAATTAACAGATTATTCAACGGATAGTTTTATAACAAGCGAGATCAGCGAAAACGAAGACTCAGATTTCTTTCTGTCGTCGTCTGGAGATGACGAAGAAACAAATGAAGTGAAGGAGACAGAATGTGATACAAAGAGTATCGCTGATTTTGGGGGAGAAACCATATACGTGGGAAGTTGCGAGATGACGGTATTTCCTCCTGAATGGAATAATAACAAAGAGTACACTGACAAAGTCGAAAATTTTACAACAACATCTGAACCAAAACTGGAAATAAACTGGGTGTAAGTATTTTACTACATAGTAAATATTCGTTTTTATATTTATATGAAGAGCTGTTGGTACTTAAAACGAACAAATAAACCAAATTATTTCGAAATTTCGAATACTGCCGATTTGAATAATACATTTCAGATGGATGCAGCATCTCCCCCAAAATATGAGAAAGCTTTATGGTCCCGGGTTAGCTAAGATATTGCACGCTTCCAATAAAATGTTTCATGTTATAGGGAATCAATTTTTATTTCATTGCAGTTATGGTTGTGAAATATCGCACGGACAGAGCATAGCTTCGGTTGGTGACGATGAGATTGTATACGGATCCGGATGCGTTGTTGTTCTGTACAACCACGCGAGATATTCTCAAAGACACTATCTAGGACATTCGGGACCAATTTCCTGGTGAGTTATATAAATATAAGGATACAAAACAATTGAATTGCTTCTTTGTAGAATTTTTTAGTGGAAGGCGACCATGACTTC
The DNA here is from genome assembly GCF_964204865.1 of Styela clava. Lineage (NCBI taxonomy): Eukaryota > Metazoa > Chordata > Ascidiacea > Stolidobranchia > Styelidae > Styela > Styela clava. Next base: position 9,036,455 of record NC_135252.1, read on the forward strand.
ATTTGCGTGATATATAATAATTAAAAGAATGGATCGAATTACAAACTTGAAGCTTGAGCATCCATTACTTGAGCTCATCGCTTCATTCATGCACTTCATAACTGATATTTTTCTCCAAACATTGCTTTCTAGTATTTGAATTCAACAGAAGACGCCGGGATTTTTTTGAGAAACAAATAGTTCGCATCGAATGAGTACTAAAAACATATTCAATCCTGTTTTCCAGTGTTGCCGTTCATCCCGATCATAGTATTGTTGGTAGTGCACAGAGTGAAAGTAAAACATCATCTGATATGTTGACGACAGCGTCCGAAACTTTACTTGATTCTGCGAAGCACGAATCGAATCACGGAAGAATTCACATTCGAGTCTGGAGAGTTATGGATTTGACAACAATGTATATAATGGGCGTTGGAACTTTCCAACATACAATTCGAAAAATGCAATTCATGAATTACAAGGTGAAGACGCCTGAAAATTAATATTTCAAAATAAATGGGTTAGCCTGAATTGCGAGTTCGCACCAGTTAGCATTGGTTTCGTAACAAAGCGTGTTGATTTGACATTCTAACGAAAATGTATATATACATGATTGTTGTCTGTAACAGTAAAACTTTAGTGACAATTTTTATTAGGAAATACTTTGAAAATATTGTAACATAAGATTACTATACTTTGGAATGTTGTTGCTAAAAACTTGATACATCGCTGCTGTAATGTAATCAATTACTATTTTGATTCAGTGATATTTGAGACCATAGATTTTATTCATATTTAGAGCTATATTTTGACTATCGAAAACGACGAAGAAGCATCTCTTACGCTATGGGATGGAGGTTGTAAAATGAAAAGAATTTCCACAAACCCGAATGTGGCAGAGATTCCAGAACCCGCGGTTTCTACTGGAAAAAGAAAAATGAAAAACCCTGCGCCAGCACGGAAGCCAGGTCAGGCTGATACAAATGTTATTGTTCGGTTCTTTTATACTACAATGCTGTATACTACTTAACACTGCAACGCGATATGTCTGCCATGCCCAGAACCCTAATTGGTGTAACTGATATACCCCAAAACGTCTTACTTTTGGTTCTCAGATAATGGACCTCGTGGTCTGGCTGCTACATCGCTCCATGGAGCTGAGTTTGTCATTGCTGGGAAAGAACATCTAGGATTCTGGGAGATTAAAGATATTGATTATACTGGAACTTCATCAGATGAAGAATTCGTCAAAATTATTGGACCAAAGAGGTTCGTTAACAATTAACTAAATAAATTCGGTACGATTTGCTGACTTAGTCGAGCTCCTTTCCATTGTGTTTTTATTCGATTTTTCTCTATTCATCATTCATAAAATAATTTAAAAAAAGTATCTATAATTTATTGAAATACATTCATTCTATGCTTATATTCTAGTCCAAACATAATTTCCAATCCTTCCTGATGCAACATATTTAAATACGCATGGTTTTTCTTATAAGAACCATGCACGACAAAAATATGACTTCATGAAATTGAAATGTATTTATAATTGTAATTGTGATTACGTTTAGGGGTGATTTTGTGAAACACTTTCTCCCTCGTTTTGTTTCCTGTTGTGTAAAGGCGGAACGTGGCGGTACAGGACTTTTTGTAACTGGGGATACAAATGGGACAATACTGATCTGGTCAGAAAGTTTGAAAGAGGTTGTTGGCGGATGTAAACATGCACATGAATGTCCTATATCGTGTATTCTAGTAACAAAAGGTAACTCAAAATTGTCACATTAGATAGTTTAATATTAAGCCAAATGTTAAGTTTACTAACTTGAGCAAATATCATTTAGCGACAATAGATATTCGCGCCACAAATGGGTTAATTCCAGGCCAATGTAATACTGAATCTGTGGACATTTTCATGTATTTTGATAATAACATATATGCAGGATGAATTATAGTGTAATCTAAAGATTACACAATATTTACCTATTGATAGTTTTATAAATTGTTGTTGTTACTTGTTGAAGCTCAAGCGTTGCTGACTCTTGAATAATATCTATAACGCAGATTCGTGTTAATACTTCTCTTTTGAATTACAAAACCTACGTTTTGTAAATTAGTACACAAATGGAATAAAATCGAACTACACTATGATATTTATGACTCATTCGTGTAAATACTTCTCTTTTTAATTACGAAACCTACGTTTTGTAAATTAGTACACAAATGGAATAAAATCGAACTACACTATGATATTTATGACTCATTCGTGTAAATACTTCTCTTTTTAATTACGAAACCTACGTTTTGTAAATTAGTATAAAAATTCCAATAAAATCAAATTACACTATGATACTTATGACTCATTCGAATTCAAACCTACATTTTATGTTGCCGCCATAACAATCAAATACTTTTTAAAATATCACAGATCACATTTTCACCGGTGGAGCATCGGATAAAAAGATCCGGGCTTTTAGTTGGGGTAAAAGAGAATTGGAACGGGTAGGTAACCTCACTTTACCTAAAAACATCGGACAAGTATCAGCTATATCTATTGTTGGTGAAAATTTATTCATCGGAACAACGAAGAACTTAATTTGCACGGTTGTTATCAACCACTCAGGCTATTCATTCTTTCAAAGTAGAACAGTACTCACAGATGAAATCAACAAGTTTAAAATTGGGAACAAGAAAAACAATATGGAAGAGAATGACAGTGCTGTAAATAATAACATATTTGGTCAATTAGACTCCAGAGAGATCGCAAGAGGAAGCAAGGAAGATGTGAAATGTGTATGCGCGGCATCGTATTTTAAGAAAAGAGCAAGTAAGTTACTCATCAACATCAAATAGACTTAGTAACAAGATAAATAATCACGACCTACCAATTCGCTATTTTGAATTCAAATCTTAGAGTGAGGCTCTTGTTTCAATGCGTTTGTATGCAAATAAGTTTGTGGAGTTAACATTATTACTATGTTATTGCGAAGCGTCAATTACCATATATTTTAAACCATATATTTTAAATAAAAAGAGTAGCAGGCAAAGAAATAACTGATAATATTACATAAGTGTAAATTGGATGTATACCAATCAATGTTGGCCGTTTTTGATGGGGCTGTTCTGTATTGTTGTCTTAAAGTTAATGTATTCGCGACAGCTACCATAAATATTTGGAACGCTCGTAGTCCGCTTGTAATGTTTTATAATGTCAAACAGAAACAAGAGAAATGACGCCAACACCAGACGAATCAAATTTGAGACGATGGTCAAGAAGTGCAATGTGAGTAGTGTTGGAACATGTTTTAAGTAAACTTCGCAAGGAATCGTAATATTTTTATCATGTATTATAACAGCTTCCGTCGACCAGAACCTGCTGTTGATGTAAGGCCTCTACAGTCTGCAAGAACATATAAACCCAGCGCTAAAATATCACAAACTGATATATCGAGATCTCAAACGCCAGATGGACCTCCGAAGCTCACTATTGCATTCGCATCTCCAAAATTACGAACTAGCGAAAGAAGCTTGAGAAAGTGAGATAGTCTGTTAACCGTTAATAGTTGGGTTTACCATGAAGACTAATTAAGTTTTTCAATATATTTGACCATAGTGATGCGTTGCGGCATTTGCTTGCCTCGATCGCTAATGTGAGTCACGTGAATGTGGAACTTCGATCACTTGTATTGTACGTGGGGAAAAAATGAAGTACAGTATTTTAAATGGCTACTATTTATTAGTTTATTTCTGTGAATGATTTGAAATACAGTCTAACTTGTGGGGTTGCAGTTCGTCGATCGCCTATTTTTTTGTACTTCTGTAGTATGCGAACCAAGATGGCGAACACTGCAACGTAGTATGTGTACCAGGTTAGGGTTAGGCCATAATTTTATTCCAACTTTCCTTATTTTAGTTCTATTACGAGTTCGGGAACTAGCCAAGTGACTTCCGTAGTATTTGTACCTGAAATTATGACCTAACCCTAACCTGGTACACATAATACGTTTTGGTGTCCGCCAGCTTGGTTTACATGGTTCGGCAGTATATATTTTTTATCATAATTAATTTATAATGTTTAATTTACATATTCTATATCTGTTTTTGAATATTTTCCAAAGAGCGAAGAACGACATTGAAGCACAAAATGTGATGCCGTATTTCGCACAAGATGAATTTGTTGATAAAAGAGTATTCGCTGTTTCATCATTTCCAAAAGGTGTAGATTGTCGTGAATCTCCCGAACCATTCACAGACGAAGCAGGGTTACATCAATTCTTCGTAACAGCTTCTAACGACTGCTGCATCACAATATATGATGCGAAAGATCATTGGTATGTCGTAACTACATCGTTTTCTGTTTGTAATATTTCAAAACTACGTTGCAGAATGTCCATGCTTCTAAGTTTCAGTTTGAATTATATCACTTTTTCCGATAAATAATCGACTTACATAATTCATCCGAATGCCCAATGGGGCAAAAATTTTGTACGGTGCCAAGAGAACATGATAGATAAATATTTTCAAACTCAAATATTCTTAAATTTCAATTTTTAGTTGCGTTGCTTCAGCCAAGTTGGCAACTAAAAGAAATTTCACTTGTATGGATTGTTGTTCTAAGCGAAGTATGCTCATCATCGGATCTGCAACCGGGCACGTTGCACTTCTACGATTATCATTGGACGGTTTTGAGGTGAGAATCTGTCATTATAACTCCTAATTTACAACGTCGTTTCAGTGTAGATTAGGTCAAATCGCAAGAAACTCCTTACTTATTTTGATGATAATTTGATTTGATGATGCAACAGTGTCGATCGAATAACCCCAAATCCAGTCACGAAGGACAAAATATTTACGGAGACTCTAAAAAGGGACTTGTTGAAGAAACTTAAAAAAATATATATATATCCAAAATTTAAATACCAATGTCATGCAAGCAAGCGTTTGACGCGAATATAGTTCTTATCCAATAAATATTTGAAATTTTCCCCATATATGTATATACTGTAAACCAAGTTGGGAAGCTATATATAGAGAGAATGTATTTAGATTGTGTACGAAATCTGTGATATTTATGTAGCTATTTCTATTTTACTGCATTCAACGAATTTAAATTCTTGATTGTATTATTTAATTTAAGCGTTGTCGTTTAAAGTTGTTGACAATTCAACCGTTACATCTCCTTTCAGCAAATTTCTGAAACTAATTTTCGATGTAAAAGAGGTTCTCGAGCCATATGTGGAATCCGATTCTCAATGAACGGCAAACGGATTGCCTTCAGCGTTGGAAATGAAATTGTCATCGCGTCGGTGAAGAGTTCTGGGATTCATGAACTTGAAAGGTTAGTTAGTCAAAAAAATACGCTAATAAGATTAAAATAGTAAACAGTTTCGGTGTCGGGGTTTTACTATTTTAAAAAACAAAATATAATTTTTCGCAGAATAACATCCAAATTCTATATATATACAACACCACTTGTTCAATGCTTTGCACGGTGACAAAAGTTTGAAATGAATTTTATTATTAGAGGTAGTAATAGATTGTTATTTCAGATGTCTTGGACACAACTCCGAAACTATCAATTCACTTGATTGGTCTTCAGAAAGATTACGAGGATCTGAATTGTTGAGAACGACTGCTCTTACTCCAGGTGACACTACGCCTTATTTTTCGAATATGTTATATTACATAGTCCGACAAATATCTGCCTAAGCCACGTTATGTAACCTAATTGAGATAATTTATTTGATAAAAAAATGACTCCATCAATGGCTGTGAATCGTGGTTTGAATCGTTTCTATAAGACCAACTTTGCAGCGAAATATTGATAATGGAAGAATTAAAAATAAAATATAATTCAAATATAATTTGTTATGTAGATCCAGAAGTGTTTGTATGGTCGATTGAACCCGCCAAAAACATTGAAGATTTATCAACCGTCAGAAACATGAAATGGCAATCTAACACTGGTTCAATTGACTTTTCGATAAAAGGTAAGATCCATGCGCTCAATGGGTAATGGATAATCAGAATGAAATAAATCTTCATAATATTTCGTCTAAAACATAGAGGAGATTAGTCATTTGTAAAGCCAGAAATATAAATTTCGAGGTGACTTCGAAACTGCTATTGAATTTGTCCGTCTACGAGCGGAATATCCAATATATACCTAATATATATAATCTGTTATTCGTGTTTCAATTGATTTGAAAGTATTGTATGTATGGCACTTGATCGATGTTCTATTTTTATTTCTTATTGATTGATGCCGCAAAAGATCACTGATGTTATTAGCGCTACAAAGCACGTGAACAACATAGCGTATACTGAAACATACGAAGTTTCATACTTATACATTGTGACGATTATTTGGCTATAATAAAATCTGAAAGTTACCCTACTCGTGTATTTTTCTAGGCGTCTGGGACCATTTTACAAATCACGAAGAGCTCTCCAATCTGTGCGTAACAGACGTTACGTACGTAAGCAGAAATGCGACTTCGTCTAGCAAAGATAAATTCATGAGCGGATTCAAGTCAAGTTTCAGCAATTGGCGTACAACTTCTATCGACGTCGAGGTTCCTAGCTCAGCTATAACATGCTGTGTCGGCGATGTATTAGGATGCGTTAGAAGTTATCATTATCCAGCCATTGCGTCTTACCCAAATGAAACTTTAATAAGGTGGGTATCGGAGTTTACTATAGAAGATTCTGAAATGATTTCGAATCATCTGTGTTGAGTAATTATAACAAACCCTTTGAAAATTCTATGCCTGTTTGACAATAATATATGTGAACCCCTTGTATGATGTCTCTTTGATATCACGAGCATAACCAGACTACAAAGGTACGTTCCCCTTATTCGCCACATGATTAGGTAATCTTGTAAATGTCACTATTTGGTGTAGATTAGAAGATTTGGCAAAATTTGATATTCTGGTGATTTCTTTTCAGGGTGTTTCATTCTGCTGTCTCGTCGTTCACTTGCATCCCAGGATATCTGCTAGCATGTGGCGAAGAAGATAAGAGTATAATACAATTTGATTTGGCATGCTTGGAGGATGAGGTTGAACCCCAATAAGTCATTCAAGTAACAAACAGTCTAATTATACCATTGTAACCATGTCAGAAGTCTGAGCACGTCTGTATTGAAATACCTTCTGTTCAAATTGAATTAAAGATGTGAAATATATATGTATATGCATGGCATTTTTTTTACAATTCTTCATGATTTATTGAACGATATGCTGAACAAAAATGGGCACAATAACACAGAGGTCGCATATATTGAACGATTTTTACCATAATAATGCCTTTATTTTCTCTTGGAATAAAGGAAAAAGCTGAAAGGCTGCAGCTAATAATTTCCGTGAAATTTCTAACAGGCCCATCCTCGATAACGTGGACAAGATATCTCAAAGTCAGACAACCTTTTTGGTTATACTATGTGAAAGTCTGTGGAATACTAAAAATGCAACAGCAGATGACTTACTTACAGTAACAAACTGCTTTTAATAAATTACTCTAAAATGGCATATCACAAGCACTCAAAAGGTAGCAAAATCATTCAACATGATCAACCTGGTCAAGAAGGCTAACAAGCAATCACTCATAACACACTTATCACAAAACAAACCCCACACATTTAGTCTGTTTTTTTTTTTTGGCAAGATATAAATCAGACTGAGATCCAAAATCTACCTCACCATCGATCAGACTCACTTCATCATCTAACACTTGTCAGTACAACTCTCAGACACAAAAGACAGACGATCACATTTGTGCTTTGCATCTCGCACACGCCTCTTCCACTTCGCAAATTTCTTTAAAACAAGAAAAATCATTGGAAACATTTTGTTCAGAACACAAATTAAACGAAGAACCATTACTACTGATAATTTTTCTAATACCATGCACCAAAGGGAAACTTATGATTGTGACGAAATGCAGATACATTTCGCTGCTTGATACTCTGCTCAGTGCATTCAGTATTTAACATGGAACATACTGGATTGAGATGCATTACTTCTTCAACTGTAGTGGAGAAGATACATGTAGTGGAGAAGATATATAAGGATTACTTTTGGAAGTAGCACTACTTACCAAATCAGTAGACAACATACGATGACTTAAATGACCGTCATTTATAAAGTACCACAGCACCATGAAAAAAAACTAATCAAAAGATAAAAGTCTTATCTATATTGGACATTTTTAGAACTACAAAATGTTTCTTTCATAGAGGAGAATTTTCAATTTTGTTGTTCTCCGGAACAGCATGTTGCGATTTTAGGTGATATAAGAAAACTTGGAATCAAACTTTCCTAACCCATAGGCGCGAAACACTTGACACAGGTTTTGATATAAAGCGTTTTGTGAATATAAAGGTTAATATTTATTATATATATATAGTTGTATCTATAAAAAATATAAAAAGTATCAAACAAAATAGAACATTCACTTCATCCCGCTGTCATGCGGTGATCTGAAACGAAAAAAAATTGATATATAACAAAGAGATGGAAACCATTTTCATAAAATGTTTTATCACATAGTGGTTCTGAAATGTGATTTTATCAAAAAAAAAAGTCATCTCTGCTATTTCGTTCAGTTAAGTATTTCTTTATTACTTTAAACTGAGTACGATAGAACGCGGAACTTCTAACCTAGGATGAGTCAATGTAAAACAAACCGCGGAAGATCTTTGCATGATTTCAAATCTGATATGAATCGTATTGATATGCATTGTCACGAGGACTACGCAATCGGAGTCTACGTGGAGGAAGTTAATTTAAAGTAAGCGGCTTATTATTATACTCAAATTCCTGACACATTGGAGTCATAAAGTAGTGACTTTTCTATATGTATACCAAATCATCAAAATATAGTTACCGAAATCGGTCATACGTGTGCAACGGAGCTCTCTGCAAGATTCAGTTGATGTCTGTTAACGTCCAAAACAAATAAAAACATAAAATTATTTCGTATATATATATATTCGTTGGGTTAGCGTTACGTAATATTTCATGGAACAAATAATATGAGTATTGCGTATTCACTTTGTATTAAACAAGACTTGAAAAATAAATAAAAAACTCTGTTGCTTTTTTATGTTTGTAAATTCGTCCATTACAAGTATAAGATACTGCATAACGTAATGCCGATAGGTTTCTTACCATGGCTACCACTCCGCCGCTTCGTGGTTTCACGTGGCATCCAAATGTACCCCAAAGCTTCAAATTGTGTTTGACAGGAATAACCTGCAATTTAAATTAATAAATTGAAGATAATATCGCCCCCAAAAAATACAAAAAGAAATATTTATAAAGACGGAGTGGTCAAATTAAATCATTTACCGTGGATGACCTTTGACCTTGACTTCTTGGTGGCATACGGTATCCATATTGTCCACGAATTCGCGGTTTGCATTTTGTATTTCGAACCTGGAATAAATTTTAATATTGCATTGATGTTTTTACTGAATAAAATGGTATAGAATCAAAATAAAGCATTGAAAATGTATATTAATTGTGTCATCATGTTATACAAAACATAATATTGCTTCGGTTGAGAGATAGATGTGTTATGCTACATGTGGCACATTTCACAGGATTTCGGATTGGTTCAAATATTGAGAATTCCTCACCGTCTTCTTTTTTTGATAACTTGTCTTCGCCCCCTTCGCCGTCTCTTCGGGAGTGGGATCACTGAAAATATACAGTTTTAAAAACGAGGCAAATATTATCAGTAAAGGCAAATAATATTAGGTTTATTTGTATAATATCACACAAAAATTTAAATAAATTTATATATCATATCAGACACAATTTTGATTTTAGTAAAATCTACTGTTTACGGCCCAGAGAATGAAGACTATACCGAAAACAAACGTGGTAAGTAGACCTGGGGTCGTAACCAGTGGAGGGATTCAGCCGGTTTGCACCGGTTCTATAGAACCGTCTCACAGAATTTAATGAGATCAGCGAACCGGTTAGCATTACTAAAAAAACATGTAACAGAACCGGCCGAAAAATATGACTTTTGTGATGGAACCGGCTGACAAAAAATTTGAATCCCACCACTGGTCGTAACCTATATCCAGAGTATTTACTTAGAATCAATAACGAAATTGACGTGTATAATTTGTACCTGCATACTTTTGCGCCCCCATACAGAGATCATTTACAGCGGGTAAAAATCTGTGGGTGCAAATATCCTGTTTGCATTTTACGCGTGCAAACAAACATGGACGCAAATTGCACACTGTTTTGGATTTAGTGACTATCCCTGGCGACTGATGGATGTCGATTTTTTGAATTCGTTTAACTATAACGGGAGAAACTTTTGAAAAAAATCCAAGTAAGCTAAGTAACAGCCGCATTGGTTCTGTAGGTCTACATTCACCCTTTAGTATTTTGGAACGTTGGAACGTTCAAACTGCTTTATATTCTCAAAATCAATTTTCGTCCCAAACATCTGACATAAAAATGTACCGCAAGATCAACCTGTTTTAACTGTAACTAAACTAAGTTACATTGGTATGCAAAATCATCAGGAATACGAAGCAGTTCGAACTTTGATAATAATTCTTTAGGCTTTATTTATATGCGTGGAAAGAACGACCATGAATGAAGCATTCTTTTTGGAACTGAACAAACCACCCAAAAATAACATTTTGGCCGGCCTTTTTTCCAATTTTTCTTTATTGAATTATTAGTTCGTTTTTACCCATGTTACATATGGGTCAATGATTAGCCAGCCCTGGCCAATGTAGACGCGAATTCATTTTGTGACCTGACCGAAGTAAATTTGCAGTAGCGATCTCTAAAGCAATAAACCATCAAATGTCGATGGACCATGTCTCTCAAGTTCATTTTTTCGGTATATGATTGTAACGTCAAAGCCTAAATATACATACCTGTTTTAATTTGCAGTTATGACATATGTTACACTGCATTGCAATAATCCATAATAAGTGGTCGCATCATCTTACAATCAGGAGACACACAATAACCATACCTACAGTTACAGTTTGGGGGGTTGAGGCATAGTGATAAGAAATAGTTAGGCTCGGATTGGTTAATCAGTGTGAATTGGATATCAAAGTGGAAGTATGAATAATATAATTGTTAGTATACTTTCATTTTGTACTCAATAATTTATAACACTTCATTTACAATAAAACGAAATTTAAAATCGTTTTACTAACTTACCCATTGATCACGTGTAAAAACTTTGGCGGGTCCACAGGAGTACCCAATGAGTTGTCCTCTTCGGGATCCACCGATGAGGATAAGCATACAATAGTTTGGCGTTGGCCCATGTTGCGCGAATATTCGATTTTAATCGACAACTAGTGTCTGATTTATTAAAAAATAGAACAAATGAAGTTATAAAGATTATCTTGCCTGGTCAATATGGAATGTTGCTATTGTGCCCAAAGTCAATATATATCAATTATTGGTGTACAGCATTGTTCTAATCATTGGTAACATTCTCTCCATCGCATTTTTGTAAGGACAACGCATGGGGCGTGGCCAGGAAAGAGGGGATAACTGACCTGGTAATCGGGCATCCGGTCGTGGTCGACTTTGTTGGATTTCCCTTTTCACTTTATAAAATGTAACCTACTATTTATATTATGTATTCAAAGTTCGAAAACTCGTAACAAAAGACTTTCTGTTTAAGTCAATCTTGTTATTTAAGGATGATAAATGAATCAACATAAGATTTACATATTTATCCCGAGGGAGGGGTAAGCCGATTAGACATCCCAACCATATGGAGAACCACGGCCTCTCGTCCGGTTACTAGTTCGCGTGGAGTATGATATTCGTTGGCCAGTTATTTATTTCAGATGCGTGAACTTGATGGTGAAGGAAGCGATATTCAAATTCCACTTAACTTTAATACTCTACACTACAGATTTATTACGGTAGAATTACAGATACTGAGATACAGGGGGTATGGTTTGCGCGTTACGCTACAGGAATTTTTAACCGACATCACCTAATTATCGCGAGCGATTTCCATGAACTCGCATGAAGCAAGTGTACGAAAGAAAAAAACTAAATACTGTAAGCTAAACTCTGGCCCGAACAACGATGGTAGCGGTTTCCGTGGAAACAAAGGTTTCTGTAACATTGTTACGTCATATTTTGTAACTAAGCGACCAAGCCTGCAAAGTGAATGGAGTTGCCTCCGGAAGAATCATTTTAAAAAGTAGTCGAAATACGACATGCGTATTTCAAAATCAATTGTTACCTTTTAAATTTGTCATTCAACTTGTTTTCAATTATTTGAAATGTATATGTATTCACCAACACGCCATATGTCTTTTAGAGAAACCTAATAACCTAAGTCTCTCCAAGACCCGTATCCAGGATAGCGAATCTTTTTCACCGGATAGAACACACGTTATATTTTTATCACAGAAAGAAAATGCGGGTCATAGATTCAATCACTGAGACACTTGTCGTGTCACACCTTTTCCGTGAGTCTAATAGTCGTGGGTATTATGAAATTCACGTTTGAAAACTTCGATTCGCAGTGAAGACTTCTAAAGTATTAAACTGCGACTATGATGATGGCCTACGTCTCAAGATTATTTTTGCGAAATATGATAACGTCAAAGACTCAAAACATATATATATACAAAGGCGTTAGCCAACATTTGAACTGAAGCAAACGCATTGAGAACCGCCCTTGCACAACGCCTATTAGTTTCATTTATTTTGGGAAGAAACGTAGAGAAATCAAATGTAATATATATATATCATGTTACTCTGATTCAACTCTGAAAAACTCAAATAATTACCCCATAAGTGGTTTATTCATATTGAGTATTGCACGAAATGGAAAGGACACATATATATATATATACACATCATTAACTGTGTCCCGCGGAGGATCAAGAATCGCATTTGGTGTTGTTTCGTCATAACCAGAAACATTTTTTGACATCTAGTTACATCACTAATGTCACTGAATTGACTAGTGTCACGGCTAGCTGAGGCAACTAGCGAAGTTGAATTGTAGCGAGTACATAAGGATAGTTACTGTGTATTTCAATATTTTTACCTCATATTGGTAATAGTGCATGTTCTTTGACTGAAAAAAGTCGTTGCTCTAATTCATTTCCTTTATGTTATATTTCCCTCGCTCAATGTTGCTCGTGTTTATCTTTCTTTGTTAGTTAGAAATTTGGTTTCATCACATATACTTGCAAGTTGCAACCATACCCAACCGGTCGGTCTGGTGCCATTTTCCATTGGGTATTTTTTATGTCAACCATTAAGCCCTAAAAATTCACTCATGGCTATTTTATAGCGTGTGCTAGAGTTCTATTCAGCAATATATATAAAACGAACTCCTCTGAAAAAAACAAATTTTTTATACACCAAAATACCAAAACTATATAATAAAATTGACCTATTTATTAGCAAAACCCGTGTCGAGGGTTTCGGGCCTATGGGTTAGATTGGTATGCGTCCAATAGCTAGAAAGCTATTACTTTTTATTTATTTTAAACATTCTGTGTTTTCTATGTGATTCGTTTTGATGTGTGCGATGACGTCATCAAAACTAAAAAATGTGCTTCTTGTTGGCGGTTTCGCTTTCGCGTAATATCAAATCTGCTGCTCAGCTGCGATACGGTACCGGTAGGCTACTGTGACAGATTAAATATTCGTACCACTTCGTGTCCACATATTTGAGCATCACTCTCTTGTTTGGTTTCATGATGCTGTAGTACTTTTACTGTCTGTGTTTTCTCATTTTACCGTATGAGATTCTCATTTTTGGATCAGATGATATTCCTAGGCCATGAGTACGTAAGCACATAATTATTTGCAATCTTAGTTCGTGTTTCGTCTATTCTATACCGTCGTTTTGATTTTCAAATAGATTGACAAGTTGAATGACAAATTTAAAAGGTAACAATTGATTTTGAAATATGTATGTCGTATTTCGACTACTTCTTAAAATGATTCTTCTGGAGGCAACTCCATTCACTTTGCAGGCTTGGTCGCTTAGTTACAAAATATGACGTAACAATGCTACAGAAACCTTTGTTTCCACGGAAACCGCTACCATCGTTGTTCGGGCTAGAGTTTAGCTTACATTAATCAGTTTTTTTCTTTCGTACACTTGCTTCATGCGAGTTTATGGAAATCGCTCGCGATAATTAGGTGATGTCGGTTAAAAATTTCAGGAGCGTAACGCGCAAGCCATACCCCCTGTATCTCAGTATCTATAATTCTACCGTAATAAATCTGTAGCGTAGAGTATTAAAGTTAAGTGGAATTTGAATATCGCTTCCTTCACCATCAAGTTCCGGCGAGAGGCCGTGGTTTGCCATATAGTTGGGATGTCTAATCGGCTTACCCTTTCCTCGGGATAAATATGTAAATCTTATGTTGATTCATTCATCATCCTTAAATAACAAGATTGACTTAAACAGAAAGTCTTTTTTACGAGTTTTCGAACTTTGAATACATAATATAAATAGTATAGGTTACATTTTATAAAGTGAAAAGGGAAATCCAACAAAGTCGACCACGACCGGATGCCCGATTACCAGGTCAGTCATCCCCTCTTTTCGGGCCACGCCCCATGCGTTGTCCTTACAAAAATGCGATGGAGAGAATGTTTCCAATGATTAGAACAATACTGTACACCAATAATTGATATATATTGACTTTGGGCAAAATAGCCAAATTCCACATTGACCAGGCAAGATAATCTTTATAACTTCATTTGTTCTGTTTTTTATTAAATAAGACATTAGTTGTCGATTAAAATCGAATATTCGCGCAACATGGGCCAACGCCAAACTATTGTATGCTTATCCTCATCGGTGGATCCCGAAAAGGACAACTCATTGGGTACACCTGTGGACCCGCCAAAGTTTTTACACATGGTCAATGGGTAAGTTGGTAAAACGATTTTAAATTTCGTTTTAATGTAAATAAAGTGTTATAAAAAATTGAGTACAAAATGAAAGTATATTAACAATTATATTATTCATACTTCCACTTTGATATCCAATTCACACTGATTAACCAATCCGAGCCTAACTATTTCTCATCACTATGCCTCAACCCCCCCAAACTGTAGGTATGGTTATTGTGTGTCTCTTGATTGTAAGATGATGCGACCAATTATTATGGATTAATGCCATGCAGTGTAACATATGTCATAACTGCAAATTAAAACAGGTATGTATATATATGCTTTGACGTAATCATATACCAAAAAAATGAACTTGAGAGACATGATCCATCGATATTTGATGGTTTATTGCTTTAGAGATCGCTACTGCAAATTTACGTCGGTTAGGTCACAAAATGAATTTGCGTCTACATTGGCCAGGGCTGGCTAATCATTGAACCATATATAACATGGGTAAAAACGAACTAATAATTCAATGAAGAAAAATTGGAAGGAGGGCCGGCTAAAATGTTATTTTTGGGTGGTTTGTTCAGTTCCAAAAAGAATGCTTCATTTATGGTCGTTATTTCCCCGCATATAATTAAAGCCTAAAGAATTATTATCAAAGTTCGAACTGGTTTGTATTCCTGATGATTTTGCTTTCCAATGTAACTTAGTTTAGTTACAGTTAAAGCAGGTTGATCTTGCGGTACATTTTTATGTCAGATGTTTGGGACGAAAATTGATTTTGAGAATATAAAGCAGTTTGAACGTTCCAACGTTCCAAAATACTAAAGGGTGCATGTAGACCTACAGAACCACTGAGGCTGTTACTTAGCTTACTAGGATTTTTTTCAAAAGTTTCTCCCGTTATAGTGAAACGAATTCAAAAAAGCGACATCCATCAGTCGCCAGGGATAATCACTAAATCCAAAACAGTGTGCAATTTGCGTCCATGTTTGTTTGCACGCGTAAAATGCAAACAGGATATTTGCACCCACAGATTTTAACACGCTGTAAATGATCTCTGTATGGGGGTGCAAAAGTATGCAGGTACAAATTATACACGTCAATTTCCTTATTGATTCTAAGTAAATACTCTGGATATAGGTTACGACCAGTGGTGGGATTCAAATTTTTTGTCAGCCGGTTCTATCACAAAAGTCATATTTTTCGGCCGGTTCTGTTACATGTTTTTTTAGTAATGCTAACCGGTTCGGGGATCTCATTAAATTCTGTGAGACGGTTCTATAGAAACGGTGCAAACCGGCTGAATCCCACCACTGGTTACGACCCCAGGTCCACATACCACGTTTGTTTTCGGTATAGTCTTCATTCCCTTGGCCGTAAACAGTACATTTTATTAAAATCAAAATTGTTTCTGATATGATATATAAATTTATTTAAATTTTTGTGTGATATTATACAAATATACCTATTATAATATTTGCCTTTACTATTATCATTTGCCTCGTTTTTAAAATTGTATATTTTCAGTGATCTCACTCCCGAAGAGACGGCGAAGGGGGCGAAGACAAGTTATCAAAAAAAGAAGACGGTGAGGAATTCTCAATATTTGAACCAATCAGAAATCCTGTGAAATGTGTCGCATGTAGCATAACACATCTATCTCTTAACCGAAGCAATATTATATTATGTATACCATGATGACACAATTAATATACATTTTCAATGCTATATTTTGATTCTATACCATTTTATTCAGTAAAGACATCAATGCAATATTAAAATTTATTCCAGGTTCGAAATACAAAATGCAAACCGCGAATTCGTGGACAATATGGATACCGTATGCCACCAAGAAGTCAAGGTCAAAGGTCGTCCACGGTAAATGATTTAATTTGACCACTCTGTCTTTATAAATATTCCTTTTTGTATTTTTTGTGGGCGATATTATCTTTAATTTATAAATTCAAATTGCAGGTTATTCCTGTCAAACACAATTTGAAGCTTTGTGGTACATTTGGATGCCACGTGAAACCACGAAGCGGCGGAGTGGTAGCCATGGTAAGAAACCTATCGGCATTACGTTATGCAGTATCTTATACTTGTAATGGACGAATTTACAAACGTAAAAAAGCAACAGAGTTTTTTAATTATTTTTCAAGTCTTGTTTAATACAAAGTGAATACGCAATACTCATATTATTTGTTCCATGAAATATTACTTAACGCTAACCCAACGAATATATATATATATATAAATAAATTTATGTTTTTATTCGTTTTGGACGTTAACAGACATCAACTGAATCTTGCAGAGAGCTCCGTTGCACACGTATGACCGATTTCGGTAACTATATTTTGATGATTTGGTATACATATAGAAAAGTCACTACTTTATGACTCCAATGTGTCAGGAATTTGAGTATAATAATAAGCCGCTTACTTTAAATTAACTTCCTCCACGTAGACTCCGATTGCGTAGTCCTCGTGACAATGCATATCAATACGATTCATATCAGATTTGAAATCATGCAAAGATCTTCCGCGGTTTGTTTTACATTGACTCATCTTGGGTTAGAAGTTTCGCGTTCTATCGTACTCAGTTTAAAGGAATAAAGAAATGCTTAACTGAACGAAATAGCAGAGATGAATTTTTTTTTGAAAAAATCACATTTCAGAACCACTATGTGATAAAACATTTTATGAAAATGGTTTCCATCTCTTTGTTATATATCAATTTTTTTTCGTTTCAGATCGCCGCATGACAGCGGGATGAAGTGAATGTTCTATTTTGTTTGATACTTTTTATAGATACAACTATATATATATAATAAATATTAACCTTTATATTCACAAAACGCTTTATATCAAAACCTGTGTCAAGTGTTTCGCGCCTATGGGTTAGGAAAGTATGATTCCAAGTTTTCTTATATCACCTAAAATCGCAACATGCTGTTCCGGAGAACAACAAAATTGAAAATTCTCCTCTATGAAAGAAACATTTTGTAGTTCTAAAAATGTCCAATATAAATAAGACTTTTATCTTATGATTAGTTTTTTCGATTTCATGGTGTTGTGGTACTTTATAAATGACGGTTATTTAAGTCATCGTATGTTGTCTACTGATTTGGTAAGTAGTGCTACTTCCAAAAGTAATCCTTATATATCTTCTCCACTACATGTATCTTCTCCACTACAGTTGAACAAGTAATGCATCTCAATCCAGTATGTTCCATGTTAAATACTGAATGCACTGAGCAGAGTATCAAGCAGCGAAATGTATCTGCATTCCGTCACAATCATAAGTTTCCCTTTGGTGCATGGTATTAGAAAAATTATCAGTAGTAATGGTTCTTCGTCCAATTTGTGTTCTGAACAAAATGTTTCCAATAATTTTTCTTGTTTTAAAGAAATTTGCGAAGTGGAAGAGGCGTGTGCGAGATGCAAAGCACAAATGTGATCGTCTGTCTTTTGTGTCTGAGAGTTGTACTGACAAGTGTTAGATGATGAAGTGAGTCTGATCGATGGTGAGGTAGATTTTGTCTCTCAGTCTGATTTATATCTTGCCAAAAAAAAAAACAGACTAAATGTGTGGGGTTTGTTTTGTGATAAGTGTGTTATGAGTGATTGCTTGTTAGCCTTCTTGACCAGGTTGATCATGTTGAATGATTTTGCTACCTTTTGAGTGCTTGTGATATGCCAATTTAGAGTAATTTATTTGAAGCAGTTTGTTACTGTAAGTCATCTGCTGTTGCATATTCAGTATTCCACAGACTTTCACATAGTATAACCAAAAAGGTTGTCTGGCTTTGGGATATCTTGTTCACGTTATCGAGAATGGGCCTGTTAGAAATTTCACGGAAATAATTAGCTGCAACCTTTTAGCTTTTTCCTTTATTCCAAGTAAAAATAAAGGCATTATTATGGTAAAAATCGTTCAATTTATGCGACCTCTGTGTTTTTTGTGCCCAGTTTTGTTCAGCATATCGTTCAATAAATGATGAAGAAATATAAAAAAAAAATGCCATGCATATACATATATGTTTCACATCTTTAATTCAATTTGAACAGAAGATATTTCAATACAGACGTGCTCAGACTTCTGACATGGTTACAATGGTATAGGGCAGGCTGTTTGTTACTTGAATGACTTATTGAGGTTCAACCTCATCCTCCAAACATGCCAAATCGAATTGTATTATACTCTTATCTTCTTCGCCACATGCTAGCAGATATCCTGGGATGCAAGTGAACGACGAAACAGCAGAATGAAACACCCTGAGAAGAAATCACCAGAATATCAGATTTTGCCAAATCTTCTAATCTACACCAAATAGTGACATTTAAAAGATTACCTAATCATGTGGCGAATAAGGGGAACGTACTTTTGTAGTCTGGTTATGCTCGTGATATCAAAGAGACATCATACAAGGGGTTCACATATATTATTTTCAAACAGGCATAGAATTTTCAAAGAATTTGTTCTAATTACACAACACAGATGATTCGAAATCCTTTCAGAGTCTTCTATGGTAAACTCCGATACCCACCTTATTAAAGTTTCATTTGGGTAAGACGCAATGGCTGGATAATGATAACTTCTAACGCATCCTAATACATCACCGACCAACCGACCACCAAGTTGGAGGCCAATTGCTGAAACTTGACTTGAATCCGCTCATGAATTTATCTTTGCTAGACGAAGTCGCATTTCTGCTTACGTACGTAATGTCTGTTACGCACAGATTGGAGAGCTCTTCGTGATTTGTAAAATGGTCCCAGACGCCTAGAAAAAATACACGAGTAGGGTAACTTTCAGATTTTATTATAGCCAAATATATTAACAATCGTCAAAATGTATAAGTATGAAACTTCGTATGTTTTAGTATACGCTATGTTGTTCACGTGCTTTGTAGCGCTAATAACATCAGTGATCTTTTGCGGCATCAATCAATAAGAAATAAAAATAGAACATCGATCAAGTGCCATACATACAATACTTTCAAATCAATTGAAACACGAATAACAGATTATATTAGGTATATATTGGATATTCCGCTCGTAGACGGACAAATTCAATAGCAGTTTCAATCATGTTTTTGCTACTCCCCTTCGAAGTCACCTCGAAATTTATATTTCTGGCTTTACAAATGACTAATCTACTCTATGTTTTAGACGAAATATTATGAAGATTTATTTCATTTTGATTATCCATTACCCATTGAGCGCATGGATCTTACCTTTTATCGAAAAGTCAATTGAACCAGTGTATCACTGCCATTGATGGAGTCATTTTTTACCAAATAAATTATCTCGATTAGTTTACATAACGTGGCTTTGGCAGATATTTGTCGGACTACGTAATATAACATATTCGAAAAATAAGGCGTAGTGTCACCTGGAGTAAGAGCAGTCGTTCTCAACAATTCAGATCCTCGTAATCTTTCTGAAGACCAATCAAGTGAATTGAAAGTTTTGGAGTTGTGTCCAAGACATCTGAAATAACAATCTATTACTACCTCTAATAATAAAATTCATTTCAAACTTTTGTCACCGTGCAAAGCATTGAACAAGTGGTGTTGTATATATATAGAATTCCGATGTTATTCTGCGAAAAATTATATTTTGTTTTAAAATAGTAAAACCCCGACACCGAAGCTGTTTACTATTTTAATCTTATTAGCGTATTTTTTTTTGACTAATTAACCTTTCAAGTTCATGAATCCCAGAACTCTTCACCGACGCGATGACAATTTCATTTCCAACGCTGAAAGCAATCCGTTTGCCGTTCATTGAGAATCGGATTCCACATATGGCTCGAGAACCTCTTTTACATCGAAAATTAGTTTCAGAAATTTGCTGAAAAGAGATGTAACGGTTGAATTGTCAACAACTTTAAACGACAACGCTTCAATTAATTAATACAATCAAGAATTTAAATTCGTTGAATGCAGTAAAATAGAAATAGCTACATAAATATCACAGATTTCGTACACAATCTAAATACATTCTCTATATATATAGCTTCCCTTGGTTTACAGTATATACATATATGGGGAAAATTTCAAATATTTATTGGATAAGAACTATATTTGCGTCAAACGCTTGCTTGCATGACATTGGTATTTAAATTTTGGATATATATATTTTTTTTAAGTTTCTTCAACAAGTTCCTCTTTAGAGTCTCCGTAAATATTTTGTCCTTCGTGACTGGATTTGGGCTTATTCGACACTGTTGCATCATCAAATCAAATTA
The DNA here is from genome assembly GCF_964204865.1 of Styela clava. Classification (NCBI taxonomy): domain Eukaryota; kingdom Metazoa; phylum Chordata; class Ascidiacea; order Stolidobranchia; family Styelidae; genus Styela; species Styela clava. Next base: position 9,057,584 of record NC_135252.1, read on the forward strand.
TTATTAAAATAAGTAAGGAGTTTCTTGCGATTTGACCTAATCTAGATTGAAGCGACGTTGTAAATTAGGAGTTATAATGACAGATTCTCACCTCAAAACCGTCCAATGATAATCGTAGAAGTGCAACGTGCCCGGTTGCAGATCCGATGATGAGCATACTTCGTTTAGAACAACAACCCATACAAGTGAAATTTCTTTTAGTTGCCAACTTAATTGTAGCAACGCAACTAAAAATTGAAATTTAAGAATATTTGAGTTTGAAAATATTTATCTATCATGTTCTCTTGGCACCGTACAAAATTTTTGCCCCATTGGGCATTCGGATGAATTATGTAAGTCGATTATTTATCGGAAAACGTGATATAATTTAAACTGAATCTTAGAAACATGGGCATTCTGCAAAGTAGTTTTGAAACATTACAAACAGAAAACGATGTAGTTACGACATACCAATGATCTTTTGCATCATATATTGTGATGCAGCCGTCGTTAGAAACTGTTATGAAGAATTGATGTAACCCTGCTTCGTCTGTGAATGGTTCGGGAGATTCACGACAATCTACACCTTTTGGAAATGATGAAACAGCGAATACTCTTTTATCAACAAATTCATCTTGTGCGAAATACGGCATTATATTTTGTGCTTCAATGTCGTTCTTCGCTCTTTGAAAAATATTCAAAAACAGATATAGAATAAGTAAATGAAACATTATAAATTAATTATGATAAAAAATATATACTGCCGTAGTGTGTGAACCGAGCTGGCGGACACCGGAACGTAGTATGTGTACCAGGTTAGGGTTAGGCCATGATTTCAGGTACAAATACTGCGGGAGTCACTTGGCTAGTCCCTGAACTCATAATAAAACTAAAACAAAGAAAGTTGGAATAAAATTATGGCCTAACCCTTGGTACACATACTACGTTCCGGTGTCCGCCATCTTGGTTCGCATACTACAGAAGTACAAAAAAATAAGCGATCGACGATCTGCAACCCCACAAGTTAGACTGTATTTCAAATCATTCACAGAAATAGACTAATACATAGTAGACATTTGAAATACTGTACTTCATTTTTTCCCCACGTACAATATAAGTGACCGAAGTTCCACATTCACGTGACTCACATTAGCGATCGAGGCAAGCAAATGTCACAACGCATCACTATTTTTAAATATAAAAACTTAGTTAGTCATCATGTCAAACCTAACTATTAACGGGTAACAGACTATCTCACTTTCTCAAGCTCCTTTCACTTGTTCGTAATTTTGGAGATGCGAATGCAATAGTGAGCCTCGGAGGTCCATCTGGCGTTTGAGATCTCGATAAATCACTTTGTGATATTTTAGCGCTGGGTTTATATGTTCTTGCAGACTGTAGAGGCCTTACATTAACAGCAGGTTCTGGTCGACGGAAGCTGTAATAAAACATGATAAAAATATTACGATTTCTTGCGAATTTTACTTAAAACATGTTCCAACACTATACTCACATGGCACTTCTTGACAATCGTCTCAAATTTGATTCATTTGGTGTTGGCGTCATTTCCCTTGTTTCACATTTCACATCTTCTTTGCTTCCTCTCGCGATCTCTCTGGATTCTAATTGACCAAATATGTTATTATTTACAGCACTGTCATTCTCTTCTATATTGTTTTTTTTTGTTCCCAATTTTAAACTTGTTGATTTCATCTGTGAGTACTGTTCTACTTTGAAAGAATGAATAGCCTGAGTGGTTGATTACAACCGTGCAAATTAAGTTCTTCGTTGTTCCGATGAATAAATTTTCTTCAACAATAGATATAGCTGCTACTTGTCCGATGTTTTTAGGTAAAGTGAGGTTACCTACTCGTTCCAATTCTCTTTCACCCCAACTAAAAGCCCGAATCTTTTTACCCGATGCTCCACCGGTGAAAATGTGATCTGTGATATTTTAAAAAGTATTTGATTGATTTGGTTGTTATGATGGCAACATAAAATGTAGGATTGAGTTCGAATGAGTCATAAATATCCTAGTGTAATTTGATTTTATTCGAATTTTCATACTAATTTACAAAACGTAGGTTTCGTAATTCAAAAGAGAAGTATTCACACTAGTCTGCGTTATAGATAATTTTTCAAGAGTCAGCAACGCTAGAGCTTCAACATGTAACAACAACAATTTATAAAACTATCAATAAGTAAATGTTGTGTAATCTTTAGATTACATTATAATTCATCATGCATATATGTTATTATCAAAATACAACAAAATGTCCACATTCAATGTCAAAGGTCCAAATTCAGTATTACATTGGCCTGGAATTAACCCATTTGTATCACGAATATCTATTGTCGCTAGATGATATTTGCTCAAGTTAGTAAACTTAACATTTGGCTTAATATTAAACTATCTAATGTGACAATTTTGAGTTACCTTTTGTTACTAGAATACACGATATAGGACATTCATGTGCATGTTTACATCCGCCAACAACCTCTTTCAAACTTTCTGACCAGATCAGTATCGTCCCATTTGTATCCCCAGTTACAAAAAGTCCTGTACCGCCACGTTCCGCCTTTACACAACAGGAAACAAAACGAGGGAGAAAGTGTTTCACAAAATCACCCCTAAACGTAATCACAATTACAATTATAAATACATTTCAATTTCATGAAGTTGTATTTTTGTTGTGCATGGTTCTTATAAGAAAAACCATGCGTATTTAAATATTTTGCATCAGGAAGGATTGGAAATTATGTTTGGACTAGAATATAAGCATAGAATGAATGTATTTCAATAAATTATAGATACTTTTTTTAATTATTTTATGAATGATGAATAGAGAAAAATCGAATAAAAATACAATGGAAAGGAGCTCGACTAAGTCAGCAAATCGTACCGAATTTATTTAGTTAATTGTCAACGAACCTCTTTGGTCCAATAATTTTGACGAATTCTTCATCTGATGAAGTTCCAGTATAATCAATATCTTTAATCTCCCAGAATCCTAGATGTTTTTTCCCAGCAATGACAAACTCAGCTCCATGAAGCGATGTAACAGCCAGACCACGAGGTCCATTATCTGAGAACCAAAAGTAAGACGTTTTGTGGTATATCAGTTACACCAATTAAGGTACTGGGCGTGGCAGACATATCACGTTTCAGTGTTAAGTAGTATACAATACACTATTGTAGTATAAAAGAACAGAACAATGACATTTGTATCAGCCTGACCTGGCTTTCGTGCCGGCGCAGGGTTTTTCATTTTTCTTTTCTCAGTAGAAACCGCGGGTTCTGGAATCTCTGCCACATTCGGGTTTGTGGAAATTCTTTTCATTTTACAACCTCCATCCCATAGCGTAAGAGATGCTTCTTCGTCGTCTTCGATAGTCAAAATATAGCTCTAAATATGAATAAAATCTATGGTCTCAAGTATCACTGAATCAAAATAGTAATTGATTACATTACAGCAGCGATGTATGACGTTTTTATCGACAACATGCCAAAGTATTGTAATCTTATGTTACAATATTTTCAAAGTATTTCCTAATAAAAATTGTCACTAAAGTTTCACCGTTACTGATGCGAACTCGCAATTCAGGCTAACACATTTATTTTAAAATATTAATTTTCAGGCGTCTTCACCTTGTAATTCATGAATTGCATTTTTCGAATTGTATGTTGGAAAGTTCCAACACGCATTATATACATTGTTGTCAAATCCATAACACTCCAGACTCGAATGTGAATTCTTCCGTGATTCGATTCGTGCTTCGCAGAATCAAGTAAAGTTTTTGACGCTGTCGTCAACATATCAGATGCTGTTTTACTTTCACTCTGTGCACTACCAACAATATTATGATCGGGATGAACGGCAACACTGAAAAACAGGTTTGAATATGTTGGAACTTTTTAGTACTCATTCGATGCGAACTGTTTGTTTCTCAAAAAAATCCAGGCGTCTCTTGTTGAATTCAAATACTAGCAAGCAAAGTTTGGAGAAAATTATTAGTTATGAAGTGCGTGAATGAAGCGATGAGCTTAAGTAATGGATGCCCAAGGTTCAAGTTTGTAATTCGATTCATTCTTTTAACCCATTACAGCCGGATGGCATATATTTAGTAATTATAATTAGTAATTTTAGTTTATTTATTATCTTGAGAAAAAAACATAATTTAAAAAAAAAAATAGTATTATATCTGCGTGGATTATTTCCGCGTGGGAATTGGCTAGTTATATAAATATGACGGGATTGAACTCGAGCGAGTCATATCGATTCATGCGTCATAATAGGAAAATCTACCTTAATACAACCAAACACTCCAAGAATATATACTATCGTAAAAAATTATACAGAGAAGCAATTCAATTGTTTTGTATCCTTATTTTTATATAACTCACCAAGAAATTGGTCCCGAATGTCCTAGATAGTGTATTTGAGAATATCTCGCGTGGTTGTACAGAACAACAACGCATCCGGATCCGCATATAATTTCATCGTCACCAACCAAAGCCATGCTCTGTGCGTGCGATATTTCACAACCATAACTGCAATAAAAAAAAAATTATTCCCTATAAAATGAAACATTTTATTGGAAGCGCGCAATATCTTAGCTAACACGGGAACAGTAAAGTCTTCTCCTATTTTGGTGAGATGCTGCATCCATCTGAAATGTATTATTTAAGTCGGCAGTATTCGGAATTTCGAAATATTTTTGTTTATTTGTTCGTTTTAGGTAGTGCAGCCTGCCAACAGCTCTTGATTTAAATCTAAAAACGGATATTCACTATGCTGTAAAATACTTACACCCAGTTTATTTCCAGTTTTGGTTCAGATGTTGTTGTAAAATTTTCGACTTTGTCAGTGTACTCTTTGTTATTATTCCATTCAGGAGGAAATACCGTCATCTCGCAACTTCCCACGTATATTGTTTCTCCCCCAAAATCAGCGATACTTTTTGTATCACATTCTGTCTCCTTCACTTCATTTGTTTCTTCGTCATCTCCAGACGACGACTGAAAGAAATCTGAGTCTTCGTTTTCGCTGATCTCACTTGTTATAAAACTATCTGTTGGATAATCTGTTAATTCCTCAGTCGGTAATGCCTCCGACGCGTTTTTATTTGTTAGAGATTCAGTCGTTGGAAGTTCTTGGTCACAATTTGTGATTTCACGGAGTGATTTTTGACTTTGTGAACTATCACTATCTTGGTCTACTACGTCCTTTTCAGGCATTTGCTGAATTGATTGTATGTCTTCATGTTCTGATTTTACAGCTTCTTTTTCCATCAATTCGGTTTCAGCGATCGACGAAACCTCGATTATTACCATACTTTCTCTTTGTCGTTTTCTTCATCCTCGGCGTATATTTCATCGTTTTCGTTAATACAATTTTGATCCGTATTTGTTTTCTCAGTTATATCCTCGCTTTCCTTCGAAAGTTCGTTATCCATCGACTTGTGTTCTAGGACAGTTTCCGTTACTGCTGTTGAATCGTCAGTAAATTCTTCAGTCTCGATTTCTGTATTCACTACTTTGCTCTCTGCAGTAATTTTAGAATCAATTTTCATTAATAACATTTCTACTAAAGCTTCTTCTTCCGTTTCTATTGATATCGCAACATTTTGACTTTGTTCATCCTGCAGTGGAGTAAAATTTGAATCAGTTTTTGATTCGTTATTTTGTATGTACTCTTAATTTTTAGTTTCTGACAATTCTGTTCCCATGATTCGATCACCGTTCGCATCTATTTCCTTTTCATTTATTTTCTCCTTTTTATTTTCTTCTCTAGTGAACACTGTTTCTTTTTTGTCGTCAATATTTTTCCGACCTTCTTCTTCTATATCAATAGGCTATTGTTCATTTTCAATAATATCCACTGTTTGCGATTCCGATGTTTCCGCAGATTCTTGAGCTGGAAATGAAAGCACCCCCACCAGAAGAGTGATCCTTTGCTTACTTTTCCTTCCTCTAGTGCAGGGGTTTTCAAACTTTTGGTGTTGCGGAGCCCTTGAAAATGTTGACTATTATTCACAGAGCCCCAAAATAAATGTTAAAATTGTTACTTTCAGGTTAATATTCCTGAGCAAGTTAAAAGTACTTTACTCAATTTAAATGCTGAACCTTTTTGATAGGGTTAATACAAGTCATAAATGAATCTAAATTTCAAACATAAATTATATATTATACTAAAGCTGTAAATTTGACACTTGACAAACATAATAAATTAGGGGTCAAATTTTTTCCCTCTTGACATTTTTGGAAGACTTAAAAGGCCGCTAATAATGTGCGCGATTGCATTTTGTTACAATCGCCGATTTTTTTCCTCCAGCATGGCGTGTTTTTGAACCTTTAAACATCTTTTCGCCAGTGTTTATTCTCCCTAAATCAAGAATTTCCCTCGGCATATACATGTATTGTTACACAACGACGACGTTAATTGCTTTTTTGTTCTCGTGGGGAAATATGAGTTCAGTGTAAAAAATATGTTATCATTTTATAGTCATCGGCGACGAAATGCTAAAAATAATAATTAATAAAGAGGTAAATCCGCAACTCAAATTTCTTGATTGAAAAGCGGCATTCTAAAATATTAAAACTAAAACTTAAAATGGAAGATCACACGTTTGGTTTCAGCAGACTCACCACTGATTGAAAACGCTTTTATAGACATTGAAAATCACAAAATTTGGTGTTATGTTAGGTTTTCATCGTAGTAACTGCAAAATCGAAACACAGTCAATTGTGCGCGCGATGTACCTTTTTTCCCATTTTGAAACTACCGGCGGAGCCGCACGCAATCAATCGTGCGCGCCATCCGCGATGTACCTTTTCATTCTGAAACTACCGAACGAGCCGAATGCAATAAAATAAATTTCAATTTTTCGTATTTTGCCCAGACATTGTGAATTTTTAAACGACGATATCTTGCTTAAAAATAATCTCAAGTGCGAAAGAACAAATCAAGTTTGACAAATCCCAAGATCGCAAAAATACGACTCCAATTTATTAATAGTTGGCAGTTTATCACATATTTTATGTTATTTTTAGAATAGTATTCTTCAATTTTAGTAATCCTAATAGTAATCTCGAATCAAACGTGAGTAACGATGAGCACAATTACATTATAACGACGAGACACGTTAAATGCTCGCATAGGTCATGGATTAAATATTTTACGCAACAGCAATCTCGTTATCCGTTTTTTAAATCGCGAATGTTGCGCGGAAATTTCCGATTCTAATTTTGAACCACCCCCTCTCCTGGCTGCGCTCCTGCTTATAAATAATGTTATTTTTTAATTGCGCCTCTTTGCCAAATTTCGAGGCTATATTTTTGTCAGATTTTATCAAAGCTGTTATTGCTTCTTTGAACAGTTACAAAATTGGTCAGTATTTTGAAAAGTAATCGAATAGCTCGCGGAGCCCCTGGGTTTCTCTCGCGGAGCCCCGGGGCTCCGTACGGAGCACTTTGAGAACCTATGCTCTAGTGCATAGGTTCTCAAAGTGCTCCGTACGGAGCCCCAGGGCTCCGCGAGAGAAACCCAGGGGCTCTGCGAACTCTTCAAAATACTGACTCAAAATTTTGTAACTGTTCAAAGAAGCAATAACAGCATTGATAAAATCTGACAACAATATAGCCCTGAAATATGGTAAAGAGGCGGAATTAAAAAATGACATTATTTATAAGCAGGAGCGCAGCCAGGATTCTTAAGAGGCAGGTGGTTCAAAATTGGAATCGGAAATTTCCGCGCAACATTCTTCGCGATTAAAAAAACGGATAACGAGATTTCTGTTGCGTAAAATATTCAATCCATGACCGATGCGAGCATTTAACGTGTCTCATCGTTACTCACGTTTGGTTCGAGATTACTATTAGGATTACTAAAATGAAAATACTATTCTAAAATAACATAAAATATGTGATAAACTGCCAACTATAAATAAATTGGAGTCGTATGTTTGCGATCTTGGGATTTGTCAAACTTGATTTGTTCTTTTGCACTTGAGATTATTTTTAAGCAAGATATCGCCGTTTAAAAAATCACAATATTTGGGCAAAATACGAACAATTGAAATTAATTTTATTGCATTCGGCTCTGCCGGTAGTTTCAGAATGAAAAAAGGTACATCGCGGATCGCGCTCACAATTGACTGTGTTTCGATTTCGCAGTTACTACGATGAAAACCTAACATAACACCAAATTTTATGATTTACAATGTCTATAAAAGCGTTTTCAATCTGAGGTGAGTCTGCTGAAAACGAAACGTGTGATCTTCCATTTTAAGTTTCAGTTTTAATATTTTAGAAGGCGTTTTTCGATTAAGAAATTTGAGTTGCGGATTTACCTCTTTATTAATTATTATTTTTAGCCTTTCATCGCCGATGACTATAATATGGTAACATGTTTTTCACATTAAACTCATACTTCCCCACGAGAACAAAAAGCAATTAACGTCGTCATTGTGTAACAATACATGTATATGCCGAAGGAAATTTTTGATTTAGGGAGAATAAACACCGGCGTAAAGATGTTTAAAGGTTCAAAAACACGCCATGCTGACGAAAAAAAATCGGCGATTGTAACAAAATGATATCGCGCACGTTATTAGCGGCCTTTTAAGTCTTTCAATGTCAAAAGGGAAAAGATTCGCCCCCTAATTTATCAATATGTTGGTCAAGTGTCAAATTTACAGCTTTAGTATATTATGTTTGAAATTTAGATTTATCTATGACTTGTGTTAACCCTATTAAAAAGGGTTCAGCATTCAAAATAAGTAAAGTACTTTTAACTTGCTCAGGAATATTAATCTGAAAGTAAAATTTTAACATTTATTTTGGGGCTCCGCGAATAATATTCAACCTTTCAAGGGCTCCGCAACACCAAAAGTTTGAGAACCCCTGCTCTAGTGCACCGTTCTCCACTGAAACTCATGGTCTTGTTCGAAAGCAAACGCCAAAAGAGTCCAGTCTCGTTCAGGTTGAATACGTCGTCTGCGGAGAACTGCCCGAGTAAGGGCTGGAGGACTATTTGATAGCTGCATCCTTCTTGCTGATGATTACCTTCACTGTGGCTCTCTTAACTTCGATGCCCCATTTCTTGCTCATTTCCCTGGTCAGCTCGGACTGATACGGATCCTTTTTTGCGGCATCAATTGTGGGCCAATTTCTGAATCTGGAACAAACTTTAGAATTCGAAACTACTGCACTTTACTGTACTTTATACTGGGATACATGTAAATCATAATCGTACAACACAACGTGGCATTACATTGTTACGTCACAAGGCTGTTTTTACAAACCCTTGTTACCATGTCACCATGTCACTTTCTGTCGGTGCCAAAGAGTGGCATAGTATCGAAGTTTGACTATATCCATTTCGGAATTTGGCGGTTTTTAAAAAAAAATAGGAAATACCATCGGATACGGATATGATGTAAGGAAGCTTACCATACCAAGACTCAGACAGCAAATCAATAACATTAACTCCTTTATATTGACTTATTATTGGTTTAGCATGTATTTTCAGTCATACATACCATCCCTGGCGTTGTGATGTTTTGATAAATATGATTTCGACTGCACCATACTTGGCAGAGGTATCCAGATTTTTTAAACGTGAAAAAAACGTAAAATTAATAGTAATTTTCACGCGTAACGACGCGTATTGGATTGTTTACGACTTTCTACACGCATTTCCGTCGAAAAAAGTAACATTTTTTGCATCTGGGGGTCTGTGCAGTAATAATTAGAGCTGTGATTTCAATTGAAGCCTTGAACATGAAAATTCTATTCTTGCTATAATAGTCGTTTTGGTATTGTTCTGTTGGGAAAAACTTCAAGAAAACGTTTAAATAAAAATCAAATAGTAAATGAATTAATTATTAATCCTCATCTGTACACATAATCTCTCGAGGTACATTTTTTTATTAGAACATTGGTCGCATAAAAAGAATATTATCGTTTTAAAGATATATTGCTGAATAGAACTCTAGCACACTCTTTTAAAAAGCCATGCGTGAAGCTTTAGGGCTTAATGGTTGACAAAATTTTTTTTTTTCAAAAATACCGATGCAAAATGGGAGGGGCGGGGACGGCAAGAAGGTTATAATCGCCGAAGGAATTCGTTTGTGATATATTTATTCCTCATCGGCTGGATCATACGAATTCTGAAAAATAACGTCATTAGCATCTTTAAAATGGTGTATTAACGCTGACAGCATTATATAATTTTGGAAATTATTGAAAACGAATTTGATGGGCCAAGTTCAAAAGATTTTAACCGCCAACAATATTTCATTTTTTGTTCAAACAATTACAATGTAGATTAAGCAGCATTCGCCATTTTCTAGAAAATGCTTGAATACAATACAACACAGACCGGAGTTTTTAACTGTATTACCGACCCGTTTCATGTAATAGATGATTATATTCTGAAACAGGAGAAATTTTCATTTTTTGTTTTGTTTTTGATTGTTTTTCAAATTGAATCTCAATTAAAACTAAATATGATTCAAAATAGATGTGATTGATATTGTATAGCAAATAATAAAAAAAAGAATATTTTTTATGAGTTTATCAATTCAAATTAATGGCTATTCAACGACAATATCCCAAATGTAAGATTTTTCTTACCTGTTATATTGATTGATGCATCATGATTTACCTACAATAAAAATCTTGCTATGTAAATAAATTTTTTAATGTTGTTGCTCTGCAGATGAATTTCACATTCTGAAGTTTGCAGATAACTTTTCCTAAGCATAAAGCCCAAAAGAATTCTTTTGAAAATCCATAACTATTTGGATGATTTTTTTTAAGCTCCTCAGTAATTGACAAAACAAATGGTGCTGCTTTGTTTTGTCCTGTAATACATCCCTCATGTAATTTTGATCAATTTCGCTTTGTCTGTATGTCAACCGCAATGATACAAATATTGAACAAGATATTGAAATGTCCACAATAGTTTTTTTAATACCTCGTTATATGATAAGAAGAGTTGAGCAATATCTGCAATCCTTTGCGAGTATTTTTCAAACCCATTTTTTCCCCGAAAGGATAAATAATGGGAATTATTTATTATATTGTAAAAATCATAGTTACATACCGTGTTAAGTCATGTCAAGTCAACTCAAAAGTATAAAGGATAATTCTCGTATTACAAAACTGAAATGTCGAAATATGTATGAGGTAAAAAAGGGCGGGAGGCACGTACTTATTAGAAACAAAAACATTATAGTGCGTTATAGTTTTATCAAAAATTATATAGGAAAATAGGCATCTTCTACATAACTTACAAAGGTTTCTGTCACAAGTTATGACAAAATAAAAAAGGTTTTGAAATTCATTATGCAGATCTGTGTACAGGGTAAATAACCCTTTTGCGATTTTGCTCAACTAAATATTGTCAAAAACTTATCTAACGTTCTAAACACAAATGATTCAGCTGAATTGTGTAACAAAAATGAATTAAGAAAGCCTTTGGTTATTATATTCCGCAAAAAAGCTGGAAAACCAATGCTCGGATCTAGTCAAGGAGCCTGGTCATATAGGTACGCGGTTTGGATATCATGACATACTTCGCCATACAGACTATGGGCATTAGGATAATAAATATTTGGTAATCACTGCTCTAGTTGCTTATGGCCTAATTATTCTAATAATTCAAGTCTTCGCATTAGGAAAAAATAAACTGGGAACTATCTTTTTAATATTGATTCGGATTGGCGACGTAAATTAAACTTGGCCAGTTAATTGATTCAGCTATTCAGACACATCAAAAGAAAAGAATATTTTTCGAATTGCGATACATGAACAAAGAGGAGAATTTGAGGACTGTTAAACTCCTATAAACAAATGTGTTTCTAGATTTGATTTCACCCTGTGATAATATTTTTACTATACGCCAGCGCTTTTTTGCAAACACCAAATTAGAAAAGCGCCAATAGACTTACTCAACGTATGAGTCGCTCGCTATACGGAGTCTAGTAGAAATTTACTACATTGTATACTTTGAAAAGGTCGATTTTCTGCGATCTCCATTTCGCTTTGCACTTTTTCTTTATCAACAAAACATAATGCCTACAATATATACGCTCTACAATGTGCCACTAGCTACCTCATTGATTCAGCCAATACTTCCTTAAAGTATATTGCACCATGGACATACTCACACGTCAGCAATTACTTTATTTCCTTTTATTCATCTTCAATATCAGACTACATTTTAATTAATAAGAGAACGATACTCAAATATATGGACACGATTGTCGGTGCTCCTTAAGTATGCGTACCAAGATGGCGGACACCGGAACGTAGTATATTTACGACGTTGGGGTTGGCCATAATTTCAGGTACAAATATTACGGGAGTCACTTGGCTAGTCCCCGAACTTGTAATAAAACAAAATAAGAAAAATTGTAATAAAAATTATGGCCTAACCCTAACCTGGTACACATACTTCGTCCCGGTGTCCGCCATATTGGTTTACACATTTCGGGAGTACCGAAGTCAAATACGTAGTTATATCTTTTGTTCGAACGTTAGCAATTTGCATCATTCTACCACTTGCACTATTGCGTCAATTTTATATAATTTGATATTGCACCTCGCAAATACTTAGCAAATTTCTCTTTGTCATATTACACGTCAGTAATTACTTTACTGCCTTCAATTCATCTTCAACAACAGACTATAATTTAAATAGTATTATGTCTTGCCTGTATATAATTAGAAATACCATGGTCATAAGTGGGTAAGATTCCTAAGTGTAATTTTTCAACCCATGAAAGTTTGAGGGTGTAAACATAAATCCGTATTATCCATAGATAAAAATGCCCAGTGCAAAGTGCAAATGTACGTGGGTTCAAATGTTCATGAGCGCAAAAGTATACGGTTGCGAATGTACGCAGTTGTAATTGTACTCGGTTGCAATTTTACGCCGGTGCAAATGTATACGAGGTTGCAAAATTACGGCGGTGCAAATGTACATGATTGAAAAATTACGGGGATGCAAATGTCAACACGGTTTAAAAATTTGGGGATGCAGTTTTTTCATGGTTCGTTCACTTTCGCTTTTTTCTGCAATTCTGCAGATTGCCAGCTGGAATCGCCTGGTCGCCATATTCCATTTTACTTGTATCGTATATTATTTATCGACTGACTGCTTGCTCGTTGTTATTATTTTCCACCCTGGGACAGTGCTCGCACTCAACACTCTTTTTTTCCTCGGTACCTCACTGGTCTATCTACGTATCATCTTTTCTTGGCGGCTTGCCTGCTGCTGTCTCTACCCACGTGTTCACTATCATCCATCTTCACCATTTTAATTTTCCAGGGCCGCTACCCTGCTACCGTCTTCTATTTTGCCTCTGCCATCTGTATCGTGTTCAGACGATGGCCTACCATTTTTCCTTGGCGGCTTGCCTGCTGCTGTCTGCCCGTGTTTCTACCACCACCTCACCATTTTTATTTTCCCGGGCCTGCTGTCCTGCCATCGGCTTTCTTTTCAGCACGACTGTGTGCTGATCCTGCCCTACAACTCAGTGGTGTTGGAACTCCTAATACCTGGCATAATGTTTAATCTGAAGTCGCTACGTACCCCCGGTTCGAACTCCTGATACCCTCCTTGATACCTGGCGTATAATGTTCAATCTAAAGTTGCACCCCCTGCGCTACCGCTACTGAAGAAGAACGGGTGCCCACGACGATGCGAATTAACTCTCAAAAATTACAATACACATACTGAATTGTTTGGAATCAGGTGTTTTTATAGCTGAATGGAAGTCGTTCATCTAAAACTATCGTTTGCGTTTGCTTTATTCGTGAAAATAAAATTATATCTCATTTTTAGTTGTTGTTCATTTTAGTTTTTTCAATAAAAATGCAATTGCAATTACAATGAGATAATTTGAGAAGTGAATCCGCGAACCAAATTTCTTTCGTTCAGTCAGCTTTTTCATACTTCACAAACAGATTCAAGTTCATATTTGAGTATTTTATTTCAACCGGCCAATATCGAGGTATATGTCGTTTGACCGATTCGAATCTGCGAATTAGTCAAATAAACACTGAGACCATTGAAAAATCGTCTATGTGAATTACTGAAGTGCGGAAATTTCTGTGGTGCCCATTTTCATTATTGCCACAAGCACCTGGTTATATTGTTTAATGCAGTGGTTCCCAACCTAGCAGCCCCAGCCCGTCGGTACTGGACTATCTATGTTTAGCCCTGTCTGACAGCATCATCGAAGTCTTCATTATGTTTCATTCTTGCCCTAAAAATAATAGACTACAATCTAATTTACAAACGTTATTGCGATTATTATGCAACTTTGTGATTCTTCCGAAACTATGCCAGCAAAAAATTAATCAACTGAAAGTACCGCACGATTTGGGTACAGAAAGCAAACGTCAGCTTCAATAACAGATGCGTCGTATGTCATGAAAATTACAAGATTGCAAAAAATCTAAGCCCGCTGCTTCAGGCAAATACTTGCTTAACCTATGGCAATGCAAGGCAATGTTTGAAAATTGTGACAAATACCTATGTATAGGCGAAAAACAAACATGGGTGAAAAAATGTTTAGAAGTCTCTCACGTTCATTATTATTCTGTTAATTGTAAATAAAAATGCAAGCTAGTTCATATTTTTTACACAATGCCATAAGTTTATAGGGTATACATTACCGTAGTATGTGAACTGGGTTAGGAGGGTTAAGCCATAACTTTATTCAGATTTTCCTTATTTTAGTTATATATATTTCGAAATTGGGGACTGCCTTTCTTGGCCAAGTAAATATACCCCTTACCATAAGTTTCAGTCTTTGATGTAAAGTGGGCGAACAAAATTTTTTACCTCCATATTTGTACACACTTCTGCAGCCCCCTTTATGGGATTTGACGTTTGATTTTAAAACCTTGTGCAAGCTTTGAATGCCTGAAATCGGGTTAAAACTATCTTAAGCAGAAACTTATATCATTTAAATACCTCCCGACGTAACATGTTACAGACAAAGTTTCTTTGTTTTATTTTGTATATATTTGACCGGGTTTATTTCAAGAAATATCGGCAATTGCTGCTCATAATTTACTTCCGTAAAGCAATTTCACTATCTGTTCGTGGGCAGGAATGGGCATGTCGGCGTAAACAAAACCTTTTATCGGTCTTTTTTCTTGTTTATTTATTATTTCGAATCATTGCCAGTCGGCTGTTTACAATTCATTTAGTGATAGAAGTTAACGAGTGCTAATTTACTTGCCGCAATGAGCGGATTTGTTCGCTTGTCTTTAAGTTAAATGATATGGTTTGATCTATTTTGCATAAATTTATGTTGCTATTGTTTGCATATTTTATTTGAATATGGTATTAATCTGTCTGTTGAGTTGGTCGTAAACTTAAGCAACCTTCAATATTACTATATCAATTTATTTGAACCTCTACATTGCAAGAATTATTTACACGTCTATCCCTACCATACTGGTATCAATAATTTGTTTTTATCACCACTCAATTTCGTCGTTTCATTCAGCACAATAACTCGTCTATATCGCACTTGTGCATGTAGACTGGTATTTCGTCGACTGCAATATATTTCAAGCATATTCAAAGTGATGGGGTTGTTAATTATTGAAAAATCTGGCAGGTTATACATCAAAGGAAGGTAATAGCGCGAAGTGTCACCGTCCAACACATTATAGGCTTCTAAAGACTAATCATAAATACTAAGTCGCTTATGTTCTACATCGACCCACTCTGTTGTATTAGCGATTTCCCCCTTTGTGCTTTTAACTTGCTATACTGCATCATGCTAGTCAGCAATCTTTTTGGTGTATCTACGCTCACTGGTGCATGATGTTGCAAAGTAAAACTGACTACGCTCACTAATGCATGACGTTACAAAGTAAAACTGACTAAAATTCACTAATGCATGACATTACAAGGTAAAACTGATTATGCTCACCCATGCATAAAGTTACAAAGTAAAACAGACTACGCTCGCCCATGCATGACGTTTTGACTACGCTCACCCATGCATGACGTTGCAAAGTAAAATTGACTACGCTCACTCATGCATGACGTTACAAAGTAAACTGACTACGCTCACTCAAGCATGACGTCACAAAGCAAACACCCACATGAAGTTACAAAGTAAGACTGCCTACACTCACTCATGTATGACATTACAAAGTAAAACTGACTACACTCACCCATGCATGACGTTACAAGGTAAAACTGACTACTATCACTCATGCATGACGTTACAAAGTAAAACTGACTACTCTCACTCATGCATGACATAACAAAATAAACCTGACAATTCACTCATGCATGAAGTTACAAAGTAAAACTGCTATGCTCACTCACGCATGACGGTACAAAAGAAAATTTGACTACGCGCTCACTCATGCATGACGTTACAAAATAAATCTGACTACGCTCACTCACGCGTAGTGCATGAAGTTACAGAGTAAAACTGACTACGCTCACTCATGGATGACGTTACAAAGTAAAACTGACTACGCTCACCCATGCATGAAGTTACAAGGTAAAGCTGACTACGCTCACCCATGCATGACGTTACAAAGTAAAACAGACTAAATTCACTCATACATGACGTTACAAACTCACTCAGGCCTGACGTTACAAAGTAAAAACTGACTATGCTCACCCATGCAGGCCTTTCCATGTGAAACTGACTACGCTCACTAACCCATGCACGAGGATACAAAAGTAAAACAAAAGTAAATAAAGACTACGCTCATTCATGCATGAAGTTACAAAGTAAAACTGACTACGCTCACACATGCATGACTTACAAAGTAAAACTGACTACGCTTACTCATGCATGAATTTACAAAGTAATACTGACTACGCTCACACATGTATGACGTTACAAAGAAAAATTGACTAAGCTCACACTCTGCATTTATTTTGGTAGTCTTTCTGGAACTGGAACAATTAATTGCGAGCATTGTTTATCTGTTTGTTTGTTTGTCTAATTGTGTTATTATAATATTTCATGCCGGGCAAAATTAATATCTGAATCTGGTTCTTATGGTTCAAGCGTCCAACTAATAATTATAACTGTATAATACAGACGATTCTGCTGGGTAGAATTGTATAATTTATTAGCCTGACTAGATCTGCCATTTCGATACGAAATAGAACAATATTGTCAAAATCGAACATAGCAAATAAATTTATTTTATCGTACAGGCATATTTTCTCCGTTTATTATATGTATGCAAAATACAACTAATACAAATTGCAAATTAAGTGGAGTAACCACATATTTAATTAAATAATTCAAATAGATTTTTAAGTAATTTAAATTCATTGCATATAGTAACATTGCATTTTTTAAAAAAAAAGCATTTTTTAATAAAAAAGTATTTTTTAAATTGTCAAAATATAATACCGAGCTTCCATGTGGACCCAAGAGGTGTCGGTTTTCCCACTCGTTAGGACTTGTTGATGGGGTCCTATCGCGCTCCAGAAAAATCTGAAACGCCCTATGCCCATATTTAAATGCCAAACGAATTAGGTAACTATTTTGGGCCATTTGGGAAACAGGACTATACCAATAAAACAACAATGGACACTCAAAACGCTGACTCCCACAAATCGTGGCTTGTAAAAATTATAAAAACATAGTCATCAATGTATTATATTATACCTTATCGTGATTGTCTTCACAGATAATGTTCGGTTTCTTCTATTTCTCGGTAAGTTATCTTCTGAAAACAAATACCATTTAATAACAATATTCAATAGAATCGAACTTATTAATGAAATTCTTCTAATTGAACTTCTTATCATTAACAATATCTAAGCCTAACAAAATTCGTAAAAATATTTACATGTAATGCGTATATTTTCCTCGTATCCGTATTTTCTTAATTTCTTCCGTGCCTTCAAAGTTTTGTGCCTGAGAAGCTAGAAAAACATTAACAATATCTAAGCCTAATAAAAACCCTATTAATCCTAATGGCGGGAATGGGTCTAAATCTATCTATAACAAATAAACCATTAAGAACAGAAAAGCCATGGCAAGCCTTGTTAATACTTTTCTTCTTTTGTCGGTGTCACGATATCCTGTTTCTCAAAAATAGAAGAGAAAATGATGATTAATACAAATAAGATAAGCAAATATGAATACCGCATATTACTAAAAAAAGCTTTATTATTAAATAATAAATGCCAGCATTAAACATAATACTTGGTGCATTATTGTATCAGCAATAATATAATCAGAATAAGATTATATCGAATAAAAATCAAAATGAACACTAAATGGAAAAAGTAAGCCTGCCTAATGATACAAATGTAACATATTTACCGGTATTTTAGATTTGTCTCTGGTTACGTCTTCTTTCAATTTCTTCAGTGCCTTCAAAATTCTGTGCCTGAAAAACTAAGATAATATTAACAATATCTAAGCCTAATAAAATTTGTAAAAATATTTACATTCAATTTGTAAATTTTCTTGTATCAGTCTTTTCCTAATTTCTTCATTGTTTCCTTGTATCAGTCTTTTTCTTACTTCTTCGTAATTCTGTGCCTGAGAAGCTAGTATTTCATTAAAAAGATCCAAGTCTCATAAAATTTTAAAAATATTTACATGTAATTTGTAGATTTTCCTTCTATCCGTCTTTCCTTGATTTTTCCAGTGTCTTCATGGTTGTGTGCCTGAGAAGCTAGAATAACATTATAAATATCTAAGCCTAATAAAAACCCTATTATTCCTAATGGCGGGTATTCCTAATGGAGGGAATGAATCTGAATCTATCTATAACAAATAAAATATTAAAAACAAAAAAGCTATGGCGAGCCCTGTTAATACTTTTCTTCTTTTGTCGGTGTCACGATATCGTTTCCAGTTGAAAATATCTCAAAAATAGAAAAGAAAATAATGATTATGACAAATAAGATAGGCAAGTATGAATACCGCATATTATTAAAAAAAGCTTTATTATTAAATAATAAATGCCAGCATTAAACATAATACTTGGTGCATTATTGTATCAGCAATAATATAATCAGAATAAGATTATATCGAATAAAAATCAAAATGAACACTAAATGGAAAAAGTAAGCCTGCCTAATGAAACAAATGTAACATATTTACCGGTATTTTAGATTTTCTCTCTGGTTCCGTCTTCTTTCAATTTCTTCAGTGCCTTCAAAATTCTGTGCCTGAGAAACTAAGATAATATTAACAATATCTAAGCCTAATAAAATTTGTAAAAATATTTACATTCAATTTGTAGATTTTCCTTGTTCCAGTCTTTTCCTAATTTCTTCATTGTTTCCTTGTATCAGTATTTTCTTACTTCTTCCTAATTCTGTGCCTGAGAAACTAGAATACAATTTAAAATATCTAAGCCTCATAAAATTCGAAAAATATTTACATGTAAATAGTAGATTTTCCTTCTATCCGTCTTTTCTCGATTTTTCCAGTGTCTTCATACTTGTGTGCCTGAAAAGCTAGAATAACATTAAAAATATCTAAGCCTAATAAAAACCCTATTATTCCTAATGGCGGGAATGGGACTAATCTATCTATAACAAATAAAAGATGAAAAGAAACAAAAAAGCCATGGCGATCCCTGTTAATACTTTTCTTCTTTTGTCGGTGTCACTCGTTTCTAGTTGAAAATATCTCAAAAATAGAAAAGAAAAAAATAATTATGACAAATAAGATAGGCAAGTATGGATACAGCATATTACTATAAAAAAGCTTTATTAATAAATATTAAATGCCAGCAATAAACATAATACTTGGTGCATTATTGTATCAGTAGTAATATAATCAGAAAAAT
The DNA here is from genome assembly GCF_964204865.1 of Styela clava. NCBI lineage: Eukaryota > Metazoa > Chordata > Ascidiacea > Stolidobranchia > Styelidae > Styela > Styela clava. The sequence continues at coordinate 9,077,391 of NC_135252.1, forward strand.
ATTATATCGAATTAAAATCAGAATGATAACTAAATAAAAAAAGTAAGCCTGCCTAATAAAACAAATGTAACATATTTACCGGTATTTTAGATTTTTCACTGGTTCCGTCTTCTTTCAATTTCATCAGTGCCTTCAAAATTCTGTGCCTGAGAAGCTAAGATAATATTAACAAAAATAAGCCTAATAAAATTTGTGAAAATATTCACATTCAATTTGTAAATTTTTTTTGTATCAGTCTTTTCCTAATTTCTTCATTGTTTCCTTGTATTAGTCTTTTTCTTACTTCTTCCTAATTCTGTGCCTGAGAAACTAGAATACAATTAAAAATATCTAAGCCTCATAAAATTCGAAAAATATTTACATGTAAATAGTAGATTTTCCTTCTATCCGTCTTTTCTTGATTTTTCCAGTGTCTTCATACTTGTGTGCCTGAAAAGCTAGAACAACATTAAAAATATCTAAGCCTAATAAAAACCCTATTATTCCTAATGGCGGGAATGGGACTAATCCATCTATAACAAATAAAAGATGAAAAGAAACAAAAAAGCCATGGCGATCCCTGTTAATACTTTTCTTCTTTTGTCGGTGTCACTCGTTTCTAGTTGAAAATATCTCAAAAATAGAAAAGAAAAAAATAATTATGACAAATAAGATAGGCAAGTATGGATACAGCATATTACTATAAAAAAGCTTTATTAATAAATATTAAATGCCAGCAATAAACATAATACTTGGTGCATTATTGTATCAGTAGTAATATAATCAGAAAAATATTATATCGAATTAAAATCAGAATGATAACTAAATAAAAAAAGTAAGCCTGCCTAATAAAAAAAATGTAACATATTTACCGGTATTTTAGATTTGTCTCTGGTTCCGTCTTCTTTCAATTTCATCAGTGTCTTCAAAATTCTGTGCCTGAGAAGCTAAGATAATATTAACACTATCTGAGCCTAATAAAATTTGTAAAAATATTTACATTCAATTTGTAAATTTTCTTGTATCAGTCTTTTCCTAATTTCTTCATTGTTTCCTTGTATCAGTCTTTTTCTTACTTCTTTGTAATTCTGTGCCTGAGAAGCTAGAATATCATTAAAAATATCTAAGTCTCATAAAATTCGAAAAATATTTACATGTAATTTGTAGATTTTCCTTCTATCCGTCTTTCCTTGATTTTTTCGGTGTCTTCATGGTTGTGTGCCTGAGAAGCTAGAATAACATTAAAAATATCTAAGCCTAATAAAAACCCTATTATTCCTAATGGCGGGTATTCCTAATGGAGGGAATGAATCTAAATCGATCTATAACAAACAAAATATTAAAAACAAAAAAGCTATGGCGAGCCCTGTTAATACTTTTCTTCTTTTGTCGGTGTCACGATATCGTTTCCAGTTGAAAATATCTCAAAAATAGAAAAGAAAATAATGATTATGACAAATAAGATAGGCAAGTATGAATACCGCATATTACTAAAAAAAAGCTTTATTATCAAATATAAATGCCAGCATTAAACATAATACTTGGTGCATTATTGTATCAGCAATAATATAATCAGAATAAGATTATATCGAATAAAAATCTAAATGAACACTAAATGGAAAAAGTAAGCCTGCCTAATGAAACAAATGTAACATATTTACCGGTATTTTAGATTTGTCTCTGGTTTCGTCTTCTTTCAATTTCTTCAGTGCCTTCAAAATTCTGTGCCTGAGAAACTAAGATAATATTAACAATATCTAAGCCTAATAAAATTTGTAAAAATATTTACATTCAATTTGTAGATTTTCCTTGTTCCAGTCTTTTCCTAATTTCTTCATTGTTTCCTTGTATCAGTATTTTCTTACTTCTTCCTAATTCTGTGCCTGAGAAACTAGAATACAATTTAACATATCTAAGCCTCATAAAATTCGAAAAATATTTACATGTAAATAGTAGATTTTCCTTCTATCCGTCTTTTCTTGATTTTTCCAGTGTCTTCATACTTGTGTGCCTGAAAAGCTAGAATAACATTAAAAATATCTAAGCCTAATAAAAACCCTATTATTCCTAATGGCGGGAATGGGACTAATCTATCTATAACAAATAAAAGATGAAAAGAAACAAAAAAGCCATGGCGATCCCTGTTAATACTTTTCTTCTTTTGTCGGTGTCACTCGTTTCTAGTTGAAAATATCTCAAAAATAGAAAAGAAAAAAATAATTATGACAAATAAGATAGGCAAGTATGGATACAGCATATTACTATAAAAAAGCTTTATTAATAAATATTAAATGCCAGCAATAAACATAATACTTGGTGCATTATTGTATCAGTAGTAATATAATCAGAAAAATATTATATCGAATTAAAATCAGAATGATAACTAAATAAAAAAATAAGCCTGCCTAATAAAACAAATGTAACATATTTACCGGTATTTTAGATTTGTCTCTGGTTCCGCCTTCTTTCAATTTCATCAGTGCCTTCAAAATTCTGTGCCTGAGAAGCTAAGATAATATTAACAACAATAGGCCTAATAAAATTTGTGAAAATATTTACATTCAATTTGTAAATTTTCTTGTATCAGTCTTTTCCTAATTTCTTCATTGTTTCCTTGTATCAGTCTTTTTCTTACTTCTTCGTAATTCTGTGCCTGAGAAGCTAGAATATCATTAAAAATATCTAAGTCTCATAAAATTCGAAAAATATTTACATGTAATTTGTAGATTTTCCTTCTATCCGTCTTTCCTTGATTTTTCCAGTGTCTTCATGGTTGTGTGCCTGCGAAGCTAGAATAACATTATAAATATCTAAGCCTAATAAAAATCCTATTATTCCTAATGGCGGGTATTCCTAATGGAGGGAATGAATCTGAATCTATCTATAACAAATAAAATATTAAAAACAAAAAGCTATGGCGAGCCCTGTTAATACTTTTCTTCTTTCGTCGGTGTCACGATATCGTTTCCAGTTGAAAATATCTCAAAAATAGAAAAGAAATAATGATTATGACAAATAAGATAGGCAAGTATGAATACCGCATATTACTAAAAAAAGCTTTATTATTAAATAATAAATGCCAGCATTAAACATTATACTTGGTGCATTACTGTATCAGCAATAATATAATCAGAATAAGATTATATCGAATAAAAACAAAATGAACACTAAATGGAAAAAGTAAGTCTGCCTAATGAAACAAATGTAACATATTTACCGGTATTTTAGATTTGTCTCTGGTTCCGTCTTCTTTCAATTTCTTCAGTGCCTTCAAAATTCTGTGCCTGAGAAACTAAGATAATATTAACAATATCTAAGCCTAATAAAATTTTTAAAAATATTTACATTCAATTTGTAGATTTTCCTTGTTCCAGTCTTTTCCTAATTTTTCATTGTTTCCTTGTATCATTCTTTTTCTTACTTCTTCCTAATTCTGTGCCTGAGAAACTAGAATACAATTTAAAATATCTAAGCCTCATAAAATTCGAAAAATATTTACATGTAAATAGTAGATTTTCCTTCTATCCGTCTTTTCTTGATTTTTCCAGTGTCTTCATACTTGTGTGCCTGAAAAGCTAGAACAACATTAAAAATATCTAAGCCTAGTAAAATCCCTATTATTCCTAATGGCGGGAATGGGACTAATCTATCTATAACAAATAAAAGATGAAAAGAAACAAAAAAGCCATGGCGATCCCTGTTAATACTTTTCTTCTTTTGTCGGTGTCACTCGTTTCTAGTTGAAAATATCTCAAAAATAGAAAAGAAAAAACTAATTATGACAAATAAGATAGGCAAGTATGGATACAGCATATTACTATGAAAAAGCTTTATTAATAAACAATAAATGCCAGCAATAAACATAATACTTGGTGCATTATTGTATCAGTAGTAATATAACCAGAATAAGATTATATCGGATTAAAATCAGGATGATAACTAAATAAAAAAAAGTAAGCCTGCCTAATAAAACAAATGTAACATATTTACCGGTATTTTAGATTTGTCTCTGGTTCCGTCTTCTTTCAATTTCATCAGTGCCTTCAAAATTCTGTGCCTGAGAAGCTAAGATAATATTAACAACAATAAGCCTAATAAAATTTGTAAAAATATTCACATTCAATTTGTAAATTTTCTTGAATCAGTCTTTTCCTAATTTCTTCATTGTTTCCTTGTATCAATCTTTTTCTTACTTCTTCGTAATTCTGTGCCTGAGAAGCTAGAATATCATTAAAAATATCTAAGTCTCATAAAATTCGAAAAATATTTACATGTAATTTGTAGATTTTCCTTCTATCCGTCTTTCCTTGATTTTTCCAGTGTCTTCATAGTTGTGTGCCTTAGCCTAATAAAAACCCTATTATTCCTAATGGCGGGTATTCCTAATGGAGGGAATGAATCTAAATCTATCTATAACAAATAAAATATTAAAAACAAAAAAGCTGTGGCGAGCCCTGTTAATACTTTTCTTCTTTTGTCGGTGTCACGATATCGTTTCCAGTTGAGAATATCTCAAAAATAGAAAAGAAAATAATGATTATGACAAATGAGATAGGCAAGTATGAATACCGCATATTACTAAAAAAAGCTTTATCATTAAATAATAAATGCCAGCAATAAACATAATACTTGGTGCATTATTGTATCAGCAATAATATAATAGAATAACATTATATCAAATAAAAATCAAAATGAACACTAAATGGAAAAAGTAAGCCTGCCTAATGAAACAAATGTAACATATTTACCGGTATTTTAGATTTGTCTCTGATTCCGTCTTCTTTCAATTTCTTCAGTGCCTTCAAAATTCTGTGCCTGAGAAACTAAGATAATATTAACAATATCTAAGCCTAATAAAATTTGTAAAAATATTTACATTCAATTTGTAGATTTTCCTTGTTCCAGTCTTTTCCTAATTTCTTCATTGTTTCCTTGTATCAGTATTTTCTTACTTCTTCCTAATTCTGTGCCTGAGAAACTAGAATACAATTTAACATATCTAAGCCTCATAAAATTCGAAAAACATTTACATGTAAATAGTAGATTTCCTTCTATCAGTCTTTTCTTGATTTATCCAGTGTCTTCATACTTATGTGCCTGAAAAGCTAGAATAACATTAAAAATATCTGAGCCTAATAAAAACCCTATTATTCCTAATGGCGGGAATGGGACTAATCTATCTATAACAAATAAAAGATCAAAAGAAACAAAAAAGCCATGGCGATCCCTGTTAATACTTTTCTTCTTTTGTCGGTGTCACTCGTTTCTAGTTGAAAATATCTCAAAAATAGAAAAGAAAAAAATAATTATGACAAATAAGATAGGCAAGTATGGATACAGCATATTACTATAAAAAAGCTTTATTAATAAATATTAAATGCCAGCAATAAACATAATACTTGGTGCATTATTGTATCAGTAGTAATATAATCAGAAAAATATTATATCGAATTAAAATCAGAATAATAACTAAATAAAAAAAGTAAGCCTGCCTAATAAAACAAATGTAACATATTTACCGGTATTTTAGATTTGTCTCTGGTTCCGTCTTCTTTCAATTTCATCAGTGTCTTCAAAATTCTGTGCCTGAGAAGCTAAGATAATATTAACAATATCTGAGCCTAATAAAATTTCTAAAAATATTTACATTCAATTTGTAAATTTTCTTGTATCAGTCTTTTCCTAATTTCTTCATTGTTTCCTTGTATCAGTCTTTTTCTTACTTCTTCGTAATTCTGTGCCTGAGAAGCTAGAATATCATTAAAAGTATCTAAGTCTCATAAAATTCGAAAAATATTTACATGTAATTTGTAGATTTTCCTTCTATCCGTCTTTCCTTGATTTTTCCAGTGTCTTCATGGTTGTGTGCCTGAGAAGCTAGAATAACATTAAAAATATCTAAGCCTAATAAAAACCCTATTATTCCTAATGGCGGGTATTCCTAATGGAGGGAATGAATCTAAATCGATCTATAACAAATAAAATATTAAAAACAAAAAAGCTATGGCGAGCCCTGTTAATACTTTTCTTCTTTTGTCGGTGTCACGATATCGTTTCCAGTTGAAAATATCTCAAAAATAGAAAAGAAAATAATGATTATGACAAATAAGATAGGCAAGTATGAATACCGCATATTACTAAAAAAAAGCTTTATTATTAAATATAAATGCCAGCATCAAACATAATACTTGGTGCATTATTGTATCAGCAATAATATAATCAGAATAAGATTATATCGAATAAAAATCAAAATGAACACTAAATGGAAAAAGTAAGTCTGCCTAATGAAACAAATGTAACATGTTTACCGGTATTTTAGATTTGTCTCTGGTTTCGTCTTCTTTCAATTTCTTCAGTGCCTTCAAAATTCTGTGCCTGAGAAACTAAGATAATATTAACAATATCTAAGCCTAATAAAATTTGTAAAAATATTTACATTCAATTTGTAGATTTTCCTTGTTCCAGTCTTTTCCTAATTTCTTCATTGTTTCCTTGTATCAGTATTTTCTTACTTCTTCCTAATTCTGTGTCTGAGAAACTAAAATACAATTTAACATATCTAAGCCTCATAAAATTCGAAAAATATTTACATGTAAATAGTAGATTTTCCTTCTATCCGTCTTTTCTTGATTTTTCCAGTGTCTTCATACTTGTGGGCCTGAAAAGCTAGAATAACATTAAAAATATCTAAGCCTAATAAAAACCCTATTATTCCTAATGGCGGGAATGGGACTAATCTATCTATAACAAATAAAAGATGAAAAGAAACAAAAAAGCCATGGCGATCCCTGTTAATTCTTTTCTTCTTTTGTCGGTGTCACTCGTTTCTACTTGAAAATATCTCAAAAATAGAAAGAAAAAAATAATTATGACAAATAAGATAGGCAAGTATGGATACAGCATATTACTATAAAAAAGCTTTATTAATAAATATTAAATGCCAGCAATAAACATAATACTTGGTGCATTATTGTATCAGTAGTAATATAATCAGAAAAATATTATATCGAATTAAAATCAGAATGATAACTAAATAAAAAAATAAGCCTGCCTAATAAAACAAATGTAACATATTTACCGGTATTTTAGATTTGTCTCTGGTTCCGCCTTCTTTCAATTTCATCAGTGCCTTCAAAATTCTGTGCCTGAGAAGCTAAGATAATATTAACAACAATAAGCCTAATAAAATTTTAGAAAATATTTACATTCAATTTGTAAATTTTCTTGTATCAGTCTTTTCCTAATTTCTTCATTGTTTCCTTGTATCAGTCTTTTTCTTACTTCTTCGTAATTCTGTGCCTGAGAAGCTAGAATATCATTAAAAATATCTAAGTCTCATAAAATTCGAAAAATATTTACATGTAATTTGTAGATTTTCCTTCTATCCGTCTTTCCTTGATTTTTTCGGTGTCTTCATAGTTGTGTGCCTGAGAAGCTAGAATAACATTAAAAATATCTAAGCCTAATAAAAACCCTATTATTCCTAATGGCGGGTATTCCTAATGGAGGGAATGAATCTAAATCGATCTATAACAAATAAAATATTAAAAACAAAAAAGCTATGGCGAGCCCTGTTAATACTTTTCTTCTTTTGTCGGTGTCACGATATCGTTTCCAGTTGAAAATATCTCAAAAATAGAAAAGAAAATAATGATTATGACAAATAAGATAGGCAAGTATGAATACCGCATATTACTAAAAAAAAGCTTTATTATTAAATATAAATGCCAGCATTAAACATATTACTTGGTGCATTATTGTATCAGCAATAATATAATCAGAATAAGATTATATCGAATAAAAATCTAAGTGAACACTAAATGGAAAAAGTAAGCCTGCCTAATGAAACAAATGTAACATATTTACCGGTATTTTAGATTTGTCTCTGGTTTCATCTTCTTTCAATTTCTTCAGTGCCTTCAAAATTCTGTGCCTGAGAAACTAAGATAATATTAACAATATCTATGCCTAATAAAATTTGTAAAAATATTTACATTCAATTTGTAGATTTTCCTTGTTCCAGTCTTTTCCTAATTTCTTCATTGTTTCCTTGTATCAGTATTTTCTTACTTCTTCCTAATTCTGTGCCTGAGAAACTAGAATACAATTTAACATATCTAAGCCTCATAAAATTCGAAAAATATTTACATGTAAATAGTAGATTTTCCTTCTATCCGTCTTTTCTTGATTTTTCCAGTGTCTTCATACTTGTGTGCCTGAAAAGCTAGAATAACATTAAAAATATCTAAGCCTAATAAAAACCCTATTATTCCTAATGGCGGGAATGGGACTAATCTATCTATAACAAATAAAAGATGAAAAGAAACAAAAAAGCCATGGCGATCCCTGTTAATACTTTTCTTCTTTTGTCGGTGTCACTCGTTTCTAGTTGAAAATATCTCAAAAATAGAAAAGAAAAAAATAATTATGACAAATAAGATAGGCAAGTATGGATACAGCATATTACTATAAAAAAGCTTTATTAATAAATATTAAATGCCAGCAATAAACATAATACTTGGTGCATTATTGTATCAGTAGTAATATAATCAGAAAAATATTATTTCGAATTAAAATCAGAATGATAACTAAATAAAAAAATAAGCCTGCCTAATAAAACAAATGTAACATATTTACCGGTATTTTAGATTTGTCTCTGGTTTCGTCTTCTTTCAATTTCATCAGTGCCTTCAAAATTCTGTGCCTGAGAAGCTAAGATAATATTAACAACAATAAGCCTAATAAAATTTTAGAAAATATTTACATTCAATTTGTAAATTTTCTTGTATCAGTCTTTTCCTAATTTCTTCATTGTTTCCTTGTATCAGTCTTTTTCTTACTTCTTCGTAATTCTGTGCCTGAGAAGCTAGAATATCATTAAAAATATCTAAGTCTCATAAAATTCGAAAAATATTTACATGTAATTTGTAGATTTTCCTTCTATCCGTCTTTCCTTGATTTTTCCAGTGTCTTCATGGTTGTGTGCCTGAGAAGCTAGAATAACATTATAAATATCTAAGCCTAATAAAAACCCTATTATTCCTAATGGCGGGTATTCCTAATGGAGGGAATGAATCTGAATCTATCTATAACAAATAAAATATTAAAAACAAAAAGCTATGGCGAGCCCTGTTAATACTTTTCTTCTTTTGTCGGTGTCACGATATCGTTTCCAGTTGAAAATATCTCAAAAATAGAAAAGAAATAATGATTATGACAAATAAGATAGGCAAGTATGAATACCGCATATTACTAAAAAAGGCTTTATTATTAAATAATAAATGCCAGCATTAAACATAATACTTGGTGCATTACTGTATCAGCAATAATATAATCAGAATAAGATTATATCGAATAAAAACAAAATGAACACTAAATGGAAAAAGTAAGCCTGCCTAATGAAACAAATGTAACATATTTACCGGTATTTTAGATTTGTCTCTGGTTCCGTCTTCTTTCAATTTCTTCAGTGCCTTCAAAATTCTGTGCCTGAGAAACTAAGATAATATTAACAATATCTAAGCCTAATAAAATTTTTAAAAATATTTACATTCAATTTGTAGATTTTCCTTGTTCCAGTCTTTTCCTAATTTTTCATTGTTTCCTTGTATCATTCTTTTTCTTACTTCTTCCTAATTCTGTGCCTGAGAAACTAGAATACAATTTAAAATATCTAAGCCTCATAAAATTCGAAAAATATTTACATGTAAATAGTAGATTTTCCTTCAATCCGTCTTTTCTTGATTTTTCCAGTGTCCTCATACTTGTGTGCCTGAAAAGCTAGAACAACATTAAAAATATCTAAGCCTAGTAAAATCCCTATTATTCCTAATGGCGGGAATGGGACTAATCTATCTATAACAAATAAAAGATGAAAAGAAACAAAAAAGCCATGGCGATCCCTGTTAATACTTTTCTTCTTTTGTCGGTGTCACTCGTTTCTAGTTGAAAATATCTCAAAAATAGAAAAGAAAAAAATAATTATGACAAATAAGATAGGCAAGTATGGATACAGCATATTACTATAAAAAAGCTTTATTAATAAATATTAAATGCCAGCAATAAACATAATACTTGGTGCATTATTGTATCAGTAGTAATATAATCAGAAAAATATTATTTCGAATTAAAATCAGAATGATAACTAAATAAAAAAAAAAGCCTGCCTAATAAAACAAATGTAACATATTTACCGGTATTTTAGATTTGTCTCTGGTTTCGTCTTCTTTCAATTTCATCAGTGCCTTCAAAATTCTGTGCCTGAGAAGCTAAGATAATATTAACAACAATAAGCCTAATAAAATTTTAGAAAATATTTACATTCAGTTTGTAAATTTTCTTGTATCAGTCTTTTCCTAATTTCTTCATTGTTTCCTTGTATCAGTCTTTTTCTTACTTCTTCGTAATTCTGTGCCTGAGAAGCTAGAATATCATTAAAAATATCTAAGTCTCATAAAATTCGAAAAATATTTACATGTAATTTGTAGATTTTCCTTCTATCCGTCTTTCCTTGATTTTTCCAGTGTCTTCATGGTTGTGTGCCTGAGAAGCTAGAATAACATTATAAATATCTAAGCCTAATAAAAACCCTATTATTCCTAATGGCGGGTATTCCTAATGGAGGGGATGAATCTGAATCTATCTATAATAAATAAAATATTAAAAACAAAAAGCTATGGCGAGCCCTGTTAATACTTTTCTTCTTTTGTCGGTGTCACGATATCGTTTCCAGTTGAAAATATCTCAAAAATAGAAAAGAAATAATGATTATGACAAATAAGATAGGCAAGTATGAATACCGCATATTACTAAAAAAGGCTTTATTATTAAATAATAAATGCCAGCATTAAACATAATACTTGGTGCATTACTGTATCAGCAATAATATAATCAGAATAAGATTATATCGAATAAAAACAAAATGAACACTAAATGGAAAAAGTAAGCCTGCCTAATGAAACAAATGTAACATATTTACCGGTATTTTAGATTTGTCTCTGGTTCCGTCTTCTTTCAATTTCTTCAGTGCCTTCAAAATTCTGTGCCTGAGAAACTAAGATAATATTAACAATATCTAAGCCTAATAAAATTTTTAAAAATATTTACATTCAATTTGTAGATTTTCCTTGTTCCAGTCTTTTCCTAATTTTTCATTGTTTCCTTGTATCATTCTTTTTCTTACTTCTTCCTAATTCTGTGCCTGAGAAACTAGAATACAATTTAAAATATCTAAGCCTCATAAAATTCGAAAAATATTTACATGTAAATAGTAGATTTTCCTTCAATCCGTCTTTTCTTGATTTTTCCAGTGTCCTCATACTTGTGTGCCTGAAAAGCTAGAACAACATTAAAAATATCTAAGCCTAGTAAAATCCCTATTATTCCTAATGGCGGGAATGGGACTAATCTATCTATAACAAATAAAAGATGAAAAGAAACAAAAAAGCCATGGCGATCCCTGTTAATACTTTTCTTCTTTTGTCGGTGTCACTCGTTTCTAGTTGAAAATATCTCAAAAATAGAAAAGAAAAAAATAATTATGACAAATAAGATAGGCAAGTATGGATACAGCATATTACTATAAAAAAGCTTTATTAATAAATATTAAATGCCAGCAATAAACATAATACTTGGTGCATTATTGTATCAGTAGTAATATAATCAGAAAAATATTATTTCGAATTAAAATCAGAATGATAACTAAATAAAAAAAAAAGCCTGCCTAATAAAACAAATGTAACATATTTACCGGTATTTTAGATTTGTCTCTGGTTTCGTCTTCTTTCAATTTCATCAGTGCCTTCAAAATTCTGTGCCTGAGAAGCTAAGATAATATTAACAACAATAAGCCTAATAAAATTTTAGAAAATATTTACATTCAGTTTGTAAATTTTCTTGTATCAGTCTTTTCCTAATTTCTTCATTGTTTCCTTGTATCAGTCTTTTTCTTACTTCTTCGTAATTCTGTGCCTGAGAAGCTAGAATATCATTAAAAATATCTAAGTCTCATAAAATTCGAAAAATATTTACATGTAATTTGTAGATTTTCCTTCTATCCGTCTTTCCTTGATTTTTCCAGTGTCTTCATGGTTGTGTGCCTGAGAAGCTAGAATAACATTATAAATATCTAAGCCTAATAAAAACCCTATTATTCCTAATGGCGGGTATTCCTAATGGAGGGAATGAATCTGAATCTATCTATAACAAATAAAATATTAAAAACAAAAAGCTATGGCGAGCCCTGTTAATACTTTTCTTCTTTTGTCGGTGTCACGATATCGTTTCCAGTTGAAAATATCTCAAAAATAGAAAAGAAATAATGATTATGACAAATAAGATAGGCAAGTATGAATACCGCATATTACTAAAAAAAGCTTTATTATTAAATAATAAATGCCAGCATTAAACATAATACTTGGTGCATTACTGTATCAGCAATAATATAATCAGAATAAGATTATATCGAATAAAAACAAAATGAACACTAAATGGAAAAAGTAAGCCTGCCTAATGAAACAAATGTAACATATTCACCGGTATTTTAGATTTGTTTCTGGTTCCGTCTTCTTTCAATTTCTTCAGTGCCTTCAAAATTCTGTGCCTGAGAAACTAAGATAATATTAACAATATCTAAGCCTAATAAAATTTTTAAAAATATTTACATTCAATTTGTAGATTTTCCTTGTTCCGGTCTTTTCCTAATTTTTCATTGTTTCCTTGTATCATTCTTTTTCTTACTTCTTCCTAATTCTGTGCCTGAGAAACTAGAATACAATTTAAAATATCTAAGCCTCATAAAATTCGAAAAATATTTACATGTAAATAGTAGATTTTCCTTCTATCCGTCTTTTCTTGATTTTTCCAGTGTCCTCATACTTGTGTGCCTGAAAAGCTAGAACAACATTAAAAATATCTAAGCCTAGTAAAATCCCTATTATTCCTAATGGCGGGAATGGGACTAATCTATCTATAACAAATAAAAGATGAAAAGAAACAAAAAAGCCATGGCGATCCCTGTTAATACTTTTCTTCTTTTGTCGGTGTCACTCGTTTCCAGTTGAAAATATCTCAAAAATAGAAAAGAAAAAACTAATTATGACAAATGAGATAGGCAAGTATGGATACAGCATATTACTATAAAAAAGCTTTATTAATAAACATTAAATGCCAGCAATAAACATAATACTTGGTGCATTATTGTATCAGTAGTAATATAACCAGAATAAGATTATATCGAATTAAAATCAGGATGATAACTAAATAAAAAAAAGTAAGCCTGCCTAATAAAACAAATGTAACATATTTACCGGTATTTTAGATTTGTCTCTGGTTCCGTCTTCTTTCAATTTCATCAGTGCCTTCAAAATTCTGTGCCTGAGAAGCTAAGATATTATTAACAACAATAAGCCTAATAAAATTTGTAAAAATATTCACATTCAATTTGTAAATTTTCTTGTATCAGTCTTTTCCTAATTTTTTCATTGTTTCCTTGTATCAGTCTTTTTCTTACTTCTTCGTAATTCTGTGCCTGAGAAGCTAGAATATCATTAAAAATATCTAAGTCTCATAAAATTCGAAAAATATTTACATGTAATTTGTAGATTTTCCTTCTATCCGTCTTTCCTTGATTTTTCCAGTGTCTTCATGGTTGTGTGCCTGAGAAGCTAGAATAACATTATAAATATCTAAGCCTAATAAAAACCCTATTATTCCTAATGGCGGGTATTCCTAATGGAGGGAATGAATCTGAATCTATCTATAACAAATAAAATATTAAAAACAAAAAGCTATGGCGAGCCCTGTTAATACTTTTCTTCTTTTGTCGGTGTCACGATATCGTTTCCAGTTGAAAATATCTCAAAAATAGAAAAGAAATAATGATTATGACAAATAAGATAGGCAAGTATGAATACCGCATATTACTAAAAAAAGCTTTATTATTAAATAATAAATGCCAGCATTAAACATAATACTTGGTGCATTACTGTATCAGCAATAATATAATCAGAATAAGATTATATCGAATAAAAACAAAATGAACACTAAATGGAAAAAGTAAGCCTGCCTAATGAAACAAATGTAACATATTCACCGGTATTTTAGATTTGTCTCTGGTTCCGTCTTCTTTCAATTTCTTCAGTGCCTTCAAAATTCTGTGCCTGAGAAACTAAGATAATATTAACAATATCTAAGCCTAATAAAATTTTTAAAAATATTTACATTCAATTTGTAGATTTTCCTTGTTCCAGTCTTTTCCTAATTTTTCATTGTTTCCTTGTATCATTCTTTTTCTTACTTCTTCCTAATTCTGTGGCTGAGAAACTAGAATACAATTTAAAATAAATAAGCCTCATAAAATTCGAAAAATATTTACATGTAAATAGTAGATTTTCCTTCTATCCGTCTTTTCTTGATTTTTCCAGTGTCCTCATACTTGTGTGCCTGAAAAGCTAGAACAACATTAAAAATATCTAAGCCTAGTAAAATCCCTATTATTCCTAATGGCGGGAATGGGACTAATCTATCTATAACAAATAAAAGATGAAAAGAAACAAAAAAGCCATGGCGATCCCTGTTAATACTTTTCTTCTTTTGTCGGTGTCACTCGTTTCTAGTTGAAAATATCTCAAAAATAGAAAAGAAAAAACTAATTATGACAAATGAGATCGGCAAGTATGGATACAGCATATTACTATAAAAAAGCTTTATTAATAAACATTAAATGCCAGCAATAAACATAATACTTGGTGCATTATTGTATCAGTAGTAATATAACCAGAATAAGATTATATCGAATAAAAATCAGGATGATAACTAAATAAAAAAAAGTAAGCCTGCCTAATAAAACAAATGTAACATATTTACCGGTATTTTAGATTTGTCTCTGGTTCCGTCTTCTTTCAATTTCATCAGTGCCTTCAAAATTCTGTGCCTGAGAAGCTAAGATATTATTAACAACAATAAGCCTAATAAAATTTGTAAAAATATTCACATTCAATTTGTAAATTTTCTTGTATCAGTCTTTTCCTAATTTCTTCATTGTTTCCTTGTATCAGTCTTTTTCTTACTTCTTCGTAATTCTGTGCCTGAGAAGCTAGAATATCATTAAAAATATCTAAGTCTCATAAAATTCGAAAAATATTTACATGTAATTTGTAGATTTTCCTTCTATCCGTCTTTCCTTGATTTTTCCAGTGTCTTCATAGTTGTGTGCCTTATTTAAGCCTAATAAAAACCCTATTATTCCTAATGGCGGGTATTCCTAATGGAGGGAATGAATCTAAATCTATCTATAACAAATAAAATATTAAAAACAAAAAAGCTGTGGCGAGCCCTGTTAATACTTTTCTTCTTTTGTCGGTGTCACGATATCGTTTCCAGTTGAAAATATCTCAAAAATAGAAAAGAAAATAATGATTATGACAAATGAGATAGGCAAGTATGAATACCGCATATTACTAAAAAAAGCTTTATCATTAAATAATAAATGCCAGCAATAAACATAATACTTGGTGCATTATTGTATCAGCAATAATATAATAGAATAAGATTATATCAAATAAAAATCAAAATGAACACTAAATGGAAAAAGTAAGCCTGCCTAATGAAACAAATGTAACATATTTACCGGTATTTTAGATTTGTCTCTGATTCCGTCTTCTTTCAATTTCTTCAGTGCCTTCAAAATTCTGTGCCTGAGAAACTAAGATAATATTAACAATATCTAAGCCTAATAAAATTTGTAAAAATATTTACATTCAATTTGTAGATTTTCCTTGTTCCAGTCTTTTCCTAATTTCTTCATTGTTTCCTTGTATCAGTATTTTCTTACTTCTTCCTAATTCTGTGCCTGAGAAACTAGAATACAATTTAACATATCTAAGCCTCATAAAATTCGAAAAACATTTACATGTAAATAGTAGATTTCCTTCTATCAGTCTTTTCTTGATTTATCCAGTGTCTTCATACTTATGTGCCTGAAAAGCTAGAATAACACTAAAAATATCTAAGTCTAATAAAAACCCTATTATTCCTAATGGCGGGAATGGGACTAATCTATCTATAACAAATAAAAGATCAAAAGAAACAAAAAAGCCATGGCGATCCCTGTTAATACTTTTCTTCTTTTGTCGGTGTCACTCGTTTCTAGTTGAAAATATCTCAAAAATAGAAAAGAAAAAAATAATTATGACAAATAAGATAGGCAAGTATGGATACAGCATATTACTATAAAAAAGCTTTATTAATAAATATTAAATGCCAGCAATAAACATAATACTTTGTTGCATTATTGTATCAGTAGTAATATAATCAGAAAAATATTATATCGAATTAAAATCAGAATGATAACTAAATAAAAAAAGTAAGCCTGCCTAATAAAACAAATGTAACATATTTACCGGTATTTTAGACTTGTCTCTGGTTCCGTCTTCTTTCAATTTCATCAGTGTCTTCAAAATTCTGTGCCTGAGAAGCTAAGATAATATTAACAATATCTGAGCCTAATAAAATTTGTAAAAATATTTACATTCAATTTGTAAATTTTCTTGTATCAGTCTTTTCCTAATTTCTTCATTGTATCCTTGTATCAGTCTTTTTCTTACTTCTTCGTAATTCTGTGCCTGAGAAGCTAGAATATCATTAAAAATATCTAAGTCTCATAAAATTCGAAAAATATTTACATGTAATTTGTAGATTTTCCTTCTATCCGTCTTTCCTTGATTTTTCCAGTGTCTTCATGGTTGTGTGCCTGAGAAGCTAGAAGAACATTAAAAATATCTAAGCCTAATAAAAACCCTATTATTCCTAATGGCGGGTATTCCTAATGGAGGGAATGAATCTAAATCGATCTATAACAAATAAAATATTAAAAACAAAAAAGCTATGGCGAGCCCTGTTAATACTTTTCTTCTTTTGTCGGTGTCACGATATCGTTTCCAGTTGAAAATATCTCAAAAATAGAAAAGAAAATAATGATTATGACAAATAAGATAGGCAAGTATGAATACCGCATATTACTATAAAAAAGCTTTATTAATAAATATTAAATGCCAGCAATAAACATAATACTTGGTGCATTATTGTATCAGTAGTAATATAATCAGAAAAATATTATTTCGAATTAAAATCAGAATGATAACTAAATAAAAAAATAAGCCTGCCTAATAAAACAAATGTAACATATTTACCGGTATTTTAGATTTGTCTCTGGTTTCGTCTTCTTTCAATTTCATCAGTGCCTTCAAAATTCTTTGCCTGAGAAGCTAAGATAATATTAACAACAATAAGCCTAATAAAATTTTAGAAAATATTTACATTCAGTTTGTAAATTTTCTTGTATCAGTCTTTTCCTAATTTCTTCATTGTTTCCTTGTATCAGTCTTTTTCTTACTTCTTCGTAATTCTGTGCCTGAGAAGCTAGAATATCATTAAAAATATCTAAGTCTCATAAAATTCGAAAAATATTTACATGTAATTTGTAGATTCTCCTTCTATCCGTCTTTCCTTTATTTTTACAGTGTCTTCATGGTTGTGTGCCTGAGAAGCTAGAATAACATTATAAATATCTAAGCCTAATAAAAACCCTATTATTCCTAATGGCGGGTATTCCTAATGGAGGGAATGAATCTGAATCTATCTATAACAAATAAAATATTAAAAACAAAAAGCTATGGCGAGCCCTGTTAATACTTTTCTTCTTTTGTCGGTGTCACGATATCGTTTCCAGTTGAAAATATCTCAAAAATAGAAAAGAAATAATGATTATGACAAATAAGATAGGCAAGTATGAATACCGCATATTACTAAAAAAAGCTTTATTATTAAATAATAAATGCCAGCATTAAACATAATACTTGGTGCATTACTGTATCAGCAATAATATAATCAGAATAAGATTATATCGAATAAAAACAAAATGAACACTAAATGGAAAAAGTAAGCCTGCCTAATGAAACAAATGTAACATATTCACCGGTATTTTAGATTTGTCTCTGGTTCCGTCTTCTTTCAATTTCTTCAGTGCCTTCAAAATTCTGTGCCTGAGAAACTAAGATAATATTAACAATATCTAAGCCTAATAAAATTTTTAAAAATATTTACATTCAATTTGTAGATTTTCCTTGTTCCAGTCTTTTCCTAATTTTTCATTGTTTCCTTGTATCATTCTTTTTCTTACTTCTTCCTAATTCTGTGCCTGAGAAACTAGAATACAATTTAAAATATCTAAGCCTCATAAAATTCGAAAAATATTTACATGTAAATAGTAGATTTTCCTTCTATCCGTCTTTTCTTGATTTTTCCAGTGTCCTCATACTTGTGTGCCTGAAAAGCTAGAACAACATTAAAAATATCTAAGCCTAGTAAAATCCCTATTATTCCTAATGGCGGGAATGGGACTAATCTATCTATAACAAATAAAAGATGAAAAGAAACAAAAAAGCCATGGCGATCCCTATTAATACTTTTCTTCTTTTGTCGGTGTCACTCGTTTCTAGTTGAAAATATCTCAAAAATAGAAAAGAAAAAACTAATTATGACAAATGAGATAGGCAAGTATGGATACAGCATATTACTATAAAAAAGCTTTATTAATAAACATTAAATGCCAGCAATAAACATAATACTTGGTGCATTATTGTATCAGTAGTAATATAACCAGAATAAGATTATATCGAATTAAAATCAGGATGATAACTAAATAAAAAAAAGTAAGCCTGCCTAATAAAACAAATGTAACATATTTACCGGTATTTTAGATTTGTCTCTGGTTCCGTCTTCTTTCAATTTCATCAGTGCCTTCAAAATTCTGTGCCTGAGAAGCTAAGATATTATTAACAACAATAAGCCTAATAAAATTTGTAAAAATATTCACATTCAATTTGTAAATTTTCTTGTATCAGTCTTTTCCTAATTTCTTCATTGTTTCCTTGTATCAGTCTTTTTCTTACTTCTTCGTAATTCTGTGCCTGAGAAGCTAGAATATCATTAAAAATATCTAAGTCTCATAAAATTCGAAAAATATTTACATGTAATTTGTAGATTTTCCTTCTATCCGTCTTTCCTTGATTTTTCCAGTGTCTTCATAGTTGTGTGCCTTATTTAAGCCTAATAAAAACCCTATTATTCCTAATGGCGGGTATTCCTAATGGAGGGAATGAATCTAAATCTATCTATAACAAATAAAATATTAAAAACAAAAAAGCTGTGGCGAGCCCTGTTAATACTTTTCTTCTTTTGTCGGTGTCACGATATCGTTTCCAGTTGAAAATATCTCAAAAATAGAAAAGAAAATAATGATTATGACAAATGAGATAGGCAAGTATGAATACCGCATATTACTAAAAAAAAGCTTTATCATTAAATAATAAATGCCAGCAATAAACATAATACTTGGTGCATTATTGTATCAGCAATAATATAATAGAATAAGATTATATCAAATAAAAATCAAAATGAACACTAAATGGAAAAAGTAAGCCCTCCTAATGAAACAAATGTAACATATTTACCGGTATTTTAGATTTGTCTCTGATTCCGTCTTCTTTCAATTTCTTCAGTGCCTTCAAAATTCTATGCCTGAGAAACTAAGATAATATTTACAATATCTAAGCCTAATAAAATTTGTAAAAATATTTACATTCAATTTGTAGATTTTCCTTGTTCCAGTCTTTTCCTAATTTCTTCATTGTTTCCTTGTATCAGTATTTTCTTACTTCTTCCTAATTCTGTGCCTGAGAAACTAGAATACAATTTAACATATCTAAGCCTCATAAAATTCGAAAAACATTTACATGTAAATAGTAGATTTCCTTCTATCAGTCTTTTCTTGATTTATCCAGTGTCTTCATACTTATGTGCCTGAAAAGCTAGAATAACACTAAAAATATCTAAGTCTAATAAAAACCCTATTATTCCTAATGGCGGGAATGGGACTAATCTATCTATAACAAATAAAAGATCAAAAGAAACAAAAAAGCCATGGCGATCCCTGTTAATACTTTTCTTCTTTTGTCGGTGTCACTCGTTTCTAGTTGAAAATATCTCAAAAATAGAAAAGAAAAAAACAATTATGACAAATAAGATAGGCAAGTATGGATACAGCATATTACTATAAAAAAGCTTTATTAATAAATATTAAATGCCAGCAATAAACATAATACTTGGTGCATTATTGTATCAGTAGTAATATGATCAGAAAAATATTATATCGAATTAAAATCAGAATGATAACTAAATAAAAAAAGTAAGCCTGCCTAATAAAACAAATGTAACATATTTACCGGTATTTTAGATTTGTCTCTGGTTCCGTCTTCTTTCAATTTCATCAGTGTCTTCAAAATTCTGTGCCTGAGAAGCTAAGATAATATTAACAATATCTGAGCCTAATAAAATTTGTAAAAATATTTACATTCAATTTGTAAATTTTCTTGTATCAGTCTTTTCTTAATTTCTTCATTGTATCCTTGTATCAGTCTTTTTCTTACTTCTTCGTAATTCTGTGCCTGAGAAGCTAGAATATCATTAAAAATATCTAAGTCTCATAAAATTCGAAAAATATTTACATGTAATTTGTAGATTTTCCTTCTATCCGTCTTTCCTTGATTTTTCCAGTGTCTTCATGGTTGTGTGCCTGAGAAGCTAGAAGAACATTAAAAATATCTAAGCCTAATAAAAACCCTATTATTCCTAATGGCGGGTATTCCTAATGGAGGGAATGAATCTAAATCGATCTATAACAAATAAAATATTAAAAACAAAAAAACTATGGCGAGCCCTGTTAATACTTTTCTTCTTTTGTCGGTGTCACGATATCGTTTCCAGTTGAAAATATCTCAAAAATAGAAAAGAAAATAATGATTATGACAAATAAGATAGGCAAGTATGAATACCGCATATTACTAAAAAAAAGCTTTATTATTAAATATAAATGCCAGCATTAAACATAATACTTGGTGCATTATTGTATCAGCAATAATATAATCAGAATAAGATTATATCGAATAAAAATCAAAATGAACACTAAATGGAAAAAGTAAGCCTGCCTAATGAAACAAATGTAACATATTTACCGGTATTTTAGATTTGTCTCTGGTTTCGTCTTCTTTCAATTTCTTCAGTGCCTTCAAAATTCTGTGCCTGAGAAACTAAGATAATATTAACAATATCTAAGCCTAATGAAATTTGTAAAAATATTTACATTCAATTTGTAGATTTTCCTTGTTCCAGTCTTTTCCTAATTTCTTCATTATTTCCTTGTATCAGTATTTTCTTACTTCTTCCTAATTCTGTGCCTGAGAAACTAGAATACAATTTAACATATCTAAGCCTCATAAAATTCGAAAAATATTTACATGTAAATAGTAGATTTTCCTTCTATCCGTCTTTTCTTGATTTTTCCAGTGTCTTCATACTTGTGTGCCTGAAAAGCTAGAATAACATTAAAAATATCTAAGCCTAATAAAAACCCTATTATTCCTAATGGCGGGAATGGGACTAATCTATCTATAACAAATAAAAGATGAAAAGAAACAAAAAAGCCATGGCGATCCCTGTTAATACTTTTCTTCTTTTGTCGGTGTCACTCGTTTCTAGTTGAAAATATCTCAAAAATAGAAAAGAAAAAAATAATTATGACAAATAAGATAGGCAAGTATGGATACAGCATATTACTATAAAAAAGCTTTATTAATAAATATTAAATGCCAGCAATAAACATAATACTTGGTGCATTATTGTATCAGTAGTAATATAATCAGAAAAATATTATATCGAATTAAAATCAGAATGATAACTAAATAAAAAAATAAGCCTGCCTAATAAAACAAATGTAACATATTTACCGGTATTTTAGATTTGTCTCTGGTTCCGCCTTCTTTCAATTTCATCAGTGCCTTCAAAATTCTGTGCCTGAGAAGCTAAGATAATATTAACAACAATAAGCCTAATAAAATTTTAGAAAATATTTACATTCAATTTGTAAATTTTCTTGTATCAGTCTTTTCCTAATTTCTTCATTGTTTCCTTGTATCAGTCTTTTTCTTACTTCTTCGTAATTCTGTGCCTGAGAAGCTAGAATATCATTAAAAATATCTAAGTCTCATAAAATTCGAAAAATATTTACATGTAATTTGTAGATTTTCCTTCTATCCGTCTTTCCTTGATTTTTCCAGTGTCTTCATAGTTGTGTGCCTTATTTAAGCCTAATAAAAACCCTATTATTCCTAATGGCGGGTATTCCTAATGGAGGGAATGAATCTAAATCTATCTATAACAAATAAAATATTAAAAACAAAAAAGCTATGGCGAGCCCTGTTAATACTTTTCTTCTTTTGTCGGTGTCACGATATCGTTTCCAGTTGAAAATATCTCAAAAATAGAAAAGAAAATAATGATTATGACAAATGAGATAGGCAAGTATGAATACCGCATATTACTAAAAAAAGCTTTATCATTAAATAATAAATGCCAGCAATAAACATAATACTTGGTGCATTATTGTATCAGCAATAATATAATAGAATAAGATTATATCAAATAAAAATCAAAATGAACACTAAATGGAAAAAGTAAGCCTGCCTAATGAAACAAATGTAACATATTTACCGGTATTTTAGATTTGTCTCTGGTTCCGTCTTCTTTCAATTTCTTCAGTGCCTTCAAAATTCTGTGCCTGAGAAACTAAGATAATATTAACAATATCTAAGCCTAATAAAATTTGTAAAAATATTTACATTCAATTTGTAGATTTTCCTTGTTCCAGTCTTTTCCTAATTTCTTCATTGTTTCCTTGTATCAGTATTTTGTTACTTCTTCCTAATTCTGTGCCTGGGAAACTAGAATACAATTTAAAATACCTAAGCCTCCTAAAATTCGAAAAACATTTACATGTAAATAGTAGATTTTCCTCTATCCGTCTTTTCTTGATTTATCCAGTGTCTTCATACTTGTGTGCCTGAAAAGCTAGAATAACATTAAAAATATCTAAGCCTAATAAAAACCATATTATTCCAAATGGCGGGAATGGGACTAATCTATCTATAACAAATAAAAGAATAAAAAAAACTAAAAAGCCATGGTGGCGAGCCCTGTTAATAATTTTCTCCTTTTGTCGGTGTCACTCGTTTCTAGTTGAAAATATCTTCTTTCAATTTCATCAGTGTCTTCAAAATTCTGTGCCTGAGAAGCTAAGATAATATTAACAATATCTGAGCCTAATAAAATTCGTAAACATATTTACATTCAATTTGTAAATTTTCTTGTATTAGTCTTTTCCTAATTTCTTCATTGTTTCCTTGTATCAGTCTTTTTCTAACTTCTTCGTAATTCTGTGCCTGAGAAGCTAGAATATCATTAAAAATATCTAAGTCTCATAAAATTCGAAAAATATTTACATGTAATTTGTAGATTTTCCTTCTATCCGTCTTTCCTTGATTTTTCCAGTGTCTTCATGGTTGTGTGCCTGAGAAGCTAGAATAACATTAAAAATATCTAAGCCTAATAAAAACCCTATTATTCCTAATGGCGGGTATTCCTAATGGAGGGAATGAATCTAAATCGATCTATAACAAATAAAATATTAAAAACAAAAAAGCTATGGCGAGCCCTGTTAATACTTTTCTTCTTTTGTCGGTGTCACGATATCGTTTCCAGTTGAAAATATCTCAAAAATAGAAAAGAAAATAATGATTATGACAAATAAGATAGGCAAGTATGAATACCGCATATTACTAAAAAAAAACTTTATTATTAAATATAAATGCCAGCATTAAACATAATACTTGGTGCATTATTGTATCAGCAATAATATAATCAGAATAAGATTATATCGAAAAAAAATCAAAATGAACACTAAATGGAAAAAGTAAGCCTGCCTAATGAAACAAATGTAACATATTTACCGGTATTTTAGATTTGTCTCTGGTTTCGTCTTCTTTCAATTTCTTCAGTGCCTTCAAAATTCTGTGCCTGAGAAACTAAGATAATATTTTAACAATATCTAAGCCTAATAAAATTTGTAAAAATATTTACATTCAATTTGTAGATTTTCCTTGTTCCTTTCTTTTCCTAATTTCTTCATTGTTTCCTTGTATCAGTATTTTCTGATTTCTTCCTAATTCTGTGCCTGAGAAACTAGAATACGATTTAAAATATCTAAGCCTCATAAAATTCGAAAAATATTTACATGTAAATAGTAGATTTTCCTTCTATCCGTCTTTTCTTGATTTTTCCAGTGTCTTCATACTTGTGTGCCTGAAAAGCTAGAATAACATTAAAAATATCTAAGCCTAATAAAAACCCTATTATTCCTAATGGCGGAAATGGGACTAATCTATCTATAACAAATAAAAGATGAAAAGAAACAAAAAAGCCATGGCGATCCCTGTTAATACTTTTCTTCTTTTGTCGGTGTCACTCGTTTCTAGTTGAAAATATCTCAAAAATAGAAAAGAAAAAAATAATTATGACAAATAAGATAGGCAAGTATGGATACAGCATATTACTATAAAAAAGCTTTATTAATAAATATTAAATGCCAGCAATAAACATAATACTTGGTGCATTATTGTATCAGTAATAATATAATCAGAAAAATATTCTATCGAAATAAAATCAGAATGATAACTAAATAAAAAAAGTAAGCCTGCCTAATAAAACAAATGTAACATATTTACCGGTATTTTAGATTTGTCTCTGGTTCCGTCTTCTTTCAATTTCTTCAGTGCCCTCAAAATTCTGTGCCTGAGAAGCTAATATAATATTAAAAATATCTAAGCCTAAAAAAATTTGAAAAAACATTTACATTCAATTTGTAGATTTTCCTTGTTTCTGTCTTTTCCTAATTCCTTTATTGTTTTCTTGTATCAGTCACTTCTACATAATTCTGTGCCTGAGAAGCTAGAATACTATTGAAAATATCTAGGCCTAATAAAATCCCTATTATCCCTAATGGCGGGATGGGTCTAAATCTATCTATAATAAAAAAAAATTAAAAAAAAAGTCATGGCAAGCCTGGTAATACTTATCTTCCTTTGTCGTTGTCACAATACCTTGTTTTCCTGTTGAAAATATCTTAAAAAATACAATAGAAAATAAAGACTACGGCAAAAAAAGATAGCCGAATATGGGAACAGCATATTACAAAATAGCTATTTAAAAAATATACAATATCAGTAATAAACAATAATATAAATCACAAATCAGTAACATATAATAACAGTAATAAAAATATAAGAATAACGTAAAACGAAAGAATTATTTTAAATTTTTCATACCAGGACATCAAATACAGGATTACATTACAGGGTGGTAAAATACAAATAACAATTGTATTTAGTTTTCTGAGCTATGATTCAATTCATTAATAAATATACAATCAAGAATCCGTTTGCAATTATTCAAATTACACAAATAGTTAGTTCCTCACGAGTTGACCCATGTTTAACTTTCGCATATAATCCTTTTACAGTGTGTATGGCATTTTGGTATAGCTTTAAACAACAGTCTTATTTGATATAAAGGCATTTGTGTGTGCTGCCCAATGCATTTGTTTCCTACCACATATTGGTAATAGGTGCATATGCATACGAGCCCAAAGTACGTATGGCAATGGGACACAGTCTCAAACAAACAGTGACTTTTTTCAATATCAAAGTCTTGTGTATGGACTCAATGCATTTGTTGGCTAGCACATCTTAGTTATCTTTAATAAAACTCTTCTTCATATTTGAATAATTGAGTTTTATTTTCTTTTGAAATACATAAAGAATCGTCAAGTTCCTTAATTGAGGAATCCTGTAAAAATATATATACATTTAGTTATTATTCCTTTTTATAATGAAGGAAATAAATTATGAGCAACTTATCACGTGTGATGAGGCTCTACAAGACGCCTATAACGTGTTGGGCGGGGACGCTGCGCGTCAGACTTATAACCTGCCAATTTTCTCGATATT
The DNA here is from genome assembly GCF_964204865.1 of Styela clava. Taxonomy (NCBI): domain Eukaryota; kingdom Metazoa; phylum Chordata; class Ascidiacea; order Stolidobranchia; family Styelidae; genus Styela; species Styela clava. The sequence goes on from NC_135252.1 coordinate 9,103,325, forward strand.
AACAACTCCACAACTTTGAATATGATTGAAGTATATTATTGGCAATGAAATATCCAGTCTACATGAACAAAGTACGAAAAAACAAAAATAATATGTGCGAAACGCATAATGTAGAAGCCAAAACTGTTAATGTATAGGGTTGCTAAAGTTTACGACCAACCTAAGTAGGTCGACAACATACTTAATTCCGAAAATGCAAACAATAGCAACATTAATTTATGCAATATTATTGAACCCATTTAACCAAAATATAATACAAGCTAACAATCAGTTTATTACGGCAATTGAATTAACACTACTTAAACGACAAACTTCTAATGCGAATTAACTCTTAAAATAGCCGACTCACAATGATCCGAAATACCGAAATAATAATAAACAAACAAGAATAAAAAAGACAAGACCGATACAAGATTTTGTTTACGTCAACATGCCTATTTTCTTCCCACGAACAGAAGATGAAATTGCCCCAAAGAGAGTAGTCTATGAGCGGTCATTCACCAAAAAGTACAATGCCCGATAACTTTCGAAATAACCCCGTGTCAAATATATATACGGAATAAAACAATTAAACTTTGTCTGTAGCTGTGGAAATAAATCTTAGTAGTAGTATGTGTAACCAATTACACGCCCAAGATGGCCTAATAAGAGATGCTATTTGATATCATACGAGTTTTTAATGTTTGCATTAAGAGATTACATTGTTTTACAACATATGATTTGATACAATAACGCATGCAGTGGGTATCTATTTTGAACATCACATTAACGTCCATTACATTATACTAGAGATTCCAACATGAGAGATGTACCAATACTACTTGTCGCCGATACCGATTCGACAACAACGATGAAACGCCGATATCAATATTTTGAAGCAGAAATTGACGACGTCCACATGCTATGTAATTATTATCTCAAGTGTGCAGTCCAAACTAGGTAAAGTAACAGTTTGCAAGCATTATTAATGCCACACAATTTTTCAGATTTAAAAAACATATTTCAGATAAAAGAAATTCATGTTTTGGGTCCAGATACGTTTTTTAAGATGAATACATTGCACACTGACGCTAATAATATCGGTGTTCGGTTAGATAACTTATCGGGTTTGGCTACTGTGGGTGGCCTATTCTCGTTTCTATTCGCGCGGTTGGGAAACGGCATTGCTCAGACTTATCGAGGCTAATACTGTGGAAAGCAAAGTATAATTTTCATATCAGTATTTCAACCTACTTTTTAAAAACATTTTTAAATAGATTAAAAAATTAATTATCTTGGAAATACCAGTCTACATTTAGCCGATATCGATAAGAATACCGATACCAAATATTTTGCCGATATTACCGATACCCGCTACCTTTTTCCGGAAGCCTTTTAATTTCGTTTGACCAGCACTGACTGTACAACGACATTGATGTTTGTTTTAAGCAGAAGGTAGAACACTCATTTAAACCATTCCAAACCGAAATTGAAATAAATGAAAATTCAATATACCGCATATAAATATAAAATAAAACAAGTAAACAATACACGATAGTAATACAAGCATTCGTTAAAAAATTAATGTTCAAGCCAGACGATATTATTGCAAAATGAACCCAGCATATTGCGTTAGTTTAGCTGTCCTCAGTTAATATTTGAACGTGTTTCAACTTAAAATTATTCTAATTTGAATCAAGCATTAAAATTGGCACCAAGTTGAAGTAATAAAAACGCGATTATCAGAAGACGACCCGTAAGTTACAATGATATTATATTTTTATGGCATAGTGACACCAGGACAAGTTTATAAATGACCTCTTAGGAAGAGCAACTATATGGTCTTTTTTAAACCAAGATGAAAAAAATGTAAAATCAATATTATCATGAAGTCTTGACAACAACAAAAACAAATAAAAAAGTATGAAACGCAAAGAACTACAGAAAAAAATGTCCGTTGAAGTTTAAAATGGACAGACATTTTTCTTATTTACATGTATTCCATATTTTCCTCGATATAAAGGTAACGGCGTTCTATATTTTGTATTAAACCCAAAGCGGGTTTATTTGATTTGGAAGATTCGTTTTCTTTAATATTTAAAGTTAAATTAACATATTTTTAAAATATGACCAGTTAAAGTAATAAAAACGCGGCTATTTGACGAACTACGTATGGTAAAACGACATTACAGTATCATGCCCTTGGGATACCAAAACAAGTTTATAAATGTCCATATATTAGCAGAGGATCAGCCAAAATAGAAGAACAAACCATTAAGCGAGGACCTCATTAATATGACTCGGCATGTGTGCAGTGTAAATTGGATATTTTCTGGCTTGCCAGCCTGTTTGGAACTGTTTTCTATGGAACATGAAGGAACAAGAAATTTGCAGCTCATTTTTCCCTCTTCACCACATAGCTTAAGATTTTCACAAAATACCATTGTGTGATACAGCATTGTTCTGCAAAAGTACTTATAATGAAGAACAAACTGATCAGTATAATTACGACAAAATCAGAAAATTCTAAAAATTTATAAAAATTCGTCGTGTTACGTGATTTCAAATCTATCAATTGATTACGCTTTATCAGAGAATTAGAAGTGACCATTTTATTTGTTTCATTAATTCGTGGAAACGTCCAGCGCTTTTTTGTTGATACGTTTGCCTTCATTTCCCCAATAGTTAGCTTAACATACTTACTTTCCATCTTTATTGTTTTACTCAAGTAAAAACAATAAACATCATTTAGCATTTTCCAATGTATTTTTGTACGAATAAGACATTCATGCGACAATGACTTAGAAATAAATTATTGTTTATCAGACTTTTTTGTATTTTGATGAAAATTAAAATTTACCAAACACAAATCTGGGTCGAGCATTTAAGTTAATGACAAATTCAAATTCAATTCAATTGAAGCATTGATTTAAAAGAAATCATTCTCAACCCGAATGCAGATTTCAAATTTTTAAATTATTCCTAACCCGAAACCTAACCCAAGATGAACAACTGATATTTTGTAATTTTGAGATGGCGAGGGTGTTTTCACAAATCTTTCATTTTTCTTAAGAAACATTCTCAATTGTGGTAATATACTTAAAACACCAGTAATTTTTCGAACTATGTCATTATGTGAACTATGTCAAGTTTTGGGTTATGAAATGACAGAAAATCTAATTTAATATGAATTGAATATATATTTCAATAAATCTATTTGTACCTGTCTGTTTCTACTCTCGCGAAATGGCAACATCGAAAAAAATAATACTACGTAACGTTGTGTGATTTTTCAAATTCTAGTTAACCTTTTAACCCCTCCGAGCCTGTGGCGGTATTCTGAAAGCTCTCGCCAAACCCCATTGTACCGAACAGTTGAAATTAGGAGCCCAATCCTAACTTTATAAAGGGGAAGCCTAATTTCTTGCAAGGTTATAGAAAATGAAAAGATTCATCTTGAAAATCCTAGGTTTTCCATAACAACCCAAGATGTTTCAAAGTCATAAGCAGAAAGCATCTAAGGGCACTATCATATAAGCACAAACACCCAAGCGCGCGACATCCGTGGAGATGACGGGTTCACTAAAACGTACAACTGCGCACACTATACAAACAGCAACACTAATGTATCAGTTGTTGAACGTGTAAGTCTAAATATCTGAGATTAACTCTAGTTAAATTTGCATAATTTGATGACGATGTGATAGAAAAGTGCCATAATAAAAAATTGTTTTAATTTAAAGGACCTTCGTCGAAACTCTGGAACAGCTCCAACGAACAACAAAAACTCGATTGAACCCTGGTTAAAACTACTGTACTAGACTATTGAAAAAATGACAAAACGCTATAGCGAAGAAACAAACCCATAAAATATGAATATAATAAATACTATAAAATGAGGCCCGACCAATTGTATGAATGCAACCGCAAATGCCCCATTGCCAGTATTATAATCCCATTGCTGGCGACTGGAACATACATACTTCGATACTCGCCATCGATAGCAGGACGCCCAAAAAGAAACATAACCCGCGTCTTTTCGGAAATTAGGTATACGAAATTAACAAAGCAACAGAATTTATAGCATAACGGCTAAAAACCAAACACCTGCCCGCGAACTAGCGTGTGGAAATCATTGCATTACATGACTTTACGAAATTATATCAATAAAATTGGGCAAAATATTTTGGACATCTTGTTAGGAGAATTTAAATATTTGCACCTCTTCCTGACTAGCGGGATTTAACATGATATATCAGTTTATACATGACAAAATATGAATTGAAAGATTTATAAGATTACATACTTGCTCTTTACTCTTTAGAATCTATAGGCTTCCATCTCACTCCGTGATGCACCAGACTATTAACAATGTCGATTCCGTTTGATGCAATGACTCTTTCAAGCAGTGTTTTAGAAAACTGAAAATAAATATATAGTTTCATTATCAAGTATTGAATTTATGAATCACAAAAAATGCTGTTTGGCAGAGTTGAAGCAAAGGTAATCTTATATTAAAAATACATGAAAAAAATCAATATAATGTCATGATCATGTGTATACCGAGTCTATCTAAATTTATGTGAAACTAAATTTTGTTGACCTAAGACACTATCAGGTTATTTAAATCACAAAAAATGCTATTTGACAGAAATACAGTGAAGAGATATAGTTGTTCAAACTATGACATTATCAAGCTTTGGAATTGTAACTAACAGGGAACCATGTGGTTAAACCAGTACCAATGGGTGTGAGATTTAAGGTTATATTAATACACTTATATGTTATCGTTATTTGAAATACATTTCAACTTCCAACGCTCAACAGAATATCAATAAGGGTCTCAACAGACAATGGGATTAACAACAACATTAATACCCTCTGTCAGATCCACTTACATAGTATGGTACTGCACGTGACTCACCATTTGTGGTGAAAATGGGTTTCAAGATTATTAAAAAAGGGTATATGATATGGTATACAGAATGATAAGGACTATGCTTGTAACGAAATTAGACATGTTAGCATAGGTACCTCATGATAAACAATTTTAGAGTCGTAATATTCGCATTGATGCAGCGTCATACATAGATACATACACGCATGAATATAAGATATGAATACTCGCACTTAATAACAGCGAATTAGGAATATTGCCAGCTTCAAACACTTATCAACATGAAACATATGATTACAGTGACTACCAAGAATTACCTACTTCTAACACTTATCAATATGAACCGTATGGTTACCTGGACTAACAAGGATTGTCAGCTTCGAACACTTATCCATATGAATCGTATGGTTACTTGGACTACCAATGATTGCCAGCTTTGAACACTTATCAATATGAATCGTATGGTTACTTGGACTACCAAGGATTGCCAGCTTCGAACACTTATCAATATGAACCGTAAGGTTACTTGGACTACCAAGGATTGCCAGTTTCGAACACTTATCAATATTACTTGGACTACCAAGGATTGCCACGGTTATATCAATCTACCTGATTAGACTCACTCCAATATTACCGGTATTGAAAATTTATTGCGATTCTAGATTGAAACATGAATGGCATGGTTATTAACTGTTTACTACCAGGTGGTATAAACCAGTTAATCGTTTAACGAGCCTACAATTTAAATATAATTAGACGAAGGATAACACGCAAAAAAGTTGATGCTGAGTCCACTGTGCATGGGTTCAATACCGCAGAAAATATTTAACTGCTCCTTTACAATGCTTCTTGAAATACAATGAAATGAGGAAATAAAATTCATATGTTATATTCGACAGATGCATCAATGCGTGATTTTTTATAAAGATGCATCTTTTTAATGAAAACCTTTCATAATTCGACAAACCATGCAAAAAAGGCAGAAGGCAGAAACCTGGGTTCCTTTATTTACGACTTCTTTTATGGTGGAGAAAGGGTTTGTAACAAAAAAAGTGCTATCAAAACAATGAAATCGTCATTCGATCAGTAAACGGGGTGATTTGAGATTGTGATTGACAAAAATGTCACCAAAAATTGAAAAAAAAAATAACTTTCTGGAAGATCACTAAGCTAATATATCTCATTAAAAACACTATAAACTATGATTTATCTTGTTCATTTGTTCTGTATAATATTCGTTTCAGACTTCAAATGTTTAAATGGAGAGGCGATGAAGTTGTATATTTTACTGTATACATTATTGCGACTAAAAAGTTTGAGATCCACTGGTATAGACCATGAATATTTACAGTTACATTTCTGAGCTTAGGCGGATTCTTTTTTATAGTATGATAATATTTTGTGGTAAAAACAAGTTTTGCTCATAAGATTAAACAAGTAAATTCTACACAGAATAATAAGAACCATTTTATCAATAACGTAATACCTGTATAAATAAAACATTAGAAATATAGACATGCTTGTATCCGTACCCGCGTGTTTATTTTATTTTATCATATATATAGATGTATACACATTATAAACCTAATATATTAGTACCAGCAATCAACGATATAGCAATAGGAAATACATTTCTAAATACACACAATTATGAACATGAACGGACTATTACCAATTGGATTTACGGATATATTGATACGTTACAGCAGTGGTTGTCGAAGTGGGCGTCGTTTCAATTTTGCTCGGGCGTCGCGAAATTTTTTCCTTTTTTTGCGGAATTTCCTTTGGGCGCATAGAAAAAGTAATATTACAAGCGTGGAAACGATACTATACGAGAAGTCTGAAAATACAAGTATGACGTAGGCTACATTGATTTCAGATCGTTCAAGTAGTAAATCTCCGTGATTTTTGTTGCAACTGGGGATGCGATGTTACTAAATGCCGTTTGGGCCTATTAGATAATATGTTTCACTGGCCGAAATCTTGCTTCAACAATATATTGCTGCTTTTCTTCGCCGTTTTTGAACGGAATCGTTTTAAGAAGAAATTTTAATTCTGAAAATGAAATGAGTTTTTGGATTTCCTTCAATAAGGATTAATCTTCCTTCGTGAAAAATGCGTTGTGCACTTTGATCCCTTTTGGGAATTCGTATTCATGTGAAGCAGGTTTTTCGACCATAGCCGTAACACACACAAAATATCGATCTCGAGTAAATGCTGAGAGTGAAATGCGTGCGGCTCTCACAATTCTTACTACGGTTCAGTGACAATTGTAAAAAGACGCAATTATTTCCCATCCCAATAAATGCAATTTCACTGACTTTGAAAACTCATTGCAAGAAATGTCCTTTATTGAAAGGTATTAGGGCGGTTTTCACGGAGAGTCGCAACTTGAGCATATTTTTTTGGGGCCGTCACAATACGAAGAAGTTTGAGAACCACTGCGTTACAGTATCGCCACTGGAAACGATATTTTAGTTTGGGGATTGCATGGCGTGGTTAACCAGTGCCAAATGGTATAGAATTCACATTGATACACTCGGTTGGACGTACTTATAATAACATCGTTGTTTAAAAGCTAATGTAATTCGGGCAACTTGTTAGTACCATGGTTATAGACCATGATAATTTCAAATTACATATATGAGATTAGCCAAATTGGCTCATAAAATTAAATCAATAAATCCTTTGCAGGATAATAATGACTATGCTATCAATGAGGAAGACAATATAGGTATAACTATGACACAAGATATACAGACATCTTTGTGTCCGCAAAATTAGTGTATACTCAAATTAATTCAATATACATAGAAATGAGTTGCCATGTGTTAGAATTAATGATTTCTCCTATATATTATTATTGATACAATGCTGATCTAGCAGTTAGCTAGACGTTTTCGAGGAAGGCTTCAATAGAGAAATCAATAAAGAAGTACTGGTACTTATATCTCAAGAAGAAAAAAACATTTCATAAGTATAATATAGCTATGAATATATTTTTACGAATTGTGGTGATTACAATGTAACTCTTGTTATGAGAATGCTCGCCACACTTCAAAAATAACTAGCTAGCAATAAACTACAAATAACAAATAGTATGTTTCATTAAAAAATACTTTGAAAATACGGGGTTGGAATGTAAATATTTAAAAAATGATTTAATTAGCTACATGCCCCCTCAAAATTGTCTACGCCCCTTTTGCAAGGCGCGCCCACCGTTTGAAAACCATTGACCCAGTGAATAATCGCTGATACCTTTTTAATGCTAAATTACAGTTTTTTTGTGTAGAATATTAAATTTCATGCCGACGAAGAAATGAACACGGGTCCGGTTCTAAAGACTTTGCCATATAAAATTATGAGCGCGCATTGGTGCCTAAACTAACATCATTACTGCAAATACAAGGGAAAAAGTTCCTTCTCAGGAATGACAAAAATCTGACAAAATTTGGAACAAAGTGATGCAATTTTTAACCCGAATATTGGGCGATAATATGACAAAAACACGATTTTTTATTGTTTGAAATTTATTCTTGTCTTATTCGCTTATTAGCCAGAAAAAAAAACGATAGTTGTGCGAATCATGATATTATAAAGTATTCAGGGGATTTTCCATGGAAAATTTCTTTTGACAGACAAACCAAAGCTGAGCTTATACTAAATATAATAAAATTATTACTTTGTCTGCAGGTTTCCCGAAAAAATTACAAAAATCATTTCAAATTGCATTTAACAAAGTAAATTACATTATATGACTAGGCGACACATGCTAATAAATATAGACGAAAGCAGGCTTGTCCATGGATCATGTTTTTCTGTCTCATTCCCATCCCATAGCAATTATCCTTGTCCCATCCCATTCCATGGGATTCCCATTCAAATAAAATTCATTAAAAATTGTTAAATTTAGGTTTAGCGTCTAAGAAAGTGGACTACATGTAAAAAGAGACATGTAAAACAACAACATTTACGGACTTTATTAACTTTATATTCATAACTATTATACATGTGTCAGCCCCTTCACGAAGTATATTGTTAATGCTGTATATGTTTTGCTCTTTATAACTAACAAGAGGGTTATGCTCAAATATATGGACACGGAATCCATAATGAAATTTATTACCATCATTTTCCCGAAAATCATATGGTTTTCGTATCCCATGCCCCATGGGAAATACAAATGTGTGTTGTCCCATCCCATCCCATGGGACGTTCCCATGGACAAGCCAACACATAAGGTAACTATCTCGATAAGCGTATCCATATTAAGTTTTTGGCCATTTGGGACGGTTGCCACAAAATCCTAATATGGTAAGCTGGAGTGAATATTTAAATATTAGATGCAAACATGTATTAAACATTATACTATTAAACATGTACAACGATACTTCAAACAGTCTTACGAAAATTTCTTCCTCGGGGTTTTAGTGCAGAGGTTCTCAAAGTGCTCCGTTGGGGAAACTTGGGTTCCGCGAGCCATTCGATTACTTATTAAAATATTGACCTGGCTAATTTTGTGACTGTCAAAAGAAGTAATAACATCATTAATAAAATTTGACATCAGTAGTGTCGAAATATGAGAACGAGCGTAAATTCTAATGTGACATGAGTTAGATCGCAGTGGATAAAAAGTCTTTTCTCGAGTAAAATATTCAATTCATAGCCGGTGCAAGCATTTTAGTCGAGAAAACTTTTACGATCTCTCTTCCAGCTATGGACCCATTTTATTTGACATGGGTATTTTTAAAATTATTTTTTTTGTCAACCATTAAGTCCTAAAGCTTCACTCATGGCTTTTTAAAAGCGTGTGCTAGAGTTCTATTCAGCAATATATCTTTAAAAAACACACTCCTCCAAAAAACAAAATTTTATGCAAAAAAATTTCAAAAATTTCTAAAAAAAAAATTAGACCTTGAGAAATTCTGTGTACAGCAGAGGGTTATTAATTAACCCTAATTAATTAATTTTTACTTCAACGTTTTCGTCAAGTTATTCCTAACACAACAATACCGAAACGACTATTATAGCATAAATGGTTATTACTCTGAAATTCACAATTGCATTTACAGGTGTATCAAGTTCAAAGCTAAAATTACCGATTTTGATGACGTCACAGCTCTTATTATTACTGCACAGACCACGCCCAATGTAAAATGCAAAAAAAATCAAATTTTTCCCACGGAAATGCGCGTAGAACGACGTAAACAATCCCGTACGCGCATTTACGCGTTAAAATTACCATCAATTTTACGTTTTTTTTACATACAAAAAATCTCCATACTTCTGCCAACTATGGAGCAGTCGAAATCATATTTATCAAAACAACACAGCGCCAGAGATGGTCAGGGATAGTATGTATGACTGAAAATACATGCTAAACCAACAATAAGTCATTATAAAGGAGTATTTCCTGTCTGAGCTGAGTCGACATTTTCAGACGTCTGACAGGCGATTTTAAAATCCACGCTATTTATACGATTTGGAATTTTATATGGAGTGGAAAACGTGAGTTAGTTAGTAGAAAAATATGTTGCTGTAGTAAACAGTATGGTGGAGTAGGATGTATGGATATGGAAACACAAATTAAAAACATACAAATTAAATGGATATTTTGGTTATTAGAAGGTAGTAGAACCCCATGGTCATCCAGAGCAGGGGTCACCAAACTACGGCCCGCGGGCCGGATCCGGCCCGCGACGTCATTTTATCCGGCCCGCGGCGTCATTTTATCCGGTCCGCAATAAAACACAAAAATGGCTAAATTTTTTTCCAAGGGAGATTTTCACGAGCATCGTCGTCTTTGTTTATTTCGTAACATTGGCCAATCGGCAAGATGCGAAAAAGTGACGTAATAATAGGCCTTACTGCGTCCGCTCAGACACTTTTGTCACCCTGACAGATTTTCAGTCGTGGTTGTAAACAAAACTTCGTTTTTGCGACTTTGAATGCTACCATAACGTAACGTTTTCTGCGATACACTTGTACACTCGTGGCGTGTGCTTTCGACGAAACTGTTTGTTTTTTGTGCTAAAATAAACGTCGAATGTGCATTTTGTGCAGTACTGTAATCCCTCGCGTACTGCTCCAATTTCAAAAGCCACACTAACTTTTGTACTGCTTTAATGCGGATATTCATGTAGGTATGTTACAAAAAAATTGAAGTCCATCCGATTTAAATAAAAACTGCTCCAGTGGAAAGATCTGAGTAAAAATAGAAAACAATACCAAGTTTATAATAAACGGTCAAGAAATAACGGAGATATCGGAATTTTAGTACCGCCCGACAGGCCAATTTTTTCCATAATGATTGTATTACTTTTTTGATAAGGACTGAACTAAATATGGAAAAATAACACATATCAATCACTAATCTTTCGATGTGCGTCACATCTATGGTATATTGAGACTATTTCAGAATTTTATTCTGGCAACGGTTATTGACACCGCCGAAAGATCGTCGCAAATAAACGCTGGATTTGTGCATGATAGTTTGACAGTGGTTCATTGTGGGTAATAATTAACGATGTGCTGATTGTACGAACTTCATAAAAATTGTATAAAGTTAGGAAAGAAATACACACGTCCACATACATTTTATTGGTGTCCATAGACAATATCATTAATTTGCACTACGTATAACTGGAGCGTAATTTCTAAAAGCTTCGAATGTTGGGAAATTTATGCGCTAATGAAAAAAATCAAATACCAGATAATAGTTGTTTATTTTATCTAAATTATGTCAAAATTTCATAGAATTCCAAGCTACAGCAGGTTTTTACAGCTCGTTTTTATGAGAGGTATTTCAACTATGCGTAACGGTACTAAGCAGACCGTAGTAGAGATGTACCGATGTATCGGTATCGGGTATCGGTATCGGCAATATCGGCCAATTTTTCGGTATCGGTAGTGTATCGGTATCGGCTGAATGAAGACCGATATTTCCGATATGTTTACCTTTTTGATATGATTCAGAATGTTTTAAAAAATAAGTTGGAATACTGCTGTTTAAATTATTTTTTGCTCAGGGGAGTCGTGAACTATGAGCCACACACGTCCCAACCCCCGCGAGTAGAAACGGGAATGGGATTCTGACCTGTTCTTAGTTATTTATCAGCCAAACGCTCAACTAATTTGCTGCCAAATTTTTATATAGACGTTATATTATATAGACGTTATATATTACAAAGAAATTATGAATAAATATATCAATCGAATATTAGTGGATTTTCTAATCTGTAAAATACAAAATATGTCGTTATATTGGAACAAAATGTTGCGCACGTAACTTAATGTATCAATTTGATAGGATAAATAGGCTAAACATTTATTTATTCACCACCCTGTTAGCAAAACCTTATAAGCAGGGATGACCATACCCATCGACTATTTCGAATACATTCTAAAAATATTTTCGATACTGAAATTCCGAATACATTGTAAAATCCCCCACATAAATACTATTCACTTTCCTAAATCCAGGGGCATACAATTTAGGCTTTGATAATGTTATCATTGTAAAGCAGCCATAGGGCATATGTAATATGAATAGATTAACAAAGTAGATTTAATAAGCGTTACGGTAAGCAACTAGGTTCCCAGTTTTAAATCATAGTGTAGAAACGTCTTTATTACCAGCATACGCACATTTTGGTATGGTGATAAATTCTGACTGTTTATCGTTACGCGCTAGTGTCATCATCGACATCTTCAAGCTAAATTTCGCTCTACACAGGTATTAAATACAGTATTGTGATTACATTGATTTTAATTTCGTTTAACTATACAATTTCCTCATATATTTATTGCCGTGGCCGTCCAGACTATCTCGAAATATACGATAATATTTGCGATATATATATTATGAAATAATAAAATCATGAACATTCTCGTCGTGTCATAGGTATTTCTAGCCAGCGCTGATTGAAATCCTTTCATGTCGACTGTAATTTATTGTCGCGACGCACGATTACGATAAAACATAAAACAAAATATATGTGAAATGTTTTCAAGTAAAACGTGGACGGCAGCGCTACGATGTTTGGGCGATATTCGATATTCTTATACTGTAATACGGAATTTGAATGTCGCGTTATTAATATTTTAAAAAGTTTTAAATCATAGTGTAGAAACGTCTTTATTACCAGCATACGCACATTTTGGTATGGTGATAAATTCTGACTGTTTATCGTTACGCGCTAGTGTCATCATCGACATCTTCAAGCTAAATTTCGCTCTACACAGGTATTAAATACAGTATTGTGATTACATTGATTTTAATTTCGTTTAACTATACAATTTCCTCATATATTTATTGCCGTGGCCGTCCAGACTATCTCGAAATATACGATAATATTTGCGATATATATATTATGAAATAATAAAATCATGAACATCCTCGTCGTGTCATAGGTATTTCTAGCCAGCGCTGATTGAAATCCTTTCATGTCGACTGTAATTTATTGTCGCGACGCACGATTACGATAAAACATAAAACAAAATATATGTGAAATGTTTTCAAGTAAAACGTGGACGGCAGCGCTACGATGTTTGGGCGATATTCGATATTCTTATACTGTAATACGGAATTTGAATGTCGCGTTATTAATATTAAATTCGAATTGGATATCCCTGCCTATGAGTTTTCCAATTGCATACCGAGATTACTAGGTCCAGTACACAATGCATCTAAATTAATTAACGCATCTGAATCTCAAACATCAATTTTCTATGATGTATTATAACCCTTTTTCAATCTGAAATAATGTGTGGTATGAATAATGCTCAACGACTAGTGTTTTAACCCGACTGCCCTGCACACATGAGGTAATATTTTCATAGTATCGGAATATCGGTATCGGAATATCGGCAATATCGGCCGTTTTGCAATATCGGCGTATCGGTATCGGTATCGGCGTTTTTAGTTGGTATCGGATCGGTATCGGTATCGGCGACAAAAGTGGTATCGGTACATCTCTAGACCGTAGTAGTATATATTCACGAGCAGACGTGGTGCGTACATTTTTTGCCGCGGATTTTTTACATTTCTAATTCATGACTGCAACGTTTTGATAACAGCTAAACTCAGGATAATTGTCTAGATATAGAAATCTTGTTAATTTTTTTCCCAGTATGTTCTCGATCTATATTCTGCGATATTACCAACATTTGTGAATTTATTGTATTGCATTGACAAAAATATTCATCCGGCCCGTTTCAACACAATTTGAGTCATACCCGGCCCGCGGTCAAAAAAGTTTGGTGACCCCTGATCCAGAGCAAGAGTATTTATTAATAAGTATGACAAACGACTAGTAACCTCAAATTTAGAAACGCTTCATCTTTCGATTCATAATTATGAAAATAGTAAAATACCTAAATTTTATACAACAATCGTTAATCATTTTAAAAGTTTGAACTTTTCGAGAAAACCTATATTTGATAAAAAACAAATAGTGAAAGAAATATTATGGTGGAATCCTCTTGTCCAATTCTCTATTCACCCAGAACATGTAGACAATTGGATAAGAGGAAATATCATTTATATTAGAGACATTTTTCAAAGAAACTGTGTTAATATTGCAGCTAGTGTTATTGGTCATGCTAAATGGAACTCAATGTCTATTAATAGTAAAAAAATGTATGAGAGAAGAATTTCAGATGTCATAATGTATACAGTAGAGGTGTTACCAATAGAATGGAAATTGTTATTGTTGCAACCAGATTCTCATGATAGTGTAGAAAATGATATTCTTAACCCTTTTGATTTTGAAGAAATTCCTACAACAAAAGAATTGCATATAATGTATGAAAAAAAATACTGGCATGATAATTTTATTAATAAGAAAGTTTTTCCTATTGGTCAGAGGTATAATATACTGTAGACGATATAAAATGTATAGATATCTGGAATTATTATATTCCCAAAAAGTTACAAATTTTAGGATGGAAAATAGCACATATGGCATTGCAAACAGGGGATAAAATAAGGCATTGGGTAGATGGTGATGATGGGTACTGCCAGCTGTGTAACAACAACATTGTAGAAACTTGTAAACATTTATTTTTTGAATGCGTTCATGTACAATATTAAAAGTATAATTTTCTTACAAAATGTAAAACCAATATTAGGACTGATCATTGCGTGTGCAAAAGGGGCAATATGGGATTTTCGAAATTATATTATATTTGAAGAAGGGCAAACTTACCAATCAATCATGCGAACAATTTTCAAATGCAAGCTGAAAGCTGCCATCAAATATATGGGAGGAGGAACAAAATTGAAAATAATAAGCGATGAAACCATTGATGTATTATTTGATAAATCTGTTATGCTTTAAATATGTATATAGTGTTATTTCATTTAAATTTCAACGGTATCTACCGTATTTATTGTATATCATCAACATGGATACAAAGTAGAAAAACCCTATAATCATGGTATGGAAGTTTTTCTTATTCCTATCTAATTTATTGAAAACTTTTATTTTTCCATGCAAATTAATTACTGATGGTAATATAATTATAAATTGATAAAATGACTTGGCTCAACTATACTGAACTTCAAATGGACATGGATGTAATATGTATATATATGTGATTGATAAACTGGTATTGTATGATTTTATAATTCGTATATACAATATGACTTTTTGAAATGGTGGTAATTAAAACTATGATATTCAAAATTCTAAAAAAATGATTAATAATCTTGATCTAATTCGGAAACTAATAATAATAAAAAAATAAAAATAAAAAAATAAAAAAAAGGGCATTACGTCAACAAAGAGCTAATAGCGATATTAACAGTAGTTTACCGATCGCAAAATTAAATATAAATTTCCTCTCATATGAGCTTAGCCGCTGGAAGAGGGTTTTATTAAAATGAAAAATCACTATTTAAAAACTGCATAAAATACGTCCCAAACTGCCAACTATAAGTAGACCGGAATCGTATTTTGAGGTTAGTCAAATTTGATTTGTTTTTTAGGCACTCAAAATTATTTTAAAGATATGGACAAAACACGAACGATCGTAATTTATATTGCAAAATAAATTGATCTTTATATTTTGCAATAATTATCTTATATATCGTCACATACCGAGAAAAAGACGTATTGGGCTCCATCGGTAGTTTTAAAATAGACAAAAGGTACATCGTGCGAACAATTTACTGTGTTTCGATTTTAGTTACTATATTGTATAGTTGTACACATTTTAAAGAAATCCTAACTTAATGTATCAATTTGATAGGATAAATAGGCTAAACATTTATTTATTCACCACCCTGTTAGCAAAACCTTATAAGCAGGGATGACCATACCCATCGACTATTTCGAATACATTCTAAAAATATTTTCGATACTGAAATTCCGAATACATTGTAAAATCCCCCACATAAATACTATTCACTTTCCTAAATCCAGGGGCATACAATTTAGGCTTTGATAATGTTATCATTGTAAAGCAGCCATAGGGCATATGTAATATGAATAGATTAACAAAGTAGATTTAATAAGCGTTACGGTAAGCAACTAGGTTCCCAGTTTTAAATCATAGTGTAGAAACGTCTTTATTACCAGCATACGCACATTTTGGTATGGTGATAAATTCTGACTGTTTATCGTTACGCGCTAGTGTCATCATCGACATCTTCAAGCTAAATTTCGCTCTACACAGGTATTAAATACAGTATTGTGATTACATTGATTTTAATTTCGTTTAACTATACAATTTCCTCATATATTTATTGCCGTGGCCGTCCAGACTATCTCGAAATATACGATAATATTTGCGATATATATATTATGAAATAATAAAATCATGAACATCCTCGTCGTGTCATAGGTATTTCTAGCCAGCGCTGATTGAAATCCTTTCATGTCGACTGTAATTTATTGTCGCGACGCACGATTACGATAAAACATAAAACAAAATATATGTGAAATGTTTTCAAGTAAAACGTGGACGGCAGCGCTACGATGTTTGGGCGATATTCGATATTCTTATACTGTAATACGGAATTTGAATGTCGCGTTATTAATATTAAATTCGAATTGGATATCCCTGCCTATGAGTTTTCCAATTGCATACCGAGATTACTAGGTCCAGTACACAATGCATCTAAATTAATTAACGCATCTGAATCTCAAACATCAATTTTCTATGATGTATTATAACCCTTTTTCAATCTGAAATAATGTGTGGTATGAATAATGCTCAACGACTAGTGTTTTAACCCGACTGCCCTGCACACATGAGGTAATATTTTCATAGTATCGGAATATCGGTATCGGAATATCGGCAATATCGGCCGTTTTGCAATATCGGCGTATCGGTATCGGTATCGGCGTTTTTAGTTGGTATCGGATCGGTATCGGTATCGGCGACAAAAGTGGTATCGGTACATCTCTAGACCGTAGTAGTATATATTCACGAGCAGACGTGGTGCGTACATTTTTTGCCGCGGATTTTTTACATTTCTAATTCATGACTGCAACGTTTTGATAACAGCTAAACTCAGGATAATTGTCTAGATATAGAAATCTTGTTAATTTTTTTCCCAGTATGTTCTCGATCTATATTCTGCGATATTACCAACATTTGTGAATTTATTGTATTGCATTGACAAAAATATTCATCCGGCCCGTTTCAACACAATTTGAGTCATACCCGGCCCGCGGTCAAAAAAGTTTGGTGACCCCTGATCCAGAGCAAGAGTATTTATTAATAAGTATGACAAACGACTAGTAACCTCAAATTTAGAAACGCTTCATCTTTCGATTCATAATTATGAAAATAGTAAAATACCTAAATTTTATACAACAATCGTTAATCATTTTAAAAGTTTGAACTTTTCGAGAAAACCTATATTTGATAAAAAACAAATAGTGAAAGAAATATTATGGTGGAATCCTCTTGTCCAATTCTCTATTCACCCAGAACATGTAGACAATTGGATAAGAGGAAATATCATTTATATTAGAGACATTTTTCAAAGAAACTGTGTTAATATTGCAGCTAGTGTTATTGGTCATGCTAAATGGAAC
Organism: Styela clava; assembly: GCF_964204865.1. Classification (NCBI taxonomy): domain Eukaryota; kingdom Metazoa; phylum Chordata; class Ascidiacea; order Stolidobranchia; family Styelidae; genus Styela; species Styela clava. The sequence goes on from NC_135252.1 coordinate 9,121,250, forward strand.
TCAATGTCTATTAATAGTAAAAAAATGTATGAGAGAAGAATTTCAGATGTCATAATGTATACAGTAGAGGTGTTACCAATAGAATGGAAATTGTTATTGTTGCAACCAGATTCTCATGATAGTGTAGAAAATGATATTCTTAACCCTTTTGATTTTGAAGAAATTCCTACAACAAAAGAATTGCATATAATGTATGAAAAAAAATACTGGCATGATAATTTTATTAATAAGAAAGTTTTTCCTATTGGTCAGAGGTATAATATACTGTAGACGATATAAAATGTATAGATATCTGGAATTATTATATTCCCAAAAAGTTACAAATTTTAGGATGGAAAATAGCACATATGGCATTGCAAACAGGGGATAAAATAAGGCATTGGGTAGATGGTGATGATGGGTACTGCCAGCTGTGTAACAACAACATTGTAGAAACTTGTAAACATTTATTTTTTGAATGCGTTCATGTACAATATTAAAAGTATAATTTTCTTACAAAATGTAAAACCAATATTAGGACTGATCATTGCGTGTGCAAAAGGGGCAATATGGGATTTTCGAAATTATATTATATTTGAAGAAGGGCAAACTTACCAATCAATCATGCGAACAATTTTCAAATGCAAGCTGAAAGCTGCCATCAAATATATGGGAGGAGGAACAAAATTGAAAATAATAAGCGATGAAACCATTGATGTATTATTTGATAAATCTGTTATGCTTTAAATATGTATATAGTGTTATTTCATTTAAATTTCAACGGTATCTACCGTATTTATTGTATATCATCAACATGGATACAAAGTAGAAAAACCCTATAATCATGGTATGGAAGTTTTTCTTATTCCTATCTAATTTATTGAAAACTTTTATTTTTCCATGCAAATTAATTACTGATGGTAATATAATTATAAATTGATAAAATGACTTGGCTCAACTATACTGAACTTCAAATGGACATGGATGTAATATGTATATATATGTGATTGATAAACTGGTATTGTATGATTTTATAATTCGTATATACAATATGACTTTTTGAAATGGTGGTAATTAAAACTATGATATTCAAAATTCTAAAAAAATGATTAATAATCTTGATCTAATTCGGAAACTAATAATAATAAAAAAATAAAAATAAAAAAATAAAAAAAAAGGGCATTACGTCAACAAAGAGCTAATAGCGATATTAACAGTAGTTTACCGATCGCAAAATTAAATATAAATTTCCTCTCATATGAGCTTAGCCGCTGGAAGAGGGTTTTATTAAAATGAAAAATCACTATTTAAAAACTGCATAAAATACGTCCCAAACTGCCAACTATAAGTAGACCGGAATCGTATTTTGAGGTTAGTCAAATTTGATTTGTTTTTTAGGCACTCAAAATTATTTTAAAGATATGGACAAAACACGAACGATCGTAATTTATATTGCAAAATAAATTGATCTTTATATTTTGCAATAATTATCTTATATATCGTCACATACCGAGAAAAAGACGTATTGGGCTCCATCGGTAGTTTTAAAATAGACAAAAGGTACATCGTGCGAACAATTTACTGTGTTTCGATTTTAGTTACTATATTGTATAGTTGTACACATTTTAAAGAAATCCTAACATATCACAAATTTACAATGTCTATAAAGCGTTTTCAATCTGCTACGAGACTGCAAAAACAAAACTTATGGTGGAATCTTCCGTTTTAGATTTTAGTTTTGATATTTTATAATGCCGCTTTTCAATCAAGAAAAAAAAAGTTATCGTCGGCCTCGTAGAGCAATACAGGCATATGCCAAGGAAAATTTGTGATTCAGAGACAATATGCACATAAATTGTTTAATAAAAACACGTCACGCTGAAGAAAACTATCGGCGATTCTTCCAAATTGTAATCGCGTACGTTATTAAGACTTTTTCAGTATTTCAAAAACACCAAAAGGGACCCAAAATTTAATACTATGTTTTTTGAGTTTACATCCTTAATATATTTAATTTATCTATGAAATTTATTTATGACTGGTATTAAGCCTATTTAAAATGTTCAGCATTTAAATTAAGTAAAGTAATTATGACTTACTTAGGAATAGTAATAGATAACAATTTCAAACCTTTTTGTGGGGATCCGTGAATTATGGTGATGAATGTAAATCAGGAAGATTCAAAAGATTATGATAACATACTTGCTCTTTAGACTCGAGGCAGCCACCTTTCTCAGTGATGCATAATCGGACAAATAACTCCGCATGTCTTTAGATATAATGATAAATTGTCTTTCCCGCTTTCAAGAAGTGTTTCAGTAAGCTGAAATTTATTTGAGATAATGAAATGTAGGTAAATTTTGTATAATATTGATTTGAATTAAATATAGTTGTTCGAACTATGTCATTAATAAGTTTTAAGTTTACGGAAAATGTAATTTGACAGGAGCACAGAGAAGCTATGCTTATACTTTAGATCAGTGTTTCCCGACCCGAGTCCGCGGTCTCAAATGAGTCCGCGGGGCGTTTGAATGAGTCCGCAACGGACCAGAAATTCACTGCGGGCTGAAAACGTTTTTGCGAAACTTAACTATCAGCCAAGTTACGATTTACGTTAGAATTTACATAAAACATAAAAGGCAAGTTTTTTCACATAACATTATTCGAGACAATAATTACAGGTTAATGAGTAGAACTTGGCATATATTCGAATATTCAACTATTAGAATAGCAATTTACTATTCGAAAATTTGGTAACAGGTGACGCGTCGCTTAATCAAACGATTAGATTTCAAAACTCACTTGCGGATTTCCGACGAAAACACACGCTTCGATAGAGTTCGTGAGTACGAACAACGAGGAATAATTTTTTTTCTGGTAGGTGTCAATGGTGGCAACTCGAATTTTCTAAATTGGAAAGCGGCAATACAAAATACTAAAAATAAAACGGATAACAACATAGGTTTTGTTTTATGATTGTCCGCGGCTTTTTTAGACATTAGAAATTGCAAAATTTCGGGTGCTACCGTAGTATACGTACGTACCAGGGCATTTTTTCTTAGGATACCGTGCCTTACTGTCTCCACATTGGTACGTACAGTACTGGAGCGCCGTAGATGTTGTACAAACAGCTCAGATTTGTCGAATTCACAAAAATACGAATCAAAACAAAATATAATCGGGCACTTCACCACTTTGATAGTTTCTGAGTATTATTGCTTTTTTTCGTCAACACAATTCCAAATTAAAATCATCACAATTAACTTAATAGTAAGGCAAGGCGATGAATATGTATTTTTAATCTACTAATAAACTTTAAATATATTTTTAATAAGTACTAAATCAAGTTGAAACGTTTTGGAACTTTATAGCAGAAAGTAGGATTATCCTAACGGCGATAGCAAATTCGCAAGATCGCAAAAAATATGTATCAAAACTAAATATAATCGGGCAATATATTCTCACATTATTATGTTCGCAGATTGCCGTGGCATTTTAAAAAATTAAAGCTTTCATCTTGTCGTAAGTCGACGCAACCGCGAGTTACCATGAACACAATTGAATTAAAATAGAAAGACATTTTAAATTCTTGTCGTTGTCATGGACTGAAATATGCGACAGAAACGGCCGTTATACTATATACTACATATAATGCAATGCAATGCAATATTGTGTCTCGACTAATGGGTGGGAACGAAAATAGCCTAATTTTATTTCTAAAAATTACCCCCGCCTTATTCACTGGGCCGACTCAATAGCCAGAATAAAACAGTAGTTGAGCGAATCATGTTATTATGAAATTTTGAGGTTGTAATTTATAGAAAATTTTATTTGACAGACGAAACAAAACTAGACTTATACTCAATATATTCAAAGTAATAATTTGTCTGAAGATTTCCCGAAAAAAAATACAATATATCATTTATTTACAGACATGTAAATTGGAAGATTTCAAATGATTTGGTTACATACTTGCTCTTCAGACGTGATAGGCCTCCATCTCACTCAGTGAAGAAATCCTGGAACTTGGCGAATTTCTTTTGGTGCAATGATAAATTGTCCTGTTTTAAAACGCTGAAAATCAATATATATGTCGTTCTTTATGTAAGCCAATTCTAAATTCGAATTAAACTAAATTTCGTTGAGCCAACTATGGCATTTTCAGGTGGTTTATTTACACAAATGCTATTTGACAGAGACACTGCATAGCTATGCTCATGTTAAAATGATAGTTAGTTAAAATGATATGTCAGTGTAACATATCGTACCTCATTTTGTATTCTTAAAGTAAGACTCTTTTCTGAATATTTTCTTCAAAAATATACGTAAGTTTTAATAAAATACGTAACGGGTGAAATTCGACATTTAATTTTATAAAATCCAAAACTTAGAAATTTAGACGAATAAAATTTCTTCAGCGATTGCTATTAAATTTCAAATATATACTCTATAACATATCAGGTGTAGCTTTCAAACTGCACAAATTGCAAATACTAAAATAACAATAAAACACTCAGTGTAGTTTTATAACTGTTTCATGGAGTATATGACTAATTACCTCTGATCAGTAACTTGTAGCATTATCACATTGTTCACGGTTGGGATCGCTATCCAGCAGGGAAGAGCGCAACGAATTTTAGGGGTCGCAAAGAGTACACCAATTTGATACAAGGTATTATATTTATAGTACTTTTTTGGACTTCTACAATTATTAAAACTTGTGCAAAATCTGAATCCTACAATTTCGAGAAAAAAAAAACAAGATCAAACAATGCTGACTCTGATCGCAAGACCCGAGACGCAGTGCGCTCGCATCGAATTGTTTAGCATTTTAAACAAAAACAGTGGTATACAGGAATCAATAAGCGTCGAAAGTCAAATAAAATGTTTAAATAATATTTACTTGTAATATTTCCCGTTCGTTACTTTGTGTCTTTGAATCTTTAACCTTTAATATTTCTGCACCTGAAAAAAAGTTAAGATATTGATAAATAAACTATCGCAGAACTGTAGCTAGCATATTCAATGGACAGCGGGACTGAATCTATCGGATCTTTTGCACAAAGCTCCCGCCACGTTTTAAAATGACATATTAGTAATTATCCATTTGAGGTTAGGAATGATTCAAAAATTTGAATTTCCAGCGCAATCTGCATTCCTAACTTAGTAATTCTCCTATTTTGAAAGTTGGTAGGGTCTTTGTACAAAGATTCAATCTATACACAACAATATATCAAAGTAAAAAGGCTACTGCGAATCTCTATTAAACCATGGATTTTGCACTACATTTGCAAAAGTTTTGAAAGTTATGCATTACATTCATGTAACGCGTACCATGTTGAATGCAGCTTACGTAGTTACGTAGATCGGTGCATTACGTTTAACTTCTTAATATGATAAGTTTATGTATTGCCATATAGCATTTAGGTTTGGCCTATTTGTGAGGAAACGATGGAACCCGCTGTTATTGAGTTCGATACAAAAGAGAATCATCCATCAATCTAGACTTCTGTATTTGGTTAATAATTCCAATTCGTATAGGCCCGAAAACCTCTAATTTACCACTTATACAATAGTAAAATGAAAGCAATATAATAGCAATGAAAACAATAGGTATAAAGAACATTCAGCTCACCTGAATATTGTTTCGAACTCACTGTCATAACCACAGTCAGCCTATCTATACATCCTACACAAAATCAAACCTCATCTTACCACGAAGATTTGTGACTGACTAGAAGCGATGTCGCTTGTGGCTTCCCGCGCAAAAATATTTGACGAAAAAAGCTAACTGATTGTTTGCAATCAAATGTTATTAACTGATTACTTTAATTACTCCAGGTTGTCGTTACTAGCCGATCACGCTTCTCACGCGTGATCTCAAAGATGCAGAATACAAATGACGGTTGGGATTTGCTTCATACATCGTATAATACCTAGTTCACAGTAATATTCTCAGGATCTTTTGTATCAAGCCCCGCCCCAAAACAACACCCCGCCAACGCTCGAAATAAATAGAAATAATAATTATTCAGTTTAAGGTGAGGGATGCAGATTCAGCCGGAAATTCAAATTTTCAAATCGTTTCTAACCCAAAATCCTAACAGTATAATTACTTATTTTTTATTTAAAACGTGACAGGGGTGTTTATCTCAGATCACACATTTTTGCATCAGTGACGAAAGCTTAGTACAAAGAATCCAGCAATTCCATTATATTTGTCTGTTTACATTTGTCGAGTAAACGCGCACGTGAATGCCATCAAAAATGTAACCTTCACTCAATAAAGGATAACGGCGTGTACAAGTTTAGCGTTATATCAATGCATTCTCTGCATTGGCGTACAAATCTTAGCTCATTGACTTGCGCAGCCAAGAATAATTTAAAGTTTTTGTACAATAACGTGCCGGCGATGTCGTTTAAAGGGAGGTCATAATATGACGTCGTTTCGATGACTACTGTATGGTAACTTCTTCGCCCAAACCAAACGGCGGAGACATAACATCAGCAACAGCATTAATCACGGTTCTATATGTAGTAAATAATTGACTGCTCAATACAAGAGCATACCGACGACAACAACTGATAATATATAGATCATCTATTCGAAACCATACAAATATTTGGTGTTATGGAGCTCGTGAGAAGGTGTTATTGACGTAGCCCCGCAATAAGAGCGTAACAAAAACTATTGGTACTTACCAATCAATATTAATGAGTGAAATGAAATTACTATATAACTCGGATGTATTTGCTGCTTCCTAAATGTTATTAATGTCATTTTGAGTAAACGAATAGATCGCGGAGACGCTATGTCCGTATGAAGCACTTTATTAACCATGGAATATCCCAAGATACGTAAAGTTGACAGAGGGTGCCGAGCATTTAACAAAGATTGGATACCGAAGTATTTTTTGTAATAATCCGTCCTACCGAGGACTTCATTTTTGCACATCTGGCCCGCCGACTAGAGAAGTTGCCCACCCCTGATCCAGGGTAAGGGTATACACGTATTTTAATGTATTTAGTGCACTGCAGCTGACTACGTTCGCGTTGAGTGGCGCATCGTTCTAAGCCTTAGTAATACGCTTGATTTCTTACCCCGCTTGGATTCGCAGGTTCAAATACCGTAAGGGATAATTTAGTACCAGAGGATTGCTGGCGACTTCCTCCCTATCCTGAGACAGCGTTTCTCAAACTTCTTTCGCCACGTAACACTTGCACTTTTTAGGTCGCCTCGCGGAGCACCAAAAATGAAATTGATTGTGTTAAACATACCTAAAATAATATTGGATATTTTTTTTTTACTCTAAATGCTGGGTATATGAATAAACAAATTCATTTTACCTTTCTATGTCGATTACTTTTCATTGCGTAGTGTTTGCCTTTAATGTTACGTAACAATGAAGTACTTTATTTTTATTTACCTGCTCTATTTATTATTATTTATCTGCTGAATCGAGTTTAGCAAGCATGAGTAATTTTTTCCGCATTTTAAAGTAAAACCAGGCAGAGGTGGAGGAAGAAAAGTTGACCTTTTGCCATTATTCATCAGGCCTACATGATTGCCTACAGCAAAACCAAAAGCTGCAAACTTGATATTGAATTTGACAATCAAAAAGGTAGGCCGACGGTTAACAAAAATGCCACCACCCGCAAAAAGTTAGTCAGCTTTAGGCCGACGGTGACGCGATATTCAACGGTCGTTAGTTGGGCGACAACTTTACGATGGCGTGATTGACATACGATGGCGACCAATTTAGCCCTAAGTGAACGCCATATGAAAGAGATGTCTTTCTTGTAGGCTTTCCCACTACCGGCGAAAAAATCTCATAGTATATCATTTTTGCAGCCATAGATTAAACATTTACATAAAGTCATCAGCTTCACAAAACTAGGTCTCGACGTCTCAACTTCATAACTGTGGCCACGATGGATGATTCTTGTCAACCATAACATGGACTGTTGGATTTTGTTAATTCATGCACAATTTCATTGATCATTTGAAGGCTCTCTCCCAACTTACCAAGCTAAGGAAGAACACAAAAGAAGCGATTCCGGCCCATTCTAAGTTGGAGAAGTAAGGAAATCTTACTTGTGCCTTTATGGTTTTTGTTTAGGTTAGGACTGCATATAAGCGCGACTAAGGTCTGGACTCTGGATCTCCAGTTGAATAATGCATATTTATTACACTGACTTGTAACAATCCATATGTACACACAGTGTCCAATGGGGGATGAGCTGAAAAAGCCTAACTTGGTAACATCACGCGCACCCACTCAGAAATAAAGGTGACCGATTTCTGAGCAAGTTACAGGCCACCACACTAAACTGACAAAAAAGACTATAAAAATACATGATATACTCGACCTAGTCAACAACATGTTGTATATATAGTAAGTTAGTCTCGCGCAACCCAACTCGTAATCTTATTAGATTTGCCACTATTATAAAACTTGCAACACTTTGATAAAAATCATTTGCTATATTTAGCCTACCATTCAAACAGCTAAACAATCGCACTATCGGATTCCCCGAGTTTCTTAAATGTTCTATTGGGTTTATGCTTCACTAATAAAAAAAATTCAAAATCACTGGATTGCATTAATAAATGATTCCATGTTTGATAACTAGACTAACTGGACAGCATAAACAATTTTCTAATCTCATAACCGACACGGATTGGTAACCTGGCAAGAGGGCGTGGTACTCAGGTTTGATTACGCCGTCATTTCGGCTTTCATCACCCCGCGGGATGAATATGTAAATTCTATCCCTTCCTTACAAACTTTTAGTAATAATATACAATAAACATATATATATATATTTTGATGTTGAAAGATTTTGCACTCTTGGTCGGATGTATTCCATGTGCATCATACAGGCTACGGCGCGAGCGAACGCAGCATGTTAACTATCGAATTAACCTCGACGAAAAGCTGCTAATTAAGTAATATTTTGACGGTGGTATCCTCGTCGCAGCCGCAGCGCAGGGTTAGCGACAAGCTGCCGTTGAGCTTAAGTCTATGGGTTCAAATCCAAGTAGGTGTTAGTGTGTCAGGGTTATGGTTAGTGGCCGAAAGCAGGCAGAATGGCCATGACACAGGAAGGAAGTTAGAGTTCAGGTACGCCTACTGTGGTGGACAAGAGACAGGGTCAGTGGCAGAACGCAGACATAGTGGCCAAAACACACGAAGGAAGCTGTAAACTATGTAGAGCAGGCCAGGGTCAGACATAGTGGCCAAAACACAGGAAGGTAGTTAGGAAAAACTTACAGTGGGTGCAGGGGCGGAATATGCCCTCTTGGTCCCCCAAGCACTGAAGACTTTAGTGCCCCCCTATGTGTAGTTTAATTATAAAAAAAAAAAAAAATTTACGAACATTTTTAGGTTTTTTAACTGTTATATATAGCCGATATAAATATCGGCCGTTTACTGCCGATATGATATCTCGGCAAACACCCAGTAACGGGCCGATATATCGGTTGAGTTCTAATCCTGAGGGAGAGTGACCATAAAGATTCATGCCTCCAGTCTCAACGTGAATCGAAATACGGAGGGATACAAGTCACAACTGTAGTTTGAAATTTTACCGATACCTAGTAGTTTACCTCAGGGCGGTTTAAGGTTGCTATAGGTTGGAACAGGGGTCACCAACATTTTTGACCGCGGGCCAGGTATGACTCAAACTGTGTTGAAACGGGCCGGGTGAATATTTTTGTCAATGCAATACAATAAATTCACAAAAGTTTGGAAAGCCATTCAATTCATTCAACAAAATATATTCTACATTTCTGAAGACTTGAATATTAAATTCTATCTATATCGCAGAATGAAGATCGAGAACATCCCAGGAAAACAAATATACAAGATTTCTATATCTAGACAACTATCCTTAATTTAGCTGTTATTAAAACGTTGCTGTCATGAATTAGAAATGTTACCGTTACGCCGTGTTGGAATACCGCTCATAAAAATGACATCGGATTGCCTGCTGTATCTTGGAATTCCATGAAATTGACATAATTTAGATAAAATAAATAACTATTATCTGGTATTTGAATTTTTCCATTAGCGCACAAGTTTTCCAACATTCGGAGCATTTAAAAATTACGCTCCAGTTATACGTAGTGCACATTATTGATATTGTCTATGGACACCAATAAAATTTATATGAACGGATGTATTTCTTGCCTAACTTGATACTTACCAATTTTTATGAAGTTTGTACAATCAGAACAACGTTAATTATAACCCACAATTAACAACTGTCAAACTATCATGCACAACTCCAGCGTTTATTTGCGACGATCTTTCGGCGGTGTCAATGACCGTTGCCAGAATAAAATCCTGAAATAGTCTCAATATTCCATTGATGTGACGCACATCGAAAGATTGGTGATTGATAAGTGTTCTTTTTTCATATTTATTACAGTTCTTATCAAAAAAGTAATACAATCCTTATGGAAACAAGAGAGCTACGCACAAATATATGGACACGTTAGACCAGAGCGAATCAGTCTTTACCGGTACCTTTGACGCTACCGGTACCCTCAAAAAAGTTCTGAATTTCCAGTAGCAAGAATTTTGTAGAATCAAAACGTACAGCCAGTCATGACATTGACTAAAATCCGTGTTCACATGGATAAAAAATAATACAGCAAAATTTTAGACGAAATATCAAATTTCATAGAATTCACGCAAAATTTTGAAATAAATAAAAGTAATAGCCTTCTAGCGAAGAAATTATTCTTTAACCACTGAAAATTTCAAAGCAATTGATCCAGTATTCGAAGAGAAAAGCGATTTTCTTAAAAACGTGTCAAAGAACAAGAACAACAACAACAACAACATAATATTGAAACGCTCGTTATGGCCACTAAACGTGTCCAATAATTGGCCTGTCGGGCGGTACTAAAATTCCGATATCTCCGTTATTTCTTGACCGTTTTTATTAAACTTTTTTCTTAAACTTTTTAAAAAACTTTGCGTGCCGGTAGAGAATTTTAGCCTATTTTGTCACAGCTATTTCTGGAGTAATTTTTCATTACTATACTATTAAAACTACAACTCCTAAGGAGGCAAATGATGATTGACTTATTTCCGACCCTGATGTCTTTCCGTGGTGTAGTGGTCATCGCGTTTGCAAACGGTCCCCATAAAGTGGTTCGGGCCCAGGCAGAAACATGTTTTCATGTTAACATTTCGCTCTACCCTAAAATCTTTGATGGATCTCGTTCATCGCCGTAAAAAATAGTGCATATTATAGACTTAGGTATTCTTTCGGAGGTATGATTTGACCTTTCGTAGTAGATTTTTACTTTCTCCTAATATCTTAGAATAATTTTGAGATGAAATAAAATTTTGCTCAAACAATCGATAATAACCGAATGTATTTCTATCATAATTATCACACATTTAAGAAAAATGGGTTAAAATGCTGAAATGAATTAGATGTTAACACATCTACAAATACAATGAGTAATTAAAGTATAACTTCAGTGGAAAGTATTGTCTGCGGTAAACTTAAAAATCAAAATTGTTGTCCAATCACCGACTTTTTTTTGCTTGATTTACGTTGAACATTATTCTCGTTGATGCTCGGGCCGTCAGTCAAATGTACACCGTTTACAACCTACGGATAGTAGCCTATCAGATTTCATGGTGATATTGCAGTATGGCAGTTTTAGAATATTTTTACAATTTGTGTTTAAAACTTATCGCGTTTATTGAAGTTTTAAATCAACTTTGTTATTTGAAAGGTATACAAAGTTCTTGCAAATTTGTAAAAGGTATACCACGGCAAAAAAGGTTGATGAACACTGATCTAGACCGTTAGGGCTTGATATCAAAATTTTAGGTGTTTACTTTTTCTTGTCATTCATTTTGCCGTCGTGTCCATTGTGCATAGCTGCATTCTGTAATATTGGACACGTTAGTGGACATAACGATCTATTTTGTTATTATGTTGTTGTTGTTCTTGTTCTTTGTAACAGAAAAAATCGTCTTTCTCTTTGATTACTGGACCAATCGCTTTGAAATTGTCAGTGATCAAAGAATAAATTTTTCGCTAAAAAGCTATTACTTTTATTCATTTCAAATATTCCAGTGAGCTGTATGGGATTCGTTTCTTTGTGTGATATGACGTCATCACAATTTTGCCACTATTTGGCGCTACGTGCCCATATATTTGAACATAGATCTCTTGTTTATCTCCATTTGATTGTTCACAGCGTATACCCACTGTCTGATGAACACAATTGCTACGACACCGTCACACCCACCACTTCAAGGCAAACCATATGCATATCCTGTCTCATATTCGTTCGGACGATGTATTAGACTGAAACAAGGGCAGAAACGAAACATTTCGTAAATTTGCAAATAGCTGTGAAGATTATATCGCATATTCGGTAAACAAAGTTTTAGAATTCGAAGTTTTGTAAATATTTTCATATTCAGCAAGCGAATAATTCGAATTTTACATTCGTGATAAATTTTGTATTCAATAAGCAAACATTTCAAAATCTAAGTTTTGTGATGAAGTTTTTATTCGTGTTGCAGTCTTAACGAATAACAATTCTTATTTCTACGCCATGATCATTTAAAGTATCAGTAGTACTCTCAACTTCATTTGCCTTCTGCAACTTTTCTCAGAGATTATTGTTCTATATTTTTGATTGATGCGCGTAACCTTGCTTTAGGTAAATTTGTTCATACAAACACGCACTCTTTGCTCTGACTGCATATAGAAGGAATGCACAAACTTCATGTTCGGCGAGCACCCCAAATAATTTTATGGGCTTTCACGAGTAACAGACGTAACATAAACTCTTCGCTATATTTATCTCGGAAACTGAATGCCAAGCCCTGTATTATTCCCAAGATCACCAACTGAATAAAAAAATATGTCTATGTGCTGATTTATATTCTTCGAGTAAAGTTGTAAATTGATGATGTTTTAGATTTTCTTGATGTAATTCTTACACTTTACCATAATTTTCACATTATATGAATTCCGAATACAATATATTGTTGTTTACACAATATATTGATGTTTACACAAGTCAGCTAACAACACGGCCCAATTGTCTTAATTTGACACGACTACTCGGCTATGGAAAAGATTTTGCATGTGACTAGAAGATTAGGTTAGAAAGATTATTATTTTCATTTATCCGAAAAATTAAATACTTTTATACCGATTCGTTGACTAGTACTAGAGATTTTTTCAAAGAGAATTGTTTTAAATCATTTTTTTTTATAATTTTTTTGTATTAAATAAGTTAAAGAAAAATGGATTTCAAAACTTGCCAGACACGTATTCGCAATAAACCCTTCGAAATGCCACAATTATCGATGACTTTCCCATATATATATGCCTTCTCATGTTATAGTTGAATGCGTCCGCAAACGTGATTGGCGCAGGAAGACGCAACCGATAAGCCATTTGTAATCCACCTTGCGACGAAACCGCCCTGTGAACCACTTGGCGGAAATGTAAATACGGTAATTAAATGAGTTTGCATAACTTTGAAAAACTCTATCCCTTTACCTAAATACCTCCCTAAGTATGCTAATTTAAAAAAACCGAACAGTATTAACAGAAATAATAACTTAATTTGTATGGAAAAAGTGCTAAGAAATAAACTCGAAATCTCTATTATGACGTTATAACAGATTAGTTGTGACGTCATTGTATCAGAGAGGTTTTACAACGAGCATAGACTAGGCCAGTGTGTCTCATCGTCTAACTGAATCCGCAGGTTGCCGACCTAAGAATATTCTTCATTATCGCAACACACTTGTTGTCAAAGGCTGCCTTGATCTAATTACTTTTGGATTGTAGTAGGCTTGTGAGATATGTTTCATGATTTTTCTTGCACAAAACGTCTCTCTGATATCTCCGATAAACATTCCTGTTAAAATCTTATGACTTTGGTGTAGGTACAAACTTGGCGATAAATGTACGCGATAATAATGAAAGTCAAAGCAAACATTTTTACTCACATTACACAAGATGTTTTTTTAGAATTAAAAAAAACTAATTAGTACCCTGGGTTTGCTAGAGATGTCTCACGGGCTTGAAAAGAGTTTAAAATTTTATAAATTGTAATTTGAATATATTGTGATAAAAGAGGTTCAAAAATCGTCAAGAATTATTCCATCTATTTTATTGCCTTTGACAATTTCTCACTTGCGCTGCTAAATCATATCCACAGGACAGATTGATTTGAATCAATTAATCAGTGAATTCCACCATTGCGCGCATGGCGTGTCGATTTAGCGTCATTGGGATACATCGTTTCAATCAAAATCACTAACATATTTTTGAAATTGCTCCGATTCGATTCCAATAGAATTTGATTCAAAATTCTGAAACTCACATCTCTACGTGTGACCCAAACTTGCTTTAACGTCTTGTAATAACATCTGTCTAACATACATTCCTTTACAAATTGAGGGCTATTAAATTGTCAAACTTTAACCTTGCGTCATCGTTGCTTGAAATAAGGATGTCCAACACAGCAGATTAAATATTTTACTGAAAGCAAATGAAGTAGACAGAGAATAATTTACTATCGGTGATTGTGACAAAATGCAATCGCGCACGTTATTAGCGGCCTTCCGAAAATGTCAAAAGGGAAAAGATTCGACCCCTAGTTCAATATGTTTGTCAGGTGTCAAATTTACAGCTTTAGTAAGAGTATGTATAATTTATCTTTGAAATTGAGATTTATTTATGACTTGCATTAACCCTATTAAAAAAGGTTCAGCATTTAAATTAAGTAAAGTACGTTTAACTTGCTCAGGAATATTAATCTGAAAGTAACAATTTTAACATTTATTTTGGGGCTCCGTGAATAATAGTCAACCTTTTCAAGGGCTCCGCAACACCAAAAGTTTGAGAACCCCTGGGTTAGATAACTTATCGGGTTTGGCTACTGTGGGTGGCCTATTCTCGTTTCTATTCGCGCGGTTGGGAAACGGCATTGCTCAGACTTATCGAGGCTAATACTGTGGAAAGCAAAGAACAATTTTCATATCAGTATTTCAACCTACCTTTCAAAAACATTTTTAAATAGATTAAAAAATTAATTATCTTTGAGATATCAGTCTACATTTAGCCGATATCGATACGAATACCGATACCAAATATTTTGCCGATATTACCGATACCCGCTACCTTTTTCCGAAAGCCTTTTAATTTCGTTTGACCAGCACTGACTGTACAACGACATTGATGTTTGTTTTAAGCAGAAGGTAGAACACTCATTTAAACCATTCCAAACCGAAATTGAAATAAATGAAAATTCAATATACCGCATATAAATATAAAATAAAACAAGTAAACAATACACGATAGTAATATAAGCATTCGTTAAAAAATTAATATTCAAGCCAGACGATATTATCGCAAAATGAACCCAGCATATTGGGTTAGTTTAGCTGTCCTCAGTTAATATTTGAACGTGTTTCAACTTGAAATTATTCTAATTTGAATCAAGCATTAAAATTGGAACCAAGTTGAAGTAATAAAAACGCGATTATCAGAAGACGACCCGTAAGTTACAATGATATTATATTTTTATGACATAGTGACACCAGGACAAGTTTATAAATGACCTCTTAGGAAGAGCAACTATATGGTCTTTTTCAAAACCCAAGATGAAAAAAAATGTAAAATCAATATTATCATGAAGTCTCTACAACAACAAAAACAAATGAAAAAGTATAAAACGCAAAGAACTACAGAAAAAAATGTCCTTTGAAGTTTAAAATGGACAGACATTTTTCTTATTTACATGTATTCCATATTTTCCTCTTTATAAAGGTAACAGCGTTCTATATTTTGTATTAAACCCAAAGTGGGTTTATTTGATTTGGAAGATTCGTTTTCTTTAATATTTATAGTTAAATTAACATATTTTTAAAATATGACCAGTTAAAGTAATAAAAACGCGGCTATTTGACGAACTACGTATATGGTAAAACGACATTACAGTATCATCTATCATGCCCTTGGGATACCAAAACAAGTTTATAAATGTCCATATATTAGCAGAGGATCAGCCAAAATAGAAGAACAAACCATTAAGCGAGGACCTTATTAATATGACTCGGCATGTGTGCAGTGTAAATTGGATATTTTCTGGCTTGCCAGCCTGTTTGGAACTGTTTTCTATGGAACATGAAGGGACAAGAAATTTGCAGCTCATTTTCTCTCTTCACCACATAGCTTAAGATTTTCACTAAATACCATTGTGTAATACAGCATTGTTCTGCAAAAGTACTCTTAATGAAGAACAAACTGATCAGTATAGTTACGACAAAATTAGAAAATTCTAAAAAATTTAGAAAAATTCGTCACGTTACGTGCTTTCAAATCTATCAATTAATTACCCTTTATCAGAGAATTAGAAGTGACCATTTTATTTCTTTCATAAATTCGTGGAAACGTCCAGCGCTTTTTGTTGATACTTTTGCCTTAATTTCCCCAATATTTAGATTAATATAATTATTTTCCATCTTTACTGTTTTACTCAAGTAAAAACAATAAACATCATTTAGCATTTTCCAATGTATTTTTGTACGAATAAGACATTCATGCGACAATGACTTAGAAATAAATTATTGTTTATCAGACTTTTTTGTATTTTAATGAAAATCAAAATTTACCAAACACAAATCTGGGTCGAGCATTTAGGTTAATGACAAATTTAAATTCAATTCAATTGAAGCATTAATTTAAAAGAAATCATTCTCAACACGAATGCAGATTTCAAATTTTTAAATCATTCTTAACCCGGACCCTAACCCAAGATGAACAACTCAAGATATTTTGTCATTTGGAGATGGCGAGGGTGTTTTCACAAATCTTTCATTTTTCTTAAGAAACATTCTCAATTGTGGTAATATACTTGAAACACAATAAGTTTTTTCGAAAATATTAAACTATTTCGAACTTTTCCGATCTAGCGGGGAATAATTTAAATATTTCAATAAGTCAAGCCCTAATATAAAAAACTTATTCAACAAAAAGTTTTGGTGGCACAATGTGGTATTCGAAGGCGGTAAATTTTACAAAAATTGATTAATTTCAGAAGAGTATTTAATTATTTCGATCTAATTTCCACTTGGGGGTTAAAATTTGAATGTACCAGAAATTTTTCGAACTATGTCATTATGTGAACTATGTCAAGTTTTGGGTTATGAAATGACAGAAAATCTAATTCGATATGAATTGAATATATATTTCAATAAATCTATTTGTACCCGTCTGTTTCTACTCTCGCGAAATGGCAACATCGAAAAAAATAATACTACGTAACGTTGTGTGATTTTTCAAATTCTAGTTAACCTTAACCTTTCCGAGCCTGTGGAACTTCTGCGGTATTCTGAAAGCTCTCGCCAAACCTCATTGTACCGAACAGTTGAAATTAGCAGCACAATCCTAACTTTATAAAGGGGAAGCCTAATTCCATGCAAGGTTATAGAAAATGAAAAGATTCATCTTGAAAATCCTAGGTTTTCCATAACAACCCAAGATGTTTCAAAGTCATAAGCGGAAAGCATCTAAGGGCACTATCATATAAGCACAAACACCCAAGCGCGCGACATCCGTGGAGATGACAGGTTCACTAAAACGTACAACTGCGCACACTATACAAACAGCAACGCTAATTTATTAGTTGTTGAACGTGTAAGTTTAAATATCTGAGATTAACTCTAGTTAAATTTGCATAATTTGAGGACGATGTGATAGAAAAGTGCCATAATAAAAAACTGTTTTAATTTAAACGACCTTCGTCGAAACTCTGGAACAGCTCCAACGAACACCAAAATCTCGATTGAACCCTGGTTAAAACTACTGTTCTAGATTATTGAAAAACTGACAAAACGCTATGGCGAAGAAACAAACCCATAAAATATGAATATATTAAATATTATAAAATGAGGCCCGACCAATTGTATGAATGCAACCGCAAATGTCCCATTGCCAGTATTATAATCCCATTGCTGGCGACTGGCACATACATACTTCGATACTTGCCATCGATAGCAGGACGCCCAAAAAGAAACATAACCCGCGTCTTTTCGGAAATTAGGTATACGAAATTAACAAAGCAGCAAAATTTATAGCATACCGGCTAAAAACTGAACACCTGCCCATGAACTAGCGTGTGGAAACCATTGCATTACATGACTTTACGAAATTATATCAATAAAATTGGGCAAAATATTTTGGACATCTTGTTGGAAGAATTTAAATATTTGCAGCTCTTCCTGACTAGCGGGATTTAACATGATATATCAGTTTTAATTGACAAAATATGAATTGAAAGATTTATAAGATTACATACTTGCTCTTTACTCTTTAGACTCTATAGGCTTCCATCTCACTCTAAAATGCACCAGACTATTAACAATGTCGATTCCGTTTGATGCAATGACTCTTTCAAGCAGTGTTTTAGAAAACTGAAAATAAATATATCGTTTCATTATCAAGTATTGAATTTATAAATCACAAAAAATGCTGTTTGGCAGAGGTGAAGCAAAGGTAATCTTATATTAAAAATACATAAAAATATCAATTTAATGTCATGATCATGTGTATACCGAGTCTATCTAAATTTAGGTGAAACTAAATTTCGTTGACCTAAAACACTATCAGGTTATTTGAATCACAAAAAATGCTATTTGACAGAAATACAGTGAAGAGATATAGTTGTTCAAACTATGTCATTATCAATCTTTGGAATTGTATTTAACAGGAACACAGAGAAGCTAAACTTATACTAGAAGTTTAAAAAAAATAAATTATTAATTTTTCGTTTATTCTAAAATTATTGGCTGACTTCCACGAAAATTCCAATTCGTACTTAATTTGAATGATCGCTCAATGCATTATATTGTATTTAATCATATAAATATTGAACAGTCAATTATTTACTAGTTCAGTGGTTTTCAAACGGTGGGATGCGCCTCACAAGGGAACGTAAACATTTTAAGGAGACGTGAATTGATTGATTGATGAAACTTAAAAAAGCCTAAAATCTTGTCCGCCTTATTTTCCTAATTTATTTCATTATTTAGGTTCCATTCACGTATTTGCAACGTGTTTATTGACGAAAATTTCCGTTCTAACTATCTGTGTTTTTGTAGCACATTGTTAACTAGTTAGCGCGAGACTTGAGAAATTCCAAACTTAGGCGTCTTAGAATGTTTGTGTACCACAGGCATTGTGAGTTATATTTACCTTAATATTCAGGTCCTCTCTTCTTTTTCTTCCCAACAACTAAAAATATATATTTCAACAAATAATTTTCAATAAGTTACATTAGCCACAGGGATTGTAAATATTATGCATTCATTATAAGAACATGATATATTAATATTCGAAATATACTATGAAGAAATAGGGAATATATTTCTAGATTTGAAAACTTATGGACATGAAAGCATGGGTTCTAGGAACACTACTAATCAAGGTCTATACTAGCTATAAGTTATTTACGGCTATAATAAATCATAGGAAATTTAATTTTAGGACACGAACCATGTGGTTTAACCAGTACCAATGGGTGTGAGATTTAAGGTTATATTAATACACTTATATGTTATCGTTATTCAAATACAATTCAACTTCCAACGCTCAACAGGATATCAATATGGGTATCAACAGACAAGGGGATTAAGAACAACATTAATACCCTCTGTCAGATCCACTTACATAGTATGGTACTGCACGTGACTTACCATTTGTGGTGAAAATGGGTTCAAGATTATTGAAAAAAGGGTATATGATATAGTATACAGAATGATAAGGATTATGCTTGTAACGAAATTAGACATGTTAGCATAGGTACCTCATGATAAACAATTTTAGAGTCGTAATATTCGCATTGATGCAGCGTCATACATAGATACATACACGCATGAATATAAGATGTGAATACTCGCACTTAATAACGGCGAATTAGGAATAGTGCCAGCTTCAAACACTTATCAACATGAAACATATGATTACAGTGACTACCAAGGATTACCTGCTTCTAACACTTGTCAATTTGAACCGTATGGTTACTTGGAATAACAAGAATCGCCAGCTCTGAACACTCATCAATATGAACCGTACCGTAAGGTTACTTGGACTACCAGGGATTGACAGCTTCAAACACTTATCAGTATGAATCGTATGGTTACTTGGACTACCAAGAATTGCCAGCTTCGAACACTTATCAATATGAATCGTACGGTTACTTGGCTTAACAAGGATTGTCAGCTTCGAACACTTATCCATATAAATCGTATGGTTACTTGGACTACCAAGGATTGCCAGCTTCGAACAATTATCAATATGAATTGTATAGTTATTCGAACACTTATCAATATGAACCGTACGGTTACTTGAACTACCAAGGATTGCCAGCTTCGAAAACTTATCAATATGAACCGTAAGGTTACTTGGACTACCAAGGATTGCCAGCTTCGAACACTTATCAATATGAACCATAAGGTTACTTGGACAACCAAGGATTGCCAGATTCAAACACTTATCAATATGAACCGTAAGGTTACTTGGACTACCAAGGATTGCCAGCTTCGAACACTTATCAATATGAATCGTATGGTTACTTGGACTACCAGGATTTCCAGCTTCGAACACTTATCAATGTGAATCGTATGGTTACTTGGACTACCAAGGATTGCAAGCTTCGAACACTTATCAACATTAATCGTATGGTTTCTTGGATTACCCAAGGATTGCCAGCTCCGAACACTTATCAATATGAAACCCGTCGTTTCTAGGACTATCAAGGATTGCCAGCTTTGAACACTTATCAATATGAATCGTATGGTTACTTGGACTGCCAAGGATTGCCAGCTTTGAACAATTATCTATATAAACCAAATGGTTACTTGGACTACCAAGGATTGCCAGCTTCGAACACTTATCAATATGAATCGTATGGTTACTTGGATTAACAAGGATTGCCAGCTTCGAACACTTATCAGTATGAAACGCGTGTTTTCTCGGACTACCAAGGATTGCCAACTTTGAACACTTATTAACATGAATTGTATGGTTACTGGGAGTAACAAGGATTGCCAGCTTCGAACACATATCAACATGAAACGTATGGTTATTGGTTACTGGGACTACCGAGGAAGGTAGTCGGGCGTAGGGGATTTACGTCTACATTGGAGCAGTTGGCTTAATTTATATATTATCCCTATTGAAAATTTCAGTTTGGGACACGAAGTACATGGTTAACCAGCACCGAAGGTAGTAAGATCCACGGTTATATCAATGTACTTGATTAGACTCACTCCGATATTACCGGTATTCAAATTTTATTGCGATTCTGGATTGAAACATGAATGGCATGGTTATTAACTGTTTACTACCAGGTGGTATAAACCAGTTAATCGTTTAACGAGCCTACAATTCAAATATAATTAGACACTGTGCATGTTCAATATCGCAGAAAATATTTAACTGCTCCTTTACAATGCTTCTTGAAAAGCAATGAAATGAGGAAATAAAATTCATATGTTATATTCGACAGATCCATCAATGCGTGATATTTATAAAGATGCATCTTTTCAATGTAAACCTTTCATAATTTGACAAACCATGCAAAAAAAGGCAAAAACCTGGATTCCTTCATTTACGACTTCTTTTATGGTGGAGAAGGGGTTTGTAACAAAAAGAGTGCTATCAAAACAAAGAAATCGTCATTCGATCAGTAAACGAGGTGATTTGAGATTGCGGTTGACAAAAATGTCACCAAAAATTGAAACAAAAAATAACTTTCTGGAAGATCACTAAGCTAATATATCTCATTAAAAACACTATAAACTATGATTTATCTTTTTCATTTATTCTGTATTATATTCGTTTCTGACCTCAAATGTTTAAACGGAGAGGCGATGAAGTTGTATATTTTACTGTATATATTATTGCGACTAAAAATTTTGAGATCCACTGGTATAGACCATGATAATTTACAGTTACATCTCTGAGCTTAGGCGGATTCTTTTTTATAGTATGATAATATTTTGTGGTAAAAACAAGTTTTGCTCATAAGATTAAACAAGTAAATTCTACACAGAATAATAAGGACCATTTTATCAATAACGTAATACCTGTATAAAATAAATAAAACATTAGAAATATAGACATGCTTGTATCCGTACCCGTGTGTTTATTCTATTTTATCATATATATAGATGTATACACATAATAACCTAAAATAATAGTACCAGCAATCAACGATATAGCAATAGGAAATACATTTCTAAATACAGACAATTATGAACATGAACGGACTATTACCAATTGGATTTACGGCTATATTGATACGTTACAGCAGTGGTTGTCAAAGTGGGCGTCGTTTCAATTTTGCTCGGGCGTCGCGAAATTTTTTTTCTTTTTTTGCTGAATTTCCTTTAGGCGCATAGAAAAAGTAATATTACAAGCGTGGAAACGATACTATACGAGAAGTCTAAAAATACAAGTATGACGTAGGCTACATTGATTTCAGATCGTTCAAGTAGTAAATCTCCGTGGTTTTTGTTGCAACTGGGGATGCGATGTTACTAAATGCCGTTTGGGCCTATTAGATAACATGTTTCACTGGCCGAAATCTTGCTTCAACAATATATTGCTGCTTTTCTTCGCCGTTTTTGAACGAAATCGTTTTAAGAATAAATTTTAATTCTGAAAATGCAATGAGTTATTGGATTTCCTTCAATAATGATTATTCTTGTTTGGTGAGAAATGCGTTGTGCACTTTGATCCCTTTTGGGAATTCGTATTCATGTGAAGCAGGTTTTTCGACCATGGCCGTAATACACACAAAATATCGATCTCGAGTAAATGCGTGCGGCTCTCACAATTCTTACCACGGTTCAGTGACAATTGTAAAAAGACGCAAGTATTTCCCATCCCATTAAATGCAATTTCACTGACTTTGAAAACTCATTGCAAAAAAGGTCCTTTATTGAAAGGTATTAGGGCGGTTTTCACGGAGAGTCGCAACTTGAGCATATTTTTTGGAGGCCGTCACAATACGAAGAAGTTAGAGAACCACTGCGTTACAGTATCGCCATTGGAAACGATATTTTAGTTTGGGGATTGCGTGGTTAACCAGTGCCAAATGGTATAGAATTCACATTGATACACTCGGTTGGACGTACTTATATAACATCGTTATTGAAAAGCTAATGTAATTCGAGCAACTGGTTAGTACCATGGTCATAGACCATGATAATTTCAAATTACATATATGAGATTAGCCAGATTGGCCCATAAAATTAAATCAATAAATCCTATGCAGGATAATATGACTATGCTATCAACGAAGAAGGCAATATAGGTATAAATATGACACAAGATATATAGACATCTTTGTATCCGCAAAATTAGTGTATACTCAATTTAATTCAATATATGAAAATATATGCTGATCTAGCAGTTAGCTAGACGTTTTTGAGGAAGGCTTCAATGGAGAAATCAATAAAGAAGTACTGGTACTTATATCTTAAGAAGAAAAAAACATTTCATAAGTATAATATATATAGCTATGAAAATATTTTTACGAATTGTGGTGATTACAATGTAACTCTTGTTATGAGAATGCTCGCCACACTTCAAAAATAACTAGCTAGCAATAGATAGTATGCTTCATTAAAAAATACTTTGAAAATACGGGGTTGGAATGTAAATATTCAAAAAATGATTTAATTAGCTACATGCACCCTCAAAAATTGTCTACGCCCCTTTTGCAAGGCGCGCCCCAGGGTTTGAGAACCATTGTCGCAGTGAATAATTGCTGATACCTTTTTATTGCTAAATTACAGTTTTTTGGGTAGAATATTAAATTTCATGCGGACGAAAAAATGAACACGGGTCCGGTTCTAAAGACTTTGCCATATAAAATTATGAGCGCGCATTGGTGCCTAAACTAACATTATTACTGCAAATACAAGGGAAAAAGTTCCTTCTCAGGAATGACAAAATTTGGAACAAAGTGATGCAATTTGTAATCCGAATATTGGGCGATAATATGACAAAAACACGATTTTTTATTGTTAAAATTTATTCTTGTCTTATTCGCTTATTAGCCAGAAAAAAACGATAGTTGTGCGAATCATGATATTATAAAGTATTCAGGGGAATTTCCATAGAAAATTTCTTGTGACAGACAAACCAAAGCTGAGCTTAAACTAAATATAATAAAATTATTACTTTGTCTGCAGGTTTCCCGAAAAAATTACAAAAATCATTTCAAATTGCATTTAACAAAATAAATAACATTATATGACTAGGCGACACATGCTAATAAATATAGACAAAAGCAGGCTTGTCCATGGATCATGTTTTTCTGTCCCATTCCCATCCCATAGCAATTATCCTTGTCCCATCACATTCCATGGGATTCCCATTGGAATAAAATTCATTGAAAATTGTTAAATTTAGGTTTAGCGTCTAAGAAATTGGACTACATGTAAAAAGAGACGTGTAAAACAACAACATTTACGGACTTTATATTCTTAACTATTATACACGTGTCAGCCCCTTCACGAAGTATATTGTTAATGCTGTATATGTTTTTCTCTTTATAACTAACAAGAGGGTTATGCTCAAATATATGGACACGGAATCCATAATGAAATTTATTACCATCATTTTCCCGAAAATCATATGGTTTTCGTATCCCACGTGTCCCATGGGAAATACAAATGTGTGTTGTCCCATCCCATCCCATGGGACGTTCCCATGGACAAGCCAAGACATAAGGTAACTATCTCGATCGATAAGCGTATCCATATTAGGTTTTTGGCCATTTGGGACGGTTGCCACAAAATCCTAATATGGTAAGCTGGAGTGAATATTTAAATATTAGATGCAAGCAGCCAATTTTCCAAGAAATGCTAAAATATTACAATATTCGGCCTAAAACTAAGCTATTAAACATGTACAACGTTACTTCA
This sequence comes from Styela clava, assembly GCF_964204865.1. NCBI lineage: Eukaryota > Metazoa > Chordata > Ascidiacea > Stolidobranchia > Styelidae > Styela > Styela clava. The sequence continues at coordinate 9,146,233 of NC_135252.1, forward strand.
AACACTCTTACGAAAATTACTTCCTTGGGGTATTAGTGCAGAGGTTCTCAAAGTGCTTCGTGAGAGAAACTTGGGGCTCCGCGAGCCATTCGATTACTTCTTTAAATAATGACTTGGCTAATTTTGTGACTGTCAAAAAAAGTAATAACCTCATTAAAAAAATTTGACATCAGTAACGTCGAAATATGATCGCAGTGGATAAAAAGTCTTTTCTCGAATAAAATATTCAATTCATAGCCGGTGCAAGCATTTAACATATCTTATCATAGTAATTTCAAAGTAATTTAATGGTGTTCTTCGTTACTCAAAATTTAGTCGAGAAAACTTTTACGATTAATAAAATGAAAAATCACTATTTAAAAACTGCATAAAATACGTCCCAAACTGCCAACTATAAGTAGACCGGAATCGTATTTTGAGGTTAGTCAAATTTGATTTGTTTTTTAGGCACTCAAAATTATTTTAAAGATATGGACAAAATACGAACGATTGTAATTTATATTGCAAAATAAATTGATCTATATATTTTGCAATAATTATCTTATATATCGTCACATACCGAGAAAAAGACGTATTGGGCTCCATCGGTAGTTTTAAAATAGACAAAAGGTACATGGTGCGAACAATTTCCTGTGTTTCGATTTCAGTTACTATATTGTATAGTTGTACACATCTTAAAGAAATCCTAACATATCACAAATTTACAATGTCTAAAAAGCGTTTTCAATCTGCTACGAGGCTGCTAAAACAAAACTTACGGTGAAATCTTCCGTTTTAGATTTTAGTTTTGATATTTTATAATGCCGCTTTTCAATTAAGAAATTGGCTACGGATTCACCTCTTTATCACTTATTCTTAGCTTCTCTTCACCGATTTTTATAATATAGTATTTTAACTTGTTTCGCACACTGAACTCTTAATTCTAACAATTCCGCACAAGAAAAAAAAGTTATCGTCGGCCTCGTAGAGCAATACAGGCATATGCCAAGGAAAATTTGTGATTCAGAGAGTATAAGCACATAAATTGTTTAATAAAAACATGTCGCGCTGAAGAAAACTATAGGCGATTCTTCCAAAATGTAATCGCGTACGTTATTAAGACTTTTTCAGTATTTCAAAAACACCAAAAGGGACCCAAAATTTAATACTATGTTTTTTGAGTTTACATCCTTAATATATTTAATTTATCTATGAAATTTAAATTATTTATGACTGGTATTAAGCCTATTTAAAATGTTCAGCATTTAAATTAAGTATTACATATTTCAAATTACATATATGAGATTAGCCAGATTGGCCCATAAAATTAAATCAATAAATCCTTTGCAGGATAATAATGACTATGCTATCAATGAAGAAGGCATTATAGGTATAAATATGACACAAGATATTTAGACATCTTTGTAACCGCAAAATTAGTGTATACTCAGTTTAATTCAATATACATAGAAATGAGTTGCCATATTTTAGAATTAATGATTTCTCCTATATATTATTATTGATACAATTCTGGTCTAGCAGTTAGCTAGACGTTTTCGAGGAAGGCTTCAATGGAGAAATCAGTAAAGAAGTACTGGTACTTATATCTTAAGAAGAAAAAAATATTTCATAAGTATAATATAGCTATGAAAATATTTTTACGAGTTGTGGTGATTACAATGTAACTCTTGTTGTGAGAATGCTCGCCACACTTCAAAAATAACTAGCTAGCAATAGATAGTATGCTTCAATAAAAATACTTCGAAAATACGGGGTTGGAATGTAAATATTCAAAAAATGATTTAATTAGCTACATGCACCCTCAAAAATTGTCTACGCCCCTTTTGCAAGGCTCGCCCCACGGTTTGAGAACCATTGTCGCAGTGAATAATTGCTGATACCTTTTTATTGCTAAATTACAGTTTTTTGGGTAGACTATTAAATTTCATGCGGACGAAGAAATGAACACGGGTCCGGTTCTAAAGACTTTGCCATATAAAATTATGAGCGCGCATTGGTGCCTAAACTAACATCATTACTGCAAATACAAGGGAAAAAGTTCCTTCTCAGGAATGACAAAAATCTGACAAAATTTGGAACAAAGTGATGCAATTTTTAACCCGAATATTGGGCGATAATATGACAAAACCACGATTTTTTATTGTTAAAATTTATTCTTGTCTTATTCGCTTATTAGCCAGAAAAAAAACGATAGTTGTGCGAATCATGATATTATGAAGTATTCAGGGGATTTTCCATAGAAAATTTCTTGTGACAGACAAACCAAAGCTGAGCTTATACAAATAATAATAAAATTATTACTTTGTCTGCAGGTTTCCCGAAAAAATTACAAAAATCATTTCAAATTGCATTTAACAAAATAAATAACATTATATGACTAGGCGACACATGCTAATAAATATAGACAAAAGCAGGCTTGTCCATGGATCATGTTTTTCTGTCCCATTCCCATCCCATAGCAATTATCCTTGTCCCATCACATTCCATGGGATTCCTATTGGAATAAAATTCATTGAAAATTGTTAAATTTAGGTTTAGCGTCTAAGAAATTGGACTACATGTAAAAAGAGACATGTAAAACAACAACATTTACGGACTTTATATTCATAACTATTATACATGTGTCAGCCCCTTCACGAAGTATATTGTTAACGCTGTATATGTTTTGCTCTTTATAACTAACAAGAGGTTATGATCAAATATATGGACACGGAATCCATAATGAAATTTATTACCATCATTTTCCCGAAAATCATATGGTTTTCGTATCCCACGTGTCCCATGGGAAATACAAATGTGTGTTGTCCCATCCCATCCCATGGGACGTTCCCATGGACAAGCCAAGACATAAGGTAACTATCTCGATCGATAAGCGTATCCATATTAGGTTTTTGGCCATTTGGGACGGTTGCCACAAAATCCTAATATGGTAAGCTGGAGTGAATATTTAAATATTAGATGCAAGCAGCCAATTTTCCAAGAAATGCTAAAATATTACAATATTCGGCCTAAAACTAAGCTATTAAACATGTACAACCTTACTTCAAACACTCTTAGGAAAATTACTTCCTTGGGGTATTAGTGCAGAGGTTCTCAAAGTGCTTCGTGAGAGAAACTTGGGGCTCCGCGAGCCATTCGATTACTTATTAAAATAATGACTTGGCTAATTTTGTGACTGTCAAAAGAAGTAATAACATCATTAATAAAATTTGACATCAGTAGCGTCGAAATATGAGAACGAGCGTAAATTCTAATGTGACATGAGTTAGATCGCGATGGATAAAGTCTTTTCTCTGGTAAAATATTCAATTCAGCCGGTGCAAGCATTTAAAATGACTTACCATAGTAATTTCATAGTAATTTAATGGTGTTCTTCGTTACTCGAGTTTTAGTCGAGAAAACTTTTACGATCTCTCTTCCAGCTATGGGACCCATTTTATTTGACATGGGAATTTTTAAAATTATTTTTTTTGTCAACCATTAAGCCCTGAAGCTTCACTCATGGCTTTTTAAAAGCGTGTGCTAGAGTTCTATTCAGCAATATATCTTTAAAACACACTCCTCCAAAATAAAAAATTTTATGCAAAAAAATTTCAAAAATTAAAAAAAAAAAAAAATTAGACCTTGAGAAATTCTGTGTACAGTAGAGGGTTATTAATTAACCCCAATTAATTATTTTTTCTTCAACGTTTTCGTCTAGTTTTTCCTAACACAAAAATACAGAAACAACTATTATAGCATAAATGGTTATTACTCTGAAATTCACAATTGTATTTACAGGTGTATCAAGTTCAACGCTAAAATTACCGATTTTGATGACGTCACAGCTCTTATTATTACTGCACAGACCACCCCCAATGCAAAAAAAAATTAAATATTATTGACCGAAATGCGCGTAGAACGACGTAAACAATCCCATACGCGCATTTACGCGTTAAAATTACCATTAATTTTACGTTTTTTACATACAAAAAATCTTCATACTTCTGCCAACTATGGAGCAGTCGAAATCATATTTATCAAAGCAGCACAGCGCCAGGGATGGTCAGGGATAGTATGTATGACTGAAAATACATGCTAAACCAACAATAAGTCATTATAAAGGAGTATTCCCTGTCTGAGCTGAGTCGACATTTTCAGACGTCTGACAGGCGAGTTGAAATCCACGCTAATTATACGATTCGCACTTTGCGTCACGGCTGGAAGGTTTTATCGCTCCTCTCAAATCAGGGCATTATTCAACAAAGAGCTAAGAGCGATATTAACAGTAGTTTACCGATCGTAAAATTAAATATAAATTTTCTCCCATATGAGCTTAGCCGCTGGAAGAGGGTTTAATAAAATGAAAAATCACTATTTAAAAGCTGCAGAAAATACGTCCCAAACTGCCGACTATAAGTAGACCGGAATCGTATTTTGAGGTTAGTCAAATTTGATTTGTTTTTAGGCACTCAAAATTATTTTAAAGATATGGACAAAATACGAACGATTGTAATTTATATTGCAAAATAAATTGATCTATATATTTTGCAATAATTATCTTATATATCGTCACATACCGAGAAAAAGACGTATTGGGCTCCATCGGTAGTTTTAAAATAGACAAAAGGTACATCGTGCGAACAATTTACTGTGTTTCGATTTTAGTTACTATATTGTATAGTTGTACACATTTTAAAGAAATCCTAACATATCACAAATTTACAATGTCTAAAAAGCGTTTTCAATCTGCTACGAGACTGCCAGAACAAAACTTATGGTGAAATCTTCCGTTTTAGATTTTAGTTTTGATATTTTATAATGCCGCTTTTCAATCAAGAAATTGGCTACGGATTCACCTCTTTATCATTTATTCTTAGCTTCTCTTCACCGATTTTTATAATATAGTATTCTAACTTGTTTCGCACACTGAACTCTCAATTCCGCACAAAAAAATTTATTTATGACTTGTATTAAGCCTATTTAAAATGTTCAGCATTTAAATTAAGTAAAGTAATTTTGACTTACTTAGGGATAGTAATAGATAACAATTTCAAACCTTTTTGTAGGTATCCGTGAATTATGGTGATGAATGTAAATCAGGAAGATTCAAAAGATTATGATAACATACTTGCTCTTTAGACTCGAGGCGACCACCTCTCAGTGATGCATAATCGGACAAATAACTCCGCATGTCTTTAGATATAATGATAAATTGTCTTCCCCGCTTTCAAAAAGTGTTTCAGTAAGCTGAAATTTATTTGAGATAATGAAATGTAGGTAAATTTTGTAAAATATTGATTTGAATTAAATATAGTTGTTCGAACTATGTCATTATTAAGTTTTAAGTTTACGGAAAAAGTAATTTGACAGGAGCACAGAGAAGCTATGCTTATACTTTAGATCATTGTTTCCCAACCCGAATCCGCGGTCTCAAATGAGTCCGCGGAGCGTTTGAATCAGTCCGCAACGGGCCAGAAATTCACTGCGGGCAAAAAAAAGTTTTTGCGAAACTTAACTATCAGCCAAGTTACGATTTACGTTAGAATTCACATAAAACATAAAAGGCAAGTTTTTTCACATAACATTATTCGAGACAATAATTACAGGTTAATGAGTAGAACTTGGCATATATTCGAATATTCAACTATTAGAATAGCAATTTACTATTCGAAAATTTGGTAACAGGTGACGCGTCGCTTATCAAACGATTGGATTTCAAAACTCACTTGCGGATTTCCGACGAAAACACACGCTTCGATAGAGTTCGTGAGTACGAACAACGAGGAATAATTTTTTATCTGGTAAGTGTCAATGGTGGCAACCCAAATTTTCTAAATTGAAAAGCGGCAATACAAAATACTAAAAATAAAACGGATAACAACATAAGTTTTGTTTTATGATTGTCCGCGGCTTTTTTAGACATTATAAATTGCAAAATTTCGGGTGCTACCGTAGTATACGTACGTGCCAGGGCGTTTTTTCTTAGGATACCTTGCCTTACTGTCTCCACATTGGTACGTACAGTACTGGAGCGCCGTAGATGTTGTACAAACAGCTCAGATTTGTCGAATTCACAAAAATACGAATTAAAACAAAATATAATCGGGCACTTTACCACTTTGATATATTCTGAGTATTATTGCTTTTTTTCGTCAACACAATTGCAAATTAAAATCATCACAATTAACTTAATAGTAAGGCAAGGCGATGAATATGTATTTTTAATCTACTAATAAACTTTGAATATATTCTTAATAAGTACTAAATCAAGTTGAAACGTTTTGGAACTTTATAGCAGAAAGTAGGATTTTCCTAACGGCGATAACAAATTCGCAAGATCGCAAAAATTTGTATCGAAACTAAATATAATCGGGCAATATATTCTCACATTATTATGTTCGCAGATTGCCGTGGCATTTTAAAAAATTAAAGCTTTCATCTTGCCGTAAGTCGACGCAACCGCGAGTTACCATGAACACAATTGAATTAAAATAGAAAGACATTTTAAATTCTTGTCGTTGTCATGGACTGAATATTGTGCGACAGAAACGGCCGTTATACTATATAATACATATAATGCAATGCAATATTGTGTCTCGACTATTGGGTGGGAACGAAAAAAGCCTAATTTTATTTCTAAAAAATTACCCCCGCCTTATTCACTGGGCCGACTCAATAGCCAGAATAAAACGGTAGTTGACCGAATCATGTTATTATGAAATTTTGAGGTTGTAATTTATAGAAAATTTTACTTGACAGACGAAACAAAACTAGGCTTATACTCTATATATTCAAAGTAATAATTTGTCTGTAGATTTCCCGAAAAAAAATACAATATATCATTTATTTATAGACATGTAAATTGGAAGATTTCAAATGATTTGGTTACATACTTGCTCTTCAGACGTGATAGGCCTCCATCTCACTCGGGAAGAAAACCTGGAACTTGGCGAATTTCTTTTGGTGCAATGATAAATTGTCCTGTTTTAAAACGCTGAAAATCAATATATATGTCGTGATTTTGTGTAAGCCAATTCTAAATTTGAATTAAACTAAATTTCGTTGAGCTTCAAATATATACTTTATAACATATCAGGTGTAGTTTTCAAACTGCACAAAGTGCAAATACTAAAATAACATTAAAACACTCAGTGTAGTTTTATAACTGTTTCATGGAGTATATGACAAATTACCTCTGATCAGTAACTTGTAGCATTATCACATTGTTCACGGTTGGGATCGCTATCCAGCAGGGAAGCGCGCAACGAATTTTAGGGGTCGCAAAGAGTACACCAATTTCATACAAGGTATTATATTTATAGTACATTTTTTGGACTTCTATAATTATTAAAACTTGTGCAAAATCTGAATCTTACAATTTCGAGAAAAAAAAACAAGATCAAACAATGCTGACTCCGATCGCAAGACCCGAGACGCGGTGCGCTCGCATCGAATTGTTTAGCATTTTAAACAAAAACAGTGGTATACAGGAATCAATAAGCGTCGAAAGTCAAATAAAATGTTTAAATAATATTTACTTGTAATATTTCCCGTTCGTTACTTTGTGTCTTTGAATCTTTAACCTTTAATATTTCTGCCCCTGAAAAAAAGTTAAGATATTGATAAATAAACTATCGCAGAACTGTAGCTAGCATATTCAATGGACAGTGGGACTGAATCTATCGGATCTTTTGCACAACGCTCCCGCCACGTTTTAAAATGACATATTAGTAATTATCCATTTGGGGTTAGGAATGATTGAAAATTTGAATTTCCAGCGCAATCTGCATTCCTAACTTAGTAATTCTCCTATTTTGAACGTTGGTAGGGTCTTTGTACAAAGATTCAATCTATACACAATAATATATCAAAGTAAAAAGGCTACCGCGAATCTCTATTAAACCAAGGATTTTGCACTACATTTGGAAAAGTTTTGAAAGTTATGCATTACATTCAGTGGCGTAGCATCCAACCCCGCAACCCCCGCGGTTGCGGGAGGGCCCACAGCGCAAAGGGGCCCAGGCGGTTAGAATTTAGAAATTTAAGCCGCGAACCAAAAGCTGAAATGCAAAACAAGTAGTCTTGCTACGCCACTGATTACATTCATGTAACGCGTACCATGTTGAGTGCAGCTTACGTAGTTACGTAGATCGGTGCATTACGTTTAACTTTCTTAATATGATAAGTTTATGTATTGCCATATAGCATTTAGGTTTGGCCTATATGTGAGGAAACGATGGAACCCGCTGTTAGTGAGTTCGATACAAAAGAGAATCATCCATCAATCTAGACTTCTGTATTTGATTAATAATTCCAATTCGTATAGGCCCGAAAACCTCTAATTTATCACTTATACAATAGTAAAATGAAAGCAATATAGTAGCAATGAAAACAATAGGTATAAAGAACATTTAGCTCACCTGAATATTGTTTCGAACTCACTGTCATAACCCACAGTCAGCCTATCTATACATCCTACACAAAATCAAACCTCATCTTACCACGAACATTTGTGACTGACTAGAAGCGATGTCGCTTGTGGCTTCCCGCGCAAAAATATTTGACGAAAAAAGCTAACTGATTGATTGCAATCAAATGTTTTAACTGATTGCTTTAATTATTCCAGGTTGTCGTTACGAGCCGATCACGCTTCTGGCGTGATCTCAAAGATGCAGAATGCAAATGACGGTTGGGATTTGCTTCATACATCGTATAATACCTAGTTCACAGTAATATTCTCAGGATCTTTTGTACCAAGCACCGCCTCAAAACAACACCCCGCCAACGCTCGAATTAAATAGAAATAGTAATTATTCAGTTAAGGTGAGGGATGCAGATTCAGCCGGAAATTCAAATTTTCAAATCGTTTCTAACCCAAAATCCTAACAGCATAATTACTTATTTTTTATTTAAAACGTGACAGGGGTGTTTATCTCAGATCACACATTTTTGCATCAGTGACGGAGCTTAGTACAAAGAATCCAGCAATTCCATTATATTTGTCTGTTTACATTTGTCGAGTAAACGCGCACGTGAATGCCATCAAAGATGTAACCTTCACTCAATGAAAGAATAACGGCGTGTACAAGTTTAGCGTTATATCAATGCATTCTCTGCATTGGCGTACAAATCTTAGCTCATTGACTTGCGCAGCCAAGAATAATTTAAAGTTTTCGTACAATAACGTGCCGGCGATGTCGTTTAAAGGGAGGTCATAATGTGACGTTGTTTCGTTGACTACTGTATAGTAATTTCTTCGCCCAAAATAAACGGTGAAGACATAACATCAGCAACAGCATTTAATCACGGTTCTATATGAAGTAAATAATTGACTGCTCGATACAAGAGCCTAGTAGTTTACCTAGTAGTTTACCTCAGGGCGGTTTAAGGTTGATATAGGTTGGAACAGGGGTCACCAAACTTTTTTGACCGCGGGCCGGGTATGACTCAAACTGTGTTAAAACGGGCCGGATGAATATTTTTGTCAATGCAATACAATAAATTCACAAAAGTTTGGAAAGCCATTCAATTTTCCAACAATATATATTCTACATTTCTGAAGACTTGAAGATTAAATTCTATCTATATCGCAGAATAAAGATCGAGAACATCCCAGGAAAACAACTATACAAGATTTCTATATCTAGACAACTATCCTGAGTTTAGCTGTAATTAAAACGTTGCTGTCATGAATTAGAAATGTTACAAAATACCGTTACGCCGTGTTGGAAAACCGCTCATAAAAATGACTACGGATTGCCTGCTGTATCTTGGAATTCCATGAAATTGACATAATTTAGATAAAAAATAACTATTATCTGGTATTTGAATTTTTTCATTGGCGCATAAATTTTCCAACATTCAGAGCTTTTAAAAATTACGCTCCAGTTATACGTAGTGCAAATTAAATGATATTTTCTATGAACACCAATAAAATTTATATGGACGTGTGTATTTCTTGCCTAACTTGATACTTACCAATTTTTATGAAGCTTGTACAATCAGAACATCGTTAATTATAACCCACAATTAACCACTGTCAAACTATCATGCACAACTCCAGCGTTTATTTGCGACGATCTTTCGGCGGTGTCAATGACCGTTGCCAGAATAAAATCCTGAAATAGTCTCAATATTCCATTGATGTGACGCACATCGAAAGATTGGTGATTGATAAGTGTTCTTTTTTCATATTTATTACAGTTCTTATCAAAAAAGTAATACAATCCTTATAGAAATAATTGCCCTGTCGGGCGGTACTAAAATTCCGATATCTCCGTTATTTCTTGACCGTTTTTATAAAACTTTTTTCTTAAACTTTTTATAAAACTTTGCGTGCCGGTAAAGAATTTTAGCCTATTTTGTCACAGTTATTTCTAGAGTAATTTTTCATTACTATACTATTAAAACTACAACTCCTAAGGAGGCAAATGATGATTGACTTATTTGATTCATACTCCAATTTCCGAAACACAACCAAAAACTAACGAATAGCATTCAAAGCCGCAAAAACGAAGTATTGTTCACAACCACGACTGAAAATCTGTCACGGTGACAAAAGTGTCTGAGAGGATGCGAAAAGGTCTATTAATACGTCACTTTTTTGCATCTTGCTGATTGGCCAATGTTACGAAATGAACAAGGAAGACAATGATGGGGAAAATCTCCGTCGGTAAAAAATTTAGCCATTTTTGCGTGTTATTGCGGGCCGGATAAAATGACGCCGTAGACGGGCCGTAGTTTGGTGACCCCTGGGTTGGAAGATTGCAAAATCCTTTGAGGTCTCGCGGGCCGCATGTCGGAGAAAACCCAAAAGTGATCGAAATATCGCGAGTTTACTTACTTTCAATTTAATAAACAACGAGGGTTTACCGTTCTAATTAGACTATAATTTTGTTGCATAGATGGCGTTTTTTCAAACAAGATTAGTTATTTTAAAATTAATTCCCGAGCATTATCGTTGTATTTTGCGCATCTCGCGTTTAATGTCGCTCCAAATTATATTCTTTCGTGACAGGTATTACTTGAAATCAAACCTGACACTGTGTGATGGGCAAGAAAATACGTTTCCGCCGTGTTTTCCTTATGTCACTCATTTTATTAAGAATTGTTATATTTGAGTAATTTAAAAATTTGCAGCGTGAGCAAGCTGAGTGCCATCGTCAAATAACAAACAAGTCCGTCTAAGTTGGTATTTCGGGACCTAGCTAAAAAAAACTGGATTGCGCGGCGTTAAGTCGACTCTGCGTTTCGTCACTACTGTCACATGGCCCACGCTTGAAAACAGAGGAGTATTTTTACTAAAATAAAGGCAAAAAGCGTTAGAAAAAAAGTGTATGAATCTAAGGATCCCAACCACAGTTGCAATAGCTAAAAAAAACTCGAAAGCGTTCTGCTATTAGATACAAATATACGTTAATATTTTTCTGTGAACAGCACGGAATGTGTCAGCATCACATGGTTTGGACCACCCTGGTCTACCTTATCAAAAAACTCTCGACTTCGCTGACCACTAGATCGTTGAAATGCGATCGTGGAACCGCCACATAGTGCAAATAGTTCTTTGGTCCAATTGTTGAAGAGAAAAGAATTTATTTTAAAACAAAAAATGCAGCAACAAGGAGAATACTAGGAGGAAAAAACAACAATTTAAGAAAACGACTCATAGGCCCATTTTCGTGTCCAATAAATAAGTTTCAGTGTTTATTTTTAATGAAGAAGGTTAATGATACTTGAAGACGATAAATAAGCAAACGTTTTGAAGTTTGAGTCGTCTAGTGAACTCGTAATATTTTAATAAACACCGATAAACTATATAAATTTCTGCTCTAAAATTTCTGTGATGCCCTTTTTTGCTTGGTGCCCTAAGCACGTGCTTATATTATTTAATAGTTAATCCGGCGCTGAGTGGGTGTAAAGGACAGTGTGCCCCATGACACGGGAAAGAAGTTAGTTGTGAACTAGGCAGAATGGGAAGGTTTGGGTGAGCGGCAGAAAGCAGAGTGAGTACCCAAAAACACTATAAGGAAATCAAGAAGCCAGTAACTGAAGTTACTAGAACGAGGTCAGTGGCACAAATCTGACAGAGCGCCGGCAACACACAAGAAGGAAGTCTGATACCACAGGTAATTATAACCTGCAAGGACGGCATCCAGTCGGGGTCAGTGGCAGAAGCCAAACAGAGGAGAGTCACCAGGGTATAAAAATAAGTGAATTGAAGAAGTCAGGACATATAAAACTTAAATTATATGTTTGCCTTGTGGCTGATTCTTCACCGATCCCCGGAATTATCAAGAATGCAATTTTATTAATAAAAAGAAGTCAGGACATGTTAACAACCTAACATGGCTGGTTGCTCTGTTGCTGTGCCCGTCAGATTAATAATTCTTCACCGATTCCCGGGATTAGTAAGAATGCAATTTTGTTAATAAAAAGGCACCGATTGCAAACAATTTCTCCGCCTGGAATACAATATACATTTTGCATTTATATGTCGAAGACTGATATTTTTCTCTACCAACGTATGTAAGCTATTTCTTCGTTTCACTTCCCACGTAGTTCAAAAGATCTCACTTTACGGAGCTAGCAAAATATTCATGATCGTGCTTTCAAATCTTATGGGAACTCTCATTGGATCTTTTGTACAAAGCCTCCGCCACTAATACACAAAATGTAAGATTTGATAGAAACAATCCTGACATGTTTCAAATAAAAAATTATTAATTATCCACTTGGTTCGGAATGAATGAAGATCGTCATGTTCGGCGCAATATGCAGCATTCTTAATTGGATTATTATTAATTTTCTCATTTGAAGCGTTGGTGGAAGCTTTGTACAAAACATCCCTTTTATAGCATGTCTGTTGTTTATGCTTAGTTTCTACAATAAATAAATGTGTGAACTTTTTCCATTTTTTATCCTCAAATTTGAAATCCCAATCCTATACTTCCAAGTATCGATAAGAATTGATGTTTCCGTAATAATCGACTTCTTTATTTACATCTGTAAGGGCGTAGCCAGCGCAAAATTTGGCAAACCAATTTATTTTTTTTTTGATACGACGTATTACCGATTTCGCTACGAACAAGGCATGATATAGGCAGCACTGATATCTAATGTTACGTTAAAATCCCCTTTATAGACTGACTTCACCGCCGAGTTCTGCAGGCTGCCAAATCGAATTATTAATTTGGAGTATGAATTGATAGTAAGCCCCAAAACGGCCAATTATCAGTGAATAGCTCTACAATAGAGCAAAATAGTGTTGAAAACGACGCCCTTAACGCTTTGTATCTTACTTTTAATGCCATGAAATCGTTAGTTTTAAAATTTCGGATCTTGCCCAAAGCAAGGGCAAAAAATAAATACCCTCGCTACCGCTCAAAATTAAAAAAGAATATTGAAAAGAAAGAAGAAATTCCAATTTTCAAATCATTCCTAACACTAACTAGATACTAATTTTAAAACGATGCGGACCGTTTGCGCGTGATGCGAACGTGATGACTACTACACTATAGAAATGCATACGCCGGTGGGTCATATTATAATGAACAATAAATACTCTTGGGAGACTTAACAATAATCTTTCGCGTGTTAGGCGAACGTGCTGACTTCTACAAATCGGAAACGCATACATCCGCGGTTCGTCGAATCGGCTTGAAACCGACCCTGATGTCTTTCCGTAGTTTAGTGGTCATCGCGATTTCAAACGGTCCCCATAAAGTGGTTCGGGCCCGGGCCCAACATTTCGCTCTACCCTAAAATCTTTCATGGATCTCGTTCATCGCCGTAAAAAATAGTGCATATTATAGACTTAGGTATTCTTTCTGAGGTATGATTTGACCCTTCGTGGTAGATTTTTACTTTCTCTTAATATCTTAGAATAATTTTGAGATGAAGTAAAGTTTTGCTCAAACAATCGATAATAACCGAATGTATTTCTATCATAATTATCACACATTTAAGAAAAATGGGTTAAAATGCTGAAATGAATTAGATGTTAACACATCTACAAATACAATGAGTAATTAAAGTATAACTTCAGTGGAAAGTATTGTCTGCGGTAAACTTAAAAATCAAAATTGTTGTCCAATCACCGACTTTTTTTTGCTTGATTTACGTTGAACATTATTCTCGTTGATGCTCGGGCCGTCAGTCAAATGTACACCGTTTACAACCTACGGATAGTAGCCTATCAGATTTCATGGTGATATTGCAGTATGGCAGTTTTAGAATATTTTACAATCTGTGTTTAAAACTTATCGCGTTTATTGAAGTTTTAAATCAACTTTGTTATTTAAAAGGTATACAAAGTTCTTGCAAATTTGTAAAAGGTATACCACGGTAAAAAAGGTTGATGAACACTGATCTAGACCGTTAGGGCTTGATATCAAAATTTTAGGTGTTTACTTTTTCTTGTCATTTATTTTGCCGTCGTGTCCATTGTGCATAGCTGCATTTTGTAATATTGGACACGTTAGTGGACATAACGATCTATTTTGTTATTATGTTGTTGTTGTTCTTGTTCTTTGTAACAGAAAAAATCGCCTTTCTCTTTGATTACTGGACCAATCGCTTTGAAATTGTCAGTGATCAAAGAATAAATTTTTCGCTAAAAAGCTATTACTTTTATTTATTTCAAATATTCCAGTAAGCTGTATGGGATTCGTTTCTTTGTGTGATATGACGTCATCACAATTTTGCCACTATTTGGCGCTACGTGCCCATATATTTGAACATAGATCTCTTGTTTATCTCCATTTGATTGTTCACAGCGTATACCCACTGTCTGATGAACACAATTGCTACGACACCGTCACACCCACCACTTCAAGGCAAACCATATGCATATCCTGTCTCATATTCTTTCGGACGATGTATTAGACTGAAACAAGGGCAGAAACGGAACATTTCGTAAATTTGCAAATAGCTGTGAAGATTATATCTCATATTCGGTAAACAAAGTTTTAGAATTCGAAGTTTTGTAAATATTTTCATATTCAGCAAACGAATACTTCGAATTTTACATTCGTGATAAATTTTGTATTCAACAAACAAACATTTCAAAATCTAAGTTTTGTGATGAAGTTTTTATTCGTGTTGCAGTCTTAACGAATAACAATTCTTATTTCTACGCCATGATTATTTAAAGTATCAGCAGTACTCTCAACTTCATTTGCCTTCTGCAACTTTTCTCAGAGATTATTGTTCTATATTTTTGATTGATGCGCGTAACCTTGCTTTAGGTAAATTTGTTCATACAAACACGCACTCTTTGCTCCGACTGCATATAGAAGGAATGCACAAACTTCATGTGCGGCGAGCACCCCAAATAATTTTATGGGCTTTCACGAGTAACAGACGTAACATAAACTCTTCGCTATATTTATCTCGGAAACTGAATGCCAAGCCCTGTATTATTCCCAAGATCACCAACTGAATAAAAAAAATATGTCTATGTGCTGGTTTATATTCTTCGAGTAAAGTTGTAAATTGATGATGTTTTAGATTTTCTTGATGTAATTCTTACACTTTACCATAATTTTCACATTATATGAATTCCGAATACAATATATTGGAATGGTCATGATCACAAATGTACTGATTGACTCGACATGGTTTGCAATACGTTAATCATTGTTATTAGATTTCCTCTTTCCAATAGGTAAATAGTATCTTATGCTACTAATATTGCGATCCTGAGAGAATCCATGTGCAATGCAATTAATACTTCAGCCTTCTCTTCTTATGAAATTAGTTTGAAACGAACACGCCAAAACCGACTGGCAAAAATAGTACGTGGTGGCTCAGTATTCTAAATTACCAAAATTATGTTAATGCCAATGCACCCATTAAATATATTTATAACGGTCGGTTGTAAAATGACATATATATATATATATATTATATTTCGTAAAAGGTATTTCAAACTATTTGCTAATTTCTTCGTTAGGATTTTGTAATCAGTATTTATTAACGATATCGGCCCACAATTTTTCATTTTATCCAGTTCACCTTTTTATGGATTAAAGAGAGATTCCGTAACAAGAGAGCAAGGCTCAAATAAATTATATAAAAATAGGTCTCAATTAAAATACACTACATTGCTGACTAACATGACAAAGAACATTACAAGTTCCTACATACCGTGCCCAGCAGCAAGCCGTTGACTACAAAACTATTGTTTTATAAGAATATACCCAACAAGTCGTTCACGCAGTTTATGATGTTTACACCAGTCAGCTAACAACACGGCCCAATTGTCTTAATATGACACGACTACTCGGCTATGGAAAAGATTTTGCATGTGACTAGAAGGTTAGGTTAGAAAGATTATTATTTTCATTTATCCAAAGAATTAAATACATTTATACCGATTCGTTGACTAGTACTAGAGGTTAGTTCAAAGAGAATTGTTTTAAATCATTTTTTTTTTAATTTTTTTGTATTAAATAAGTTAAAGAAAAATGGATTTCAAAACTCGCCAGACACGTATTCGCAATAAACTCTTCGAAATGCCACAATTATCGATGACTTTCCCATATTAAAAATATCCTTCTCATGTTATAGTTGAATGCGTCCGCAAACGTGATTGGCGCAGGAAGACGCAGCCGATAAGCCATTTGTAATCCACCTTGCGACGAAACCGCCCTGTGAACCACTTGGCGAAAATGTAAATACGGTAAATAAATGAGTTTGCATAACTTTGAAAAACTCTATCCCTTTACCTTAAAAACAAAAGTATGCTAATTTAAAAACCGAACAATATTAACAGAAATAATGACTTAATTTGTATGAAAAAAGTGCTAATAAATAAACTCGAAATCTCTATTATGACGTTATAACAGATTAGTTGTGACGTCATTGTATCAGAGAGGCATTACAATAAGCAAAGACTAGGCCAGTGTGTCTCATCGTCTAACTAAATCCGAAGGTTGCCGACCTAAAAATATTAAAATCGTATGACTTCGGTGTAGGTACAAACTTGGCGATAAATGTACGCGATAATAGTGAAAGTCAAAGCAAAATTTTTTACTTACATTACACAAGATGTTTTTTTAGAATTAAAAAAAAAAAACTAATTAGTACCCTGGGTTTGCTGGAGATGTCTCAGGGGCTTGAAAAGAGTTTACAATTTTATAAATTGTAATTTGAATATATTGTGATAAAGGAGGTTCAAAAATCGTCAAGAATTATTCCATCTATTTTATTGCCTTCGACAATTTCTCACTTGCGCTGCTAAATCATATCCACAGGACAGATTGATTTGAATCAATTAATCAGTAAATTCCACCATTGCGCACATGGCGTGTCGATTTAGCGTCATTGGGATACATCGTTTCAATCAAAATCACTAACATATTTTTGAAATGGCTCCGATTCGATTCCAATAGAATTTGATTCAAAATTCTGAAACTCACATCTCTACGTGTGACCCAAACTTGCTTTAACGTCTTCTAATAACATCTGCATAACATACATTTCTTTACAAATTGAGGGCTATTAAATTGTCAAACTTTGACCCTGCGTCATCGTTTCTTGAAATAAGGATGTCCAACACAGCAGATTAAATATTTTACTGAAAGCAAATAAAGTAGACAGAGAATAATTTACTTCACTAAACATACTATACCAAGCAAAACATACTTTTACAAGCAAAATGAAATTTCAGATTTCCGTTTATTGTAAGACATTCATATTATAGCTCAATTCGGTGATACTCTTATAATTGTAGCTATAATTTCACGATGATGTTAGCGATATATTTTCATTGTTATTCGGGCCTTATTCTGTGATATATACTGATAAAAAGCGCTGAGCGTGTTTTTACTCAAGTGGTTTAATCATGAGGTCACAGACAGAATATAATACTTCTTCGACCCTTAAATATCAGAGCTGAAGATCACGAAGTCCATTAATCTCCCGATTCACATTTCAAAAAATTCAAAAATGTCGAAGCAACATTTGCTACGCCTTGCGAATTATTTCATATATTTTCATATATTTGAGCATTGCTTTTTTTATACATTTAGATACCAAGAAATTGGTATCTTGCATTCGACAATGGAGATCCTATTACGAGTGACTTGGAATGCAAAACAGCTACAAACATGAAGTTAACGAAAACTGGATTCAAGTTTACCGGAAAATATTTTGTGAACGGGTAAATATTTATATTTTACACTATCATGTACAAGTTTATTATTATTCGAGAAAAATGGCATACCAAGTGTTTATGATATCACGTCAGTAGAAATAATGAATAATTTGCTTAATTGGTCCTCGGATCGGGTTGTAATCGTAAATTTAGGTTTGTAACTAAAATCACAACTTTTGACGAATATAGAAATTTCTAGGTCATTTTTTAAAAACTAAACAGATTTGACGAAAAAATATTGCCATATTTCATATTTTAGAAAAAAAAGAAGGCAAAGTGGAAGTAACCAAATATCTTCAACCCAATGAAAACTACAATAATCGTCTTCCAAAAGGTTTGCTTATCTCAATTATTTTTCTTTCTTCCTATTTTAATCATATTTCATGCATGCCAAAGCGGTAATATTAATGCTATTTGAAGCATTTAACATTTTTACTTTTTAGGCTTGTTTTGTATTTAAATCAGAAAAATATGTTTACAATCGTAATGGAAAATTGAACAATAAAGCTGCTATCGAAGGTTGGATTTTTATTGAAATCTCATATTTGAAACGAATATGAACGTAGTTTTAAAAGTCAAAACATAGCAATTATATGATCGTAAATGATATTATTTTGTGTCTATAATAATATGACGCTTGTGTGATTAATCTTAATCAGTTTGGTGCAACAAATAAAAGTCATATAAGTTATGTATTTTCGTTTGGTCACTTTTATCAACAACAGGCAACACACTGAATCTAGCTAAATGTACAAAACATATATAATAGTAGTAATATAGTTCAAGAAGTTCGGGTATGCCTAAGCTTAATCTTCCCATTCAAGAAATTAATTCATTTATTTCATTTGTTTATACAACGTATAGCAAATCAACAGAACAGTCGCGAAGGCCAGACATTTCACTTGACGGACAATAAATCTTACTTCTTTCACTGTGATGAAAAAGGTAAGGCATTAGTTATTAGTAAGTTGATGTGTGCGTGCATGGGAATTCTTACGTGTCTTATTTTTAGTTGGATACACGTAGCAAAATTACCTTATCACCATGTTCAATATTGTCGTATGCATGTAATTAGTATCTAATGTTGCTCTTGGTAATTTCTTAGGTCATACATAATGGCTTTTGCAACATTGATTTATGTGGACTACTGTCTTGAATATGTTTTTACAGCATGAAGCGATTTGATAAAACATACAGCTGGGAAAATGCACCTTACCTCTTCACAATAGCTATTTAAAAATATATATTATATTTCATCAATATAACACGTTTTGCACACCCACCGAAATAAGACTAAGATTAAATATAAAGAATAAATTGCAATGCACCCAATAAAAAAGCCGACCAAGGTGAATTGAACCCGGACAGTGAATATCACAAGTGCACGTCTTCCTATACTGTAGTATAAACTCAAATTAATACGCGCTAAGCTAGAATCGGAGATACAAAAACTCGAAAATACTTCGCGGAGGCTATTTTGCCTTTGTGACGTCACAATAGTCCTGCGGTAACAATGATAATTCATTATGACGAACAATTACACAAATGTGCGGGTCATATTAAATCTCCATTTTTATGGGTTTCGGAATTTTTAAAATAAAATCTGATTTAACAGACACGTGCGTAGCATTACATAAATACCTATTTAATAAAAAACTCAAAATCGCCAAAAATGACTTACGCAATTCGGTTATTAGCGTGACGATATTATACATAAGGTGATATTCTATTGGTTAATAAAATTTGTTATGCTGCATGCAGTACATATCCGTGCGTGATTGGTTTAAATATGGATGTCCCGTCTTCTTCTTTTTTTGTAGCTTGCCATCGCCACTTAACAGGCTGTTTGGTTGTGTAATAACTGAAATATACAGTTGCGAAAAGTAGTATAGATAGTATTGGTATATTAGTATTTGTATGTGTAATACTAATATCATCTAAATAAATTTAATAAACATCAGAAACAATTTTGATTCCAATAATCTTAGCAAAACTATTTAAACGGGATTTAGAAACAGGCCCCCTGCCATGGATGAATATAGATTATTTGAAATGTATATATATTCACCAACACGCAAGATGTCTTTTAGAGAAACCTAATAACCTAAGTAACAGTCTCCATGACCCGTATCCAGGATAGCGAATCTTTTTCACCGGATAGATCGCACATTATATTTTTACCACAGCAAGAAAATGCGGGTCATAGATTCAATCAATGAGACACTTGTCGTGTCACACCTTTTCCGTGAGTCTAATAGTCGTGGGTATTATGAAATTCACGTTTGAAAACTTCGATTCGCAGTGAAGACTTCTAAAGTAATGAACTGCGACTATGACGATGGCCTACCTCTCAAAAGATTATTTTTACGAAATATGATATCGTCAAAACATATATATATATACACATCATTAACTGTGGCCCGCGGAGGTTAATCAAAAATCGCATTTGGTGTTGTTTCGTCATAACCAGAAACATTTTTTGACATCTAGTTACATCACTAATGTCACTGAATTGACTAGTGTCACGGCTAGCTGAGGCAACTAGCGAAGTTGAATTGTAGCGAGTACATAAGGATAGTTATTGTGTATTTCAATATTTTTACCTCATATTGTTAATAGTGCATGTTATTTGACTGAAACAAAGTCGTTGCTCTAATTCATTTCCCTTATGATATATTTCCCTCGCTCAATGTTGCTCGTGTTTATCGTTCTTTGTTAGGTAGAAATTTGGTTTCATCACATGTAGGCTACTTGCAACCCTACCCAACCGGTCGGTCTGGTGCCATTTTACATTGGTTATTTTTTTGTCAACCATTAAGCCCTAAAGCTTCACTCATGGCTATTTAATAGCGTGTGCTAGAGTACTATTCAGCAATATATATAAAAAGCACTCCTCTAAAAAAAAAATTTTTATACGTCAAAATTCCAAAATTTTCTTTGAACTTGCGATATTTTGTGTCTAGTAGAGAGTTAATATTTATTCCTAATTAATCAATTTTTATTTCAACGTTTTCTTGTGTTATTTTTCATCAGAACAACATCAAAACCACTATTATAGCAAGAATGATTACTCTAAAAATCACGATTATATTTACAGAATTTTCAAGTTCAAGGCTTCAATTGACAATTTTGATGACGTCACACATCTAATTATTACTGCACAGGCCACCCTCGATGCAAAAAATGTTACTTTTTCCGACGGAAATGCGCGTAGAAAGACGTAAACATATCAAAACGTCATCAAAATTGTCAATTGAAGCCTTGAACTTGAAAATTCTGTAAATCAGATGATATTCCTAGGCCATGAGTACGTGAGCACATAATTATTTGCAATCCCAGTTCGCGTTTCGTCTATTCTATACCGGCGTTTTTATTTTTAAATAGATTGACAAGTTGAATGACAAATGATAACATGAAATTTAGCGATATTGCTAAACATCGGAGTACTTACATGGTCGGCAATAACTAAACAAATGCTTAATTAAAGCTGTCTATAGTCAGAATTAATTTCAATATTTGACTACATGGTATTCATACGTGACTAATATTTCGTCTGCCCTCCATTATTTAATTTTCAACTTTAAAGAAGTTGAGTAGACTAAATGTAAGAGGAATAGAAGAAGAGAGCATGTTTCGAAGAAAGTGCCAAAAGCGATTGGAACCTAAAAACTTTCCTACCATTTCCTATCACTTCCGAAGTTTGTAAGCAGCTGCGATATAGAAAATAATAATGGAAGATGTGATATTGAACTGCAGATGCATAAGTATTATTGTCTTAGATCAAAAGAATATGCTACTTAAATCATATTGATTTACAACTAGTACTACAAGACCGGATGATTGCTGATATTACAAAATAAATATGTTGTTCTCATCAATTGCTTGTTCAATTTTACGAAAATTCTACAATATTGACGAAGTTAGTTCGGGCTCATGAATTTGAATGATTTTTATCAGTTATGGATGTAATGGATAAGTATGAGACGCTGTTGTAACAAGAATACAAGGATGCGAATATCAACTTGTGCAACTTAATATTACATTCTCATTATCCATTTCTTGGAGCTGCTCTGGCGGCCAATTTCCTGTGATTTATGTGTAAATGGATTGGTTTAAAAGATTTGACTTCAATGTGGCCCCATCGAGCAAAAAATGGCGTTGTACCTCTACCAGAGACAGTATAGTTAAATGAAACTCAATCAGGCATCTCATGTTCGACTTTTTGATCTGGAGAGGGAGTGCTGAAAAACAGCATCTTTTCGTTCAGAAAGTGCTATACGACGAAATTGTACGGAAGAAGTTCTGACTAGAAAATTCAAAAATATATTTGATAGGGGTACTATCCAAGGTTCAAGCACGTAGTTGACCATTCTCCTTGAATGGCATGACAAATATTTCTAAAAGCTAAAACGCCAATCCGGATATGGCCGAATGAGATACATAAAATATAAATGATAATTACTGCGAAGTGATGATACAACACATCCGAGTTGGTAAAACTGTTAAAATGCCGTGATGGATAACAATTTTTTAAGTAAAAGTTTCGAAATGTCAATTCCATCATTAAAATTTGAATGTTGAACCATTAAGGGGTTTGTACATGCCCAAATCAAAGAACAGTTGGTATTTTAGCATTTATAATCTGAATGAATTTCATTTTCAATGTACCTTTGAAAATGAAAGCAGTAAAGGCATCACTAATGCTGCTATCTATACTAAGAGATGTAATTAAATAAACACGCAAGAACAATATTGAGTCATACATTAAAAATATATAATTCTGGCTAGGCAGTTTCGATTAATAGTTTGTGTAGTATTGGTCGACCATGTAAGTGTACCGGCGTTCAGAAGTAACGCCAAATATCACCTCATCATTCGTCTTCCCATGTGTCAATCTATTAAATAAATAAAAATTGCAGTATAGAATAAACGGATCACAAAATAAAACTACGAATGCTCATGGGCACACGGGGAAGTCCTTGTACTCATGGCCGATAAATTACATGTGATCCAAAAAAGAGAATCTAAAGAACGCAGACAGTATAAAGTACTACAGCACCATGAAATCGGATAAACTAATCATAAGATACAAGTCTTACCTATATTGGACATTTTTAGAACTACAAAATGTTTTGGTTCTGTAGGTCTACATTCAAAATGCTTTATATTCTCAATATCAATTTTCGTCCCAAACATCTGACATGAAAATGTACCGCGAGATCAAACTGTTTTAATTAACTGTAACTAAACTAAGTTACATTCGAAAGTATAAAGTACTACAGCACCATGAAATCGGATAAACTAATCATAAGATACAAGTCTTACCTATATTGGACATTTTTAGAACTACAAAATGTTTCTTTCATAGAGGAGAATTTTCAATTTTGTTGTTCTCCGGAACAGCATGTTGCGGTTTGAGGGGATGTAAGAAAACTAGAAGAAAACTTGGAAGCATACTTTCCTAACCCATAGGCGCGAAACACTTGACACAGGTTCCGATACAAAGCGATTTGTGAATATAAAGGTCAATATTTATTATATATATATCGTTGTATCTATAAAAATATAAAAAGTATAAAACAAAATAGAACATTCACTTCATCCCGCTGTCATGCGGCGATCTGAAACGAAAAAAAAAATTGATATATAACAAAGAAGTGGAAACCATTTTCTAAAATATTTTATTACATAGTGGTTCTGAAATGTGATTTTTTCAAAAAAAAAGTTATCTCTGCTATTTCGTTCAGTTGAGCATTTCTTTATTCCTCTAAACTGAGTACGATAGACCGCGAAACATTTAACCTAAGATGATTCAAGGTAAAACGAACCGCGGAAGATCTTTGCATGATTTCAAATCTGATATGAATCGTAATGATATGCATTGTCACGAGGACTACGCAATCGGAGTCTACGTGGAGTAAGTTAATTTAAAGTAAGCGGCTTATTATTATACTCAAATTCCTGACACATTGGAGTCATAAAGAAGTGACTTTTCTATATGTATACCAAATCATCAAAATATAGTTACCGAAATTGGTCATACGTGTGCAACGGAGCTCTCTGCAAGATTCAGTTGATGTCTGTTAACGTCCAAAACGAATAAAAACATAAAATTATTTCCTATATATATATATATATATATATATTTGTTTTGTTGGCGTTACGTAATATTTCATGAAACAAATAATTTTAAATATAAGTATTGTGTATTCACTTTGTATTAAACGAGACTTGAAGTGATAAATAAAAAACTCTGTTGCTTTTTTATGTTTGTAAATTCGTCCACTACAAGTAAAAGATACTGCATAACGTAATGCCGATAGGTTTCTTACCATGGCTACCACTCCGCCGCTTCGTGGTTTGACGTGGCATCCGAATGTACCCCAAAGCTTCAAATTGTGTTTGACAGGACTAACCTACAATTTGAATTTATTGGACACGTTTAGTGGCCATAACGATCGTTTCAAAATTTTGTTGTTATTGTTATTTTCTTTCGTCATTATCATTAAAAAATCGCTTTTCTCTTCGAATACTGGACCAATTGCTTTGAAATTTTCAGTGGTTAAAGATAAAATTTTTCTCCAGAAGGATATTATTTTTTTTTTTCGCTATGACGTCATCAAAATATTGCCATTGGGTGGCGCTACGCTAAGAGCATAGCTCTCTTGTAAATTACAGATAATATCGCCAAACAAAAATACAAAAAGAAATATTTATAGAGTCGGAGTGGTCAAATTAAATCATTTACCGTGGATGACATTTGACCTTGACTTCTTGGTGGCATACGGTATCCATATTGTCCACGAATTTGCGGTTTGCAACTTGTATTTCGAAACTGAAATAAATTTTATTATTGCATTGATGTCTTTAATGAATGAAATGGTATAGAATCAAAATAAAGCATTGAAAATTTATATATATATTGAGTCATCATGTTATACATAACATAATATTGCTTCGGTTATAAGACAGATGTGTTATGCTACATGCGGCACATTTCACAGGATTTCTGATTGGTTTAAATATTGAGAATTCCTCACCGTCTTCTTTTTTTGGTAACTTGTCTTCGCCACCCTCGCCGTCTCTTCAGGAGTGAGATCACTGAAAATATACAGTTTTAAAAACGAGGCAAATAATATTAGTAAGGCAAATAATATTATGTTATATTTGTATAATATCATACAAAAATTCAAATGAATTTATGTATCATATCAGAAACAATTTTGATTTTGATAAAAACTACTGTTTACGGCCAAGGGAATGTAGAATATACCGAAAACAGACGTGGTAAGTAGACCTGGGGTCGTAACCAGTGGTGGGATTCAGCCGGTTCGCACCGGTTCTATAGAACCGTCTCACAGAATTTAATGAGATCAGCGAACCGGTTAACATAACTAAAAAAAACATGTAACAGAACCGGCCGAAAAATATGACTTTTGTGATGGGACCGGCTGACAAAAAATTTGAATCCCACCACTAGTCGTAACCTATATCCAGAGTATTTACCTAGAATCAATAACGGAATTGACGTGTATAATTTGTATCTGCATACTTTTGGACCCCCATACAGAGATCAACTAAAGCGTTTTAAAATCTGTGGGTGCAAATATCCTGTTTGCATTTTACGCGTGCAAACAAACATGGACGCAAATTGTACTGTTTTGGATTTAGTGATTATCTCTGGCGACTGATGGATGTCGATTTTTTGAATTCGTCTCACTATAACGGGAGAAACTTTTGGAAAAAATCCTAGTGAGCTAAGTAACAGCCGCAGTGGTTCTGTAGGTCTACATTCAAAATGCTTTATATTCTCAAAATCAATTTTCGTCCCAAACATCTGACATGAAAATGTACCGCGAGATCAAACTGTTTTAATTAACTGTAACTAAACTAAGTTACATTCGAAAGCAAAATCATCAGGAATACGAAGCAGTTCGAACTTTGATAATAATTCTTTAGGCTTTATTTATATGCGTGGAAAGAACGACCATCAATGAATCATTCTTTTTGGAACTGAACAAACCACCCAAAAATAACATTTTGGCCGGCCTTATTTCCATTCTTTTTTTATTGAATTATTAGTTCGTTTTTACCCATGTTACATACGGGTCAATGATTAGCCAGCCGTGACCAATTTAAACGCGAAATCATTTTGTGGCCTAACCGAAGTAAATTTGCAGTAGCGATCTCTAAAGCAATAAACCATCAAATATCGATGGACCATGTCTCTCAAGTTCATTTTTTTGGTATATGATTACGTCAAAGCTTAAATATACATACCTGTTTTAATTTGCAGTTATGACATATGTTACATTGCATGGCATTAATCCATAATAATTGGTCGCATCATCTTACAATCAAGAGACACACAATAACCATACCTACAGTTTGGGGGGGTTGAGGCATAGTGATGAGAAATAGTTAGGCTCGGATTGGTTAATCAGTGTGAATTGGATATCAAAGTGGAAGTATGAATAATATAATTGTTAATATACTTTCATTTTGTACTCAATTATTTATAACACTTTATTTACATTGAAACGAAATTTAAAATCGTTTTACTAACTTACCCATTGATCATGTGTAAAAACTTTGGCGGGTCCACAGGAGTACCCAATGAGTTGTCCTCTTTGGGATCCACCGATGAGGATAAGCATACAATAGTTTGGCGTTGGCCCATGTTGCGCGAATATTCGATTTTAATCGACAACTAATGTCTGATTTATTAAAAAATAGAACAAATGAAATTATAAAGATTATCTTGCCTGGTCAATATGGAATGTTGCTATTTTGCCTAAAGTCAATATATATATCAATTATTGGTGTACAGTATTGTTTTAATCATTGGAAACATTCTCTCCATCGCATTTTTGTAAGGACAACGCATGGGGCGTGGCCAGAAATAAGGGGATAAACTGACCTGGTAATCGGGCATCCGGTCGTGGTCGACTTTGTTGGATTTCCTATTTCGCTTTATAAAATGTAACCTACTATTTATATTATGTATTCAAAGTTCGAAAACTCGTAACAAAAGATTGTTTAGATCAATCTTGTTATTTAAGGATGATGAATGAATCAACATAAGATATAAATATTTATCCCGAGAGAGGGGTACGCCGATTAGACATCTCAACCATATGGCGAACCACGGCCTCTCGTCCGGTTACTAGTTCGCGTCGAGTATGGGATTCGTTTGTTATTTATTCCAGATGCGTGAACTTGATGGTGAAGGAAGCCATATTCAAAGTCCACTTAACTTTAATAGGCTACTCTACAGACTCATTACAGTAGAATTACAGATACTGAGATACAGGGGGTATGGTTTGCGCGTTACACTACTGCAGTTTTTAACCGACATCACCTAATTATCGCGAGCGATTTCCATAAACTCGCATGAAGCAAGTGTACGAAAGAAAAAAACTAAATACTGTAAGCTAAACTCTGGCCCGAACAACGATGGTAGCGGTTTCCGTGGAAACAAAGGTTTCTGTAACATTGTTACGTCATATTTTGTAACTAAGCGACGAAGCCTGCAAAGTAAATGGAGTCGCCTCCGGAAGAATCATTTTAAAAAGTAGTCGAAATACGACATACGTAGATCAACATCAATTTTTACATGTCATCATTTGTCATCAACTTGTGAATCTATTTAAAAATAAAAACGGCGGTATAGAATAGACGAAACGCGAACTAAGATTGCAAATAATTATGTGCTCACGTACTCATGGCCTAGGAATATCATCTGATCCAAAAATGAGAATCTCACACAGTAAAATGAGAAACACAGACAGTAAAAGTACCACAGCATCTTGAAACCAAACAAGATAGTGATGCTCAAATATGTGGACACGAAGTGGTACGGTTATTTAATCTGTCATAGTAGCCTACCGGTACCGTATCGCGGCTGAGCAGCAGATTTGATATTACGCGAAAGCGAAACCGCCAACAAGAAGCACATTTTTTAATTTTGATTACGTCATCGCACACGCCAAAACGAATCCTATAGAAAATACAGTTTGTTTAAAATAAATAAAAAGTTGTAGCCTTCTAGCTATTGGACGCATACTTTTCTAACCCGTAGGCTCGAAACTCTCAACACTGGGTTTGCTAACAAAAGGGTCAATTTTATTATATAGTTTTATCTTTCAATATATATATATATATATATATAAAGTACAAAAAATAAAATAGTACATTTAAGAATATATTTATTTCATCCCGCACTCATACGGATAGGAAGTTAATTTAAAGTGAGTGGCTAACTTCTACTATCACTCGGCCGACTGTCGACTAGCAATCCGCCGCTTTCTGGCATCCGAATCTGCCCCAACACCTAAAATTGTTCTTGACATGTTTAACCTGCAATTTTATATTTATTAATTCGCATTAACGATAAGATACCAAAATACAGAAAGAAATATTGATAGAGCCAGAAAGGCCAAATCAGATCATTTAAAATAGACATTTGACCTTGACTTCTAGGTGGGCTGCGATATCCAAATTGGCCACCAATCAGCGGGTTGTATTTCGAACCTGGAATTTTAATGTTGCATTGATGTATTTTTCGAATAAAATGGTATAGCAATGGCATCGAAATTGTATATTGTATTATCATATTATACATGAGGTGATATTTTATTGGTTAATAAATTTGTTATGCTGCATGCAGTACATATCCGTGCGTGATTGGTTTAAGTATGGATGCCCCGCCTTTTTTTTATGGGTAATACCAATATCATCTAAATAAATTTACTGCACATCAGAAACAATTTTGATTCCAATAATCTTAGCAAAACTATTTACACGGGATCTAGAAACTGACCTTGCCATGGATGAATATGGATTATTTGAAATGTATATATATGTATTCACCAACACGCAAGATGTCTTTTAGAGAAACCTAATAACCTAAGTAACAGTCTCCAGGACCCGTATCCAGGATAGCGAATCTTTTCCACCGGATAGATGATAGATCGCACATTATATTATTATCACAGCAAGAAAATGCGGGTCATAGATTCAATCAATAAGACACTTGTCGTGTCACACTTTTTCCGGGAGTCTAATAGTCGTGGGTATTGTGAAATTCACGTTTGAAAACTTCGATTCGCAGTGAAGACTTCTAAAGTAATAAACTGCGACTATGACGATGGCCTACGTCTCAAGATTATTTTTGCGAAATATGATATCGTCAAAACATATATATATACACATCATTAACTAGACTCTAGTCAGATTTAATTATTTCCAATATTTGACTACATGGTAATCATACGTGACTAATATTTCGTTTGCCCTCCATTGTTTTGATTTTTCAACTTTAAAGGAGTTGAGTAGGCTAAATGTGAGAGAAATAGAAGAAGAGAGCATTTTCCGAAGAAAATGCCAACAGCGATTGGAAGGTATCAACTTTCCTACCATTTCACTTCCGAAGTTTGTAAGCAGCTGCGATATAAAAAATATTAATGGAAGATGTGATATTGAACTGCAGATGCATAAGTAAAATTGTCTCAGATCAAAAAAATATGCTACTCACAATCATATTGGTTTACACCTAGCACTACAAGACCGGATGATTGTTGATATAATATATTACCAAATAAATATGTTGTTCTCATCAATAGCTTGTTAAATTTTACGAAAATTCTACATTATTGACGAAGTTAGTTCGGGCTCATGAATTTGAATGATTTTATCAGTTATGGATGTAATGGATAAGTATGAGTCGCTGTTGTAACAAGAATACAAGGATGCGAATATCTACTTGTGCAACTTATTGCATTCTCATTATCCATTTCTTGGAGCTGCTCTGGCGGCCAATTTCCTGTGATTTATGTGTAAATGGATTGGTTTAAAAGATGTGACTTCAATGTGGCCCCTTCGAGCAAAAAAATAGCGTTGTACCCCTACCAGAGACAGTATAGTTAAATGAAGCTTAACCAGGCATCTCATGTTCGACTTTTTGATCTGGAGAGGGAGTGCTGAAAAACAGCATCTTTTCGTTCAGAAAGTGCTATACGTCGAAAATTGTACGGAAGAAGTTCTGACTAGAAAATTCAAAAATATATTTGATAGGGGTACTATCCAGGGTTCAAGCACGTAGTTGACCATTCTCCTTGAATGGCATGACAAATATTTCCAAAAGCTGAAACGCCAATCCGGATATGGCCGAATGAGATACATGTAATATAAATGATAATTACTGCGAAGTGATGATACAACACATCCGAGTTGGTAATACCGTGATGGATAACAATTTTTTAGGTAAAATTTCGAAATGTCAATTCCATCATTAAAATTTTGAATGTTGAACCATTAAGGGGTTTGTACATGCTCAAATCAAAGAACAGTTGGTATTTTAGCATTTATAATCTGAATGAATTTCATTTTCAATGTACCTTTGAAAATGAAAGCAGTAAAGGCATCACTAATGCTGCTATCTACGCTAGGAGATGTAATTAAATAAACACGCGAGAATAATATTGAGTCAAACATTGAAAATATATAATTTTGGCTAGGCAGTTTCGATTAATAGTTTGTGTAGTATTGGACGACCATGTAAGTGTACCGGCGTTCAGAAATAACGCCAAATATCACCTCATCATTTGTCTTCCAATGTGTCAATCTATTTAATAAATAAAAACTGCAGTATAGAACACAAACTAAAACTACGAATGCTCATGGGCACACTCATGGCCGATGAATAACATGTGATCCAAAAAGGAGAATCTAAAGAACGCAGACAGTATAAAGTACTACATCACCATGAAATCGAATAAACTAATCAAAGGATACAAGTCTTATTTATATTGGACATTTTTATAACTACAAAATGTTTCTTTCATAGAGGAGAATTTTCAATTTTGTTGTTCTCCGGAACAGCATGTTTCGATTTTAGGGGATGTAAGGAAACTAGAAGAAAACTTTCCTAACCCATAGGCGCGAAACACTTGACACAGGTTCCGATACAAAGCGATTTGTGAATATAAAGGTCAATATTTATTATATATATATCGTTGTATCTATAAAAATATAAAAAGTATAAAACAAAATAGAACATTCACTTCATCCCGCTGTCATGCGGCGATCTGAAACGAAAAAAAAAATTGATATATAACAAAGAAGTGGAAACCATGTTCATAAAATATTTTATTACATAGTGGTTCTGAAATGTGATTTTTTCAAAAAAAAAAAAGTTATCTCTGCTATTTCGTTCAGTTGAGCATTTCTTTATTCCTCTAAACTGAGTACGATAGACCGCGAAACATTTAACCTAAGATGATTCAAGGTAAAACGAACCGCGGAAGATCTTTGCATGATTTCAAATCTGATATGAATCGTAACGATATGCATTGTCACGAGGACTACGCAATCGGAGTCTACATGGAGGAAGGTAATTTAAAGTAAGCGGCTCATTATTATACTCAAATTCCTGATACATTGGAGTCATAAAGAAGCAACTTTTCTGTATGTATACCAAATCATCAAAATATAGTTACCGAAATTGGTCATACGTGTGCAACGGAGCTCTCTGCAAGATTCAGTTGATGTCTGTTAACGTTCAAAACGAATAAAAACATAAAATTACTTCATATATATATATATATATATATTCGTTGGGTTGGCGTTACGTAATATTTCATGAAACAAATAATTTTAAATATGAGTATTGCGTATTCACTTTGTATTAAACGAGACTTAAAGAATAAATAAAAAACTCTGTTGCTTTTTTATGTTTGTAAATTCGTCCACTACAAGTAAAAGATAATGCATAACGTAATGCCGATAGGTTTCTTACCATGGCTACCACTCCGCCGCTTCGTGGTTTGACGTGGCATCCGAATGTACCCCAAAGCTTCAAATTGTTTTTGACAGGACTAACCTACAATTTGAATTTATTGGACACGTTTAGTGGCCATAACGATCGTTTCAAAATTTTGTTGTTATTGTTATTTTCTTTCGTCATTATCATTAAAAAATCGCTTTTCTCTTCGAATACTGAACCAATTGCTTTGAAATTTTCAGTGGTTAAAGATAAAATTTTTCTCCAGAAGGCTATTACTTTTTTTTTCGCTATGACGTCATCAAAATTATTGCCATTGGGTGGCGCTACGCTAAGAGCATAGCTCTCTTGTAAATTACAGATAATATCGCCCAAAAAAAATACAAAAAGAAATATTTATAGAGCCGGAGTGGTCAAATTAAATCCTTTACCGTGGACGACATTTGACCTTGACTTCTTGGTGGCATACGGTATCCACATTGTCCACGAATTTGCGGTTTGCATTTTGTATTTCGAACCTGGAATAAATTTTAATATTGCATTGATGTCTTTAATGAATGAAATGGTATAGAATCAAAATAAAGCATTGAAAATGTATATATATTGTGTCATCATGTTATACATAACATAATATTGCTTCGGTTATAAGACAGATGTGTTATGCTACATGCGCACATTTCACAGGATTTCTGATTGGTTTAAATATTGAGAATTCCTCACCGTCTTCTTTTTTTGGTAACTTGTCTTCGCCACCCTCGCCGTCTCTTCGGGAGTGAGATCACTGAAAATATACAGTTTTAAAAACGAGGCAAATAATATTAGTAAAGGCAAATAATATTAGGTTATATTTGTATAATATCATACAAAAATTTAAATAAATTTATGTATCATATCAGAAACAATTTTGATTTCGATAAAAACTACTGTTTACGGCCAAGGGAATGAAGAATATACCGAAAACAGACGTGGTAAGTTGACCTGGGGTCGTAACCATTGGTGGGATTCAGCCGGTTCGCACCGGTTCTATAGAACCGTCTCACAGAATTTAATGAGATCAGCGAACCGGTTAACATTACTAAAAAAAACATGTAACAGAACCGGCCGAAAAATATGACTTTTGTGATGGAACCGGTTGACAAAAAATTTGAACCCCACCACTGGTCGTAACTTATATCCAGAGTATTTACCTAGAATCAATAACGGAATTGACGTGTATAATTTGTATCTGCATACTTTTGGACCCCCACACAGAGATCAACTAAAGCGTTTTAAAATCTGTGGGTGCAAATATCCTGTTTGCATTTTACGCGTGCAAACAAACATGGACGCAAATTGTACTGTTTTGGATTTAGTGACTATCTCTGGCGACTGATGGATGTCGATTTTTTGAATTCGTCTCACTATAACGGGAGAAACTTTTGGAAAAAATCCTAGTAAGCTAAGTAACAGCCGCAGTGGTTCTGTAGGTCTACATTCAAACTGCTTTATATTCTCAAAATCAATTTTCGTCCCAAACATCTGACATGAAAATGTACCGCAAGATCAAACTGTTTTAACTGTAACTAAACTAAGTTACATTCGAAAGCAAAATCATCAGGAATACGAAGCAGTTCGAACTTTGATAATAATTCTTTAGGCTTCATTTATATGCGTGGAAAGAACGACCATCAATGAATCATTCTTTTTGGAACTGAACAAACCACCCAAAAATAACATTTTGGCCGGTCTTATTTCCATTCTTTTTTTATTGAATTATTAGTTCGTTTTTACCCATGTTACATACGGGTCAATGATTAGCCAGCTGTTACCAATGTAAACGCGAAATCATTTTGTGTCCTAACCGAAGTAAATTTGCAGTAGCGATCTCTAAAGCAATAAACCATCAAATATCGATGGACCATGTCTCTCAAGTTCATTTTTTTGGTATATGATTACGTCAAAGCTTAAATATACATACCTGTTTTAATTTGCAGTTATGACATATGTTACATTGCATGGCATTAATCCATAATAATTGGTCGCATCATCTTACAATCAAGAGACACACAATAACCATACCTACAGCTTGGGGGGGGGTTGAGGCATAGTGATAAGAAATAGTTAGGCTCGGATTGGTTTCAGTGTGAATTGGATATCAAAGTGGAAGTATGAATAATATAATTGTTAATATACTTTCATTTTGTACTCAATTATTTATAACACTTTATTTACATTAAAAC
The DNA here is from genome assembly GCF_964204865.1 of Styela clava. Taxonomy (NCBI): domain Eukaryota; kingdom Metazoa; phylum Chordata; class Ascidiacea; order Stolidobranchia; family Styelidae; genus Styela; species Styela clava. The sequence continues at coordinate 9,180,374 of NC_135252.1, forward strand.
GAAATATAAAATCGTTTTACTAACTTACCCATTGATCATGTGTAAAAACTTTGGCGGGTCCACAGGAGTACCCAATGAGTTGTCCTCTTCGGGATCCACCGATGAGGATAAGCATACAATAGTTTGGCGTTGGCCCATGTTGCGCGAATATTCGATTTTAATCGACAACTAATGTCTGATTTATTAAAAAATAGAACAAATGAAATTATAAAGATTATCTTGCCTGGTCAATATGGAATGTTGCTATTTTGCCTAAAGTCAATATATATATCAATTATTGGTGTACAGTATTGTTCTAATCATTGAAAACATTCTCTCCATCGCATTTTTGTAAGGACAACGCATGGGGCGTGGCCAGGAATAAGGGGATAAACTGACCTGGTAATCGGGCATCCGGTCGTGGTCGACTTTGTTGGATTTCCTATTTCACTTTATAAAATGTAACCTACTATTTATATTATGTATTCAAAGTTCGAAAACTCGTAACAAAAGATTGTTTAGATCAATCTTGTTATTTAAGGATGATGAATGAATCAACATAAGATATAAATATTTATCCCGAGAGAGGGGTACGCCGATTAGACATCTCAACCATATGGCGAACCACGGCCTCTCGTCCGGTTACTAGTTCGCGTCGAGTATGGGATTCGTTGGTTATTTATTCCAGATGCGTGAACTTGATGGTGAAGGAAGCCATATTCAAAGTCCACTTAACTTTAATAGGCTACTCTACAGACTCATTACGGTAGCAGATACTGAGATACAGGGGGTATGGTTTGCGCGTTACACTACTGCAATTTTTAACCGACATCACCTAATTATCGCGAGCGATTTTCATAAACTCGCATGAAGCAAGTGTACGAAATAAAAAAACTAAATACTGTAAGCTAAACTCTGGCCCGAACAACGATGGTAGCGGTTTCCGTGGAAACAAAGGTTTCTGTAATATTGTTACGTCATATTTTGTAACTAAGCGACCAAGCCTGCAAAGTAAATGGAGTCGTCTCCGGAAGAATCATTTTAAAAAGTAGTCGAAATACGACATGTTTTTACATGTTATCATTTGTCATCAACTTGTGAATCTATTTAAAAATAAAGCGGCGGTATAGAATAGACGAAACGCGAACTAAGATTGCAAATAATTATGTGCTCACGTACTCATGGCCTAGGAATATCATCTGTTCCAAAAATGAGAATCTCACACAGTAAAATGAGAAACAAGATAGTGATGCTCAAATATGTGGACACGAAGTGGTACGGTTATTTAATCTGTCATAGTAGCCTACCAGTACCGTATCGCAGCTGAGCAGCAGATTTGATATTACGCGAAAGCGAAACCGCCAACAAGAAGCACATTTTTTAATTTTGATTACGTCATCGCACACACCAAAACGAATCCTATAGAAAACACAGTTTGTTTAAAATAAATAAAAAGTTGTAGCCTTCTAGCTATTGGACGCATACTTTTATACCCCATAGGCTCGAAACCCTCAACACTGGGTTTGCTAACAAAAGGGTCAATTTTATTATATAGTTTTATCTTTCAATATATATATATATATATAAAGTACAAAAAATAAAATAGTACATTTAAGAATATATTTATTTCATCCCGCACTCATACGGATAGGAAGTTAATTTAAAGTGAGTGGCTAACTTCTACTATCACTCCGCCGACTATCGACTAGCAATCCGCCGCTTTGTGGCATCCGAATCTGCCCCAAAACTTAAAATTGTTCTTGACATGTTTAACCTGCAGTTTTATATTTATTAATTCACATTAACGATAAGATACCAAAATACAGAAAGAAATATTAATAGAGCCAGAAAGGCCAAATCAGATCATTTAAAATAGACATTTGACCTTGACCTCTAGGTGGGCTGCGATATCCAAATTGGCCACCAATCAGCGGGTTGTATTTCGAACCTGGAATTTTAATGTTGCATTGATGTATTTTTCGAATAAAATGGTATAGCAATGGCATCGAAATTGTATATTGTGTTATCATATTATACATGAGGTGATATTTTATTGGTTAATAAATTTGTTATGCTGCATGCAGTACATATCCGTGCGTGATTGGTTTAAGTATGGATACCTCGCCTTTTTTTTATGTGTAATACCAATATTATCTAAATAAATTTACTGCACATCAGAAACAATTTTGATTCCAATATTCTTAGCAAAACTATTTACACGGGATCTAGAAACTGGCCTTGCCATGGATGAATATGGATTATTTGAAATGTATATATATGTATTCACCAACACGCAAGATGTCTTTTAGAGAAACCTAATAACCTAAGTAACAGTCTCCAGGATCCGTATCCAGGATAGCGAATCTTTTCCACCGGATAGATGATAGATCGCACATTATATTATTATCACAGCAAGAAAATGCGGGTTATAGATTCAATCAATGAGACACTTGTCGTGTCACACCTTTTCCGGGAGTCTAATAGTCGTGGGTATTATGAAATTCACGTTTGAAAACTGCGATTCGCAGTGAAGACTTCTAAAGTAATAAACTGCGACTATGATGATGGCCTACGTCTCAAGATTATTTTTGCGAAATATGATAACGTCAAAGACTCAAAACATATATATATACACATCATTAACTTGACTCTAGTCAGAATTAATTATTTTCAATATTTGACTACAGGGTATTCATACGTGACTAATATTTCGTTTGCCCTTCATCGGTTTGATTTTTCAACTTTAAAGAAGTTGAGTAGGCTAAATGTGAGAGAAATAGAAGAAGAGAGCATTTTCCGAAAAAAATGCCAACAGCGATTGGAAGGTATCAACTTTCCTACCATTTCACTTCCGAAGTTTGTAAGCAGCTGCGATATAAAAAATACTAATGGAAGATGTGATATTGAACTGCAGATGCATAAGTATTATTGTCTCAGATCAAAAAAATATGCTACTCACAATCATATTGGTTTACACCTAGCACTACAAGACCGGATGATTGTTGATATAATATATTACCAAATAAATATGTTGTTCTCATCAATAGCTTGTTAAATTTTACGAAAATTCTAAATTATTGACGAATTTAGTTCGGGCTCATGAATTTGAATGATTTTATCAGTTATGGATGTAATGGATAAGTATGAGTCGCTGTTGTAACAAGAATACAAGGATGCGAATATCTACTTGTGCAACTTATTACATTCTCATTATCCATTTCTTGGAGCTACTCTGGCGGCCAATTTCCTGTGATTTATGTGTAAATGGATTGGTTTAAAAGATGTGACTTCAATGTGGCCCCATCGAGCAAAAAAATAGCGTTGTACCCCTACCAGAGACAGTATAGTTAAATGAAGCTTAACCAGGCATCTCATGTTCGACTTTTTGATCTGGAGAGGGAGTGCTGAAAAACAGCATCTTTTCGTTCAGAAAGTGCTATACGACGAAAATTGTACGGAAGAAGTTCTGACTAAAAAATTCAAAAATATATTTGATAGGGGTACTATCCAAGGTTCAAGCACGTAGCTGACCATTCTCCTTGAATGGCATGACAAATATTTCTAAAAGCTAAAACGCCAATCCGGATATGGCCGAATGAGATACATGTAATATAAATGATAATTACTGCGAGTTGGTAAAACTGTTAAAATGCCGTGATGGATAACAATTTTTTAAGTAAAATTTTCGAAATGTCAATTCCATCAGTAAAATTTTGAATGTTGAACCATTAAGGGGTTTGTACATGCTCAAATCAAAGAACAGTTGGTATTTTAGCATTTATAATCTGAATGAATTTCATTTTCAATGTACCTTTGAAAATGAAAGCTGCAGTAAAGGCATCACTAATGCTGCTATCTATGCTAGGAGATGTAATTAAATAAACACGCGAGAATAATATTGAGTCAAACATTGAAAATATATATAATTCTGGCTAGGCAGTTTCGATTAATAGTTTGTGTAGTATTGGGCGACCATGTAAGTGTACCGGCGTTCAGAAATAACGCCAAATATCACCTCATCATTTGTCTTCCAATGTGTCAATCTATTTAATAAATAAAAACTGCAGTATAGAATGAACGGAACACAAACTAAAACTACGAATGCTCATGGGCACACGGGAAATCCTTGTACTCATGGCCGATGAATAACATGTGATCCAAAAAGGAGAATCTAAAGAACGCAGACAGTATAAAGTACTACAGCACCATGAAATCGAATAAACTAATCAAAGGATACAAGTCTTATCTATATTGCACATTGTTAGAACTACAAAATGTTTCTTTCATAGAGGAGAATTTTCAATTTTGTTGTTCTCCGGAACAGCATGTTGCGATTTTAGGGGATGTAGGGAAACTAGAAGAAAACTTGGAAGCATAATTTCCTAACCCATAGGCGAGAAACACTTGACACAGGTTTCGATATAAAGCGTTTTGTGAATATAAAGGTTAATATTTATTATATATATATAGTTTTATCTATAAAAATATAAAAAGTATAAAACAAAATAGAACATTCACTTCATCCCGCTGTCATGCGGCGATCTGAAACGAAAAAAAAATTTAATATATAACAAAGAAGTGGAAACCATTTTCATAAAATGTTTTATCACATAGTGGTTCTGAAATTTGATATTTTCAAAAAAAAAGTCATCTCGGGTATTTCGTTCAGTTGAGCATTTCTTTATTCCTTTACACTGAGTACGATAGAACTCGAAACTTTCAACCTAAGATGAGTCAATGTAAAACATATCGCGGAAGACCTTTGCGTGATTTCAAATCTGATATGAATAGTAATAATATGCATTGTCACGAGGACTACGCGATCGGAGTCTACGCGGATGAAGTTAATTTAAAGTAAGCGGCTTATTATTATACTCAAATTTCTGATACATTGGAGACATAAAGAAGTAACTTTAATGTATGTACAGGGGCGTGCCAAACTAGTCTGCTGCCCGGGGCGAGTTTCTGATAATGCTGCCCCTTAAACCTAACTTCTAAAATAATTTGGGTGATAAACAGATTATAGATGTCGTCATACACGAGAATAAATCAAATAATACTCAAGTAGGAAAGAAACGTTTGATTTATTAAACTAAGCATCAATAATGTTGCAATTGTAAAATATAGGGAAATTTTTTCTGAGGTCATGGGTCGGGGAAACAACTCTTGTTGAATAACCATTACCACAGAACACATAATGTTAGCTTTTAATTAAATAGGAACACATCTAGAAGAGCATGTGTAATAACGCAAACTCTACAGCTTGGTTCTGCTGCCCCCCTACAATGTGCTGCCCGGGGCGGTTGCCCCCTTCGCCCCCCTCTAGGCACGCCACTGTGTATGTATAAGTAATCATCAAAATATAGTTACCGAAATTGATCATACGCGTGCAACGGAGCTCTCTGCAAGATTCAGTTGATGTCTGTTAACGTTCAAAGCGAATAAAAACAGAAAATTATTTCATATATATATATATATATTCGTTGGGTTAGCGTTACGTAATATTTCATGGAACAAATAATTTTAAATATGAGTATTGCGTATTCACTTTGTATTAAACGAGACTTAAAAAATAAATAAAAAACCATGTTGCTTTTTTATGTTTGTAAATTCGTCCACTACAAGTAAAAGATACTGCATATCGCAATGCCGATAGGTTTCTTACCATGGCCACCACTCCGCCGCTTCGTGGTTTCACGTGGCATCCGAATGTACCCCAAAGCTTCAAATTGTGTTTGACAGGACTAACCTACAATTTAAATTTATAAATTACAAATAATATCTCCCCATAAAATACAAAAAGAAATATTTATAGAGCCAGATAGTCAAATTAAATCATTTACCGTGGACGACATTTGACCTTGACTTCTTGGTGGCATACGGTATCCAAATTGTCCACGAATTCGCGGTTTTAATTTTGTATTTTGAATCTGGAATAAATTTTAATATTGCATTGATGTCTTTACTGAATAAAATGGTATAGAATCAAAATAAAGCATTGAAAATGAATATATATTGAGTCATCATGTTATACATAACTTAATATTGCTTCGGTTAAGAGATAGATGTGTTATGCTACATGCGGCACAGGATTTCTGATTGGTTTAAATATTGAGAATTCCTCACCGTCTTCTTTTTTTGATAACTTGTCTTCGCCACCTTCGCCGTCTCTTCGGGAGTGAGATCACTGAAAATAAACAGTTATAAAAACGAGGCAAATAATATTAATAAAGGCAAATAATATTAGGTATATTTGTATAATATCACACAAAAATTTAACTAAATTTATATATCATATCCGAAACAATTTTGATTTTAATAAAATCTACTGTTTACAGCCAGGGAATGAAGAATATACCGAAAACAGACGTGGTAAATAGACCTGAGGTCGTAACCAGCAGTGGTGGGATTCAGCCGGTTCGCACGCACCGGTTCTATAGAACCGTCTCACGGAATTTAATGAGATCAGCGAACCGGTTAGCATTACTAAAAAAGAAATGTAACAGAACCGGCCGAAAAATATGACTTTTGTGATGGAAACGGCTGACATAAAAGTTGAATTCCACCACTGGTCGTAACCTATATCCAGAGTATTTACCTAGAATCAATAACGGAATTGACGTGTATGATATGTACCTGCATACTTTTGGACCCCCATACAGAGCTCATTTACAGCGCGTTAAAATCTGTGGGTGCAAGTATACTGTTTGCATTTTACGCGTGCAAACAAACATGGACGCAAATTGTACTGTTTTGGATTTAGTGACTATCCCTGGCGACTGCGCTGGATGTCAATTTTTTGAATTCGTTTCACTATAACGGGAGAAACTTTTGGAAAAAATCCTAGTAAGCTAAGTAAGAGCCGCAGTAGTTCTGTAGGTCTACATTCACCCTTTAGTATTTTGGAACGTTGGAACGTTCAAACTGGTTTATATTCTCAAAATCAATTTTCGTCCCAAACATCTGACATAAAAATGTACCGCAAGATCAACCTGTAACTGTAACTAAACTAAGTTACATTCGAAAGCAAAATCTTCAGGAATACGAAGCAGTTCGAACTTTGATAATAATTCTTTAGGCTTTATTAATATGCGTGGAAAGAACGACCATCAATGAAGCATTCTTTTTGGAACTGAACAAACCACCCAAAAATAACATTTTGGCCGGCCTTTTTCCAATTTTTTTTTTTATTGAAATATTAGTTCGTTTTTACCCATGTTACATACGGATCAACGATAAGCCAGCCCTGGCCAATGTAGACGCGAATTCTCTTTGTGGCCTAACCGAAGTAAATTTGCAGTAGCGATCTCTAAAGCAATAAACCATTAAATATCGATGGACCATGTCTCTCAAGTTCATTTTTTCGGTATATGATTACGTCAAAGCTTAAATATACATACCTGTTTTAATTTGCAGTTATGACATATGTTACACTGCATGGCATTAATCCATAATAATTGGTCGCATCATCTTACAATCAAGAGACACACAATAACCATACCTACTGTTTGGGGAGGGGGGGGGGGGGGTTGAGGCATAGTGATGAGAAATAGTTAGGCTCGGATTGGTTAATCAGTGTGAATTGGATATCAAAGTGGAAGTATGAATAATATAATTGTTAATATACTTTCATTTTGTACTCAATTATTTATAACACTTCATTTACATTAAAACGAAATTTAAAATCGTTTTACTAACTTACCCATTGATCATGTGTAAAAACTTTGGCGGGTCCACAGGAGTACCCAATGAGTTGTCCTTTTCGGGATCCACCGATGAGGATAAGCATACAATAGTTTGGCGTTGGCCCATGTTGCGCGAATATTCGATTTTAATCGACAACTAATGTCTGATTTATTAAAAAATAGAACAAATGAAATTATAAAGATTATCTTGCCTGGCAGATATGGAATGTTGCTATTTTGCCCAAAGTTAATATATATCAATTATTGGTATACAGTATTGTTCTAATCATTGGAAACATTCTCTCAATTGCATTTTTGTAAGGACAACGCATGGGGTGTGGCCAGGAATAAGGGGATAAACTGACCTGGTAATCGGGCATCCGGTCGTGGTCGACTTTGTTGGATTTCCCTTTTCATTTTACAAAATGTAACCTACTATTTATATTATGTATTCAAAGTTCGAAAACTCGTATCAAAAGACCTTTTGTTTAAGTCAATCTTGTTATTTAAGGATGATGAATGAATCAACATAAGATATAAATATTTATTCCGAGGGAGGCGTAAGCCGATTAGACTTCTTAACCATATGGTGAACCACGGCCTCTCGTCCGGTTACTAGTTCGGGTCGAGTATGGGATTCGTTGGCCAGGTATTTATTGCAGATGCGTGAACTTGATGGAGAAAGGAAAGATATTCAAAGTCCACTTAACTTTAATACTCAACAGATTTATTACGGTAGAATTACAGATAGACTACTGAGATACAGAAGGTGGTTTGCGCGTTACACCACTGCAATTTTTAACCGACATCACCTTATCGCGAACGATTTCCATAAACTTGCATGAAGCAAGTGTACGAAAGAAAAAAACTAAATACTGTAAGCTAAACTCTGGCACGAACAACGATGGTAGCGGTTTCCGTGGAAACAAAGGTTTCTGTAACATTGTTACGTCATATTTTGTAACTAAGCGACCAAGCCTGCAAAGTGAATGGAGTTGCCTCCGGAAGAATCATTTTAAAAAGTAGTCAAAATACGACATACCGGTACGTAGATCAATATCAATTTTTTACAAAATGTTTGGGGCCGAATGAAACAAGTAGCGTTTGGTTTCATGTCCATATGTTTCATGAATATTAACCCTAAAAGACTTTCCTTTACCGACTTCGATAAAGTCAAATTGATCATACCGTGTTTCTCCGAATATAAGACTGGGTCTTATATCAATTTTCCCCCGAAAATAACACTAGGGCTTATTTTCGGGGGATGTCTTATATTTTCAGTTATCAAAAAACAAAATTACAAAGCAGATAATTACGAGGTTTTCCAATGAACAAAATATGAAAACCGATATCTATTTACATATTAATAACACGTTTTCATTCAAAATAACTGCAAAACATGGATTATAATCAATCATTTAAAACGTGTAGGTGATATTTCTTGAATCGACTAGGTCAAAAAAAAAATTCGCGTTATTGACTAGGTCTTTTTTTAGGGGGAGGACTTTCATTAAAATCATTTTTAAAATTCAGGCTAGTTCTTATTTTCAGGGTAGGTCTTATTCTAGGGGAAACACGGTAGATGTTTCAAGGAAATGGGTATTTCGTTATGTGGTCAGGTTTTGAGGTTTGGTCATGTAACTTACATTTGTTGCTACCCAGAAGTCACGATAAATAACGGCTAGACTACAAAAAACCCAACATATCAGCATATTTGCACCTACTTCACCAAGGACATTTGCACATGCATACTTTTGCGCCCACGGACATTTTCACCCCTCGTACATATATATATACACTCAGTGGTGGGATTCAGCTGGTTCGCACCAGTTCTATAGAACCGTCTCACGGGATTTTATGAGATCAGCGAACCGGTTAGCATTACTGGTTACTGTCAATGTTCTGTTTGTAATAGAACCGAATGAAAAATATGACTTTTGTGGAGAAACCGGCTGACAAATAATTTGAATCCCACCACTGTAAACACTAATGAACTTTTGCACCCATAGACATTTGCGCCCCCGAACATTCACAGCCGTAGACGCAATAGTATGCAAGTGTAAATATAAAGGAGTTTAGGCATAAATAAATGTAGTTGAAGGGTGAAAAGAAAATACAACATGTGCCACATATGCAGGCTGCGGCTCTGACATGGGCAAATTATGGCCAGTCAACGTGATTTTCTGAAATAGCGTCCTGTTGCTGAATCACAGCAGCAAATACAATTTACAACTTAATGAATGTTTCCCCGAGCATCGACTTTCTTGTTTTCTTCGTGACATTGACTAATCAGCAAGATGCAAAAAATGGCGTATCAATGTCCCTTTTCGCATCCGCTCACACACTTTTCTCACTCAGACAGATTTCCGGGGTGGTCGTAAACATTACCTTGTTTTCGCGTTTTTAAATTCTATTCGTTAGTTTTCAGTTGTGTTTCGGAAGTTTAAATATAAATAAAATAATTCAATGATCACTTTGTCTTCTTTAAAGTCTCAGTTTAATTGCAGTAATCAAAAATTAGTGTAGAAATAGCTATGATAGACTAGGCTAAAAAAAATTACCGGTACTTTTAAAAAACAGATTCATGAATGCTATGAATCAGAATGATGGTTTGAAACAAATACCCCATTTTACAGGCGCCAACTCGCGGAATCACTCTTAAAGTAAGCACCGAAAATTTTGCGATGGTAAAGAATAGAAAGAATTTCCGGAGGTCAAAGGTTCATTGGCATTGACTACGTGAAAATAGATTTAATGAATTACAAGAATGTTGAGAGGCACAATGTCCTTTGATAACTGGCGCATTAGCATCAATATGTTCTGGGCGTTTTTTTTTTAACTTTATGAAAACTATAACAAAAATCTTCTAAAGAGGCAAAATCACAATAAAAATACAAATTTAAACGCCAGAAAGACTGATTTCGCGTTTTTTTTTTGTTAAATAACTAAATCTACTCAGCACACATTGTACATTTCTCCTGTTTTAGTTTTTTTTTGCATTTATGTGTCAAATGGTCAACATTTCACAAGTTACTTTGATTATGATAAAATTATTTACAGTTTGTTGAAATAACGCTGCACGACGCGCAGCGCGCACTGTTGCTTTCGACGTGCTTCGTGTTTCACAAGCTTCTGCTGCATCAATTTTCAAATTCTAGACATTGAGGTGTCCCGGAATGGTTTAACACAAAGTTGGCAACGCTAGTGACATCCAATAAAGTAGCAAATGAGTCCATCCCCTACATGAGATTTCATGCTACTAGCGTTTATCTACTTACACGGTGACTGATTATTACACGGTTATAATGAAATGCGCTATCCCTATTTGCCACAGCTTGACTTTGAATATCCATCAGTCCCACCCACCTCAACTCCCTGTGAAAGATACATCTCAACTACTGCCATACTGCTAGAGCATTGGTTCTCAGACAATAGTGCGCAGACAATTTTTGAAGGGGCATTAAGTTATTAAAAATAAAGATATTTGTTTATAAGGTTTTGTCTTGACCGTCTTTTTTTGTATATTTACATTTCTTTATTTTGAATAGTTACTTTCCATCCATGTAATATCAACGTGTTTTTGAATAAAACATACTTTCGCCTCACTATGTGTAACTTATAGCTTATTGTTAGCTAGTTATTTTTGAGGTGGGTCGCATGACTTGACAAATTTTAAAAAAAGGGCGTGTTCTAAAAAAGTTTTAGGTCGGTTTTTATATTTCTATTTGTAATGCATTATGAAGTTTAAAAAAAGTATGCTTGCAAATTACTTGGGTTAGAAAATCGGTGACCGTACATTTGAACTCAGGTACATTTGAACCCAGGTGTATATTCGCGGGTTCAATCTATATGCGGGTACTAAAACCCATGGGTTAAGGTTAGTATGGGTTCAAATATCCGCAAAACAAAAAAAATTCCATTGGTGCAATAGTATGCAGGTGCAATTGTTGTGGGTTCAAATGTACGCGGGTTCAAATGTACGGGAACCTAGAAAATCAACCAACAGCTTTGGTCCCATTTGAAATCATGTTGAAGCAATTGAATTATCAGTAGGAATGCCGAAAACGATTGTTTAGAACAATATTTGTAAAAAAAAAAAATCTAAGCGTACAAACTATTTCAGAGTGTGTACCATAATCGGATACGTGTATCATACTTCCGGATGATGTTAAGCTGGTTCAAACTCACACGTTCTCCATGAGCAAAGCAATTTTCAACAGAATGTATCAACTCGACACAATGTATCCCCAACACCCAGTTTTGCGCCTCGATGATGAAACAGGGTTGCCAGTGCTTTTCTTCAGATCGAGTACGCAGTGTCGGGAAAGGGTATAGTGAATGCTTGCTCTCGACAATTGCATCACAACCAGCTTTTTTAATTGCTTTATACCAGTGTTTCCCAACCCGAGTCCGCGGTCTCAAATGAGTCCGCGGAGCGGTTGAATGAGTCCGCAACGAGCCAGAAATTCATTGCGGGCCGCAAACGTTCTTGCGAAACTTAACTATCAGCCAATAGTCCGGCAGATAAGGGGACCTTTTTGGCCCAAGTTTGATTTCAGACATAAAGTTTTTTTTATTTGTGATTATTCATCTTGGGGTCATTGCCCATCATTTCTACATGGGTGTGGAGTTTGCAGCCTTGAGCAATTTTTTTATGGCTCGATATTTGTATTAGTGTTTTTCGTCAAACCTGGGCATCATAATGACGCACAACCTGAACCATAACCTGTTGCAATACTATGTTCAGGTTGTGCGCAATCTTGGTGAACAAACTACGCAAGCACCAAATTTACTAGGAAATAAAATCAATAACTTTTAGGTATTTATTGAGATATTTGTATTAGTGTTTTTCGTCAAACCTGTGCATCATAATGACGCGCAACCTGAACCATAACATGTTACAATACTATGTTCAGGTTGTGCGCAATCTTGGTGAACAAACTACGCAAGCACCAAATTTACTAGGAAATAAAATCAATAACTTTTAGGTATTTATTGAGATATTTGTATTAGTGTTTTTCGTCAAACATGTGCATCATAATGACGCACAACCTGAACCATAACCTGTTACAATAATATGTTCATGTTGTGCGCAATTTTGGTGCACAAACTACGCAAGCACCAAATTTAATAGGAAATAAAATCAATAGCTTTTAGGTATTTGTTGAGCCCAGCTTTGGGTCGCGACCCATATACAGTATATGGAAATACTGTCGAAACATACGCGTAAAATAAAGAGTACTTTTTCAAAATACCCGTTTTTTTTGCAATTAACAATACAAGCCGGCTAATGCAGTCGCCAGTAGTTCAAGTGGATATACGCCCGGTGGAGAACAGTCAATTATTTGTTAGCGAGAATTGTTATGCAGCGGGATGATCACGACGACGCAGTGAAAGATAATGATATCATAAAAACAAGAATGAGAAAATTGTTACATTTTATAGTATATCCCTGAGAAAGAATGTAGTTCATTCTTATGTTCCATGCCAATGCTTTTCAAACTACCAAAGACTCTCAACACTTTGGCTTCTTCTCTTCTATAAAAATACATTGTTATTATATATTCGCATTTCCATCTGTTTGTTCGTGCTCCCAGATAACCGATCGACGGCCTCCGAGGATGGTGGGGTTCCCTTTTGAGAAACCCTGTCATAAACTAAAAGAGGCGACCGTGCTTCTCTTGCCTGTTGTCATGCTGTCCCTGGAATTCAGCTACAACAAAAATTTCACGAAAACGGATTTTTAAATTTTATGATTTTATTAATATTCTCAACAATGAATGATATACGGGTGGTAAAATGCCAAGTTATTCCAACAACATGATCATGTTTTGCAATTTACAACCAATATTTTGTATGTAACTTTGTTTGACAGAGCCCCAAGAGCTCTAACTACAAATATCAAAAATGTGAGGCCAAAATAGTCACACTACAGCAATGTCAAATGTGCTGTATTTACGATAGATAACAGGTTTACCAAAAAGAATCACATGAAAAATGGTAAAATAAAGATCAATTCAGCAATATCTACTTGGTGATATGCATCTGTTGATGATTTTATGTGTTTGTTTCGGAAGTTCAATAACAAAATTAATTGTGGTTGTTGGGGATGTTTTAAAAAAGGTTGCATGGAAAAAAGTTTTCACAAAATGTCAAGGTTTGATGGTAGTAGAGAAGTAGAAAAAATACTCCCATGTTTTTTTTTTCATTTGATAACCACGCCACAGAACTTCCCCAATAAGTATACGCAGCAATTGCGAGAAGCAGAAATGCCAAGATGGGATTTCATCGCATTGCAAACCAATATTAGCAATTCTTATATATATTCGCGAATTCCCATCTGAACAGCGTAGAAAAGATTATACCCATCTACACACTTTAAGAACTATGTCAGATGAGCGTCATATTATCAAATATCAGTAAAGGAATAGTGCAAAGACATATAAGGCGGAACTTTCAGTAGTATGCAATCAAATAATCTTATTGTTGAATATATTTAAAAACATTTCGTCACGCCAACTGGAGTTCGAAACTTTTTGTCTCTGGCTGAGCTTAGATACCGATTGACACTCATGTAAACTGGTAGGACTGTAAGAAGCACGCGATGGAGCAGATACTAAGAGTATCCATCCCCCAGCTGTCATTTGAGTGGGTACTGCTGTTTTTATTGCAGATAAAACTGATCTTTTTGTATTAAAGATTTACTGCCATCACCGATTTAAGGATGTTGGAAACCAACACGCAATATTACAAAACTCACTTTCAACACGCGGTTTAAGAGAATGAAAAAGCTGAAACTAGTATTCTTTAGAACAGCATACAAATTCTATGAAATGAAATCATACACAAAAGCTCGTCAAAAACCTATAGCTCAATAATCAAGTGGAATTTGATGCATGTGCGCAAAAAATGTGCGCGTAACTACGTACAACCGAAGCACGCAGAAAAATGTGTGTGATGTATTAGTATTCAAAACGTTTGACTCAACTATGTTGGCATAACAGGTGCACATCTCGGTTTTGCATACGCATACTTTCTATCTCCACAAGGATACTGTATATTAATTTTGCCAAAGTCAATGCAGCACTGAAAGGTTGCGGTTCTTTCAAAAGAAAACACGTTACACATCTTTAGATACCAGTGGACGGTTTTACATGGCCTTGTTCGGAGTGAAAGACGAGGTCAGATATTCCAATCCAATTCAACTAATAAAATATTTCCCAAGTCCCTAGGCTTAAACTAAGAAAACGAAATGCGCGCGGCAACGCAAATGTAGTTTGAAGAGCGCCATAGAAAGTGGCTGGATGCTGTCGATGGATCTTGGCTTGTATTAGTGAAATAAACTACTATTTATTGTACTAAAATTGAATTTCTGACATTGTAAGGAGATTCAATGTTACTATGTATGCGAAACTAAACCATGTAGTTATGAAATAATTGTTTTTAACAAAAAGGCGCACCTGAAGTATTCGTACCAAGATGGCGCACAACCTGAACATTGTATGTTTACCGGGTTGGGGTTCAGGATGTGCGTCATCTTGGACCGAATACTTTAAATCCACTTAAAAAAAATGCTCAACATTATATACTCCACACCCATCTGGGTATCATTATATATCGTCACGCTAATAACCGAATTGCGTAAGTCATTTTTAGCAGTTTTGAGAAAAACGTAAAAAACTTCGTAATGATTTTGTGTTGCAATTGAGAGTCAATAATTTGCCATGGTTCAATTTTTTGATCGTAGCCGGATTTAAGTTAATTTGTATGACGCAGTTAAGTGACGTCATAATGGCGCACTGTGACTTAGGCAGAAATGTGTCTATGACTTGGGGACATACGCAATTTTGCAACTTCACTATATGCACCAGTCCTGAAAACTAAACATTCCAAAAACGAATGTAATTCTCAGTATCTACAATGTCTAATCCCCAAAATAGCTAATCAGTTTCAATTACATCATTTTTTATGTTTAAAAATATATATTTCCTCAATATAACACGTTCTGCACACCCACCGAAATAGGACTAAGATTAAATATAAAGAATAAAACAGCAATGCACCCAATATAAAAGCCAACCAAGGTAAATTTGACTCGGACAGTGAATATCACAAGTGTACGTTTTCCTATACTGTAGTAAAAATTCAAATTAATACGCGCTAAGCTAGAATCCGAGATGCAAAAACTCGAAAATACTTCGCCGAGGGTATTTTGTCTTTGTGACGTCACAATAGTACTGCGGTAACAAGGATATGATTCATTATGACGAAACATTTTCACAAATGTGCATGTCATACTAAATCTCCATTTTTATGGGTTTCGGAATTCCTAAAATAAAATCTGAGTTAACAGACAGGTGCGCAGCATTACATAAATACCTATTTTATAAAAAAAACTCAAAATTGCCAAAAATGACTTACGCAATTCGGTTATTAGCGTGACGATATGTCATATACATTATATCTAAACAATAAAAAAAACTTTATGTCCCAAAACAATGTTAATTCCCGATTCTGCCGGACTCTTAGACTGGTAGCAAAAGACAATGAAGCATGCAGGAAGTATATTGTTAGCCCACTTAGGCTAATAGATTCCTCATTCGATTTTTAGTTTTTTATAGTATACAGTATATGAAGTGTATTGGGATTATTGTTGGCGGGTATTCCCAACCAAAAAAGTCCTGAATTAACAATTTAGACTAGTCAAGCATACTGTTTAACTTTTCTTGTTGATAAGCTAGCCAAAACACTAATCAATCCAATGAAATGATGTGTGAAGATTTTGCTAGTTATTTTTATGACAAAACAACACCGAATGCGATTTTTGATTACTCTCCAGAAAATGTGACGCGGGTGGCATTTCATGATTGTGCGGGACACATGTCTTACATTGACCGATGAAATGGAAGAGAAGAACTGGATTTGATGGTAGATTTAGTTAGATTAAAATTGATTTCAAAAGTGAGCTTCCAGAAAAATAGGATATTGATAAAAGGCGTGCTGCGGCATGGTTTCGAGCAGAAATATTCTCGCCAAGCTAGTAACACTTTCAAGAAGATTCCGTGTGTGTGCAACAGTTTAATGACGCAAGTGAAGAAAATATAAAACTAGGCAGCGACGAAACGGTAATTAACTCCAGCAGCAGTCAGAGGAAATGGTGCAATCCGGCTGTCGGGGTCAACTAATGATATATAGGTCGTAGTCACGTTTATGTCTCTGCATTTGTAATACTGCATGTGAAAACCTGATGGGCTACAACCTCCGTTACCTGTCAAATACAAGAGTGTTAAAATTGGAATTGATTATATATCCACACACGTCATTCTGACAAGGTTAAAGTTAAATAGCGCTTCATTGAAAGCATGCAACTATTTAATCGCTACTCTTTCATGTTTAAGTTGGAGAAAAATCTTACTTTTAGATATAAGAGATTTTGCTTTTGTTCTCTCACAATAGAACGTAACAGTTCGACATTTTGTCAAAATTTTATGTATTCAAGATTGTGTCATAGAATCATCATTGATTACGATTTCATCCACCCATAAGTTCCGTGTGTGTCAAATTGGACTCTTAGCCCGCCAAAACACGGATTCTTTGCATTTCTATCCTTCCTAAAAATATCGTTGATTGAACTAAAAACACGAATATAATTTATACCAAGAATGAAGCAGAGTTATTTCGAAAGCCAATATCTATTGTTTCTTTTATTTATTGTTACCGTACTCGTGATGCAAAAGATGCACTCGGATTCTTTCCGACATATTTATTTCCCGGTTAGAATTTTTGCATATTAGTAATGTCGATGGTTACAGTACTCTGACGTAACCGGAACCTCTTTAAACCGAATACTTTACGTACGTTACTATACTTTACTTATATATACGTGAACAAGGATTAACCTTCAAATTCAATACTTCTGGGAATGGTTTGAAAGGATAAACTGAATTTTCCAAGTTGATGGTTACGAATTTTTTTTAACTTGTGCAGTCATAGATATTTGGTTAAACATTTGATTCGGCTGAGGTATATTCGGCAGGCACTTTCTCACCACTATTGGGAATTCTTGTAATTAAATTCGTTTTTATATAGGTTTCTTTGCTTATGTGTATAGACGCAAAAATATCTTATGCATAACTATAATGATTGAGGTATTCTTCAATTTTTCCATACATTTGAACAAGAAGGTTTCTACAGAATTCGATTCTACTGAATATTTGCGATATTGATATCTTAGATAATCATCTTGATTAGCTGTTCACGTGTTTCGAAGACACGTACAACAGAAGGGTAAATATTAGTCTCAGAATTCACGTTTTTTGTTAAATGTTCTATCTCTATATCTTCATAAACATATTAAAGCGACGGTTAATCTTTCACCACTATTGTTTATACCGCTAAGCCATGCTGAACATGCTGTTCCGAGAACGTATAATGTCGAGAATGATGCGCTAAAAGGTCAACAATGGCCCAGAGCAACAAGTCACACAAAGCCGCCTAAAAAGTGTGCTAGACAAGCTCACCCAATTCGTACTAATGTATCAGTCGATTTTTGTGTGATTATTTGTTCACCTTGCCAAACACTAACTACCATAGTATCAACGTAATACTTACCATAATTCGACAACTTAGCAAAAATGACGGAGGATTTATTTTTTTCTAACAGCGATATATATATATATATATTGAAATTGGAAAATTTGGCAGTTATATCATGTAGCATCTAACACATTGTTCCTGTGAATTGCTAGCTAAGCAAGTTTTAGGACGCAAATGAGCAGGATGCTTCGATTGTTATCAGTATGTTAATTTTCTGTACCGCATGAAAGTGAATTGCTCAAATATCTTAAATGAAATCTAAATTAAGGGCCGGATAAGATTGTATATTCATTTTAAGGATTAAAGTAGATAATACGATTGAGGTGTATACTGGAACACAGACTTTTGCCCGTTCACTCTTCAGTACTAGCTCAACTTCATCGTTTTAATCCTGTAATCTGGAGGAAGCTGTTAGCATATGCGATAAACAAACACGCAAATCACCACAAAAAACTAGGACTCTATCACTCTTCTCTCATCTCGTTTGTCGTTACAGGATATATCACTCACCTATGGCATTTCAAATATTAGACTATAACAAGAGCTGTATCTGATGAAAAAGTGAATGACTATAACAAAAGTGAATGACACATCCCAAATTCCGCGTAATACCCTTGAAACGTTTGATGTCAATGCGTCAGATAGCATGAAACACGATCTGATAAAGACGGATAATAATTGTCGTGATGATGTTACTACCCGGACGAAGATCAAGTAATCGTTATGCATAGTTCATTGTTACAAAAAATTTATTAGATGTTCACAACACGCAACATTAATTAATTAAGTAAGTAAACAAAATAATATTGCTGAAAAAATTAAAATAAATATTGACAAGGTATTCACATACTGCACGCTGAAACTGCAGTCTTAAACATATCGATTCAACGTACAATATAATATGCGCCAGGCACATCAAAACTCGAATGCATTTATCAATTTGATAGCTGGTTTTATTGATATGGTGACACTTCGAAATAAATATTTTTAAAATGGTTCAACTATGTAAAACAATACCGTGGGAGTACTACTATATAGAAAGACATCTGTCTAGAAAAAATCCTTGAAATTTCAGCACAGCCCTGGATGATAGTTGAATATGTGAACTGATTGTTGGGATGGCATATGGAATGCGTTCTTCATTGAATCTGATTAACGTAAAATGTCACAAGCAATAACACTGTCTGCTAAACTAAGGTTTCAAAGTCAATATGAGTAGTATCAGTCGAAGAGTATGATTGAAACACCATGAAGTGAAACCAGTGTGTATCCTTAAAAATTTTGATACGATACTAATATCATCGCTCTTAAAAAATTGGTCCATCTTCGTTTTACAAACCTTTCTCTTGTTCTTATTCCTCTCTGAATCGCGATGTACAGTTATCTCCAATGTGATAAGTATTGCGATTGCTTTGTTTTGCAAGACAATTACGCATTGACGAAATAGTTACATACATGGAAGTGTCAACGTGGATCTTGTCTTTTAATCACATAATTTGTTGATAAAAACACGGAGTTGCAACTTGCTGCTCGCTTGGCAGGAATTTTTGTTATGACTTGTGATGAATTACTACACTCTGAACTTACTGATCCATTTAATGTTGATGTTGACAAACATGTATCGGTGGACACAGTGCGACTTGATGACGGCACGTCGCTTCCAACGCTTTCAGAATGATCCATATTTTTATCGTAAGGAAATCCCGACTGTAAATATCCGGTTCTTTCATTACTCAATGTTGTTGATGCATTTTCTGTTGATTTGATATTTTTATGCTCAGATTTTCTTTTCTTCTTTGTTTCTGATGACATAGTTGTACGTCTGGTTCTTCTGCTACGAAAAGATCTTTCTGCTTTGCTGACACGTAAGTCACAAAAAGCAGGGCATATCCAGGAAAACAAAAATGATATGGCATCGCATAAGAAGTCGAACATTGCTCTACGGAATTCCTTGTGACAAGCATTGTATACAATGACATTTATGAAGCTGCCACAGACCAATATGTAGTAAGCGGAAAACAGCAAATTCACGATATGTTGCTCCATGCACAAAGGGTTGTCATACGACGTTACGCTGATGACAATCAGGCAAACCAACATCGGTAAAACCGTTATGGTTAACATCAGCAGAACTATGCTCACAGTTCGCAAAATGTCTCTCTCAAGTCGTCCGATTTTACCGCTAACTGTAGGACTTCCGTTTCTAGATCGACTCATCTGTCGAAGCATTCCTCTGCTGTGATAAGCAGTCAACAAAGTTAGCATCCAAGTCGCGAAAAATGGAATTCCCCAAACAAGAACAGCGTATAGAATCACGTGGATATATCTACAAAAGATAAACAGTGGTTTTAGCAAGAATATACTATGAAAGCCGAATAGTCATTGGTTTTACATTTCGTTCGTGTTTTCAAACCTTAAATTCTTTTGAACTTTCACGATGATGTTATAAATTTCAAATGCGGATCAAAGAGGCAATCTATGCGATTAGCCGATTACCGATTCATTTGATCAAAAAGCAGAATCAGAATCGATTCATTTGATTACAAATCAGAATTATAATTGGAAAAACTATAAACTGTGGAATTAGTCATGCTAATCTTAACTCCTTCATATACGTGTTAGCACGATGTGCAATCGTGTACTAACATATATTTTTAACCCGACAATTTACTTTTTCTCTCATTAAAAGTATTTCATGTCACGGTAAAATCAAACGAGAAACATAGATCTGTTATTGGAAAAGAGGTGAACCTATAAACCGCTTTGCTGAATTGTTGTTAGGTATCTTGATTTTCTGTTAAAATACGTGACTTCTTCCAACATAAAAATTCAGTAAGTAAAGATGAAAGTGGGCTCCTAATGGTTTTTACTTCTATTTGTTTTTTTAATTTTTGAATAAATAATATGGCAGCAATCAATATACTAAAAACATTTTTACCTTGCCAAGAAAGCTTCTTCACGTGACATGTGCTGTAAATAAAAGGTAGTCCTTGTTAAGTTTTTCCTGATTAAACCAATTAAATAACAAAGCGCGTCCACACGCTGGTGGTGCGTCCCACTTGAAACTACTACTTAAGGCGTCAACCTTTGAGATTTACCGACTAATTACCGACAAGAAAGCAATATTTTGAATAAATGACCTTCTAAAATTATTTAAAACGCCTGTATTCAAAGTATTATTACGGTTATAATGAATACGTTCTTGTCTGGATATGTAGGTGTCAGTTACTTTGTTATACTTGGTTTCGTATTATGGTTTCATAATCAAATTGAAAATTATCTTATTCTATACATTTCGTCTGAATATAATCTTCTGTTTAACCACCGCGAAGATATACAACACCGATTGGAATAGGTTCGTCCAATAAAAGAGTACTTTTATATGTGGTTTTAAAATTGTATGTTGTCGAGTCAATTAGATTTTTGCAAAAGAGGAGATAAAGTTCATTGAAATTCTTTAATATTGTAACGAACAAATTATTTCTTTTCTATGAAAAGTTGTTCTGATCAAAACGAACTGGATTAGAGATTACTCCTGTACGGCATACCAATTAAACCATGACTTAAAATTTACTACCAAATTCTAATAACCGAGGCTAATCATTTTTTTTAAATGACGACTGGCTTTTTTCTTGTGGCCTCTGATTTGGAGTAACAAGGTTGTAGCCAAATGTAAATAGGTGTATTTGAATCGCTTAACCAAATCGAAATTTCAATCTTAATAATACCAGGTAAAACTCAATTTTTTATCGGGTTCTTTGGATGTATGAGCAAAACACACCCGTTAATCGATATCCATTTCGGCAAGTCATTTCAGGGACAGAAATCAATAACTGTTAAATTTAAAGTGATGATATTTTTTTACTTTCATGATTTTCGCAAATTTGTGTTACGAAGCAAACTTTGTATGATAAACAATGTCTATAAAATGCATACCGATCCAATAGGTTCCAAAATAGGAAAGTATGAAAACGTAGTGTAGCTGAGACCGTATCGAACGTATTCATAAGCTAATATTGGAAGAGCTGACACCGAGAGGGCAAAAATCCAAACTACTGCTATGAGGCCAATTGCTCGTTTTGTTGTCATTAAATCCCCGATCCGATATTGCATAGGCCATCTTATTGATAGAAAACTGTCGACACTCAGCAGGAGTACGCTAAATATAAAGTAAAATTAATGTATTTGCTTGTGAACGAAACAACACCAATCGCGAAGTGTTTCTTTGATTCATTTTTTGTTGCCTATTTTCCTAACGTTCTAAAACCCAAAATTATTTTATACGTATAAATGGATAAAGCATATTATGTGTTTCAAGCAGAAATATAATATTCTAATTGTGAAAAAAATTAATATAATAAACGTGATTTTAATTCTGCTCAAAAGTTAGTAGAATGCCTATATAACAAAACAACTATTTTTTAAAAAGGCTCTGTATGTTTTGCAAAAAAAAAAACGAAGTCAGTTGCAGTGTTTTTCAGACATTTTTGTTTTTAACCTAAATCATCTATATCCCATGCATATTTCTACATCCCAACTGCATATAGTAAATTATTCTAAATAATGGGAACATAAAAAAGTGTCATGTACAGCTGATTCAAAGATTCATAGCCCGATAAAAAACCGCGAAAAGAATGACTTTTTGGTATGGTACCGACTATTGAAAAAGGTAGTATACTGGCGACGATAAATGAACGCTACCTAACAGATGTCATCAACTGGTCACTTGCTGGCAGTAACTTGTGAATTAGGCATCTAAGTGGAAACGCCTGATCTTGATTTGAACACACTCGTGTTTCACATTATCCAAGTTTTTAAGTATAATTTGATAAAAATCACGTAGTTTGCCCATTAATATAAAAGACGTTTAAGATATATATATTTAAAACTTATATGCAATAGTCATGCTTTGGCAATACTCATTTTAGAAAATGGATTAAACCTATCACGTCTGAAGTGTCTGGTCTACGATAAACAGTTCAAGGTTTTTCGATCTCGGTAATATTCCCAGCGGAACAAAATCGGATAATGCGCCTTCTGGGAACTTCAATTACGTCGTTATTTGGCCCCGTCGACATATACGAAAATAAAAGGAAAATTTAAAAACAACAAAAACATTGAATTTGATTGCAAATAACACGTAACGAAAATCGGCACTTTACCGTAGACGGTCATTTTCATCTGGAAAATAGACGACGAGTAATATACTCGAGGATCAATAACAAATTTTGAGATAACAAATTGGTTCGAAAAATTGGTAAATTTAATATTGTCACATGTCATATTATTTTTTTTCCGCGAAAATATGCTTACGCTATAAACAAATATGCTACACACCTGTATACTGTCACGACTTGTGATAAAACTGCACATATTCCAAAAAATGCTGCTTCCGAGTAAACGGGTTCCAATCTTCGTAATTGAAGAAGCTGAGTAATGTCTTCATCGTTGAAGTGAATAAATCTTACAAGATTGGAGCTTATATTTGTAAGAACAAAAGTTCCCGTAAACAAGTCTGTTAAAATATACAATTTTGGTTTTGTGAGGTACAATAAAGACTGACAATAAGGTACAATAAAGACAACTGATAGAAACTGAATAATTTAATTGAAATCAATTTCATGGTCTGTGTCAGGTTCCGAAACCCATTAAATCAGTATATATAAACTTTTAAAAAAAAAATTGAAATTACAAGTGTAATGTAATCTACGTGCGGATTGAATGAAACTTTATCATCAAATTTAGTTATGAAACTCCCAAGAGAAGTATTGATTCATTGTTTATACAACGAAATACCGTTATCATATGTCAGGACGTCATTCGGTGTCAGTAATAAAATGATTCTAATTCGTTAAAATCGAATTATATCGAAATTCTCTCAAATGAAATAAAAATGACGTCAATGCGGTATGGGATTTTAAACTGATAATATCGAATCCTTGCAACTCACCAGCAATGGCTAGAGATATCTTGAAATATCCATGAGGTTTTCGTAAAGATCTTGTCCGTAATGTTACGACGATGATTATCGAATTACTTATAATGACGACGACAGCTAATATGACAACAAAGGCGATTATCATGCTGACTGAAGTCGGGTCACAGGTTACTTCAAGACTTTTTATCAGAGCTTCAGGGTCATTTGTGATCTTTGCTGAGGTTTCTTTCTCGTATGAAAAAGCATCATAATTGACTACATCATCAACAGCGGTAACTTTGAGACGACACGCAGGAAAGACTCCACATCGCTTTAGAAGGGGAACTATATGCGGGACGTCAAGATTTGCTAAAAATCGAATACGATATGTTATAGATTTTGCAAAACTGAAATATTTTTACAAAATCAACATTAATGCGCAAATATATTTTAAAATTTCCTAACATACACTATTATCTTTCTACATTATAAGATTTTGATTTATAAAATTTAAATTTTATGTGACATTGAATTTCTTAAATGCAGCTTATATTGGCGGAATTTGGTATCGAATTACAAAAATCTCCATTCAATTCACCTGAAATGTTGAAAGACGGCATTATTCTTTCTGATGACACTTGATCACTCGTAAGAGTAAATTCAATTCCCACCCCGGTATTTGTTCTGAAAATTGAAGTATTTTTACAAATTAACATTCATGAAAAAAGATATAAAGAAAAATGTTTATTTGCTACAGAAGAATATATCAGTGTTTCCAGCATTTTTTCACCTTGCATAGATAAGTAAATTTGTGACAAATTGTTTTACAATTATCGAATTTGGAAGGACTAAAAAATCAATTCTGGCATAGAGTGGTTTTCGTACCGATGAACAGCTGATAACGAGGAAGGACAAATACAAATGCTTACTATAGCTGTATTTTTCAGATCATGTATTACTGCCACACAGACATAAATTTGCGACTTACATATTTTTCTCTAAAATTGTGATTTCTGGATTTCCAAATTTATCCTCATGTATGATGGTGTTTGGCTGAGGGAAGAAAGGAGGTTTGAAGACCAAGAAACGACTGCTATCCAGTTCATTATGGCCATATTCTTCTGTAGTCTCCGACTTTATTGTTGAATTTGGTGAATCATTTCCGACGTCGTGAACAATCCGACTGTTATTTAGTAATGAATTGTCCCTGAATATTACAAAAATACGTATTAATATTTGAACCGATTAGTGTTAGTTGTTAAGTGTTAATAGGAAAAAGTAAACTTACGAATTGATAAAATGTTCTTCCAATATTGGGTTGTCGCTTTCAAGCAACTCAACATTTGGTACTTCTGAGGTATTGGACGCTTCGGACGTTCGGACTGTTGTCATTATTGTATAGTCATCATTCTCTGGTATTTCATCTCCTGATTGTGTCGTAACTTCAAGATCGCTACCATACAAACAATGCAATTCTGTACAATTGAATCCTGGCATAGCCGGCTCGCCCGGTTCCCCAGAATACATCCCTATTAGCGATTGATTCATACGTACACCATATAAACTGAGAAGGACAGCTTCCAAGCCACTGACATCGGGAGTGTCGTTGTTATCTGATTCAGTGTGGGCGTCAGAATTTTCGGAATCGGAGACGTCTTCCGCCGTTTCTGAATTTTCATCTATATTGGAGTATGCCACAGGAGTCTCAGCCGGAGATGAGGATTCGAAATTTTCAGTTTCTTTTGCAGTGATAACATGTCCTGGACTACTTATTTCCTGGCTTACACCCGGCTCTCGATGAACGTTTTCATTTCTAGGTTTTGTCACTATTTCATATGGAGAATCATAAGCGACTGGATCGGAAGCGACGCCAATGTGAGAGGTACCTTCATGATTTTCATCGTGGGCCGAAATCCACGGAAGAAGACATAGCAGTAAAATGTTTGTTGAACGCTTCATCACAGACGTATTATACACAAATTAAGTTTCGTATATTGATATTAGGCTTGATATTAGTTTTGTCAAAGTTTATCAAGCATTGTCTGAATAACGAGCTGAAGTTATGTTTCAACCTCGCTCAATTTCTTGAATCTGTGAACAATATAATTTATCAAATATCAGAGTTAGACAGAAGTATCAAAATATTTTATATAGACATAACTAAAATATAAATAACTTTCATTTTCTCTGAACAAGTTCGATAAACTTTTTAAGCAGTGTAAAGTCATGGATGCGACATATGGCTATTGCCAAACAGGTTTTACAGTAAAACTAGCAATGAGTATATATATACAGTACATGAAAAATATGGAATTGTCACAAAAAGGTTCTAAGATTACAAACATCACAAGGCAGGATATATTCTCCTATAAGTTATTAGAAATACTTTCGTTGCGAAAAATAGATACCCATTCTAGTGCTCGCGTGGATAAATAGAAAAATGGTTGACAATCCCAGTTTCGAAGTAATCGCGAGGTATTATGCCTTTTTAGGGTCGATAAAAATATTCGGCTATTTTTTTTAAAATAATGTCATGTATCTTACATATTTGAATATAACTCGTCTTTGAAATAAACTCGTTTACATATATAAATATAGTATCTTCTGAGAATCAAAAAAATCTCATCTAGTATTGCGGTTTAATAAATGTTAAGTATCGTTCAAGTTTTTGTACTGAAAGTATTAATATTACAATATTCTATTGGATTCTCCTTTCAATAATTTTCAATTTCATGAATTCTTGCTCAACGTAAAGAATAGGAAGTTAGTATATAAATATCTTCTTATCAAGAAATTTGAGCAATTTCGAACCAGTCTCCATTGGATTAGCTATTCCCGATGCTCTTTGTTAGATTCTCGCTCATTTTTTTGTAATTGTCATAAAGAAACACTTTTTAGGAAATCATAATGTTTAGAATAAATATTTAATGTATTTATGGAGAATTATACGATGAATTATAAACAATTATAAACAGTTATGAAAAAAATTATGTTGGATATTTAGAGTGTTACATAAAAATCTAGGACGGAATATTTCAACGACATTGGGCTATCAATGTTGAATGCATTACCTAAGACTGCTCATACGGATGGATTTCGGGGTTTATCCAACATCCTTTTTCTAAGTATAACATAAAATATATTATTAAAATCAGAAAAATAACCAGTTTACCGAACCTTCGTCTACTATAGCTTTCTCCATTATTTTCACTTCATGTCGTTCTGATACGAACATCTGATAAAAGTAACATTACCTTTCCTACCGGTGGTTCTATACAAGATAAACCATAACAAGAAAGCGTAGTGACAAAATAGAACATGTAAATGAGAGAATATGATAGTTTTGCCGGAGGCGTAATGCGTCGTCATAGTCCGTTCACGGAAAACATTTAGGTAAACCCTGATAATTACAAGGAGAAACATGAATCCGTCTCACGCAATGTGTTCAAATCATACTCACACAAATGACTTAGCTCAAATTACTTTATTGGCGAGTCGGTGTTTGAAATTTTACCAGCCAATGTTAAAACTAAAAGTGTTGCTTGGTTTCGGTAAATCATTGTAACAACACCTGTCCTAACAATATGGTAAATCATCTAACACATCATTCGCTCAATTTAAATGCATTTGAATGTTTTCTTCGTTTCCTAAACAAAGTGTATGAGTAATAGCTTAAAATAATTAAATAAACAATGAGCTTTCTTCTCGGAAAAACTCGAGGGCTCACGAGTTTTTGATTGAAATGACTATTTACTTCGAACGAAATTTTGGCATTTTTGTACATTATTTATTTTATCAGTACTATGTTCTGTCAAGTTTGTTCTGTTGTAATGTAAAGTGCTCACTAAGAAAAAACAATAAAGATTGTTGCCCGCACGAGTGGTGTAGTTTTTTCTCCTGACCTTCAAGTAGTTTTTTACAAAGAGGATTATATGTTAAAAGTAGATTACAATAACAACTTCAAGGTTAATTTAATCTTCTGTATGTTAACCACAGTAACGTATTCTTTTGTTTCAAATTGTGTGAAAACGCCCATCGAGACATATTTTGTATAAACAGTGCCGACGACTTTTTCTATGTTTTTTTTTCCTTTCTGCATAGCACCTGACCACAGTCTTGACTGTTCAAAGCGGTGTAATGAAAAATTCTTTTAATTTTAGTAAAACAAGATGTACAAGTTCAAAAGATCCAGTTATTAAATAAATATATTTTATTGCTATTTAATGTCTGTAAGAATAATATTATAAGTCGCAAATCAGTCGTCATCAAAGGAAAAACTTGAATAATAAAATCAGACGGTCCCCTTTACTTTTAATAAAAGAAATGCCACTAATATTGAATACTAAACTCGAAATTTATTTTTAATTAACTACTTACCGGTAATTGATATTTATGTATCACCAAAACCTATCTTTACTGCTGGCTTTAAATCCGATTAATGCTAATTTACAATTTTGGATAAAACAAAGTGATTTCAAGTTTAGATGTATGCCAATAGTTCAGGAATGTGTATATGAAGATTATCTAGGTCTAGGATACTCTCAAATTCAAATATGATGAACTTGGTACATATCAGTCAATGGCGATATTTCAGTCGTAACTAATCAAAAATAACATGAAAGAAACCAGTATAACAGTGAAATGGACATGAAGCGACACTTCGACTGTTCACATTAATTATCCGTTATTCTTCTTGATTATTACCAAATTATCGTTTTGCGTAATTGAATTTTTCGGTATATTTGGAAAAAACGATTAAAAAAAATTCAATATTCAATTCAACACTAAAGAAGAGTCTTTTTAATAGCACCTATCAACACGGATCCTATACACAAACGCACGTATTCAGCTATTGTTATTGGATGTTCGGAACTAGACCGGACATCGTTCAGTACTAATATAATATTAGGACATTTGGGACATACGGGGGGTAACAATCTTTACCACCCAAAACAATAAACTAAAAAATAAAATGGTATTAAATTTGTTCAAATTCACCTGCAAAAATTGTTGAAATGTTGGAAGCCACGTATACAATACCAATAAGCACAACGTGTGCCTGGGGCAGATATTGTGTCATTTATTTAGAAATTATATTTAACTACGAGTCAATCATTCACCACACCATTTATTTATGCTGTCAATATGTATGCGTTCAAAGGAGCTGCTATTCTGCAATGTTTCAGTTATATAATTAATACATGTTTACCAACTGAAGACATTTGAATACGAAAATTGACATTAACAATTGATTTTAAAAATTAGGTTTATCAGAAAACATTGTACTATTCTTTATTTCCTTTTTATAATCTTTCTAAAAATTTAATAAACTTCTTAATAAATTTTTCGTAATTGTATTTTTTCCTAAATGCAGCAAGGTATATCTATCTATCTACTTACATATATGGGCGTTTTAAATAACCGCGTTTTATTGTTCAGATGACACGTCAAGTAATTATGCACGTTAACAAGTTCTTAGTCTTTGTTTCCCTTGAGTATTAAAAGTATTATACTTAATTTCGACAATAAACATAATAATAGCTAGATGCTGTACACGCCCATATCAATTATTCAATTGTATTCTTTATTCTTGAATGATTTACAACAAGTTTCATTGCAGTGTGAAATAGAACTATTAATTCAATCAATAATAAAACTGAAAAGAAGTTTTCTTGTTTCGAATCAGTGTCATTTATAATTTCTAGAATCAAAATTCTAGAATATAATTTCTAAAGAATCAAAATCGTCACTATATAACAGACTCCCTGGCTATATTTATGTATAGAATCCTGTTAGGAGCCAGGTTCCAAACACCTAATAAAATTCGAATTCAATAAAAAACAAGCACGAAACACCATTTTCGTTTTCATATAAAAAAAAAAGAGAAAAGATAATTTAATTTAATGTTAAATTTAATAGTCATGGTAAAGTATTTTATTGAAGATTGACTTAATAACTATCGATGTTTTATACTATATAGAGTCTAGCTAGACTATATGACTGTATCGGCTAATAGTACAAATCTTTAAGACAAAACTAAACATAATAAATAACCGAAAAATCTCAAAACCGCCATGTAATGGCTATCCAATTGTTCCGTAAGATTACAACACCGCGTAAAACTAAATCGCGTTTCAACAACCTTTATAGACTTTTTATACTTTTATATGCACCGACGTCGAAAAAATTGATTTCCGTAGTTTAAGCTGATGTTTGAATAAGAAGGCCTCATTAATAATTAATAATATTATATTAAAACAGACTTTTATCTGACGTAAAACATTAGTATCTATGAAACACTTTTTATATCGAACGTGGAAAATCCGGGACATGTTCATGGTGCGCCTGGTAGTCATTTGACTGATCTGCAAGATCCAATAGACAGATATTTTATTCATCATGAACAAGAATCGAGTTAACTTAGGTTCCAGTAACCATGTATTAGGTTGAAGTCTAGAATGAACGTGTTTTCACATTTACTCACTCCTCAATACATCTTTCAAAAAATGAAATTAGTATTCCTAAATTCCAGCATTTCGAGTACTATTTATTCGCGCTGTCGTCACGTCATCGTTTAAATATAGTGCCACCCTTTGTACTTACT
The DNA here is from genome assembly GCF_964204865.1 of Styela clava. Lineage (NCBI taxonomy): Eukaryota > Metazoa > Chordata > Ascidiacea > Stolidobranchia > Styelidae > Styela > Styela clava. The sequence continues at coordinate 9,211,155 of NC_135252.1, forward strand.
GTTCAAGAAATTGTTCGCATTTAATGACAATTCACTTCTTACGTCTTGTTTTCTGATACCTAAGAAAACTTTATGATGAATTTTACTATATGATGATAAAGTTATTACTTATTCTCTCATCTTATTGGAAATATATTATTATCCATTGCATTGCTACACTTTTCATCAAGTCATTTTGATTTAAAACTTCTGAACTATAAAATTTCAGTCCTTAAGTACATATATATAACTTTAAACATAAATCATTTGCGATTTTACTTATTATTATGGTATTTGTATATTTCAACGATTTCATTTCTCGTTAAGCAAAATCGATAATGCAAAATTTTTTTTTTTAAATGTGACCATTTCAAACAAAATAAGATTGATTTTTACAGAGTTGAAGCTGAAATTGAGAAATCGTTATAGTCCATCGAGAATCGTAAAGATAAATCTGAAGGTACAACTATTACTGCGCGACTATTTAATGTGGCGCCCCTCACAAATTTCTTTTTCTGTTGTGCTACCTATAAACAGTAATATTTATATAAAATAAGTATTTTTTTGAAGTTACTCTGGCAATAAATAATCAACTCTTTTCAAGCCTATAGCGACGCTGTACTCAAATCACTCAACTAACATATCATGGTGCAATAAATCAGGGGTGTGCAACCTACGGGCCGCGGGCCAAGTGTGGCCCACAGGAAAAATTGAGGAGGAGTCCCAATTTTGAATGATGTGCGGCTGCGAAACTGGTACGTGCGAATAATTCCAATCCTTTTGCACTGCTAAGCCTACAAATGAGTCCAATGTATTATATATATATGAAATGCCCTAACAACTACCTACCAAAATTTTTGTGCTGCAACTACTAGAAAGCCTAGGGTAAATATAGGTGCGGGCCGCGCGTTCACCTAGTTATATGTATCTGGCCCTCCTGTAATAAACAATGGATAGGACGGCAGGCAAAGATTGAAAACACACAAGCCCTATAATATACATATATAGATAAATTTTCTACCTAAGATAGCGAGGATGGCCGCTTAGAGCTTCCACTCTCAGAGTTTCATTGATGTTCATAAAAACGTTGGCAAAAACAACCATGTAAACTTTACTGAAGTTATCGCCATTCTGCTCACAATTGTAAAAGAGGAACTATTCAACTTAACTGAGATTTCAAGAACAAAACAAAACCAGGTGTTTTGCTTAGAGTATTTATATGTTCTATTTTGAAATCGAAATGTTGCATAGCAAAGCCATTCCGTACTTTTCCTAAGTCCATACCTCGCCGAGTGAGTTCACTGCATTTTGCCTAAAACAGAACTTATAATTAAGGTATTTTTTGTTCAGCGAGAAGTGGATTTATTGATGTTTTGACTTAACTGAAAATAGTACTATATACTTTTAGATTTAGAAGGATATCTTTCGTCTTTAGCAAAACAAACAGGGTAATTATTGACGAGGCTGTAAAATAACGTCATGGTGCAATGACGTGGTAATCTCGATATAAAGTAATGAACTTGTCACCTGATCACAGATAGCGGTGACCCTTAGGCAATTTCGTCCATGTTACCACATTAATGGAAACTTGTAAAAGTCACCACAGCTCTTAAAGTCTATCGCGCATTGTGCATTCAACTATTATTGCAACACGATGTGAGTCTACTATAATGAGCCTGTTATTCTACATATGAATCACTGTAAGGCATCATTTTTAAAATACACAATAAATTGATATTGTATGTTATAAAAAATACAATTTTATGATTTTTTTCACAAAATAGACTATACTGCCAGAATGGGTACAGGAAATCAAGTATCAGATAAAACCTGTTCTTCAACAGATTTATTCTCTTCGCTAGCATTTTAAAACGTCGATATCCATTAAACGACTAGATTGATTGATTTTATCGTTTGGCATAAAAATCGTTTTATGATTTTTATTCGAAGCAAATATATCATGAGCGTAATATAATTGCATCAGCTGGCTTCTCAATTAATTTGATACAATAAAATAATAAACTTATTCAATAACAAAAATTTTCAACTGTTAGCAATATGTATATATAAATTAAATGAAGAAATAAATTAAATTCTACGTGAAATATGTATTCAAAACCACACACTTCAGTCTATAATTACACAGAGAGTCTCATTATACGGTAAATCCAAAAGTATCGACCGCTGCGCTTCTGAGAAACTTCAACCATACAGCCAATTTCTGACATCCTTTTGCACAAGAGCCAAATCTGAATCTGAAACAATCGCGCAGATTATCTGTGACTGACAATATTTTGAAGTTACTAAGCGCAGATTATGGTTGGTATTTGCCCTGAGGTAATTATACACCGTATAGAATCTTTGAACATAAATATTGTTTTCATAAATATCAGTTTTTTGTTTCGTTAAAATTTCGATAGGAAGTCAATGTATAAATGATATACGAGGAAAACTACGTCTTTTGGAAATGTATTTTTGTGATGCCTCTATCGTGTAGTAATGGGTTACTGGTATAAACACTACGATTCTATTAACTGGTGGATACTTATCTTATTATCGATCGTTGTGAGAGCAAAATTTTAGCTACATTTTAGTTCATTCCTGTTTTCTATAAGTATATATTTCGTTGTTTTATATTATTATTATAAACTGAGTGAACTTCCGACTCACGACATATTTTTGGATTTATATTTATGACGCAATTGCTTGTTTAGTTTTATATCAAGTTTTTCGGTTTTAATTTAAAATATAGTGGAATGTGATTTTTCTGACTGCCAAGTATACAACCCCACAACCTCCGTCTGTAAAAATCAAATCGTTTCTAACCTGTCCTTAATTAAGTTTTTTTCATTCTATAAGCCGTGTTGTAATTTTGGTGAAATATGTTTGATTATCAATAATATGGATAGCATTCTCGAATATTTTTCGATGCCAGGGAGCTTCAGAACTGTATAGTTTAGTGACAAACGTTATATCGCCACAGACACAGAATAAACGTTATTCTGATGCAAAACCCCGTTGTAACTTGTGACTCACAAACACATTACGAATAGATCAGTTGTATTTTTCATCAAAATCCGTTTTTATAAAATGTCAACTATAATTCTTTTTATTCTTGTCTGTTTAATTGGACTCGTCAATTATCGGGATTGACAATAATAAAATTGTTTATGCAATTATTCGTTTTGATTATTCAAAAAAAAACATTGAACGGAGAATAACATCATGCAAGAAGTAATAATTTTCTCATTATTTCTCCCTTCACGTGAAGTATTATGCGTAATATGCAAAAAGAAACACCATTGAGGCTAACATGAGCACGCAAGCTATGTTCACAATTAATGCTGGCCATTTCTTTTCGTTGATATCCAATATTACAGAATCCGGTGAAGGTTGCTTCGAGGTTTGGTCATCAAAACCGCAAAAGAGGTCAAATCCTCTTTTTAGCCAAGACTTTTGTTTTTCTGTTGAGTCAAAGAAAACAATAAAGAGTTAGTTCATTTTCACAATTGAAAATGTGCTGTTAGGTTTTATTTGAACTGACCCCGACACAACATTTGCAAACATTCGCTGCCAAGTACGGTAATTTTACAAAAATTTACCATTGTCTTCTTCCTTGCAGTCTATTCGTGAATTTGTGAAACAAATTAAAGTATAATCAAGTTTTAAACTATTTCGTCTTGTTCTTACCGGTATTACATGATTTCAACATTATGTAGGTTTGATACAAAATAAATCATTAAAAAAACTTGTACTTTTTGAAGGATGTTTTCCATTCCCGTTTGCCATTTCTTCATTATCGCCAACCATCACCTCATTTGGATATCCTCCCTCAGTTTCCTGTTGGTTAAATTGTTGTAATTGTACTAGTAAGATAAAATCCTAAACATATTGTCATTTTTAATTTACAGTCTCCTTTCAAAAGTTAAAAAAAAAGTAATTCAGAGATATATCAAAAACCCAGTCATACACCATTTTATTCGATACTTTGTCGCCGTCTAACGGCAGAAAAATAATCGTTGATTGATACTTGATTTGTAATAGTATCCGATATATTTTGCTTTAGTATAAAGCTTCGAAAGCACTGATTTGCCGCGCTTACATCGTTCTGCTGGTTACCGGATCCATGAAGTTCAAAAGTCTGTTCGATTGGAATTCTTTTCTTCTTACTCAGTCGGGTCCAATATGTCAATCTGTACAACTATGAAAAATGGACGGTTTCATTTTCACACAGATAAAAAGAAATTTATATTACCTTTGCTTATTGAGTTACTTATGAGATGAGAGTTAGAGAGTGCAAATAATATAACCGGTGGTAGGTTCCAATTTTTTTATCAGCCGGTTCCATCACAAAAGTCATACTTTTCACCCGGTTCTGTTACAAAAAGTCATTGACAGTAATCAGTAATGCTACCCGGTTCGCTGATACCGGCGAACCGGCCGAATACCACCACTGAATATAACATATACCGTACCTACTTTTTCAGACCATAAACTGTGCCTAAATAGTTTTATTGTTTGACCTCGGGAACCCAGAAATCGTTTTGTTATGTTATTATGCTGTTGTTCGGAAAAAATCGCTTCCCTCTTCAACTACTGAACTAATTGCTTTCTCGTTGGTTAAAGCTTGTTGTTGTCGCTAAAAGGCCTTTATGCTTATGAGCAATCATTTCAAACAATATCTGTGGGATGTATGGGATTCGTTTTTCACTCCGAAGTTTTGTGTGATGACGTTATCAAAATTAAAAATTGCGTCCCGTGGTTTCGTGATTACATCTCAGTGATTTGGTGGTCAGACTGCCGGTATTGTAAATGATTTCATACTACTTCGTTTTGGCCTTCGAGTCTATATATTTTAGCATTACTCTCTTGTTTGAATTCAGTATTACGTAATATTTTGAACACGAAAAACTCACGTGTTCACTGGCAATAGGAGGAGTGCACAAGCTGACACTAACTTCTATTATCAACGTACAAGCCGTAAGAATCAACGCGAAATGAAGGTAGTGGACCTGGAATTAAAATAATTTTTTCAAAAGCATCGAGTAGAATTTATTTTTATTAACCTTTACATTATAATTTATACTGAGACGGCAAATTCTGAACCGAACTAAACAATTTTAATCAATTCAAGTTTTGTCTATGTTGCTACGTCTATGTTGTCTATGTATGCTAACTACTCTAGTCTATGTTAAAGCGGGGAACAAACCTTTGACAGAACCAGTGGTCTTGTATCTTCTTCTCCGCATAATGGCGCTGTGTAGACAAAATCCAATATCATTCGGGTTAAACCAATAACCATTCCGATTAACAATGACCAGAAAGCACCCTGAAATATATTTCGCGATTTGGTTCTGTTTTAGCTGACAAACGGTGGAGCGGAAAATAAGAAATGCAGGTAGAAAGAAGAGAGGGCAAAGTAGGTACAAATCAATCATCATTGACACTATCTACATACATACCGGCTCATTGAGTCTTGGCCAAAATACAGCAGTCACAAAAATAGTTGCAATTGGAGGAGCGAGATAACTTGTTATAGCCTGTATATAGTCAAATAGTTGTCCACTTGCAGCTTCCTGTATGATTGGCACCCAGGCAATGCTCACTCCCACCATGCAAAGAATAAAAACGCTGAGGTATAAAAAAAAATTAGTTCAACTAGCATTCTTTGTAATTCAATTACAATTTGAAATAAATCATGGTCACTCAATAAAAAAAAAAAAACTGGCTGCAAAAAGAAATATTGTCACGCCAATAACCGAATTGCGTAAGTCATTTTTAGCAGTTTTGAGAAAAACGTAAAAAACTTCCTGATGATATTGTTATGCCATCGAGAGTCAATAATTTGCCATGGTTCAATTTTTTGATCGTAGCCCGATTTAAGTTAATTTGTATGACGCAGTTAAGGGACGTCATAATAGCGCACTGTGACTTAGGCGGAAATGTGTCTATGACTAGGGGACATACGCAATTTTGCAACTTTACTATATGCACCAGTCCTGAAAACTGAACATTCCAAAAACGAATGTAATTTTCAGTATCTACAATGTCTAATCCCCAAAATAGCTAATCAGTTTCAATTACATTATTTTTCATGTTTAAAAATATATATTTCAATAATATAACACGATCTGCACACCCACCGAAATAAGACTAAGATTAAATATAAAGAATAAAACAGCAATGCACCCAGTATAAAAGCCAACCTAGGTGAATTGGACTCGGACATTGAGTATCACGCACGCCTTCCTATACTGTAGTGTAGTATAAATTGAAATTTATAAGCGTTAAGCTAGAATCCGAGATGCAAAAACTCGAAAATACTTCGCCGAGGGTATTTTGCCTTTGTGACGTCGCAATAGTCCTGCGGTAACAATGATAATTCATTATGACCAAACAATTGCACAAATGTGCATGTCATACTAAATCTCCATTTTTATGGATTTCGGAATTCTTAAAATAAAATCTGAGTTGACAGACAGGCATTACATAAATACCTATTTTATAGAAAACTCAAAATCGCCAAAAACGACTTACGCCATTTGGTATTGGCGTGACGATATGTTTCTTCCTAAACAGCGCACGTCAATGTGATAATAGGTACTGCTTTTAACCGTACTATTGTTGTAAATGCATATGATATATAAATGAACTACAAAACTCTCACAAATACTTTACCGGCCAACAATCATTAATTCTCGTTGAGATGCGTTTTTCCGAATCTTAGTCCAAATATCACAAGTAAATAAAGTTGAAGAACTGTTGAATACTGATGTTAAAGAAGACATTAAGGCCGAAACCATGGCTGCAAGTAGCAATCCTTTCAAATATAATGTATAATGTATTTTACGAGAAAACGAAGTATACCACATATGCCATGGGCTCGCAATCTAATGTTTCTCACAAAAAAATAAATGCAAATACTTCCCAAAACTTGGAAGCAGTTGGCGCCAATCGCGGCCAGACTCGCTACTCGAAAAATAGAGCAATGCCTAAATATATGGACAAGAAAGCCCAAACGGGATAGTACGGGTATCTAATCTTTTGCAGTACCGTACGGCAGGGCTACTCAACTATTTTTACCGAAGATCCGCAAACAAAACTTCAAAATTATTCGGCTCCGGACTTTCCAAAATTATATTTCGTCATCCTTAACGCGCACTTCCTCGACCGGCTAATGATTATTAGCTAATCAAAATTGCTTATTATTGTGTTATAGATCTTTTCATATATATTCAAAACTATCAAAGTCATTTTATCAAAAGGAAACTTCAAAAGTGGGTCTAATGATCCAAAATAAAGAATTCCGGTGCGGTGCGGTCCGAAGCAAATAACGCGATCCGTCAGTTAAGTAGCCCTGCCGTACGGCACTGTAGTCTTCCCAACTTTGGCTGACCAACAGATGGAACCTTCGAAAGGTGCATTTATGCATTTGATGAATTCAATGATATCATTACACACAAAAAAAAACGAATCCGATAGAGCACACAGAAGTTTTTGAACCAAATAAAAATAATAACAATAAAATTTCAAAGCAATTGGTCAGTAGTGAAAAAGAGAAACGATTTTTATAACAACAATAGAAACAATAAGAAGAAAAATATTAAGAATATCCACAACAACATAATAAAAAATCGATCCATTGGTCAAAAGAAAAGTGAAAGTTTAAAATTAGATCGATTGCTACCGCCGGTAATATATATATATGTATGAAATGAAATCGAAGTTCCACAACGCTTCATTGTCCCTAATACATTCCAAAATATTTCAGTAGTTAACAAACTTCACAACTTTACCTTTTGCTCCCGTTGGCATGGTTGCCAGTACAAGTTTAGGATAAGCAACATTGGAGCAACCGACGGTTGAACCACAATATTTCATACATTCTTCTGGTAGTACACATGCAACTGCATCTAAATTAATATGGTGTTGTCATATTCAATTTTAACGTAATGATTCAACTGCATAATCTATTTGAGGTATATATCTGTTTTTGTTGTTAAATAAATGTAACGCAACTTATATACTCGAAATAAAGCAAGTAATATGGGCTGGCTAAAATAAATTTGTCAACGCACCAACCATCAACTAGTACGAGGCCTAAGAATAATGTTAAGCTACCAAATCACAGTATATATAACAGTAACGTGAGAGCAGTGGCGTGCCTAGAAGGGGGCGAAGGGGGCAACCGCCCCGGGCAGCACATTGTAGGGGCCAGCAGAACCAAGCTGTAGAGTTTGCGTTATTACACATGCTCTTCTAGATGTGTTTTTATTTAATTAAAAGCTAACAGTATGTGTTCTGGGGTGATGGTTATTCAACAAGGGTTGTTTCCCCGACTCTTGACCCCGGAAAAATGTTTTCTATATTTTACTATCGCAACCTTTTGGATGCTCATTTTAATAAAACAAACGTTTCTTTCTTACTTGACCTTTATTTGATATATTCTCGTGTATAACGACATCTATAATCTGTTTATCACCCAAATTATTTTAGAAGTTAGGTATAAGGGGCAGCATTATCAGAAACTCGCCCCGGGCAGCAGACTAGTTTGGCACGCCCCTGCGTGAGAGTGGGATGTATCAGACCAGTGGCGTAGCATCCACGCCCGCAACCCCCGCGGTCGCGGGAGGGCCCACAGCGCAAAGGGGCACAAGCGGTTAGAATTTAGAAATTTAAGCCGCAAACCAAAAGCTGCAGTGCAAAACAGGTAATGCACATCTTATACCGTTGAGTCGTCGATTTTCAGCGTCATGTGGTTTGATCGCACCGGCAAAATTACGAATGCTGTCAGAATGATGTCGAAAGCAAAACCTCTCAGTGGCGCACAGAAAAGTTGAAGAGGTAGAACGTATGAAAAAAATTATATAGTAACCATAACCAAAAAAACGGCAAATTTTAGGTTACCATTGCTTTTTTATAGCGACATGTAATGCATTTTGATGAAATAAAATAAGCGTTGTTTAAGCTTATGTCCGAGAGTTTTTAAGGTCATTTCGACGAAATATTTTTGCGGGGGGGGGGGCACGAGAGTCTTGTTACGCCATTGTATCAGACATTAGATAGGTCTCTGTAACAGAGACTGCTTTTGTCATTGACATAGGCTATTTGAGGCAACTAACGTAAGTTTTGTCGACCAAGCAATGGTTGTTAACACATTGATAATATCGTGCCGCATTGCCACAGACCAATAACTTCACTTACCAGTTAATACGATTCTGCTGACCATTCCAACCATTACAATTGTATACATTGGCATTATTTTAATAAACCCTGCCAAAACACAACCTCCTTTTGCATGTGTCAAGTTCTTTGCTGCCAACGTTCTTTGAACAAGAACCTGGAATGGAATATTGTTGCATTAGAGATAACACTAGTGAATATTTTATGAAATAAACTAAAATTGCATGTACTTTACATACTAATTTACGAACACCGACTCGAAGCATCGAAAGAATAAACATCCGTAGCGTAGGGTGTTAATATAAACCGAGGTGATATGTTTTCGAGAGTTAAAACATGAAATACTTTTCACATTCCCATTTTATGTCGGATATTAACATATTATGTTACAATGAAATATCACTATTGCTTAGAATGGAGTGCAAATGACACTAAAGAATTTCATGCTATTTTTGCGTTTTCACGTAGATGACAAAATCTCAAATATTATTCTGAACACAAACCTGATCTGTGCACCAGTACCACGTAGCTAATATTGTTAAACCGAAAGTTAGTCCAGGCCAAGGAAGATCTCCTGTAACTGGATCTCTAAAAACGCTGAAAGAATCCTCCCTCGGTTCACCGCATGTTGTGTTTGCTGGCCTCAATCTTGGTACTGCTTGCATGTATTTTGTTTCCAGTTGATCATATCCCCCAATGCTTTCAAACGCTGACAGAGAAGAATTTTTGCGAATAAAAAAATATTGAAGGCTCAATCTTCAACCTAGCATTTGTGTTATGACAATCCAATAAAATATAGGTAAATACTTACACAATACCATCATGATTACTGATCCAATAGTTATGATTGAAGTTTGAGCAGTATCTGTATATATGACAGCAGCTAATCCTCCAGTCACTGTATATAATCCAGTGATCAACAGAAGGAGAACCATAGATAAATAAATATTCCATCCAAGAGCTTCTTGAATAAAGATTGCTCCGGAATATAAGTCGGCCTAGAGTGGATGAATATAATGTTTAATTATGTGTTGTTGAAATAAATCAAAATATTTATATCACTCAATATGAAAAGGGCAATTGCGCATTTCAATACCTAAGAACAATATGGGGGGAAATTGAGCAAATCGAGAAATTTGATTACGGATCAGAAGAATTAACTTCATACGAAGAAGGACAATTGAGAATATATAAATCTAAATTTACTGTAGACAGACTGCATCCTTAATAATAGTCTTACGAAACGAAAATGCGCTTTTTGTTTTTGTTTTCATGTATTTTGTAAAAACCTACCGATACTCTCACTAGAATATAAAGCAACACCGACAACACTGATAAATACACTTGAATTCTTTGGCCTCCAAATCTTGCCTCAAGATATTCGGGCATTGTGACGACTCCAGCAGCAATATAAACTGGTGCAAATATCCAACCCAAGAAGAAGAGCGTAAGCATGGCCTGGTAAAAATTATAATCCATGTTTATAATATAATCACTGGTGACATTGACCTTGCCCCATTTTGAGAAAATTAAAACAAAATTTAAGAAAATATTTATAAAGTGCGTGAATATCCCCAAAAAAATATGGTAAAAAGACAACAAACACGTAATCTGTGCTTTTATTATTATTGTCATTGTCTAGTCTAGGTTGTCAAAACGCAAACGTATATGATGAAGAACTAAGCCAATTTAGAGCATTGTCGCAGAAAGTTATTTGTTCTTTATTTATTAGGAATTGGGAACTTTGTAAAGGCATACATGACTTGCATGAGGATCCCCCCATATAGGCGACATGCATGCCAACGACGCCCGAAACTTAGATATTTTAGGCATATATAGCGTAGTATTGGCATCCGGCAAACGCCAAAATTAGCTGAATGATTGAAGCAGCGCTTAAAAAGTTATAACGCCGTGTATATACTTCTAAATGAAAATTCGCAAATATTTAGTTTGTTCTCCCATCTCTGTAGACTTTCCATTCTAATAATTACAGAATTGACGGAGAATCGAAAAAAATTATGTTAAGTTATGCAAACAATGTTATACTCGAAAGAAGGGATTGTGTTTAATGGGTAAATATTTAACAATTAAAATTTCAACAAAAGGATTCACATTCCATTCGAATGCACCGACTGCAATTCCGCCGACCACTCCTGTACCAGCCAGTCCGACGAAATCACCACTTCCAATATTGCTGCTGAAAAGAGATGCTCCGACAGGAAACCAAGTTATGTGTCTCCCAGCGAGAAAGAATCCGTCAACGTTTCCACGATTCGTGCTGCACATCGCCTGCGAGTAGAAATTTATTCAGTTATGTTATTATATATATAGTCAATTATGAATCTGAGTGTTGTTCACACGCTTTTGTACCTATGTTAAAATTATCCATACTCTATATCAGGGCTACTCAACTATTTTCATCGAAGATCCGCACACAAAACTTCAAAATTATTTGGGTCCGGTCTTTCCAGAAATTATATTTTGGCATCCTTATTCGCACACTTCCTCGACTGGCTAATGATTAAACTGGCTAATGAATCAATATTGACTATTAGTGTGTTATAGTTCTTTACATATATATTCAAAACTATGAAAGTCATTTTATAAAAGGAAACTTCAAATGTGGGGCTAATGATCCAAAATAAAGAATTAGGTGCGGTCCGAATCAAATACGCGAAATGTCCGGATTCGGTCCGCGGTCCGCCAGTTGAGTAGCCCTGCTCTATATTTTACTTACTGAGCACAATACGCAGAGCTATATTATATTTTACGATTGCCTATATAAATGAAGGAGAAAAATGCGCACATTTTGCTAGTAAAAAAATACAAATTTCCATTGTAACTATGGCCGTAAAATGAAAATATCTTAAAAATTTACCAGATTATAACAATCGAAGTTGAACAATTACTCACCCATATCCCAACAGCTAATATGAATGCAAAATAGACACCGATAACAACGAAATCCCATGTTTCTAAATTTGCATCTGGCAGGAGTGCTGCCGTCGTCTGGTCCGAGTAACTTGCTGTCGTTATTGAGGCCATTTGTACACTATATTAAAGCTTTACCCAAAACAAAAGTCGAGAACCCATGGCTCGCGACGCGCGATGTAAGTTTCGAATATTTATTTTTTTCGAATCACAATGTTCCGATTCGAATCTGATTCTATTTAGTATATCATCATATTACCGTTAACTTTCTTCAAACTGCACACACGCACATACAAAAAATTCCACCGGTGCCAAAAAGAAGGCTTTGTGGGCACATTGTTATTAATATCGACACAAAATTTGTATTTTTTATGTTCCATTCAAGTTGTTGATTTTATTATTTAATTGCACCCAGTAAATGTTTCATCATTTATTTAAGATTTATTCAAATCAAACAATTCAGATATAAGCGTGCCTAATTTTTAGTCGTAAGTGTTGATAATTCTTCAAGAAACCTTGGCAAGTATTAATGTATTATCCAAACAGCGAAAAATAAATATTCTCAAACTATGAATGTTACATGACTGCTCAAACTTCAGTATCTAACGTACAATTTCCTCCAAATGCGATTCTTCGCTTGTTTAGAATTAGAACAAATTGAGCATTTGGATGCTACTGCTACCATTGCAAATAAAATTCATCACACTACTCTTGGAGTGAGACAATAACTTTTGCATACTGCAGAAGTTATTGTATAGGATCGTTTGTCCGTCCACCCACGCTAGTGTTTCGCGGAACACAGTTTAGGGAACGCTGTTCTAGATGAACGTTTATTATATTAAATTATCTGTGAAACTTCTTAATATTTTAAGTAGTCGAACAAAATAGAGCGAAACGATTGCTGCTACCGATATGAAATATAACAACTCTGGGAGTGTTAGGACTTTGGAAAGCTGTAAACGTAAAGTAACGAGACATCGCCTCTGCGTCGTGCAATTGCCCTGTGTTATATAAATGCAATTCTTTTCGAAATAAAATCAAGTCTCATTTTCCTAAATTGCTTCGAATTGATGTTGATTCGAATCGCTTCGAAATTCTGAAACTTACATCCCTACTCGCGAGCCATATATATATGGCTCTTTTGGTGACGGCATATGGCTCCCAGAAAAATCCAATATTCTAAGGCTAAGCTTCTATTACTACCAGATTTCTCTTTTATGGACAAATTTGGCAGAAAAATTGCTAATACGTTTGGGAACGAGCACTCACCGCATGCCTATGTTATGCGAGAAAATCAGATAGGCATTGTGACAAAACTATAGGATTCTGAAATATATTTTGTGATATCACGTTACGTTAGAGTCGCGATGCAATAAAGGAATAAAAGTATTCCGTCAGTTTGTATTGTATATTTGTAATATTTAGATTGGACTAGTAGGTTAATTTTTAAAGCACTACGGAGAGAGCCCAAAAGAAAGAAAGGTGATGAGTATCGTGGATTTCAACCTGTGCTGCATGTGAGCAGTCGTTCAAATGCCCTCAGCGACAACATGCAGCACCAGAAGGCATATTAATTGTATATTGACATTATATGTTTTAACTGTTGAGTAGAAGTTTAAGACATGATTAGGTGATGAAAAATATTATATGGCTCGCAACGAAATGCAATTGAAAATAGGTATCTTTCAAGACTCTCCCGACCCCTGACCTAAAATAATCATTGAATAATCTCTCAAAACAAGGGTATATCTATGCTCTTCTAAACGTAGTCAATAGGCTATACTAAACCTGAGTGAAAGTCACGGTCATCTATTCTACACTAAACATCATACGAAACGTTTTTCCAATTTCATTCATTCTCTTTTCATCTCATAGTTTCTCCAATTTAAGTATAACATTGATTAACCGCAAAAGAATTCCCGTCAAAGGACGGGAGAATCTTTTCTCCAAAAATGCACTAGGCCAGAGCCAAAATTCACATAAACGTGATTAGATTAAATAATCAATGAAATATAATTTTAGGCAAATTACATTTCCAAGTTCGTCATCGGGATATTTTTGTAACAGACGTTTTTGACGGCCCCGCGCGTGTTAAAAATATGTATAATTGGATACTACGAAAGCTGCAGCGTTTTATTTTACACAAGTCATACTACGCCTCAACTTTTTGCCATCATTCTTCGGTCAACGTTTATTAACACTTGGGATTATCCCTCTCGTGCTGGTCATTAGCTGAAGCCGATTTCGCAACTGAACCTAAACCATAAAAAGCATAATAAACTGTGAAACTCAATTGACTGAATAGCTGATGAGGGATTTGTCAGTATAAAAGTTCTATATGATACGCTCAATTGAACAGTTAAAAATTTGCGACTTTTTGTTGCCGGCTTTTGTGGCATGCGATCTCTTTCAATCTTGTGACCCAAATAAAACTTGCTCGAAAGACAATATGATTAAAAGTCGGAAAAGCACTGATCAAACAATTTTTTAGGACCAGCTCACTCATATAAAATATACTAAACATAAACCACGTTAGTTCATCGAATTCTCATGGTTTTGAAATAGATTCTACATTCATTGTTTGTCCATTCAATATTCAAACAAGTATATATGAAATGTTCAGATAAGGTTCGGTCTAGAATGGTCAAATCACAGTTACAATGATAAAAACACTTTTCGTCAATGATAATGTTTTATTGTATTCCAGTAAAATTAAACTTACTTTTTAAAAGCGCAATGTTCATGCCAAATAACCTCATCTCAGATGCACAATGCATAACCAATCCCCCGCAATGCAAATATTTCCATCGAAAAATTCAATGAAATATTATGTAACATCATCCAGAAAGAAAACATTGGATACGTTTGATTCCGACTCATGAAATTCCAAATTGGTGAAACGTATTTTCTAATGCATATTGCCGAATACATTTCGACCACGAGCTTTTTGGATCTCCGCCATAGGAGACCCTTATTATTTATCAGTCGTTCTGTCTGTTGGATCTCCGCTTCTAGGAGACCCTCATTATCAGTCGTTCTGTCTGTGTATCTGTCTGTCTGTCTGTCTGTCTGTTTGGATGTAGCGTCGAACGGCTGGACCAATCTGGATGAAATTTTCCATGTGGGTTATCCTGTCACCCTAGTATTATGCGTTTCGTAGAAAGTCTGGATATGGGTTTCGTTTCCATGGTAACAACGAAAAACGCGCCGATCGTTATGAAATTTCAATTTATGACAATTTATCGCTGTTTTCTCGCCAACCAAGTCGAAAATTAAAAATCCAAGAACGCTACCTTCCGCATAGCAAAATACTCTTTCAAATAAGTTATCTTTGGTCTCGATACTCTATAAACTGGAGGAGCCTCAGGGATTTTAGTGAAGATTATTTTTTAATTTTCAACCCCAATATACCAGTCACGCGAGTAAGACTACGAAATGCTCAGCGTTTGAAATGAACTCAGTGGAACGCGCAGCGTTAAATATTAACTGGCGTTTTAAGTAGTGTCTCCTATTATCCGTTAGTAAACTGAAATGATGCGGGCCTCAAGCAATGGCGGAGATCCAACTGGGCGCCTACCGGCTTGTCTGTATATCTGTCTGTGTGTCCAAGCTGTAGAGTCTTAGCGGCTAGTAGACTAATCTGTATGAAATTTCACACGTAGGTTATCCCGTCACCCTAGTTATGTGCGTTTCACCGGGAGTCCGGACTGATGTTCCGTTTCCAGGGCAGCAGCAAAAAACGCACCGATCGTTGAAAATATCTCCATTTTCTCATACATTTTGGCCATATTCTCGTCAAACAAGTCGAATATTAAAATTCCGAGAATGCTACCCTTCGCGGAAGAACTCTTTCTAACTAGTCGTCTTTCATCTGGATAGTCCATAAACTAAGAAAGCCTTAGGGATTTTGGTGGACGTGTTTTTATTATTAGCCACAGCATAACCATGCACACGGATACCGATGAGCCGCACAGCACTTAAAATGAGCTGGCAATTCTGTTACACTTTTCTCGGTACAATGGCGTCTCCGTATTACCCTTTAGTAAACTGAAATTACGCGGGCCTCAAGCAATGGCGAAGATTCATATTGGGCGCCTGAGAGTATACTTCGTTTAAACATTGGGTAGTTAACTGTTACTTTATATTTTTCTCTCAATAATTATTTTGCCGGAATGGGTGGTGGCTGACTTTGATGACCTTTGGTCGTATCGCCATCTCCCAGTCTATACCAAAATAAATGCTGTGTAATTTATTATTTTGAAATTTATTTGTATTTTGGTTGACAAAAATAATAAGCTCTCTCTCTCTCTCTCTCTCTACCGGCTTGCTTTAATCATTAGCTACAGTCTATCATCACGCGAGTATGTCTACGAAATACGCAGCGCTTAATTTGAACTGGCAGTTTCGGTAACCTCCTCATTAAACCGCACTGCCGTTATAGATCCGAAGTATAGAGCCAAAGTTTGTGTGAATGGTAACAGGTTGACTGAGAGCGGGCCTTAACTATCCTGATCCTGGGCGCCTACCGGCTTGTTGGATCTCCGCTATAGGAGACCCCTATTATCGATCGTTCCGTTTGTCTGTCTGTGTGTCCATTTCTGGCGTCTTAACGGCTGGGCCGATCTACATGAAATTTCACACGCTGGTTTTCCTGTTACCCTGGTAATGTGCGTTTTATAGAAAGTTTGGATTGAAGTCTCGTTTCCACGGCGACAACTATAAAACGCGCCGACCGTAATGAAGTTTTCCATTTTTTCACAATTTAACGCCGTTTTCTCGTTGACCATGTCGAAAATTGATATTCCAAGAACGCTACCTTCTGCAGAAGAAAATATTATATGGAACAAGTCGTCTTTCGTCTCGATACTCCATGAACTTGAGAAGCTTTTAGAAGATTTTAGTGAACAATACTTCAATGTCTAATCATTAGGTACAGTAATTATATCATAACGCGAGCATGTCTACAAAACGCACAGGTTTTAAATGAACTGGCAGTTTCGTTAAACTGCTCTCTTAATCGCGCTGCCGTTATTGATCCGCAAGTTTCTGTGGATGGTAACCGGTTGCTTGAGTGCGGTCCTTCAACTATCAGCGGAGATCCCGGGCGCCTACCGGCTTGTTTTCATATGTTTGAGTGGGTTTTTACGGCTTTTAACTTTGCCTGGTTGTGAAGTTGTCAAATTTTGCAGTCAGCACTCATTTGAAAAGAGATTTATGACGATTTTGGCGATGTTACGGAAAAAACTTTGAAAATTCAAAATAATTTCAAGTTTTTTTTTTCAGCGTTACAACATAAAAACGAAATTCTGATATTCATAAAATGTCCAGAACGTTCTTAGCAACCCATGCGGCATTTGGAAATGAAGAAAAGTCGTTCAAATTAGAACCGTTCTAAATTTGAACGACTTTGAAAATCCGGTATATTCATCTATGACAGTGGTTCTTGAATTTTTTGCAAGCGCGACCCAAATCTGAGTTTTATGAATACTCGCGACCCAAGTCTAAATATCGCAAAATGTATTTTTAATGTTAATACTGTTTGACTCAAATACAGACAACTATTTATTAGAAACAGTCCATTGACTCAGTGAGATTGATGCAACTGAAATTTTCTTTTCATTATATCTTATAATATAACAACAATAGTTGTAGGAGAATATTGCCATAACGTGATTAACAGATTATAAAATTTCACAAGTTTTGAAAATTACACTTCATTAAGTCTATTGTTGAATTTATGCGTAAAATCCGAAAAGGAACACCATGGTGGCCAACATGATAGCACCAGCTATATTTATAATAGCAGCAGGCCATTTTTCTTCATTGATATCCATCAATTATTTAATCTGAGGGTGGCTGCTGAGATGTTTTCGTCTCTTCTTCTAAGCCGCAGAAAAGGTCAAATCCTTTCCTAAACCAGGATTTTTCTTTTTCTATGGATAAATTAATGATGCAAAACCCTGTTGTAACTTGTAACTCACAAACACATTACGAATAGATCAGTTGTATTTATATCAAAATTAGTTTTTATAAAATGTTCAACCATAATTGTATTATTCTTGTGTGTCTTCAAATTGACTGTCAATTATAGGGATTGACAATATTAAAATTGCTTATGCAATTATCCGTTTTGATTATTCAAAAAAGAAACATTGAAATAAGAATACCATCATGTAGAAATTTATAATTTCCTCATTATTTCTCATATTTTCTCCGTAAGGTATTATGCGTAATATGCAAAAAGGAACACCATTGTGGCTAACATGAGCACGCAAGCTATGTTTACAATTAATGCCGGCCATTTCTTTTCGTTGATATCCAATATTACAGAATCCGGTGAGGGTTGCTTTGAGGTTTGGTCATCAAAACCGCAAAAGAGGTCAAATCCTCTTTTTAGCCAAGACTTTTGTTTTTCTGTTGAGCCAAAGAAAACGATAGTTAGTTCATTTTCACAATTGAAAATGTGCTGTTAGGTTTAATTTGAACCGACCCCGACACAAAATTGGCAAAAATTCGCTGCTAAGTACGGTAAATTTACAATAATTTACCATTGTCACCTCCCTCGCAGTCTATTCGTGAATTTGTAAGACAAATTAAGGTATGATCAAGTTCTAAAACATTTTGTCTTGTTTTTACCAGTATTACATGATTTCAACACTATGTAGGTTTGATACAAAATAAATCTTTAAAAAAACTTGTACTTTGTGGAGGATGGCTTTCGTGAGTTTCAATAACTACAGCATGTTTTCCATTCTCATTTGTCATTTCCTCATTATCGCTAACCATCGCCGCATTTGGGTATCCTCCTTCTGTTTCCTGTTGGTTAAATTGTAGTAATAGTGCTAGTAACCTAAAATCCTAAACATTATGCTATTTTTATTTTATGGTCTCCTCTCATAAAATTCAGAAAAAGTAATTTAGAGGACATATCAATAATCCACTCAAAAAACAATTTCATCCTATACTTTGTCGCCATCTAACGCCAGAAAAACGATCGTCAGTTTGATACTTATTTTGAAAAGAATATTCGATATCTTTTGTGGTGTATATATATAAAGATAATAAATCCATTGAGATAATCCTCTATTTTAGCTTTAGTACACCGCTTCAAAAACAATAATTCGCCGCGCTTACATCGTTCTGCTGAGTACCGGATCCATGAAGTTCAAAAGTCTGTTCGATTGGAATTCTTTTCTTCTTGCTCAGTCGGGTCCAAAATGTCAATCTGTACAACTATGAAAATCTTGACGATTCAATTTTTTATAAAGATAAAAATAAGTTTATATTTCCCATTCCTATTGAGTTACTTAGGAGAAGAGCGTTACAGAGTGTAATTATTATACCAAATACCTCCCTTTTTCAGACCAAAAAAGGTCACGAAAAACTATGAATATATATTAAATCGTTTTCTTATTTGACACGGAGTGAACCGAAGGATTGTTTTGTGATGTTAATATGTTGCTGTTGGAAAAAAATCGCTTCTATCTTCAATTACTGGAATAATTTCATCAAAATTTTCGTTGGTTAAAGCTTTTTGTTGTCTCTAAAGGGCTTTTATTTATTCAAAAATATCTGTGGAGTATAGGGGATTCGTTCTTCACTTCTTCACGAAGTTTTGTGTGATGACGTTATCCAAATTAAAAATTGCGTCCCTTAGTTCCGTGATTACATCTTAGAGATCTGATGGTCAGACTACCGGTAATGTAAAAGATTCCATACTACTTCATTTTGACTTTCGTGTCCATACATTTTAGCATTACTCTTTTGTTTGAATTCAGTAATATATATGTAATGTACTAAGCAAGAAAAACTCACGTGTTCACTGGCAATAGGGGGAGTGCACAAACTAACACTAACTGCTACTATCAACGTGCAACCCGTAAGAATCAACGCGAAATAAAGATAGTGGACCTGAAATAAAATAACTATTTTGAAAGCATCATCAACAACGAGAAGAATTTATTTTTATTAACCTATCGTACATTATAATTTATACTGAAATTGCAGTTTTGCACCGAACTAAACAATTTTAATCAATTTGAATTATGTCTATGTTACTAGTACTACTCTAATCGATGTTACAGCGGGTCGCAAACCTTTGACACAACTAGTGGTCTTGTATCTTCTTCTCCGCATAATGGCGCTGTGTAGACAAAATCCAATATCATTCGCGTTATACCAATAATCATTCCGATTAACAATGACCAGAAAGCACCCTGAAAAAGACTTCACTTTTTGGTTGTATTCAGCGGAAAAACGTGAACGGAAAATAAGAAGGAGAAGAGGGAAGAGCAATTGAGAATCAATTATCCCCAAATAACACCACATACATACATACCGGCTCATTAAGCCTTGGCCAAAATACAGCAGTCACAAAGATGGTTGCAATTGGAGGACCGAGATAGCTTGTTATAGCCTGTATATAGTCAAATAGTTGTCCACTTGCAGCTTCCTGTATGATTGGCACCCAGGCAATGCTCACTCCCACCATGCCAAGAATAAACACACTGTGATATAGAAACAACTTTTGTTGTAAATGTATATAATATATAAATGGCCTACAAAACTCTCACAAATACCTTACCGGCCAACAATCATTAATTCACGTTGAGATGCGTTTTTTCGAATCTTTGTCCAAATATCACAGGTAAATAAAGTGGAAGCACTGTTGAATACTGATGTCAAAGAAGACATAAAAGCCGCAACCATGGCTGCTAGTAGCAATCCTTTCAAATATAATGTATAATATATTTTACGAGAAAAGTAAGAATACCACATATGCCATGGGCTCGAAATCTAATGTTTCTCACAAAAAATAAATGAAACTTCCCAAAACTTTGCCAATCGCGACCAGAGTGCTACTCGAAAAATAGACCAATGCATAAATATATGGACACGAAAGCCCTAACGAAGTAGTACGGTTATCTAATCGTTTGCAGTACCGTGGTCTTCCCGACGTTGGCTGACTACCAGATCGTAACAAACGCAAGCTGGAACCTTCGAAAGGTGCGTTTATTTTTGATGACTTCATTACACACAGAAAAAAACGAATCCGATAGAGCCCACAGAAGTTTTTGAACCAAATAAAAATAATAACAACAACAAAAATCTTCAACCACAGAAAATTTCAAAGCAATTGGTCTGTAGTGAAAAAGAGAAACGATTTTTATAACAACAATATAAAGTTCAAGTATAAAATTAGATCGATTGCTAGCGCCGGTAATCTGTATGAAATGATATCGAAGTTCCACAACGCTTCATTGTCCCCAATACATTTCAAAATATTTCAGTAGTTAACAAACTTTACAACTTTACCTTTTGCTCCCGTTGGCATGGTTGCCAGTACAAGCTTAGGATAAGCAACATTGGAGCAACCGACGGTTGAACCACAATATTTCATACATTCTTCTGGTAGTACACATGCAACTGCATCTAAATTAATAGGGTGTTGTCTTATTTAATTTTAACGTAATGATTCAACTCCATAATCTATTTGAGGTATATATCTGTTTTTGTAGTTAAGTAAATGTAACGCAACTTATATACTCGAAATAAAGCAAGTAATAGGGGCTGGCTGAAATGTTTGTTAACGCACTAACCATCAACTAGTACAAGGCCTAAGAATAATGCTAAGCTACCAAGTTACAGTATAACAGTAACGTGAGAGTGGGATGTACCAGACATTAGATAGGTCTCTGTAACAGGGACTGCTTATGTCATTGACATAGGCTATTTGAGGCAAATAACGTGAGTTTTGTCGACCAAGCAATGGTTGTTAACACATTGATAATATCGTGCCGCATTGCCACAGACCAATAACTTCACTTACCAGTTAATACGATTCTGCTGACCATTCCAACCATTACAATTGTATACATTGGCATTATTTTAATAAACCCTGCCAAAACACAACCTCCTTTTGCATGTGACAAGTTCTTTGCTGCCAACGTTCTTTGAACAATGACCTGGAATGGAATATTGGTGCATTAGAGATAACACTAGTGAGAATTTCATGAAATAAACTAAAATTGCATGTACTCTAAATACTAATTTACAAACACCGACTCGAAGCATCGAATGAATAAATATTGTTAGCGTAGGTTGTTAGTACAAACCAAGGTGATATGTTTTCAAGGAGTCGAACCATAAAATAATTTTTACATTTTGTGTCGAATATTAACATAATTATGTTGCAATGAAATATTATTATTGCTTAGAATGGAGTGCAAATGGCACTAAAGAATTGTATGCTATTTTCACGTAGATCACAAAATCTCAAATATTATTCTGAACACAGACCTGATCTGTGCACCAGTACCACGTAGCTAATATTGTTAAACCGAAAGTTAGTCCAGGCCAAGGAAGATCTCCTGTAACTGGATCTCTAAAAACGCTGAAAGAATCCTCCCTCGGTTCACCGCATGTTGTGTTTGCTGGCCTCAATCTTGGTACTGCTTGCATGTATTTTGTTTCCAGTTGATCATATCCCCCAATGCTTTCAAACGCTGATAGAGAAGAAATTTTGCGAATAAAAAATATTGGAGGCTCAATCTAGCATTTGTGTTATGACAACCCAATAAAATACATGTAGATAATTATAAAATACTTACACAATGCCATCATGATTACTGATCCAATAGTTATGATTAAAGTTTGAGCAGTGTCTGTATATATGACAGCAGCTAATCCTCCAGTCACTGTATATAATCCAGTGATCAACAGAAGGAGAACCATAGATAAATAAATATTCCATCCAAGAGCTTCTTGAATAAAGATTGCTCCGGAATATAAGTCGGCCTAAAGTGAATGAATGAAATATTTAATTATCTGTTGTTAAAATAAATTAAAATAATTATATCCCTCAAAACTATGAAAAGGGTAATTGCGCATTTTAATACCCTGCATGTTCAATACGAACAATATGGGCAAAATTGAGAAATTTGATTACGGATCAGAAGGATTAACTTCATACGAAGAAAGAAGGACAATAGAAAATATATAAATCTAGATTTACTGTAGACAGACTACATTCTTAAAAATAGTCTTACAAAACAAAAATGCTCTTTATTCAATTCCAAATTACTTCTTGTTCTTTGTAAATGTATTTTTTGTTTTCATGAATTTGTTATATCTTACCGATACTTTCGTTAGAATATAAAGCAACATCGACAACACTGATAAATACACTTGAATTCTTTGGCCTCCAAATCTTGCCTCAAGATATTCGGGCATTGTGACGACTCCAGCAGCAATATAAACTGGAGCAAATATCCAACCCAAGAAGAAGAGTGTAAGCATAGCCTGGTAAAAATTATAATCCAAGTTCAATATTCAATCACTGGTGACATTGACCTTGCCCCATTTTGAGAAAATTGAGACAAAATTTGAGAAAATATTTTATAAAGTGCGTGAATACGCCCAATAAATGTGGCAAAAAGACAACAAACACGTAATCTGTGCCTTTGGCCTTGTCTAGTCTAAGTTGTCCAAACGCAAACGTATATGATGATGAACTGCGCCAATTTAGAGCAGTGTCGTAGAAAGTTATTTTTTTTTTATATTAAATAGGAATTGAGAACTTTGTAAAGGCATACATGACTTGCATGAGGACTCTCAAATATAGGCGACATGCATGCCAACGACGCCCGAAACCTAAATATTTTAGGTACATATAGCGTAATATTAGCATCCGGCAAACGCCATAATGAGCTGATTGACTGAAGCAGCGCGTGGAAAGTTATAACGTCGTGCATATACTTCTAAATAAAAATTCGCAAATATTTAGTCTGTTCTTTCATCTCTAAACTTTTCATTCTAATGATTACGGAATTTACCGAGAATCGAAAAAATTATGTTAAGTTATACTAATAATGTTATACTCGAAAGAAGGGATTGTGTTTACTGGGTAACTTATATTTAAAAACTGAAATTTCAACAAAAGGATTCACATTCCATTCGAATGCACCGACTGCAATTCCGCCGACCACTCCTGTTCCAGCCAATCCAACGAAACTACCACTTCCAATATTGCTGCTGAAAAGAGATGCTCCGACAGGAAACCAGGTTATGTGTCTTCCAGCGAGAAAGAATCCGTCAACGTTTCCACGATTCGTGCTGCACATCGCCTGCGAGCAGAAATTTAATATTCAGGTATGTTATTATATAGTCAATTATGAATCTGAGTTTGAAGTGTTGTTCACGCGCTTCTGTTCCTTGTTAAAATTATTCATACTCTTTAATTTACTTGGCACAATACGCAAAGCTATATTATATTTTACGATTGCCGATATAAATTAAGGAGAGAAATGCGCACATTTTGCTAGCAAAAAATTACAAATTTCTTTTGTAAGTAAGGCCGTAAAATTGAAATATGTTAAAACTTTACCAAATATATTCATAACAATCAAAGTTCAACTATTACCCACCCATATCCCAACAGCTAATATGAATGCGAAATAGACACCGATAACAACGAAATCCCATGTTTCTAAATTTGCATCTGGCAGGAGTGCTGCCGTCGTCTGGTCCGAGTAACTTGCTGTCGACATTGAAGCCATTTGTACAGTATATTAAGCTTTATCTGAAATTAGCATTTAATAATCACTCAAAACAAGGGTTTATTGTAGGTTCATATTCTAAATGTAGTCAATATACTAAAACTGAGTAAAGGTCACGGTCATCTAAACTGAACATCATACCAAACATGTTTCTGTTTTTATTTATTTGCTCAACTCATAGTTTCTCCAATTTAAGTAACATTAATTAACCGCAAAAGAATTTCCTCCCAAAAAACGGAGAATCTTTTTTATAAAAATGCGCTCGACCCGAGCCATCTATCTTCGAAATATCTTTCGAAAAGTTTCCGACAGCCGCACGCGTAGGTAAAATCTTTATAATTGGATACTACGAAAGCTGCAACGTTTTGTTTTACACAAGTCGTACTACGCCTCAAATATTCGAAAAAACGTTTATTAACAGTTGAAATAACCCTCTGATAGGTTGCTGAAACCACTGATTGCGCAACTGAACATAAACCATGAAAAGCATTTATACAAAGCATATATTTCTAAGCATTCAATTGACTAAAATGCTGATGTGGGATTTGTCAGTATAAAAGTTCTATATGATACGCTCAATTGAACAGTTAAACAAAATTTGCGACTATTTGTTGTCGGCTTTTGTGGCATACGATCTCATTTAATCTTGTGACCCAAATAAACTTTGCTCAAACGAAGGCCAATATAATTGAAAGTTGGAAAAGCATTGATCAAACAACATTATAGGACCAGCTCACTCATATAAAATATACTAAACTCTTCAAATTTTACATTAGTACCTCGAATTTGCATGGTTTTCAAGTGGATTCTACATTTATTGTCTGTCCATTTTAACCAAGTAGGAAATGTTCAAATAAGGGTCGGATAGAATGGCATAATGACAGATATATAATGATAAAGACACTTTTGCCAATGATGATGTTTTATTGTATTCTAGTAAAATTGAACTCACTTTTTAAAAGCGCACCGTTCATATTAAATACCTTGGTCTCAGCTCTGCACAATGCATAACCAATCCCTCTCAATGCAAATATTTCTGTCGAAAATGTAAAGAATTCAATAAAATATGGATGTAACACCATGCAGGAAAGCAAATATTGGATACGTTTAGTCCAATTCGTGAAATTCCAAATTTGTGCAATGTAGATTCGAGTGCATGTTTTGAAAGTATCTTAGTTTGCCAAGTACTTTCCGACCTTGAAAAATTTTATCAACGAACGTCTATCATTAGGTATACTGCGATCACAATAGTTTCATCGATAAATCTATTTAGGGTAACATGCTGTATTTCAGTGGTTGATAATTCGCGCATTGAATGGGTTTTTCGTTTCAAATTTTGCCGACATTTCACAAAAGATATGTGACTATTTCGGCGATGCTACTAAAAAAATAAAAACACCTTTGGTTATATTCTCTTGTTCTTTATCAACGTTACAACGTATCAAAAAGTCCTTCAAATTTAATCCGTTTGAAATTTTAATAAATTTCGAAATTCAAAACCTATTATATTCAACTATGATAACACGGTCCTGACTTCTTTTCCAGCGAAAATATTTCCTTTCCGACATAGAAGACTACAAAACGTTGACTATTTTTTCTTACAAATACAAAACTAAAGAAACACTTTCAAACAATTTAAATTTTATTGGTAGGATTGATTACAACGACGTCGAACTAGCATACGACAGCCATAACGATCGTTGTGAGTAAATATCGCAATGACGTGATTAACAGATTATAAAATTCCATGGGTTTTGGAAATTCACACTTCATTAGGTCCATTGTTGAATTTATGCGTAAAATCCGAAAAGGAACACCATAGTGGACAACATGATAGCACCAGCTATATTGACAATAACAGCAGGCCATTTTTCTTCATTGATATCCATCAATAGATCTGGAGGTGGCTGCTGAGATGTTGTCGTCTCTTCTTCAAAGCCACAGAAGAGGTCAAATCCTTTCCTAAAACAGGATTTTTCTTTTCCTGTAGATATATTAAAATTTAATATTCAAATTATACAATAGAAAAAAGTAGGAGTAATTTAAAAATAAGATGCAGCACAGAAATTTGGTGACCTTTTTGATAATAGTATCGAGTTGGGTTTTCAATTTATTCAATATTATATCATAGTAGGCTTCAATGTTTAAATGTTTTATTTTCACTTCTAATAGGCACAAAATGATGCCTTAAAACATTTATAAACGAAATGCATATTTTTTTCTGAATATAATATTTTCTTCTGCTAACATACTTGGTTGTGGATTGCTTTTATTTGTATAAACAGTATTTGGGTTTGCATACTCGTTTGTTTCGTATTCATCATAAACCATTGCATTATTTGTATATCCAGCTCCTTGTTCCTAAGGATAAATAAATTCTGCATTATAAATCAATACAAAAATGATAATATTCGGTAAAACACTGTGAATTTTATTGTTACTACGGGGAACGTAAGGGACACACATTTTTGCGAACTTACACTGGCTCTCTCTTGAATATATTGTTGCATACAATACAAATTGTATTTTATCGTATTTAATACAGCGTAATATAATTCTTCATTGCTTTTTTGAATAATGTTCAATATTTTCTGTTGTAACATTAAATGTTGATAGTATATTGGTTGTTAATTATAGTCAGTAGCAGAAACCAACCAGGAGTCGCAAACGTTTAGAGGGCTGGAGTAATGTATAACGTGAGGTGACCGTACATTTGAACCCATGTACATTTGAACCCATGCGTATATCCACGGGTTCAATCTATATGCGAATGCTAAAACCCATGGGTTAGGGTTAGTATGGGTTTAACTATCCGTGAAACAAAAAAAATTCCATAGGTGCAATAGCATACAGGTGCAATTGTCATGGGTTCAAATGTACGTGGGTTCAAATGTAATGGAACCATAACGTGACACCACATCCCTTGATTATCATCACAAAGTAGGCAGATTTGGTTTGTCAATATAAAGTATATATACTGGTAATTGTAAATATAAATTTGCTGCCCTACTGCCAACAAAAAATGTCAATAAGAACACCTTATCATGTTGTTGATCGGATCCATGGAGTTCAAATGTTGTATCGATGGGAATTCTCTTTCTTTTACTCATTCTCGACCACCATGTTAATCTATACAGCTATGAAAATAATGTGTAATAGGAAAATAACGGAAAGACGATTTCTAATGGTATAAGTATGCTCATACTAAAATAAATAACAAAAATCTGATATCACAAATATCGAATATATTTAAATATACTATGTACCAAGTTACTTTTAAAGTTAATTGATATAAATTTTGTCTATTGAAACTCGATGTTCAAATACCTCGATCATTTTATGGGGATGCGTGCTGATGACAAATGCGGTGTATCGATGCAGACCATTGAATATACGCAACTGAAGATTATAGTGTTGTTAAAACCCCGAAATAGAATGCTTTTATGTTATTTGCCGACGGTGGTCGTGGCTTTATTGGTTTGAACGCTAAATTTGGTATTTCAAAGTCTTCAAACAAGCATTTTATGTTTTTTTTTATTATTATTTAAATAATTTCCTGACTCAATTTGAACTATCGGCAAACTTATGCTAATTCAGTATTGCCGCTTTGCCTTAAAAAATTTAGTTACATCAAAATTACTTACGTGTTTATTTGGTATTGGTGGAGTGCATAGGCTCACAACAATTGCAATAAATAAAGTGCATGCTGCAAGAATCAAAGCGAAATAGAGGTAGTGAACCTGAAAAAGTTCATCCTAGTTAAAGTCAGTAACCTAACAACTTACACTAAGAATGCAACTTTTGATTAATCTAATATTGGGAAGATTTGCCTTCACATTTTTGTCGTGCCACCAGTTTTTATAAATCAAATCATTAGGTGATTTTGTCATTCTACAATATATTGCAATTTGCCAGATGCCGACTTGCATAATGGTATAATGGTGTTTTCAGTTCTTGTATGCAAGTGTTTTGAACCGAATTCGTATCTCTTAAATGCGTCTACATAAAAAGTTTTATCACGACATAGCAGAAATTTCAGAACAACAAAACAGATGATTTATCGAACCTTTCCAACAATAGCCGGCCTAGTATCTTCCTTGCCACAAGCTGGAGGTGAGTAGACAAAATCTAATATCATTCGAGTTACACCGATAATCATTCCGATCACCAGCGACCAGAAAGCGCCCTGAAGGGAAAAAAAAGACTTGAATTATTTTTCTTCTTCTTTTTATCATTCAACAGAAAAAACAATGAATGAACGTTTGTAGAAAGCAACGGTTATAGAACTAAATTAATTCTATTCTTCAGCATTATAAAATAGGATGAATAATCAGAATTAAAATAAAGAATGGAAAGATAGATTTATAAACTTGACTTCAAACAAAATTCACTTACCGGTTCATTTAACCGCGACCAAAATATTGCAGTAATGAATATAACAGCAATAGGTGGTCCGAGATAGCTGGTGATTGACTGAATATAGTCGAATAGTTGCCCGCTTGCTGCTGCTTGAACGATGGGTACCCATGCAATACTCACACCAACCATCACTAGAATGAATATTCTGAATAGAAATTGTCAAAAGTTTAATTTAACATTAGCAAGTTGAAACATTACCGTCAGCTAGCATTCGACGTTTGAGGTATATAGTTTACCTGCATCAAACAAAATAGAATTAGCGAGAGATTTTATAGGACTAATTTTGTTATTTTAGTAAGATTTTACTGTTGTTTTTCAAATGAATTATATGAGAACAGTTAATTTAGTCTTCCTTAGAATTATAAACCGTCATACCTTGTTTTTAATTACCCCAGTAAGAATAGGTGGTCCATGGAAATAATAAGATTATTATAATAAGATCCCAATAAGAGAGTAGACGCGGAAAATGGATTCCAATTTTGAGAAGCATTTCCCGATGCATGCACAAAAACGCCATTTTGATGCAGGCTGCTTTCGGACATATCGTTAAACACCCCTTTACCGTTAATTTCAGTAGTAGACGATCATACCTTCCCACAATCATTAGTTCTCGCTGTGAGGCATGTTTACGAATCCTCGTCCACACATCACAAGTGAAAAGAGTCGAAGCACTATTGAAGACTGATGTTAACGAAGACATCAAAGCTGCCATCATTACAGCAAGCAGTAGCCCTGAACAGTAAGAGTTTATTCCGCAAATAGTTGGACGAATTCTTTCATTTTATTTCAAAAGGTGAGAGACCGTTTCACATATGACAGACAATTTGAGCTGCAGCAACTTCTGTTAGAACCTGGTGAGTGTAACCAGTCATAGAGTGTAACCAGTAATCCTAACCGGTTCGCTGATCTCATAACATTCCGTGAGACGGTTCTATAGAACCGATGCGAACCGACTAAATTCCACCACGGGTTATATGTATATCTAGTATTCAAAATATTTCATTGAACAATTATCACACTTTTTTTAGTTTAAAAAAAAAATAGATGTGAGCGACACAAACCTCGTGCTCCTGTAGGCATAATCTCCAAAACGAGTTTAGGATAAGCAACATTGGTACATCCGACTGTTGTTCCACAATATTTCATACATTCCTCCGGAAGAACACAACCCACTGCGTCTGAAAAGTAGGATGAAGTCAATAACTGTGTTCTGAGTAAACTGAGTGAGTAAAAAGTAATCATAAGTTTTATTCTTACCAGTAAAAATAATTCGACTGATCATTCCAACCATAACCATCATATACATTGGCATTGCTTTGAGCAAGCCCGCCATAACACAACCTCCTTTAGCATGGGATAAATTTTCTGCCGCTAATGTACGCTGGACGATGACCTGAATAATAAGTAGAGAATTTTTGTTTTTTTTATTAATTTATATATGGAATCGCGACAGTTAGTCTCAGAAAAATACCGACAACTTCAAAATCCGGAAAAAAAAGGCCAGAATAATGACAAAATTTAAATAAAGATTTTTTTCGTTCTAATTACCAAAAGTATGCAGATTGAATAAGTAGCATTACCTGATCTGTGCACCAATACCAGGTAGCCAGTATGGTCAGACCAAATGTTAGTCCAGGCCATGGAAGGTCTCCTGTAACTGGGTCTCTGAACACATGAAATGAATCTGCTCTCGGCTCGCCACATGTTGTGTTTTCCGGCCTCAGTGCAGGTATCGCCTGCATGTATTTTGGTTCAAGCTGATCATAACCGCCAATTCTATCGAAAGCTGAAAATTCGTATTTGACGCATTTAAAGCCTACATAAAACTCTAGATATGAAATTGTAACATATGTATTCAGTAATATTGCCCTGCTTCCCATAGAAAAATTATTCCGAACACGTAACACTTGGCTTTAAATTTAAAAAAATCTGTCAGTAGTATAGTGCCAGGACTTACATAACACCATCATTACAATCGCTCCTCCCGTCATAACAAAAGTCTGAGCAGTGTCCGTATATATGACAGCAGCCAAGCCACCAGTGACTGTATATAAAGCAGTAATTGACAAAAGTAGCACCATAGCAAGATACAAATTCCAGCCCAGAGCTTCTTGGATGAAAATTGCTCCGGCGAATAAGTCAGCCTGTAGAAACATACTAGCAAATAATTGATAAAACAAGCCGGTAGGCGACCAGGATCTCCGCTGATAGTTGAGGCGCTCAACCAAGCAACCGGTTGCCAATGCCATGCATAGAAACTTGAGGATCTTCGACAGCGGCGCGATTAAGTAAGTGAGCGGGTTGCCAAAAAGGCCAGTTCATTCAGGAGCTGTGCGTTTTGTAGACATACTCGCGTGACTGATATACTGTGGCTAAAAATGAAAAATAAAAACGAATGTTCACTGAAAATCTCTAAGGCGTCTCTTGTTTATGGAGTATTAAGACCAAAGATGACT
Organism: Styela clava; assembly: GCF_964204865.1. Taxonomy (NCBI): domain Eukaryota; kingdom Metazoa; phylum Chordata; class Ascidiacea; order Stolidobranchia; family Styelidae; genus Styela; species Styela clava. The sequence continues at coordinate 9,242,680 of NC_135252.1, forward strand.
CGCTGGAAGAAGTATTTTCCCATGCGAGAGGTAGCGTTCTAGGAGTTTCAATATTCGATTTAGTTAACAAGAAAATGGCGAAATAATATAAGAAAATGGGGAAATGTTACGGACCGGCGCGTTTTTTCGTTGCTACCATGGAAACGAAACATCGATCCTAAATTTATTTAAAACGCATAATATCAGGGTGACAGGATAACCCACGCGAAGAATTTCATCCAGATCTGTTCAGCCATCTGGGCTCTACAGTAGGACAGACAGCTAGACATACTGAACGACCGATAATAAGGGTGTCCTATAGCGGAGATACAATAATGTTGACGTGCCGATTGTATATTTAAAGGTTTACGATGTGTGAAAACAAATCCTAAAAATCAAAAACTTGGAATCGGGGAAAATGTGGGCCTACAATCGATTCCAACTCCGGCTCCTGATGGCAGGTGATGCGCCTCCCGGAGAAATCAAATTTAGATAATAAAAAAATTTTTGGTGCGTGCATGCCTCTTTTTTTGGAAACTATTAAAAACGCCTAATGAACGTGTATTTTTTTAATTTTTGAATAAGTCTTCCTGGAATAATTAAAAATTTTCACTCCCGACCATACTAATTTTTTGGACCAAGTCTATAAGACTATTACAGTTCAATAGCATACGTTGCTTTATACCCCTTGTTTTGGTAAAACTTGGTTCCACAGCAGAGCTAACTTCTTCAGCTTACTTTTCAAGGAAAATGAAAGAGCTTTGCATTAAAAAGTATTTTTGAATAGTTGAATTTATGCGACAACGCGTATTACTATTTTTTTTTTGTTCACGGTATGATTTTTTCATTAAATCTCTGTGGAATATTCCACGAAAAAGAGAATTCAATTTGATTCAATTCATCCAATTTGATGATCGCGCTTTAAAACTTATTCATAAGAAATGAACGTACCGATATCTTTGTGAATATGTAAAGCAGGAGCGACAAAACTGATAAATACAGCTGTATTCTTTGCCCTCCGAATCTTGCTTTTAAATATTCAGGCATCGTGACAACACCAGCAGCAATGTAAACAGGTGCAAATATCCATCCGAGAAAGAAAAGCGTGAGCATCGCCTGAGAGCAAGAAGTAAATATTATTCATCTAATTGGAAGATAATCGGAAATGGTTTTTACGTTCTGTCGATCTTCCGGTATCTTTTTCCGGTAATTGAAATTGTGAGAAGTTTGCTTATTTTTAAATATATATATATTGCTTTTCTGATTTCTTTTATTGCATTGCTGCAATTTTTTGGGTGTATTTGCTATTTCGATTGTTATGTCAGAGACAGAGTAATCAAAGTGCATTCTCCTAACTATTTACAATCTCAATGTAAACAAAGAAAAGAAAAAATCTTTGTAAGTCTAATGACACTGATTCAGAACATATGAACATTTTTTTGCGCAACAATATTGGTTAGTTTTAGATTTTCATACTTATTAAACACTTGAGTTAAATAACTTTCACTTTTATAGTGGCATAGATCGTACTAGGAAAAGATATATCAAAGACAATGCCTACATTCCATTCGAATGCACCGACAGCGATTCCTGCTGCTGCTCCTGTTCCTGCTAATCCAACGAAATGTCCACTTCCGATGTTACTGCTGAACAATGATGCCCCAACGGGAAACCACGTGATATCCCGACCAGCGAGAAAGAATCCGTCGACATTTCCGCGATTCGTTCTGCACATTGCCTAAAAATGATCGTTTGGTGAAGGATATAAAATGAATGGAGTGAAATATCTTATCGGTATTCGATTCGACATGCAAAAAATCAGGTCAGTTTCAGCTGAGAAAAATAGCGCACAGAAAGGTGGATGCGGGTTTTAATGAAGATGCCCTGACAACTAGAAATTGACAATCAAACAACAATAACCCAATAAAATTGAATGCTCACCCATATTCCAACGGCTAAAATGAATGCAAAATAAACACCGATGACAACAAAATCCCACGTTTCTAGGTTCACGTCCGGTAACAGGGCTGCCGTTGTTTCAGCTTCGTTACTCGCCGTTGTCATTGACGCCATGTCGTCCGTAGAGTATTTCAATAGGCTATAGTATAATTAGATAATATGAACAGTACAGAAAACTTAGTGGAACAAGAAATAAGTTTGATTGAATTTTTGTGTAATGGATTTTGATATACACTATACAATTGTTCTCCTTGTTAAACTTTGCTGGTAGGGTATGAATCGTCTTGTTTGGAATCCGAATAACGTTTTCTCGACTTCTTTCAATTTCAATGTGCGACTACCGCGCCCACAAATATGCTCATCTAAAATCCGGATCCAGTCGGATCTGTAGTTGTGTTATACAAACCGGCAAGAAAATAGTTTGAGTCAAATTTATCCCAATTCAATTGCCGATTTTATTGCTTTAACGATATACTTTTCCGATAACCGGACCAGGCCTATTTGTAGTATTCAAACAGGCTTCTGTTTATTAGGTTTGCTGACTTTTGATAGAATTTTGAAATTTTAAACACTGTGATTGTTTGATTATCGTTTTACGTCTGAATTGTTCTATTATACATAAAATTGCACCTAAACTTTGACAAAAGAATTTTTTTATTGAATATTGGTCTGTGCAAACACTGCCATGAATGTAGTTTTAGACGAAGGTGTCGACGTTTTGTATTACATGAGTAAATCTATCAGAGCATAGCATTTAATCGTGTTCTTTCATTCAAATATCCAAAGATATCACTGTTTGCTGAGTGGCCTGTGCCCTCACGTCTCAACAATATACTGTATAGAAAAAAAAAGAAAAATAAGGCTATTTCTATGGCAATGGACTTTCCTCCCTCCCTGCAACATATTGACATATATTTCAACTCAAATATAGGAAACTGTCAGTGAGTTTATAAGTTATCCAACCGGATACCTAGCACTTCGATTAGATGGGTGCATTGAAGTGGACATTTATTACGCGGTCTCACAAATACAAACACTTGACGTCATAGTATAAAATGTGGCTGGCGTCATAAACCCTTTCGAAGGTAATATTAAATGTCCATGATCTGCTAGATATTCATCGAATATTACTAGATGACGTAACAAGTTTATTTCACAGCAGGCCATTTCCATGCAGTCGTAGTAGTACTGTCCACTTTTTATTCTGAAATACAGTACACCTAAAAATCATTACGTATTTCAAAACATTTTTTTACCACAAATTCCAACCACTGAAAAAAAACGAAACTGTGTCGTTGTTGACACGCTGATGTAATATCTGCAGTAGTACCACCTCCTACTTACTCCAAGCTAGAATACTGACAGCAGCCCATGAATTCAGTCAATATTTAGTGGAGTTGTTAATTCCACCCATCCATTGTTCGTAGTCCTTGATCAATGGTTGTAACTTTTTTGTGAATTTCACTAAAAGGTAGACCGCAGTTTTATCGTTTATTGGATGTTATACAATGAACAAAATGTATTCTCCCACATGTAACAACTAGGGAAGGGCAATTCAAAATACGAGGGATTCATACCCCAAAGTACTGTATCCGATAACGGAATTCGGTTTCTGTTTTTACGGCACCATGCGTCGAATCGTCCTTGTTAGACTATGCTTGCTCGCAAAGGACACGTTAAAACGGAAGACATCAAACACGATTAATATCAGCCAGCGAGTTCCATCCAATTAGCATATACTAATAATTATTGGAGCCGCGAGCAACGTAATGGCCGTGCATCTAATTAATTTTAAGCGAGTGTGCTTTAGTACAATGTGCACTCTGACAATATTAGTTATCAATGCCGTTTGATATATATTTTTGTACCCTACCGCTTACTATTGAAGCGTACAATGGGCTCTAATTCGGCATATCAGTATTTAGGGATTACATAATTTATTTGAAATCTAGGTGAAAAAATAGAATATTGTAAAAAATATTAAATATCACCCTGGGTAACTATTGTTTGATATCAAATAAAATCCAATACACGCATTTCAATTAACTACAAAATCACTAAAACATTTACAATTTTGCTTCTTGAAAATTTTAATCTAGTAATAAATAGGGTGGTAGAATTCCTATTGATGTATAACCATAAAAACTGAATGGGATTCGGAATGCTGGATCCGATTTAAGCATTCCAGAATAGTAAATTATTCTGAATTGCCCATCTCTACTAATATATATTAAGCGTCAGAATTGTAGTTTGCATCTCTTTGCCCTTTTTCTCCAGCCAAAAATCACCAGACACAAGCCAGAAACTTATTTAAAATCCCACTGGACAAAACAACTACTTGAGAAAAATCTAAAAAGTATAATTTAGAAATGATAATAAACAAGATTTTGCAAAAAGTTTTACTCATTTGACTAAGCAACATAACTACGATCGTCATAATTAGCACTGCTAATTACCAAATCTGATTTCAAGATACGAAAACCAAGAAAAAAAATAATGTGAAAAACAAATGTTGCTGGATTTCTCACATCAGTGTAGTTTACCAAACCCGGTGGCTGGTCTACCATCACGATCAATCATTGTCAAAGAATCTGGAAAGATTACCGAATCCTTTTTTACTTCTGATATTAACTCAATATTAATTTAACTGAATCAATGTATTTTAGAGAGACAATGGCAATAAGATCAAATTTTTTGACTAAAGCAATAAGGTGCAAAAAATTGGATATATAGAACTAGATTAGTGTCCAAATTGAAGATGCAACACTCGTCTGCCGTGAGAGTCAACATGAACATAATAAAGCAATACGTTACAAAACGTGGTGATGACGGTTAAAGCAAGAATACGTCCAGCGCAAGTCTTTTGTCATACCAAGAAGCAACAAAAACACAATGCATACATAAATGAGTGGAAAAAAAAATGAGGTGGAAAAATAAGAATTTAACAAAATATTACATTTACACAAAGGAAGCTACTTATCAAATCCAAAATATTGATAGATAAAGAAAATTGAGCACAGGCATCTTTAGAAATGTTATAAAGTTTCTCCACGCTTCCACTGTGCTATTCACTCAAATTTGCAACAGTTATTGTAGAACTGGTCGATTTTTTACTAACACTGCTGCCATTTGAAGCTTCTGCAGTATGTTTTCGCTTGTTTGTTCGTGATGATACATTGCTTTTAGTTGATAATCCTTCAAATTCGTTTTCTAAAATTATTATTAAAATGAAAAGCTAGGTTTGGAAATAGCATCTTTGGAAAATATCAATAGTTGTTGAATGGAGTAGGGTCAAAGCATCATTCCAAGCTTTAAGGTTTTCGAAAAGCTTGGAATTGCCGATAGAAAATTCTGTGACTCAAATCACAAAACAATATTTCTAATCCCTTTCATTTCAGTAACAATTGCATCAATATATTGTTCCGATCAGGTAAAATTTTTGGTACTCCCGTAGTGTGTGTACCAGGGGCGGGTTAGGACATAATTTCATTCTGATTTTTCTTATTTTAGTTCTATTACGAGTTCGGGGACTGTCCGTGTTAGCCCATACGTTTCATTCCCTTTACACATCTTGATGTAACGTAGGTGAACAAAATTAGATACCTCCATATTGGTACACACACTTCTGGAGCACCAAATTTTGTACTTACCACTTTCAGTCTCAGTTTTTATTCGAATTAATTCTGGTGGTCGCCGTTCTGATTCACTAGTTGATCTGAATGGAAAAATTAAAATTGAGCCATTTCGTTCTTATTTATCCCATTTGATGCTTTTTCCATTACTGACCCTTTAAAATCGATTGAAACAATTCGTGGAGGTGATAGACCAGATGACTGGCTAGGTGTCGGCTTTTCAATTCCTGTGACGTCGTAGTTTTTGTCACCATTCACACTGTTTTGAGAAGATGAATCGCTTGATGAATTTGGTCGTGACCATTGTGTAGAAGAGTTTGGTAAAGATTGGAGATTACCAAAAGATATATTGTGAGCTTTAGCAAGATCTGAATATAAAGAAATTCAAGCGATTACGTCATTTCATTGAAGCCTATAGTAATAACATACGAGTGACAACTTGTGCTTAATCATGTTGCTATGTGATCATTATCAAGCACAAAAGAGTGAACCAAATTATGACAATTTTTTCCCAGCACTGTTGCTCAATACAATCCCCATTTCCTTTCATTGACTTCAGCCGATAGTTTTACTTCAACCGCACTCCACTTGACGAAAATTATACCAGATTTTACTATATGCTCACTCGTGAGTGAGTTTACTGCCATCAAGTAGTTACTCATGACCTTGACTCAATTTTTTTTCGTTTATATAATAATAATATGCACAATGTAACAATAGGGGTCATTATGACATTATTTTCATTGATATTTTAAACAGAAATTTATATCCATAAAAACTATAGTCATAGTTTCAGCAGACGCAAGTGGGCCGGATAAGACACTTCGATGGGTCGTAATTTGGCCACCACTGGCTTAGATAAACATGAGACTAAACAAAACATATAAACTATTAACCTGCCAATTCTGATGAAAACGTAGTTGATTCCATTTGTACCGAAGATGAAGATCGCTGTAATTTAAATAGAAAATTACACAAATATAATTGCCATCAGGCATAAGATAATCCAGTAAATGTATACCACAGGAAACCAACGATTGTTTGGTATTTTGATTTGAATAGAATCATATATATTATTCTGGCATTAAATATATACAGTGACAGCAAACCCTTTTCCAAGGTAATCAAACCAGACATTCAAAAATAAAAACTATAAGAATAAGGCTAACAGTAAATATACTCAATTTCTCACAAAATCAAGATCCCAAGATAACTCATTTATGATGCTGCTTTGCTGCCATTATAGGGTTACCCCAATAAATAAACCTAAAGCTGTACCATTATCACACAACCTTAACTATGTTTCAGTGTGATTTAGGCATGATTGAACTTTTTTTGCAAAAATATTTAAAAAATAAAAAACATGGAGGTTATGTAATAATATACTTCTCTGTTTTCATTTTGCAATTTCTCCGATAGTTCGTTTTTTTCTTGTAATAAAAGTATTTCTTCTTTTGCAAGTTTTGCTAGTATATTCTGAAAATAATATTGTACTTTCATTTTTTAACTAGTTAAATAAATTTGTTTGATAGGGAGGTACCAAATATGGGTTAAGATTTGCATTATTCCTCGACCTTACAAAACATCAAAAACCATATTTAGAAGAAGAAAATTAAAGGGGATAAAGAGACAATTCGCTGGAAAAATTGATAAAATAAATCTAGCAAACATAACAAATCTGAATAGACAATGTACATATGTACAACGAAGCACACTAAACAGCACAAAATTCAAATTATATAAAGCACCACAGATGGTCATTTGTATACCTTTACTGCTTAATAGAATACCGCTATTTCCTTTATTTGCATGGCCTGTAATTTCAATACCATCCTGAACTAATAAATGAGAACAACCTTGCAAACCGCACATAAAAATTAACTTCATCTAATAACCTAAAAAATACCAGCAAGAGCAAAACTGTGGGAGATTCCAACTATCTGCATTCAAAAACGATATTTGAGACAGGAAACAGATGACAAACATACATATGCTCAATTTACAACTAATAAGGAAGTCTTAAATTCTTACACAACTATGGTGAGGCATGCTGAAAAAATATGGTTGCTTGTCAAATGCTTGGTCTATACACGACATGTTTCGTAAACTATATTGATTACCCTGCGTGCTGTATGGTAATAGATATACAGTATCAGTGTTTTTACTGAAAAGTAGAATGGCTCGTATTATATTTGAGCATTGGTCCCATGCTAGAGTGTATACTGTATAGCACTGCATATTGATACCTGTTTATTAAATAACGCCCAAACCTGTCTACCACTCATGTTTTGTTTCAGGTCTTTCCAAATGAGCAAATTGATCTCTTTGGCTGCACCACTGCTCTAACCTGGAAAAAAGCTTTGCCTTTACATATCCTGAATCCTTATTTGCCATCTACCATTGAAAGGCTAAAATTCATTTAAACTATTCTGAAGGAAACACCACTTATAACCGCTCCTGCATTGGGATTTCCAGTATAATTGATATTACTATGAAATTTAACATAATTGCAACTATTCTCTTGTGTTGTTCTATCAAGAAGTTCAGAGAAATATGTATACAAACCTGACAATCATTTTCCTTAATGACATTTTTATTATTTTGTGCATCTGATATTGTTTTATGCAAATTTGATCTTTGTGATTTGATGTTTTGAAGACGGTCGTTGACTTCTTGTATTCTAGACTAAATGAATGAAATAATAAATCACATTAAAAATTATAAACACCAAAAATATTGCTAATAAGCTTTAAGAAAAACTATAGATAAATCACCTCATATTGCTATTTTCTAATCGGGTAGAAAATTTCATATTGCTCAATTTTCGAACTTCAACTACAGTGATTAGAGCGTTGAGCCTAACTATGTCAGCATGGCAGGTTGATACATATGGTTCAAATTTCATGCTCACCAAGTGTGCAATGAATTCGATAAGTAATAAAAAACTGGATTTTGATCTTTCCAGAGATATTAGTCGCTTACATTTTAGTTACCGTTCATCCAAAGCTTTGTTTAGAGTTGTGACATAAAAACGCTTCATATAAAGCACAATTTATGCGACTCAATTCATATAACTTTATGGATCAGTCGACATCCAGAGACCTAGCAACCAAGTTTAGAAGCTCGGAAAATACGATGCCAAAGTAAACATACAAGTAAACTTGATTCTAAATATAAGTTACATGAAGCACATACCTGACTACAGCTACCATGCAGATGTGTTGACGATCGTCGTCTACTGGAAAATAAAAAATAAAATCGTTACAATTTTGTAACAAAAATTGATAATGTTGAAGTTTCGAGATAAGATGTAGCTTACCTTGGTGCTTTTTTTTCAACTTCCACTGCCACTTTTTCAGCTATTGCAATCAACTCATTTTTCTTTATTAAAAATCTGTTATCTGCTAGACATAGTTTGACTGCGGCATCAGTTACGAGAATCTGAAATTTTACATTTAAGAGATATGTCGGAGTAATTGTGATGTCAATAGTCATGATTGTCAATTAGTCAAGATGACAATTTTTGAATAAAAATATTCTAAATTTGGCATAATAAATATAACAGGTTTCAAATGTATTCGATTCATTTTGGGCATCACTGCTTGAGGTGAATTGTTTTTCCCATTATTAATCTTTTTCTTGTCATTATTTTTAAACTAGTGATGGATATTACTTAGTAAAATTACAGTCATTATTGAAATCAATCACATTCATAACTAGAGATGAAAAATATTTCAATCTGATAAATAAAAGACTATTCAAGCGTCTCTAGGGAAATAAGCGCATCTACCTTTCAGCGTGACAAATAGTGGATTTATTTTAAAGAAGGAAAAATTTGTCTCAAGAGATTTTTATAAGGATTATATAGAAGAAAATAAAGAATCTGCTCGGGTACAACTCCCAAGAGAGAAAAGCTTCTGTAGGAAGAAATATAGAGCATCCTGCAACAGAGGTAGCTGTGTGTAATGAAGTCATAAAATATTGATGACATTCTGTGTATTCAATATTGCTTGCCATTTGGATGTACTGTTGGGAATTGTTCTTTATAAAACAAAAACCAAGGTACCCTTGAGTTCGTTCTTTAAATATCCATATTCATCTTGCCACAATACCCGAGAGAATGTGAACATCGTAATTAGGCATGTCTCATGAGAGTTAATTTATAAGGCGGTGTGGGAAGCATGTGTTTTTGTATACTACTCTGTAAAAGGTATTTTGAGCTTAATGCTCTTGAGATTACGCAGATCTGGATATGGCAATGACAAGAGTTCATGCATACATGACATATCAACAAGACATGACCAAAGAATTCAATTTTGAGACCTTCAAAATAATAATATTCACAGTCAATATTGTTCATATTTTGTGATTATTTTCAGTCTTTGCAAAAAAATCACTACTTTCATGATATAAATTTTGGCTTCGACACCAGTGCTATCCATGCAAAACGAACATTATACAACTAATATTTTTTCATAATGAAGAATCTTAATTCTTGACAATTTTATTCAATAAAAAGAAATATGAACTGAATTTTTATCAAACATATACCGGTAATCAACTGACAAAGCATGGATGCTATGTGAAAGAAATACTAGAGACACAAGGGACTGTCCTCAGGTCTTGTAACGTATTCCCTAATTTTTGTTCGATTTAACAAGGTGTAGAAGTGTACAATAGGAAATGATTATCTGTAATACTTTCGCGTTTGTCAAATCCAAGTTTGTACTTCTCAGATGTTTCGGGGTTATCTACTAGATAAAAGTAAAGCGGCATTTTATCTGACAAAAATCACACGTAGTCAAATTTAATCATTTTTGAGATGAGTTGAAAGAGATTGATAAGTCCAACAAGATATATTTGATTGTTTTTAACAAATGCGTATAACTATATGCAATATTCTATACACGAAAAAAAATCTATAATCTCTATGACATAAAATCCCAAGTGATCTATCAATATTCCTTTTTCTATGATATGGCAATTACCTCATGTTCAGACATATTATCTGACGTCCTTGTACCCTTTATGTATTCCCTGATTAATACTTCCATTCTAGGTTTATTATGGTTTTCAATAGCATGCGCTAAATCTCGACAACTTCTATCCTCCTGAATATAACGAAGAATTAATATATATTATTTTTATCTAGTCCAGAATTAAAAATGAAATTTAATTAATATTTATACCACTTTTCATTACTTTCTTCAAATAGTAAAACAAAACATCTGAAATCAGACATGAAAATGCTGAAAGGGTGAAATTGAGAAAATGATAATTCTTATCAAGTTTTTTCCTGAGAAAGTTAAAATTAAAGAAAGTTAAAATTAGAGAGAGAGAAAGAGTGATTCCACATGTTGGGACGAACATACCTTTAATTGTGATAAAAGATCTTTCTTTTCCGATGAAGAAATTGTGGCAGATTTAATATATTTATGCACAGCATGATTCAGTATGGTTGACAAAGTGCCTGCATCACTCATCTGGAAGATTTTTATGAAAAGGATTTCAAAATGAAACAAGATCAGACAATATCATACACACAAATCAATAGCAATCCTCAGACATAAGTAAAGTTGCTATATGGTAATATAATAGTTTGGTTATTGAAAAATTATCATCTTTATCAATTTTTTTCATCAAAGCATGTGCTGACACCTAAAATGCAAATTATTATAGTATTGCTGCGAAAAATAACAAAGATCCTAGGAATTTACAACTGAGTTATATTTAACTAGGTTGAATCCTTTATTCAGGAATATCAAAAACTACCGTAGGTAAAATATCACATACATGATTTTATTCAATGTACATATTACAACAATTTGAACAAAAATTTATAAATATATATTATATAAATTCACAAGATGAGCTCCTACTCATATTTCCCTTCTTGTTTGACTGTTATTTTAACTTCATATACAATTCTATTGGCAAGATGACAAACCTCTGCATCATCAATATCTCCTGTGCCATTAACTTTCCTTGAATTGTTGTCTATTCTAAACACGTTTCCGAATCCATTCATTGATTTAGGTGACGTCATGGCAGATCCACCAACGCTCTTAACATAAAAAATTGATCAATTTCACAGTAGAACAGGAAAATAATGTTTATACATTTCGAAACGTAAATGCAATGTTACTTTCGATAAAACGTTCTCGATATCAATGTAGAAAAAAGAAATATAAGTTATATAAGAAATATTAAAGTCAAAATATTCATTCTTTGGTATAAATAGGCAACCAAAATATTTTGGATATAATATGAGAATATACATATATCGACTATAGTAAAATTTAAAAAATTCCAGGTAAAAACTCAATTGATATAAAACTAACTTCTAGCAACCATTAATAGAATTCACGAATTATCCCATTAATTTTAACTTATTAATACTCAATATTCACCAAAAATTACTTCATCCCAATCACAACAAAAATCTGTACAATTTCTCAAATGCCAAAAAAATTTGAATTTGAACTGTATTATAATTCCTGAATGTTAAATATTTAAGATATTGAAAATAACCATAAATTTTTGGCTAAAGCTGCAAGCATAAGCAGTCCATTTTGTTGAATATGATTGCCATTTTCTTTAAAGCAATATGATATATACCAAATAGAGGATCGAAATTTTAAGAATATTGATTGAATGTGGTATGGTTCATTTCTGATAATGCAAATATAGCAATAGTGAAAGCAATTCTTTGTGACATCGAGAATTATAGAAAAGTGTTAGCAAAATTGACACACGCACATATCAACAAGGATTGACAAAAAACCTAATAATATTGATCATATGAAAATGGTGATCTTTTTCAAATATAATCACATCACAGAGATATTCACAAAATTTGGCTCAATCAACAAAAAAGTTATAGCAATCTAACGAATTAATCTGCAATTAAAAAAGTTTTACCAGTGGTCTGTTTGAAAGTTCATCTTGTCCCGGGAGAGCACCGTTAGTTTCTCTTGCAAAACCGGGAGAGGTGGCTTTATTAGGAATTGTGATTGACATTCCTGCAAGATCTCTAGCATCGATTCCAAGTGATGTTAATGGAATACTTTGAGCAGGAAGATAATTGATCTTTCATAGAAAACAAGATAACTTTAATAATACTAAAAATGTGAAGTTATATATTAAAGAATTCAAAGATTGTGATATGTGTAGTGTATATAAGCACAGATATGAAATAACCTAACTAAAATAGATAAGGAGAACAAATTTACACTTTGTATCAAACAAATAAAATCTACATATATGGATTTTCAGATCACAATTAGTATATTATTAAGCGCATATTTTACGACTTGGGCTATTTTCAAGATAACTAAAGATGCAAAATCTTGTAAAAAAAATAACTGCTTGGGATAGAGATAGAATGAATTCAATTTTTCATCTGGTATAAGGAAATGTGAACTAGTTAATTTAATAAATTGGCAAATTGCAACTGTTATAGGTTGAGATTGGACTGTAAAATCAGCTACCAACTTCAGCATTATATATGAAAATGGCCGAGAAAGAAAGATAACATATAAAATAACAGAGTTCGTGCTGTTTTTATCACGATCAAGAATCCAATCCAACAGTTGCTATTCGTGACAACGAATGGATTCTTGTGCCTTTCTAATATTTCATAACAAATGTGAAGCATAAAAATTTTAAAATATTGTTCAAAGAAACATACACTTGTTCCTCGAAACATAGCAGGCCGAGTAACCCATTCTTGAAGTGCTTTTTGTAATCTTCTAACATGCAATGGTTTGCAAGCCATTCCAACCAACGCCATAATTTCAAGAAATTCTTCTTCTCCAGCTTCACAAAGTTGCTGCACATCATCGCCACCTAGATTTGTGGTCGATAATAATTAGTTGAAATACAAAAGCACTTTCCACAAAATCGAATTCCATTTATATGTTCATTGTGGTTTTGCGATCATGATGAATCTACAGCGATAAATTTAATTGTTAATATTGGAAAGATAAAGTTGGGTCTAGTATAGTTTAGTACCACAAGTAGTTCCAGTGGGCAATCCTAACCCCCACTTGACTACGTCACCGAAAAATTACGTCATTCCGACGTCAGAGTGGCGTAATAATAAGGCCCACCGAAGTATGCGGATGGTCGTCCAAAACGCGCAGACGATAACCCCGAAATCGAGCAAGCTATTTCTCTCGTTTTCTCGTCGCAACGATCACGATAGGAGAGAGATCGCCGGCTTTAGCAAGTTCTTATCGGCCGCGCAGATGCCATTCCGGGCGATCGTAATCATACTTTGGCAATCCCTATGACATGATGGTGACGCAGTAGTGATGTAATTTTTGGATGGCATAGTCAGGTGAGGGTTAGGAATAACATATGCAAAAATCGTTATGCTACGCCCACTGGAAGTACTTGTGGTAATAAACTATACGGGTCTCGTGTAGTTTCTTACCTAACATACTTCTAGTGGGCGTAGCATCACGATTTTTGACATATCAATCCTAACCCCCACCTGACTATGCCATCCAAAAATTACGTCACTACGACATCACAATCACGTCATAGAGCTTGTCAAATATACATACTATCGTCCGAAATGGCATCGGCGCCGACGATAAAGAACTTACTAACGTCAGCGATCTCTCTCATATTGAGATCGTTGCGACGTAAAAAACGAGAGAAATAGCAGTTCGGGTTCGCAGACGTGCGCGTCTTGGATGACAGTTCGTATAGTTTGAAGGTCTCTATTACGTCACTGTGACGTCGTAGAGACGTAATTTTTGGGTGGCATAGTCAGGTGGGGGTTAGGATTGACACATGAAAAAATTGTTGTGCTACGCCTGCTATGAGTATGTAAGGTAGGAAACTACGGGACCAACTATACTAGACCCGGATTGACATATGCAAAAATAATTGAGCCAGGCCAACTAGAAGTGCATGCGGAACTAAACTAGTCTATACCAGACCCCAAAAGTTGACTGTAAGCATAAAAATTAAAAATAATCTTCATTATAAAAAAAGTTGGAAGCTCGGGTGGGTCCGGCGAACTTATTTCAAGCGCAGCATGTCTGCATGTAGGGAATATTTTAGACCATATTTGTATATTGTGAGAATTGTAGGTTTAACATTAGTAGTAGGTGATTTTATAATGCAGTACAGTCCGACAGTACGGTACCTGCAGTAATGCAAGTTGTTCGCAAACTGGGCAAACACATGACAAACTTTTAAATATAGAACAGCCTGGCAAAAGTTGATGAATTGTATATTCACTTACCTTGTGAAATAAATGTTTCGTAATAGGATAACAGGTTCGCTCGCTGCAACACTTTGAACAATTGCAACTCTCCTAGCGTCGAAGGCTTTGTAGTACTCATGATTACAAAGCCTGTGGAACTACGCAGTCAAATCGGCAACCTACTACCTCAAGTTAAACTTCCTGGTTTGTGGATGTTTGAATGGAAAGTTAAGATAAATAAAGCGAATGCAAAACCATCGGAATCCCTCGAAGCGCGACTGAACGCACAACTAAACTGCGTCGCATCTTTGATCGGATGAGACATCTCGGATCGATCAAGAGAAGAAGGGAATCACAGAGAAAAGTCGGCGTCAAAACAACCCGCGTGGGTCCTCGATGCGATCGCAAAACATTTGACAGATAGAAAGAAAGACA
This sequence comes from Styela clava, assembly GCF_964204865.1. Classification (NCBI taxonomy): domain Eukaryota; kingdom Metazoa; phylum Chordata; class Ascidiacea; order Stolidobranchia; family Styelidae; genus Styela; species Styela clava. The sequence goes on from NC_135252.1 coordinate 9,257,905, forward strand.
ACTTTTAAATTAGATCGCCCATTGATAAGAAATGAAATTGTAAAGTAATCGGTTTTAAAAATTAGTCTGAAACTGTAAAATAGCTTAATAGAGTGATGGTTTTGAAGTGCGATCTGTAACATGAAAAAAAAATTAACGAGAGATGGCAGGCAAGAGCCAAAACCATGGTCACAACTTCAGAACTTCCATCACTCTGCGTTGTTTGGCTTGGAGTTTCAAGTGGTTTCCTGGGATCGTCGAGGTAATTCCGCTTATTAACTACATAGCTTTGTTTAAAGGATCTTGGTAATTATTTTAATGGGTCGTAGGCTAGTTCTTGCTTAGCCTGAACAAGCATTAAGATATTTATTTGAACCACTCCTATGGCTGTATCGAAAATCTCAATAATACTGTCTGACTGTAATATAAATATGGAAATGGGTGAAGTTATATTATCAACTTCTGATTGTATCTCAGCATGTCTATAGCTCCTGAATCAGTTTGATTTTATTCTTCTGAGAATTATCATATACGGTTAATTACCTACCTCAATAACCTGATAATGTTATACCGGTAACGCACGTGCTGATTTTAATATACTTTAATTTGTGCTATTTGTACTGCCTTGTCTTCTACGGTTCTTATTCATTTTCTATATTGAGCCCGGTTTCGATATTGTGGTAGGCCTAGATCACAGCGCAGTACAGAATAGGGTGGTATAGCCAGTCTGCGGACGATTTCATTCAAACGGCTATAAAACAAAAACCAATATTTCTAACCCGTTAATTTTTTCACCGTAGGTGCATTGGCATGTAACTTTCTACGACCAGGGGTTAAGCTATACAAAGCTTAATTCTTCTTAATTTCTTAATCGGAAAAGAAAGATCTTTTATCACAATTAAAGGTATGTTCGTCCCAACATGTGGAATCACTCTTTCTCCCTCTCTCTGTATATATAAGCTATACGCAGCCATGCGTGAAAAAATTAGGCTTCTAATTGCATTTCTGACCGTCATATATTTTAAGAACACGGTCATTTCGAACAAAACTTGTCAAATTATATACAAAGCACCGCATCAAAGCAATCAAACAGACAAAAACACGGTGGTCGCAAATTGGTCCACAAAGATGTTATCGACGTATTGGAAATGCGCACCCCCCTATTCCCCCTCCTTTAAATGTAGAAACGCGAAAAATTAAAGATGGGTAAAAGAAACACAACTCTACCCCCTTGCCAAGTTTCATCTTTTTATCTCCTATATTTGTATGGATTTTCAAGTTTTTTCAATAGGAAATGGGTAGTAGAAAAAATAATCCGTTTTTTTTCTTCGGTCAGGTTTTCGGTCGTAACTTTTTTGTTTGTGGCCGCATTTTAGTGTAATTTCGCAGAGCTGTGAGGGACAAGAGGACGATCACGCGTGAGAAATATCGTTGCGGTTCGCTAATTTTTTCGACATTAATTAGATCGATGAAGTTGATGGCCGCAAATAGGTCGGGGCCGCAAAGCGGGTAAGCCACCCTATAATGTAACCCATGTCCTCTAAACTCATAATTCTGCTATAAATTGTTGGATCATGGAACAAAATTTTCCTATAGTTATGTTGTCGCAACCAATTCTGACAGTTTATTTACAGCTTAAATGCAATGGCAAGGAGCCTTGATGATCTTCGACGGTCTTGCATACTGACCTGCACAAAACACAAAACAATGTGTAAACAATGTGTGCTATGGCCAACTGGATTGACCGTTGTCTACAATTCCAACTCTGCTAGTAATGGAAGTCATTAAGGAATTACGGATCGGTTGTTTTATGTCAAATCGCTTAGTACTAAAATATTTTGAAATCACACAAGGGAAAAGGTACAACAGGCACAATGGTATTTGAAAGGGAATGAACCGTTTTATAATGATATATTCAAAAATTCTTAGGCCATATCACACCCAGTAAAATTGTGATGTTACACTGCTGCCTTGGCCCGCTGTTATTCTGTAGGCAACACTTTAGTTTACAAGGCCGGATACAGGATATCATAATATTATCTGGATGTCAATTTTGCATCTAACTAAATCTTTACTTCGTTCATGTGATTCATAATACCATTGGCACGGGGTCGGGGATATGGGAATGGTCACATTGAGGGTGATAGAATTATGCAACAGAGGTAAAGTTGCCATTTCTTTCCAACCCTCTGCAATTGATTACTGACGATGAACTGTCTCATTTGTTATATAATATAATAAATATTAACCACTCGCCCAATAAAAAATGTATTAATGATCAAATTACATAAGGAATCATTAGCTGTATAACCATAGTATCGGTAAAGTAATCTTTGGTATGAGTCTTCAATTTGTGTGTGAATTGAAGACTGGTCAGCAAATGATGTCGTACCGCTCTCCCAGTTTAAACAAACTGATATACAGAATGTACTGCCAAGTATTAATCAAATTACTTGCCATAAAACCTGCTGTGTTCATTTTATTCAAGGGAATATCACCAATTTTACTTGGTGTACCAGAAAATACAAAAAAATAGTTCGATAAGTGATGATAAAGGCCGCTGGAAATGATTCTAGAGAGAATATTCTCCATAATCAAACCATAGTTGCATGACATAATGATTTTAGAATAGCTAATGAATGCTTTACAATAAACAACATATAAAGGTTTTTAGGAAGTAGTGCCAAACACTTTGAATTTTAGCGAGGACCATTTTTATAAATAACCAGTAGCTATCAGCGAATGTTTATGGAAGACTGAATCGGTGTTTGTTATTCTGCTACCAACATGTATTGAATGAAAGGGTTAATATTTCCATAGTAATCTCAAACCATATATAAGCACATTTTCCATTTTTTCTTGATGGTTGGATTGCTTGAGCCAAGTTTCCATTTGCTGTAGTCTTTTGTTCTTTTCTTCACTGTAATGATATAATATTGATTTTGAGGTGATCATACAACATTATGCTGCCTATAATCCAAATAATGTCATCAATTACAAAATGCTTATGCCTTACTGTTAGGATTATCCTTGTATCACTATATATCCCCAATATTGATTTGGTTTTGGATACAATACTGTGTCCAATTAATATAATTCTATTAACCGGTAATGAGAAATGCTCATCTCATAGTGTAGTTGTATTTACGTTAAGATTTTCATGGGTATACAATTTATTAACGGGATGTGCCAACTATAGGTTCCATGTGACTCAATATGATTCAAGGTATATTTTTAAATTTGCATTTTAAACATTTAATGACTATTTTTAAGAGGACAAAAATATTGTTTGGATTAATAAAATCTTTTTTTTCTGTGCCACATTCGAGAATATATGGTGTATAATATACAATTGAGTAATAAAAATGTGGAGGAATGTAATGTGGGAAGTAAAAAGACATACAGTAACCTGATTATAAAATTGAATGTTAACATATATGTAGCTAAATCTTCCCTTCTAATAGAAACTTGTGTATTTTTTAAACAATGTCCTGTATTTAATGTAACAGGAAAAAATGAAATATAAAGTTGAATTGGTGCTTCTGAAGTATGCGCACCAAGATGTCGCATAACCTGAACCCTGGTACGCAACATGAGTTCAGGTTGTGCGCCATCTTGGTGCGCATACTTCAGGAGGTCTGTTGAATTTATATAAACTTCGGGAAGATTTACTTTAAATGTAGCCCAAGTCATTGAATAGTTGTGCACTCATACATACCCAATTTGATTTTTTTTTTTTAAATTTCCCCCTTCTTTTATTTTTGTACACGAAAACAGAATGGCGTCCGAACAACCTGAGAGTATTATTTTAAATTAAAACCTATTTTTGGAAATATAAGTTATTTACAATAAACACCATAGTGCCGTTGAGTATGGTAAACTAATGATATTTCTATTTAGTGATCACACAGATTGTTTATGGTTTTGTAGTCACATTTATACATGCAATATAACCAATAATTTAATCTCGAATTTTCTCCTAACCAAATTAGGCATCTTACGAAATTGTTAATAATAATAGATAGCAGTATGGTAATTTTGTATGCAATTAATATGGTAATATTATGTCTACATAACCACACACTTTCGCCATTATAATATATAGAATACCAGTAGACTATGTTCAAGTCTAGTTACACATCTGCACTCGATTAACAATATTACTTACAAATCTTCAAAAATTAAACTTTCTGTATATATGGCAGTCAGGGGCCTCATTCAAACCACAGTTAGGGAAGGTATATCATTCTTGTTATAACAATTATAAAATGCAAAAGTAGTATAATAAATGTATTCCAGTTTACGTACTATATCAATTAGCCTCTTAGGTTTTTTTTAGTGTGGCTTCTATCAGGTTTAGCGAATTAAAAGTATTTGTTTTATATATTTTTTGTTTTATTATACTTGATTCTGTAACTTTGATTATGTGGTAATTATTATTAATTAATTATGTCATGGTAACCTCCCATTTTGATTTTATTGATTTGGTATATAAAAATTGTGATAAATATGCTCATTATTGTTTGGTATTCTAATTTGATATGTTGCTATTTTATATGCTTTTTCATAATCTCTTGTCGATATCTGCTAAATAAGTTAGTATCTCAGAAAGATTGAAAAAATTTTGGCAAAACTCTGGGTTTTGGAAATGTTTGTCTCCACCCTCTGGCTGTAAAAAAGTGCATTTTTAAAACTTTTAAAATTATTTCATCACCATTGAAAATCTGAAATTTCGACTCCAGGAGATTTGGAAGTAGAATTCAGACTCCAGTGATGGTGTTTGCTTTAGATCAGGGGTGCACAACTCAAATGAGAATATGTGCCAAATTTTTTAAAATATTCTTGTCGCGTGCCATGCACAATCGTTGGTATTGTAAATTAACTCCCGTAAAACAAAACACACATCAAACAAATTCCAATAATAATTCATAAAAACGAATATCTATTTATTGAAACAATTTAATGTCCTGAAAACTGCTGATTTTGATAGAAACGTGATATTTTAATGTATATCATAAATGCAATTTTTATTTTCACAAAACCATTCGCGTGCCACGTTTGAGCGTATGGCGTGCCAAATTTGGCACGCGTGCCCCGTGTTGTGCACCCCTGCTTTAAATCAACTCAATTTCATGGTAGTCTTTCAATCCGTCAGCATCAACCAGATATCAGAACGTTTGAAGTAACATTTTTGGTATTTTTATATCACAGATCAGGTGTAATTTAGCTTGGTAATTCTTATGTAATTCTGGGATATTTTTGAAGACTAACATGAGTTCATCAGAAGAGGTGTCATGGATATCATGGTTTTGTGGACTGAGAGGAAATGAGTTTTTTTGTGAAGTAGATGAGGATTACATACAGGATAAATTCAATTTAACTGGTCTAAATGAACAAGTTCCACATTATCGACAAGCACTTGATATGATCTTGGATTTGGAACCTGATGATGACTTGGAAGACAACCCAAACCAATCAGATCTTATAGAACAAGCTGCTGAAATGTTGTATGGTTTGATTCATGCAAGATATATCTTGACGAATCGTGGAATTGCACAGATGCTTGAAAAGTATCAACAAGGAGATTTTGGTCATTGTTCGAGAGTGTATTGTGAAAATCAGCCAATGTTGCCTATTGGACTATCAGATGTACCAGGCGAGGCTATGGTAAAGCTTTACTGCCCCAAGTGTTTAGATGTGTATACTCCGAAGTCCTCGCGCCATCACCACACAGATGGTGCCTACTTTGGAACAGGATTCCCACATATGCTTTTTATGGTTCACCCTGAATATCGTCCAAAGCGTCCAGTAAACCAATTCACACCCAGGCTCTTTGGCTTCAAGATTCACGCCATGGCTTATCAGTTGCAGTACCAAGCCGCACAGACTTTCAAAAACCCAACCAAACTTCGTCATTAATTTGTACATATTATGTCTCACAAACCCCTGTTTATTTGTATTATATGTCAAGTATGGTTTCCATGGTGTCATTGTTAACATCTGTATAGCCTTTAACTTTTCATGTCGCTTGTCACACAGTAATTTTCTATAAAATTTGATAGATAGAGCATGGTATGTCTGAACCCAGTGAGCCCCATTCGGCAGACATGAAAAAGTGGTTTTATTCAACGAGAGAATTACAGGTTGTACTATTACAATAATGAGAACACGCAGTAATGAATATTTTTTTAACGGAATGAATTCTTGTATTGTGTTATGCTTACAATGTTGACAATTGTACTTTTTAAACTTTTCAATTCCGGATTAGCCTTCCTGCCTCAGATCAATTAACGTTAGGCGCACACCTGTATGTATTATGTTAATTTGTGGAATAATTACACCTTACAATGATAGCGATGTAATTTGTCAGTAATTGTCTGTGAATTATATATAAAATTATGATATGGCTATTTGAGTACTGTTCCTTTGTTGTTTAGCTACTAATATAAAGGTTTCATAAGGTAGCTCAAAATCTGTTCAATTTGTAATGTCAACTGCTTCACATTGTCATGTTGTCATTGCATCGGCTGGGAATGGTACACGCTTTCAATCTGTGATTCCAAAGCAGTTCCATAAGATCAAGGGTCAAGCGATCATCTCCCATACGGTTGAAAAGTTTGGAAGGTAAATTTCAATTTGAATGCATTGAGCACTATACTGGTTTATAGTAGCAAAGAAAACAATTGTATACTATATATTGAAGATCAATATGGAGTTCAGTAAAACTAGTGTGAAAACTGGAAAGACTCTTGTCTTGTCGACACTTCACTCCAGTCCATATTATAGCAAATGGCGGATAAATCGTACAAAATAGACTTCAATTAATTCCCAGTTCTATGACATTGTAATTTCCTACCCCATAATTCATGTGTTGATCGCTACCACAGAACCATGTGGCAAAACTTATTCGTAGCTTTTGTGAACTGATCATTGAAATACCTCAATTGCTTTTTACAAGGTATTTTCACACAAAAGATAGATAATTTCATACTTGACATTATTAATCAGTACTAGTTACCTAGGTTCTTGCCAGAATTCCATATGAATCGACTGGTTAATTCACTTTTGTAAATTACATTTTCATAAAAACAAATTTGTTCAACATAATGAGGCATTCAAATCTATTCATACGAATTATTTAAATAATTGAAGATCAATATGTATTCAAAAATTTCTGTGACAAAATATAGTTAATAATGGAATCAATTTCAGCTAAATATTAATATCATCGTATACACATGAAATTGATCAAATGCAGACAGGTATTATTTGAGATGAAATTAATATTTCTCATCTGGTCCACTTATAGGGTATCTTGTGTGAAGAATATTGTTGTTGTTGCACCAGAATCAGAGGAACTCATGATGAAAATGAAAGAAGTGTTACAAAGACAGAGAACTGAATCTAATAAAATTATAATCACTTCTGGGGGGAAGTCCAGACATAAGTCAGTTGAAAATTATTTTGTATCAATGCTACATGGCTAATCTTATGTAGAGTATCTATTCTAGAGTTACTTGTTATTCCATATGTTCCATTACATGCCAGTGGTATTTGGAAATCCTGCGCTTTGGACAACACTTTAATTAAACACACACAGCCAGTGTACCAGCCCGAATATCTAAGACGCAAAAGAAACAGCTCAATTAATTCTATTGCAAAAATATCGTAAGACCCAAAATTAATTTGCTACTTGAAAAGTATATTAATTTTACTGAATTCTAAATTTGTTATTTCCACAACTTTATTAAACCAAACCACGTACATAAGAAACTTCTTAGTTAATATTGATCTTGGGTGGTAATTATTGCTATACTATGGTTTCTCCCATTTAAATATAAGATTATCAAATAAGGATGGTCTGTTCGATTTATCAAACTCATTCAGTTCATATTTTGATTCGAAATTACAAGATTGATGATAATTGAATTGCAGATCCATTTTCCAGGGACTGTTGCGCCTCAAAAATAAGTTGACAAAGGATTATTGTACACATGAAGAATGGCTAAATGAAATTGTTATAATACATGATGGAGTTCGCCCATTTGTTAACACTGATGACATAGAAAGGATCATAATTGCAGCCAAAAAGCATAAGGTCAGCAATTCGAGAATGGAGTCGAAGCGCGCATTCATGTTCTTTTCGTTGAGAGTAGAAAAAAATGGTGTTATTTGATATATGCCTGTTTTGAACAAATATAAATTATAATCACAACAATAGTTCGTATATACAAGAAAGTTTGCTTAAAGCAAAGGTCAAATATCATTTAACCATGAGTATAATGGGATACCCACAAAATCGGATGGATAAATCATACATAACTACGTGTCACGTTATCATATGATACTAACCAAAAACTCCAATTAAAATAGGAAATCTAATCTTTTAGTATATTATTTATTATCAGGCCGCAGGTTTAGTCAAGCCATTGGTTTCAACGGTACTAAAGCCGAATTCCGATGATGTTCTTGAGCTAAGCCTAGACAGATCGTTATACTGGTCTAGTGAAATGCCTCAGGCTTTTCATTTAGGAGTAATTTTGCAGGCATATGAAAAGGTATGTTTAATTGGTTAATTAATGTCTGACTTTTCAGGAAGCTAAATACCTCATATAATTTCTTCCAGTGTTCTGAATATGATTTTGAAAATGGAACTGAATGTTTACATATTGCTCAAAAATATGGATCGGTGTGCGCTAAATTATTAAAAGGTGATTCAAACAGATTATGGAAAATAACACTTCAACGAGATATAGCTGCTGCTGAAGCATTATTAAATGGTATATATTGGTAAATGTTATTTGTTGGAAGGGTGTTGTTTGGAAAAAGATTCGACATCTTTAAATTTTTTCAGGTTATGAAAACATGTTACTCGTTCTCCCAAATAACATTGCCCTCAGGCAGAATGTGTCTTCAACCTTTGGTGAGAAATAAAATAAAGCGATGTTATAACGTCGATACTTTTGATTTAAAATGTCTAATCTTTATTTATTCTGTATTTCAAAGGTGGTATATCAGTTTGTTGTATCAAGGAAGTTGATGAACTTATTTTGAAAAATATGCAAATATTTTGGTTGTTGAATATTATTGATGATCTTTTACCCAACATGGAACATGTTATAAATATACTTCATAGTCACAAAAAGTAGGTACTGCTTCCAGCAATTCTTGAAATCTCCTTGCAAAAGGTACGAAAATTTCAACGCTTTGCCCAATAATTTTTTTGTCAAACTCCTAAATTTATTTATATGTCCACAAACCAAGAATGTTTGTTAATGGTAATGTTCGACTCAAATTGAGTCTAATCCAGATGTGTTGGATCTTCAAATAAATAGTTTTGATTCCATATGAAAAAGACTTTAATTGGTTCGACTCCAGTTAATTTTATATATTAAAGAAGACCAACTCACCAGCTTTAATATTGTACCCCCATTGGCAAATGATTAGAATCAGATTGTCCTCGTTTTTGTAGATGACCAGTGAAATGAAATTTATGGATGTACTAATTCATCTCTTTCATTGAAAAATTACTTTATATCCAATGCATAATGATATAGTCATCATTAACATTGTTATTATACACAAATTTGGTTGCAGGTCTTGCCACCTCATCATCTTTCTTATTGATTCTGAACCACTCACAGTCGATGATAACACCAGACTAAAGTATTGGGATTCTTGTCATCAGCTATTAAAATTTGATGTCTTGACACAATTGGTTGTTAAAAAAGATCTATTAAACAAAGGTTAGCTTTTTCAATTTTAAAAGCCTCTGTCAACCAACTATCTGATATTTCTTTACGCTGTTGGCAAATTGTTATTGTAGTAAGATAATTGGTTGATAGCAGAAGGTGTAACTAGTATTTTTGAAGTAAATACCCCACTGTCATTGGTATACACAATAAATAATAGCAAGCAGGTTGTGTATGAATGTTCACTCTGTAGGGATAGAAAAGGTAGCTTGTCGCCTTGTTAATCCATGTATATTTCCTTCAGTTCAATTCAAAATGCTTGGAACTAACATATTAACAATTTTCATGTTTAGGAATGGAGGAGTTACTTTCCCTTCAAACAACTGTTGAAAAACTGCCACCTGGACAAATTCTATACTTCTAAGAATGCTACAATATTGCACATTTTTTTACTTCCTATTATACCACACTAACCAGAATATGCACTCAACCTGCTACATTTTTGCAATAAAATGTCTGTTATTTGAACTCCACAGTTATACTAAGTTTTGAGAGGTATGTAGAGTCAAATGCGACTTGATGGTCAATTTTTATATCTGAACATCTCATTAAACACAAATAGGAATGCCTGGCGTGGCAGCACTTGAAGGATGAAAAAATTCAAGACTACAAATAGGACTTGAAATTTTGTATCTTGACTAGTAGAGACCTGATGAAAAGTCCCGTCAAATTGTTGCTTGTTAGGGGGCTTCACTTGGGATAGGATGACCCACATCACCATAGAATAAGTTTACTGGGGTGACGATAGAAGGAAGACATGATTAGGGATGTACGTTTCGAAATTTGATTCCCGAATAAGGATAACATCACACTATAGTTAACTTTCTTCAAATTTGGAAAAACTGTAGCGTAAATTGTGATTGAATAAAAGTAATAAACTTGAAGAATTAAGTTAATATAAATAAATGGATGAATCAAGTACCCAATACAACAGAGAAATATGTATGCAAATGCATATTTACTTATTACATGAATTTATGTTTGCAAACAATACCGGATGTATGGTGTTAGTCTTCAAAATGCATACGAATGATGAATGCCAGTGAAATGAGCATTAGAACGGTTTGCGCCCTAATTCAATAAAAGGAAACGATGGTGAGGGAAGTATAACAAATCCATGTTTTTAAAAGAAATTATGTCATTATTATAATAACATTATATAGGTCATTTATCTATATAATTAGGTACATATCTGTAAAACTTCCTAACATTTCAAGAAGGCGAAAAAAAAGATAAGCGAAACTATTGATTCCACTAAGGCCGTGCCTATGTGAAATATAACAACCCCCTGGACTGTTAAGACTTGGAAAAGCTGTAAAGCCAATAATCGCCTTTAGTCAATGTCGAGACAATGCCGCTGTGTCGTGCAATCACCTGGTGTTATATATATTTATTTTTAAACGAGGCCATTGTTTTCGGTAATTGCTTCGAAACGACATTTGATTCGAAATTCTGAAACTTATTTCCCTAGACATGATACGAGGTTATGTAAATAACTTGCCCGCATGTTGCATTTCACAATAGGAAAATTGTTCTAGGGAACATTGTACAAACACACAGAGCAGAAACGATGTATACAATTGTAAAGTTTTATTGAATTATAACACCAACACTTGAAGACAGTGAATTTATTTGTAATAGTGTAGAAACAATTGCATACTATGGATAGGTAAAATAATTAAACTACAGTGAACACAAATACTAAAACAATGTTATGTCTGAAGAGGTTTTGCAAACCTTGGAGTGATATAAAAATCATTGGTATCACCACTATAAAAATCCGTGATTCGGTGTGAGTAAAACTTTTGATATGAGATATCTGTAGTAGTTGTTTTTTAATATCCATAATTAAACTTCAGTAGTGAATAAACATGCTGAAAACAATGCTTGTCTGAAAGTGTTTTAGAAACCTCTAAATGATATAAAAATCATTGGTAACACCATTTAAGAAAACCATGATTAGAATTTGAAACTTTTGATTTGAGATATCTGTGGTAGTTGCTTCATAAACAAAAAGATAGGAAAAATTAATTTAGTCCTGTTTATATCCAGCCTGCAGTATTCCCATGAAGGCATTCATAGCGAGCAATCCAGTCACACAGAGATAACATATGATGCATGCTGATCCAGACCAAGCATTCCACAATATAAAGGCGGATGCAGGAACATAAATCTTAAACAGAAAAATTGGAGGATGTTATTTTTCTCGGGCTTCCGAAACTGACAATTGGTATTAAAACCACCATAGGAAGATAATTTTGCAATAATATTAATAACAGCAGTTAATTTTTATCTAGCTGAGTGGTTTCCAACCTCTTCAATATAATTGCAAAGATGTTATAGGTTATTGCTGATTTGGCCGCACCTTGTCGTACACATTTATTCATATGCAGCATGAAGCATTGTGACAAGATATTATATTGTCGGTGCATTGAAAAAGCTAATTGTCCATGTGATGAAATGTCTGTATACGATTCTCAAAAATATTTAAGCAGTCGGTTTAAACTAAGTTTTGTAGAGAAGCTAATTTAATACAGGGACTGCAAGAATTAGGTGGTTCAAAACTCCCCTTATAAAGCAAAGCTATTCAGTTTCAGAGTGAAGCCGTGTGTTAAGCGGAGCTATGCATAGTCAAAATAACTCACAAACAGGTGGAGTTGATTTCATAGTTACCAAGAATCTCACCACTAGTTTTGACTTGAGAATGGATGCTACATCTTTATTCTTCTTGTAGCATAGAGAGGAAAGAGAAAGCAATGATCCTGCTAGAAGTTGAAATCCAAATGATCTCATGAAAACTTGACATACATCCGTGACTGGTGTGCTGAGGTTCTAAATAAGGAATATCGTTTCATTATGAAATTTGACCATTAAGAGAACAGTTATAATTTTGATACTCCCGTAGGGTTAGGTCATAATTTTATTTCGGTTTTCCCTATTTTATTTCTATTACAAGTTCTGGGACTGTCTGTGTAAGCCAAGTGAATATACCCCCTGCCCATAGGCTTCAGTCCATTTACACAACTTGATGTAGGCGAACAAAATTATTCACCTCCATATTGGTACACACACTTCTGGAACGCACTTCTACTTTGGTGTGGGATGTGGATGTGTAAATCAAACATAATGTTATGGTTATGACTCATTTTGCTAGTATGATTATTTTCAAGCCTTTGCCTCAAACAAGGCTTTATTCTAGTAGACATATATACTTGAATGAGTGTGAATGTTCAGATGTCACTGAATGGACAAAACCATAAAGTGGTTGTGGTCAAAACGGATGTTGTTTCTGTTGCATATCCTTAAACTAAACAACCTTGATTAGAAGTATTCCTAAATTACCAGAACTCATTCTGAAAGAATATACCGTACTAAGTTTTTATAATATTGAATGCTATTCACTTTTAAAATCATACCAGGGGTCCTGCCAGAATGCTTGGAAATCCCAGTAATATTACTCCCAAGAGAAATGTTCCCAAAGCATCAACGACGACATGGAATCTCACTGAATCACCAAATATCAGTGTACCATCTTTTGTGGTAATTTTCCTCATATGAACAAAGTCTCCCACCATTAGCAATGAGAGAAACACGTAGTCGAATTTCAAAGCAAGCTGTAAACAAAAGGATATGATTCATTATACATTCACAATGCATTATACAACATTTAGCAAAATAAATTTTTCTTACTGGAGACAAGCTTTTCACATACAGCATGGCATAAACTGCAGATAGAAGAAGCCCTCCACGACTCTGTCAAAAAGAAAATATTTGAACTGACTGTTGATATGCACTTTGAAATTGGTGAATTAAATAGACAAAAGCAGACAGGATTGCCTACTGGTTACCATATCGTATTCAAGATTTATTTCATCCATGTGTGGGACATCTTATACAAAGGCTAAAGCTTTAGTTTACAAAGGTCGATACATTTTCCTGTTATGACTCGAAGTACAATATCTTAGGACACATAAATAGTAACTACTAAGTTAATTTTAAAGAAAAAAATGTCCAACATTATCAAAAATCCACAGCTGGATGGTTGTTTGATATTGAAATAGATTTACTTTTGATCTATTGTCAAATTGGATCGCCTCAGATTCAAAATTTACCAATAAAAACTCACCAAAATATTCGTAATGATGAGGGAACAATCGATTACGGAATCAGATGAGTCATCCGTGAGGAAAAATGCAAATGCTTGTACCGCCATGGCCAGTAACATCAGCTGAAGTAAATGTTTTGTCAACGAATCGCCTTCAGCTCCATTCAGCTGAAAAATGATTGGTGAGAATTTTTAAATGGGTATTTAAAGGACTGTAAATGACAAAATAAACTTATTCAAACTCAGAATAATACAATTTTACAGAGACTTTCGAGTTAATTCCATATCAAATTACTAAAGCTGTCACACCTTTCATAATTATAATCACACTATCAGAACTCTACTGACAGAGTACTCACTATGTAGATAACATATATCAAGAGCATATAATATAAACAATGTATAATCAAACTAAAAAATTAGAATGGAATGTGTATTATGTCTTTCTTGGCAAATTGTTCTGTTAAATTTATAATTTTTTTACTAAGCTTGTCGCATACTGGATGTGAAAATTAAAAAGCTCAGAAACTCAGTTGGGTGGATATAGTACAATAAATCAGATACACAAAGTCTGTCAAAAATCTAGAAAATACATTGATAGAATAAGATGAAATTCCAACCTACCCAAATTGAGAGAAGGTTGTTTGCATATGGAAGTGAAACGATGTAGCAAACTCCCAAAGACATTTCCAAATTCCTCCATTTTGTCCGATCAAATAGTAGAATGAGGTAAAATATCATAATTGGAATGAAAAGTATAAGACCAACTACTGGATGGCTTTGTAGGAACTCCAAAGCATATGCCATCACGGGTGATGTTTCAGTTATATTCACCATTATTCTTAGGCTATTAGATCAACAAACTAGATAACAATGATATATTTTAGATATGAAAGCATATTATATTATACTTTAAAATGAAATGTGCATAAGACATAATGGATTTTCAAAGTGCAAAAAACATGCATAAAATGGAAGCAAAAAATAAAATTGCTTATATCGGATAATTTTTTTCCGTATTAATCTACTAAATCATAACATTTTAATATTATTTTAAACCAATTTTGATATGGAAATGCATTTATCAAATTATTTCTAACTGACAGTAATCAGGCATTCAGTTCGAGATTTTATAGTAGAAACATCAGCCGGTTCAGGACATCATACATTTTGATTAACTTAATAACAATACAAGGTTTATGGTTACTTCACAGTTATGCAGTTTTGAAATTGAACAGATTGTTATTTTCCAATATGAGTTACCAGCATCTTATGTTTCTATCGAAAATATCATGTTTTATAAAACAACACATTAAACTTCGGAACACTTCCTGATTTCTGAGCCGAACAATGATTTTCATTTGATTTTGATATAAAAAATCTCAAATTCTTAATAACGAGAATATTTTTATAAACAGGCAGTAAAGAAATGAGTTCATGAAATTCAGCAATTGAATAAGTTTAGTGGCCATTTATACTGACCAAATTGAATACTTCAGACAAAAATTAGGGCAGTTCCAAGTTGAAGGAAAAAGTACAAAGCTACTGAGAGCAGTTACACCAACCACATACTATTCCTGATTATCAATAAACTTTCGAATGAGTGTTTTGGTAATAGGCGTGCGCAATCAACAAAGCTTTCATCTTTTGAATAATAACTAGTAGCTATTAATAATTCTTCAATTCATTATTCCAAATTGAAACACTATCCATCGATAATGTTTGCAGAAAGAAAAGAAAAGTACAATTAATTATAACAAACTATATATTATAGTTAAGAAGAAAAGACAGGATTGATCCACTTCGCAACACAGTTCATCCGCGGGGATAAATATTAGCTAGGTAGAAAAACAATCAATGAGGTAATCTTGGCTAAATTCAATTATGGTAGTTAATATAGAACAATACTGATATTCATTAGAAACATTTGTAAAATCAGAAATAGATGGAAAAGTAGATTGTTCAATATATTAAATTAAAAGCATATTTCATAGAAAGTGCGAAAATCAATCATTTACAGAGCCTATAATTCATTTCTAGAGGAAGAAGGTGTTTGTTTTTTTAAATGAAATTGAAAATGTTGACTGATTATATGGTGCAATAATTTTTCTCAATACTCCTTCTATATTGTATGTAAAATATTTTTGGAAGAAAAGAGATTTCACTTTTAGAAATGTTGTACCATCTTTAAAATAACTTGTTCGAGCATTCAACTTTATCAAGTTTAGTGAAAAGTATATGCCGAAATTGCACTCAATTCTTTATATATGTTTGAGTAACACTTGAACATGGATTGTCAATACAAAATATGACAGAAAATCCGAACTGATGAATATATAGTATAAATGAAATTTACACACAATCTTAATTCAAATTTATTGTTGTTATGAAGCAGTTTATTCATATCTTCAATAATAAGATTGAATTCTATTAATATTATTCGAAACGGCCACAGTCAAGTGAGATGATTTAAACACATATTTCAATAATGGTTATATTTTCAACATTATACCAAAAAACTAACACAGTCAAGGAAGATGATTTAAACACAAATTATCTTTAACACTGTAGACATTAGTGACTCACAGATAAAGTTATTCACAGAACTAATTAATAGAAAATAACATTAAATTCTATCATTGCATGGATATGTATGAACTTTATGACAGTGATTATATTATTACAAGTGAAATGATAAATTGCGGCAATAAAATTAATGAAATTAAATAGGACAAGATATGACAGTGCATTAAAACTTCATGTGGTACCGTATTTCTGGTGCAAAAACTGCACATAATATAAATAGATTATTAATAGGGGTGCCATTTCCAGATACCATATGTTTTTGCATTATTTAATTGTGGATTGGATTATGGCTTGAACAGTATTTGATTCCAAAAGTTAATTATAAACATACATATTTTCTATAAATCTTACAAATACAAGAAGTGTTCAACAAAATTTTGAGTATCAAATCATTATAAATCTGAGAATGGCAACCTCAATTAAAAACAACATGATTAAATAAAATACAAACATTACCATAGTTATATTTCAAGATACTGTATAATGAGCTGGTAATAAATTTTTATTTTATAATTATATCAAATTTTCAGAAATTCTGATGTGAAACACTCATATATGAGCATACCATACAATGAAATGTATAACTTTAAATAGTATTATATTTGTGGTTAAAAGTAAATGAAGTGCAAGTAGTGATAATTCCAATTGAATATTCAGGAACAAATTGTTTCGATAATTATGGTTCTACAAAATGAAAAGAAATTCAAATTTATTTCATTTATATATTTTCATGTATGAATGATATACTTTGACTGTAATTTAGCATAGTGTCACAGATGAATGAGAAATTGTGAAAAAAAAATTCCGAAATCATTTTCTGAAATAGTTGAGGAAATCAGAATTCAAGAAAACTTTTCCTTTCAGATATTGTGAGACACTTCTACAACTATTGATACTATTATTCATTTTTTGCAACAAGAAAGAGCATGTGAGGAACAAAACACGGATACATTATTACTGGAAGAGACTAAAATTCTAAAACATCAATTCCTGGGATGAGCATTTAACAATTCTGATGCTTGATTTCTTCAATACATTCGATGTTCTGAAAGCGCATATCCCGCATTGTAGAGAAGTGCAAGAGATGTGCCAACCAAATAAAAGGGATGACCATTGCTCCAGAATGCTTTGTCATTGACTGCGCTAACCAGTACAACAAACATGGACAGCACATACATCTGTATAATAATAAACCAAAAAATTTGTAATCAAATTGAATGCTTGAAATGCAAAAGTAGGCAATGAAATGATCAGAGTAAGCCTACCCCAAAGAGGTACAAATAATATTCTGATACAGTTAGTGTGATAAATCAAACATGTAGCATTTCTTATATGACAGCTTCCGACGCAATTTGCTCATAACAAGGCCCTGTACAAGTATCCACTGATATCTATCGATATAAGAAGAGCTACTTGTTTTGGAAAAACCAGAAACTACCAAAAATTTATCACACCCTGGGTAAGTGGTAAGCATGGTATATGAACATGAGATGCCAGCCTGCGATACTACGATTAACAATGCTTTGACCATTACACCCACAAAATTAGATTCAATCTGGTAATTTGTACAAGACCATACTTCAAAAGAATACTTTATAGTTAGAAAACATAGCTCAAAGTTGTAACATCAACAGCCAAGTCTGGGGAAAGATTAATATTTAGTATAACCGTATTTTCACAAATAGTGTCAAAATGTTTGATGAAGTAAGTCAATATTCAAATGACAATGCTGTGTGTGAATAAGTCATTTATTAACAAAAGAACCTTGAAGTAGAAGCATTATCTGAACTCACCACTAGTTTTGATTTCAGTATTGCAATGGCATCTTCTCTAGATCGGAAACATAAAGATGCAAATGAAAGTAAGGATTGTCCAATAACCGCAATACCAAGAGCTTTGGTGAGAAGTCCAGCCGATTCAGTCTAACATTGAAGATTAGATTAATTTATGTATTATATTCAGTTTGAGCAAGAAAACCTCATTTTCATATCAAATGCCATTATTCCGATTATAGCAGTTACTAGTTTCTGCCTATGAACAATCGCCACATTGAGCTTCAAATTATGCAGCAGCCGCAGCTGCTATTTCTGTAATAATTACAACCAACGGTAAGCACTTTTGACAAGTCAGCGACATATCACTGACAAAATAAACGCCGTACAACAGCTATTGTTACAGCATATATCCGTGCACAGATAAAAAAAATGATCCCATTTTGTTTTTATGCATCAAAAGGGAGGTCAAGCGAGACCACAAAAACATTATTCTGCAGTCCCTTGCAAGCTGCAGTTTGCCGACCACTGCCGACATTATTCTAAAGCAGTATAATCAGCAGTACTAGTGACAGCGTGATTGGGTTCCTTCAATTGAATAAACAAACTATTGGACTTTTCTTGGGCATATAACTATTCCTGTCATCATAATAAAGCAACATATGCTTACACAAATAAAATAGTATAAATCTCATTTACCATCTTTTCACAAAACACGTCAGGAAACGCCAGAGCACAACATCCTAGGAAAAATGTTGACATAGCATCAACTGACACATGCCAACTTATGGGATCTCCAATTGTAAGGTACGACTTGGATGACATTGAGAAGAGGTGAGCAAAATCTCCAAGCACCAGAGGAAGCAATATCACTAGAGTCAGCATACATGGCAACTGCAATATATATATTACGAATATATAAGCACACAACTGCAGCATTTACATTTGAACATTTTTGTTCATACCTCATCGCAGTGATAGCATAATGAAATTACCTAATGTCCAAAATGGAAATTACATGATCGTGCTACACAAGATCATTATTTCCTTCAAAATAATTACTCAATTTGTCATTTAATCATGCTCATTGCTCACTAAGAGAGTTCTAAATTCTATTGTTTTTGAGTAACTTATCCATACAAAAAGTTCTTGACATAGCACATCCTTTATCAGGTAGGGTATCGTCTTCTATTTAAAAGTGTCCACAATTTCTAGAAAAATCATCAGAAGGGTCATCACATTGAAGAGGTTGTTTCTCTAGTAAGATTTTTCACAGATATTTAGGCTTAGCTAATTATTGATGAAAATTGGTAACCATTGGAGATTAGTGGACATGGACATTTCTACTGTAATTCTGAAAAAATTGATACTATACCTGTAAACCTAAACTACGTCTAATACAGATACTTACATTCAATACAAATTTGGACTGTATCCCATATAAAGCACAGAGAATCAGGGAGCATCGAGTCTAAAGAAGAAAATATAGGGCGAATGTTAGAAAGCATTAAGAACAATGTTTTAAATATAAAGCAAAGTTTGTAAAGGAATCTGTCATTCATAAGTATGTGAAAAATAGTAAAGATTTATAGAAAGGATTTTAAGTTAAGTTTAGTCACACAAATATTGCGGTATTCAGAATCTCAATAAGTGCAGGTCATTTTAGCACAAATATGATATCACAATACAAAATGAATATAGCATCACAATACCATTTTATGTCAAAGGTGTGTACAAAGAAATAAACAAAACTGAAATACAATATTGCACAGAACTGTTGATTGGATAACTTATATTGATCCAATTGTTATTTCAGGAATGAATTCCATTCCATACAGAAAGATAACTTCGTATCCTGAAAAGACATGAAATAATCTTTCTGTTTCAAAATATATCTACATTAGTATTAGAGAGAATATTAAACTAACAAACCAAAATGTTGACGACAGTTGTACTGAATACGACTTCAGGCTGGACTGAATTTCTGGTTATTTGATAAGCAATTGATTGTGCAAGCAAGCATGAAAAAACAAGTTGAAAAACACAGATTGGAAGATTGTTTGTGGTTGATACCTAAAAAGAAATTGATGATAGATTATAGGATATATCTTAATGAAGAATTCAACAAAAATAGTTTCCTTTGCTTTGATGATCCAGGTGATTTTTTTTTATTTAGTATTGAATATATATGGCCCTACTTGAAATGAATTCCCATAATATATGGTGTGAGCTAGATCTAGTAATCAAAGCATTTGCCTGAGCATGGTGCTACATTTCACCGCCTACATACATCAAGTTTTTACCAAACTTACTAACCCAAGGTTAACAAACTTACTTGAATTTGTTCAACTAACATGATCAAGTCTTTGGCAATGGCAATGAGTCTTCTGACAGAGATCCAAAGAAGCATATGAGTGAAATATCCATTACGAAACTAACTCAATCTCAATTATGCTATCATATTAATTATTAACCATATGATAAAGTAACGAAATAGAAAATAAACTTACAACGTATGACAGTGATCCACTTGGAAAGAAAATAAGAATTGCATAAGCCACAGCCAAACAACCTTCTACAATGGCAGTTCTCTGACGATTTCCAACACCTTGAACATATAGAATGAACCCAAATGCAGATGTAAGAAACATCAACATCTGGTTACATTCACCACTAGATGTATCACTACCTTGTGCAGTCATTTTGATACTTCCGAAGTTTTGTAAGTTTTGTAAAAATTTGAAATTTACACAAAATTTAAAAACTTAAATAGAACTATCAATTGCCTGAGTAAAGACAAAAATAATTAGTAAAAGCGAAAATAATAATACTCTTCATAATTTAGATAATACATACACCATATCTACCAATAGCAAAGAGCAGAAATATCTATCTGAATACATTGTAATATTAAGCTAAAAGCTATCTGAAATCGTTGATTCCAGTCTGTACTCCATTAAACTTCAATGAAACTGAGGTTCAATAAATTTGTTTAGAACCTATTAAAAAGATGTGGAAAGAACAAAAGAAAACTTTTTATTGATAAATATGAGAAAATTTCAAACTTCTTTGGCAGTAGAAATTTGTATTCACTATTTCATACCTGGCTTCTCAATACAGTTTTAATACTTATTAAATAGTAACTGTAATCTCAGAGTGAAGAATACAATTTCATATCAGCTTGTTTGTGCATGATAAGTTACATCACGACTACCGGTAATCTCTGAATAGATTTATCAGGGTCTTATACACACATCCATTTATCAGAATTCTAGTTCAATCAATATCAATCACATTGTCAATGAACACACTAAAATGTGTTGAAGCGATGCGTCAATTGAAGCCACATGAAGATATCAAAATTTGGTTGAACTTTTAATAAGATTTGTCAGAACACTCAGAAGTGAGACATTACTTATGATTATGATCAAGGAATAGAATCTGCTTTGCATATTACAATCATTCATGGTAAATGTGGAAAGGAAATCATGATTAATGTGAAAATCTTAATGTAAAATCATTATATTTATTATTTTCAAATATTGAGTAGGCCCTATTGACCTAATATCATACTAATTTACACCCACATAACTTAAAAATTCAAAAATCACCAACTTTCTACACCTTACATGATCAATGTTTCAATTTTTTACAATGTTTTTAAATACTGAACAAATGCGAAGCAAATGTATCCTGAATGAACCAGGAGATCCTTTAATGTGTTATCATCACTCATCAGTATGACAAATAATGTTGATGGGGTTAATATAATAAGGTACAGGAAAAGGTTAATAGGTGAAATCGGTCAAGGAAATTGAAATACATTTTTTCATGTTGTCTAATTTTTATGAGAGACATGCTTTAGTGACTGAGATACTTTTACTATCTTACTTGAGTTACGATCATACTTTGTCACAATATCTTCAATGTACAAATAAATATTTTAAAATTTATGGAAACAAACCATCACAACTTGTATAAGTCAAAACTGCCACGCATCTTCATCAATTCAACTCTTCTGCTGCTATCAAATTCTGTCCTCAATATTTTAATACTGTAGGTTTTCCTTGAAATTGTTTCATTCATATATCTACTAACTATTTTTCTATAAATCTGTAATACAATTCAATTAGAAAATGATTACTACTGTACTAGAAGATACCTTGGGTTATTTGGGTATATGATTATACTAAAAAAAATCTAAAATTTGACAAACTGAAATCAGTGTAGAGTACCAAAACATGGCAAAATCATTTTTTTAAACGTTACAAAAGGACAATTGGCAGCAAATGTTGGTTGACAATATTTTTTACAAAAATACAAAATAGGTGCATAATCAAAACCTGATACTATTTGTAAAAAATGTTTTTGAACAATGATTAGTTAGTTATAAAATGAAACAAATCTCCTTAAAAATAATTTCATTGGTGCTGAATGTTAAAAGAATAATACAACAATACAAAAATCATGGATTTACACAAAATAACGGTTTTCAAATTTGAACTTCTTGTATTATTATTTAACTAACTATATTTTATTAGTAAAATTGGCTGTACTTTCAGGCAGAAACTCCTTCCTTTATTAAATGTTAAAAATGAGCCATTTCATTACAGCTAAAATAGTATTAAAAAAATTTCGTTCAAGTCAACATTACAAAATTATCTAACTTTGTGAACAACATGAAAATGAATTTTTCATCAAATCTCCAGCAAAATCCTAGTAATATACAACATAACATGAATGAAACGGATATGCATGATATGTATGTACCATGTGTGCCATTAATTCAAGTGAAATTTTGAATTATGAAAGATTGGAAACAAAATAATTTGCTATAAAATTTGGCCCTGATTGAAAACAAAACAATTCAAATAATGTTAATAACGTATTCATGGCACTGTTTCAGCTGTTTTCTATTGGAAACTTCAAACTTTCAGTATCTAATTTATGTATAAATAATACCTAAAGTGAAATGAATTGTCATGTCTCATATGATTTAATAAAATTATCAAATGCAACAAGAAATAAGAATACATAACTGTTGGATAGGGCAATTTCACACCTTTTCTAAATTTTAATGATTTAATTTATCCAGTGAACACTTAACTATAGAGTACATAAAAGTTAACATGATAAGATAACAGGAAAACTATATATCTCATAAAAGGGATATTTGGTCCATTTTACTACAAATTCCTAGCATATAACAAACAAAGCAGTATCATGTATCAAGTTGTATACATTTTAAATTGATAAAGGTAGACAAAAATGTTATGCAAATTTTTATCATATCAAATAGCAGCAAACATGATTGTTTCGGAGTAGACACAACATTAAAAATATGTCTGTGATGATGTATTTGTTCCAAAGAATTTAAAAAAATTCAAGTTTGCAAAAAATTGCTGACTTCAAAGAAAAAAATATGTTGAAGAGGAAAATCAATTAATCTTCTTTTCCATGTCTGTAGACAACGGAACCGGCATTTATGGCCAGTCCACCCATTACTCCCACCATGATAGCAGCATGTCCATAGGTGCGGAAGTGGCTATCTATGAGCATGTTTGTAAGAGCATTGAGCAAAGCTGGGAGGTAAACCTGCGAAAAAAATTTAGTAATTTATTAATTACATTATTAATTATTAATTACATAATTAATTACATTACAAGTATTGGCATTTTCACTATTTTAGATTTTTTATAATTTTCACAGTCAAATTACATGACCATTGAGAGTAAAACAGAGAACCGCCAACTAAGTAAATACACACAACACACAAACATGAGTTCTTATGCTAAGAAATCAGAGAGATGAAGAAATCCAGGAACACACTTGGTATTGAATTTCTGTTTCACCTGTTCAGACGCTTGAAGATTTGAATCGTATGAGAATTGAAATGCTAAATGTTAAATTTCCTATGCTTAGTATTTAACTCTCTTTACACTCACCACAAGCTTAATTTTCAGAGTATTCACGGCATCTTTATCATCTCTGTAGCAAAGTGATGCAAACGACAACATTGAACCAGAGAGAATCAAAACAGCAACTCCCCTCAGAGTGAAGAAATGACACTCACGCAACTGAAATCCACGACTCTAAAAAGAATCATTTACCATTTTTCATGTAGTGGTATTTCACATATTTTATATATCCTACAATGATACATAATTCGTGAATTTTGGAAAATTTTTAATTGCTATATAAAACAGTTATAGTTGCTAAACGAATATAGGTTTCGTAAATAAACATGGGTGAACATTGAAAAAGTAAGAAATCTAATATGATAATGTAAACAGCATTATATAAACTTTAACAAATGCAAGAAAAGACGTCATCAAACATACCACCAAGGAGCAGAACATATCTGGAAATCCGAGTGCCAGTGAACCTATGAAAAATGTAAGAAGAGCATCTATGGACAGATGAAAACTGATCGGATCTCCAACAGTTCTACTTCTGTATTGTCTTGTTTTGGTTTTTGCCATGAAATATATATCACCGAAGAGCAACAACGCAGTCTGTGCTGTATCAATATAAGCTGATATTTCGTGCTGTAAATATGATTTCTGCATTCAGTTGTCAATGTATTACTTTATTTGTTTTTTACTATAATAAACGTTTCAAATCAAGAAAATATGAACAAAGCATGATATCATTTTACATTCACCAGTTCAACATTCTGAAAGTAAGTCTAGTGATGCAAAGTCCAGGAATCTTCTTGTTTAGGGAGACACAAAAAAATTTAACCCACTCCTCCAACCTACGTATATCTTTGTTAAGACGAAGGAGGTCCAAAGCTCGGCTCAATCCCCCTCATCCCCAAGCTATAGACGAAGAGGGTTCAAAGCTTGGCTTCAACTAATCACCCAGGTATAGATGAGAGAGGTTCAAGGCTTAGCTCACTTCTCTAAACCACCTAGTATAGACGAGAGAGATTCAAAACTTGTCTCAGTCACCCTAACCACTCCGGTATTGACGGGGGAAGTCCAAAGCCTGGCTCAGAGTTTCCCCTAATCACCCATGTATTGATGGGAGAGGTCCAAAGCTTGGCTCAGTCCCCCCTAATCACCCAGGTATATATTCGAAGAATACATAAATCTCGGATAATAAGAACTTGGGTTTGGGTATCTCCATTATAAGAGATCCACATTTGAAGGCATTTATATTATTATCAATATTTAAATTTTATTTTATTATAACACCTAATATTTTGTATTTTTAAATTGCTATCTTATTCAAAATTTCTTACAAAACAAAATAAACATTTTATTTGTAACATTATAAGCATCGGTACTTACATTTACATTGAACGTGTCTGTATATATAGCCACAAAATAAGTCATGAGAAGAGGACCACGCCCCTGAAGTATAAAAAAAATGATACATTTTTTATGACTGCAAAATACAGTTTATGACGTGTATAACGAAACATTGTTTAATAATGAATGGATAAGAAATGTAAAATAATTTCAAGCTTTTCATTAATCCCAAGCTGGACAATATGATACTTGACAGTTTTGAGGTTTGGTAAAGTAAAACTCACTTATTTAGAACGCTAAAATTATCATATCTCAAACTAGAATTGGAATATGAAGCAAACTTAAACATTTCAGAATTTACTGATAATTTATATTATAGTACAAAAGCAAGTTACCAATATATTTGTAATTGAAACAGCGACTGGTACAGTACGATCTGATGATTCTTGTGTCAAGTAGACTGCCGAAGCTTGAGCAACAAAAGAAATGATCAGAAGTCGACACATGTAAACAGTAAGTGCATCAGATTCTCTCATCTGTAAATCAAGATTTTGTAACATTTGAGCGCCGACGAAATAGCTAGTAATTTTTTATCTAGATTTAATGAAATCCCTGGAGCAAAATGTTTTTAACAATCAGAATAAAAAGCATTGGTGACACCAAGAACTTGAATATTTTCAATAGTTTTAAAAAAAAATTTACTACAATGCCTCATTTGTAAAACAAGTAACAAATTAGGTAATTAAATGAAGTCTTTTAAAGAAGGGGATTAGGCGAAGCAGAATAATAAAATGCCAAGATATATTAGCGCCTATGTCTGAAATAATAAAAACTACATAGGCCTATTATTGTAATAGTATCAAACTTTAAGAATCTGGGAACTGATTTAAGATCTGAACAAAATTGTGAGATAAGTGTATAAAAATTATCCGGTAGTTCAATAAGAACAGACATTCTAATATTATGAATACCCTATAAGGATAGGTAATGATGAAGCAATCCATGTAGTACCTAGTTTTTAGTAGTACTTGTGCCTAGTATTATTTTGTAGAACTCAAAATGATATACAAATAATACAATGATTAAGTTCAAAATTACTGGCTTCCAGCAAGAATATACCTGCAGAAATAAACTGTCAAAATATACTGATGCATCATTCCTAATCTCTATTCCAGTATCATTATATTTCTGTTGGTAAAACGACAAAGTAAATAGTATCAATCAAATCTATAAATATGACTTACGAAGTATGGGGAAAGCACTCCAGAAAATGGAAAAGAGAGGGCATACATTACACCAAGGCAAACTTCCATGTTAATCCAATATTTACGATTCTGCAGCAGTTGGATATACAGAACTATCACAGCTGCTACTCCAGCAAATAATGCAAACTTTCGAATATCTTGATATTCATCAGTAATATCCGCAGCTGTTTCGTTTCCCATGGTTTTCTTCACTTGACTGTAGTTGCAATACTAGTTACTAAAGTATCTACAATACAATGAAAATACAGTAACAATTCAGAAATTAAATGGAAGTATTATATTCAAGGCACGTTCAAATAGTAAGGTTATTTTCAAATCTCAAATTTCCTGAGAAGACATTCTAGATTCTACGATACAGCTCCTGTATATAAACATAACACAAAGGATGATGTATAAAAACTCATCAAAATATTTCAGCATACAATGAAGAAATTTGACAAGACTGTTCTAAAAAATTTGAACTTTGAATTTAGCAAAACAAAATATTTCTTTCTTCCAGCAATTCAATATATATTGTACAAAATGTCAAAATAGCCAAGTCCAAATTGATATGCAACCAAAAGTATGAGCAAGATGTAATTTGAAACAAAATTAACGATCAATAGTATTTAAGTTTTATCAACAATGCACGTCTGAAAACTGTTTCTGCATATAATTTTATACTGTTAAATTTGATATATATACAGATAAATATCAATTTTATCAAACACTTACTCATTTCTACATTCAAGAGACGGAAATAAATGGTTCAAATTTCAATGATACAATAATTCAGTAATTTTGAATTTCAATAACTATGTATATACATGATTCGAACAAATCAGACAGACCGCAGAAAGAGCTTTGCTTTGAACCAAAAAATTGAGCAAATTGACTCTATATCCGGAATTCAAGCAAACTAGAAAGAAAAATTTCTTTTCAGTAATACAAAAGCAAATTATAAAATGTTGCATCAATTTGAGGGGCAATTTATCATTCAGATTTTTAGTAACCACTTTTTCATTATTAATAATACCAATGAAATGAGCCAACATTGAGATAATATCAAAAGAAAAGTAAATAAAATACTAGCAGACACACCTAAATTTCACCAAAAATTTGATATTTCAGTACAAGTATTTTAGTACACTATATATTTGAAAACCCATATTTTGAAAAGTAATACTATGATACATGGCACTGGATGGCAGTTCGTTACTATGTGACTGCATAGACCAGTGATGCTGATTATTTCATCCAGTCTTCAAATTAGTCATTTTTTATAAATCAGCATAAAAGAATCAAATTACACTTAAAAATGAAAGATTAATGGCTAAGATTTCCTGTTGCTCAGCATGAAGCATTAATAATAAATTACTCATGTGTTACTATATAATGCATACGAAACACCAAAATAGTAACAACACCATATAATGATTGATTAATGTTACTGTATTTTATTATTATGATAGTTATAGTATTGCTTATGTTGATAAGAAAAGTGCAAAATTCCTAATTTGGAATGAAATAATGTTAGTAGTAAGCAAAGTGAAATATTACGGGCTGTTGAATAGCCAAATGATCCAAATTATATCCCATATTTTTATATTATATCCACTTTTCAAAACTTTCATTTTCAAAATGCAGAAAGCTATAAATCATTTGGAATTTCAAAATTTTACTTCACAGGCCCATAACACTAATAACAAATAGTATTTTAAAAATTCTGAAAATATATTGAACCAATATTTTTGACTTTTTTTTCTCCGCCATAAAGAGAGAATGATATTCTAATATTTGAGCATTTATTGTGAACAATGTTTCGAAACACAAAAATTATAATTCAATTTTGATCCTAACTGACATAAATAAAAAAGTTTCCAGAAAAGGCTATGATGAAATGAATAGAAAATTACCAGTATTTGCTTTTCAGAATATACTCATCAGTAACAAACACTTGGTTTCTGAAAATGCATTCAATAGAATTCTCAAAAAAGCACCTGCTAATACCACAGAGATACAACAGGCAAATGCAATTGTCTATTCTCTATGATTAGTCAATCAATATGCCCAAAAATTTACACATTGTAATAGCAGCATGCACATTCATGGTACCCAGTATCAATAAAGCATATTAGAATAAAAATGCAAGTATCAAATCAAATTGCCCGAATTTTGATAACGGCGTGGGTACAAAATTTGTTATGAAAAATACAAAAAAAATGTATACACCAAATTTATATTTTCCCCAAAACGATTAGAGATATACAAACTAAAGTATCATGTCATAAAAATCCTACAATGAACCCTATTTTTTAAAATTAAATTATTTAATATACAATTGCCTGTAACTCGCCTAGAAAAATGTAAAAAACTTGTGCTAAACATACAAATGTGTCTTTTACATATACAAATGCTCACTTTTGCAATTCTGAGGTTATTTTACAAATATTTAGTATGTTAAAATCAATAAAACCACACCAAAATTTAAAATGTCAATGATATAAAACAACTACGTTACATGATGCATTTTAAATACAAGAATATATAGGTATATAACTCCAGTACCATTATATTACATAATAAGGTTCACTAGAAATCACACCATTTTGAATATTATTAGGATTATACGTGAATGAATACTAAAGAAATTCAGGTAAAACATTCTGTGCAAGAAGGGTCTAAAAGAAGTATGGTCTATAAAGAATAGGCATTTCAGAAAATATAATCACATGAGGTTGACCCAGTGTGATAGAATGAAATAATATGAAACATTACTCTAGCTTACATAACACTACCTTAACATCCTTCAAAACCTTGTCAGATCTCATTTAAATAAGAGCATGTTTCAAAACATAACCACAGAATTTCAATAATATGATGAAATCGAAATTCAATATTCAAATGAAAACACTTTGTAGTTAAATTGTTGGTTTTTTTTACATTATCAAATATAATTATACACAGCTTTTCTTTTGCAACTCCAAAACACAGAAGATGAATGGATGAGTAACATTATCTGACATTAATACAATTTTTCCTTCTCATAATCCCAGACAGCATATCCAGCATTCAAACACAAAACTCCCATTCCTCCAATAACTGGTATAGTGTGTCCTGGATGCTGATATTGTGAATCCAAAACATAGTTGACAGCAGCCAGAAGTATGACGGGTGCATACAGCTTAAATTAAAAGAGGATTTTTTTTTAACTCTCGCAAAATATAACAAATTTAAATTTCACAGTGGAACCCAGGTATATCACATGAAATTTTATATTATGTCCTTATCAGTATTGTAATAATTATTATCATATTTTTTGATACAGAAATATAAAATATGATTCAACTGTTTTTCCTGAGTTTCTACCATGGAACTTATGATACATTCACATCTTAATCCTTTTCTACGAGAGAATATGATTTGAACTTATTATTTGATAGCTAATAAAGATTCGCTTCACTCACACTTATAATTTATATACAATATAAAATCATATAGTCTCTCTCTAAATATCTGAATTCATATTGATAGCTCTTTTTGTAACATTATGTACCACTTCCCCTTTTTTATCACAACACAATCAAACAAAACAGGTGTCATGTTTGAACAAATCGTCAACAATGAACAATATAAGTCTCCTTCAAATTTCTAAGGCGGAATCAAAGCAAGGTTAATCAACGTAAGTCATTTCATTATCTACATGACCATATTATCTTATCGTACTGATAATATTTTGGTCTTTTGAAATACATTGTTATTGCGTTTAAAACATGAATAGAATATTTTATCTCCAACTATAAAAGAATAGAATAGTGTAATAGTGGAAACTACAATACTTGCTCTTCCAATTTTATCAAAACTTACCAATAACTTGGATTTCAGAACACTTATTGCATCATCATTATTTTTGAAACACAAAGCAGCAAAGGAGAGCACAGATAAACCACATACAAAGGATCCAAAAACTTGAGTCGTTCCCACATGTCCTTCTCGAATTGCAATACTGGGATTCTAAAAAATGTTCATTGATTCAATTAATTTCAGAATAGATCGATTATGGAATAAAACAAGTATTTGCTAAAATAGAGTAGTAGACTCATCTGAAATAAGTGAACAGATAAAAAAAGAATATTGCTATGAATTATGATTGATTTACCACAATTGAGAGGAACATTTTTGGGAATCCAAAGACCCAGGTACCAAGTATAAATGTGAGTAATCCATCAATTGATAAGTGAAGACTTGTAGGATCTCCCACAGTGAGGCTGCCTTCTCTGGTTGACAACTTGGATAATTGAAACAGATCACCAATGATCAGAAGTGACACAGTTACCAAATCACATTTCAAAGCAAACTGTAAAATAAAACACCTTGTTGAGAATTGTTGCATCAATGAAAAAATAATGCCTGTGTGAAAGATTACAGGATCTTCAAATCAGAGCAAAAAGATCTGGGCACTCAAAGATGAATTTGCTGTCACTATAAAAAAAATCCTGTATGCATAGGTAAACATTTATTGTGTAACAAGTCTATTCAAAATGTGGTCACACAACAAACACACATAAAAAAAACGTTGTCCTTCGCAACCAAAGATATAATGAGTATAATTAGCCATTATGATTCAGCCAAAACTGAAAATTGAAATCATAGAATACGAGGCTATAGCAGCTGTACCTAGATAAAAACAAATAGCATTCCCCATATAATTTATAATAAAGTATTAGCACTTACTTTTGATACATTTTTGGTGTAGTAGAGTCCATACAGAGTGCACATCAACAATGCGGCCCGAGACTGAATAATAAGTATAGGTGATGGCAATGATTACACAAAAAGTACAATGTATTTTAAACGTTATATATATTATTACTAATTTTAGAATTTATCAATTTCATTACTTTTTGTATTTGATTTATTATTATTTGTATTTAATTGTGTTTGTTATATTATAATTAAAAAAATAATTTCTGTATATTATTGTACAAGAAATATTTATTTCACCAATGATTATTCAAATGATATTATTCTTGAACTATGGTATATTGTCTATTAAAATCATTCATCCTACAGCTGCATGAGAGAAGACACCAGTTGCTAATAAAAACCACATGGGAATCATACCATAATTCAAATTACGGCCTTATAAGGTGTGCACTAAATTTTGAATATACAGAGGTCAATAAATATTTTTTCCTCAAATGGACATTTTTAAGAAGCAAAAGACTATTAGAAATTTGCCCATAATGAGAATTTATTAATAAATATAGATGAACTTTATTTACACATGAAATATCATTAATGGTCAAAAAATGACAATTGACAAATACAGAACAGATGTCAAACCAATGCCATGATACTGACCAGAAAACATGACACAGTCATTTCTTTTGCTCAGAACAAAAAACTATTCCAGATTAGGCGAGTAAAATGTTAAAACAAAACTCACCAAGATATTCGTTGTTGATATGGCAATTGCTACAGTTGGGTCACGAGATCTCCTGGTCAAAAATAAGGCTGCAGTTTGAGAAACTTTTGCAAGAAGCATGATTCGTAACAGGAATATGCTGAGGCTATCGACATCATAATTAACCTAAAAAAAAATATTGTATATAAAATGATTTTTCCAAGCAGATCTATTCAATCTGTCAGTCTAGAATCAAAATGAAACCAAATATACTGTAAATTAGTGGAATATGATGAGCATGTCACGACTAAATAGTCAATCATACAAATGAGGAAAGTCTGAAAAATTTGTAAAATTGATTGCATAATATAACTCTATATTCCACTTTCGTAGACTTGGAGGGGCTTATGTAGTTTCGTACCTAACATACTTCTAGTGGGCGTAGCATGAAAATTTTTTCGCGTATCAATCCTAACCCCCACTCGACTACACCATCCAAAAATTACGTGATTACGACGTCACAGTGACGTAATAGAGCCCTTCAAACTATACGAACTGCCATCCAAGGCGCGCAAACGAGCACCCGAAATCGAACAGTTATTTCTCTCGTTTTCTCGTCGCAACGATTCCGATGGGAGAGAGATCGATAACGTCAGTCAGTTCCTTATCGTCGGCGCCAATGCCATTTCGGTCGATCGTGCTTATATTTGGCAAGCTCTATAACGTGATTGTGATGTCGTAGTGTTTTGATTTTTGGATAGCGTAGTCAGATGGGGGTTAGGATTGACATATCAAATTTGTTATGCTACGCCCACTAGAAGTACGCTAGGTACGAAACTACACGAGACCCGACTTTGGGATCTTGACCTGAGCTATTTAGCACAGTACTGATTACTGCTTGTCTGAGGCCTTGTTCATTGCATGTTGAAAACTTTATAAGAGAAGTTTTCTATACTTACATAAAAAGATATTGTGGTGCCAGCAAAGGGGATCATGAGCAAGGACAAAACACCCAAGACAGTTTCCATGATAATCCAGTATTGACGATTACGAAGCACTTGTAGGTACAATGTCAAACCAAATCCAATAGCGATAAAGGCAAGAAATTTATACAAATCTCCCACTGCTTCAGTATCTTTTGCAGAAGTTGATCCTGTTTTGCCAGCCATTATGAATTTTATAACTTCTCTCAGAAAACAACTAATATACAAATACAATCTGTCATCAATTTGAAAAACATGTTTTTACATTTCTATCATTTACATACACAAAATACTATTATTTCTAGATCATTTCGAATCCAGAGAATATAGACTGGCTATATATATCTAAAAATTCATTAAAATACTATTTCAATTGCACCAATCTCAGAATTCTGTTATTTCAAAACCGCTTGCTAAATTTCTGCCTGTTTTTACAATTCAGCAATTTGTTACAAAAGCAGCAGGTGGCAACGTGGAGGCAAGGTTCACGTGTGACTAATACATAATTAAAAATCATCGGTCATTGCCGAAGTCAATGAACATAGTACCGCACAGCAGTAACAATTGATCTGTTCCAATGCTTACTGGTTGTAATTAGATCGTATATTTCGAGCGCTTTGCGACAAATATTTTTATGTACAGATTACGACAACGCCAACTTTTTTGCCTAAAACACTTGGGCATAACAACTGTTGTTTGTACGTATCGTAATGCACCTGCACCTGTTCGTAGCAACTGCTATCTACGTAAAAGCAGAATAGCATAAGTTATATTCACGCGGCTTGCGCATTCTTTCTATTTTTAGCAAACCCGGCGAAATTGCTGTTCAACCAATCGTATGACAGGCACGTTACAGTGTCAGCATTTTGGATACGCGAACACGCCCTATGAGCCGTTAAAAATACAAAATTTTTGTTCCATCAGAAGAAAAATATTCGTATAATAAATATCGAATAACGGATACAATTTTCGTCGTAAACATCTCTCTGCGCCGGCAAAGATGCCGCAATTACCAACGCGTTTAGGCGGGTGAATGCCTTTTTCATATTTTCTCTACTATACGATGTCGATCGTTACTATTGTCAAATGTTTATAAACCGGCGACACGACTAAACTTGTTTCTCCTAAGTGCATACGGGTTTGTCGATGCGAATATGTATGTTCCCACCGTAACTAAAAACGAAAAGTCTGTTACCAAAAGTTTACAATTTTACCGACACAAACATCTCGAAGTTGAAACGCTTTGTCTTGTGGTCAACCAATTGGTATTTCAAAGATTTCCTACATCAAATCTTATCTGGTAGAACCCGTTGAAAATTACAGCACAGCTGTATCGTTATTTGACAACCATTATACAATACGCGAATTTTTGACAGCGGTATCGTATTTGTCTTTCAAACCAATTATCATGTCTCATCAAAATTCAAAACTTTGTTCTTATTTTCTGGCAGACAAAATAGACATTCACAATGTCCACAGAAAACCTTGTTCAGCGCAGTATTAACATCTCAAGTGGCCTAAGCACATAAGTTTTGTTAACTATTAACTTGATCATGTCCTACGATGCTCCACTATTGCCCCTAACTTTGTGTTAACACAAATAAAATACAATTTTCACATTACATTTCATGTAATATTTTCTTAAGACGGATCTTCCAGAAATAAATCATAAAAGAAGTCAAGTTTGAAAGAGAATAAGAATATCTAGTCATATTATGTCAAAATCATATGTGGTAAACAGATATGTACCATAATGACAGGGCAAAATTGAGACTAACAAGAAAAAGATAAGAATAGAAAGTTAGCTGCCACCATTGTCTGAAAAATGGAACATTTACAAAATTCAAAACACAGCAGGAGTTATTGAATTCAGCAATCATGCAAATAACAACAAATTTAGACAAAAGCAGAAACCTCGACTCAGATTTTGAAATAGAACATATCTACTTTATAACGAAGGTGTCTACTCTAAACCAGTTCCAAACAATGCCCAAATATTCATCCCCCAAATGAAGTTTTGTCAGTCGTTTCAAGATCAGAGGACCAGGATCCAGCAAACAGCTAGACAATCCTAATAAGCTCATGTATGAGGATATAGAGACCAATGAAATTCCAATTTTTCTCTTCAGAGAAACCTTTCATGTAAATAAACAGGACTTCAAAACATAAGAGAAAGTTGGATGGATACCATGAAATGGCTTGGAATGAAATTCCTATAAAAAAAAATTTGATAGTCTATACAGAATGAAAAATGTCTATCCCCGTTGCTATAGTGAACTATTATTGCTATTAGCAGTCACAATCTTTTTAAAAAAGAACTGTACAAGTGGTACAAGTGGTACAAATGGCGACTTGCATTTTCAGTCAACAATAAACAGTAGGAATGGATGTACTTTTTCTAGAGTTGAACTTATGGAAACTGCATGTATGATAACATCATGAATTATATCAAGATCTTCGTCGAGATGTGCTTCTGCTTCTTGAATAACTTCTTGATCTGCTGCGTGACCTGACAATCAAAGTAAGAGATCTAAGTATTCTTCATTCAAACAAGGGCATGAAATGGTTGTAAAAATTACATTTAACACAAAAACAAAATCGAACAATTATTTTTTTCAACCATTTTACTAACCTGCTGGAGTATTCACTATCAGTTGAATAATCTCTGCTGCGTCTCCTGAATAAAAAAACAACATAATCATTACCACTATTCTCCATTTTACTAACACAAATGAAAGTTGGCATACATTGTAACTTTGCCATTACACGAAACAGCCTAAATATTTCAAATTGGGATAGATTAAAAATAGTACGAATATATAACAATAACATACAGCCATTTAATTCTTGAACAATTACATTATGAGTTAGCAACAAGTAGTAAAACTGAATTGATGTAAAGGCACATGTCCACAATACCTTGCACTTGAACGTCTTCCGTGAGAACGTGATCTACTGCGACTTCTTGATGAATAAGAATCATAACTGAAAATCAATGGAATCGGAGATAATATAATTAGTAACAGGGTTTTTAATTATTTGAATAAGGACTGCGTAGCAGAAGAACAAATTACAATTTCCCTTCTCTCAGTTGAAAATAAGAAACTTTGACTTATTTTGAAAATTCATGCTTTTGGCCTCCAGAAATATTCCAGCAGCAAGTTTAAAATGCGACTCGGCTCTATGTCAGACTAACTGAATAGAACCTATTAAATATAAAATTGTCCATTAGTCTGATGAAAAGTTTAGAAATGAAGTAAAATGTACCTGGATGAACGTGAACGAGATCTGTGTCTGCATTTGTGTGATGAACGGGATCGATCAGAACTGCAACGAAGAAAACTTATCATTGTACTATTGGGTCATAACCAGGGTTGAGAAATCAGAGTCAGATGTGGTATATTATTATTGATATGTAGTCAGAACCGAAATGGTATTTTTCAAACGTTATGGAGTCAGGAGACAGAGTCGAATCAGAAATTTCAAATTTGTTGAAGGATGATTAAAGATGTAATGGCGGTCAAAATTTTAGTTAAAATAAAAAAAAGCATTAAGTTGACTTAAGCAGTCATTCTACATACATATGTCAGGCGTGCATACCCAGTTTCGCATACATAGTCAGCATACGAAGTTTTTTGAAGTTAGGAGCAAGAGCCTGTGTTTAAATGTTTTGAACCAGGAGTAGTTTGGAGTCTCCACAGCACTGGTCTTAACTATTACTGAACAGAGTTGAACAAATCGGGCCAGTTTTAAAATGAACACATTGGCCTATATTCCATCAATTATAATTCCAATATACAACAATGAATTTTAAAACATACCTGCTGTAGTAACTATCATAGGATGAACTTCGACTTCTTCGTGAACCAGAATGCTTTGACCTTGATCTGCGTTTTGAGTGAAAAAATTTAACCTTGAATTACGTTTCATATTAAAACGACTGTAATATTGAATCACAATTGACACTAACATATGTAAGACAATGGATAATACAAGATTCAACCCAAAAGTACTAAACTTGAAAAATTTAAAAAAAATGAGGGAGACAAATATTTTTGAACCATTACCTCCTCCCAACTTTTTATAGAAACACTTTGGTGAATATTGGTTCAAACTTTGATCATTTTTTATTCAAAAAATTCAATATTTGCCCTTTTGTCTTAGAACTCTTGAGTAACCATGTGCAGAAAATAGTAATATACAAAAACAAAAAAAAAGTAAACACATACATGGTTGGAATTTGCTGAAGAATGTTATGCTTCAAATTCTGATTTCTTAAGTAATTTAATGTTAAAAATTAAAACCAGCAAGATTAGCATTCATCAACCTTTTTTATCAAAATATCTTGAAGTAATCAAATGAAAAGAAACAAAACACCAACCTTCTGCTCCTGTCCCTAGATCTTGACGAAGAACGAGATGAATTCGATGAATAAGAAGATGACGAACTAGATCGATGTCTTCCACGATATGATGCACGCTGTCTGTTTTTTGATTTCCTCTCTTCTAATGATGGTGCAGGTGAAGGTAACCTCTCGTCTTTTCTGAAGTTTGATAATTGAAAATGTATTTTACGGGCTGTGGAATCATTGTTTAGCATGTTCTTATTAGAGTCCGAGTCATATTTTCAAACTTCCTGGTATCAGGAGCTAGAATTGTCAACTTTCAATGGTGATAAAATTAGGCCAAAACTACCAGTAATCAAATCTGATTGCTATAGTAAGAAATTGATCTACCTGTCTTCCCCAGCAAGAAGAGTAGATAATCTTTCACTTGTTATGTTTTTCTTTTTAAAGAAATCAGTAACAGCGTCATCAGATAATTTGCAACACTCTAAATAAGAAAAGTAAGATATCGAGTTATGGCAACATAATATATATCATAAATCAGTGGCTAAATTTGTGCTAAGTTGTTATATTATTCTCTACAATTACTATTGCTAATTAAAATGGAGTAATCTATGAATGCTCTAGTGAAATATTTTCAGCTGGGTAAAATAGGCACAAGTGAAGAATCAACTGAATACAAAATGAAATCTGCCTTTTCTGCCACGTCACATGAACTAATCATATGTGACATAAATCATAATCAACCAAAGCCATTAAATCATAATGTGTATAGTATGCTGTAAATCGTGGTAAAAAAGGTAAAAATACTACAGAACCACCAACTTACTTCCTTTGGGTTCGGGAGGCTGAGAAGGGAAATCTGAAACAAGAAGACAAAGAATAATTATAAAAAGAATTATTTATTTATTTTATTTACTTGTATCTAAGCTAAGGATAGCCAAAACAAAAAAATCTGCCATCCTGGATATATTTTAAATACTTTAGAATATGTAACATTGAATATATTCTATGCATATAACCTAGTAATTCGAGAGTAACAAAAATTTTCGTTAACATAAGACCAATGAGGCAAAAAAACTATTTTGCTGGTTCAGAGGCATGAAAAAAACAAGCACAGCTATATTTAGTAGTTCGGAATGACTCTGCCCCCTTTTCCCCCTGTCTTAGTATATGAAACATATTCCGAGTAACAAATGTCATCAGGTAATACTTTTAGATTCTGAGATTCCATTCGACATATTTTTACAGATATTGAGCACTAGATTAAAAAATCCATTTCATATAAAGATTTCACTTACTTTCTTCTGGCAGTGGAGGAGGACTATCAGCATCCGGTAGTGGGGGCATGTTAACTGGCATAGGAAGTGGGGGATGCGACATTGGATATCGCATATTCATTGGATGCATGGCAGGCGTGTTGTTATATGAGAATGGTGGGAATGGGTAACCTCTTGGAGGACGCATCCCCATTGACATTTGGTAAGGGTAAGATGGGGTTGGGAAAGACATTCTTGCCTGTTGAGATGTTGTAGGAAATACAGCCTGATTTGGAGACATTGCACTGTTTTTTTGAAAATCGTTTTCAGGTTCTGGAACGTCACTTGTAGTTGTAGTTTCTTCATTCGTAACATCAGCTGAAATACTTTCTGGTTCCTGTGATTTGGTATTATCTGTCATCTGTGGTTGCGTAATATCATCATTATTTGGTTTGTTATTATCAGTTTTGGGTTCATTTTCCTTTTCACGATGTTTTCTCAAACTTCTAGCAATCATTTCAAATGAAGTCAACGAAATTTCTTCTTTTTTCTTTTCCCTTTTCTTCTTTTTATGTTTACGTTGTTTCTTTTTGATATTATTTTCTTGTTGATTGTCATCAATACTTTCATTTTTTAGTTTTTCATTGTTATTTTTATCCTCTGTCAGCGGTGGCTGTGCAGGAAGTTTGATGTTAATTTTTATCGTCTTCTTAGTAGATTGTAAATTAGCAGGAGTCCAGTCTTCTTCGCTTTCACTAGATTCAGTATCCTCCCTGGCGAGATCATATTGTTGAGCACGAAAAGATGGCAGGTTTTTTACTTCTTTTTTGGTCTGTAAATCTTGATGCATTTGTGCGTTATTATTCCTGTTATTTATCTGATCATCAGTATTTTCTTTTTTTAAATTATCCAATATCTTTGTTTCCACTGAGTTACTCTTATCATTGAGTTTAGTGATATTATCTTCGGGCCAAATGCTGTCTAAATCTGCGTCAAAGTGTTGTTCTTCACTTTTCTCAATCTTAACTTCTGTAGAAGGTTCCATCTTAATCACTTTTGGCTTTGGTGTGAACTTTGGCATTTTTCCAAAACCAACAGTTACTTTGTTTTCCATCTGTCCATGAACATCTGAACTTGACAAATTATTTTCTATTTCTTCCGGTTCCGTCTTTATGTTTATGCTTTCCCCTTTTTGTCGTTTCTTAAATTCTAACAATGACTTTGCCCTTTTTTCAAAAACATTTACAGATGCTTTACCATTTGTTGAAATAGTCTTATCAATACCAGAAGACAACATTTTATCGATCTCATCTTCTTGAAATCCATTATCCAAGGTTTCTACAAAGAAATTAGTCATTTTAATCATCAAAAAGTTAATAAATTCAGTTGGACCAGGGACTCGAGGGACTATAAAATCGAATGAATATAATAGTAACACAATAAATGGAGTAGTAAGTAATGAAACAAGTCATTCCATAGTTGCATGGCCAACTTTTGGCATAGGCTTCTGAAAAATATAAGTTGAGAATTGAAACACGAAGTAACAAATAGGAAAACGATCAAAGACATCTATGTCTGGCACACAAGCAAAATACCTAAGTATTACAGAATCCTGGTGGGAAATAATCAGATGAAAATGAATATTACTGCAATGAGAAAAAAATTCAGTAATTCATGTTGTTCACCTTGGATAGAATCGAATTGAATATCATTTTGATTTTCAGCTTTCATTTCAATACTTTTCTTTCCATTGTGCTTTGTATTCTTCATAGCTTTGTTTGGTTTCTGTGTTAAAACAAATTCCACATTGAATGTTATCTTCATGAAACAAAAAATGAACAAACATGATAAAAAACATTTTGGTAACTGTTTGGACAAATCAGAGTAAATTTTAAATGCCCTCAGCAGAACTGAACATGAAAATTTATTTATAATATTTTTATTATTTATTAGTATTTTTGTAAATGAACTAAATCCCAAATAGTTGTGGAAAAAACTAGTTTAAAAGTTTTTTTTGTTGCCGCCAACTCCTCCAGAAATATTCATTATCCATTACATTTACCATGGAATTTTTGATTGGAGATTTCTCTTCTACATTGTCTTCTTCTTCTTCCCCAAATTCTAACGGAGGTTGCCACAACAACTGTTCTGCCTTCAATTTCTTCTGTTTTTTTACTTTTTCAGCTTTACGTACACTTGCAGCCGTCATAACAGCCTTAGGTTTATCTTCTTTCTAAAAAATGAAAATCATTTTCTAAACTTGTAAAGTTTGTTATTTGTGAGTAGTAACCCATATTTAACTTATTATTAAAGCTAGTGGTTAGAGCGCTGGACCTAACAATGTCAACATAACAGATTAAATAAATATCCAGAGTTCAATCCTCATGCCCACCACCTGGTTGCGTGTATCAGGCGTTGGTAGGCAAAGCCGAAACAGAAAGTGTGTCTCACCAATACTAACTAGCAACTCCTCATTTATCAAGGACTGCTTTTACAAAGCCTTGTTCAGCCCTGAGTTTTGTCTGAAAGTACACTACTCAGAAAAAAAAAATTAAAAAACACAATTTATGTTATAAATAAATTTGGAATATATTGAAAAATCAGGCATTATACCGATTATTATACCAAACAATTGATATTCAATTTAAGATAATTTTGTTTATTCCTATGCAGCATTCATACTTAACAATAACACTGTCGTAGATATGCAACATACTACTCATATAGCTATAAAAGCAATACCAACCTTTGATTTGT
Source organism: Styela clava (assembly GCF_964204865.1). Lineage (NCBI taxonomy): Eukaryota > Metazoa > Chordata > Ascidiacea > Stolidobranchia > Styelidae > Styela > Styela clava. The sequence goes on from NC_135252.1 coordinate 9,299,350, forward strand.
TCATTTTATTCTTTAATCTACTTTTTTCAGAATAGGGATCATATTCAGCAGATGATGAATTGTTCTGAACTTTTCCTGTTAAATATAATACTTGTGAATTGTGATTACTTATTAAGCATGTTACTCAGCAAGAATTCTATAGTTACAAAATACATAAAACCCGGTAAAAAAGAAAATGACAAAAATAATATGAGGATACTTAATCTACAACCAAACTGAAATAGACCATGGTATAATTGTTCAAAGCCAAAGCCTCGGCCAAAAATATAAGTTTAACAATGAAACCTTCAAATTACAGACTATATCTACAATAAACTATTTTTAACTTTTGTTTTAAGCTAAATTTGGAGAGTTGATTTAACATCGCAACATCCTTCGATAACTATAAAATACCTGCAGTTTTTTCCTTCAAATTTTTGTCTTCAGTATTCTTTTGTACTTTTACTTTATTCACATTAACAGTAGAAATTTTCGTATTGGAGCCATTTTTGTTGGGCGAAAACTTTGTTTTCTTTCTTGATGAAGATGAAGTGTTTGAACGAGAAGATCGCGAAGTTGAAGATGAGCGAGAAGAAGAATGACTTGCACTTCGACTTGATCTTGAGCTGCTTCTGTTAAATATAATTCATATATTAAGTATATTCCCGAAAAATTATCTTGTAGTAATTGATTGATTGACATTGCCAATTGCATATGAATTGTGGTAAATAAAAGTAAATACAAAATATGAAACAATAAAAGCATTACAAAACAAACACAATTGCCTGTGTTTATCAACAATTGATTGTTACAAAACATTAGTGATTGAAAATAGCATCGTTGGGTCGAAATAAAAAGTTGAGTGTATACACAGACCACTAGTGGTACATATACTTGGTCCTGCTCCGAAGCTTGATCACCCTAGGCTAGTAAGATAAAATTCTTGAGAAATGTGCTTGGAGAAACTATTTTGGCAGCAATCAAAAAAATGGGGTTGAATTGAAAACAAATTCTTCACCTTACACACATGGCACAGAAGCCAATAAATAGTTCCTGATGCACAGGATTAGTATTGTATAGAAAGTCATAATTGACCAGCAGGTGCACAAATATTCTTGAAAAAATCTTCCTGCCAATTTTAGATATCCTATATAGCATATAGCAGACCACAATTTCTTTCAATCTCCACCCTATACATATCAATTTATACATCATACCTTGAAGTTGAACTTCTTCTCCCAGAAGATTTTGAAGATGCTCTATGTAATCTTCCTCTTCTCTTGGGTGATCTGATGACAACAAAATATATTGATAAGAATGCACACCCTCCTACCAAATTTACGCTTACACTCCACAAAATAGACTTTCCGCAGGCAGCCGCTAAGCTAAGCTAATGTCAGTTTATTCTGAAATATGTATGGCGACAGAACTTTGAATAAGGAATTGTAAATTCTAAACATATGCTGCTACAACATCATGGTTGCAATGCTTGAGTCTATATTGCCTTAGAGCTGGCACAACATTTTATATTCCTTACCTCCACGTCACTAGTCTGGTCAAAAATACGCAAATATTGTACTTTACTGACCATACACTAGGTCAGAAATGACGAACTACTGACCCACGAGTCACAAAGATACAATTGACATAAAGGATAAAGATACAATTGATTTGCTCATTACTCGCAACTGGTTTTGTAACAGCCTGTTGAAGGTGCATTACAAAAGGGGTCGCAGCAGAATGTTTTGGGGGGTATACAAAAGCTAGATGCTACACTGCTGTTTGATTCTTCCAGCATACAATGCCGTTTGGAGAAAAAAAAATTTTATTGTCTTACTTAAATGACCACAGAAATGGAAAAAGCGAAGCAGCAGAATTTTAGTGACAAATAGGCTGAATTTATATGACTTGGGAGCCAATTTAAAAATAATAATTCTCTCATTTGAATAATTCTCACTCTATGAAACCATGAAAAGATATTTTTTGGGTATGCATGTGAATCCGTGTTTTTTTTTTATACATGTACATGAACTTCATAAAGTCGAGTACCATGAATCGCCAAATATGTGTGCTACATGTCATGTGCAAAGCTCAAAACTACATATGCTAAGACTTGTTGAAAAGTTGCAACTTTTCTCTATACCTGCACTAGGTATTACCAACCTTGATCGCGAGTGGGAACTAGTCCGAGAGGATGAGTTTCTTCTTCTTGAGTGTCTTGACCGTGAATTCGATCTAGTGTAACTTCTTCGTCTATCCCGAGAGTAATCCTGACGTCTGTATCGCTCACCAGATCTAGAATTATCAGAGATTTTTTCACTTAAAAATTAAATATAAATTAAATATTTATTCATATGAAAATACATATTAAAATCTTTCCAACAAATTTTGCGTTCAGGAATTGTTGTACCAAACCATGTTACTTGCGAATTAAAGATCTTAGGTAAGTTCAAACCCCATGCCCACCACTTCACCCAGGGTGTAGAACAGGGGTGGGCAGGGTTTTTGGAGCAGGGGCCAAAAATATTGCCCATCTAGACTGGCAGGCAATGTAAGTGTGACGAAAAAAGTTACATTTTATGAACAGAATGCTCAACATTATGGCAAGAATTCTTAAACTACAAACAAACAAAAAACGTTGAAAGAGCATTATGGGGATGTTACCAAAACTTTGTCGGCACTAAATTGAAGCTCTAGGCTGCGGGTGAAAAAGAAAGTGGCATGAGGAGCATGAGCGATTTATGGCAACATCAGATGGGCTGGATTGAATCATCCAACATGCAGGATTCTGGCCGTGTGCTGTAGTTTGCCCATGTCAGGATGTTTGTACAGAGCCTAATTTGGAATGAAGGTGTGGAGACGTCACATTATAATAGGAGAGAAATCCCACCTGCTTCTTGATCTAGATCTGGACGATGAGTATCTACGAGATCGAGATCTGTGTCTCAATTTCCCACTCAATGAACTACTTGCTTTATGATAACCAATAGCAGCAAGTTCAGCTTCTGCTTTTAAAAGAACGTTACGAGCTTGCTCGAATAATCTTGCTGAGGATTGCCTTGATGATTTGTTAATTTTCTTTGATGATGAAGGCTTTTCTATCCTCCCAGATTTTCTGTACCATAAATTTAAATAAAATGTAACAATAATCTTGTATATAAAATAACAAAAAACAAAATATCACAACTGTAACCTAGACTTATTAATTAAACGAAAGCTTTATGATGCTCTGTTTTCAACTTTTTAAACATACCGGTAATAATTTTCAAGTACCCATACTAACAATGAATTATTAATTTCACAACTAGTCCTGCAATCACATTACTAAAGACGAAATTATTTTTGAATTCTAAAAAAAAACAAATGTTATTTACCTGGTTACAGATGGTGATGATTTTACAGAACTATTTTCAGAAATCCTTCTTTTCTTTGATACCCGGCTTGAAGCTTGAAAAGAAATCATATTATCAAACCACCAGGTTCTGTTTGTGGCAGCATAGCAACAATTTTCAGTATTAGAATCAGGCTAAGATTATTGTGAAATTTTAGTAATGTTTTCTACTTAGGACCAGCTATATTTTGATCCATTAGAATTTAGTATAGATTTCACGTATTACCAATATATATGAATATATATAGCCTAAATAGAAATGGGCTCAGTCTATGAGAAAATTTTAACTCATTTTTTTTTTCAGTTTCTGTTGAGGAATCAAACACTAAAACAACTTCCCAAATTGAATAAACATTTCATTGAAAATTATTTAAAATTTTAGAAAAAATTGAAATACAAAGATATATAATAGTATTATAAGTTAACAAGTAAATTCTAATATTTTTCATCACAAATATTGCTCCATTAGGACTTACATAGTAAATTTGAGAAAAGCGTTTATAGAATGCATTATGAATGGCATATTTTCAATTATTAAGTAAATTATTCGATCATCTCTGTTTGACATCTTCCACTTACTTGCTTCATGCCAAGCTCTGTCATTGACATCAGAATCACTCTCATGTCTGGTACGAATATTTTTCAATTTTTTCTTGTTCTCCCTTTTTAATTCACGTCTCTTTCCTTTCAACAATTTGTCAGCACCGAGAACACCAGTTACTGGTTGTTTAGGTGAAGCAGTTTGTATCTTAATATGGTCAGGAGGTTCGGGAAGCTCTGTGTTGGTCACTGGAGGCAAAAAATATTTGATACAACAAAAATGAAGCTAAAATGTATCATTCAAATAGCAGACCTTTATGAAAGCAAGAATTGCTTATTTATATTTTAATTTTGCTAAAATTTCCTGTTTATATTGATAGTTTCTATATCAATATTATCTTTACCTAGTATATTGTTGGAAAGACACTTAAAAAAAAATCATTTATATAGTGGAAAATAAATATGTGAGTAATATGAGACTCAGATCTGTGGAATGTGGGGTAATTTGCACACATTTTAACAGTGAATCCAAATTGATCGAAATTTTGATTTTGACGGTTCCTAACTTTAAAACCAAATTTTGATCACAAAAACTTTGCCATACTGAGGTCTTCTTAATTGGACTGCCGACAATGCCTAATAAACTTAGTGCTTAATGCGTCAGAAAATTTGACTGGGACCACCACATTTTGAAGTCCGATATTTTGACTTCAAGTTGGAACAGACTCCTGAATGTTAGAAGATATGGTCCGACACCACGATCAATACAAACCATGCCAAACTCAAACCCTGACTCAAAGTCTTGTTCTATTGATAATTTATTTGACTGAGATTTATTTTTTGATTTTCACAATATTAATTACTTTCTGTCCGCTTCTTACTGCTAAATACTTATCGATTTTAATCGGTAAGTATGTTGATAGGTATTTGTCTGTCCGTTTGTCTGTTAGATGCACGCGATATCTCACGAAAGCGAGATTGAATCTGTTCCAGATTTTGCATGTGCATTCATCATATTTCGTACCAGAAGCCTATTGATTTTGGATGAATTATGACGTATAATTAGCGAGTTATTAATTAATTAGTGATGGGACACAAGGTGTCACTATGGAGTAAGAATGCTGTTTTGGGGGATCCCCTAACTTTCGATCGATAAGTTTCGGTTTCTGACCGATATTCTCGTTTTATTCTTTTTAATATCTAAAAGTAAATTCACATTGCACTTTCCGGTATATAGAAAACACTAGTATCAAGATCACTATAAAAAAATACCATTATTTGCAGAATCATCTTCATCTGTACTGTCCCACTTGCTTTTAACAACTCCTCTTTCAGCTGAGTATTTAGGTGAATTTTGGTTAGCCTCAGGTTCAGGTTGTTCCACTACTGAATTAGTTGTTTCATGTGCCTGTAGATTTAATGAAACCTATCTCTTTAAAATTCCGACAATTGTCGAATAAACATTCTTTCAGTCGCTATAAAATCTGTTTCTTAGTGGTTTATGATGCATTTTGCACATTTTAGTAAGGTTTCCAACAGTCTAATATATGCGAATACCAAAAGTAATTCAACTGTTTTGAGTTACCAAAACGAAAAATTATGTTACCATAAGCGTCAGAAAAACTGTGAACAGTTGGGAGATTTGATTAAGCTGTAGATAACTTGGAAAGCATTAGTATCTGAAATCAAGGATAGCAACGAAAAGTTATTTATTTTGGCCAGTTTTATGCTACTGTTCATTAAAAATTTTGGTTTGGACTGTTGATGGGCGATAGATGCATTTTTCATTTTTGGTATTTAACTTTGCTTCTGCCTTAGTTTTCAAGGTTGGTATTTGGATAACTAGTAGATCAACAATAATCAAGTACAGCTAATTCGTCAGATCATCAAGATAATTCCAAATAGCATAACATTAGACGAACAATCATATCAGAGCAGTTTTCCACATTTTTTTGTCAAGAAGTAAAAATTTACAATGCATATAGAATAAGCTTAGTAAAGCCACATTCAAAAATACAAAAACAGCATAAAACTGTTTGTAAAGTAACCACTTGAGTTGACTTCAGAATTACTATTACCTAGGGATGGGCAATGTAGAATAATTTACTATTCTAGAATATTCTAGAATAGTTAAATCGAATCCAGAATACCGAATCCTATTCTATTTTCATACTCATTCAAATAGTGGGAATTTCTACATTGCTGGATTTAGATGGTAAAAAATTGCAAATGTATTACTTACTATAAATGTATTATCTATTTGGAAATGTCCTGAACATTGGATTTCATTTGATACTAAACAGGCAGTTCCCAGGACAATAAAATTTAGGAATATTACAATATTTTTTGCCTTCAATTGTTCCAAAGGTATGTAATCCCTAAATACTAATAAATACTGATATGCTAAATTAAGACACGCTTTACACACTTTAATAGTAAGCGGTTAGATACAAAATAGACATGAAACGGCGTTAAATCATTATTAATGTAAGTCTGCCGAGTATACTAAAACAAACCCGCTGAGAACCAGCGTGTGGCCACTGCAACCTATGCGCCGTTGTAAAATATTAAATTTAACCACTATCAATTAAAATCAACCTTTTATTCTGTGAGAGCAACGCGTAAAACCAAGTTCCCGTAAACGCGATTTCGTACTTAGTTATTAGGTAATAACATCTGAAGACGAACTCATTTTTCTATGGTTATCGTTACATATCATTATCTATCCAGACTTGGCCTTACTCAAATTCAATACGTCACTATCTTCGCCAGATGCGACAACTTTTCAAAATTCATCGGCGACTAAAATACTACAGACTTCCAATCAAACGTGCGTCCATCTTAAACGATAGAAATGTTATCATTAATCATTATCTACCCAGACTTAGCCCTACTCAAATTCAATACGTCACTATCTTAGCCAGATTCGGCAACTTTTTTCAAAATTTATCGGCGACTAAAATACAACAGACACTCAATCAAACGTGCGTCTATCTTGAACGATAGAAACGGACCGAAAAATATATAATCTTTTGAGAGTGAAATTTAAATGTGAGAGTTGTTCGCGTTTTGCGATATAACTTTGTATTTCGGAAAATGGTATAATAAAATTATTAGTGAATAATAATATAAATTGATAAATTGATCTAAATTAATGGCGAGTAATGTTATAACATTTAACGCCTGGCTTTTGGTTTACGTGCATCATTTTTTTGGGAAAACTCGTAGGTCGCGAAAAATCATTTAATTGTGAGGCTATATTACCGACTTCTTGTCCTGAATATGCCGATTGAAATTACAGTGTTTGATGTTTACCGATTTACGGTTCTTTGCGAGCAGACGCAAGTTTAATTAAACGAGAGAGATTTCCACGCGAGAAAAACGCTCGTCTATATTTGATAAATTAGAAACCCGAAATACAAAAATTGACGCTTGGCGCCAGAGAGGCGGAAACCGAATCCTGTTATCGGATCCCGTTGGATTCGAATACTTTGGGATTCGAATCCTCCGGATTCGGTATTCTATATTGCCCATCCCTACTATTACCTCAACTGATTCTGTCTCATCTTTTTCTGGTTGTTGTAAAGTTTTGGATTTTCTATTGTACGATTCTTTTGATTTCTTTGATTTTTTCCTACGTCTTGAACTATTAGACTTTGTAGATCTTCGCCTTTTAGGAAAGAAAAATAATCAAATTTCTCATTTACTGTTATTGTTGTGTACGTATTATATAAATTATATATATTGAGCTTGATATGACTATAGTTGGAGTAGGAATTGGAAGTGAGAGAAATTATTTATGTGATGACATTTCCGAAGTATACAAGCAGTTTCGATTCAAGATTCCAAATTATTAGATTAGTAAATTAGATTTTATCACCTACTGTACCTCTGTATATGACAAATTGTTGACAGATATCGATAATAAAGCTCTATTGATATTACTCACATAAAACCTTTCTGACTAATTATGTAACGAGTATATATAGTTTGGAATACTATAATACAATTTTTATGCAAGCATATTAAAAAAATAACAAAAGAAACCTTTTTCTCTTTGACTTGTCATTGTACCCTGGTGGCAAAGCAGGTCCTTCAATGGTCAGACTAAAAATTTAAATAGTAAGGTGAATAATGAGAACATAAACAAGAGAGCAAATGAATAAACACAAAGTTCATTTTCATAGCATTCAAATGCTTTAAATCAAAATTTATATATAGGTTCAAGCAGGTCATGTTGGGACTATAAGGTGGTAGCTGAAGACTGGGTTTGAATAAAATAACACTGAATTTATACTAGACGGATTTTAAATCAGACTTATATTTTTTAAGCAGTTTCAATGCAATTATTATCATTTCCACTCCACAGTAGAAGGCAGATGCAATAATAGGGACATACTCTAATTCCTTCGATTGTGCGCCATTTTTTCGTGGCTTTTTCTCTTCCCGCAGTTCGCCTTCTTCATATCTAAAATAAATATATAAATATTCAACAATTATAGATGTAACATCACAAAAAAAAGTTACATCCTCAAGATATTTTAAAGAGATATAACTAGGATAGAATTCAAGATAAAAGATCTTGGGTTCAAAAGTCTGATATTTCATCTGGATATAAGGCGAATAACAGTCGCCACTTACTAATATGGGTCAAATCGTTTACGTTTTATTCCAGAACCAAACTGTATTTCTTAACATAAAGATGATTCAAATCATATATAGTTTCTCTGATATTCAAATCCTTCGACTAGTCCAATTACTTACTCTTTGCTATCATTCAGATGGTCATCAGGATTAGACCATTCTCCCTCACTCAAGCTATCTCTTCGTTTCCTGGTTTTTGAATCGTCATCACTTGCCCATGGTGAAGTCACCCTGTTAAATAGTAAACAAAAGCACACAAGAGTTAAATAAACCATAATAACAGTTTTTCTCAGGATGACATCAAAACATAATAACTCATATAGAAAAAAATGTAACTGGATACGCAACAACCAAACTGAATAAATCAAAACTAAAAAGTGAACACCAAAGATAAGGGAAACTTAAAGAAAATTGTGATGTTAGTGAATTGAAAAATAGTGTGATTGTGTATCATACTAACCTGATGAAGCTTAAGCCATACATTGTGACATAGATTAGCAACATGCAGAAAAAAATAACACGAAACAAGGCATGCAACCCAAAACAAAGTGTATTACATTGATAAGCAGTCATCAACGAATACCCTATGTATTATTTGTGTATGTAATCAAAGCATTGATGGCAACTGGTCTCATTAGAAAATCAACTATTGTCTAAGCTTGTTCAAGCACCAATTTATGGCTGACAAATATTACTAATAATCTTACCCTATGGTCGCTGATGACAACATGAAAAAACAAGGTTCAAATATGAAGGAAGGAAGTTGAACATGTTATAGGATTAGATTATTCTGCGAATTAGGTCAATGTATAATACTATATTACACATACATATGCTACTATGGTACAAAATATTTCCTAGCAAATGCCATTGACTTAAATGCTAAATGACATAACACAGATTAGCACTTAGTTTTACAAATACCACATATCTAATTGAATAAAATTGGTATGAAATAATTTAATTTTTTAATTGAAAAATTTTTTGATCCTAATATTATTGTGAATATTTGTGGCAATAATATATTTATTAAAAGACTGAGAAACTAAAATTGCAACACTATCAGAATATAAAATTATAATTGATATTTCATAAGTATTAGACTCCACCCCATGCTGAAATATTTTCAATTGACATTGTCCAAGAATAGCAAAATGCAATAAATAGCTCATTAGAAGGTGTTAGCATTAAGTTGAATTTTCAGACACCACACGTACTACTGGGCAGGAATAAATGTTATGTATTTGTAACTACATGCATGACAATGATGAATAACTAACACATAAATTTGTTAAAGTTTTGGACCACCGTGATTATGAGTGACATAAACCAAGAACAGAAGTGGTTCACTGTATCACTTAGCAAAAAAGTTTTTTTATTCAACACAACAACGATAATTACTATCACTAAGTTTTACCATAATATTTCATTTGAATACAAAATAAAGATTTTCATAAGAACATGTTAATCAAAACATGAAAATTATTAAACCAGAAATAGGCCTCTACAAAAATTGAGTCGTATGTTTAAAAAAGTTGAGATTATTTCACCCACTATTTCACAAAGCTAAAGTAATTGTGGCATGTTCCACAATATTTATTGAAATGAAACTGAACATTTAAAGAAAAGTGTGGCAGCATGCAAAATTATTGATAAAAAACCTAAGGCAAATTAGTTTTGCTGTGAAATTAAAAGGCATGCTGAGTAAACACCACTACTACAACAATACAAATTCAAACACTATTGAAACTAATATTAATGATTTTCTGGGTGGGTCTCAATATGTATATTTCAGTATGTAAATTGTCTCCTCTATTCCAAATCCAATTTTGATTGACACATATGTATCAAAGTGGTGGCCAATGAAAAGAATGAGTCCTTTCCCCAATATTAAAGAAATTATACAAACCAGATAATTATGGCATACAAAGCATGAGCGTTAAAAATACCAAGTTGTAAGAAATACCTAATCTGATAGCTCATGATTTACATATCATAATTCAGATTTCCAAATGGGGGCAGAGAGGTTAGATATCATTTCTTACCTTTCCGCTTATATTGTATTAACCTTCATACAAAACCATAATGCCTTCGCTGGAAGAAACAAAAACGTGTGGCGTTTAGAATATATATTTCAACAGAAAGAGTAAATTTTTTAATATTACAGGGTTAAAAAGTTTCAAGTCAGTAGTTGTCATAAGCTGCCAAGCCTCTAATTATAAAAATTATTCAAAAAAAAAAGTTTTTACAAAATAGATAACTTACCAGTATTAAGAATAGTCATCAGCTAGATTTTAGACAAAAATTTTTGACAACAATTATGCTCTTGTGTAAAGAATACGTTCTAAATCCTATCACATATGCAAGCTATAGTTCTGAGTTTTTTCTCCTACGAGATGGTCAATAATGTGACTACTGATACTTCAATGAAGGTCTGATTCATCAGTCTGGGTATAATAAATTACTATTTGGAAAACTTGCTAAGTATTGACATGTACAATTTAAAATGGAGAGAGACAGTGTCTGGAGAAATGTCCTGAAAATCAGCCTATACGCCTAACGGGTATAAGAAAACTGTACATATATATATTTGTATCTTGGTGTTTAATGAAAAAATTAACTTGACAGCAATGCATGTAGTACATACCTTCATATCTGTTCCATCAAACATCACACAAAACACCATCACAACCAAATATATCAACTATAATGCATTTATTCAACAAACTCAGTCAGAATGAGGGCAATATTCATCAAGATATTTCCAGCAGTTCGAGTAAAAAGATAACAAAAAATGCTAACTAACATTTTTAGGCTTGGCAGCATGTTCCCAGTGGTAAAATTGCTTAAAACATCCGAACCAAAATGTTACAAAAAAAATAAAAATTAAAGTTCAAGAATACATTGCAACATATTAATTACAAACCAAAAGTTTCAGCCGATACATTGTAAAATAAAATTCCAAATGTCAGTTAAAAACATATCGTTGTTTTGTTTAGTTATTAAAAAGCAATTTTACAATGGGACCACAGACATTATTACTGACAAAAACATTACTTAATGAATGAATTAACAGGTATTAAGAAATAGGTACAAAATGTTCGAATTAATAGCACAATATTGTACTTAGAATTACTCCACACGGCAGTGTTTCAGTTCCAGCGAAGTTACATTTTAAGACAAAAAGAAAACAGGATGAGATGATTAGTATTTTACCAATATGGACCAATAACTTTAACATTTATAACCTGAAAATAAAGTGTTATTACATATAACAAATCAAATAACTCAATAACATTGAATAGGTTATCAAGGCCATAGTATTAGTGATGGACCAGCTCATAAAAAACAAAATACCATAACTCAAGTCTGCTATAGATCATTTTAGACTTTTAAGTTCTATTAGCACAAGCTTCTATAAGAGTTACCCAGATATTGATTAAAAACAAGGCATTCATGATTACCGGTAGGTAAATTCTGAAGCAATTGGGACCAACAGCTAAAACTGAAATTCTGTATTCCAAAGGCACCCCAAGGCTAACAATATTCTGATGGCCGTGGCAAACTTGACTCTGCACAATTCAGGCGTCACAAAACAGTCCAGTAAATTGATATCGAATAGCACCATGATAGTTGTAAACGAAGAGGTGTTTGAGCATCAAAAAGAAACGTGCTGAAGAACTTGGTTCTATCCTGCATCAGTTGCATCGCAAAGATTGTATTCTTCTACTGCAACAGACATTGTCAAGATATGACATGAACTATTGTTATCACACAATTAAAATTGGAATTCAAATTTTCGAAGATAAAAGTAATCAGAATTCATGTTTAGAATATACTACCATCTCGGAAAAGTTTTATACGTGAAATAGTTGTGCTTTGAAATACGCCATAAAACAGAGAACGACTGGTTGTGGACTTAAAGATTAGTTTGCTTAGATTAGAAAAAATAATTGGCAACAATCTCTTGTTAATAGCATAATTTAGCACTGATTGAGTGAGTCTTGGCCAAGCCTATATGAATTTAACTCAAGTTATCTTGCCCATAACTACCTAAATTACTCCAATGCAATGCAACTATCAGTTGTATTCATCAGATAACATGTTCCAAACATCAATGATCAGAATCTGAAGAAGACTTTTTTGAAGAGTCTGAGCTTGTACTGGATTTTCTTCTTCTATGATGATCAGAATCATGATCATCTTCTTGCTTTTTTTTATCGGTAGATTTAGAACGAGATGTTTTGTCTGATGACCGCCTTCTTTTCCCATCTTGAGATCTAGAGCGACTTCTGTGTGAATTTTTTCTTGACCTAGACCTATGACTTCGGGATCGTCTGTCATCTCTTGAACTTTTACGTCTTCCATGAGAACGGCTGCGTGATCTTCTTCTAGAGCGGTCACGACTTTTACTCTTTGAATGATGTCGGTCACGAGACCTACTGCGTCGAATATTTCTATGAGAAGGTCGTGAGTACCTACCATGGGAGCGAGACCTGCTTCTTCGATTGTATGGGCGCGAGGAGTATCTTGTGGAGTATGAGGATCTTTTGGGCGATCTGCTCTTAGAGCGTCTCCTTGAACCATGTGATCGAGATCGAGACCTTTTTCGGCGTGGTGATCGAGATCTTTTACGATGTGGTGATCGAGATTTGCTCCTGCTGTGTTTTCTCTTTCTTGAAGATGAACGTGAACGCCGCTTTCGGTCTTTAGAGCTGGAATGAGTTTTCTTTTTGTCAGGTGTTTTCTTTTTCTCCTTATCATCCGATGCTGTGGTATTCTCACCATTCTTGACCACCTTTTCACTCTTAGTGGATGAATCAGCTTTGCTAGAGTGATTTTTACTTTCTTCTTTAGATTTTTTGGAGGCAATTTCCTTATTTGCAGCAACGTTTTTTTCTATTTGTTTGATAGGTGCTTGAATTTGTTCTTCTTTCTCACCAATACTTATCTCTTCGACTTCCTCAGTTACTGCAGTATCATCAGTGGTTGAATCCTTATTTCTTTTGATTTCATTGCTGCTTTGTTTTTCTTCTTCAGACTCCACGGAAGATACATTATGGGGCTGTGAAGCAGAATCACTATCATATGAAGTTATTACTGCTTGTTTTTGTAGAGCAGTTTTGGATTTATCTTTTCTGACATTCTTGGACTTGTCATCATCTTTTGATAAACTTCTACTTCTCTTCTCCTTTTCATATGATCTGTCTCGTTTTTCTTTTGAACTGCTTGATTTCTTAGGAGAAGGACTTCTTTCTCTCTTTACACATTCTTTTTTGTCAGCATCATGTTTTTTATCACGTTGACTTCCATCTCTGTAACTATCTCTAGATTGTTTAGTTTTGGATGAAGAATGATCACGATGATTACTTTTATTATCACTAATATTATGACGCCTGCTCTTGTCTGAGTCTCGTTTGCCACGGCCACCTGAATCCCTATCCCTATTATCATGTTTACCCCCCACTGAATTATTTTTATCTCTGTCATGATATCTATTTTCCTTATCATCCCTCCCATTGGCTTTTTTCCCATCAGGTGATTTAGAATCATTTGACCTGTGGTTACGCCGTTCAGTATTCACATCCGAGGGTGATCTTGATGTCTGTCTCCATTTTCCGCTATCAGGTGAACCAAGCGAGCGGCCAGTAACCTCCTTCAAAGGACGTTGACCTCGTTGGGCTTCACGCCAATGAGGTGGAGTCTCACTGTCCCGCCTACTACGATAGCTGCTTCTCCTACTGCTTCTATAAGGACTTCTTGATCGAGATCTGGACGGTGTGCGATATCGCTGATCAAAACAAAATGAAGACGTCAGTATAAAATTCCAATAAACAATTGACAAAAAGAAATATAATTTACCATAACTCCGCGGCCCTTCACTTTTCGTCCAGACCTCGTTCGCCATTGCCGTCCCTGACTTCTTGCAGAGCTTGGTGTTACACTGTCTTGTGTTTTCTCTCTGCGCATAATTCATGAAAGTATCATAAAATCAAACACTTCAATGAAAAAAAAAATTTGCAATACCACAAATAGAGAATTTTTGAATCACTTACTCATCTTTCTTAGTTTGTTCTCCTCGCATCAAAAATTTTTGTTCCGGCACTGGTGGAACTTCGTCCGCTTTGATTGAACTAACAGTACGTGCACTATCTGGATCCTCTTTCACATCCTCATCCGAACTACAATGCCAAGAATTGATAATTGTAGGCATGTAATCATTACGAAAATGAATCAAGCACAGTTTTTCACAACAATTTGCCATTATATTGAATGTTTTACACTAGCTACATAACTCATAAAAATTTCATAAAAAGACTCAGTCGGCATCACAAACTCCAAAGCAATCTGTGCTAGATAATTTATGTAATTAATGATACCAAACCAGATGGTACCATTCATTCCATTGTTTAACAGCCATATGATCAGAAAATCAACTATTTCTTTTCAAGCTGTTGAACCATTGTTCAGCATAGTGTGTCCCAAATCACAAACTTGTCATATAGTTGCATTATTGAATGTGACTATAAATGATATATGTTGCACCTATATACAACTTGTAGTGAAAATAAATTCACCTATATAGAGCATATAAATCGTAGTGCAAAAAAATAAGAATTTGCGAAGTGGTATCAGAGTTCAATTTTGTTAATAAAAACCCTTTAATTTATTACAAAATATAATTTCATATATTATTACATTACTTTACCTATCTTTACTTTTAGCTTTCTTCTTTTTCTTCTCTTTTTTATGTTTTTTCTTTTTTTCCTTTTTCTTCTTTTTAATCTCTTCTTCAGAATCAGAAGAATCATCTTTAGAAGAATCACTAGAATCATCATCAGAATCCTTGACTGAATCTTTCATTTTCTTAGCTGTTCGAAAATAAAGGATGGGGTAAACAAAAATATAATTCAACTTCTGGAAAGAGGAAAATTATTTACCTAATTTATTTTATTCAGTGCATTGAAATCATACCTTTAACTTTTTTAGTTTTGGCAAGAACAAGTTCTCCACAGTGAACAATTTTACATTCATTGTTAGGACGACTGTTAGCATCTGTTGGTTGACTTTCTATTTTCTTAATGATGCTTTTGCCAGTCACAACTCTTCCAAAAACAACATGAACTCTACAAAAATATCACAATAGTGAGAGTCATTTTCAAATAGGAAGAATGTAAACTGAACCAAACGCAAAACGATAAAGCATTTCCAATAAAAAAGAAAGAGAAGTATATTAAACAATAAAGTAGTTAAATTTATATTCATACAAATCAACAGATTGGGATAATATTAAGAAAACTGTATCTTGTAACAGAAGCTAAACCTGAACAATATTATACAAAATATACTTCATAATTAGTAATCCCTATCAATTCACATTACACAATGCACCATTCATATAACCTGTAAAGCAGTATTTCTGAATGTCAATTCTAACCCATATTACTCTCCAAAATGTGTTCCAATTTGTATTGGAGGTCAATGTTTAACACTTAAAAGATTGAATAATGAACTAGTTAAGTAAGAGAGTACTTGGGTATCAAAATCTTAAACAAACTCACCCATCCAGATGAGGTGTTGGTTGAGTAGTTCTGAAAACATAGTTACAGTTTATGTTATAAAAATCATTACCAACATACAAACAGAAACAGTTGCAAAACAGTACAAAGCACTCACACAAAGAACTGGGATCCATTTGTATTTTTTCCTCTGTTAGCCATAGAAAGTAAAAATGGTTCATCATGCTTCTTTTCAAAAGATTCATCTGAAAAATTTTAAAGTGAATAAATGTGTATTATTACAAAAATATAAGCCATCAAATATATGTAATATTATACAATTACTCATGAAGGCGCTTAATTATTTTATTCGGTATGTGTACAAAAAAACAGAAGCAAGGTACACTCAAAACCAAAGGGTCCAGTTATTCAAACAAAAACAGTGATTTTTTTGAACTCAGAGCATTTTCCATTGATAATATGAATTCTCACAATGACTGCAATACAGAAATAAATATGGTGTTTATTATTAAACACAAGCAATACTTAACATGAACAGTTTAAATGCAACAATTAATAATAGAATATAAAGCCCAGCAAGAGCCACATGCTCTGCCATACCAAAGTACTGAATGTTCTCTTGAGACCAGCACACCAGTATTTATACTCAGGAAGTAATGCTTCAGTGGTTTACCCACTGCGCTATACCAACATGCTGTGCTGTCATTGGTCAGTCAAAAAATGGGAAAATAGGATTAAAGCACAGTTATATCAGGATGACAATCAACCTGGACAAAATGTAAGTTATCATATGGATTCAATCTAACCTGCGAAATATCCCCCATAAATGCTTTCACCTCCACGTCCGTTTCCTGCAAAAAAGCGATGAAGAAATTAAGACAAATAAAACACATTAACACTTCATAATCACAGAAAGTATACAGATAGTAGATTCGGGGGACCCAATAGCAGATCTATTCCCATGCAAAACATGTAGTATATGCAACAGCTCCGATAACAGATTGTTATCAGTAGCTCATTCTCAACAAAAACAACCAAAATCTACTAATCTGAAACTTCCGGAAGAAGCACCATATAAAAACACAGAAAAATTCATAGCAAGTCAATTGAATATTATAAGGTTTGTGTTATAAATAGAAGATGAAGTAAAGTTTATAATTTATACAGTAAATAAAATATATAGAAAAGTAACTAATACACTGAGACAAGGGTAAAACCGTTGCTCATCAACACAACTTACCAAAAATACTTTCACAGAATCTGAATTACATCAACAAATTAACTACACATAGTAATTTGCAAAATCAAACTAACTCATGGGGTCAAATATTATCATAATTTCACATTTCCAAAAAATTACTAACTATAGAAATAGATACAGAGAGCTTTTTCATGTGGAAAATAAAACTTCAATATTCATAATTTCAGTGTATGACTTTCAATTAGTGATAAAATGATGTCGATAAAATATCGTAAATCATTTTAAATTCATTTTAAATATGTTACCTTTCTATCTTAAAAAAAGTATTCATGGAATCTTAAGTTTGACAAAAGTAAAACAAGATGACACAACTGAACACAAGAGAAAAATAATGCAGAACACACAAACTCAAAAGTGATATAGGATTACCTGAAACTCCTATACTCAATGAAAAGTAACAAAAATATTAGTTTACAACAAAAAAGTATTATAAATGAAACCTTTATTTTTATGCAATCCCCGCAAAAGTTACCAAACATTTCTTTCTCTTGTAATTTCATATGCATGATTTATGACTTTTTAAGATAGCGATAAATTAGTGTCATAACAGGAAATGTGTAAATTGAAGCGTTATAATTAAGAAAACTGAGGTTGACTATTTTTGTCAAATATTCATATGATTTTGACACAGCACCTTCCCCATTATAAAACTGTTGTGTCTACTGTGATGTTTAAAAAGCTATTGAAGTCAATTTCCTTCATTTTTAATTTTATATCATTACAGAATTCAATTTATCTGATAAAACATACTTCTTGAACACTTGAACTCATACACTCAATATTTTCTGACACAGTCATTATTGATAGTAGATTACAAACCAAATCTATACCTCGAATCTCTATGATAACTGACAACCAAATCACCAAAATCATGCTATGCCCAATAAAATATGCAATAAATAAGTGCAGTAGATATAATTTGATTGCTGTAATCAAATTTTATTCAGCAATTGCGAACCCAAATGATTTCATGATGAACCGATATGAACAAATCTATTTTTATACCCAGTGCATTTCGGCCTGAACGTTTTGATGTGTTAGGCCATTTTTACGCAAACTGAAAATAATTGAATGTCAAACAGAAAGAAAATACTTTCAAGGCAAAATTTTAAAATGTTTCATAGAATTTTAATATGTCTTCGAGTATAGCTAGATTTTCCAAATTTTATTAATGTCGTACCAACTACTAAAATATTCAACTTCTAATATTTCATACTTATCAATGAACTGATCAGAAAATTGGAAATTAGTACAATTGAATGCCATGATCAAATTATGCTACCTTCTGAGAAGTCACCAGCCTGAATCATAAAATCCCGAACAACTCTGTGAAAGACAACTCCTTTGTAATGCAGCGGTTTGCTTGTTGTGTCACCAAGCCCTCTTTCCCCTTTAAATAAAAACAAAAGCATTGTACCAAAAAACAAATCTGGCAACATTCCTGAGCGTCTAAGGTTTTTATTACAATTTTGTAGGATAGGGAAGAATGAAGCTGACAAGGCAGCCTAATCATATGGCAAATCCCAGCCTCTCGTGGTATCAGTACATGCTAGGTGAAGGAATAATTTGCCAGGTATTCGTTCCAGATGTATGGCCTTAAAGGAGAAGGAAGCTGCAATCCTACCACACATAATTATGCCTCACAGGATTCGAACATTAGAACACACACTGGGTGATCAGGGTGAAACAATAAGCATGTTGCTAGTGTATAGCATGATGTGCCAACCAGCATTTAGTACAATAAAATGTATACTCATTGGTTGCAAATACAATAAACACTGAACAAATTTCTATGATAAATTTTATAAAATCGGCATGCGACTTGCAATCTGAATACAAGTATGATGTAATATCATACAATTGTGATAAATGCTGTAACCAGAGATGGCTGAAACCGACCAATCGCCTAATCCACATAAATTCTAAAATAATGTTTCCATGCATTGTTAAATTAGGTATGAAATATAGAGAAATCGAGATAAACAAATGGATGAATTTTCATTTCCAGAGTAAAATGCATTTTTGGTAATACTATAAACTACATTTGCAAAGATTGCAGATTTTTAAGCTATCAAATATATCCAATTTTGAATCATTCAAAATATTTGATCATAGTAGACATCCATGGTTGTAAAATAATGTGGGCCTACTAGTTGCATGAATGATCATAAAAAATCGCTAAAATGAAAACTAGTTGACAGAATCAAATATGAGCATCCTTATATTATGGCTTTGGAATTTGACAGTTAAAATCTCGAGTAGCAAAATACCGTAATAAAATGACAACCCACCAGTGCACAGGCATCTGAAATTTTCTGTAGTCTTTGGACAAACATCAGAAAATAGCTGGAACACAACTCTTCCAACTGAAAAAAAATTTGTATAATCGTTATAAACAATCTCGCTTTCAATTAATTCAGTAATATGAACAAATAATTCCATACCTGGATTTCCTTCTATTTCTATATCAAAGAATACGCGAGGCAGCACCTTCTTTTTCATAATGAAACTGTCAATGAATCATTGATACAGTAATTACCTAGAAAGTTACTAAAACAATCCTCAGAATACTAAAATAAGTAAGAATAGGTATACACAATATGAACATAGTTCAGTGGTTGATGATTGAAGAAACAGTAGGGCTATACTTGGTTACTCCATAATTATTACATACAAACATAGAAATATTGAATATACAAAGGAACCATACATCCTTGTTCTTATGACTGAATAACAATACATGTTTGACCATTTTAAAAAGTATCTCAGACATCAAACAGTTTATCATTGCTTGCGATTCTTATGAAGTAAAAAGTTGATAGTACATGTTGAATCTATGTTCAGTTCGCAATCAAATTTAAACTAATTTGGATTTTATTTCTAACTGCTCTGAAACATATTATGATTGGTGGAGGAATCTCTCAAATATTATTGTATTTATGACTTTATTCGGCTATTAATTTCTCGGTTGTCTTGAATTGTTAAATATATGATAGACTCTAATAGAAACAGTTATTTTCACATTTCTTGGGGTAAAAGAAAATGTAAAAATAACGCTACAAATACTGAAATATGCAGTAATAATTATGGAATTGCCCAAACAGCCATATCTCAGTATGTTTCTATTAACTCTAATTTTTTATTTGCAGCTTTTTTTTAAATCTATTAATTACTCTAAATACCAGTTTGTCACTAGTGTTCTGTGCCATCGCGGCCTCGTAACCAAAAATATACCACGCTCAGACACTGTCATACGTACTGCCACATGCGAGTGAAAATAATGCGAAATTGAGAAAAGGACTGAGAATACAATTTTGTTTTCAAATAGGCTACTAACATATTCAAAATTTGTTAAAACTAAAAAGTTGGAATAGACTTGACAAAATGTTAAAATAAACCCACTCGGCTGGTGGAAATCATATAGCACACTGTCTTGGCATCGCTTGCTAGCGCACCGATCGCAACCATGTCTACACATCAGCCACGTGGTTGCACTATGGAGCAAATTATACGCTGGTTTGCCTGTAGGGAAGGTGGCCACGACAGCGCTAGGAAGCGTGTGGGTGTTGTTTACCTTCTTTAATTTTCCATATATTTCTGTATTTTTAGTGCAGATATCAAGAATACTCTACTACTTATATTTGTCATTTGGTGATTACTGGAATATCAGTATTTATCAACGATACTTTCAAATCTGATGCTTTCGATTTTGAGACACAAGGCCAAGTTACTTCCTTTTGTAATGTCCAATTTGAAACCAGTTGTGATAAGTGGACCATCTGGCGCAGGAAAAAGCACCCTGCTGAGAAAACTTTTTCAGGAATATCCAAACACTTTTGCATTCAGTGTATCGCGTAAGTTATTTTTGTATCTATTCATCTGTGCTTTTCAATTTTTCTCTCTCTTTCACTATAAATTCATTATGATTTATATTATATTTATTATTACGGTATTTGATAATTTACAGTAGCTCATATTTATAAATTATTAACTTACTCTATGATAGTAATGTATAAAATTTTCAACAAAATCTTACATTTGTCTTGTTTTATGCTCCAGATACAACACGAAAGAAGCGGGATGGTGAAACTGATGGAATACAATACCATTTCACAACTGTTGAAAGAATGAAAGAAGAAATTGAGAAAGGATTGTTTGTTGAATATACAAATTTTTCAGGCAATTATTATGGCACAAGGTATATAACTTTGCATGTATTGAAACAACTGGCATATTTGGTATTGAAATCATATAATTTAATAGAGAATATAGCAATAATGTTTGTAGTATTACTGTGTTAATACTATAAAGATGGTATAGATAGATTATATAGTTTGTATAAATAGATATATTTCACTTATGTAACTTTAGAAGTATAATCAAACTTTCACATAAACCTATGAAGGTTTACATTATACGAAATAAATTTAAAATGCTATTTTACAGTATGTGTATTATGGGTTTATCATGTCATTCGATCGGTTCCATAAATGTATTGTAATGGCATGTGGCAATGCATAGGCATTTGATCAGTAAAGAGAGACATTTTGTAATTCTATAAAAATCACCACACCCAAGTTCCTAATAGCATTAATCACTGGGTGAATAAAACTGACTATTTTGTTATAACAGTAAATCTGCAATCAAAGAAGTACTTGACACAAACAAAATATGTATATTGGACATTGATGAACAAGGGGTGCGAAATATTAAAGAAAGTGATATTAATGCAGTCTTTATATTCATCAAGCCACCCTCTATGGATGTGAGTTCAGATTTTAGTAAATTTACTATTTAAAATCCATTAAAACTGAATGTGAATTACTACTGAAACATAAAAGGTTCATTTACTACATCATAATATATTGTTTTACTTACATCAGTAAACCTGATGACTAACTTTCTATATCTCTATTGAATGGTATAGTTCCAGGTTACCGTATATTTCACATATAAGCCGACCCCATAAAACGGTGAATTTATAAAAGATTTGCATATAAGCGGACCTTGCCCAACTGAGCACTTCTCAGATTGAGATTTCAAAATAACAATACTACCTGAAATATTGATGTAATCAGTGTCTTAATTGTTAGCATGTCTGGCCTGGCCAAGTTGATGTGGCAAGAAAATTTCTCTAACTTAAATCAGAATGGTCCAAATAAATTAAATATAGTATTTGAGATCTGGTTATCGAAAAAAGCAAATGTTATGGATACTAAAAAATAAAAACTGTTATTTTGCACTAGAAATGACAATAATTTCTGTAAATTTTTCTGTTGAACAGGATTAA
This sequence comes from Styela clava, assembly GCF_964204865.1. Classification (NCBI taxonomy): domain Eukaryota; kingdom Metazoa; phylum Chordata; class Ascidiacea; order Stolidobranchia; family Styelidae; genus Styela; species Styela clava. The sequence continues at coordinate 9,321,975 of NC_135252.1, forward strand.
TTTAGAAAATATTAGAGATTCCCAATGTGAAAATATTACCGTAGTTTGAATATGTCAGAATTAGTAAGTAGTAAAATGTTCGTTTGGCAAACACCATGTCCATGAGCTCACTCATGTTCTTGTTGATACCAATATTTAATAAAATATATAAAACTATTCAAGGAACTTCGAAGAAGATTGACATCAAGAGGTACTGAAACGCAAGAAAGTCTAGAAAGAAGAATGAGCACTGCCGAATCATCAATTTCATTCAGTGAGTAAATTCCCATCGTTTTATTTATTTTTAAAGTCATACATTGTCTGGAGCTGTTTTATTGTTTTGAACGTTTAATATTTATTGACTTTATACTCAATGGATATGCATTCAAACTGCAACGTTGCTCTTGCGCAACTTTGACTTACAGATACCATGAACGTTTCATGACACTGTATTTTTTTAAAATTGATTCTTATTTTGGGGTTACCTTAATAAGTAGACTTAGGTAGTGTACACACATTCACACAATATTCATGAATTAATACAATTAAATGCATGAAACTACCTTTACCATAACAGGTTACCATGTTAGACAAATATTATTTTATTGCAGCCAGCCTGTGGAAGGAGGGTGGCGTTAAATTGCTGTTTATTTAATATAAAGGTCACAAAAGACAAATAAAATATTTATAGAAATGGACACCTTAAAGCAAATGCTTAGTATATTAAATCCTTATGAGAAATGGACTGAATACCACCGCAGTATTGGGTGCTAATTTGCATATCATATTTTATTCATAGGCGAAAAACCTGGTGTTTATGACTTTGTCTTGGAAAATGGTGATCTGAATCAATCATATATCAATCTCCTAAGTTTTATGAAGCAGGTGAGATCAAGTTTGTATTATAGTTTTTCAGTATCAGCAATATAGTAATATTCACTTAACAGCCACTTAGTTGCAGAAATATTGGGTTAATATGTTACATTTGCATTGCACAAAATTTAGCAGCCACATCTTGCTAATTTCAGTTCAACCATTCAAACTAATCTGTGATGAATAGCATTACATGTTTCACAGCATTTTTCCAAAATACAATAGACATGTCCGAACTTATTGGAAAAGAGCAAGAGATACAATTCAAACGATGAGTTGCCGCTCGCTGCAAGTGTCGGAATGTTAGAACAAGCATCAAAATTGGAAGCGGGAGATGCTGGAAGAAACGTTTGTAATGGATTTTCAGAAATTAAATTGGAAAGTAGTGTGGCAGAAATACCTTTAAGCCCTACAAGAACTACTTCTGACCAAGAGAATCCTGCAGTCGTTAATGTTGGGGAAACTCCATTGCTACTTGTTAATGAAATCTCCGATGTGAATTTAAGCGAGAGCGATTCACCTGCAGTTGTCACACTCGAAGAGTCCGAAACAACTCTCCCTTCTGATGGAGTCTGTGGTCGACAGTCTTGGTGTTCTATTTCTTGACGACGAAGTTTATATAGAAATAATTGGTTTATTTTTTATTCATGAAGCCTCTGCAGCAAGTTTCATATTATTTATCATAAATGTAGTAAATATGTTTTAAGTTTTAGTTTAGATTTTCTTTTACTCGTGCACTGCATGCCACAATAGTTTATCATGAGTGTGAGAATTTTATTTTTTATCTTCTGCTGTCTGATTTCTGTAAATTTTGTTATCATTTTAGTATCGCATGAAAAGCTTGGTACACGATCATGATGTTTTGGTAATCACTGTAAGAGCTGAAAAGTTAAATAAGGCTGATAATAACAAGTCTAGCAGTAGCCAAAACCTCTTTTTCAGTTATCCAAACTAGTCGTTTCCTTGCTCCTCAATCATGAGGCCAAAACACATTTATGCAACAAGGCTAGTTCCACCTTTTATCGAATTACTATATGCAAAACCATAACCATTATTAGACTAATCAATTCGAATCTAAAGACCCTAGTCTCTCTGTATGCGAATTTGGTTGGTGCTTCATGTGTTTTATTTCAGTTTTAAAAATTGTGCATTGTGACAATCTTTTGTAATACTGTTCAATACAAAAATTCTGCATGAAAATGTGTATGTCATTGTTAACGTTGGCAGAACATAAAACGATATATTGATCCCTGACATAGGCACATGCATCCCATAAAGATGAGATGAATTTTTATGTTATCCAGGAGGGTGAATGCCCATTTTTCCGTATTCCAGACTCTCTGTCCAACTCCATCCACTGTTGACTAGAAATGTCAAGAAGGCTGTCGAGAAACTTATATTAGTTCACAGAAGCATACTGTTCTGTCAATTTCTCAGTCTTGTCAAGGTTACGCATATGATCTAGTGCAGTTGTTAGAAAAGCCCTAACTGTATTTATTTCCATCTGTGACAAATTATCCAGCTTGGCATAAGTAGCTTTCAGTTTTACAAATTTATCTATGCTGCTTCTTAACTTAGCAACTCTTATATCCAAAATGTCTTTAATAATAGTCCTTATACCATCAGCGTGGGGTATATTATCAGTTGCTTGATTTAGTAAAATATGGGAAATTTCCTGGAAGTAAGGACTAGGTAGAGGAGTAAAGAGTTCGCTATTGCTTTCATCTTCCTTCATTGTTTCCAATGTGGCAAGTTCCATCCAAGTAGGGCGTTGAATCTGACATTCATTTCTCTGTTTCAAATTAATTGCCAACCAAATTGGAACTTCTGTAGGAACACCGACATTAAATGGTCCAACTTCACCCGATATCAAAAACATTTTGTCAGAATTGAACTTGGGAATGATTGATACATGTTCTCTTTCAGCAAGAAATTCAATATCCACATGATCCATGATTAAGATGCTGTTGAATTACAATAATCAAGAGAGTTAATCATCCGGGAATGGCTGATTTTAGATGAGAGATTGGGGAGAATTAACAATGATAATTGATCAGAATATTCTAAACATAATTAGAATAGATGCAATTATAAAACTTAATCGAAATAATGGGGGATAAAACTTTCGATGATTTTGGCAGATGATTGTGTGTGGCATAACTCATAAGGTGATTCACATACATAAGTTACAGCTACCTACATCCCCATTATATATGAAATAGATTGCTACTCCAAGAGATGAAAAAGACAGAGGCGAAACTGTGGCTGGCTATATGATTCTGCTGTCTCAATCCATCGTCACAGTATGCTATTAAAAAATACTATTTGCAGCTTTTGAGATGATCACTTTTGATCACATTATAGTTTTTAATTGCAAATTGTTCTCATGAGTAGTTATTACCTGTTTGTGGTACTAATGTATAATGATATTGGTTGGGTTACAGTAAACTTACTTTTCATTTGATGTAAATGAAAAACAAGAGAAACAGCAACGCCACAATTTCATATTCGGATAAAATTGAGTCAGTAATTCATACTTGTGGTGACCTCAAAATTTTATTAAATTAATGGGTATGCTATTAATTATTAATCTGATATTGGTATCTGTTTAGTAAAATTCTCTATATAGCTGTATAGTGTACTTCGGATTATTTTGCTTATAGTTTTCTGCTCTTTTTTGATTTATTATTATGACTAAAAAATCTCTCTCTTCAGTGTGACGTTGCAGGGGCCAGGCCCTCAAGTAGAAACTGCTTTTTGTACAGCTGTAAGCAGATCAATGCAGCAGTTTATGAAAAGATTTTTAACTAGGCATATCTGCATCCTCCAGTACCGGTACGGTAAACTATTTCGGCAGATCTCAATCAAATCAAATTTTACGGTATCTCCGTATAGCCTACAGGTATAGGATTTTTGACCAATGGTACAATTTACAGGATTTCAATGCCACTGTTTTATATTTCTGTACCGGTATTTATCACACGTTAGAGTTCGTGAAATCAAATTGTACCATAGTTTGCAAAGTAAAACTTCTCTCCTTCCTGATTCCTGCTCCCGCCCTGGCCAAGACAGACAGATACTATTTATAGATGTTGTTTTGTCTAACAAACTCCTTTGTACAAACAGTTTTGTACACTCCACCCATATCCCTGTTACCGCATCCACCCACCCTCCTCGCACAACTGCCTGTATAAAGGACCATATTGTACATATTTGATTTACCCTATTATAATTTATATAAATCAAAGGGGTGTATGCCGCACATCTGTGTTTTAGGCCAATATGGTCTTGTGCATACATCCCGTCTTCAGTATTTATAAGTACTTACTCTTTTATATTGCTTTTACGAGACGAATAAACATCCATACATACATACTGAGATACCGGCACAGGTTTGTCCCTAACCACTCGTAAAATATCCTGAAAATCCCGCGTCGCAACCATTGAGGTATGAACTGTTTTCATCCATTCCAATCCATACTGACAATAAACAAATTTTACTTTTTTCGCCGCCAGATAGCAGCACAGAACAACATTTTTGTTGTGAAAACAACAAAGCTCGGTGAAAAAAACCCAACAACATGGCCATTCAGCTCTCGCCACACTCAGATGATGTTTGCCTGTCGCTCTGCCAGCTTTTTTAGGGGGGGGGGGGCGTCCCTTACGGTTTCCCTCGAATTTACATTGAGATTGGAGAAAAGGACAATAACAGTATTAGTTATATAAGTAGTGTAGATTTTATTGCAATTATTCTTTTGTTATCAATAGTTCGATATAAAATTTGGATTATGCAGTATTATTCAGTTATTGGATTCAGTATTTGAAAATAAAACACCTGATATTAAATTGCAGAATTTATGTGAAGCAATTAGATGTACAATACATTGTAGACTATAATACATTTGCTAAGTTTTTTTTTTTTTCTTTTTTATTGTATTATATCATTAGAATTATTATTTATTTTCTCATTTTCAACAAATGGATTATGAACTCAAAATGGAGTATGGACTTATTTTATTTTGTACATTTATTTATTTTTTGCATATTCATTAAAATCACTCATTGAGTGAGCCAATTAAAAAAACAGTATTATGATTAGAGAGATTATTGTTAAATTGAGCAAGCATTACAGGTACAGTACCGTACCATACCAATCACAAATCAAGAACGTATGACCCATGTCTAAATGTAGCTGTGGGTTAGTTAACATACAGATATCTGGATATATAGCTCTTAGTTTATTTTGTTTGTCAGTTTGTGATATTTCTATACTACGGTAGTCTACTGCTACGGTTTATGATATCTATATACAGTATGGCACAGTTCTTCGATTTCCAAGAATAGCCCTCACAATATGAGACATCAATTATAATAGCGAAAACTACTTTACGTCTGGGACACCATATCGCTACAAATCAACTGCGCAATAAACTCAAGGAAAGCAACATTTAAAAATGACACTCTTGGATTCCTCGGAAAATATAATTTGATTTACAGAAGAAAAAGAATTTTATCACAGCATTCAATAGGTTTTGTCAAAATTTGGTCACATGAAGGCCGACACACGTCGCGATTGATTTAAATTATTATCAGGAGAAGCATCTACGCAATTTGCGACGTACCAAACACCATCGTTTCAAAGACAAATACAGTGTTCGTTTTATGGAACCAAATGTCGGGATATCTTGGAATAGGAGCACTGTGCTCTACTGATATATTGTTTCATGGTTTTGTTCACATAGTCTTCAAGATTATTCACTTTTATCCCTTTTGTGTATTGCCGTATCACTTGTCTGTATATTTATGCAGTAATCATTAATTAAAACATTTAAACACCTCACTTATAGTTTGTAGAGTGTCTTGGATTCTTGGAAGTTAATTAGATAGGCGAGCATGTTAATAATGTAGGTAGCCAATTAATAGCCAATTAATTTATTTGAACTCATTTCACTTTAAGTTATAATTTCTAGTTTAGTTGGTACAGTTGAGTAGTGCTTTTTGAATTCGTAGTTGTCTCTCGCGAATGAAATTTTTTGTAATATTTCATACATTAAAGTAATATTTGATACATTAAATTATTGATTTTGGAAATATTTAGGAAAGTTTTAAATATATGTTAATAAATATATGATTCAAAGCAAAGTAGGGAATAGTTCTTCAATTTCAAGAAAACAAATACTCTATATGTCTTGAAAGCGAGTGCATCTGATGCACCAGATCACGCCATGCATGTTTCGATGATAATTTAAATCAATTGTGACGTGCCTTTTCAGTTTTGGTAAAAATATTTTCATTCTGTAAATCAGAATATTTCATCAGAGGAATCCAATTTTATGTTGCGGTTTGCTGATTTGTGCCAATATGAAACCCCAGACTGCCTCCTAAAGAAGGATTTCGCACTCACTGTCAAAATTGATGTCTTTTACTGTAGGGGATATTCTTGGAATTTGAGAACTGTGCCGTACAGTAACATATTCAGAAAAAGGCAACTATTGCTTGAACATAATTGGAATACTATATGAGGTGTCATATTGATATCATTTATGTCTCTTATATTCTGAGTTCAAAAGTTCATATTCAGTAAAGAATATCAAAATCTGGATTAGTTCAATTTTTTTTATACTTTTATTTTCTATCTACAGCCTGTGATTAAGTATGTAGATAGAATGACCTAATAAATCTTAAAAGACTTTTGAAGGATGGTGTAACATAAATTTTAACATTTCAAAAATTTCTACCAATTACTCTTGCTTCCTATAATGGATACTACGGACTCAGCAAACAACAATTTTACATCAAACACCACAGGAAATGGACATCCACGAAGTAGATTGGAAATGATGAGGAAACAATTTGTAAGCAAACAGGCAGGACGTACCAGTCAACCTCACCATAGTGCTAGACCGGTGAGAAAATGTGCTTGTATTTTGCACAAATATGGCACTTTAATTTTCCATTTTCTAGGTTTGCACATAGAAAGCTCTCACTGAAACCATTAGGCCTACTACATTATAGATTGGAAAAAATCTTCACATTGGGTAGGTGAAAATCTAGTGTTACTAAGAGGATTACCATTGGAAGTGAAGGATTAGTTCTTGACTATGAATGGACTTATCACTTGTCTGTCTCTGTCATGCTAATGACGTCCGTATGGCCGTACAATTTATTGTGATTTGATTTGGTATCTAAAATTGTTTCTTCATGAAATAGGTTGGATTTTTGAAAAATTTGATACAAATAATCCATTCACTATAAATAAAGTACCGTAATTATTTTGAATATAAATATACTTAATAAGGGATAAACATATCATTGTTTTTAACTATTATGCTTCCCAGTATATGGTTTTCTTATCCCAGGAGGAAATAGTTCTAGATCGTAATTTTGCAATTTGGTAAAATTATTTTCTGTTTGAACCACTCCAAATTGTGCTTAGTAAGAATCAACTTGGGGCTCTGATACAAACCTGTGTACCCCTTTACCTCCATGATCTATGTGTTTGAGATTTTTTCATATAATTCTTGCTCATATTGAATATAAACTGAATTACATACTACTTATTAGAAGATTCTATTTATAAATAGTTTTTCCATAAATAGAAATTTAATTTGAACAATTTAGTGTTGAGTTGATCAATCTTTTCCGGTATTAAAAGGATTCGAAAAGGCGAGCAAATTTATTTGAACATAATATATATCTTTTGAGATTGACATCCATTTTATTGTTTATCTTGTCATTTCAATCTTATTTTTAGTGGACCAAAACCCAGGGATAATCACTGGTAGTATAATTCTTATAAATTACGGCTGAAGATATGAATATGGATATCTAATAAACCATATTTGTCTGTCTACTTTAGACCTTTAAATTTTTTTTTTTTTTTTGTAAACCTTATTGGAAATATTCCTTAATTCTTGTGTTAATTGATTCAGTTTTCTAAGTTTTATTATTTATTTAGAAAACTGGCATTCCAGTACAAAGTTCCAGCAGTCCAGAGAAGAAACATCACCCACCGAGACATATTGCTCCTCCATCAGCAAGAAATTTATTGAACAGCGTGATTGGTAAAGAAATGAGATCTGGGAACTCTAGACGCCAGGGTGCGTTGATTTATTGTGTTTATCAACCTATTGGGCCTACCTGTCATTTGACTCTATTGAAGAACCATGTAAACAACTCTCTCTGATTTGAAAAATATTATTCAATAAAGTGCGAGACAGGCATCTACTAGACACAATTTCCACACCATGATTAACTAAAACAATTTTCATGTTCCGTTTTGCAGCAAGAGCTGTAATAAAATCATACTGTAAACAATCAGGCATTATTTTCTTTATTTTCAACCACAAATGAAGCATTTAACATTGATAAAATAGTAGACCATATCATTGAGATTCTCACGAATCGCCAATTTTCTTCATAGCATTTATTTAACACTTCAGTTGATCTACTATTATAATGTCTAGGATGCTGAAAGAGCACTAACATCTTATTTTGCCATGTTGTATTGAATTTATTTTAATAATGTAGGCTCCCAAAAATATGCACTGTCAACAATTATTAATAATAAAATTGTTAATATTGTCGGCACCAAAAAATTATAAAAAGTCCACTTTTGCAATTTATATTATTTTGTAGAGCATAACTCATCAGACAATACTGGAACAAGTGTGGCAGAATCAAATAATGATGCCAAGGCTGCAGAAAAAGATCAAGATGAAAACGCTTCTGTTCCTCCCACATTGCGGTTAGAACAGCACATTGAGGAATCCGATATCAGAGAGAAATTGAAAAAACAACACATTAGACGGCCTATCCATCGTGGGGCTATGACATACAGAGTGAGAGATCATGGTAAATATCAACTTTGTTTTGTCTTTAAATATGATAAAAACATCGATGATTCATCAAATTTTTGTTTGTAGTCCAACAAAAAATAAAAGTAGTGAGAATTCTTAATTACAGGTCATATGTACATATAATGAAAACCATTGACTAAAATTGTTAGAATATTTCATCGAACAATGTTATTCTACCACTTTTTCCATCAGTAATGTAAGATAACTGATTTTTTCATGAACTTGTGTTGGTTGCCACTTCTACTTATGACTCATTTGAATAGGGATTGCTTAGTAGTCCTTAATAATAGTTGATATAAATGGTAGGTGAATAAAATATTTTAATAATAATCTGGTACTGATTGGGATTTCTATATTAAAATATTTTTGTAATGTATAATTCTGCTTTTACGATTAATTTTATTCGTAAATGAACTAGATCTATTTTATAGTAGAACCATGATACATGCTAAATTTGACATTAATAATCCTATTTTCACTATGACATGTCTAATTTAAAAAAATATCGATGGCACTTTTTTTGTTATACCAACCTTTTGAATAAAATTAATTTCAAGTTTCATTTACTGGTAACTAAATTTTTGAGACATATGGTAAACAATAATATTAGTGAAACAACATTCAAAAAATCAAGAACAATTGATTTAGAATGTTCTATTTGCCTTATGATACTATATAAGGTATGGTCTGTTATGTTTGCCACTACTTTTTATTAAATGGCTATATTTAGTTTTATGTGGGTGTTCTGATTCTCAGCATGTGTGAGGTGTGTGAAAATAATCAAAAAGGAAATTCTTTATGTTCTATATTATTATGCAAACATTAAAACCGTACATTGTTCCAGGAAACATCATCTTTTGAAATGCAAATTTTCGATTTTATTGGCTTTTAGCAATTTTGTTTTATATTGAAATTGGAGTAATAGAATTATGAGAAACATGGCTTTGCTTTAACTTACTCAACTTATAGACAGCCTGGAAGGCATAAACTAGTAATATTTCAATTTTATCTGTACATCTTCATTTACAGTAAAACCACCACCTTCTAATGACACTGAAAATGAAAATATACTCAACCAAATAAGAGGAAAGGGGCCTATGGTAAGTGGCTCTAATTTTCTAATAAGGTTATTAAATGGAAATGGCACTTTTGATTATTTGATTATAGAGACATGTTAATTTATAATGTGTGTTTTAGGTGCTATCAGGCAAGTAACTCAGGCACAGAATTTTTTTAATAATCTAATTATACATTTATTTATATTATAATAACTACTCAATATTGAAACATTATGTGTGCATCTACCCTACATTTAAATTGCTTCACCATCAATAAACTAACACTGACAAAACTATTTAGTTTTACAATTCATCATTCCTTTCTGTAATTGAAATGGCAGTGGCATATTTTTGTCCTCTTCTTTCAGTTGGGATTATTTACGTTGGACAATGGTAGTAAAGTGTAAGCTTTTGTCTGAATTAAAAATAACTTTTCCGTGATGGGCATGCAATGTATTATATATGAAATATATTTTGGCAATAACCCAAATCTATTAAACATGAAATTTATTGCGACAACAAATCATACCAAAAAGGTAAAATGTCGTTTTTTCAATTTAATAAGGTATATTTTACAGCATTGTTCTAATATTTTTATTTGAAAATATTTGAAATTGTTTTAATAACAGTCAGGTTTTGGATACTTTCAATTCTGTAAATTGCCAAATTCAATTATTAATGTCTGACTATGTCAGCATTGTTATTATCTTCAGATTGGAAAAAAATTTTCCTAATCAATGCCCCATGTATGATTACTAGTATTTAATGGAAATTACATGAAAAACGTGGATTGGAAAGCGATGCCTATCTAAGTACTCTTTGTCTGTGAATTGTGTTATTTTTGAAATCTCATTTAATTTTCCATGGTCAACCTTTGCAGGTCGTTAAAAACAATGTTAGCGTGACCGACGTTGGTGAGACGGAAAAGGAAACCAATAGAAGTCATGTTGTACACCAGGTTCTGTATATATGCTTTCTGTAAATAGGAATATTGACAAAACCCCTTTTTTTGTATTTTTTTAAAATGTTGTATGACTTATGCCAAACTCTATACGGCAATGGTGTTCATCGAGCCATCAAACCATCTAAAATTAATGCTGTTTACTTTTCACTCTACTACTGTAATAATGCATTTTTTGGTTTTGTCGCTCAATTCCCATCTTTTCGGGTCATTTACGCACACACTTTAGGATTTTAGTAACACTTCGGTATACGCATCCTTGTCACCAGCCATTTTAAAACAATAAGAAATACTGACATCAGAAAGCGTGAAGCAATAATGTACCTTTTTAGTAAGCTTTTTTTTTGGCTGCACAGTCGACCAACCATGGGCTATGAATAAATAAAGAAGTGAAAAGTCAATATTTGTAAATTTTGGCATGTCAGTTTTATTTGATCATAAAATATAAAAAGAAAACTTTCATAAAAGATTGTATATTAGGAATTTCCCCTGTTTGACCGACAGAGTAGCTGTTATTGATTATGTTTCCTGTCTGTGTGCTTAATTTCATGGCTTACACATGCCATTTTCTCTTAATTTTATATTTGAATTCTCACGGGAAGAAAAGGCTTTGTTTCTAAGAGGCCAACATATGATAACTGATATAGCTCATTAGAATTTTAGGTCGGATTAAAATTCCTGGCTATCATATAATGGCATTTCCTCATTCAAGTTTAATCAAGCATCAAAGCTAAACTTTAAACGATACTTGAATTTGTCTGGCTATTTATTGATGTTTTACAGCAAAATATTGACAAATTTGCTAATTTTAATTTTATGTATTATAGTTACATTGATATTGGCTGATGTTATTTATCAAATTTGAATACATTGTTATTCAATAGTAGTTCCAAAATTTATAATGTAGTTCCAGCTTGCCAATATTTCTTAGAAATGGGCGTCATATGCTTCATTTTTCTTACTAATCGTGCATGTTTTTGTTCAAAACAGACACGAAATTTGAGATCAGGTTCCCCCAAAGTTGGACAAAATCGGAATTTGGTAAGTGATATTGAATTTTTGAAACATGCTTTTCGGTTGATATAATATCCTGTTGAGACCACCGCGATAATGGATTGCTTGTAATACAAAGGAAAATAGTGAAATATTCGAATTGTCCAATATTTTTGCATTAATATAATTTATACGGAAAATTTTTGTCACTCTATTTTTAAATATCATTTTTGAAGCTTTATAGCGTGCTATATATTTTGAATGCATACATGTTATGGCTTACTTCCAATTGTAATTTTTTTGATTGATTGCAGTGCAATTTTCAGTTTAGGATCTAAAAATAGCTGGCTTAAGAAAGCGATACGAAAATCTTTTTTTATGACCAAGCGCTTTACTTTTTATTTACCATTTACCATGACATCAGTGATCCATTATATATTGTTTGACAAAAAAATTTATTTTGTCTTGAAAAATTGGAAAGTTTATTGAAAGTTTGTTGTATGAAAATTGATGAAATAAATCATGTTACTATCAGACTACCAATGATTTTCAATACCTCAGTAGGCTTTGTTAGAATCAAATTTGTTTTCTTATTTGTGACATCTAGCTCCTAATTCTATCTAACTGCATTTAAAGTAAACATTATATAAAATGAATATTGAATATTTTACCAAATAAAAAAATTTATTGTATAGATTCCAACAATTTATTTTGCTACCTACCTCATTACTTATTCCACGAACTTTTTTCAACACAATGCGATTTCTAAATTGTAAGATCATGTAATAATTATCAACTGCCATTTGTGTAACTTGTTATGTTGGCACAAGCACAACTTCATTTATATTGCTTCGTATTATTTATAACTTTTTATTTTTTATAAAACACAGGCTTCTGGTAATGGACGTGCGAGCCCAAAAGCAAAGAGAATACCTAGTCCTGTCAATCGAGGACAGATCAGAGGTCGGAATCCATCACCGAAAGGTCGCAACCCTTCACCTCTCAACAGACCTCCATCTCCAAATACTGATGGAATATCTCCATATACTCCTGAAGACACTGCCAAAAAGGTGAGACTTTATTAAATTTGAATACTAAAAGTGTTCTGATGAAGACAGCTAACATAGTGGAAAATATTTATGTACAATACCGTTCAGTATGATATGTTTATTATACCTAAATGCCAGTATAGATTATTCTTATTTTTAAATTGAGTTGTTTTATGTTGAGGATTTTTGTTCACAATTAATTCTGATATTCTTGATTATAAATATATCATAATATGGAACTAAAAAGGGGCAAACTGCGGCCAGCAGGCCAAATCCGCCCCATTGGGTAATTCAATCTGGCCAGCCTGATGCTGCGACAACTGAACTAAAATCGAATTTTGATTTTTAGCTAATCTACTTTTACATAATTTCGCGATTTTATGAAAATGAATTTTGTATAGGGACTTAAATTCATAAAATTGTAGGGTATTCCATGAATTTATGATATTTTTTATGCATTCATTTCGCAAATTAATGTGCAAAACTGCAATATGCCCCAGATTTTTTTCTTGGTACTGATCGCCGTAGGTGACCATAGTGTACCTTTTCTCTATGACAGAGGTGTGCAACCGGACCCGCCAAGCCATTTAGTGTGGCCCTTATCAACACTCAGACTTTCCCCCATCAAGCATAAAATCCTAATCTGACAGTTTATGTTTAACAGTTGATATTAACAAACTATTCAAGAACTCGAAATTTCAATTGTCCCTCTAAAATGTTGAATAACCAAAATTTTGCATTGTGGGAATGTTTTAATTCGTTGTGCACTTGAACTAGTTTTTTTACGTGGTACAGCTAGATTTCAATATCTAGGTTCTCTATAGTTTTATTTTCTTATTTTAGATTACCGGTAGTTCCTTCATTTTCAAATTCAAATATTTGTCTATTTTGGCATTTCTTGCTGATATTGGAATATCTTCGTTATAATATTATCACAACATAGTTGTCAACTAAATTCATTTCATCTATTATTATTAAATCTTAGTTTTATTAATCTCAATAATAACACAATTGTTAACTAAATTGCTAAATTCTACTTTTTAAAAATGACCTTCCGCCCATTTATTTGTGAATGACAGAATTTTGCAATCAATAGTGCAAGAACTTATATCATGTGGGAAATGCACTTTAACGCAATAATTAGCAGGAATCACATGATATTTCCTCAATACCTTTGCATTACACAAGTTTTTCAGTGCATTCGTTAAATGTATTGGTCATTAGGTAGGTCAGAGTAATTATTGTGGCAGTGGACATTGTAAGATATCCTATGTTATGTTGTTCAAGAATCTTGAGAAAATCTCTATAGCATGGAGAATAGCCCTCAAGTAACTCAAGTTTTGAAATCCTTTGTTTCACGTTGTTGTTCTTTCATAAAAGTGTGGCCACAATGGGAGCTCATTTCTTTTATGTGGTAAATAAATATGAATAGCCCCAAAGTAAAGAGATGATGCCTATGTCCTAATGTACAATCACTTTTTGTTTGCCATTCATTTGATTTAGTCTATATATGGATAAAATAAACTAATATGCCATATGTAAATATGCAGAATAACTAGATAATAGGAGTGATTCGCGAACCAATATTAAACATTTTTTTAATTCCTTTTATGTTATGCTGATGTTATTTCACAAAGAATTTCGGTCACAAAAATTCTGCTTTTTGTTTCCATGTCACCATAAAATCAAAAAAAAAATCTTCAATTTCAATCTCATTTCAGCTTATATAAATAAACTCAGATTAAAGAGGCAATATACCAGGCTTATGCTTTGATTTTATTTGTTTTTAATGACACATTTGCTTTACTCCCCGATTTTGTTTTTGTTGTGTAACCCAGTTCATTATTTTTATCTATCACACAAGACCTATATTCAAGAAAATTTGATTCCTGTTATTGACCTCAACAAAAACTGAATGAAATGTAGCATTTTATCAGTTTCTACATATAACCAATATAACATAATTTGTTTTGAAATTTGTTGAATATTATCTGTATTACAACGAAAAGCAATAGCTTGTATTTGCGATTGTCAAATAAATTTGATAACTTCCTATTATGTACAATTGTGGCTATTGGATTTTGAAATATTAATATTTGTAGTTATTGCATTTTAGCATTTGTCATCATTTTAGGAATTTTTTTTTATTTTTTTATTTGTGCGATAATTTTGACTGATGATAGTAGTGTCAATGTCAGGTCAAGGTTACCTCAATGTTGCTTTGATAATAAGCAAAACAGCGCAAGCTGTGTTTTTCTGGCTATAGACTAGTGTATACCAAACTGAATGATATGCAAGGTTAATCCCTTCAGCACATTTGTGGTGATAGGAAATTCTAGAAATGTAACAGTTACTTGATGCTTATTATCACGATGTCGATAACTATTCTTTGTTTATTTTTTGACTTTGTTTTTCAGGTCTCTCGGGTAATGAAAGCTCGACTGTATCTGCTACAGCAAAACGGACCAAACTCGTTCAGGATAGGTGGAGACTCACCTGAACACAAATTCCGCGTAATCGTTGGTCCTCAGGTTAGTTTTGCTCTTATCAACGATTTCCTTCTTCAGTTACTTAGCTTTAACCCTAAAGATGTCCAAATCGATTTGAAATTAGTTATATTATTTCCAATTTAAAATGCCCAACTGTATCAAAAAAGCCTTCATTTAATTTCCTAATCTGTAACAAAGGAACCCATCGAATATTGTTTATATTAACATTCTTCTATTTCCATCTTCAAACTGATTGAATATACAACAACTGTGTGTACTCATCTGACTTTTTATTGAAACAGTCAGGTGAATATCGCTTCAAACTTTTATCTTGAAATCCGCTTAAAAACATCCATTTCTTGTAATTTTTTTTTAAATCTAAAAACATTCGACAAAATCATTGGAAATATGAGGATTTGGCGCTTATTATGTATATTTTTTATTCTATATTTCAGTCTTGTAGTTGTGGAAGAACTTTCTGTGTTCATGTGTTATTCGTGATGTTACGTGTATTCAAACTTGATGCAGGTAGCCCTTTGCTATGGAGGAAGAAATTGAAAAATTTTGAGGTAAGCAATATAGGCAACAAATGGTTTTGGAAACTTGTAGAATCATGAACACAAATTTGTAAATATATTCAATTTTTTTCTTTGTTTCAAGGTGTTTTATTCTCATACGCCAAGTCCTGTGTATTTTTCTGTGTTGTATTCCAATTATTCCAACACTACATATGGTAACGTCAATATGTTTTTTTCTATCATCAGCAATTGAACAACTGATTTAGTTTAAAAAAATAAATTTTGATTGAAAAACTAATTTTCAGTTTTTATCACCTGGTTATTCACTTCGCAGTTTGTCTAATTGTATTTTGTTTTGAGTTCAATTTTCTTGATTACATTCAAATAATAATTAAATTTCACTTGTGCTTCATTCACAGGTGGAAACCTTATTTCGTGATTATCACGAGCGATGTAAATCAAGAATTTCTCCCAAAAGGAAATCAAGAGTAAAGAGAATGGTTTCACAAATATCACATGGAAACCAACAACAAGATACCTCTAGTAACAGTGACGATCAGTGAGTTTTAACTAGAAATTGAAAATTAAACCAAAATGGGACATATGTTTTATCATATTCAAATCAAGCATGGGCTATTGATGTATCATGTCTTTTAAGTATAGTGTATGTGTTACTCATAGTTGATGCTTATCTGATATTTATTTCCACGAATACTTCTACGTGACACCTTTATTAGTGGTCATATCATTGGCCAAATTAATCCTTGTTAACGTAGGTTGTGGATATGCTTCCTATCCTTTAATTACGGGTTATCTGCTCCAATTTTATTACATTTGGTTCCACAAAACTCGGTTTTGCCATTGCCTAAAGCTACCTTAACAATGCCATTTAGTGTTGGTAGTAATTGCTTTTACTGCGAAAGCGTAAGATAATAACAGTCCTCGAAAGGTTTTTTATTGTTGGGAAGTATAATAACAAACGCTGTCTGGCGGAGAAGTTCAAAACAAACTGGGTGGTTGATTTATAACTTTTAAAATATATCAGAATTCATACCAATTTTCTGTGGCGTGACACATGATAAAAACGAAAAATATTGAATTTATTTATCCTGTTAGAAAATAATGTTGACTATTCATTAATTTGATTTGTGAAGGTTGCTAATTTAACCCAATTGAAAGCTATATGCTCATCTTTCCTACAAAATTTTGAAGGTTTGTTTATATATTATATATAGGTAATAAAATTGGTCATGTTGAACAAATGTACAACATCATATAAGCTGATTTTGATTGATTTTTAGATAGAACTGGAATATTTTTTTTATTATTATGAGGCTAGCCGGTAATTTCATTTTGTTATACTTGTTCTAATATGAAACCAAATCATACAAATATTATATAAATACCTTATAAAATAGCGTCAAATTTGAAATAATAAATTAATCAAGTCTTTATGAGCAATTACCTTTAATACGGCTTGTGTGGGAAATATTGTGCTAATGTAGTTATGTCTTTATCGGGGATGAGGTAACTTGACATAAAATTATGATGTATTCGCCCACATGATCATATAATTTTCTTCCAATTCTCTTTCATCATTTGATCGAAACGTTTCATAATGTTCTCTTAATCATGTTTTGTACATTTGCTTCATTTATTAAAATTAAATGTTGTCCGTTTTATTTTCAAGTGTTCACAGCTTTTCCCACTACAAATTTGTTTTTATCATTCTTAGTTTTTTTTGGGTTTAAATTGAAACTTCAGTCCATCTGTCTAAAATACAATGACATTTATCCTAAACTACTAATTATATTGTCCCTTCGGCAAAATGCAAACTGCGTGCTTTAACTGTGGATTGTTACTATACAGCTGATTGTTATTTGTATGGTTCTGTTTTTGTTATTCATTACATTTAAATATGTAGATTTTACATGTCTTGAAATTGAATAGAGATTTACAATAAAGGAAAAATTACACCAATGTTATATATTCAAAATTAAAATATGCGGGGTGACCCCTTCAAAAAAAAACATAATTTTTTTAAATTCTAATACAAAAATAAAGAAAATTTACTTCATAAAAACAGTCGAACTTCTGTTTGTGTTGTTTGTACACAAAAGTGTTACGTAATCTAAGACACTCTGCATAAGAGACATATTCTTCATATAATAAATATACATTGTGTAGTACATATTTATGCTCATTATCTCAATTCAGTTTTTATTTGAAAATATTTTTTCTAGGATCAGTCCCCATATTTTCCAAACTATAAAAATGACCACACCACTCTTTATTGTTGATTAGAGGATCATTTATCTAACTACTGCTCCTTTTTGGTTGCCATTATGTTAGAGAACGCAGTCAGTCAACATGACTATATTGTGTGATTTGAAGGTCTCCCATCATACTTTCACAAATTCCATTCTGTAATGTTTCATTAGACCGAATTGCTTGTCTGAAGAAGCTTGACTTTGGCTGATCATGGCAAAATTTTTATTTTTAAGTTTTGTGAAAAACAATGTTTCGATTGTGGAAAATTCTAAAATAGGTTTTCTTTATATTAATTTCTGTCTTTTATGTCTGCATTTTTAATTTGAATACTTTTCAATTATTTCTAATGTTTAAAATATGTAATAAATTATTTTCTAGTTCTTCTAAAGGCGAAGAAGAAAACTGTCCAATATGTTTATTACAAATGATTGATGATGAACCTATAACAGTATGTGAAGTCGGATGCAGGAATAAGTTACACACACATTGTGTAGATATATGTGAGTTTTTCTTTTTAATCTATATAGCATAGCAAAAATAGAGCAAAAATAAACAGAAAAGATGAAATTTTCTGACATAATTAAGGGTTTATTCTGGCATATTATTCTTTATTCTAATTGCACCAAGTTTTATCGATAAACTTCAATAAATAAAATTTTGAATATTTTTCGCCATTTTATAGTTGATGGTATGAATTATCATTTTAAATATTATTAATCACAGGGGCAGAGGAATGCCGAAGAAATGGAGATTCATTAAAATGTCCTTTGTGTAGGGTGGTTTGGAAACCAGCAGAAACAGCACGAAGACCATTTTTGGTTGAAATTCCAAGAGAATATGAAGATACAGCGGACTCTTGGGTTCGGGTGAGTGAAATTTAAAAAAAAAATTCAATCCATTTTTTTTTTATCAAATTCTAACATTATTTACTTATGATCAACAGGCATTTGGTTGGGAGTTAGTTTCCTGCCTTTTCTCAGCTCATCCAAATATTCGAGAAAATGGTCTTCGAAGATTATCACATGATATCACTGGAGCTTTACTTACTTCACAACCAGCTGACATTCCGGATGATAATTCAGAAGATTCTGACAGGTAAAAAATAGTATAACAATGAATTTTTGCTAAATAAGAAAAATGATTTGAAATATTCATTTTAATTTGCCTTCACTTAATTTCATTGCTGTCATGATAGGATAATTGGGTGAGTTACATGTTTCATGAATGTGACATTGCCTATATTTGCTTATCGGTAAATAGTAATTTTTGTGTATCACACCATGTTTCTATTTGGTACATGTTAGGTTGTAAGTCATCATATAATCTTTTATATCAGTGTTGCTCAAACTTTTTTTTATATCGCGACCCACTTGGCATTGCCAATTTGTTTTGCGACCTTCAGGAACTAAAATAAAAATAGGTAAAATATAATAATACATAAAATATTAAAAAAATAATAAAACTTACAATACCTTCAATGAGACTGATGTGCTCGCATATTCTTGGATAAAAGATCGAATCTTAGCCCTATTTTGGTGACGGTGGGTCGCAGTACTGGTTCTAAATCTTTCAAATTTGATCGATATTTTGTTTTAACATAAGTTAGTCTCGAAAAAGATTTCGCCATTTGGTTCTATATGTTTCTTGAAGTCGTTAACTGAAAATAATCTTAAATGAAAAATAAACTGTACAGAGAATGGTACACAAAATAAAATTCAAAGGATTTTTTTTTAAATTAAAAATCGAGGTTTTCGATGATTTCTTACAGTAAAAAGTCGTTGATTCGTACCTACTCAAACATGATATATTTTAGAATATGTTTAAATAGATTTTGTGCAATCGACATTGACCATGTTTTTAATCTCAAGGGAACAGATATGGTATTTACACAGCAGTCATCTTATTAAATTTGTAACTGACGTATATATCGTGGTAATCACCAATGGGATTCAAATTTAGAATCCAATGTCTAGCCATGCCTTGTTCTGTCTACATATCGCCGGATGAGAACAGAACAGGCCTAAGTCACATTTTTGAGTTTTGAGAAAATCGCAAAAAACAGTTTTGAATTTTATCATAGTTGAATATCTAGTTATGTATTCTCAGTGAAGATCTGAGCTTTGGCTAGGATAAGGTCCCTGATAATAGCTTTTTAATCAACATCTTTTGGCACTTCAACTTCGATTCGTTTTCATTTTTTACCCCCCTAAAGACATTTGGCCTATTCTGTTCTCAGTGATAATTGACGGACTTAGGCCCTTTCTGTCACCCATTGGTTCTTAGGCCCAATATACACTACACAAATTCCTATAATTGTGACTTAGGTCTGTTGGCCTAACATATCTCTGCTTGCTAATGCCAGTATGCCTCAGTTTCACAGCAGCCTTGTTGTTGTTTTTGTCTTGTGTATTGAATCAAAACAACAGAACAACTAACGAACTACAAAATTAGACCAATTTTGAATGTGAAGTTTTCAAAAAAGGAATAAAAAAGAAACTGAATATGAAAAATCAAAAAACAATTCAAAGGGTTTGAAACCCTGTGTCTTTAAAACTGGTGAATCGATCTAAATAGAGGAAGATTCATCATCACTGTCTGATTCATCTGTTTCATCATTTTGAATGGTGAGACTCTCGTAGAACGTATGGTATTGCGGTGGAATGAGATTTTTTTTACACAGCTTCATTAAGGCACCATATTTTTCCATTGTAATTCCCGGTTTTTTTTTGTAGCTTCGCCTCATTTCATTCATCCTGGGTAACATATCCAGGGTTCCTGAAATTCTTCGACTCAACCTCACTTTTTTTATGAATGAAACTTCCTGATATTCTTCTTCTGCATAAAGGTACTTGAAGAAAAACTTATCAGGTTTTTCACCAGAAAACTTGGCCTGCATGATCTTAGACCATTTGATCTTTGATCCATTCACTTTTAGGTTTGATTTGTAAACGTCTTGAAACATGGTGAGTTTTTCTCCAAATTTGAAATCCAGGATATCACTATGGGACATTCTAGTCATAGTTATATTTCTATTTTTATTCCCTTTAGTCAATGCTTGTACGATGACAGATTCCCACTGATCGGTGGTAAAGGTATGCAGCCGTTTTGACTCTTTTTCGATAAGAGAATGTGCACAGTCATTCTCGTTTTGGCTATGCCCTGTAACAAAAAAGCTTAACGTTATATCTGAAAATCCAAACCAATTAAGGGCAAGGGATAGCATGATGTATACCATGCGGTTGCAATTTTGTCCTGCGCATCTGTCACAAAAAAGGTACACACTCTTCACACCCTTTTTTTGTAAAAACTTCAAGTAGAGCAACAGTGCAGACGCCACCTCATTTGAACCCTTTTTTGCTTCTTCCTCATTCCACAAGTAACAATGAACTTCTTTAAAAGACGAGATGTCCGAAACTGTGAAGTTGTAGTTTCGCAGTCTCATGCTATAGTAAAATGAGGAACTCTCTCCTGCAGGTGCCAGGAGTGTTTTTTGAAAGTCAAATGCTGATGCTTGAATATGGCTATTGTCTTGTGCTTTTTCTTTTATTTGTGCTTTGAACACCCTGCTCAAGTTCTTTTCTTGATCATGTTCTGCCTTTGATTTTACTATTTCGGTAGTTCTCAATGAATCTTTTGTATTGTCCCATGCATCACATATGTCACATCGATCCTTTTTGGGTTGATGAAATTTTATATTAAAATTATCATGAAAAATGGACAAGTAAGCTTCGTATTTCAAGGGATTCTCAATGTTATTTTCTGCACAGAATCGTATGTACATACGGTGCATAGTAGCCACATCTAATGTTGGAGGCAAATATTGATATTTAGACTCCTTTCGAACATAGTGACTTTGAACTGTCTTAAACATACAAATATGTTCAATTACCTTTTCCACTTTTTTTGGATCAAATCTGTTATGGGGTACAGTTATACCACGCATATCATTTTCAACACTTCCAATAAATTCTTTTGATAATGCTGTTCTAACTTGTTTTCTTGAAACATCAAGAGTTGTGAGGAAAAATGTCTGACAAACCTCAAACTGATCTCCACTTTCCTTCTGAAGAAAATATTTGAAACTAACATCTCTTTTTTTGCGTCTGACTTCAATATCTGGTCTCAATCTGCTTCTTTTAATTTTGCATTTTTCAATCATTTTCGTAATATAAATTCTTTTTGACAATATGTTATCTAATTTCCAATAATTTTCAAATAAAACTTCTCTGTCCTTGGCAGAAAATATTTCATTGCACTTTTTTTTACATGAACTAGAACATGTTTTCTTTATTTCTCTTTTAGGCATCAATCTAATTTCTTTATTTTTTGTTCTGTATTGGTAAGACTGTCCATGCATTCGAGCTTCCTTCCTAATATTTCTCTGCCACTTGGAGATATTTCTTTTTCTTTCTGTCAAAGGAGTAGGTGTTATCCAGTCTGTTGAACACTGTTCATTAACCTGATTTTCTGTTTGGTCACAAAGCTTATTTATGTCACACAGATTCCATGTGATGGCAGTACCTTCCTTGTGTTCTACAAGGTTAAAATATGGCCAATGGATCGCAGTTTGGAACACTTTAGTTATAAAAAAACTTCCTTGTCTATCCTCACAGTGAACACTTCTACACTTTGCTTTGAATATGGGATATCTTTCATAGCATAGAATTACTTCTTCACTTTCGACGACTGAAATGTCAACCTGGTGCTGTACTGTGGAATTTGATTTATCACTGTCAGATTCATTGTTTTGAGCCGTCCAATAACATGGCATAGACTGAGACTTTTCCTTCTCATAATTATAAGTTGGATCTTTATCTGAATCATCATTATAATATTCAAAAGATTCATCTGATAAATTTTCTTCCTGGTCTTCGTTTTGAGAATTTTGAGCTTCAACAAGGACAAAATCTTTTTCCTCATCACCGATATCAAGTTTTAAAGCATTTTTTGGAACTGAAGTTGTTTGATTGTCAATAAAAAATTTGACTCGAACAGTGTTGGAGTAGACGCAAACTATCACTCCTTTTAACAGCGTCTTATCTTTATATGGTAAACTATTACTGTATTCACGCTGTTCATTATCGAAATATGTAGCAGGGAGATAAACTTCTTTTCCTGTTTGCAGAATCTGACTCTCAGTGCTATCCCAACTTCGTGTGCCACAGGGGAATTCAGATTCAGGACCTAACATTGCTTCACTGATAAATTGTATATAGCTTTGGGAAAAGTTAAACATACAAGATTATTAAGTAGAACACAATTTAATACATACAAGACTACTAAATAGCACACAATTTAATATTTATAATCTTTAAATTATTATGCAGTTATACTTAAAGCCTGCTATTCAATATACCAAGGCTCTTATCCCATTTAATATCTAACTTTCCAGGGTAAGCTACCTCTAGTAACCTGTTTCCTGTAGCACATGCTCATAAGTATAACTGCAATATGCTTTATCAGTTGTCTTCATCACAATGAATAATTTGTTTCAGCCAATCAGGACAATCATATTTATTTTTTCATGTTCTTTGGGACTACTTGATTCTAAACTTTGCCATAGAATGGGCCTATGTTCATTTTGACAGTAAATATGTGGGACTGAAAGGGCCTAAGTCCAGCAT
This sequence comes from Styela clava, assembly GCF_964204865.1. NCBI lineage: Eukaryota > Metazoa > Chordata > Ascidiacea > Stolidobranchia > Styelidae > Styela > Styela clava. Next base: position 9,345,649 of record NC_135252.1, read on the forward strand.
ATTGGACATAGGCCTGTTCTGTTCTCAACACCTCTATGATTATAGCATTCCTAAGTCCAGCTAAAATTTTTATTATTGAGAAATTCAGGATTTCAAGACCACCATCTTGTAGAGCATGGCTCAAAACCCCAAAATATTGAAAAAAGTGAATTTTGCAAAAATGTGACTTAGGCCCCTTCTGTTCTCATCCGGCGATATGGAAATAAGGCTATTACTTATTGCATCAATTACATATCTCGTGCGCAATGTATTGTAAGGATTTCTCACCTTCACAAACATTCTATATATAAATAGTGGTGTAACTCTCTTTGTACGGCAATTGCAATCTTTCAGAAGCTGTGTCGATTTCACTCACTCAGTAGTGAAGATAAAGATTTAATATTCTGTATATGATAATTACCGATATTTTTTAGTCCTGTATATGGTTTTCTCACTTTTATTTGCTATTCTATTCAGTGGATATGACAAACGAATTTAGTTGAAACATCTTTTGAAATTGAATCATATGAATATGGATAATCAAAGACTATTTTTAAATTTAATGTGCCTTTGTTACAGTAAAATGAGGATTAATAGTATGTCATAGTTTGCAAAGTAAAAGATTTTATGATCTTGGCCTTTCTTATGATCTTAAATTGATGAAATATAGTATTTATTATGAAAGGAAATTCATAATTCTATAATACCCATAATAATTGTTTAGATATACCACAGTTTAATCCACACCTGCATTTCCTCTATAATTCACTCTGAGAATGAGAATGTAACATGCATATGAGACACTTTTTATGTAAACTATATATTAAAAATAAAATTTCAATTCAGATCTTCACCAAGGGGTGCAACTGCAGATCCAGAGTCCTCTGCTCTTTCGTTGAATTCAAGTCTGTCAGCATGCTGTTCCATTCTTGCTATGGTTTGTGCAGATCCAGAGTACAGGGTTTATGTAACTGCTTTGGTGAGAAACTATGCTTAAGTTATAGGGCTTAATGAGAATTACTGATTACTATTATACCAATGAAGTAAAGTTGATCATCTGAATGGTTAATATTCAGTCTTATAATTTTAACAGTGCAATTCTTGAAGTGTGAACTGATAACATTGCCTTCTTGGAGTAATTTTGGGTAAAAAAATGTACGTGTGTTATAGTAAAATTTTACGAGTTGTTTTTAAGTTAGGTATAGTCTCAATCTCTAAACTAATGGACGCTTTGCAATTCAGAGAACACTTCGAGCAATGCTGGCATACACACAATGTCAATCGACAGCTGATGTGAAAGCTTTCCAGAAAATTCTATCTCCTGTCATCGAAACTATTCTTCTGAAATGTGCAGATAGCAGTCGGTATGTTTTTTATTCACTGATGTATAGTAAGAAGTGATTACATTTAAAGAGCTAATAATTTGGTGTGAAAAATACATCTTTTTTTGGCATGAATTCGGCATAAGCGATCAGTGTAAAATCTTTATTGAACCACCAACATAATCAGTATGTGGGGGCATCCTAGGTCCAGCATGCCCTAAGAAGTTGGGTTGAAAAATATAGGTAATGATAGCTATTTTTGAGACACAACTTATAATTAAATAGTGTTCAGTGCTATAGTCGAAGAAAAAAGTGATTTTCATGTCCTAACAATAACAGCACGAATAACAATTACATCTTTTTTAAACATGCAAGATTTTTGTCCATTTGGTAGCCATGAAGTCATTTTTTGCAATAACTATCCCCACATGATCGTAAGTTCAAATAATTTTTTACATTCAAGAGTTCAAAATATTTCTTTGATATTATTTTTTGTCTGGGCTTGTTGTATCAATGAAACATGATGTTCACACAAGCTTATATATAGCCGAATTCTACAATTTTCAATTAACAATGTTTTATATTCTAGACGTGCTTTACAATTATCTGTCAGCACTATCATGGAACTTTGCAAAGGACAATCTGGGGAACTCGCAGTCGGAAAGGAAATAGCAACAGGTTTGTGCTGAAGGATATTCTACAAGAGCGCTAAATCAAATTCATTTCAAATTTCAAATTCAAATTTCAAATTCATTGTTTGCCTTAACTTAGGACTATGTTTATGATACTTTGATATTTTACAACAAGAGAGCAATGCTCAAATATTTGGACACGTGGACCAGAGCGAAGCAGTCTTTACCTTTGACGTTACCGATACCATACCCTCAAAAAACTTCCGAGTTTTCTGTCGCAAGAATTTTCACAGTCAGTCGTACGGCTTGGTGAATTAAAAACTGTGTTGCCATAATTAAAAAGTAATAAAGCTCAATTAGAAATATTAGATCTCATAAGATTCATAGAAAATTTAGGAATAAATAAAAGTAATAGCCTTCTGGCAAAAAATCACTGAAAATTTACAAAACGATTGGTCCAGTATTCGAAGAGAAAGGCGATTTTTTAATAATGACGAAAAACCACAACAACAAAATAATATTGAAACGATCGTTATGTCCACTGACGTGTTCAAAATGCTGTCTAATTCCAAAAGAGGGCATCTAAAATAGTCACTTTTATTGATATAAGTATTAAATATCGATCAAATTATCAATATTGAAAAATTTGTTTTTTTTTATTTCTATTTCACTTTAAATCTTAACAGAACCGGTTCAAGAGTTGGTAATTACACTTTGTATAGATTTAGATCAACATTTCCTTTACGTCAAGCAGAATGAAATGTATTCCAAATTTCATAATGATTATCTGAAATCTGCCAACGTAGCTAAATACTTGACGTCACTGATCTCAAGTTATTTATTCTTTCCATTTTTATTACTGGTTTAAAGTATTCTTATATATTATTATTGAGTTTGATTTCTATTCAGAATCCTTCACAGTTGGAGATGTAGACCTCATCATCACTTTTCTAGAATCTGGACGATCTCCTGATTCTTCTTCATGGCAGTGGATGTTAGGAAGGTTGAATGTTCTTAATGAGTTATTTAAAGAATTCAAACATAAATTTATACTTTCGTAAGTATTTTATTTTTTATGGTTGCCATTTACGTAGTAAAATTTATGTTCAAAATTGAGTTTTGATCATGTTTCAAATATGTCCTCTAACTTCATAGACCGGTTTTCAAAAATAAACAAGATGCTACCAAATATTTTTTTCAGTGATTTGCCATGTTCATATACATGGCAAGAGTCCATTCCCAACATTTCTAGATAAGTCTTGTAATTACGTTTGCATTAGCTTAAGTCAGAAATGTCCAAAACGAATCAAATATTTGTATACATTCAAAATTCGTTAAATTCGATATGGTAAATTTTTGCAGTTAGGAATAATTTGGAACAGTTCATTTCAACTCGCCCCCAGTTTATAATGTATATTTTATATTTAAAAATATTTTTCTTTAATGTATGTGAATTAGTGACATATTCGCTTTTGGGCATCTCTGCCTTGAATCCTTATTTGATAATATTGAATCTTATTCTTCAGGGGGGAACCAGGTAACACAGATGCAGAAAGTGAAGGATTCATATCAGCCAAATTATCGAAAGTAACCAAGTTCACAGCAGATTGCCTGAGAATTTCCAAGCATCAAAATGTGGTTAAAATGGCTCACAAAGTTTTTGTTCAGGTAAACTATTTGTTCAATTTCACTTTCAGAATTAGTAATATGTATTTATGTAATACATGATCATTGAAATGTTCCTAGTTAGTAAATCAGTATTAGATACCTGCATAAATATATATATATACAGAGTGTGTTGTAGATAATATGTAAAATAATATAATGAATAATTTGGAATGCTTTTAACCCGCAGGCTGTAAATTTTGGAAGCAGAGATTCTGTCTTCATGACGACTTGTATGCACTTGTTGCAAAATCTTGACTATCCAAGGCTGAAGAAAAGGGTTGCACAATTTTTACCAAGTGATAATGCTGTCGTTGCAGAATGGTAAATTTTCCATAATGACTTATTTTGATTTCTTTGATTCAGATTTTACTGAAGTTTAAGTGATTCTCATACCTATGTACATAATATTTATAAAATTGAATTAGAATTATTGGTAACTATAAAGTACCATTGTTTGCCACCTATGAATAGAGCAATACTCAATCTCATTGCGATGAAGCTATTCTGGTTCCCACAGTAACCTTCCGTATCGATCTTATTTTCATGTAATTGTTGCTTTCCAAACCCTTGACCTTTTCTCTCCTCACAAAGAAGATCTCTCACTCACCAAACAAGATTTTGGATATTTCTGACAATCTTCTGCATGGAGCCCTGTGAAGACTAATTGATATTTGACCTCTTGGTTTCAGCATCTCCCTAGTTCAAGTTCAAAGCTCATCTTGAAATGTCTATTTTAACATTCTTTCGAAACAAGTTCCATGTTTTTGTTTACCAGGGAAAGCTTATCAGGTTCGTGTGATGATTCTGACATGAAAGAACAAACAGTCCCTGCGAGCATCAAGAGTCCAGTTCTGGATTCAAATCCATCTGTTGGTGAAATTGGTTTGGCTTCATCAAGTTTAGCAAAGTTTCCATCATTCACAGTTTCCAGTCAGCGTGCCACCTTTCCACCTGCGCATTTGGCTGAAGCTACAATGCATATTGCTTCATCACCTCCTCTACCCGATGGTGGAGATTTCGAGGAAGGTTAGTATTTGCTTTTTCCCCTTATATTCAAATTGTTTCTTATTTGTTATACAGTTTAATAAAGTTATATTGCAAGAACCTTGACATAGGTGTGAAAGTTAGTAATTTATGAATAAGGATGCAGGCGTTTTGTTGTGGATTTGTATCTCACTTTGAAACCAATATAAAAATAAATAGTTGCAATATTGTTATCTATTTGTTGCTATAATTGGCAAATCTAGCATGTTTAGTTAGTATAAATATTTTTTCTTTTTGTGCAGAATTGAACCATGCTCACCAGGAAGCAATGTATCTTGGAAGGTCTTGTGCCCACCCCCCAACACCCCCTCCATCTTCTGATGATACAACCAATTTGGCAGATGCAATTCAAGTATGTTTAACAATGTTTTCTTATCATCTAGTACTTCTGCAAACCTAATGATAACTTTTATTGGTTTATAGGTCAGTTTGTTTCGTCCCATACATTGCTTTAGTCCACATGAAGAAAACAATGGACCACCATTCAATGAGCCTAGGCAACCTGTTTTAGATGGTAGAACTAGGAATCCCGTCCAGTCGATGCATATGCAGAATGACGAAGAAGAGGAATCAATGTCCCCACCACCTTTACCAGTCAAGGAAAGGAGACTTGCAGCAGAACAGTCCAAGTCTGCCCCTGTACCTCCAGCTTCCCCTGATCGTTCTGTGATGCCAGAATCTAGAAGACAACGTCCTACCCTACTGAGACTCAGATCCGAAACATCCGCATTCAGACAAACAAAAGGATTCTCAAGTGCCTCAAAGAAAAGTGTAACCCCAGATTCTGAAACGAGCCTGTCATCTCCATCTTGCAGGGAAAGAAGCAGCAGTCGAGAGTCTGACTCTTCTGCTTCACAAGATTGCTTAATGAAAAGCGCTGACCGTCGTATGAGCGTAAAAGAACTTGCAGAGAACATAAACAGAAAACAAGGCCGTCCACATGCTCCAAATATAAAGAAAGAAACACCAACTCGCGGTGGATTCATGTCGCCTCAAAATAAGACAAATGTTTATCAAATGCTCGATAGAGGTGATGCTTCTGCTAATTTACAAGATTCGCCGACCAAACAACTGCCTCTAAGAAACATTTCTGAACCAGAACCACCTGATCTATCTGCTCAATATAACACTGGAAATATTGCTAAGAAGCCACTTATGCTTGCAGCAAAGTATGAAAGCCATCCGATCAGCCGAAACATAGCAAGGCGTGGTACAATGGAAAGGTATAAAGAGAAAAAACGTTTGGAAGGTCTTACCAACCCACCCCAGACATTGCATGAAGTTAGGACACCAGATTCTGATTATGCAGACACGCACGAGCCTTTATCGGGCAAAACAAATCCTCCCCTCAATTTGTATAGTCGGTCAACAGAATCTTCTCCGAGCAGAGGTAGGCCAATGCGTGGAATTCTGAAAAATGGACCACCGGATGTAGTGAAAAAGCCTGTTCCACCACCTTGTCCAGCTCAGCGACAAAAGTCAAGTAACACTGATAGCGGTCGAGCATCAACTAGCTCAGCGGATTATTTATCTGAAGATAAGGATTTAACTAACTCTGCTTCTAGCCCATGTAAGAGTGCCGACGAATTTACATCCGTATTTGCGAATCCAAATGATGACCAAGTAGTGCCTAAGTCTTCACATGATGATGCCTTATCACCGTCGACATCTCAATATCCAGTTATTCCACCGAGACCACAAACAGAATCAGAGTCCGATTCTGATTATGTTGGGTCTGAAAAAAGATTCGGTAATGCCAGAGATTCTCTCATTGACCACCACGAGTCTTTTGCAATTGGAACATCATGTGCTACTTCAAACCGTCCCATGAGACCAAAGCAATTGAAAAGAAATGCTAAATCTCCAACAAGAGAAGCAGCAAGGCATAGGGATCCAGTTTTGTCACCAACGACTTCGAGATCGGCTGTTAAACATGTTACAGAATCAGTCCAATCAAGGGATGGGAAGGAATCATTATTTTATATCAGGACGGCCAGACAAGATGAAGATAGGTAAGATTTTGACCGGTATGAGCTAATTTGGGTGTTGTTGATTAATATCATCTTCTAACAGTTATGTCTTTTTATGAACAGGCCGGGAACGAGTCGACATAGAAAACTTCCGCCATTACCAACGGACGATGCATGCTCTACACACCCACCACTGACTGAGGTGAGGAGTAGTTGATTTATATTTTGCCATTTGGAACAGGAATATGTATTAAACCAAGCTGTTGAAGGCACTGCCTTGTTTTGTTTATGCTTATATTTATAAAGTCAGTACCTCGTTTGTTTTTATATCTTATTGGCAATGACAAGTTCAAATTGTGTTGCAGAATCAAAATACACCATGCAGAGAGGGGCTTTCTCTTGAAGATCCAGAATCGGATACATCACAGGCAGAAAAAAATCAAGTTACATTCCAGACTGAAATAGGTAAAAAACTGCAAATTTGTTTCTGTTTCGTGTTGGTACATTGCTAGGGTGGTGAATATAATGACTTTGTAAAGTAAAATGCAAATGAAACAACGATAGCCCTGCATTGTCAAGTCTGCTTTCTGTTGTGACTTATAAAACCAAAATACTATAGGACTAATAACTGACCCTTGGGTAACGCTCTGATATGTACCTTATTGTCCATCTAATAAGCTGATTGTCTAGACCTAATTTTTTGGGTCTGATTTTCTGGAGTCGACTTATTAGGCGCCTCGGCTTATTTTAGTATTTCTTTAGTGGGCTCATTAGCTTTATCAGAAAATAACGAAAAAGGGGGGGACAATACCGTGCCATCCCTGTCAGTTTTCATAATTCAGCATTCTCACACTGGGAATCTGGAATGTCTTCCCTGTGATTAGTATATTTGATGTTGTGACGTTCGTGTATTGTATGTATCAGGAGCAAAAGAAATTATCCATCACATGTGGTAAATCATGAATACAAGGCGCTTTGTCATGTGTACTGTAAACACATCAAAGAGAGAGAGAGAGTGAGTGCATTGGCGCATAACTGAGGAAAATGAGTGAACTAGAATCAATAAAAATAGAGCGTGCATTTGTTCTCAACTAAAAATAAAAGAGGAACACAGTTTTTCTGCCTCTGCTTAATGGTAAAATCGAATAATCCTCATTTTTAGTGCCTATTTTGCCAATAAATACAGTAATAAACTAATAATATATTGCTTTGTTCAAAGGTGAAGGTATCACTCCTGGAGAAGAGATTAACAACACTGCTGATTTCAGTTCAATTGTGGGCAGTGATTATGCATCAGATATCAATTATGCATGTTCTTGCCAAGCCCAAATTGCAGAAGAAGAAAGCAAGTTGTTTGCAAGGGCTCTTGCTGTCAGTTATGTTCAAGATGCACTACCAACCATTCCACACTTAAGTTACACGGAATATGACACAGAAATTATAAGGACACAGGATGAGGTTTGTAAATTATCTCAAACTATGAAGTTATTAGACACAAAGTGGACATATGGATCGTTTTGTTATCATGTTGTTTTTGTTAGAATTAGTACTTATCGATGAAGTATGTTGATAGGTATTTGTCTGTTAGACACTTTCGTATGTTACGCGATATCTCACGAAAGCGAGGTTGAATCTGCTCCAAGTTTCGCATGTGCATTCATCATATCTCAGACCAGAAGCCTATTGATTTTGACTGAATTATGTCATATAATTAGTGATGGGACACACGGTGTCGCTATTGAGTCATAGCGAAGGAATTGGAACCGCAGATCGATAAGTCAGCAGTCTTCGATCGCTATCTAGTTTTTCTTGTTGTTATGGAAAAATCACTTTTCTCATTAACTACTGTATTTTTCCATGGAGAAAGATTGTATTTTTTGCCACAAGGCTTATTTTGATTCATTTCCAAAATTTGTGTGGGCTATGTAAGATTTTTTGTGTACGGGAACATCATCAAAATTAAAAAATTGCACATCTTGTGGTGGTTCGTGATCTGGTGGTCAGGCGAAGTTGTGAACACTGCGGTACCGGTCTAGAGATTGCCAACCTGTACTACTTCGTTTTGGTCTTCGTTACCATATATTTGAGCATCGCTCTCTTGTTTTAATCTGAACTCATTTTTAATCAATCATTATATCTTTAGAATACAGATCTTTCTCAGGAATACCGAATGAATCAACACTGGGTCAAAGGTCATCAAATTGGACTTGGAGCTTTGTCTTCATGCTTCCAAGCTAGAGATGTTTTCACTGGAACGCTCATGGCTGTCAAGCAAGTATGTAAATTGAAATTTGGTTGTTTCATATTTAACTTGCACATTATCTTGCTGTAGACTCTATCAACTCAGTTGTCTTAGTTTTTGTCAGATTCAATTCTGTTGTCAGATAAAAATGGTCATGTTACACATACACACATATTTGTCCGTAGGGAGAGGGAAGGTATTAAGCTGAACATATGGTGAACCACAGACTCTTGTCAAATTACAAGTCCATGTCGGTTATGGCAATAGTTAGCCAGTTATCTGTTCAAGATGCATGGACTTGAATGCGGAGGAAGCCTTAAATGACTAGCAGTTATGTGAACCAACATAGAGCGTTGGCGAGCATATTCCTAACGCCTAGCACAATGTGCCACATCAAGGGGTTCGTGCGCACCCATTCTTGGGATGTCATGAGACATCATGTCTCAATTTTTTGCGTAAAATCAAGTTTTGTTGTGTAATATTTTTAACTATCATATGTTACACAACATAGAATGATCTATATTACCGAATTCGTTTGTAGGTAAATTATCAAAGATGTTCTGCAAAAGAACAACAGCAGGTTTTGGAAGTTATAGGGAAAGAGATCGAAATGATGAGACATTTGTCACATCCGAATGTTGTAAGATTACACGGAACTACGAAGGAAAGCGGCTTGTACAATGTGTTCTTTGAATGGTGTGCTGGTGAGTGGCTCTGCATTTTCTAGTTTACCGACTATATCTCAAAAAAATTATAATTTTATTCGATTAGATGAATGTTTTGAGGCAAAATCAAGTTAAATTTTGTTTTTAACAGGTGGATCAGTCTCCACACTTCTCAGCAAGTTTGGTCCTTTCACAGAGTCTGTTATTTCAAACTATACACTACAAGTTCTTCGTGGGTTGGCATATCTCCATGAAAAATCCATTGTGCACAGGGACATCAAAGGTATTGTATTATAATTTGAAAGTGGGCTCTGCATTTACCTGTAATATTCTTTTTATGTTTTTTTCTTTTTCAATTTTTTCATTGCCCATATTATCTGACTAATTCTATGTTTCATATATCAGGGGCAAATCTGTTAATTGATTGCACTGGGCAACGATTAAGAATAGGAGATTTTGGCGCATCCGCAAGACTAGCCACAAAGTGCACAGGTGCTGGTGAATTTCAAGGACAGTTACTGGGTACCATTGCTTTTATGGCACCAGAGGTAGGTTATTAAACTATTTAGCATTTCATCCAATTCAGATAAAAGACTTTATTTGTAGCAGAATGAGATGCTAGTGTGTGGTTAGTTAGGTTCATTGTCCTCTCATCTATACTTATTGCAACCATGACTTATTGTACAGGTGCTGCGTGGTGAACACTATGGAAGAAGCTGTGACATTTGGGGTGCAGGATGTGTCATCACAGAAATGGCAACTGGTAAACCGCCATGGGAAGCCGATCAACATTCCAATCATTTATCATTGATATTCAAGGTGCTGATTCATAATTTTAATGGAATTTTAGTTTTTTTTTTCATTTAGGATTTTCAGCTTAATGATATTTTTTAAGCATAAAAGATCTTTATGATGAGTTTTGTGACGCAAGTTGAAAATTCTAGGCTGAATCAGCTAAGTCTGAGCAGAATTTCCATCTCACATAAATACAATTAACTGTAGTACAAACTTCCAGGTTTATATAGTCAAGAGCATCTGATTCAAATTTAGTACATTATTTCGTGATCCACCATTCTATTTTTGACTCCACTGGACTGCCTGTGGAATGAGGCAGGCAAACTATCCAATTTATCACAGAAGTCATAGTTTGGATCATACCATCTTCCAAGATTTTAGTCAGATCAAGTTATTCCACTAAAGTAATCGAGTTAATTCTCCAAAAAAATTTATTTTCCCGAGTCTTCTCAATCATAGTTATATATAATAGTATAGCAGAATAATTTATTTTATATCTTTTTTATCCTATTTTTACAGATTGCCAGTTCATCCAGCATACCAATTATTCCTGACCATCTTTCACCAGCATTACGTGATTTATGCAGAAGGTGTCTAGAAACTGACCCCAGCCTTCGGCCACCTGCAGATGATTTGCTGAAACATCCAGTGTTTGTGAGGTGGTGAGATTGTATATAAAACATACACACAAGTCACCATGTACAGTATTCTGAATGCACCTGCCATTGACGATTTGCCAACTGAATGCAGATTGCCAATTTTAGTATTTGGTACTGGCAAGAAATTGTTTATATTTATACTCCATTGAACTTTTTTATCTTTCATTTCATCATTTATTTTACTGTATCAGTTCTGTGAAGTATTGAACACCTTTATAAAAGGCAGTTATTGTTAGTTTTGTTATTGGTAACATTTTTATTGTTAGCGCACTTTTTATAACTGCTTTAATCAGATGTAAACCAATATCTTCAAATCATCAAACAGTATTTGAACGAGTTGGAAAAGTAATCAAGTCGACTGTGGGTTGAACTATTTTAACTAACTAAAAAGTTTATTTTTGTAGCAAGAAACACGAAATGGCTGTATTTTTTGCACTTGGCACTACACATGATATTAGCAATTGGAAAAATCTTTTTTACTACCTTTTTCAAGTTTTAAATGTCAGCCCTTTTGGCTTTTTAAACTTTTTTATTGCTCACCTAAATCATCATAAGTTCTGTAAATATACTATTTTCGTTATTGAATTATATTTGCCATTGTCTGTCAGTCATTCCCTTTCTACTCCATTCCTTTCATTTCGTTTTCTATACATTTTATTGTCAAGAGTTGTTTAGTGGAAAAGTCCCAGGTGTGTTTTCTCAATCTATTTAATGGTTAGAGTGTCTTTCACTGCTTCCTATCATGTCAGAACCATAGATTATATTTTCTCAGAGACAGAGCTGGAATGTACATAAAGTGATTTGAGATTATTATCATTGAGCCTGTGTATGTAATTTCTTAAGTATTTTTGTATAGTTCTCATGTTGCTGTACATTCATTCCTATAAGCTTGAGTTTCCTGGGTTCTTGAACTTCACTGCACCTCTCAATAAAAACGAAAATTTTTAGTTTATTTTCAGTGCTCAGGCCGATTGCTTGGTTGATCTTGTTCTATTGCTTTATATCCAAGTTGCTAATGAGTAAATCTGTTGCGTTCTCTTCTTTTCCACTCTCGTAGTTTGTTATATTACCTGCCTGACTCAGTTTTTTGATTGTGAGACCTTTTATATATAGTAGCTGTAAGTTACCTGGTGTTCGTTATTATTATCTTCATTTTCCCAAATTATGTTCATAACCATTTCAAGCGGAATGAAATTCGAAAAAAAAATGTAAAATGTTTGTGTAATTAAATTGCCAATGAAATGGATTTGAACGGAATATAATAAATATATATAATACCGTGCTTAGGAAAATAGGGCATGCAGGAAATAATCTCGCTAATATCAAAGCTGGTACGCTAAATTATGCGGAGGCCCGGAAAAGAAAAGTCATATGTAAAAGCACTCTAGTATAAAGGCGAAACTAGTGCTCCATGCAATTGCTGATCCCGTTACAATGTTCCCTTCAAAAGAGCGCGCTAACTCTATTCGCGCCGCACTGATGTTAATTGTACTCAAGTCTGGTGTATTTGACCATTATTCCTGTATTACCTTAATCGGCATGTTGTGTGGATAGGGATTGTGCCAACATCTACATATTGCGTTAAATAACGCTAATAAACAATAGGGCCGTATATTATAAACGGGAAAGGTAAGAATAGTTTGGTTCCTGTACCTCAAATATATCAATTGCTATCACAACCCTCACTTTGGTGAATCTCTTGTCTAACCGTAGCGTTCGGCATTTAAAGCTAGTTCAATCAACTGTACTGCACTCTCCCAAAGTATAGAAAAGACAAGACCAGGTTGAAGTTAAAATTACTAGCCAAAAGATAACTCACGTAATTTTCTAACAGTATGAATAATATAAAATTGCATATTGAAATGTTTTGTTCATATTCGGTCCATTGAGCTTTGAGAAGCTCCGTAAAGAACAACGTGGATTAATAAAGTTGCGTAAATGTTTTCATAATATAGCCGTTTCCAGTAAATATTGCCAACGCGATATCCAGCTAGGAAATACAGATTCGAAACAATTAAAAAGACAAATGCAAATGATGAAAAAACTCCCCTTATTCTTCTACTCCAAGCAGGCGTCAGATATTTATTTTCAAAATTTTGCACCGGTTTTGTTCTGTATATTCCCAGCGCAATACTTTCAACTAGAACTCCGAACCAACAAAAGAATCCCCACCATAAATGATGAATTAATGGGCCGTGCCAATAAGTTACAAATGTAAAAGTTACCATTAAGCTAAAGATTGATCGAAGGACACCAGCTTTTGATCCGCCACATGGAATATAGACGTATCTGACCAACCATTTGTGAAGACCACGGTCGATGAGTTTCCAGAAATCGGTCATTCGATGTTTTGAATAAACGCATTGGGGCTGCCCAGGTACAATCATGTTATCAGACGTGGCGAAATGAGAAGGCATTCCATACCATATCAAGTACTTCATGTAAAATAACCATACTTGCGCCATAGAAAGACCGCACAAGTTGAAGATTGACATTTTTTGAACAACTCTTACATCTGCTGCCAATGACGATGTGTAAATGAAATGCAATCCGATATCTGTGAAAAAATTCCAGAAAGCAAAACGCAGGAGTCCAGTAATAAACTGTTTGGTCTTTTCCACATCCCAATTCATCGGTGGTCGCCTTCTTTGCCTTACGAATTCATCGTAGTTCATTACAGGACCACCATAAAACAATGGAAAATACATTTGATAAATAAGTAGGTCAATGAAGCTGAACTCCGAAATTGACTCCGGTTCATTCGATTTCTTGTCTTCTTCTTTTCTCTTTTGCTTCTTATTTGATTGTTTGCTAGATTGACTTTGCTCGACGATATCTGGCTCCGTTAGCAGTTCTTGACGTCGCCCCTTGCGCCACCAGGCAAATTCAAGGCTGTAGCCGATGTAACGTAGATTTGACATACCAGTACAAACCAGTAAAACGTATGCTTTATCTTCGTCTTCTTTCGAGTAGAATGTTAGTATGGTTTTTGAGCACGTCGGGTGCTGCATGCTATACAGAAGCGAAAGGCCAGCTATCCAACAAACCGTAGTACTTCCAGTGAGAAAAACAGCCAAGTATTGAATTGTGAAATGTCCCATTAGGAAGAGCAGACCATACACTCCTAGAAAATGTGCCGTAAATGAAAGAGTATAAACTAGCATTATTTCGAATCGTCTATCCGGCCATACTCTTTCAGCGAATCTTGAAATAATAAAATGTCCAGCGAAGCCCAGTACTGTACATTCCCAAAGATATTTTTTCCACAGTCCCCATTCGGAATCGTAAGCGTCTTGGTGAATTCCCAACCAATGTTTCCAACCTTGTTCCAAATATCCATAGCGCTTATATCTGTCCTCATTTTTGCGCGATATTGCATACAACGAAGATATTGAAAGCACAATACCACCTCCCCATAACAAAGTACATATCAGTACTTCGAAGAAAGGCAATCTCGGATAGTAATATTTTCTCTCCTTCGTGTCACTATCATTTCTATGTAGCTTTTCACATGCCATTGATCTATTTTCGGTGATAGAATAATGCATTTACTATACGACTGTCACAAATAGCTTCAAATCGTGTGTTACGTATTTATTTCCGTCTATTGATCCTGTACCACGGATTGGTATGTACTAATACTCTATTCTCTGGCATCGGTACATACGTTTCGACTCGCCTGTACTTATTATCCGTGGCGCAAGTAGTGTAACACATACAGTATTTCAAACATTGCCTCGGGCCATTCGAGGACAGAAGCGGCATTTTGCGTTTCCAATATGAAATCCTTCCTCAGCCGTTCTAATATTCTTTCCCGAGGCCCTTTACTTTTGGCACTGTTAAATGATGATACTTAGTATTATAGAATTAGGTAATTTTAATAAATAAAGCAAGTTTCGAAACCGAAGAGTTTTATATTTTTAGCACTAGACCGGCTGAAGAACTGAAGAGTGTTATATTTTTAGCGATAGACCGGCTTCATCTGCATAACCTCGCGTGATTGAAAAGATGCCAAAATTTGCACTATTTGGACTTGCCCTCTCGCAAGTTTTGTTTTTTCAGATGATGTAATCTTTGATGTTTGGATTATGTTCTTACTTTTCATCTTCTGATAATATCAATGCGCCAAAAGGCCCATATTGCATCTTTTCTATACATCGACCTACTGACATGTGGAAAACATTTGATCGAGGATTACATGAATTTCTCGTGAGATGATACATCTACTTATCATGCGGTGGATCAAGGGTAAATTTCTTTCGTGCATCGTTGAACTCGTTTCTGCTTTCCTATATACAGCCTTTTGGCATGGTTACAAGATTGAGTACATGCTTTGGGTAGTGATGAGTTGGGCTGCCGCTTACGCGCCACGATCCTCGATTGCACAACATATTATTACACTTTCAGTTAAATATGCCGCCAGGTAGGCTACTGAATTGTAAAGTGGGTCAGCAAAAACGGAAGTCCATGCAATCCAAAAAAATCAACTTGAAAACAATGCCGTATGCACAAAATATTTTGAATCTCTATAGAGTAGGGCAGTAAATATCAGCAATTCTCGCTGATAGGTACCATTCCAACGCCAGCTGGCCATCCTTAATTAAATCTTTTTCGTTTTCTTGTGAAACATAGTAAACTTGCGACATGCAACCAATTGAGCTTGCCACCAATAACACAGCATATACCAGGATTTCAAAACTTGGTAATTCTGGATAGTATGGATCATCCGAAACGTTTTTGATACCCTTCGAACCCTGATTTCCGTGCTTCTGATTCAATCCCATTGTTGATAGAACGCTGTATGCACAGAAGCGTCTAATTGAAAGGTGATCGTACATTTGAACCCATGTTTATAACTGCGGGTTCAATCTATATGCGGGTGCTAAAATCCATGGGTGCAAATATCCGCAAAACAAAAAAAATCCATGGGTGCAATTGTCGTGGGTTCAAATGTACGGGAACCTAATTAAAACAATATCGTAGCAAACCTTTCGTGTATTTTATTCGCAACATAAGCTAGAAGCCTCCGGCCAGGCGTGTGAACTTGCCACATAAAACAATAGTGGACAGTCCAATAATTGGCTATGTGTCACGACAAGTTGTGGTCGATGAGATATATTTTCTCTGCCAAACATCTCGCCGGTTCAATCATTAAAAAATGAACTGTCGATTCATATTCCGGACCCAGTTTCTATACTATATTATAAACACTATCCAACATTGAAGATGTTCGCACGTCACATTTCCGGCGATCATAGATAGTATATATATGCCGCCAGATATCACGGTGATGACCTCTGTTGATGTTCACACTATTACCCACCCTACCTCTAATGGCAAGGAGATATGCCCGACAGAACGCCAGGATAAAATTGTTTAACAAATTTTATTCTCTTCCAAAAGTAAATTAAAAAACGCTGACTGTGCAAGACATTGCTCTAGACAGCTTCTAGCTATTAATGTTAAAATATAAATTATTCGTTCGAATTTGGTCACGTGATTAAAATGTTAAACAAATACCAAATAACATAAAACATCTGTTGAAGAGTAAAGTCATAATATGCATAGGACACCTGGTACATATGAATTAGTATACCGGTAATAATAATTTGTGCCAATCATTCACACTACTGACTAAATGCTCATACAGAGAAAATTGTAATTTGAAAATGAGACAATTTACTGCAAGGCCTACTGGCAGCATATTGAAATCTATGTTCATTGCAAGCAAAACAAGCTAACATGGATAAAAAATAAATACATTTGAAAGTATGCTAAATTGAAGAATTGTGGGCTGTGGCATAATTTTAGTACAGAAAGAATAAAAAACTATCTACATATTTCAGGTATTGCAAAATCACAGAAAACTGTCTAAAAGCAACATATGATAAAAATAAAACAAACAGTTTTAGAAAGGAATCTAATTCTCATTAGGTTTTGATTGGAGTCATTTTGAAAGTCTCCACAATTGTCTAAGAATTTCTTTAAAATCTACATTTACTTTCACATCTTCAGTAATCGAAAATATCATTTTAAAAATACTATTGAGATATGGATTACTCAGAGACCCATTCTTTCGAACTCCATAGAACTCTGGCATCCACCATAGAATACCAAATGCATCAGAAAAATTGCCAAAAAACTTTCATGATAAAATCTTTGCCAGCAAAGATCACCAATATATATTCCAGATAAAAAATACAGATTTGAGGGAAGCATCAAAAACATGAAGATACTTGACAATCCTGCTCGTATCCTTCTACTCCAAGCTGGAGTAAGATAATTTGATTCAAATTTTTGAACATATTCAATTTTGTAAACTCTGAGTGCTATGCCTTCAATATACACACCGAACCAACTTAAAGCACCCCAATATATATTAACACGAGATGCTCCATGCCAAAAAGAAACAAATGCAAAGGGAAGAATAGAGTTGATGGTTGCACGCAACAAATTAACCCTAGACCCACCACAGGGAATATATATGTATCTCAATAGCCACAAATGCAGTCCCTTATCAAAATACTTCCACATATCAGTCATTCTGTGCTTTGAAAATACACAATGAGGTCCTTTAGGAACATCAAGGTTATCCGATGTAGAAAAGTGAGCTGGCATTCCATACATAACAACATACTTTAAATAGAAAAATATAACCTGAGCCATGCCAACACCAAACAGATCAAGTAAAGGCAATTTTTGCAGCAAATAATAATCAGAAAATACTGCACTGACATAAAAGAAATGTAATACAAACTCAATAAATAAATGCCAGAATATATGCCTTGCCATGCCCACAACAAAACGTTTCACAGTTCGACTGTTCCATATCACCGGTGGTTTATTTATTTGCATAGCAAACTCATTATAGTTAATGATAGGTCCCCCATAAAGCAAAGGGTAATACATTTGATACACAAGTAAATCTAAGAATGACAATGGGAGGATTTTTTCACTTGGACCAATAGGAGGTGACGATTTCTGATCAGTGATCGTTTTTTCATTTTTAACAAGATTGCGTTTTCGTAGAATGTTTCCTTCCATAATTGAAAGTTCAGATTTTTCTACCATTATTGGGATTTTTTCTTTCTCATCTTTTCTGGCATTCGATAATTTTTGGCACGACCATACATATTCAACACTGAAGGCGATATACCGCAGATTGCACATAGCAGTTGCAAAAATTAAGAAAAATGCTTTGCTCTCTTCATCAATATATAATTTTTGAACGTACATTGAGCAGGTTTCATTAACTAGAGAATAAGCTAACATACATCCAGTTATCCAACAAGCAATTACACTTTTGGTCAACACAGCTGTAACATATTGAATAACAAAATGGCCTAACATGAACAATATTCCACGAATTCCAAGAAATAAAGTGGTGAATATAGTTCCATATAAAAAATATACCTTAAATCTATGCTTTGGGTATAAAAAATCTCCAAGACGTGCAACAACAAAGTGACCAGTAAAACCAATAACAACAACCGGCCATAGAAATTCAACCCAAAATGACCATTCATAATCTGAGACATCCTTATATCTCCCAATCCAATCTTTCCATCCATTTTCCACATAATCAGCATTTTTGTATTTTTCGGCGTTATTTCTTGAGGAGTAAAACAACATGAAAATAGATCCCAATACACCACCAATCCAAATGACATAATTCAAAACCACTTCAACAAAAGGAAGTGCAGGATAATAAGGAATTCGAACTTCTTCCTCCTTTCCATTGAATGCTTTGGAATTATCCTTTATCATCACGAACAAATTTGATTCAATAATGAAGCAATTTCTATCAGTGTTCTAGGTTTCAAAATTTGTTGAATTCACTTTCTGAATCCAGTGTTCATAATCAATTCTGTTGATCTAGGGTTACAAGTAAATCATAATTTCTCTTCTCAGATTCTACCATCAAACACCATATCTGATTTAATTTAAAATATTTGCATAAAAAATAAACAAATTTGAACTTTTTAAAATAAATTCCAGTTGTTTTTGAACATCTTCGTACCGAATATACAGAGACATAAGTCTGTAAGTGTACGGTACCAATACCTAGGGGTACAGGTACCGGTAGTGATTTACTGATATGATGGGCCACAGTAGGTAAGGCACGGTACCGGTAGTTGTCCCTTTCAATCCCCTGCTATTTTCTCGAATTTTAACTACTGAACTAGTTCTAAACTTCAATAAAACAGTATTACAAAAAAGAAATGTGGCTTGACTTACTGCATTATTAGACCACTGCAACGATTATGATTTATGGCTTAAGATTAACACCTTAAATTTGAAAACTAGAAAACGTACCGAATGTCCAAAGCAACTTACCGAACCAGGCTACTTATAAAGTAGGCACTCTGTGAAATGTAAGCAAATGCGATGTAAAACATTATATGCGCGGAATGCCAACAAAATTTTACAAATAAATATTCCTGTTGATTACCCCATCATACATGGACCATGAATAAAATATTATAAAAATAATATAAGCTCCTCAGTGACATCTAGCGACAACAACGAAACTCGCGACTCTGGTGGTGATTTCGGTCTGCGAGTGCTGGGATGGTCGACTTGCTATTTGTTAGCTTTCTTAGAACGACAAACAGCGCTGTTTGGACCGGTTTCGCAGTTGTGAAAAGGCATTCGCATTGTGATATGGATTGACATGACTGTTATGAATACAGGTGGACATTTTTATAATATTATCTTTTATATCGTACAAAAGATTTTTGGTTAAGTTTTTTCTTAACGGCTCCAGAGCTTGGTTCATGTCTTACAGACTGATCAACTTACAATACTGACGTAGTACCGGGTACCGTACAATTCCGACTCCCCACTAGTCAGCTGGTGGAAGTCTGACTATACAAATCATAATACTCACATTCCGAAGTTGAATTGTTCAAACTAATATTATTTGTCTATGGTTAAGGTTATCTGGGGCCACATTTGGCCTGATCATGAAATAAAGCTATGAGCGCATTAGCTTTGCATCATAGTCTACCTGTCATATATACAAGTCTTTTACTCTGTTAACGAAATTGTTAATTTATATGTTATTTTTCAGTTTACAGGTTTATATTTGTAATTGTTTGTGTCTGAAATGATAATTTTTTTTTTATTTCAGGTTGCTCTTATCATAATATCAGCTTGTAGAGTTGAAGACTGAGCATTTGTTACATTTTGCACATCAACTTTAGACCAATTGATTGAACTTTTATTTTGGAAAATGGATATCGATCCTCAAAGGTAAGTTTGGCTTCATGTTCGATATCACCATTTTCTACCATCTGATTCACGTGCACCACAAGGCTGCTTTTGAGTGAGCGCAACCCATTTCTTGAAATCAATTTAAAATCTTGATAACAGATTAATAGTATGTCTGTTCTGAACAATTTGATGTGGAATTTATTCATGATATTTAGCAATAATTTATTGTTGGTTTAACTAATTTGCACAGGTATTTATATTATTAGCAGGCTCAAAAATGTGCGTAATAGAAATATTTAAAAGGTTTGCAAACCAATCTTTTTGTGTCCATGTAATTACATTTTGATCAAATATTGTTTATTAAGCTATACATGAATTCATCATTCTGAATCACTAGCCAAACCTGTTATTATTTAATTCCTATGAATACCATACACATTAAAAACTTGATGTTTGTCAAATAGATTTTTGCTTTTATATATTATTTTGTGCTTTTTAGCCTATTACTAATGGAAGAATTCTTTAATAGTTTAATATATTTGAAATATTATGTTACATTTACTATTTTTTTTTTTTTTTCAGGAGAACAGATGAAAGTTGTAAGAGTACTAGTACAATGTTGCCTTCCAATCCTACTGGTATAAGCCCAATGAAGGACCAGGGAAAAACTGTGATTGGTTTTCAAGGCTTCAAGCTAATTAATTCCAAAATCAAGTTGGTGAAACAAGTCGACGTGAAAGTTTCTGTAGTGAAGAAAAAAGAGATTCCGCAACCAGGAATAGAAGATATTTCATCTTCTACAATTTATCAAATGAATGAACCTGCAAAAAAACTCAGCACTGCTGATGCTTTAAAACAAATAAGGGAAAAGATACAATCTAGAAAGAAGATGAATACAGTCCATTGTACGGATAATGGAAGCTCATCGGAGGCAAAATTAAATGGAATAGATAAAGAACATGATATGTCTAATTCATCACATCTTCAATCACCAAAAAAATCAACTGTTGAAACAATGAGCCCTACCAAAAATACTGAAGATAATATTCAGAGTAGGCGTTCACCAAAGAAAATCAAATCAAGGGATTATTCTGATTCGTCGCAAACATATTCTCGTAGATACACTGAATCAAGGTATGGGTTTCTGAGTGGCACAGAAATATTTTTATACAACGCTTATTCGCGCTTTTCATTCCGAACGGGTCTTTAAACAAGCAACCATTGTTATGTACTACTTTGGAAGGTTTGGAATAATCTCGGTTCAGCATCGTTTACCCAATTTATTACGACTTGGCTGAGGTGGTGGGCATAGGATTTGAACCATAGATGTCCAATCTGCGATGATAATACTGTTAATTCTATCACCTTAACCATCTAGTCTAGGCATTGTGTCATACATATTGCATATAAATCTCAATAGAGCATACGCTTATCTTAATACTTGAAAAAATCTAAAGTGGTTTACATTGTATGTATTGCATTAATACAAATTAAGTCGAAAATTTTAGCAAATACAAAGTAAATCTGTTTCCCCAAAACTAAATATTTCCTCTTTGGGGGTATTCCCTGGTTAGGAAACGCTGATTAAAGAATGTAACTGAACATTTTCATGCGAAATACTGCAAAACTAAGTTAATTAAACATTTTTGATGATCAAATATGGAAGAGTTTGGCGTCACATTCTTGGGATACATTTTGTTTATCCCTGTTGCCCATCCCATGAATCATTAAATTAAGAGCCTAAACTTCATTGGTAGTAAATTTAATTTTCATATCTGTGGATTATTTTCACATTTTCATTTTATAGACGACACCGGGAAAGATCAAGATCACCATACAGAGATAAGGAACCTTATCCCAGTAGGGAAAGAATATATAGGCCATCTAGAAGAAGGTAGAGATTTACTATATTTTTTTATTCCTGTTTGAGGGAGAAGGCTATACAATTTATATTCCAGAACTCGTTTGAATTCTATTGATCACTTGATTCGAATATTGAATAGTTAGTAAAACTTCACAGGAGTCATTTACTTGTTTGTCTATGAAGGAATATATTACAAAATAACGTCAGGGTTAGTTTTGGATATAGCTAAGTTGACATCGAGGTTAATTACCTCTAGGTCAAACTCCTGGCCCACCAACTCGCCCAGTATATATGCAATACCGAACTCGAATGCTTCTGTTCCTTTTAAAAATATAGTCCCTAGCTCCTTATGTATATAACGGCTGCTTGTCCAGAGCATTTTCCAGAATGAAGGCGTAAAAAGACACTTATTAAGAACACATGATTTAGTTCCCAAATTCTCAATTTTTAACTGTTTTATGTCCTTTGGTTGAAAATCTATTTATGCATTTTTATTACAGGATTGAGATATGTTAGTGTATTAAGTATAATTATAGGTTTTGGTACTGATTGGAATATTCCACTAACATTTTGCCCTTGTTTCTAATGTGACATTGATTACCAACAGTGAAATGCTAAGTTGATATCATCAATATTTTTCATGTTCAGGCGATCATCTTATGAATCCAAAACATCATCATCTCACAGGCCAAGGTAAAAAAAATACGAAAGCATTTAACAGCAACTTCATGTTTCTTGACAAAAAGTCTTTAAATGTTGGATATCATCTTTGGTATTCCATAATAGTTTAAACAGAACTTATCTTAGTCCTATTTTTTCCTTCCTTTAAGGCAACTATTTTGGGAAAATCTTTGAATTTTTTTTTTTATCATGAGCATAAATAAAAGAGTTATACTCCAAATACTATTGAAACATAATTTTATTTTCAAAATATTTGCGTATTGCATATACATATACGACTCTCAATTTTATTTCTTATTTTGCTTCGTTCACAGAGTAACTAAGGATTTAAAGTCATACTCTCGCTCTCACCAGCACCACAATGAAAAAAGAAGTATGTCTGAAGACGATTCCAAGTATAATAGGTGAGAATATTAAATATAATTTGTGACGGATTAAAAAAAGTTTATCATATGCCAGTTGTGAACAAGGTTGTGAAGTTTTTTTTATTCTAAGAGAATCAATATTGTAAATATCTGCTGGTTAATGACTATGTGGGGTTACAGTTACATTTAAACTGTATTTTAAATGTAACTGTAACCCCACATAGTCATTATTAACCATCTATACCAGTGGTTATCAAGTAGACAAATTTTTTAAGCTAAAAAAATATTTTGTATATTTACATTTCAAAACTTTTCATTTTTTTCATTATTCACATTCCATCCATGTATTTCCAATTTTTTTGAATATAACCTACCTTATCCTTATTATCTGTTATTTGTAGCTCATTGTTAACTAGTCATTTGGGGCGCGAGACTTGACAAATTCTAAAAAGGAGGCATAGCTTAAAACGTTTAGTCTATACTGTGTTAAGAGAAAGCTCTGCCATTTTCCAACAGCTTTTTGATTTAAGCTTATTTGGTGCAGTAAAAATAACCTCTCTCTGTATAATTTACATGGAAGGACATTAGACTCATTTTTTTTAGATCGTCTCACAATCAAAACTCGAGAAGCTCAGAACGTACTTCTACCTCCTCACACCGATCATTTGAAGCACTAGAAGGCTCAAAGAAAGGTGTTAGTGCGGGTTTGGAACCAATTTTTAACACTGTAAGAGCTCATAGCGACGTCGAATCAAGTAATGCATCCTCATTACCAACCAGTGAAACAGAGGAATATGTCATTAGGTCTGCGTGTTCTTCTTCCCAAAGTGATGAAGAGCGTCCAGTATCAGCCCAGAAGCTTCAAAATTCAGAGGACAATAAAAGTACTTCTGATGATGGAATATTTTCAAAGTTATCCAAAATATATTCTATTAGTGAAGCAATTTCTGATTTACCTTCTGAAGAAATATCTGAGACGAATAAACATGTGAGTTGTATTTGATATATGGGGGGTGTCCTCGTACTAATGATCAATTTATTTTATAAACAGTTCGATTGCCAATATATCTCATAGTTGCTCATAGTATATCAGAGAAAAAGTTCAAATATTAGGTACATGTTTTTCCACTCAGGATACTAGGATAGTGTATCGATTTGCTAGTCCTTTCCCTTGTTTATTTCCTACCTTGGATGCATATATTGCCACAAACATACTCGAATGAGACAGCATTAGAGTGGTAAATAACAATTATATCTTTCCCTGTGGTGCTATGTTATTTTTCTTTTCTGCTGGGATCATTTTACCGTAAATAAAAATTAGATTTTTTTTTACACTAATATTTCACAGTTTTTAGGAAGCTTTTTATCAGGCCATAATATACGGTATTGTATTTTATTCTTTATTTCATCTTCTACTGTATTTGTATTGAATACAATGTTAAATGTCATAATATCTTTTTCAATTTAGGATGATATTTCACTTGATGCACATTCTCATCCAGAATCAAGCAAAATTGAGAATATTCCTGAACATAAACTGTCTAATGAAAATGAAATTTTACTCAATGGTGCCTCTCCTGTATGTCAAGAAGATCAAATCGATGCAGATAGAGATATTGTTAAGACAGTTTCAAGTGAATTATTAACTCCTACGGAGTTACGTCAGACTGAAAAATCTGATAAATTAGACAATTCTTCATTGTGTGCTGATTCTGCTACTACACAAGAAGCAGAAATATTATTCTCACCGTCAAATGGAAATTTTCCTGACAGCCAACCTTCAGAAACCGATGAAACGACCAATATATTGCCTATACCAGATACTGTGTCCCACGATGTCATGTCCGAGGAAGAAGATGTAGAAAAGCTTGAAAAAACACATAAAGATTCATTTGCTCTAATTACTGGTGCACCTGAAGATGACAAAATTCCAACTTTGGCATCAAAACTTAAAAGTGTGTTTGATTCATTGTTGCAAACTGATTTCGAAGCTTCTGAAATTGATCATAGCACAGAATTAACTAAAATAAACGGTATTTTACAAAATAATGTAGAAGATAAACAGGAAGATATATCTAATTCTATAGCAATAGATGCGACTGTTGAAAACATAGATCTCACAGAAGACTCATATGAAGGTTCTCAGTCAAAACCTTTACTGGCAGATGTCACTGCCTCCCACCAGATTATTGACGCAAGCCCAGATAGACTATCCCGCACATCACCACATAGTAACAAATTGAAACTACACGCAACAACAAAAACACCATTGCCAGCGAAAAAGAGTTATATTCAACAAGTGCAAAGCGATTCTGAAACCACAAAATTGAATACTAACTTTGAAAGTGATTCTTCTCCACCGGCGAAACATTCTATAAAAACCAATGTAACAAACGAAGACTTATCTATAAATCAAGTAACAACATCTGTATCCAATTTTACCTGTGAGCAAGTTTTAATAAATAACGAAGAAATGTCAGACGTCCACTGTGATACAAACCTTGCAACAAACAAGATCCAAGATTCATCCGAACATTCAGGTATTTTATTGAGTAAAATTATGCTGGACCTTAACCTGGACTCTTAATGAATTCATTTAATCAGGAATAGTTAACATTGACTAGTAAATTGCTATTTGCTTTTGACAGATCTTCTAAGACAAGATTCCAGTGGGTCCAGTACAAATGATAATGAAGATGGTTAGTAATTATTTTAAATTCTGTTGGGGAAAGATAGGGTTTGACATTTATGGTGCGACCAGTTTATTGAGTAATTACGATTAACGGTACTCCTGTATCATGTGAACCAAGATGGCGAACACCGGAACGTAGTATTTGTACCAGGTTATGGTTAGGCCATAATTTCAGGTACAATTACTATGGGAGTCACTTGGCTAATCCCCGAACTTGTAATAGAACTAAAATAAGGAAAATTGGAATAAAATTATGGTCTAACCCTAACCTGGTACACATACTACGTTCTGGTGTCTGCCATTTTGGTTTGCATACTACAGGAGTATCCAATTAACTGCGATAAAAACTTTGTCTTAAATACATGACTGGAGAAATATAATAACTTTTAAAGAAAAATCTGAAAAATTTCTGATCAGATGGGATTGGTAATCAAGTTGGATCAAATTCAAACATCAAGCAAGCTATGAAGCTTTCTTGAATATTGTTTGTTATTGCAATATGTATTACCCGAGTAAAGTATTATTTGAAATAAACGAAATCAATTTTATAATGCCATAATATCTCGCAGGTCCACGACGTTCTGCTCGTATTCGAACAAAGAAGAGTGAAAAAGTTATTCATAAATTGTTGGTCAGTAAATCAGTGGATTCTACCTCAGATGCGAAAGAGGTCAAATCTTATCAGTTTTTTGTTGTTGCTATAAGGCTATGTTTATTGCTTAGGTATATATTAGAAGTGAGTTAGTAAATTTACTATGAATTTACCAAACTAACTTTTATACATATTCTGATATTCCACTTTTAAGAAATATGTCTGTCGGTGTCAATTGATATATTCATTGATCACTGTAGAAACCATCGATTGTTAGTAAGTGACCTTTCAACCCACTTCTGTCATGAACATTTTTACGCTTAGTTATAGGCCTTATACTTGTATTCGAAAAATGTTACTGTACATAAAAATCATATTACAGAGGAATATATATATATATATATATAATAAATATGTTGTTTAGGATCTTCATGATATTTATTGCAAATTTTAGAACGTATCACCAAACAACCAAACGACAATAGAAACTATATTACAGACCAAGAATACAATCAATGGCCAACATCAAACTATTGAAAGGTTTGTGCTGCGAATTGGGCCGTAATAGTGATTTTAAATATAGTTATAAAAATCTTTACGAGCGTTGTACTGTCATTGATACATTTAAACTTTTTATTGTTTGATTTTAGCGAGCCTAACATTTTTTTTTCATAATAAATTATTATTTTTAATAATGACACATTTGACACTATTAAAAATTTTTGTTTTTTGTTTAGGCATATACTGCTCACTGTATTCAAAAACACTTCCCAATTTCCTTTGAAGTGATTTTTTTACTCTCTAATTTTTTTTATTAACATTTCTAAATATTTCAACAATCAAGAATTTGAACAATTGAAATATTCAATTTGATTTGGATATCTATAATTTTGACTTTTTCAAAAGTTCCTTGATAAACTTTGTAATGTTTATTCATTGAATCAGAATGGTAATAATCTAAATATTTTTAAACAGAAAAGAGATGACAAAAGAAGAAATTTTCAAGGCAAAAATAAAACTGGCAGAAGATGTCACCGATGATTGTCCTGAATTATTTGAATTGCTTGATGAAAATTTTTACCTAACATCCAAGTATGATTGTTTTTTCTAATTTTTTTGGTACAGTACAATAACAATTTGACTGTATGTAGGCCTACGGAAGATCACAGTAAATAGATTAAATAGAATAGATTAATAAATTAAAATGCATTCTTTTCAAATCTGGAAAATATGTTATGAATGAGACTCGAATTAGAATTTTGAAAAAATCAAGATATCTCTATAGAAGCTTAATTAAAAAACTTCAAAAAGCCTTTCAATCTTCTTTCATTTCTTCGATCATTTATTAACTAATGTTGTTATTACAATTTTTTTAAAAGAATTTGTTCGAAGCTTGTATACACTCAAAATTGACTAATTTCTAAGCGAAATGATGACTGAAATGCCCAGATCTTCTGAGTATAGTCTCACATGATTTTATTGTATTATTATATTAATGGTTTTCTCAAAATCTAAATACTCGGAATTTATAGAAAGAAATCTCGAGCCCGTAAAGAGATTCGGCGCATGATTTGTGAATGTGCATTCGAAGAAAGCTCTGATTCCGATGGACCCTGTGGGGAAAATTGTTTGAATCGTCTTCTCATGATTGAATGTTCATCTCGCTGTCATTTTGGGGATCAATGCACAAATAAAAGGTTGGATATGGCGCCAATTTGTTTTATTTATTTTATGGTTTTCCTTTCTGTAATTTTTCCCGCCAATAAATTTTGGAAGAATGTGTTGTCTTTTTCTCTATAAGGGTTCAACAGTCAATCTACATATTCGCGCATACCATGCAGATTGTTAGTCATTCGGAAAAGATATTGATAATCCAAGATGATTTAAATTAATTCGAGCTATCTCTATGAAATTAGTATCTTAGAATCTCAAAAAACAGGTCTTTATGCTCAATTCAGATACTTAATTGTTATTGGTTCTGAAACCTTTGGAAATGCTCTATTAAAGAATGCTATCTGCGCTATGCCAGGTACAAATTTGGTGTTCATTCTGATCAGTAGAGTTTCCTTTTCAATTATGCATTCCATGTTCAGTATGGCATCATATAAAGTGAATAATTTTTCCAGTGTTTACATTAAACCTGAAATTTACTAATAAATCAAGCTACTTAATGTCTGATATTTAGGATAATGGCAAGAAGATAGATATAGGCAGTAGTATGTTTCATCAGCTGATTCAATTTCCATAACAATGTCAATAAATGTGAGAATTTCATTTAAAAAGATAATGTATGTGACAGCCAGTTATCAATTGAAGAAAAGGTGTTATTATGCAGATGCCAATTTTTTTTATATAATCCATAAGCTAACGGATTGTTAGAAATCTATGTCATGGGTCCAGTATATTACAGAATTTCTGAACTTTAGTTTATTAGACTTCCTGCTTACAAATTCTACATTTCTTTTCAATAAATCTTTTTAAGGCGAATATTCTAAGTAAGAATTAGATCGTTGCACTAGAAACACACTGACAAGTATTTGATGTCATAAATAGTTAGGGACTCCTTCTTAGTGGAATTTGTGTTGTTAAATCTAGTCAATACTGCCAACAGAATTGCACCATATATTCAATAATATTGTGCAGATATCAAACAATATTTCAACGTTAGGATTTAATCTATTAGCGTATGTCATGCTGAGCTCTTGCTAGATGCTGTAAATACACTACGATTAGAAGCCTCTATTTATAAATAAGAAAAATAAAACCTCTTTCCACAACATAATAAGTGGAAACTAATTAGGCCATTCTTGTTTATAACTCTAATGCTACCTCGTTTAAGCATTCTTGTGGCAAATTCTACATACAGGTCTAAAGGAAGAAAGTACTTGCAGTACAATATTCTAGTACTGTATTGATAGTTCGGAATGTCTACATCTTAGGATTTATTCAGCGTGACCAAAAAATTCCTAAATTACATGTACAAGAATGAGGAAAATTTATTCAACACTCCAACTTTTTGATACTCCCATAGTGTATGTACCAGGTTAGGGTTAGGCAATAATTTTATTCCCATTTTCACTATTTTAGTTCTATTACGAGCTCGGGGACTGGCTGTCTTAGCCATGTGAATATCCTCCCATAGGTTTGTCCCTTTATACAACTTGATGTAAAGTAGGCAAACAAAATTAGTTACCTCATTTGACAGACATTTTGTATAAAAGATATGTTCTCCTTAGAATATGTTCCAAATGACCTGAGTTATGTTTTTTTGGTCACCCTGTACAATCATTCATAACAATTTGTATTGAAGTTTCCAAAATAAAATGAATTAATTATTAGAGTGTCAGAGGGGAATAAAACAGTAATATTATTTATTGGTCAAGATCCTGCTCGAAATCAATTTAAATTTCTACAATGTAAACAAATTTGCCGATCATCTGCTCAACTAGTCACAAACATTCATTTTTGCAAATAGAATTACATATTCAAAAATGTACTAATTCTGTATATTATAATTGGTACCGAATTCTTAAAATTATTTCCAGGTTTCAGCAACGAATATATGCTCGGACAGAAGTTTTTAAAACAAGTTTTAAAGGCTGGGGTATTCGTGCTGCTGATGATCTTACATCCGGTGAATTAATCATGGAATATTGCGGAGAAGTTGTCGATCAACGTGAATTTACCAGAAGATCACTGGAATATTCAAAAAGCAATCATGCACATTTCTATTTCATGGCTTTGTCACAAGATGAGGTACATTAATATGGCATTTTTTTGTTTTCATTTAAACTGTATAGCTTGTTCACAAGGCTGCAATGTTTTGTTTTTCATTAGTTGCCATAATTTTTCATTAAAAATATTTTGGCTAGTTCGTTTTAGTTATTACTTATCGATCTTAAGATCGGTAAGTATGTTGATAGGTATTTGTCTGTCTGTATGTCTGTTTGTTTGTCTGATAGATGAACGCGATATCTCAAGAAGGCGAGGTTGAATCTGCTCCAAATTTTGCATGTGCATTCATCATATCTCGGACCAGGAGCTTATTGATTTTTGATGAATTATGTTGTATAATTAGCGAGTTATTAATTAATTAGTGATGGGACACGTGGTGTCACTATAGAATCATGAATCGAAACCGCAGTTTCGATCGATAAGTCTTTGGTCTCCTACCGATATTCTCGTTCCCATGTTAATAAATAATCAGTAATGTCAAAAACGATTTGAATTGCTTCGAAAGTATTCACGATATATATTAGGCTACTCAATATTCTTAATTTTAGAAATAATTTGAAATCTTTTGAACAACTATCGTTTTCGTGCTGTAGTCACTTAGTGCCTTCATTTAATTCCCAAATTGGTTGTAGTCAACAGAAAATCAACTGAAGTATCGTCTATTTTTATTGTCTTGCATTTCCAAACTCATTCGATGAACTTTATCTTCCATATATTCTTTGTTATGGATGACCTAATTCAAAATTCCAAAATGTATCCATCATAATGCCAGGGTGTTTTTTAGTAAATTTAAATTATTCAGTTTTTGCAATCTCATGTGGAAAGTTCTATCTCAAAATGATCTTTTTTCAAACTGTCATTTTAAATACCAGGTGAAGTTGATCACCTGATTATTTTTCGAATTGCGATTGAATTTTCGAGTCTTTTTTATCAGTTATTCTCACTCTCTTATTGTTTAAATGTCTCATTGGCAAAATGTGTGTTATACCATTGATTGTTTCATAAGAGCTGTAACAAATTTTTAGGTTATTGATGCAACATACAAAGGAAACTCGTCGAGGTTTATAAACCACAGTTGTGATCCGAATGCTGAAACACAGAAATGGACAGTGAATGGAAGATTGAGAGTTGGATTTTTTATGTTGAAAAATATCAAGAAAGGGGAAGAAATTACTTTTGATTATCAGTTTGAAAGATATGGGTATGTTCTATGTTGTGGCTCATTGGACAAAACAAAAATTACTTTTCCGAATATTCGGCAATGTTCAATTGTTAACATTTGTCAATATTGCCGTAAAATATGAATAAAAAACGTAGGTTGAAAAAAATAGACTGCCTGTATTAATATTCAACCATAAATTGTAATTTTATTATTTCTATGTTGATGTTTCCATTGCTTTTTTCTATTGAAATCATAATTTATCAGAATAGTATGTGTTATATATAGAAGTTTGTTTTCGAGAATATTCATTTCATCGAAAATGAAACGCAGGTGAAATGTACCCCAAGAAAATTTGTTTATAGTTTTGATAATCAGTTGTTGTTTTTTATTTTTACTTAAAGCAATGTCACACACACACAGAGTATTGCAGTTGTCAAACTGTAGCCAGATTCAAAAATATGTTATTGATAGAGTAATCTTTAATAAAATGAATTGAATTATAAAATGATCCGCTTATAAAATGGGATCCATGTTAAAATTGAGCAGTCACACAAAAGTATTTTTGCAAATCTTCATCCTCATTGTGAGTTTATATTCAGCACGGTTGGATTTCATTTCAAACTTATTTCATCTGCAACATTTTTGATGCGTGTTTGAGGATTTGCATCTTCAATCTAATCACTAGATATTTTCTGTTTATAATTTTGCTTTTTTAATAAGTTGTTTGTTTGTTTTTATCTAGGAAAGTAGCTCAGAAGTGTTTCTGTGGCACAGCCAAATGTCGAGGATATCTTGGTAAAGCTCCCAATGATGATGATAATGATGCAGATACAAAGTATTCAAGATTATTGTCAAATGATGCAGCATCTGATGAAATTTCTGAAGATGGAACAAGTATACAGGAAAAAGAAGAAAAAGCAAGAGGAAAAAAGAAAAAATTGTCCTTGTTTGCAGATGATACGGTAATTCATACAATCAAAATCTATTGTAGTTTGTTCAGTAGAATTTTATACAAACAAGATAGAAAAAGGCAAAGATATGGATCGAAAGTTCATGCATTTATCCCGTCGTGGCTCACTTTCCAAATTTCAAAATATTTTGGTATATAAAATATTTTACCAGAACATTTGGCATAAAACTAAATGTTTAACTCACAGATGGAAAAAGATATTTCCAAGCTTCTTGGAGGATTGCGATCATCAAAAGAAGTTCTTTCATTATCACGTTTGA
This sequence comes from Styela clava, assembly GCF_964204865.1. Taxonomy (NCBI): domain Eukaryota; kingdom Metazoa; phylum Chordata; class Ascidiacea; order Stolidobranchia; family Styelidae; genus Styela; species Styela clava. Next base: position 9,378,162 of record NC_135252.1, read on the forward strand.
TGGTTCGATGTGACACTCACTCACAGAGAGTCATGTGTCTTCAGGTTCTCAAGGAAACAACAAGCCAAACAAGATTAAAGTAGGATTTCCTATTCATTTTTTTGTCTTTTCCAATTTTATTTTTGATACGTAGTTTAATAAAGAGCTGGGAATACAGGATATTGATACAGGTGTTTATAAAGTCCTCTATTAAATTAGGTAAAAGAACTTAGATGGGCTTTGTGCAACTAATGGTGGGCAACGGGCATATAAAGTTTTTTTTCAATTAAGTAGAGACTTAACCTTTTCCATGCGATTTTTATTTTTTATTAAATAATCGTATTTGCTACGCCGATTTTATGCATTTGTACCCCCACAACTAATCGATCGACTAACGAAAAACTAATGATCCTCTGCTGCCAACTGACAGCTCGTTGGGAAGCTTATTTAAAGAGCTTGCAATTGGCGATTAAAAAAAAAAGTTTTTTTAAAAGTGGTGGTCTGAGTCACAAACCGGATAAAAAAAGGCATCTTTTTTCTTGGGAGTTGAAACTTCAAACCGTGATAAAAATAGAAATATTCGCTAAATCCTTTACTGTTACCGCTTCGTGGTTGGCAAACAATAGCATAATGTTGCTGTAGCAATTTCGTGATCTAACTCAAAATACTTTGGTAGATGGAAGGGATAATATATCTTCTATTACCACCCAAAAAACACATAAATTTGCAAAAATATAAAAACACTCCCTCGTTCCGCCGCAAATACTAGACCAACAGTTTGCGACCGATTGCTAAATAAAACAATGGGCAACTTAAAGTACCCGCCGCGATCTAGCGAGTTCTGTAGTTGGTACGTATATGTGCCCACCGCACTGTAAGGGTTAATAAGCACTGATTCAAACGAGAGAACGATGCACAAATATATGGACACAAAGGCCAAAACAGTAGTATGCGCGTGCAATCTGTCACAGTTGACTACCGTTACCGCAGTGATCACGACTTCGCCTGACAACCAGATTTTGACCATCTAATTTTGATGATGTCATCACACACAAAAAAAAGGAATCTTTCACAGCCCACATAAATTTTGAAACAAATGAAAGTAATCCTCCTGGGGAAAATACAATCCGTGACCACTGAAAGTCATTCACAAGTATATTCACAACTGACTCCAGACCAAAATTTTGATCGACTTCAGATCACCCTACATTGACCGGGACCTGAGATATGAATTTTAAAACAATTAGTTTAAATAGGATTTAAAATTATTGCTGTTGGAAGCTTGTGGCCCTTAAAAGAAATTCAAATAAAACTTTGTTGTCAAAGTTACCATTTTTATTGAAGCTTGTCATTTTGCAGGGAAGCAGTTTAAATATTTTTTTTGAAAAATAGTGATATATGCAACATTGACAATACATAAGCTTTTGATGTTCTCTGTAGACATAAACAATTCTATGTGGTAAAATTTCATATTGTTCAGTCATACAGGCTACCCATTTTGTTATTTATTGTTCTTATCAAATCTTCAACTATCGATGTTTGGTTTGAGTCAGCGTTCTCAGTGTACAGTATAAACTGTTCAATCAACGAGGTTGTTTATTGTTATTCCAGGTTCTTTTTATCATACATTACAAAATCCTATATATTATTACCTAGGCTAATTTCTAGGTAAAATTTAGGGAATTTTAGAATATTTCAATTTGCAACAAAGATGTATGGAGATGACTGAACATTCTATGTTTTCTTCCTTTATTTTACCAAAATACACTTGAGCGCAGTCTATGTATGTGAGCCAGTTGTTCATTTCAAATGTATTTTTATGTATTGCCTATGTTCCATACAAGCTGCCTTTTCAATATTCTTTCCTTGTTCACTCAAATACACTGCAATATATGTATATAATAGCCAGCAATGACAAAAACAGTAAAATTTGACCCTTGCAGTAATCAAATTTGTCCCTATAGCTGGTCATTTAAGACAGGGATGTGCAACCTTTAAAACAGGAGGGCCAAAATGAAATAACTGCAATCTAGTTGTTAAAGCATTGTAAAGTCATAGGCAAAGATATTAAATTGGACTCAGGTATATTTTCGCAACGCAAAGGGATTGGAATTACTCGCGCATACCGAATTGGAATGAAAACTCGTTTGCCGGCCACGAATCATTCAAAATTGGCACTTATTATTATGCCATCAAGGTCATTCATAAAAAATAAATTTATGAAAATTCTTTTGCCATATGATTATGCCATCCTAAGAAAATCTTATCTCAGCGCTGATATAATTTATATTTTGTATCGTACAATAACGCTTTTTGAATAGTAAGCGATAAGTAGCCTACTCATAAGTTGGTATGCCAAACCATTTCTTTTCATTTTCAGAACCTTTCTTCAATTTCATGGATTATCCATTATATGGAGTTGGATGGTTGATGTCAGTGGTGTGGAAGATAACGATGCTTACAATCTGAAAATGGAAATTATAAATACACTGTGCATTCTACCAATCACTAATAAAAATGTGATTGAAGATAGTAAAGTATTATCAGTCGTACAAAGATGGGCCAAACAAGGTTAGTTTTTCCATCTTTTTTTTCATTTATTGAACAGGATAACAACGATTTAGGACTTTACTTAATATTCAGAGTGATAAATCCAATATGTTTTCATGAATTATATAACCAAGCTTTCTGATAAGATTTGAAAGAAATTTAAATTTTGTATCATCCTGTCAAATCGACACGCGTTTTCTGGAAAATGCGGTACTGTAATAATGTCAAAAAGATTCATAGCTTCTAATAGACTGTTCAACCAATGTCTTAATATATTTTATTCAATTCATCGTTTTTTAACAATTTTCCATTTTCTGCCACAGATGAAGACGATAAAGTTAAATCAGAAGAAATCGAGGCTGTAGATTCTGAAAAGAAAGAAGAAGATACTGCTGAAAGTGATAATGAAAAAGATGAAGTTTCGCAAGAGACTGGTAAATTTTTTTAATTCACAAAAGTGCATGCTATCTATATCCATATCTCGAAAGCTTAATGTTCACAGACTCCATTTTGAAAATTATTTGTATTTATTTTTCTTTGAAATCAGTATTTTTTGCATTGCTTAGGAACTAAAATCAAAATAAAATGAAATTCAATAATACAGAAAACATTAAAAATAATATTAAAAGTGACAATACTTTCATTTATTTATTTTATTTATACTTGCATATTCTCGAACAGAAGTAGAACCTTAGCTCAATTTCGGTGATGGTTGGTCTTAGTACTAGTTCCAAATCTTTCAAATTTAATCAATATTTTGTTTTAACATGAGTTAGTGTCGAAAAAGATTTTACAAGGGGTACCTTCAGTTTAAGAAGCCCTGGTCTTAGTCATAGTTTTTCTTGCTTGCTTTCTAAGAATAAATATTTTTTATTTCCAGAAAAAGTCAAAGGTGAAGAAAAAACTGAGGTTTCTACTATGATAGAAACAACAACCGATTGCACTGATGAGAAGCCAGATGAAATACCTAAAGTTTGTACAATTTTTCATTATAAAAAAAAATATTTCTTCTAGTTTAATAGTACAGCGTGTTCAATTGTTCATAAAGTGCTGTATTGAATTAAGTAGAAGACCTTTATGTGCTTTGTGTATGCAACTAATGGTATGCATAAAGGGTGTATCAAATGAAGAAAAAAAACCTAAATAAACACTGATTAAATAAAGCAAACCTGGTTAAGATATATGGAGAACTGACTTCCTGATTGAAACCAGACTTCGTGCACACTGTGTACTTGTAGCAATATTGAATGATATATATAAATTGCTGTTTTATGGAGGTAACTAATTTTGTTCGTCTACTCTACATCAAGTTGTGTAAAGTCCCCGAACTAGTAATATAACCAAAATAAGGAAAATCGGAATAAAAGTATGGCCTAACCCTAACCTGGTACACATATTACGGGAGTAATATATCTTTTTTGAAATGTCGTAATAGAATGTAGGTGACCGATCTAAAGCTATTAGTGGAAATTCCTTACTTGTTGTCAACTTATAATGTTGAGCTTAATTTAACACAGGAACCTTCATCAGATGAGGATTTGTCAGACAACAAAACGTCATCAGATTTAACTGAAATTAAGTTAATAAATGAAAAAGTATTAACGGCTGCTGCTTCTCTTCTCGATTCATGGAAAGATTTGAAAGAAATTTACAGGTATTTTCGACATGAAAAGTACAATACAGTAATTGAAAAATAAATTTTTAACAGATTTTTTATTTTTGTGTGTAACAGGATAAATGCATCTATGTTTTTGCAAATTCAAATATTACCTTTTCCATTATCTCAAAATACATTATTATTTAAATCAATGTTTTTTTCAATATTTTTAAATGCTCTGAAAAATTTAATGCAACAGTACATTTTATTTGTTTTCATCTTTGAGCCTATCTAAATCATTTTTCCACAGAATACCAAAGCGGCAAAAACCCATCAATTCTCCATCAGATTTCGATTCAAATTCAAGAGATAATTCAAGAACTTCGTCCCCAACACCCAATCGTACTCCTAAACATAGTCGAACAGAAGATAATGAATACCGAAGTAGTCGTCCACTACATTCGCGTCGAGACAGCAGTCAGGAAAGATGGAGGGAACGAGATAGCCTCGATCGAAGTTGGGACGGGGAAAGGAGCCGGTAAATTACACTGAACTTCTTGCAAATTAGATCTCGTTTTCAATTTAGGTGTTTTGGTCTTGATTCCTGTTAGGATTTTAGTTTCTATGTTGCCAGAATATTTAAAATAGAAGTATTGCCAGAAGTATTTACATTTTAAAATAGCTTCATCAAATCTTTAAGATCCCGAAAGTCTTTACTCTAAGTTATCCTTTACTTCTGGTGAGTTGTGCATGCACTTGCTTTGATGAAATTTTTAGAATGTAAAATATATGTTACAAATATGACAAAGTTCTGATATTATCCAAATTTTCCAATATTGCAATATTTCATTGATAATAGTGGTACTCAGATCAAATTTCTAAACCTCATTCTGTGATGTTACATCTCTTACAGTATTGAAGGTACAATAAAATTCTCGATTTTATTATAGACACAGAGATCGTAGAAGTGATTATGGTGATAGTAGATATTCACCGGGATCAAGTCACGATAGTAGAAAGGAGCCCGGAAGAAGGAAAAGAAGATTCTCTACTGATAGTGGTAATTAATGATATTTGTTACAAAACTGTATTTGTGGGTTATCCTCTTCGTATTTCTTACTTTAGATTTGTGTTACAGATGACGGCAAAAATGTACCATGGTATTGTCGACCTCCACGGAATAGCAGATTTGAGTCTAAAATGTCACGTCAAGAATACAGAAAAAGATTTGAAAAAGACGTTAAAAAAAAAGAGCTAGAAAAGAAACGAAGAATTGAGGAACGAATGGAAAGCGATAACAGCATGACTCCTAATACCATGTTTTCTCCAATGCACAGGTAAAGAAAATCCGGAAACTTCAAGCTCAATTGTTGGCGCATCATGCTAGAAACCAGCCCCTGGCGTCACAGGAAAGTTCATGTACTTGTAGATCAGTAATGGCTTCCTCCGTCATCATGTCCATGCATCTGAAACCAATAACTGGCTGACTAATCCCAAACCAGACATGGATGGGTAACCAGATGAGAAACCTTAGTTCACTGCCAGAATACAAGTCTCCTATCACGTTTGTACTCTGTACCAAAGCAGATAAACCATGATTAGAGTGAACAATCTTGCCTAGTTATACAAGTTGTTAATAGAGTCCTTTTACAGTCAAATTTTGTTATGATCACAGTTCTCAATATATTTGATCCGGGTTTGTTTATTTTAACCAGTGTTTATTTACTTCATCCAACAAAGCTTTATTAGCTCACCATTATTTGCGCGAAGAGCATTAAACATGAAGTTTTTTTTACCTAGCTTAATACAGGACTTTATGCACACCTAGAATTCTTTTCAAGAATGTTTCATGCGCACTAAAATATGTATCATGTTTCTAAACAGACCATAATCTTTACGATTCATATTATGGTCTACTCAATTTATTATACACTGGGTGAGGTCTTGAACATGGGATTTAAATTTTCAACTCATGATACTTGCAATCTGCGATGCATATTTCTCAACTTGCCAACCACTTTTTGTATATCTCAGAAAAATTGATGGCTATGAATTCCTCAGCCATCATATAATTAGCAAATTACAATTATTTTTTCAGTTTTCAAGGAATGAATGATGCACCACCACCATCAGACATACCCTCTCTAATGGGTCAGGATGGAGCATTACTAGCACAAGGTGTTGTTCCATCTAACGCTACGTTCACGCCCAGTGGATATTCTGGAAATTTAATCCAGATCAATCCATCACAACCATCACAACTTATTGTTGATCAACCCTACCTCAATATGACTGTAAATCAACAAATGGTCATGCAGCCTCAAGTGATGCAACAAAACCAATTTGCAATGCAAGTTCCGGTTCAAACTGGTTATAATATGGTTGGAGTTTATAATCAGGTAATGGACTCATCATTTGTGACATTGTAATAATAATTAGAAACAAGGTTGCTAACTCGTCTCTGATTCAAATCTTGTGAAAGATAATTATATACAATAGAATTTTCTGTTTCTTCTTCTCCACACATTCATGTAACCTCTGTTTCACACGCCATATCCCATAGTTCATAGGTTCATATCCCATAAGTGATATATTTTGGTGAGAAGATTGATGGACTCATTTTTTCATAGGGTTGTGCTTCCTCCACTATGAATCTAAAACCAATAACTAGAATCAACTATTTCCATACCTGACATGAAACTGTAATAAGCCAACACCCTGTTTGTCTACACTTCAATTTCTAGGCCACCACATTGTTTTATTGCTAGAATTTAAACTTGTCAATCTGTCATTTTGCTTGTTTGAAATTGAATAAACTTACATTATTTACCTACGGTAGTTTCCTTTGTGTCGCTTGACTAGTTTAATTTCTCAGCACATTCCAAAATAATTATGATTACATAACTAACCATCTTGACTATGGGGTGTACTAGGATATTGTGTATTGAACTGCAGGTCCTTTCTCCTTGTTTACTTTCTATACCGGATCCGTATGCGGCTGTTGCCACAAGGATGCGTGACTGAGATAGTATTATGAAGATAAATAAAAATAACATAATCTCTTTCTTGATTATAGTCGCCTTTTTTAAAAAAAAAAAATTTTTATTCAGGATCCGAATATTCAAATGAGTATGCAAGGTGCATATGCTGGACAGCAACAACAGATTAATGCAGTTGCGCAACAGGTAAATTTTTTGTTTAAATAAGTGTTTTATGGGGTGAGAAAAAAAATCAAAAATTCTTATAAAAAGTATTCAATTAGGTTTGAAGTTTTGTAATTAGCATTAAAACTTGTTGAATATATACCGCTGTTTTAGTGTATATCTGTTTTAAAGGGAGAAATGCTACTGGATAACAGTCAAAGCCATTTTAAAGCTCCCACCATTGCTCTTTAACATTCTAGATTGATAATTAGTTTCTTGTGGTAATGTATAACGAATATATAGACCAACGAATATATTAGCATTATTTCAAATTCGTTATTGCTATTCTTTTATAAATTAAACTTTGTTATAAGTCAGAATACAGTTGCGTTGTTGACTTAATTTTTGCAGATGATTCCAAATAACGTTGGTATGCTTCAACAACAACCTCTTATGCAACAACCACAAAATTTATTTCCACAACAGCAACAACAACCCCAACCTCCTGCAAGTAATTTAACAATACTCGGATCACAAAACGGACAAGCTATTGTGTTACTAACTGCAGAACAATTACAAAAGGTATTTTTTCTATGTTCTATTCTTGTTCTACTGTTTGATTCATTTTTTGCTTTTTTTTACAAAGAATAGGATTATTTAAATTATGTGGTGCCAGGGTTGGGAAGCAGGTTCGAAATCGCGGTGGCTCCGGCTCAAATTGCGGAGTTACAGTAAAAAGAAAAGGATAGATTTTATTATTCGTACTAGGTATCAGAAAATTATAAATGTTAAGAAATAATTAGATGGTTAGGAGCTGGAACCACTAAAATTCTGAAAGCTCCAACTCCAGTTCCATGTTTTACGTAAGATTGACTCCAGCTCTATCAAAATGTCACTGCACCCTAAATGCCAGGCAAGTTCGACTCCGGCTCTCTAGCTTTGCATTTTGGAGCATTTTCCGGCAGTCATAACGATCAAGAAAAAATATATAAACTATGAAAATACCCTGGAAAGTATATATCCCTAATGTATTAAATTTCCTTTTTGAATAAAACTTGTCGCATAACATTATTTCACGAAATGTTCCACGTTGTTGAATGTGATATCATATGTGTGTATTACAGTTGACACAAGGCAATGCATCAGCTCAACCTGAACCTTCTGAAATTCAAGCCACTGTTTCAACTCCTGTAAAACAAGTCAATGAAACCCCAGTAAAACAGGAACGAAAGCCTAAAGAATCTGCTTTAAAAGTTACTAGTTCTGATAGCAAAGACTCCAGTCCATCAAAACTGCCACCTAACTGGAAAACTGCTCATGATGCCGAAGGAAGGATTTATTATTATCATGCAATAACAAGGTAAAGAAACTCAGCAGTTTAACATTGTCATTTATTTGTAGGCTTTCAACTGAAATTTAGCTGTGACTGATCGTACCAATCAATGTATTTTTGTGGTTTGCTTTATTTTTTATTAAAGTCCAATGCTTCCCATATTTGTTGTACTATATTTATTTCTATGTAGGAGTTTGGGTAACTACTGTAATATTATAGGATATGATTTTCATATTTATCCCGAGGAGAGAAAAGTTGATAAGACAGCTTACTCATATGGTGAACTTTGGCCTCTCGTTTGTTTACCAGTTCATGTAGTGTTAAGGAATAGCTAACAAGTGCTTGGAAGGTAAAAGCCGTTTTTATGTAGCTATCACTGGTCCAATCTAGACCAATATTCAATTCATCATAAACATACTCATTAATCTTATTCTGAATTATCTCAGGCAAACGCAGTGGGATGCACCAACATGGGATGGCAGAGATGAAGATATGATTGGAAAGAAAGAAGCTGAGATGGATTTGTCATCAACACCAACACATGACGAAAGACGTCATAAGGTAAAGCATGATTTGCAATCATTACATGTATGGGAATCTTTTTTTATGAATATAACAGCTTTTAAAAAAATTTTGTTTGCAGCTCATTTTTAATTCAAACATTTTAAATTGTTCTATAAAACAGTATAATTACAGGGTCTCAAATTTTGTGTCCCACTTAGCCCCATTTATTCCACTCTTGTCCCACTGTTCTGAGTTAAGTTATATATATATATATATTGTGGAGCAAATGGTTGATATAAGTATATGAGGTAGAATTATGACATGTTCTGGGCTAAGATACATATATTACGTTGGCAGAAGCATGAAATATTCATATCAAATGCACTCACAGTTATATTGCACTTTTAGTGTTTGAGGCATCGATACATCCGGATATTTTTTTTTTCATAGGGTAAGCAAATCTCACAATCTTGTACCCAAAGTTTATTAAATTGGCATCTATATCAAACCTGAACGATTTCAGTTTTACAAATCCAATATTCTGCCACATTTGTGTACTGCTTATGTAGAGCCGTTTTCGAAGCTACAGTGGAAAAGAAACATTGTTTTATACAGAATGGAATTGTTACTGGCTTGCCTATAAATAGCGCAATAAGATCAGAGTTGTCAATCATCAATTTTACGTTGGTGATTTTAGTTAGCTTGTTCTACCTTATTATTCTCTTTTTTAGACCTCACGGAACAAAAACGAGAATGTTACTGAGGAAGGAAAAAAGGCAAAAGAAACTTTCAGATTACACATGTCACAGTTTGTTGTGCAATGTCTCAGTCAATACAGAAAATCTGACAGGAAAGTTGGTCGGATTACGTCAACGGAAGATTTCAAACATCTTGCTCGAAAGGTGAGTGTTGTAGTTTTGACGTTAGACCTAACTGTGTTGGCATTGTAGTTATATTTGTAAGCATAAATTCCATACTTACCACTTCACCCAGTGTGTAATAAATTGGGTGAGAAATGCCGAACCTAAAAGATTCTGATCTTTTCAAAATGGTAGAGCACCTGTTGTTACATATTCAGACTCAGAATCAAAACTTATTAGCCAAAGGTGTCTTCATTAGAATGCTAGAGAGTCAAATATGACTTTTCACAGCGTTCATTCCACCATCATCAAGTCCATGCATCTGAAAACAAATAACTGACCAACTGATCTCATACCCAATTAAGCCATATGATTAAGCCGTCTTATTAGTTTTCCTCTCCTACAGGATGAATATTTAAATCCTATCCTAACTCCTCCAGATTTTACCTCATTTCTGTGATATTTTATGGGCAAATATCCCCTTTATGAATTGAATGGCGTTAGGTTAGACGTTAGAGCAATAGTTGTCTAACTAACATGCTTAAACCCAGTCAAATCCAGGAAACCTATTATCCTACTGGATATCACAATACCTTTATTCTAAAATATATCTTCTTTCAGCTAACCCACAACATAATGCAGAAAGAAATCAAACAAGTCAGAGTTTGGGAAGATTTAGATTTTAATGCAAACGTTCGTTATAAGACGAAAGAATATGTGAAAAAATATATGAGTAAAGTTGGACCGATCTATAGAATTCGAGACGACAATCCTATGGATCCAATATGAATCGAAGATACATTGTACTTTTCCACGACCCTGTGACCTCTATTTTTCAGCCGTTTTTTTATTTTGTACTAGCGATGGGTCCACGTTTTACAAACTGTCTTTCTCTGATTATCAATCAATGAGGGAGCGAGCAGTCACCAAACCAGCAAGAATCAGCATATTCTCTGTGTTTTCTGTTTGGAGGTCAAGCTTGTTGCTTGGTTATAATATATGTAATGAACTTAATTAAATCACTTATAAGCGTGTTATATGTTCTCAGATTGTCATATATATCTGGTGGAATATTTTGATGAATAGTGGACACTCTTCCATATTAAAGGATTGTGACCGGGAAATTCTATATAAATGGCCCAATTTTTTTTTAAAAATTGCATTTCTATTAATCTTTTGAGGCCTTTCGGATCACTTTGTATTTTGTCGTGAACCTCTGCTTTTGCATTCTTGTATGATTGCTTTTTTACCAAGTAAATTTTTCAATTTATTTTTTTCAGCTGTAAGCTATTTAATTTTTTCGTCGATAGTCGTTTAAAATGCAATTCAATAAATTTGGTTTTTACTACAAGAGGTTGTTTATTACCCTATGGTCCGGAAATATTCGTATATGGGCGCCATTTTTTGACCCTTCTAGTTATGAATTCTCTTTTGGATTTAAGCGTAATCACTGAAAGCGAAAGCTTTTTTCGCAGTCTTAAAAGTTTAAAACACTTGACGGTAGAAGTGACGAGCCGTACGCTATTAATTTTGATTTAAGTTTAGATCCTGCAAGTGATGATTATGTGCAAAATACTTAATAGGAGATTCACCTTGCGCAATACCACTCGCGTTATTTTGAATGCTTAGACGGGTTGCTAACTTCATTTTCTATTCGTACCCAAAGATGCATTAAACAGTGAGGTGCCGATAGAAAATCACATCTCTGTGAAAAATTAAAATCTTGTACGTGGGACCAGTGCTGTGGAGTCAGAAAAGATTTGCAATCGACCATCTATCTACTCTCGAGTTGATAGAAATTTGGTCTCGTCTCCGAACTCCCGAGAAAATCAGTATTTTTAATAGGGTGTTAGGATTACTCACTCAGCAAATTCGGCTCCACAGCTTTTCCTAATATAAGTGTCGCTGTACTAATTCGGCTTGGTATTTAGTTGTACGTGTAAAAGCGTATTAAGTAAACCGCCCTATTACGGATGTGAAATTTCAAGTCTCTTCTGTGGGCCTGGCCTGAGTGAAAACATATAAATGATATTAAAATGAGCTGCGTAAAGTCGAAGCCTTGGAACGACATTTTCCTAATTAAGTTTAGCTTATAGCATAGGCCTACGTCAATGCACGAACATCCATTTGTTACTAATCCCGTCCCTAACGTTGGACAAGTCTATTGAACGAATCCCCAATTCAATCGCGGGGGAATGTTTTTTCAAAGTTAAAATTCTATGAGATGTCGATGTAAATCTTGGATGTACAATCATTGAATCCATATCGTTTCTTGTATCTTTTTTCCACTTTTTTATTGAAACGTATTTTGGAAAAAATGTTTTCTTTCTCACAGAACCTCCAAAATATACGTTGAAATTGAGATAAGGTACGTCAAAATCCCACCAGTCACCTCGTCTGTACATAGCAGCCAAAGGATTTTCAACGTAGATGACGTTACGAAGCATTGAGAAAATCTGTAAAACAATTGTATTTCTGTGCAAATGTCGTGGTTATAAAGTGGTGTCTGTAGGCTACTGTAGAAATTATACGTGAGAGAAATATCCGCGGGCGTCAATCTAGACACATATTAATTCATATTTACATGGGTGGCTACATTGTAGGATTGAATACAGTGTATATATATATACTGTTCTGTGGACACGGTAACCTAATGGTTATAGAGTTAACTTAACAACTATAAAATGGGTTGCATAAAAAACTTTGTATTTCAATTCAATCATAACGGAGAAGCACACCTGATATTTTCTTTGAAATGAAAAATTTAATGAGGCCATAAATAATTACTCATCACCCCATTTTATAATTCCAGTTATCTTGTTTAATTTATTTCGCCGTAGAGATATTTCAAAATACTTTGAAATTGCATATACATTTCACGATATTTTTCGATGTTGTAGGAACACGACAGATATGTTCGATTAAATCCAAACCCGGCTTTATAAAACAATTAACTCACCTGTCTCGATCTATCACCGTTGGCATTCGCATGATTACATGTGCCGAAAATCCGGTTTGGGTTGACATGAACAATCATATTATTTGTTGCGGTGTTGTTCTGTCCGCAGTGGAAATTGATTGCCGGACCACCAACGTCATATATCCAATTGTTCGATACTGAATTACAATATATGGTCATTTTTCAGGGGGTACTGAAGCTAAATGCAATGCTCTCGCATGCCGGTAACTATTTAAGCAGTTGGTCGAACGTAGCCTATATAAATTATCGTCTAATTGGAATTGGGTTTTTTGTCCATTCAAAAATCAGGAATACGAAATCGGAGCCTGGAGTCGACGTCAGGCCATGTTTGCCCGGTTTGTAGTCTAAGTCAAATTCGTTTCTTTAAATTCCCCGAAGTTGGATAAGTCATAAACGGCGTGTCACAATTTCGAAAACATGAGTTTTAGAAGATATCATGGAATGAAACAAAAATTCATACTACGATACTCCTCTCTACAATTAGTCGTGATTCAAAAGACTAAAATTACCAATATTATCCAGTTCCTATAATACTGTTTTAAAAGAGATTCGTCAAGGGCATTTCGTCACTCAAAAAATTAATCCGTTTATTAAAGTAATTTTTCTTTAGTTAACCTACCGGTTACAGACGAAGCCGCTGTATCGCTATAAATCCCTGCCGCACCGTAATTATAACTACGACCTTGGTGAACAACATTTCTTGTAATTAATGCGTGCAGATGACATTTTTCCAATCGCTGAAAAAGAATATTGTAGATCTACACTATGTTCTCTTCCGTTGAGGATCACTGATAGGGCCACAAAGTTTTAAAATATGCCATTTATATATAAAAGGTTCTCTAAATGTACGACAATATATATTTTTGCAATATCCGGTCTTGTAAATAACTACTACAGAAATCGTGTGAATTCGAAGATATATGTAATTTTTGGCCAGCACGGCAGTTTTTTCTGACACAAGAGAATTTTTTGCAACAACATTCTATATGAATATGAAAGACCAATGTAAACAATTAACATCAAGGACAATTTACAAGCTATTTATAATTGTCTGACTTATTTATTTTACCGTATTTTAACTTTCTGTACTTTAAAACAATTTTATCATTGATTTCATACATATATATTTTAATTTAGGAGGAAATTGGTTGAGTGTGGACATTATATTGTACATTCCTATAAAGTATAAAGTAATATGAGTTTAACGACTTTATAGACTAAGATTATCAGACTATTGTTATTGTAGGTGGTCACAGTTTTAACATTATTTTATCATTAGTTTGATATGCTGATATTTTCTCAGACAAGTCGCGTCGCTAAAAAGGCATTGCGTCTTTTACTGTCTACATTCACGATAATAAATTGTACTTTGTCGACTGTAATCGGGCTATAATATTCTTTGTATTTGTAAAACAAAATGACATAATTTCCACCACAAAATCTATACTGAAAGATAATTTGTCGGAATATTTTTGAGATGAACATTTAGGTTTGAAAAGTTTACAGGCACTTACCGGTGAATATTTTTTGAGACATTTTCATATCTTGACTCTAAACACGGCCACAATGCCAATGATCGTAATGAGCTAGCTATACTATGAAATGTATTATAAAATATCATGAATCCTTACTTGTAGTATTCCACAATCTCTCATATTTGTCGATAAATATATTCCAGCAAAATCATTCAATATTGCAAGACCGTACTCGGTTACGTGATTTTCTGCTACGTAAAACACAGGGTGTGACGCACTGGAATGCTTTGGGGAAAATGATTTTTGCCAACCTACCTGTAATAATTTAGTAAATTTTATATCCAAATTCTGTAATCTAAAAACTAAACACGGTCTAGTCCACTGGTTCTCAACCAGTAGGCCATGGCCCGCTTCTAGGTCACAGGAACATTTTCAGGTGGGCCACAAGACTATTAAAAATAGATAGAGTTGTTGATAAATTCAGGTAAATTTGATGGTTGTAGCAATGAACGATGCTGTTTTTTACAGGGTGGTAATTTTCTCCTAATTATTATTAAAGTGAAAGTGTCTATTTCCGCAGAAAGAATTCTTTGTTTTTCTTGCAGTTCTTACCTATCATGAAAAAGTTAATGGGCCACAGAATTTTTGTGCAACGAAAATGGGCCACGGGAGAAAAAGGGTTGAGAATCACTTGACTCTAGTCGAAAAAATGAATATGATTTTATGTACTTGCCTTTATTCCTGCGTAAGGAGTGTTTCTTACGTCATTTCCAAGTATTGTAATATTCCGAATGCCTCTGACATGCACGCAAGAAGGCTGAAAAATATATTAATTACATTGCATTGATTTTTAATCAAAAATATATATTTTACCAGCATAAAAGTATTATGTATCGTTTTCGCAATGATACTTTTATTTTGTGCTTATTCAGTATTCTCTTATTAAAGTATATTGTACTTAATCAAGTACTATTGTATGTAATCAACTAATCACACATGAGAGCTCAGTTCATAACACGGAACCTTGAATTCCAGCTCATGTATAATCAGGGAACAAACCTGCAGCATATGATATACCCCACATCCATCGAAAGTATTATTTGCCACAATAATATCACGAGATCTCATTGACTTCATAGAATTTCGTTTTCCTGTGTCTGCAATGTTGACAGCGTAGTTTCCAATATCATAAAACTGATTCCCAAAAATCTACAAAATTTATGAGGTGAAAACAAAGATGATCAAACGGACATAAAACTTGAGCGCAATAACGGTTTCAATACAATTAAAATGTTCACTTACTTCGACTTGTCTAGATTCTTCTATAACGATGCCATTGTGGCCCAAATGACCAATTACAGAATTCATTATTTTTATATGAGAGCAATTTTCAAACTCCAATGCAGAGGGTTTGCTATTAAACCATCCAACAAAGTCATCGTGTGTATATTTCACCTCGATTCCGTTGAATGTGATATTTGAAGCATCTACAACTAAAAAGAAATTGGTTCAATTTTGAATCTGGAAGAAATCGAATTTACTGTCAACAAATGATAATCGAAGTTACATTTCAAGTTGGAAAAAAAATTTGAATTTCAAAGGTGAAAGATTTTTGAATCATCTTTTATTTATTAACAACCATGGGCAAAACATGACGAAATATCAAAACATGAATGTAATAACCACATAATAATAACCATGATATAATAACCAACGTCAATAAATTGCTCAGATTAGCACCCGCCAATAAAACCAAACGGTTTTCAAGGAGTATCTGGTTACCGTATGAAGCTCATTGAATAAAAAATAACTCAATATTTTTTATGATTATTATATTTTATTCGAAGAAAGCGTAAAGCGGCGATTTGTTTATAAAACAATTGTACCGGTACTGGTTCTGAGTGTCGGCAATAAAGCATGAAACACTACCTGATCCATACATTTCGCACACCGGAATAAGGCGCACGATCGATTTTCGAGTAAAAAGGGATTTACAATGCAACTTATGTTCCGTAAAATACGGTAATCAATCCTTACCTTTAAATAGTTGTGCGTTGTTTCCGATATATACATATTCTGACATAAACGTTTCGTTAGGTGGAATCAAATATAACGCTTTCCTCATCGGATCACAATAAAATTCTCCCACTGCGTCTAATTCTGTAAAAATGGGCGTGTTGAAAATTATTTTTCTGGTAACAAAGAAAGTGGGTATAGGGGATAGACAAGTTTCAAATATATATTTTGAACATTAATTATCTTCTCATGTGTCTTGTACAAACACGCAAAACAAAGAGAACAAGTTATTTTTTTATCCTGTTTCGTGTTCTAAAATGACATTAAACTTCTTAGTAAATTTAAAATTGCATATTCTTCATGCATCACATTGTACCTTCATACATTGAAATACATGTATATAAAGTTTAGTAATATAGTTGAACCTTTTTATTAACTCCGTGATGTCAAGTGTTCAAAGTTACGCATAAATCAGTCAAACCTTCATGTGAATTTTCAATAATGTACCTCCAGCCAGATGGCCGAGGTCTTGTTCCGATGGCTTCTCGTAGAGATTCTCGGAAAAGGATTCTGTTATCTCGTGAGATACGATTAATATAAGCCCGCTCTGCTGTCCATGCATGAAAAATTAAAATTTGTATTTGATCCTCATTTGTTCCATTCTTAACGATGTCCCCTTCTCCCATTCTGAATCCAACTTTGTTCCTCGGAGGGCATTTCTGAATACATTTTTTGATTAAAATTTGTTTGTTCGTTTTAAATCCCCACTCTAGTTAGACATGTAAAAACTAACAACGTATCATGCTAAATTAATAGAATGTGTCGCTATATTCAAATATATGTATATATTATTATATGAACCAACTCAAGACACCCTCCAACGACAAACAGCTCATAGTGGGGAAGGTTATGCTATTGTATCCGAATCATCACACCATACGAAATTTATTTACCTGATAATAAACGTCATTTCCACGTTCACACTCATCCGTTGAAATCAATACATCATGTATCAACATATATGGGCCTTCCCCCGCTAAATTACGTCCGTTCCATTCGTATATATTTGGCTTCCTACACGAAAATAAGAAAGGAGAGAAATGATAATGAAGTCATTTATTAAATAGAGATGAGTTCCTCGTAAACAATTTTAATATGAATTATAGCGTCACGTTGATCAAGACTAACAAACAACATGATGTATGAACTTGCCCGGTTGACATTTCTGAAACTATACTGTTGTCTGCAATTTGAAATCATCGATATAACCAAAGGCAGAGAAATTTAGATTCATGTATTCCTCGTACAACACTTATGATGTTATCATACTCCAATTGTTATAATAATTAGAGTTAGACGAATACTCCTATTATCAAGTCCTAACTGCGCGAAGATCCGCGGGCAATTTTAGTTTAAATGTAAATTACCACATAAAACAAATGTTTTCATATCGTGTGTAACAAACACATGCAGTTATAATTTGGAAAATTATAACAAATAACAGTTTTGAAAATCACGTCAAGTTACTAATATTTTCGAGGAATATAATTTCGTTATCAAGGTGATATTACACAGCACAGAAATTTGTCTTCAAGACACACATAAACTCTGGGCTTGTAATCGCTTGTATTGCCTACTGAGCCAGAAGAATTCCCCCGGTTGTATTTTCTAATGGGTACTTTAAACATAATAATTTTCATCTGCTTTATTACAAAAATAGTATATATATATATATAATTTTCTACCTGGCTCGTACCATCCTCTTATTTCCGACAAAGAGATGCGGCGAACACCCGCCTTCGTAATTAAGTTTATAAATCCAGTTCAGATTAGCGAGTTGATGAACTTTGAAAAACTGAGAACCCCAAACACGTCGTGCTCCACTTATTACCGGTCGTTCATTGTCAAATGGATATCCAAGTATTTCTAAGTTTGAATCCTGTAGACACATACACTACATAATAAAAAAGCACTGACGGCTTGTATAATATATAATACTGCGTAGTGCAGTAGTGTGTATAAGAATATAACATACTCCTGAAGTATGCGCACCAAGATGTCGCACAGCCTGAACCCTAACATGGTACAAAACCTGAGTTCAGGTTGTGCGCCATCTTGGTGTGCATACTTCAGGAGGTCCGAATATAATAATAATAATAATTGCAGGCGCATTTTCTCACAAATAACTAATCTATAATTTGTGAATCCGTAGCGGTAAATGATACAAAATAATGTGTGATTCTTACCTTTTCAGTCATTCTAATCTGTTTCTTTATGAAGTAAAATCCAGATCGAATGTAAAGTTTCACTGGTAGAGACAGTGATCGACGAAAAATACGTATTTTACGTATCGCTACAGATATTGTACGGAAAGGACCGAGTCTCCGATACCCGTGCCGCCAAGGACTTAACCCCGTGAATCTATCGTTTCCATTATCACCATCAACATAGAACACGTCGTAATCTTTGAGATATTGAATATAATTATTGATATCTTCTTTAGTCTCTCTTCTTCGAATAGAATATCGAGATTCAAAACTGGTCTGAATAAATTAATGTAAACGGATTTTATATGTACAATTGAGCAGGGTACAGAATTCCGAATTTCAATTCAATTTATATTATTATAAATCACCGTACCATCAATTAGATTCATGTAAGGTATGATCTTTGCTGAAAAACTTAAATTTTAAAAACTTGAGGCGTAAGATATTCACTAATATACACAGACTGGTAGTTAGAGCCGGTATCGGCTCATTTATGATCGATATATCCGCTATCAGAGGCCCATGCCAGACCAAAATATAGATACGCCGAGATGATACTTACTGCTAGATTGATGTACGCTATCAGAAATATGATCTTGGTAGTGGTATCGAATTTACACATAATGCTGCATTCGGCTACAATATCTCTGGTCAAATAGTAGATGTCAGTTTTGTAACTGCCGGTAAATGTACGCATTCGTAGCTCAACGCAACTGACGCTAAATCTATGATGTAACGTCAGCGTACTTATAACGGCACTTTTAAATGGTTGATATTACACGCTTGAATTTATAAACGCGGAACAAACTAGCCAAGGGCATGTATCTCTTTATATAACGTGTTGGTTGAATATTATCAGAAAAACTGTACATCACCCGGAAAAATCGTATGATTAAATGTTTCTTGGAACACCAGATGTTGTACGAATGTAGTGAGAAGTACTACTTGGAAAAATCATTTGTGGATTAGATAGCGGAATCACAAATGGCTAAATATTCGACCATTATAAAGGGATACGGACCTAGTTTTACAATCAGACTGGTTTAGTCATTTGTTAAAGTGTTATGTAATAGATTTGTTTGGTTGCTTCAAATAACAATTTTTAAATATCCGGAGGTTAAGTATTTTATGTTTACAATATCTGGATAATCGGATATTTTTAGAAGATAGTCGTTAGTTTATCATTGCCTCCGTAAATCTTGATGGACTACATTTCATTGTACTCTTACACGAGCTCCAACTTGCGGAATATTCCAATGCACGAGGTATACATATTGGTTCGTCCTTTTTCTTTCACCTTTTCACGATAGACATCATCAAAAGTATCGCTGCGCAATACCTGGTATTATTTTTTGCGTCTCCCGTCACCCTGAAATACCACATCTTCTCTTTCAGTATCTATATTTTATAAATTCTGGATATTGAAAAAAAAGTATTAAAACGACTTTGAATCTAAAGCCAAATCGGTCACCTATAAGTGATTTTTTAAGGCACATCTCTTGGACGCACCGCTAAGTTCTATTGCGAAGATACTTCAACGCATTAATTTAACAAGAAGTTTAAATCAGTAAAGAATGTATTATTTTCTATTTATGTAAACAATACCCAACAGTTACAAAATGCTATTTAGAAAAATTGGGAGTAAAATTCGGCACAGATCTTACGTGTTTTTCCACTGGCATGAACACAGGTTGAAAACAGGACTGATAAACCAGTTTCGGTCTTTTAATTTCATGATCGCAATCGACCAGATGCTTCGTGGACAACGTACGTGAACTGCGCTTATCGGATATCTTGTATTACTCAATGTGGCCCTGCTTCCACTCCAATGGACTGGGGAATAACAGCAACTGTTCCAAGTCAGAACAAGTACAGTATGTATAAAGATTCTTCATGCAAAGCTTTCAAAATACCAGTAATTGATTTTAGGTTCTGTGCATTTCAGGATTGAGTGGCTTCAAGTCCACCCGCACCAGGTCAGCCTCATCAGAATATAGTACATCATCCCTGTCCATAAAATAACTAAATTAAATCTTTGGCGCATGCTGGGGAACACAGCATGTATGACGACTTACCTAACAACAGCGATTTAGCCGGAACATGAGAACGTCTCCTACCAAAATATTATCCTGAGGAAGGTATGACAAGCTTACTTCATGGTATTCGACAGCGCCTACTAAGTATTTCTGAAGCAGGCAACACTATTACCGAACGTGCTCATTATACCACAAAGTACAGTAACAATGCTAAACTTTATTAAAAAATTTATACTATACTACCGAATGTCTTGCGTACCACCAGAATAGCATCAATTTGAGAACAACTGGCCTACATGAAAAATTGGTCGTGAGTCACCTAGAGGTGTGCATGTGCAAGTAAAAACTCGTTAAAAAGTAACAAACAATAATAAAAGATAGCAGCTAAGTCATTTGCAAAGTAACTGCAAAGTGGTTCTCAAACTTTTTTAGTCCCAGAGCCGCATTTCAAACCCCGAAGTTATGAAGAGCCGCACACAAACAACGCAAGGTAAAATAGCAACAAATCTTAAGCGCGTATTTGAAATACAAAAGTCATCGTAACACCAACACACGTAACAACTAGGGCTGGGCAAAATATTCGAATGGTATTATATTATTCAAATATACGGTACCACGTCACCTGCGCCGCTCTGCTTGGACACCGAACTCGCGCGTCTCCAACTCAATCTCTATCGCTCTCTATCAGTCAAAAAACGGACAAATTTGAAAAGTCGTTGTCTTTGCGTTATGGTGTTATATGCTTATCTTTGCACTTAACGTATGGTTTCAATTTCATATTTTGCAAAAAAAAACGGACCAACCGTTCCGTAAGTTTAGAAACGTCAAACCAGATATATAAGGTATTTAAAATACATTTCATAGATTTTAAACTTCGATTGCTTGGTGACATGTCATTAGCCATTTCTTGCATTACCGAACATAAAGTTGATTAAAATTAAATGTTAAAATGACTTTTCGGCGTTTCATTGTGAGAAAGGCGATTTTAGGTGGTTAGAAAACTCTAGTTATTGGACACGTAGTGGACATAACGATCGTTTCAATATTATGTTGTTCTTGTTCTTGTTGTTCTTGTATAAATAGCATGGATTTAAAAATGACCAAAAGTTTTTCCAAAAGCTGGTATGAGTTACTTGTATGAAAAAAACTCATTAGGTTGTAACCAGATATGAAATGTCATGTCCTACTCCATTTAAAGCACTTTGTATTAGCGTTTCAGTGATCCTTTCATCCTTGGCCAAGTAATGTTTCAAATATGTAAACATTTTACTCGACCATGCATGGCCGTTGAGCCAAGAGTGGAACGTAAAATCATTCGGGAATTTCGTTGTAACAATGCACACTGACTCGTTCACGATTTGTTGCGTCTATTATCATCGAAAATGATTACAATTGTTAAATTTTGAAGCATTTGGGCAGTAATAATTAAGCCTTAAGTCATGACATAATCAAAATCATTAGGTGAAGTGCTGAATTTGCAAATTCCGTAAAGAAAATTGAGAATTACTCAGTAAGTATTTTAGCTATGAAATAACCATCGGGGTTTTGTTTTGTTGAAAAAAAAAACGTTAAAACTTAAAGGAATTGGTTATAATTAGCGTCTGACCCTCTATTAAGCACAAAGGCTTAGAAATGCTTTGCAACTTTATTTAATGCATTGCAAATTTATTTGATCGCTATTTTGAATCAACATTCAGGATTCACGCAATCGTAAATTTGCTAGGTTCATCTATCTAATACTAAAATAACACGAACACCATAGAAAAGCATGAGAAACTCAATTATTATTTCAATAAATATCTGCATCTCGGTTACCATTCACTTTAAACAAACAGGTGATAAGGAAGATCAAATCCACGGCAGAGGATAAAACTCAGAATAAAATTAATTTGGTTTTGAAATCAGCCCTTAATGTATTCAACAGCTGTCGCTGATGTGAACGCAAGGGTATACTAGAAATATAAAATCCGATATCCGGCGACCCCTTATTCTTGCAAAAAACGAGAAAGGGCGGGAATATATATAGAATACTAACTTTAGGATATCGCCGCGGAAACGATCGCGGTGACAAAGACAATGAGCGATTATGATGAAATTAGCCATTAACCAGTAAAAAAACGCTTTATTGCCGATTTTTCAATGTTTCTATTAATTTCCAAATGGAGTATCGACCTTCGACGTTCTGGATCCCTGTTATGTATAAAAAATATTTATTATTCGACTATTCGGTATTCGTTAAAAATATTCAAATTATTCGATTCGAAAAAAGATTCGATTTTGCCCAACCTGGACAAACAGCCATTCAATTTGGCTTTGATTCCTAGAATAAGTTTGTCAAAGCGGGTTGAAATCGTGGAGGATGCAAGGTGCAGTCGCTGCTTGAAATGATCGCCAGATATTTCGGGACTATTTCGATTACTGGAACAAAATTGAAATGCTCTAGAAATTAAAATAATCATTGAGTTATTTGATTTATACATAATATTCGGAAATGCGACAAAAACTGAAAATCCACGGAAGCAAGCCAATGATTACAGACAGCCATGTCTAAAATCTTTCCAAGTGAAAAGTGTCCGAGTGGCCGCGAAAACGCTAACTGTTGCGTCACTATGCATCTTGCATATTGTAGATTAGTCAACGCTACACAAATAAACACGGGGAAATCCATTCGACTAAGTAATAGACTTCCGCATTTTAATTTGAAGTCAATGATTAGTTTTCGATGAAATCTTTTATTTGAAAGTAATTAATTTTAAAGCAAACCCTAGTTTGAGAATCAGATTTTGTGCGCAGGAATTCGGAAGATTTTCAAGCGGCAAAGCTAGATCGTTTGCTTTGGAAGTTTGGTGGAAGTTGGCCAATACATAAACGAAGCGTACGCCTCACGCCGCGGTGATCCGTTCTGATAAAAAAGCCGCGAAACTGTTCATTTGAATTCTTGAACTGTAATTTAAATACATGCTGTGACTCAAATTTCATTGTATTAGTTGCAGTGCCTTTCTTGTATTTCGTGGTGTTTTGTTGAATAGCTATGTTTACTGGCTTACATTAACATAGAAAAACATACAAACTAAATAACAAATCATACTTGCTTTCTAGGTATTAAAGCTTGTAGCAGTTGAAAATAAGTAAAAGCAAAAGTAGCAGTTGAAAATAACAGTCAAAAATTGAAATGAGCAATTAGTAACAATTGTGCAAAAGTAGCAGTTTTGCACATCTTTGCCTGCGAGTGTAAACCGCAAATGACAATCAAATATTGTTATGTTACAACCTGCCACGCCCACAAACAACGCCCTCCGCAGTAGATAACGCCGCGAATTTCCTTTGCACGTGACCGACGGGAGATGTTGTTTTGCATCGAAAAATTGCGATCTTGGGCACACCCCATTAACGCCCCTGGCGTAATCCAATCGGTATTCAGAATAAGTCGGTGACAATCTTCACCTCGATTTTCCCCGCGTTCAGAGATATTCGTCATAAAACTTTGCAGTAAAGAGGCGATAGAGATTCAATTTGTTTATTTAAATCCATGTGTTCCATTTCGAAATCGTCATTTTACTCGTATGCTCAGCGTTGTGTTTATTTACGGGCTAATCTCGAAATATCTCAGGTATCAGCAAGTGCTGTTCGCTCTCATTTCGATGTCATAGTGCGAGGAAATTGCTGCACTTATTCAGTCGTAAATCACCATTGCAATCAAGAATCAACTCATTCAGTTATTACTGTATTCTGGTATTATACCTGTATACGGTGATGCCTTGCGCTTGTCGCATTTGACAGTGCCGCAGTCTGCCAGACGACCAGAGCTTATTTCCGGAAAAAAGCCATTGTGGGAAAAGTTTAAACCTTGCAAATCGAGGTCAGATACCGTACGGCGTACACTTTTACTTTCAAGAGTCAGAGAGTGAGTATTCAGATACCGTATTGCACTTTGGATTTAACTAGTAGAAGATGAAAGGTTGTAACTTTCAGGTAAAACAAAAAACCCAAAGGTAAATGATTTAATTGAAACCTGTACAGCGGTAGGAGTATCTCAATATAGTATTAATCCAATTTAAACTCCAACAACTGAACAACACCTGTGCTCTTCTATTCCTGTATTATATTTCCTGGGCTATACAATTTGTAGTGATATAAACATAAAGAAACAAATCTGCTCTTTGCTAACCCTTATTACTAATGCTGTAATTCATCCAATCTAGGCCAGCTGTCTGGACCTTCCATGACAGTACAGCACAATTCACTAATGTCATGAATAACCCCCTTATTTCAGTATTTAAAGACCCTTAAGACGTTAATATTTTAGAATGAGTGCAAATTAATCCTTTTTATCTTCATTCAACTAAGGTCAGGGAAGGTTAGCTTGATGAAGGGCTCGAAATACGCTCAAGATTAAGTTTATTTTAGCTTGGTCATTAAATACTTTTTTTTTATCCTAAGCCAGTAAGCCACATCATTTGCTCAGACACTATCTTTTTTTGCTTTTAGAGTAAATACCAAGACAGTGTGACTAAGATGGTTGGCTATAAATTCTTCCGAATACCAATATTCGGATATTCATTGAGTATATTTATTTTTCCATTCGTCATAAAAAATATATTTCATTTGATTAAAATGTTTTTTGTCGGAATAATATTTTCATGCATTATTCACAATATTGGAATATCGAAAATTAAGCCTAATTCAATCAAGTTGGAGAGTCCCAAATTCAAAATTGACACTTGTTTATGTAAGTTACGAACCCTAATATGTCACAAACCCTCAGCAATATCAACTATATATTAATTTCACTGAGAATACTATCACATATCTGAACACTTTTTGAAATTAGCTGGGTTCCCCATACAGCCATGATTTGTATAAAAAGCCAGAAGTACTTATGTCAAATAGCTGTCCCTGAAAATTCATGTATTCGTGATATCGAGCTTGAACATGAGGTATGCTTTTCACCATAATCATTTGGCTTCTGCACCAAAATGTAATGAAACCCAAAAAATTGCAACCTATTGGGTATTGTTGTGCAAGTTTGGGGTAGAATAGGGTAAGATTGCAGTAGTGCTGATGATCATTCAAATATTGAATTTTCTGATTATACTGGTATATTTATTCTATTATTTACTGCCAGTAAGAACTAATGGGCTAACTAATAGGCTATTAATGATTTTGCTGAGTGTTCAAATGTGTGTATTAATTCCAGTAAATAACATTTGTTAGCCAACATTGTATGTTTACTGGTCAGCAGTTTTCATAGCAGCTTATCTCTCAAAGGCACTTCACATTTCAAGATGCTATTCTGTGCCAAGTAACAGTCAGTTTATCTTGTATCAATCATTGTCCAATCTCTTATGTAATACCCCTATATTATTTTATTGTTTAATATTTGTCAACTACCTCAAGTGTATTTGTCAACAAGTTTTGTAGCTGTAAGTTGGTTATGAAGTATTGTGTTCTAGGTTTTCATAATTTCCTGCGTATAAAATAAATAGGGCTCGTAGGTCTGTATACTAACATTATGAATTTGAGTGTAACTATCTAGCCTAGTAGTACAATAATCAATATCTAGTACTTGAATTTATGTTTATATTAACAAGTTTAAATAATTATTAACTTTTGTTTTTGGTCATTGAAGTCAGCATCATGAATCTCTTCAAACTGAATTTACTAAGATATATTTTTAGTGCATCTTGAGTGTTTCTTTTTATGATTTTGTTTGTTTTTATAAAAGTTGACAATTTGGGCGAGAAGAAGCATTTACCAACCAGGATGGACTCCCTCCCCGGAGAGGATTAATTTTGGTGTTATGGCCTAGGGGAGAAAGCTGTACTTTCCATTTGGGAGTAGTATCATAAATATTCATTAGTTATTTAGTATTATTGACCATTGTAATACATATTTATGCACACATAACTGTTATGATATATTGAAACTTAAACAACAAACTATTTATTTTTAAGTACAGCCGGTGGAAATGAATAGCTTCATAATAGGCAAAGGGAAGCTCTAAAAGTCTATCACTGTGATATTTGCTTAATTAGTGATATAATATTTAAGATCAATATTTTAATTTATTAGTTTGACAATCCCTTTTTTCTGACTTTTAGACAAGGTTGAAAGCTATTTATTCGTATAGCTTTAATTCATACAATATCCTAGAAACATGCTGTATGTGTTGTTGCCGTGAGAAGATGCACGTATCACAAATCCGCGTAACCAAACTATGTGCCTGAGGTCGGGGTTTCGGTTAAGAGATGCATAAAAAATTGAAATAGGTCATAGGTTATTTTTCTTTGTAAACTGTTAAATGGAACATTGTTTGTTTTTAAGATCTCAATTGCCGTAAATATGCCACTTATGATTTGAGTAGAATGCTTTTTGTGTTGATAGTTTATTGTTGAAAAATATGACTATCAAGTTTCAACCTTTTTTAGATAAATATATTAGTTTTGTCTTAATTTTGAGCTAGAGGCAAACTGAGAAAAGTTCAAATAATCTGTAGCATATAAAAAATGAATGAAAATCCTATCATTTTTACAGTCATTATCTTCTGCATGTGACTGAACATCTTTTACATTTTACAATTATGTATCTTATCGATTTCAGGGCAAATAGGACTATCTGTCATATATTTGCTATCTAGAGGTTAAACAAAAGCTGCTCAGTAGGTGGGTTGGGAGATGATATATTGTGCTTTTAGAGGTCACATCGTTTTAATGAATTTAATTTAAATGCTCAAATAAAGAAAACGTACCTGATCAAACAAAGGAAAAACTTTGCCTCAACCAAGGACACAAGCTCACCTTCACTTTTTTCATCATCGCTACCAAAGACGACGCGCAGCGCCGAAAAGAGTCACTTCCGAATGCGGTGCCTATATGGTCAAAGGGTTTTTGCAGAATCAGGTACCGTACATAGATTTATTAATATTTCATATCTAGTATATGGTTTGAATGTTTTGACAATAAATTTTTTTTAAAGAGGTTGGAGATTCATATTGGCGGTATGATCTTATTTTGTCAACATATTACAATGTAAAATGTACAATTTCATATTTAGTTTATACTACATTCTTTCCCATCTTACAACTGCTTCAAAATATTCACTGATACTTCATTTTTAAGTCATATTTTGCATTCATTATTACTCATAATTAAAGATTTCTAATTCTGTGACGTTATTGCAGTTAGACATTAATGATACAATTTTGTGCCATGTTAGTTTCAATATATATGAATCAGCTGGTTATTAATTTCTCAACATAATCTAAATTTAACATCATGTGTCATTTCACACTTCTGATGCGCTAATTATATTTTGATTGTTGCAATGGTATGCCAAGATAAGTGAGATTTTCACTACAGTTACTTTTTGAAGTGTCATTTTGCAGCAGTGTTCATGTAGACAGTAGGTAAGGAAGTTATTTCTTGTGATTTATATTTTTCAATATAGGCATTTTGGATGAGAGTAGTCATTGATGAAATGTTCAAATTATCAAAATTATGAATGAATAAATCGATCACATGCACTATTGTAGGTTTTCAAAAAGTTCAATAATTTTATTCGATTGAAGCAGTTGAACATAGATAATCATTATTATCAAGGGTTTAATTATGGTATGAATGAAATACAATATTTCACTTTGATGTTTTCTTAATTTATGGATAGTATCAGATTTCTCTTTAAATCCATTGTGCTATTCCTATTTAATATTAATGATCAACTGCTATACATAGTTTTTGTAATATTGCTGCGCTTGAAAGCTTTGTCTTACTGCTTTTACAGTTCATGGCGATTTTATTAATAGTTTGTACTAAAATAGTAGCTGGTTCTTCGTGATATTTTGGCATAACTCCATGATCTTATTTCACACTTAACCCCATGTTGAACTTTGAAATGCTTAATGTAGTGCATGCATCATTGTTCAGGAATGCATGGCATATTTTGATCTCGTTATTCCATCATATCGTTCGAACATTACTTACATTTTTTTGTATCTTTGCTTTTGTCCAAGCAATATTTTACTATTTTGCATTATCATATATAATACATTATTTTAAAAAATGTAAACATCTTTTTTTGAAGATCCATATTAAGTTAAATAACTTTTCAAAATTGAATACCAAATTTTCACCTTCCGAGTCTATTTATTGACGATGTCATGTATGCTAATGTGTATATAATATCATAAAGCATATGATAAAATAAATTTTCTCGAGTATATAAACACCTTTTTTTAAAGGTACATATGTTTATTAGATTTTCCAAATTTATTACCGAATTTTCACCTTCCGATTCAATTAGATGACAGTGTATGCTAATGTGTACAAAATTCATCATCAAATAAAATAGGTAGGTATACACAATGAGGTTTCATGCATCAAAAAGTGTAAAAGCGTCTGTGTATCATATTGGAGTAGCAAACTATTTGCTTGTATTATTTCAACATCTCCAACAATCGCTATCTCAGAAAACTGGTAAAATCCAAATTTATATTACACATTTTTTTTTATTCTTCCAGAGACTGTAAATTCCTTTACCTGGATAGAAACTGTGTCTGTGCGAAAACTTTTTCTACTGAATTGCAGCAATTTAATAAGTTCTGGACCAAAACACCACTTCGAAGACATAGAAAATGGCTAGTGGAATTGATGGTAAGTACATAATGGCCATTATTCTGTAATCTTTCAAACCCATTACTCAAACTATTGTACAAGACCATTATCTGGTTATTATAAAATATTCATATTATAAGACACAGTAATATATTTATATAGTTGCCAATTCTTGCTTGGAGATCGTGATGCTATTTCTGTCTTGTAGTTGAATTGTTTTTGGCTCGGACTTTTAATGATTTTTTATGATTCAGTCCATCGGTGGTTTTCATTTCAATGAGCATAAGTAACTTTGATTTAGTCTTGATTTAGAGCAGAGGTAACCTAAAAGTAACCTAAAATTCACCGTAAAATTTGAAGATATTCCACAACTTTATGAGTTTTTAATGATCTTGTAGTGATCCATTTTTCATCTTATGCTTGATTATTAAAACTACATCAGCATTATGGAACTTTCCAGAAATTGGATACATATTCACCGATGAAGGTTTTACATGAAAACAACTGCCATAATTGTACTTGTTTTTAAATAATGAGAAGGTGCACAAGCTCTCATTGCAGGAGTACCCATTTCTAATTAGCAATATGAAGCATTGTCAAAGATGATGCAATTACTCTTGTGGAAGTTATAGCTTATGGTTTCACAAAGCAAATACTATACCTTGAATCATAGACCAGCTTGATGTCAAAATATTTATACATTGACTACCACTAAGCTCTTTCTTGAAAAAATTAAATACAAAATATAGATATCTATATACTCTTAATAAAGAGTTAAATCAACCGGTTTCCCAGAAATAAATTCATCAGTTTATACCTTTAATCATCGTTTCGTAATCTGAGGTTTCAAGCTCCTGCTCATGATAATACTGTGTTATTCATCTGCAAAGCAGAAAACAATTTGCCATACAAATATTTGTGCGGTTTAACCACAAACAACTTTAATGTTGTTTAGCAAGCAAGGCTCAGTATTTCTCTGGGGATTTCCAAGTTCCATTGAGCCATAAAGTCATTCTCTGACTGTTTTCAAATACTTATTTACACAAAGGAGGAATATTTTTCTTATTATTCCACATGTGTCATATTTTATTGTCATATTTTGACAATACCTATGATACCTAAAATATTTTCCCTTATCCAAAAGCATTGTGCGTTATTCACCTTTACAAACATTTATTTGTTCCACTATTGTGCACATTTGTTTTTCACTCAAGTTTTGCTGTTTACGCTTATTTATAGTGGTTAGTGGTTAATAAACCAAACATTTGTTCAGCACACAATTATATGCAAAGTTTTATCCCAAGTTTCAAAGCCATTGCCATCTTATACAATAATTCGCTTTTTTCCCTCAAGGCTGAGGTAGTCTATTAGGCTATTTCCTGGGTTGAGAATGCATTTTGCTGAAATCAATGCTAAAATTTCCATAAACAAGTTTTCCTACAATAGTTTAATGAATGATCTTGCCCAAATTGTGTGTAATTTAGATGACATAATTATTTTGGTTGGAAAAATTGAATACCACTGTTAATTATAAGCAGATATATTATTGGTGTGCACTGTGCAGTGTGATATGGTGAAGGCGGGTGTTTTTATTGTTCAGGCCCGGGTGTTGGTGATTCACCCCAGCAAATGCACATCTCTCCTATAGCTGGAGATAAGGTTACCGCCGACCCAGTTAGGTTCCAAGTTTCTTATGGTGATGGGATGTCTTACACGCCAGGTAATTGTGCATCATTAGTGCCTTTTCAAACATTGCATGTTTCTTGTAGATTACTGTCCGTGAGTGCTTCATTGATTATTCTGTTATGGTTCCATTATTCTTCTTATTTCATTATTATTAATGTGAAGGCCTATTGAGTAGTCGGTGATGGTCCGCTCTTGATGTTTAGTGTGAAGCTATGTGTCTGTCATCTGTAGTTTGTTCATCTTCTTTTCATTACGAAATCCTCTTTCTCTCGTTTTTTTTTTTAAATAACGCAGTATATCAATTACACTAATAAAAAAATTATTAAATATAATATCTTTGTCTGTTAAAAAAGCTAATCTTGATCAATTGGCCAAGATTTTAGTTTTTTCGATCCAAATGTATGGATATAGTTATCTATCCGATTAACTACATTTTTAAATTAATTATTTTGCTGCATGGGTGACACTTCCACTTGTATTTACTCATAAATTCTAATTAATAATATACTATTGTGAACATTTTGCATGATCATTTCCTATTTATATGTATGGTATTTTTTGTTATGGTGTGTTTCACATTTTTGTTCAGTCTAAATACACAATCGAGTTTTCAGGATTTTTTTTTATGCTTTTTCTAGCTGCTACTTCAACTCATCATGATGATGTGCCGGCAGTTACTGTATCAGAACCAATGGATAGTCATCTAAGTTTCGCAAATTTAATGTCAATGCAGGACCAACCAGAATCTTCTGATGTAATGCGGGTAAGAACTTCAAAAGTCAAAAATAGATTTATTTTTTATATAACATTTATTCACTTTGTTTGCTCTAAATAAGGCTCTATGCAGGCAGTCCCTGATATCTAATGATATTTAAGAAGCTACTTTTATTTATAAGTGCAGGAATCTTTCCTGTTCAGCATTGCATGAACAATTTATTTCACCCTAGGTGAGGTGGGATGCATAAGATTTAAATCGGGGATGTGTAATTTGCTTATGTGTAACAAGATTTAGGAAACATTATGGAAATTTTTAGTAGACAGTTCCAGACAGTTTGCACATGTACAGACAGTTCTTCTCAGTAGCAATTCCTAAATTATTTGTGTAAGCATCCAAGCATTTATGCATAGCAAGAATTAATTTACATCTAATGTGATCTAATTTAGCAATTGTTCAATTTGAATCAAGTTTTATTATATTTGATGGAGGATGGAGAGTATTGTTGATGTGTATCCTTGACTGATCAGCTAATTTTTACATTTTCCTTTTAATATTAAGTCTATTTTTACATCTTATGTTTGCTGTTTAATATGTGCTGAGTTATTTATAATAATACTGAACAAACAAGTACTATTTGCCTTTTTATCATGTATTTGCGTTGTGTCATTATCAGTGTCATGTTGTAATATTGATCCTATACCATTTTTCCTGCTTGGAGATCTGTATTTTATCTTCCATAGTTAGGGAATACATTTGATATGGAATATATTTGTCTTTTTATTTTTTTTAATTTTATTCATAAAGTTGGAGAACTTCTGGGTGATTTCTATGGATTCAGTTACCGTAAACAGAACATGGTTCTTTGATTACTGTCAGTTGACTCTGTTTTGTATGTTATTTTCACAATTTTTTTTATAAATTGTTTGATATGTTTATTTATGGGAAAAGCAAGGTCTCAAGCTCAGAGTTAACTAAAAGCAAGAAAAATTAGGATGCACAATGCATTATTTTTTTACGCTCCCGATCAAAATGAGTAAACCAAGAATGTTATGGAATTTAGAATTTTTTAAAATGAGCACCCCCTATTGGAATTCTAACCACTGAGTCAATAAAAGAAAACATAATGTTTGACGTTAGAACCACATGTTTTGAAACTTTCCATTGGTTTTATGACTTGGTCAATGAGGGTCAAAAAATATGTTACTAAATCGGTGATTCATGGATGGAAAGTTTCAAAAAATATTTGCATGCTATGACATAACCCATACTGAAATTTTTATGAAATCACATGTATTAGAGAGTCGGCCATAACTGTACTATCACCTTTAAATAAGGTTCATCCAAGGCCCACATATGCAATTTTTTACTTGCGGAACATATTGTGAATAAAAAATTAATATAGTTGTTTTGAAACATTCCTCCTCACTCACATATATCTTGAGATGGACAGGCTGATCGCACTCATTTGTAAGTGTGGTACTGACAATCAAAGAAGTCATTGCTGATACTGTATGCTTACCAAGCTTTATATTGGGCTTTTAGCTTAGGTTTAAGATTATATATTGAGCCAATAATGGCTTTCAATGCGATTCAAATCACCTATGCCCCCAAGTTGGTCAACGGATTTCATGCGAAAAAGGTAAATTAGTCCTATTTTATTTGTATCATGTACACATGCTTTGCTTTGAACAAAGTCTGCATAAGTCATCGCTGCTAGGTACGGAGGAGCTACTATGGTGTGGAAAGACCAATATATTTATGGTTCATGTTGTCTACCTAAGTTATTACACGCTGGGTGAGGTGGTGGGTATGGGATTTGAACCCAAGATTTAAACCAGGAATGTCAACATTGTGTTATTTAATGATTACCGTACATTTGTGTGTTGTTGATTACTTTTCTATAACTTATTCAATCCCATGTACATTACCCCACTCATTAGCTGACAATTATTTTCAAATTGTGATTCACTTGTTTTTCTTCAGTTTGAGAAAGCTTTCTTACTTTTGAAATGTAAATACAAGTTTAAAATGTAATAATACTGATAATTTATGTTACTGTTAGTCTGTTACTATAAATATTTTACGAAATATATACCGGTAGTTTATTGGGTGAGAGAGTTTTGCATATTGATGACAATCTCACCCAAGGTATTATTGAACAGCATTTTGGTCTGCTTGAATTGTCAGGAACTTCTTCGAACAAACAATGATTTGAAGGCTTGCTATTTTCAACTTTTTGATTTAAATGCTTATCAGTATTTAGTGAAAATGCAAAAGTAGTGACTTACCGGTATGTCAATCGGTATACGCTTGGTTAACAAATTGTTTAATGATTATTTTGTTCGAGTCAATATCTAATTTAGAGAATTGATTTTCTTTAACTTTTCGTTCGATTGTGAATTTAGATTAACTTTTTAAAATTAGGTAGCATTTACATGACCATTGAATCTAATTTTTTTTTTTAATAAAATAACAGAAAAAAATTATCTTAGCAGGTTTATTCATCCCCTATACTGCACAGTAATGAATATAATACGCTGAGGTCAGCAACTAGAAGAGTAGAAAGCTTTCAACAAGACTCCAGAAGGCAAAGTTCAGAAATGGTAGCTTGTTGTTGTGAATCAGTTTAGTACGTTAGTATGTTATGTTGAGCATGGCTGAT
The DNA here is from genome assembly GCF_964204865.1 of Styela clava. NCBI lineage: Eukaryota > Metazoa > Chordata > Ascidiacea > Stolidobranchia > Styelidae > Styela > Styela clava. The sequence continues at coordinate 9,412,577 of NC_135252.1, forward strand.
TAGTTTTTTTGTATACAGTTTTGGTTTATTTAATTTTATTCAGTTTTTTTTTAAATTTATATAATGTTATATTATTAAAGCAGTTATGGTAAGTATAAAAGTGCCAGGATTTTTTTAATTTATGTTACAAAAGCAGAGACTGTTTTAGTGTGATAGTAATATTGAAGGATGGAAGAATTGTTTAAATTTTGGGTTCATTTAGTTTCATTCAGTTTCATTTTGATTTTGTATAATGTTATATTAATGTAGATAAGTATAAAAAGATTTATTTGATTTATGTTACAATAGCAGAGAAGAGACTCTTTTATTGTGATAGTAATATAATATGGGATGGAAGAATGTTCGCAATTGCTTTAATTTTGGAGAAAGGTCAAATATTAGGTATAGATTGAGGAAAATCATAATTATATAAAGCTGTTATTTGAAATGGACCGTCTGTATAGAGCCCTTGTTTTGTGCAAAGTTGTGAAATACTCTAAACAAATATGGGTTTTTAACTACTATTTTGCCGAATCATATTGTTGGCGTGATAGCTTTTTAACTTTTTGGTATGAATGAAAATTTTAATAGATATAAATTAGTTTAAGAGGATTCTAGCCTCTGAATTATTGCACAGACCACTTCAAATGAAAATTTCATATCGATTTTGCAATGTATGATATCTTGCAAGTTAAAAATCCTATTTGCTCAGTGCACGACCCGTTTCCTGTTTTAAAACCTTGACTCACCTATTGTATAGTGGACTGTGTTTGCTGCCACTTTTATTGCTTATAAAAATCTAAAACTCCTAATCGTTGTTTGCTTCCTTATCTCAGATTGCTTTGCTATTCATGCACTGCCATTGATTTAATTTACATCTATTGGCTCTGTGGGTTTGTTGAAGCTAGTATAAGTTTTTTCTGTTATTTGATATTTGCCTTGTTTCAAATACTGACCTTGACAATGCAACCATAGTAGTTTTACATGCTGCTATTAATAGGTTCGTGAGTAGTGTCAGTTCATTTATGTCATCATTAAAGAAGTTTTCAAAAACTTAGTAGTTTTTAAGATAATTGATAAATGATTCAGTAGCCTATGTCATGTGATGCCCATGTGATTTATATAGTAATGAGATTATTAAATTTAGAATATTGTTGTTTGTTGGAAGTCTCTACTCTCATAAGTTCATGTGCATATACTTGAACAGTGTTTGTTGTCCTGAATCATCCTTCGGCATGTTTAAAGAATACAGTTTTATGAGAGAATTGAAGAAGTTTCAGGAATCTCCTACAGTTTGATTAGTTGTACTATCAGTTTCAATCCATTTCTTATCTTAATGTGATGCTGTTTATGATTCTGCATTATTTTTATTTCCTGCTTTCTAAACGTTTAGTTCTAAATTGTGCGTTTTACTTGGCATTAAATCTTATGTATTTGCCTATAGTGAGAGTGAAGTTGATAAGGGCCCTTGGTTGGGTTGAGATTAGTTGGTTTCATCAGTTTAAGATTTCTGTAGTTTTCAGAATTATACAATATACCAGCAGCAGGGATGACCAAACGAATTGGCTTCATTCCACGTTGATGCTGTAAAAACAAAAATCAATCAATGTTGATTTCAACTACGTTGCATTACTTTTATTTAAACTGAATCCTGTAAATTTTTCACTCAGAAAATGACCAAATTTTGAATCTGTTGGATATTTAATATTTGAAATATTACTTAAAATATTATATGAAAGTACACATATTAGCGAATTAATTGATTTCGGCCATCTGTAACACCAATGCATGTAGAATAGCTGGAAGTTTAGTTCAGTCGATGATAAATTGGAATGTCAATGCAACTAAATAAAAATTTCATGTAATACAATACAAACTTTATGAGTAATTTAAAGAAATTTTGAGATTTCGAGTTTTCAATTATTAATGTTTTATTCTCAGAGAGGATCAAGTGCAATTCCTGTAGCTGATATGGCAGCGGCTCAAAGAGCTAATAGACGGCCATCAGGTCTTGCTGATGAAATTGATAAAGTGCTTGATGAGGCTTCTGGTAAGAAATCTCAAATTTGAATTGAAATTGAAGAGAATGTATTACTTATTCTACTTACAACATTATCAGCCATGAACGTAAATTAAGTTGTGAATGTCCATGCCTGAAAAGATGTAAAAGACAGTATATTCTAAAATTTTGCCTTGCATTCAGTAGTTCCCATTGCAAATCCTTGAAATATAAAACATTTCTTGCGAAACTTTACATGATTATGATTTTGCTATGGAGGTGACAAATTTTACAGGAATATACATTTACATAATTCTGAAATAAATCTGAATAACATTGATTATACTGAATTTTTTTCTTTATCTGTATTTATTGGACATAACTAAAATTTATAGCAGAAGAAGTATCCAAAGAATTTAAATAATCAGATAATAAAAAGTTATGATTTTTCCATAAGATTGGGATCTCCAAACAGAAATTAAAAAATTCCCATACAAATCTGTTCAATGACTCCATAAATATTTATAAATAATATTGATTACAATCATATTATTATTATATTGCGGTTCCAAGAACGGGATACTAGAAAGACAGATTTATTTCGATATTTCCTGAAAATAAACAATAAAGCAAGCACCCTACTTGATTTCATCTTCAAAATTCTGGGAACACTCAATAAGTGTTGATCGTAAAGATTTTCTGAAGTTATTATCAAGCACCAAAGAAAGTTTGAATTTGAATTGGTAGCCACACCCCACCAGAAACATTTCGGTGATATATATTATGGACGACTATTGATGAGTTTTATAAGAGCTTTGAATATAATCAATTACCATGGTCATCAGCGGTCAGTGCCCATAGAGCGTTCATAAAGTCCTGTATTAAATTAGGTGAAAGAAAGAACTTTGATGTGCTTTGCGCAAATAATGGGGCGACTTTGAAGACTTTGAAGAAAGATGTGATAAATAAAGTAAAACTTGAAATAGACCAAGATTAAAATTAAACAAACATGGTTAAGATATATTGAAAACTGACTTCATAGCAAAATTTGATTGTAATGTTTGTAACAGGACTCTATTAACACTGTGCATATAACAAGCAATAGATATCTGATGCATTATCTCTATTATCTGGACTGATAAATCTCTAATATATACCGAAATTTCACAAATTCGTCAACTGATTTTCTCATAGAGCTGTTTTCACTATCTCTATTGTTTTGCAGGAACTACCAGGCCGTATGCCGAACCTCTCAAATTGCAGCTTGATTTTGGTGATCCTGATATTGCCTCAGAGGTGTCTAATTACAACGACCAGCGATATAATGACGCAGATTATTCGTGTAAGTTTGCAAATCGTGTGTCATGTACTATATTGTAAGGCCCAACAAAACTAATCATAAATTTAAGCAATGAAAGCATTATCCATTTATTTTGCCAATATATTCTGGTTTTGTACAAATTTTTCTAGTGATCAAAACGTTAGCAGCCCTAACTATGCTGGTTAAAAATATCTGATCCAAATTTAATGCCCACCCCACCCGAGGTGTATTAAGTTGGGCAGTGGTTGTTGAACCAGAAAAATATATAGTAGCCTAACACTTTTCCTTGAATTGAATTCTTGTACAGAGCCTTATTCGGATGAAAGGAATATAAAACGTGGTATCGAAAAAGTTTTTTCGTTTTTGTATTGTTGTCATATTTCGTTCATTCAAGGTCAGTGTTTTTTATCAGCTCACAGAAGAAGCCAAAGGCATCATTCCAAACCACTCGCGGCACACTTATCAAGCCATGACATGAAGTCTATCAAATCACGAGCCGCTGCCGCCGCAGCATTATCAGGATCAGATAAAGAGAAGAAGTATAAACATGATTTGTTCTATGATATTTTATCTGCAATAACATTGACTTTGGCCACCCAAAAGTAGATACAATCTTGTTTATGAAATTCTTCATCAGTCAAGTATGGCGGGAAGAAAGATTATATCTATAGACTTTTAATCAATCAATAGCTTTTCATTGCACTGTCGATTTGAGTCATTTCAATATTTCGCATTAAGGATAGTTTACGACTTTTGAAATGTTCGCAGAATTGTCTGCATAGAAATGTTATCAGTAATCAAATTTTTGAGATGCAAGCATGAAATTGTACTTAATATGGTAAGTATGGTTGCTAAAAATCTGATAATACCGAAATTTTTAAACTGATAATTTTAATTCATGCTGGATTGGTTTGGAATTTTAAGTTCCGAATAAATTTATATTTGAACGCAAAGTGGACATATGAATCGTTTTGTTAATAAATTGATGTTGATTGTTGTTGTTGGAAAAAAATGCTTTCTATGCAACTAATATGCCATTCCAAATTTATAATAATTATTAAGGATGGAAGAAGTCGCTAGGAGGCTAATACTTTCAAATTTCTTTTGGAGTTTCTTATAGGACCCAATATTTTACCCCAAATTTTATCATTTTTTGTAAATCACAGGCGCATTGTTATTATGACTTACGTAAAATTTTTTCAAGATTTGCCTGCAATTTCGTTGCAGTACTCATTTGACCTCATTTTGTGTTACTATATCTGAGCATCGTTCACTCATTGGATCAATCATAAAAATGTGTAAATTGAAATTTGATAATTTGAACATGATGTTCATTTTTTAACTTCATCTAGACCTGATTACAAGAAATTGGAGATTGATATATATATTGCATTATAATGAGAAAGATAGTTTCAACTCGAGTTTTCCTTTTTCTTGCTAGTTGTTATCGAACCAATGTAAATAACTCTCTATATAAATTGAGAAAAGGGATTTTCTGTTCCACATTTTTATACTGTTCAGTGGGGATGATGGTTTGAGTTAAAAATACCCTGATTTATGTGTGCTCAAAGCCTAAGATCTGGAAGAGAGGGGAAAATTGTTACCGGTATGTCAATTTACTAAGAGTAACCATCAGACCATAATGCCAGATAACAATGTTTGCACATAGTTTCGGTTACCATATTCGTGTTTGAATGTTACATAAAGTACTAGTATATGAAACCTATCCACTTTTCATTTTTCAAGGAAAAGTCGAAGAAGACATAGGTCTTCATCTTCTTCATCATCTCATGGAAGTACATCTAAATCTCCTGGTGGAGGAGGAAGTGATCTGCTTCCTGCTGAAAGAAAAATTAAAAGAAAAGAAAAGAAGAAGAAAAAGGTTGGTCAATTTATTTTGATTTGTAAATGCTTTGCACTGAACATTTGAAGTCATTCGTGCTGTTGTATTTTCAAACTGCCTGGCCTTGATTTTTGACATATGAGTATAAATTCCTAACTTCGAAAAGTGGGAGTCGGAGTCAAAGTTGTGATAGAATTTAAAAAGGCTAATCACATTTTTAATAAAAACTGGTATACCACAAATATTTTGGTACTTCCATAGTGTGTACTGGGTTTGGCCGTAATTTTATTCCGATTTTCCTTATTATAGTTCCATTACGAGTTTGGAAACTGTCTGTGTTGCCAAGTGAATATACGATATACGGCCTATAAGTTTCAGTCCCTTTACACAACTTGATGCAAAGTAGGCGAACAAAATTAATTACCTCCATATTGGTACACATACTTCTGGAGCGACAATATTTCTTTGCCAAATCTTAGAAGCCCGAGCCAAAGATTTTAAAAGAATTCACAAAGGCAAAGTTAAATTAAAATTTTTAACAAAAACTGGTATAGGCTGCTGCAAAAAAATTTACATGGTAAAAATTTGATTTTCTTAAGCCACGAGTCTAATGCTCTTTTAACCTTTAGTTGAGTCAGTAGTCACACAATTGACAACCCTGATTATGACTGATAATTACTTCATTAGTATTGACCTTTGCACTTTATAATGATAGTTTTTATGATCTTCACAGTCTCATAGAATTAAATAGATTTACTTATGATGTGATAATAAGATGTGATTAACTTTTTAACGAGGATTAAAGGGTAAATCAGTCGGGATATTTTGAAGCTTAATTTTATTATTTTGGAAAATGAGTGAATATTCTCATTTATTAACACAAATATTTAATTTGAATTCATTTTTATCAGAATGTATAAATTAAATGTAAAATGCAAATTAAATATTTAACTACAATATGTAAATATGAATAAATATTGGCTTTATAATCATAATATATTAATTAAATGTTTTGCAACCCTCCTTCAGATTTCATTTATCTTTTTTAAATTTTTTTTAAATACTTCATATTGATTATTTAATAAAATCGTATGTATGCAAATTGATGTATGCAAAATTTGATAAAATAATATATATCTGGAATAATAATAATAATAATGTAATAAAATGGTCTTAATAGAATTATTTATTTATTTCTGAAACAAAAGAGCCATGCACAAGTATATTGACATAAAGGAGATACCGGTTCAGACGCTCGTATAGCTTATAAATGTAAATTGATGTTTGCACAAACCATAAATTAGTATAAAAGAATAAGGGCCCAGGAGTTTGAAGGCATTTTCATTTTTTCAGGATACCCTGCCTGTCATTTTTAATTTTTGTGAATTTGATAGTTGATAGTTCAGTAACTAGAAGAGCAATAAATTATTCTAGTTCAAACAACGTAAATTGGCCATTTTTGGCTGCATATGGTGATTGGCATATGCAGGTGATTCATTTCACTTACCTAACTTGAATTTGACTGTATAAACTTTAATACACTAGCGGAACAAGTTTTCTTATGTTTTGAACATGTTGACTTTCTGTCTGAAAACCATGGAGTTACTGTCAAATCAAGTTCCATATTTAATTATATACTTTGATCTGTTATTTTCGAGCCTTTGTGATTAATTAGAATAATATCTTGGTGACCGAATTGTCTTGCAGATTCAATACAACACCACTTACTTAATTAATATTTTTGCTATATTATTAAATTTCTGCTTCAACGCACCACCTCACACTGTTATATTAATTTAATATTCTTCCTTTTATAAAAATATTTTTAATTTATCAAGATGATAAAATGTACATTTGTCAGCAATTTTAATAAAAACATGAATCTTGGTTGTCATTTAGTATTTATTATGATGAATTTGTTTTATTATTAAAGTTTATATGGGTGGTAGATTTATTATTTCGCAATATTCTTGATCGAAATTGCTAAAAAAATAAGACCTTCAGAATTTAATAATTTGCAAGTAGGAGGTAGAATGTTGACCACATTTCTCGTTTGATCGCTTGGTATGTTTGATTTTTACCACTGGATTTTACAGTTTTTCTGTGGCCTACATTGTGAATTTAATTTCAGGTAAATATTGGCCTTTTCTGCCATTCATCAATGCCCTTGTTCGTTGTTTGGTTAGCTTTTATTAGGACAAAACTAATATGGTCAATAGTAATACATATCCAACTCTTTAGAAAACACATTTTCATCTCAGTTTTAATATGTTTAAATGTTGATAAATGATTTACTGGTTGTATTAGGTATAAAATATTAACAAAATACTACTTTTTTAGCCAGCAGGCGGAATTATTAAATTAATTTGGCAGACAAAAATGTTATTAATATATGGAATATTAATAAAAAACATTTTTCATGCGTCTTTATTAGCAACCAGCATATTTCAATCTCTGAAATTTGGTTTGTTTGATGTTACACCATCACTGTGGAATTTTGTCGCTTTGAAAATGGAAATTCCCTTGAAGTTGCTTGATAATATGGAGAATGTTAGGAAAATGTTGCACTCGCTTTGTATTTTTTAGAGTGGCCATAGGTAGATTTCGCACTTTATGTGATGCCTTTCTTAGGCCTGTGTTTAATAATATTCAATTACTGCTATGGAATGGAATTTGTGGATGGAATGTGTCAATGTTATTTTTATTAAAAGAGAAACAAAAAACAGAGAAATCAAATATTTTGGAAATATGTGATTTCTAGTATTTCTTTTTAAATTTTCTTTTCAAAATTTGTGTAAATTGATTATATTTTTGCTGTAAACAAGTATAAGGAATGATATTAACTAAAAATGATTATACTTGAATTGCTGAATGCAAAAAATGCATAGGATTGATAGGAATGCCATAATATTCCAGCAAGAGAAAAATTATCTTATAATAAAAGTAAAGTGTGTCACGTTGGACTATTTCATTAGCCTAGCCGAATCTGAAAAAAAAGTTCTTACCGGTCATTGGCTTTTTAACTTTTTTTAGCCATGTTATAACAGAAAAATTATTTAGTATATATATTTCTTGGGGACTTTTATGTTTGATTCTGGAAAGTCTACATAAGCATCAAGCATCCAGTTAGATACTGAGCTTCTATTAAGTTTTAAAGAAACTATATCTGGTACTCTCGTAGTGTGTGTGCCATGTTAGGGTTAGGCCATAATTTTATTCCGATTTTCCTTATTTCAGTTCTATTAGGAGTTCGGGGACTGTCTGTGACTGTCCAAATGAATATCCCCCCTCCCCATAGGTTTCAGTCCCTTTACACAACTTCATGCGAAGTAGGCGAACAAAATTAGTCACCCCATATTGGTACACACATGTCTGGAGTGCCCAATATCTTATCCAATTTGCCAATGTATTAATTTATTGCACCCTAGCACTGCATGTCTTAATGCAGCACATAAATTGAGCCTGAAATATCTCTTAGGCTATTCTATCCGGAAAACCAAAAAACTATTGCACTATCAAGTAATTCAAGACAATCGTAACAATAATACAATATTTATACAAATTTTTCAGAATGTAAGAAAGTCACTCACTGGTCCTCTTAGACAACGAACATTGAGTATCCCAGAAGAGGAAGAAGATGATGAGGAGTTTATGAGGCATCTCGATGATGATCTTGAGGAAGAAGATGAGAGTGAGGAGGAAGAAGAGGAGGTAATAGTGAAAAAATAACAAATAAATATACATTTTTTTAATGATTATTTTAGATTAGTCCTGCTTTTTAAACAGGAAGAGTACGTATCTGCCTCCTACTAAATTGTTGTTGTGGTTGTAAAAAAAAACTGATTTGTGCCGCAGCTAATGGACCAATCAATTTCAAGCATTGGGTATTGCTCCACTAAATTAACAATATCAAATTTTCATCACTTAAAGACAGAAAAAGTCATTTTATTTTATTTTCTCATTCTTTTTTTTATGGTTTTCATTCCAACTTCATTCCATTTAGGAAGAGGAAGAAGATTCTGATAAAGGTCCTGATGACAGAGGTGAAGAAAGACATGATGATGATAAAGGAGGTGATTCAAATCACAGAAAACCAGAAGATGATGTAGGTTGCTTTCATTATGAATGAATTTTATGTTTACAATTCATTAATATTGGCTTGGTTTGTGTCCATATAATTGTGCATTTTTCTCTTGTTAGAATATCGAATGATTAATTAAGATGGCTTCAAAATTACCCGAAATGATTACCCGAAATTGCATATAGAAGTCTGTAGATTTATTCATTCACCCGTTTGTATAATTTTTCATGTAAATCTGTTTTCGGGAGATGTGTTGAATTTTGAGTTTTTAAATGGTACTTTAATACAAGTGAAATCTGAATTCGAAGAATAGAGCGGTATTAAAAAAAAAAAGTTTTATGAACAAAATCCAAAGTAAATTTCGGTTTGGACAAATGAAACTCATTACTGATACCTGATTCTGTTATTTTAAACTAGAAACGTAGACAACAGATTTTTCTTGACTACATTTCACAACAATATATTTTAATTTCAATCACAAGTATCAATTTTGTTAGAGACGTAATGGATTTTCATAAGTAAAAGGCTTATTTTAAAGTATGTTTGCCTGTCAAATGTAGGGAGTCTGATGTCCTTAAACAGAGGATAATCCAGATTTATTTTTAGGATGATGACTACGTTCGTAAAGTAAATGAAGTGTCAACACCTGCCGGTACGAGCACTGATGTTGTCGACGCTGGAAAAGAAAAAATGAAGGTAGATAAAAACTAATTTGATATTGACCTGTTGGATGAAATTAGAGGTGTTTGCTTTGAACGCTGTAGCTCAGAAGCCCTTCGATACAAGAGCTTATTAGATATCAGGTAACTGAATCATTTTTCGGGTAAGATAGTCTAGAACAGGGTTTCCTAACCTATCGGTCGCCTACAAGTTATTTTTAATTTTGCATCCAGATAAGCATTTTTTATTCTGACTGCATGCTTTTTTTATTATCAACATTTATAACAGGATAATATTAGTGCAATGCCGCAACAGATAGCACGTTGAGCTATGTTTCATTACTGGTTCCAAATGTTTCACATCTGATCAATATTTTGTTTCAACAAAAAATCAAGTGTCAAAAAAGATTTTATTGTGTTGTAAAACTCAGGTTTAATATTAGGCCTGCACTTAATACACATATGTAATGATACAAATCAAAGGATAGAACCATATTCAGAGCGAATACTATATAATATAAAATGTATATTTTTATGAAATTCAGCAAACTCATGAATGTATTTTAGTTGTTATGTTCTATTAAATATTTTCTGCACAAATAGTGGTTCAGTATTTGTGTATGAAAGCATGAAAATGAGTAAATCCATGCTATAATTCAAAGTAAGACCTAATGCAATTTTATGGTCAGTGAACATGAAAATTAGTCTTTACTATTTATATGCGAATTAATGTCTGACAAACTTTTATTTATTCAAATTCGACTCATTCCGTATTTATTGCATCAGTTTTACAGAGATATTTTGCCCAATAGAATCAATTTAAATTGATTATATTTTTGCTACAGAAGATAAAACCACATATGTACAACTTATTTAAATGTCTTCCACTCTAAATAAGGCTCTGCAAAAACAGCCACTGATATAATTGTGTAGGGAGATGTTTTATTTTCTGGAATTTTTTCTGTTCGGAATTGCGTACCCAATGTTACACATCCAGGGTGGAGTGGTGGCACTGGTGTGCATAGTCATTTTAGCTAAAAACATGTTACATAACTTAGAACAAACTGTAAAAATGCTGATAAAAAATTATTGATATGCTATCTAAGCTATATACCAGGTTCGTTCATTCTTGCGACATAGATATCTGTGGAGACACACTGTCTGATTGTGATATAATTCAAGTAAACACTAAGAGGGTGAGGGGCTCTGACTGGTAGGTAATTTGACCATAATTTATCATATGGTTAAATCCGGCATACATCTGAGACAAATAAATCTATGTGAATTTCAGTCACTTTAAACAGTGTTAATTAAATCAACTTTCTATTTTTTATTTTTTTTTATTTTTGAAATTACCTAAATAAAGTATTAAATAATGATTCTTATTTTACTAAATATTCCTTATAACTTCATCAAATTTAATATTATCCATTTTGCTTGATTGCACACCATGCATATAAATCCTAATTGGATTCGGAGGTCTATGAAGTGTGAAGAAACATTATTTTTCAAAAATGATTCATTCTTTATCTTCTTTGCATTGAAAACTGTTGAATTATTAATTAAGAAAATACGCTTTTAACAATTTCGTAAAAATATATAGGTGTTTAACTGTAATTTTTTTTTATCTCAGGTTGGATTTTCAATTGGAGATGATGATGGCGAACGACCTGCGAGTGTCTTAACTGTGCCTTCTATATTATCATGTATGCAAATACAAATGAATTTTTTTTAATCAAAGTGACCGTAAATCATATTATGAGATTGATATTGATAGTTCGTGTGACAATTTTAGATTTATCATCATCATAAAGAATTTAATTGAGAGGAATTGAGGATTATTTTTCAAGTGTCTTGATTATGGATTATAGTGCTTTTGAAATATTGGACAAAATTTTGATTATGAGATGAGATAAGCCATATTTTGCTTTATTATGAATTTGTTTTCAGGAATGAATTTCATTTTGGATTTTCGAAATTATTTTGTATTACCGTAAGTAGGATTACTTATAAGATTTAAAAATATCTTTTCTTGAACTTTTAGCCAAGGCTTCTCCATCCGGTCATCGTAAATCCAAAACTGCGACATTCAAATTAGGAGAAGAAAGTGAGGAAGATGTATTACAAAGAAGGCAGTAAGTTGCTAATACTATAGAAAAGCATAAGACGCAGTCTTGTCAAGGCTCGCTCTAACTGTCATTTATTCTTACTATAGTTCTGAACCATGGATGCTTCCCAACCCAATCCTCGACTCTAAAAAGTTTTTGATGATCGTTTTTTGAGTTTCACAAATTGACGCTAACTTTCATAACCAATATTATTATTCAAAACATTTAACCACTTTCCATTTGAAAGTATTAATAGCTGATTTTGGCGTAATTTAGTTTTTTGGCGTAGTTAAGTTTTTTGGCTATGATTGACTAATTATTGATTACTGCAACTAGCCTGAAACCGCTAGGAAGACTTGATGACCATTAAATTATTCGATTTATACCGAAGTTTTATAGCTTGCATAATCACGAGTCTTGTGGGAAAAATGGTATATGAGCGGCCGCACAATTATCAATTGTTGGTCAGTGTTACGAGTCTTGTGGGAAAAATGGTATATGAGCGGCCGCACAATTATCAATTGTTGGTCAGTGTTATGGATATATGTAATGTTGATGTGTCTATTCATAAACTTGCTGAAATTAACAACTTTTTCCAGTTCTGCGACGGCCATTGATGAGAAGAAAAAAAAGAAGAAACACAGACATTCTCATCACAAGAGAGGAAGGCACAGCAGCATCACAATAAGTCAACGACGAGCTTCTGGAAAACAATTGAGAGTAAGCATAAGCGGTTATGATGGTTGTTTTTAGGAGTGGTTAGAATTTTTTCCTTATTAGGCTCTATACCTGACATGTGCAAAGTACGGCCTGCGGGCTAAATCCGGCCCGTTGGGTAATTCAATCTGGCCCGCTTGAAGCTGCCACAACCGCACTAAGACCAAATTTTGATGTTTTAGCTAAAAACAGCACAAGGAATTTGTTAAGATTGGGGTTGAATTTAGTTTTCGCACGAGGCATATTGTTTTCCACCTTTGCTTTGTAACACTGAATATTGTTCATAAAATGTAACTTTTTACGTCACACTTACGTGGCCTGCCAGACTAGGTGGGCAAAATTTTTGGCCCCTGGTTCAAAAACCTTTCCCGCCCCTGCTCTATACTAACTATGTATACTGTTATGCCTTGCTAGAAAATTTAAAAAAATCTTCTTGTTACAAATTGAGTGAAATCTGAATTAAATATTCTTATGTTATAAAATACTATAAGTTTTGGCAGATGTTCAAATGGTTGAACATCATATTTTATTTTCAAATGCTAACGTGAGACTTTTCCTCTATAGGACTTGGATGAAATGAAAGAGGAAAAAATGCGGCGGCAACTGAACTCTGAAGCTGATGAAGATATAAGAAGTATGTTTTATTTTTATAAGTAATAATCGACATAATTATTACTCAAATTTAAGTATTTAGGAGATGGTGAAGATCAAGGAATGTAAGAATAATGCTCTTTTGGATGCAATTTGGATTATTTATTCAATTACCTTATTCTCAAAGCACCTAACGTTCTCTTATGTGTTTTTCAAACTATAGATAGCCATTGCAATCTACTTTTCATACATCAGAATGCTATCCCTACATATATGGGTATTTTACTTTGATTTTATTTGTACAGGTCATAGGTATGAACATCATGCTGGAATTCGTAAACATTTGTTACATCGACCCGTTAAAAAAAGAAGAGTTGGAAAATTACCAGAAACACAAATACCTATGGATAGAAGACCACATGAGGTAACATATTTCATGGTTCTTCAAGCATATTGTTTGTCAATTTATCAGTTGAGGCTAGTTGTTGTTGAGGTAACTTGTTCAAAAGTAAGCTTCAAGGTAACTAGTAATGTGTTGTTGGTAAATTATGGTAATATTTGAACGGTATACCATGTTGATGTATAAATATTGGATTTGAATAGAAATGTTAGTGATATATATATAACACTCTATAGGTGAAAAAAGGCAACAAACAGTCATTTTTTCAAAACAATTTTCTCAAAACAAAATCACACTTGCTCATTCAGAAGAAAAGAGACTCGTATTTGGACAAAGTTAAGAATAACCATTAAAATGCCTTGAGCTACTGAAAATAGAATAAAATTATCGTGGTGCATTACATGGCAGTAAATACCTGATGAGATCTGAAGCAAATAAAGGAAATACGATCCGACAAACAACTCAGCTCAATATCAGCTTATCATTTTCTTGTAGGTGTTTGTTGAATTAGATGAATTAGTATCAGGAGAATGGAAAGAAACAGCAAGATGGATCAAATTTGAGGAAGACGTAGAAGAGTCCCAACAATGGGGAAAACCGAGAGTTGCATCTTTATCTTTTCATAGTTTGCTCGAATTGAGAAAAACAATTGAAAAAGGTAAATATAAATAAGTATATTGACTTAATATGGAATACAATTTCCACCATATCTGTTTTTCTGTGTGATTTCTAAAAATCTCAGAGAATCAGGATAGATGTATTATGAGTAGGGCTTGGAATTTCTGGGAGAAAACTTTCATCGTTCAACGGGTAAAATTAACCGGTTAACAGCAGCGTGACGTTTGGCGTATTAAGTTTGAATTTTAGATTGTTACGTCACGATGGTTACAAACCAATTTCGAGTGATATTATCCCGGTATTGCTCAAAATCATTCACGAATGGAGATGGTTTCATGCTCACTCTGCTTCAAGAGATATGCAGCGTGTTTCGGACATATGGATGTATTTTGGTGAAACCCTATTCCGTTATTAAATGTCATTTATGTGACAAATTATAAGTGTTCGATCTGCAAATTCTACTTTGAGATATATAAAGAAAAACAGCACTTGTTGGATGACATTAAATTGACGCTTTCGCAATAAAATCGAGAACAATATATTCTGACCGAAATCTGATTCTGAATTTATCATTGTGAAATTTTCATAGTCAGTGATATTGGTACTTCAATAATTTTCTACAATTTTTGGTGCTCACCAATACAATCAGTGATATTCTCATGAATTAAACGCCGCGGGAGATTAATTTGCGATGAATTAATCATTTTTGAAGAAATTGTACATTATAATGATGATTTGTACTTGAGATGTCAGTTAACGGTTAAAATTTATCGTAACCGTTAACCATCTAAAATCGATTAACCGGTTTAACCGGTTAATCATTCCCAACCTTAATTATGAAGGTAACCTACTAGTAACTCGATCAAAGAAAAAGTTTAGTTCGAACAACAATCACTAATACAGTCAACGCCATAGCACTTCTGATTACCCTGCAAAATTTGCAGGTTCAAATCCCATGGAGGATAATTATGTGCGAGAAAATTAGTGGACACATCGCCAAAGTGGAGTGGGGTGGTTCAAGTAACTGCTTTTTGGTTACGACTTCCTCCGCCATCAAGTCCATGAATCGGGAACAAATATCTGATTAACAATTCCAATACCCAACAGCCTGTTAACTGGACGAAATGTTGTGGATTGTCGTATGATTCAGACATCTCATTGACTTTTCTCCCTCCTAAGATAAATATAAAAATCCTAATCTTATGCTGAACTTGAAATATCCAGTCATTTGACCAGCTCTGATACATATTCTTTATAACTTGTTTGCAGCCTTTTTGGAGTGATTTTGGAAAAATGTTACACAAAAAATAGACTTAATTTCAAAGTCTTCTAGTTTGAGTATATTTTCAACCTTTGTTGTTGTGTATTAACAGGTGCAGTTGTTCTTGATTTGGCTCATGATAACTTGACTGACATCGCTAATGCCGTTGTGGAGCAGATGGTTCAGTCTGATCAAATTCGAGCAGATGATAGAGGAAGCGTTCTCAAAGTTTTACTTTCAAAGCACAAGTAAGTTTTACGTTTTATTTTTATTTTATTCTTTTCTAATGATGTTTATATTCAATTTGCATAAAGAAATTTTTTTTTTTCGTTTGAGTCGTTCATGATTGAGTTATGCCTGCTTGGGTGGTTACAGGGTGTCCATAAATTTTATTTATACGTCGCTCATTTGTTCCTTTCGCTCTGAACCCGAGATGTGTAATCTGCGTTATCAAAATAGTTGAGCCTACGGTTTTAACTGCTAGCCAGGGTGGTCCAGGATTGGCAGCTCCGCGGGCCACAAAATTACTTTTGCATTGTTCGCGGGCCACAATAGTGCCAAGAACTTCGCTCATTTAACTTCGCTAGTTGCCTCAGTAAGCCATATCACTAGTCAATTCAGTGACATTAGTGATGCAACAATATGTCAAAAGATTTTTTGGTTAATTTTATGACTAAACAACACAAATGCGATTTTTGATTTTTTTCCGAATGCGACACAGGCCACAGATAATAAGCGGCGGGACACATGTGGCCCGCGGGCCTGGGTTTGGACCACCCTGTGCTAGGCCATCGCGCTGCCTGTAATCACTAAATGTTCAAAAATTCATCATTTGGCTTTGTAATAAATTTTGAATTTTTTGGATACCCTGTATATTATCATTGCTTTCTGAAAAAAATTATAAAAAGCCTTATTTCTTGTGTTCAAATTATCGATATGATACCTCAGACAAGATGCTTAAATTTCATTTTTTTATTTATTGCAAAGCTTCAATTACTGATTGCAATATTTAACTTAACAAAAAATTCTCTTCCATGTATGTTCCATGGCTTGAATTTTTTGGGATTTCTTTTCAAATAATTCAACTTTGCTTTTTGCAAGTCATTATCAGCTTATCATAGAAGATAAAATGAAATGACTTGATAGCATGATAAAGAATCCTAAAAGCAAATCAACACATGAACACATCAGCTTCAATTGTATATTTTTCAGGAATTTATTGAGCAAATCAGGGGAACGGTAAATAATAATGCTGCTGTTCGTCATCAAAATTTGCTTTTATGTTTGATTCAACCAGCTTGTAATATTTTATAATTTGAATCAGACTTGGCTGTCTAATCCTAACCCTAACATTTAGAGTTTCCTAGGCGCAGAACTGTGTGTACCAATATGGAGGTAACTAATTTTGTTCGCCTACTTCCCATCAACTTGTGTTAAGGTACTGAAACTTATGGGCAGGGGGGGGGTATATTCACTTGGCTAACACAGACAGTCCCTGAACTCGTGATAGAACTAAAATAAGGAAAATTGGAATAAAATTATGGCCTAACTCTAACCTGGTACTGGTACACACACTACAAGAGTACCGTTGCTTATAGTTGTCATTTGGTAAGTCCTGTGTAATAAAGATTTATTTGAAGGATCCAACTTTATGGAATCACATACAGAGTGACCACAAAACAAAACCCATAAATTTCTCAATTCTGCGAAAATGACAAAAATTTATTCGACGATTGTTTGTGTTTGATTATATCTATAAGTTTCAGTAATCCAGGACGCTTTTCTTTCCGGTTCGGCATTCCTACCAAATATATTACACCCTCGATGTGTGTGAGGGGGGTGGTGATGGGGTAATGGGATTTCACCCCCGAGATTTTAACCTGCAAATGCCATCATAGGTAAGTCAAACGTTCCGCGCCCACAATACACTTTCTCATACAGAACAACAGCCAAGTAGGATTTAGTTATAAAATTGCAAGCTTGGAATGATCTGCCTGCTTCTATCACAGTCATGTTTATTATTGTTCTCTGATTCATAAACTAATTGTTTAGATCAGAATGTTGAAACAAAATCTGTAGTAATTGTTTTACCCAATCACAAGCTTCTCGTCTTGTATTATTGTGATTTTGTAACAATGATATATCTATGTCCAGGCAGAAGCATGGCCGAGCCTATAACTTTCTTACTCTAACTAGGAAATTACCATTTTTTCCTAGTATATCTATAGTCGTGATACAGAAAAAGAACCATAAAATTTCAAGTTAATGTCCATGCAGCATTACTGTACCTCCGATAGATTTGTAGCACTGACCAACATAAGATTTGTAGCACTGACCAACATACTATTAATACAGTATAGATATTTATAGAAATTGAATTATATTATTTCGGTCCCTCTATTTGGAATTTCTGGTTCAAAAAATGCATAATTACAGAATTACCCCAAAAATTTATTCTAGTATGCAGAGGAAATGTGCTGTAAAGCTAACTCCCTGAAATAGTTGAAATTTGTACATTTGTAACAATGAAATAATTTCAGTCCACTTGTTATCTTTATAATATGTAGTGTTGCGAAAAACATTAGTATTCAAAATGTTATGTCACGTATCCTAATTCACATGGATTTTTTTTGTTGTTTTTTGTACTAATATTCAGTAATAGTATATATATATATATTTCAATTCATTAACTGTATGTAGTGTTGCATGCAGAAACATACTAAAAATGACAGAATTTTTTTACTTGCAAATGCATTGCTGCAATGCCGCAAACAATCACACTTTCAAAGCTATTGCAGCAGCATATTAAGTGCTGGATGATGAATTAATAACAGTATTTTGCTCTTTATTGACGCATTAAGTAATGAGAGACAGGAAGTTGAAGCGAAATTGCTTCTTTCAAATTTATATCAAAGCAGTTCATATGAGGTTACAATGATGTATCATGTGTTTGTGCAAAATAAAAAATTCATTATAAAACACTTTCTGTATAAAAACAAAATAGTTCACATGGGAATTTAGTATGATATGCATATTAAATATGTTGTGATGTGCGTACATAAAATGATATCATAAAAATTCGGCCTCTTTTTAGATATCAGATATCTTTAATAATAAATATAATCTTAATTTCGGCAATATTGAAAAATTTGAAATCATGATAGCTAAAAAATAGTATTTCTGTGAAGATTTTTGAGACCTTGCTTTAACACGAAAAAAACTGAATTAAATTTTTATTTAATCCTCATATTCGTTGAATTAATTATTCACAGTAGTTACATTCTGTGTAATCATAAAACAACGGCTTCGATGGAACCAATCACGCCAACCATTGTGCATCATCCTTTGATTTTAAATCGAAAACAACTAAATATTAGCTGCTTGTATAAGGTCTTGTTCATAGTGGAAGGCGCGTGCGTATAAGCGCCATATAAAAAATTGACCGATTCATTTTGATTTTAACTGATTCATTTTGATTCGACCGTCATTATGCATTTGTACAGTAACAGTTGAAATTCGAAACTGATTTCGTTTTATGTTGGTACGTTGTAAATCAACTTGAAATAAGCGTCATATAAAAAATTAACTGATTCATTTTGATTTGACTGTCGTAATGCATCTGTACAGTAACATTTGAAACTGATTTCGTTTTATACGGTACGTTGTAAATCAACTTGAAATAAGCGTCATATAAAAAATTAACTGATTCATTTTGATTCAACCGTCATAATGCATCTGTACAGTAACAGTTGAAATTCAAAACTGATTTTGTTTTATATCAATACATTGTAAGCCACTCAAAATAGTGTCATATAAATATTAACTGATTTATTTTGATTTGACCTCAACCTCAATAATGAATTTTTTACAGCAACAGTTGAAATTCAAATCTGATTTTTTTATACCCCTACATTGTAAACCAACTTAAAATCAAAGAATGACATTCTCCGATATGAGAACACTTCGATCAATTTTCAACAAAAAAAAGTCAATTTTATGAAGATTTTCATTTTTTCATTTATTCAATTTCAGACATCTTCCTTCCAAAAGTGGATTCAGTACTAATTTTTCAACAGCAAGTTTAAGTAGTTTCTTTAATCCAAGTTCTACTGGGCTTGACAATATGGATGATGAGGAATCATCTGTTAGTTATAGTACTGCAACACAAGAACCGAAAATACCATTATTGGATGGAGACAGCTTTTCAGAGGCTGAGGTGAATTTTTTCCAGCTATGTATCCCTGATAGTGATATTAAAATAGAATTATTATCTCATCTCTGGGAGTAGAAACCTGATAATATGGCCTATTCATATGGTGAATCACTGCCTCTTATCTGCTTATCAAACTATGATTGGTATCGAAGTAGTCAACTGTTCAATAATCCTAAAGATAGATGAATTCATAACTGATAACAAGCAATTAATTACTTGTATCCAGTAGCAACGAGAAGTCCCAACAATCCTTTTGCGCATATTCATTCCATATGGAAATCCATTTTACGATAGTCAGCAGTGCGATGTATGCATATTTTCAAAATTCAACAAAATGAAAAATTTACTGAATTCGACTAAACTTTTTTTAGAATTCATTTTGCTTAGTTTCAAGTGTACTACGCTCATAGCTTGATTTGTTTATTTATTCTTTATTCAAAATTGTTTCAGAGAGGAAGATCAGGAAGTGTTGTTCGACCACCGCATTCAAGTCAATCAGCGAAGGATTTGAAAATTATGAAGAAAATTCCACAGGATGCTGAAGCTACTGCTGTACTAGTTGGTAAGTTCAAGATATCCTAAGGGATCTCCAAACAATATCTATGACAATTCACTGTATCTTGTACATTTTGGTAGAACTGGAGCTAAGCTTGACCATATTGGCTGGGGTCGGAGCTGCCAGAAATTTTAGTGGCTCACGCTCCTAACCATCTCATTATTTTTCAACATGTACAATTCTGGAGTCCAGCTCTGACATAAAATATGAAGCTCTGGAACCGAAGCTGAGGCCACAGTTTGAAAATGATATGACACTGGAGCCAGAGACTCCTTGATTTCGAACCAGCTCCCCAGTCCTGTTTTTTTACTGTTACCAGTTCATGTCGGGTTTGAAAAGCTAGTCAGTGGTTACAGATGCATAGACTTTAAGGGCGAAAACTATTATTAAGTAGCAGTGACATTATCCATGAGAAATCACATCTCCTTTTCCTATTACCAGTTAATATCTGAGCTTGGAAAAATCTAACCAATCAATGGTCTTAGATGCCTGGGCTATGATGGTGAAAGAAATCATTGGAGACCTGTGGTTACATCAATTTTTTTGTGCTTATATTTCCATGAGGCAACAGCTGTTTTGGCTAAGAAACCCTGGCGTAGCACAATGCCCTAACCTTTGATAAATTCCCATAATTTTTTCTTTTTGAGAGGTAGTCTGCATTAAAACGGTCTTAGAAAAGTCGCTTTTTTAGAAATAGGAACACCTTTGTGTTAAATAGCCTCCAAAAGTGCTCATACCGAAACTTATTTTCACAATATTTATCTTTTTCATTGGTAATTATGAAAAATAATCCACAATTTTTATATATTCAGGTTCTCTGAAAGACCTCGAACAACCGACAATGGCATTTGTAAGATTGGCTGCTGGAGTGGATTTAGAAAACGTTGTTGCATTGCCGATTCCAATCAGATTTTTATTCATACTTCTTGGACCAATCACTGAAGATTTTGACTATCATGAAATTGGTCGATCAATCTCTACATTGATGGCAGACGAGGTAGGCAGTGGCGCAACCAGGCCGTTTTCAACGGGGGGGTCCAACCGGAATTTACACAGTGCAACCACGACGTAAGTTAAAAACTCCACTAGGTGTCACCCCGCTGAAACACGATAAATTGCTCGTGGTTAAAAGGGAAACGCCATCGATTAAATCCCAGCCTTTCGCTTACCTTGCCCTCGTTCATTAACGGCGCTTCGCTATGTCTTGCACCTCGTTGGTAGCAAAACGCCGTTCATTACATTCCAGCGAATTGCTAACAAAAAGCTGTTAATTATTTTCAACGTTTCCCTCGCTTTGCGCCTCGTGGATAGTGAAACACGGCTTTAATAAATTCCAGTGTTTCCCTCGTGCCGCGCCTTGCTCGTTGGGTGAATTCGTCAAGACTAAAAACAAAATGCAATTCTTGCGAATGGACCTTTTCCCGACCCTAACCCCAGAAAAATTCTAAACTAAACTGAAGCTCACCGGAAGACATAATGACAATTAAAATAATTGATTTACAACTAATTTTTGGAAACACAACTAAAAACTGACTAATTTAATGCAGGGATGTCCAAATCGAATTTAAATTCTAATATCGCAAACTTCAAATACTGTTTTTTCGTGTTTATAATAATCCCAAATAAAGCGCATAATATCCTAGCGTCTTCGTCCATGTGTGGTTCAGCAATATATTACAGCTGACATGAAAGAATTTCGATAAACGCCGACTTGAAGAACTTATAAGACTTCGAGGACGTTTTTGATTGAAAACATTTTCTTATCGTGTATTTTACTTAGTCGAGATGGTTTAGGCGTCCTCGGTAAATTGTGTCTTAATTAGTTGTTTTTATCCTCAGTTTCGATAGTGACCGAACATAACAGAAAACTTTTTCATTTCTTGTAATTTAGCGCGTATAAAATAGCTCTTAAATAGTATTTAATATCTATCGCGGATTTTGTCGGCATCCGGCGTTGATGACAACATCGTTCAGTTTAAGTTAGCGGTATTCATTTACAAACAAAAATACATAACAGCCGACATGAAATATTCAAATCAGCGCAGAGTTGAAAAATAAAACAAGTTTTATGGTCTTAATATGCACATAGAAAGAAGAAAGGACAGAGAAATAACGACTAAAAACTAAGAACGGTATGGTATGTTTGTGTACTTTTGTTTACCATCGTCATCATAATCAAATTAGTTAAACCCGATTCCCAAATTTCCGCCCGCCAATAATGGAGAATAAAGATGGAAAAACGTGTTTTACTTTTTGAGTCGGCGTTGATTTAAATTTTTCATGTTATGTGTTATAATTTTTTGATTATAAACTAATACCTCCAACCTTAAATGAACGATATTGTTATCAACGATGTCGGGATAACGATAAAATCTCCGATAGAAACCAAATAACATTTAGAAGCTATTTTATAGATTGCATGAAATTAAAAAATTTCCCGTTAAGTTCGATAACTATCGAAACTGAGATGAAAACAATTAATTAGGGCAGGATTTGCTTTTGAGTTTATTGCCGAGGCGCACAACATATCTTGACTAAATTGAAATATACGATAACAAATGTAAAAAATTTTCAACCAAAAACGTCCTCGACGTCTTATAAGCACTTCAAGTTTATTGAAATTTGAAAGCCTTTCACGACGACTGTTAGTTATTGCCGTGCCACACATGACTCCTTACGATTGCGATAAAAAATGGAATAATTGTGAAATGTTTTTAAATCAGAACGTGGACGGGGCGGTAGGATGTGTACGGCGTTTTCGGTTCTCGGCCTTTCATATGTAGAAAATCTTAGGTTAATCGAAGCAACATTTTTCCGAAAATAATTTTCGTATTCAGATTTTCAGAGTTTCTACTGCATTATTATAACACGAAGACGGGCGGCGTTACATTGCGTCAAGATGATGAAGCACGAGAGTATTCGGCACAAGAGAGAGAGAGATAGCATTATGCTATTGTCGATTTCAATTCGCATCGACAGCGCGCGATTTCGACTTCTTTGAGATAACATATCTCATTTTCGAATAAAAACATATACGCGGGGATAGCGATTATTACGTAACTAACAGCAAAAAGGTATGATTGAAGTCGGGCGGTGTTAAATTACGTCGAGGTGATAAAGCTCTGGAAAAAAGTAGTTTTCACCAGATTGTTATGACCGTGGAACGACGTTGTTTAAACGTAGAACAATATGAAAATCAAACGAATTTCAAACGGGGGGACACGACCCCCGTAACCCCCCCGCTGGTTGCGCCACTGGAGGTAGGGTATAGGATTCGTGTGAAATTTTCATAATTTTTTAATAATCTTTCCCAAATAGGTAGAGTATAAAAATTTTCTTGGAATTGTAATCCAAGACTTACCTCATTTTCTTTTTGTGAATAAGATAGGTCAAAATTTTTTGTATTTCATTTGTTTGTTCATTTGATCAAGTATATCATATTCTATGGACCATACGGGAAAATTTGAATCCCCTTTTTCTCAAAAATTGATTGTGCAAGCCGGTGCACCTAATGTATGAATCAGGTTGTGCTTTATGCTTTTTTGCCTACTCTCAAACCATTACCAGTATTGCCTTAAAACATATTGCACTTTGTAGCCAGATGCACCTTACGTATGAATATAAACCCAACTCAAGTATTTATTGACAGTGCACCTTATAATACGATGCACTTTGTATTCCATAAAATGTGGTACTTTATCTTCGTAATACCACAGTTGCTCCCCAAACTATAAAAGAATTTATAATAATAAGAGTATACACGACTATGAGTTGATCTTATATATGAGTTGAGTGTGTCATATAAAACCAACACATTCCCCAAAAAATGAATGATTTCAATAATGAAATTTGTTTAACAAAAATATGACTGGCTTTGCCAAACACCTGATATCGTTATAGTGCACATGAAGAAGCTCACATATGGCAATAATGATTAAAAATTTATATATTATAAAACTTTCCCTTGTTTTAATTTGAAGCTAATGAAACAAATTTTTTCTAATGCGTCGTGAGTTTGTAAAGTTTGATAACATTTGGATTAACATGTTACATTGCATTTGGCAGTTTATTTTGTTCAATTTGATGTCTCTTTATATTAGTCCTATGAACACTTACTAAATTTTCTATGTTGCTTCAAGGAATTTCATGTTGTCGCTTATCAAGCTGAAACACGAGGTGATTTGTTGCGAGCCATCAATGAATTTCTTGATGATTCAATCGTGTTACCACCAGGACAACTTGAGAATCCAGAACTGTTAAAAAATATCGATCGATATCAAAAACATTTAGCTCAAAGAAATAAAAGAAAACAATTGAAAGCTATTGCTGAGAAGAAAGGTTTATTTATACTTACATCTTACATACATTAATATTACATCTTACCATGGTTGACAATAAAAAAAATAATTTTTTTTCTATAACATATTAATACATATATCTATTTGCCAATGAGATTTGAACATGGCTCTTGACAGGCTGTCACTTAATCAACAGTTGCATCATGAAGACCAGTTCGCTAACCACAAGCAGTTATTCCCTGACTAAGTCTAAAAGCTGAAAGTTTTTTCAATCTTTAAACATCTTGGCTCAATTCCGCCAAACTGTATCCAAAAAACATTTTTTGTCATTGCACATAAAACCTCCTCATTAATTTTATTTCTGATCACAGAACCTGAAAAACCACCTGAGGACCCATTGAAAAGAACGAAGAAATGCTTCGGAGGACTTGTTCGTGATGTCAAACGTAGATACCCAAAATATTGGTCTGATATCCGTGATGCCTTCAATGCCCAATGTCTCGCCTCTTTCATTTTCATATATTTTGCTGCTCTGTCTCCTGCTATTACATTCGGTGGTCTTCTAGGTATGTATAGTTTGATTCAAAAACAAGGATAGATTAAAGTAATAAGTATGCCCCAACTGGTGAAGCTGTTAGTTATGCATTGTGAATGAGCTTTGTCTTTGCACCATTGATTACCATTGTTGACTAAAAGTTGTAAACACAAACCAAGTCACATGTCACAGAAGTCCAAAGTCGAGTCAAATACTGAGTTAAGTCTCACCATGGTTATTTGAGTATGAATCCGAGTACATTTAAATGACCTGAGCCACTTTTAGTCTTTGATAAATGGAGACTCGAGTCCATCTCTAGTTGAGTAAATGAATCCAGCCCCCACCTCTCCTCCCCCCTTCAACACTACTGATTTCCTACATAGATTTACAGGTTTGAAGGTTTGAATTATATCACTATCGGAGATGATTATACGTTACAGGATCCCCCTTGTGATTGCAGGGTGTTTATTGTCATCTCTGGTTAGATTTAGCTTTCTCCGCGATCCAATCGATCCATATGGAGTAATTAACTAAATAGTTCTGACCTGACCTCAACTGGTACCTTTTGTTGTTATCGACTCTTTTCTCCCATTCAAAAAGTTTCCTTTCTAATGATTGCAGAATAATATTACAATTTAACCTTATAACACCTTTATTCCTTTGTAAAGAATGCTAAAGCAATTTTTCTGTTTTGTTTTTAATTTCTGTTAATTTGTTGTTAATTTTATTCAGGTGAAAAAACTGGTAACCTGATTGGAGTTTCAGAAATGGTTCTTGGATGTTGTGCTTGCGGATGTATAATGGCTTTATTCTCTGGACAACCTATGTTAATTGTTGGTGCTACTGGTCCTCTCTTAGTGTTCGAAGAAGCTGTTTATGGCGTAAGCGACTCGTGACATTTTTTATCTGTTTGGCATTGGTTGGAATTACAAGATTTTGAAATGCTGTTGTTAGATATAAAGCAAACCTGAAGATGGTCTTGGTAAACTCTTGAGGCGGGCTGGGGGTGGATGAGGGTAAAGTGGCAATTTGACCTATTATTTTTTTACAGAACACCTATTTTCAATATTTATTCCTGTGAACCAGCTCAGAGTAATTGGAGGTGCAATAACATGTGTATTCCAAACTCTTGGCATATTGCATCGATTGTTGGGTCCATTTTATCCCATATTTTGCTGGTTTTGAGGTTCTGACATGACTTTTTCTACTTTAGTTTTGTGTTGGAAACGGTCTTCCTGTTCTTGCTACGAGATTTTGGATCGGATGCTGGATTTGTATTATTGCAATTGTTACTGTTGCATTCGAAGGATCCTTCTTGATTCGGTTCGTCAGCAGGTTTACTCAGGAAATATTTGCTGTTCTCATTTCTTTGATTTTCATCTATGAAACTTTCAACAAGCTATTTAAAGTGAGTACAAACCTAGTTTTCAATACAGTGCATTTCGTTTAGAGAATATTTATTCTTTTTAATATGGATTTGAAATTGGAATAACTATTGCCGTTTAGAGTACGAGTCAATATTTTTTTGACTTTTTGAATTTGAAAAATAGAAATCTTGCAAACACAAGTTGTCAGTAAAAGCTTTATTATGTGTGACAAAAATGGAAGCCTGATTCATATCTTGATATTAATCCAGACTGAAAAGTTGGAACGACTTAGGTGGTACTTTTCTTTAATGGATGGTTGTATGTAAATTTAATAATTAGTTTGTGCAGTGGTCTAGTGGTTAAAGCGTGTAATCTTTCATGGCATATCTGGTTATAATCTCGGGTTCAAATCCCATGCCTACCCCCTCACCAAGGATGTAATAAATTGAGTATGGAATGTCTACTGGAAAAATTGGGGTTCTTCCAAACTGTAGTGACTCCTTATGTATGTGTGAAGCCTTGCCCGGAGCAGAATACATGTGAATACTTGTATAAAAATAATTCTCATTAGATTGCGATGATTTTACCAGAAGATTTTATTTTTATTAGATCTATGGTCAACATCCTCTAATGGCGTCTTATTGCAATCTAACTGTCAACAGTTGCAACAATTCTGTTGACAATATGAACACAACTGACTTGGATTTCAATTTAACAATGACTGCTGCTAACACATCAATGTGCAACAATGGAACTAGTATCTATGAAACAACCTTAGGTTTGTGATAAAGTTTTTATTACATGGTTCATTGAATAACCCTTGACTTCAGAAAAATTGGAAGTCTTTGTTAAGGTAACATGCTTAAGCGCCATTATTAGACACAAAGTTTACATATGGATTCTTTTGTACATTATGATGTTATTCTTGTTAGTCTTTATTTTCTTCTTCTTATTGTGAGAAAATCATTTTACTCATTAACTACCGGAGTCGGACCAATTGCTTCGAAATTTGCAGTGGTTATGGACTGTATTTTTCGCTAGAAGGCTATTTCCTTTCATTATTTAGAAAATGATTGTGGTCCCTAGGAGATTGTTCTTTGGTGTGCGATGACGTCATAAAAATTAAACATTGCACACCCTGTCACGGTTTCGCGTTTGCATTAGTGGTCCCGCGTTTGCATTAGTGGTCAGGGACAGCAGTACCCGTATTCTAATGTGGCAGATCGCATATCTGTACTATGTTGTATTGGCCTTCGTGTCCATATATTCGAACATCGCTCTCTTGTTATTTCATTGTTTTTTTATACAGAACCTCAACCAAACACAGCATTATTATCTACTTTACTTATGTTCGGAACATACATTATTGCAATGCAGTTGCGTGAATTCAGGTCTGTAATTTGAGAATATAAAATCTTCTGTTTTACATATTAAAAAATACTACTAATTCTGATTTCGCTTTTTTAATATATATCACAGGAATAGCAAATTCTTGCGAAGCTCCGTCCGGCGCACCATAGGTGACTTCGGTGTTCCCATTGCAATTTTTGTTATGGTTTTATTTGATTACTTGATTAAAGAAACTGAGACACAGGTAAATTTTACATAGACAATACTGAGTGATTATTGCCTCGTCATCTCGCTCAAATATAAATTCAGGCTTAAATTTTACTACCGATTCTGGGTTGACTCTAGTTCCGAGAATATCGCATTTTGAAAAAAAAAACATTGTCGTGTTCAAACCTTCTTTAAGAGGCTGTTAAAGAACGCTTAGTAAACTTAGTGATTCGGTGTAATATCAGAAAATCCAACTCCTGGCTCAGGGTAGTTAGAAAATACGACTCGAGCTCCACACTCCTGCCCTCCACCAATCTTGATCTGTCTTCTTCGATTGAAAGCATCTCACCTAACTCTGAACAGAATTGAAAAAAGTAGATCAGAAAAAAGTGCTGGTAGATGAAAAAAACTAATAGTGAAGCAATATAAGGTAATATTGAACGCAAATTCAAAGTAAAATTTACCCTCCCTAATGAATAAAAATTCTATCAGGGAGAGCTTTCCCACGGTTAAAAAATCGCTGGAATTTTAATCCTTTCTGGTCATATTTCAGAAACTATCACTGCCTGGTGGAATTTCGCCCACTGATACAACACAACGTGGATGGTTGGTGAATCCATTTGTTGATGAATATACTGGTCGGGTAATGCCAGTATGGATGATATTTGCTGCCAGTCTTCCTGCCTTCCTTGTTTTTATCCTTATTTTCATGGAATCTCATATCACAGAGTATGTTAATTATACTATTTTTCGTATGGTATTTTACAGACCATAAGGCACACTTGAAGGCTTTTTCAAAAACCGATCGTGTGCCTCTTAAGCCAGTGTGCCTAATGTATGGACAAAACTCCAATCTAAGCAATTTATGCATATGCTTCATTGCCTACCATCAAAACCAAAACTGGTACTATTTTTTATAAACAACAGCTCAAAGCAGACAGCAGGGGTATCAGAAACATCAATTTTTCGAATAAATTTCGGAAATTATATTCCGTAATAAATTCTAAACTTTTGTTAACTTGTGCGTAATCAGATGGTACTCGTTCCGTTATCGATGGATATCAAACTTATTGAATTATATAACAGATTAATCGTCAGCAAAAAAGAAAGGTGTTTAAAGAAAGGAACTGGTTTCCACCTAAATCTATTGGTTTTGGGAATGGTCAATTGTCTTGTATCAGCATTTGGAATGCCTTGGGTTTGTGCTGCTGCTGTGCGTTCCATCACTCACACAAACAGGTTAGTCTTTACTCATATTTGCCATTTCTGTTGAATCCTATCTTGAAAGTTGTGTCGTGAACCGATGCACTATCATATTATGCTATGTATTGTTGAATATAGACTTTCTGAAACAGCAGCTAAAGTGTTAGACTCAATTGTGGGTACTCCCGTTGTATGTGTACCAGGATAGGGTTAGGCCATAATTTTATTCAGATTTTCCTTATTTTAGTTCTATTAAGAGTTCGGGGATTGTTTTTGTTGGCCAAGTGGATAGTGAAGCCCATAGGCTTCAGTCCCTGTACACAACTTGATGTAAAGTAGGCGAACAAAATTAGTCACCTCCATATTGGTACACATACTTATGGAGCGCTCAATTGTGTCAGCATGGCAGGTTGCACATTATTGGTTCAAATCCCATGCCCGCCTCTTCAACCGGGTGTAATAAATTTGGTAGCGATGCCTAGGATTCTAGTTCCTCCAAAAATAGTATCTTCCTATATTTATATGACATCAGTAGACGCTTATTCGGGGCCTTGGTCGGAGCAAAATGTGTGAATTATGCTCTGTATAAAAAAAATAAAATTGATCGAGTTTGATAAAATTTTCATTATATTCGGTTTTACTGATGTAATCATAGTAAATTATGATTGTGATTTTTTTTTTTCAGTTTAACGGTAATGAGTCAAACACAAGCTCCTGGTGAAAAACCAAAAATCGAAGCAACTTTGGAACAGAGAGTTACTTGCTTTCTTGTTAATGCAGCTCTAGGTATTTTTCGTATTTTCTTTTTTATATTTTACTCAATGTGTAATCAAGTGTTGTTTCAACCTAGGACATTTAATAACATACTTTTCTTGTCAAGTTTTCAAAAAATGGATCCAAAATTATTCTATTTCAAAGCAAAGATTTCCTCATCTTGTTGTTTACAAACAAGGGGTGCTTGAAAATTTTCAGTTTGAACAATACAAGGTTGATTTTAGAAAATAAACATATTTGGAGATATTTCTCTAAAATTCCAATGAGATTTGAAATACAAGAAAGACTCCTTATCTGTGTATTAGCATGCTCACAACATCGATTCTCGCTGCTAAATGACTATCAATTTGTTTTTAAACAGGTTTATCCATACTGATGGCACCAATTTTGAAGGAGATTCCTATTGCTGTATTGTTCGGAATATTTTTATACATGGGTGTGACGTCACTCACAGGTGTTCAATTTGTTGACAGAATGGAATTATTATTTATGCCATCGAAACATTATCCAGATTGCGGATATGTAAATGCTGTGAGTCTTTTGCGTTGTTTCTTGTTCTCTATGTTGTTAAGTGATTATTAGAACAAGCAAAATTTCCCCTTTGTGTCAGAAGGGATAACTCATAATATCTCTTGTGAAGGGTTTACTATATTTATAGCTTATCTGATATTTTCAACGAATTGTTTTATATGTAATTTGGAAAAAAAATAATTCTCGAAACTTTACAATATTAATAGAACTGTAGCTAATCAAATGACTGAATATGCCATGGTTTATGAAGTTAAGCATTTATTAGGATTTTGATGTGTGTGAATTTAAATGTATAGTACAGTGGTTCCCAGTTCCCACCCTTTTTTGTTTAATTCTTTCTTTTGGGTCTATTTTGAATCTCTTATGGGTATAGTAATATTAAATAGGTAAAGAATATTAATGATACTACAGCGAATACAAAGCAAAATTTTTCTCCCAAAACGGCAGAATTTGAAACATTGTTATAGTAGAAAATGATGTCTTCAACGTCAATTGATTGAAATATTTTTGAAAGTGGTTGTGATGAAAAATGACATTGATACAGTCATACCGATTTCCGAATAATCAGCTTGGATGTTGACATTTCCTTTACAGGTACGCCCGTTTCGTATTCACATATTTACAATCATTGAAATTGTTTGTCTGGCTATATTATGGGTCGTAAAATCCACTTCAGCATCGATTGCATTCCCGTTCTTTTTGCTGCTTACCGTTCCATTGCGTCGATTTTTGCTACCGAAGATATTTACAGATAAAGAGCTGCAAGAGGTAATATTTCAAATTGGAAATCATTTACAACGTTTCTCCTCCGGTCTCAGGAACTTAAGTTCCGCTGTCGCAATAGTTGCAGCAATTTGAAAGACAAATACACAAAGTAGTTATTGTAAATAGTTTTTTTTTGTCTTGTCAATCTATAATTTTTGCTAAAAAATAGCTACCTAAAATCAGGAAATATTCTTGGTTGTCAGTCATCAATCTACCTTCCACTTATTGCTTCAAGGGTTAACTATCATAGTCTTGTCAATTTAATCATTTGCCCCTTGCGTATACTCTGATATACCTTTAAAATTTTTGACTCTCGAAAATAAATAAATTTTTATTAAAACAAATTATTACTACGTTTTTACCTACTCTATATCGTACTTTTTATCATACACAAGGTTTGAACTATTTTTGCTATCTTGTTGAGAAGGTGTAGATATTAGTAAAATATGTGTAATATATTGCCCAACCTTCATTCTTCACCATACATACGATTGTAAATATTTACCAAGTACAAGTCATATTTTGGAAGGACAATTTTAATAAACCCGGACAAATAAGCTATTTTTATAATCTAAACTCAAAAAATTCATCCATTTTCCAAATTCCCTTGAAAATTTTGAAATTGGAAACTAATTTAAGCCCATTGAATTGATAGTTTCAAATTGAGATTGTATTGGAAAAAGACTGAATATTGTGTTCAGGTGAAATACTTTACCAATTTAACTTGGAATGCACCTTGACTCTTACAAAAAATTTTAAATTTCTATGTTTCTTTTATTGCATACATCATAAAGTCTCCCACATCATGCACTACTACATACAGTTGCAACATCCAACTTCTTATATCTTGAAAGCTTCTTATCCACTCTGTCTTGGTGATGTGATTTGTTAGAGGCTACGGAAGAAAAAGCCCAAAATCCCTATTAAAATATATTTATTTCGATGCTTGATGTTCTGTCGCAACTAAACATCATGTACTTCCAAGTATGGGCTAATAAATAATATGTTGGTCCATCTATTCCGCATGCAAACAATAAAAAAATTCCAAGCTTGTTGCATCTCATTTTTGCTTTGAATTTTTTCACCTTTATACCCAAATTGCTTGTCTGCATGACACAGAGCACTCAGCTCCGGTGGTTCTCTAATATTGCTATATTACTGGACATTCTGATCACTTCTAGTAAAGGTATCGATCAGGTTTAGTAAGCAATATGATGTAAAATAAATGCAATTAACATATTTCACTGTATTTTTTGAAATTATTGATGAAATGTGAACTGGGTATAATCTCACTAAACTGTCTTAAAAAATTAGTGTTTCCCACAATTAATTAATTCACAAGCAATTGGTACTTGGTTTTGGAGCATATTGGTAATTTCTAAAACTAACCAGACGCAAAGGTGATTCCCAAATCACCCTAAATTTGACTCTGGTTGATTAACATTACATGCTGAACACTTATAGTAGATTTCATCTACATAATACAAATGTAATATTTGAAATCGTCAAGATGTTAAAACCATACCAGATGGATTTGGTTCTGTTGTTTTTTTTGGTAGTTTAAAAACGTAACACTGAACAATACCAATGCATTGACAATGACAACTAGTTTTGAATTTAAAACTGGTTTTTCTAGTTACTGTAGATCGGTCCTCTCTTTGATTGAAATCAAACTATATTACGCAATAGTAATATGGTCTGTGTCTGCACTATCATTGTTCTTTGTGATGTAGATGGATACTAACAAGTCATATTATTCATATTTCACTTTATTGACTATGCGGTTACAACTAGGGCGAATTGACGATTGAAATTTAGAATTTGAAAATGATATCGGAACCAAACATCATGGTATACTACTCACAACTTGTACAAGTGCTATGCTTTTGGGAGTTTGGTAATAAAAACTAGTTCTTAACTATAAAAAGCATGTGAGTGTGTTTGAGTAGATTTGCCCAAGTTGTAGGTTGTGGTAGTGATATGTTTTTGCATACTCATTAGTCATTGCCATTTTTTTTGAACACTGATAGTATAATATTCATCATTGTCTTTACAAGTCTTAAGTACCAGTTAAAATTCATTGTCCAAATTCCCCTAACCTTATATGTTTGGGTGATGCTTGTGGTGACTTAACATTATTAATTAACAAAATAAATGTAAGACCAAAACAAGCACGATGTACTTCCGATTTTTACAGCTAGACAGTGATGGATCGAGTCCAGATAACAAAGACGATTTCGAAGACAACGATTCATCTTAAAAAAACGTTCACATACCCTATGTGCCGCTTATATCTCTATTTACCTATTTTATCCTATCCTATTACTGTTTTTACCAATTTGGAACCAACTGCATGGGGTATGGTACATCCATATCCCATGCTTGGTCTTAATTCCTGTTCCGTTTATCTCACATCCGCATCTGAGTGTACCAACTCATCAATACCGACCTAATTAACATGAATCATGGTGTCTGCTTTCTCATACAATGTGCATGATTGCCTACCCTCACTATTTCATTCAAACTAACCAATCTAGTTGCAAGTCATTCTTCTTGTAGATTCGTATATGATATAAACATCGTATACCTTTTTGGACTCTTTCTTCTGGTAGATCTGTATATGATATAAACATCGTAATATAACCATTTTATACTTTTTTGAACTCATTCGTCTGGTAGATCCGTATATGATATAAACATCGTAATTTAACCATTTAAAGTTTTATACCTTATTGGACTATAATTTTGATAGGCCTGCAAGACCATTTAAATCATATTCATATAAAAACATTTACAATTTTTCCACCCGCCAAAATAGCAAGTCATACAGCTAATCACTATTTGGTCATCATTTTTAATATCTACATTTTGGCTTAAAACAACTCTAGAATGAAAGAAATTTCAGATCTCTCACAAATCGATTTGCCATTTTTTTTATATAATTTTATTGCTAGTTTTGCATGGTTGCATGTGCTTGAATGTAGCACTCGTTCCAGTAATATAGTTTCATTTTCATCTAAAATTCTTTCCTAAACCCCACCCACTGTTTCTTTTTTTTGTATTTGATTTACGTTCCATGTTGCTTGAATAATATGCTAATTAACAGATAGCAAATGTTGCCCATTTTAACCATTATCTGCGAAATATGTACCGGTATATTTAAATTTACTTTCCTGGTGAATATTTTCATATTGCATCTATCATACATCTTCAACACACATAGTTTGTTGCTCAGCGAATGTTAAGATGCCATTTTTAGCTTTAATTGTCAGCTGAATCTGTTCGTGCTTGTCAGCTGAATCTGTTCGTGCTTGGATATGTATCAGTATGCCTTTTACCATTTTTAATTCAACCTATTGAATATGCTTCAGTTCCCAAAACGAACTCGATAGCATTAGGAATATTTTCATTTTTATGGTGAAACTAAAGGAACTCATTTAAACCTGATAATGGTCAGGAATATTAAAGCAAACAATCTGACATCATGTGAAAGTACAATGGTGTGTTTCTCGTTAAATATTTATAATGTGTGTTGTTCCATATTCATAAATATTCTTCAAAATGTGTTTGGAATAGTAAAGGCCCTTCCTGATTTCCCTGTGTCAGCTCCTACTTAGTTGCCAAGGTAATAATTTTTGAGGTCTCATTTGGCCATTCAATTATTACAAAAAATGTCACATTTCATCTAACTGCCTGGTACACATTACATCCACATATTTGCTATTCAGTAATGTATTGAACTAACCATAACTCGTTTTTATTTGACTCACATGTACAGCTTGATGGATAACACAGTGTGTGAAGTTTTCATCAAAGCTCAAGACAGCTTGTGCGACGTACCCACCGCAGAAAAGACAAAATACTTTGGAAAGTATTAATTGTGCTTTGGCTTGCGGTGCGTTGGTTGCATTTGCTGTGAATTTCTTCTCTCTATGCTTAGAACTGATAATGTGTGTTGTGTATCATAAAACTGCTATTTGACAATCGTTTTCTCACAATTTGTGCAAATTTTATTGTTATATATAATTATCAAAGCTTGTGGCTAACTATGTAAATGTGTGACACTACTTCAATATGCTTTTGGCCATGCACTAGTTTGAACATTTTCCAATAACATAAGAGCTGGTGACATCCGTAACCATCTCACCACTATTATATTGTATGGAAAGCATGCAATTTTTGCTGAAGTGGATCTTCAAGAATTTACAAACATTTTCTCAATCTGTCACTGGAGACTTTCTGAACTTTTACTGCTTAATTTCACTGTATTGCATAAATAGTTGGACCAGCAAATACTAACTAGTATAAGAATTTTTTTTTTGCATTCATTGGTGTATTTATCAGTTATTTGTCATGCAAATAAATTTTCTTACTTTTAATGAACCAAGTGCTATATACCGAGCATTTTATTCAATAGATTCTATGTTTTAGTAGTATTTTTAAACTGGTGTTGACTAATTTTTTTAGTAGAAATAAAGGAATTTTGAGCAGCTTCACCACCAATAATTATTTGTTTAAAAGATAAAAACCATGTGATTTGCTTTTAATTAAAGTTGAATAAAATATAAAATGGAACAAATAAGATTGTGACGATTAATGGGTGCAGTGGATCACAGGATTATATAAAAAGAAATAAAAACTGCAAGATTTGGCGCAGGAAAGATATTCAGCATGGCAACGGGGGGTTAGTTTCGTAAACTGAAATGTGGGACTGTCATAATGTTTTGCTCAGGATATACCGTTTCGTTTTATGGGAACGAGAGGAACTTTTTTGGTGACCATCAAGCACAAATACAAACTATACTGATTTTCTGCTGGGAGAAAACGCTGATATATCCAGAGTGGAAACACCATTCAATACTAATTCTGATAAACATTTTCCAGTTGCAGGAGCATTCAATATCCCCCAACAACCATGGCCAGCGGCAACATAAACTCCATCAAAATCCGGCACTTTGCCGATGATAGGTAAACCATCTTGTGTTAGTGGGAGATAACAGGCCTGCTCAACAGTGACATCACCATCTCGCAGTGAACTGGACATTTTATCAGCTATCGTCTTCAGTTTTTCACATGCACCATCAGAAGGGTTAACTGATCCAGGGTTGTTAAGTTT
The DNA here is from genome assembly GCF_964204865.1 of Styela clava. Taxonomy (NCBI): domain Eukaryota; kingdom Metazoa; phylum Chordata; class Ascidiacea; order Stolidobranchia; family Styelidae; genus Styela; species Styela clava. The sequence continues at coordinate 9,449,069 of NC_135252.1, forward strand.
TTCAGAGGGCTTTGGCTTCTCTGCTATACCACATACATATGCTTCACCATCTGGTCTAGGATACACGTCATGCGAGTCATCCCCAGAAGTAGCCATTATGCAATCAGTTGACAGTAGTGCATTGGGATGAACAGTGATTGAATGTGCTTTTTGTCCATAAAAAGAAGTAATTGTGGGGAACCACTTGCTGGCAAGACCGGTCCATGGTCCCATAGCAATTATAACAACATCAGCAGATAGCTGTTTGTTATTGTTCATTGTAATGATTTTAGGTTTCTCTTTTGAATATGCAATATTAGTGACTTCGTTTTTAGTAAGAAAAATGACTCCCATATTTGAACATGCTTTGCGGAGAGTTTGGCAAAATTGATACGGATGTACTTGTGCACATGTTTCTAAGTTCCCAATTTGCATGGAAGGGTTTTTCACTAAGTCTAACCAGGAAGGTAGTTTATTGTGACTCGACTTGCTATTGGAAACATTTTCATCCAAAGTTAAAGTATGACAATTTGTTCTACGATATCCGTATTCCATTTCTCCATTCAATTCATCTGCCAAATCAGCATGAAGGTCAAAGCTAAACTCAGAAAATTTGTCTAGTGGTGAACCTTGGTTCCAGTCTCGTGCAAGAAATCCACCAGCTTTTCCAGATGCAGCATTTGCAATCATATCCTTTTCAATCACAATGGAAAAAACACCCCGTTTTGCCAAAAAATATGCAGTACTTATTCCCATTATCCCGGCTCCACATATAATAACATCAATATGTTTCCCATCATCAGCCATTGCATAGCTGATTTAGTTGAAACTGAATTCAATAGGTTTATATGATTTATTCAGGTAATGCTGCAATAAGACAGAAAGTAAGGAAATTTTGTAGATATAGCAATTTCATTCCTCAAACAGCCAATTGAAGAAGCAAATATGCAACATCTTGGATCAAAGCCATAAGTGTAATTTCACATTAAAATTCGTGATGGGTCCAATAACTTTTGCACCTATAAAACTGCAAAATAAGAACTACCCAATATCCCCAATTCAAGTTGCTTATTTTGCATTAAAATTGGATATCATTTACTAACTTTTTAAAGCAAACAAGTCTGTCCTGAGCCTAATTTCCTATAAAATATTCTACATGAAACTCTTAATTACCCCCATCAATCTTCCTAAAAGATTCAATGATAATTCTGTAATTGATCAATTTTTGGCATGCTCTCATTGAACAAATGTTCGGACTTTTTTTGTATGACTTTCGGGACTGATCAATCTGTTTTTACCCAACAACGACTAAGCATATAAGTAACCCTGTGGTCGCTATTCGCAAAAAAACTTTCTAACTAGTTGCTAACGAGAAAAGAAATGATTGTTTACCAGTACGTGTTATTGCCGTTGCCGCACCAGACACTACGTTAGCAGAAGCACGTCTTTTTATTCTATCGGGAACACCACTCTACGTAATAAGGCGTTACATTTCTGAAGTTGTCAACAAGAAATATCAAACATAAATTGCCTTTGTATCCAGCGACTGGTCTGTTTCATTTTCGTCCATGTGACTAAACTTAACATACCTAGGCCTATACATAATAACCTTGGGTGGGAATTGGTATTTTACATTGCAAAATATGAAAATAGGTGTTTATTATACGCCCATTCACTGCGTATGTACGTTTTAAACTTCATTACGGGCTTGATCTGCCTTCCTTACGTTGTAGTACATTTATATATGTTTCTATAAATTTCTTCGGTTTTCGGAAAATAAGCTCAGATATTTAATCATCAATTTTAGTGTGTATTATGGAGATTTCAAAATAAATTAGCGGCTTTTTATATCAATGGAACCACGAAATTGTTTAATAACATCGTTGTGTCGGAAGACACTGGGTGTGGTTATATTAATAAAAACATATACAGTACGTCTATTTTATATTGTATGCTATACTTGTCCGGGTAGTATCTTCATACATAAAATTGGAGAATCCGGACAACATGTTTTAAACAGTGGGTGGAGTAGAGAGGACTTTTCGTCCGATGTTTGTTTCGCTCAGTTATCGCGGGTATCGGGATATCGCTGTCTGGCTGTGGTTGTGTAGAGTCTTGGAGTACCCGTGGGGTGGATGTACTAAAATGAACAATGCGTCGACTTCAGCTAACAGGAATGACGAAGTCATTGAGGTGGACGGCGTTGCTACGAGACCGTTAGCTGCACGACAACCAATCACTCCCAGGAGAAATCATGCGGATCATCTATCCAGGAAACCAAATGGTTGGTGAGATAAAATTATACCCTCAGGCTATGTAGGCGTGCTAGCATTATTTGCACATTATACCTATTTGATCGGCACGTACTTACTATATATTTAAGCTGGTTCTACATCTTCTGAGAGAAAATCTCCAGGATGCTGCGACAGATTCATGGGAGGACTTGTTGACTTGGTGTTGACAAAAGATGAGGATAAGCTTGCATATTTGAAGAACTATAACTGCATGCCTCCACCAATCTTTATATTACTTGTCTCTATCATTGAGGTTTGTAGAGTTTAGTTATGAAATGATATTATAACATTGAATAAATTTGTTTAGTGAGCGACAAAGTAAAAATGTTTTTTCGCACACTTTCATTTATGAATTTGATTTCAATTTACATGGCTGACCCCCGACCTTATGAAGTATCCTATATTCTGGCTGCCTTTTTTCAAATTTGGATCTTCTTCATTCTAATTGAAATAAATTTTAAATTATAAATAGTTATTATCGAATGAGATGGCTTATAAAAATTATCTTTTTCAGATGGCAATCTTCATCTACTATAGTGTGATAGCAGAGACGAAGCAATGGATGACATTAAACGATGCTTTGCTTTCTAGTGTATTGATTTATGATCCATATAAAAGAGAACAGGCTTGGAGATTCATTTCATATCTGCTTCTCCACGCTGGGTAATTTTCAAGCTAGAATTCGAAGGGACTAAACTATGTATTAATAAGGAAAGAAAAGGGTTTTACTGTTCTATCTGTAATTCGTTGACTTCTTTTTGATATTTCATAAAATATAATAAAAATCTTTCCTCATTGCCAATATTTGCTTTTATAAGCACAGTATTTTTAAAAAGTGTTCAATTCATAAAAGTTCTGAAATATCATAACATTTTTTTTAGCATAGAATGGAAATTTCTGTCTATCTTGTACTGTACATTTGAGCTTATGTTTGTAAATTTTATTTTTTCATTTCAGAATTGAACACATTATGGGCAATATACTATTACAGTTGGTTATTGGTATTCCATTAGAAATGGTTCACAAAGGTCTGAGAGTAGGAACAGTGTACATGTCGGGTGTTTTAGCAGGTTATATAGCTTCGTATAAGAGTAATATTTATTATCATAGACTTTTCTGCGTATTATTACCCCTAGCGGTATCATTCGAAATGTGCTTTTTGGTCCACTTTTTCTGTAATAGAAAAAATTATTGATAAAATTCGTTCTTTCATTTCTGAAGAGTGAACTTGAAATTTCATGTAATTATTCTCCAAAAATTTTCTTATCTAATCCCAATTACGACTCATGAGGCTGAGACTTTTGGTAGTGCCTTCATTTGGTACAATAGGTTTGAAGTAGATGTAGTATGCGTTTTTTTAGTATTAATGGAAAATTAATACAGTGCGAAATTAAATCTATCAAATATGAGTACTGGTATGTATTGTAGTCATTGGTGTGACGCCATTGTTAATCCCAATTTTCTATTGACATTGCGTGTTCCAATATTCCTTGAATTGACTTCCCGAATGAAGAAGTACTATTGTGCTGGTAAAGAATATTGTATAACAGTTAAAATTTCAAATGTGTTTGCTTTTTCAGGTTCACTTGCAAGCTCTATGTTCGATCCATTCATGTATCTGGTTGGTGCTTCGGGGGGAGTATATGCTCTCATAGGAGGGTATTTCTCTAATCTTGTCATGGTAGGTATAACATTGGGTAGTTAATCAATCACTGTTTATCTTGTGGGTCATAAAAAATTAGGGAACTTAATTCTTATGATAATGATTTTGGTCTTTTGATATACTACACTGACATTTATACATTTGTTCGTATTGTTTTTAACTAAAATATATATATTTTTTAAATATTTCTTTAAGCTTTCAAAGTTTATAATATGTTGGAAAATCAAGAGCAATTAGCCTTGTATGTAAATTAATCCACAATTTACATTTTAATCAACTAGGGATGTCAACTAGAACTAACCGTTTTGTTGCTGTCCAGATGTAAATTTGCCCTGAATTGTAACATTCAATTTTTTTAAATACACAATTAATGACTTATGGAATGTTTGTAATGTGTGTTTTAGAACTGGTCAAATATGGCAATGAATGGTCTTCATCTTGTGATGGTTATTATTCTAGGTAAGGTAATTACATATCTTCATGTATCAGTCTATCTATGAGAAAAATATTGTTTGATAATGTTATAACTCTTATCATTGTACACAACTGTTGAAAAATTGTCTGTTTACATTTTGAAATCGGGACCAAGCATCAGGGGCGTAGCCAGGGGGTGTTGCGGGTCGAAACCCCCCCTTTTGGAATGTGTAAAAAACGACGCCTAGTAGGCGCGACTTGCCATGCACCAAATGAGCGCGCAAAACTTTACTTAACTCCGGATGTGTAGAAGCGACGTTATTGTGACCGAATAAGGCTATTTGTGGACCTTCGACCCCCGTAAAATTCTTCCTATACTATACCATTGCAAAATTTCCGGTGCTTATTTTAAGAGTGGTTTTGCGAGTTGGCGCCTGTAAAATGGGGTATTTTTGTTTCAAACCATCATTCTGATTCATAGCATTTAACAATCCGATTTTAAAAGTACTGGTAAATAATTTTAGCCTAGTCTATCGCAGCTATTTCTACACTAATTTTTGATTTCTGCAATTAAACTCCTAAGAAGACAAAGTGTTCATTGAATTATTTGATAGATATTTATATATCCGAAACACAACTGAACACTAACGAATAGATTTCAAAAACGAGGTAATGTGTACGACGACGCCTGAAAATCTGTCTAAGCGGATGCGAAACTACGTCACTCTTTGCATCTTGCTGATTGGCCGAAGTAAACAAGGAAGTCGATGCTCGGGGAAACATCCATTCAGTCCGCAATTTCCATTTGAAGCCCTTGTTCCTGGCGAATCCTGACATATTCAGTTTCGATTTCTAAAAACATTCTGTATCACACATAGCAATTTTTAGAACATCAGTTCTCTCAGAAACTCGTGTTTTGCGTCCTCCGGCCAGACCACCTGTTACAGTCAAACTTGGCAATTACAAATTTCGGCGCTCCGGAAGTATCTGTACCAAGATGACGCACAACCTGGACCCTAACCTGGTACACTTACTATGTTCAGGTCGTGCGCCATTTGGAGCACCTAAATTTCACCCCCCCTTTGAAAATTCCTGGCTACGCCCCTGCCAAGCATTATTTTATTCTTGTTCATTTTTGCCAAAGATACAAATAACAACAAAATATGATGAAAAAAAGAAATATTGCTTTTGTATTCTCCTTTTCACAACTTCGACCTTGTTTTCATGTAGCTTGCAAATGTACATTTACTTTCAGTGCTGGTTGATTTTGCATTTTCAATATATAGAAGATTTGTATATTATCCTGAAGGTGGTCAGCAAGTATCGTTTGTTGCTCATTTAGCAGGAGGATTGGCAGGTTAGTTTAGTACTGAATAAATGCACTTCAGTGCAGATTTTCTAATTCGAATTAATTGTATGTATGCATGTTTATTAGTCTCAAAAATGTAATAGTATCTGCATAATAATTAAACGGTATAAGAGAGACGGGATACATGTTCAAGGCCTTACTGATCTAAGACACAGTTGTGTGTAATGTACCCGTAACAGGTATAACGGCAGTTTGAGGCTGCTGCGTTATAATAAGTCAACAGACATAAAATAGCGAAAATATACAAATAAAACTTCATTACACATCGCAACAACGATATGCACAATAGTCAAGTCCATGTTCCAGGTTCCAATGTGAATAGATTGAAGTAGGGTTAAAGTTGCAATTGCATGTTTAACAATAACTGTTATGAAACAAGTAAATATTTGCTCAACTTGACAAAAACTATCGTTCAGTGAGACCACGACGCGCCTAGATAAAATTTTATGAACTTATAAATTCGTAGAAGCAAATATATATTTGACACAATTAGTTAGATCCACTGTCTGAATCTTGACCCTCATTATTCAGGGTGAAAGAGTTTGTGATTTGCATTAATATCACACAAATTAGAAAAAAATGTCGAGGACTATTGATTCACAGTTCTATTAATATCGGTTCCCATTGAAAATTTGTATTCTGGCCAAACACTGTTTTCTAGGCCTGTATTTCATGTGTCATTAATATTTCATTTCACTTACAGGCATCACGATTGGTTATGTGGTCTTCAGCAATTTCAACAAAAAATTGTCAAAAGATCCAAAATTTTGGGTTTGCCTTCTTTCGTACTTTGGGTGTTGCGCAGTTGCTGTCTTTTGGAATTTGTTTTTATCACCTGTTGGAACTATTTGATTTGACTCTGCCAATTTGAGCAAATTTAAATAAGAGATTTGCACATTAGGTCCTTTGCTCTCGCTTAACTATTAGTTCGCTTTATTTTTATTCCAAAGAAAGTCATTATGTCCAAAGCAGTAACTACCATAGTCATGCAACTGAAACACAAACAAGGTTTATTTGGTTTCCAATACCAGCACAGTCTCAGAGTCTCATATATTAGGTGAATTTAGTGATGTATGGGATTGCATATTTTAAATGCCATTTACAGGGCCGCGTGCTGAGTTCTTAATACTTTAGGATTGGATTTTATAAATACAGGGTTGTCAAAAATAACGGAACCCATAAATTTCCTAATTCGACGAAATTTAAGAAAACTTATTTTATACCTGAACTTCTGTTTTTGAGTATGATTGTACCAAAAATTTCAGTAGTCTATGTCATTTTACACAAAAGTTATGTTCTGTCTATAATATGTTTAAATTGACCTGGGTTCTGTTTTTTTTTTATTGAGGTCACCTTGTACCAACTCAATTGAATATTATTTGGTATATTTAGTCAAATTGAATTATTTTCTATACAAAATTGCACTTATTTGATGATGACATATTCTCACATTTTCATCGTTCCATCAGAGTGAATTATCTCATGTCTCTTTTATATGTACACCCAAGTTTGGGATAATGAGCAAAAATTTTTGACTTTGTTTAGGTAACACATTGTCAACTGCTTGCTTTTTTACACATCTTGAAATGTCTTCAATTCATATTTTACTCTTGCAATTTGCAAACGCTGCACTGCATGTCTTTTTTTCTATCTCTTTTTTATTTACCTAGTAGAACTGTCCCGTTAACAACATTCATATATGCATTAATTTTACTATTCCATCAGGAATGCCATGTACTATGAAGAATAATACAAATCCTCGTTCGTTGTTAATGTGTTTTCTGATTGATTTTAAGGGTTTGTTTCCATTATTTCTTAAATCCGAATATGGCCGGTCCGTGATCTATGCGCAGAAGCAAACCTGCTGTAAAATTGTCTAAGACGTTGCGAAGATTACTGTCTCGTTTATGCAGCAGGACATCGTCTATATTCGGCCGTTTTGTTGTGCATTCGGAGTTATCGGAACTCAGCAATCGAACAGTTGTATTAAGTTAGTGTTTCTTTTCTAATGTTTCAGAGCGAATCAGTTTTAAAAACGACAAAATTTCTAGTCTAGGCATTTTTGAACGAGGTTTGCCAGATCATTCGTGAGCGTAAAATGGCTTGCCGGGAACGTCATTTCTAAATTCGAATCAAAGACTGGAGTTCGCAAAATGGCGTGGAATTGAAATTCCAAAGGAGAAAGTAAATGTACGTTAACTTCAACATCTATATATATCTGTCACTAGATAATAATCTGGAATCTACAGGACGCTACTTAATGTATTTGTTTTTCAATCGTACCGGTATTCATTTTTTGACCAAAGTAAGCATTTTGGGAGACTGAATACGGATATTTTGCACAAAAACACATCGCCGCCAACGCTCAGAGTAAGAAAATTACTCATTATCCAGGGAGTGTTAGGAATGCATATTGCGCGAACAAGATTGTCATTCTAAACTGGTTCAAACATTTCATTAGATTAGATTCATTGGATTAGTAACGCCTCTCAAAATTAGACGAAAGATGCAGTTGAGATGTTGCACAGATGCTTATTGTGCTGTTTCAGCCTTTTTTATTTTACTTTATGGATGCACTTTTTTTTTAATTTTAATTTTGCCTAATGCATTGTACTATTTTACTGCTTTCATTTATTCAAACACAAATATATCACAAACGGCACATTTTTCACATTGAAATTATATTGATTAAAATTCAATGGTCATCCTTGTACGTACGATACATAAGCGCCTGTGCAAAATTGGTATAGTTGAACTGAAATTAATAAAACAGTAACCTTATTTGTAAATAACTCAAACGCCAAATAAGTCCGAAGAGCTGCTCATGTACACGGGAAATAATTAGCTAGGCAAAATTGTTAACAATTCGTCTTCGCGATCTTTACTCCTGATACAGGATAATTGACTCGAATATCAAGTTATTTCATTTCGCTAGCGATAAATGTGTTCTTCAACTTTTATCTGTGTGGCGTCAAATATTTTCCCATCTTTATATTGAAACTGAAACCATACCTAAACACAGAAAGAATATTTTTAAATTTTTGGTTTTTCCGGATAGAATGGCTTTCAACCTACCGTTTTGTTTCGGGAAAACAATTTTATCTTGTGTTTTGTCTACATTGAGTGATTAGTACAATGTGGCTATGGAAATATTTATTTTGCATAATAAAGAAGAGTATAAAACTATAAAGCCTTCGGCGGTCCTGAAGTGTTATTGGGCCCATTTATGTTAGGTGATTTTAGCATACGCCTCTTCATTAAATTATTTTAAAACCCTCATTTCAAATTTTCTTATGTCGCTTACGGGGCAATTGTTGATGTTTATAGTGGATTTGTTTATCTACGTTTTGGCATTATTGCACCAAAATGTCGGCCAAATTAGTATAGTTTTCCTATCAAATAAATTTTTGCTAAATGGTATTTTTTCAAACTGCCCAATTTTTATCAAATGAAAACGATTTTATAAAATATAGAGCGCTTGACAAAGATTCTGTAAAGTTCCGCGGGAAGGTGACAAATCTACTTATTAGTGAGTAAATCACTTGAACGTAATCTCCCCTACAGGTATATTAAAAAGTTAGCGTAAATCTGCCAATTCCTGCCAGCGATATACGCGTTGAATCAAATATAATATATTTGGGCTTTGCCAATACTTCTGTATACCGAACTAATATGATATTTGTATTATAAATATAACCACAAACTAAAATAACTTACCTCATCTTGTTCTAAATAAAATCCAGATAATGTATAAATAGTATGCGCTCTTTTTGTAGTCTTTCCAGCTCCGAATGCCTGTAAAAGTAGTAGGTATGTCTTAACAAGCTAACACACATAACATTATACATATTTCCGATTATATTGCGTCAAGCTGCTCGGTAGTCGGTACACCGCCGTATTTTGTATAAATATCATAATATGCTTAGGATGTTGAAGTACACAACAAAATTGTTTCAAAAATGAAAAAAATTATTTCTATAGGAGTATAGGTTAATGCAAGTGCAGTCGTACAGTTATATTAACTTCTAATGTGCTCACCACTGGGAGCGCTAGAGTATTGCTAGCTCAGTTGAACAACGTTGTTCTATAGTAGTAATTTAGCATATTATCTTTCTTTACATAATTATGGTTTTAGTATTTTGTACTAGTTGATAATGCGGTAAAACTTCAATTCATTAGTTGTGATATGCTAGTATGTATGGTCACGTAAGAATGTTACCCTGAATTCCTCAACTGGAAAGGGAAAGTAAAGTGTTATTTGACTTTTTCTTCGCAATCCGGGAATCCAGACATGAGAAGATGCCAAATTCTGTGTGAGGTCAGTTGGGAATGAACGAATACCAACTGTAATAAACAGAAAGTATAATAAATAATTGAAACAATATTATTTTGATGTTTTGCAAATAATTTTAAATGCGAAAAACACAAATATAATCTATACTATTTAAAAAAAAGATTACCACCACCACGTAACAGGTAGCTAAATGGGGTCAAATAAGAATATCAGTTAATGCCTACAGACCAAATACAATTTGCTACAAAATTAGGATAATGCTACAATGTTGTTCGAATTCTAATATCTCACCATCTGCTTCTTGTGAGATATCGCACGACCATTCTATTCCTTCAGCAGAAAACGATTTTCCAGGATAAAAACGAAGCAAAAAATTGAATTTTGGCTCGTTGTAAGCTTTGTATGGAGCTACGAGGACATATTTTCCAATTCGATTATCTGACAGATGAGGCACAATATCAAAATTTTCACCCTGAAATGATTGACATGATTTGTTGAAATCAAGATGAAACATGAAGTCATGCACTGACTTGTTTGGCAGATGCACGACAGTAATTGTGGATTGCAGCACTTTTTTTTTCGGAGGTAATGGAATTATTGCAACATTTAGTCGATATGCGCGTGTAACAAATATAAAAAAATATATACTGCGTTTTAACGGAATTTTAAATATTTTCTAGACATACCCACATTTGGTATTGTAATTTTGTAAAAACTATAAATTTAATGAGAATATTTGGAGCTATTGAAAATTTAACAGGATCGAACTTAATTTTATTAATAAAGTGAGGTGAAAAAATGAAAAAACGCTAAAAATTTATAATCGCTATAATTTCGCCATCAAAAGTCAAAATTCGTTCCTAATCCATGATACGCAGGAAATATATCGTAGCACCGTTGTTATCGCAATATAAACAACAATAGGACTAATGGATGAATATGGTGTCCTGATACTTACTACAAATAGTGGCACCGACAATGGCAGAAATATTGTGCAAGTTCCAGTGTATAAATCTGGAAACTCAAAATATCCTCTCGCTCCCGCATAAGAGTGGCGTCCTGCCGGCCATTTGGTTGTGTACATTACTAAAAAAATAGGCAGTAGGTAGTCATTGCGTGATAAAAAAAAATCATTTGGAAGTATATACGTTAGTAACGATTTGAAAATTTTGGAATAGTACAGGGAAATGCAAAATCGTGAATTGAAGTCCAATTAAATTGATCTTAATTAAAACGTCAGGACTCGATTAAGAGAACGAGAGGATTTCTGTATTTTCCACGGGGAGGGTAATGCGCTTAAGGAGATTGCACGTGACCGACCACTTGGGGTGGACTTGCAGCGGGAGAGTGTTGAATTTATTATTATCCGCGGTTACGTGAAACTTTTGTAAGCGTAGTCCATCAACCATTTCTTACTTGATTATCCCCGTGAGATTCAAATCTGCTAAATCATTCTATTCCCTATTGCCGTCGTGCCAACGGTGATCGTCATTCGACATAATTGACGTAAGTTTTGTCTAAATACGTCGACATCGGACTATATTAGTCGCAGTGGACAAACACGTAAAGTCGTGCCTTTTTCATTGTCGCGGGCAACAAAACTTTCTCTCACTTCTCTTGATAAAAATGCAACGGCCATGTACAGAATGGTAAGAAGTTTCTGCCTCTGGAATTTTCATGCAGTTACGTTGGCAGCTGCTAATAATGCTAGACGCATAGCCTCCGATTGCCTGCGACTGTTCTTGATCAAGTTCTCTCCGACAGGGAGACGTGGGGAAAATTACTGGAGTTTTCCGCATATTATGCAAATTTTTTACGGTCGAGTGAAACTCTAACAACGCAGGCACTAACGGAAATTATTAGTTACTAAAATTTTCGAGCTTAATACGATACACATTACTGATTTCGAACTTCAATTACATTTCGGATGGTCCTGACCTGAGCGTAGGTAGCACTTTTTCAATTGCCCATTATGAAATTACAATTAAGCGGAATCTGAATTTCTTGTTTGACCAATAATTAATTACCTATAGGTCAATCATATATGCATAAACAACATTATTACTACATTATTTGGCTAGTAATGCTTGAGTTTACAATGAGTACAAGTTACGTTTGTAAATTCAGGACGTGTTGGACGAAGGCCAAGTCAGTCACATTAAATTGCACAGTACTGATTATCGCCAACAACGACATTTGATTTTTGATATTGCCAATACTTGGTTATGTCGTATGTTCGCTCCCCATGTCCACGTTGAAAGATTGAAAATTCCACGAATTAAGTTACAAATGTATCACAGTGATTACATTTGACAAAAGTTTCTTCGTTTTGCCCTTTTGCATTGTAAATATTGGCTGTAGTGAACAATTTAGCAAAGAGGTATCGATATATATCAGTGTAAGTATTGTATAATTTTTTCCATTTAGCGTGTGGGAAGTACCACCCAGTTAATATTAATTTTATGCAATGACGAAATCGAAGTTTTGCAATGTCGATGTGGGACGACGTCGCGAGATTTATTTGCTTGTTGTTGTTACATAGATAACATATTTAAGGTCTGGCTTATCGTTACTACAATCACATTCCGTGGTGGAAAATTTTAAACAATTTCTCGCCAACTCAGATTTAACATAGTCGGTTTATTACCATGCACGAATCGTGTATAAAATGCCCTCGATGTTTGAATGCAAAGTACCTGGCCACAATTTCGGGTAAATGTATTTTAATTATGCCAAGTCAATAATCATATAATATTCGTTTTATCCGTTGCGGTTACGTTTTGCGCCGTTCGCACACGTTGCGAAATGCACAAAATGTAGATCAAAAATTATAAATATTTTGAACTTGAATTTTTAAAATCTTCGTTGTTCGTCCTTGCAATTTCAACTTTCCGAAGATGATATCATCATATCAGACAATCAGTTATTCAACTCGTTAAAATTATCTCATAGTACTACAAAAGCAATTACAATACTACTTCATTTCTAGGTATATTATACCTTTGGAAGCAGCGGCATATGTTAAAAAGAATGCCCATAACAGCAACCTGTAACGCATTCTACGTGGTCGAAAATATAGAAATCTGAATCACTGTTAAATCTTTTAATCCATTAAAACCACCTTAGCTTACTAAAAAGCTAACAAAATACTAATTTATGTGTACGTACCTTTAGAAGCAGAGGCAGACGTCAAAAAGAATGCTAAAAACAGCATCCTGGTGGACATTTTATGCAGTAAACAGTTTAGAAATCTGAAGCGTAGCTACATACAAATCATACAAAATGTTGCAAAGATCAACAAACTGAAAAATTTCTTAAACAAATTCCATATTGATCATGTGGTTAGGTATTTATGAAGATCTGTGTCAAAAACCAGGTTCAACATCCGATTATAACTGATTTTATCCTTTTCCTGAGACCCAGCTATGTCTAGCCAGAGGCGAGATAGTGAGAATTAAAACTGAAATTACCTCACGTTGCAATTATGAAAATATCTATCTCTACTTATGAATAAACAATTGCGACCACCGTAAACATTTAGTATTTTGTGAGTAGCCATGGAAACTGTATACTGGCTCTAGAAAGGAGTGTCGAGAATTCAGAAACTTTTATTTACAATTTATTTTGTAGGTTCTCATTTTACACATACATTTTGTAAGATTGAATTCCATTTTAAATTTATTTTTTTTTGATTCGAATTGTAATTGATTTGAAATTGACAGAATTGTTTAGATTGGAATTACATTCTTGGCTATTCACTTTCATGACTACCGCTCACCAACCTACTTTCTTTCTACTACGTTTAAAATTGTCTCCAGATCATTAAATAAGATTTGTAATTCACAAAATTATTTATACTTCTACAATTGTTCTTTTTATATTTTTCGAACTCCAGCCAAAACGACCTCTTCATTAAAATGCTTTTTCACAAAGTAGCGCTTAGTAGTAGTTTAAAAAGAAATACTCGAACAATACTAGTCTTTCACACAAAGTCTCATTATTTCTGCCTGCTAAAGTACTTTTTGCTATTTTGAACGATACAGCTTGAAAATCCACAAAAATGTCATTTCGAAACTAAATGCAATTGCTTCTCGCACGAGGATTTCTATATTTAAACACTAAATTTTTGAGCGTCTATCAATTACACCTCCATCTACTTTGACATCTTCGTTGATTAAGGCATGTTGGTACGCTCTTAATTAGCCTACTATTTCCGGCTAAAACCCTGCTTAGCAATGAACTTTAATTTCAACTTGCGCGCACCACCTGATCGTTAAATACAAACTTGACTGGTTTGTTTAGGGAAGTAACAACTAAATCCAGCATTGAGGGCAAATTGCCGATAGTTAACCTAAACATAACGCCCATTGTTAAGATCTGTCCAACGTTAAACCCTCAGCAGTACGACTGCAGGTGCGAAGAAAATTAGAACGCGGATATATATGGGCCATGGATAAAGTGCGAATATTGAACGTGTACCATTCTCTCTACATACTTGATTGAAGTGTAAACAACTGTAATTTATTTTTTTTAGTTTCAGCTTGCCTGCAGTTACAACTTTTCCTGCTACTAAATTTTCTAGATAGATTGTTTTCCGATAAAAACGCGATTATATATTTCCGTTCTACGACGTCATTTTTGATAGCTGACGCCGACTTTAAATTGCTAGTGGCAATTCCTATTTGACACTTTTTTTAAATCAAATATTTTTCTTTTCCATCACGACTGGGAACGGATTACCGTGATTCACCTATTGTTTTCTCCCATGGACGTTTTATACAAAGATAACAAACGTGAACTTCTAATGTATACCTTTCTGACTTTTGCGAAAATCGTATTTAGCCCGAAAGTATAGGTTTATTCATATGAGGTATATATATATATATATGAAAATTGTCTGACGCCCTAGTAGTGATTGCAAACTTGAGCTTGTTGACAGAAAGTATAGCTAATGTCGTTCGACATCTCGAGCACGAAATCGAAATGATTCATATATATATTTATTCCGGTATTAGAATATTGTTGGTATCGAAACGTTTTTAATTTATAATGATAAATAATCAGCAATTTTTTTCGTATCTTCTACATAGAATCTATCTCGCCGAGGAAAGTAACAAGAGCTCAGAAGCGAATAAATAACTATCTGATGGCAACGACTGAGCAATTTTGGACACCGATATTCGTTATTTTAAACGAAGTGTTTGAAGGTGAAACTTAAAAACGATGCACAAACTATTTTAAAAAGTATTGAGTCTTATCGAGTTGAATTATGTCGTGCAACCTTGATCGCCCATCAACTACGCAAGAATTGTGTTGTCACAAAAACGTCTATCGCCTTCCCCTTCGATAACGAAAACAAAAATCTACAAGTATTAATTTTATTACAACTTGGTATAACTTTACATTGATAATTTTCAACTCTCAGGTATATATATACAGAAATGAATTATATTTAGCGATCCAATCAAATAATAATCTGCGTCGATAAAATTAATAGATATACTTAGACAGATATTAAATCGTATGGTACTGCTCTTATGTTTCGTCGTAGAGGTAGGAACGTAAAATCACAGAAAACTAAATATTTCAATTCTTTTACGTTACCTCTGTGCCATAATAGACCACGGAACAAAATATATTGTCGTACGCCCCACATAAGCTCACGAAGATCTTGAAGACTACTTTAATCGTTAAAACTCTCTTGTAGCTAGATTGCAATACAGTTTTTGTACAAACGACCGAGGGCCGCGTTCAGACGCGCGCCCATCATTGAATCACACTTATTGCATGATGTTAGTTACAGAATTAGTGGGTTTCGAGAGTAACATAATTTTGGCTGTACTCCCCAAGTACGCCCTTATAATTGAAACCATTTGCGCAAATTCTGCGCCACGCTTTTTAAAATTTATAAATCTCTTCCCAACTTTTCAATCTCGTCAAGAACAAAATCTAAATCCGCTGTGGTTACCATTGGGTTAATAATAATCATCCTGAAGAAATTAACATGTGATGCAACGGTTGTATATGTAATGAGCATCGTCCCGGCCTTCTGCATTCTCTGTTTTATGATCGGTGCGACGTGGGACAACTTTTCATAGAATTTGTTTGTGAGGTCTTCGGGAAATATAACGTCGCCGTCTTTTTGATGACAAAGATTCCTAATACTTGGAGGTACAAACCAAAATGACACGTTGGTACACTCAGGCTGCAAAACAAGATTTAGAAGTTGTTTACTGCTGCTATACATCTAATAAAAACTCGGGAATACTGCAAGCTCGAACATTACAACAAAATCTTAATCCATCACATTTATAAGTACTATATGAACTAACCTCTTCTAAGACAAGTTTGAACCACTTTCTCGTCTGTACTTGCGTTGCCAGATATTTTGCATTATCGAACGCTTTGTCGATTTGATCACGAAAGCCCAAAGTTCCTTTAGCTTTCCACATCAACCAGAATTTCAGAACATCTACCTACAATACAACGGTTTTTGTGGTTAAAATCAGTGGTGGGACTCAAATTTTTTGTCAGTCGGTTCCATCACAAAAGTCATATTTTTCAGCCGGTTCTGTTACAAAAACTCATGTTTTTTCAGTAATGCTAACCGGTTCGCTGATCTCATAAAATTCCGTGAGACGGTTCTATAGAACCGGTGCGAACCGGCTGAATCCCACCACTGGTTAAAATGAAATCGTAATAAAATACTGTTGCAATTTTATCTTTTCCAAAGTTATCGATGATCTATTAATGTGATTTTACTTTTTCAAACAAATGCCATCAAAATACAGCGTTGAAATGAGTAGATTTGATAGATATGCCAGTTTTGCATCAAAATCGAAAATTTAAATTTTTGAATAAACTGTCAAAAATTCTAACCTTTCTTCCGCATTGTATAAGTTCATGGCCAACGTCGAAAGATGGATCGTACGCACGTTTGTCGGTTTGAAATAAATATGGAACGTTCAGACTGTGACATTCTTTCATTATTTCCTGTAATTGTCATAAAACATCATCATTTTGTACTTTGATATTGCTTATCATTATATATATAAGTACTAGTTATATTTAAAACTTGACCACACATGCTAATTAATATTAAGCATCGCAAAAATTTCTCTAACCTTTCTCTTGACTAAAAGAACTGAACATTGCTGTGGAACCATCATCAATTTATGTGGATTCCACGTTACAGAATCTGACCTAGATAGAAGGAAAATTATATTTTGTATTAGAAATTTAAATGCGTGTTGTGTGACATGTGAAATATTTTAACTAAAATTTATGTTTTCAGGTACCTCTCGATTCCTTTACAAAGATGTTTATGTTTTTCGGACATCAGGCTGGCGCCTCCCCATGCTGCCTGTAAAAAAAAAAATATATATTCAGATACGGTCGTTAACAAACGCTGCATACGGTGACTAATAAATAAATAGCGCATATAAAACTTACATCAACGTGCAACCATATATTGTGTGCTTCGCATATCGATGCTATTTCTTCGATTGGATCAAAAGCTCCGAGTACAGTCGTTCCGGCAGTTGCATTTACCATGAATGGAAGTTTACCCTGGTCAGAAAAATATCATCAATATACATAAATAAAATTTTATAATGACAATTTTTATGTAATGTTGTAATATTTATTACCTCAGTTATGGTCTCTTCTATTTTCCGTTCCAGGTCACTCGGTAACATCTTACCTCGCGCGTCGCACGTGACTGAAATCACGTTATTGATGCCGATTCCTATTAGAGCTGCGCTTTTTTCAATGGAGTAATGACATTGTTCAGATGTGAAGAGTACTAGAGGCTTTGTAGATGACATTCCTTCATGTTTTATTTCAGGACATTTCCAATATCGTGCAAGGTTGATTGCTAGCATGTTGCTGTAGGTACCACCTTTAGGAATATTGAGTTGGGAGTATTTAGAAGCCTACCAGGTGCTTTGAAATCCTAGACTTCGTCTTATAAATATTATTTTCGAAAAAGCCGAACTACTTATAATACCATTCACGAATATATATTGGTTCAATAACTAATATAAAATAGTATTCATTTATACCCGGGCACATAGTTCCGTTTCCAGTTTTATATCCGACAAATTCTCTCATTCTCTGCAATACGATCTTTTCCATCATAATGAACACAGGTGCAGTCTCGTATGTGTACCTGAATTAGAACATTGTGATTGTAATGCATTTTGATGTATCTTTGTCTTCTGAATCTGCAGCTCAGCCTATAGCGCCATACAGGGTTTTCATGCCAAGGTACATCTGTGATGAGTGTCTGAACATTGACTTACGGGCACTATTTTGACATCCTATACTAATGTAAAAAGCGACATTAATCTCAGCCGTGAGCAGAAAGCACCCCGGAGGCTATATGTTCATGTCGGTGATTCTAACTTACATAGCTCCGTTTAATGCATCAGTCAAAATCTGTCCACCGAATCCATACGTATCAAGTCCACAGAACAATTGGTTGAAAAATCGTTGATGACCTTGAAACACAAACAAAAAAATTTGTACTCGTTGTCCTGCATAAAACTATATAGGTAAAAATTGTAAGTTTCCTACCTGTTTTTACGCTGTAGTGAAGAATATCCTTGCAGTGATCAAGCAGGGTACTGTTATCCGTTGGTTCATCTTGAAGATTGAAATCCATGGCTTCCAACAATTCTTTTGGACTTTTAAAATTGACGACAGGTGTTTCGACATCCCGGGGCTTCTCCCATGCTTCTTCTATTGCCAATTTTGTTATATCATACAAGAAATATTTTTCTTCGTCTATTTCACCTAACGAACCCATTGTTACTAGATATTTTATTTAACTGTAATTTCGAAAATAACATAATTTGCACGTTTCAGTCTACCGATCGCTTTTTACATTTTTCGAATTCATTCTCAATTCACGATTCTTGTATCAAGGCTAAGTAAGTGACTATACCGTAACATCAGAGACATCCACATTCTGACCGGTATCGCTAAAATGACATCCTTCTCAATCCGTCCGTCGGCTAATGTCTCTTTCTGTCTTCCTACTGAATATATTTATAGTGAGCTTGGTAATATAGATTATTTACCTTTTTTATTTGTTCATCAACCTTTCTCACAGCCAGGTTACACTTCTGATTGATTTTTGTTTATTAGGAGCTAATTAAAAGTCGAGAAATATTCGATAATATTGAGCATACATACTCGAATTTCAATTTGTACACTCTTGAATAAATCGATTTTATTGAGCAGTTTTTAATAGTTTCACATAATTTTTATGGGCCCAATTTATGAAACCGTGTACTCGACAAGTGAATCGATAATAATACGCAAAATTACAAATGAACCGTTAAACTAATATGGATTTGCATGTAAATGTTGTCGGTTTTTATTGATCAGTGTTATAACATAGCTTTCTAGCAGTAAAACAGGTGGAAAAATAAACTAAGCAATTGATTTTTATGAATATAGCCCAACTGCGCCAAATTTTATTAATTTGCACTATTGACCAGCACTACGTCAGTTAGTTTGCTACAATTTTCGCATTTATCGAACGAGCATCTGCCTACGCCGTTCGAGAGAGCATCCCGGTTTACACAAAAATATTGTGTAATATCTCGACCGGATTGCATGGTCAGTCGGCATTTCCATTGAATGACGATTTGTTCCTCTCCTATTTATTCCCACCCAGAAATGGCTTACATCGATGAATGGTCTGTTTTCTCGGTTCCAATTATTTTCCCAACTGCTTGTGGGTAACTGTGCTGTATTAAAATGCTTACGGCAACTGACTCACAGTCATTCAATACAGCCGGTCGTTTAATTACGCCATACATACAATGGTAATTTCACAGTAGAAAGTGGAAAATTCCACAGAAACAGCAACGTGATAAAACGGCTTCGGAATTCCGTTACGTTTATGATGTGATATGAATTTAATTTTTGGTTCAGGGAAAATTGAAAGTATACTTGATGAAATTTTTTCTAGTTTTAAAATTATTATATCGGTCGGTAATTGAAAAAATTATTTGGTTTGAAACGATACACATATATTTATATAACTTCTACAACTTAAAAAACATAATTATATATATATATATATATATATTTAGTTCCCAAACTATTTCTTCGGCACCGTAAGCAAATGCGCGGACTTCATTGAATTTAACTATGGATTATCAGGGCATGCGCAATAAGTTAAATAAATCCATTTATTCCACAAATTCCAATCCCAAATTTGATTATCTTCCGATTGACATACGATCGTTTGCATAAAAGTGGTGCCATTAAATTTTAAAAGTCCGATTCGACCAATGTTCATTCTTGTTTGTAGTAATTTATTTTTATTTACTTTGACATTGCTGACGTTACTGAGACGTTGTAATTCTGAGGTACCTAAATGAAAACGGAACGTTATCAATATGTGCATTGTAGATGCAATCTCTTCGCTGTGCTTTTTACTAAAATATTTTGAATATAATTCCTGCTTCAAATGAACACTACTTATTCTTTTTGGTGATTGCAAATCTCCCTCAAATTTGTCTTACCCGAACGTGGCGTCGGTTGCTGAATGAATGGAAGGTTGTATTATGTAACCTATTTATATATATATCATTTTTGAACCGAACGTGGAAAATAACTGGGTTTTCCTGAAGTACGTCCTTACTATAAACCAATGCCCAACCGCATTCCTATCGGCAATAAGTCTCCGAATTGCGAAATACGCTCGGTGGAAAAGTACAAAAAGTTTCACGCCACCGTCGGCGCGTATGTCTCAATAGTCGATGAAAACAGCCACCATTGCCAGCGCGGCAGAACGATACAAAATTCTATGATTCAAGGTACTTAACCATATTACTGGGTCGTATCACGTGACAAAATCTAAAAATAAACTTTCGAGTCCCCAATATAAATGAATGACTCTACTCCACTTTCGAGGATCTTAAGGACAAATGCAAAAGATGAATGGAACAGTCGAACCACTTATAGTGCAATAGTATCGACATACATGGCCGAAGCAAACATTCCATTAGGTATAGAAACGAAGACTGACCCTTTTCATGAATTACACATTTTAGGTTGTCATGAATCGACCACATCCATTAGTACGAAAACAATTACATTTCGCAATTCGCATGTTGTACGTGTGAACAATAACTTCAGAAAAAATTCCATTGTGTCATCGTTGCTGTTCAAAACATCATCAATGCCGGGTTTATCGAATTCGCTTCTCTCATGATTTAGCGCGTGTTAGTCATCGTCGTTTGCAGCTTTTCTTCCCGGTTTCGGCTGTTGGCCCGGGACCTTATTTTGAACAAACTTGAGCGAAATATTTATTCCCACATGAGAAGTTTTACTAGATAAACATGGAAAAAAAGAGAAACATAAAGAAAAAATAAATTTCGAATCACTATATTTCAGAACGTAAGAATATATTGAAATGCTTTATATCTTGTTGTTTTCCAGTCTGTATAGCGGTAACCAAGTACCTTTCCTAATTTTGTCAGGACATGTATGTCTCGGACTTTATGCATTACCTACACTTTATTACATCTGAAAATACATTTACATTTTACCTTTACAAAGGTTTAAATATTAAAACTATTTGTGCTTTGGTAATAAGGAATATTTCGCAAATTCTTGTCAACATTGGTCAGATCAAACTATTTATGAGTGTTTTGGAACCACGGACCAGGTAACAATTAGTCACCATTGTTTTGTAACACGATGTCAGCGATTTGACAGTCGCTTATGTCGAAGCACAGTGCGTTATATAATATTAAAAATTATTGGGGAAACAGTAATTGTAGCAAGATGAAACGTCATATCAATTAAACCTTTTGATACTGAATAGAGTGATTTATTGGATTATTTCCTAAATTAAAATTATTATCGCCGCTGCTCTCTTCAATCCGATATGATCAACCATAATCGCTAAGAGAATTACTCGTATAAAGCGTGACCAGTGGGTTGTTGTGATCAATCAATTTATACATGCCATATGATTATGAATACGGGGTTGTCCTTTTTGCGGATGCGGGAATAGATGGTAATTGCGCTGATAGGAAGAGCAGATTTTAACCTTGATAATTATATCAGGAACTCCTGTAAAAATACCGACGAAAGGCGGAAAGTATTATATAGTCAATATATTTGAAGTGGCAAAAGCTTCGTCAACATTCACCACACTCTGTATAATACCTTGTTCATTCAAAGCTACGCCTTTTTTGAGCGTGGTCCGTGGCAATACACATGTCAATACATGGCTACTGCATAACCTATATTGCTGACGAATATACCCCTGAGGAATCATTATTCTGCGAGTTTCGACAATGAATAAAAAAGACAAAATTCGTTTGCTGGTACAGTATTTTTTTTTTTTATTAGAATATGGCCCATCAAAATAAGCTAGTCGAAACGTAAGATAAATTTATTACTCTTGCAGCGCGATCACCATTCTGCTCGAAAAAACTTTGATTGTTACAATTCCAGTGGGAGTATAACTGTCCATCATAAATCTTATGATCTATTTTACATCTTCGAACAATGCTTTAGAGTAGACAATGCGAACGATAAGCGAAGGACCAATATGTTATTGGTAGAACCGGAATCTTTTCGATTTTGCATATCCTACTTAATTTATTATACCCTGTTTGGTTTTCAAACCGAGAATTCAACCTTGGTTATAATATTTCATACAACTTGTGTATTTTTTTTTAATAATTGAAAGTACATTTCCATTCAAATTTTGTGTTTTTATTTTCATTTATTAAACGTTTGTCTTTTCGGGCATTTAATAGATCTATTTTTTGTGCAGATGGGATTATCTTAGATAAGTAAGATAAGTTTGTTTCGACTCCATAATCAGCATAAAGGCGATAAAATGGTGATAAAGACAAATAAATAAAAACTGAATATGAAATCAGGAGAGTAAACAAAACCTTGGAAAAGTTTTAAAACGTACAGAATATAAGATGGAAGGCATTGCCAAAAAGAAGTGGTACGTGTTCACTCACCTAAAAATACTGAATCAAATCATACACACTCGCACACACACATAACCATAAGGCATTATTAAAATTAGAAAAAAAGAGAAGCTTTGGATATTTTATATAGTGTAATTGTATAGTGGATAAATTATTAAAAAATTGTAATTTATACGATTATATTTATTTTTTCTTCCTGCTTTATCAAATTTAATAGAATGAGCGAAGTGGTCACTGCAATTTAAATGTAATCCGCCTATTTTTTTTAATATTTCTCTTCGTATATTTTTTGTTTTTTCACTTTCGCAGGAATTTATTACTGTCCCGGCTAAAATAACAGTCCCAATTGGAAAGTCAAAACTATCTACATGGAAAAAAAATAATCAGCATAACAGATAAATTATTAGTTCTTTCAATGTCGCAGGTAATGAGCTGCATTTTCTCAGCAAGGCTAGTTGAGGGAAAGAACATTCATGGGTGTTCTTAGGTCTACAACAGGGGTCTCCAACTCAAAAAATGTCATGGGCTAATTCTTGAACTTTATTGACAACGCGGGCCACAAACCAACACACTAGTTACAAAATTAATACACATAATATTGCGTTGGCTTGCTAGTCTTAAGACACCACGCAAATACTCGTCCGATATTCGTGTGCGGAGGGCTGCTTTGTAACCTTCAATGTTTAAAAAAAAATGCTCGCAAAAAAAAAGGTACTGCCAAACATCGCCAAAACATGCCAAGTATGCGACGTGAGTGTGCAATTAACTTTGGGAACCCTTCTTCGCACACAATGATCTGGCCGAAACTGGTTTATTTTGTCACAATAAAAATAAAATATGAACGGAGTAAAGTGGAATAACAGGGGAAAGGTTTGTTTCACTTTTTACAGTTTGTCGGACCGGATCTTGAATAACACGATAAAACTTACTTATAGTTGACACCGTACTATTTTAGTTTCTCTGCGGAAAAAATTGGCTCTGGGCCGCGTGTTGGAGACCCCTGGTCCAAAGCATATCCCCAGTCGATAACCCAAAATAGAATCTCATAAATTAGCACTGCATTTGAATTTTACCAATCAAAATTTATTTCACAGGAACAAATATTTTGCATAAGCGCAAGCAGTTCCAAACATTTGAAATATTGCACTTGAAAAATACACAAGAAGCAAGATTTAAACAAAATAAAGAATTAAATATCAACATATATGTGAAAATTTTGATAGATTTCAATATCACAGCAAGATACAAAGCCCAGGCAAATGTTTTTTTCATCTTTTTTTCAAAATTAATAATAAAAAATTATGAAGTCATTAAGGCACAGGTTGTAAATAATTGGAACAAAACGAATATGAGAAATGTACATGTTATATCACATATCGAATAGTTAATATATACAAAGTGATTCTAAACATAAGAAAAGAGTCATTCGTGTTGAATTTTTCTGGCTAACAGCTGATTAATGGTTAAAACAATCTCTTACATTTTGTATTAAATAATCGCTACAATCCTATTGATTAGGTAAGGTTGGAAGCCGAAAGTTGCTTTGAATCTGTTTAAAACCACTCTAAGAAGGACATATATGTATATATACCAATATATTCATCTATATTGTTAATAAACGTGATAGCACTTTCCATTACTCAAAGCCTTAATGTGAAATATGGATTAAAACAAATATTTATCATAAAAAGTGTTTTGATTAACTAGGATGGAACTAAAACTTTCATTTAGCAATTTCACTTGGAACAAACAAGAAGTCTGTTGGAATGAACGTCTTCAGATCTGACATGTTTTTCACATATTTCATTTTCTTCATTACTTTCCGACTGTGTGATGATAAAATTAGTGGTTATTAAAATGACAAATTTAAGTTATCATGTACAGTATATAGAGAAATTCAATACTCCCTAATATAGTTATGTATACAGACAACAAGGACACTTGTACTGCCATATGAATGTTCAGGCGAGTGTTTCATGGTGGAATTGGTTGGTGAAATAGCCTTTATAACAACTGTTCTGAACGTGAACATTTAATGGTGTTCTGCAAATCATGAAGTCAAATACATGTAAAATTGCCAGCACAACCATTCTTATTCAATACTAAAATAAATTTTTGTTTATTAACGTTCCCTTATTTGAAGCATTTCATGGCAACGATATTTGGTTATTATTGAGAAGAAGTTTGATGAACAGCTTTTCGGAATCCTAAGTCGATATTAGTTGTGACAAGATACCTCAGGTTCTAAACCTATATTATGCTGGCAATGGCAGCTTCAATTATTTTTCACCGTTTTTTATACTCATGTTTTTTTCATATGGACCTTGTGGTCGGGAGTCATAAACGGCAATGAATGAAAAGGAAGTACACATTTGACCATTAAATAATATTTGCGGTGATAAGGAGTGTCGAAATCACTCTGACAAAAATCACCCAAGCACAATTCCTTGAGCCAATTAAAATTAATATTTTTGCACATCCAAATAAGCAGTTTCAAACCAGATAAAACAACACAAAATAATATGAGAGCAAAATAAAAACATTACCTGACAAACAATCTTGCCATTGTTCTAAAATATAGAGTTGGATTCATAATGTAGAATGCTTCCACATTCTTCTTCAAACTATAGTCAACATGCTCATGCCATTTTTTTAAAAGTGAATTTGAAGGAATTTGATGTTTGGGAGTTGATCCAACAAACATAACCACACTAAATTTATCTCGAGCGAGAAGTTCCACAGTGGCTAATACATATCTGGAACGAAAAGAGTTAGAATAGTCTATTGGTATTTTATATGGAAATTTGGAATTTTCGAAACAACTGATTTGAGCTGTACATAAAACAAAAGATTCAAGTTTTATTTTTCCATGTTAGTAAACAAGGTTCATATTGATTCTTCCATTCTGTGATTATATGGCATTACTGAAGCATTACATAGCAGTTATATCACAACTAGTTACTGATCAAGTCAATTATAGAAAATTTTAAAAAATTTGAGCACCCAAGACAGGTAGTTGAAACAGCAACCAAATATCAGCTTAATATTGTACTGCTTTTGGTAGTGTTGTACAATGACTGTCAATTTAAAAAAATATTAGAACATTTAAAACACAAATTACCGGTACTCAAAATTTGAATAGTCTTGACTCATACAAATCAAATACTCGTACAAATAAAAATCAAAGGAACTCACAGGAATAGATTGTCCATAACCCAGGCATAATGATCTATGTTGGAACTTGGTAGGTATGAAGTGAATATTTCAATAATTGCACTCTTTTCATCATAAAATCCTGTATGTAAAATAATAAATAAACATTTTCTATATACACTACCTTTGCTGCAATAATAGATCAACATAAATAGAATCATAAGTGTCTTACAAAAAACATCCTGCAAATAAGAATAACAAGAATATATTTTGTATGTGAGCATGATTCATAAGGAAAAATACTAGAAACATATTTTCCCAGAAGTCATTTATATCTCAAACATCGAGGAGTGCATAGTTTTTAATATGTGTTTTCCATGTGTGACCTATATCCAAGTCCTCATTGGTGAGGCATACTAAGTTCAGAAATTCAAAAGAATTCCTCTTCATTCAGTATCTTAACTTTGGAATTCACTAAGATTAGCAACTATAGTTGGAGCAAAGTGATTTAAATTCAATTTTGCCTCAATTTTAACTCCAAAAAATTAGTAATTTCAAGTACAAATACCTGATTATAATACAACATGCATTTATATCAGTGACTTACCTCCATGAGAGATGACCTTTTTATAGGGTTGTATAGCAGTTTCATCAATCTTATACTCAATATTTTTTATTGTTACAGTCTCCCACCGAATCATTCTAAGTACATCTGGTTTCGGTGAGATTGGTATGATATCTTTTCTTGCCACCAACTGAATATTGGTTTTTATAATTGTCGGTTCCGGAGGTGTTTTGGGCTTTTCCTTCCGCAGTGATGGCAACCTTGGAAGTGAGCTTCTCTTTCCTGTTTTATGAATAAAAGAAAAAGAGCGTTTTGAATTAAATGCCACAAAGCCATACTTAAAAAATAAGTACAAACCTGTAACATCATCAATACTGCTGGTTGCTGAAGTTTCAGACCCAATGAAGCTAGAAGACCTTTGACTTATATTTTCTGACATTGATGTTGCTGTTGAAAAATTTTGATTTTAGCGTCTTAGGTTTCAATATACCCAATTATCACTTCCTTAAGACCAATATTATTACAGTCATTACACATCTAATAAGTAGTCATAAGGACAACAAAATATAACTCTTTCAGTCAAATGTTTTTTTGGCGCTTCAGAAGTGTGTGTACCAATATGGAGGTAACTAATTTTTGTTCACCTACTCTACATCAAGTTGTGTGAAGGGACTGAAACCTATGGGCAGGGGGTATATTCACTTAGCTAACATAGACAGTCCCGAACTCGCAATAGAACTAAAATAAGGAAAATTGAAATAAAATTATGGCCTAACCCGAACCCAGTACACACACTACGGAAGTACAGTTTTTTCCGTCTTACCTTATACCAAAGCTACTAGAATGCATAAACTTAGAATATTGACTTCTCTTACAACATTCCTAATAAACAAAAAGAAAAACGGTTCCAATTGTTATCAACACAAAAATTACCTAAATCGATGGTTATTTGTTCGACAGGGGTGTCGACAAATTGTGCGGCGTCAGGCGTGTCATCCAGAGCAACTGATAGTATAAGAGACGATGGTGGTACCAAAGATTTCCTTTTTCCTGGTGAATGAATCTCATTACTAAAGTCATTGATCATTGGTTCAATAATGTCATCATCATCATCATCCACAACAGCATCATCATCAAGTGATATGAGCTGTTCTTGCTTTTGTTCTGAAATTAAAATTAAATAATTATTGTGAAAATATCAAAAACTTGACTGCATTTAAAAGTAGAATGTTTTTTTTTCATCAATAAACCTATGCCAATAAATAAATCATTCAGGATATCGAATGAAATAATTTTGTTGGAAGGAAAGCAGAAAGATTTCACTAGCAGTGCCAAAATGTGAAATATTACTTCAAAATAATTTTTCACATGAGCAGAACTTAAACTTAGGAAAGTGAACTGGGGAGAAAATCTGGTGGTTCTTGGAAAATAACGGACTTCACATAAACTAAAATACAATTTAAGTATCACCAAGCAATAGATCCTAAACCTCACACCAAATTTCAAATGTGACTTTCCAGCATATACTCACTAATGTTAGCATCATCATCTTCTTCTGAATCAGTAAGAAATGTCAAACTTCCAACACTTCCAGTTGTTTCATATCGTATTCTGTGTGATTGGTTTGATCTAAAATTTTTTTTAATTCAGTTATACTGATAAATCCGAAATCCAGAAATATTGATGCTTTCAATATTGCAACAAATTAGATAAATACATGACATCGATCATTCAATTACTTTTATTGGCTTATTCCATAACATTTAAAAATATATTATACCTATTTGAATTCTCATTTATATATAATCGGATAAAAACAAATGTACATACTGTTCAGGCTTGGATTCTGCGTCATTAAGAGCAACCAGTTGCACCAAATGACCCTCATTGGAATTATCTTCAAACACCTCAGTCTCAAGAGATTCATTTGCTTTGGCCTCGAAACTATCATGTGTAGCATCAAGGTTGACAAAAGTAATATCTGCATCAATCAGATTGGGTGGTTCAATGTCATGTCTGGGTTCCATTTCTGGTTTTAAATCTTGATCGTCTTCTTGAGCAAAATTAAAAGGATCTGTGTTGGAAACATTTTCAACTGATATAAGAGATTCCAAAGTGGACTCAGCGACAGTTTGTTCTTTTCCCATAGTTATGACTTCTTCCACCAACTGATCAACAATTGCGAAAGCCATTGAGTGGTAAGACTCCATTAAAGAATCCTGAACGGGCTGCTCTGGTTTTTCATTTGCATGAATATCGACATTTGATGAGAGCAACTTTCTATCATCATTTGCATGCAAATTTTCATCTGAACTTGACATATCTTTTAATAAATCTTGAGTATGTTCACTATCACTATCAGATAGACCATGTGTCTCCAATAAATTCTTTTCAATGATTTCATTAGTATCTTTTGATGCAGTTGAATCTAAATCATGATTTGAAGAAGCCATGTTATCTTTTACGGCACTATCCAAAATTGATTTTTTGGGTTCTTCCGACTCGATTTGTTCTGTGATCTCCTCAACATGAGTCATTTCTTCCGATTTTGTATCTACAGATTCAGGTTCCATGATTTTGGTCATTCCTGTGACGGTAGCACCAAAAAGTAATGCCTCCTCTATATCTGAATCTTGATCACTATTTTGTATAATATCAGAATGTATTTTCACATGGTCTACATCAGCATCGACAATTGAATTACTAGTTTCTGCATTTGATTGTAGTGGTGTAATTGTCGTTTCAGATTTGGAAACTGAGGAGACATCTTCAGTAGTATCAACCATGTTATCCACGGTGTTTTCAGTGATTAAATATGTGTCCTGTGTAGGTGGCATCGGAGCAATTTTTTTACGTGGCATTACACCATCTTCTATATCTGTGACTGTAGCACCAAAAAGTACTGCCTCTCCTACCTCAGAATCATCATCACTTTTTTCTGTAATATCAAATTGAATTTTCATGTGATCAACACCTGCATTTTCGACATTCATAATAGAATCAATTGAAGCTTCTACATTTTGGGCTATTGGTGTAATTTTGTTAGATTCAGAAACTGCTGCGGTATTATCAATAGCATGAGTGTTGTTATCTGTGGTGTCGACAGTATTCAAATATGTATGCTGAGTTGGAGGCATTGGAGCAATTCTTTTACGTGGCTTTACACCATCTTCAATAACTGTGACTTTAGCACCAGGAAGTAATGCCTTTCCTACCTCAGAATCATCATCAGTTTTTTCTGGTATTTCAGATTGAATTTCCATGCGATCCACACCTGCATTTTCGACATTGATATTTGAATTACTGGAAGCTTCTACATTTTGGGCTATTGGTGTAATTTCGTCAGATTTGGAAACTGCTGAGGTATTTCCAATAGCATGAATTCTGTCATCCATAGTGTTGTCAGTATTCAAATATGTATGCTGAGTTGGTGGCATTGGAGCAATTCTTTTACGTGGCTTCACACCATCATTAATTTCTCCTGTCTGAGAGCGTGTGTGATTTTGGAGAATATTTTCATCCTGTGATGCTTGCAAGTCTGCAGGTACTTCACTACGATCTCTAGATGTGATTTGGTCATTGGCCACCAAATGACTCTCAATAACTTGACGGTCCAAAACATCTTTCTCACTGTCATTGGCATTGAATGGTTGATTATCCACAAAGTCATTATCAATACTATGGTTAGATGGTGGAAGTGGAGCAATTCTTTTTTTCGGTTTCAAATCAGATTCATGTTGACTTATAACAGTTTCCTCCACAGCCTGCTCAATATCCGATTTTAATGTTCTTTTCTTTTTTCTTGAGGGAGGTGGAGGAGGATAGTTTTGATTATGTTCATCTGTATCAATTAAGGATTCTTGAGGCGACTTATCAATATCTGGTGAATGAGCTATTGCACATGATTCTCTTGAATCATCTGTTTCATGAAAAGTTTTTGCAAATATGTTTTCTGCAGCCTGTGGGATTAGCGAGTTTGATTGAATCTCGACTACAGAATCTTTTCCCATTGGATTACGATTAGTTGAATCATACAAAGATTCTGTTTTATCTTCCATTTGCAGTGTGCCAATACCAGTACAAGATTCCATACTCACTTCAGTATTTACAACAACATTGGATTCAATGTGCGATTGTGCATATATTTCAAAACTTGAATCCATGGCTGATTTTTCCTGCTCTCCAGAGAGTTGAACATCTGCATGTAGAGTGTCTTTATTAATCACATTCTCTGAAATTTCATCTCTAACTGAAGTAGGTACTGACAGTTCACCCTCCATGGCTGGTTTATCAAGCTCAATAGTAGCATTGGACAATGAATCGACAGTGAGTTTGTCAGGTATTTCTGACTTTGTGGTGTCTGATATAGGCTGGTCTTCAAGAAAGGGTGGCTCAGGTATGCTGATTGGAGCTGCATGAATAGCTTGATCTTGCTCTTCATTGCTCTGTGATATTATTGAAGAAAATGGTGGAGTCCCTCCAGTGACTATTGAATCATCAATTTGAGGTGCAGACTCACTTATTATATCCACGTTGTGTTCCACTTCATTTAATAAAAGTTTTTTCTTCTTTCTTGTGGGAGGTGGTGGAGGAATGTTGTCTTCATGTCTGTTGGTATGGATTACAGAATGCTCAGATATTTCAGCATTTGTTGGTGAAAAATCATTTGAGATAGATTTCTCCACATTCTGATTATCAGAAGGTTCACTGATTAAGTTACTGTCAGCGATCTGATGTTCCAACAAGGTTGAATGAATTTCAGTGTCAGAATATTTTTCAGTATTGGCAATTTCTATTCCATCGCTGAGATCCATATCCGCAACTAATGGCTGATTCAATTCATCATTTTTAAGATTGCTGTCTCCTTTTGCTTGTTCATCTAATAACTCATTATCAGTAGGTATTGAGTCTACAATAAATACATTCTCATGAGTAATTTCAGCTGATGATTGTAATGATACCTCCCTTTCTGTGTCTAATTCAGTAGCAACTTCTTTCTCTGTATCAGAAGAAGGAATGATTACTTCATTGGCTTGTTTGCCTGATTCTTCTGCATTAGCATTTGTGGATAATATACTATTAGAATGTTCAATCATGTCCATATCATCAAGCGAGGCTGGTTGAGATATAGTAATTGTTGGTACACCCTTCTGTAACTCTTCTGTAGACGTTTCAAAAACACCAGTGTGTTCAGTTTTACTGTTTACTATCGATGTAGGTTCAGTTGTGTTGGATTCCCATTCCTGTAGAATTTCGAATTCTTGCGCAATGCTATGTCCATTTTTATCCTCAGATTCTTCAGCAGAATGATTCAAAGATGTGGGTTCATCAGTATCACTCGGTTCTGTTTCTTCCATAATTATAGGTAAATTAGAATATATCGGATGTTCCTCTTCAGCTATTTCTTCCCAGCCAGCATCAAAGCCTCTGTAGGTAAAATTAGAATCTTCTGGCCCGCTCTGAACATATGAAGATAAGGGCACAGAGTTGTTTTGACTGACTTGGTGCCTCAATGCTATGATAGGATCGTCAAAGTCATCTTGACCGTGAAACATATCATCATCGGTTTCCGAATCATCATTATGTTCATCATCACTACTTGTAGCATTTGCTTCTATTGAAGCAACATCACCCTCATCATCAGAAAGCAAATCGTTATCAATATAAACTGATGATGGAACAGCAGATGAGTAACTTTGTCCAGAAACGTAAGTATTCGAAACAGTAGTTCGATGTGATGGAAGAGAAGGTGTTTTCTTTATTACATTAGATGCTATTGATATTCTTGACTCAAGTTCAGTGTCTCCAAACATATCATCATCAAACTCCATTGTTGGAGAAACTATATGATCTGGAGGTAAAATATTGCTATCTCTTGTAGCAGCAGCCGGTTCTATTAATTGCAAAGTGCTTTCAACTTCTTCACAAGAAGCATCAACATTTATAACCTGATCATGTTCTTTACCAACAATTTCCTCTTTTGATGTTCCATCAATTACATCAACTTCATTGATATCTGTTATGTCTATGTCTGCATCAGATGGTGCCAGTTCTGTTATATTTACACCTAATTTTGCAACATTATTATGACTGCTGGCTACAGTATTGGAACAATCTTGTATGGTTTCAAGTCCGTCCTCCTTTTGCCGAAAGTTGACACTACTACCATTTTTCGAAGTTACATTTGAATCTACATCTATAATCTCCGAATGCTCTGTATGATCATCAGCTGGTAAAATTTGATACTTATAAAGTTCATTTATAGTATGGTCTTTTTCATCATTTGACTCATCATGTATTCCCTTCAGTAAATTCTCATTTCCGAAACATGATTCACTTTGGGATTCATCATGAACTGTATCTGGCACATCCTTTGTAGAATATTCAAGTACAACTGAACTTTTATCTAGTGTTGGGTCTGAAATAATTTGATGAAAAATTTGGCCTGTTACACCTGTTTCAACCAAACCAATTTCCTCAGTAGACTTTTCTTCAATAGAATGACGAACTGGCTCTATAATGTCAATGTTGTCCACAGATTGATTTTCAGATGCTTTTTCAAGTATAGGCTTCTGTAATCCATTACTTGAATTTTTCTCGAGAACAACCTTTTCCGAAGTTGATGTTTCATCAGAGTGACTCAAAGTAGTAGATCTTTCAGAAGCTATGTCACTGAATTTGAGCATTTCGGAATTTTTCAGTGGATCTCCAACATGATTTGATTCCTCATTCTCTTCATCAGCTATACTTAATGACAACTGCATTGTATCCTCTACATTTAAGCAGTCTATGACAGGTATATAATTTGAGTCTGGCTGCATGACAACTTCACTGTATTGATCAGGCACTTGACTACATGTATCATGATATTTTTCAGTGTCCACTTTTAATTCACTCGATTCATCATTTATGAATGAGTCTAGCTTTACTTCTTCACATTCTTTAGGCGTATTGGAATCAATTATTAATAAAGCATCGCTTTTGTCACAAATGCTATTGTTTTGAATGTCTGCTAACAAACTTCCATTGTCTTCAAATAAACTATTGAAATTTGATCCATCATTACTATCTTTTGTTTTCTGTAGTGCCACCGTCTCAAATGTATCGGAAGTAAGTAGCTCTGATACGAGTTTTTCTGAAATTGTATCAGATGCATTTTTCGTCTCAAATGAATTTTCTTCATCCATTTGAACGTCAATAATTGGACTATTGGTTTCATCATCTATTTGGTCTTCATTATTCATTTCACCAGAATGTATAGAAAAACTTGCCTCAGAAGTTGTTGTCATTGATTCATCAGAATCCATAATTAATATGTCTTTACCGGACTCAGTATGCAACACAGGATCAGTGGTTTCAATATTTACACCTGTGGTTGTATCTGGTAGTAATATGCCATCAGGGTAAGTGCCTCTGTCACCAGTCATAAAACTTTCTTCAGAGTTCATTTGCTGCTCATTAATTGATGTAATAGGCTGTATCTCATGAGTAGCTGGGGATGGTATTTCTTGTGTAGTGACAATAAATTGTTCTTGTTCAGAGATTTGCATCAATGAATTTGACATATTTATTTCTGGCGAACGATCATCCATAAGATTATCTTTCACCATGTCATCGGATTTTTCTTTGTCTGCGAAATCTGCCATATCGCTTATTTGATTAATCACTGTAGGTAATTCAAGAGGCAAACTACTGCCAATAGAATCCTGGTCAGGACTTCTTTGCTGCTGTTGATCTTGCAGTGAATCATTGTCATTTCCTGTTATTTGATGTTGGGAAGCGTTTTCTGAAGAATCGTTCTGTTTTGAGTCAAACTCTGTTTCAGTGAAAATATCATCATTTGATTTCGAAATTTCATGATAGTTCTTATCAGATTTTTCTGTCATGTGCCTTTCTGTAAAATCTTTTTCTAAATTGATGGTTATGTCACTCCCAAAAGACTGGTCATAAGTTGTTTCCAAAATGCAATCTGTAGCTTCAATATCTGCTGTAACTATAGTTGGCTTCGCAATATTGACAATGCAGTCTTCAACTTGAAACTTCGGTACCAACTCACTTTGATCTTCATCATTTGGTTTAAGATCCTCTGAGTCACGTGGTGAATCATTTATAAATTGAACACTGGAGTTTTCAATCATCAAATCCTCTGCTTCACTTGCAACTAAATCTTCAGAATTTATCATATTCTCTTGGTTTATGATTTGAAATGAATTATTGATGCCTTCAATTATTCCTTCGTTTGTGTCACTTGATTCATGTTCAGTGTGTTTGACAAATGCATTTTCTTCAGAATAACAGTCTTTTGTGACACTATCCACAACCTGATTTTGATTTTCTTTCGAGACAGTGTCATCTATTCGCTCAGCAGATATAATATCTGACATATTGCTTTCAGTTGAATTTTCATCACATTGAGCAGTATCTTGTTGACCAATATCACCAGGATTTGAGTCGTCAACTTTATCTTTTTTCTTTTTACGCCGAGGGGCAACAGGTGCCGTGTTTGTATTAGTAATGTCAGTTTCTTCAAGTAAATTCTCAATAGCATAGGGCAATGTCACTACCCCTTCAGAGTTCGAATAATCCGCATTTGAATCATCCTGTAACCCTTTCATTGAATTGTTATTTTTAAAACATGATTCACTATTTGATGTATTAGGAACTGTATTGCCTTGAGTTGACTTTTCCGGCTCATCATTTATAGATGATTCTTGAGAAACAAAACTATTATCTGGTGATTGGTCTGTGATATTTTGTTCAAGTATCTGGTCAATGGAATAATCTTCAGCCTCATCAGGATTTTCTCCATTAAAACTGCTTTCACTGATATTACCAGATTCAACTCCTTCAATTAAATCCTCTACAGGAGAAGCCAATGACACTACTACTTTGGGAACTGTACCACATGTATATTCAGCTTTCGATCTTTCAGACTGAGTTTGCGGCAATTTTCCCAGTAATAAACTTTTAGGAATAGACATATTTTTATCTGGGATATCTTCAACAAGTACATTTTCAGAACCAGTATCCATTGTGCTGTTTTTACTTTGACTATTGAAAGTGTCAGAAGAAGATACTTCCAATATTTCTGTTTTTGATTCTAATGTGGTGGACACATCAACATTTTCACCATTAGAGCTCTCTTCACTAACATTAGCAGATTCAGCTTCTTCAATTAAATTCCCAGCAGGCGAAGTCGAAGACACCTCGTTTGTGGAAATAGTACCAAGTGAGCCAAAGATATCCATATTAGCACTGTTGGAATTTTTCTCTGACCCTTGTATTGTCACTTCATTGCCCACTTGCATAATCAAGTCAATTGATGGCTTATCATCTTGAGAATTTGAATGATTTTCTGAATCCTCTTTATTTTGATCTGAAAGCATTATACTTTGATCATGCCCAACTGTGTTGACTTCAGAATGTATGAAGAGGTTCCTTTCTTCTGCATTGATGTCTGAACAATCAATGTAGTCAGCTTCTGATCTTTCAGGTGGGGTTTGCTGTACTTTTTCCTCAGATAAACTTGCAGGAATAGAAGCATGGAAATCTGAAGTATCCCTCACATGAATATTTTTAGCATCAGTAGTTGCATCGTTTTTACTTTGACTATCAAAAGTGTCACAAGTGGATATGTCAAATATTTCTGTTTTTAATTCCAACATTGTGGACACATCAACACTTGTTGACTCCGTTTCTAAACTTTCTGTTTCATGAGTTATATAAGCTTCCTCATTATTAAAGTTATTGTTATCATCAAATTGATTGACAAAATCATCATCACCATTCAATTCAGTTGAAATGCCAATGACCATTAATTCTTCGCCCAATCTATCTTGTTCATTCTTATTCTGACTTGAATCAGGTGGTAATGTATCTACATCCCGAGAAACAGAATCAAGAATAGAATCATCAGCATTAGACTTTGAACTAACATTTTCTTGGACATGAGAAAAGTCATTTATCAAAAGTTCAGATTTTACTTCCGAGTTTTCTCCGTCTTCTGATATAGTTTTTTCATCAGACTTTCCAACAGAATCAATGATGTCGATTGCAATTTCCTTCATTGCCTGACTTGAATTTTTAGAATTAGGAACTATGGCACTATCATTGTCATTACAACCGGGTGATTTTGATTCAGATATGATTGATTCATTTGCAGATTCCAGCATATAATCCTGCACTGAGCTTTTTTGTTTTGCTATTAAAATTTCTTCAGGCGAGAATAGCTCAAAATCATTTGACAAAATTTCCAGGCTCTCTTCAGTTGAGGAGCCACGCGCTGTATCCTCAAAAATATGTTGTTCTAAAGATGGTCCAAACGAAGTCTGTAGATTTGAATGCTTGTTAAAATCAAAATTCTGATCATAAGAAACTTCACTGCTACTTTTCTCTGTATCTTTTGTTGACAAGCACTTTTCACTTGTATGCGTGTAGTTTGCAATATCAAACTGACTATGTATATTTATTGACTGATCTGTGGTATTCTCAGCATGTGGTGATGTCATTTCATCGCTATTCATATTTTGGCCCTGGGGCAACATAGTACCATTAAGCACATGACTGTCTGATAATTCCAATAAACTCTCAGAAAAATTTGTTGTTATAGTAGACATGTTGCATTTTTCTCCTTCTGAAGGCAAAATTATATCTG
Organism: Styela clava; assembly: GCF_964204865.1. Classification (NCBI taxonomy): domain Eukaryota; kingdom Metazoa; phylum Chordata; class Ascidiacea; order Stolidobranchia; family Styelidae; genus Styela; species Styela clava. The sequence goes on from NC_135252.1 coordinate 9,486,434, forward strand.
AAGTCAGAGAACTATTACTTATGGCAAATTCACTTTGTTGTCCAATAGGTAACAGAATATCATTGACTTCACCACCAGATGAATTTTGAACGGGTTCTACACTCTGTTCAAATCCGGTAGTTAAATCAAACATGTAACTTATATCGGCATCATTATCTTGTTTGGATTCAGCCTCATTTGTTGTTAAAAGTCCATCATTATTTAGTTGTGAAGTGCCACTTGAAGCGAATGGTACACCATCGTCAGAGATCATAGGATCAATAATGCTATTCATATCATCACACACTGGTTTGTTTGTCTCGAATAATGAAGTTTCCACTTGTGGCCCAATAACTGCTCTCATATTTTCTTCTTGATTATCGTCTGTTTCAGTAATATTATTTTTGTCCAGTTCCATAGCATCTGAGTATTCTGATATTTCTTTGCCTACTTCAATGAAAACAGATTCCAACAAATTATCCACCGTCTCCAACAGTGCTTGTGAATATTCTATAGGAGTTTCTGAAGGACTGGACAAATTTAAAATTGATTGAGAGTCAGAAATGGCATCAGAAGCAGCATTGAGCTCATCAATTTCACTTTTATGCAATTCTGGATTGATGTTTTCATAACTTATTTCCAAATTCTTGTGATCAGCAGTAACTGGTATTAAGGGCTCATTGACAGCACTACTACTTGAGCCTTCAACTTCAAGATCGTTTGTTGAGATTTTATTATCCTTCTGATGATTTGAAGTCATCGGTGCAGATATGCTCAAATTTTTTTCAATTATAAATGAATCACTATCAAGTTCTTGCTCCATTGAAGAGAGAAGAGTGTCATTTACTAGATTTGGTAAAACATCAGCTTTTTCCTCATTTTCTGATATCCCAGTCTTCTCAACCATGCCCTCTGTATTTTCTTGCTTATCTGTAAAACCATGATTGCCACTCTCATCAACACCAGTTGGTTCTGTACATAGATTTAACAAATTTTCCCCAGAACTGGCAGTCAAAAATAGATCAGAATTATTAAGTCCTTTTGGTGTTCCATCGCTGTCCTGTATCAAGCTGACATGATTTCCTGAATAATCGACACTGTTTTCTTGAGAAAAGAGAAACTCGTTATCAGACGTTTGTTCAGTTTTAGTTAATTCTGAAGTGGAAGTGAATAATAGATCTTCACGTACATCAGCATCAATCAGTACATTAGTAAGCATCATAAAACTTGGATTATTTTCTACTTCAGAGGATTTCTGTGAGGTTTCCATTGTAGAAGATTCTTGATCCGTGGATTTTATATCCAATGTATCCAGCGAAGTCTTGTTTGGGTGAAATGTACTTATATCAGCTGATTGTTTTGCAGTTTCTTCACCCAAATCAGTTTGATTGACAATAACGTTATCAAAATTGGTAGGACTAGAATCCACTGCAACTGTTTTATTCCCCACGTTCAAACTGACTGAATTTTCATTGGGAATTGTTGTCTTGGGATCATCTGCAATTTTATCATCACTAAAAATACTCAATTTTTCTTCATTTTTAGATGTCAACATTGCTTTGTTCTCCTCATTGTTGTTAACACTCTTTATCATACCACTAGCTTCTTGTTCAGCATTTGCAGTAAATATCGATAACTCTGAACTTTCTGAAGTAGGGAAAAGATCTGAGTTTGACACCAAAGAATTACTTGCTTTTAGTGAATCAGCGCCCATAATTTCTGATAAACTCTGACCCTCAGTGGCATTGCTATTCTCCAATGGTGTCATTAAATTTGGTGGCAATAGATTAAAATCTGATTCATTCTCATGCTGAGTAGCAGAAGCTTCTGAAGGAATACTCATTGATGTTGATGTAAAATCTATTACATCCACTTGTTCAATATTCTGGCTGCTTGGACTCGTTTTATCTCTGACAATATCAGAATTAAAATCACTTCCATCCATCCGTGCATCTGATGTAACTGCTATGTTACTTTCAATGCCGAGTACATTATCAAAAGTTAGATTATCTTCTGATTCAAGGGATTTCTGTGAGGTATTGCTTGTACATTTTTGATCAGTGGATTTTATATCCAATGTATCCAATAAAGTCTGATTTGAGTGAGGTGCACTTTTATCAGCTGATTGTTTTGCATTTTCCTCACCCAAATCACTTCGATTGACAACAACGTTATCAAAATCGGTAGGACTAGAATCCACTACAGCTGTTTCATTATCCAGGTTTAAACTGAACAAATTTCCATTTGAAATTGTTGTCTCGGGATCATCTGCAATTTTTTCATCCTTTACAATGTTACATGCTTCTTCATTTTTAGATGTAAACATAGCTTTGTTCTCCTCATCATTGTTAACACTCTTTAGTATACGACTAGCTTCTTGTTCAGCACTTGCAGTGAATATCGATAACTCTGAACTTTCAGAAGTGGGAAAAATATCTGGGTTTGACACCGAAGAAGTGTTCCCTTTTTTAGAATCATCCATCATTGCTGATAAACTTTGACCCTTAGTGGCATTGGTATTTTCCAATGGTGTCTCAGAGTTTGGTGACATTAGATTAAAATCTGATTCATTCTCGTGCTGAGTAGCAGGAGCTTCTGAAGAAATACTCATTGATGTAAAATCTAATACAAATACTTGTTTGTTATTCGGGCTGGATGGACCTGTATCATCTTTGACAACATCACTCTGCGTAGAATTAAAATCACTTTCATCCATCAGTTCATCTGATGTAACTGCTGTGTCACCTTCAATGCCAAGTACATTATCAAGCATGTTAAAACTTGGATTATTGTCTGATTCAAGGGATTTCTGTGAGATATTGTTTGCACATTCTTGATCAGTGGATTTTATATCCAATGTATCCAATAAAGTCCGATTTGAGTGAGGTGTACTTTTATCAGCTGATTGTTTTGCAGTTTCTTCACTCAAATCACTTCGATTGACAACACTGTTATCAAAATCGGTAGGACTAGAATCCACTACAGCTGTTTCATTCTTCACGTTTAAACTGACCAAATTTTCATTGGAAATTGTGGTCTTGGGACCATCTGGAATTTTTTCATCCCCAAAAATACTGCATGTTTCTTCATTATTAGATGTCAACATTGCTTTGTTCTCCTCATTGTTGTTAACATTCTTTATCATACCACTAGCTTCTTGTTCAGCATTTGCAGTAAATATGAATAACTCTGAACTTTCTGAAGTAAGAAAAAGGTCTGGGTTTGACACCGAAGAGTTACTCGTTTTTAGTGAATCATCATCCATCATTTCTGATAAACTCGGACCCTCAGTGGCGTTGTTATTTTCCATTGGTGACATTGAGTTTGGTGACAATAGATTAAAATCTGTTTCATTCTCATGCGGAGTAGCGGAGGCTTCTGAAGGAATACTCATTGATGTGAAATTTAATACATCCACTTGTTTGTTATTCGGGCTGCTTGGACTCATATTATCTTTGACAATATCAATTTGCGTAGGATTAAAATCACTTTCATCGATCAGTGCATCTGATGTAACTGCTTTGTCACCTTCAATGCCAAGTACATTACCAAGCATGTTAAAACTTGGATTATTTGCTGATTCAATGAATTTCTGTGAGGTATTGTTTGCAAATTCTTGATCAGTGGATTTTATATCCAATGTATCCAACAAAGTCTGATTTGAATGAAGTATACTTGATTCAGCTGGTGTTTTTGCAGTTTCTTCTCTCAAAGAAGTTTGACTGACAGTGATGGTATCAAAATCAGAAGGATTAGGATCCACTACAGCTGTTTCATTCTTCAAGTTTAAACTGACCAAATTTTCATTGGAAATTGTGGTCTTGGGACCATCTGCAATTTTTTCATCACTAAAAATACCACATGTTTCTTCATTTTTAGATGTCAACATTGCTTTGTTCTCCTCATTGTTGTTAACACTCTTTATCATACCACTAGCTTCTTGTTCAGCATTAGCAGTAAATATGGATAACTCTGAACTTTCTGAAGTAAGAAAAAGGTCTGGGTTTGACACCAAAGAGTTACTCGCTTTTAGTGAATCATCATCCATCATTTCTGATAAACTCGGACCCTCAGTGGCATTGTTATTTTCCATTGGTGTCATTGAGTTTGGTGACAATAGATTAAAATCTGTTTCATTCTCATTCTGAGTAGCGGGGGCTTCTGAAGAAATACTCATTGATGTGAAATTTAATACATCCACTTGTTTGTCATTCGGGCTGCTTGGACTCATAATATCTTTGATAACATCACTTTGCGTAGAATTAAAATCACTTTCATCCGTCAGTGCATCTGATGTAACTGCTTTGTCACCTTCAATGCCAAGTACATTTCCAAGCATGTTAAAACTTGGATTATTTTCTGATTCAATGGATTTCTGTGAGGTATTATTTGCAGATTCTTGATCAGTGGATTTTATATCCAATGTATCCAACAAAGTCTGATTTGAATGAAGGATACTTGAATCAGCTGGCATTTTTGCAGTTTCCTCATCCAAAGAAGTTTGGTTTTCAGTGACATTATCAAAATCAATAGGACTAGAAACCAATACATCTGTTTTAATCTCCATGTTCAAACTGAACAAATTTTCATTTGAAATTGCTGCCTTGGAATCATTTTCATTTACAATTTCATCATCACTAGATGTGCCATATGGTTTTCCATTTTTAGATGTCAATGTAGCTTTGTTTTCCTCATTGTTGTTAACAGTCTTTATTATACCACTAGCTTCTTTTTCAGCATTTGCAGTAAATATGGGGAGCTGTGAACTTTCTGCAGTAATAAAAAGATTTGAGTTTAACAATTGAGATAGAGAACTGTTCGGTTTTAGTGAATCATCATCCATCATTTCTGAAAATTCATCAATTTGTAATAAACTCCGACCCTCAGTGGTATTATTTGTCGATGCTGTCATTGAGTTTGATGGCAATAGATTAAAATTTGTTTCATCCCCATGCTGAGTAGAAATGGCTCCTGAAGAAACGCTCACTATTGCTAAGTCATCAGTTTTAGAATCAGCGTCAGATAAGGATGTAAATTTTAAAACATCTACCTGTTCATTCTCCTGGCTGCTTGGCGTTATATTATCTTTGATAACATCACTATGTAGAGAATTAAAATCACTGGTATCCATCAATACATCCGTTTCAACTGCTGTGTCACTTCCAATGCCAAGTAAGTCAACAGCTGACGATGCTGACTTTGCTTCACTGGCTTCATTTTCAATCCGTTTAGGTTCATTAGGTGCGAGTAAATCTGTTTGAACAACATTCGTCTGAAAGAAACCACCCAAAAGGTCAATATTGGACTCGTCTGGGATATTCTTCACAGTGTTATCAGCAGTCTCAAATAATTCAAGCATGCTTTCAATGCCGGATTCAACTTCTGATTGATGAATGTCAAACAATGAGCTTTCAAATGGGTTTACTTGATTTTTGGCTTCTGTATTTTCTATAGGATGCTGATTAAATACATCAAAGTCAAGATTGTCCAATGTGTTAGAGGTGTTGGTAGAATTTTCTGCAATTTGATTAGGTAAGTTAATATTACCTGGAAAATTAAGTAAATTTTCTGTTGCAGCTCCATCATTAAACTGCAATGTATGATTGGCATCAGGGTATCCAATTCCTGTGATATCATTGCCATTTGCTGAACTACTGTCATTGTCAAATGCCAGTAGTATTTGGTCATTTGCCGTAGAATTCTGAGGACTATCTTCACTAGTCAACCCATTTTGTTCAACAGCACTATTATCTCCAAATATATCTAGCAGATCACCTTCGGATGCCATTTTCGATTTGACAAAGAAGGCTTACATTTTGATAAATTTTGTATCTGATAACAGTAAAAATATGGTGATCAAATCACATCGGTAGTAGATTATATTGTCTCGAAACTGAATTACCATACCTGTCGCTATACTGAAATGGATAAACTAAAATGCATCAAGTATAAGATATCCTGATGAACTTTATGAGTTTTAACAATTTATTGGACATTATCTGACATGTTAGGGACATATTATCAATAATATAACCTCCGTAATTATGGCTGATGACATGACTACTTACTAAGATCAGGGCAAAAAAAAATGAAATAAATACTTGATACAATTATAAACATTATTCGCTTCGTGCAGACTTATTAGCCTTGAACTAACTATTTGCAACTAAACACAATGCTGTTTGCAGAACCTGAACCAGTAATAATTTAAGCTGCTTCATAATCATACACCCACAGTAAGAGCATATATTGTACCATGCACACACTCGACAACATATATATAATGGGTAAATATAAATCGAAACACAGTTAATTATTAACCAGAATATGAAAGAATGACAAATAAATATAGATGTTCCGCGATATAAGTCTATAGTTGAATACCAAATCAAAATCAGTTCATTTTACACTATCCTTTCGCTTCAACTTTGTCACAGTAACTAACTGTGCATACCAGATGGAATGTTAATGGCCCATATATCTGAAAAACTAACACAATTGTGCTTTACTAGTTTCATCAAAATTTACTTGACTTTATCTTCTGTTATTCATGTTGAATTCAATCTGGACTATAACTAATGAAGAAAAGCATTTCCACCTACCTTCCACTAATTCTTTAGTTTTAATACTATATGGTATTTTTAATACTTTCTCTTTCATGAATGAAGTCACAAGAATAAACTATGCGGTGATCGTTTCAGTGTTTATTATCAAACATTCTCTCTTATTTGATGGTAATATATCAAAACATTTTGTTCATTCAATTATGGCAAACGTGAGGTCATGGTATTAAAGCAATCTGATAAGATTATGGCAGTGGATATAAAAAAAGGGGATTTACTAAATTGAAACAAAGTAAAACCAAATATGAAAATGCCCTTCCACTAACGACAATAACATACTAATAATTGCATAAAAACAATAACTATATTATCAACGGGTTTGGCAGTGACAAATATCAAATTAATAAACAACATACAAATGATCATTAGTTGAGGCAATTTATAGTTCAATTATACATGCATTTTCTATAGTTTTGTAACTCATGGTGAATTAAAACGTACATTGCACCTGATCTCTGCCTCTCTTCTGTAATCTCAGTAACTGCACTGTAACGAATGCGTTCTTGGTTCTATAAGATACAATAGGTCTCTGTTATCTTAAGCCAGTTTGTTATCTATTCAAAGAGCCGTGACAGAAACCACAAGGCTACATAAGTGGTCATAAATAGCATGAGCAAAGAATAAAATTCTCTTTACACAACTTAATAGGTACCATTTCTGGCATTTGCAGATGATAAATATTCTACCATGCACAAAATCACTAAAGCAAGTTTGTTGTGTAGAAAAATTATTTACCTGAGTATAAGATAACAAAGATATATCTTAGCATTAATTAATCAATGGCCTGTTGTACCACTGGAAGAATTTGTTTTCTAGAGGCTTTAATGTTGTACATTCTGAAAATAAAAAATTAGAAAATAAAATCTAAATGGTTAATTCCTCCAAAGAGTGGTGGATAAAACTTTACGATTTTAGTAAAGATATGTAGTAGTTGTTACTGCTTCAAATTACAGCAGTTCAGCGGCAATGAAATTTTCTGTCTATAGCAACATTAAGTATTTGTATAATAAATGCAAAGTTGAGCGTTCAAGTCATCAATATAAATATAACTATACCTTAGCTTCGTGAATTCCTCAGAGATTCCATTACTATCTTCTACTATGATTTGTAGACAAGGGGTTTCAGATGAAATCAGCGCTTGTTTCACCTGTAAAAAGTAGAAAAAAAAAATTGGAATTGCAAAATTATCAATTGTTTTATGCATTAGAAACTAACTGCAATTTGCAAATGATTATACGTGGGTCTACAGGTTTGTATCCTATTGGGCATAATCACAGGCAGGGGGATCACAAGAGTTATTTATTGGCTTTCTTGTGCCTTCGAAATAAATATGGAAGCATCTTATAAAGAGTGCTTTGTCAGCATTGTTTACACCCTGAAACATATTTTATTTTTCATTCAAAATGTCTTCTCAGCATATAGTCAACATCTTAACATCTTTCGACAAACTATCTATCCATGTTGTTGGTTGCATTATCAACAAATGCTAGTTTTTGATTGTTTGCATTTAAAACTGAGCTTGACACTAATCCGATATTACAACTGTTGAAAACAAAAAATTCTAATTTAGTATCAGCTTGTTATGAGCATCCAAATTAAACACCATTCAGAAATCGGTACCTTCGCCGTCAAATCATGATTTTCAGAGAAGAGTAACAATGGTTTGAAAGGTTTTTCAGATTCATCATTTTTAAGTGGTGCCAAGGCAAGCCATAAGTGACAATTTCTTGCAGACACTAAAATTGGAATGCATGATACTGCATCATCACGATGAAGAAAATTTTCCATTTTGTCGTGTATTGTACTGAGGAACAATTTTATTGTACAATCTTTGTTCTCAATAAATTTTGCATCCTAAAAATATATATTGTCATATCACGTAAGTAAAATAATGTACCGTAATTCAGATGATTATAAAACTGAAAGCAATTATCAAAATGATTTTTCGAACTCAAACAAAATATCAAACTAAATAATACACGATGCAAAGAAAAAAATCTAACTCAAAATTTTTAAAACATAATAAAATGAAATACAATGAAAAAAAATTACCACTTAATTCTGAATTAGGAAGTTGTCTATTGATAACTCAAAAAATGTTGTTGTGAATATGAAAAACATTTACCTTCAGCATCAAATCCTCGACTGTTAGGCCATCTGCAGAATACTTGGCTTCACTCAACTCAATAAAAATTCTACAAAATTAAATATTGAGCATAAGTAACGATCAGTGACCAAGTGTCATTTATTCTAAAAGTTAGATTACAAATATTAATTATGCTGATGTTTCAGTTTATAAAGTATTGCAGTGATGCAATTCAAATTGGGAATTGAAAAATCTAAATGACTCATAGAACAACCTTAACTGTCCTTAGGTCATATTTCCAAAAGTAAACAACTAAATTGACTGAAATATAAAATGCTGAGTTCCCACTGACATTTCACTATTCTGTTGTTACTAGTTGACACACAATATGTACTACAGTACATTTAATAGGTACTATATGTTCAAAGTGCATAGTATTTGTATAAAGGAAGTTATTCAATAACACATACTGTGCCAGTTGCTCATTGCTGTTGTTTTTCCAGAATGTCCCGATGACATTCAAGTCACGCTCAGTAACTTTCCCAGCAGATTCTTGTAGGTTAACAGTATCTAGCAAGATTGGACCTGAAAGTATTAAATTAAATTTAGCACAAATTCCACACAACAAATTCAGCGGGATAGACATGACTACAAATGCAATAACATTTGCTGTCAATGTAGAATTGCTAGATTCTTCAAAATAGAGTTTAGACCAGCGTGTCCCAAATTCTTTACACCCACTAATTACAATTGTCAAATACCTCATATCTATCCGCAGTACAAAACATGAGAAGATTGGATGTATCAAGTGATATTAAAAATTCTATGATATTTGATAAATCCATCTTAACGTTATCAAACTTTATTATTTTTTAAACTATCAACTTTTAAATTTTTTCGCTCTAATATTTCATATCAATAAACCAATATTATAAAGCCGATTCCGCAATCTTTTCTGACAACAAATATTATGTGTGTGTACAAATATATTTTGAAATATTTTTTAGTTTTAAGTGGTCAAAGGATCTTTTCTCTTTACGAATCCGGAGTTTGGCAGTAATTTTCAATATGAGTCTCTTAAAATATGTATTTTAGCTTACTTTTTAGTCATTTGAAGCTAAACATAATAAACTATGCATGAATTTTATTGACATTTCGTAGTCGTAGACTATTTTCTCACCAGCGAGAATCTTTGCGAACTCAAGGTGCGTTAATTGCAACGTGTCCCGCGTATCTGAGCCACTATTGATATCTCTTAGAAAAAAAAAATCCTTGTCCAAACGTGTGAGAAACACCACTAAGTTTAAAACTAAAAAAAGTTTCCAAACTAAGGGGTCGGCTTATAGGCGCATGACTCTGACCGCACTCAAATGTAATGACATTTTATCAATTGAATATTAACGCAAACTCAAACTGAACAATATTATCATCAACGACGCCAGGCTGACAATAAAATCCGCGATAGATACTAAATAATATTTAAGAGCTATTTTATATGCTGTAAGTTGCAAGAAAGCTTAGTGACCTACATGAACTATATGACTGCATAATGTTTCTAAAACGATATTGTTCATTGAGGACTCATTAAAACGCCTCTGCAGATTCCTTTAAGACCCGGACTCGGATTGGGAAACACTGTTCTAAAGAATTGACCAAGAATCTAAAAGTGACAATATTGCAGGAGGAAAAAATCAAAAATTTAATAAATTGAATAGGACAGTTTCGAATATATTCAACATTATATTCTCTTGGGATATCCCTAGTTTGAACACAGTAGGATAGGATTTAGACATTTATCCCAGGTAAGAAGAAAGCCAATAAGACACCATAATCATATAGCATACCACGGCCCCCCGTTCACTTACCAGAATATGTTGAGTATGGGATTAGATAGCCGGTTAATCCAGCAATCCTCTTGCACATATCCATTCCCTGGAGGCAAACATATTCCTAACACTAAGTAACATGTGCAACACCACCAAGCCTCAGTACAATATCCAATACTAAGTACATAATAAATTTAAAACAAAAGAATACCTGTCACTAATAAAGTAATTTCTTTCAGTTCTTTTTCACTGAGCATAAGTTCTTCCCTATCAATTGCCTTGATGATTCTTTCAGCAATCAAGGTAGTGCAAGATCCGACTGTTGCTATTTCAACTTTAATATCAGAGTCATATTCTCTTGCCTGAGTCCTGTGATCTATAACTTCAGAAACCATTGGATACAAATATTCATCTGATCTGCCAAAATTGAATAACATAGAATTTTTTGAAAAATATAAAGGTCATAAATCAAAAATATGATCTCAGATAAATATTGTAATAAGAAAATAAGAATATAATATTAGGTTTTAGAAAGCATTTGTTGTGAGAACTTTTTCAAAAACTAATGTTATTGAAAATGTGAATGGTTCAATTAATATTTCAACACTCATTTTCACATTGGGTGTATAACTATTGATCAATGTCCTTCATTGCAATGCAAGAGAAAGCTTTTTTTGTATCGCTAATATCATGTTTTCTCGACACTGTAGGTTCTGCATTGAATCAAAACTGAAGATAATAGCATAAATAAATGTCAGTTTTGAACAAGATAGTTAATATTATCAACACAGATAGGATATGATTACCAGTAAGTTGCATTCACAATAACCGTAATAAAATGAAAACTAAACCTAGAACCTTGAAATATTTAAACCTAACCTTGATAACACATGATGGTCCAGAAGAGTGATTTTAACATTTTGTTTATGATTGCAGAAGAGATCATGAAAATCAACTGTATCTTGAAAAATCAAATCATTCTGTGATATTTCAAATTTCTTCAGCAAGTGAACGGTTTCTGTTTTCAGTCGAAACATGTTTTGAGGGATGTTTAAAACTGGAATATGATAAATCTTCTTCCTGTTTTCGATGGATTGAATCTAGAAATATTAACATTACTTGTTTACAATTAATGATAACAAATATGGGTATCACAAAGCAAAGGGTTTGGTCAGTTACAATGCATATATCTTCATTGCATTTATAATTGTGTTTCATTTAAGGCTTCAAAAGTTTCTTCAATATTCAAGAGATGCCAGCTGAACTCCAGTATGCAAATAATTTAACCAAATTAATCTAAGTAGTGATATTACAACAATAAAAGCTAACATAAATAGTGTGACAGTCAAAAGTCAACCTAATCCTTGTTTTTTTTTAGTTTATTATCGTCAAATTGTCTTGCTAAAATAACTTTTATGTGCTTTACCCGTGTAAGAAACCAAGCATACACCAAAGCTGACACAGCAGAATCGAGATCACATGCTTCATTCCCAAATATTACATTGAGTGTTTCGGTAGTTGTTAAAAGACTGCTCCGTCTTGCCTGACGAATAAAAAATGACAAAATCAAAGTCCAAGCTAGCATGAAGTCAGGTCAACCATCATAAAAAAGTGAAATTTTAGTATTCTATATTTTAAAGCATACTGATTGCGATTGGCCACCTTTCTGCCTTTAGGGAGATTTTTGACATTTTATAGCATTTAAGTTTTTCAGCAACAAATGAAAGAGTTAAAATGAAGGTTTAAACTTCTTTGTTGAGGCAAACAAGGAAATATAGGGTCTGGTAGAATTTAGTACCACATGTACTTCTAGTTGGCCTGGCTCACCAATTTTTGCATACGCCATTCCTAACCCCCACCTGACTACGTCACCGAAAAATTACGTCATTAAAACGTCACAGTCAGACAGTGGCGTAATAAGACCCACCAAAGTATGCAGATGGTCGTTCAAAACGCGCAGACGATCACCCAAAATCGAGCAAGCTATTTCGCTCGTTTTCTCGTTGCATCGATCACGATATGAGACAGATTGCCGGCGTTATCGGCGGCGCAGATGCCATTTCGGGCGATTGTAATTATACTTTGGCAAGCTCTATGGCGTGATGGTGACGTCGTAGCAACATAATTTTTGGATGGCATAGTCAGGTGGGGGTTCTCTAGACTTAGAGAATGATAACCGTATCTACAGACCTATAACACAAACTCAGTGTGCGGGATAGGCCATCAATCGTTTATAACTAAACAGCGAGAACATTAAATTCCCAAATGATATTGCCGAATCGGTTTTGCTGGATCTGGCACTTTCTTATCAGAATAGCCGTTTTGTCTGTCCTGATTGCTCAAGTAATCAAAAAATCTTTTTTCATTCCAGTCTTATGTACCGGTACGGTACAATTTCAAAAGTGGTACAGGATTTTATTAAAAATCAGTAAAATGGTTAATTACAAGTTTTTCCGCATCTTACTCACCACGTCGGAAATTTTTACACGTGCCCGACTCAAAAAATCCACAAAATTCATCGAGGACAGTGGACCAGACCCCCACCAAACTAAAACAAAAAATAAACAAATCAGACACAAGCTGTCAATCAAACTTGGCTACTCCAGTCACTCAACCCGAAAGGGTCAGAGATCACACCGCAATTCCATTAAAATTGTAATTTTTGGCAATTGGCATTAAATATTTCGTCAATACAAATTTTACATTATTATTCCTTGTTTTTATTTCATATTAAATTATTTAATAATTTTGTGAATGTTTAGTGTTTTTTATTTCATTTATTTGACGCACCGGTCACGGATGAATCGACATGTAGTTGCTAAGCGACACAAGCTTCTCGACAATTTTGTCGCCAGGTCGCTGCTGGTAATTTATTTTGTCTCCCGGTAAAATTTAGTTAGGTTTCAGTTATTTGTACGAAATCCTTGGCAAACGCCCTAGGACTCGATAGTCTGATATTTTGGTTTTGCTAAAAATTAATGAAAGATACAGCGGAAAAACCGATACCGGTAACAATACATCAAAAATGACATTCAAATAGGTCATATTTTCTTCAAGTATATTCAGAGTTTCATCTTTTTCTGTGCCTAAAATTATGCCTCTATCTGTGTATGATGAATAACTACTTCATAGGGTTAAATCTATGTATGGAGTTGATTGAAACTTTTTGAAAAATAATTTTGCTTCAATTTTTATTCTTTTCCTATAAATTAGCCAAATGAGATGATACTATACGCTAGATAAAGTTAACAGGTAACGAAAGATGGACTATCAGGTTGGTTATTTAATTTTTGATTATATATTTCAACCTCAATGCTTTTTTCTCATTATATACATGTGTTTTGTTTTTTAAAAGTCAACTCCAAGGCTGAGGTCCAACAAAGTGAAACTGTCGGAACCACAGACATCAAGTTTTTTACCTCAACTTCCCCAGAAGAGAAACAAACCTCTATGGTCGAGTACTGCTCCTTCATTTGTACTGAATGGAAGTGCACCAGATGATGCTTTAGGAAGGTATTATAAAATTACTAGTATATTATCTTAATATGATGAAGATTTTCATAAGCTGTTTCACACACATGTTCTGTGGATGCTCAATTCAAAAGTATAACACTTGCCTTCAGTCAAAATTTATAAATATGCAATATTGTATTCCATATTTCAAATGCTTTCAATAGTGGAGTTCTGTGTTTCATACGAGTATTTTTACCTTGAATATATACAAAATATAATGAAATAAAAAATAAAATTTTTATATCTTTACTTTTTAGAAATTTATATTTTTATCATTACTTATCAATAAACAATTGATGCAATATATATTTGTCTTCACTCCTATTTAAAGAGGCTCTCTACTGTCTTTCATATTTCTGTTTTTTTCTTTATATTTAATGATCGTTTCACCCTTAGGGACAAATTAGATCTTGCTCGTGAGCTGTCAGTTCCAGCTAAAAGACAAAAGCCTCACCAAAGAAGCAAAACATGGTCAGAAGACAAATCTCGTCATTCACTGACAAATGGAGCTTCCTCGTCTTTCCAACATCCAAAGAAAAGCCGAGAAGCATTCAGGAGTTCATTGGTCAACATTATAATGTAGGTTAAGTATTGTACTGACATTTTTTGGTGCTCCAGAAGTATGCGCACCATGATGTCACACAACCTGAATCCCAACCGGTACACACATACTATGTTTAGGTTGTGTGCCATCTTAGTGCGCATACTTCTGGAGGTCCCATTTTTTTTTTATCTATTTTGCCTACTTGCGTGATGGATGTACTGTAATAGCACATTACACCATCTTGAAATAAAAATCATTTAGTGTTATTGGATTTCCATAAATAAAAATTTCATATTTGTACAAAATGTTACTAATTTAGCCTGATTTAACTTACAATTTTTGATATTGCTGTTTGACAAGATGTTAGAAAGAATTATATAAGCCATTCACTCCATTTTTATTACTTTTACTATATATTGTTCGATATCAAGACATATGTAAATATATAAAAAATTTAAATAGGTTTTCTTGGTAAACAACATTACAAAACTTTATGATTTTACTTTTATTTGGTAGAAGATAATAAAAATAGATTGATTTTTGGATTCAATTTCAAAAAGTTTGTGTCATGGTTTAGATTTGTATGTTTTTTAATTATATTTTTAACATTAGGCATAAGCATGCAATCAGAGGTAAATTAGAAATGTCATACTTTTTAGGCAAAAAGAGGAAAAAAGTCGACCACCCAGTGCCACAAGTAGCTTATCACAAAGACCTGGTTCTCCGACAAGTGCTGAAAAGGACATCTTGAGATATTATTATTACATTCATAATGGCATTGATACAGGTGCATGGTGCTATATATTTGTATTTCACTTTATTCAACATAATCTTGTTGAAACAGATAATGGTGGCAGCTTATATCATATTATCTTTCGTGATGTTTGCCCCATTCAAACACTATATACCACTGTTATGTTTATATACCACTCAGAATCAATATTCATTTTTTATTGTATGATTAAATGAACGATTTTGCTGAATATTTGAAAGAGTTAATAACAGTGAAAAGTGCATATTTTTTGGTGACCAGCTTCCAATTTCTGTAATTCATTATTACCATTTAAATTTTCAAGTTTATTTTATTGCAGAATTTTTTTTTTATATTTTTCTTAGAACATGTCGCACCTATGGAGGATATGTGGTTGGATCATGTTATGCAAATGGTTCCAAAGCGTTTGAAACATCTATCGGATTCCATTGAAACTTTATCAGATGAAATGAGAGAAGATTATCTTCTGTCAGTGAAAAAAGCTATTGGTAAGTTGCTTTCAGTATATTCATACAACAATTCTAAACTGAGGAGCAACATCTAAAATATTTTTGCAAGATCTGAAATTTTTCATAATGAACTTGAAAATTACTATTTTAAAGTATCCTGCAACCTTTTTGAATCCTGGTTTGCTATGTTACACTCTCGATTTTTGCAATACTCGATAGATACTCATTGTGAACATTTGAGTATCCTACTGCTGATTCATTTTGTAGACGGAACAAGCACTTGTGACTTCTCAAATAATTGTATTGAAGAGCAATCAAATAAAAATATTATGTTACCCTTGTATATAGTTTTACAGCCATTGTTGCACCATATCATGTTATTTGTCTTTAGAAATATAAACTTGGGTCTTTTGATTTTAATAAAAATTCAAAATATGAATGATTTTTAACAAAACTTTATTTTTTTGCTCTTATGCATGTATTGTAAATACCCACTTGATTAAATTGAATGGAATGATTTCGGAAGGCTTTTTGTTAGAATTTTTTTTATATATACATTATGCTTCCTGGTAAGCAGGAATGTCGAAATACTTGGCTGAAAATTTAAAATTGAATTATTTGTATATTTAAGAACAACCCAACTGGAATTCCTGTATTTACCGCCTCAGTAAAATTTATCAGTAATTATGTGACCTGTGTTTTCTGCATAACAAATTGATATTATTTAGAGCATAAGTCTGTATTTTAAAATTACTTGACTTTCAGATTAGGATTATTTTTAGTCTCAAATGCGAGGATATATTTACTTTCTTCAAATTCCTTGTTCAACTAATACTAATTGGTTTTACAATTTTTTTTTAGTCGATTTCGTACTTCGAGATCCAAGAGAGAAAGAAGAAGCAGCTCCAGAACTTCCACCACACCGTGAGGAGTTAGAGGTTGTTCCTAAACCTTGGCACAGATCATTTGTTTCAGCTGCGAATTCTACTAAAGATAAATTGAATGTCACAAACCCAACAATGTTGGCTGTACTCGATCTTTGGCATGTATCATTTGGGTACGTTCAGTGTTTTTTAGATTGACTTAAATAGAAAATTTTATTTATTGAATATATTAGTATTTCTAGATTAGTTAAAATTCTTACCATGTAACATGCATCTTGATTGATTTATGCAGGCTCTCTTTTTCTAGGTTATATTGGGTTTGGAAGTTATATTAGTGATTTATGACAACATATAAAATAAGGAATGCTTTCCCCATTTGATTTTTTTAATAAAATTAAACTCTATATTCTGCTTCCGGCAACCCTATATTTTTGTTGAAGTGCTAAAGTACAATTTGGAATTTTCATACAATCAAAATAATTTAGGGTGCACAAGGTTTCACTGTTTTGTTAAGTTATGTCAGTGATTTATGGCAACATATTTTTTATTTGTTCACTCGTAAAATATGAGAAGCTTTATGGATATTTACATTTCATAGTTTTTAGTGTGTTTATTTACCTCAAAATGAAAGTTTTGTTTGCTTTGTAAATATAGGAAACTTCGGTTAATTGATATTGAAGAATTTCACAAGAAAGAGGATTCAATGGAATTACAAACATTTCAAAGTCTTGTTTTAAGACATATTGAAGCAGCCAAAGACAAACTTTTGAAAAAGTAATAAATTGCTTCTTGGATAAGTATTTCTTATCATTCCTTTTTATTACGATATATAATATATTGTGTCTGTTCAAAATTTTGAAACAAAGAAGAGATGTTATTGGACACTTTATGAATCATGAATTACATGCTTATTTGGTATTTTGTACTGACATTACTTGTCTATATTTACTTAGTCTATTTTATTTTCTTGGGGCATTACATTCTTTCAAGAGCAGTCATTCTATCCAACAGAGTGTGCTCTTGTCTGAAACTTTGCTCAAAATATGGACCTATTACCCAATATAAAAAAGACTAGACAAGTATATATATAAGAAGAGGTCCAATACATACATTATTAAACCTTTTTCAATATTATACAGATGGTTTCCTGAAGTACAGAACATCTATTACCAAGGAAATAAAAGAAAGCAAGTACCAAGTAATCACAATGAAGCAAAGTTACAGTCATTCTTCAATTGTGCAGCAACATTGATGACACAACAATTACAAAGTCTTGCTCTTCTTTCTATTGATGACTACACCAGCTTGATTTGCCAACCTCCTGTAAGTATTTTCATGGAAACTGTAGCGGAATGATGTCAATAGTCACGAAATGATTATTTATTTTTGTTAATATTGTGGAATTCTCAACAGATATTTTATCTTTCCATTGTTCTTCAACATCTAAAATAATTTTATGTATGAAAAGTTCAAAAAATCTAAATTCTAACTTTAATTTCAGTTTTTTGAATTTAATCCATATCTAATTTGTGGTCAAATAATGTAAATGTTAATGTGATATCAAGACTTGCAACCTGTAGAGCTAATTACACAAAGTAAAATTGTATATAAAGCTTCGAAGTATTTGTGATTTCCTAATTGAGCGTCACAGATTTACAGTGGTTTTGTGATTTTTTTCCCTTTATTCAATATACCGGTAATTGAAAATACAAACCCCAAAATTAAAATCATTGGATTTCCATTCTTCTTTTTTTACATTAATTGTTGAAACCGTGTAATTGTTGAAAAATTCAAATATAGTAATGAACTGTTATATCAGAACATGCATTTCAGACTCATATACACAATAAAAGAACTTATTTCTTTATTTCAGACATCGATTCGAGCTTATGAGCATTCTGGTTTCATCATTCGACTTGTGTTGGATGATACAACAATCAAATTTGAACCTGATTTTCCGGATTTTGAGTTGGTTATCGTCAATGTATTTGATGTTATGATAAAAGCTGTTAGTATTGTACCAAGAGTGGAAACTAAATTATATTCAGAATGGGTAAGAAAGTCTGTTTTAAATTTTTAACATAATTTTTTGTGCGACAGATTCATGTTATGTATTTCTAGATGGTGCAATTGGATAATGTATTATTTGCTGTATTATATGGCCACACCAGGAAATATCCTGTAGAAAACTAGACAACTCTTCAACAGTTATCCCTTCTCACATCATTCACTTACAATAATCGTCAATCTCATATATGATACAAGAAAGTGAATATGGGGGAGGCTGACTCTGGTGACCTGTAATCGTATCGCTCCCCCCAGTCTATATCAATGAAACTTTGCGTATGTTGTATATTTTTTTTTTTGTTGCAATGTTTGTTTTCTGGTTGACAAATAATAAATATTTCTCACTCTCTCTCGGTATACTTGAATATAATTCATATAATAAGTATTAAATATAAGTAATAATTGTCCTCTATAATAATGAATCTTTCTAATTTATTTTTAAATACATTAGAAATTTGTCAAATCATATTTCTGAGTGTATGAATTAGATGAACACTGACTGTTTTTTTGAGATATTTAGTTCTGTCATAGTAGCATATAGATATAGTAGGATGTAAATGATAATGTGATGACTTCGCACTATTATTTAAGTTGTTACAGCATTAAATGAGTTCCGTTTAGTTTTTTCCATGTTTTCTGTTTTGAAGATTTCAACAGTTAAATTATTTTATCAAATAGCATGATCAGACAAAATATAAAAATGCGGTGCAAAACTTTCTATTTACACGCTATTCTTTCCTAAAAGTTATATTTATCTGAATACAATGCAACTTTTGAAATTTTATATCATTCGTGTAATAGGATACTACTATATTTCTAATACTCACGTCTTGTGAGGTCCAACACAATAGCAAAATGTATTGTAGTCATAAAATGTTTTTCTTGGGCGAGAAATGAACAAAGGTGTGCCTGAACTATTGTTCATTGTTTTCTTTTGTCTACGGAACAAAATGGAGTTATCCATGTTGAGTATTATGCAGCAATAATATTCAAGTATCGGACGTATGCAAAGGCTCTTGATGCCTTCATTTCTTTTAAGTTCATGATTAGGTGTTTTGTGTATTTGCTATGAACAAGAACTTGGCAAGCCTCTGTTAAGTTTGAAATAGCCAGAATCTATCTGTCCTGGCGCAGCCTGTCCAATTTCTAACATTTGGAGTGGTTCTCTCAAATTAAATTAGGGTCAGACTGATCTTGACTCATCAAAATTATTCTGAAATCTTGTAGCTGTCAGACTTTGGAATAAGATGACACTTTTGACTTGGCTCGCTGAAGATCTTGGCACTCAAGTGATTGCTTATACTTTTGCTCACTTCTGAGTGAGTGAGTGCACATGACCTTGCTTTGAGATCAAATTTGCCTCAAAAAATATGTATTTATTATATCAACCCTGTCAAAAATAGTTAAAACATGCTAAAAATGACTGCAAATATCAATCATAGTCGCAGTTTTTTCCTAATTTTTGTCATTTTCATTTTATGTTCCTAGTCTGGAAGCAATACCACACTGAAGCCTGTGATTTTGGATGAAATAATGTCAGTTGTAAAAGCACAAGTTCGTGCTGTTATTGCCAAAGAAAGTGAAGCACCAAAGGAACATTTGAAACTTTATGACAAATACCATTTCCTTATTAATAAACAGGTAAAGGGAGAATTATAACTATTGTTTGGACCATTGATTTGGCTTGTTTACTCTTTTACATATTCATTTCGGATTTTAGCAGAAGATTCAAAATAACCGTTAGCTAATACTTATACTTTATCATCAAATTTGTTTGACTTTTAAAACATAAATTTTATGTGCCAAACTGCGAAACATATTAAAACATATTCACATAAATTACCATATTCCATGGGCCATAGGGCACGTTTTGAATCCTTTTTATTCACAGAAATTGATTGTGCGTCTTATAAGCCGGTTTCGCCTAATGTATGGATCAGTTAGTGCTTTAAGTTTTATTCTTCACACCTAAAACCAGTACCAGTACCGGTTGTGTCTTATAGTCCAAGTGCGGCTTATGTATGGACAAAACCCCAATCTAGACAATTTATTGACGGTGCGCCTAATAACCCGAGGCGCTTTATAGTCCTAGAATACGGTAGTTACTTTGGTTCGTTTTATTGAAATCTGAATGAGATTCATACAAGATTTTTATGTAGCGTGCTCACTGCTCAGTTTAAGACACCTTGGGTAATATTTTTAGTCTGTGACACTAACATAGATATATCTAATGCTCTAATCATTAGACTATCACTAAGTCATTTGTTGAAATAATGTTTGTGTGAATTTTATTTAGGCTGAAGATGATGTTGTCGAGTTTTTATCCAAAGATAGATCATTTGATGATTACATCAGAGAAGTCACTAAATTCCAAAAATTGGCAGAAGACATTACCTTCAACTCAAGAAAGGTAAGATTGTTATATTTCATACACAGATATTGTAATTGTTTGCCATTGTTTGAAACCCAAATAATATATTATTCTTTCGAGAAAAAAAATGTCATTTTGCACCTCATGAATATGTTTTAATTCAATTATTAACTGTTGAAACTCTCATTCATGCTGAGGTTTAGTTGAAAACTATATGAAGTCATTAGCCCTATTTAGTCCTTTTACTGACAATTGAACAGGCTATGTGATATTTTGTTGCTCGAACTATTGATGTGCGGATGCTTAGATATATATTGTTATATTCTTCTGATACTAATCACTTAAATTCAACAAAACTTGTTATCAATAGCTTCTTACATTGGTTTTAAACTGGGGTTCGGAGACACCTTAGGGTTCTGCCAGACCAGTCTAGGGGTTACGCAGGTTTCCATTCAAATCCCAGAGTCAATATTATTATATGTACGGTATATTGTTTGCACCATTACTAAACTTGCTACGCTTCAAAGATCATTCTACTTTTGCCAGTATTATGTTTTCTCTTATATAAATATCTATAGTTATACAATAAAAGGCAATTGAATTATTGTACAAATTATAAAGTTTTTGCAAGCGTCTGAAATGTTTCATGGGGAGTTCCGCTCCATCAAAAAGGTTGAAAACACTAGTTTAGTAGATACACAGATTACCGGTATATGAAATTCTGCAAATTGTTAGGTTTGATATTCACTCAATGTTTTCAATTCTTCTTGTTACAGGTGTTGAGACTTGGAATGTTTGAATTACACTGTGATGAATTGATCGGAAGTCTTGCTAAAAGAGCTGAGAATATGGCTAATAAAATGTTGACTACAATGAGTAAAAAACATCAGGAAGAAAACCAAGTGTAAGTTCAGTGTAGTAGGATTTTAAAAGTTGATTATCCGTAGGGAATGTTTACCGATTTATCAGACTGGGGCAGAAAATTAAATTATGTGGCCAACTGGAATATCAAACACGCTTGGTCAACACATGGGATAGCTTTTTCACATTCATCCCGTGGGAGAGTAAAGTCGATAATGCGACTCAATCATATGGCGAACCACAGCCTCTCATCTGGTTACCAGTCCATGTCAGGTGTGGAATTAGTTAACCAGTTATTTGTTTCAGATGCATTGACAAAACATTTTACAATAATTTTTATACATACCTATAATTGTACAAAGGTATTAATATTGAATCTTACTAATAAATCATAATTGATCTAGATTGTGCAAGGAGTTTGAAGATATTGCCAACAAAGCCTTGACAACGCCTGCCAATACTGAAGAACTTGTGGAACTTAAAGAATATGTCGCCAAGGTTCTTTTTAAATTTTTTAAAAATTTCTGACTTTCAGCTTGTAGAACAAATTGGTAGCAGAAGTTTCAATATGAGCATCTCACCAATATTTATGTGATTCAAGAATTGTTTCGCTCGTTTTTTGAGCAATAAAGATTTAGAGAAATCTTCCCTAAATTATTACCGTATTTTAAATTTTTGACTTCTGAAATGAATATACCTTGGCAATTTCTGCTCAAACTCAAAAAGTTTATTGATTATATGCTGTATACTGTCAGATTCTTCCAAATAGATTTTTAGGATGCATTATTGATTTTTTTCATAAAATGCAATGGCTATCTTATATAATTTAGTTTTATCGTACTTTATTTTGGTTCAATTTGGACGGCTTTATTCATTTTTTGGGTAAGGTAATGGACTCAAGGTTGAAGTGCTGTTTCTATTTTAAAATAACATTCTGTGGTCTTTTTATTTTCAGGTTCGTACAACAGATATGCTTGAACTTGAGAAAAAACTTGTCGTCTGCAAAGACAGACTCGCCTTTCTTGTTGATTTCACCTCATTCACTCCACGAGAGATTCGAACAAACAGCGAAGTATTTAAATGGCATGCCAGAATGCCAAGAGTATTTGAAGATCATGAGAGGATTATTGATGATAAGCTGAACCAATATCAAGATGGACTTAAGGTGGGTTTTATTGCAATTTTGAGTGATTCTCTGAACTTTATTTTTAATATGTTTGTTAATCTAATTGAAAGATAGATATTTGGAAAGTTTAGTTTAGTTGAAGGTGTAACTGAATGTTTTTTAAAATTTTATATTCTAAAATATCAAATAATAATCTTAAAATTGAATGAATGCTGACATGGTCAAAAACTTGCTGTAATGAGTGACCAATTGGTGCTACTTTGGTATATGATCTCAGTGGTTGTGTGTTCTCAGTGATTTTAGTTAGGGTTAGAAACTGAAATCTATGAGAATGTCTTTATGAGATTCAACGCATACCAAAGTGGCACCACAATTTGTGTCACTTTGGTATGCGATTGGTATTACGTTGAGGAAGTTAGATATACCCAATTGGTATATACCAAATTGGCAATGACCAATCTGAGTATCTGTAAATATAACCATTATCCAATTTGGATCAAAGTCAAAAATATGATATTTGTACATTTCTATGTATATATTATTTGTTCACCTACATTTTTTTTAAATCTAAGTTGTAAGTCAGTTATAGAGCAAAATTGTAAATCACTCCAATTTTTGTAGTACGAATCACACATGTTTTATAATTCTGGTGAACTGGATAAATTATATTACTATTATTCAGTTAAAAAATTCAAGCTATATTGATATGCATGCATATCTTTGAAATGATGACACTACTAACCGCAACTGTTTTTTCATAAAGCTATTTTACAGCAACTATAATCAGAGTTCTGATGTGTATTATTATACTTACAGCTGAGACGTGAAAGATTTGTTGAAGAGTTGGAAGGATATTCCAAACAACTTGAAGAGTTTGCTGGATTCGCTGATCTCGCTGAAGTTCCAAGATATCTGAAGAAGGCCCAAGCTCTCACAAGTATGAAAAACGAATTTTGCTTTAAATGAATTCAAATTTTTGGATCCAAAATGAACATTTATGTCAATTTTTATTATTTTTGGTGGTGTTCATATTTTTTTTAATGTTGTTGGGACAAAAAGTTATTTTTTTCCGACTAAAAGATTCAAATTCTTAACATTCAAAGTCTTCTGAATAGTTATTGCTTTCATATTTTTTTCAAATTTCTTCTGGGTTTTATGAGCTTAATAAATTGCTGCCACACAGATTTTGCGATCAATATTAGTCAACGTGTCCTCAATCAAATGCATATGTTTATGTTCATATATTTGTTGATTGCTTCTTAGTTTATAGCATTATATAATTACTTTCCTGTTTGATTGCAGCTCGTCTTGAGACTGCTTCTGAAAAAATAGAACAGTTCAACATTGAGGAAGAAGCATTCGGATGGGAAACTTCACAATATCCTCAGCGAAAACAACTTGACACCACACTGGCTCCTTATTTGAAACTTTATGAAACTACTGTTGATTTTAACAACAAAAACAAGTATGTCATTTTTTAACTCAAAATATTTCGATTTTCATATTTAGCTGCATTGGAAAAACAAAGATACAATAATGGTAAGAATTTAGAGTATATTTGTTTCTCCTGGCCTACTAAATTTATTATTCGATTTTATAAAAAAAACTATGAATGTAAGAGGAAGACTTTTGACAAAAGAATGAATTATATAATAACATTTTTTTTGCATTGTTTTAATAATAATATAAAATTTGCACTAGCACCTTATATTAACTTACTGACTTACAAATTAGCATTTGATTACACAAAGTCACATAATCATTTTACATTGCATTCCATTTATTTTTTCAGTGATTGGATGCATGGCAAATTTGATTTGATTAATCCAGATGAAGTTGAACAAGAAGTGGGAAATGTATGGAGAGCTTTATATAAATTGGAAAAAACATTTGGTGAGAACCCAAATGCTAAAATGATTGCTGTCAAGGTAAAATTTTCTAGATATTATATTTTGTATAAACAGAGGACAAATTTTGTTTCAGAGTAAAGGGAGACACAAAAATCCAATACTACTTATTGATTGATCATTGACATCCGTCTATTTTTAACATGAAATTGTTTATTAGTTGCCATTTCGCCTCAGTTTCTAGTTACCGGTATATAGAAATTTAAAAAAATGTACCAAATCGAAAGAATACCTTTCCTTTCAAATTTGGTTGTATTAACTTTGATTTTTATTCAATGATCAATATTTTTATTAGATTTGGCCAAAAATATTCGATTTGTTATGAAATTTTCCAAATATTGATGTAACAAAAATGCTAAAAAACTTGTATGATCATAATTGAGTTTTAAGTTTATTTCAAATTAAATATGTTTTTTTTTCGTATTATAGACTAAAACAAAAGTTGAAGAATTCAAAGAAAACATTCCTATCATTCAATCTATTTGTAACCCAGGATTGAGAGATCGTCATTGGACTAAATTGTCTGAAATTGTCGGATTCCCAATCAAACCTGATGAGGTGAGAAAAATTTGCAAATATAATCGTTTTTAAGCTTTGAATCATTGAATGTAAAATGCATCATATTTAATACTGCCTCATCTTATTTGGTAATAGATTTTCCTTTTTTACCGAGTTTTATGTAATACTTACTCACTTTGTATTTTCATAATGTGGAAATACTGAAATTTTCTAGCCTCTGATATAAATTATCCAGTTTATAGCACACTGGTTTGGTAAGAAGGTGTTTGGCTGTCGCATCCTCATAAATAAACTGTGATAACTCTGTAGTTAGACTATCAATTTGATTCCTTATTGATTTCACCTACTTCTGAGTAAAATATTTCATAATGCCTTCTAATGTTTCTTTTAAATGTTTCTTTTTGATTTATAGTATTGATTAATTTTAATTTGATTTTTGTTACCAAATTCTTTTAAATAATTTTAGGATTCTACATTATCAAAATATATTGATATGAATCTTGAACCATTCTTGGATAAATTCGAATCCATATCTGAAGCAGCTAGTAAAGAATTTTCACTAGAAAAAGCAATGGAAAAGATGGTTCATGAATGGGATGAGGTAATATGTAGTTTGATTTTACTCGTAACATGAACTGTTAAAAGAGTTGAAGAGGAATTTACTATTCAATTGGAACGTTTTGTAATAATTCAAAGTTTGACTTATAAAGGAAAAAGACTAGAAAGACAGCAGAAGAGCTGCCAAAACATCGAAATGTTTTTTGTTTGCTAAAATCTGCTCAATTTATTGAACTCTGGGTGAAGCGATGAGCTCTCTAGGACATCAGGCTAATGGGTTAGGAAAGTACTGTAATACACTATTGTTGTGAACAAAAAAAACTGGGCTAAGTCAAACAGAATGGCTATGAAGCTCATTTGCTATTTCATCATTTCATGTATTTAGCTTTTTATTTTTATTTTTTATATAGGACAGGGTATTTAGTAATTGTGTTGTGTAAAGATTTTATAGTGACAAGAGTAGCAATTTTCATATACAAGTTTTCCTATGTAGTTAGATCAAGAATTAACCAGAGTTAAATTAAAGAGATTGGCTATAGTACTCATTAGCTATTTCAGCATTCCATAAAGAGAGGATATCTAGTAATTATGTGTAGGATCGTATAGTTATAAGGGTAGTAGCAATCATGTATACACATCCTCAATGCAGTTAAATTATATAATACAAGGATTAGCATGATCTCAATGTTTACTAAGTTTATGATGTGGCTGGCATTTTACATTGTCTATAAATTTTAGGTGGAATTCAACATGATTCCATATCGTGAAACCGGAACAATGATTTTGTCATCAGTTGATGACATTCAGATGTTACTTGATGATCATATTGTGAAAACACAAACTATGTGTGGATCTCCTTTCATCAAACCATTTGAAGCACAAATCAAGTAAGATTTATATTTGGTCAAGGTTTATTTCAAACTTTGGGCAAGTATGATGAAGTCTGATATAATACCCATACTAATTCCAAGCATATCTCTGAATTTTTCTCTGATTCAAACTTTAAATTTTTTTATATTACTTTGGACAAAGAATAATGAAAATTAACTTTCGTTATGCATTTATTATAAATTTAAAGATGTTATGCAGCTTAACTGGTTATCTATCTATTCTCATAACTGATCTGGATGGTTCCCGTACATTTGAACCCACGTACATTTGAACCCACGACAATTGCACCTGCATACTATTGCACCTATGGAATTTTTTTTTACGGATATTTGAACTCATACTAACCCTAACCCATGGGTTTTAGCACCCGCATATAGATTGAACCCGCGGATATACACATGGGTTCAAATGTACGGTCACCGATCTGGATTAGTGACCAGATAATAAGTGTTTTATAAGAAGCCATATCTTGCATAATAATATTTTCTGAAATGAAAACAGCCAAATATATTTATCTTAGTTTTTTTAATATCAGGTAAACCAACTTAAATGGTAAGGGAAACATTTTGGGTTATGTGTAATAGCTCTCCAGTATATTCAAGTTATGACTATTTTGCAGCAATTTATTGTGTTATTTAAAGAAAAGTAGAATGTGGGGAAGTCTAGTTAAAGTTGTTTAAATCTTTCTGATTCAATTTGGTGAGACAGAATTGCTGGAGACCTGTAGGGCGGTTCACGTAGCACTGATCAGTTACGGATTCCTCCATCACCAATCCATACATCTGAATCAAATCTCATACCAACATGGACTGGTAACCAGACGAGAGGCACTGTGATTATCTGTATGATTTAGCCATCTTAATGGTTTTTCTCTCCCTTGGGATAAATATGTACATCCTATCATAATCCTATTTAATAGTATCGGCATATTCAAATATTTTTTTATGTATAATTTTCAGAAAATGGGAAGCAAAACTACTTCTGGTTCAAGAAATTCTGGATGAGTGGCTAAAAGTACAAGCTACATGGCTTTATCTTGAGCCAATTTTCAGTTCTCCTGATATTATGGCTCAAATGCCTGAGGAAGGAAGAAGATTCACAAAAGTTGATAAAACATGGAGAGATCTAATTAAACAATCTATTGTGGTAAGCTAATGTTTTTTTTTACTATTTTACCAAGATTAAAGTAATGATATAGCTCTGGACTTAATATGACAAATAGGTTAAATTGTGCTTTGCCTGTGACTACATTTACAAATTTTTTTAATGTCAAATTTTCAATAGTCAAAATTTAATTTTTTAACAAGTATTCGTCATATTTTATAGGACAAACATGTGCTTGTGGTTGTTGAAATTGACAAAATGTTGGATTCACTGAAAACATCAAACGAACTTCTTGAACAAATTCTTAAAGGTCTCAATGAATATTTGGAGAAAAAACGACTCTACTTTCCAAGGTATACTGATTGTTTTTATTTTTATATATTATTAAATACAGGAAATAATTGGTTTTAATGCAATCATTGTATATTGACAGATTCTTTTTCTTGTCCAATGACGAATTGCTTGAAATTTTGTCTGAAACAAAAGATCCAACCAGAGTTCAACCTCATCTCAAGAAATGTTTTGAAGGAATCGCAAATCTGGAATTCACTGATATTTTGGGTGAGTTACTACTTTCGAACTCCCAGTTGAAAGATTGCAGGAGTCAGAGTCTGAGTATTTTTTGGTGCTCCCGAAGTATTTGTACCAAGATGGCGCACAACCTGAACATAGTATGTGCACCAGGTTAGGATTGTTCAGGTTGTGCATCATCTTGGTATGAATACTTCCGAGCACCTATTTTTGTGTAATGATTTCCATGGCAATTTTGTTCTTCAGACATCACTCACATCAAGAGTTCTGAGAATGAAATCGTAAAACTCGTTGATGTGATTTCAACTGCTAAAGCTCGCGGTCAAGTCGAGAAATGGCTTTTAGAACTTGAGATTGATATGGTGAAAAGTATCAAGAAGGTATGTGAAACAATCATCCATTATTTTCATTTTTTATCATTACTTTATTCCTATTGAGTTGATTTCTGTATTGTTATCAACCATTCAGCTATTACGCTGGAAATTAGCATTCTCTTGATTAGTAATTGAATATTTGTAATTCATTATTCACCAATTCCCTTCAACTTAGAAAGTCTCAGCATTCAACCCTTCAAATGACTATTGGGCCCAGAGAAGTTGGTATTTTACATTCGTGATTATCTACCTAATTTATTCCACCTATGCGTTGGATAGTGAATATGTATGTGATGGTTAAACTGGGATAGCATTGTATTTCGTATTTATTTTGAAAAAAGGAATGTAAGCAAAGCATTAAATTGATGATAACAATCCAGGTCTTCTAGATACGTAACAAGTTCATACTGTATAATAAATTGAACAGGAAGTTCGATTTATAATTGTTCAGTAATGGTTCAACCATCATTATATTTACTTTAAAATGTGGGTTATTTTCGTAGTTCTATGCTGAATACTATCAAAATAGCATGATAATATACACTGTTCCGAATTTAGTTCAATCTGATTCTGATTCATAATCCAGGTCATTGAAGAATCACTGGAAGCCTACAAGGTTGAGCCTCGAACTGACTGGGTCAGAGCTTGGCCAGGACAAGCTGTACTTTGCATCAGTCAGAAATATTGGACTGATTCAATACATCATGCACTATCAAGTGGACCTCAGGTACTTTGCCTCGTCCATTTTTTTAATAAAATCAGGCCTTTTTGATTTAGAGAGTTTAGAGTTAATAGATTTTCCTTTCTTGATGTAAATTAGTCATGTACATTGAGCATACAAGCATACCAGCTGTAACAAATTGTGATGAATGAAGCAGTGTTTGATAGATAAACTTGGCCCAATCGGAGTGCACTTTCATTGCACTTGGTTAGGTGTTTGCCATCAATATAACATTCAGCCAATTTTATTATGTGACTAATAAATTAACTCTAGATATGTTCGTTTATTGCGTGATTTGCAATTTCAGTTGTCCACAGAATTAAGTTCAATCAAATAGGTGAAAAAAAATTTATGATTTTTTTTAATTTTAGAATTATAGATAACGTTTAAATAGCCCACCGTAGTTCACATTGTACCAAAGTATGAAATATCACAAAAACCTTTTCCCCCCAATTTACAATATTGAAAAATTTTCCTAATTATGTTGTTTTGTTTTTCGAACTTCACATTATATCTTTGTTTCTATCTGTGCACCATTTTCTACATTTTTCAGGCAATGCAAGATTATCTTGATCTTAGCAACTCTCAGATCAATGAAATCGTTGTTATGGTTCGAGGCAAACTTTCCAAACAAAATCGTACATCACTCGGTGCGCTAATTGTGTTGGACGTTCATGCTCGTGATGTGTTGGCTGAATTAATTAAAAATAAAGTTGAAAATGACAGCGACTTTGAGTGGCTTTCTCAGTTGCGATACTATTGGGAGGTAGAGTATTATTGCTTTGGATGAATCTTGAATTACTCTACAGTCAGCATGAAAATGTGCCCATTATACATCACTACTATTTTGTATGCAGTGTGGTAAAAATTCATCTTTTGGGATAAATTGAACTCAGAAAACAGGAATAGGACTGCGTAAAACACTTCGGAAAAAAGTGACATGAGATAATTCTGAAATAATGAATATTTATAAAATTTAATGCACAACTTTATGCCTACAAATATCGAATATGAGAATTATTTGTTTTCGTTTGTAGGAAGATAACTTACAAACTCGTATGATCAATGCTGGTCTTGCATATGGTTATGAATATCTTGGAAATACACCTCGTCTCGTCATTACTCCACTCACTGACAGATGCTACAGGTAAATTAATGATCTGCTTTATCATCACCAAAATTAATATGAAAATTTTTATCAAGTATTCATGCGAACCTTATCATCTCTGTATATGTCGAAGCACTGCTACAAAAATGTGTCACTTTTATACACTATTTCAAAGTAATTGAAATATGTTTTTTTAGAACACTCTTTGGAGCTCTTAATCTTTATCTGGGAGGAGCACCTGAGGGACCTGCAGGAACTGGAAAGACAGAAACAACGAAAGATTTGGCAAAGGCAATTGCAAAACAATGTGTCGTATTCAACTGTTCTGATGGTCTTGATTACATCGCTCTCGGTAAATTTTTCAAGGTGAGACACATGATAGAAAATAGAATTTACATTTGAGTCAAATTTTTACATTTGTGTCAAGTTTTTATCAGCACAATCACAACATAGAAAAGTATATATGTAATACTAGATATTAATTAATTTTTCATATGTAGGGTCTTGCATCCTGTGGTGCATGGTCTTGTTTTGATGAGTTTAACCGAATTGACTTGGAAGTGTTGTCTGTTGTTGCACAACAAATTATGACAATTCAACGTGGTATTATGTCTGGAAATGATCTTCTGCTTTTTGAAGGAACTGAAATTAAATTGGACCCAACCTGTGCTGTATTCATTACTATGAACCCAGGTTAGTTATCAGATTATGAACTTCACTACTGTTTTTTTTTATACTATTTATGTTAAAAAGAGATTTTCAATTAACTTAACTGGGTTCTCCATTGATTTTCAATTAAAGTTGAAGATTCTAAATGAACGAATGTGGGAACATTTCATTGTAAACTCTGGATGAATAAACTGGCACCATATATGCATAATACATGACATGCATTTATGTCTACTTTGATGTAAAATATTGAATTGGTTTATGTATAAAATGCGATTGTCCTGTTTACACAACATGAAAATTATTGCGGCTTCCTCCACCATTAAGTCCTCCAAGTCTGAAACAAATAACTGGCTAACTAATTCAATACCCGTTATGGACTGGTAACCGGACAAAAGGCCGTGGTTTGTCATATGATTATGCCCTGTTATTGTCTTTCCTTTTTTCGGGATGAATATGTAAATCCTATCCTATTTAGCACTCAGTCAAATATAATTTATACTTTTCAACAAAGTTTCAATTATTTTATTTTTTTTGTGTTCTTAAATTAGAATTTTCATGGGCCTTATTTGCTTATCTTCTGTGTGCTCTTAGGTTATGCTGGACGTTCTGAACTGCCCGATAATTTGAAGGCATTGTTCCGTCCAGTGGCTATGATGGTACCGGATTATGCACTCATTTCTGAAATTATGCTTTACAGGTAAAATTTTCTTCTTCTTGGCATATTACAAGTGTGTAAAGCACAATTCATTCTATTAAAATCTAGTAGTTGTTCAATCTAAGTGCTTCACAGTGCTGATATATCTGCATATATTATATTATAACTAAACTATAATTATTAATCAAGTTACTTGTAGATTTACTATGGGATGCTTATTGTCTTTCATATCAGCTGTGGTTTTGTTAATGCTCGACCACTTTCTGTTAAAATTGTGGCAACATATCGTCTGTGTTCTGAACAACTTTCATCACAACATCATTATGATTATGGAATGAGAGCTGTGAAATCTGTGTTAACGGCTGCCGCTAACTTGAAGGTATTATTTTTTTTATGGTAGTTTGTGCATATTTTGGTTGCAAGATGATGATCTGATGTGATGATATGTGGATATAGTGTTATGATTTTTGGATATGTTGGGAATATAATAAGATTTGGTGTGATGCAATGTGGATATGATGTGATACTATATTTATATGATGTGATGCTATGTGGATATTTTGTGATGCTATGCGGATATGATGTGACGATATCTGAATATTGTGTGATGCCATGTGGATATGATGTGATGGTTTTTGGATATGATGTGATGATATTTGGTTAGGATGTGATGCTATGTGGATTTGATGTGATGATTTTTGGATATGATGTTATGATATTTGGATATGGTGTGATTCTATGTGGATTTGATGTAATGATTTGTGAATATGTGTTGATGTGATGTAATGAAATGTGGATATTATGTCATGATATCTGGAAATGGTATAATAATATATGGAACACATGTGAATAAATGTGGATACAATGTGATTGTGTGTGGATATAATGTGATGATAAATATCATAATATATTTTAGAAAGTTACCTAAGAGATCCATGTTCTCATTGAATGATTTCTGTTGTTGTTTCAGTTGAAATATCCAGAGGAAAATGAAGACATTCTGATGCTTCGCTCCATCATTGACGTCAACCTTCCTAAATTTCTTGCTCATGATCTTCCCTTGTTTAGTGGTATTACATCTGATTTGTTCCCAGGTGTTAGACTACCTAAACCAGATTATGGTGACTTGCTTGAAGCGATCAAAAACCAATGTGATAAGATGAATCTGCAGGTAATGTTATGTCTTGATGGGCAGGATATAAATAAGTCGTTATTGTTTAGTTATTTGCAATACCATTTTGTTGACCAACAAGCTGATCTCCTTATTAAGGCTGTGATAAAATCTATATTATATATATTATTTGAAATCTATATAAACTTTTCTGTTTTGTTAAATTCATTTTACTGCTTTTATTGTGCTGTGCTTTAGGGTAAGATTGAAGAAAATGTTTTACTTTGAACACAAGACGAATGATATAACACAGATGCTATATACAATATATAATATTATTGGAAAGTTGCCCTAACTTATGGTTATTTAGTGGAATAGACATGCTTTGTTGTTATGTTCTTTTTTCATTCAGTTGCAGATAAATCAATCATTGCTGTAAGCTGGCTAACATTTGAAGTGTGATCATTAAAATAGGCAAATTAACAGCTGAATGTACAGTATGCAACAACCACAAAATTGAATAAACAAGAATATAGAATTTAAATTACAGTTATATCAGGAATCTCGTCATGTTGTACAGCAAGATAGGACATAGAAATCTTGTGGACCCAAAAAAAGAATGAATAAATGTTGATTTATTTGCATAAAAATATTAAGCATTGGAAACTTTTAATGGTCCAGCTTTGAAATGAGCTCTGACCACCTATCTATATTCATAAACAATGTTGTTGAAACATTTGCTAGGTTTCTTCATTACTGTGCGCAGTGTTACATGTTGCCTTTCTTTTCACAAAAAAAAATATAAAATGACATTTTAACAGTTTGTTCATCCTGACGACGTTGATGAAAATGCATCACCGGACGAGGTGACGTTTTGTGTGAACAAAAGAACGGTTTTTGTGGCATCTAGAAATCATTTTCCTATAATAAAATTTATCAACCTAAGAATTGTACTTTTTCAAACTTGGATGATTGACAAACTGAGTGATCCAAGCTTGATTGAGAAGATTCTTAGGATAATAAATTTTAGTCTTTCATGCTTTGCAGTGTTGTGTAATTAATGACCATGTCAATAAAAACACTAATTGCTTCAGAAATCTTAAGCAAAGTGTTTTTGCTGTGGATTCATTTTGTTGTGGCCTTAATTTGATGTGTTTTGTAAATCATTCCATGAAACAGATCTGTTTTGCTGCTTCTGTAGTGTGGTATTTATATTTTTCTGCATAGTTCAAAATAAAATATCTTAATTTTCAGCAGATTTCGAAGCTGATATTGTCCTACAGTACAGTACTGCATAGATAGATAGCCCTGTCATTCATGCTTTTCTGCACATGATTTATTAGGCTTGCATCTTTGCCAACATTCTCTCTTTATAACGTAACAACATGTACATCATTGTTCCTCTATGTACAATCATAAAAGCTTACTAAGAAATCATATTTGAAACCACAGAGTCACTTGTGGAAGCCATATTGAAATATGAAACTCAAACTTGGTGATATATGCTTTTCATACGCTAAAGTTCTATCGCTGCTATTGATGATTGCTTTTATTTTAGCAATCGTGTTATCTTCTGCCATTTTTTTTTTTCTGTGCAGTCTCAATTTGGATTGATGACAGATACTACTATCCTACTATTTGTAATAAGGAAATTCAGATTAGGTTTTCTGCACCATACTAAACAACAAGAATATACTCGCATTCACACTCTTTATTACAATGCACAAACATGCGATTTCCAATTCTGAGGTCATTTATCAGGTTTGCTCATACTCAACCTGCAACTCCACATTAGATTGTGGTATACCATATGATTAAACCATATCATTAGATTTCCATTAGCTGAAAGTGGAAAATTTTTTTCAAAATCGATGGATGAGCTGTATATGTTCATAGCTGCGTGCAGAGTAAAGAGAGTGCCTGCACAGTAAAGAGTCGATGAAGATCATACCTAAAATTGGTCTGAAAATTTTTTAAAGTTTCTGATGCTTTGAAAAGCTAATAGACAAAAGATGAAGGCAATGTGTAAACAGAGCCCAACTGCTTTACAACTTGAGTTTTTTTTCATTTCTTCTGTGACAAATTACACTTCTCCTATTTTCTTATTTATTTAATCAACAGTGGGAACCAGGTACATGTGATCCTGACACACCTGGAGTTCGTGTTGATTCTGTTTATGACAACGATTGGGTAAAACTTGCTCGCTAGCTGCCTGATGGCATGCTCAGCATGGCATGTTATATAACCAAACAAAAACAATTTATCATTTCAAGACGTATCTATAAAACATGCTCGATGAGGTTTAATTTTAGACACTTGCTAGAAATGGTATAACACATTGGTTTACACTAGTATTCACTTTATTATGAATGCATGTATACTTTCTAAACCTTGCATATGCATTAAATTCTTTTTATAATGGAAAAAGGAGAGAAAAATATTCAGACACCAATATCTCTAATAGATATGATTTATTTTTTGGAAACACCAAGTCAAATGGTGGTAATGATTCAATAATTTAAGTTGTCCATTATTTCTAATGTATATAGTATAATAGGTATGATTGTATTATATTTAACTCCAACTATTTAATAAGCACATATATTCACTTCACTTCAATTCATGTTCAATAATTTTTTTTGGAATTAATTTGTTTCTATTACATAGTGTAATAACTAATAATATTTTCATTTTTTAAATTGGCTGTATAATCAAGTTATATTCTCTATCCAAAATTGATAGATTTAGTCCTGTCAGCTGGACTGGGTATAAGGTAAACTAGATTGACTATCTTAAGTAGATGCAACCCAATATATGCAATAATGTAGGTTTATCGTTTTATGGTTGATAAAAATTTCAAATCTTTTTTAATTAGTAAATGTCTCATTCGAATAATTTCTAATTTAAGGCATACCATTTCTTTATTTTCTTCTGTAATATGCATAATGTAGTGGCTTTGCTTGAAATAATGTTTTTTTTACTGCATGATACTCTTTGCATGTAATGCTTTGAATGTATAATTGGTTTTGTTTTATTTGTTATTATACTTGCTTCATATGTTTATTGAAATTGAATTTTATTCCAAACATGATCCAAGAAATTAAAATTACATTTTCGAAAATTGCAGATGACAGATTTCTTCACTCAAAAGATTTTGCAAATATTTGAGATGATGATTGTACGACACGGTTTCATGATTGTCGGAGAACCTTTTGGTGGAAAAACCAGTGCTTATCGTATTTTGTCTGGAGCATTGGCAGAAATTCATGAAAAAGTAAGTTCATCTATCTCTATGTGTAACTAACTATCTGTTTCCTGAAAGGTATTTGTAAGTGAAAATTTACTTGAAACAAGGTCATACACAGATCCATAACCGATTATGGAATTATTATAGCTTTCCATAATTGAACCCATAATTGACCCTCACGTCACGCTACAGTCCTGTTAACATTACCATATTGTTCAATTTCATAATTTGGTTTAAATGCCTTTATAATTTTCTTTTATTTATGGCATTCGCATTGCTTGGGGGCACATTGCTTGGGTCAACTGTGTACGGTATTTGAAATAAAAGTACTGAAAGATGAAAGATACTTAGCTATCACAGAGGCATTGCTGGTTGGAGCATTGTGCTTAGCCTTCAGTAGGTGTAGGATATTACTGATTTTCGAAATATTGTCATTGCTATGGTGATTTTATACAGGGACTTATGGATGAAAACAAAGTTCAGATCACTGTAATCAATCCTAAAGCTGTTACAATGGGACAACTGTATGGTTCTTTTGATCCAATTTCTCATGAATGGTCTGATGGTATTCTTGCTGTCTCGTACAGACAGTTTGCTTCATCACAGGTATTTTAAACATGGTTCCCCTTGTATGCAGTTTAGTATAACAGGATAATTATATATTATATGTACCATGTCTGTTATTTACAGTGAGAACTAAACAGAGATTTTATTACATTTTTTTGAGAGATTGATAACTGATTTATTGCTTGAGAATGGTGCATGAATAGCATGAATAAAACAGTGCCTGAACTTGTAATAGTAGCTAATGAACAAGATGAAAATTATAGCTTTCCGTAATCAATTGTTGTAATAAAAATCTTTTTGATAAATCTTAATGCTATAAATCTGAATATCTATGCAATTCACTGAAATTCTTTTAAAATAAGATTCAATACATCCATTTATATTGTTAGAAATGTAATTTTTGTGGAAAACAAAATAATATTAGGAAAATCAAATTGCTTGAGAGATCAGTTTATCATCTTTCAACTCTCTATAATATAATGTAATTTTATTCTATTTTCGATGTTTTCAATATCTTTATCATATTTATATTTAGACGCCTGATCGCAAATGGTTGTTATTTGATGGACCAGTCGACGCCATTTGGATTGAGAACATGAACACAGTACTTGATGATAACAAAAAATTATGTCTGATGTCTGGTGAAATTATTCAGATGTCACCTCAGATGAGTCTTATGTTCGAACCTATGGATCTGGAAGTCGCTTCACCAGCTACTGTAAGTAAATAGTTAATAAATATAGTTGTGTCCTTGAAACCTTAAAATGTTTTAAAATTGCAAAGGGAATTTATTGATACTATATATTGTTTCGCCCTCACAGATGTAATGAATGAAGTAAAAATACTTAAAAAATTACTGAATAAAAAATAACAATGTATTGAGAACTAACTTTATAACAAAATTAAAATTGTAAAGGGACTTTATGGACACCCTGTACTTCTAGTATTTCTTCCCAGTGCTTTGCTCTATGTCTGTAGATAGAGCATGGTTGCAGTGCAGAAAAAATATTTTTGATTTTTTTAGGTATCTCGGTGTGGTATGATCTACATGGAACCTCACATGCTAGGATGGAGACCATTGATGTTGTCCTGGTTGAATACTTTACCTGAAGGCATCACTGATGCTCACAAGCAAATGATTACTGAACTTTTTGACAGAATGATCAAACCGGTGTTGCAATGGCTTAGGAAAGGTTCTGTCAGGGTAAGTAAGCGATTTGTTTATATATATATACCTTTCCCAAAGATTCCATTTGTCATTGGAAGTGCATGCTTTCTAAATATTAAGTTAACATTGTTTCTCTGAATTGAAATCATAATTTTTTTTCAAATTTACACAATTTTATATGAAAATTGTGGGCAGTTATTGATAGAATTGAGTGAAAATTTTGATGGAACTACATCTCAAAAATGAGTTTTTAATTTTGATAAAAAACATACACAACTTTTCTGCTGATTTATAGTCCATAACTTTATCTTCTGCTTCAAATAGTTTCATTGCTGGCTTACAAATGTGGAAAGTTGAAAATTGAAAGAGAAAATCTGAAATAACAATTTTGACTCAAAAAAAATGAACCACACAATTCAACTTGTGATTCTTGATTCTAGTTCGAATGAAATTTGATTACTGTATTTCAGGAACTTTCACCCACAACTAACACAAATCTTGCTGTTTCTCTGATGAGAATGATGCAAGCTCATTTTGATGAATTTAAAGATCCTGCAAAGTTAAAGAACAGAGATGAAAAAGAACAAAGTTCTATTATTGAGGTAAACAAGGTTACAGAATAGCATACGTTAACACATTTAGAATGATTAACTGATCCCATGCCTTTATAGACTACTTGATAGATTTGAAAATTGTATTCAGCACTAGAACAGTGTTTTTCAAACTTGGGGGGTATTTATTGTTTTCGGGGAGGAAATACAAAATGTTACTTTGTATTCGGTGTGTTTTTTTAGTTCAATAGTAAAACATATTTAGGGATGCGTTATAAACTATAAAAAAGTCAAAGTGCGCGTTGCGAGTTAACAAGAGCTTTTGAGGATCCTTTTACAATTAAAAATATAGCAAACAGAGTTTTTATGCATAGTGATGGAGAAATAAAGAGATTCAAATGAGGTGAAGCGGGGAATATATCAAAAAAGTTTGGAATCTGCTGCCACTGATCATGCTCGGAATATTTATTTTATGTAATCAATATGGACCTATACTGCAGGAACTTGAACTTGTTTTTTTTTCAGGGAATTTTTCTCTTTTCATTCATCTGGTCACTTGGCAGCAGTACTGACAGTGACGGTCGCGAAAAGTTTGATTACCTTCTTCGTGAAATTATGGATGGTCCTTTATCTGAAGAAACTAGAAAACAATATCACATTATTGATCCTGTCCCACCCCCGAGTAAATCATTCACTGTGCCAATACCTCGCACAGAAGATGTTTACAGTTGGAGATTCGTTATGGAAGGAAATGGAAGGTTAGAAATTATTTAATTTTGTATGTAAAGAAATATCATTTAACATGTTTTCCTTAGTATATCTAATCTTCCATTTAGTAGGCCTATATCTAATTAGGATTACATTAGGGCAGCTAATTGGTATCAATTCAATTATAACAAACAGTTTTTGTTCATTTGCTATCTCTTATGTGAGATCTACAATTTCCTCTTTATATATAGATTTTTGCTTTCGAAATCGTTTGTTGCTCTTGTGATTTCTGTCATTTTTTATACAACGCTCATCCATTACTTTTGCCTTGAACGAGGCCCCATACAAGCAAGCATCCACTGATATCTAACGATATGTTGAGAACCCAATTGGACATTGGAATGTAACTTGAGATTTGTAACATGTGATACCAACGCAGTTCACTGCTTTGACTGCCAGGCCATCGTATCATTATCTTGAAAATTCTAATATTTACCATTATTCTATTTTGCCACACAAAGGTATACTTATTTAACAATATCGGGATATGATTTTCTACATGGCATGGGAGAAAATGAATGGCTAGCTGGGCAATATTATGACGAGTGGTTATATGGGCAATATTCTTAAAATTGATTTTCGATTTACCAATCTCTCTTTTCTTGCTTTTTCGTTTTACTTGAAGATGGGAAAAATGGACAGATACTATCAAAGATGCTCCACCGCTTCCAAAAGATATTGCTTTCAATGAAATTGTCATTCCAACTAAAGATACTGTCAGATATACTGCATTGGTTAATACACTGACTACACATCAGATTCCAGTATTGTTGGTTGGCCCGACGGGAACTGGTAAATCGGTCTATGTCAATGTGAGTACAAACAGTTTGATTCCATTGTATTGTTCTTCCAGGAATTCCTGTGGCTAATATTTGGCTCAGACAAAAGGTTCCACAAAAGCTCTATTGATAACATTTTGGCAGGATGCAAAACAATATTTGACGTGCTCCTCGATTTTGGTGGGAAATGAACTGTTGTAAATATCACACACGGCCACTAATGCTCTGAGACATAATCTTATCCTTGTGGCATTGCAAGTAGATTCCAGTGTCATGTGACTTCAAGTCATTATCGTTAAGAAAATACTTGGTGGAAAATTCTTCAAAGGCGAAAATGAACTTTAATTATATGGACCTAAGCTGTTTAGGTCAAAACGTTTAAGAAAATTTTGTGAACAACCCTTGTGCAAATGAATTTCAATTACTAGAATTCACGATAAAAAAATAGTATACAAATGACTGTTTGCAGTAGATTAATTTATGAGAGATCGTGTGATTTATTTTGTTATTTATAACGAACAAAATATTAATTTTAGAATTACTTGATGAATGATCTTGACAAAGAAATATTCAAACCTTCTGTCATCAACTTTTCTGCGCAAACAACTGCAAAACAAACTCAAGATATTATCATGTCTAAACTTGATAAAAGACGTAAAGGAGTTTATGGGCCTCCAATGGGAAAGAAAACTGTGAGTTTGGATTTCAACATTTTTCCACAAATGTTCCTGAAGCCTGTTTATTTGATACAATCAAATACATATTTATTTTTGATAACTTGATATCTTTGATAAAATAAATAATTAGGTAAATTTTTCTTCAATTTATGATAAAAAATGTCAGAGCAGTTTTTTCAAAAATAAAAATATAGACCGTAGATCATGCTCATAAAGTAATAGAGTCTTGAAGATGTTTTATTGGATTATTATCCTCTTCAGCAGTGCTTATCAACCTTTTTCCTATCACAGCCTACTTTCACAAAGAGTTTTACTTTCAGGAGACTTTAGCTTTCTGTCATGATGTGCCATAGATTAGTATCCTTTTGACGTATCTACTATCATTCTTTATTCGAAGGGATATATGTACTAATATTGTTGAAGTAATTAGTCGTTGAATAAGGATTTGAAATCTATGTGCTTCCATGATATGCCATAAACATGATATTACATGGAGACATTTCTTTAGGTTATTTTCGTTGATGACATTAACATGCCGATGAGAGAGACATATGGTGCACAACCTCCTATTGAACTTCTCAGACAATGGCTGGATCATTGGAATTGGTAAGCTATAACAGTACTATTTAAACTTATTTTATCACGACCAACTTGGCACGTCCAAACTTGACAACACCTTTAATGAAACCGATGTACCTGCATATTCTTGCACAAAATATCAAATCTTGGCACCATTTCGGAGATGGTGGGTCACCCTACTGGTTCCAAATTTGACCAATATTCTGTTTTAATATAAGTTAGTGTGGAAAAGAGCCCGTTCGCAACCCACCGCCCAGTTTGAAAAGCGCTGCCACATAATATACCTAAATTATTGGGGTTATTTTCTTGTATACTGGTGTTTGAATATTAATGTTTTTTTTATCTTAAAAGGTATGACCTGAAGGATTGTACAATGATAAAGCTCATTGATATCCAACTTATGGCTGCAATGGGACCCCCAGGTATGATATCATAATATTATTTTAAGGTGTGTGTGTGTGATATGTATTTATGGGGCCCCAATCATAAAATGTATTTTGGCTAATCCATTGCTACTCAAGGAAAAACGCAAAGATTCATGACACAAACAAAAACACAGTCTACAACGATAGCAGAGCACTGATTTAATGTGTTATCGTATTTTACGAACCTTACAGAGAGCGCACTGGGTTATACGGTGCATCGGTTGTAAATTGCTTAGAATGGGGTTTTGTCCATATGGCTATATGACGCAACAGTTTTCAAGGAGTATTGGATTATCGTATAAGGTCATTAAACAAAAAAAATTACAATACTTTTTTATGAATATTGTATTTTATTCAAAGAAAATCTGAAATGGCCTTTTTTTAATAAATAATAGTACCGGTACTGACCAGTACTACCTGATCCATACTTGAAACGCACCTTATAAACCTTTTAATAGGTACGATAGATTTTTTGAAATAAAGATTTAAAGTGGGCCTAAATGGTTTGTAAAATACGTTTCCTCAGTTCATTTTTACAACAACTTAGTTTACTTCGAACTTGGAAAATTTTGCATTCGATCATCATTAACTTGTCTCATCGTGGATTTACCCATTTCAGTTTACATTTATACTCCCACACCTTGTATGCTATCAAGATTACTCTTCAATTCCTCATTAGAATAAAGTGACTAAATATAAATGAATACAAACTTATTCATTAAATTATTTATTATGTTGTTCTTGTTGTTGGTATTTTCTTTCTTGTTGTTATGAAAAAATCGCCTTTTTTTCTGATTGCTGTTTCTCTTTGAAAAGTGCGGCGGTTCCACGTTTGCGTTCATTGCTATCTGGTGCTCAGGCGACATCAGTAAGACAATGGTACTGACAGTCTGCTGTAAAATAAAATACCGGCACCACTTCGTTTTGGCTTTCGTGTCCATATATTCTAGCATTTTTCTCTTGTCTTTGTAGGTGGTGGCAGAAATCCCATTACTCCTCGATTCCTTCGTCATTTCAACACAATTACAATCAATGTATTTGATGACAATGCAATGTCTACAATCTTTTCTCGTATCTTGGATTGGCATTTCACAATCAGGTAACCTAGCTATCAATTGTTTCAACAACCCTTCTCGTAGAAAGCAATTTTTTTACATTTCTGGGGATTGTATTTTTTTAAGAAATTAGCTCAAGGTTAGAGTTAGGTGCGATTTCAATATCTATATTTGGCGCATAGATAAATGAGTTAGAGCAGGGGTGTGCAACCTGATCTGGCAAGCCATTTTGTGTGGTCTCTGTCAACACTCAGATTTTCCCCCAGCAAGCATAAAATCTTAATCTGACAGTTTGTTTAAAAACACGCTCACATGGGTAAAATACATAATATTTTTTTGCTCTTGTCACTGCATCAAACATTCTTGTTTACAACATTATATTGTGATATTGTGGTTGCTTGGCGCATTGTGTACAGGCAAAAACTAAATTTTTTATGTGGCCCAGCTAGATGTCTGAAGTTGGTTATATGGCCCGCCGTCATAAAATGTTGCACACTCTTGAGTTAAAGGGTTTGGTAAACACAATGGTGAACAATATTTCAAGCAGAATGTGAAAGTATATATATGTGGAAATATATAATATATTCTCAGCTCTTATCAGCAAAGAGTCTATGATTTGCCATATAATTTTCTTTGACTCCTAATTAATCAATATTGTTATTGTGTAGAAATCTTTGGACAAAATTGTTTTTACTATTCCCAGAATCTTTATATTCATTTGACAAATTTATCCACCACTTTCTAATCTAACTTTTGTAGACATCCATTTGGACCTGAATTCAAGAAACTGACGCCACAAATTGTCAACGGAACTCTGGCTGTATTTCATTCAGCTACTAAGAATCTTCTACCAACACCAGCAAAATCTCATTATTTGTTCAATCTTCGTGACTTCAGTCGTGTTGTCGCTGGTGTCTGTTTGTCTGTTCCTCAGTCTGCAATTGATACAAATGTCATCAATAGACTTTGGGTGCATGAGGTGAGTTTGGTTTTATTTGTAAACAAACACACATTTAGAACAAACAAATGTAGCTCATAATGTGAACCACGGTAGGTTTACTCTTAGTCTACTCAGGAATCAAAAAGTTGCGGTTATTCGAAACCACAACCCTGCTGGTTTTTGAAAAAATGTTTTCATTTAAAAACATTTCAAATAGCCTGCTATTTTATTACAGGAATTGGAAAACCTCTGACTTTCATATCATTGTATTGTGCATTACCCTAAATTATGAATTTCTAATGATTATTTTTCTGTAATTTACACACCTTTACATTGGTGCGATTTCTGTGTAAACAGCCAATCACAAATAAAAAGTTGAAGACTTTTAAATTAGCAGAATATTTCAATGATGGCATATTCTACTTACTAATTTTTTACACAGTTTTACAGACAAACCACATCATTTACTTATCCTCACATCTTTTGGGATCTAAGCTTTTAACCATGTTTAATTTCACTTATATAGGTGATGAGAGTGTATTATGATCGTCTTGTGGATGACAGTGATAGATCATGGCTTTTCAATTTCCTTCGTGATGTCATGAAAGACAAGTTTGAAACTGAGTTTGATGACGTATTCAAACATTTGGATTACAATAACGATGGAAAGGTAAATTTTTATTTTGTTCCAGATATATTGCGATAATTGTAATAATGCATATATTGGATTCTTTTCGGCACTTACTCTTCCCATACTATTTCCATATATACCAGTA
This sequence comes from Styela clava, assembly GCF_964204865.1. Lineage (NCBI taxonomy): Eukaryota > Metazoa > Chordata > Ascidiacea > Stolidobranchia > Styelidae > Styela > Styela clava. Next base: position 9,531,218 of record NC_135252.1, read on the forward strand.
ATGATAAATTTACATTAGAGGCTTTTGTTACGGAATGGTTATTCTTTGTTAAATATATCTGTTTTTAACTTTAATCACATGAGATAAGCCTGGGTTTATTTAATGAAAAAGCAGAATATTGTTGTACATTCTGAGTTATTTAAGCTATCTTCAATCTTACTTAGGCATCCTTGCTTCATATGCATATGCTTTAGCGTAAAAGCATAGAAGACGGACAAGTGGTTTGCCTCGCAAAATTGTTGAAAATTTGTGTTTATGTTTGTGTTTTTAATTGGATTTGAAATTAAAAGTTTTCAAACATTCAAAATATTTTTTGTTCTATTACAGGCCTTTGGATTGTACATTGATTTAATAATTTTTCCTAGGTTGAGGAAGATGATCTTCGCAGTCTTATGTTCTGTGATTTTACACCTAAAAATGAAGACAAATTATACATGGAAGTCGATAATGTCGACAAACTTCGTGAAGTTGCTGAAGGACATCTTGAAGAATTCAACAATTTAAGCAAGAAACCAATGAATCTTGTCCTCTTCAGGTATCAAATTTGAAAGTTTTAAACCAACTGAATTTTTTCATAAATATATATAAACACATTAGGATTTCTGTAGTTTTTATGTAGTTTGTTTTCTTCCAAAGCTTGACTAAAAATTAAAAAAACAAGATTTTTCACATTTTTTTTTATATTTAGATTTGCCATTGAGCATGTTTGTCGTATCTCTCGTATTATCAAACAACCTCGCAGTCATGCACTGCTTGTTGGTGTTGGTGGATCCGGCAGACAATCTCTCACCAGACTTGCTTCACATATGGCAGACTTTGAACTGTTCCAGGTATAAAGTATTAGTTTTAAAGTATTATTTATCATTTACAATGAATTCGACTGCATTTAGCAATGTTTTATTTTTTATTTTTGTGAGGCTCCAAACAATGCTCCAGACAAGCAAATACTGTTACACGAGGACATATCATTTTTGCCTGGTACAGTCTGGTATCTGTAATTCTTGCCTTCCATTTTTTCTCTCATTTTTGTTAGGTTGAAATTTCTAAAGGCTACACATCTACTGAATGGCGTGAAGATTTGAAAGTAATTCTAAGAAAATCTACTGAATCAGAACAGAATGGAGTTTTCCTTTTCACTGATACTCAGATTAAAGAAGAGAGTTTCTTGGAAGATGTCAACAATTTGCTGAATGCTGGAGAGGTAGCTTTTGTTCGATAATTTCAAATTGACGGTAAACATGAAATATTGTCAGTGTCTTGAGAATGTCGTGTCCCACTTGTCCCAAGGAAAAGTGGGACATGTGACCCAAGTGGGACAATTGAAACATGTGAGACACAATATTTTTAAGATACCCTAATATTGTTTTGATTTGAGCGCAGATTTTGAATTATTATAATAACAGATATTTTTTACAAAGCTCTATTTCTTGCTTTCTATTCCTGCCAATCCTGCCAATTTAATTTTTGATTCCTCAAATTTTCATATTTTATTAAAATTGTCACCAAAAATGGGTAATTGAATGACAGCTTTTTTTTTTATACTTTACACTACTATGTTTATGTAGTACTTCTTGTACTTGCTTGGTAGCTATGCATTGCTTCTTATCTGATAGGATAGAATTTATATAATTATCTTTGATAAGAAGAAAGCGATTAGACGGGTCAATCATATAGCGTACCACACATCTCACTCTGCTATATTTCATCCCTATAATGTTCTTTGTTTGTGTTCTTATCATGTTGCCCCACTCTCTCTAGAATAAATATAAATGAACGTCTTATCAGAAAATCTTTCTGAGATTTATACTTTTTATGAATCAAGTCATGACGCTCTGTTTTGTTACCTAGGTTCCAAATTTGTTTGCCATCGATGAAAAACAAGAAATCATCGACAAAATGAGACAACTCGACAGACAACGAGATAAATCAAAGCAAACGGATGGATCTTCAAATGCGTTATTCAGTTATTTCATTGGTAATATACACAATTCTGCATTTGATTTTTTATTCAGTTCACCAAATTGGTGAAATCCATGTGTTTCATTCACGGTTTTCAGTAAAATCATATCAAGGATTGAGAGGAAAGAAGCAATTAATGAATCTATACCATTGAATTTATTTTGTGGATTTAATACGTAGCTAACGCTTTTTTGTAGAGCAAATAATAGCATTATTGTATTGATTTCTCTATTATCCTCAATATCAGTTTTTGTAATATCTTTTATTGAAAAGCAAAGTTATTGACAAGTAGTCACTTTTGCCTAATTATTTTCTGAAATCTCATTTATTTTGCCTTTTTTGGATGTTCTAGAAAGGATTAAAACTCCATACATTTTCTTGTAATGCCAATGCACTGTTCTATCATATCACATTCTAACAAAGTCAGGAATTCAAGCATCAAGTTTTATCAATATCTTTTTCATATTACATTGTGGTAAACCTCCGACTCTGCTTCTGTTAGTTTATTTTGAAATCTCTACCAAACTTTTTCAGATCGATGCAGAGATCAACTTCATATTGTACTCGCAATGAGTCCTATTGGAGATTCTTTCAGAACAAGATTAAGAAAATTTCCATCACTCGTGAATTGTTGTACTATTAACTGGTTCCAGGTACTTGAAATCATTTAACGTTTCAACTTTAGAAGCAATTAAATAGCTTTGTTGAAATTAATGTCTCATGTGGAATCATTTTAATGAAACACCCAGATTTGAATGATAAGTTGTGGTCAATTGACCGTCAAACGAAGAAAATCACATTTCTATTAAGTGGTCTTTTTGGCAGTCAAATTTCTATGTAAGCATCTTTGTAAGATTATCAATTTGCATTTGTCAAATGTGACTAAGCAGCGGGTATAGGTCCATATTGATTAGAACACTGTTAATAGCTGAGATTTTTGCTGAGTTTTTACGTGTTTCTATTTTGATCCAAGCCACTGATTTTTTTACTTTTTCTGGTGAATTTTAGTTTCAGTTTTGAGTTTCATAATTGTTTATTGTTAGAAATCTATATTCATCTCATTTTTATTTCAGTCATGGCCAGAAGATGCTCTAACAGCAGTAGCATCTCGATTTTTGGAAGATGTTGAAATGGAAGATGACCAAAGAATTGGATGCATTAAAATGTGCAAGACATTTCACACTGTATGTTATGGATTCCTTTGAATTACTCATTTGAACTTTTGTAACAATAATTAAAAGCGCTAAAAGCTTAGAAAACTCGATTTATTTAACTTTCTTCTAATGATTATAATAAGTAATTGAAAATTAATTATTAATAATTGAAGCATCAAGTGCGTTTGAGTCGCATTCTTACCGCCTTACCTTAGAGATATTGATTTGAATGGACTATGCTAAACTAAAATATGAAATATGTACAAAAATGTTTTGTATACGAAAAATGCTGCTTGAAGGATGGTCACGCTCGTTATTTGTACTCTTTGCTTTTACAATATAGAATGAATTATCTGTAATTCTATTTTTTTTTTCAGGGGACTCGAGTATTGTCGGAAAGATTTTTGAATGAGCTTCAACGTCATAATTATGTGACACCAACATCATATCTAGAATTAATTTCAACATTCAAACAACTTCTTGATAAAAAAAGACAAGAAGTTCATAAGATGAAACGTCGTTATGAAGTTGGATTAGAAAAACTCATGTCTGCTGCTTCACAGGTATGAATGCCTGAAAACTGAAATTATTTTTGTTGATTTTTGAAATTATCAATTGTCTTTATTCGTACATAATTAGTTGTGTATTATGGCATATCCCATGCCAATGGCAGTTGGAGGGGGGGGGGGGGGGCACAAGACTAGGCGCAAAACTGATTTTACTTTTCACTTAAAGGAGAAAACTCCCCATTCTTCATAGTTTCATTGCTTGATAAGGTTATTTCATAGGGCATTTTCACATGTTTGTGCATGAATTGTTTGAACATAATGGGATTTGGAATAAAAAAAACACTATAAATAACACCGGAATGATGGACAGGGGGGAGTGCTAAAAGCCTTCGAAAAGGGGGCGCGAGTCATAAAAGGGTTGAGAACCACTGTCCTATGCCATTCAGTGTGAAATATACGAGTAGCAAGCATTGTTACAGGGTAATTAAAGGTAGCATGTCCTTCAGCATTCCAGATATATTAATGATGAAGCTCTTGATTGAATATTTTATGTAAAATTAAACTTTACTTCAGGTTGCAGACATGCAAAAAGAACTTACTGATCTTCAACCTCAACTTGTTGTTGCTAGCAAAGAAGTCGATGAAATTATGGTGAATGTTGAAAGAGACAGTATCGAAGTAGCTAAAGTTGAGAAGGTTTGAAGATATAACTTTTTTGTATTCATTTTCAGATAGATACAAACAACTGGCAGTTTCATATCTGATACAAATCCAAATTTTGAAGGGTATGAATTGAATTGATTGAATTGATTTAAAATTGGTTTAAACCCAAAATTTCTATGCATTTAATATTTTGTCATATTATTTAATATTTGTTTTTTGATTGCAAAATGTTTTATCAATTTAAGCAAAAAATCAGGGCTAATTGCTAATAATCACTTACAATTTACTCTACAATATTATATTTTGTGATGATTCATCAAATGAAAATAAAATTACCCAATCAAAAACATCCTACAAATTGCGCAATAATATTCAATTGACTCTTGATAAATCCCTTTTATTATTCAGGTTGTCAAAGCAGATGAAGCAGTTGCAAATGAACAAGCAAGAGTTGCTAAAGGAATAAAGGATGAATGTGATGCTGATCTGGCTGAGGCTATTCCTATCCTTGAGGCTGCTCTGTCAGCTCTTAATACTCTTGCACCTTCAGATATTACCATGGTCAAATCCATGAGCAATCCACCTTACCCTGTCAAACTTACAATGGAAGCTGTTTGCATTCTTAAAGGAATTAAACCAGATCGTATTCCTGATCCATCTGGCTCTGGTTTGTATTTGATTACTATTACTTTTTAAAAAAATACAAGAAACGATTGAATGGCGTTTTCAAACACTGAAATTTTTTTTCTTGTAAAATGTTTCACATACAGGCTTAAAACACAAAATGATTTTTTCTGGAAATGCAAAAATCAAATTTTTATATTTTTTGTTAATCACTCATGCACAAGAAAGGTGAGGTGTAATTGCCAAGTTGCCAACTAACAAAATAATGACATTAAATAAAACATAGTTCAAACAGACCAACTTCTATTGCAACAACAAGCAACTTTACATGGCAATTCTGTCACCTATTTTAAATACAGAATCTATAAAAACTTATTTAAATATTTTTACTCTGTATACTTCTATCCACATCATTATGCTATATTGTTTCATCATAAATGAATTGCTAAATTTTATTTTTCCACCACTTACATGTGTGTATGATAGAAACTGATTGTTTTTGATGAAGTATAGAATCCTTTAAAGTATAAATCAACCATTATTTTACTACCGACTTTTTATACATTATTCTTGTTTAAATGCAGGAAAGAAGGTAGAAGATTTCTGGGGCCCATCTAAGAAATTACTCGGCGACATGAAATTCTTACAAAGTTTACAAGTTTATGATAAAGATAACATTGCACCTGCTTACATGAAACAAATTAGGTTGGAATTAATGAAACATAATAAAGTACATTAGATCTCATATTAGATTCTTTGCTGATTTAGTGCTTCAGCATCTTTCTCCAGGTGTAATTATTTTGTTATACCTGCTGTTCACAAATGTTTGAAGCGTGTGATGAGAATTCCCTAGTTTATTTTTATATGGAATCAACTTCAGTGCGGTAATTATGTATTTTTAATATTAATTCTTATAAAAATTTACCTATTGATATATGTTTGATCTCTAGGGCGAAGTATATCCCCAATCCTGACTTTGTGCCTGAAAAAATTCGTAATGCTTCAACTGCTTGTGAAGGTTTGTGCAAATGGGTGAGAGCAATGGATTCATATGACAGAGTGGCAAAAATTGTTGCTCCCAAGAAAATTAAACTCAAGGTAAACATATAGTTTACTGTTTGTAGTTCTCAACTAACTGGCCAAATTTATTTTAACTAGATAAATATTGTTAGTTGTAGTGCTGATGTTTAACAGTGTGGGCACATCGTGCTAAGCGTTAGGAATACTCTCACCACTACACCTCTGATTACTGCAGGTTTATCCTGTGGGAGATATTTATGTGCGAGATGGATTGCTGAACTCTTCGCTGCCGTAGGGTGTTTCACATAGTCGAGGGTTGGTTACAGCTTCCTCGTCATCAAGTCCATGCATCTGAAACAAATACCTGGCTAACTAATCCTATACCCTGCATGGACTGGTAACCTGACAAGGCCATGGTTTGCCATATGATTAAGTCGTCTTATTGGCTTCCCATCCCCCCGGAATAAATATGTAAATCTTATCCTACTTCAGCTAATATCAAGGAATGATTTTTGCGTGATACTGTTGATAACCCCATGCAATGGTTGTATATTCTAATTATTGAAAACTCTCTTCAGTATAACAGGGTGCTTCACAGAAAATTTAGTTGGTTATGGCTTGCTCCACCTACCTTGCCATGTATCTGGAACATCAGGCTTGTTAGCTATTCAACTATTCAGACTTGTAACTAGCCATAATTTTGCAGTTCAACACATGAGTGTCTCGTTTTTTTTTTGCTTTCCTCATTTGGTGATAAATTTTACTTCTTTATATGTGTACCGTACATTTTTGTCTTATTAATCAAAGGGTGCAGAAGCTGAACTTGCTGTTGCAATGGAGAGTCTGAAAAAGAAACAAGCTGCATTGAAGGAAGTTCAAGACAAGTTGAAAATGTTGCAAGATAAACTTGAATTTAACAAGCAAAAGAAAGCAGACCTCGAATATCAGGTTGACTTACTTTTCGGACTTATCTGAATGACTTTCTTGTTAAATCATAATTTACTCAATACCAATCTGTTGGGCGTAAATGAATATACCGGTAATCGAAAATTAAAAAATGGAAACAAACATATAGTATCTAGTAAAACTAAAAAGTAAGTGATGTTGTTTGTGACATGATACATGGACATCAACATAGTAAAGTAAGCCAGTTGAAAAGGTGTGGCAATCCATTTTACTACTACATTTATTTATTCATGAGATCGAGCTTGATACTTACTGTACTCACTGATTTCTGACTTTTTATCATACTGCGCTTTGTTGTCTGGAATGTTCATATCACATGATATTGAAGATCTATATTTTGTTATTGTATATTCAGTAACAAATTGAAATTTGACGCAGTTAACTATTATACAACACCAATATTGTATTTTTATAACATCTCATTATAGGCTGTAATTATAGATAACTGAAAAACGTTTAATAAATTTGACACTTGGTGAGATCATTCGGATGAAAAAGGTATATTCCAGGGTTCTCTTTTGGGCCCACTTTTCTTCCTTATTTATGTCACAATCAACATTTTCATTCACACAGATTCATTTTTATACTACAGGTTGACATCTGTAGCAAGAAATTGTCTCGTGCTACTCAGCTCATTGAGAGTTTAGGTGGTGAAAAGGATAGATGGGGAGAAGCAGCACACACTCTTGGAATCAAATATACCAACTTAACTGGTGATGTTCTTATAGCATCTGGAATTGTCGCATACCTTGGATGTTTCACATCCAAATTCAGAGAGGTTAGTATTGTTTGATTGTAACATAGGTAGAATTAATTGAATTATGTTCTCTGTAATATTTTGGAGAAATGTTAAAAGTTTTCTATCCAAGTTCTTATGACCAATTTATGATACGAAGGACAGACAAAAAAAATTTCGCATGTGTTGGATTGGCTGTATATAAAAAATAAAATAATTACCACCATACTTCTCCTTGCATAATGCGCACAGAGAATAATAATGTGTGCATTTTAGCACATGGAGCGAGAGAATCTTTCAATTTCCATGCATAATACGCATAGCAGGGTTTCCCTTCCTCTCTTTCACTGCGTAACGACAGTTTGTTTTTATCACTTTTTAATTCTCCGTTTTTCCGAGGCTTGAGTTAATTGACTGTTTAGGACTCTTGCTACCTTTATTAGCCATAAATTTTCTGTTTTGGGTATGCTTCTACGGAAACAAGCATGATCTGATTCTAACAGACTTTGCCAAATGAAATTAAAAGGCTTAAGATTAATTTATGAGAGAATTATTATTTACTGTAAATAGGACCAACTCAAAATATGGTTGAGAGAATGTAAAGATATGAAAATACCTTGTTCAAGTGATTGTACATTGAATCAAGTACTTGGTGAACCAGTTAAAATCAGACAATGGAATATTGCTGGACTTCCTACTGACAGTTTCTCTGTTGACAATGGCATCATTATCAGGTGAAGCATTTTTATCACAAATGCAGAGCTTCCCCAAACTTTTCAAATTCATTTCTCATCTATTTTTTATTATGCAAATCATACAACAATGGAAATTACAGGGAAAAGATTCATAATACAGTGATACCCCAGTAGTTGTACGACTCAATACTGACACAATTCGTTAGTCAACCAAAAAATTATAGTCTGCCATCATTAACCCAAAGTAAAACATACTCTGCATATAAAGTAAAATTGCGAACAATAATTTTTAAACAGTAATCACTTTTTGGTATTGTGTACCACTCAGGAAGCACCAACCCATTTTGACAGCATATATACCATGTTTAAAATGGTTGGGAACCACTGCAGTACTGTATTAAGAACAATTTTAATAACAAAATTGCACATGGCTGACTGTGCTCATGTTATATAGTTCATTAACATTGAACCTGATTTTTCATCTATCTTTCCTATTCACAGTAATGCTCGACGTTGGCCACTGATGATTGACCCTCAGGGTCAAGCTAATAAATGGATCAAAAACATGGAGAGAGCAAACAATTTACATGTAATAAAACTATCAGATGGTGATTTTGTCAGAACATTGGAGAACTGCATCCAGTTCGGTACTCCTGTCTTGTTGGAAAACATCGGTATGTTATTCGATCATGTATAGCTAGCTCATATTCAACAATATCAGCGTATGACATAGTTCCCGTGATCAATAACTGGTCAATCCATAGTTTCTTTCTACATCTATGTAGTCACTTGCACAAAATCTTGTTCACATCGAAGTTTCGAACACATCATGAAAATTCTTTTTAATTTAAATAACAGTGGTTGTAATATTTTATATTTGTTAAACTACAAAATTACTCGTATTCTATCGTTCATATTTTGTACAACTGTCTTTCTACCATGTTTTATGGTCCTATTTTTCAATCTCGTTTGTATGACTTTTTCACTCCAAAGCAGGCCCTGTATAAGCAACTCTGATATGTGAGGAGGTACTATATTTGGAGAGACTGGAATGAATTTTTTCGGCTGTTAATATGTCTGTTCAATTTATCACACCCCGACACTCCAAGATCTTTTACCTGTGCCACTAACATTCACATTCATTTTGTATATAGGTGAAGAACTAGATCCTATGTTGGAACCTCTGCTTTTGAAACAAACGTTCAAGCAAGGCGGTGCTATCTGTATTCGTCTTGGTGATTCTACTATTGAATACAGCAGTGATTTTAGATTCTATATTACAACAAAACTAAGGAATCCTCATTATTTACCTGAAACATCTGTGAAGGTGAGGGATTTATTTATTTCATCATGAAATGAAAATGGTTGAAACATGGGTTTTAATGACCGGGACACGCTTTCCATTGCATCATTGAGTACTCTGTTGGGGTCCAAAGTTTTGAATCATTTGGGTAACGATTATGTCTAAGATGATGGCTAATCTTTTTACCGTCACAGGTTAATTATGTTAAATGCATGTTGTATAAAATCTGGAATGATTCCCTAGCTATTTCTATACCTTACCTGTATCTGTAGCTGAAACAGAGGCTTTATAAAATTAAGCCTTCCAACCTCCTTTTAATTTTTGATGCGTGGGTGCTCAATAAGCATCTAATAATCGAATATTCTCCTCTGTTGACTAATTTGCTTGTATCAGGCTTCACATACCACAAGTAAGCTTACTTTGTAGTTTCATGTTTTTTGAATTATGCATTGTCTCTTTGTGCCCTCTCTTCATATGCGTTTTACATACCGTACTATTTACTTGTCCGGGTTTTCTGTTATGGATTTTTAGATGTGTTTTTTTTGTTCTGACATTTCATATGTACATTTCAATTATCAAGAGTAAATAAAATAGATAATAATGTTATCAAATTGGATTCAAAGCAGTTTTATACAAAGTTGAAATATTTTATACTTGGAATTAATTATAATTAATTATAAATTGGATAGGCCATGCCGAAATGGAAGAGATTCTGTCCTTTCTGGAATAATATCTCCTTACGTTAGATATCGGTGGCTGCTTCTACAAGGCCTTGGTCAAAGCAAACGTCTCGGAAAAACATCATATAAAAAAAAATTACACTTCTTTATCAGGTGACATTGCTGAACTTCATGATTACTATGGAAGGATTACAAGATCAATTGTTAGGAATCGTGGTCGCCAGAGAAAGACCAGAATTAGAAGAAGAGAAGAATGCATTGATTCTTCAGAGTGCAGAAAACAAAAAGTAATATTGAATAATCACTGTTTTTTCGAACCAATGTCTAAAGTCGATGAAATAATAATACTAAGCCTTATCTTTTGGGAGAGATATCACAAATTTAACATATTTATTGAAACATTTATGAGATCTACTTGTAGGACTGGTAAGTGCTTTAAACAAAAATATAATTTGCATAATAACACTCTACTCGACAACACCAAACTCTTTTTGGAATTCAGGCAATTGAAGGAAATTGAGGACAAAATTCTTGAAGTCTTATCAACATCAGAAGGAAACATTCTTGAAGATGAAACTGCTATTAAAGTTCTTTCATCATCGAAATCATTAGCTAATGAAATTTCTGAAAAACAGGCAATTGCAGAGGCAAGTTCAGAATTTTTTTTAAATCACCAGTACACTGATAAAGAATGTGGTAGTTTATAATTTTAATTCTGTCGGCATATAAAAATAAATTGATATAAACTGTAAAATAAAGTCTAAATTTATCCTGGAGGAGATTAAAAGAGACAAGATGGTAAATGTATTGAGAATTGTGATCAGATTTCTAGTCTGTTTTGAGTGTGGGAATAACTATGGTAATCGAATCAAAGTTTGATACATCCATTCTTACACCAGTTAACCACTTACAATGATAATGTACTTGGCAATGAATTAACTCCTACCAATAAAATAAGATACTCTCATAGAATGTGTACCGGGTTAGGGTTAGGCCATAATTTTATTCCGATTTTCCTTATTTTAGTTCTAAAACGGGTTCGGTGACTGTCTGTATTAGCCAAGTGAACATACCCCCTGCCCACAGGATTCAGTCACTTTACACAACTTGATGTAAAGTAGGCGAACAAAATTAGTCACCTCCATATTGGTACACATACCTGGCGCGCCTAGAATAATACTTATTATTGCCCAAGAGAGCAATCTGAAATAATTGCCAATAATTGTCGGTATATTATTAGAATATTTTACTCTTACTTACTTTTATTGTGGTCAAGATATTGTATATAATGTTAGTACAATGGGTCTTTCGACCAGAAAACTATAGTTTTAATTTATGAGTTTTTTGTTATTGTTCAGGAAACTGAGAAAAAGATTGATACTGCACGTATGGGTTATACACCGATCGCAGAACACTCATCTGTCTTGTTCTTCTGCATCACTGATCTTGCGAACATTGAACCTATGTACCAGTATTCTCTAACTTGGTAAGTTTTTTGATATTTGATTAAACTATAGCTGTAATTCTAATACACGAAAATTGACAAATTTATATCATGAATATATATTATAGTTATTTTGTTGTCATATATTTACAATAGGGATGACAATTTACATAATTCCTACATTACATTGACTATCGATATTTTACAGAAAGGTAAGGAAATTAACATTAGAAACCTTTATTCACCAGACTGTATCCAAACGAATGGTTTGAATACAATACTGAATAGCATCTATTCATAAGTACTTGTTTGTGCTGTATCCTTTTTAACTTTTCATAAATTGTATCAGGTAGGTTATCAATACAAACTGTTCATGTTTGTTTTACATAGGTATGTCAACTTGTTTATCAACAGTATTGATAATGCAGTGAAGTCTGATGACTTGGCAGTGAGGTGAGATGATTATGTTACAAATAATGGTATATCAATAGATATTTACCAATAATATATGCACATTTTTTAATTTATCCATACTTTTCATAACTTTTTGGCTCAGATTTGTTTTAAAGTACTAAAAAAATGTAGAGATTTTAGCATCTTGATTTATATCTCTAAATGGAACGACGCCCATACCTTTCCTCAATTAAATATTATTCCTTCAACTTTGAATTTTTCTGCATTTCTCTGTAATACAAAAATACAATTTGATTATATTCTTTATTGTTTCATATAAGTGTTTTTTGGCCTACACTAACCAGGTTAGCTTAATGGTACCGAAGAATTTTGCATCCGTTGCTCAAATTCTGTAACTTTAGCAACAATAGCAAGTTCAGTTCCTTAATGTCTACACCAACTTGCATTTTAAATGATTTCGTATCGTTCTTTTACAGACTCAAAAATCTTGAGAAGTACTTTACCTACTCACTCTACTGTAATATCTGTCGATCACTGTTTGAGAAAGATAAACTACTTTTCTCATTTTTACTCTGCATGAATTTAATGAAACATCATGGACAGATTCATGAAGATGATTACAGATTTCTACTTACTGGAGGTAAATAAAGAGTGCAATACTATATATACTATTATGAAAATTGTATAGAGATGGATATGCTTAGGATACATACAGGTCAGGTGGTGGTCCCATTTTGCTTAGTGTTAGGAATACACTTGCCGCCGCATCTCAGATTACCCTATGTGGGTTTGTAGGTTTGAATTCTGTATGAGATAATTTTGTTTAAGAGGATTGCTGGACTCCTCGCCGCCACAGGGTGGTTTACGTGACCGCTGGTCAGTTCTGGCTTCCTTCACCATAAATTTCATGCATCGAAAACAAATAACTGACCAGCTAATTTAATTCCCAAACAGGAATGATAACCAAACGAGAGGGCCGTGGTGAGCCATATGATTATGTCGCCTTTTTGGATTCCTCTCCTTGGGGATAAATTCTATCCTAATGTAATTGAGACATTTTTATAAATTCATTTCGCTTGAACAATTTATAATACAGGTGTTGGGCTTGATAATCCTCATTCAAACCCTGCTACTTGGCTTCCTATCAAATCGTGGGATGAACTTTGTCGGTTGGATGCTATGGAACAATTTACTGGCATCAGACAAAAGTTTCCTGCATATAAAGCACAATGGAAAGAAATGTATGACAGCTCTGAACCTCAACATCACAAACCTCCTGGAGAGTGGGGTGAATTAGAGCAATTTCAAAAAATGATGATTTTACGGTGCATGAGACCTGACAAGGTAATAACTCAAGTTAGCATGCAGATGTTGCCAAATGCCAATCCTTTATTACTAATTTCTTGTACCATTGCTATGTACTTACAAAATTGTTCCAACAAGGAGCCATCAAGATTATGTACCAACAAAAGAACAGGGGGTGAATTCATTTATTCACATGGATTAAGGAATTGGGCATTAATATTATATCGCTGTCTTATACCCGAAATAAATATGAAAAAAAATTTTCCTATTTTAGGTTGTTCCTGCAATTCAAGATTTCATCATTGCCAACTTAGGACAAAAATTTGTTGAACCTCCGCCTTTTGATCTCCCCAACACATTCTTGGACAGCAATTGTACATCACCACTGATCTTTGTTCTATCACCTGGTGCTGATCCTATGGCTGCTTTACAGAAATTTGCAGATGATCAGGTTCGTGTGGCTTTCTTCATTTTCCTTTTTAAATAATAATATGAATTTTTGATTGGTATTCAATCACAATTATTTTTTTAATAGTTGTTTTATTGGACACAGAGTGTACATTCTTTTTCTAGTTGTTACGAAAAATCGCTTTCTCATAAACTACTGGACCAATTTGTTTTGAAATTTTCAGTGGTTAAATTGTATTTTCGCTGGAAGGTTATTAATTTCATTTATTTTAAAAATTTCTGTGGGCTCTAAGTGATTCGTTTTTTGTGTGCGATGACATCATCATAATCAAAAATTGCGGAGCTTGTGGCAGTTCCACATTTGTGTTAATGATCTGGTGATCGAGCAAAGTCGTGAAGACTGCGGTACCAGTAGTCTGTTGGGAGATATTGCATACTCGTACTGCTTTGTTTTGGTTTCCTTGTCCATATTGAGCATTGCTCTCTTATATATCAGGGTGGCCTAAAAGTAGGTATACAGTTATTAAGAGTAGGGTTTAGGTCCAAAAGTAGGTTTGTAGTTCTCATTTAGGCACTTTTAAAGTTCAAGAATGCTAGCTATATCGTAGACAGAAACTGTTTATTATCTTAAGTGCTCAAAAGGTCCTCTTCCAACATTGCAACATTCTTCACGCCTGTCCAAAACACTCTGACACACAGTACGACACAAATTTCGATCTTCATCAATTTCTCTGAATGCGTCATGAATGTGATCTTTTAATTCATTTATTGTTTTGGGATTTTTCTCATACACCTTATTCTTTACAACACCCCAAAAAAAGAAATCCATTGTGAAAGCATTCTTGCCATGCCCTACGTACAGTCTCAGCATTTTCATACTTCCAATATTTCTTTAATATCCATTTTCTTTGCTCTTCATTTAAATTATTTGCCATTAAACCTCAAATAAAATAAGATTTACAAAATGTATTACCTTCCAAGCAGCTAGAAAACTAATGGAAAATTCACACGAGAATTATTTATTATCTAAAAAAATAAGCAGTTTTTGTGGTACCTAACAAGTAACCTGCAAGTGCTTCAAAGCATATAAAATAGTTAAATAACTGTATACCTACTTTTGGACCACCCTGTATATAAGGTGTTACCAGCTCTGAAATTTGGTGATTCTTAAGCATTGGATAAAATGTGCTGAATATTATTTTTTTACCACAGGGCTTTGGAGGGGCCAAACTGAGTACACTTTCTCTTGGTCAAGGACAAGGACCAATTGCATTGAAAATGATAGATCGTGGTGTGAAGGAAGGAACATGGGTTGTTCTACAGAATTGTCATCTTGCTGTCTCCTGGATGTCCACACTTGAGAAACTATGTGAAGTAAGTTGGTTATCAGTTGGATTGTTGGAAAAAAAAGAAATTTTAAATCTTATATTTTGTGAATAGTAATAAGACCATTTCTTAAATATATTGAATAAGACAAGTCGATAAGTTGATTTATTTGTACCAGATAATAGAAGATTTTATTTAGTTATTTTTTGTGCTGTGTTATTACATGTTAGCTTCAATCAAAGCTTCTACGAAGCAATCACTGCTTTTATTTTTTTTGGGAAGCCGGAAATTTTACTATTCAGTATCGCCTGTCTAATTCAAATAAATCCTGGCTGGCACAGTGTGTTCAAGTATGAATGCGAGGTCTGAAATGTTACACCAGTTAGAATTAACATGCTACTTACTATTAACTACTATTGTGATTATTTGACTATAAAATCATGCCTAATGATTGGGTTTCAGATAAAATAAGTAGCTGACTAGCTGAATCTCCCTAATGCATCAACATTGCTTGAAGGAGCCAAAATGACTCTGTTGCTAGCTGGTTAGTTCAGCAATATTCTAACACATAATCATATACTCTGTACAGCAGTATGATTATCAAAAATGGTGTTCATATCATCTTTCAATCGTTGCTGAAAAGGACTACATCACTACCTCAACTTTGAAGCATTAGGAACTTATGAAGTAGTTTCAATTTGTATTAATATTGTTTGTTTTGTGCTTGGCAGGAAACTCTCAATCCAGAGACAACGCATCCTGATTTCCGACTGTGGTTGACAAGTTATCCAGCTCATCACTTCCCAGTAGCTGTCTTACAAAACGGTGTAAAAATGACAAATGAACCTCCTAAAGGTTTGAAAGCCAATGTGATGAGATCTTACTTGAGTGACCCGATTTCTGATCCAGAGTTCTTCAACAGCTGCAAACAACCGGTACAGTAATTTTTTTTTAGGTTATTGTATAATAATTTGCTCGGAAAAAAATATGGCCCTCGAAAAAATAAAAAATTCACCGAAAACAAAATTACAGCCAGATTTACCATGGCCTATTAGCTTGAAGATACTAAATAAAATGGATGTAAGAAAACCACTTTTTGAGAATTTTCAAATTCCTCGATTGTAAAACAGCATAGTGGAACATGGATCTGAGAACAGCCAAAAACTATTTTTACAATATTCAATTCAATATAATTCGGAGTGTCCGAAAAATAAATTTTTTTTCAACTTTGCAAATTAAAAATATTTTCAAAAATTTGTATACAAATAGTATACAAATTGAGAAATAATTATGCTTTTGGATATATATATATAGCGATTTTGTCACATTTTGAATGTGAACATGAAATTTATAGTTTTTAAATTTATTCTATATTACCATAATTCATTCACATATTCAAAATATTGCTTATCTAAATTGTGAACGATTGATTCAGATTATTGTGTTACGTCTTTTCTTTTTATTGGCATTTAGATTTCTACTTTAACATTAACAAAAACTAACATCATATTTTCTATTATCTTTTATTCTCATTCTTATATTTATTCTTTCTAATTTTAAAGCATGCATGGAGAAGACTTCTGTTTGGATTATGCTTCTTCCATGCTCTTGTGCAAGAGAGAAGAAAATTTGGACCTCTCGGTTGGAATATTCCATATGAATTCAATGAAACCGATTTAAGAATTTCTGTCAAACAACTTCATATGTTCTTGAATCAATATGATGTGAGTTAATCCTACCTTTCATAGTTTTTTTAAGTATTATATCTGAGATATCCAAGTTTTTCAATTGTTTTTCACTAATACTGCACTGTGAACTTTCAAACCAGTTTTCACCACAGCAATGGACGCCATTTAATTATATTTTTACTACACTTTGAAACGGCAATACACATTTTATATATTATAACCATCTCCATCTATAGCCTGTAAATTTAGATTTCATTATCATTATTAAGTTTAAGGGCATTTTAACCTATTTGTGAACGCAAATGAGATACACAAACAAAACTAGCATTTGCCTAGAGAATCCAGGAAGACTAACAAAACTTACTCACATATGTTGCGATTATAAAACATTGTTAATAGAGATATTACAAGAATTCTACACTTGAAGTATACTCTATACTTACGCAACTTGAAGTCTAGAACGGTCGTTTATTATCACACTCACACACAGCTGCCATGACGTTTAATCCTTTTTGCCTACTTTTTATTTTTGTAAGACATAATATTTGAGCGTTCATTCTTTTACATTACCAATTTATTAAACATGAAATGTAATGTTTTTCCACAGTTTGTTCCTCTTGCTGCATTAAAATATCTTGCTGGTGAATGTAACTACGGTGGAAGAGTCACAGATGACAGAGATAGAAGAACATTGAATGCTGTACTCTCAAGAGGATATAATGATGAAATTATCAACACAGATGATTTCATGTTTGATTCTAAAAGCCGATACATAGTTCCGGCAGATGGGGATGTAAGTGACATAATTAGAGTCAAGTTCTGTGCACTGTTGTTATTATTTATATGAAATAAAATGAATTTTATCAGATCAAGCTTGTCATGATTTATTCATGTACATAATGTGTTATCTATTTTACAGTAGGATAGGATTTTCATATTTTTATTCCTGTGAGAGTGAGAGAGAGAGCTTATTGAGAGTAAAGACAATAATGTGCAAGATGATTGCTGAACTTCTCATTGTCGTTGGTTCATTTAACTGCTAGTCGGTTACCTCTTCCTCCACCATCAAGTCGATGTATCTGAAACAAATAGTTGATCAACTACTACCATATCAGACATGCCTTTGTAGTCAGATCAGCGGCCGTGGTTCATCATATGATCAAGCTATCTTCTAATCGATCCTTTACCCCGGGATAAATAGGAATGTCATACTATTCATACTACCTACCTGCACATTTATCAAATACACCAATATGCTAGCAAAGATTGTAAATCCTGATACAATTAAATATGAACAATTTCTCTTTTTTGATGTCAAATAAAATATTCTTTACAGTGGGAAAGCTATGTTGAATACTGCAAGAATCTTCCAATGATAACTGAGCCTGAGATATTTGGAATGCATGCTAATGCTGATATCACTAAAGATCAAAATGAGACGAATGTATTATTCAACAGCATTCTACTCACACTGGTATGCAAGTTTTACTCACATAAATAGAATGTATATTCAATCGTTGATAGATTAGGTGAAAAATATTACAAAATAAATATTCTCGTATACTTTCAGGGCAGTGGTGCTCCAATTTTTAGGCCCCATGAATAATATTTTTATAGGTTTATTGTTTGCTGTGCAATATAACAACATCAAATCTGAAATACGGCACTCTCGTAAATTCTGTACTGAATTACTAAAAATGTAAAACTATCACTGTAAAGGTTTTTAACTAAATCCAAAACCCAAAATTGGTAGCTAGTATTGATCATTACCGTTATGTGTTATATGTTTTGTAATTCTACAATTTATCTATATCAGTAATACGTTTTTTTATTTATATACAAACTATCGGATGGATTCAATGAAAGCTTTTTAAAATAATAGTGAGGTACAATGAGGTAATTCATATTATCTACAAGGTTTTGATTAGTTACTATTTTTAATGTCATTCTGAACCACAGATCTAGTATCAACTGTTACAAATATTAAACAGTAAGTTTTTTCTGGGGGATTTTGCTATAAAATTTGATGTAATCCTGGTTTTATAAGGGATAGAATGTTTATTTTTCAAAAATGCTTAATTAACCTTGCTACATATTTTTCTGTGGTGGCAACCTTGGGTTATCTAATGGCCTGTATGACCAGGTATCTGATAGAAGACTTTTGGATGAAAGAGATCAGAAGTCAGAATCAACATATTTACCCTGAATTAAAAATGTTATCAACTTGAAATTTTCAAAAGAATCTGAAAAATTCATGCATTTTCCAAAGTTTGTGGTCAACATTCAGTTATCTCTAAGTTGGGAGTTTTGGACCTGATGTCAGGAGTCAAACTATTGTCAGACCGAATTTGGGAGTTGAAATGTTGTCATTTTTGCCAGGGGTCGGAGTAGTTCTATAAAACTTTTCCATCACTCCATAGCCTTACCTGCAACTACCTGAAACAAATAGATGCAAGATTTTTGGCCATTAGTTGGAGTTTGTCTATTCTAAGTTTATGGTTGAAACGTAGGGTATTAGCATATACCAAATATTTTTTATATAAAAGTGGGCATATACCATGACTTGCAACCTGAAAACGTAGTTTGTATTAGTTTGTACCGCAAATAGGTTCTGCAGGGAATATTTCTGTTTAGTAACTAATATTTTTAACTACTAACTCCCCTAATTGTTTTCTTTTTACAGGAAGATACAGTAAGTAACAGCAGAAGATTTCAATTGTCAGAAAGTATAGTAGAGTCATCATCATATTGTTACATTCATTCTATCATATATGCATTTCTCAATGTGCTTTAGTAAGGTCAGGTCACAGGTATTTGGTCAGTATTCTTATTCAATATAAATTGTTGATACTTGAGGCAGTGTTTGCTATAAGGAAGATGAGATCGGTAAGATTTGAAACTCCGTAATTGGAAAGGATATCAGGTTTTATGTGATCGTTCTATGTTTATGGGTGTACTAATATCTTGATTATATGGGGACTTTTAGGAAGAATTTAAATAAATGGATTCTTACTCAATGAATTCTTGTTGTATTGTAATACTGGTTCAAAATCAAAATGTAAACACAAAACTTGCCTAAGTGGTCTTGATTGACATCAAATTATTTTGACCTGAAATATGAATTGGAAAATTTTTATATTGTTCAAAGTGCCATGACACTCTTTTATGCCAATTTGAGGTTATTGGATTTTATATTCTTCCAACAAAGTTCGGAGAAAAGTAAAATAACTATCAATACACACTGTCCCATGCAAAAATAACTAAAGTTAAATTCTGACTGTTATGTTTTGAAAATATCTAGTAAATTTAATGTTGATGTCCATGTCCAGTATTGGTACATCCATGAAAACCTGGAATGATCAAGGAAGTTTATGATGAACAAATTTGAGCTCAGCAATCAGAGTTATGTGATTTTTCAGATTAAGAGCAGATTTATCTTTGCTGTTTTAATTTTGCAATCAGATATATTGAGATATAGCACGCTTGATTTTTTCCACATTTTTGAGTGGTTTTCACTCGGTGACATCCATACTGCTTTCTACAAATGTATCATTGCTTGTCATTCCTATATCAGCTTTTGCTCTTAATTCTGTAATTTTTTTGTATGTTTTCTTGAATCACATAAAAATATGAAATTATTTCACAAATACTTTCCATAGTATTTTCATTTCTTCAAAATGTCCAATCCGATATCTTTTATTTCCTCACGATTTCATACATGCCAGGCTCTTCATGCTACTTTTTTGATATTTATTTAATTCTTCACTGTGGTAAATATGTTGTACAAAAATCTTCTTTTGATATATCCTGAGATTGAATGTACGGTATTCTGATTTCCTGAATATTGTCTCCAACCATACATTGAGTTTATGATTCTGACTAAGAAATGCAATTACAATCGGATTATTACCAAATTGGATCTGTGTCCTCTGATCAATTGCTTGATAATTTCATAGATTAAACATTTTAATCACTGACGTTTACTGATAGGTAAATTGATTATACTGTATAAATGAATATAAATTCTGATTAGTCAATTGATTTTTTATATAATTCATTTATTCAAGTAATTTTACTAAATGACTCTTTCTTTCTACTTCACAGTCCCGAGCATCTGGAGGAGGTTCGCAATCCAGTGATCAGCTTGTCTATACTGTTGCAGGAGATATTCTTGGAAAACTTCCTGAGAATTTTGACACTGAAGCAGCTCTGAGAAGGTTTAGTTTGGTTTACTCTTGATCTGTTTGTGAAGTTGTAATTGCATTATAACATGAATTTATACTTTGAATATATACAGATGGTTGCGCAACATTTTAAGTTTCTTGGTATTTATGCAATAGAATGTTTTCCGGCTACCAATATATGCATACCTTTAGTGTCACAGAAAAGTTTAATTGAATGTTACATCAGTTTCTTGACTTGATTCAGAGCATGAGATATTGTATACTGAAGCCTGCTTACCTCTACCAGCTTGGCCAAGGCGAGACTTTTCTAGTGCTGGAAACCATGTACCAAACACTTTAATTCCCATGTCATAATGTAAATGTTTTTATTGATGAACTGTTTTTAGATATCCCACTGCATACAAACAATCTATGAACACAGTACTTGTACAAGAGATGGTCAGATTCAATAATCTACTTTCTGCAATTCGCGCATCACTCATCAATGTCAAAAAGGCTATCAAGGTAAGTTGGAGAAAGCTGCAACGATCCAACAGTTAAACAGTTCCGACAGGGCTGCAATCTCTGCAATCACACATTATATTTCTCCATGCGAACCCTGTAATAGCTCGTTGGTATGCCAAGTAAACCATGTTCGGTTAGCAGAATGTCCCAACTCTCACATTAAATTATTTCTATAATACCTAATTCAGAATTATAAAAAGTTGTATAAAAAAACTTCAAACTCTGTATAAAACTGTTAATTTCATCAATTCCTATCTATCAGGGACTTGTTGTTATGTCTGGAGATCTTGAAGAAGTCTTGAACAACATATTACAAGGAAAAATACCTGGAGTGTGGATGAAAAAATCTTATCCCAGTTTGAAACCTCTTGGGGGTTATGTTAATGATTTCCTTGAAAGGCTGCATTTCTTGCAGGTATAAATATTTGTAAATATAATTCCACTATCAATTTTCGTTCAGCTAGTCACACAGTGATACATGTAATGAGAAAATTTATACAGAAACGCAGTTCGGCCGAGTAAAATTGTTTCTGCATCAGTGAAAGTAAAAAAAATTTAAAATTTAAAATAGTGATTAGTATTAATGCAGTTATGCTGAACAGTCTGTCTTTTTATGATCATTACACTATTGTCGTATAGCTGTTATTGTTATATATATACATATCATATGTTATGATATTATATCATAAAACTAATAATTACAACTATATGACAATATATCATATATATTTATCATATTGTCATATAGTTTATTAGTTTTGTTCTCCTATTTCATTGTTTTATGTGTTTTGAAAAGAATGGGGAAATTATTTTTATTACCATTACGTCATCTATAACATTCATAATGTCGTATAAAAAGCATATAAATCTTAGAGACGAGTGAGAATTATGAAATGGAGAATGCCCCTCGATAAAAACTAGTCAGATGCATTTCGGATGCTTGCTAGTGAAAGTTGTAACTAATGTTCACATGAACCTCAGTGCCTCGTGTTACTATTTCTGCATATGAGTTTTCAATGCAAAGCAAAGTTTCGATTTAATACAATCCATGCCACAGTGTTTGCCACTTTTTAAAGACAAATTTGTTCTTCATTAAGAAATGGTATGAAGAAGGTCCACCTCCACAATTTTGGGTTTCTGGATTCTTTTTTACTCAAGCTTTCTTGACTGGTGTGCAACAGAACTTTGCTCGTAAATATACAATTCCAATCGACCTCCTCTCGTTTGATTATAATGTTATGGAAGACAAAGAATATAAGAATCCACCTGAAGATGGTCAGTTATTTTTTTAATTTTGCATTAGTATTTACGGCTATTTAAAACTTGAAATTTTAAAAACAATCTTATTATCAGTGTTATACATTCTTTCGTAGACAAAGTCACAAAAATGTCAGATGATTGTTTTTCGTTTTTCAAGGTGTATTGGTACAAAAGTACTTTCACACTGAAGGCACATTGCGAGCATGTTGTTTACATTTGATACAAACTGCTAAATAAAAGACTTTTTTCACTTAGGTGCATACATCTTTGGACTGTATTTGGAAGGAGCAAAATGGGATAGAAAATCCAAATTAATTGCCGAGTCTATTCCAAAGATTTTATATGACAAGATGCCAAAGATTCATATCATTCCCATAAAGAGAGTAAGTCAGAAATTTGTTTTAAACTATCTTATAAATATTGAACTTTCATGGGCTGGGAATATTTGTAATATGCCATTGCCATTTTCTATAAATTGGAACTTCAACAATGAATTTATGATGAAAAATATTCTGACCTGCTAAGGCCTTGAACAGTTCGATTTGAGCCTTAGATAGGAAACAAGTTGCAAACCACTGATTTATATAATTACACATATTTCTTTATTTACCTGATTGTTTTAAACGGATAATGTTTTTTGTATTAATTTTTTTTTATCGAAGACCAAAGTTACCAATCATTTTGATGATTTTCCAAATACTACATAGCTTTGCTGGAAAGTATAACCTATCCAAAAATTTGTCCGAATATTTGTATACTGTATATGCAAGTGCTTGTGAGCCCCTTTTTTATATGGTTTCTCCAAGATGATTCCTGTGACCAATACTGTTCAGGACCTCTATAAATGCATCAAAATTTAGCTGTTTGCTTAGGTTATGCTTTCATTATTAACATCTACGTTGCTTTTCTTATAGCAACCATGAAATGCCGGTATTGTATATTGTCATTATTGTGTTATTTCTTTCTTTTTTCAGTCTGACCTTCCTGATCGTCAAACCTACAATGCACCTGTGTATAAGACCAGTGAACGAAGAGGTGTTCTGTCCACCACTGGTCACTCTACCAACTACGTCATTGGCATGGACCTTTCTTCGGACAAACCTTCTTCACATTGGATCGGACGTGGTGTCGCTCTATTGTGCCAGCTCAATGATTAGTTTTGTGTTAGTAATATAGAAGCTGTGCCATTTTTTTTACATTTTTTAGAAATATGTAGATTTTTATAGATTAGAGATAATATAGTGTTATTAAAAGGTTTTTTATTACATAGTTTCTTTATACAGGTCATACTTAATCGAACTTGGTACTTTATGAATTTAGTTTCACCAAAAAAAATTTGTAGCTGAATCAAAGATGGTCCATGCATTTTGGCCAGTATTTTAAAACCCCATACTGCGCTGTATTTTGTGTCTAGGCTGAGACTTAATTTTTTGACATACCAAGCTTGATCAAATAATGTCTGACTTGGTCATTTTATAGTTTAGAGAAGTTTAAAAAGGTTCATAATATGTTTTATCATATGTGTTTGTGTGTTCCATCTTAATAGAATAGTTTTTTTTTTAATTTTTTTTTTTCTATATTGATTGTAAAAGACGAAAATCTGTGCTTAGGTGAGATAAAAAAAAGCTTCTCCAAGCAAAGAATGCTTTCTACTGGTGTCTGAAAGGTCAAATCGAAATTTTGTGGATGATTGTGCCATCTTGTTCAAAATTGTGATTAGGTATTTAGAAATAGACAAATCAAACCCAATCTTTTCTATTTTTGACTAAAACTCTTACGAAATTTAATTGACATAATATTTATATCATCGCAAAAGTGCATGCCTGATATTTCAATTCAACTTTAGACTTTCTTTGAATTAGGAGAAAAGGACACAAGTTTTATGTGAACATATGCACAGATTTTTGTCTTCAATTGTATATATTATAATTCCAGCTTCTTGCATTCCCCTGCTTACTATTCAATAATCTTTGATACATAGCACATAATTTTCTATTCAATTTGCACCCTATTTATATATACCAGTTAGAGAATATATATTTCTTTCTGTAGAACATTTTTCTAACTGAGTATATTTAGTTTTGCACGGTAGCGATATCTCGTTAAATGAATGCCAAACAAAAACGTCACTGTATGTCTTTTTATCTGTAATTTCATTCAATAGTCAATTATACAGTTCCGAATCAGGCTTGGTCATATATGAACCACTGTATATTGTCAGTGATTCATACACGGCCACACTTGTTGTTTGTAGTAGGGTTTTTTAAAATCCCACTGTGATTCTTACCGTACTCGCCTGACATTGTACCTATATCTAGTTCCACTTGCTTGCTTGCTTTTGAAATTTGTATTTCTATAGTCTCATTATAATAGTATCATACTTTATCAAGCATAAAATATAATGATTATTTGTTTTTGTTGATATTGAAGTTTCTCGTGTTAGAAATTTGTAATTTTATTTTTATTTGCCAAGTGTGGACTTATTTAACCTAGATCTGTTTTTGTTTTTGAGAGAAGTTATGATTTATATAAGTATTTCATTGAAGGTTTTTCTTTTCATATTTAATGACCAAATACATTGAGACAAATAGATGTATCCCCGTTTGTGGACTGTTCCCTGTTGTTTGATTATTTTAAAACGTTTATTGGATATATGATTTACTGTAATAAACTCGTAGTGTTTAATGGTTTGTTTTGCGTGCATCTGCTGTTTTTGCATAGGAATCGCGTAATTTTCATGAGTTGGTCGCCGAGAAATCGGAAATAGGGTAGAATTTTTCCTGATTGAAGTATGGTCATAAATTGGGTTTCGATGGTTTGTGCCCGGTTGGGCTAGAGCAGGGGTGGCCAACCCCCGGCTCGCGAGTCGCATGCGGCTTTTGCACCGGTTTTATGCGGCTCTTTTCGCCTTGATTATTTTAAGGAAAATTAACTTGCAACGTACGATTCATTATGTTTCGATTAAACATATAATGATGCACTTCAATTGACTTTACCGTGAAATCGTATCGGAAACGAAGTCCAGCGGCAAACGCGCAATATACCATTTGAGTGAACTAGTTGAAGTGCAGATAAAACGTCACAGATTACATGGTTGTCGACCCATTCAATTCTGAGACGGATTGTTTGAAATACCCTCTAGTCTCAGGCTGCAACTGGGTTGACGATGATCTTTATGAGAAAGATCAACTGAAATGTGCTTTAAGGGAACAGACCATTGAGTTATGGAAAACTACGCCAATGTCAAACGAGCCGCGCTTAGTATATTGTCAATGTTTGGGTCAACATTTGTCTGCGAATCTGTGTTTTCTACCCTAAAACACGTGAAATCAAAACATTGATCTGTTCTGGCTCACACCCCCATGTGAAAGAACTGCTTCGATTGGCTACAACAATACACAAGCCAGATTTAAAGAGGATTGTTCAATCCAAAGAATGCCAGAAGGAACGCAAAGTAGCATGCATATATAACAACAAATGGCTTGCAAATTTTGTCATAATCATGTTGGTATGTTAAATTTACAATAAACTAGCATTCTAGCAGAGCTGAATAAAGGTATATATGATGTCCATGTGTGTTCTTGTCCACAAAGTGCCTCTTCGCGGTAATAAAGTACAAAATGTGGCTTATGGTCTCTGACTGGTTGGCCACCTCTGGGCTAGAGATAAAATTGGTACGCTCAGCGCATTGTGACTAGAGATGTAAGCTTGGAATATTTTATTTTCGAATTAAATTGTTACGATTCGAATATTTCCGAATCTGATTCTATTTAGTATAACATCATATTATTGTTAACCCTGTTTAAATTTGGAAGAACTCTAGTATAAAATGAATAATAATAATGAAATTAAATGAATAAAATGGATAGAAACAAAAAACTTTGAATGAAATGCAACTACCTTTTATATCAGGGCGGGGAAATTTATTTTTGTTACACATAGGTATACACTTAGTTACATATTTACGTATTACATAAATTTATGTTTAAAAACAATACCGGATGTAGATATGCGTTAGTAACGTTCGCGCTATGATCTCAAAAGAAGCAATGACTACGAGGGAAGCATCACAGACCTATGTTTTATTATAATTTTTTGCAATGATGTTATTATTATTTTTAATGATATTATATAGTTAAAGAAACGTTTTTATAATGACATATTTGTGAAACTTCTTAATATTTCAAGCATCCGAACAAAATCAAGCAGAACCATTGGTTCCTTTCTGTTACCCATATAAAATATATACCAAACCTCAGAATGTTACGATTCGGAAAAAGATGTAAACGTAAGGAAAATAAACGCGTTTGGTCGCCGTCGGGACAACGCCGCTGGGTAGTGCAATCGCCTCGTGTTATCGAAATTATTATTATTTTTAATGGAATCAAGCAGTTTTCTGTAATTGATTCGAATTCCGACTCCCACATCTCTAGTTGTGACTCGCGTTAAAATTCTTAAGCAGAGCAATAGATTTTCGTAAAAAACGCGACTAAAATATGATCATGATAGGGATATTCTTTTTTTGGTTGTCAAGCAAGAAGCAACCAAGGCTAGCGATGAAAGTTAGATTCAAAAACGTTGGGATTCAGTCACGAAACATAAGGGTCAAGATAAAATAGTAGTACTGATATTTTTGGATTTTTTGTACAAAGCCCCCGCCACCGCTCAAAAAATAAAAAAAAATAGTAATTATACAGTTAGGGTGAGGGCTAAGAATGCAGAGATGGAAATATCAAATTTGCAAATCATTCCGAACCCCGACTGGATAATTACTAATTTGTTATTTTGAAACGTGGCGGGGGATGTTTTTCACAGATCTCGCATTTTTTGTATTAGCGGAGGGGCTTTGTACAGATGATCCATATTGTTTGAATAGCAGACAAAAATGTAGCTATATATATTTGTTGTACCTTGAAAAATGTTTATCTTTCCCAAATTAATCACGCGTTCGTACAGAAATAGACTATATATTGTTGTTTTGCCGTGTCTTGCATTTTGACGGATCAGCATAATTATGCCCTTTGACATATTTTGGAAATTAATTTGCATTCTTATTACGAACGGATCTAAATTTCCCGCTTTGTTTTGTAAGGTAATGTATGTAGTGTGTGTTGTTTAATCGATAAAACCGCTTTTTAGTTGAAAATTCCAAATTTGTAAAGTACAGGCAAGGATTCAAATATTTGATTTCGAAAAAATATACCATTCGGTTACGGTGTTCACTTTTAGCCAGACATGCCCCTAACACGCCCATAGGTAGCAGCAGTTGTTTTAGAATTTCTTTGTCTTCTGCCACGTTTCGAAACATCTGAAGAAACCTGTTACCACGTGAATATGACGTTGCACTTGCCCTGTGATGCAAAGCGCTACAATCTCTCGTTCTTTGTTTGATATTTTGAACGTCAGCTGATCGACGAAGACATTTTCGTGGGCAAGCGAAAGGTGTGAGTTGGTGTCGCATTGCGAGTAGGTTACTTGTGAAAACTCTCAAGATAATACACAAAGAACGTACATTTAAAAGCAAAGGCGAATACCATAACTTCTAATTTGACTGCCGTAACCAGGCTACCCGTCTGGAAAATACATTATGATTGTTCACACCTTAGAGTTTGGGTATATTAGTGTTAAGAAGTTAAAGATGACGTCACGTTTATCTGACGAAAAGTTGGTCGAGAAGGACTTCTGTTAACCTCTTGTGTATGTTTCGACTCATTGTGGTAATCATGGACTCGAAGCCTGGCTAGTACATCTCGTCTGATAGCGATGGCGCCTGAGGCTATGTTCAAAATTTTTTAGTTAATCATGATGCAGGTTATGCTTTTTTTCGACCAACAGCATTTCGTCTTCATTATGCTTGGGAAACAATATTAAAGCATACATCAATACATATTCTAAATTATTTAATATGTGTTGCGTTGGCGCAATATTTCTAGTGTCATTTAAATGCGATTAGTCGTTTATACTCTTGGGAACACAGCATAGGCCAGCGAGGGCACGTGATCTTATTTAAACTTAGTGTGTACGTTCAAATATTGACATTGTCGAATCGTAGGCTCAGTCGTGGTAAATTTCCATTAAATTTTCAGGGCGACGTCTGCCTTTGTTTTGGGCATCTTACGGGAAAATTTGAAAACAGCTGACGAGTTATAGGTCGCCAATATCGTGCGTTTTGGGTTTCTTTGTCTGAAACTTGTGGTCGTGACGCCATGTCAATTAGGTTGTAGATCAAAACAAAGAGCTGATAAAAAATTATGAAGTAGAGAGCTAGATGATGCTGAATAACTTTGCCATTACTTTTGAATTCTAATGCTGTGTTGCTTGAAAAATTCAAAACGAAAAGCTTTGAAAAATGGATAATCTTAACATTTGTTTTCGTTAAATTGTCGTAAATACAGCATAGCTGAGTAGTATTCTCTTCAGCTCTGTATTGCAAATTTATGAAATGATGAAAGAATATTCTGACCAGGCTAGTTTTTTGTTCTGTCAGGTTTTAAACCTGTGTCTACCTATTTCTCTTTTGTAGTTTTCAGTTTCATTTGTAATTTTTAGTCAATTTCATGTGTGGACGAAATTAGAATTTGATTTCGTTTTCGGTGAAGATTCACAGCCATAGAAATAGCTAGGGTAAGAAGTAGTATTTATGGGTATACAATTGAACACAGATACATTTTATTAGATAATTTGAGGCAAAAAAATGTGATACATACGGAAGAAGTTAAACGCATGAAATATCGCAAAAGTACACATGATGGAAGCATCAGAAATTTCGCGATGGGGAAGTATACAGCTGTGGTTCAATAATCAGTTTCTTTTCAAGTCAGCCAATTACTCTCATTTGCTGAGTTTTTTTAGAAATTGTTGTCTTCTTTCCGTTATGTAATGTATGAAAGTAGTTAAACCTAAAAGCTCAATCACTTGCATTTATATTACAAGATAGCAGTAATGTATTGTCCCTGAGCTTCCCGGACTACAACATTAGAGATTTAACTTTAAGAAAATAAAATCGACCTAACGCAAGTTATACATTACCGTTTATCAAACTTGTGACGTAATGCCACTTAGACTGAGACGAGCAAGTTCCCTCATGTCGGTAAATCCACCAGTAGTAAAAAAGCAAGCGATGGATGTTGAAGTTGGAAGCAGTGATTGTTTGACATCTAAAGACGAATATAATTTCGAAAACACGCAGCATCCATCCGCAGTCCTGTCATGCTTCAATGAACTTCGGGCCCAAAATTTATTTACTGACGTCATACTCACGGCAGATGGAAGGGAGTTTCCCTGTCACAGAGCTGTTCTTGTTGCAGGTTAGATATGTTTATTTTTCAATTAGAAATATAAAATAAAGAGTTCAAAGGAAATGTTGTTAAGGCTGTGTGGTTTATGATGAGAGGGTATTTCGGTATTATTGCGTTGTGACTTGTGGGTATTTTTTGTTTTAAATAAATATTTGTCCAGGGGTAATACCACTAAGTAATTGTTTTTCTCCTCACTATGCTTTTATTCAGAGTGATGAGTTATGACTATTTTCCTTGTTATTGACTTTAATTGAATTATTGTGGGGCATATGACTATGATTCATACTTTTCAGGAAGCAAGTATTACCGCGCCATGTTTTGCAACGATCATAGGGAATCACGAGAAATGTTGGTCCAAATAAATGGAATGCAAGGAGATGTTATGGATATATTGATGAATTATCTTTACACATCACAAGCTAGGATAACGCCATCCAATGTGCAATTGCTGCTTGAGGCTGCAAATCTATTTCAGGTACCTTTTCACTGTGTTAACACAACTTGAGTGAGTTACGTTTGTTGATATTTTGTATTCAAATAAATGATCTCATCTCGCTTTTCCTCAATTTATTAGGAGATGAAATATGGATTTTGACGAAGGAGTGGCGACACACCTAATTATTTATACCAAAAACTGTGCTAGTATTCAAATAATAGGAATGCTATGAATACGCGTTATGAAATTATAATTAAATCACGACTGAAAATAAATTGGCAAATAACTAAAAGTAATACAATCATAATTATGTTCCATGATAAAAGTCTGTTAGTATTTAAAAACAGTGAAACTCGATTCTATGAAAGGATGTAGCACGACTTCTCATGACAAAATAAGATGTGAAGTAGAAATATTATTTCAAACTGACAATATGTTGTTATGAGACCCGTCGTAAAAATTCACCACAATTAAAACAACACAAGTCAAATTAAAAACGCTTGAAAATAAAAGAGTACGGTAGATACATCGACAAAAAGAAGCACTGTGTAACGGCGGACATTTCTTATCGTTATCGGTTGATCTTGTTTACAGAATAAATTTAGACAAAGAAAATGAAGTACACTCGTCAACCTGATGCAATAATATCGAATTCTTTGTCCAGTTTGGGCTTCCGATCGGTACTTCATAAATTATTCCCTCGGGCTATGTGCATCAAGCTGATATATATTAATTAAAATAGTTCAGATGAAGATATGTTACTCTGTTGCCAATAAATTGCGAAAAGTGTAGATACAGTATTAAAGTGATTCCAGTATTTTTGTGAATTGCTCAGCACCAAAATCTTGTACCACCGACCGGGTGGTATTGGACAGAATAACCTTTTCTGACGTGCAGTACCCTTTACTCAGTTTATTATTAACTTATGAATTGCAATGATAACCTTGCGATCGAAAACCAAACGCAGGTCTCAGACGAAGCGTAAGATTAATTCCGAATGCGTAAAAGTAAGTTTATGTATTATATTTACACACGCTATGATTGCGTGTTGCAAGAACATAAGGAATGTAAAATAAATATGGATAGATTCGAAAATGATATCGCTAAGGGATATATATATATTTATATATAGTGTTTTTGGTCCAAGTCTTTTAAGTTGCATATTGTGTTACAATTTTACATATATATAGTACCCAGTAAATTCTGTGCAAGTTCTGAATATTGTATTTTTCAGATTATTCCGCTTGCCGAAGCCTGCACACGCTTTCTCGAATCCCAGCTGGATCCATGTAACTGTATCGGAATGAAAGATTTTGCGGAAACTCATTCACTGACAGACTTGTTCCGAAAATCATCTGCTATGATAATGAAAAATTTCGCAGATGTCGTACAGGTAAACATACCTAAATTTGTATGAGTTTCAGAAGCCTGCTATTTATTGTATTATAAATTTATCTATTATGAACAACAACAAAAAAATAAACGATTTATTATATTTTGAGCTTTTTTAAAGGATAATTATGTATTTTCTTTTCATAGCATGAAGAATTTCTGGAACTTCCTAAATCCAGAGTAATTGATTATATTAGTGACGATTTAATAAACGTTCACAAGGAAGAGACTGTTTTTGAGGCCGTGAAAAGATGGGTACACCACGATTTCCCTTCAAGGTAGTTTTGGTAATTGCATGAAATAAATAGAACGAAGACGTAGAAATATTTCAAATACTAATCAACCATCACTGATAAACGTTCAGGAATCTGCCATGGTGACTTCTGTGTGTATATTTTACTTTATATAGATATATATATATATATCAAGCGAAGCCCAAAATTGTGCAGGATTTGTCTAACAAGGACAATTTCGATACCCAATCGCTCCTTGCCCAAACTTTTATTGAGAATTCACGATTACTTCATTAAAATACTTGATACCATACATTAAAAATATCTTCACCAACGATTCAGATCCTGTAACCAAGTCCCACTACTCCCACAAATGAGAGTAACAAATTTGTTATTGTACAGTAAGTACTACGGTACAGTTCACTCCAAAATTATATCACGTTATATAACATTCATATGTCCTTCCGATAAAAACATGCCCATCGCCAAGGATATCCAAAACGAAACGAATTTTCAATTACATTAGAATTTCATTAAATTCGATATAAAAAATTTTTGAATGTAGGATTAATTTAGAATATTAATATTATAGAACTACAGATGTTGAGCGCCCAGAAAAGCAGGTTAATGTTACCGTAAACTTCACCATTCTTGCTAAACATCTCATATATAACTATTGATTACGTATAAATATATAGCCATATGACACGGTGTTAATGTAAAAACTGAATTATTTATTAGGTGCAATGATTTTCCTGAAATCCTATCATACGTTCGACTCCCGCTAATTCACCCAAACTACTTCATGAACAGCATAGAAAGCGATGAATTGATTGCGGCGAATCCGGCTTGTCAAGAAGTTTTATTGGAAACACGGAAATATCATATTCTAGGTATGGGACCTGGTACAGTATATAACTTTCAATATTATTTGCAGAATGTGAAATTAAAATTGCATTTTCATGGCTGTTTAAGCCAGTATTGGTCAGCGAATATTTTGAACCAGTATTAGTTTCCCCGCGTCTCACTTCACCCCGAAAAGGAATTTTTACTACTTTTTGTATTATTTAATCACAAAGCGTATTTTATATTTGGTGAAAAAATACACTACTGATTACTGATTAAGTTTCGAATACAATATAAATTAACCCTGCTTTTTTTAGAATTTTGACAATTTAAAAAAAAAAAAATATTTTTGAGACGCTTCCAATTGAAAACGTGACATGACTGAGAAAAATTACATTTTAATTCGTTGGAAATCTCTAACAATCGTCATGTTGGAGAATTGGATATTTTCTCTTTCGCTTTATTAAAATACCATTACCACATTTTGTCTTGTCTGTCGCTTTGTTATTACCTTTGTTGCCAATGGCACAATTCATGAAAATATTTCCGAAAACTCACTTAACAGTTTTATGACAAGAAAAACGAAATATTCCCCGGATATTTTTATGGCCGTAGGAAATTTCTTTGTTCGAAAATATTTTTCGCCAGTCACAGATGACCCGATTATTTTATTTAAGTGACATTTTCGATCGTGTATGATATCATTTTTGATTCAAGCACATGCAATCATGATCTTAGTCAGCGAGTTTTAAATATAAATTTATTTTGTCCAAAAATGTGTGTCATGATTTCAATTGGTGTTAGGGCTGGGAATGGTTAACCGGTTAATCGGTTAATCGATTTTAGATGGTTGACGGTTACGATTTATTTTAACCGTTAACTGACATCTCATGTACAAATCATCTTTATAATGTATAATTTCTTCAAAAATGATTACGTCATCGCAAATTTATTATCTCCTGTGGCGTTTAATTCATAAGAATATCACTAACTGTATTGGCAAGAACCCAATAGAATAATTGAAGTACCAAGATTGCTGATTATGAAAATTTGACAATGATAAATTCAGTTTTCGGTGGAAATATATTGTTCACAATTTTATTGCGAATCGTATATTCAGTGTCATCCAACAATTGC
Source organism: Styela clava (assembly GCF_964204865.1). Classification (NCBI taxonomy): domain Eukaryota; kingdom Metazoa; phylum Chordata; class Ascidiacea; order Stolidobranchia; family Styelidae; genus Styela; species Styela clava. The sequence goes on from NC_135252.1 coordinate 9,565,402, forward strand.
GCAGTTGATGTTGTTTTTCTTTTGAAAGTGCTTTATGACCATTGTGACAAAACAAGCTAAAATTAAAAATTATTACGTCAAACGTCACGCTGCAGTTCCCGGCCCTAATTGGTGTTCGATTGTAGAAAGCCACTCAAAATTTGATATAACGTGAATTTGGTAACTTTCCAACTAGGTTATCAGTTGTCACAAAATAAGTCGCTCTTAATTAAATTTAGTATTTATACTGTGAATTTGTAAATAACAAACATGATCAAAACTGATCTCTCGTGGGAACTCATGATGACGCTGCAAGAATTAGCGATTACGTCTTGTTGTTTGAAGTGGTAAATTTATCGTGAATAGAAGTTACTTGATAAGTGAGTAAGGGTTATTCTATATCTAATGGCTTGTGACGAATATTCCATTTGAGGCTATCTGTGTCAACGTCCGTCAGATAAGGCACGCCAAACCTATTTTCCAAAAGGGTGTACACATATATACACGCAACGTGCGTTCGATGGGGCACGCCAAACTTATTTTCCTAAAGGGTATACATATATAAGCACGCAAGGCATAAAAAAGCCAACAATTTTACGTTGCCAACATTTTTACAAGCCAACATTTTTATACCATATAAGCACGCAACGTGCGTCCGCAGGGACACGCCGAGCCTTTTTCCAAAAGGGTGTACACATATGTGCACACAGCGTGCCTCCGAAGGGGCACGCCAAACCTATTTTCCAAAAAAAGTATACATATATATATATATACGCAACTTGCGGCGTCCGAAGGACCACGCCAAACCTATTTTCAAGAAGGGTGTACACGTATACACGCATGCTCTGATTTGATATAATAACAAATTTCCATTTGGCAATCAGGAAAATTTGCCTTATGAGAAGCCGACATACACCAGGCTTTTGTGAATTTCAAATAATGGTGAGAAAATACTTTTTTCTGTATCGTTGAGTGTGATGAACAATACTGGCATTCGTAATGCCAAAGATTGAAGCATTCTTTAACATTTACAATATTCCGTGGTCATTATACTTTGTAATAATTATGCAAGAACAAATTTACATTTTTGTGAACATCTTTTTATCTTACCAGGAACTGTGAATGAAATCAACAGCATTCGTACCAGACCTCGACAATCAACAGGATGCAGCGAATCAGTAGTGATAGTAGGAGGGTGCGATCGTGTTGGCGGATACAATATGCCTTATGTGGACGCCTACGATGCAGTTTCTTCAAAATGGACTCAGTTAGCAAAACTACCGGCATTCACGAAGTCAGAATACGCCGTCGCATCATTCAGAAACAGCATAATTGTTAGTGGAGGCCGGATACATTCCAGAGACGTCTGGCTTTATCAGGTACCACAACCTTGTTATCAGACAGCTTTAATTATAGGTGACGTGTCAGTTAAATTGTTGTTGCGGTGATGTGATTACCAGAAAATGCCAATAAACTATGTTCGCTTCAAGTGTTAAATATATGCCTACATTGCCTAGCGTGCTTTTTCATTGAGCAGAAACTCTCGACTATGCAAAATATTCATAAATTGCTTTTGGTTGTTCCGGGATACAGCGCAGCAAAATAAAATTAACCAGCTTGTATATACAGTCGAGTATATTTATATGATTATATACACCCAAGATTTATTGTATCAGTCTATCTACTCTATCATAAAAACCAGAACCGAATGAAGTTGTCTGAGGTGTGTGCTGGGTTGCACCCAACTCCCCTTTAATTGAGAAGATCTCTTTAAATTATATGGATAGCGACAAGTGAACGTTACAAATCTCATTCATTTGCAGTCTCATCTTGACAGTTGGGTTAAAGGTGCATCACTCTGTAAGGGACGATGGCGACACAGGATGGCAACAGTGGGTGGACATGTCTATTGTTTCGGAGGTTATGATGGAAAGTCAAGGCTAAACAGCGTTGAAAGATATGACAGGTTAGCCTAATTGTAGCTCCTACGCGCCCATTAAATACAAATAATGAATGAAAAAGAAAAGCTGAATTGTATAAAAATCGGACCATTTTTAATTTAAAAGTCCTACGCACGAAAAAAGATTTTATTTTGCAATTTCGTTTTAATCTTAGTTATGGGTTCTCTTTTGTGTTCTTTGTTTTTCTAACCGAGTAGAAATTTGCTTCAAATTAGGAAACGACATGGGGAGTGTTGTTAATTTAATTAGAACGCCGCTAAAGCATATATATATATGTGTCAACAACCTAGCGGCTATATTTGACAATGAAAGATGTCAACCATCACCCATATCTAACGTTTTCTGAACAACAATTGTGCTAACTAAACAGCGTTATAGTCATATTGGCGAGGAAATCGCCAGGTGCGCAACGATCGTTCTAACCTGGTATCGTGAACAGCAAACAATAACATTCAGTCAACCGTTGATGTGATTGGTACAATGAAGCCGGATGTTGTACGTTACTTATTCAATAGTAGTTATTTTATATTTTTGAGCTGAATTTGCGGTACAATGTTTCAGTATCTATAACAACAAATGTTCTAATGTGATAAACCAGTTGCCAGGTTACTAATACATTATTGTAGTGCTATGCTCTAAACGCGGATGTATCAAACAGGATCGCAAAAATACACTCTCGTAAAAGTTCCCCCGCGTCAGGGTACACACTGTCAAAAATAAATTCACTTGAAGCGGTCCCACCAAGGATTCTCTATAAAAAAATACACCAACCTTTTTATGTCAGGGAGTGATATAGCTCGCATATTGCATTTGATAACATGGTGCAATTTCGTTCTATTTTTATGATAACAGCAACGGAAAATTGGACATATATACATTTCCCTATCATTCCTGATTGCTTCTGTCTTGGTGTTTTTCGAGTTGGCTGACAAAATGCTCAATTTTTTTTCAGCTTTTCAAACTGCTGGCAGGAAGTCGCACCTTTACTAACTGCAGTCAGTTCGTGTGCAGTAGCCACGTGCAACAGAAAAATTTACGTCATTGGCGGAGGAAATGATGATACGACAAGTACTGCTCAGGTAACCCTTATATATATATATATATATATTAATCCTGGGATCTCAAAAATGTGATTTTCATTTGAATTCTTGTTGTTCCTTCGATGAGTTTTTTATGATATAAATTTGACATGTTTCAAGAATACATTTTGTTGTAGGTCCAATGCTACAACCCAGATACAAATGAATGGGTTTACAAAACACCGATTCCAATTGCTCAGCGATGTATCACCGCAGTCAGTCTCGACAATTTAATTTATGTAGTCGGTAAGTTTATTACACTTGAAATGTGTATTTAATTTAACGTTTGCGACAAAATAATGTATGTAAAATTATGAGCAATTCAATTTTTTCTTTTTTTTCAACATAAAACAACAATATTGAATTGAATTTTTTTTAGGCGGGACCACAAAATCAATTCACTGTTACGATCCACTAACGGATGACTGGATAAAAGTTGTCCATACACAAGAAAAGCAGGAAAGTTGTGGGATGACGGTCTGCGGAGGAAAGATTTATATCACTGGTAAGGTTTCATCGCATTTAAAAGATGTTTTCCCATATACTTGACACACTTATTTCTATATGTATTAAACCAAAAAGTTCAACTTTTGTGTTTTATCAAACATAATATACTTTTTGTCCAAGAACACCAATCACCCCCATTATATATCCAACACAATCAATCGCATCATTTGTAATCGTGCTAAAAGTACAAACGTTTACTTGCCGCCACAATTACATAAACATCTTCACGAGATCGGACTTTGGTTCGGTTGTACAATATAAACAAATACGAAATGGCAAATGAGCCTTACCGAATACAGAAAACACGGAAAAGTTTATTCCACCAACAATAAACACAATAATACTTCCTTTTCTTTTGCCTTCAGGTGGAAAAAGCGAAGAAGGCTTGGAAGCGTTAGACGCAGTAACATGTTACGATCCAAGAACTGGAAGCATAGAAAAAGTTGCTACTATGCCCCGATCAGCGTGTTATCACGGTTGTGTAACAATCCATAGATTCAGTGCACAAGCGAAAAAAGAAGTGATTTTCAGTGGAGTGTCTTCATCCTTTACGTAACTTCGCTACTTTGTCTCTTCAGGACTGTAGAGCTGGATATTGGAATTTTGCTGGAATGCCATCACAGGAGCATTTTCAAATTTTACAGAGTCGGGAAACGGACTGGAATTTTTGAACTCTTCGGGATTTGTAGTATTCTGGCTATAACACAGTCTAAATTCACAATCTAATCTAAAAAGGACTTGCAAATGTCAAATTTTCAACATTAAAACTTTCCTGTTAGGCATCCAGATTCGGAACTTTGTCAATCCCGGTGTCTATTTAAGAAGGCTCTGAACCAAATGAAACTTTCCAAAATTTGCAAATATTCCAATCAAATAGCTATCCCATTTAAACAATAAATATGTTAACTATTTCCAATGAGACAAATTCATGCTGGTGCTGCTCCATATGCCTGATTGTTTGATGTTCCAACTGTGTAAATTGCATATATTTTCTATTTTAGTATTTGCTTGTTGATTTTATTTATTTGTAAAATGTCTTACTTCCTCTTGCGAACGTGTGTTTGAAGAACTTGTGATGTATTGTTGGCTATTTGAACAAAACTGTAACATTTGTTTCATTTCTGCGATTCGTTTCAATTTGGTGATCTAGCCATATAAAACAGCCATTTAGTTGTATTTTTGCTTTTTTCTAAACAACTAATGAAATTTACTCATTTGGGCCCGTAAGTCACTTCTATCAGGCTGAATAATACATTTTCAACCAATTTAGTGAAAATCTTGGACATTGATTGTGAAGCAATGGTGAAAATATAGAAATAATAAAAGCTCCAATGAATCATTTAAACCGGCTGCGAACATATATTTTTTCAGTTTATCAGTAGTAAAATACTGCCCTCTATAAGATATCACCATAGAATTAGCTTATTGTAGTGAGATTAAAAAGTGTTACATCTTGCCATTGCACTATACTTTAGAATATATGAAACAAAAAAACTAGGTTTCTGTACTCTTGTTTGTGAATGACATGTCTAAGTTTTGCCTCCAATTCAGGACAATGTATTTATATATTGTATTTATTGCCATTCTCTCTCGTCATGTTGATTTTCTTTTTTGTACAAAATAAAATACTCTAAACTTGAATTTCTGATGATTGCATTTGAATGTGCAGTTGTCGAGATGCCCAACTGACGATGCGCAAAGTTAAGATAATTTAATTGCATTGCTGTCTGCAAATTTAACTCAGAGTCAATTGTGCATTGATATTTACGAAATATATGCACAATGGCAAACTTTTGTACATGCATAGAGTAATGAGCATGCTCATCCAAAAAATTTAAGTTTATTAAATTGGTGGTATGTGGGATTGCCACGTGTTTGATACAAATTGCACATTGAAATGAAAACAAAGAATGCCGCCATCGATAGGCGACAATGAATAAGGGAGCGTGCTCAAATATATTGACTCGAAGGTCTACTCTAAACCAGGTTCCACGGGTATGCAATCTTTCACAGTGAACCACCGGTACAGTGCCGCAGTATTCACGACTTCGCCCAACAACCAGATAGCAGCGAACGCGGAACCGTCACGAGGTGCGCAATTTTCAATATTGAAGACGCCATCACGCACAAAAAACGAACCCCTAGAGCCCACGGAAGTAACAGCCTTTTAGCGACAACAACAATTTTTACCCACTGAATCTTTCAAAGCAACAGGCGTATAAGTTTATCAGAAAAGCGATTTCTTCACAATAAGAAGCAAAGAAATACTAAAAAAATGATCAACAACAACTTAATACCACATGGTGCGCAATTTTTAATTTTGATGACGTCATCGCACACAAAAAAGATTCCCATAGATAGACCCCACAGAATTTTGGGAAAAAAGTAAAAGCCTTCTTTAACCACTGAAAATTTCAAAGTAATTGATCGGGTAGTTTATGAGAAAATCGATTATTTTCACAACAAGAAAAATGACTAACAAGAACAAAAACATAGTAACAAAACGATCCGTATGTATTCTTAGTATCCAAATAGTTGCATTTTGGTGAAAAGACGACTGTGATGGCACTGTATGAAAAATAAAGTCGTCGCAATTTCACAAAAGTTTAACACCTTTCGCGTGAGAAACGTTTAAATCGAATATCAAAGAGTTGCGACAGGATTTGGGTACATGCTCGATTTTTTTTTGACGCACACATCTGTTAACCGGAATATCATCATATGAAAACAAAAAAAAACTTGTGGTTCGTCTCTATATTTATCTGATTAAATTTGAATTATATTATTTGAACTATTTTTGAATGATTCTATTGTTTACAATTAGCGAACTGATTAAACGTCATCCTTTTCTACTAAGAAGGTGAACGATTGGTCGGCGAAACTTTGCAATAGGCCAGCGTCCAATACCCCGGCTCTTCTGCTGGTTCTCATGGGCGGTAACGGTATATCATTGGCAGGTTTCTTGGGCTTGGGCAATAAATTCGTCACCAGAATCGATTCCTGCATCAATCGAGAATCTAAACTGAAAAAATGGGTTCGTTCAACAAAATGCGTACAGATTTATAAACTGACCGTTAGTTAGTTCTTATCGGTACTGTTGAATATTATAGAAGTATACTCTTTTTTGTTTATTCTCTTAAGATGAGTGCAATGGCCCGAATGGTTACAGATTTGAGAGTTCGTTGGAGCTCAACAGTCTTGGGTTGAGAGTTCGTTGGAGCTCAACAGTCTCGGGTTCAAACCCCACACTGAAACAGGGTGTAATTATTATGTAGGCCATGCCGAACCGATAAGATTCGGTTCTATCCGAAAATAGTATATCTTTACGAATCTATTGAGGTCGTGTGGAGAGGCTTGTTCGGACTGAAAGCGTCCGAAAGCGTGAAAATTTTAACCGGATAATTCGTGTAATATGTGAATTCGCAGGTCCTAAACTAAATCAACCATTTACTACCACTATATTGTATACTTTTATCTGCGCCTGAGATAGATTTTACCTGCCTCCTGGTTTCATCACAGTGAGTTTCCTGCGTCGTATTGGTTCAATCAATGTCACACCACGTCGTATTGAAAACGTCAAACGTGGACCCATGTCGTCAACTAACGTGTTAAAATAATAATATTAGTGAGATCTTCGAGCGAAATAAACTTTGAATCCTTGATGAAACCCACGCTTTTAAATCAGTACGTGGCTAAAAACACACACCAAATTAAAACCATAGCTTCTTTAGTTGTTCTGAAATGCTTACTATTTACCGTGTTACCACATAGCCATCAGATTCTAAATGCTTTAATGTGGTATATTCTTTTGGTAGAATGGTAAAAAATACCTGTTATAGAGCAACGTTATTCGTTCCACTAAGAAAAATTTATATCTCGTTAAAAAGGCCGTAGCCGCATAGGTTGGGTCCAATTTAGTCGGCGCATAAGAGACCGTGTCCGAACGGATGCGTCAAAATGGTACATCGTACACTTTTCAGTAGGGCTTCATCAAAAATATGCCAAAGTATAACAATGTCACAAACGAAAAATTAGGGATAAAGTGTAAGCATTATTTTAAACTAATTTCAACTAAATGGGATTTACAATTCTGTCATTGATTGGAAATTTATATTTTATAAAACAACACATACATCCAAATGGAGATCCTCGTTTTTTTGTAAATTTGCTGGAATCCATATCCAAGTAATTGGGTAAATCAGCAGTTGCAAGTCTTTTTGACTTGGATTTCTTCTTCTTAGGTGAAGCCTGCGTTTGATCACCGCGATCAGATGGTTTTTCTTGTTCAAGACCTTTCTTCTTATTTCTCATTTCTTCGGCAATAACCGGAGTCATCTTCAATCCGTATATCATTCTATGTTTCTTTGACAATGTCGGGACATATCGATAATGTTCAGCACAAAATCTAGGACATTATAACAGAAAAGATTTTATTTAGGACAAATACAGACAGATTTGAATAAGAACATAGCCCATATTACTAACGCAGTACCGCTGCCATGGCGAAGGTTTATATGAACCCATTTACATCTCACGCATTCGAATTTAAATGAGAGTTACGCAATTCATACCACCAAGCCTGAGAATTATGTTCATCTTAATTCAAACGATTTAAAATGAAATTATCCACGATTATTTCTACCAACATTTCCAATTGTAGTTGTTTTTTATTTTTGATTAGTCTTTTTTTAGCATGGCGTCTGCTACAAACGTTTTTTTTTCTGTGAAATATCCGCAATAGCACAGATAACTGCATGGATGAGATTTTCAACTTTACTAGAGTCAATATTTGAAAAAAAAAATATTAAAACAAATTCCTGGTCGTACTTTACCTTTTCCAGAAATGAAGCAGCAAGGGGAAAACATAAATTGTAGCTTCATGGAACAGACCTCTGTCGATTAATCCGTTTTGAAGTGATTCGATTGTAATATCAGCTACTTCTGGTGGCACATTTACCTTAGAAAGAAGAGTAAAGCCGTCAGTATTATCTAATAAGCCAGCAAAGATCCCGATTGAACGGAAAGATCAGGCGTTGTTGGGGTACGACATTGAAAGACTACATTACAAAACGGTCTAAATTTGCCTGTTTTTTTCATATATGCAAGTTTGCTTTATCAATGTCCCGAGCCCTCAAAATTGCCGACAGAAGAGAGTTGCGAGCGTCCACCGACGCCAATTGATAGCGGTCGACACGATGGCTCCAAGTTCACAATGTTAAAGACACGGGTAAACAGGAAGAAATTCCACAAAAAAAATGTTCTTATTAGTTCGTGGTCCCTCTCAAAAAGTGACTCGATTAACAAAGGTATTTCAAGCCCCACCCAAACTGTAACTACTTACTGGTTTGTTATAAACTACAAACGATAAAATTTTCGGTGTGGTAAAGTCGATGGATGTAGATTAATCAGCTTTTACAAACAGGATTTGATGCGATAAAATATATGTTTAATTCGCACATTGAAATAAATTTTGGATACAGGGTAAGGCCAAAATATATATTGAGTGACCCTACGGATCTATTATGATATTCTCGAAAAAAAAATGTAAAAACACTCACCCTTAGCTTAGGAGGAATGTCGGATTCTAAGTAACAGCTAACAATTAAATTTGCTTTTGTTTTTAGCATGTTCCCTTCAAGTTCTAAATTTATCGAACGACTTCCGCTTTCATCACACGAATTCGCCATTGATTTATAACTAGAAATAAAATACAAAGTTATCGGGAATTTTACCATAATTTCCGTGTAATCCAAAATTGGTAAAGATGATAAAATATGTCAGTGATTATTACTGTTTTTTGTAAAAACATACGACAAATTAAACTAATGAAATGGAGGCACATTTGGCACATTTGGGAAGTAACAATAGTTAAAAAGCGTCTAAAGAAATGAATTTCACTATAAGACGACTGCATAAAGAGCAGGAAGTAAGTTAATTCCACATACGAAATGTTACCATTCTATATCTCTCCAAAAATGTAAATCGTTTGGTAAGAAATTGAAAGTAATGAGTTGTCCGTTAACAACACGCTGTTTTACTCCGTCATTTTCTTCTTCGTGTCGATAAAACATATAAGGAACTATTGTGCTTTCACTTCTATTTGCGATGAACTCTGTTAAAAATAATGTAACAATAGTTAGCACTGAATGTAAAGTTGTAGTAAGTTTGCAGTATATCATTCCATATGTACATGCTATTGGGCACGTAGTGTACTGTACATATTGTTCGTTTTTCTAATTTGCTGTTGTTATTGATGTTATTGTTAATGTTATAAAAAAATAGCCAACCGATCGATCGATTTTCAGTACTAGTTACTTTTATTTTTGAATATTTTTCCTCGAGTCTTACGGCTTATTTCACCCAACATTTTGTTCATTGCATAATGGAAATAATTTTATTACATGTTGGAACGCTTTTATATGATCTATACTTTTGTGTCCGCAAATTTAGATATTGGTGTATTGTACTATCTCATAAGTATATAGGAGCAAAATAGTACCAGCAATGGCAAAATTTGGAACAAACCAACGAACCGATTAACGAATATTACATATAGTGATTGATTCTCGAAGCCACACCAAAAACATTTGGGGGCTAAGGTACAGTATTCTGACTGTTGAAAACAATTCAATATTCACGACTCCGATATCCGACATAAGGTTTATAAACATTTATTTCCAATCACCCGAAGGTCCCGCGCTGTTAGGATGTCGATATCTAACATCTTCGTTTTCAATTTCACGTTCGAGATATTTTTCAAACATTTCAAACATATGTGGCTTCCTCATTGCACGAAGAAAGGACGCTGCTCGTTTGATAAAATCGTTGAAAACAACCCAGATATGTTTCTGTCAATGCAAATTGTTTAATTTAACATTATTTTTTTAATTGAATTTTCATATCCTAGAAATGACATACGGTCATACGTCATCTGACAAATAAGTATTCAATTCAAAATTTTGAATAACAAATGGTTGTGATGTTATATCATCATAAAATAAAAGGAAAAAGGTTCAAACGTTACATTTAACAACATATTATTCTTACAACATGCAGAAATTCATAAATTGGCTCAACTCGACAAATAATCGACGAGTTACTAAATACTAGAGACATCATCCCTAAAGGTGTGGTCAGTTAGGAATAGGAATGGATACATGACCACAATCGCCTTTCGAGTAGTCTCATTCGCGGAGAACGAATGGGGCAGAAACTAGCCGAACAGCAACGACATGTTCTATTCCGTGTCAGTAAAAAGAACGAATTATCCACTACTTTTTTTTATTATAAATACACTTATGTAACAGTCATCTATGCCTTCTATGCTATTCTTATTAGAGTTAAAATGATTCATACCAGTCTCCTGTTTCGTGACAATTGGGTTCTTGCGATGTACGACTTATCCGTTATTTCCAGATCAGATGGATAGACTGTTCTCTCTTCGAACGTTTCTGCATATCTTCTGAACCAACGTTCTTCAAGGACACGCCCGATTATAGATTGCGCAGAAAATAACATTGATGTTGTTACAACATCCAAATAAGGAATTTCTCTGTGATAAATATAGAATAATAAATATATCGTTAAAGCAAAATTATGGTGAAAAAACTGACGGAGTGTGAGTGTACCACAAGGCTGTCCATTCAGTACAGTCGTATTGAGCATATATATTTATTTCTGAATTTAATTCCATCCCATTTATATGTATATAGCCAAATACTGCAGTTTGCGATTCACTATTCGTATGAATGTTGCGAATCTATTTGTCAGTGTAAAGCGACCCCTGACAAATATCACAGCTGCACGAGTACTTACAGCATCTGTCACCAGAAATCAAATGTTTAATATATGAATTTTTTTTCAGGAAGGTATGACCTGAACTGTGCCGTTGGATAATCTATCTATTTTGTGTTCCTAGCATTCGTTTTTTGCATTTAACTTACCGCCAATTTTCGAATTGGTAAACATCGGGACACCGCTAGCGTTCAGCTTTTCCCAAATTGTAACCCAACAGGAATCCCCTTACACATGTACAATATAGATTTAAGAAGATGAACTACAAACAGTGCGAATTACTTGATAATATCTGCGTTGCATTGAAGTAATTTAGTTGCTGGAACCTTCGGATTGTGAAAATATTTTTTGATGATACCACGAGCTTTCACTTGTCTAGATTTTAATTTATCAGCAATTCTTAAATTTTCCACTGCATTCCAGAAACTCAGTGCAAGATCAGCACGATGAGCTTTCAAATATCTTTTGAAGAATTGAAAGTGAACTGTATCTTTCAGAACTTCTTGGAAATGCCTGGAAGTAATATAAATAATTCTTGTTAATTTAAATCAAAATAATGTAGCATTTTCGATGCTAATTTCATCAATTTCCCTTTACACGACGTTTCCACGCCTTCCACATGAAGAAGGCAATATCGACAATTAAAATAAACAAGTGGAATTCCGTAATAAGTCACTGTATGTATCTTTAACTCCGATAACAATGGAAGCTATAACAGGATAAGTAGTCAATATGTATATAAAAAATATTTCTCATTTATCTACATAACATTAGAAAGATTGACTATTTTACTTGGGTCGTATGACAGGTCGTTTCATAAGTTGTCCTCCTTTTTTCAAAGGGTGATAAAGAGTTGCAGACTGAAGTCTTCTATCGAACTGAATTTTAACGGAAGTTTGCAGACCGAGTGGATTGGTAGGATCTGGATATTGCTTTACTGAACGCGCAGCCAATTCCTTCAAATCTATAGGCGGTTCTGAAATTTGAATTAGAGAACTCGTAGCGATGAAACCCCAAAAAACATTCACAAAGTAAGAGTTACGTTCATCAATGGTTATCGATTATTTCAGTCGGTTGACCTTCTCATCAGCTCACAAAATTAGCGCTGTATAGTTTTAAAATACAAGTTGGCCATACCACGTTGGTTCTCTAATTTAGACTGAGGAACCTAATTTAAACTGAGGAACTGTAATGAGTGCAGATTTTTTTTATGTTTAAATCACTGTGGATTGTACTTAATAATACCAGTCAACACTACTCCATTCGGTGCAAATCTGATTGTAACAATCACTACAAATCAATTCTTTGATACCTCGACTGTCACTATCTGAAAAAAAGATACACAAAAATTTTACTTCGAATGCACTTTGGTTCAGGTGGAGGGTCAACGCATCCGTCATCGTCACTCTCATCACTGGATATTCGATCAGTAATACAAGGATCCCGACCATCTGAAATTGTTTTATAAATATTTTACGTCAAATCAATCATTTAGAGTCGACATTTTTGTCCATATAAATAAACGGGCGTCAACGATTGCTTGCAAGTCTTCCATCAGCACCCTTGCTACTTTGATGATTTGATCAAGCTTGTATACAGAGGCAATATGCATCGAAAATGTTTATTGGTCATACCCAGTTCAGCTCACCTGGCAAATTAATTTCAATTATAAGTCGCAGTGACCTCGACATTCTTGAATTCATTTCTATTTGGAAATTCTCTTCCATATCAAATGAGGTGCTTAAATCGTAAGTGTCTTTTCCCAATTTGCCAATTGGAGGCAAAAACGGTGGTCTCTGACGCATTTCGTCCTTTTTAAAAGCCTTTGAAAGGAGTTTTTGAAGCGTTGCGTTATATACAATGAGGATAATTCAAGTAACTAGTGCATTGCCTTCCACTAAAAAGCATTTTAAAACTTCTAATACATTTAATTTTTGTACTCCTCTTTTTACGGAATTCTTGTGAATTATTTCATTGTGGAAGAAATCAGTCTTAGTTTAAGTCTATACTATATGATAAATAATAATCGATTGAACAGCAATATAAACCAGAAACATCAGCGCTGATATGGCTGATCCTTGTCTGATGCGACGACATAAGTAAATATCCCGTATAAACCTACCGCTGCGTTGAGAAATGATTGTGTTTCTTGCTGACAAAATGCTTCGTGTGCATACTTTAAATCTTCCATAACCTCCTTCTGTAATTTTCTGATTTGCCATGGCATTTCTTGCATTTCAGGAGACAAGCAATTCATAATCGCTTCTTCTCGAAGGGATTCTGGAGCTTCGATTCGACAAGGAGACGTATGCAACAGATATTGAGTAACTATTGATTGCATCTGAAATTTACGAAAGTTGTACAATTATCTCAAAAATTTAAGAGTTATTTTGATTGAATTGAAAAACTCGATGAACGCTTTGGGCAGACAAAACAAGGTCTTGATATCACTACCAAAAGAGGCAAGCACTGTTCAATAAGCAATCCTCATAGAATGGGTGCCATTCTTCTTTATGTATATATATATATTTCCCCAAGTCGAACAGAAAGATCACCTATTTTCGATAACTCTTTTTTGTGAACGCGAGCAATGATGAATCAGGCAAGGAATTGCGTAAAAAAGTTTAATCAAAGCGAATACAAAAATATAGGAATATGAGGGGTCTCTTACCGACTGCATAAAACTATTGAACGACATATTCCCATATTGAAAATCTTGTCTTGTTTTTTCCACGTCTAACCAGAATCTGAGATAGGAAACCATTTCTTCGTTGTCAGTCGTCACAAGGAACGTGCGGAATGGCTGTGAGGCGCATTGGTCAGATTGCAGGGCGAGAATCAGCCTTCGATTTTCTGGTCGTGACCGATATGCAATGTCTTTCTCCATTGTATATTCTCGGGGCGACACGGTAGGCACGATCATAACGGCTCTGTTGAATATATAAACAATAAGAATAAAAAGTCTTCAACTTATTAGTCTTTACACCGACCTCTGAATGATAAAAGGTCTTAGATTTTAGCTTGAAGCAGTTTTGATTCATACCCACGTAACTGTAAACATAATTATGTATCGATATCATTGAACTGAACTATGTATATTGTACGTAAAATATTGCAAAGCCATTTAAAAGAATACAACGAAAACAAACAAATGTGTCACAACGGGGGAAAATACAATATCCCATATTAATTCGATAATTAGGATCATGTCAAGACCAATCTGGAACTCTTGAGATGCAGCAATACTTTTCCAATTTCGTTATACAATATACAAATTTGGTCATTTTTTATGTCTTTGAGTTTTAGCTATAATCTGTCACTCACGTTAAAGATGCAAGTTTTGTTGCGCGTCTGTGCGTTCTGCGATCTTTGACTTGTTTTAAAGATTTTTGATCGAGCTTTTTTGACTTTTTCGAATCTGAAGAGTCGACAGATCTTGCTGATTTGTCGGCAGGCGTTGGAGCATCACCGGACAGACTGAAAGTTAGGGTTGTTATCTAAAAATACATTTCATTTTATCAACTCAACTCGAATATCGCACAAATAGTCAGTAGGAAGATACACAATATTAATTTCTATCTAAATATATAGATGAAATTTGTCAGGTATAAGTGTACCTCAAGGAAGTCGACTAGGTACATGGTTGTTTGTTTTATTTAATTAAGAACCTTAGATTAATGTTATACGTCTCAGACAGTAACTGCACATTATTGACGTGGCTACAATAACTATACTCGACATAGACATATATTTTTTCGTTTTTACAGTCGCATATCGGCAACATTAAAGACTGTAAAGGCTGGAAATCGAATTTCTTTAGCGATCCAATCCCATTTGAAATCATGCTTCGCTATACTATATCAAGCACACACGAATCGTTATCCATGAACAATAACATCACCAACAGTATTTCAAGTGATAGAGGTAGTAATGTTTAGGATTGTTAATTGATAGCAAAATAGCAACTTACTTTGTTCTTTTTTGGTTTATTTTTGGCGACGATACGACGTTTTTTCACTGAAGTTACGGTAATATTGGATCCAACAGAATCTTGTGATGGAGTCCGATTTAAGCTCGAAGGTCTTCTTAGTTTTCCCATTTTGCCAAAACTCATTCTAAATGTATCGAGTGTTTGATTTATCAGTAAAGAGTATATTGCGTTTTTTGTTGATTAATTGCAGGTTATGGAACCCATGCTCACCACCTCACTTGGGTGTGATAAATTGAGTACCCAAATCGAACTGGGAAGATTCCGGTGTTTCTTAATTAAATATCAGCTCCAACGTATTAGTTGTTTTGTTCGGGAGTAAAAATATAGTGTTTCTTATGATAGCATGATGTAAACAATTTTGTTCAGATGGAACGTGATATTTTTGTATGTCATCTCATGAATTTTGTTTTCTTGTCGGGATATTTCGACAGAATCCACTTACGTACTTGAGGTTGTGAGTGGTTAAAGTCGAAGAATTATCAATGCGTTATCAGGTATTGGAGATGATGCCACATTTGAGTCATCAGAATAAAATTAGTTTAATTCCTAATAAATATTTTCACCTGCTTGTCATTGACTTGAGACTTCCAAGAGATGAAGCATCAGACTGCCTTTCATTCATTCTTCGCGAAAGTTCATCTAACGATAGATCCCACATAGAAGGAGACCTAAGGTATTAGTGATATAGTTAGGATAAGATTATAACATATATTCCCGGGGAGACGAAAGCCGATAAGGCAATTTAATCATATAACGAACGACGGCTTCTCGTCTGGTTACCAGGTTGGGTATGGGATTAGTCAGCAAGTTATTTGTTTCAGATGCATGGACTTTATGGGGAGGAAGCCGTGCCGACAAGCGGTTACGTGAACAACCTCACGGCGGAAAGAAGTGGGTCGATTCTCTAGCACATAAATATCCAACACGGGATTAAAACCTGTGAACCCACAGAGAGTAACCAAAGGTGCAACGTTTAGCACAATGCGGCACACTGCCGAGTTTAAGTTTTCAGGCAATCTATCATTACAAGAGAAAGGATAATGTTATTTGAGAGCAATGTTTAAATATATGGTCACGAAGTTCGCGCACCAGTAGCGGTGCGCGAAAGGATTGGAGGACACGGAAGGGGTCAAGCAATACGGGATTAATATCGGGCCAAGTAAGATTTAGAGGAAATTTGAAAACAGGAAAAAAAAGTTATAGCCTTCTAGCTACTAGGCCTACTTCCATCTTTAAATACTGAAAATTTGCAATCGATTCTTTCATCAATTGCAAAGAAAAAAGAGATAATTTTTCTCAACAATACCAACAACAATAATTTAGCAAAACGGGGTCCATTTCGTGTCCAAGAATACAAAACCTGTTAAACAAGTCTGGTCTTTCCATTTCCGACCCATCCTGCATCGGTAATGAAGGTGGCGAAAGACTATTTGAACCAGGCAATTTCAGTGCCGCTTTGAGCAAAGATTTCCCCCCTGTCATTTCCATACCACCGAATGGAGAATGTTTAGGAACTTGTTTAAAATCTGGCAAGGGTCCTCCACCATCGAAAGCTTGACGTAACTCTTCCTCGTCATCGTCGAGCAAGATTTTCTAAGTGAAGCGGAAAAATTAGATTTGAACACAGAAGATTAATTTTTTTTTATTTTTTATACCTGAAATAGAGAATGAAATGCAATATTATCTCAGTTCCAAAACTTTTTCCAGAATAATATATTCATGGATACAACATAACATATGTGATAAAAAATACACCAATTTAGAATGATCCTTACTAACTTTTATTCTGTAATTTTTGTAACACTTACAAGGCCAACCACCACAACAAGCTTAATATGTATTTGGCAAAACGATCCATCGTGCTCAATAAGGAACTTTTGCTCAATAACCAAATTGTAAACGAAGTATATTGATGCAGTCGCGCCATTGAATGTCGTACCATAATAATGACGTATGGTAATAATACGATAACCATACAAAAACCGAACAAAAGCAAGAGCGACAAAATTTGACTACTCATCACTTGCATTTTACCGTAAATCTTTCATGAAAACAATTCTCACCTGTCGATCTATATTTTTCTTTCCTTTGGCAAATAGTTTGACTTGGTCAGATGACATACTTGGTCTTCGATAGGATTCTTTTACCAACAATTCTTCGAACTTTAAATTTCGTTTATGAATTGATCTTTTTCTGTGCCTGTCTTTAAATCTAAACTTCTTTTCTTTCTTGTTTTTTCTAGAAAACTCGTTAAAAAGTTTAATTTCCATGCAGATGTAGCGATATGCACACTCAAGATAGCATTGAAATAAGTAAGTACACTTACCGTTCTGAAACCTGTATGCTATTTAAAACTTACTAATATAACACCAAAGATGAATTTTTGTCCTTCAAGAGATGCAATCACTATATAGTGACTTGATATATTGTAAATACAGTACCTATAGCTGTCATGAACACCTTCCCAACTCTCAGCGCTATCGCTACCCCCTGACGACTTTTTCTCACTCTTATCTGCCTTACTGCCACTGTCGGAACTTTCGGTGTCATCGTCTTTCCGGGATTCACCAGATTTGAGAGAACCTGTAACTCTATTTGCACGACGTTCTCTCGAACGAGCCTTTCTCTTTTCCATTTTTCTTTTATACTCTTCCTCGTCCTCACTTGAAGATGCACTACCGGACGACCCACCTTTCACTGATTTATCAAGGCGGCCTTCGGAACTGCTGCTTGACACTCCGGGAGGGGGGTGTTCGCTGAATGAAACGCCTTTTCGGCCTAAGTGAAAACACTCGTCAGTGACATCCGAGCATACCTTACAATCGGTTTTAAAGATTCCAGAACAAAAAATACATCAGTGTAAAAATACACTTTTTGGTACTAAGAAAGTAGAAACGCTAATATTTCCAAGTTTTTTTTTAAATATATCTGTGTAATGAAATATAATATTAATATATATAATAGCTCCGATGGCTCTGATGGGCTCACCAGAACTCATACTAGAAAGTGTTTACAGTCTGAACAACAGCTAATGATTAAAGAATGAATTATTAATATAAACTCGTTCTCTCTAAATCCAAAGATCTTGAAGTAAAGCCGATTTACAACTAATAGAAACATTTTCAAAATTTAGTTAATTTATGAATATACCTCCACCATAAAAAGCCCCTTTTCCTAACTATACCACAATACCTCGTTTACGTTCAGATTCCGGAACTTTCTGGTCATCGATGATTTCTGACTTCTGAAATAATTGCATTAATTAAATGATAATTAAACGTTATATTTATCATATTTATTTTATTGAGAACAGAAGCTTTACCTCTTTCTTGTCGCTGTCGGATTCTGACTTGAGCTTGTCGGCATGAGCTTGCTTTTCCTCATTGTCTGTCGGAGTAACTAACATTACTTATTAACAATGTTGCAAACGGGGCAAAAGCAGTACTCGCCGCGCGTAAGAAACACATTCGCCATAAGGACAGTGGTATGTATGCGTGGGCCATCTAGCTTCAAATCTTATACGGAAGGTTATAATTATTAGTTGTGCGAGATTGCTCGTTGTCAAATTATGATTTCGACTTACAATCCAACCACATCATAAATCTATAACGTTTAGCTGGTTTATGTCTATACTTCCACACCATACAGACTGTTCGGTGAACAAAAGTCGTCTTCTCGCTCGAAAATTTATGAATACTTTGACATACAAGTTCATTTGCAAAATTAATTATTAATAAAAACGCGTTTTTCGTAGAAATCAATTGTAACAATCGGCAGCAGCAGTAGTTCGTGAAAAAAATCACTGGATCAAATGCTACGTCAAAATTTATAAAACATATTATATAGTATACCATGGTATAGTGAATTTTAATTGAAATGTCAACTGCTATAGGAGTTATATATCAAGTGTTATATTAGGACCTGCTTGATTGTTATGTATATTTTAATGTATATTTATATATTTTTACCTTCTACGTGTTCTTCGGCAGATCGTTCTGTCTCAGTATCAATTTTTGATTCAGACTGCTCTGTACTTGACTCGGACGACGATTCCTCGGCAGTAAGCACAATTCCCCCTCGCAGATACTTTTTAGCCAAATTCAAATTACTTTCTTCTTCTTCATTCAAAACCAGAGGGTTTTGTGCCAACAAATAACGAGGCATCCAATAATCTTTCAAGCGACTAGCGCAAAGCTTCAAAAAAAAAGATGATATACTTTTATGATTCTGATCAATAAATTGTTATATTCCGTTAAAAAAGAGAATAGAGAAGTTGTAAAAAATCGTTAAATTGACCTCTTTTTGTATGTAATCATTATCGAAGTCACAGTAGTGCAAGGTTGGCCATTAAAAGCAACTCTGATACTAGAAAACATCAAAAAAGTGCGTTTTGTTGACCCATACTCTATGAAATACTGCATTTAATCAATTGAATATACTGATATTCCATTCCCTGACATTTCACTAGGTTTGTTCATGAGTAAATTGTGCACACAAGTAAAAGCGCGACCATTCTATAGACGGCTCGATCATGTTCTAACAAACTTGAATATCAACATTCTTTTTAATTTCAATAAAGTATATTCAGAATCAACTCACTCTTTGGAGACAGATGGTAAATGTGATGTCGTATGTCTTTGCGTCTTTCGCAATCCCGAGAGTGCGATGTGATGACGGCAAAGTGTCCCAAGCAAGGTCGAGTAAATGCTGAGGCATCGCAGATTCACCATTTCCGGTAAAGTATTTCTCTTTAATAGCATTAAAAACTTCCATGGAAGAACTCGATCGTTTCTTCACATTGTAGTATCTGAGGTTAAAATAAAGTATTAAAAACATAGTATGAAGTTACATAATCCATACACAATTGTGTGAAATATGTGACACGGGCCTTGGAACACATTCGAGCGTTAAAATTTTTATAGAAGTTTGCTCAAACCAAGTTCATTAGTTCTCAACGGAAAATGAAAAGAATTATTGACAGATAAAATTGCAAGAGGCCAACATAGCGACAAGATCTATTAAATATTTATTTTGCGCAGAATACGCAAAGAACAAAACGTGAAATGTAATGTAAGCTCTATCGTGTCAATAAGCAGCGAGATAGACATGCATCAGATCCAGTGATGTCTAGTATAAATAATCAGGCGATCTCAGAGAAAAAAAATACTCACAGGCGTTCCGAATCCAGCCAATACTGATACAGTTTGTCACCAGCATCGCTTTTTTCGCGTAAAAATTTTCGGAACTTACGAATGGATGACACCCGACCGAGACATTTTTTTTGTAACCATGTCAATGCTTTGTGAACTTCTCGTCCAGCTGATTGTCAACAAAAAAAGTACTACAAACAAATCCGTCGAAACTTTACTAATATCAAAAAGTCTATGTAGTTCACGAACTTTGAAACAAAATTCATTTATTCAAGAGCTTATTGTTGTATACAAAATTTCAACTTGAAACACTCGCCCCAAGAAACTTTCTCTTTTCTAAAATTGCCTCCTGTGTAACAGTTTAACAATTCTCTATACGATTTAGTATAGATATATGACTGAATTTGAATATCGTTATGACAATACGCTTCTGGTTTTAGTGTGCAGATATGCGTTCATCAACCAACAGTAACTTTTTGAAATATCAATTATTCTATTCGGTAATAGAAAGTCGGGTTATAATGAAAATTAGTAGGCTACTGTATTTTACCCCAAAGTGTGGAGGCTATGAATATTACTCATAAAAAACTTGCTGACAAATAAGTATTTGGTAGTAGTAACCTAAAATTAATTGAACAAACCTTCCGTCTTTAATACTCGACCACGTTCTTTTATGAAGGAATGTCGAATAAGGTAATTGCATAAGCGATATTCGCCAGAAAAACGACTGTTCAAGAAAAGATTCAGACGTTTTCTCCACAACCATTCTACCAATCCGTTGTTATTGAGTGACTGTAATTTTCATAAAGTATGAATGAATTTTATAACGTTGATTGTGTGATCCACAACAATTAATGTGCGAATGGTTCCATCTCAAGAAACGAGCTTTAATTAAAATATGAAAAAACATGTCCGAATCACATGTAAACGCTACTATTGCTTTAAATTGGACAATTTGTATTGAACATGTCAAAATTTGTCAGAAAATGTATGCTTTCAATACCTTCAGTTATACCTGCTATGCTGCTAATATAATGTCTGCTAAATAGGACAGATAAACCTATCCCAGCTTTATTGCCTAACCAACAGCAATCGTGTATGTTCTAAACACGTGCAGGTAGATATGATTACAAATACCTAAATGAACTATATAGAAATATTGTTAATGCGATTTTTAGTAGAACAACAACACGGTAAAAAATTAAATATCTTACATATTTGTTTCCTGGTAATGGAGGATGGAGAATGAATCTCTGCCGCTTTTTACTGTAAACAACTAATTGTGCAAATGCCTGAAAATTAGGAATAGATTATGTAGCAAAAGATTCAGATATTTTGACAAGCCAAATCATGAACAAGTGGAAAGATATAAAATATGACTTTCAGGCCTACATCATCGGTATTTTCCATGATGCGACTAATCACTCACTTTGGAACAACTACCACATTATTAACCGTCAAATTGAAAATGAGGAATAATAATATGAATAGAAAAACACGTACTGGCAGGCATATAAATTTGTTGAAATAGTCGATAAATTCATCTTCTTTCAGAAGTTTTCTAAAATCGCCCAATGTTATTGACGTCCCTGAACAAAACAGACGTATGTCACATGATATGTATTTTGCAATTGTGTGATTCAAGATCTTGAAGATGCTGTAAGAATTACACTATTGGAGAGTTGTGTGAAATATTTTGAAAAAGGACAAGCAGGGCAGACCACGTCAATTGCACGAATGTCCGTTATCATATACTTAGTTTGGGATTTACATCGGAAGAGAGATAGGACAACAAGACGATTTTATCAGATGGCCTATCATAACCTCTTTTTAGGTTACCGGACCAGGTTGAATATGGAAATATGAATGAAGTTATTTATCCAATTTATTGAATGAAATCCATGGACCTGTATGGCTGAAGGAGCAGTCACCGACATACAGTCACATGAAACACAAGCAACACCGTGAAATCTAGCAATCCTCTCACACAGAGTCTAATATTCCGCGGGATTCGAACCAGTATTCGCCAATTGTCGAGGCTTTTAATCAGTAGGTAAGTTACTGCACCATGACTTTAAACCCTTCGTAAGATACTAGAATGCAGTTTTTCTTTTAGCTAAAAGCATATTGAAATAAGAAACAAGTACCTGATCTGGACATCCCGAAACCTTGCCAGCGTCTGTTTCAGTGCCTACCAGTTGGAATTGCGTTCTCCAATGTTTACAAATTACTTCCAATCAACATTTGACCCCAATCATTGTGACATCATAAATACATCTCTTTGCTCTTTTGCGACACAAAGTGGCCAATAATCCGTCTCCGAGACAACGGCTTGTTAGCATTTTCACTATTCGATAATCGGTGCACTTGTACGCGTCTGGCTTGCGAGGCTTTTATTGCAGCGACTGCGTTCCTTCGCTCATTTGTGCAATTGGTGGCAGGAAGGATGCTTGCTAACAGTGGTCAAATGTGGTTTTACCACGCACCTTCGAAGAGAACAGAAAAACCTCAAAAACTTGCCCCTGCTGCGTCTCAGATTCCAGGTCTTGCTGCTCTAGATCCCCTTGATCAGGAAGCATGGGAACGCGAAGTTGGCATCAAGTGAGTTGAATTTATAGAAATATTCTGATAACAGTAATAGCCACATTTATTTGTTTGTGTGTCAGTGCTCTTTAATATTGTAACGTTACCTAAGTGTAGTTTTTCATGGCTTGGTTTTTCTTAAAGCTTTCATGGCTTAATGAGTATGACTATTGTCGCAACTTTATAACATTCCACTCCCCACATTATCTTTGCATGAGGTTGTAGGTATTGGTCATGATCAATGTAATTGTTGAAAGTACAACAGCCCGAAAGTTTAATACTATTGTGTATTTCGTTTGTTAAGTTTGACCCAAGCCTCATTTAATTGGGCTTGTGTTTTTATGTGTGTGTTGGTGGGCAGGCACATGAGACACTTCATGTTTTGAACCTTTTTATAGGTTTTTCTTGCCCTCCAGAATTCTCCATTTTTAATTTATGTATGTTTCTGGAGTTTTCGGAATAAACTATCTATCTATTTAAGGTACCATATGTTTGTATGTTAAAATAATTTACTGAATTAAGCAAATTGCAACTTTTCCGAGTCTTAGTATTTCTATGTCTTTAATTATACAAGGAGTTTTTTTTTGTACTCGAGATACATAAAATAAGTGGTTTGCAATATATACAAACTTGAGTGCAATGAAAGCGCTTTTCCAAGTACATAAACACAGGTCAGCATGTTTGGATTCGAACCAAAAATAGTTAACTATGATAATACTGTATGCGCTGCTTAACTTGTTGACAGGTTTACATAATGCAAGATTTATGTATGAATTATTAACTTATAACACAAGTTTTATCTAAGTATCTAAACTTTAGCCTTAATACTATAATATGATTAATAATTGTTATTCATTTCAGGAGTCAGAAACAAGCCAAGGAATCAGATTCTCACTATATTAGGCTTGCCAAGCAGGGAGGAAGAAAAAATCTTCTAACATTTCGTGACATAGTAAGTCTTCAATTTTGTAACCGTTCATTACAATTGTGTTTGAAAAATATAGCGTAACCTATAATATGGTACAAATGTAATGAAATTATATATTCAATTTGTATGGTATTTTGAACAATGAAATTAGAAAGTTCAGTTATCAGAAATAGGATAATTGTTAACTGATATCAAAATTATTTGTAGAAACCACCATCAGAAGAAATTCAACCTTATCCAAGAGTTGATTGGTTTGATCATCATGACTGTGACCCAGAAAAAGACAAAAGAATGTAAGTTAATTACCTGCTATAAAAAGTAATAAAAATAAATTTTTCTTTGCTTTCATTGATTTTTACTGCATTGCAAATAAGCATTATAGTGGTTAAAGGGGAAATCTAGCAACTAATTATGCATATTCTCAAGAGATCTCTTTTTCCCAATGTGATAACCTTGTATGACTCACATACTTAGTAGTTAATTTTGATTTTGAATAATATTAAAAAGAAAACTTGTAGTCAATCAGGAAGATAATAAGGAGATGTATACACTTTCTACTAAAATATGGCTAATCATTTCCTCTATTTTTGTTGCTGTACATATGCACTATATGTTATATATTGGGTTATAATACAAATCAGTAGCAAAATAAATCATATCCTATATTAAAAATATCATCACTGATACTGCTTACTGCACAAACCATTATTGTTTTGGTGTCTTAAAATAATTCTGTAAAATTCATATCTTCAGTAAAATAATTCAATTTATACAAAGATTATCACAATCAACATGGCAACCACCTGAATATATGGTACACGATTATGAAACTACTGAGAAGGATAAGATGATGGAAGATGAAGAAATTGTTGGCAGAGCTAAGCCAAGACGTGCCCCTTTCTATTCTGACAATATGTCGGCATGGTCAAGGCCGGAAGAAGATAACCCTAAAGTACGATATTTATCAATTTATTTTTTAAAATCACAATAGAAACAAATAAGTGCACCGGCTTATAACATATCAATTAACAAAGTTCCTAGTTGTTGGTTTTATGATATTGAAATATTTATTTGTTTGGGATGGTATAATACAGTCATATTAATGAGATTTCTTCAACTGCAAGATTCAATGTTTTATGTGCTAAATCTAAAGTAAATAATAATAATAAACTGACTTTTACTATTTCTTTCAGCGAAATAAGAAGAGGAAGAGTCAAATTAAGGTTGACAAACTACCAGAACTTCCCTTAAAGTAAAGCAGATTTGCATTTTATTTGTGGAAACACTTTTTTCTATTTCCAATAGAATGAGGAATTAACGGATTTGATTTAATTGTAGACAATAAAGTCAAATTATCAGGCTGATATTTTTTTGATATATGTATTTAATAGGTTGAATAAACTGAAATGGAAAATTTTTAGTTGTTAATTTTATATTGAATGAAAATGATTGATTGTATACAAAACAAATTTATTCAAAACTGCAGTGCAAAACTGCAGTAAATTCAACTTTTTTTTCTAATATATTTAACATAACTTTTTTCCTTCAATTTTTCACTCTTATATTATCTATATAAAGGCTCACTTTGTACTCAATATACCCAATCAGAGGCTATTTCAAAGTAATTATTACTGTTCACAGAACACAGAAATCACCTCCTGTAGCATTCTCAAAATTAATTGGTGGAGAATATGGAACAGAATGGTATAGAAAGCAGGCTACACAAGGACAAAGCAAGGCCAAATTTACACAATATCAATCTGGGAAAGGTAATTTTTTTTAAATATTTTTCAAATAACTCAATCTATGATCATTTCAGGTAGAATATCCTAATAGCACAGTGAATACTATACTAATATGCAGGCAGAAAAATCAACGACCACTAGACAGAAAAACATTTTAGATTACAAAAATCTTTTTTTTTTTTAATTTCCATAAAGCAAAATTTAATACCATTAGAGTCTTCCCAATATGGATTGCGCAATTTTGAATATCTCAAAATTATAATCAATATCTACAGATGATCAGTAATATAGCATTGGGTGGCCTTAATGTATAGGGTGCAGTGCAGACATTGCACATTGGGAATATCTAATGTTAAAATTTTTTCTAACCAGGATACTTAAATATGACTGAATATCAACAAAATATTTGCCGAAAAGTTATACCACCAAAAAAATTGAAACCAATATCAATGCCACAACAGAAAAAAGAAACAGAAACAAATCAAGAAAAACCTATGTTCAAACTAAGCAAGTAAGTCTTCTGGTTTATTTCATCTAGTATTTCAGTAATGTATTTATTTGTGCAGTGATCAGTGGTTAGAGCTTTGCACTCCACTATGTTGGCATTGTAGGTTACAGATATAGAATTCAAACATCATGATCGAGCAGGCAATGCCGAACTGAGATTCTAGTCCTAAAATTAGCAGCTTTTCAAAAATAATTGTCCGCTTGTGAAAGTCTTTGTTCAGAGCGGGAGCCCTATACAAATATAGAGTAGGAATTTACATATTTATCCCGAGGTAGAGAAAAGCACTATGATGTCTTAATCATTGCAAACCACGGCCTCTCGTCCGATTACCAGTCGATGTTGGGTATGGGATTAGTTAGGCAGTTGTTTTAGATGCATGGACTTGATGGTGGACGAAGCCGTAACCGACTACCCTAAGGGGGTGCGGAGTTCAGCAATCCTCTCTCACATACCATAATTATCTCCCAGAGGATTCTAACCAGCGAACCTATGCAGGGTAATCGGAGGTGCAGTGGTGAGCATATTCCTAACGCTTAGCACGATTTGCCACACCGCCGAGCCCAGCACAGCAATTATTCTGTATAAAACTCAATCTCAAAAAATTTGATCTCAGATTGATATATGATTTACCATATTGAGTTAATTTAAATTAATTTGTATGTGACGTTCGTTAAATTTTCTCGTTTTTTATTTTCAGATTTAGTAAAGTGGAATCAAAATTGAATACTGTACCTCACGAAACGTGAAGCAATTACTTTGTTTCTGTTATCCAACTTTACTTCACCTGCCTTATCCCAAAGGTTTTAGTGTTGCAATGCATTCAAATTTTTGTAATATTTTATCAGATACATCGAAGCTTCATTTCTATGCAGATAATTTTTTTTTTGCACAAATGATAAGCAGTGGTTGATAGTGGTTGACAATATCCCACTGTATGTATTTAGGAAATATTGTCATCATTACTGTGGATACTTGGCCCCCTATTGTGACAATTAGCCATTTCTGCTTTTGTTTAATTCATTTTATGCCTTGGTTCTTAACCATATATTCGTTTTATCGGTGTATCACCTAAGGGCTTCCCTAATAAGATAAACAAGAATATGAATGTTATTGCATGTTTCATTGCATTTCTGTACTTAGTGTTGAGTGTGTGAATGTCCCCAAGTGTACTTCAGATATTTTAAAAATGTTGTGTTGGTTATAGTTATATTATATACCATTTGTCTATAAGAGTGTCTTTTTGTTTCATAAAAAAACAAATAAAAATTACTTGGTATCTGTGTATTGTTTATACTCACAACACAATGAAGTTGAATGGACATTCAACAGATTCTTATATAAATTGGTGAAACAAATAGTGAGAATACATAGTATCTAAGAAACATTTTTGCAAGAGTCCAGATGTGAAATCTCTCAGTAATATGAAAAATCAGTTTTGTGACAAGCTGCACAAGATTTAGATGAGTGGTTAAATCAATTACTGATATCAGGAAACGGTGTCTTCATTTTTAGTGGTCTAAGAATTCTGCAGAACTGTAATAAAAATATTCAAAGCATACTTGCTAATATATTTAATTCTTGTTCAAACAAACATAACAAAGCCCAGTGCCATTCCTGTATCGGTCGTAGTATTCTCTAGTATTTGGTACTCGATTCATACCAAGATACACCATATACCAAGATTGGTTGTTACTAGCACTGCCATGTATTTTACCAGTCCAGTCTCCACCTTTTGACATCCAAGTCCACTCATTAAAAGTTAATTTAACTGTAGCTCTTGAATTCGGAACAACAATCACAGGCAATATATTTACTGCTATTCCGAGAGGATTGTTTTGGCTTTGAAATCTGTATATTATATATATATATTAATTAGACATAAATGTTAATAAATACTGCACCTGAATAAGTTACGAGTGTATGGTAAAGGACATGAGAGTATATAGATATCTAGAAATACAAATGTGCCTATATGCCCAAAAATTGTGATCATGAGATAATTGGAATGAATAAATGAAGCTTAGAGTCGGTGCCCCTCGTGAACAACTAACTCATTTTTGCATCAGCCAAGGATGTATTCAACAGTAAATTAATTTATTCATTTCCATTCCAATGTTTATAAATCAAATTTCGACCTACCCACAATGAATTGAATCATGTACATGCTATTCATAGTCAAGACCACTGAGTATGGATATCTGCAAATCATATCCAATACAAAAAAAAATAATGTGGGTCTGAGCCATTTAAATAACTTGTATATATATATATATATTTGTGAACTTGCCCAGATGATGACAACTGTCGTCCAACTCCAGTAACCAAATGTTCTTCTGATGGTGACCGAGCATCATGACCATTTGTGTCAGGAAATGTAGTCAGAACAGTATGATAACCAGCGATTATTCCACCATACCAAAGTTGCATTGTCACCTTGAAGTGAATGATAAGAGTTTACTACAGATGCAAAATTTGCTCAAAATGATAATTTAAAATCACAAATTTTGTTCGATTCCTACATTGCGATATTCATCTCACACAATAGCCAGATCAAGTCAGTTCTTCACTAACTACAAGTTAATTGAAATAAAGTTCAAGGATCGAAATACCTTACTACTCTAAATAATCAGAAAGCTCACTTCTAGTGATATTTGTACGTAACAAATATATGATAAAAGTTAAATTCAAACTCACAGAATGTTCCTTGGTTATGTTCATTCCAATAATTGCCTTAGAATTACATGCTTTTGGAAGAGTTCTATTCTCTTTTCTTATTACTTGATCTCGATAAGGAAATTGTGGGACTGACAATAAATTTGTTCCAGTGGTTTCAAGTGTTGCAAGGTTGAATGAAGATTCACATTCACTGTGTATGCAAATAAGACCTGAAAATATGAAAGATTAGAATTTAATTTGATGCATCGAATGATTGACTATTTTGTCAGGTGTGTTTCTTGGGTGCCACAGAAAATTATGAAGTCTGATGTACGACTTTAAAACGTTTTAAATAACATAATCAATCCATGGAATGATGTAAGTACCAATGCCAAAGTTCCATTCAGTAGAAACAAACATTATTTCATTTCGCCATATTGCATTTTCTACCATTGTTTCCATACCTCTTATTCACTTTTTAAACTGACGAGAGCTTTTTATTAAAAATTTTGTTTAAAAGTTTATTCACAGTATAATATTTCAATCATGAGTTATATTTGCAATGTAGAGGGACATAATATAAAACACACCTTTGTTTCCCACAAGATTCCAGACCATTTTTCCATCTCTTTCTTCACAAATAATACGACGAACATTTCTGTCATCCTGCACAAATCCTGAGTTGCAGATAACACTGCACACAGATCCTGGTCGAGCACTGTCTCCACATAAGTAACGTCCGTTACTGATTGCTGGAAGCAAAGTGGGACATTTTCGCTCACGACATTCCCAAATACCATCTGGTTCCCAATTGTAATTTCCACTGCAAGTCTGAAAACAAAAAAGTGTTCACACTTGAGATGTTGATGATTTTACTAATTTCCAAAAATTTGTCTCGAATACCCTCCATATATATCTTTTAATTTTCATTTAAATGGGTCAGACAAAAATTAGTTAACGAAAGAGAGGGAGAGGAAGATTTATCTTTTGGTCAACGAAAAATACAGTAAACAAAACAATAAAAAAAGTAACGGCAATAAATATCGTAATTTGATATGAACGAAAGAGAGTATGACGATGCAATAAAGGACCATATTATGCGTATTTGATTTACGTTATTATAATTTATACATAACAAATAGGGTGTATGCCGCACATTCATGTTTTAGGCCAGCATGGTCTTGTGCATACATCCCGTCTTCAGTATTTATAATTACTAATTCTTTTATATTGCTTTTACGAGACGAATAAATATACATACATACAATACCTTAATGTAAGCAATATGAAAAAGAGATTCTAGACGAAAAATACTTTTATAAAAAATAACTGTATCCCTTGCCTTATTTTGGGCTCCAATAACTTCAAAATTTTTCAAGCATTTCAAAGTGCATGTGGAACCTGGTTTGAATCTGTCATCCTCACTCTGCAATTGGTTAATACGACTATAGCAGGATAACGAGTCAATATTGCCTATTGTTTTTGGATGAAAACATTTTCTTTGTACACATCTCCATCTTGAACCAGACCACGATCCATCTTTGTTACAACGCCTGAATGCAGAAATCACTTTTTGGATGGGATTTTCATATTTATCCTGGGGGAAATATTTTGCTTATGAAGATTATCATTGTTTGTTGAATAAGCCAGTGTGAATATTTTCTGAACAAAATTATTTTAAATCTTTATTGAACTTCCCCACACATATAAAGGGAGCATGGGACTTAAAAGTAATTTACATATAACAATGACTAAAAGTTATTTGTTGCAAATGAAGAAAATCCAATACCTTCTGTGTGATAATTTTGCACCAATAACAAATGCTTCATGGCATTCAAGAGTACATTCAGAACCGACACTTGTACCATTACTACAGTTGATTTTGTGTACCTCATTTTGATAATGTTTCAACAAGTCAACCTGTTTTAAAACAATATGCATATAT
Source organism: Styela clava (assembly GCF_964204865.1). NCBI lineage: Eukaryota > Metazoa > Chordata > Ascidiacea > Stolidobranchia > Styelidae > Styela > Styela clava. The sequence goes on from NC_135252.1 coordinate 9,596,227, forward strand.
TGCCAAAGCTAGTTTTTTATTTTATTGATAAGTAAAAGAATTTTAATAAACTTGCATCTCTCAACATTACCCTGTGATATTTCAGAGGCCCTTGAACACTGAGTTTCTCCAGCGGTGCACAAGTCATTGTTTCACATTGCCATTTAGGAGGAGAACCAGAGAAATAAAATGAGGCATTCTCCCAGCTGCCATTGATACATTCAGTATTTAATTCTGTGATGTATTTTATCCTAGGATTTGAACGACTGTCTTTCACTCTGTAGCCCGCCGGACACGATATAGTACATTCTGAACCAGGAATAACACCATCTGTACAACTCATTTCACCTAATACAGATGTATTTACGGGAAGTGAACAGAGCTCTGTGAAAGTCAAAAATAATGTTGCATATTATAAAATATGGAAGTAGAAAATTTCATTGTTAGAAATCGGTTGCCATATCTGACTAAAAAGAGTGCCATCAAAAACAGAAAAGATTAGTGAAAATGTAACAAATATCATGGAGTATTTCATAGTTTATTATAAATATTGAAAAAATATTATTGTAACTAATAAAATTAATATGCCAAATAACATTTACATCTATTAAATATGTCCATATTGAATGATTTTATAGTATAAAAGTGTAACTACAATCGCTTAACAATATCAAAAACATAGAAAAATTATAAAAAAGAATGCTTAAAGAAAGAACATGATTTTATCAATGCAAAGAGATTCAAAAAGTATATTCTTTACAATTAGTTGAAGTGTTAGTCGAAGAAATTTGTTTGAGCAACTGCCTAATAAATGATAACTCACTTTCATCACAAAATATGCCTTGATATCCTTTGCTACAAACGCAGTCAAAACTCCCATAACGATTGACACAGATACCGGTCTGACCACACAATGGCGGTTCTGTTTCACATTCATCAATATCAATATTGCAATTTTTACCTTCAAATCCATGAAGACATTCACAACTGCAAACAAACTTCAATATTAACAGTATACAAGTTCATTTTTAATACCTCTACTATATCAAATGGTATACTAGATAGCTTTAATATGAACTTTTTGATTTTTCAACATGCGTCATGATGAAATCAATGACTGGAATTTTTCATGTTTCACTAATACTTTGTGGATGACGCACCAATTAATGAATTGGGTATGCTGAACAAAAATTTTCAACTCTTTAATCACATGACAAATTCTTTCAAATTTTTCGTAAGTCTGAAAAATAATAAACTTCATATATTACCGATATTTCAACTATTTCCCCCTCTTTTTTATATAAATTCATTTGATACCAGTACCTTTTTACCATAACGTGCTAAGAATAATATGAAAAAAAATATTCACGAACAAAAAAGTGATATTTGTAACTAAACATATAGTGAAGTTTATTACCGGTAACCAACTTCCTCGGTCATGCATTCAGCTCCGTTTTTGCATGGAAAGGAAAGACAAGCATCATTCTGTATTTGACATCTTTTTCCAGCATATCCTTGTTTACAATTGCACTTATAATCATTGATCAAATCAGTACAAGTAGCGCCATTTTTGCATATATTTGGTAAACAATCATCAATATTTTGATTACAAAATTTGCCAGCAAATCCAACACGACATTTGCATTTGTATTCGTTATCCTTTAATAAAGTTGGTTTAGTAAGAATATTGAATTTGTTAAATATCATCAGTGTTGAACAAGCGTAACAATCCATTTGGAACATATTTAACCATATAACACTTTAATTATAATTGAGAAAAAAGAATGGAGTAATCTTCAGTTTTCCAATAGATACTATTATGATGGGTTAGAATTTCCAATTCCCTCATCACAAAAAAGGTGACGTTTCACATATTAAATCACAACCCAAGTAATCATGTTAAAAACTGATATACTAAAATGTTGATGTTCCATATTCAGGTATGAAAGAGAAGTAACTGATCAGTGCTCATCACCACCTAGAGTCTTTTTACACATAACTTGGCCCTTACAAGGGTGATAAAATGTCAGATAGGAAAATTCTGCTTCTAACCCATAATAGCTAGAATCAAACACTAAGCCTGTTAAAAAGGGAAAGAAAGATTAGGAAAGCTACTACATTCTACAATTATTGTTACTACTACTATTATTATTATCTACTATTTATCTTTTATCATTTCTTTAAATTCAATTTGAGAGCAAAATATTGCGATTACTTGATTGCAACAGGCCCAACAGCTATCAAACTGTTCTGAATTTATTTAAATAAGTACGGTATTTTAAAAACACTAGTACAAATACATGAAATCTTACCCCATCAATACACTGTGCTCCATTTTTACATTCATGTTCTCCACATTCATTAATGTTAATTTCACAGCCTTCTCCTTCAAATCCATTATCACATTTACAAAAATATGAGCCGTATGTATTTCTAAGATATAGGTGTGAATTGAAACAATTTATAATAATAATTTTAACTACTATTAACTACTTCTCATGCATTTGGACCTGTTTTCTTTTTATTACTTTCAAACCTTCTGAAGGAAAGTGAGGGATTTCACTGTCTTTTTTTACTGATACTTGATAAGCAAATATTCAAATCTTTCAGGCTTGCACTCATATGCATACTATAAGATTTCAAAACTAGATGTGTATAAATAGAAAACAAAGGTGGGTGTGATAATTATAAATACTTGAGTGTTACAACTTTAAAGATTAAAAGACACAACGATTATTACTACATATTCATATTGCAGGTTTCTTGAAAATTGATCATTGAATATTTCACTAAATGACAAAATATGCATTAGATTTGCATATAAATATTTACCATTTTAATGTTTACCAAAATTTTACTATAAAAAAATATAGCATAATCAAAAGAGGTTCAATTTAAGTATTGATTTTTATTTCAAACTTGACTGACTACATTCAATAAGTTTATTATTTTAATCATGTTGTGTATTTTACTCCTACTCCTTTATATGAATTTCTCGTTAGTTTTTTCCCATTTTTTCATATTTATTTCAGATCAATATTCTACTTACACACAATTGCCATGTATTCCACAAACATTTTCAATATTTCCACATTCATTGATGTCTTTAGCGCAATACGTTCCTTGAAATCCTTTTTTGCAATCACAGGTAAATTTTGCTATACCGTCTATACACGTTCCATCATTTTGACAAGGCGAGGATACACATTCATTTATGTTCTCATCACAATTTGTACCTGCATAACCTACTTTACAATCACACCTAAAATTGGTTAAAAAAGAAAATTTAAATCTAACAAAACTATAGCAAGGAAAATACTAGGTTAGTGAATAGTTAGTTTTCTATATTTAAACGATGAAAGTGCAGTCCACACAAAGGCCATAATACAGCATCAAAAAAATTCAATACCTGCAACTACTAGTACTGTATAACTCTATTTTATTGTTGCCAATGTACTTTTGATGATTCATGATGTCATCTCACTTTTCCAGATTTATTCATGCTTGCAATACACCAATTATTTATAGGATAAAATATAAATGTTACCTGTAAGAGCCTGGTTTATTTTCTTGACAATATCCATTTTCACCACATGGACTTGATAAGCATTCATTTATGTCAAACTGACAATAACGACCATTAAAGCCAGGGTGGCAACTGCATGAATATTCATTCACTCCATCTTCACAGACTAAAAATTATGATGATATTGATCGAAAACCAATGCTACAAATTAGAATTTTGTCTAAATCAAGCTATCTTGAATTGGAAAAATGACATTTATCAGATTCAATATGTAGGAAAATTTAGATCTTGGGCTTTACCAGAATTAACAAGATTCAAATCAGAGTTAATAGGTAAATGATAAAACATTGCAAAGGTTAGATGATGCATTGCAAAATTGGTTGTATTGGGTGGAAATATAGTAATATTATTGATTCCATCAAGTTATACAATGACAAATATTAAAAATACCTCCATTCCTACAAGCATTTCCTATACATTCATCTATATCGATATTGCATTTTGATCCTGTATATCCAGCTAAGCAGTCACATTTGGATGACCCAATATAATTTACACATTTCCCTTTATTACTACATGGATCTGGATCACAGTAATCAGTTATTGTTTCGCACAGATCCCCTCTATAAAAAGTATCATACTTCATGATGAAAAATTCTTGATATAATCATGATAAAAAGCAGAAATCACATACCAGTATACACTTTGAAGATTCAAGATCAATAAATATTTCAAATCACTATTCAGTTAATCAAAGTAGAAACATATAATGAATGAATCATATGTGATGGTCGGAATAAATGCCATTAATTTCATGTACTCGATATTCAGTAATATATTTATGCAAATACCAACCTATATCCAACAGCACATTTACATATGAATGATCCAACTGAGTTACTACATCTCCCTCCTTCTCCACAAGGATCATCAAGACATTCATCTACATCCATGTGGCATGTACTACCTTCATAGCCATTTACACAAATACATTCAAACCTGAATTTAAATTATTTAATGTAATAAAAAATTTATTTTCAAAGACCAACTTGGGCATAAAAAATACTATAATGATTTTATAAAGCTATGCTAATGACTTTGCCATAATATGTATGTACAATTGTGGGGTGGGGCTGCATACGACCCTTTGTTGTCGAAGCTCTCCCGTGAATCAAAGTGGCTACAGCAGTTTTTTGTTAGAAGCAGTGGGGATTCAATGAAAGTCGGCGGGTATAAAGTCGATTACTACTCGTCGAGAGCGGTGAAAATAAGTTGCATTAAGGTGATTCTAATCTGTCAAAACAAACTTTGTCTTTTCATTTTCCAAGTTCTTTGACAACTATTGAATTTGGCGATTAAGATTAATGCCTTAGAATTAACTGTGTGTGTATCTTAGTTGCAAACCCCATGCCCACTACCTCACTGATGGTGTAAGAAATTGAGTATGCCTTGTTGAATTGGAAAGATTCCAGTCCTTCCAATAATAATAGCTCCTAAAATATCATGACTCATGATGATTTATTATGCAAGAATAAAAATTAGACAAAATTACCCAGCAATCTTGTCAATGCAATCTTCAGACTTTTCAGTTATACAAGGTGAAGAGGCACAATCATCAATATTGGTTTCACAAAGTTTTCCTTCAAATCCTGGTTGGCATTCACATTCATAATACCCAATTCTATCTCTGTATAGCAAAAATAGCTTGATGTACTCAACTGAATTATCAATTATCTAGAGCTGGGGTTCTCAACCTTTTTTCCGTCAAGTACCCCCCGAGTCACAAAATAATCAACGCGAACCCTCTGTAATCAGACAACGAACAAAGTTGCGATATACATATATATATATTGACTAACGATTTGTTGCAATACCAACTTATTGACCATATGTAACTAAATTAAATCGTCTTGTTGATATTATTGCCCTTGTCGTCTGCCTAACTAATAAATTCCTAAAATTTCTCCCAAGTTTTAATAAGCATAATAACTCCTCCAATGCTCGCAGCACGCTGTCTTTAGAGATTTCACAGTTTGTACGCAAAGACTTGAATTTCACATTGTTGCGTCATAATCACAACAACGCTAGATCATGTAAAATCTATGTTTCAATTGGCGTCTAGTTTCAATGGGCATGCATTTTCCCGTGATGGTAATAAAGGATATTGAAAAACAGCAACATAAAAAAACTCGACTGTCATCCAAGTACCCCTGGAAATCTTCTCGTGAACCCTTGGGGGTTTGCGAACCCCAGGTTGAGAACCTCTGATCTAGAGTGTAAATGGATTGCTACTCACCTGCAAAAACCTTTATTCATGCAAGGATTTGAGTGACATTCGTTCACAGCTTCTTCACAATTTCGTCCAGTCCATCCTGTGTTATCACATATACAAGTGTAATTGTTGATCTGATAATGAATAACTTATTCAATATATATCCAATATTTAACCAAACTAGATAAAAAAATATATATTTATCTGAATTACATACACCATCAACACAATCTCCACCATGTTTACAGGGACGTGAAAGACATTCATTTTTATTCAACTGACAGTGAGTTCCATGGAAACCTGGATTGCATTTGCATTGATAGTCTGCAAATAGAACAATAGGTTATGAGAAACATGCAGTGATTTAATATATCTCGGAAAAAAAAATTAATATATTATTACCATTGATTAGATCAACGCATACTCCTCTGTTACAATCAACATTTTCACATTCATCAATCTCAGTTTCACAGAAAAGACCGGTGTATCCTGGATAAACGTGTTGACAAATGAAATCTAATTCCATAAAATCATCATGGGTGGACTGAACCTCAGCAAAAAGTCAATCATGATAAAACATCAATGGGTATATTCAAATTGTATAGAAGAATTTTTTTGTAATCAAATTAATTTTATGGAGATAAGGATTGAAGAAATGTTAATGTATGTATATATGTATGAAAAGGTAAATAAAAAAAAAACATCTAAAACTAGAGCATCAATAGTGGAACCTTTGGGATATAAAACCAGGTAAAACTTTATCATACACAGAGGCATCACAATTACTAAAATTTCAGTTCAATTCTTTTGAACTTTCAACTCCTTTGAATATGTAAGAGGTATAAAACATTGGATAAAATGAACAAATTTGCCCCCTGCTCGAACTATAACATTTTTAATTCATGTTAATAATATGGAAACAAAATATCACTCCAAAATCATATAAATGTACCTGCTGTACAACTGCAATAAAATTCATCATCACTGTCTTTCAAGCATTTACTTCCATATTTACAGGTTCCTTTTCTGCAACTGCTAGTCTCTGAAAAAGAAAAATAGAAATGAATATGATTCTTAAATTTCAATATAATAAATATACTCTTCGTGAGAAGACACTTCTATATAAAGTAGTTCAAAAACTTCTTTAGTTGACAAAGTTATTGCTATTCGAAAAAGATGTTACACATCCTTGAAATTGCATACTTGCAGTAAAATACACCATGTTTCAATACCTGAATTTGAATTAATAGGCTTTTGAATATTAAAGGGCATTTTTTATATGTTGAAATAAAGTTGGATCATCTCATCAATCAGAGGTTCATAAAATAATTTAAGATGTATTACACAGGCTATACTCATAATTACAATTTATAGTACCGATAGTTCATTATGGCAAGAAATTTCGAATGCATCAAAAACTTTTAAATCAAGTGTTCAAATTTCCTGAATTAATGATTGAATAATTTTAATTCATTTACTTTGACATTGTACACTTTCAGAATCCCATTTTGGGCCACTGTTTGGTGTTCTTTCGCAAGTGTGGAAGCAGGATAATATTGTGTTGTTTCCTTTCTAAAATAAATTCACTCTTGTAAGCTAGGTTTGTGAAATTTTTAAACATGCTGACTTAAATGGTGCAATAAAAATGCCTTGTTTACCTCACATAATTTTTCATCTTCAGGGTTGGATGATGGAACAATTTCATATCCTGGCTTACATCGAGTTGTGCAACTAGAACCTATTCTATCACCTTCAGTACACGAGACAATGACTTCATTTTGTTCCGAAAGAGTCTCGCAACCTTTTTCTGCAAATAAAATTATGGTGTCATGTATATACTGTAACCTCCACATGTCTTCCTACAAAAATCAAGCTAAATGTACTTGAAATAAAATATAATTTCAGATCAGTATTAAAAGAAACTCACCTATACATTCCCAACTAGTCTTTTCCCAGTTACCATCATACCCACAAAATGCAATTCCTTCTCCTATTGTTCTATAGCCCTTAAAGCATGAAAGAGTAAATGTGGTTCCAACAGTTGTAAACACAATATTTCGATCACTTTCATTTTTATTCTCTATCTCCCCATATGGTACTTTTAACTTTAGCTTGTCACATAATGTATCTTTAATATCTCTAACAGCTTCACAGAATTTGTTGGCGATGTCCCTGGGCAGAATTAAGAATGAATGAAAAACAACAATGAAATAGAAGGCATGAAAAGATTAATGAGATTACCAAGAATCAACTCTAAGATCTCTATCCTGTAACACTGCAAAGCAAACTAAGTAAGAAAATTTGCTTAGAGACTGCAGGTGCACAGAGTACGAAATCTATCACATTCTATCAAATATACAATATAAATATCATTCATTCTAATTCTCACCACACAAGTGTAACATTCATTAGATCTTCATACTCTGCTAAAATGTCCATTACATTTTCATCAGATGAAATTTGCCTCAAATCATTTGGACTGGCATTCTTCACTCCAATGGGATATACTTTTGACAAGCTCTTCAATTTAAGTGCAGGACCTCAAATTACATTTGGAATAGGTCAATATTTGGGCAAAGCACAGACATTAAAAACATTCCCACTGCTGTTCCAAATAACCCAATAAAGCAATGGAATCCCTTCTTTGACATACCTAGGAAAATCAGTAGCGATTGTACAGAACATATGTATGCAATTTATATAAAATGATTTACTACCTGTTATATTATCTCTTGCTTCCCCGTCTGTGATGAGCAATGTAATATGTGGAACGTCATTACCTCGTCTTCCGGATTTTAGTGAAAACTGATTGTCGAATGCATATTGCAATGCTTCACCAGTTCTTGTTCCTTTACCACAATATCCGATGTTTAACATTGCCTTAATTTAAAATATTATATATAGATGGCTATAAATGCTTTATGCTTTGTCAACCAAACTCCGTCCGAAAAAGTAAATCGTGTTTATGAATGAGACTTCTTACTACAGGGTTTCGTCCATCCTGGTCTCGTTTTTAAGTTATTTTATTGGTATTGTGGAGCTAATGAGGAGCTGTGAACCAGATTAACAAAAATAGATATGCTGTGCTATATGATGTTCCACAAACGATATAAATAAATATGAAAGAAAATATGCGATTTACCAACATCGAATCAAAAGACTCAGATCACAAAATGAAGATGTGGGGCTATAGTAAGAGCGATATGTATAAGTCAGACAGATATTTCAAATATGATTATCAAAAGACTGAAATATTACGCATACAATGAGGGAGCGATATGTTTACCTGCCTTCTTTTTATCGGCCCGACGGCCATTCTCTTAAGCACTATATATATTGAAATGATTAAGGTCTTTCTTGAGTGGGCTATAGCATTTTACTACTTGAATATTACCTGTTACAACGCACATACAAACCTCAATTAAACTGTGTTTCGTCACGTATTCGTCGTAAGAAAATTCTTCATGTACATCCATGTAATATCTTAAGCAAGAAACCTGTAACAAAATTTGAAAGCAACAGTATCTCAATACGCTGAACTCGTTGAGTTATTACACGGATAAATGAAATAAACCTTACTTGTACGCCGGACGGGCCGACATTTAACGCGTCGATTAAAGTCGCAACAAATTGTTTTGCCAATTCAAATCCTTCGCAGGTGACACTGGAGGACGAATCCAATATCACCAACAGGTCGAATTTTTCTTTGCACACTGCCGAAAATATATAATTGAAAGAAGTTTTTATAAATGAAAAAGATGATTCTGAAGTTGTAGGAATACATTGTACTGTAACTTTTCAATTCAAAACGGGAGCTTGTGAACATGATGGCATCCGAAGAAAGCAGGCCCTGATCATCTCAGCTTCCCTCGTGTCATAATAACAAATTAAGTCGCGCAGAAGCGTTGGGTTAGTTATATAACTGATGCAATGTTCAACTCCTCTCAGTATACAGGTTGAATAAAAGGGCATAGTTGCTGTAAACTCTTCGAGCTTAAAAAAAAAATAGCTCACTTCCACATGACGCCGGTTCTCCAGACCATTTTATACCAGGTCTAGTCACATGACAATATCTTGTGCCGTCGCCAAATAACTTGAATTTACCGTAGTTGCACAAAGTAGTGCATTTTGAGCCAATATCATTGAGATTAGAGCATTCCATCGAGGCATGTATAGGTAGTGGTAGTGGAGGACAGACTGGAATTTAAAAGAGAAAAAAATGACAGTCGTTTGTTAAGCTTTTAATCGTTAGTGACTGCAGGTTCTACATTTCGTCGAAGAACAGCAAGCGGATTTTCCATTCGGAAACGGTTTTATTCAAGTTATGACGTTCTAGAATTAGATAACACTCTTCTAACTTCGACTACAAAGCGATCAATCGACAGCACATGAAATCACGGCAGATTGGTTTTTAATTATATTCAATTACCATACGATGAAACTGCCGTAATTTTCTTGCGAAGAAACTACAGTGAATCATACAGAACAGAACTCTTAATTATTCACCAACGCCAAAGTATGTATAGATGTCAGCTCGCTAAAATAAAATGCTGAAATGCAGCATTGTCATATTGTCGATATGTAACATTTGAATGTACAAAGATAACTATCAATTGGAATTAAACTCGATATAGTTCAAAAATTTATGTGTACATTTGAACTTACGTACATTTGAACCACGTACATCTGAACCCACGACAATTGCCCTGCATACTATTGCACGTGCACCTTGGAATTTTTTTTTTACGGATATTTGAACCCATACTAACCCTAACCCATGGGTTTTAGCACCCGCATATAGATTGAACCCGCGGATATACACATGGGTTCAAATGTACGTGGGTTCAAATGTACGGTCATCGTCACGTTATACTTCAGAAATTGAAATCAGAAATAATATCTACCGTCATGCTATATTACTGATTACTTACCATAATGGACATAATATGATTTGATTTCACTTCGCAAGCTATCAGTAATACTGGGCAGTCGATCGAAATTTTCCAGTACATACAGTCGCAAACTACTTCTGGTATCTCCCGTTGCGATCAGTTTCAGCTCATCAATATAGTAATAAGGTCCGATTCCAATCGCAAATATCGTGACGTTCTATCAAAAATGGTTTATAACAAGAATTTCTGTGATAGGCCGCATTCACTTTACGTCGAAAAATTAGTACAATATCACGGCGTGTTTTTTGACAAAGGACCATAATGAGATAGTGTAGCCGAATGTCGCTGACCGATCCAGACAGGCGCAGTAAGACAAGCAAAACCAGCGAAAAGACGGGTTTAGAAAATGTCGATAACAGAGTCGGATAAAATCTTACTGTCATATATGATCTATATATACTCGAAATACAAAATTCAATGTATATTAATTAGGAACTTCTTTCCTGAACAATAGTGACGACTAAGGATGTAAGTTTCAGAATTTCAAATCGAAGCAATTCGAATCAACATCAAGTCGAATCGATTCGAACCAATTTAAGAAAAAAAACGGCTATATCACCATATTTACTTTATAATTTTATAATAATATATATATATTTGAAAATCAACGATAATATGATTTTATACTGAATAAAATCAGATTTGGAAATATTCGAATCGGAACATAGTGATTCGAAATTCGATTCGATAAAAAATATTCGAAACTTACATCCTCATGAGTTCAAATTGTACATCACGAACTGAAATTCACTGTTTCATGGATTTGGCATGGGCTTTGCAATCAGTGAATAAAATGGACAAATATTTCATTATATGAAACACTCACTTGACTTCTTGCATAATTGGACGAATGGATTACGTCATCATTAGATGTTCCATCCGTCAACAAAACGAGAATTTTAAGGGATTTATCGAAATTTATTGAATTTCGAAAATCTTCATTCACGGTTTTATTTATGGCAAATCCGGTATACGTGGTATAACCCTTTAAAAAAGATTCGTGTAGTTTATTCTTGCTATTACCTTTGTGGGAGTGCAGGGGTAAGAAAGTAAATATAATACATCGATAAGGGGTTAATGATAACAACACCTGGATAATTTTAAAAACAATTCAGGATTGGCCTCTGTAAATGGCTCATGAAGCTTGTTCGTTTTTTTGCAGCAATTTCGTAGGTTTACATAATTTATGCATTTTTCACTAAGTCTATGTATCATTCTACCCTGCCTATAATTTGAATTGACAACCCTTAGTTCAGAGGCAATTCAAAGTTGCCATCCTTTAACTGAAAAGTGCCATATTTCTTTGCACTTTGAAGCAATTTATAGAGTTTCATTTAGTTTTCTATGCGGTTTAAGGCATGATTGTCAGGTTGACTTGATTGTGAACGTCGACATCGTAGGACTGTCTCACAGACATAATAATGTAATATTTGATGGAACTACATAGTAACGTATTCTGGCATACCATGAGCTTCACAGCATTTATTTGATTTTTCAGACATTCATAATCTAAGCAAGATCCAAGTTTAATCTCCGTTTTCATGAGCTGTTGATTATCTGGTGTCCTTGTTCTGTACCAGTGAGAATATTGCACAACGCCGATCTGAAACGTTCCTTCGTAAAAAGTTTCGCAATGTTATTCTAACATTCAGTGGCTTACCCAGGATTTCGTTAGAGGATCAGGGGGATTTAGAAATTGAAATTTCGGACGTAATATTTTGTATTTTGCACCACGTGTATTCTGTATTCGAGGATTGGGGGACTGGGACGTCATAGTTGATTTGAATTACATTATTCGGTAATATTCAATATGAGTGAATTTTCGACATTTGTGTGAACTGTCGAACTGCAGCTATAAACAAGTATACAGTATACATGTGATAATAACCTTAAGTTTAAGAACGCTAAAAATCTCAAAACGTGATGATAACAGAAAATGATATGTCATAATACCCGTTTTAAGTCGCGAGCTGGGGGGGCATGGCCTAATGACCTCATTCGTAAGCTCATGTTGACATTGTGTTATGATATAGTATTATTTATAGCGTGACATGACCCACAGAGGCTTGTTGTGGAAAGTAAAATCTATATAATAAGGCTTTCCAATCCTGAATTTACAGGTTGATTAATGCCTCCGCCGTTTGATCAACTTACAAAAGCTCACCTTTTGATATGTCGAAACCACGTGATATTGAGTTTAGCCAAAACATTGTGTTTTTGAAGTCATATTCAGAAATTGATCCGGAACCATCCATGAGAAAGATTAGATCAACAAACGCATCTGATTCTGAAAAAGCCCGTAGCATAAATTTTTGAACTTTATCGTTTCATATTATCGAGTTTAATTCCAATTGATAGTTATCTTTGTACATTCTTAAATATTCAATCAATAATAATTCGGAATATTCATTCATACGAGAATACAAGACAGCTAGAATATAACATTCATAAACTGAAATTTAAACTTTACATTTCCAGATGCTATGAATAGCACATCAGTAGCTATTCGTAGCTCCCTGTGGTCAAGAATATAATAGAATGATTGAATGTTCATTTTTTTCTTTTCTATAGAAAAATAAATGAATATTACCATTTGGGATAGGCAGCCATGCAGGGTGATTCCAGTCGTCTCGCTTTGGATAAGGGTCTTTTCCGTTCCTCAGTCTGCCTTTACAGTTGGCACTAAACGTGCATTGCATATTACATAACTTAGAGTTGCAAAGAATTATAATTCCCACTATTATTATTTTCGTTTCCATGATAACTATTTTACGTTACCCACCATGTGGCTAACTTATGATTCGTACGAAGGCTATACAAGTTCAGTCAATTCAGGCATATTCAAGTAATGATCGTGAATCATTTCTGGTAACTCGCCGACCATCGTATTTGAGTGTGCTTGTGTCAAAGTTGCCTGCAGTAGAGCCTCAGGGTTAGGTTTGAAGATCTCAAAACAAAGTCATTTATTGTCGTCTATTGTGTGATTCAGCATATGGTTGACATTGAACGTAAACGTAATTGTTGGCCCGCCTATTATGACGCCCAGTGTTTTGAAACCAGATTCCAGAGTGTTGATGCTCAACTCGGCCATTTGCCCTGAATACGTGTCTCCTCCTGTAAGATACGTTCTGAATACGTGTCTCGTGTTACATTATGTTTTTGCTTTTTGGTTTCGTGCGTTAAAACGATTCTGTCATTGATAGTTTTATTTTCCAATATAGATTGAAGCATACAATTGTACACAATAAGATTTTTTTACGCAACTTCGTTATGAGAATTCACGTGTAAGCCTTTGATTACAGCATTGAAAGTTATATTCGACAAATACTATGTTTGTCAGACTGTTTCACCCCGAGGCGACGCAGTCTTACAATAGAACGTGACAGTGATGCCGTTTGCACTCATGTTGCCGGTAACGTTAGACCACCAATGATCCAGCGTAGTGCTGGACTATATAAAATGAATATGAAATGGAAGTGAAGAAGTTACGCATTTTACTGCTGATATTAATAGGTTTTACTTGCTTGGGTATCATTAGGTAAGTCTTTTAGAGTAGGATTATCACGCATAAATGATGAGTGTTGATTGCGAGCGTCAATCTGTCTATTTTTAGGTTAACGACTCTATATGAAGAATTAGTTCCATCCAAGTTATACAAATTGGGAACGCAAACTTCCGCGTATGGATCGGTGACAAGTGCTGGCGAAATACCAGTCGAATACTTCAGACTGGAGCCACAACACCGTATTGAATGGCATCAGGTTCTCAAGTTTAACTTTTCTGTAGAACCCGATACAAATCGTCGAAGAATTCCAACACGATTTTGGATAAATTCTCTTCAAGAAGTCAACCACGATCTTGACTTTGTTTTAACTCCAAGAGCAACAAAATGCCGCCCAGGTATGTATCCACAACAGATGGAAAAAAGGTAGTTTTCTGATTTTGAAGTCTCGCATAAGGTTTAGTTCTAGAACGCATGCATAATGGTAGAACTTTACGTACTTTATTTTTGTTACTTTGGGGAACAGAGCACTGATTACAGCAGCATTATCGGATTCAGTTATTATCGCGACATTACTACTGATTTCAACGATATGACGACGTTTTAATAGGAGCGTAATTCATCGAGTATATGGGTATATATATATAAAATCTCAGGGCATGAAGTATGACCAAGTTTTCAGGATGATAACTCAATCTGATACAAATTCGATTTATGGAAGTAGTTTATTTAAAAAAATGAAAAACTCTACCATTTTCTATATATAAATTGCAGATACTCAGGTTCTCATTTTGGTAAAGAGTGCAGTGATGCATATCGAACAAAGAAAAGTAATTCGTAAAACCTGGGGTAGCGTCAAGAACGTGGATAAATATGAGGTGAAACGAGTAAAGATTTATCAATTTGCATGACGTTAACCCACATAAACTAAGTTATTGCAGTTACCTCATGCATTTAATATGAATGCTTGTATCGCACCAAATATGTACCCTTAAAGCAATGCTTCGTAAATAATAAATTAATAAAATAAATAAAATAAAACAATAAAGGGCGGCGTTATATTGTATAATACTCATGAAATGAGACACCTATGATAATGACCTCAGATAATCAGGAGCCATATCATCTCTACTAACGTTGCTTGTATTGTGATTCAGATACTTTATCTACAATGAGTGGAGGCGATTTTTAATACGTGCTTGCAGATTATTCTGAATATGTTCACTATTATATTGCTTAATTTACAGATTCGCATTTTATATTTGCTCGGAAAGATGCGGGATAATTCACAAACCTTAGAAAGCCCTCTTCTAACAAATGAGGCAGAAGAATACGATGATATTGTGATGGGAAATTTTATCGATGCATACACAAACGTTACCAAGAAATCTTTACTAGGATTAAAATTTTTTTATGAATTCTGCAGGTGCTATTTTTATAAATGATTTTCATACCAATGTCATTAACTTTATAGACTAAATCTAAATATAATCTTAGGTTGCGATAAATCAATCTTTTTCCTGAAAACTCACACTAATTGAATTAGGGTGAGATAGAAAGAAAAAACGATTTCTACGGTATAACGTATGTATATTTGCAGTCATTATCAGTTGACAAATACCTTTCTTTATTTGTTTACCCTCCATTTCTTCGAATCGACACTACTTCACAAAAAGATTAAACAAGTAATTGATGATTGAAATGTCATGTATGTATTTTGTTTTGAATTTTGCTAGAGGAGTTGAGTTTGTAATGAGCGCAGACGATGATATTTTTCTGAACACTACTGAGATGATAACTCAGCATTTTTCAAAGCTCACTCATCCAGCATCACAAATTCTGCAATGTGGACTCCGCACAGTGAAATATGCTAAGGTATAATCCTCTTTTCTTAGCTACAAACTTCGCCAAAGCAGATTTGCCAGTTTTGAATCATGTACAACTGTCAAAATCCGTGCACAAAAAAGTCTCAAAATCAAACGTAAAACATAACAAATTCTGTTATAAGTTGATTAAGTAATCAGTAATTTATTTTTTTATCGTACGGAAAATACACTTTACATAAACGATATAAAGAAAAAAAAACGTAATAATGGCATTTCAGGGTAAAGGGAGGCGCGAAAAAACAATACTGGTTAACGAGTAAATACACCCGTAATTAAGTCAATGAGTAAACAGTAATTAATACAGAAGTGAAAAAAGTCAAACATTGTATCATTACTAAGGGAACTTGGATATTGTGTATTGAACTGCAGGTCCTTTCTTCTTGTTTACTTTCTACTTCGGATCCGTATTTACTTTACTTATTGTATCATTAATAAAAGTTTACGGCAAAAAAACATAACCAAACCCGTTACATATAAGAATACGACTCCGAGCACCGACAAGTAGGGTAACCATAGGAACCGCATTCCAAAGACGCAGCAGCACTAAACAAATTACCGGTAGGGACAAGTGGGACACGACATTTTGGAGACACCCGTATCTAAGAATGGATACTGTTTTGTTTGCTCTCAGAGGCAGATTCACATTATCCAAAAAGGTTTCTGTGGTCGTCGAGTCCCGTATGTAGCCAACTATGCATTCATGATAAATACTATACTACGGTACTATAATTTATGATAAATTTCTTTATTTAGTGGATTAAGAAATTGTTTATGAAGCCACAGGCACGCACGCACGCACGCAATCTGCAAATGTCACTATTTTGTATTTTTTCTACTTCTACCTTTTTTGTCAATTCATTTTTGCAACTACAATTTTTTATATGAATTTCCATACGCCTTCTCGTTTATGCTAGGTGAAGCGAAACGGCAAGTGGTCCATAGAATACGAAAAATACAATCGACCATTCTACCCTCCATACTGTCTTGGACCATGTTTTCTAATGTCAGTAGATGTCGCCTTGGCAACTTATGAAGCATCTTTTCAAACCCCTACTGATATATCAATAGACGATGCGATGATTACTGGTATACTCAGAGAGAAGGTATTTGCATTTTTTTTTTCAGATCAATATAACAGTGTGAATTCTGAATTGTTTGCAAAGGATGACTATAATAGTTATATTTTTATTTCTCTTGCAATATACCCATTTCAACCAAATCGATAATTTTATAACATAATCCAATACAAAACTCGGCAAGTGCAATTTATGACATAATGTAAATGTAAATAATATAACATATGACGTTCTATTCAATCCCCATAACCATTACAATTACACAGTTTTATAACTAGGAATTTGTTACATTGAAAAGCAATTATTTTCAAGAAATTCTCGTCTTTTCGTGCGTGGTTACTAATTCTTCTATTACTGATAACAAACAAATTATTTAAAAATTGGAAAGCGAATCAAATCGTATTTTGGGGTAAATTTGTAATTTTCAAAATCTATCACGCCAGCCATGGTACGTCTTAATGTTCGTGCCAGAGGCTAAGTGAACATGCTTGTAATATTATCAGTGAATCAATAAAGATTTCATTCTCAATTATCTGGGATCAGAAATTTTTTAATATGTTCAGGCGTGCTCTTGATATTTTTTGCCAACGTACGCGGAAAGTGCATACCAATAATAAAATTGTTGCAAATGCCTTTTTGCAAAAATATTTTGCAGATTTATCAACATTGCTCTGCAAGAATTTTAGCAAAAATATGAAACCTGAAATTTGCCAATTTGCCAAAACTTTGGTAATTGAGAGTATTTCAATGTTGAATGCCATGTGAAGTATAGTTCTAATACCTTATCAACCGAAAACCTAAAGTTCAGCAAGTATCGTGGGAATCGTGTATTTTGAATTTGCGGGAATTTGCACGAATTTGCACGAATTCGCACAACTTTGTCAGAACAAAATTAAAATGCCACCAATTCTATTATTGCATTTACGAAGCTGAAAAAATCACGTAACTGACTGACTTTCTTATATTAAAGACGCCTTATATTAAAAATATATAAATATAACAACAATCAATTCGTTTTTTTGTCAGATTGGAATTCAATTGTCTAGCATGCGTAAAGGTGTTTGCGTTCACCTTTCAAATTCTGATCACGTGATTGATAAACTTCTCAAAGCGTGGAATGGAACGTTCTGAATTCATTTGCATCAGTCGATACCGGAATTCTAACCAGCTGTCTATACTGCTGCACAATATCCTTATGATGATTTGACCCTTCAAGTGACATTTGGGACTCTGTATCCATTTTTCGAATTACAACAGTTCGAATATTGCCCGAATATGTTATCGCACTGTGAGATTATTTGTCAAATAAAAAATATATTTGTATACTGTAGCACAAGGCTGCCCAACCCGCTGGACTGTAATTTGCGGCCCGTAAGTAAGTTTGTAAATAAATCAATGTAAATAGAATTTGTGAGCAGATTTTTTATTTTTATTCTATGTTATATATCAATATATAGGCTTAAGTGTTTCTGATTTTGATGTGATTATTTCTGCCATCGATCTACATTCAAATGCCGGTTCTTATTATTACGTATGTGTCAAGTCTTGCACCCTGGTGGACATCGACGTCAGTTTTTTATTTCTCGCCGAACTGAGCGTTCTGTTCGAGGAACTCGAAATATATTGTGCGATCATTGAGGACGAACGCTGAGTGCAATTATAGGAATGAATTTGGATCCTGAATTTGAAAATTAATTTCAATCTGATTGTTTTTTACGTGTCTGCTTCGATCGTCTTTATTGCCTAACGTTAAATAAAAAGTCAACAATATCTTTGGTACTTACTGGTCCAGGGAATCGTTGTCCTTTATGTTTGTATTTTTTTATTTAATGTTTGGGTTAAATAAGATTTCGGAAATCGCCACTGTCTATCCGTCAATATTTCTAATGAAATGACTTAATGAAAACTTAATGCACGGCATATTTGTTACAAATCAGTATATATAGGCTATTAGTCCAGAAACCTTTGTAATGTTACTTCATTAAATACTTGTATTGGTGTTTTAAATTGCACGAAACTGCCCACTTAAACTTGATATTCCCGCGACATTGGCGCACATTATGCTCATTTTAACATTGAGGCAGTATCATAGCTACTTAAAAAGAAAAAAAGAATTCTCGAATATAACACTCAATTTCGACGTGATGTGTGTGTTCTCGTGTGGTCGTCAAAAAACCGCAAGTGTCAAGGTCACGCCCCGTGTTACCAGATATTCGAATAGTGACCTGCTCTTCTATTATTCGAATTGATATTCGAATAATTTGCCTGCCCTACTCAGTAACCAGAAAGTAATTATTGAATTGATTGATTTTATGTTAATAAATTTGGCTTTTATGTCTTATGTGAATTACCTACAGCGAAATCAGGACTTAGCTTATGTTAATGTTCGGTACAAACGTTTGCGGCCCGCAAAGAATTTTGTCACGTGAAAGTGGCGAGACGAGACGAAGAAGGTTGGGCATGCCTGCGAGTGTAGCAGTTTATATGGGTTTCGTGGGGTCGACATAATAATATCCTTGTATAATTTATCATAACCGATACACGATCGAAAAAGCGTGAGCATAAATTCATTTTTTTCTATGCAAATATTTTGTTTCACTGCAAAAATTCATAACACGGGGCTTATTGAAGGGATGAATGCTTCCTGAATTTGTTTACGAAAAGAGCAATTTGCAAAAATAAATACCAGACTTTCAATTCCCCCTGTCTGCACGTAAGAATTATCTTGAATTGTTCATTTTGTTCAACAAGCCAATTTGAACCCCATAAACGGAGTGGAAAATAGCAGGGTAAACTCATACTTAATCATGTATCTTTCAGATACCTAAATTTTAGACAAAAAAATAAATTGCACATATATTTTGTGCATTTAACACCAGTTTTACCGCCGAATTCGGCAGGAACAGTATAAATGAATTTTCACAAGTAGCAAGTTTCTTAGCATTCAAAAGTAATTGAGAGTTTTATGAAACTCCTTGCGCATATTTTCTGATAGAAACTGCAGATTAGTTGAATTTTGCTGGACTTAAATTCCGAAAGCAAGATTTTGCAATTTTTGCATTATGATTGCTTCCGATGGTTTTGTATAAATTTCGCTGAACGAGTTGTGTCGTTGGCAGATTCTGTTTTGTCATTTTGTTCCAGCATCAATTTCGTCATGAAGCACATTGCATTTGCTTTGCTGTTTGCAGGTATGCATATGATTAGTTTATTGTTTTACGCCTGATTTCACCTTGAAATTAGGAAACTTGGTTGTTTTTAAAGCGCCCAAATAAATTTTAATTAATAGAAACCCATCTTGGGCAAAAGTGAAATAAAAAGTTGTGAAGTTTTACGATGGTCACCATAGCATATTTTTTTTCCTATTTTCCAACATCTACATTTTATTTTTCGGGCAGCTTGACAGTTGATGGTAAAATGCGTAGGTCCTTTTTTTAGTTGATTTTTAAAGACTGGGAGAGTGGTATACAAAACTACTAGTCTTCGAAAATTGTAACAAAAAAATTAACATTTCTGCTATGAAAAGTGAGAGTAGATACCTAAACTATCCTAACTTTGCTAAGTGTTCGACAAAAGAAACTTAATTTGACCAAACTATTTAATATACTTGTGCCAAAATAAAGTTGATTTCACTAGGGGCGATTTTCATTTTATTCTCCTCTACCACATTTCCAAGCAGAAGTTTTTGTGTATTTCCGTCCGCTTTAACTTCCCTTGTATGGTAATACAGCAGTTTAAAAATGAATTATATGTGCTGTACAGCCATATAAAAGTTATCCGTTCGATGCTATTTGTTTGCAATTTCAGCGCTGGTAGTAACAAGTACAAATGCACAAAAAGTTTGGACATGGTGTTGTACCTCTCGTGAAGAATTTTTGAAATGCGAGAGTATTCTACAAAGAAATGAACCTGATATAAATTGTCACGAAGAAGACGGGACTGAAAACTGTGCTAATAGAATTAAGGCTAGTAACTTTCAATGCTATGTCATAGATCGGTATTTGGAAAATTTATTTAACACAATAAATGGTTATAAATGGTTTATGTACTCTACACATATAGAGAGCAAAACACCCAAATTTGTTAATTTACTATGTCATACTCGTGCTGATCTTGTTTAATAAAAAGAAGAAATGAATGAATAAATTCATTTTATTTCTTGGGAACAATATACAATTGAAGCAAAGCAAATTTTTACGACAGCTCGCTATTGGCTCGTAATGACCTTTGCAAAATGTTGAGTTAATTTGAATAGAGCATGTATCCTTTATCTCATTTTGTGTTCAGGATAGAACAGCGGACATGATGTTCATGGATGGTGGAGATATCTTCAGATACCACCGGTGGTTGAAAGTCGTTGTTGCAGAAGATTACGGAGAAGGAGGTAAGAATATATATATACCGTATATATTGAAACTCATGAAAAAAGTTTAGTTCTGGTGTTTATGCGTAATTTTGAAGGATTTTATAAATCCAAATAACTAGAAAGATGTCCCGAGCACTCACATGGTCATTTGAGCAGTCCTTAACGAACTCATACATATATTTTAGGATAAAACGAGGCCCAGTGGTATAGTTAGTGATGTCTGCGTTCTTATCAAAAAGCATATCTTAGTCGATCACTGTTCTGCTAGTCAAATATTAAACTAATACTGCCAAATTTCATATTAACGTGTTTTCGTATAAAACAAAATAGTGTTTCCCACCTCAAACAAATACTTTCGAACATTCCTGCTTCTAGGCATTATTATTTAGCTGTTGATTGGGGAAAATACCACAACTTATAGTAACAAAAAGTTGTTAATTTCTTTTTACTTATCGCAATCAAAAACGTGTGGTGACATCCTGCGATTTTTTGAACTTTTTGACTTTTTTAAAGACTTGGTAATACAATGAAATTACTTTGAACTTTTGCAGTCCGAAAGAAAAATATGACTTTATCGTTGAATAGAGGACCACAATAAAAACTTATCGCGTTGTGGTGACATCCTTCGAATTTTGAATTTTCGAAAGGTAATTAGATTGTTCGGAATTTTTCCGGCCTCAGGAGGTCTCAGAACTTTGAATTTATCTTCGAATATAAAAAACTAATATAAATACTAAAATATGTTGGTGACAAACCACGATTTTCCGAACTTTTCACGGTTCGAATATTGCCAATTTTGCAAAAATTGAAAAAAAAAATTGATAAGATAATCGAAATACTTGAGCAACTAAAAGTGGCAAAAACTGGTTTAGAATATCTCATAAAATATCCATAGACTATATCTTGATGTAGTACCTTAAAGCGATAAAAAGCTAGGAAGGCCGGTACTATACAACACGTCGCCGATGCATATTTTTTTCGTAAGTAACAAACAATACAAAATTGCGGTGGGCAAGAGTGCACTCGCACCCGAGCGTAGCGAGAGAACAACGTAACATAAAGAAAAACGAAAGAACCGTGAGCTAACTATATTCGAGCACAATCATGGTTCAACATTTAAGATATCACATATTCTACAACATCAGTTTAGTTGATTAAAACATACGGATCGATTTCAGTAACACTAAATTATATCGCGACAATAATCTATGGTGTGATTTGAATACGTAAATGTGTTTCATAAATTAATTTATTGCGAAAAAACACTTCAAAGCTGGTAGATTATGTCACTTGTAAATTAGTGATTTGAAACTAAGAATTGCTCATGAACTTACCCTCATTAACCACGAAAAAGAAACTGGATAATAGTTATTTTGGGGGAAAAAATCAGTTGGCTTCAATGTGCTTATCTCAAGAGACTAAATTCCTAAGTACTCTGCGGAAAGGGTTTATTTTAAAATTACCACACTTCCATTGCAGATGCCAGTTATTATGCAGTTGCAGTGGCTAAATCTGACCTACCGTCTCACGTGAGTATGTTAGCTTTGGAAGGAATGAAATCATGTCATACTGGAGTTGGAAAAACGTCCGGGTGGAACACGCCAATAGGATGGATCGCTAGAAATAGAGGGGTAATGAACTCCAGGGGACAAGTGCAGCTTTACGGTAAAACTAAAAAGTTTCCATGGCGGTTTGATCTTGAAATGGCCATATGCTATAAAGTCGGTCATGATTCAACCACTATTTCCACCAAACATAATTGGCAAGAACTGAAAATGTTTTGTTAGTTTAGAGTTCCACTGAAAACTACTATGTTAATATACAGCGAATTCAAAATTAGCACTACTTTGTTCTGATTTGCCAATCCTAGAAAGCAAACTAAATCGTTGCAAAATTTCTTTTGAACAAAATAGAACAGCAAGCATCGTAAAAAAACAAATTTTCTATTCAGCAATTCAAATATCGAGTCATATGCTCTAAATGTGTAGCGACAGCCCCTTTTCCTTATCAATAGTGTCCAATAGTCCAAGTACCCTTCGACCTTCAATTGAGCCCTTTCACAAGCAAATGCAACCTTCAATTGTCCGTATTTATTTGACAATTTTAGTTATTTTCTTTTTATTGTCTTCAATTTTAAACTTTGAATTTACGTTTTCAAATTGAACCTATTTTTTAGATCCATTTACTGTTAGCTGTGCTCCGGGAGCTAATATTGCTTCTTATCAAAATATTATTCCGAATGCCGGCAACCAAAAATGGTGTGCTCTTTGTATTGGAAATAATAAAGGGGACCATATTTGCGAAAGAGATTCCGACGAACTGTACTATGGCTACAAAGGAGCTCTTCAGTAAGCATTATACCGTTTCTTCGAATATCGTTTGTTTCGGAATCACAAATAAAAATTGCGATTTACTATTTTTACGTAGCATTGCAACATGTAGCATACATACGGCAGGCTTTTGTTGTTGATATATACCCGTAAAGTCGTATGAAATTTCATGAACGTTAAAACACACATATGTTTCAATCTCATTTTATATTCTTGCTGGTATTGCATAAGAATGTTCTGCTTGGTTCGTATATTTGTGAATAATGGACGAGTTAATTAATGTTCAATTTCGTTGTAGCTGTGAAACTGTTTTTGTGCGAATTTCTCGAGAACACTTGCTGAACAACGATGTTTATATATACATAATTATTCCGATCAAAGGCAGACTTCTAAATAAAATGTTCATCCTAGTCAATAATTTTCGTGTATTTTAGGTGCATGAAGGACGGAATGGGAGATATTGCATTTGTCAAACACACCACTGCTACAGACGACGAAGATAAGAATAACTTTATTCTTCTTTGTCCAGATGGATCCAGGTGGGCGTTACAATTGTTTGGTAATATCTAATAATATATCAAAATGATATTACAAAACCCATACTCATTCCACACTCCAAATAAGGCTGCTGATAAAACTAGAATAAAACGAAATTTCCGGGGCAAATTTTTAAAGTAAAATTGACCCCCTCCCTCTTCGCAGGCTATCTATTACATTGTGCCATATCGAAACATTGGAGAGGACACTAGTGGCAAGACGGTTTCTCCGAATCGGTGGCATAATAAATATCATGCCTACAGGAGAAATTTGCAATCTTCTATGTGGTCAACAGCCACATATGAACATGTGTTTTCTTGATTGCAAAGTCTACCCATGATTGAGGTCAAATTCCCTTCCAGGGGATAAATTTAACCAAGTTTAGAACCCCCGCACCAGACACTGCCTAACTAACGACTGATAACTCTATGATGTATCTACAGAAAGCATCCAGATCAGTGGAGAGATTGCAATTTAGCTAAGGTCCCCGCTCATGGGTTAGTAATGAACAAACCCACTGAAGTCGAAGCTACAAAGATTTACAATATGTTGGAAGACCTTCGGGTAAGGAATTTAGCAACTTATTTTATATATCTACATCACATTAAACCAGTGATGTATCGCAGTATACTTATCTGTGGATCTGTTTTTCCTATCTTTACCTTTTTTTCTAAATATACCATCGAAACCGATAAATACGATTTGGATCCCGACAGGTTGTCTTGCTGTCAGTTTGAATCACAGTGCCTCAAATACTGCACTGATCATTTATATAGCATTCATTACCCAGACAAGCTTTACCAGAGCATTAGGGTCTGAATAAAACTTGATTCGTATGTTTTTCCATCAATGGACATGTTTTAAGAGTCGTAGTTAACAGTTAGTAAGTAGTTAATCACCGCATTTAAAACCTTATATGTGTGTTGGGATCTTGCTTAACACATGACAATCACTTTTTACTTTTGTATTGCAGAAACGCTTGGGCAATCAAGAAATGTTTGGTGACAAAAGGGATCTTTTATGGAAATCTTCGACCAAAGCATTTCTATTTAAATTTGACTCGGCTGTAAATTACCTTGGTGCGGAATACTATTGCAATATGCTTGTCCTGAACGGAATGAATTTGCTTCACACAAAAGGGTGTTTCAATCGAACCTCTGATGGACGTACCTAAATATCAGACATTACTGCTCATTTTAGAACATGTTATTTTTTAGCATGAATGTATATATTACATTTCACATTATTAAATAAACATTTCACAAACCTTCTATCGATTGCACTCTTTTTTGAAAGGATGGGAGACCAATCAAAAATAATACTTATACAGTGACACCAATTAATCTAAGTTACAAGAACAAAAATATACAAAATATTGCTATCGATTCGTAATAAAGCACAAAATTTGATAATTTCGTCCTTTTTCTTGATGGCCATCTGTTACGCGTCCACAAAAAATAACAGTAAAGGTTTGCGCATTACATTTACCACATTTAACCATAAAATAAGTTTCCCAAAATTGTAACTTTTCAATGACATTGAGCTGTAATATATGGTCTAGTATTTTTGTCGGTGGTAATTAGTTAATTAACAAAGAACTATTGTTGCGTTGTGATCTGTTATTTGAGATTGGAATCGGAAACAGTATATGCCTTAAAATGTGTAAAAGCTGGAACGGAACACTCGAAAACTAGTATAATCATCTCTAACCATACTAGAGGTTATAACTTATTAGCAATAAATTAACGCTGTCACGAATATTGCCTTGGCTTTGGTGGTAAAACTGGAGGCTGTTCACAATCTGAACTGCCTGCGTAACTTGAACTTGATCCGGCGGATGATCTACTGTTTCCTCTAGGTGGCGGCGGGGGAGGCCTGGAATGCAAATCTTCATGTCTTATTGTTGACGAGTCCTTAGCATACAACGATGCACTCTTTGGGGGTGGCGGAGGGGGTGTAGTTTCTCTGCTGCTTGAGTCGTTTAACAGACTACTTCTTCTTGGCGGCAAAGCAGGAGTATTACCGTTCCCATTATTCTTCAAATAAATGGCGTTGTAACTAGGCGGTTTCGGTGGACGAACTGGTGGTGGTAGTTCGGATTCTTCCTTTTCAATCGTTTTTGTGGACCTTGACGGACGTTCGTCTTTAAAATAAAAAAATTAATTTTATCAGCTGTTATATATTTAATCTATACATATCACCATTTTAGGTTTCTTGAGCATCAGGGTATAATAGCCCAATTTTCACTGGCGTAATATTTTCACAAGGCAAAACGAGTCAGGTCACATAAAGATAGAACTAAGCAATCTTTTCAATTAAAAAAATACTCCAAATCCTAAATTATAATATTTTAGTTATCAGAGGTGGGTTGTTGGAGCAAAGCTGTGGGAACGCTTTAAGAAGTTACCCTTGAATGTGCTCGTGTACTCTTGGCCTGAAGTATTTTTTTTATAATACATTTGATAATGAAGTGAAAATGTTGATGGTTCTAGGAAACCCTTCCGGCGCTGTACATTAAAGAAAATTGTGATAATGAATATACAAACGTTCCATTTTTGACGGCAGCGATCAAACACAGAAATTATATTAGTTTTAAATTGGTTATCTGAACAACTATAACTCACAACTGATTTCTTTAGCCATTCGTGGTTGCTTTAAAATATCTGGCTGCAGGTAAGATCGCTTATTTGCTGACACTTTCTTCTCTTTTTCGTCGTCTGAATCGTCATCGTCTGAATCTTCGTCGTCAGATGAAGCATCCGAGCTGAAGTACGATTGCAAAAATGAAAATTATATTCTTGGAAATTTTTTAAAAATTTCACTAGCACACTGTAGAAACGTACTAAAGCCTGATAACAAAAAACCTGACATTAAATTACAAAACTATGACATCATAATACATCAGGCCTGCACAACTCAAATTATCACGAGGGCCGCAAGCATAAATCTGAAGGCCCGGCGGGCCGCAAACTTTGCCACATACATATTTCACAAGATGAACTACAAATCAAAATAATATTGTGAAACAGTTAAATTTAATGAAACACATTCACTACTGGAGAGCTTGAAAATATGAAGAATCTTATTTATTTGAGTAAAAACGAGGTACCGTATTATTGCATATGAGATGGCAAATATATATTTAGTGGTTCATCTACCTTAAAAACCCACTCTTCATTTTCCATATTTCTTTTTTATTAGAATTAGGTATTGCGTGTTGAAGTATAAACTGAGTGCAGAAAATTTTTTTACTCGGGTTCAGTTTTGTAAAATCGTCCCAAATATATGTATGACAATTCATTTAGTCATATCTCCCATTATTGGATATTTTCATTGTAGGCTAGACAAACAATCTGTTTAGTAGCAATAGATCTTCCTCTGTTGTACTTTTTCGACTGTTAAATTACATTTTTCTACAAAATCTGCTCCAATTTATTTGAAATTTTACAATAAATAGCAATATCTTTTGTGCGAGAATTTCTGCACCATTCATAAACAAAGGAATTGTTTTTTAAGTTCTAAATTTGAATCAAAAAAGAAACTTCAGTTTCATAAACTGCTAGAAAAAAATAACGGGGTTATTAATATGTTGCTAATATGCACTAATGGGTGTGAGATTGTATACCGATATTGTTTTGAGCATGATTCAGTCTGGATACTGAGATATCTAAATCAGGGTTTCGCAAACTGGGGGGCGAGAGGTCGAGCGACGAATTTTAAGGGTTGCGAAGGGCATACCAATTTCACACAAAGTTCGATATTTATTGAAACTAGTGTAAAACAGAAATCTCACGATTTCGAATATGATCGGAGTAGCGGCGCACTTGCATAACAATGCCGTCTTTAATTGTTAGACCCGAGAAGTGGCGTGTTTCCAAATCACCCGCGGGCCGCACAGAAGTATCTAGCGGGCCACATGCGGCCCGCGGGCCGTATGTTGTGCAGGCCTGTAATACATTATTATGGAAACTTTATTTTCATTATATGGCTTACTGGCGTTCTCATAGATACGTCAGTGTTCATACTGAGCAGTAGGCTAATTCGAAGATCAAAACAACGTTTAAAATTTATCGAGGTCTGAAATAATCAATGAAGATGACTTGCTAACAGTAACTATTGGTAGATGATCCCAAAATTGCTCACAAAATACGGAACAGCATGTAACTTGTGGTGGTGATCAGTATTTGAATATCCATTCAATAGAGCTCGGCGTCAACTTATAAGTAATAAATACAGTCCGTACTCAGAATTAGTCTTCTCTTTTTTCTTCTTTTTCTTTTTATTGGTTGTTCGATTATTTCTTCTCTTCCGAATTCGTAAAATTGCAACAGTTATGCAAATGATAACACCGACAAGAACTATGACTCCAACTACTACAGCAATGAGAATGATATTCGACCCTTTGTCAGCTGAACAAAATATAGCTTGATATTATTACAGAGTGATCGCCCCCATACAACGCAAGTACGTGCACAACTGAGAAAAAATGAACTTTTTTTATTACCAGATGCAAATTTACTTACTGCAGCTACAGATTGAACGCAGAATAGTCAAGTTTAAAAAAAATTTTTTGCCAGCAGGAAAATGTGTCTCTAGTCACGTACATAGAATGAGTATTCATATAAATATATAATCCAATCATACGTTACCCCTGAGGCTATTTCCTCTATCATAACGTATATACATTTTAGCGTAGGCTAAGTTTGTGTGAATGACGTTTAAAATAATTATACGGAATGTCCATATTAATCATATAAGTAGAATCATCAGTAATCATCAAATCAGTAATTTGTTATCTTACATATTTCACACTTATCTCCTTTGTAACCCTTCTGACAAACGCATCTTGGTCTTTGGCCAATTCTTTGCTTGCATTCTCCGCCATTCTGACATGGATTATTCTTGCATTGATCTTTTATACGTGAATACAAAAATAAAAAATAGTAAGAAAACAAAACAAGAAATTTCTGAAAGTTTTTGATATTTTCAGCTGTATTATAATGAAAATAGAATAGCAAATGTAATGACAAGAGAAGGTATTAAAATGTGAACCAACGAGTGCTAACAAAGTTCGAATAATGTAATTTTTTACTTGTTTAATGGCTTGATTGACTTAAATATCTTCAAATTTAAAATCCAATTGAAATGAAGGAAAATTTTCTTTGGGATTTCTTTTTTCATTTGAATCATGTTATCTAAGTACTTACCTACGCATTGCCGACCGGGTTTGGAGGGATTTTCATCAACATAATTTCTACTGCATACACAGCTATACGATCCTGCTGGAGTATTTTGACATTTTGCTCTAGTGCTGTGGCAATCAGTGTGTATATCAGGATCAATGCATTCATTGAAATCTAGATTAAAAAATATTTTGGTGTTTGTGATGCAGTTTCCTAATGTTTATTTCTCAATATTTATTTTATTGATAATTTCATTAAAAACTAAAATAAATGTACAAATAATCATTAAAATTGTTCAAATCAAAACAGTTTTGAGAAAATTATTCAGTTTTTCTTGTTTCGTTAAAAGCCTTTGAAGCGCACTATTAAAAAGAATATTCAATTTATTGGGTACAAAGTAACCGTTCCATCTAAATTATCGTTGTTGTTGTGAAAAAAACACAAAAAAGTTTAATTCTTTTATTTTTTCATGTTTTTCGTGAGTCCTGCAGGATCCGATATTTCACCCAAATTTTACTATTTTCTGAATTCACAGAAACATCTCGTGATTTGTGTGATGTTTTACCTTAGACACATTTATACATTAGTAAACAGGAGATTGTATTAACCTGAAAATTTCATTTTTCCGGATGCTGTGTCAAACTGAATAATTCCCGTAGCTGTTTTGACAAGTCCTTTTACTTCAGTTGACATCAGAGATTTCATAAAATAATCTTTGATTACATCCCATTTTCCTTTCTAAAATTGACAAAACATAAATAGGATTGAGTATTTC
The DNA here is from genome assembly GCF_964204865.1 of Styela clava. Classification (NCBI taxonomy): domain Eukaryota; kingdom Metazoa; phylum Chordata; class Ascidiacea; order Stolidobranchia; family Styelidae; genus Styela; species Styela clava. The sequence continues at coordinate 9,626,611 of NC_135252.1, forward strand.
TTAATTATGCTTGTTTCAATTGGATTTTGGAACCCGACCTACAACACTGAATACCCGAACCTTTTTAAAGCATTTTTGTTGAGGCTCTGAAAAAGGCTCAAAAGTTAATTCAGCTGTAACTTTCAAAATGCTTGTTTGCTTAATTCAAACTCAATCCCAAATCCGATTTGATTTACAACTGTACTTTGTTTTATATTCATTTTTAAAGCAGCGAAATTTAATAAAATGTACCATAATTTCATGGAATCAGGGAAATACAATTTTGAAGTTATTTATAATCTTTATACGAGATAGCAATCAGAGACCGCCGACTTATCGATTTAGCAGCGTGTATCTTCCGCTCTTACTCTATAGCGACACCACGTGTCACATCACTAATTAATTAATAACTCGTTAATTATAAGACATAATTCATCCAAACTCAATAGGCTTCTGATCCGAGATATGATGAATGCACGTGCAAAATTCGCTTTCGTGGGATATCGCGTGTATCTAACAGACAAACACACAAACGGACAAATACCTACCAACATACTTACCGATCATGATCGATAAGTAACTAGACTAGCGGTGAGATGTATTCTGAGGTCAGTCATAATATTGCAAAACGGATATTTAAATTAATCTCTGTCTGAGGTGAAAATCGGTAATGCTCCATTCCAGTGGTATATTACCGAATTTAAGACGAAATTGTGAGGTTTGTCGATCTTTGGCTATATCTAATTTCAAAAGCCTTGTCTAAACAATTCAGAATACATTTACCAGAGACAGAATTAAAGTTTCTTACAGCAGTACGAACGTTGAATAACTCTCTTTTCCCTCGCGAAAATAGTCCAGGGGGTGGCCTGTCAGTACTTGATTTTCTCATCCTAATTAAGAATGAGACTCTTGCCCCAGATCGTTGAACAGTTTGCCTGAGAAACTCCACAACTTCAAGTGATATATAACCCTCTAAACCAGACGATCTCAATACTTGGTCAAGCTGTAATTCAAAAATATAGAGGGGTCTTAAAAGCGAATGAAAATTATACAGAGTATAATAGGAATCCACATAAGATAAAAATATCTAGCATTGATGAGATATATTTCCCTTGAACCGAAATAAATAATGTCATTTGTTGAGAAATTGAGACGATTTTCGTAACAAGCAACGGTTTTTAGGGTGGTATATACGATACTATGCCCATTACTAAACATATAGAACTTGTTTGTAGACAACGAATCGTTGTCACTACACTATGTTATATGTGATAAAATATTTTCAACATAACTATTCATATGATTACAAGTAAATTGAAGAATCGAAAAACAAGGAAGGATACTGGCATTATTGATAAGAATCTTTACATCCTGCATTCTATATATATAAGTGATATAGAAAAAACACAATAAATAATGTGATCAAGATATGTTAAGCATTTGTCACAACAATTACCGATCGTATAGTATAAAATATAGCCTGAAGGGTACTAGTTCGGTAAAATCATCATTTTGTTCTACACAGGTCGACATGCTTGAAATAAAGTTCTTCAAGGTTCACAATCGATAAATGATATTACCTCAGGCAAAAATCCACATTAATCATAACATCTATAAGCTGTCTGATAAGTCGTTTTACCAATTACTCAGATGTGTTTCCAGCATTGCCACTAATGTACATTGTCTGTCCCTCAGTTAATTACATATCTGATATCTATTGAAGAAACGCTCTATGTTCTTATCATACTCAATATCAGCTAAAATTCTAGACTAAAACGATTACATATGGTTGAAGTTGCATAATACTGTTATTGGGAATAGTTGAAATATTTCTAAATTGTGAATTTGTCACAATGCAAAAACGGTACTCCTGAAGTATGCGTAGCAAGATGTCGCCCAACCTGAACCCCAACCTGGTACATAACCTGAGTTCAGGTTGTGCGCCATCCTGGTGCGCATACTTATAACAAAAAGGTCCGCAAAAACTTATAACATTGAATACTTACAGCGTCTTGCACTGGGCCCATCATTTCACCAGAATTTGTATCTTCATAAGTTATTTCTTTCCCATCAACATGAGTCACAATGACTTCGCCTTCGTATTTTTCAAGAGCTATGAATAAAATAAATAATATATATAAGGGATGAAAAAAACGAAATCACTCAAATTATAAACACTACAAAGTTCGGGCAATATAACTCTATATTAGCCCAGGAATAAAAATCATACATTGTTTAGAAATAATTCTCATTTCTATTTTGTCAACTGTATCCATTTCGCTGGCCAAATTGGTGTCTGATAACATCGTTTCCAATTACTCAAATTTAGATACAATGTACGGTCAGAGGTGACGATTATCTGACATGATCTAAAAGCGACTTTCACATCGCTATATTTTATCATCGAGTTCCATCAGATATTCAATACTTAAAACCCCATGACTGATAGTCATCAACCGGAGTTGGTTCAACGATCAGCTTTTTGAAATGCTTATGGTATATACTCATACATCAATCGTAACCAGAGATAATCTGAAATTATAGTAGCACAATAACTATAAATAAAAACTTACTGGCACAATTACTCCCACAAGGTACGGAAACGCGACCAACATTGGAGCTTGGTTTGAAAGATCCAAAAGATCCAGTTGAAGACCCACTGACTGCTGGTCGATTTGGAAACATTGGTCTATTTGGTATTGCAGGTCGGAAAGGCGATGGTTTTGGCACAATTGGTGTCGTTCGTGGGGAAAATGGTCTTGCTATGGTCGGCATGGGTGTAGTATAGGCAGCAACCGGTCGAAATGGCGTAGGCCTTAAAACATGATTAATAATATGTTGTAAATAACAGCGATATAATTTGCACTCATTGGTGTAGGCCGTAGGGTCAGAGTGCGTCTCATCTCACATCAAAATATTTTCAAGGAATATAAGAACAATACCATTCAGGTCTCAGTTTTTGAGAAGAATTCACAACCATAGTAAATAATATAGGACTAAGAAAAGAAATTTTACAGTGGAAATTAATACCATATATACATTGTTCATACAGCTGATGATCCGCGATTAATAAATTTAATTTAAGAAGAAAGAACAAAATCACCATTAACCTATGTTAACTTGTATTTGATGTATTTTAATTGGTTTGCTATAGTGAAGATATGAACCCTTTAAAATCGCAAAAGCAGTAAGTTCTCGAAATCATTTGAAACTGATGACTCAAGGCCTCCTAACTTCAGTTAACTAGCACTGGAATTGAAAATTTGAATACCTTGTGTAATAGGTTAATTTTGTGGTCGGCAACATGGTTGTAGGAATCGGTCGTCTCGTCGCAGGAGGATAAAAATTATTGTTGTTAAAACCGACCCCATTAAAATTATTTCCAGCTCTGGCAGGAGTTGTCGTCCGTCGTCGATTAGGATTAAAGGCTTCAAAGTTATTGTTCTGTGAATCTCTATCGCTGTACACTACACCGGGACCACTGTTGGTATAATCTGTATTTGTTTGATGTGTTGTTGTCGTTGTGGTTGTTGTTGTTGTAGCTGCAATTAAGTAACGTTGTAAGATATATCTGTTGGTGAAAATTGAAAGAAAGGGCTTAAAGAATGAGATGCGATTTTATCAAACTATTATTTAGATATAATGGTTCTACGGAATATTCTAGTCTTTGCTTCGAAGGATCGAGTTTCGTTAAATAAATTTATTGCTGCAATGGTAAAAACTTTCAAAACTATCAAATTCGCGTGATGAGAAAATGCATAATTTTATACGGTGATCTTCATGAATTGGCGACATTTAGAAACTTATACGTATTGTGGCGGTCAACATATATATATAATAGTCACTTACTGGTAGTCGTTGTCGTTGTTCCCATGCCCTCGCATCTTCGCCCACGCAGAAGATAATATCGATCACTAGCATCGGTATAGCCTGGCCCACAACTGCAATGATAAGATCCTTCATCATTCGTACATTTGGCATTTCTGTCACAATCCATAAAGTCTGGAGATCCGCATTCGTCAAAATCTGAACAAGACAGACATTTAGAGAGTGGAACTTTGTGGAACTGTGCGATTGCAAATGGTTGGATATGATGAATATACCTTTGGAATAACTTTTTAGTTTCTACCTGGTTTAATTAAGTTAATTTTGCTGTTACAATGTGATTTTTACAGCAGTGCAACATACCATTGATTCCTATCAACTTCATTTCTTTTGGATTCGGAATTTTCGATTCTGTATCTTCATATGCTGATTTTAAGAGGGGAACACCGCCCGCACTTCTAGGCGTGAGATACATTAACAAGGCCGCTGAAGTACCTGGAAATGTTTAAAAATAATTACACCAACAGTTAGATAGCGTTCAGCTAACTGGATTTGAACAAAATGTCTTGAAACTTTAATAATATAAAAAATCCAACCTCGGTCTACATGAGCTTGAAATGTCACATGATCGGCACTTCCAAAGTCAATTTGTTGAAAGTAATTGTGCATATGCCTACTCGTAAACACGTCAGTCACCTAGATATTGAAAAAATGTCTATATTAGTAACAAAATCAATTTGGTTATACGAATATTCATTTATCAACGAAATGGCGTTAGAAAATTACTGCGCAAAAAGCGTTGTTAATTGAGCGATAGCCAACTAAGCAACAAAATGAGACTTACAAAATCGATGACATATCCCTGCATTTCCTCGTACTGCATACTACCTGGATTTGATAAGTCGTCCGGTAATACCGATGGTAATTGTACAAACATTCTAAATGTCCGAGGAGCTGCAATAGAGTTTTAGGTTTTAGTATTCAGTTTGAAGCAAATCAATTTTCAAATGTAGCAACGAAAAAATTCACGAGAACGACTAAATACATTTGGTTAATATTGAGCTGTTCAAATATAGGCAAAAATCGAAACATACTTTTTCCTTTTTCAATTTACTGGTATATTCAAATACTAAAGAATATAATACTTTTTACGTTTTTGCACATCAGGAATTTTTAGAATTTTTTACCCAGGAATATGATACTTTGTATATATGAAATTGTATGCTGGTGAAGACAACAAGTTTTTTAAAATTGAATGTTTCTTCCTTGTACCATTGAATTTAGCCTTTCAACGTGGATAGATGAACGTAATTTAATACACTTTTTCGTTCATTCGATATGTTCCAATTGTTGATTTATAAAGGAAATTGGGTATATACAAAATATGGATCACATCTTAATGGTAATGGTAAGTATCACCTGGCCACCAACAATACATACATGTTCGAAGTTCAATAGGGTATGTAAATTCTGTATGATGCTCTTCATTTGTTCTCCATTTTTCAGCAATTCGCCATCTATATATTAAATTAGGTCGAAGGTCGACAATGGTTAAACTTGGGATTTTAGATGAAATAGTGACTTCCTTCCAAGATGATAACCCTGAAATAAAAAATTTAGTTTGTAAATTAAATTAATATATATGGGGCATCGCTAAAACAACTTGCGGTTAACCCATGGCTAAAATATTGCCATGTTCATGACCTTAGTTTTTATTATAATTTAATTCCAGTCAATTAGCTGTATCATTATATTATTTAATTACGTTTTATCATTTTATCTAAGAAACTAGTGTTTCAGATAGATTTAGTATGAAATATTAGTTCCATAATTTTACGTGTAGATGGAATTATTCAACTTATTTATACTCTGAAGTAGTAGAGTACCTTGATATTTAAAACACGCTGAATTTTTTAAAGATAGAGGTAATTCAAATGAAAGGTAATCATTTGAATTCTCCTAAAAATTTCAAATCTATACGATAAAAAGTTCATATCTATATTTTATAATTGTTACACATTTCCACGTTACCTTTAACTGCATACTGAATCACGTACACCATATCGTTCAAATTAACGTTTTTCCCTCTGTATCTTTTCCAAGAAAGTTTTACTTTTGTTCTTCCAGTAACAACACCTTTCAGTTCAACTCCTGGTTTTGGTTTTGGTGTAGTCGTGGTCGTTGTTGTTGTAGTGGTTGTCGTGGTCGCTGTAGTCGTCGATGCGTCGGAAATAGTAGATTGATGTGATTGTTGCGGTCCATGTGTCTGTTTGGCATGCGTTGATGCCGTCGTTGGTGGTGTTGTTGCTTCAGTAGTAGTTTTTGCATCTTAAAAAATATAAACGCTACTATAAAAGTTAAAGTCAAAATATACCTGAATGTGAAACAATTTGGAATGGTTGACGTCTTATGAGTTATGACTAAAGCTGATGCTCACTGTCCATATTTTTATGTGCGGAAGTGGAAGTTTATAACAATCACTAACGCATCTCGAAATAGATCTATGACAAACCGGTATTATTCAACATTTCTGTATATAGCTACTTACGGGTTAGTATTCATTCCGTCTTTTTTCCATCCTGTTTTTTTTAGTTGAGACTGTTCCTATCTACATTTCTTTTTCTATTTAAAAACTGAGTCAACACGATGAGTCAACACGATTTCATGGGCTGATATTTTTTCGGTGCAATAGTTGATAAAAATATTATCTAGTGTTAAATGCGAAATTTTGATTCTTATTTAAATAAAGTTACGTACGAGGTGATATGCAAAGCCTTCCTGGCAGTAAGTTATTTATTACTCCACGATCTATATATCCATCTCTGCATTTACAGATGTAACCTGGCGAAGTGTTTTCACAACTTCCATCTTTCGAACAGTCTGTCCATGTTGAATTACACTCGTCAAAATCTAAAAAAAAGTACGTGTTGTAGTACAGACAAGATTGAAAAAAGTGAAACATTTATGAAATCTATAAGCTAACCTCTCAACTCAACAGATGTGAAGTCCAATCCAAACGGATTGTCCGTAACCTCGTTGTATTTGAACATATCGGATACCTGATTAGGATCTATGTACGAAGCTGGGTCGAAAAACATGAGAACAATTCTGCAAAGGTTTATAAAATGTTTAGTAAAGTTATATAAACATTAGACACAGACTGTTATGTCATTCGTAGCAATGCATTCAAATCAAACTTAAAAATATTTGATAGCTGAACTTACGCAAATGTTCTTTTCATTATACCGGGAACAAGCTTTATTTCTCCTGAATTTTTATATTGCGCCATTCGCGGCCCCATCACTCTGTCCAACTATTGAGATAAAATAAAATTTGAAGTTTATTATCTTCTATGTCTTTTATTTCTAATCGAATAATAATGCATAATCATTTTAATTCAATAATAATTTTAATTCAATATTTCACTATGCAATGTTTATCACTAAAAGGTAAACATACTGTACAACTACGACAATACAACAGAGAGCATTGTGATACTTCTAAATCCATTTGCGACAATAAATGACATACTTTCAGACGATATAACCCAATATAATCACATTTTCCTTGTTTTCATCATAAGCTGATTTTACTTATAATTTCAATTTACGTGTTGTGATGCTTTGTAAGTAAAGGTTTTTATGTTAATTCGCTGGTATAGTTTGTTTAATAACTTACAAATTGCTGCACGCCTTTAGCCGTAGTTATAGTAACATTACTCTTTGGGTAGACAAAGATTTTTCTGTAGAGAAGAGACGTCAGATTCAAATGAGCTTCGTAAATAAGTGCAGCTGTAACATAACAAAATATATTGATTCATAACAATTAAATAACAATTTTTTTTATATTTTGTATAAAAAACAAAAAAACAACTTGGCTCTCCTCATCATTTACAAGTGGCGTAATACATTTTTTGTTAGTTAATTAATGCTTAAAACGCATAATTTCTTTTACACTATGCCGATCCTAGACTTGATTCAATATTCGTGCAAATTATACGCTGTCATAAAGTGAGATTCGTGTAAATAATATTACAGCATGCAACTAATGAAGTAGATAAAGCGACTAAATACTTTAAATCCGTAATCTGTAAAGTGTGTAATAAGGAGTTCACCAACTAGGAAATATCACGTGACGCCCTTTGTTATTCATAGTTGGTTCATACTACACTTGAAAAAACTTTCTGACACTTCGTTTAATTCATTCATTTTTCAGAGTGACGAATAGTACAATATATATATGGAATAGAATATATATGGAATAGAATTTTATCCCATCCATATTAATATCATTTGAAAGATACAAGTCATTTAGGGATTGTAGGGTCAAGTTCAAGCTCGAACTTGAAGTTAGCAAACCAAATATTGGATTTTGGCCAGTAAATGTGCTAGGTTTTATACCAGTTGTTGCTTCTGTCCATGTTGAGAATCGACCAACCCCTCGTTTGTTTGCAGCTGCAGCCCGAAACACATATTTTGCATTCATTTTCAAATTATTTATTCTTCGCGACATGACAAATCCTTCGGCGGTGAAATTAGCATCATTCATTTCAATCTTCAATTCTGAAAAACAAAGTATGAGAGTTATCTTCATACTTTGAAAGCATCTAATGCGAGGTTCTTCAAAATTAAGAGTTTTAAACAACTAAACACTATTAAACTAAAATAAAAACAGTTCTAGAAAAGTCCCACATGAAACCCTAAGATAAAAAAAGTTCACATTTAAACAAAGTGATTTAAAACTTCTTAGCAAGAATGTGAAAAAGGAATTTGAAATAAAATTTGAAAGAGTTTAAATTTTACCTTTGTCACTGCCTTTTATTCTTCGGTTGTACTGAACTATAAACCAAAACTTATGAAGCTCGTTTCTCAGTTGATGTGGTATTGAAAAACTGATTCGCACTGACTTGGGATCCAACACATCGACTAAAAACGATGCTGGCGCATCGAAAACTAAAATAAAATGTTACACCTGTCAAATACCAAGTTAGTGGTAATTGAATTCCGATATTAATTAAACAGTTGGAACTTCACCTGAACGATGTGGCCATGCTCAGCGTAACATTAATTCTACTGGATAAGACAATAAATGTATTTTAAAAATTCAATTTTAACACTATCGAAGTAGAATAAGATTATACATATTTCCAGGTGAAGTTGAAGAAAATTTGTTTGGAGTATAGTAATATCACATGCTTTGCATACATACTCAGACATTTTCTGCCAGGTAGCCTGCCGTAGTCGTCACTGACATCTACATGACCATGGGGGCAATGACATTCAAAAGATCCAGGTATATTTTTACAAATGTTCCCAGCACAATCTTGAAACTCCGTTCCACACTCGGAAAAGTCTATAAAAATGAATTATTGCAATGATACGAGGTTGTCGACCCTAATTTGCAGTTATGGTCAAGAATTTGTCCACAATATATTTTTCATTAGTTGATAATGTATATAAGTACAGTTAAATATACCTTTACCTGTAACTTTCACCGTAGTTTTGTCAATAGGTCCTCCGGGAATTTGAACTTTTTCTCTGAATTCTTCAGTTATCATTGTTTCCATGAGCTTCACTCCATCAACCACTGTTACAATTTTATACATAATATTGTTATTTCGTCATGCAATAATAATAAAAAGAGCTTTGTTTCACTGGCATTTTTATGCATATATAATTATTTTATATCATTCAACATCCATCGTTCAATTTTAAGTGAAATAATAAAAAAACGACATATATAGGCTACTATCTTGGTACGTCACTGACTTCGATCTTTAATTTGTCTTACATTACGTCCAAGACTGGAATTGCATCAACTCTCAGTGAGTGTAAATGTAACACTCAGCTAAGTTTGCTAGGAAAAATTGTGCATTCTCACTTTTACGATGTATGCTACTTACTGTCTTTTCCCATAAAAATTGCAGCAGTTATACGAATTACATTTTGGCCAGCAATGTCGGATTTTTGAATAACGTAATCTCGGAAGTCTAATCTTCTGTTGTTTCTCAAAGTTGTCACAATCTATGAAAATGGTGTAGTTTGAGATTGGAATAAACAATACACCAAATAAATGCTGATTTATTCCGACCAAATAAAAGTCTTATAGAAAATGCTATGAGATTAGTCTACCGGTACCAAGTTCTTCTCATTCTTCCGTTACGAAAGAAAATATGTGTGAAAATTTGGTGAAATAAACATTTAGTTTATATGTGGAATATGTTTTTAATGGTTCTAACCGATTCCGTTACTTCTTCATGCACGGTGGCTCTCATCTCTTGGTAGTTTATGACCGGATCGGTTGATGTGTAGTCAAATACAACGCTGAAAATATTTGTTTCTGAAATAATAAGAATATAATCAGTCTTATTGCAGACTCTTTGCAAACGTTAGGTCACTTCATGTGATGGTTTGCAACTATTTTTACATTTGCTTGCAAAGATTCTGACTATTTTAGCGGGCAGCTCATTCATACCTGCATAAAATTAAAGACTGAATGGTAAAGCGTAAAATATTGTAGAGAACACAAAATTCGTTGATATTTTCAAAATTTCAGTTATAGTAATAGGATTTGTTATCTATCTTATTTATTATGTATAAGTTTCTCACAGTATAATCTGGCAACCTTGGATCTACAGAAATGACGCAATTAAAAACTAATAATTTTATCGCTGCGTGGCAGCAGAGACTCTCCCGCTTCGACGTGCTCCATGCGCGCGTAAAGTTGCTCTACATCTGTTGTTTCGCACGTTTCACTGCAGAGGATTGAGCGCGTAAGACTTCAAGTTTGTAAACCCAGTATTTGAAATTTATTTTCTGCACTCTCTGCATTCGTCTCGTTATTATTTACCACTGAGTGCAAGGTAATACAGTAGAATAATTAATTAGTCGGTCGAGCATAAGGCCGAGGCGTAATTAGGTCTAGCTTTGTTTTTTCCAAACGCTCTCATGTGCACATTTTTAGGATTGGTGATGTGAAGCGGTTTAAGATTATAGAAGAAGTTCTGTCAACTGCTGCAGTCTGGAAGAAGTTTGGAGAATCGTAAAAACTTGTGAGCCTATTATCTGCTTTTTGTTGTTGTTCATTTCAATCAGGATAAGATCCTATATATATGTGTCCAGCCGAGTGTAGACCGAAATACTATGGTGCATAAATTAGGATTAATCAGTCAGCTTGTGGCAGCTCAAATCGTTGACCTACTACATCTACATCGCACGATTCTCAATCAAATTTGTATTTGCTTCTGAAACACATCATGCTGGTACAAACTTGCAACTTTATCTAAAATTAGGACCATTTCATTGCCAAGGGATGCGTTTGCTTCTCAACATATCATTATTCCTTCTGAGGGGAAAATTTCATTATTACATTGTAAGGTTGTTCAGAATATGTGCGGGTGCTATAGCTTCATATTTTTAACTCATTCAAAGCTGCTAACTAAAACATCCAAAGTTTTTACACTTCTTTCCGTTCTATCAGTATCCTTTTCCCCCCTTGTACCAACTAAAAAAGGTACGGAAATCTGATACATATCATATTCGAGCTCACTAAACTTTTTGCGGAATCATAAAAATGATAAAACTCACCACTCCGTATCTCTATCCAGTTTGACCATTCCCCTGTAGCGGTGTTTGTTACGCCACGGACACGAATTTTGTGAAGTCCAAATGGTGGTAAATCTCGCAGTTCGTGTTCCGTGAAAAACCCACCCCTAAAATAGAGAATAATATATGTGGTATATTTTGAATACAGATTTATGTTTTTGTTGTATTCTGTACAAAAAAATAACTTACGGCATTGCTCTGCCTTTGTTACTGACTGGTTTTCCGTCTACCAAAGTGTTTGCTTCGATTTCGTAAAATTTTATTTCGCCTACTGACGTCTGGGGCTTGCCCCAGGCAAGATACACTGAGGTAGGATTCATGGCTTTTGCGATGACGTCCAGTGGTACAGCTAGATTAAATTGAAATAAATATCATTAACACAAACAACATAGTGTCTGGTTAGATAAGCATGGCCGAACTTCTTAAGGTAACTGTATAACAGTAGTTTACAAATCTGCGAATATATATGGTGATTGGGGGACAACAACTAAAAAGTAGAGAAGGACACTTTCTGTATAGATCAATTCTCTAACTATATCTCACCTGTATTTTGAATGCACTCTACGCCTGGAAGGAGTTTTAAATGAACCCCGTCATCGATGAGACCTTCCTTACATTTACATGTGAATATTCCATATTGTGATGTACACGATGCATTTGCGTGGCAATATCGAAATTTTGGGATGTCACAAAAATTAATATCTAAATTTAACAAAGCATTAAGTGGAGTACGTTTCCATAAAAATTTTTTGTTTTCATAAAAAGTCAACATTTACGAGCTATACCTCTCACCATACTTCCTCTTGCCGGTCGCAAAGGTGGCGTTGTTATTGCATTTTTGATAAAACTGTGGAGAGAATCTGACCTGGCTAATCCATTTTTGTCGAAGTATATGTCAGAAGTTATCTGAAAATATTGGTGTATCTTCTTGTAGATTTAGGTATGATTGAATTCAAAATAGTAGCATTGTATGTACCATGCAACCTTACCTCGAGTAATTGCTTGTCTTTAATTGTTACATTCTTTGTAAAAACTATGTCGAGTCCCAAGAATTTGAATGCTGTTCCACCAAACATTTGTTTTAACTGTAGACAAAATTATATTTACAATAATTTCTAAAGATGATGCATCTCCACTGTATTCGTTCACCGTCATTGTGTTATAATTCGATTTAAATACTTACTGATGTATCTAGAAATTTCCTAAATCCCCCTCTCGGTTCAAATGGGGGCGCGTTCGGATTTTTTGCATGCCAGATATCGGGGAATTTGAGTTTCAGTCGAAATTGCCTTGGTTCTAGAAAAAAAGTAAATAGATAGTAAGTTGGACGATTGTACGAGTTGTTTATAGGATGAAATATTTGAAATACTCACGAAGCCGTATTTTGACCCATGGTGTATATATTCCCCGATACATGGTGTTTAGTGCTACCATTCTGAAGTGATACACACGATATGGCTCCAATTTTTGTACGAATACAGTCCTTGCATTTGGTCCCAATATTGCCTGTTTACATAACAATTTGATTGCCACTGGTGATCGTAAAGCACGAAAATAAAAAAGCTCGTAAAAATTCAATTACCTGTTCCAATGTTTGCGCGCCAAGCATTTGATATTCTACACTATAAGCAGTAATCTCCCCCTTAGTTTTATGTGGTTTGTTCCATGATATCCTGAGAGTTCGTGTGTTCAACATCGCCACTTTGAACTTCTCTGGTTTACTTGGTACTTAGAAAATAATGTTAGTTTAATGTTATTAATATTATTGAATTTAAAATATTGGCAATTTTTGTTTCGCATCGGTTACATTCATACGCTCATACCTCGAAGAAAACGGTTGTTTTTTAGTTCATTCTGAGCAACTCGGGAAAATAACTTGCACAATGGTTTTAATGTTCCATAGTCAACTAACCGCTTCAGTCGTATTCTCAATGTCATAATACTGTATAACTTTTTATTATCAACTATAGAATCTTCTATGTTACTCACCACCCTCTTCAGTGTCGACGAAGCATGATGCATTCATGTTTAACGTTTTGACATTCTCGCCCTTCCTAAGTAGTGCACGAATTTCAACAAAATATTTGTCACCAAACGGTAGTTCTGTCATTGAGTATGATTCCGAAGACGGACGAAGAGCGCGATATTCGAACGAAGATATATAATCTGTGTGTAAGATTGCTTCCGTCAGTTATACGTTCGACATTTTTTGTTTTATATTATTGTATTCTTCAACAGCAATATCCTTCTAATAATGGATATTTGTAATATTTTTCTACCATACTTGTTTGTAGTTTATTTTAGTTATTTCTTATACGGTTTATACTTCAATGGCGATTTTGCTTGACACCCCCATAGATTTTGTATATTGAAATACATCTAGTGTTTTCTAAGATGATTTTAAAAAACTTTTTTTACTGGAGGCAGACTTTATCGCACTCAGGTCGTCTTCAAGTTCTGAATATACTTTCCACAATGTGTTCTGGACATCGCTTCCTCTTATCATCGTTGTTTTATCGGCAATAGCAGTCTAAAGAAAATACATCGGCATTAGCACTAATGTGTGTGTTATAAATATAATAAGTAATCAATCTCACCTTAAATATTCTCGCCGAATTATCTGTTATAGCAGCATATTTGACATTGAACCAACTTACAATATATCCTACAATTGGGTAGGCCTGTGGTAGAATAATTAAAGTATTTACAATAGCAGAATACAGAAATATAAAGCAAAATGAAAAAATGCTGCTATGTACCTGGTTTTGTTTGTTGACAGGCGGTTTTTCCTCAAAATTGAATAAATTAATATTAGGCTTCGCTGCCCATGTAATTCTTAGAGAATTTTCTTTTGCTTCGCAAGACATTGAGGTAATGTTGAACACTAGACCTGAAACAAATGAGTTTAGCTTGTTTTATGTATTATAGCCAAAAATTGCAACATCTTAAATAGTTAATATTATTATTTAGCTTACCTTGCGAAGATAGAAGTTGGGAGCATGAAAACAATAAATAGAATAAGCGAATGGTAACGCCATCAGTTCTACGCCTCATTTCTGTATTTCCTTTACTTTCTACTTCTTGTCAAAATACAGTCATTCTTAAGTTTAGTACAACTGTAAAAGAAACCATAACAATGATCAGTTTCTCGGTCCGACAGCATATAATTACAAAAATCTCAAAATATAATATCTATTCTTTATTTGATATATTTCCTCTGCAAATCATACAACTAGCTTGACCTTCAAACAGCACTGTGTCTTGTCGGAAATAGGATCAGTTGACACGTGCCCTGGGGCTGCTCGTTATTTGTCTTCGCTGTATCGGTTGCTTTGTTTTCTTTGGATTAATTAGCTTGTAATTAAAGTATTTACATTTTATATCTTAGTATGATTAAATACACACTGTTATGGAGAGACTCCGCCCTATAGTCAATTGATGGATTCGCCCTTATTTATATCATGCTTTGCCATTACCTAAGCTATCGAAAATTACGATTTGCATTTCTGTAGTAATAGATAAAACATTTCATTGATTCCTCAACTTGACTGTTGAAATCCAGTTTGGTGTGAACACGACATCAGCTAAGCCAAGAATTATGGCTTAGCCGGAGGCTAAAAATCTGTTTAGTATGATTAGAATAACTTGCTCATCCACTACCGCATGTAAAATTCCTGCTTAATACTGCCGCTTGTCGAGTGGATGGATATTTTAATCACGGACAACATAAAAATCTTGATCGTAGAATGTGCGTACTGGAATATGACTCGTTGGTTTAACTAACGATCCATCTCATTTAGTAACCATAATTTGAGTATCGCAACAATAAGATTTCAAGTTCGATACTGAACTCATAGTGAATTACCTCCCAACAATTGTATATATTTATCAGGCGTAATCGCCAAAAAAATTTCTAATTTATTTTGCTTAAATTTAATGGTGGCTTACAGGAAACGAAACTTTAGTGACTGAGACAAGTATTGATAATAATATTCAATGCATTTGGCGATTTTTATTCATATCTTTGAGTTTAGTTTGCAGTATTCATTAGCTTTTAGTCAAAACTATGCTATTGTGTCCCATTTATACCATTGATATTGAAACTCGAAGGGCTAACATCAGTGGTTCTTGAACTGGGGGAGCAAGAGGCCACAAAATGGAATCGGAAATTTTCATGCAACGGATCCTGAAACGGTCTCCGCGTTCGTTAAAAATGCCAGCTTTTTCGCGGTATGATAATTTCTTTTGTCTCGTAATGTTCAATCTATATTCTATGACAACTAAAAGAATTCAAAATGTCTCTTTATTTCAATTCATTTGTGTTGGCTGCGGCGACACACGGCAAAATAAACTCATTACCGATCTAAAATACCAAGCCAATCCGCGGTTGAATAAAATATTCAATCCATGACCGATATACATATTTAAAATGGTTGCTTTATTTATTTAATTTTGATAAACTAACTTGCGAAGTTTGTAAAATTTCAAAGGGGAGCGCGGCTCAAAAAGTTTAAGAAACACTGGCTAACTGGTTTTTGACGTTTTGCGTCGCGCAGGCCGGGATTTGTTTGTGGAGCATTTTGCCATTTCCATGACAATTTTCATTCTTTGTATCTATTTTCAATACGTTTATTGTTAATGTCTACATTTCTTAGCAAAATAAACTACTTTAGTCACGATGTCCCGACAACAAATCTCTTTCTTGCGCATAATAAACTTGAATTTCATTGGGCGAAATATCAAATATAGAATCTGGTCTGGTCGATTCCTGTCTTCTCTAAAACCCCTCAATATGCGTATAGGGCAATTGATTATTCTCCTACGGGTCCTACCTACAAGCTCTCAGTCGCATGAACGTTTAAAAGTAAACAGAAATAAAAATGTTGTGGAATTCCCAGTTCTCTTAAAGGCCGATTAGCGGGCCTTGAGATCTTTTATTCATGAACCCCCGCAGTTGGCGCAAGTTGTGATACACTTTGAACAAAATATTTGAAACAAGGTTCAGTACAGTTTGAGAAGAAGATGGCCCTTTCATAGCACGGTAGCAAATCTCTAGGTAAATTTCGGCACCGATTGGGTCTAACGTGTTATTTTAAGACGTAATAATGTATCGAATGTGCGAAAGCGTACTTTTTGAATGATGTGTGATCGCAATCTTCAATCTAGATATATAAAAAATTATATTTATTTGATACTAGGAGTGCAGTCTCAAAATTTTCATTCAACTTTAATCCAAATCGATTCGAATCAGTTTTCAAAAACGTACGTGTTCGTGAGGCTCCTTATAATTTTTTACTGCTATAACGTTAATATTAAGGCCAATTACTACTGTTTATACAAGTCCAAAAATGCCGTTTCGAATATAAATTATTGACTAAAATAGACTGTTTTGAAGATTTGTATCCTTAATTTTTGCTATACGCGTTGTTTAACAATTTCGTGTTTTTTTTCCACGAAAGTGTTCTCCTAACACTGGATGAGTTGCCATTTTTGATCACCTCTAAATATTTAAAGATGTCACAAACGCAAGATGTCGCTATTATAGTGCAAAATTGTATCGATGTTCTCCGTCTCGGCGGAAACGGTAAATTCAGATGATATTTTTAGAAAAAAGAAATTTCCTTTTATATATTGGGATCATTTGAAACTAGTGACTTGTTGACCTACATAAAATATTTTTTTATGCGATAATATTTGCCAATGAACTAGGTGAGCGCTCGTTGGTTTTATTTTTATTTTGGGGACATTTACCAAAATAATGACTCATTTCTACTTTGTTCTTTCTATACAAAACTTGAAATATGATGATATTTTAAAACGTGACTCGGTTAACGTACTTGTCTAATTTTCAAGTACATTTGAATGATTCAAAATTCAGTTGCTTGCAATTTGTTAGTTTGAAGTTGGCACCAGAAATCTTCGAGAATCGCGTGCGAAACTGAAGTACTTCAATTTGTAAGCTACTTAAAATTGTGGCGTGATACATAGCAAAGTCGTTTGTAACGGTATTGCTATTTTTGACATTCGGTGAGAAGTCAGAATGAAAGTTCTGATATCTATTTAATTAATTGTATTCGCAAATATCATATGTATAGGACGCCTCAAATAAATTGAAAATCATCCATCGATGACATAATCGTTTTTGATATTGATAGTACAGCGCACGGCAACAATACGAAAAACAAAAATATACAGTTGCGAACATTATCAGTTAGTGTTTGTATAATCCCAACAAATTCCATTTAGTGAGAAGATAATTACGTTTTGAACTGAAGTTTCTGCTTGGTGCCAGCATTACGTTTGGCGGATGTACGAGCTTCGCCAAAAATCAGTGTCTCGCAAAGACTGGCACTGCGGTCATGTAACGGCGCACGGTACCTATAATATTCAGCGTCACCACATATAATTAAATAGATTTGATTAAGCCCAGCAGCATCATGTCTTATGGTATGTTTTGATTGGCCATTCTTAGCGTGAGTCTCGACGTTTGTCTGCTCTCAGGCTTTATACTGTTTATAAACGTTTGGCTCAGCGTCACCTGTTTCCTGTCAAATACCCACCATTTTAAATTCCGAAAGTTCGAAATTTTAACACATTTTGATTCTTTCAAAATAATTAACTGCAATTAGTTGCTACGCGTGATAGATGTAATCGCACTGAGATCCCTATACAGAATTCTTCGTTTTTTTACATGGAATTAACTGACAAACCACCACTGTGCCTAGGCGTATTAATTTTTAAGCAAGTTTGTTCTACGTTATAGGTTTATCGATGACTTATCCTTTGTTGTATGTAGTATGGCTATCAAATAGACAAAAATCAAGACAAACATTTTTCCGTATAGATGTATTCGTAGCAAATGAATGAAAGTGATAATATTTTATGGTCACAGCCTCAAAGTCAGTTTTATTATTTTTTTCTTGTATCAGCCCGTTTTCAAAAAATCCCAGTAAGTTATTAAATCAGTCAGAAGGTAAATGAACATCTCTCGTTTTGCCTGAATGGAATGTCCTTTGAATCTTTAAACGCCGTTGGTTTGTAAAAGGGAAAATGAGTTCTAGATACAATAAATAAAATAAAAAGCAAAAAATTAATATCATTAAAGTAATACGGTCCCAGACCGGTGGATCATCAAAAAATAAGGCATTTTATGAGTATAGTAAATGCATTCATTTTTAAAGTAAAATCGTTCAGTTAGTCATCTACAAGGTAGTGCACGAAAAAAATTATATTGGTTACTGTCACTGTAAAACACAGTTAATTGTGCAAATGATTGCCTTGATGAAATTGAAAGGAAATAATAATATTTGAAAAAAGGGAATTCGGCATGGATCGCGTGAGATATAAACGAACATAACTCCCACGCTTTGATTATATACAATGAGCATTTGAAAAATGAAGGTTAAAAAAATGGATAAACATAAGAACATTTCAAATATGATATTGGATCAATTTTGATATATGCCGTAGATGCGGAAACGCGCACACTCATAGGCATTTTATCATGCAAGCGATTGGTAAAGGATGAAGCGCAATTGCAAAGCAGCGCCTGTCACAGTGACAATAATATGTTTATGTCACACTGCTTGTCTTTAATTTTCGAATGTGCAATTATGTTTATTCTGACCAGTCTTTCATATCCACTCTGAACGGCTTGGAATCAGACCAACGTATCTTGTATTTAGACACGATCTAGATGTACTGTAGTTTCTGAACCCGCCTTGGAATGGTGCAAGTATGAAACAGACGCACATTCAATCACTTCATAAACGCCGTCCTCATTCCATGTGCCGCATGTTGTATTGCATGACTTGTCGGAACCTGTCCGTCGTCAGAACCAGCGTACCAAAATGCTGATTGCATCATTGGTTGATGTTGGTGTTGAGGTAGAGGTGGAAGGGCAGAATGCATCGAGTGCTGGTGATGTATCGAAAACGGATTCGGAAGCGTTTCTGAAGAGGTCGCTTCAGGTGTCATGTTATTTGGTGCCATTGAGAAGGATGGCAAGACGCTTCCGCTTGATGCTAAGGGAAGGCCTGTGCCCGTGGAACTGCCGTTGCTAGGAATTGGAGAAGACAATTCAGTTTTCATTCCTGGATGATGAGGTGTGTCTTGGGCATTTGTTAATGGTGGAAGAGCATGTTGTGCAGGCGCAATAATGTCATATTGTGACGAATTTACACCGTGAGGAGATGTCATGCCATGTGCCGGTGGAGACATTGCGGAAACTGACTGGGATTGTGGCGAATGATCTACTGAATTTGGACTCCATGCTTGTCCATTGCTCCCATTAGCTTCAACTCCATTCGCAGAAGAATCCATCATAGGGGAAGTCATCGATGCTGGGGAGTTTGAATTATTGTTCCCATTGCTATTAGACGACATCATAGGATTGTCTTTGTCCTGCAGTCCCTGTTTCATCAGTTTTTTAAATTTAGATCGACGGTTTTGAAACCAAATTTTTACCTGAAAAATAAAACATATACTCAAGGCTTTTATAAGGAGTACTCATCATTGATCTTCGATCGTTAATGCAATCTGACACGCGCCATGCGCCAACGGCCAATTATGTAATTCAGTGAAGTACTTAATTGATTTTCTGATGTTATAGTTCAGACATGATAGATATAAAATACTTAGTTCAAGTGTTTCTCTGTACGTTGTCTATAGAATGCTAAACATGATGGACGTTAAGTTAGATATTCAAGTATCCTTGCATTGATACGTTCTTTCAAATGATACTTCAAGAGAGTGGTGACTGATGAACCGTGATGCATTTAAATTCAAAAGTTGATTCAGAAATTTCATTATTTGAGGACTATATAGTCTACTCTAGAACAACTATTCCGAAGTTTCATTTTTGGTAGTTACATTTTTTTCTCCCGTTCATTTTGTGCGTTTGAATATTTGATTCTGTATTTGGTTTCAAAGAGTTATTCCGCTTGCTTCGTATTTTTAATAATAAAATTCGGCATTAATTTTGTATGTCTCATACGACCCATCAAACAGGCGCTTGAAACGTGTTTACACCTCATGCGTTTTGGCGAAAAGGAATTTACTTAAACTTTATATGCGGTGAACAATGAAGTAATATTTCTCTCAAAAATATATATCAAAATATTTTATAACATAAGTCACGAATGGTGCCGAACGCCACTAGATCCTCATATCATATAAGTTTTCATGACCTATTTAGACCGCGAACGCTATTGTATCACGACACTCAGCGAGTTGTGACAATAATACTTTAGTATATTTGATGTGTAGCGACGTCAAGTAGCTTACCTGAGTCTGTGTAAGGCCAAGTGAAGCGGCAAGTTCAGCTCTTTCTGGCAAAGCCAAATACTGTGTCTGTTGAAATCTCCTATTGAGAGCTTGGAGTTGTAAACTCGAGTATATTGTTCGTGGCTTTCTCATTTTCTTCTTTTTTCCTTTCATTGATACATCTGCGCCAAGATGATTTCCATCTGCATAAGAACACGGTTATTTATTTGGTGGACTTACACATGTTAATATAATATGTACAATAAAAATAAAGTTGCACTGTAGCGGAAATATAAATATTAAATTGTAATTAGAAGTTATTTAAATATTCATATAAATATCGAGAAACAACGTATTTGAATTTTATTTCTTTACAATTTAGTACAATAGTTTCAATTTATACAATATTTAGTATAGTATGCATACTTTCCACACAAATGATTGAAGATTACATTAAACGAAAAGTATATTGCAGTTTAGTCATTGTTTACGAATAAAACTTGTGCTTATATATATAAATATTCGTTCAATAACATATCACTTCAGAACACCAAATTTCGAATTTCGAATTGATGACTTTTGTGTCATTGCACAAAAATAGTATATAAATGTGCTTCAATACGTTTATGTGTTCGACTTTGTGGTAATTTTTCATATTCTTCTTAATAAAACCGACTACGTGCCCGGGGCATGGTCATGTAATTTTACGCTGCAAGATCACTTTAACATTATGCGATAGCTTGTAATTGTATCCACCATGGTCATTGCTAAGTCCAATAGATACCGGATGCATCGCACCGAAGAAATTAGTTTATACGGACCTTTCACTTTTATTTTAAATACAATCCTAACGACTATTCGCATCATCGGTCACCGTGTGGAGTTGATAAAACGCTATCGAGAAATATTTCAATTAATGGCGAGTGAAGGAATGAATAATTCGTGTGTTTGTTGCGTTGTTTTCGATATTGCATGACCAGTACGTTTATTGACATGATATAATCTTGTTTCTCAATTTTATTAGTCGCAATGCAACATAATTATCCGAATAAACAGAGAAAATTGTTGTCTTGATCTTATAACGTGAATAAAAATGTCATTAGTACGGGTACATCACCTGAGTTTTTGCCTAACCACATCAAAGTATTGCCGCTGGGATCTTCGTGGATAACTAAAATTGTTGTGCCCCTTGCCTTTCGGCTATTCCACGCCGCCAACTCTATAATTATTTTCAGCGCAGAGCCGAGCGCAGATATAGTCGAAGTGAAGAACACTAATCAAAATATCGAATTTCCCTCTTTGAGATTGTCATGACGATAAGAAATATATTATAGTTTATATATTTGTTTTTTAAGATACGATGTATTGCGTTGATCCTTTCGAAATAACACATGACCCTATGATGTCGCGAAATGATTTTTATTCACACAAGTCACACAATTAATACGTTCTGAGTTAATTTAACTCCTTCGAATTTTTCACTTTCATAAAATTTGATCCAACCTCTACCCATATCCATGTTCTCATATTACCATTTGTGATAGTTGCAATCAAATCGGATTGTAAACCCGTTTTTTTTTCATATTAAATAGAAGTGAACTGTTGCAGCATGACCTGGGAAGCAAAACTAACGAGGTATAGTTCTATTCGCAGATTTCAGTTCAATGATAATGAGTTGGATATCGCATCTGCAACCGCCCTTATTCAAGGGCGAAAAATCAAAATGGCGGATGAGCGAAAGAACTTTTCGTCTCGCATAGGTCATTGCCAGGTTATATGAGTGATATATTCTGATTGCAATGTAACGTAGTTAACGAGGAATAAAATAATGCAAACTTTATAGGAAGATGTTTTACAGTATCACATCAAATATTTCATATGATATTACGGAATTGCGTAAAAGTAGAATTCTATATTCAACCGTTATATGCCGCACTTTTATTCGATATTTCGCTATTGTGATTGGTACATCACCCATGACCTGCTTTTTGTGAGAAAGTATGATATATTGTATCCGAGAAAACCGTTCAATAAAGAAGTTTTGACGGACGGCCTCGACACTTGTACACCTTAAAAAGCTACATAGTAGTATATCTTCGGGTATATATCGTGAGTAAATAACTGAGGAAACCGCGAAAGAGATATAGTGGATTTCTAACCCATCATTACCCAATGCTCTTCCAAAGCCCCAGGATATCAACTTCTGGGTCCCTACTCTGTTAGAAACAAATTCACACGAGGATTCGAAATGGGTAACACCGTTGCTCGACCCGTAACCACCTCGTCGTTCGTTCATGTGCTCAATTTCATTGCCATTCGTGTATCTTATACGTAATCTATAGTTCAATTGTAATATAATACAAAAAATGCTTAGTTAACAACATGATGAAATATTATACTCCTAAACGAATTTAATGTTTTTATAATTTCTTTTGCTGTTTGCATAGTTGTATATACTTATAAACCATGTTTTAATTAGTTCGGTACCTTCTCAAGTGAAACCAAGATAGAAGGTCTTGAAGAAAATTCGCGCACAAATAACGGCGCCACGTATATACTAACCTTTTCAAAAGCATTTCTTTTAAGCCGGAAAGATTAATATTATTCGATGACTATTTTAGGACATAGTAAGATCCCGCCATTTTCGCGATAAGTTGATAGATCGAAGTTGATCAAAGTCTTATTACTTTATATATCTATATTCTTTAGAAGTTCTAAAAGTGTTACTTTATAGATGCATATTGTCGCTAAACAAAGAATTTTGCCATGCTCACGATTCCCCACATTGCATGAGTAGTTTAGGTGCGCATTTCCGTTTTCAGGCTGAGTATATCAATGATTATTGTCGATAAGAAAATTTATACTTTCAAATAATATTTGGGCAAAATTATCAGTTTCTTCAAGTAGTGCGAAACTATAAAAATCTGTCGTTAATTGGTTGTCTGCACGATCGTCCAAATTTTGCCTATGCCGTATCCGTAACGGAATTTGAAACTGGAATGGAAGTAATTGAGATAATAAGCGAGAAACTGTGTGATTTACCCATTAGAAAACCGCAGATGACGTACAAATATTTTACAATGTGTTGAATAGCAATTAAAACAGCCTCACTGCGGTATACATGTTTTGGTACAGAACATCCACCCCGTTTTGTAACTTATCTTTAATATGTCACGATTGTCCTTTGATAATATTTTTCGGTATTAATAAATTCGGTAATGCGCCAGATTTGCTTGCAAATCTGCGCCGCCTTTTAAATATAAAACAATGTTATCTTGAAAAATTACTCTAATGATATATATTTGATCTGAAATGCTTTGGTGTTGGATAACCAAGAGATGCCAGAGTGGTATAAATGTCTTAAACGCACGGGCGCACACTCTGAATTTCTAATGAGTAATAGGACACATCAGTAAATAACTATGGCTATTCATGTTTACCCACGCAATTAAGAAACTTTCGACCTGGGTGAACATAGGGCACCGCACCAGATCTGGGTAAAGAGGCCACCGGATTTGCGTTAACGCCTTTTCAAAGCGGTATACTTTGAGGATAGCGCTTTCAGGCTGTATATTCTTTTATTATCCCTGCCCACTCGATACTTCGCCGGTCGGTTGCGATTCCGTTGTTTATATGTTTGAAGCAGGGTAATGCACGAGTAACCAAGGCACACAAAACGAATCACTACTAAAAATACCATTAAAGGGGAAAGTTAAATCAAATCGCGCGTTGGTGAGCTCCAATGCATCAAACCTTATGACTTTACGAACATACTCAAAATGAGGAGAAACGAACATCGGTTTGAGCACGAAACTATTGTCTTCTGTTAATATCCTATACGTTCAATTTTTTACCCGAAGGATTAACCGTCGCTGACGCACCTGGATATAACCAGCTTAACGGTCCAAGTTTCACGTCGGAACATTGCTCTTTTGATTCGCAGTAAACACGACGTTGTTATTTCGTATTTTGAATGGAGCAAATTTTCTCCAGATTCTAACGCAATGTATATGATGAATTTGCGTGATGTCGCTTGTATTTTTACACACTGTCGCAATATTCGAACAGTTCAACTAAAGTCAATAATATTGTTTTCAGTGAAGTGATGGCTTGATGATCATTACTATTTTCACAGATTAAAGATCTTCGATAACTTTCTTGTTAGTTTGGGAACCAAACTGTACTTCTACCCGTAACCTTGCGCGCCCAGACCTTTCTCTACGATGGGTTGTTTAAGGCTAATCACAGACCTCGGACAATTTTTGTTTCTTGCTTTGATAAAATATTTATTGTTCATTATAATTCATTAGCCATCTTCAAATCTATTAATTCATAAATAAACACCATCGGGTTTATTGAATAAAACAAATTAAATTGGCGTATAGTACGAAAGTAACTTGAGTGCAAGGAAATATCCACGTAATGCCATATCACGTGTACTAACTAGTAATTGTATGAACAAATATTAGTATAAACGACGTTAAGTGGTCTAAATGACAGGGATTTGTGTGGCATAAGAGATGTTTAAAGCACCGGTAGGTGTCGGTATGGTTAAATGATTACATTTTTATTATTATAGTTTGAAATTGTAGACAATTCGGTAAGCTAAATAAACAATCGCTGTGCTAATCCAATTGTAATATACGATTAAAAAACTTCTTTAAAGTACATAATTAATCAATAAGTTTCGTAATTATCGGTCATCAGAGGATTAGCTAACTTTATACATTACATGTACATTTCGGTACAGTGTTGCAGCAATGTTAGCGATAATTGTTAACAGTTAGAAATACCGTAACATTCTTTACGCGCTGAATCCATACTTTATAAATACTTTGCATAAAACACATACTATTAAATACTTTGCACTATTCAAGTATTTTTAGTTATACCTATTGGTCTGTTTGCCAGTCTATTGGTAAATTTGGAAGTTTTAAATATTTCTTCGGTTACAGTGCCTATAATTTTTGAAAGCGCGTTAAATATTTGACTATTTGTCCGTTCTCGAAATAAAATAAAATGGCAGAAATAAAACGTAGGCGCTGAGCTTTGTATTTTGTATTGCCGCTATGGATTGACGTATATCTTACTAACAAAGACTTGGACTTTCCTTTGATAACCTATTTTCGGCGTAGTTTCCAATTACTTTCTTTTTCGGGGGATGTCAAAAACATTGCCAAGATATTATCTATGACATTATTTTTTTCATGATTCATTTTTATACCGTCACGTGTCAACTTTAAACTACGTAGCAATATCGTCTAGTTTTATCGTTGAATCATGTACGTCGATATATCATCCGGTACATGATTGTTATCAAAGTGACAGTTGTCATTTGAAATTGATATGAGTTAGATTTAAAAAGTTTCTGGATATATGAAGCAGTTTATACATCACTAAAAAAATCAGTAAGGGACAATATGTAAATATTTATGTTTTAACAAGATAATATTATCTCCGGTGATGTACGTCTACCATACATTACATTTACAGGACGATGAAGTTTTAAACAGAGGCAGTAGAAGCAACGCAACAAAAACAAAACAAAATAAGGTTACATGCATATGTGCTTGTTGTTTGGTAGTTGTGAATCAATCAAAAAGCAATAAAACATAACATTTTAACAGTTACTGCACATCCACAATTTCTATGAATTCATTGTCAATATTTTTAAAGCGGTTTGTTCCACTTATAATCTTATTCTTCGTCGCTGCATATATATATATATATATTTATAGTTTAGATCTCCAAAGCTTATGGTTATCGGTTGGCACGATTTATTGAACCCATTCGAAATGACGAGGTCAGATAAACATCATGAAATATGAGAATCCAAGGAAACATGAATTTTGTACAAAAACTTTCTACAGATGACAAATTCAGTGTTTGGAACTTTTATAATATACTATAATGTTAACAAAAAAGAAATTGTTGGATTTAGCATTCAATTTTCCCAAATGTATGTTTGTATTTATTCAGGTGCATGACATCTTACGCTGTATATTTGTTACTATATGTAATCGTGCAGCTAAATATCATAATCAAAATATTATTATTTGGGTCAACGTATAGCCTAATATATTTAATGTATTGTAGAACTTTTAACTGGTTTTAGGGGTAGAATGAGGTATTTTTAATGGTTTAAGATGTTACGTTCTCTTTGAAGAGGCCGTATAGAAAATAGCAATGGTTATCGCCAACCATTTGGTTTGTTTTTCTATCGTGATTATAAATTATCTTTTTGAGCGATAAAGCGATAAGTGTTGTGTATTCAGCCCGAATTATTAATTTTGCTTACTGTATCATGTTATAATTTATGTTGATGTTATGTTATGCTATTTCTTATGATTTTTAAACCATTGGCGTGATAATATTAGAAAATGTGGCCTATACCATAAACAAATTATGTATTAAAAATATATCTCTATATCATTTTAATCAAGAAATAAACCACTATACTAGTGAGGTATAGAACACGATCAGGTATATATATTATACCAGCTTTAACTGATTGATTTGATACTCAATACTAATAAACATTTTATCGTACAAATTCATGCCACCTGTTTCCCTGTTCATATTTTACACAAGATTTGTGAGCGAGGTGAATATTTTGGAGAAACGCAAAAATCATCTTATTACCACAATTAGATTCATTGTACCAGGTACTAGTACTAAAACATTCAATGCGCAGGGTTTAATAGGTATTGTAATGCATTTGAGCGCTTTGACTTCCCACTAAAAAATACAGACGGCTTAATATTTTTTTTTTCAACTGATAAATTTTCATTAGATTGCGTAGATCGTCGCATAATGCATCTGCAAATTTACATTTTAGGAATTCACGTTATCTTGCTGTATAATTAGAATTGAATTATTTGTATTAAAATGCATAGTATGTCATTTAAATTTATCCCAGGGCCAATTCTGAACTTGGTAGTTATATGCGACTTGCTACTATTCCCCATCAACATGGTATACATGTTACATTCATGTAGAAAACCAAAAAGTATTACGAAATAACATGCAACATGGAGTATTTTACAAATAATTTACCTTGGTGTAGAACAACGGCATCTCCAAGTCCACAGTTTGGATACTGGTTCATGATGCTTCCATACGCATGCCCTGCACTTCCGTATGCTAAGCTGTGAAATCCTCCTGATGGGGAGCCCAGAGAGTGTGCCGGAGGACCTGATGAATACCCACCATGCAGACTTTGTGAATGTGAGCCGCTGTGTCCAACCGGACTTCCAGCTGAAGCAGCAATTGGCGGTCCTTGACCTGGTACACTTTGAGGAGATGCATAATGAGACATGTAGGAGGAGGCTGGGCCGCTGTAACCACCAGCAACTGGATTTCCGAAACTTGCTGCCCCACGAGGATTTCCAAAGTATCCTGAAGCAGCGGCTGCTGCTGCTCCAGAGTCATAGCCATAACTGTACGCACTCATTTGGCTTTCTGTGTGCTGCAAAATAAACGAAAAATCTCTGTTATATCACCATATCATCTCTTATATCGCAATTTAAAATCTTTATTCAACTTCTCCACTTGGGACCAGTTTCATTCACATCTTTGTTGTTTGTAATATCGTCTAAATATTGATAAACAACTTGATTTGGAAATCAAATATTCTGCACACCAAAACATAATATATACTTAACATAGTTTACATCTTTCTTTGTTTTTATTATTTTTGCCAGTACCTAAATTTGAGCGACCAATTGCGCGATTATGATTCATGCACTTGGCCGTTATGACTTTATAATATTGAAAAATGTATCTTGAAATGTCCAGTGTATGATTTAATGAGCTATCGCTACTTGTCAATAAAAATTGTGGTTAATGGGTATTTATTTTACAAATGTTCAACTTGTCGATGACCATGATAAAGCCAAGTTGTCGCGAATCACATAGACAGCGGTACATTTTATGTCAAAACAAACACGACGGAAGAACATTATCGAACCGCCCCCGATAAAAGCATCTGACTCAAGCGAACGACATAGCCCGGGGCAAAGAAAGGCACTCAATGATCGATACCAACTGTTCGTCTTTACTTTTCTGTTGCTATCAACACAATGTTCTGTATGATCAAAGAGCCGCCACCACGTACAAACTTGACTGGCTTGCGCTGATTTGTTATCACCGAAAATGTTTATTTATGTAACACTTTATCTGTCACTTGGTGTTATTTCATTGTTACCACAGAGTCGTCATATTATCAAATGAAAGCCTAAAAAAGCACAAAACGGATATTCATCAAATTTTATTCGGAAACACAATTAATATTATCGCAAGAAAAGATGGAGTCAAGCAACCTGAATGTTTCGAATTGCTGTGGTATTTTTGCAATCCACAGTTTATTATTTTTACAATATGAAAACTGTATATACGCCCTATGTGTTTATTTGTGATAAACTCCTATGTTTGTAAGTGACTCATTTTGAACATAGTTAACAAAATAAATTCAAATAACTTGATACCATCACGATCCGAAAGTTAGAGCTTATAAGAAGTGTTTGCAAGCGCAAAACAAAAATGTTTTTTTTTAATTTAATGTTTAATTTAATTACACACCAACAACAAAAAAACTGTATGACTGTCCATCTTTTCCTTTAATAACAAAAAATTCTACAGGAAACAGTGCGATTTATTTCTTTTATTGTGTTCTAACCAGAAGGCTATATATTATAAAGCTCACAGCTTTGGGTAATAATTTAGGCCAAGTGTTAATGTTATTTTACTGAACTTTTGACTCATATTGTTGCACGTGACCGATATCGTTGGATTGGTTAGATAATCAACTTGATAAATGCATGTGTCAATATAAGAAATGTCACATATAATAATTATAACTTACAAAGAATTAAATTATTGGAACGCGACCGGAAACATTAAGTGTCGTAAAAATGGCCGGTATTGAATTTACATTGTCGAAGGTGTAAGCGGCATTCTTTTAAATATAATTTATTTGATGTGTAATGTTGTCGTCAACTACCAATAAAACTAACTCCTTCCATTGTTGTCATTTTATTTATGTTTGATGATTATGCTATCTACACATTACAAAGTTTGAAAGAAAACAAATATTTTTTAAATTTTTTACTTACCATCACCATTTCTTAAAAATCGTAACACTGTCGGGGATCTTCTGTATTTCCCTGGTAATGATCTTTAGACTTGTTTTCTTGTGTAAACTAATTTATATCGTATGTTGAATTCGCTCGAATCGCTAATAATTACTTGATATCGATTCCATTTAGGTTTAAATATCTGTTAAATTAATAATATTATTGTAATAAATCTTAATTTATTGTTTTTGTATTTACGACAAAATACATAAATTCTAGTTACAATGTAACTACGTCTGACCGTAACCAAACATCACACCGTATGACGAGCGCATAAAATGGCGCAACGCTTAAAGCGTCTTTGAGATCCTCCACCCATTCTCTCGAAATTGATAACAAAATGGCGGATCGTAGGTCAATTTCATTTCGACTCAAAACGCTTCTCATATGAAGTTAATGTTTCTGTATAAGCCTTGAACCTTTCAAATGTTCAATTGTTTAAAAATTGATTTCATGGTTATACGAACGACGTGTGTCATGTCCTACTAGCAGTCATTCTAAATGCCGAACAACACATCCGATCATGTCGTAACCGCCTGGTTCTGCTTCTTTTCGTTGGTTTTGTTATTATTTCCTCACCTGATTAATATCACGCGTAAAGTATCATATTAGTAACATCAAATTGCTATTGAAAATATGACTACATTGCTAGGAATAAAAATGGTCTATTCTTGAACTATTTACCTTTAGGCCTCGCCACTGTCTCCGACATTCGTTTGTGTGGATGTATGGTTCTGACCCACGTCCTAACTATAAAGGTGTTATCATGTATAATTTATAAGCCTTACAAATGAAAATACCTTCTAACATTTCTTAGCGTATGATATGACTCCACTGGCGTTTTACAAATGATCAAAGTTGATCGGGTCATTTATTTATTTAAAACCTCATTCTTCTTCTTAAGAAAACTATGAAACATTATCGTTACAAGTTTCTACATAGGTGATCTGCGCGTATTCTGAAATTGTGCGGCGACTTGTAATATTATGGGCTGCTTGCTCGTTTACACTTGACTAGACACCGGGCACTACAGCTTGACTGGGGGTAAATATCGCCCGGTACGAGATTTCAATTTATAATACTTTGATGCCCCATCGTTAAAACTGCAGGTGTATTTGCCATCGCTTTCACCTCGGTTTGTTTGCATACCTGGCAAGTCTCCCATTTTTGCTAACCTAATAAGAAAAATTGAATTTCACGGATGAATGATTTTTTAGAAAAATAAAGAATATTTAATCCAAACAATGTGTGCTACCATAATTATTTCTTCAAACTCAAACTATCTAATGTTTTATTACCTAAATTCAAAAGTAACCATAAACTCAAGGATATCGTTACTTTGTTCAAAATATTTCTGTACTTGGAATGCAACTGATACTATACAGCTCGGTAATGCTCGCATACTACATTTCGTATCTGACGTATAAAACAAACACTCATAATTTCATGCAGGTGACTATCGTGTTTTTTCTAAGCATCATACCACCATTTGATTAGTTCTTTTCGAGTATATCGATAATTCCCGTTCCACTTATTCATACGAGGCTCAAGTGGGTCTTCTTTTAATAACCTTTCTCTACTGACATCGTCTATTCGTCCTGCGTACCGGAGTCGCCAGGAAAATCGTTTTGTGCCCTCAGGTCACGGCAAGATGAAACGAAATTTTATCCCAAGCAGGTTTTCGCAGTGAAGTCTCTTCCTTAGATACTTGTACATACAATTGACCGTAACAATATCTCGTACTCTTCATTTATTTTTTTGCGGACGAAGTACGGTAGAAGGTTTTTATTGTTTGTTGAACAAGTATGCCACGGTCATCCACCGATCAACGATTTTGACCAAGCAATTTGTAAAAAAAATTCGTGACAAACAGTAATTCTTTCTATCAAAAACAAATTGTCGTGACATTCTCATGGCAATAGATGTTATCGCTCACATATGTCTACCCAGCATCATTTGTTATATCTTCAAAGGGTTGTGGCACGCTCCCCTCGATGTCCGTCAAATCTATCTAGATTTGAATCACCGTTTTGTGCGCACATACTTTCAACGTATATGCGATACTTGAAATGATTCATGTCATTGCGTGTTATATTTTTCATTCATTTTCTCCCATACTTCTCCCACGTAAAAGGTACAGAACATACTGCCGTGTCATTGATACATATGCATGAATGTCAAGTTCGCCAACGCATTGATATCAATTTCATTAAGAATGTAATTTTTTTGCTTGATTGTTTCACCTATTAAATACTATTCTTTTTTTTCAAACCATACTTCATCGTTTTAATAATGTATTATACTCATAAACGTGTGTAACGGAATATTGATGCATATATTGTCAGTAAATATATAATACACCGTAGATAGATAGAATCTATAACTTAGTTTCGTAATTACTTACAAAATGTGATTTTTCTTAAATGAAAATACAAAACATAGCACAACGCTTATTGATTTGAATCTGATACATACATACATATACTCAGTTATTTTTTCGAATAAAAAAGGAAAAGTGTCAACATCTTCCCGGTTTTCTAGGAAAGTTGACTTACCATACCTGCCTATGTTTCCTAATAACTAAGCCTTCGTTGACCACAATTATTAAATTCGTTTATGAACTTTGACGTCATCTTAATAATTGGTTTTGTAAAATCAAATCAAAGATAAAGCCGTGGCGAGATCACATTGCGATACAATAAAAACCATACTAATGAAGTTATGTTTAGACGGCGGAAACAAGCTGATTCGAATCAAAGTATGTACATAAACATACTGTCGTTGTGCTTTGTAGCATGGTAGGCGGGGTTTTGCAATCTACTGAAGTAAACAAACACGTTAAAGAACAAATAAACTTATTTAACAATAACAAACCAAAGCCAATCCAATTCAGTAAAATAACAATGATCGTACAATTTTTATATGATGTAAACTACATGGCCTTGACTTCCGAATCATGAAACCGACATAACCCGCAAAAATATATCGCTGGGAATAGCTCTGACGATCGCTACACTTAATTAATAGTTTGGAAACGGAACAAGATTGACCGCAACACGTCGATGACAGCAAATGAGTCTTTGGCATTCGCCAAGCATCGATTTTTTAGCGTCCTAATTATAACTTTGTCGAGTTCAGTATGTGCGTGTAACAAGTAATTAGAAAATCGAACATCCCGTCCCGACCAAATGAATTTGTCGCTGCAACCCAAGACAAAATTAATATGCTTCGTGATTGACTGTTTTTGGAAAAGAGGAAAAATTAAAATACAGCGTGGTTCGATCATTTTCGATTCAAAAAATATTTTAATATATTCTTTCCACGCCATTGAATTGAACGAGGTTTGGCAGTTTTATTGGTCTTTTCGGAGCAAAATATGTTCTGGTTTCCGGCGCGTATGTCGTCCCCAAATCTTTGTACGAAAATATTGCTACATTATGTCATTGACAAAATGGAGGTAAGTTTGCCAACTCCGTAACGGGGAAAGGGCCTAATTGTACAGTTTTTAATGTTATTGTATAATGCTACAAAAATTTAGTTTACATTCATTTTCAAAATGTTACGTTTGAAATCATTCTAATTTTAATTTCACTTATAGTAGAATATGTATATTGTATACATTATTTCAATTCATTCGATTTTATCGATACATTCGGCAAAATTGAATACCCATGGTTTGTTGTGGATTCGACCTTAAAAAAATTATTTTACCAGCGTATTTCAGCAATCTGCATATTATCCATAGCAATTCGGACATTCGTGTTATCGTTGACTCTATAGCTTTAACGAATTCTTACTTACTGCAATATTTCTCATAATGTTCTTGTCTAAATACCTACTGCTGTTTTGTCCTGTGTCTGGCCTTTTCGTTCTTATTTGACACGATGACGCGATGCCAAATTCAACCATTTTGTTTAGGCGCGATACTATTATCTTGTCTTTCATTGTATCACAAGTAAAATGGAAGGTTATATATATTTTGAAAAATTGTTATAAGCAAGTACAATGTCAAATATTGTCATATGTGTATTTTTACTATTTACTGCTTCATGCACCAATTAAACGCAAAACTTGTTCTTATATATACATCATGATAATTAAAATAAGAGGTTAAAGTGTTCGACTGTAAATAAACTATTATTTTAACACATTAACCGTTCGACGATTGAATTTTGAGGAAATGATAATTGCTTATAGTTTTACAAGTAGTAGCCGCAAAAAGTAATCGTTCTGTCATTTTGTTTGCTTTTAATATGAAGCAAAAAAAAAACTAAATTGTTGATATAGAAAAACATTAAAATATTTAAAAAAAATTATAACTAAATTATAGATTAAAATGATAAAAATGATATATTTTAAAATATTATAACTGTATAATATATATTTTAATTTCATGTAATTTTTGTTATTGACTAATATTGCCCTCTTTATCTGATTTAATGCAAAAAGTTGCTAAATATTAGAAAAAAAGAACGAACAATATTAGAACAAAACTAAACGTAAATTAATAGAATAGTACGGAGGCGTGGATGTTCCACATTAAAGCTACCGCCTATTCATTTTATTACGTTCGGACAGGCGCGACTTTTGGGCCAAGTCGTTTCCACGAAGATTACATTGTAAGTACAAGGAAGCCGGGGATAAAGTCAAAGACGGAGCACGACATTTGTATTAGCTGATCTGAAATTAACCCAGTGACGCCTTTCTTTCCTTTTGTTTCTTGTAATACTTTGTAGGTTTTTATAAACAGAAAGCATTTCATTTCAGGGCTGTAAATTAGATACATTTTTCAATTTTTTTTATTACCTTTTATTCAGTTCCTTTTAAATTTGAGCGTTGGTCAAAGCGGGTTATATTTTATCGAAGCGCATGCTTCTATTGTTTCAACTTTTTGTACAATGCATAACACATCATCGATAAATAGAGCTCAACATTTTTGCTACAGATTTAGTCTGGTTTCGTCTGGATTACAACTTCTTACATGCCTAATTCTCCTGAGGCATTATGAGCCCGTTTGGATTAACTACTATTTGATCACTATAAGGTCAGGCAGATTTAAAAAAAAAAAATTAATGAATTATTTGTCTTCAATGATTTCGGATATGAATTTTCCATGAGATTCCCAAGCAAGAAACCTGGCATGAATATGGCGATACCGGAATCAATACCTTTTTTCTTAAGTTTTGATGACTGTTCATTGCGACTCGCGAATTCTTTCATATGTCCATTATTAAATTATTATCCATTGTATAAAAATTTGTTAGTGAAGCGTTATAGATTTGTTTTGTCATTATGTGGACTGGAAAATCACAGATTAACCAGTAATCAGCATTTTATTTTTTCACCATACTGAAAATACACCTTATGCAAACAATTTCATGCAAGAAAAGTAAATGGCATTTCTAGGTGAGGGAAGGGGGCGCGTTAAACCAATACTGATTAACCAGCAGCGACACCCGTTACTGTTTTCTTCTTTAAAAATGTACAAACCTACTCGTTATTATTTTTTTTTTATCTTTTTTAAACAGTCGTATTGTTGATACAGAATTATTCTTCGTGGGGCCCAACTCTTTATATGAAGAGTGTAAGTGACCTAGCTAACGTCAACACAGATAAATAAACAAAACCAAAAGTTCAATGCCGAATATACAAAATAAGGGCATCCAAACTGCGAAAAAGTCCAATAACTATCAAATAATGTTATTAAAATCATGGGTCTACTATTATAAAAACTATCTGTTTTATACAAAAATCATAAATGGTATATGTGAACCATTTTGGTTTATGTTGTTTCGCAAGCGTGAACCCGACTGTAGAAGGCAGGACTCACCTGCAACCATTTTTTAATAACTATTAAATATGCCGCTATATTTCACTATGTTGAAACGTTGTTTGGCCTTCCTAACGGACCTTGAAAAACGTGATTTTGATACATGGATTTAATTTTTCAAATACTTAAATAATCTTTAAAATAAATTATTATATACCACGAACATAAAATTGCCAAACGCGCCACTAAGGACAGCTATATTATATTTTTGTTTTTCGGATTTTATCGATGTCCTATATTTCGGTTGCTTTTTTCTGCCAAATGTATTACGATTCAATGCAATTGGCGCTGAAACATTGTGCTTATCCTGACCGCCCGCTGATAGATAGCTAGTGAATACAAATGTATCTTTTTTTACACCAAGTAACATATGTATTGGAAAATGAGCGATTGGCCAGGGTACCACAATACGTTGTCGAATCACACACCTATGCTTTCCGTGAACTAATAGAAAACAACAATAAAAAGCGTCCACGGCAATCATGTCTTTACTTACATTATATTAATTCTTACGGAACCAAGATCGAAAACATGAAATCATGTCAGTTAACTAATCGTGAAGAATACTAAAATTAATGATAACTTAAATATTTTATCTTTTCTTGGAGACACAAAAATTAAGGTTCCAATTCAACTTTCAAACATTATTTTAAGAAATTTTAGCATGTCTTTGATGTTCAAATTTTGTTGCTGATTTGTAGGGACTTATTTCTTCCATAAACAAATTCCATTAGGATAACTTTTTTCACACTTGCTACTGCACTCGTGCATTATATGCATACGGATCCACCGACACAAAAAATAAAAGAAGGATAAGTAGTTGATCCCGCAGAAACAGTCAAGTATCAGTAGCGCAAGGAATGCATGTTTGTTGCGATATTGTCTATTGTTCCTGATAACTATTTTTTAAATTAAGATTGAATAATTGTTGCTATCATGCGCGATTTTAACTGAAATATTTGAAGAAGCATCAGAGCCTTTACCGAAGCGATAATTACTTCATCGAAATTCAATCGACAACTAAGAACATCTCTACAGACTCAGACTCTCAATTCAACGCTGTGAAGCGATTTGAATGAATAAAAAAAAATTCCCAAAATTGATTGTGGTTCACTCTAATTTCTTACCGCATATCGATGACAGCTAAACTACTTCTTCATCTGTTTCTTTTCTGATCAATATTTTATTTTTCATGTGTTTCCCTAATTTCGCTCTATATAGATAAAATGAAAATAAAAAAATGCACATCTTCTTCTTCAAGAAATAGATGTCCCTGATATTTTATTCGATTGAATGTTTTTCGCCTACACATTTTTAGTTATATAGATTGTTTTAAGTGAAAAATGGGAAATGAAAAAATATGTCATTTTCGCGACTTTTTTAATGCTAAATTTATATTTGATGACAAGTTGATGTTTACAGCAATAAACTCCGACTATTTGAAGCGCCTGGAGCAAACTTCCAATTTGATGAAACTTGAAACCTTTTTTTATTGTTTGTTGAAATCTAAAGACGCCGATGGCTTGTTGAGATCATTAATGCCAAATAAACGTTAAGAAAAAATTTCACTTTCACAATACACGCGTTTATGTTTTAACGCGTTTACCTATATTTAAAAGGTTTTATAAGGATTCAGTTCCTATTATACACATCCTGTGTAAATAGATTTCTTCTTTTGGTCTTCGTGTGTGTTATAGCTAAGAAGTTGATGGGATTAAACATTCGTGTACCACGTGGATGGCGCGCGTTATTTTCCGAACAAATTATGTGGTGATATTATATGGTACACAATCTTTTATAGATTAGAAACAAAAAACAACGGGCGGCTTAGAAGGTCAGACAGTGTATAAGGGTCGGAAATGGTGTAGTTGAATCAAACTGAGAAAATGGTTTTATAAACAAAAACATGCATCTAAAATGAACGGGTATAAAATATGCGTCTAATATACCTATATACCTATAAAATAACTCACTTCCCACTTCATAAATCACTTCACAGTCATGAGGATTTCTTCGCTCTTCAACAAGTTTAATATAGCTATAGCTTCAACAAGTTTTATATTGCTACATAATACCTATTGCTTCGAATCCTCCAGCTAAAAAATTATTTCAACCTTGCCCCCTAAAAAAAACTCAACTATTTATTAGATGGAAATCGCGGATTGGATCTTTTTCATATATGTTATAAAATTTAAATTCATATAATCCCTATGTCCACTTATTCACACTTCGTTCTTATAAAAACGTTAACTTTGAATATTCACATAAATTATAAATAAAAATTGGGTAAGACAATTTTTGATTATATTCGCATTTTCAATGACAATACAACCCTTCGTTGCTAGTTCTACATTTTCAGGAAATATAAATATTCGTGCTATATCTCCTCTGTACAAGCGCCATGCATACGTTACCACGGATTGTTAGGAACAGTTAGTTCATGTCTCATAGTCACTACGGTTCACTTTTCTTGAAAAAAGCCGACAATTGACTATCATAATTCTTTTTGGTGACCAAATAAAACTTTCATACAGTAGTACATCAAACCTATAGCATTTGGTCATAACACATTATTTTTGGTTTAACGGCGATAATGAAGAATGAATCATGGAAAACGTGCACCCAATTTTTTCCCTATACCAGACCAGTGCGCATATTCGCGGTCTATAAACTTTATTTTCTTTGAAGTTTTTGCGTTCCTCCCACGCACTGCGCCACGGAAAATATATAATGTGTCCAAGCAAAATTTTGCGTAATAACTTGGCCAATATTTTATCAATTTACAGCACATGTTAATTTTAGCGTTCCTAAGGTATAAAGTATCCGCTGTTCAACGTCGATGATTTTTTAGAAAAGATAATGTACTAATTTTTCTTGTAATATTTTACAAAACTACACTAAAATAATATTTGAAATACATTTTTTATTTATTAAAAAAAAACGATACTCGTCTCTAAATTCAGCGGTCTTTTGTGGTCACAACATCCGTTTTATTTGTTCATTTTTCGCAAAAGACTATTTTTATGTTAAAATGATGTGGTTTGGAAATCGCAAAAAAAGATCAGGCTAATTTATATCTGAGATTTTGAAGAAAAATGACGTCATGATTTTATATCAATGTGACTCACTATGGATTCCAAAGCATGCAGTAATTTGTTTTTCAAATATACGAATGGAATGTTAGAATAATCAAATCAAAATCTATACAATTGTAGGTAAAACAAAATTCGTACTTGAATCTCGACCTCGACACTTATGCGTTTAATGATGCGGTATGAGATGTTGAAATGAATGTGTTTTAGAAGTATATTAGTTTAGAGATGGAAACTGCCACTCATGTTTAAAGTGTATGCAGTTTTGAGATTTTTATCACTGGTTTGTATGTTTGTGTTCCATTAGTATACATTCGAAAACGAATTTCCAAATAGTCATTTTGCCATTTTTATTATAATATGTATATGTAAACTGGACAATGTCAATTACTACATTAAACAAACAATAGAAGTGAAAAAAACATGATAATCGATTACTGTTTGTATTAGATAAAAGAAAATTAATCCAATTTCAAATACTATATAAATAATAAAAGAACCCGTTATTTAAAACTGGTAACAAGTTTAGTCCTACCATCTTCTTGGCCTTTTTTTTCGTATTCGTTATGTTCACATTCGAATTCATTAGTCAAAAGTCAAAGGAAAATATTCATATCGATGTCATGTCATCTTATCAAACAAATTTTACAGTACGAAAAATTGCTCCATAGCCGACCGCTGTATAACGACCTTCCGTGGGCTTTTTGAAGTAAGCCTCGCCTTAGGGCGACCTCTTTGATGTGTGCCGATGTCGAGAACTCGAGATTTGGAAAAAGTTAAATATAAAAAGCACATCGCGCAATAATATACTTGCTTTGGTGAGTGCCGACGAAAATCACTTCCCGTTCAGAAAATTTCACTTCAAACGAAATTTTTGGCGGAAAATTCCACGCTTTAGTCTTTATATCTTGATAAGGCATGATAATCTTAGGATATGATAGGCTTCCTCTACCAGTGACACAAATGTCAAATCTCAATTGAATTTCTTAATTCACACGCAAGAAAAAACCACGTGATTAAAAAAGTTCGTCAATCATTCGTGTATTATAAACTAGCAATATCGCAAACTCTAGTGGAAAATCATAATACTAAAACGGCGGTCGATTATTTATATTTGATATTTACTTTTTACCGTTCATTAATAAGATATTTAAAGAAACGACCCTTTTTATAAGTGTAAACTAATAATCATATCAACGAGTAAGTTTTCTTATGACGTTTTTAGGTTGAAGAATCAATTATCAGATCCAAAACTAAGCGCCCTAATGATAGATTACCACGTTTCACTCAAAAATGAGTAAAAACCAAGTTCAATAAAAGTTAACTGACATTGAAAGAAATCGCTGAATTCTAATATCTTAACTTCGATATTTGATATAGTTGTTATTAAATAGCAAAGAACAAAGGCCTAACCAATAAAAAAATAAATTTTCAATTAAAAAACGATGTACTTACAGAACGCCTAACCAGTTCAAATTGTTTAGTTTCACGAATATACTGATGTGATATTTCACTATTTAACCCACATTAAATTGAATCTATATCAGGATTATTCGTTTTTTCTCATTGCGACAGGTTTCGACGGCAGACCCGGGTTTCCTTCGGTTTTTAACGACACAACGGAGTCTGTAACACAAAGATGCTTTCGTCATAATCTAAGGCTAAGCTATGTACAGTCAGTGAACACTCTAATACCTTACCCTTTATATCTGTAACATTGCAATCGGCACTGCGATAGCATACGGCATAAATCATCTTGTCTAATAACGACACTTGGCACGGATCTATCTGGAATTCATGAAAATGTATCTTTGCGATGTGCTTACCCACCTAACCTTTCTTCTGCAAACCATCTGCAATTTTATCCGTCTGGGTGCATATATGGTCTCACTCTTATTTATTTTCAAATACCTAAATATACTACCATTCAAAGTAACCCAGCGTTTACTCAGCCTAATCGCGCGCGTCATGTTTAATAGTTATACGTGAATTCATAATCGGTATTCTAAACGCCATAAATATGCAAACAGGCTTGTAGAACTGTTATCATCAATACCAGCCGCAAATGGGTAAATTGACCTATATGTTTTGCCCCAAACTTCTTATATCCAAAGTAGGAAAAAAAGTGAGTTTTTATTTTACATTTAGTGATGTAGTGTCAAATTTCATTGCAATTCGTAACCAAATTGGAAAGTCATTTTTATTTGTGCTCAAATCGCGTGAATATTTCGTGGTATGTAATTTGACCTTTAATGTTTCATATGCTTTCTCACAGAACCGCTTTGATAGTCGCAATATATTTCACCTTCATTCATATCTGTACATTTATTTTTAAATATCACAACTTATTACCATCATCATATTTGCGTTCTGCCCGATTTCGCATGATAGCACTAGATAATGAATTCATAATTTCAAATATTTAATAATGAAAATAAAAAGTTTTAAGTTCTAACTGCGCAATGCGGCATAAAACAATTTATTTTGCTGTAGCTATCAAAAAGCAATTTTGCCAAAATAAAACTAATTTCAGTACACGCGTTGCTGAGTTTACGCAGGGTGTTGCACTTTCACTAAAACGATTTCTTTTCTGCTTGAAGAACTTTGCAATTTTGTCGAATTGATAACTACGAATCTAATGATAGAAATTATTTATTTTCCAACATGCTTAGTAGAATTTTTATTTTTAGTAAGTCTCAATTCTGTTGAGGTGAAAGCCCCAATATCTGTGTTGAAGTTTTAAAAACACTTGAGAAAGATTAGCATTTTCATCGAGTTTTTGTCTTTGTATCAAGTTTTAATCAAATACCTTAATAGTATTTGGATTCACAAAATAATTTTACCTGCTTGGTGAACGTGTGCATATCTAAAAAGAGATTGTCATAATTCTGATAAATTGGGTTTCGATTAAATACACATTTTGCTATTAGAACATTTATACTAAATTGTATATGTATACTATATATGAATTTATATTGTATCAAGTTCTTCGAAAAATATTTTCCAATTACTTATGCTCTCTTGCACGTTCCGTTGTTTCTTTTTGACGTGATTGTTTTAATTCCTAAGTTAAATCACAATGTGGTCCACGCAGAATATTGATCATTTATATCTACACGCGACTTCAAATATGTAACACAAACGAAATGACGCTGTTATCAGTTTCCTTGTATTTTTTTTCTTGTACAATTTTAGCGAAAGATTAATTCTGTGTTATATAGGAACGACATATTTCCTAATTCTGACTTTATTTTCTGAAAATGTCACTAATTCTACATTAGGCGTTATGACATAATTATACTTTTATATAATACCAGTGGATAGTACGCGCGTTTTATTGACAGTGTAGAAAATGTTTTTTCAAAGTAAACCCATTACCGGTTAGATGCAAATGAAAATTGGGTAGGCTTCACCAAATGCGAATCATGATAAAATTAGTGCAATATAACATGTATTTTAAACCTACTAGTACTGGTACGTAACGTTTAAAAAACAATAATAATAAAAAAATTTAAATAAAGATATTCAAATGCAATGAATAAAAAGGAACGTTATCAAAAATCAATTAATCTTCAATGTGTCTCTGTCACAAGTTGTTTACGAACAGCATATTTCATTGTTATGTTCACTAAACCTATATTGATTGCATCATGCGATCCGTTGTGGAACCATCGAGTAGTCTTTAGCAATTTGTGTTAGTAATGTCGTGCTATTGGGAGACATTAAATGGCGGTCGTGCATTGTTCCTGGGTGTGTTTCTCTCAATGGCGACATCGTGCGATACTGTTGCTGTTCGACGATCGGCTGCATTTGTGGAGACTGTGGTGCATAGGTTCCCTGAAAAAATCGTCAATCAAAATCAAACACACCAGGCAAACTATGTAAATTATGATGTACAGATATATTTCATAGACTATTTCAACTTGGTTTTTCAGCGATTAGTGTTAGTGACCAGCATCATGGTTAAGTAACGTCATGATTAGGTTATATCACAAGTCCTAATGTTTAGGATGAACATAATAACCTCTATTGATTTACACGAATAATATATCACATTAGTAAAACTGTATAGTTTTATAAAACGTATTGCTGTTTTATTTTATATAAAAAAGGTAGCTGATTTTTTTGTCGAAAATGAAACTATTTTTGAGAAATACTGTTTTATTATTTGATTACTGACTGATGCAATAAAGAAATTGAAGACAAGAAGCAAATCGTTTGATAGCATTCACACATTGTGCAAAATTTGAGTATGAAGTCAATAAGAAGTGATAAGTGGGTGCTTGGTAATGAAACTAAATTGCGTGGAGGTGCCCAATATTTGCGTTTTTCCTAATTTAATTTTGTGCTACCATTTACACCATAATATCCGACGAAGCCATTTGTACGTGAAAAACGTTAATGTGATTATATATAGGTCATCGATGTGTTAAGTTAAAGGTATCAATAAATAAAAAAGTACCATGT
The DNA here is from genome assembly GCF_964204865.1 of Styela clava. NCBI lineage: Eukaryota > Metazoa > Chordata > Ascidiacea > Stolidobranchia > Styelidae > Styela > Styela clava. The sequence goes on from NC_135252.1 coordinate 9,669,806, forward strand.
GTACCTATTACCAATAGATTGCAATGGAATTCATGTTTTTCTCACCTGGGATTCTCTGCTCTCTCTTTGTTTTAACTTTTTATCTTTCACTCTACGGTTTTGGAACCAAATCTTTACTTGACGATCGGTGAGTTTCAAATCTCGAGAAATCTCTTCCCGTTTTTGTCTTGTGATAAAATTATTTTGCTTATATTCTTTTTCGAGGCGACCAATCTGCGATTTTGTGTACGGCTGACGTTTCTTTCTTGCGTGGTGTGTTGCGTGCATCTGGTGCTGAGTGTGTGATGTATGAATGGCGACACCATACGCCGGTGATCTATGATGTGGTGTGTGCTGAAGGGGGTGTCCAAGATAACCTAAAATAGAAAAGCAATATCTAGATAAAATGATGACATAAATGGTGTACATTTTAATGCTTTATTGCTTAGAAGAAATTAATTTAATTATCCACATCAGGGATTGATAAGAAAATGATAACGTTCACAAAATCGTGATACAATATTTTCATCTCTAAGAGTTGTAATGACAAGTGTACGCTTTACCATCTTGTCTTAAACTCTTACTCGATTGTATTTAATCAAAGCAAACTATTATTGACATTTTAGATGAGTTCTCATTATCACTGCGGAACTAGTTTGAAAATGTGCACAACATTTTTTAATGTACAAAAGAAAAATATTTTATAAATTTGCGTTTATAGATGTATTGCCTATGTTAAAGTGGGTTATTTATAGCTGCTAATGATATACAAATTTACGAGGTATGTTATAAATATCATCCACGCGACGGTGTATTTTTGAAAATAACTGCGGCGCACTATAAACCCATAAAATCATGCAGAAAGAAAAGACATGTTTTTTAGAAGACAAAAAATGTAACATGAGAAGCAAGAAGGCATTTATTTTGCCCTCACAGGAAAAAACATCCCCCACCCTACTTCGTAGCTGCAATTGCTTGCAACTAGTACAAATACCTAGGTGTATTGACGCAGTTACGGCGACTTTTATTCTAATAAATTAATATTTGAAAAAAGAATTAGCTCCCTTAAAAATATGTATTATTCATCATACCGTATATAAATCGATGACTATATAACCTGGATAATTTTATTAACCTATGAAAAATATTAATACAATAATAGGAGCCGTTAATCATTTGAAAAATAATTTTGTCAGATTTTTAATTATACTCTGATATTTGCTTCGGCACCATTGATGATTGGCGTACTCATTGTTCCGCTCGCGACATATTTCATTATGTATCCGCCTTGCAACGCATGTTACATAGATTTTACGGCAAAATTTGGCAGTAAAATTTTATAGCCTGTGTTGAAGAACCGAGTGTACGACATTAAAGCAGTCTCCCGCCCTACACAGTACATAAACTCATGACGACTTGGAAAAAGAGATTGAGCAAATCACTACACCGAATATGTCCTTTGTTTGATTTGACTGGTGTAACCATAGCCAAAAATTACAATAACCTAAGGATGTCGTTCTCGTGTTGTTGCTGCAAATATGCTCAATAAACGTTACGAGTTTATCAAAGTGTAACCCGATGGGAGCTGTATTGAAGTCTACCGCAAATTCGACGTCTATATTGCCAACAAAGACATAAATTTACGCATAATGGACATGTTACGACCCTGCGACTGTGGCATTGAATCATAAAACTGAAATTCTGTTTTAATTGAGCTTTTTGTTTGCACATTTCTAAATAAGGTATTTATTTCAGTATTATAGGCTATTATTCTATATCGACTTTGCGCGCACAAAATGGACGATATAGTTTTAGCCTAGGAAGTAACGCATTGCAAATTTTTTGTGTATCTATAAGTCTAACAGGATACGCACTAGTATCATACGAAAAAAGGTGTACAGTTCATAAGTTCGCGTAAGTTCATCACAAACAATGTTTATGAAAATTTCTGAATATATATAGCAAAATACATTGTATTTCTAGTCAAAATATGGGTTCGAAGACATCGATTTTGGCAAAATTACACAATAATAACATCGCGTTGGCTCGAACTTCGTCGATGCTCTGGTTTTTCAAGAGCTTTCTAACTGGTGCGAAATTCACTGGGGTTAACAAATTCACCATTTTTTCCTGTATTTATAACAATGTAAAAAAAAACTTAAACATGGTAATGTCACTTTCACACTTTTCAGAAAGACAATAACAATATCGAAATATATACAATATAAATTAATTTGATGGGTATTTGTGACATGGGTAAATCTGAAAATCATTTGAAAGGTACAATTTTAATATGGTTTTAAACCATGACGTTGATTTTTTTTCATATAGCAGACTATTGTGGCTTAGTCAAATTATCAGAAAATTATTATTCACCTTTCAGATTTTGCTATGGCGCAAAACCTGAAATTTTTTGAGATAATACCTACGTATAAGAAACGACTATATTTAAAATGGCCGAATGATATGATCTGCAAGGGCTGAAATTTAGGTTTAAAATTCATTACCCATCCACTAAGTGAACAAAATATAAATACTTAAAAATAAAATATAACGTCCCATCATAGTTAATGCAACCGAACTTTCACAACTGCTCGTACTTATGGGAGGATAATTTACTACTTTATAATTTTACTAGCGTGTTACAGACACTCTCTCCATAATAAAAATATTTTATACTTGCCGTACAACGTTACACAGCCAAACAGCAGTGATGTACAATCGTTCCAAAAGAGCAATTTCCCGTCGAAATTAGCGATGAGGATAAAATGTATAGCCGTAAGCGCACGAGTACGTTATATACATTGTTCAACAATTTTTTTTAGATGTAAGTTTGTAGATGCAAAAACCCACCAGTTCATCTGTGTTTTCTTTGAATGCAGAAGAGCGGGTATTTCTACATCATTCTAGTTTTGATGCGTGAAAATATTTTAAAGAAAATCCCGAAAATTATATGCACAAAAACAGATTCTTCCAGATGTTACAAATAAATTACCTGGAGATGGTGAGCACTTTGGTGAAATATAAAACTATGGCATTCTGTCAGTTATACGTATTTCTTTTTAAAACAATTAAAGAGCCCAATCCACCTATTTAAACACTTCAGAAGAAGGTATTCACCCCTTTCTTCAAATTTGATCGAAGATGGTGGCATTAAATACGCATATATAACACTGATAATTAACCAATAAAATGGTTTAAAGATTCAGATAATAATTGAAGATTCGTTAGCAGCGCCAGCAACAATTTGATTCGACGAACAAACGTCTAAACCAGTGGTTCTCAAATGGTGGGACGCGCCCCACAAGGAGGCGTAGACAATTTTTTGAGGGGGCGTGAAGCTAACTAAAAATAAAAATATTTGTTAGAATTGATCTTGCCCGCCTTATGTTGGATATTTACGTTCCATCCACGTATTTTCAACGTGTTTTATGAATAAAACATACTTTCGCCTTACTATCTATTATTTGTTGGTTATTGTTAGTTAGTTATTTTTGAGGCTGGGCGTGAGACAAATTCTTAAAAACTTTGGTCACTGGTCACAACCACTGGTCTAAACAATCACAGACTAAGAAAGAGTAACGCTGTCCTTGACATAACAATTGAGGTAACATCGGACATTCATCAACAACACAAATTAATCACTGGAAAATGCCAGAAGGGTATTTTGAAAGTCGTGGTCATAATTGGCAACGATGAGTGATAAATCATTATAACATCGGCAATACCTGCATCAGCAATGGCGATGACAAGCATTGTGGGTGTTGAGTATTCAGATTCGTTGGTAATGATGATCGTAAGATTGCTGTGTTTGAAAAAACCGCAGGTTCGACACGAATATCGAATGCGTTGCTAATGACTAACTTGTTTCAAGAAATGTACAAAATATCTTGACAAGTAACATTTGTATGTGCAGCATATCGTCCATACTGAAAATATTAGGATTCGAGAATCAAATTTAATAATTTTGTTGTACGTTGCTCCAATCAAATTCACTAGCATTCATCTACGAACAAAAGAAGTCGCGAGCGAACGCCGATTCGCCCACATAAAAGCTGTATGTCAGCTATGCAGAGAAACTTTGAAGCAAACTGGGGAGATGCAACCATGTTCTTAATTCAATGGTGGGTTTTAAAAATTATTTGGGACGATTAATCAGGAATCTTTTGAAAATTCGATTCATGAAAATAGATTTTTCTAACAATGAAGGTCAATGAAGACTTAGAATGGATACAACATTTCAACTCCATGAACTAAACATTGAAATTGAGATGTTGCTTCTCTTTATAGCTTCTCCATCATACATTATTCTCAAAATATATTTTTTGGAATTTTATATAATCTGAATAGTTTTACTCTTTTTCGAAAGATGTGACACGGCGCATAAATTAACTTCCATATCATTGACGTTCTGCAATGAATACAAATATTTATTGAATCATGTTTTACGTTTTGAGTTATCCCATAATAACGCTCATTCCTGCTTAGTAGTCTACGTAGCTTGACATGCATAGAACTGAAAAATCCCTCCTTGAAAATTTGTATTGTGCGAGTCTCATGAATTAGACAAAATAATCGTCATATCTTCAAGGTTCAAGTCAAACTCAGCTCCTGCATTTTCATCCTCACAAAGTCGCCGCCTGGAACTTTGATTGTTAATATCGCATTATTCTACTAATGAATCTTCTACGCGCACGAGTTCGAAGCATTTGCGAAATCCATCTTTGAGCATTACCCCCGTCTCTTTAATATTAAATGCGTATGATCAAACTCCGTTCTACTATCTGCTATATTTGACTGGTGATGATCTTACTTCCAACATTGGATTTGTTTGATGCCTGGACATAAATCATCGCAAACTCTCACACTAAAGTTCTCAAAACTATGCCAACACCATAACTCGCGACTACAGTCTCAGAGACCATGCCTCTGTATGTTCCAAAATAGTACATACAACATGATAATATGGATCGTTCTTATTTAGTGGGATTGAGTTAAAACCGTGATATGGTATGTTTGAAAAAACCACAGGTTCGACACAAATTCCGAATGCACTGCCGATGACTAACTTGCTTTAGGAATTATAGAAAGATCCTGACAAGTAACATTTGTATGTTAAGCAAGCATATCGTCCTTACTGAAAATTTTGGGGAATCAAATTTAATAATTTTCTTATAAGTTTCTCGAACAATATATTACTGCAAAAGAAGTCGCGAGCGACCGCTGAATCGTCGCCATAGAACTTTGGATCGTTCTTATTTGGGGGGATTGAGTAAAAACCGTGATATGGTAACCTTTGGGTTGAAGTGAACAACGATATCACCAACGGTACAATAAAATTATAAAATGTGTATGGAAAATTCTATCAGAATCTAATATACCCACATCACACCCTTTATTGTACTCAAAATCGTTATAGATATTTTCGATTTGATAAGGAAGTTTATAATGATAATAAAATATTTCATATACGTACAAACGCGCTTCAAATGGGTTTAACTTGTCCAACTTTATGAGGATTACTCGTGTTGTTTAAAAAATGCAAACAGTTCGCATACGCATTAAACATGATTCCATTTTAGAATGTATGTAGATGATTTGAGCTTGATATATTACCACATACCATCTACACAATAAAACAGCGCTAAAACACATAAAATAAGTGAATGACAATGAGATAACGAGCACATAAGATTGAATGTCGATTTTAGGACGATTGAACTATCTAATTTTATACGGTATATATTTACAATTTACGTATTTGAAGCGAATAATTTAATTAAGTTAGCCATAATTTTTAAATCTTTTTTCATATTTAAAAATATGGTCTTGACCGGAAAAGAATATTTTTAGTCGAATTGCCTAATTAACAGGGATTCTCCTAGTTCCCTCTACTTCCCATAAGTAATGACAACTGTATTCAGGAAATCCCCATTAGTCAGCCGATCTATGCGTATATGAAATTGAACTCTCAAAACTAGTATGATCGCAAATTGTATAAACTTCTGCTATCTACCAAACTAACAAATGAGTGAAATTATTTAAAAAAAAATATGTATCTATAATGAATCATATTGTATATTATATACTTCACAAATGTGACTTTCTAATGTTGAAATTCTATCGTTCAACATATCCAAGAGCGAAAACTTCCGAACACTTTGGTCGAACATATTTAAATCAGATCAAATTTAATTCATTATATGAAATATACTCATGTCATGGAATTAGCATGAGATTCTGTATTATTTAATTGTTTATTCGCCAAACTTTGACATTCCAATGAAAAATGGTAATTGATGGAATTTAGATATGTCGACTGCTTCCATGACACCTCAAGATTTAGAGAGTGAATTAGTCAGTTTATGTTAAACCCCTTATTTTGGTAAAATAAATTTGTCAGAATAAGTGGAACGTGCAATTTGTGGATTTTTCTGCGGATATCTGCCCATCGTTCGGTAGACTTTATTCATGGTAAAAAGAAAATCCAAGCATAACCAAAATCGTCAAAATTCATACTAACATAATACAAAATTTTCTTTATACCTCAAATTTTAATTGATTGAACGTTTTGTGCAGAATTTTCAGAATCCAATTTCCGCTTTGACAATTTTACTGACTATATTTGCATTCTATTTTCCTACCTTTAGCTACCCTTAAAGTTTACTATCGTTCACGATCAGACAGGTAACAAATATTGCAATAAATATAGGCATTTAAAATACCATATTTGAGGTTTATAGTTGACATTGAAAATATCCTATTATCTGAATAAATGAGGATTTTAACTCACCCAATCCAAATTGACCCTGCATTGCCTGCGCCGCTTGTTCTGCTGCACCGGCGGGATGATGATGATGGTGTGCTCCAGGAAAGGAAACGGGTTGATGGTATTGAGAATGCATGGCTTGACCATAAAGAGCGTTTTGAGATGCCGATGACCCAGACATTGGAGAAGCTTGACCTCCTGATGGAAATGGTATCAAGTGATTTGGTGCCATATTCTGCGCTTGGTGGTAAAATAACTGACTAGGATGAGACAATAGGTAACCTCCCGGTGGATTACACGATGTTGTTGCCATTCCCGCTGCTTCCATAACATTCATGATTGTAAATAAATAACTATTTTACAACTCACTGCAGAAAACAAAATAACGAGTTTTATTGCTTCCGTTTATAGATACGACAAGTTTATATAGCTCTTTAGTATTCCAACTCAAAAATTGGGCGCTGCGCTTTCTGGTTTAAATAAATTTAGATACTATCCTGATATCGCCCCGCCGCATTTTTTCATTCTGATTAGATTTAGGTTACGTTTTGTTATTTCCCGGCAGCGCTCTGTTTATCTTATGCTGTTCAATACTTTTGCTAACCTGACCAAAAGTGAACAGAATCAAAGAAAACAGATCAGAAAATCAGTGGTTGATTAACTACAAGATAGTACCTGAGTCATTTTTGGATGTTTTTTATGTTTTGTATATGAACTATTCACAATCAATAGACCAAGATATACACCCATTTCTCACATTCTGAAAACCTCTTACGGTGATTTTTCTAACTCACTTAATTAAAATTATAGCATGTTATTTTGTATATTCAATACATCTTCTTACATTTAAAAATACTATACAATCTCTCATTTGGCATATGGATGACTTTGTCTGTAGTCTTTAGAGAACTCCGGCGCCTAGTTTCCACCATGATGCACCCTAAATGGATTTGCTGTCACGAGTAAGAAACGAGCAAGTGTTGAGAAAGATATTTTCATAATCCGTACGCAAACCATTAGCGCTCACCGGTAAACAATGGATATGAAACATCCGACGTATGAAATGACTGTAAAAGAAAACATAATGTCTCTTCTTATATGCGACCTCAGGGATGATTATATAAAGTGTTTCAAAAATTATTTTCTTGTGAAGTACTGAACGGAAAGAAATAGTAAATAAAATGGAAATCTGGGATTTTTCATTTGCCTTCGTTTTGTCATTTTCAAACCATCAATCACGGACGTAATTGGTCTATTGGTTGAATGAATTCGCGTGGTATTTCGCGATTGAATTAGTTGTGGTTGACGCAATTATTTCAGCAAGAGGCTATTCATTGATTCTTGACGTTCCGGGTGGCCCGACACAAACGCTTCAATAAAAAGTAGCGTGGACAAGATGCGGTGACCGTACTTCTCGGAAAAGGATAATTTGACCCAACATATTTTGGCATAAAAACCCGCGTTTTCATACTTTGCTGTAATGAGATATTTCAAACCACAACCAATACGCTCTAATCCATTTGAACTATTTATGCACTGCAAAAGTATTTAATTGGATCAAATACTCAGAGACTGATTTTTGTTTTCCCAGTGCTAAATGTGCTTGGAGTTGTGTTAATGATTGTTTTCTTAAAAATTAGCCTCTATTTGCGAGGTTGTCAGGGTAACTATAACCCCGTATTCCGTCATCCGTGAAAGCTACCTAAACATCGTTCTGTGTACTAAACAATTAATTTTCGCCATATTAAGAAACAAAATATAGAATAGGTAAAATTGAAACGTTTTAGTTCTGGATCGGCTGTATTATAATGGCGCGCGACAGGCATACGTTTCTGGTCTGGCGATCACGCGGCGATATTTATTTTCCCGTATAAACATTTAACAGTCCGGCTTTCTATGTCATCAAAATTAAATATGTTATTAAATGAGATACATTGGCCACCTATAAGCAGTATACTACACATAAAAATTATATTGCAAATAAATATAAATAAATAATAAATCAGTTAAACAAATTTATTGGTACAAGTTACGGTCATTCTGTTAATTTCTGATACAAAAGTTAATTTTATGCAATATTGTGTTTAATTAACAAAGACGAGCGTAAAATGGAGCACGATGGAACAATGGAGTTCCAAGTAAAACCAATTGATCTCGCAAATTGCAAACATGATTAATTACACACAAACTACATGATAGAATGGTGGCAGACATAGTCTTGGCGCCCATTTCATCTAATTGTCCTGAAGCACAGCATGACTCTTCTGCATGGAAATAATGTTCTTTCTGACCTTTTCTTTGTATTATTTTTACGCATTAAATCTGTGTTTTATAGATAAATTTTTTTTAAGTAAATTCAAGATTTTCACACTTTCATCTCGCTCATGCTAACTCTTATGCTCGATCGTCCTTTTGGCGTTCACATTTATGATCTGCTGTTTGTATCATGTATCGTGTCAATGAATAAAACAAATTTTGTGATTGAATTCCGAATACATGATTCCTAGCCGTGACGTCCATTTTGTTTCTCTCTTTCTGTACTTGGCTGCGAGTGGAGCTGCCGTTGTCGGTAGATGAAAGTAAGTCGATGGCAAAATTTTTCTATGCCCGTTCAGTTTATTACCCTCCTTCATATCCGCCCGTTTTTCGCCGTCTCACCTATATCAATTCTTTTGAACTCTGCCAGGCACTAAAACACAATAATAATCACAATGGGGAGTATACTCTCAATGGGAATAAAAATGCAATAATTCCATCCAGGAGATCGTAAAAAAGGCCGTTTCGGGTGTTTATTGGTTCCCAATACATGTTACGACTTAGATTGGTAACGTTACTTTTGAAGCAGTGTTTACGGAGCCTTTCACATATATTTATCCCTCTTTGTTATATTTCGTTTGCGTGTTGGAATCCATGAAACCATTGCTATAGAATGAATGTTCATGCAAACATATTTGTAATTGTTTTCTCCAAGAGGGAATTCGACAAAATATGTTTTCGACCGTTTGGTTATGACGACTGTTGATTTGCTCTCCGCGCAACCAATTTTCAATTGTAATAGCTATGACATACTAACAGAGACAAAAATGTTCATCTATTATAAATTTTACAAAAAAAATATATATATACGTAATGAATTATCAAAATACACCACGGCTATTTCTTATATAGTAGGAACATTGCCCGTACAAAATATTATATTCACATTTTCAAAGATCCTTATAGTACGGAAAATCCAATAATGGATATTCACCATTACATTTTATTTTATTGTTGGGGCAGAAAGTGATTTGGAATTTATACAGATGTATTTTAATTATATTTCAACAGAATTGTCAAGCCTTTTAAAGTAGCACATATGATTTATTATCATCCGTCCAAAAAGGTTGTACTGCGACAAGACTTCCTCGTTTAGTTGACTCCGATGTTTGCTTAGCATTTTCGAATATCGTGACAGCTTCTAGCCCAGTCAAAAAATTTACTGCTTCATCAACAATCACTGTAATTCTATCAATAATTCTCTTGTAGTCGTTGCTTCACGTAACACACATTGTCTGATATTTAATTAGGCAGCTTTTAACCATTTCCCAGTTTATCGGATATAATAAAGTTTTCGTGACTGCGCAATGTTCCGAAAAGCAAGCCTCAAAATGTGGTTATCTGACCGGAATGCCATTCCCCACTATTTTCTGTTTTAATTTTCTTCTGTCATCACCATAATAATAATTAGTCAATATTTGCAATGCAGTTATCAGTCTCTTCGTTGTACGTTTGTTCACCATAACTGGTATGCTGTGTTCTGTTGTCAAATGAAACCGATTTATGGCTGTCGAAGAAGCAGTAATTTCTGACACTGATATCGTACAATGCAATTTCGGTTGTGGCCCGTGAGCATCGTATTTGATTAGTTTCAGGTTATTGGACACAGAGAGGTATTCAGTGTAAAATATAACTCAATGTATAGTTAACTTTTCTTTTTACTTTAACATTTCTTCTTAGATGATTGACATTACAGCGTGAGCAATTGTGACGTTATTAATATGAGCATATCCTGGAGTTTTATGGTAATTCAATAAATATTACGGATGGAATTACGGTTTGCACATTCCAAGCTAGGTATTCAGAAAATGTACACGACAAAACTGATTAATTTATATATGCCATTTAGGAAGGGAAAATTACAAATGTCAAACATATCGCGTCATCTTTTCATTGATGACGAAAGTTCTTATGTCAATTGGGGTCGAGTTGGAAAAAATCCTACTACGACAGGGTAACCTTATTTTTGCTTGTTACTTTGTTTTATCTACCTCAATGAAATCGAGTATAGGAGATGTTACATTTTTGATTTTTTTTCATTTTTGTAACCAGATCATAGGCAAAACCAAAAGAATAGGACTGGACTGATATGCCCAGAAAGTAAAGTTTAATTTAGAATTGTACATGTCGTTAAAGTGGCGGGCGAAGCTGTACGTGGTGGCTGTAATATTCATTCAAGCAAAATCTTGAGGTAAATTAAAATCGGCGTAATTATCTGCTTAATTCTGACGACTTACCTACTTGATATTTTGTGTATGTATGTCTCTGTTATCCACTCTTGCCTTTCCACCACTATGTTAGGCCTAGCGCAATAAATTTATTATAGTCTGTGTAAAGCTGGAGCGGTACGTAAAATCCAGTATTTAGATAAAATCAGATTTTGAATGAAAATTCTGTAAACGTATTACATATTGCGGCGCCATGGTGTTTTGATCTAATATGTTTGGGTTTGATTTTTCCCCATGCAATAATTGTTGCATTTTACAATGGATCAAATTGATTTGAACTTCCGCGGGCGCAAGCTGAGGCGTTGTTGGGTCGCATGATATCCAACAAGGCTAATGGCGGCGAATTTCATTGATCTGTTTTTGATCAACCATTTGTTTGATTGAAGATTTCAGCGATTTTGTAACAAGCGAGATGGAAGTAATATTTCGTCGCAGTTTGGGTAATTTTACCCACATATTTCATAATATATATGTTCTATTGCAGTGGAAATATAGTTTGGGTCCGAATGGAGTGAGAGATACGTATCTGTGGAAAGACATGCAAGTCTAAGATTGAGCTTCTATTTTGCGAAAATATGCATATATGTTATGACTACTGACTATACCAACTACTGACTTACTATTATATTTTCATTAGTTAGCAAAGCGGGGCCAGTCCGCATAGTCGAAATGAACAAGGGGACGATAAGGGGCATCGTGATAAAATGGCGGCCCAAGACAGAAAGCGAAAGCGGATATTTAGGATTATATCGGCTAATTGTGTTCTACCTGCAGACTCATTGTTCGAATATCTGACTGCGTGGTAAACATAATCGAATTAAAAGACTTTCGTCGTATCTTTGGAACGCAAAAGTTGTAATTGAATATTAGAACGTAAAAGTGTTATTATTACGCCGTTAAAATCTTTCGTTTCCTGTGACAATTCAAAAGTCTCGTAAAAGTTTTTATAAGAGCAGGGATTAGTTTTGTGCTTTCGGATTTCACTCTTGTAAAATTATAAATAGTTGTAAATATTGTCTGCTATTTTTGATGCTTATAATTGTATATCTTGTTAAATGGGGAATACATATATATTGTAATAAAATTACAGAGCGATGAAAAAAATAATTGCATGATTCATTATGAAAAAATGCATGACACTTTCTGTCAAATAGAATTCTAGATTAAATGAAATTGAGAATGACATTCTGAAAAAATCTCCCAATTATGAATTACAATTGTGCTTGCATAAATAGATTCAGAAATACGTTTCGATTTTCACTTCTGTTTTCAATGGATTTCTAGTAATTGCATTCAACGGAAGTAGAAAGCTGTATGTCTAGCCTGCGTTACTTTATTGTTTGTAACAATTTTTAGTCCCATCCGCCACTATGGTCCGTGACGAGATGAAATGAAACAGACCCATTGTTCAATGGCATAGGTAATTGCTACCTACGTATTTGAATGTAGTGTGTGCGTCGCGGTGCCGATTGACTTTCGCTGCAAATCGAAAGCAACCCGTTTCATGTCTTTTCCAATCCCCAGAAATCTGGTGCATCGCCTATTGAGATCGCTTCTCTTTTATCTTGGTTAATTATTGTTAGTTAACGAGAGGAGAAAAAGTTGCGCTGAAACAATGCGAACCAGTATGTCGATGCGTCATCATCGAATGTCCATTTTGTTTGTTTGTCAGTTGACAAAAGTCGCGTTGAAGTGAGGATGTCAATTTCTTCTCTAGAGTAGAAGAATAAAAATCTATTTGTTTATAAACACTTATATTTGTGGTATATTGTACATAAACATTAAATGTGAAAGGTATACAGTTAATATTTACAAGGAATAAATTGATGTGTTGATGTACCACGAACCGCGACAATAAACGTTAAAAAATTAATGTGATTGTAAATGTTTTGAAAGACACAAGATTTCTACTTTTTAATTTCACAGTTGCAGGCGATGAAATGAATTTTATTGGAAGTAAAATTTTTACTGCTTTTACACGGACCAAATTTATCTTAACCTTTTCTCAATTTTACTAGTTGTTATATCAGAAAGAATAAAGCAATATAGCGCAATTGTATCGTTTACTGCTCGCCTAAAATTTCAGCAAACAAAATAGAAACCAACGAGTGATTTTTGAGTATGTCAGCTTTTATGGGCTACGGTACCGGGTATGAACCGTTATACTACCCGACTCAGGTATCGAGAGCACCATACGTACACGAGCCGTGGAAGCATGGTACAGCACATATTGAAAATGAATATGGTAGTCTACAAAAAGGACTGCATGGTGAAGTTGGATGCTCTCTACCTTATTCGAACGAAGTACATAACGAGATGACAGCCAATCTATATCCAACGTCAGAAGAAATTAATGGAAAGGAGTTACATAAAATTCGAGAAAGAACTGAATCACAGTGCGATGGTCATGAAAGCAATGGCCCGAAATACGCTTACGTTCAAAATGAAACTGCGGATTCCGTACCAACAGAGTATTCTCCAGATAAACACTATGCTAACCATTCAATCGAAAGCGATGCAAACCAGTCGGAACCTTCAGGGATACCGTCAGATTCTACATACCAAGCTTATCACCACGTTTCGGCACAGGATCAGTATGTATGTCATACGGACAGTGTTAAATCCGATAGTCGAGTAAACGACTATCCTAGTTCTGAAAATCGAATCAAAAGCCCAAGTTACAATGCTATGAAAGTCGACAGAAACAGGACGTACACAGCAATTTCATCTGACGCCGGTACTTCATATCCATTCGCCCTGCCTGAACATACGGCGAGCTCTCCCTCCAACACGGATACAACTTCTGCCCCTTCAGAAAGTTCCGCTTATGCGATGGGAGGTTTGAATGGAACAACAGTACAGGTATCTAAAGACGATGGACAGCTGATAGCTAGCATACGCCAAATCCCCAGTTATCTAGAAAGCAACACCGGACACGGACACGAATATTATGCAATGAAACCTTCGGTTGACCAGAGCCAGAGAAATTGTGTTCAGCCGTCAGAACAAATTACAAAATCTCCAGAAAAGCTGATCGATCATCAACCTCATTTTTCAGAACAGATCGGATCAAGAATTTCGCCTGAATCATACTATGATAATCAAACAATAGGTATTTATAATTCTGGATTCTTTCTATAATGTAATTTTTTTATTCTTTTATCTTTGTAAATTTTAGTTTTGTGAAATTTCAGGTCATCATTCTAGCGACTCATCTTACTTGAAGCCAACGCACACGAATGGATATAATACATTTGACATGAGCCAGCATTATCCAGGAACATTTGATGTCCATTCATCCGGATATGCGAGCACTTCTCATTATTCCCAACGTTTTCCGTACACTTACCCAGGGACAGCATTTCACCCCTCACTTCAGCCAAAGCCATCCCTTCCTCACGCCCATCAGCCTCGCCTTGCAGTTGATTACAGTGGGTTTCCAACAGTGGCAGGTGAGTCAGGTTCTATACTTTACTGAGTGTATTTTGAAAATTTGTAACTTACATATTTTTCTAAATATATGATATTCCTAAAATATCATCTAACATCATGTCATTTTAACAGCCACTCCAGATATGATTACTTTCGGGCATACGCCATCGTATCCCCATTCTATGCCGTACGGTACTATATCTCCATACCATCATCCACACCATTTGAATTCTCGCAAAAGGAGAAAGCCGTACACCAAATTTCAACTCCAAGAGCTCGAAAAAGAATTTTTGGCAAACGAATTTATCAGTCGAGAATTAAGGTACGTGTTATTATTATACATTTTTCTTAATCATGTTATATCGTTTTCACAATACGTACTTTTCATCCATTATGTGTATTCAAATCTTTACATTTGACAGTTATAGATATCAACCCGAGCATTCTTATATATGGGTCAAGAAAATTGGAAATAATATTACGGTGTTAGATTATCTCAACATTTTTAAATCACTTTCCTTTGGCATTTTTTATAAGTCTACTTCATTATAATATATATTTGATGAATATCTTGTTTTTCTTTTAGGTTACAAATCGCAAAGCGTGTTTTCTTGAACGACAGACAAGTAAAAATATGGTTCCAAAATCGAAGAATGAAAAAGAAGAGAATGAACTTGCGGGAAAAGAATGCGCAAAAGAGAAGCAGTGATAACAGTGAAGATGATGCAGAATGAATTCCCCTCTTATCTGCAAATCATACGAGAGCAAAATGCAGCACAGAAACGCCTGTGTGGTTTTGTATCTTTGGATCGTACCGCGCCGTTAAAAAGAACTGTCATCGGGGCTGATATTGAATCACACGGAACGATTGCGATACTTGGCCAAGAATCTGATCAGAAAATTTGAACTGCTTTTGATAATAACGTCTATTTTCAACCTCAATTGCTACTATACTCTATAATGGTTGTAATTTTTTGTTAACTATGTGTTATTTTAACACAGAATGAAAGCAGAATGTCTAACCATTTATAGTTTATGATTTGTGCCAAACTATTTGTATTGAAATTAATTCATTTCTGTAATATTTTTTTCTATTCATATTTCTCAGCAATTTCCATGGCCTTTCGTTATACTACTATTATACATACTTATTTTTATCACGTATTTATTGCCTTTTTTGTTTTACATCTTCAAAACTATGAATATTTTCAAAAAAAAACACATATAAAAACTGGTAGATTTCTTTTCTTTTCGGGTTGATTAAGTTTCGTGTCACATTCTAGACTTGATATAGATAGATATTATCAATAAGTGAGTTGAGCTGATATAAGGTATAAGGGATAATGTTTGAAATGCAGCAGTCTCCCTGCTTTTTGTTCAAATAGCTTCAAGATATCTAGCTAGATATCGAGTTCAATAACATAGTAATGTTATTGTATGGACATAAAACACGCGACATTACAATAACAATATATTCGTATGCAACACAGTATTGCAACTTGTTGACGATAACACTTTGATCTTTGGCGGTGTCAAACAAGGGGCAATTAAAAATCGAAACGATAATTTTAGTGACAATTAAATTTCGAAGACAATAGGGCCTCGATATTGCGACGGGGCAAGCAATGTGACGGCGAAATAGTGGGTGTCGCAAAGATCAAACATCACTAGATCTAATTGTTTTGCTTAATTGTTCTAGTTGTTAGGAAAGGCGGGATTTCAAACATGCAACGTTCGTGGGATTGGGGCAATAAAATAGTAATAGCCGTATTCCACGACGGTTGTCGTATATTTGTACTTACATTTCTATTGTGTTCAACAAGCGGAGCAAACAAAATGGACGAACAATATATATTTTGTGTGTTTCATGTCGAACATAGCGACATTTGTACTATTTGAATATCAGCTATACGACCTACGTAGTAGAAAACGTATTCCAAACACTTTTCAAATACACAAGCAAGAGAAATTTATAAAACGTGATTTCAATCTTTTATGTAGTGATACGTCTGTCTTATCTCTTCAGTATTTATGCCCAATTCCTGGAATACACGATTGAATAATATGTTAGAAATATGTGTAGTAGAAAATAGTCGCTTTCTGTCTAACCTATAACATTTCTATGTTGAAGAAGTAAGATAATTTTTTCAATGTGTGTCGTATTCTGTTGCTTGTGTGTGTATATATATATAGTATTTGCCTCAAAATGCAGCAGCATCTTCGTAATAAATAAACTATACAATTGAGACGGGATATATGTACAAGCTTAGGCCTTGCTTGCCTAAGTCATAGTTGTGCGACATGTTTAAGACTGCTGCGTTATTTTCGCGTGACACTTAAACAAAGTTATGATATTTATCTCTAACCTAGTAGGGAAATTTATTTGTATATACAAGATTCTGTGTATTTCATTTCACACTTTTGCTGCCGAAGGACATATTGATACATATTCTCACCTGTTGATTAAATGTTTGTTTTGATTCGGCATCTCTGAGTAATATCTGTAGTAACATTGTTTTTGTGTAACTAAATTGTTTCACTTCCTACGCTATCATTTGTGCGAGAAATAAATTTACACAATTCGAGTCCAGATGTGGTAAACGTATTCATCAACAGAATTTTTGAATGTTTATCATCTTCTTGGCATATCGGGCATGGTGCCGCCTGTTTCAGCAACCCGCTTCCCTCCTCGGCGTCTGGGTTTGCTTCGCTTCAAAAGAACCCGTTTAAACAAGCTCGCCAAACGAAATTGAACTTGACTGCGAGAGAAGATGACTCCTTAAGTTTGAGGTATTGGCATTGAGTGATCACATTCTTTGACCAATTCGTGATTTATTATTAATTTAAACCTCACATATAGAAAATTAACATTGCCTCCGACTTTGCGAATCGATGAAACGTACGGTGGTCTGGTTTGACATTTTATTGTGAAAATATTAACGTTTTAACTTGTATTTCATTGTAGATTCAGATTGCTTGTGACTACTATGGAACTTTGGTGAGCATGATAATCATTGGAAAAAATTTGCTACACAAAGAATGACCATGTGGTTTTTTTACGCATAGCAGTTTTGTACACCGTACAGCACTTCTTAACGTGTTTCCCCGAAAGTCAGACAGGATTCAGATTTATTTTCTTTTGAAGAATAACACAATGTTTTTTTTGGAAGAGGTCTTTTGAGTTCATTGATCGAAAATAAAATTACGTTGTAGAAAATCACGAGATTTTTTAATAAACTTTATATAAAAACCTACATCCATTGTTTTTATTTCTATTTCCTATACAAAAATCAAGTGACAAATATCATCATTATGATTGTGACATCACACAATCTAGAATAGTGGTGTGATTTTCACCATACCTCAGGTCATTGAACCTTTCCTCTCCAACACATTTTAAATTTATTGGACACGTCAGTGTACATAACGATCGTTTCAATGTTAGGTTGTTGTTATTGTTATTATTCTTCGTTATTATCATTAAAAAATCGCCTTTATCTTCGAATACTGGACCAATTGCTTTGAAATTGGACTTCAAGAGATTCGTTTTTTATGTGTCAGAATAAAAAATAGCGACGCCTTGTGACGTGTCCATATATTTGAGCTTAGCTCTCTTGTTTTAAGGGTAGGGTTTAATTAAAATCATTTTTAAAATTCTAATTAGGTCTTATTTTGAGACCAGGTATTATTTTCGAGGAAACACGGTAGTTTTACGATGATTAGCCATTGCTGTGTTATGTCATAAAAAGTTAAATGGGTCGCCATAAGCTGTGGTAATAAATAGTGGGTCGCAACTCTAAAAAATTTGGAACCACTGGTGTAATGTATTTCAATTCCATTGTAAAATAATATCATTTGTTACAAATTTTAAAAGAAAAAAAAACAGGTAATTTTGTATCGGGATTCCCTGTGAATAGAATACTTTGATAATCTGTATTGATTAATATTTTGGTAGTGAGATGATTACTTTTGCAACTTTTGGTTAAAATTATACACGAACAGAAGTTCAAGTGTTCATTTTCACATCGGGTACTTGAATGATAGTAAAATATTGAAGTCATAATTATGCAATTAAAAACTGTGGGACTGATATCTGCAATATGCATTCCAGTAACCAACCAAATGCTCCTTCGCGGGCCGTTCTATCCATGACTAGTATTCGGTAGTATATTGATTAATTAACATTTTCATAATTGATCATCCCTGTCTATTTTGCTGTGAGGCGAAAATTCAATCACACCCTGCTTCTGTGAGACTCGCATTGCACAATATAAGCAAGTCTTACAAGACAGGGTAAAATCGAATCCACAAAGTTTCTTCCGTACGGAGAGAAGGTCTGTGAGACGTTAGTTGTGCTGTGAGTAAATGTAAAACAAAAAGGCAGTCCAGGGTGTGGAGCTAACAATTTAACGTTCCACAACTTGAAACTACCTATCATTTTGACACTTTCATTTTGAAATAGCCATTCTAGTCGTTGTTGTTTACTCCATCTACAGATAGATGGAAACAATAGCACAAAATACTTACTAATCAAACTACCCTTTAATAAATAAAAATAGGTAGTCCCGCAAATAATCCGTTACCTTCAAACATCGGTATTCTTTTCGTTGTAAGTTTTACTTACTGATGCTCACAATTCTAACAAAATTCAGTTTGAAATGGTTGAATTATTTGAATCCAATATCGAGATTTTATAGTTTATTGTCCAAAATGCTTCGTGGCAAAATAACCCGTTTTTATAAAGTCGCCTTCATACAGACATACGATATTGCCACTTTATAGGTTAAAGGGTTTAATTGTGATCGGGGAAGTATCAGTAATTTTGTTTGTATACGTTTTATTGGCTTGGAGCCGTGCCCCGACTGGCAGTCTATGAAACACAGTATCTATAGACAAATACGCTATTTTTCAAAACGAGTATCGACACGACGTTTTGAATGGTTTTATGAGGCTAAAAGCAAAGTGACATCGAACGACGTCTTTTTATACATTCAGCAATTAAATGCTTCAAAGGTTTTCCACATATTATCTATTGAATTAAGCCAATGCCCTTTCACAATATTTTTCATATTAACATTGCGCAAGTTAAAACAACATTTGTACACAAATCACAATCAGATGATATTTAGTTGTAGTATTTTCGTAAGCCTATCTATGTTAGTGGCTATATATACCATACCGGTATATATATTTAATGATAGATAAGTTTAATGATATTTATTCTTTCTTCACAATTGTATAAGTCAATAAGTATAAATCGGAGAAATTGAAATTAAACTTTATAATATATAGGGTGTTCATTGAGTTATAAAAACATTTAAAATTGCAAAGGGAATTTATTGATACTATATATGGTTTTGGCCTTCACAGATGTATTAAATGAAGTAAAAATGCTTTAGCAATTACTGATTTAAAAACAACAAAACTGGTTAGAATATATTGAGAACTGACTTTATAACAAAATTGAAATTGTAAAGGGACTTTATGGCCACTCTGTATCGTATCGTTAGGCAAATGAGTAAATTCCTATTTTTGGATACGATGATCAGAAACTGGCCTATGGAATCCGCTATAAACAATGTACGTCAAAATACCAGACTTGCGACCATACGCAAATCAAAGACAAACACGCGTCTTGATTTATGAGGATTGTGTAATTAGTCATTCTAACATTTAAAAAACCCTGTCTTGTTTCTTTGATCAGCTTTTTACTGTACCAAATTCAGTCAATAAATGAAAAAATGATATATTATTTATTTGCATAGCCTTGAGACAATAATTTCATCCGCCTTTGAAGGACGCATTGTCTTAAGGACGGATTATTTCTCATTACCTTGAGACCCAAATAAATTGGATTCCAAAGCTTTTCAACTCATTGCGAGTCAGCTTTGCACATCCAAAGTAGAAGCCGTTCTGCTTTCAGTCGTGGTTGATCGTGATCTCTCAAAAAATCCAAAACCCTCAAACTTGGACCGACCTACACATCATCACATTCATAGACTATTTGCATAATTTAGCTATTTGATTATGGGGGAAATGGGTTTAAAAGTTGTTGTTGTTATCGCATTGCAGTATTGGGGCTGCACTAAATTATAAGTGCTACAATATTTGACGGCAGCAATTCTAATTAAAATTGAAACAAAATTTTGAATTTTATTTATTCGGATATGACGGGACTTTGTAAATTTGGAAAGCGTTCATTTTACTGTAAGATTTCGAATGAAGTATCTTCAAACGATCGGATTTTCCAGCAAGTTTTACTGGGTTATCTCGTCGAGTACATGTGTATTTTCTTTTTTATTTATCAAATAGTACTTTACGAGTAGGAAGTTATCAGAGAGCGGCGAACTGCCCTTTACCTAAAAGACGCTGAACTGCGGAATGACGAGATATGTGCGTCGCAGGTAGCAGTCAAGCTTGTATTTATCGTTCATTCATGTATTTATTCTTCTACATTGCGGCAGATGTTTGTTAAATTCATATCGAATTGATCCCAACAACTGGAATGAAATATTGTTTGAAATAAATTGAATTCGACACGAAATGGACCTATGGACGATTTTAATAAATTCTTGTCGTTGTTCGTGTTGCGCGGATTGTTGTCGTTGAAAAAAAGCGTTCTTCTCTCCAGCCAATCAACCAATCGATGTCAATTTTTCAGTATTTGACGATGGAAGAACTGCTAAGTAGACTTTTACTATTTTATTTTTGAACTGTTTTTCTGAAGCCATGGGACCTTATATCTCACCAAACATTTTGCTTTTTTATCTTAATTAGATGGTAACACCTTTCAATCCGTATTTCTCCACTGCCTCCGTGTTGCTAGTCCGATGATTTTTCAACGAACTTAGTGCTCTCAGGCCGTATCCCACCGGTACTCTTGCGCGTCCGTCGTGACTATGTAGTTTAGAATTGCTCTCTTGTTTTATATTGAGATTCTTTCTTTTCCCGTATCCCCGTTCCCTCGTAACAAACATTTTGAGTTCGTCACAATTTTTTATGACAAAACTATACACACTTTTTGGCACATTTATCACAATTTTTCATATCGGCTAGACACATCTGAACGTATTAATAAGCGAAAAAGTTGTTACATGAACATTGCACCTGACTTGCAGTACGCATATGGTGTATCTAGCCTAAAATAAAACCTGTCGTTAAATATGGCCGCCCAATATTTCCTCTATAGAGGATACCACTCCATTCAAATGACGATTTAAAATCAGTTGTTAGGATCAATCCACCAACATCAGATCAGCGACAAACAATTTAAATATAAAGCAAATTTTTATGAAATAGATCGAATCGAAACTGACAATTGAAATTTCGACAAATGTGCCAAATTTAGGAAAAGCTGTTCCTATTCGGAGTCGGGTATTTTAGGAAATATCACAATTATGAAGATACTTTAAATTCTGGTGACATGATAAAGAATTTAAGGAAACAATTAGCATAAAATACTCACTTTAAAAATATAAGTTACTCGATTATAAATTAGCGAAGCTGAAAATTTTAATGCCTGTCCTACCCAATGGTGTCGTGTACAATATATACTCAAAATATTTAGGCAATCTTAATTTGAATGCATAAACCGAACCTGTCGAATATGGCGTATTTTTTCAATTCAGGACTTATATTGTATTATAGGGCAATAAAAATAGATTAAATATTATAAATACATTTTGATAAAAAAATATTTTTTGGAAAATTTTTTAACTGACATTTGATGCATTCATTGTAATAGACCTTGTCATTCAAAACCCATCCTACGCGCGAAAAATAAAGGTGGCATAAACAAAACGATTTTAACAGTAGCTCTTATGGGGAATGTGATCACCAGGGCAGAAATTTGTATTTTTTTGTGGTTTTCTAGTTATCTTCCATGTAGACGTGTGCAGTTTTGAGGATAGAATATTTTTATATACTTTTTGATATTTTTATCATTATAAACATGATCAAAATTTTTAATAATCGTTCATTGAAATTATAATGGGCGTGGTGTTTCCGCTGGCGTCTTTCTCATTATACCATAACGTTCTGCCAACGCGTTGTGGTCTGTGAAGTATGCGCTCCAACTGCTCGTGTTTCTTATTATGACCACAACATACCGTGTTTGGATTCTAAAGAAAGACCTATTTTAGTTGGTAAAGTTTAGACGAAATGGCAGTCTGTTCACGTATTCAGTCAGATTCATTTTTCCTTACTGGCTTTGCGCATATCCTACCGGTACAGCGAGCGACTTTTCTCTGAAGGCATGTTTTTTTAACCTAGTTAGGATACTGGTACTGTACCGTTATTGAATAAGATGGAATTTTTTCTTTGTTTTTGTATACAACTTATCCTAGCCGGACCTATTTGCTGAAATTTTCGTTATGATTTAGTCCCCCCCCCCCCTGTTCTGCCCTTGGTACGGTACACAAGGCGACATCAGTGCTGCAGTTAGCGCGCATATTTTACAGGTTGGCAGAATGTCATGGTCTAATAGGAGGAGTGACGTCAACGGCAACACCACTCCCATTAAAATTTTAATGTGCGATTATCAAAAAACTTGACCATGTTTATCGAAATAAAAATATGAAGGAATATCTAAAAAAATCACATTCCCCATAAGAGCCAATGTTAAAATTGTTTTGTTTACGCCCTTTAATTTTTGCGCGTAGGATGGGTTTTGAATGACTAAGGTCTATTATATAGCTATGAAAACGATCTGTAAAATAGAAGTTATATTTACCGACAATGAACCAAAATTTGATAACTGAATTTTCAAAATGATGCAAATTTCTATTATTCATTGCCACAATGTGGTGATTCCTTCTACAGCATTTTTGAAGATTACACGGAAATAAATTGGTGCAGGTGTGCAAAGTATGATGTAAAATTTTAACACTTCTGTGTCATAAAACCACAAGTCGAACAAAATGATAAATGTATGAGAGATTAGAATTCATTTTGAGTATACAACAACAAACAATACACGCTACAGCGCCATCTTAACTCAGTGCTATTCATATTATCAACCCACTAGGTGGGGTTACAGATCAATATATTTCAAGCCTTTGAATCCCCCCATGCAGTTGTAGTGTGCACAGACTTATCGTTTACGATCAATTTGAGATTTGCAAATTGATTTTAGATTAAAGCGAAGTTAGGTAACTTCATCTAGCAGCGACAGCTGTAGCTACTAGTTCCCAACTTTATAATTATACATTTATACATATCATGCTTAACTACCCACTTACAATAAATAACTTAATTCTCATTGAGTAGTCAGTAGGCCATCTTGAGTGCGTGCATCATTATCTTAAGAAATCTATAAATGTCGAACATGATTTTCTTCGCAATTTTTAGGGTGGGACAAAATAACATTGGAGAATTTTTTTTGTGGATCTTCAAAAATTGTTGTGTCATAATTTGAAAATCAAAATAATCCCTATCTTTATGTATTTTTACTTTATTTCTTTTAAACTGTATATTTAGAAAAAAAAAATTTAAATCGTGATTGTCTGATGCGTCATAAAATCCTAGTTTTTGCAAAGGTTAAGTTTCAATTTTCAGTACACTATTCTGTTTTAATCTCATTAGCGCTCGTGTATTGCTACAGTTACATCACATTTGTTTTGTTCAATGCCGGTTGTAATCTTAAGGATTTGCTCATATGTGGGGGATTGAAGACACCTCGGCGTTTCAGTGTTGTATTTTTATCGCATGGTGCCATTTTTCTTCATCGCCCTCGACCTAAAGCGTCTTTTCTTTTTCTACGAATTTGAAAAAGAAGTGAATTGTGAAAGCATATATGAATTTTGATGTATTTGTGTATCTCAACTGTTCAGCTGTATTATAAAATATAAATTCGATTACTCTGTAACAATATACCTCGTATGTATTATAAACACTCTTTATGAAAACGACGACAGATATCCGGATAATATAACGCATTTTGAAAACTATTGATCGCTTATAACATTGATGTCGCGCCAGTCGTTCTATCCGTTTTGGTATACATGTGAACAATAAAATATGTGTTAGCCCAATATTTTAGAGTTTTCGTTCCGCGTAAAAATGAAACATGCTCTGGATCAACCCAGGGGGAATAATATCTTTTTTAAATCGAGTTTATGCAATCTTTTCCCTAAAAAGGGAGAAATGGAAAGCAAGTAGAATCTTAGAACCTTTACATGAACTACTAAATTATAAGCAGATGTACCTCATTGTATTGACAGGTGGCATCTCTCTACCATTTGCGCACGCGACATAGTAAGTTTACAGCTGGAAGTATCTGGAATTATGGGGAAGCATTGCAGTCAAAAGCTTTTTATTTTTCATATTGACATGTAAGAATTACTAAATAGCCGCACTGAATTAACGGAAGGTGATGGCTGGAAATCCAGTTCACAACCAAGGCACATGTTGACCCACGTTCACGTTTGTATTGTGGTCGCCAAAAAAGAGGGAAAATATATTTCTAAGATAATCTAACAGCTACCTGCGGAACTATTAGGCAAAAAATATGAGCTACGACGCATGTTTGTGAGCGCACGTTCCTGTAGCATGGTCAAAAACGTGTTTTTCTGCTTTTCTATTGTGACGTCACGGACTCGGAAGATTCGATTCGAGTCCTTGACCTATTGCTCGGATTCGTCGAATCTCTGTAATGCCGGACTCGTCCCATTCCTGGTGAATCGTGGAATACAAATGGATATATGTGCACGTGCACTGTACAATTCAGTTCGATCACTACACAGGCGCAACACCCTAAATATGAATGCGAACCCGATTTGAAACATTTTCAAGTGAATTTTTGCCACAAAAGTTGAAATATTTGGCGCATGTAGTTATTGATTAAAACACATTATTTAATGGGTTTGATTCAATCATTAGCAATTGTAGTACATAAGAATCGAAAAAGTCTTCACATGTTTACTATATATATAAATTATTATACCACGCTTGACTTTTCTTAAATAGTGTTATATATGTCTGAATTTACAATTACAGAATTTAAATAAATATAATAGATTGCACCTACATCGTCCCTTTTTGTGGCTTGGTTCTCGTAGAGCTGAGCAACCTTTTATTTCTAAAATGCGGGGAATATGTGATGTAACGCCAGGTTTCGGTTGAGAATATTGCGTCGCTATTATATTGACATTATGTAATTACTGGAACGACAGAATATATGTATGCGTCAATAGGTGTAGCTTAAGCAAGCTCATAAATCGTATGGAAATATCATAAAGCCGCAGGCACGTGAACTGTCATTTGTTTTAACATTAATCATTACCAAAACGTATTGGATCACAATACACAAACCATCTCCGGTTGTGTCATTTAATTAAGCAGCGAATTCTAATTTTGTCTTGTCTGCGATTCAGACATTTTGTTTTATTGAATTCAGTAAATTTTTGTCGATTGTTTATACTCCGTTTACAATTTTATCATTACGTCTAAAAGTTTAATTGAAAGTAGATCTTAATGATCGGCCTATTCAAGAAAAAGTAAAACTACACGCGCACTCGATATTCTGCATTCCCTTGAAATGTAGATAAGCGCGATTCTGATTATGGCGGTCAAACTTTTTTGAAATCACCGAGAAATTAAACAGACATATAAAGCACACAGGAATGTATTTGTCTATTACCCTTAAATTTATATGAAATTATAAGAAAATATAGTAACAAATAAATCTAACACAAATTGGCGAGCTATATTCAAAGGGTCAAAATTAGGCACATAATAATGTCAGGCACATTGAATGCTAAAGTAAGAAAAATGCGAAGTAAGCTAATTGCTCAAGCTCTAAGTTATTTCAAACGTAAACGAGCTTTTCCATCAAATACAATCATAAATAAAAGTGCATATTTTATACACGAGAACACACACAGTAATAGAAAGGTTTCAATGTTTCGGTTCCTAATGTCAAGTCAAGTCAATTTTATTTTTTAACAGCCAATAAAGCGCAATCATATACTATATTCCTTTAAGTCGCTCGGGTTTTAAATCTGAAGAGTAACAAAATAGCATACTTTCAATTTTGAGGCTTCAAGCGTGACGTTTTTTCCAGAAAAATAACTTGCGCAAGGGTCCAAGAAACGGAATATTAATTCCCGTTGCTATATTTATACGAACGTTCCCCGTGGTTTCGTCGTTACTGTTTCTGAGATCGACGTTCTGAGCACCCCTGTTTTACAACACATGAAATTCTAGATAGAATTTTCTTTAAGAGAATGGTTAATTGTACATACAGCCTAGCTGCAATGCTGCTGCTGCAGACGGGTCGCGAGCTACGTGAGCAACCGGATATCCGTGGTGGTGTTGAAACGACGAGAAAAAGTCGACAGCAGCCATCTGAGAACTCATGGCAGAATGCCCCGATGAATATGGAGCATGCTGAAATTGAGAAGCGGACGGACCGTGACTGGTCATAGATCCATTGAAATGCGCAGCATGGGCGCCTATTCCTCCACTGGGAGGATGATGATGGCCTATGATCGCTGGATAATGTGATAATGCAGAAAAATGGGACTGATGAAGCCCGCCTGTATTATGATTATAGAGATGAGGTGGTGGAGGAATGCTCAGATTATCTCGAACCTTCTCTTCTTTCTTTTCCTTCTTCCATTTCATTCGTCGGTTTTGAAACCAAATCTTTACTTGTCTATCTGACAAGGATACAGCTTTAGCAACCTCTTGTCTGCGTTCTCGTGATAAGTACTGGTTGTAATGAAATTCTTTCTCGAGTTCTAAAAGCTGGTACTTTGTATAGGGGACGCGTTTTTTCCTCCCGTTCGCTGTTAGCCAGCCTTTTGTTGGATCCTCTTCTGGAATAATAAAATGAAAATATTAGACCGGTATATTAAATGTAATATTGAATGTCTCATATTTCGGCAGTATATCATAGATATTGTATAAGAAAAATGGCTTACAAAACCTCTTCCTCTGTTCACATTTTATTGAAACTATGCCGGTATTGAATGATAGATAAACCTCTATGTAAGATTTGATATTTATGCAGAAAATTCAAAAATGGGCGGTGTTATTTTAACTGATGTTTTGTATACATAAACACCAGTCGTTGAAAACCATATGCAATGGAATAGCAAATAAAACCAACGTCCTAGTTTTGGTAAGTTATTGAAATAGCAGTTGATTTTGCTAATTGATTTCTAAACATATGTGTAACATGAATGGTGCAAAGCAATTTGCGCGCTACAGTTAGTTTATGATGAAGCATTGCAAGTAGTGGCAGTGGCAGGCTGTTGTAAAATAATACCGAGTGCTAAAAAGAGATTGAAAGATTTGTCATAAAGCTTGAACCAACAAGGGCACAAAAATTCATAAACAAATCGGAAATCGCCTTCATACTTTTAAGTCTATTGATTCGAAAAATCCCTTTTAAAATTTGCCGAAATTTATTCCCATTATTTATTATATCGAAGGGTTCAAACCAGAATTACGAAACTTAAAAACGCTCTCTTGAGAAAATGAAGAGACATATATTTTGGATTTTTGGAATCTCGTAATATTTTATTGAAATAAAGGATTCGACTAATATTGCTTCAGACCAGGATTTAATACTTTAAGAACGCGTTTTTCCTTGTAACATTTCCAAATCAAGTTTATTTTTAAATTTTACCACTCGAACTATGTCCTGACATCCTCGATATGTAGATCCGATCACTTACCTTTTAAGAAATAGATTGGAAAATAAATTTGAGTTATTCTCCTGGCGATATTTTTGTTTTTGTTTATTCTTACATTAGGTATATTGACCCCTCAGAAGCATTCGACTCTATACTATAACTATATACATGAATTTTAAACTTTGTATTAAGATATAAACATAAAAATGAATAGTTGAAAACGCGTAACGTTAACGTTCGGCTGCATTCCATTCCATCTCATCAATGTGAATCACGCATTCACGCTTAAATAAGTTTTATAATTTCCGATAAAAATCGTACTTATAATTTAGTAGCTATAACTGAACTTGAGAATTAGACGGCATGGTTAGTTGAACTCAATAAATCATCACTTTCGGACAGCGTTATTGCTATCTATCACATTTCTAAGAAGAACGGTTGTAAGTCAAGTTTAAAATGTTACGACCCGCGTTTAAAATGTCAATGAATGAATTAGAAAACCTCTCTGATTCTCATTGATAATTTCGTTTCAAAATATTACACCTGCTTTAAAACCACGCGATTCCATTTTCATGAAAAGAAATCCATCTATTTTAGTAGATTGAATACTCCGAGTAGCTTGATATTCTAGAGCAGGGGTCGGCAACCTTTCGTCGCTCGCGGGCCAAAATTAAGGTTGCAAGTCATTGTCGGGCCGCACATATTTTTAGAAAGTTGAAAAACCGAACGGATGGTACTTTTTATAATAAAAATCAAGCAGTGATACATCTCTCGAATAGAATATAGATTTATTTTCTCATTGCATCTCATAAAATTCCATTTGAATATTTTCAGCGCCATTAAACCCTTTGTACTTAGCATCAACTTTTCTGCGTTTTGTTGCCATTTGCTTAATTGTAATTAAACTATATGCCCATTAAACGAGTAATTGTGAAATATATAGTTGTTAGGTTATAATATAATTTAGTCTAAAGAATATATTCGTCAAAACGGATGTTTTGTTACTATAATTTAGTGAAGCGTCGCGGGCCGGATTATAGTTCTCTGCGGACCGGATCCGGCCCGCGGGCCGTAGGTTGCCGACCCCTGTTCTAGAGTGACAAATGGGGACTCTACCAATAGGCCATGACCGACTGCTGGTGCACAGAAACATTTTCAGGTGGGACGCAAACCTTTTATAGATTGCTGGAAGTAATTTGATTTTTGCCACTATAGTTTAAATTTTTTTTGTAGTAGAAATAAATGATGATGCTGGTTTTTGCTACTGAATGGTAAATTTTATCCTAATTATTAAGATAAAAGTGTCTGATTTTATGGAAACAATTTCCCTTACATGAGAAAGTTATTGGGCCACATAATATTTTGTGCAACGAAAATGACCACGATGAAAACAAAAGTTGAGAACCACTGTTCTAGGCCAGCGTTTCCCAAATTTTTTGGCCACGGAACACTTGCGATTTTTATCTCGCCTCGCGGAACATCAAAAAAGGAGAGGGTAAAATAGATAAAGAAAATGGTATAATGTAGCGGTTACCATATGCGCCGCGAAAACTAACAGAATTGTGTTCAACATAACTAAAATATGAATGAATATTTTACATATTGCATTTTGTATAAATGTTTTATTGCTTGTTATTTCAAATGCTGTGTACTTTGATCAATAAATTCAAGACTCAAATTGTCTGAATTCGCATGCAGATTAGATATGATTTGTCTGATAAAAGTCAGACTTGCGCAAATACATAAATTTCTACCCCGAATAAAATAGTGATGACATGCATACCACTTTTATTAAATTTGCATAAAATATTCAAATTTTGAAGAGTAATTTTCCTTTATTTAAAAAGATAATTTAGATTTTTTACATTACAATATTTAGTCATGGGTTGAATGCAAATGCAATATATAAAATTCTTCATAAAAAGATAAAAAAATGTATTACCGCCTGTCTTCCGGTCTTCTTTGTCATCGTCTTGATATGGTGTTCCACCGTTCATATCCAGTGATGCAGATTTTGTCGGCGATTTGTCCAAGGAAGATGAAACGGAAGATGTTAGATGATGACGATCATATCCAGAGGAATCTGATGTTGGTGATCGCGGAGAAAATAGTTCTGGATTCAAATATTCCGCTTTGATATGTTGGCCATGGCGATCCGGCTCTCCGGCATTGACGGAGCTATGCGTCATGTGGGGATCTTTTGCGACGTGTTGTACGTACTGTTGTGGTGGATTTTTTGCTTTCGTTGTAAGACTTGAATAAGAAAAATTTTCATTCGAATCGAAATTATTATTTACATCCAATCGTTGGTTTGTATTAACACAGTGATAAATCTGGGAGCCGGTGATAGCTGGATCAAGCGATCTTTGGCTGTAACTGTGATAGACAGCGGAGCCGGTGTCTCTATGAGCGTTAGCTTGTACGTATCCGACGTTGTTACTGTGATTATTGTTGCATTGATATTCTGATGGTGATACTGAGTTAGGTCGTATTATATCACCTCTTGATGAAGTTGTACTAGAAAGTGGTCCCGATGCTGCACCATGGTTTGAATGTAATGGGTTACTATGACCGCAATCTCCACCTAACAATTCCTTGCTTTCTCCAGATTCTGTTCCATCAGGAATAGCGTACGGTGCATGTGACACATCCGCACGATACGGCTCTCCTGGCATTTTTACTAAATTCATCTAGAAAATTCGATCTAAAAATTTCAAATGTAAAAATTTATTTTTATATATCGTACGGTGCATGTGACACATCCGCACGATACGGCTCTCCTGGCATTTTTACTAAATTCATCTAGAAAATTTGATCTAAAAATTTCAAATGTAAAAATTTATTTTTATCCATTCTCGTCCGCATCCTGCCTCGTTAACACGCTATTATGAGGTGCTATCGAAGAAAATGTTGCGCCAACTGCCACCTTAATGGTTAACTCATAAATATGTAGTCACATAAATCAAAAATATACAAAAAAAGTTTTATTAATACGTGATCTCGAATATATATTTTAATTGACGAGTCGCAATTCAGTAACAGATATATTTTATATATTTTATGAAGCGAAGAAATTTAATTTTTTCGGGTGATGAACTTCTTAATCATCATCAGAAAATTTAAAAAAATGAACACATTTTTATAATTTTTCCCCTTTTGTTTTCAAGTGCGTTCGTGCTCCCACGCGACCGTATTTGAGGTGTTGTAAAATATTTACGACTCAATGGACGTAAAAGTCAAACGCTCGTATATAAATTTGTGTTCAGCCCTCCAGGGTCAATATCCATCATTTCATTCTTCTCCCAGTGTATCTTTGTCTCACGTAGCAGTGTCGCCATTTAGCTCTCGTAAATATTTGGAAGGCATCCAACAATCAGCGATGAGATTTTTCAGCTGATTTATGGGATTTGCGATGTCGTAAAATTATGACGGCCGTCCTAGCTTCAAAATGATTCACAGGCATAAAATTTTTGGAAGCGCCGATCTCGCAAAATCAAAAATATACGTTGATTTACGCCACTTACAAGCCGCTGTTAATTATTGTAAAATATCAAACTTTTTATGCCGCCTTGAGGCCTCAATCGAAAATAAGAAATTAGTAAGACCTGCCGATCTGCCATTTTCAAGATATATAGGTCAATTGTCAGTTTCTCCACGAGGTGGAAAATTGAGAACAACGATCCGAATTTCATGTTCCATTTCAAATTTTTGCTAATACTCTGTACATCTCTTCAAACAACCTAACTTGAAACGTCTCTGTTTTTCTCTGAAAAGTTTCCGTGATAATGAACTTAGTTTGGGCATGTGTGACGATGTTTGAGCATGTGCTTCAGTTAGAACTCTTCCTGGAATATTTTTCGTCGTAACAACTATTCGAAATTAATGATATCAATAAATTTTTATGAAATAGTTTTTGGATCTAGTCGTGAATTCATATCACTTCATTAAATTGATTACTATAGAACAAGTATTGTCGCTAGAAATCTTCAATGCAAGATGTTTCGCTTATCCTCCAGACAACAGTTAGCCGTACAGTCATTTTTTCATAAAACTTTCGGCTTTTCAAAAAACCTCTCACTCCAACGAATTCTCAGCATCATACGCAAGCAAACCTCTTTTAGTATTTGGGAACGAGTGCGATTAATAAAAATAGGATAACAAATTGCTTATATTTCAAACTAGATCGTATCGTCCAAGGTACAAACCACTTTCAACATCTGGACAATATCCTCATTTGTAATGACACAAGCGCCTGTCCATCGGCTTACATGGACATTATGACGTTACTTTCGGGGTTTGGTTGGTCTGGGACAACATTTTGCTCAGCTACAGTTTCATTACTTTTATGGGGGCAATAATCATTTAATGCGGAAATAACTATGAGCTATTTTGTATTATTAATACCTATTCTTAACGTTGTCTAAACATTAGTGTCGTAAATATTATTTTCTATGGTTATAAAATTGGTCGCGAATTTAATGCATTCATAAAAGATTTTATTCGATGAATAATAAATTATTTTTTCCAAAAAGCAAAAACCCCCTTATGTATTCATTGCGCAAATTTTTAACAGGCCTATTTATACATAGATATTGATTCGAAAATTCTTGATAATGAAATTTTTGCTTGCACAAATTTGCATCCAAAATTCAGTTTTGAATTGGTTTCATTTTCATTGTTGTAACCATGAGTTACGTCACTTCGGGCAGTCGATTTTCGACGTTTGCTCATCAGTGATTAATAGTAATAACCAACAATAATATATGTTGTAAGTTTTATGGGTCGACATCGCCTTTTTAACGAGTTTGACAATAAATTATGGTATTACGGAATAAGACTACATCTTTTGTATGCTTTGGGGTGAAATTATATCATTGGCTACAAAATTTTAAACAGAAACGAAATATATTTTCATACTAATCAAATTGTTACGACAAAAAATCTAATAGAGGTATATCATACTAATTTAAAACGACATAAATGAATTCATGAAAAAGCCATCATTAAAACACGTTTGTAGGGCGCTTTATTTGCGAATTATTATTTCGATGTCGAAAAAGGGCAACTTCTACAATAAACTAATTCATACCTGCAGTCTTTCATCAAATTGTTGAATTTTGAATTTAAAACCCAATCGGTAGGTTGATCATAATCAGATATTCAGAGTTAATGATTTTGTAAATATAAGTCAAAATATTATGATTTATGACTCGTCTGAAACAATGCCTCGTGTGATGTCGTTTGCCGCGCCGTGGGTTGCGCTAAATCTTTCATCATATGATTATCGCATTCAGAAGAGAGGTCCGCCATTTTGTCACCCAATGGTCAGGAGAACAATTAACTGGGCAGGTTGGAATCGAAGTGAGCTCATGTAACACAAAAGAACAGTTAGATAGACGGCATTATTCCACTTCCAAAGATAATTTTTGAAACATGCAAGTATTGGCTGATTTGATCTATTATGCATTAACATTTTTTTGATTTTATAAAAGCATATTTTGCATTATTATATTGCAATATTAATTTAGGCTTATATTTAGACAATATTACATAATTTCATTTTGTTAAACTATTTCTTAGTGCAAAATGATCGTGCACAATTTATTTATGATAAAACAGTAAAAAAAAATGTTGAGATAGACACGTACTATGAGGGCTTACTTAGGCAAAATACTTATAAAAAGCTATTTTTTCCTATTTCATAATCCAAAGCAAAGAATTAGTAGCCAAATCGGCGCTACTTCTTCCTATTGCCTGTTTTATATTTTGAAAAATGGTTGAATCACATAGGAACACAAAAAAGTCCCGCAGACTGTCTCTGATAAATAAATACAAACTGATGGACTTTGTATGACGTCATACCCCATGTTTTCGCACAGATTTGCTGCTATATCGAAATTTAATGCGCTAAAAATAAAAGTTTTAAAAGGTATACGGAACGTTTTCTTAAACTCATACATCATCAATTTAGAATCTACGCAAAACTCAGGACTTTCTGACTTTAGTAAATGAATCTCGACGAAGAATTAATTTAGCTATTCAATCTACAAATGTGGCGTCAACAAAATCAGTTCTGAAACAAATACCAAGATATCAACTATTGTAAATAAGCATAGACTTGGACAACAATCAAAGCCGATCGTAGTTTGGTTATTGGTTAAAAAAAAGTCCGATTTTGTGCTGCAATGGCATTTCGTAACATCCCCGCTGCCTGCAGCTGATTCAGCTAATTAACTAATTACTGATTTAGCATCAACTATTAAAACATCAGAAAATTGATGTATCAATTGAAAAAAATAATAATTTTGCGTTTTTAAGTTACAATAACGTATATTTTACATGTTTGTTGTTCTGCTATTAATAAAACTGACATATTTTATACCTACAAACGACTACGAGTATATCTGTATATTGAATGCTTCCTACGCTTCTTTAATCCGTGACTAACGAAAAATGTTTTCAACTTCAGAGTCTATAAAAATATTCTAATCAGCTAAAAATTTGAATGTCAACTTTTCGCACACGGTACATTGAATTGAATTTGACCCAAGTACAATTCGACCAACTTAAATCTATATCGAACTTGAATTTTCACTAGATTTTAATCTTCATGTAAAACGACTGTCTGTTCAATAAACAGTTTAAATCGATATAAAAGCTTTCTTGTGGTTATAAACATGTATAATGAAAACCTTTAATTTATAAAAATTTAAAATGTTGAAACTTTTTCGATAGAAAGTTGCGGTGTAGTCTGCAGTTTAGCACCTAAATTAGGAATACTAAAACTGTAACGCAAGCGATAGATAGTACTAACGAAAGCGCGTACTACTAAACTTTTTAGCATCAACGCAAAATTCCCCTTTCTTCACAAATATGACATATTCGAGTCCTCCCTAATTACTGATTCAGCTGTTTCGCTACAAAATGGCCTCGCTTGCGAATATGAAGCAAAATTTGCTAGACTAGCCATTATATAAACTATGGAGAGTTTTAATTTCAATATTTTCATACTAAATATAAATGATCAAACTAGTTTCCAAGTTTGTTACAGTTCTGTAGCAAAATATCTAGTTCACTCTATGAGTTCGGCAACTAATATGAAGCTCGTTATGCCTGTACAAAAGCCTCGACCTCATCATTCCAATGTTGTAGTCATAAAGTAATAATAGAACGGCAGTAAAGCCAGCATCTGAACGTTCCGTCCATCCAAATTTATCACTATCGAAAAGAGTAGAAATCCCCATTTAGTGCACCAGTGACATTTATTACCCAGACAAGCTGCGCTAAATCTGCTGACGACAATTAAACGAGAAAAGTCATGCTCATGGCATCGTTTCCATCTATTCGTTGTATCGCGGAAACCTACATGGAGATATAAAAATTCCTACCACAGTTTATGATTCACTTGAAGCATTTAGGGCTCAATTATAGATATAAATTCTTGAGCGCGTAACATTAGATCCCTTACGATTATTTCAATTACTATACAGCATACCAAATAAAACTAAAAAATATACGGTACAATTTCTTGCCACGGAACAGTTGTAACATTGGATCATTGCCTCAATATTCGCCTATATAAAAATTTGGCATTTGATTCAGAATATGAGAAGGATACGCGAAGTGGTATATCTGCTTTCATTTTGGCTGCATCTATATGTCCCTCGATAAAAAAAACTACTAAATTAGTTAATTAACACAACTACCGTTTCGCCACAACTTTTATCAAGTTCACTAACCATGCGTCTCTTCACAGCCGTCTAACTAGTGTACACAATAAGCAAATTATGACGCAAAGCCAAATATAACGCGAGAAATATTGTTCTCCCCTCTACGGCGCCCACATCAATGGGGAAGCGTGCCAACAACATATCCTCTTCAATTTAACTATTTGTTTTGCTGATAAAATGGCAATAACAGAGTTAGAGAAATGAGCAATTACGGTTTTTACGTTGTTCAAGAAATGTCAGTGGCCACTGGATTTATACCTCTTCATTAGAGTACTAAGCAAATATCATACGCGCAATGGTATTATTTCCGACATGTATATTGTTTCATCATACCCGTTACAGAGTCTGATCAAAGCGATACCGCCCGATATAATTTCGATCTTGCCACATTCTGACGTTTGGAAGCGCCGTACGTATCACTACTCCCTTGTTAGTTGATCAACTGTTTGCGCGTTTTATACCAACACGTAGGATCAGGCAATAAGGTAAATGAAATCACAGTGTGAGGCGCCTTCGGTTCAATTTCACTGGTTGCTCGGTAATACCATATCCACGTTTAATTCTTATATAACAAGCGAATTAAAATCAAATATATAACCATATAATTTACATTTGGCGCCTGTACGGTATTTCACTGACGAAAGCAATTTTTTAAGTCAATTTATTATTCTCATGCGTCTAATCAAGAACGGAATGAACCCTTTTAATGCAATCACGCCTCGAACTGGTCATGTTATAAACTGATCCCACTAATAAATGTGGACATAAATTCCATCTGGAAATTAACTTAAGTTGCGCGCTTCGGTACTTAGTTTTTTTTTCAAGTCTTTGTCCTGAAAGCAGTTCAATTTTGACGACTTTCGGTTTTGTCTTCCACGAGGTAGAACACAATCGTCTCGTGTTCCCGAGAAAAAGATAATGCTGGTAACGATGTTTACAAAGGCTTAACAGAAAACGATTGTTTTATAATTTCAATTCCACTATAGATAAAGATTTGGGAGTCACGCAAAAACCACACATTTCCCACGAATTATCATTCTGCAATTCAGAGGCGACATAACTTGAATACTTCTCTTGGAATACGCGAGGTAACTTGGGATAGACATGAGAAATTAGTATATTGTTCTGTAGATAAAATAAAAGATAAAAATTCGATTACGTTACATATATATTTATTACATCAATGAACAATATGGTTTATGGTTCTAAGTAAATAACAGCTCATTGAGATTCGTGATTCAATCCTTTTATAACATTGATCAGAAAGGAAATACGGTCTGTTACAATTAGCTTCAATAACATATATATTTATATGCGACTGCGTTGTTCAAATAGGTATTTTTTAGAAAATGCTTCATATTTCTTCTCTACTATGAAGTCACTCACAAGCATAGATTTACTGGGTTATGCATTACCGTAATTTTTTCGATTCGACATAGAATATTCATATTTCTAATATTGTAACTTTGTTGGTTTGCTTGGATCAAATATTGCTCCGATTAACCTCGGCAACAAAATTTTTAACCCAACTTTTTTAGGGCAATGGTCCATGGCGCGATATGAGTCAATATTATTTCAAAAGAAAAATGGAAACGGGAGAAAAATATAATCATTTCAAAGAAGATCAAGGTCTGTATAAATATTGCAGCTTATGTTAAAATACGATCATGTGTTTTTATAATGATTGTGTAAAAAAGTACAAATTTTATTAGTTTCTATTTTCAATATTACAAGCGTTCTTCTATAAAAACTACATGGGAAACTGAAAAGACATGAATTGGAATGAGTCGATACCTATTATAGCATTCGAAAATCATTAGTTACGTGAAAATAATGAAAAGAGAAAATACAAACTCATCGCTATTCAACGTTTTTAAAGATATTTCAAAATATCATTCGTAACATTATTTTTTGTTTCTTTTACTGTGAAATCGTTCGCTGCACCACAATCAATAGCAAAAAAGGATGAACATCTTGCAAGCTTACTGTATGACAGAAAATCGACTACAAATTACCATCTTATAAATTTGCTTTAATCGACTAAACCAGACTCGCATTTTTAAAAGTAGTAACTGGATACGTCAATTTGTCTTTAATAGCAGACGCGTGTTTTCCTCAACTTTAAATTTGTACACAGGGCGGATTATTTGAAAAAGCGGATCTGGCACAAAATTAATAATATGCTTCAAAACTTTATTAACGAATATTGATGATAAAATCAAGCGAAAGTTTTCACAATACTATTTAAAACTTGTTATGATCTTAAAAACAAATCTTTTTATTACTATATTCATGTATTGCTTTGCACATCATAAGGTTTCGGAATAATAAAGTTGTAGACGAGTTGATCTCGAATTTTATTCAAATAAAATATAAACAAGCGCTATGAATGTTGTCTTTAAGTAATATCACGAAACCGTTGCTTGATCAAACAGTCATTTACAATAATTTGACTTCCAGGAGGTAAATTCAGACGCCTGGTCAGTCTGGAAATGACTTTGATGTTTAATTTATCCAACAGTTTGTGTCATTTTGTCGAGAATGCAAAATATGAAATCATATTTGATTAATTTCGTGATATCATTGGCATACATCGATAAAACAAAACAAATTTTGGAATACAAATCTTTCTGCATATTTTTTCGTCAAAACTGAAAAAAAGTTAAACAATCAATTATTGCGTCATGAAATAATCACTGAATTTCGAACATGGTGTATGAATGTCAAAGCATGGTACACAGACATAGGCAAAATATTGAATGAAGGGCTTAGGAATATTCTTCAATTGTATTTCGTTTCGTATTTTACCTTATTACTTCGCCTAGCTCCGCAGCGATAACTTTATTTTATATATAAATTATTAAAAAAATTTGTTATTGTTACACGGCCTGATTGATGAATAATTGCTTCTTTAGAAAAATTGAGAAGGTTCAAGAATTTGTGAAGCAATAAAATGGCCGATCTCTTTCGCAAGCGATCTGATTCTGCCAACCCAAATTTGCAGATCACGCAAGGAGGCCGTAAATTACCGACGTATATTGCAGAAGTATTTACTCATTAGGCGAACCAGTTTAACGACGGATGTGCTGGCACACAAGTAATAAAACCGGGTAAACAGCATGAAACTATCTAGGGTATGATACCCATAAATACTGTTAGGACTAAGAAAAAGAAACATCATGTAATCCATTATTGTATGTGTAAAAGTATTTTTTATCGTATAGAAACGCATAATATTATGTACACATGCAATTTGGCTTCCGCGTTTTAATATTTCGCTTCAGCGCAAACTAAATTCAACCTTTTCCTATTAGGTATTCACATGTTCTCGATGTGTGGTTGGAGAACACGTCCTAGATATTAAAATGTAAGATCGATCGAGTTCAGTTGGTCAAATCAGCAGTTGCACTATGATTTGCGACATCCTAATTTCTGTTTCTAGTAGGATCATGCCTTGAAAACATGTACATATTAAACTACGTCCTAATACAGTAATTATTTACTATGAAGGTTTTGCAATTCTAAAATATTATTATTGAACCGAAATTCCAAAACCAAAAATTGAGTGTCTTCACGTTTAGTTGAGACACGAATAACATAATTTCTACAAGGGTGATAATAAAAAATGTTCATGTCATCGACTGAAACATGTGTTTTTT
Organism: Styela clava; assembly: GCF_964204865.1. Lineage (NCBI taxonomy): Eukaryota > Metazoa > Chordata > Ascidiacea > Stolidobranchia > Styelidae > Styela > Styela clava. Next base: position 9,709,559 of record NC_135252.1, read on the forward strand.
ATGATGCTCAGTTTTAAAATACGAATGTAGCAGCAACATCCTAGAAATATCATTGCATCAGATAACAGCAAAAACTTTGGGAAACAAACACATGGGACATTACAATAATCTGTAGAATAGGCTGGCGGAAAATTTCATTCTAGCGTTAAATAAAATTAAAATACACATCAACAATCTCATCATGAAGTTTAACATCTACACAATCATATGTAAACAGTATTTACCAATAAAACCGCTTGGAACTACCTGATTGGAAAAATTAAAAATCAGTTTTTAATTGTTTAATAGAGTCGTTCAATTTCAGTTTTTAAAGTAAGACTGGTGTAATGTTATAGGTCTCATTATTGTGCATAAATTTAATATGCATCGAGTCAAAAACGTTTTTCAAATTTGTATTTCGCATCTCAAATAATTCTTGAGCTAAAATGTGCTATCTATATAACATTTTATTTAGCCCAACAATTGGTGAATTAGATAAAATCCGTTGACGACAATATGATGAATATTTGCATTCCTAGCATTTTAATGTCACGCCTTTGGTGAAAGGAATTGTTGTTTTGTAGCGACACGGCGGCGTCAACACAGACCATTGTCGTCAAAATCGAATCCATTCCGCCAGTATGCGTATTAGTCCGTATTACGAATCCTGGAAAACAAATAGGATTGTCGGCGACTGTTACTTTGATATTAACTAATTACTGGCAATAACGACGAAGCTTATAAAACGCTTCATCTTATTCATGCCGACAGGATAGCAAATAAGACACGCCATAAACAAAATGGCGCCTGCCGAGACGAAATATTATTTCACCAAGGGGCAATGTTGTTATCACAGTCCGCGACATTACATCGTAAGCCGAAAAGCAGAAACCAAATATGGAATTTTACTCAGATTCCCTGTTTGCTGCTAAGCAGTGGGTTTATTGCTATAAACTTCTTTCTGCGCTTCTTGTATTTTTCAATAAGTTGCATAATATAATGAAACAAATGCGGGACAAAGTGGTGGCGATAGAAGAGTGTAATAATGCTAGCAACGAATCGGGATCGATGTGCATGTCGCACATTTGTGTTTTAGGCCAGTTCGGTCTTGTGCATGCGTCCCGTCTCCAATATAAATATTGTCAATTTTTTTATATTGCTTACTACTACGAGACTAATAAACATACATACATACATCGAGCCCCGTAGAAGGCATTTTAACAAACAAACTTGAAATCAGTTACAATCGATGTAATTGAAGATAAGATTTCAATATGACTTGACTCGACACTCGACACAAATATCTTACGTGTACTTTATAACACATAAATCTTTGTATGAAAAGAGTGCATATAATGCAGGATGAGGTGTGGCATCTTTTATTTGCATCATTTGTTACCGGAAGAGGTGTCAAATTGTGCGACGGACGATCCAATTGATTTGCAAACAATGGATACAAGAGAATATTACCGAGAAATATAAAACACTTGGTAAATAATAGCAAGATGGTTTATTTATTGCTATATACCTTTAATCCCATATGACAGTTCTTCAAAGTGTGGAAGACATGAAGAATTTTATTTATGGCCTTTAATTTAAGCCAATGTTGTAAATATATTTTCGTACCGCCTTAGATTATCCGAAGCGTCGTCATAAATGACGTCATACGCTACTCCATATTTTTAAGTGACGGTGGCAAGATGACTCAAGCTTTGGATGTAAATATCTGATCAACTCTCCAACATTTATCGACCAATAGCTTACTCTGCTTATCAAATAGGCGAATTATTACAACTTACATATAGCTTTACTTCGATATTATAGTTAATTCCCTCAAAAATATTGATAATAAAAAAATGACAAGACATTTTTGTTTAAAATTTAATATTTCAATACGTATTTAAGATTCCTTTAAGTTTTGCCGAGAACCTCAATCCGATTGATCGAAATTGAAATATATATGACAACTTGTTTCATCTACAACTCGGTACGATCGCTATTGACCTCATCAAAAAGTGATCACTTTTTTTAATACCAATAAGTTTTTTATATTGGTCTTCAATTTAACGATAAATTTAAAGTCTTCCTTCCCCATATCAAAATTTCGAAATAATCGATCATCTTATCAGTGAAAAAATTGTTACCATTATACAGGTCAGTAAAATAAGGCATAATGTAACCTTTTTTGTAACCTTTCGTAGGATATATCGCCCAATTATGCTGCCGTATTCAAATTCAGCACATTCAAACTATACAGCTTGGAATACTGGAGTGGTTAGCGTACAAATTGAAATGGATATTTACTGACAAAGTGAATGTTGGAACAAGCATATTTACACATTAGAGAAACCAGTTATTCATAAACATTTAAATGCATTGAAGCAGTGTACTCTCGCCGTCGATAAACGCCACTCCCAATGTTTTTGCACATTTCAAAATATGAAATATGCAGTGAAGTGCTTTCGGCACACCACAAGAGCTATTACACGAAAGTATATTGTGCATCTGAAATTATTGATCGCATATTGAGGACATGAATCTGTAGGATGTGATATGTAGTTTCCATACTCGTACAGGATAAGATTCCATGTGGGATAAATTATTTAAATTAATAAAAATTAAACTTAAGAATACGAATTTTGTCTATTAGCACGAATACCATATAGAAAGCGAATGACAACAGTATTCAATTCGTTAATAATAATCGAAATGCTTAAAGATGAGGGGCGTTATTTGAGCCGGATTATTCATTTTAAAGGCCGGAATTATTTTATTTAACACTGAGGCACCATTAAAATCTGGCTATGAAAACTGGGGGAGGGGGTGTGTGCCCCCTTTCCCTTGGTGTCCCAAATAGGGATGGCGGAATCGAGTCCGGATTCGAATACAGAATTGATATTTCGCGGAATCGACTAGAATCGATTCTGATGCATTGGAATCGATTCTCGAGGTTAAAACTTGCATTGCTAACAAACAATGTGTAACATTTTGTGGCAATTCCTTCACATATATGTATAAACTGCCTTACTACTATGTTGAGTTGTTACGACGCCGCAAACTTCACTATATATATATATTTCTCTAGAAGGTTTTTACGTTTATTCATTTCTAGAATCTTTTGGGTTCTGAATTATTCTATTTTTGTGCGATTTTGTCTCCTGTGACACATTGGATACCCATACTACTTAGTTTTGGCTTTCTTTTCCGTCCATATATTTGGACATAGCTCTCTTGTTTGGTTTTATATGGTATTGCACGTGCTTATTTTGCCTAATGGTTAAGTTAATCCAGCCCATGGCGTTACCTGCGGTTACCATGAATATGATCATTATTTACAGAAAATTTCGTTTTGGATTAGAAATAAATTAATTTATATTAGTCAGATAATAGTTGGAGGCTCTTGGAGCAAACAAAAGTAAGATAAACATAATAAAATAAGATTTAGAAAGGAATGATTATCCTAAACTGTGTAGAGTGAAATTAGCATGAGTGCTTTCGCTGGAAATAAATTATTTAAAATCGAAACAAAATGTCGGACAGGTTCATTTAAATTGTCTTGTTGTTTCACAAATTTAGATTAATATTGAATTTGTTATTGTTTAGAATATACCACAACGGACTTTACAAATATTTCTTCTTTGATGTTTAATATTTTATCCCAACAAAACAATGATTTGCAAAGTTCGGTCACAGCATTCGCATTCTCATTGATCGTATTCATTTTTCTGGCTTCTGAAAATTTCGGAACTTTTTGTGATAAAGTAACTCGGATTTCAGTTATGAAAAAGGTCAATATTGGCAAAAGATTATTTCCCCCGTCTGCGCTCCCGTTTTAATCCAGGTCATAAGAGGTATGATCTTCCGATTACAAACTCAATCAATATTCTACGATCGTTGGAGGATAGGGAAACAGCAGCATTCATAAGGGAAGAAGACAATAGATGCGATATCGACAGCAAAAACAGTAATAACGAAAGTCGTGTGCGGGATCACAGCGCGAAAAAACTGTTCAAGTGGCATAGGGTAAGGTGTGGTTGATTTTTTATATGTCACGGGGAATAGAAATTAGTCCGGACCAGATCCGGCCCGCAGAACAATATAATCCGGTCCGCGACGCTTCACTGAATTATATTAACAAAACAACTGTATTGACGATTATATTCTTTACGTAACAGAATTTGTTTTGAGGCACTAAATTATAATATAATCTAACAAGTATATAATTTACAATCACTCGCCATTGACTTGCAACCTTTAATTTTGGCCCGCGAACGACAAAAGTTTGCCGACCCTTGCTATAGACAGTTGCGACATGTTTTTCAGAAACCAACAACATAATTTGAAGCACTTTGCAACAAATGTTGATGCCGTGGATTCTTGCAATTCAACTGCAATAAAAGCTTGACTTTAGGGCCAATGTGTGTTATCTTGAAGCAAACCATACAAATGATTCTAACTTCAGTGATGATGTAATCGTCATATACACACAAGTTTGGACTACCAATGGCTATGTACTTTTCTGAAAATCTTTTTGACATTAACCCAAATAACTAGTCTCCTTAAATTCATTGTCTACTTGCATGTGTGGCCTAATAACATTAGTCAGTCATATAGACAAGATTTAATATATAGAATGAAAAAACAATTTTTATAGTTGAGGACTTTCGTCCTCAAGATGTTCGGCAGCATTTCAAAAACCGAAACTAATAAACTTCAACCTCGACCCACTATCTTATCACCCTCAATCTTCCTATCCTCGGCCAACTGAAGATAATTGAGGTGATAAACATAAAGAAGCCTATTCTATTTTCAACCATTCTAAAAACCGAATGGATGTTTCTCCAACCTTGGACCCCACAGTAATTTTTATACTTTACTATTGCAAAATGTTGATGCCTATTTTAGGAATGTTTTGGGGAGTTAGCGTTTATAAACAGGTTTATATGTTTGGTACTTTTTTTTTTGTGTTAAAAATATTCGCTTACAGGTACTGATAGCTGAATTTAGCATAGTCTATGTTATGGCGAGCCTTTTTGAAACTCATTTTTGATTATTGCAACTAAATTAAAGCTTCCTGGAAAATACAAGAGAGCTATGCTCAAATATATGGACACGTAGCGCTACCCAGTGGCAATAAATATGATGACGTCATAGCGAAAAAAAAAGTAATAGCCTTCTGGAGAAAAATTTTATCTTTAACCACTGAAAATATCAAAGCAATTGGTCCAGTATTCGAAGAGAAAAGCGATTTTTTTAAAATGGAGACGGAGACAAATAACAACAAAATTTTGAAACGATCGTTATGGCCACTAAACGTGTCCAATAATGACACTTGAGTTATTGGACACGTAGTGGACATAACGATCGTTTCAATATTATTAGGCCGCGAGCCGAGGCCCTGAAAAACGCCTAGAAAGTGAGTTTCGTAGCGCACATCAGGTAACTACCTGAAAATGATTTTAAAATGTTCCTTAAAAATTTAGTAACAAATATTGCCTTGTTCCCACTTCCAAAAGTTGCACGTTTTACGGAAAAGACGCTTTTACTACAAGAAATATGTGCTACGATCTGTCCTATATTCTCTACATTTTCGGCATGGAACAATCACTTCTGCATGACGTAACAATTGAATTCAACCAGCTGTTAGCGAGCGGATGAATATTAGTTATTACTGCTCGACCTTGCGCTGAGTTGGGCAGGCTTTCCATAGCCCTGTTTAGTTATTGGACACGTAGTGGACATAACGATCGTTTCAATATTATGTTGTTGTTGTTCTTGTTGTTCTTTGACACGTTTTTAAAAAGTCGCTTTTCTCTTCGAATACTGGATCAATTGCTTTGAAATTTTTAGTGGTTAAAGATAAAAATTTTCTCCAGAAGGCTATTACTTTTTTTTTCGCTATGACGTCATCAAAATTATGTGACTCTACGTGTCCATATATTTGAGCATAGCTCTCTTGTTATTAGTTAAGTTATGCTAAGACGTTGTTGAAAAATGTATAAGTAAGTTATTAAACACTTGTAGATCCTTACCACGGATATGGGCCGTGAGACGAAGCCATGAAAACGCCCAGAAAATGAGTTTCGTAGCGCACATCTGGTAACTAAATAAATTCTTCAGTTTTGTGTGAAAACGAACATAATGAACGCATTACAGCTTGTTCCACAATCCTGGTGCGAAATTGAATATAAGAGGTTCCCGGAAATTCAATAACCATAAGTTTACAACACATACATAAGAACTATGCAATTCGAGAGCCCTACAGCACACTAACACAAATGTATTCCTGTAATGTTTTGCCTGACCAAAATCGGACTTCCTCAGTCAATCATAATTTATTAGGTAGATTACGAAAAATATGGCAAACATGTAACCAACAACAAAAAATACTTTAATTGTGTGACAGGAGTTGGGAGTGAGCTCGAAAGCAGCGACACCAACAACGCTGATTCACATTTGCGAATAAATTTTATGTAATAACCACAAGCAGTTTACAACAAGAACAGCATAAAAAGCTACATCCATTTTATAGAGGCTATCAAACGATTTATTTTTAAGCAATGAAGTCACAAATTAACATCGTGAGCACGAAAACACAAATAAATCAGTTATTTCTCACTTAGAAATTTACAGCAAAAGTCAAGAAAATTAAATGAATGTACAATATGTACATAAAATAGTGAACAGAAATATTACAATTTACAATTAATCTTTTTTTAGTTTATGTGGTTATGTATTTGAACAAAGGCAATAATATTTCCAGAAACAGGACTACGACACTAACAAATGTCCGAAAAAACAACAAATAAATGATACTTATTAAATCAACTGTAATATCTAATTCACTTTCTTCTGAATTGTTTTCGAAATCCACTATCTCAAAAATCGACTTTTCCTCTATAAGTGTACTGTGATTTTTGCAGTCAATACAAAAACAAAAATCTGTGCAATTTACGTTGATTTTGGCACACTTTCATAAATTATTTTGACTATTTTTCTTACACTTGCAGTTTGCCAACTCAAGAACTGATTTGAGGGCCACATGCTTCTTCAGTGAATCATTGTTGGGTGGAGAGTATAATCCTTATGTTTGACAGTGTTAAATAGACGTGCCCTGGTATCATTTACATTCTTCATATCCTCTTCAAATTCCTCAGCTTTATTTATTAATGCCTCGTTAACCTCAAAAGATCTTCATAGTCGAGGAAAAAAAAATGAATTGAAAATCTCAATGAAGTCTCCAACATGAATTTGATGGGCAGTTCCAATTGCAGAAAAGTGCTAAGTATTTCAATATGAATACCGGTAGCCCATCTAAGCTGTTTGCAACTATTATGATTCTCATATACCTTTAAGCTTCAAGACTTCTTGTTTAATCCATTTTATAGCACTGATAGCAGCAGGGATCAGAGCCTGCGTTAGGTCGGATTGGTGGAACATTGCCGTTTTCTTTTGTAGTACAGTATCTAAAATGAGGAAGAAAATAATATTTGGAGCAGCATGAGTTTAAAAATACCCCTAAACACTAACTAATACCTTGAATACATAATGCATTTTATCTGATGTACCGTACTAAATGAGCGTATATATGCTCATTGCATGTACTACAGTCCAGCAGTGTTTGCATACCATTACTAGACTACGGTATATCTACACTAAATTTTGATATATCACAGTCTGAAATGTCCTATGACAGTATGAGTATGGACTATAGACTATATTTTAAAACATCAACTGTTTGTCTACAACTTGATTTCTCACCTCTCAATCGTTTCCAATGCTACCTTTCTTTCCACTCCGGCATAACTTATCATTGCTTCCCAGGTTCTTGTCGACTCTATGAATTTAGATTTAGACCAACCGACATTAGTAAAATTGAATAATTTCTTCTCTTTCACACAATCGTGCATTACAGAAACAGCCATTCATTTATATTTCCAAATATGCTGTGGCCTATATAGTAGTATAAGTCTGCTGAATAGTCAAGAAGAGTCATTAAATTAATCATAAACATTTCATGCAAGCCAGAAAATATCGTTGTTTGTGACATATTATTCTAGGTCTAGCCTTCCTTGGAGTTACCGCTCCGTACCTATTTAACAACGTCTTATGAGCTAGTGCTCAACAAATATTGCTATTTATGGTAAGGATATACAAGTGTTTAATATCTTACCCATACTTTTCAACACCTCCATGGAATAACTGAACTAATATTACCGGTACCTGAAAAAAACTATGGAAAGGCTACTCAACGCAAAAGCGAGCAGTTGTAGTACATCTGATATTCATCCGACCACTGGGGATCCACCTACAGCTGACTAACTTGACTGTTACGTCGTGCAGAAGTCTGCGTTCATTGGCCCTTGATACCGGAAAAGAAGAGAAAATAGGACAGATGGTAACACATATTTATTGTAGTAAAAGCGTCTTTTCTGTAAAACGTGCAACTTTTGGAAGTGGGAACAAGGCAATATTTGTTACTAAATTTCTAAGGAACATTTTAAAATCATTTTCAGGTAGTTACCTGATGTGCGCTACGAAACTGAAAGATAAATGTCCTCGGCTCGCGGCCTATATGTTGTTGTTGTTGTTCTTGTTCTTTGACACGTTTTTAAAAAGTCGCTTTTCTCTTCGAATACTGGACCAATTGCTTTGAAATTATCAGTGGTTAAAGATTAATTTTTTCGCTAGAAGGCTATTACTTTTATTTATTTCAAAATTTTGCGTGAATTCTATGAAATTTGATATTTCGTCTAAAATTTTGCTGTATTATTTTTTATCCATGGGAACACGGATTTTAGTCAGTGTCATGATTCTGCAAAATTCTTGCTACTGGAAATTCAGAACTTTTTTGAGGGTACCGGTAGCGTCAAAGGTACCGGTAAGGACTGATTCGCTCTGGTCTGACGTGTCCATATATTTGTGCGTAGCTCTCTTGTCTCTTTTACAACTGACATTCGGAAACACAACCGAAAACTGACAAATACCACGCATAACCACGAAAACTATGCAATCTTTACAACCATGCTTGAATATCCGTCTGAGTGAAAGAATTGTCTGGGCGGCCACATACATTTCCAATGTTTCCACTGTTTTGACTTTGCTGATTTGGGATTGTTGCACAACTGAACAGGAGAATCAGCAGGCGGAATTTCAATTGTTACATAACCGTCAACTCGTTCTTCCCATTTTCTTGGCAATTCGTGACATGTTCCCACGTGGTGGCACTGCAGGGCAAAACTTTACTAGGGGACCATCATTATATTAGTCGTTGGGGATCACAGTTGACCTCGAGCATGTACAGATGTATGGATAGTTCGTCATCAGCCATGGCTGCTGTTTCTGCTACACAAGATTTATGTGCTTATCATCGTCATTCTTGCTCCAGGCCCAGGTAAGCTCTGAAAACATAACTAGATAAGAAATTGCTATTGCTATTATGTTGTACATACCGATACTGAAACATACCGGTGCGGCTCAACGGGCTAAGCGTTAGGAATACGCTCGCCACCGCACCTCTAATTACTCTGCGTGGGTTCGCAGGTTCGAATCCCATGCAGGGATGGTTATGTACGAGGGGATTGCTGGACTCCTCGCCGTTGTTGGGTGGTTCACGTAACCGCTGGTCGGTTACGGCTTCCTCCACCACCAAGTCCATGCTCCCGAAAACAAACAATACAGTAAAACTAATCCCATACCCGACTTGGAATGGTAACCGAACGAGAGGCCGTGGTTAGCCATATGGATAAGTCGTCTTATTCACTTTCCTCTCCCCCGGGATAAATATGTAAATCCTATCCGCTACCGGTACCGGTACCGTATGCCGTAATACTGATATACGGTATTATTCATTGTTTGCAGGTATCAAACTTATAAATTTTGTGCTCAGCATGTGTTGGAGGATGAGTCATCTCCTTTTACATCATGTGAATATATATCAAGATCAAGTGGCAGAAAATGTCCGAATCCAGCTCTTCGACCAAGACGTACAAGCAAGTGAGAATAAGATTTAAATAGACAACTTCAGTGGTTCCCAAACTTCTTGTTCGTGCGGCGCCAGATTATCAGGGAAAAAAACTCACCGTGAATTTGCACAAAAAATGTTGCTTCAAAATAAAACTCAATTTTGTGATAGGCCTAGTTATTGTGTATTTTATGCCTTTGTACAATTTGTAAACATGTAGGCCTAATTATTAAAAGCAAAAGGTTAACTCTTCTTTTTCATCTCCGCCTTATTTTTTTTTAAAAAGGCCTAAAAAAAAACTTGCATGTTTACTAAACACGACATTCTGACATTTGCAAGTTTTGTTGAGCCACGTCCACCAGAAGTACATGCAGACATGTGCTAAATCACACCTGACTCTAAAAATGTAATGTACGGTTTTTATATACCGTAAATATTTTGTGTATCCTTTATCGTTGTTTCTTCATAAAAATAACAACCATCCTTGAATTTTGTAGTCTGCCTTCATTTTGTGATGAGCATCTACGAGATTTAATTGCAAAAGAACAACATCAAAAGCAAAAGAGGAAGACTAAGAAGCGGAGAAAAGCAGGGAAGATTAAAAACAAGTACCTAAAGTACTAGATTTTAACCAATTAAATTTCAAAGGAACTCCAAATCTCTGGACTATCAGTACTGAGAAATAGGAAATCCTATGAATGTCATTCTCTGTCTGAATTCTATCCCATCTATTTATAAAATATGATTTACATATGACAGCAGTTACATAAACCACCCCACAGTTACAGGGAGTCCACCAATTTATTCTCATATAATTATCCCCCGTGGAATTCGATACTGCGAACCCATGCAGGGTAATCAGAGGAGCGGTGTCAAGTGTATTCCTAACGCTAAGCTAAGCCTCACCACTGAGCCTCATTAAATGTATAAAGTAGGGACCATTCATCTGCTTTTATTTATCATGTAATTTTTTGAGTATTTACTGAGACTAGTATTATTCGTTGGTATGGTTTAGTTCAAGGTTTGAGTTCACAATTATTTTCAATGATTAATGATAATCAAATCAGTATATTCATTCTTAACAGTTTCATAGATGCAAAAAGACAAAAACTTATCGGGCAGATCGCAAATATTGGACAGGATTCTGTAAAGGTTGAGGACGGTTCAGGTATATTAAACATCAAAATTTTGGTACTCAATTTTTTCATGTTTTTCCTTCACCTGATTTAGCACGTCCTCATTTTGAGTTTGTTTTCTTGTTTAATAAATTTCACACCTAATGTAGTATTTCATTAAAGGCATTATGCTGTGCATAGCAATACTTGCAATAAATAAATAACTTTACTCCCAAGCAAATACTGTTTTTATTGAATCGCTTTCTCTTGAATATTCTTTCAAAAACATACCTTCAAAACTGGAGAAATATGCCACAATAAAATAAGATATGTCATGTTTGTGATCCCTCTGCTTTTTGACTATTACTCCTCTTAGACTTTTATTCACTACTCTATATATGTTTTAATAGTTAGATTCTGTTGCTCTTTGTTCATACTCCTATGGTCATTTTCAGGTATGTCTAACAATTTCTATATATTTTTATCAAGATTCAGACACAGAAATAGTTCATAGACCAATAACAGATGATTGGAAACTAGAAAACTCAGAAGATTTAGCCAACAATGCTGATTGGGATGATTTTGATCCTGTCAATAATGAAGTTTATGAGCCATTGAGATATGCTAGTAAGTCAACTGGTATTGTCAACTTGCTGTGTAATTCATAAGAATATTTCATTTTTATAAAAGTTTTCTTGCAAAGCTACGTCTGCTCATTTCGGAGTAACACAATCCATCTGAGAGTAAAATCGTGTCCACCGACATGCTAAAACAATTTAAAAACTTGTTGGAATTTTATAAGTTTGCAAGATGGTTGAAGCAGCTGTACTGACAACAATTCATTTACTCTGATCCCCATCCCTGGCATGTCAATAATCTTTGAATTCTAATAAAAAAATTCAAAAGTTGTTAGCAAGAAAGTGACAAGATTTGAAGATTAGTTGCCTGCGATTATCCAGGGATGGAAGTCATTTATAACTGCCTCGTTAATCTGAGTCATTTAAAAAGGGACACTGAGTCATGGACTCCTGGCAGATGAAAATTTTGACTTTAACTCCATTGCCATGTTAAAGAATAACTTGACTTCAATTTGAGACTCAAACTTCAAGAACTCGAATGTTGGTCATAAAAACATTGGCTTATTTAGGCAAGCCTTCTTTAATCTTTACCACCAATGTTAGAAGTTTGAAAGTTTGATTTTCCACTCCAGGGCAGGAGGCTTCAAATTGTACCTCTGACTCAAAACCGACAATAAAAATTAAAATATACCAAGCTTCGCATCAGCTATATTTCACATTGTTTCACATTCTCAATCATTACTTATGTTCATTTCAGATGTTCTCACACCTGAAGAGGTTGTAGCAACAGCTCAAAGTAAATTGATTCGATTGCAGTCTCTTTATATCGAACAATTTAAGAGACTTTTCCATCTACTTAAAGAGAGAAAGAGACAGTATCTGCATGATTTGAAAAAAGAGATGAAAGAGGAGAGAATATCTGGTGCAGGTTGTCAATAATTATTTGTTCATTTTTTCAGGGATATTTTCATCTATTCTTTGAAGCCAATTTAAATAGTGTTAATATTCCAATAACATAACATAATAATATCTTTGATTCAGAAAAACTTCTGAAAATGATCTCAATTAGCTTATTGTGATAACACAATAATATTCAATAATATTTTTCATTCCTTTTAAGTGGGTTATTTAGAAAAGTTTGATGAGGAATTTGATTAAAAGGAAAAGTATGGAAATCTTACGTGTTTTATGCCAAATTCCATGAGCTAATTAACATTTTTCTTTAATCTAAAACGCATATGGTACAGACTGTATCATCTGGGTAATACTGATAACCTGATAACTAGGGTACTCCCGTAGTATGTGTACCAGGTTTGGGTTAGGCCATAATTTTATTCCGATTTTCCCTATTTTAGTTCTATTACGAGTTCGGGGACTGTCTGTGTTAGCCAAGTGAATATACCCCCTGCCCATAGGCTTCCGTCCCTTTGCACAACTTGATGTAAAGTAGGTGAACAAAATTAATTATCTCCATATTGGTACACATACTTCTGGAGTGCCGATTAATGAGTGGTCCATTGACCATTGTCCTTATTATGTGTTGTTGACCATCCAATGCTTTATAGCGATAGATGATGAGCCATAAACTTGTTTGATAATAGAAGTTTTATACTCTTTGCTTCAGCATCGCTCACTGAGATAGAAAATATTGAAGGTATGGATGATGATGAGGTATACGCCTTGGCAACATATAGAAAGAGAACTGGAGTTGAAGTGCTTTTGAGGAAAAAACAACAAAAGCGCAGGATTGAAAGTAGCATAGCATCGGTATTTACATAGATTATGTTGATTTAAAATGTCCGCCATCAAAAATGATTTATATATTGAATACATTATACAAGCATAATTTTGTTGTGTAAATGTTTTTTTCTTCATCGGATATGTTGCATGATAGCAATTTATTAGTAATATTTTTTTTTTTCAGACTGAGTTTCCAATAAAATCCTCACCAAGATCCAGATGTTCCCATGCATCTAATAATACTAGATGTAAATCTACATGTCTACCATACACAAAGTATTGTTCAGCACGTAAGACAATCTATTTTTTCCCTATATTTGCTATCATAAGCTAATGGACTGTGATTTGGAACATGTTTCTTCAATATGCTATATAAATAACTTTTGAAAAATGATGTAATGCATATCATGCCGAAAAATGAATATAACTTCTCGTTCACACTATAATTTCGAGTAATAAGGAGGATATATTATTTCCAAATCTTTGCCATGCTATCCCTTGTTTTCTTTTTGAATTTTAAATTCGAAAATTGAATTTTTTATTCACTGTATATAATATGATCTACAATTGAAGTTTTATAGGATCAACTTATCCTGGTTCAGACATTTGATTGAAATGACATTTCATTCTTACTATGCAGATATATTGGAAGATCCACACCAGCTTTTGTATAAAAAGTGTCGAACAGATCAATGTCAGACCCCTGTTTGTTTTTTGTTGGCTCGAGATTATGAGATTGAATCTAATACTGACGATACGCAACCTGAAAAAGTGTTCTATTGCACTCTTCATGCTCCACTACCAGAAATGAATTTTAGTTTTATATTGGAGAAAGATAAGGAACAAAATGTGAGGAAAAATTTATATTACTTCGTCATCAACTCAGAGTCCCCCTAAACCAGAACATAGTTCAATTCCAGATCGTGCCAATGTCAGCTCAGAATATCTAATATTTTGCAACTTGAAACCTAGGGGAATAATAGTTTTAGTTTATGTGAAACGTCACTGCGCCATAATGCCAACAATATGCCTTTGAGTGTATCTGAATGAAACTCTTAAACTAAAGATTTTGGGGAATTCTCTTTTGAGATTCAGATATCTGTAGAGAGTAAATTGAAATGGATTGAAAGTTGAACTTGTGTCATGGAAAGTTATTATCTGTCGATTTTCACACATTCTTGGTATTAGTTATTATGTTATTAAAATTACATTCATTTTCCTTTTAATTTCAAGATGGAAGTTGCTGTTACAAACTCACCCAAAGCAGCTGCAGGTAAAAAATATTGTGTTTCTGTTTGTTTGAAACAAAACTAATGTCAACAGTTCTCAGCTAATTTTGCAATATTTTGTTTCAGATCAACTTAATGAATTATTGTCTGAAAAGGCAGATGAAAATCACGAAGTCGAAGCCATGGAGATTGACATTGTTTCATCTGATATTCCATCAATGCCAATTTCAAATTTTGTTCAAGAGGTTATCAAGTTTGGAACTATTGAGAATGAGGTTGAAACTAGTGAGGGACTGGAAACTGTGGTGCAGAATGAATCTGGTGATCAATCAAGCGCAAATGCAGAGCTCAAAAACGAGGAAGACATCAAAGAAGACACAAATAAAAGCATACTTTTAAAAACTGAAATGTCTTCAAATGATATTCAAAAAGACTTGAATGTGAGATTAGAAAGTACAGAAACCATTTCCTCTACTCAATCATGTAAACCGATGGAACAGGGTACAATTTCGGATGCACCAAAAGCTTCAATCATGGATCTTACCCAACCTACTGAAGAGAAGCCCACTATGCTTGAAGCTGAAGATATTAACACTTTACCTGTATCCCAAGGTGATGATAATTTACCATCTAAAAGTGAAAGTAAACATAACTCATTGCTGGAGCAAAAATCACCAAAGGAAATAGAACCCCCAAGTTCAGGAGAAATTGAAAATTCTGGAAACACCAAAGCAGCATCAGAGTCCAGACTTGACTTAATGCCATCTGAAAACTCTAATGTGCCTGTGCTCTCAGCTTCAGAAGACCAAAATATTGTGGCTGATGTAGGAAGCAATGATAACCAACCTGCCGAAACATCAGACAACTATGATTCCGTTGCATTACCGAAAAGGTCTGCCCCTGACGGTGAATCATTAATAACAAATTTAACAGATAAAATACCTTTAGAACAAATTGCTGAAGTAGTTGCATCATTGCCCGTGGTTTTGAAGCGTAAAGTCAAACCAATGCAAACTACCTCGTCTTTGCTTCCTAGTTCATCAAACAATTCACAACATGATACTCCTTTGACCTCTGTGGGAGATGATTTTGGTATGGAACATCAAAATGTAGCTAAAGATGAGGATAATATTACCACCGTTGGTGAGGTACCAGTAACAAAAACCGATGATGCCCGCACTGTATTGGATGAAGAACCTAAAAATCCACAAAGATGGGACATACCACCAAGCAAATTGAAAGGTATGTGGCAACTTTTTTATTCAATGGCATTTTGTGAGTTGATACTTCTCATGCTTGAGTTTCGTGATAAACCAATACTGATCTGGACTTTTAATCAGACAAGGGAACTTGTTTTGCCTCAAGATAAGGCTGTTTCACTGGTTTTAATTTTTGGGGATGAATACAAACAAATTTTATTCCATTTTGACTGTTTTCGCTTTCAGGATTTGTGACATCAAAGGAGGTAAAGCCAAATGAATTGGTTTTAGATATTGATATTCCCAACAAAGATTCAGCGTCTAATCTTGAACAAGTTGAAGATTCAGATGAAATTATGAGATCACATCTTCCAAACAATGATATCAATTGCAGCAATGAAAACAGTGATACACAATTACCCAAGGGAAGTACTGTCATTCGGCCAGGTGTGTGTTTTTTCATTAGAATTTAATGTATTGGTTCTTGCTACTGTCTTGATAGTCTATTCTGGATTGATAGGAGTATGATGTTATTTCATGTAGCTCGGCTTGGTTAAATTGATTTTGCAAGATCGCTTTTGACCTGTGCTCTTGTTCACTAAGTTACAACTGCAAATCAAGCATACTTTCTCAGCGAATGTTAGAAGGTTTGCCAAAATTTTGTCAACTGAGAGTCTGAACACGAGCCATTATTAAAATGAAGCAGTTTGTAGTCAGAGCAGCCTGGTTTAAATTTTCCTGGACTCCACGGACCTGATCAAAGAAGCATTGTCTATATGTGTGTTTGATTATTGAAATAAAGATTTTGCAGTGTGTTCCTACTCTTCTGTCTAACTTTTTTCTATGCTTACCTCTGTCTATCTTCACTTTAATTTTAATTTAAGATGAGCCATCCACACTGCCTAAAATTCTCAAACCTGTCTTATCATCATTCATCGGACACAGAGGAGAAAGAAAGCCATCTAGTGCCGATGAGGAGGTAGCTGTCGTCTCATTACTTTCTCTTTGCACGGGTCATCCCAGTGATGACAACACACAGTCTAGCTCTAACGAACAAGAGTGACATCGCTATGGTTGTATTTCTGATTGTTCAACAAAAATAAAAATGAAGTGAAATGAGGGAGTTCAAATATGTGGACACAGAGGCCGAAACGAAGTAGTATTGGTGTCTAAAAGCGATTTTTTCCACCACGAAAAGAAAAATAACAAAGATTCCTAGATCCACTTCTTGTCCAATCAAACTAGTGCATTAGCCACCTTGATAATTGGTTTGGATGAAAACAAGTATGTAGAAGTGTTAACTAGTTCTGCCATCGTAATTGCGTAAACTTCAGCTACGAAGACGCTGATTAATATTTAATAATATAAATGTTTTTTTGTACTGAAGTCAATTTATATTCCGGAAGCGGCTCTGACTGGAAGTCAAAATTGATTAAATGACGTGTCGACGAAAGTTCTTAAATTGTTCATTTTTCATCTGCTTCTGGTGATTAATCGATATTTCCTGAAGATTAAATCTGCGGATAATATTCATGGTTTGCCGCTTCGTATTGTTTACAATTTTGCAAAGTATGCCTTGTGGACATTGATCACTTTACCGTAGGGACACCGCACCGTGAGGATTCCGGCATATGCAGCTTACATACTAGTGGCGAGAAAACGTATTAAAAGATGATAGGGAATTATTGTTCTTTTTCTCTCTCGAGGGCAAACTACTTACCGACTGTGCTGTTGCAAAACTCTAGTAGAAATTTGATAGATAGTACTGCTACTTGCTGAGGCAGCACAGAGATTAAAATACAACTTCTTCAAATGTTTGGCAGCACCACCAGATTCGAATGCTGTAGTTGATATTATTTTTGCAAAAGTCGACCTAGCTTAATTTGGTGACCACCCGGGCTTCTGTGCTTTTGTATAGAATCCATTCAACTCCGTCAGTACGTAAAGTATAACTTTATTTCAAATTCATAATCGACAAAACAGGCAATAAATTGATACAGATTACAGAATCCAGAGAGAAATCAAAATTTCAAATAATGTGTGAAACGTACGGAAATTAGATGAAAAGGTTTTATCAAAAGAAGTTGTATATGCTCACTCACCTAAATTTATAATATTTAATATTAGAAATATCACAAAATAAAACGAGAAAATCAGAAAAAAATTTTGTCACAGTATATATATAAATAGTTTTGTAAGGATTGCCAAATGGTATGCCGAATTAACAAGTAGGCCTACAGGTGGTCAAAAATAACTTTTTCTTGAAATGTATATATATATATATGGCATTTAGATAGCTTTTCATGGTAGGAATAGTCTCATTTAATGAGCATTCACGAGATTCGCAATGATTGTTTTCGCCATTGAGTCTATGCCAGCGATTTTTTATTTCACAGGTGCTAAATTTCGGTTTTCATTGCATTGTTCTTTCGTTAATGACTCCGACGAGGATGCATGACGCCGGGTATTGTTTTGAAATTCCCCTCCTTCAAACGTGAATTGAGACGTTCTTGTTTGTGCGACTGATACAGTTTTGCCACAGTCTGTTTGGGAAATAACAAGTACATTAAACACAAGTAAAAAAGGAAAACAGCTGGCAAATATTGAGATTACACCTCGCGCGTATTTATGAGAGTTTACGTCAATTTGATGCCCCGATAGATCTATTTACTAACAAGCAGATAGGATATGTATTGAAATTTGTAGGTTATAGTTTGTTCATTCCAGTTTGATAAGTTGACCGTCGTTGTAGCCCACATAAACGATGGGCATGAAAAAATCTGAATTCCGAATAGGATGGCAAAACTTATATTTACTTATTGCAATTACACGTTCCAAACAAGTGCAAATTTATCGTAATTTTTAAAACTTACATGCTTGGTAAATTCTCAATATCGTCTCCTTATCTCGCGTTCCGAGTGCGTTTAACAGTCCACATATGAAGAATCGTCTTCGAAGTTTGACAGACGCGGGAACTGTATCAGTATCGCTACATGCAGGCCATTTTAACGTAGCATACACAGTGTATTTGAATGGTAATGCACAATCTACATATAAGTATAAATATTAGTCATTCGTCTGGGACTTGAATTGCTTGCGCTACGAGTTTCGATATAGCACAACACAAAAACAAAGCATCGAAAGATATTTACATATCACGAGTATGTGATATAAATAGATATTGTTTTTATTGGTTTTGTTTTTAGTTAAATATAGCAGGGTAAATATAGCTTCAATATAAACGAAAGTCGGGAAATTCGCTTTCCAATTTATGCTTTTCGATTCGTAATCAAGGGCTGAGGTCTGTTGCTACAAATAGAATCTCTGCTTTGCGGCCGTCCATAAATTGAACGTAAGTGGGGCAAATTGTTAACCAAACGTCCCGGGTGAAACAGTTTCCCCATTACCGAACCCTAGTTTTGCCACGATGAACTGATATAGTCTTTACTAAAACATATATATATGTATGCATACATATGCATTACGAACAATACCTTCCACGACGATTGGCAGGATACGCTTCTTCCACCCTCCGGGATCCATGTGATGTGCTAGTAACGCTTCATAGTTTTGCCACGATGAACTGATATAGTCTTTACTAAAACATATTATTGTTACTCGGGACTCCTTTACTGACGCTGTAGTGATGAAACAATTTGATAAATAAACGTTTGTTTCGAGTGAGAATAAATTCCAATAATTTGCCCGTGACGCTTCGGTTATTTTTTAACTTCGTCACAGTGACAAAACTTGGCGAATCGAATTAAGCAACGCAAAATAGGAATGGTTATTTCCACATCGCTCATCCTCCGCATCATTTCATGACATCAGAGAAAATATTTACATGTCTATACAAAAAATCTGAACGTCACACTTAATCGTGCTTTTGATTTTGTATGTCTGAGTCATTGAAGGAAGTTGTTAAAAGTATTAGGAAGTGAAATTTTCGATACACTGCTGATTATATTAAGGAGTTATTTTGGTTTCAAATTATCGCTGTTACAACTTGTAAATGAATAAATTGGTTGATTTGATGGCGTACCTGCAATATTTTTCACAGTTGTCACGCCAGGCAAGCTATCTCTGTCATGCAAATAGCAACACAAGCCCAACTCTTCCTCAAGTATTGGAAGAAGAAACTGTTCAACCCACACTTGTTGATTTTTGTGACAAGATATATTGACGTCATAGCGATATTGTTCTAAAATACAAAAGAAAATTAATGTGGACGGCTATATTATGCTTTCTTCCGAATTTTTTCGAAATATAATGTTGATTAATTTCATCATTTCTATACTTCGGCTGGGATCATGCAATTCTTTCGAAATATAATGTTGATTAGTAGTTCGTGATCATAGCTACTAAGAGATTCAGATAGATAAAATATCTGATATAAAATATCTGAATCTCTTAGTAGCTATGATCACGAGCTACTAATCAACATTATATTTCGAAAGAATTGCATGATCCCAGCCGAAGTATAGAAATGATAAAACAGGAGAAGATTGCATCATATGTATATTATAAATCCATCTGGTCAACGAGCACTTACTTAATTAATTCGGAAGAAGTAAACACCGAGATGGGATAATCAAGTAAACATGTTTTCATGAAAATGCGGAAGTGACCACACTGAATGCATATGGGTACTAGAATTTTCTTAACCATAATCTAAGCACCACATCTCGTCACGTATGATTATACTGTTTCCGCATAATTCGGGATTGCAACATAATTACGAACTGAGAGGTCAACCTGTTCCAAACATTACTATCTCATTGACGTGAATGGATGCTGCCGAGCAAGACTGAGTCATTGCATGGCAGGGTATATGAAGATTGTGTAATGGACTCTGAACCTTTAAGGGGATACGATAATTTTGGTACCGTAAATAATGAAGCAAAAGAATACAGTTCAAGTTCGATTAAATTTTGGTAAAAATTACTGGGATGCTTAGGCCATCTAGACCAGGGGTTCTCAAACTTTTTTAGTCCCAGAGCCGCATTTCAAACCTCAAAGTTATCAAGAGCCGCGCACAAACAACGCAAGGTACAATAGAAACAAACTTTGAGCGCTTATTTAAAATACCAAGTCATCGTAACAACAAACACGTAACAACTAGGGCTGGGCAAAATATTCGAATAATGAAATATTCGAATGCCATTTTACTATTCGAATATCTGGTACCACGTGACCTGAGTATTGACCTCCGACGTTCTGGATCACTGTTATGTATAAAAAATATTCATTATTCCACTATTCCGTATTCGTTAAAAATATTCAAATTATTCGATTCGAAAGCAGATTCGATTTTGCCCACCCTAAACTAACAGCCATTTAATTTGGCTTTGATTTCTAATAAGTTTGTCAAAGCGGGTCGTAATCGTGGAGGATTCAAGGTGCAGTAGCTGCTTGAGATGATCGCCAGATATTTCGGGACTATTTTCGATTACTGGGACAAAATTAAAATAATTATCGAGGCATTTGATTTATATATAATATTCGGAAATCAACAAAAACTGGAAATTTACGAAACCAAGCCAATGATTACAGCCATGTCTAAAATCTTTCCAAGTGAAAAGTGTCTGAGTGGCCGCGAAAACGCTTACTGTCGCGTCACTATTGCATCCTGTAGATTAGTCAACGCTAAGCAAATACACACGGGGGAATCTATTCGACTAACAAATAGAGTCCCGCATTTTAATTTCAAGTCAATGATTAGTTTTCAATGAAAATTTTTTTTTGAAAGTAATTAATTTTCAAAGTATTAACAAGAGCCGCAGGAAAGGTTGTTGAGAGCCGCATGCGGCTCTCAAACCCTAGTTTGAGAATCACTGATCTAGACCTATGAAATAGAACTTGTTTAGTTCTTCTTTCAGCCTGTCAAGCCAATTAAAGTACTGCCTGTAAATGTATCTTTCAAAAATGCCAAAAAATGGATAATGGAAAAATCTAACACTCACCGTTATCTTGCTCACAGCCGGTTTCAAACGGACTTTGAAAAAGTGATAATTGTGATGTTAGTTGTGTTACTCTGCAATGATCATCCGACCTGGATAAATTTGTTGGATATGAAAACGATCTATCCGGTATCTTTTTAGAATGCCTATTTGCTGAAGTTTTTGAATGACTTTCGTTACGGTCACTCCGTTTGTTGTACCGGGTGGACGGAATTTTTCTCAATCTGCCACCTGATGTTTTACGCAGATTGATTCCCGTTTTCGATTCACAATCAGTTCTTTTTGATCCCGTCGGTGCGGGGGTAATTTCTCTGCATTTGTCGCTTGGTTTACTGGCCATATCTGCATTCTTTCCGAAGGCAAATGCAGCAGTCTGTTTGAGTTTCAGTGCGGACAGCATTTACTGTTTTAGATGAAATGCCTAATTCGCTATTAGAATATTACGACTAAAAATAAAGTTTCTTTGTTCAAATTCTTTGTTAAAAAACGTCCTCAGCGGCGCCGCTCCGAAGTAATATTGCAACGGCCAATTGAATATAGCTGTATAGCCAATTGAATAGCTGTAGCCTACTGTTGTCGACCAAATAAGATCTTTCTGGTCACGACCACTTTGTGATATGTAAACAATATAAATACAATATATATATTGATATAAGCTCTTGGATTTGAATGTGAACTTACGGAACTCTAGGGCGCCGCAGATCCACAGTTGGAAACCACTGTTCTAAACTATAACTAGCCTACACTCCACCTCCAAATAAGACGACATATTGGATCACGATAATGTATTAAGCGTTTATATATCCTGTTATGAAAGTCCCATGATGTCATACCGAAGAAGGAAAAAATGAATTTATTTACTACAGTCACGGCCCAAGACGTGCATTAGTCCTCTCACGCAGTTATTACTTCCTTTCGTTATTGTGATTTTGTATGACAGCGTTTTATGCATTTATGATGTCAAAGCTATCTGGGCGATTGCCTAATCAAAACTCTAATGTATCACCATGTAATTATATAAGGATGGTTTATCACTACACTGCATACATAGGTTTAAATATAGCTCCATAATAATGCGAAGAGTACTAAGACAGCGGAATATTAAAAAAAAAATAAAACACAAATTTTTACGCAAAAACCATCTCATTTTCTTGTAGTATTAATAAAATGTTCAACAGGTCCAAGCAATCCTGGTTCAAAAAAAAAGGTGGTGTTCGTGTAGTTCAGGGTTGTCCAAACGCGGGCGCATGAACAATTATAGCGTGCACTAAACCAGGGGTTCTCAAACTTTTGGTGTTGCGGAGCCCTTGAAAACGTTGACTAATATTCACGGAGCCCCAAAATAAATGTTAAAATTGTTACTTTCAGATTAATATTCCTGAGCAAGTTAAAAGTACTTTACCCAATTTAAATGCTGAACCTTTTTTAATAGGGTTGATGCAAGTCATAAATAAAACTAAATTTTAAGCATAAATTATATATATATACTAAAGCTGTAAATTTGACACTTGACAAACATACTAATAAATTAGGGGTCGATCGGCATATACATGTATTGTTACACAATGACGACGTTAATTGCTTTTTTGTTCTCGTGGGGAATCATCAGTTGAATGTGAAAAATATGTTACCATATTATAGTCATCGACGATGAAATGCTAAAAATATTAATTAATAAAGAGGTAAATCCGCAACTCACATTTCTTGATTGAAAAGCGGCATTCTAAAATATTAAAACTAAAACTTAAAATGGAAGATCGCACGTTTGGTTTCAGCAGACTCGCCTCAGATTGAAAACGCTTTTATAGACATTGTAAATCACAAAATTTGGTGTTATGTTAGGTTTTCATCGTAGTAGTAACTGCGAAATCGAAACACAGTCAATTGTACGCGCGATGTACCTTTTTTTCCCATTTTGAAACTACCGACGGAGCCGCACGCAATCAATTGTGCGCGCGATCCGCGATGTACCCTTTTTCATTCTGAAACTACCAACGGAGCCGAATGCAATAAAATAAATTTCAATTGTTCGTATTTTGCCCAGACATTGCGATTTTTTAAACGGCGATATCTTGCTTAAAAATAATCTTAAGTGCGAAAGAACGAATCAAGTTTGACAAATTCCAAGATCGCAAAAATACGACTCCAATTTATTTATAGTTGGCAGTTTATCACGTATTTTATGTTATTTTAGAATAGTATGCTTTCATTTTAGTAATCCTAATAGTAATGGATTGAATATTTTACGCAACAGAAATCTCGTTATCCGTTTTTTTAATCGCAAAAAATGTTGCGCGGAAATTTCCGATTCCAATTTTGAACCACCTCCCTCTTAAGAATCCTTGCTGCGCTCCTGCTTATAAACAATGTCATTTTTTAATTCCGCCTCTTTGCCATATTTCGAGGCTATACTGTTGTCATATATTATCAAAGCTGTTATTGCTTCTTTGAACAGTTACGAAATTAGTCAGTATTTTAAAAAGTAATTGAATAGCTCGCGGAGCCCCTGGGTTTCTCTTGCGGAGCCCTGGGGCTCCGTACGGAGCACTTTGAGAACCTATGCACTAAACCATTGGAAGGTATTTGTATTTATTGGCAGAACATTGACTTTTTTTTAGCAATTCCAACTCGGATTGGGATACCGAGATTCATACCCTTTTTCTAATCCCGAGAATAAAATTCATAAAATCACGGAGTTTCAATTTTGTATCTATTAACGTCAAGGCGGTGCTGTACTTACGCTCACGTGTCGATAGGTCGATATCGGTACGTGTAAGGACGGCTATACGCGCGCTTTGTTTTCTAGAACTAATCAAGCGATGTTAATTAAGTGAAAAATTGCGCGGAGCAATAAGAAGTGGGGTGGGGGGGCAAAGAGAATGAATTGTCTTGTGCAGACAGCGCGCGGCCGATCAGATGAGTCGCGCATTTCGTCATACCTTAATTAAACTCGCGTCAAGCAACTCCTCATCTGGAGAGACATTTTATTACGAGAGAAACGTTCTATTACGAGTTCGTGGACTGTCTGTGTTAGTTAAGTGAATACACCCCTCTGCCCATAGGTTTCAGTCTCTTTATACAACTTGATGTAAACTAGGCGAACAAAATTAGTTACCTCCATATATAAACGTCTGGAGCGCTCCATTTTCAAGCTGGACTCGTGTAAGTAATATTTTAGCAGGGCTACTTCAACAGAAGAATAGTTCTTAATGAGTGTTTCATACCATATTTTAATTTTATACCTCTCTCGTCGCATGCGTTCCTGGTTTGCTTAATTTGAATTGCCTGCTCGATTTTTGAGCACATATGCAAGTCTATCAGTTCCAGAAATTTGTAAAAAAAATCTTCGCGGTTTTGTGAATTTGTGTCCAAAAGAAAATTAGGTGCTCATTTGAACTATCTTATGATTTAGTCCCAACGTTTTCTATCTCAATTTTTTTGCATAATGACACCACAACCAATATTATACTGAACCTGTAATCAATAAATATAAATTGTATTTATGGACACGGATATGCAAGTTCAGCACCACGCTCTACTCTACCCGTTCGATTACGTCACTCCTATTATTTATTACTGCATAACGATATTCTAAATACAAGAACAGCGAGTGTATCTATGTGGATGCTATCAGGCTTTGTCTAACTATCAGTATCGCAATTCGCCAACCATGATTACACGAGAATATATGGGGGATCCGGTGAAGATATCTTCGTGACTATTCAGGACAAATATGGTAAACCGTTATCAGGGGATACCAACTATACTAGATGAAGGGTTTCAGATCTGAATATTATTTGCCGTTCGGGTTTCCCAACCATCCTAGGTGAATACGATTCAAATTTTTAAATATATATTTATCGCGATAAAAGTACATATATATTATCAGTTGAAGGGTGAAATGCATGTGTCTTGTAAGTATTTTCATTGTTTCATAAACAAGGTACAGTTGTCATTAAATGGGGCCTCTCCGCGCAGAAGGGAAATAGTGGGATTTATCGAAATAAATGCAGATGAGAATTGATAATTCTAATTATTGGACACGTGATTAGTTGTTAACGCGTCAATATGAAAGAAAGTCTACCGTCCACCGTCCCCGTAAGAAAACTTTCGCTGCGCACGAGACCGATCGCAGAACCATCACACTGAAAATTGATAAGCAAGTTAAAGAGAAAAGTGAACAATAATAACTACAAGAAAATAAAGAATTCTAACAACATCATAATAACAAAGCGACCTTAGGGGTTCATTTCGTGACCAAAAATACGTATTATTTAGCTGCGCAAGCTTTTTAACAAATTAGAATTGAAATAATTAGAATAAATGCTAGTTGAGTGGGTGTCACGTGATGGATGCAAACGCAGAAGACTGAAGTATATCCTGTAACAGTGGTCCACAACCATTTTTTGCTTCGTGATCCTTTTTGAATATTTTCTAACATGCCGTGACCCCTAATTTCCTAAATTTATACTTAGGTGCACACTAACACAAATGTATTTCTGTAACGTTTCGTCCGACCAGAGTCAGACTTCCTCAGACAAGCAGTTTTCATTATTGTAAACTGCTTGTCTGAGGAAGTCTGACTCTGGTCGGACGAAACGTTACAGAAATACATTTGTGTTAGTGTGCAGCTGGACTCTTTAATTGGATAGAATAGTCATGTTTATTCCAGCTACAGTATCCTTGCAGTATACGCATACGGATCCACTAGCATAAAGGCATAGAGAAAAGATAGGAAGTTAGTCTCGCGCAACCCAACTCAAATTTATATTTAGGAATAGCAAAAAATGTATATATAGAATAGTCATATATATATATATATATATATATATATATATACAGGCGCGCAGTCAGGATTTTCAAAAGAGGGGGGTTTCATAATCATAAATTCCCATTGTGGTCTGTAACAGTCTTCGCATTACGCGCTCGTTAAAGGGACGTCTTTTCAGCGTATAATGATTATTCTGGTCGCGTGAAATATTCAATCTCTGACAACTACAAAATTCTAAAATGTCTTTATATCGTCACGCTAATAACCGAATTGCGTAAGTCATTTTTAGCAGTTTTGAGAAAAACGTAAAAAACTTCCTAATGATTTTGTGTTGCAATTGAGAGTCAATAATTTGCCATGGTTCAATTTTTTGATCGTAGCCGGATTTAAGTTAATTTGTATGACGCAGTTAAGTGACGTCATAATGGCGCACTGTGACTTAGGCAGAAATGTGTCTAAGACTTGGTGACATACGCAATTTTGCAACTTCACTATATGCACCAGTCCGGAAAACTAAACATTCCAAAAACGAATGTAATTCTCAGTATCTACAATGTCTAATCCCCAAAATAGCTAATCAGTTTCAATTACATCATTTTTTATGTTTAAAAATATATATTTCATCAATATAACACGTTCTGCACACCCACCGAAATAGGACTAAAATTAAATATAAAGAATAAAACAGCAATGCACCCAATATAAAAGCCAACCAAGGTAAATTTGACTCGGACAGTGAATATCACAAGTGTACGTCTTCCTATACTGTAGTAAAAATTCAAATTAATACGCGCTAAGCTAGAATCCGAGATGAAAAAACTCGAAAATACTTCTCCGAGGTTATTTTGCCTTTGTGACGTCACAAGAGTACTGCGGTAACAAGGATAATTCATTATGACGAAACAATTTCACAAATGTGCATGTCATACTAAATCTCCATTTTTATGGGTTTTGGAATTCCTAAAATAAAATCTGAGTTAACAGACAGGTGCGCAGCATTACATAAATACCTATTTTATAAAAAACTCAAAATCGCCAAAAATGACTTACGCAATTCGGTTATTAGCGTGACGATATATTAGTTTAAAATCAAAAATACATATTCATCGCCGCGATTACGCCACTTGTCAAAAGAGCCGACGTTTACAAC
Organism: Styela clava; assembly: GCF_964204865.1. Lineage (NCBI taxonomy): Eukaryota > Metazoa > Chordata > Ascidiacea > Stolidobranchia > Styelidae > Styela > Styela clava. Next base: position 9,737,244 of record NC_135252.1, read on the forward strand.
GAAAAATGATTTTTCTGTTGTGCAAAGTAATCAATTCGTGACCGATAAGGGCATATTTAAAATGTCTTGCTTTATTAATTTAATTGTCATCAATTTAACCAGCGTTTGCGTTTGCGACAAAACAAAACATTTTTTTACAATTCACAATTTTAAAATACCTCGGCCATTTGCCGACATAAAAATAAAAATTTGTGGTAACTGCCCGTCGCCTATCATATATTGTTTCGATCCGTATTTTTTCTATTTTGCAAATTCGACAAATTTGAGATGTGCTTGTAACATTGACTCCGTTCAATCGCAATGCTGACACTCCGATTATTTTTAAAGATAAAACCTCATGAAAAATCCGTAAATCTGCTATAAATTCTCATGGAGTAAAATATATTTCAGTACCATAAAAATTGATGGATATACTTCGGATTAATTATCTTAACCGGGAAAAAATCGCGTTTTCAACCTTGTTTAATGATAACAAGAAAATTTTCTACGACACTTTCAAAGTAATGGATAAAAGGCAAATCCCACCCACAATTACCCGTGTTTCGATTTTAGTGACGGTATGTTCCTAAACGGCGACCAAACATAATGTGCGCCGTAGGCACACGAAATTTTGCGACTAGAAAAGCGTTTTTAGACTGTCGCGGGACTCAACAAAACTTATATTGTTTACGATTTTATTTTCAGTATTTTATAATGCCGCTTTTCAATCAAATTTAGATCGCGGTTTTACTCCTTCTTTTGTCCTTAGAACCTCGCCACCGATGAACGTATAATACCTCACGAATTCACAATTCCGTGCAAAGTACAAAAATAAAAAAATTATCATGTTTATCGTGGTACAAATTTATGATTTAGAAAGAATAAAAACCGACGTAAGGGCGTTTACGGCCTAAATAACACGCTGATGAAAACATGGGCGATTTTAGCAGAAGGCAATTGCACGCTTTTTCAGTTTTCACATTTCCGTGCGGGTACAAAAATGAAATAAATCTCATTGTTCCCGCGGCACAAATTTGTGATTCAAAGAGAATAAACACCAATGTAAAGGGCGTTCACGGCATAAATAACATGCGGCGTTGATGAAAATGAACGGCGATTTTAGCAGAAGGCAATTGCACGTGTTATCGGCAACTTTTTCACTTTTCAGAAAATTCAAAAGGAGGGGGTTTCGCCCCCGAACCCCCCCCCCCCCCCCCCCCTTGGCTGCGCCACTGTATATATATATATATATATTTACATTTATATTCGATGTGAAGGTTAGGCTTGCATATGCGCAGATATGTAATCGAATGTCTGTTTCGATATAGGCCTATGTGCATAGAATTCAGACATAGCACACCATAATCGTGATAAAGACGTCTCGTGGTAAATATCACGTGCCGCTGAATGATTTTCATGCTCGATAAATTGCTCTTGCGATTCGCCGGAAACGTCGTTTACAATTACATGCAAAGAGTTGGAAAAGGGTTTCGTACAAGAGTGGCTTTTGTTCTTTGACTTTACGAAAGCAATGTATCATAAGTGTCTTTAATTGCTCGTTGAGCCTAATCGGGAGCCCAACATAGTAGGAACTCCATCTGTACAAACTTCTTCAAATTGCAGTATTGTTTGAAATAGTCCAACATTGTAGGTCGTAGGAGCTCCATCTGTACCAACTTCTTCAAACTGTAGTGATGTTTAGAAGAGAAATTCGTTTCGCTGCATTTGCATCTCCGAGAATTATGTTGGCAGTCTCCAGCAAATACGGTTTGAAGTGTTTCTTCAATTGTATGTGGTTTTATTGGTTAGCGATTTCCGGTGCGACAACATATGGTGCTCCAATTGCCCTGATTAAAACTAACAACACTGATTTTATTAAAACTAACAAATACCGCGCGTAACAGAATAAAAATAAGTAAAATATTGATATTAGTTAAAAAAGAGAGCGCATTCAACAGGCGGGATGTCATGTTGGTAAGAGCTCTCGACCGGACACCTTGAGGCATTGACGATTGGTAAAATTTTTTAGCAATGGTCTTTGGAGGCGTCCCGCTTTGACGTCACAAAAATATGGTAACGCTAACTATAGGAAAACTCTATAGGTTCACATCCAACTCACAGACACGGGAAAAGCTGGAAGCACGCACGTGAACTCTTATCGGATACGGCCTCCATCATTATTTATGTCAGAGTTTCTCAACCTTTCACGACTACGTAATCTTTCTGATAATTTTTCTTAAATTGGTGAGTCTTTCTAAATAAAATCAATCTAATCTGTTATGTACAACGTATGTATAAAAATATTTTTTTTTACAAGTCTGCATACAGGACTCGCCTTAAATCTGGATGCTATAAGATGTGCTCTATCCAACACTTATCGCATAGATTGCAAACAATGTCAAGCGTTAAATTGGACCTGATCGAATGATAATAAGTTGTCCCTGATTGGGTGCTAGGTCACAATAACATTCGGTTGAGAACCATTGATTCAAGTCCCCATGCCGACGTGGACTAAACGGAAAACAGGGCATGTTTCGTCCTCTGATTAAGCCGTCTTGTCGGCTTTTCTCTCACAAGGTGAATATAAAAAATCTTATGCTATACCGTAACACGACACTGTTTGATCGGATCTTATCCAAATATTAAAGTGTTGGTAATCGTAGACTGAACCAGTATGTTCCCCAGCTTTTCTTTTTAGGGGGGGTGTTTCAAATTTTGAGAAATAGGCACCAAAATAGGCTCTAAGCTTGATTTTAGATACACCTAGCATCGCAGTTTGTTATGTGATGAAATCAATAATTATAATATTTAGCTGATAGAATTCCCGGGGAATAGATAACAAGCACGGCTTTCAACCGTAAATATATACTAGGCCTACTACGTTTCAACAAGTAATTTGCAACTGATAGTGACTAATGAAGTTACTTGCTCATCTGGCATTGTATGAATGGCTACTTATGGCTTGTTTTGTTACACATTTCTAATTTTTTTGAACATGTTTGTTTGACTTTTGTATGAATTAAATTTTGGAATAAGCTCGTCAACTGATCATAATGTCGCATAATGTTGTATTCCTTCAGAACTGAAATATTTTGTTGGTTAGAAGACAAATCGCTGAAGTTTGATTCTTTTCAATAAAGAAATAAAAACGCTGTCATTCATCTAAAAAACGTCTGTTTTCAGTGCCTAGTTTTCGTTTTGTGACATCTTTAAGCTTTCTTAATATACGGCTGATATCTAAAATACTGCAGTGTGTAATCCTAATACCCATACGTATACATAAGATACCGAAATATTTCAATTGTTACGAAATAAACGTGCTTAAACTGTGATAATGATGTAACAATAGACGGTATCTAAAACTCAAAAGGTACCACATGAAGGGTTAAACTATTTCACTCAAGTTCGGCGGGCCATTTTAAATCGTCACGCGGGCCCTAATTGGCCCGCAGACTGCGGTTTAGAACCCCTCAGTGTGGAATCGCACCTCAAAATTAGGGGGGTGTTTGAAATTTTAGGGGGGGTGTAGGGAAATCACTGGACTGAACAAACTATCGCACCAAGATGTCGTACAACATATATTATATATATATAAATATACAGTGGCGGGATCCAGCCGGTTCGCATCGGTTCTATAGAACCGTCTCACGGAATTTTATTAGATAAGCAAACCGGTTAGCATTACTAATTAATGTCAATGTTCTGTTTGTAACGGAACCGGCTGAAAAATAAGACTTTTGTGATAGAACCGGCTGATAAAAAATTTAAATCCCACGACTGTATAAATATATCAGAAACCCAAAATTTATGCAACATTGATATTTTGACTCAGAAAATAGAGGCATTTGTCGGATACCTTTATCTGCGTATTTTAGGACCCTAGGGTGCACTTTTTTTTATCGTGCGCTCAATGTATGGATCAGGGAGTGCTTTATGCATCACTGCCTACGCCTACATTCAAAACCAGTGCCGGTATTGTTTTTAAAACTATTGTGTCTTATGGCCCGATGTGCCTTATGTATGAATAAAACTCCAATCTGATGAGCGATTTATTGACAGTGTACCCTGTGGTACGTAAAATACAGAAGCCTAATGATCAGAATTGCTGAGACAATCATTGAAGGGCATTTTATTATACTGACAAATTTATTGTTTTCTTCCTAATTAAAATTGTGGGTGCTCCCTAAGTATGCGAACCAAGATGGCGGACATCGGAACGTAACATGGGTAACAGGTTTGGGTTAGGCGATAATTTTTTACCAATTTTCCTTATTTTAGTCCTATTATCAGTTCGAAGACTAGCCAAGAGCCTCCCGTAGTATTTATACCTAAAATTATGGCCTAACCCTAACCTAGTACTCATATTACATTCCGATGTCCGCCATCTTGGTTCGCATACTTCGGGAGCCCCAAATTGTGGATATTTCACTGATAATCATACTCAAATTTTAATCAGGCTTTGATAGAGCTGCATGGGAGCATCTGTGTATCACGACAAATAATAACCGGAGAGCTACGCTTAAACAGCGCCACCTAGGATGGCGTCATAGCACACACAAAAAAACGAATCCCATGTAGCTCACTGGAATATTTGAAATAAATGAATGTAATAGCCTTCTAGCGAAAAATTGAATCTTTAAGCACTGAAAATTTCAAAGAGATTGGTCCAGAAATCGAAGAGAAAACTTTTTAAAAAGAACCAGAAGAAGAAGAGTACCAGCATAAAATGCAAAACGATCGTTATGTCCACTGACGTGTCCAATAATAACAATATAGTTCAAGCGAAGATATTCCATTTATGCCATTGCGAGGATCCTGGGAAATGCATGGGTAATTGGTCGAAGGCACGAGACGCATCGCACTAACCCTTACTGGCGCGCTTGCAATCCGCACCTTTCTTACACTGTACTGGTTCGAGTTCCATATTTTCCGATCCCATATTTTTGTATGGCTTGGCACCAAAGTCACAACTTGCGTTGCAACTCTGTCTCCCTTCACCATCATATTTATTTATCTGAAACGAATAACTATTATTTTCGTATCCGACATGTACTGGTAACCGAACAAAAACCTGGAGTCGCCATATAATTAAGCTTACTCACTTTCCTCAAACTGGAATAAATATGAGAAATCCAATATAATACGTTATTAAGCTGATAAATAACGTGAATTCATTTGCAAAATATACACAGATATTTAAAATCATAGACAATCTTGGCCTGAAGTTATGATTTTAGCGCAATTCATTCGGTTTTGCAACAACCCACTTATGCTCCTTTCACAGTTCACATATTACGTGACAAAGCGTCATAGGAAATCCCCAGGTTTCGCTTACTGGTTAACCTTTAGCGATGCACCAAGATGTAATCACTAAACGAAATAATCGCGGATGGTGATGAACGGGTCAAGCTATAAGAAACCAGCAACTAACAGGTACAGTAGGTTATATTTGGATAGACTAAATTGCTCGTGACCTGCCGCTTTGCAATCTGTTCGATTCTGCGCTTAGTTTGATTATAATAGGGCTATTATCAGTATTATTGATGGAGTTGTCTATTTGATCTATGCTAAACGTTAATACTGTAAAAGCCCTACATGCTCACCGATACATGTGTCAGTGTGCTGGTGTGTGAGCGAACTGTTTTACAGTTCCGGTTTCTGGGTTTAGTGCAGAAGTCAGAAACTAGCAGACTGGACTATGCAGCTTGTAACTAGGGCCTATACTGCTATAAGTATAAATTGGGGAAACTGGCAAAACCTTTATAAAGGTTTAATACGGTACATGCGCCAGACAAAACAAGATTTTTTCCAAAATTTATATTACTCAAGATTATGTAAGTACAGAAGTTCCAAACAATAGTATTAGTGGTATAGATTAGTTATCGTATACTGGTATATAAGCTGTGCCAAATTGATCTTGACCTTCCGGGTCTCATGTCAGCATGTAGTTTCGTACCTAACGTACTTCTGATCAATTTTTTGGCATGTCAATCCTAACCCCCACGTGACTACGCCATCATAAAATTACGTCACAACAACGTCACAATCACATCATAGAGCTTGCCAAATACTTGTTCAATCACCGGGAATGGCATCGGCGCGGACGATAAAGAACTGACTAACGTCAGCGATCTCTTTTCTATCTGCCTATCGGGATCATTGCGACGAGAAAAGGAGAGAAATAGCTGTTCGCATTCTGGTTCTCGTCTGCGCGTCTTGGATGACAGTTCGTATAGTTCAAAGGATCTAGTACGATCTATCCCAACCTTCCTGCCTTCTGGTAGACTACCTACTGACAGACTGAACAGACACTTTTTTCCAAGAACTTACATTCGACATTTTGATGGAACTGATTCTAAGAATAGCTCCCACATTCAGACATTAAAATACATCATTTATAACAGTGAGTGCAAACCCATTTTTACGAAATAATCTGAGCCTCTATAGACTTGCACTATGTAATAAACTGAAAGGAAGCGCAATCAAAAATCGTCACCATTGGATTATTTTTCTGTCTGACTGTAGCAGACAATTTATGTAATTAATATTTTTATGTATCTCTGCTAACGTTTTACAGTTATATATAATAATGAGATCATCTTGCATGTCATCACATGTTTGTATTGGGTGGTAACCAACTCAGATGACCGTGAATGGTCGTATCGTTACCACCCAGTTATCTACCAAAAACTTTTGATTCACTTATTTAAAATAAAAATAAAATAAGTTATTTTAATATTATTTATATATTATTTGTTTTCTGGTTGACGAAATAACAAATTGACTCTCTATGTAGCCTATATTCAAAATTCCTGAAGCAATCTTCTTTTGCTTTAATAATATGAATAATATATACTTTTATATTAATAAGTTTCATTTTTGCAGATATAGTTTTAAGAGTGTGATAAATAATTCCGATCATTATTGAAAAAAAATAAATTTATTTAAAAAGGTTTTGACTTCATCAGGAATGTGGAACAATATTATTGAGCACTGATGGCACAAGCCCAGACTGAGGGTAAAAACATTGAAAAAACTCAAGCATCTGAAGAATTTAGTCTGTTACAAGCCAGTAAGTTTCGATGCTTTCGCAAATTTTTTTAAATTGAGATTGGATTGTTTTTTAAAAATGGTACTCAGAGATGTGAAACAGAGAGCTGTATCACGATGAAGGTAATCGAGTCATTTTGTATAAGTTTATTGTATATCCTATGTATGAAGAACAGATGTTTTTCTCAATTGTGGACTCGAACCTACAACCTTTTTTATGTGAGAAGATCACAACCTAACCACTGCGACATGAAGATCACAACTGTTCCAAGGTTGAATCATACAACACATTCTTAACATTTTTTTCAAGTTGAGCAGTATTCAAACTTGAGCAGATTTGCCATTACCCTTAGTTTGTCATATCATGAATAGCTCTCCCATTTCAAATGGTTGCAAATACAACGCATTACTTCATTTCTGAGGGATGCTCCGATGAATAGTTGTACATAGTACAGCTAGCTTCTGCTCTGTTGTTGCTTATATACTCATTTTGCAGTTGCTTGCATTAGGTCAGTTGTACCACGTACAAAACCTCCTTTTGGTTTGGGGAACAACAGCACAAGAAACGCACTATGGGATTATTTTATGTGGCACTATATCCATTTTCAGACTTTCGTGTAAAGATTCAACGTATTAATTGCGTGCAAAATCGCAGAAGAATTTTTGTCATCTATCGTCAGAGCTGAAAGGCTTCAATCATCTCCACCATTGAATTATCGTAAAACTTGGATGAATACACTTTGTGGTCAAAGCTAGCCGCTATCACGAACTGCCTAACCTAGTCTTCAAATTATTAATTAGCCTTTAAACTCAAGATTATGGCGATCAACCAACAAATACATCAGGTAGCAATAGTAACGCCCGTATGATGTACAAAGGCACTATCGGGATATCTCGAAACGCACATACCACTCTTGCCAAACGCTCCCTTCGTTGTCGATTTCTCAATGGAGATGCATTGTGGACTTCAAGCGTTCCCAAGGTCGGGACTCGTTTTAGGTGGGCAGGAGCGGGCGAGGGCGATTTCTAAACAGAAGGACTGCTAACTCTAAATACCTGTTCAGCGAATGCCGAATGCATTCGGTATGGAATATTTTAGCTGCAGGTTGAGTAGGCTACCGCTGCATTAGGTTCTACTATAGGTTATTTTGAAGTTCCATTTGCTTGTATATGATCCTGATCTTCAATTTTTTAGAACTTGTATTTCACCACAAACACATGTGGTTTAAACAGTTAATCAGTTAATATGTTTAACAAAATTTCTTCACATAACCAATCTAGACCAAATTTAAACTATTTTTTCGCAAATAGAATAGCCTATGGTATATTTCAATCTTCTTCTGCAGACCAATCTATACTAATTGAAGAAGACACAAACACCTTTTAATTAAAAATGTGTTAAAATTCACTAATTCCCTACTACAAAGCCATTATATTTAGTTGTGAACTTGGTATTATTTCCTGTAATGATTTTATTTTTTACAACAGGCAATCCGGACAGCATTTTGCAAAATAGCTCATGGCCGAAACAAGATGATATTCCATCATATACAAGTACTGTCGATTCAACAAGGTATAAATCTCATTATGTAGAATGAATAAATCTAGACGAGCTGCTCAACCAAGGCTGGCTTGCAGATGGATGTATAATAGTGAATTTTCTTCTATTGGCAGAATTAATTTATAATATCACAACCCAAGCAAACTTCAAAAATCTTCTTGCTCTCAATAATGCCTCGCCCTCATGATATCATTGGAGACTGCGTTATTAGGCATTAAAAACTCTATTCCATCCAGACATTTAATATGACGTATTTGTGTTTTAATGTTATTTCAAATTGAACTCAGATTAACTCATTAAACATTTCCCAGCAATAGCTTCAAGGTATTAGAGATATTGCTGTTGATTAAAAAACAGGAAGTTTCTGTTTGTGGCTCAACTTGCGAAATGTGTTTCATATTTGGTGTAATCATTGGACTGTCCAGGGTGATCTCCCAAAATTACTAGAAAATTTTTCTGTATTGTGAAATTTTTTCTTAAACTTCCATAATCTGTGGCCCCCTTTTCAACACTTGTTGTCCCTGCTCTTCTATAAAATAAGTAAGAGAATACGTGCTTTATTGTGAAAAGGTTTAACAAATCTCAGTCAATTTACCTTAATTTTTAATGTAATCATTGTAAATGATACATGCTTTTGCCAAAGGCTGAGTTTTAATAACTCTGGAAGAAGCAATGATTGGATGACTTATGCTGATTTCCATAAGGATTGAAATATTTTTATTTGGTCATGTCGCTTTATCATAAACATGTCATGCAATAAACAAACAAAAAATTAGGATTTAAAAAAAAACGACGCTTGAATATATTTCCTCCATTCCATTGTCGAAAACTATAAAATCATTTTTATCTTAACTTAGCCCATATTTTAAAATTCAAACTCAACACTTGGCATTAAATTAGGCATCATAGCAATCCAATTTACATATAGCTTCAATAGACTGTCGATTGTCGTCATTTGATGAATATGTGCTTCGTACATTGGCCTCAGGGAATTTTATTCAGGACAATATCCATCCTAATTATTGTAGGATTATTTAATAATACAGTTTGAGACTGATGATGCAAAAAATAGAATATATTTTCAGACACAAATTTTAAATTTGATTTATATGGGGCCATAAGAATTGATGAAATAAGTATGAAGAATGAAATAAATAAGCATACAAGCTCACCAGAGGTCGCATTTGAGCTTGTTTCTTCTTTTTATCCAAATTTTTCAGACATTTCTACTAAAGACAACCGATATATGGTGTTTATTTAACATCAGTTGAATTGAAATTTGAAATTGATATGTGCATTGAAATATTATAAAAATTTCGTAACTACTGTATGTTAGATACACTGGGAATAATATTTTTAAAAAGCAATGATGTTTTCTGTTTTCTTCGTATAGCCCAAGGCCTACGATTACATATTAGGTTAAAATTCAATGTTTGTAATACATAAAATTTGCATATAACAACAAAAGGGGAAGAAACACTCAAGACTGCGTGTGTATTCCCAAAAGTGTTTAAATAGAAAATAAATCAATATAAATAAAATAAACCTCTCCACATATTATGAAGTGGAATTACCTCGAAAGGGTATATCATATAAATTTCAAACATATCAAATTTTTACACCTGCCATCTCGTAATTGAATATTTTGTAGGATAATGATATCATTCGGTTTATGGGACAGAAGCAATTGGATAAATTGCTGCTAAATTTAGGACAGAATATATTCGTGGAGGGATTACAACAATATTTGTGTTGTATTGGTACTAAAAAAACTGTTGATGATCTCAATACCAGAAAATAACACTATATGTTACTATTATTATAGAATTTACAAAATAAGTGAAAGCAAATGAATTCATTGTACAAAAAAGCAAATCCTAAAGATAGTTTTATTTCCTCAGAATGGCAATAATGATTAGATTGTAAAGTAATTAAGTTAAGTGATTAATGGTCTTTTATTACTTTTTCTACAGTTAGGTTCATGTTTAACGGCTCGGTTTACTAAAAATTCCCTTTTTACATTTCCGTTATCATAGTAGAATATAGATATCTCGTGGAATATTCAATGCATTACATACAAAAATTATTGTAATTAGATATCAGTACTAGGCCTGCTTGCACTAGGCTTTCCTCAGAGCGAAAGGCATGTTTGAGTATCTTATACAAAATGCCTTCCAGCTGCCTGGTTTGAATTGTTCATTGTGAATTTTTCAAATTCATACCTAATGCTTGAAATATTTTAATATGACTTGGATTTTGTTGTCATGAAGTTAAAGTAAACAGTTCTTACATTGCAATTTAGTATTATTTTAATTCTAGCTTCTAAATTTGTTTTTTATTCCCACATTAGTTTCAATTACCATGGTGATTTTCTGATGAAATAATCCATATTTTGCTGAATGGGCAATTTTTTCAAAAAACTGGCTGTAATAGATTAACAAAATTAATGAATCCCCACTTTCATTTATTATATATCTCCGATTTTCTGCTGTGATATAATATTTAGTACTATTTGAGGGTTGGTTTTTATTGTCTTCTAATCTCACGTTTATAGTGATATTTTAATGAAACAAAACATTGCAATTATGTATGCAAAAGAAGTGCTGATGTTATCGCAAAGGTTTATGATACATGAAAATTTGATCAAATTTGATCATTTTAAGGTAAATTGAACTAGCGATTAACACACACTAGGCTAAATTTGAACCTTTTGTTACTGCTGGGCTTCGACCTATCTTGAAATATATTATGTTTACCAACAATAGATTCTAGGTAATGTTTTTGTCGTCATCACATTTTTGCGTTATCGAATTTGCATATTCTGTGAATTATATAAGACTTCAAATTTTATGTTTTTCTGATTAGGCCATCCTTCGCTGACGAAAATTGGGATAGTAACCAAATTTTCGCATCGCATCACGCTCTTCTGACTGCATATGCAAGAGTTACAAAGAAACTATCAGACGCAGAAGAACGAAATAAACAATTTCAAATGCAGAATAGTGTTCGATCACAAGATAATGTAAGTTTTTTGTCCTTTTTTTTCATTATGGTATATGTATTACTTAAAAAATATTGTAGAATGGATTTAGATATCAAATCCTAATAATTGTGCCAAGTAATACAAATCGTATTCAGCATTTTATGTTCAAAACTACGGTATAGATATGTAAAAGTCTTCTTGGATGTAAAATTTTATGCTCTGAATTTTTGTGATCAAAATGAATCTGGTTAATAAGTGGTTGTTTCAGTTATATGATTTTTTACATTGGATCACTAACTACATCTTTACTAATGCCCATGGGTGCATTTAAATGGGATGTGATGAATCTCAGTCTGTCACAAATTCGATTTAAAATAGATTTGTGTGGTTGCTAAATTAATTCTAGATCGTTAACTAGTAGGCTATGTACAATGGAAAATATGATCATCAAATATACGTCATAGTTCTTCATTTGGAACTGGAAATTACTGCCACTCGGAAAGATATTTATAAATTAAACTTCTCTTTGTGTGAACATTACAGAGAAACATTGTGGCATGGTTGTACCGCTAATCCGTAAACTTTCATACTGGAAACCGTTCTTGACCCAATGACACACCAATATTTTCATAGAGTATGGCACTTAGGATGATGATTTTTCTTCTAGCTAATTTCAAATAGAAATTTCCGAAATTTTTCATAAAGTACATGATTGATGCTTTTATACTCTTTTTTTGCTTCTGAATCCTCCTTGTCTTATTTTGTATATTGATTGCTGAGAAGCTGAATTTGCATAAACTTTGTTCTCCATTTTACTCATAGTTTCGAAGTGCCAACATGTCTGGAGCTTCTCAAACAAACTCCCAAACAAATTTTGCAATGCCACCGGACATTGAGGCAAGTGTCAACCAAGCATGGGAAGCATATAATGAAAAATGTAAAGAATGCCAACAACTTCGAGAGGAATTAGAAAGAGTTAAACAACAAAGTGAAAATTCAGATGTAATTATTTTTATTACTAATTATTCATATTGTATTACATGTATTTTATCTTGCCAAATCAATTTGTGGAATCACAATTTATTTAGGTCAGAGGCATTCTTAGTATCAAATTTTTTTTATCAAATAAGCAGTTTAAACAGAAAAATTATCTCATTTTGTGATAAAAACAATTATAAACAGATGACCTTGTTGACACTTCATGCTTCTGTCTCCATAAACACATATTGATCTGTCTGTATATTTTTGTTTAAACTGAATATTTTTAATATATGCAAGGAAAGTATATTATTGATATTAATTAGAAATGGTGATTTTTTTATATCATGAAATAATTTGGTCGATTCTTTTTCACGAACAAAAATGGGAACCAAAATATTTTTGCTAAGTTGTAGATATATGTAACTCAATACACAAGACATCTTGAACATTATAAAATTTGCAACGTTTCATTTCATTAGTTGTATTTATTGATCAGTGAAGATTTTAAATGAATCTATATTATGTGTAAATATGGTTACCAAATTTTTTAAAAAGGAATACCGGCAATTCGTGAAATTTTAGAATGAAATGTTAAGGCGTAAGAGGGTTTAGACAAATACAATATGTTGTTATGAAAACTACCAAGCTTTTAGTACACATACTATGACACTATATTTCTAACTGACCGAAACTCAACAAGAATATGTGGCAATATTTCATTGCCATTTCCTGATTTGATTTTATCTCTTCATGATCGGCTGTAAATTTGTCGTGCTGTTCCAGGAACTTGTGATTGTGGAACAGCGATATCATTTCAAATGGTTGATATTTTTACTTACAGTTTTTTTTATCAATTTTCTTGATTTTTATCTGAAAATATGTCCAATTTTGTCGTAAATTTATCATAGTAGTAATTTTTGTCATGTTTACAGCATTTCAGCCGAATACATAATCTTCAAGAAGATGTACTTCGAGAGAAAGCAAAACAAGATGATGTTGTTCGAAAACTTGAAAAAACTAAAATGGAAGCAGGTAATCTTGAGAAAAAGGAAATCATGGCCCGTGAGGAACTTGAAAAAGAAAGGGTAAGTTAAGAAAATTCCTGAAAACACCACACATGTAAAAAAAAATAGCTAGCAAATATTTTATCATTTACATCTGTAAGATAGGTTGCTGACTTTTACCCTTTTTTTTCTTAATTGCAACAGGAATATCAAAGATCTTTGATTCAAAGTGCAGAGAAGAAACACAAAGAAATGGAGCAAAGAATAGCAGAGTTAGAAGCTAATGTAAAAAATGAAGTAAGAATATTGTTAACTGTGTATACTTTCATTCAGTGATATCTGTTATAGGAATATCATGAATAGCAGATTTGAGTAACAAATGATTGAGCAGCTTCAAAACATGATTTTTTCATACAACGTATTTATACAAGGATCTACATGAGTCACTTATATGCAATTAGGTACTTTATTTTGCAAGAACTGGAATCTTTCTGATTTGGCATTGCCTTACCTACCCAATTTATTACACCCTGAGTGAGGTGGTGGGTTACGATTTGGACTCGAGACTTCAACCTGTGATGTCATTATAGTTTAGTTTAACGCTTTAAGCCACTAGGCCACCATATTCGATGAATGTTAAGAGAATTTGTCACATTGTGATTGATGGTTTGATATATAAATTTTTTTATCACAATTTTTGCATTTTTTTTTATTCTTGACTGTAATATTCTTCTATAATTTAGAAAAACCTGACAACTGATTTAAGAAAACGAGAAAAGGATTATCAAACAGCAATCGAAGATGAATTCAACAATAAAAAAGAAGCATTTGTTTTGAAAATTCGAGAATTGGAAGAAGATAATATAAGATTGAAAGTAAATATTCCAACTTATCACACACAGGTTGATGTGTCCCATAATTTCCTCAAATCCTCTTTTTTATATGCTTTTTATATCCCATGAATCATGTATATACTTAAATCTGTTAATTTCCTAAATAGAATTCTCTCAATTATTCGGCCCACAGAATTCGTACAGGATCTTTTTATGGCTGTTTTAAACAGTTACTGTTTATCATATTACTATATGAAATAAACCAAGCAGTTAGTAGGTAATTCAAGTTATCTGAGTATTTATATGGATGGATAGACGATTCGAGTTTTTTTGCTGGGTTAGACACCCTAAGTTTGAGTTCAGTCGGCATAGTGGTCAACACAGGAATTATTATGGTTTAAAAAAATTGCGTAGGCTATGTTGAACTGGAACTGGTATTATCCATTAACATTTGGAACATCATAAATTTGAGTCACAGCAGATTGATGTAAAATATTAGGTATTAAAAAAAATTACAGAATAATGATTTAATATTCAAATTATTATCCAACGATCCAATCCAATTATTATCTGAAAACAACTCGTCAGCATTCAATTTAACTAAACACTGATAAGATGTTTTATACAATTTTTTGAAATTGTCTATTTTGCAAATTCCAATATGCAATATCCCACTTTGGTATATAACCCTATTGACTATATTATATATCTTAATAGGAGGAAGTGTCTCTGTTGGTATCAATGCGTTCACCATCGTACAATGGACCAACAACATCAAACATGAACGTTAATGGACCTGTTGGTACAATGTTAAATAGTGGTCCATCGGATCAGGACAAGTTAGTATTATTTAAATACTCACTGAAATGCAATTTTTACGTTTCTTTTATATTATGTTTATACAAAGTGTATTTTCAGTACAATGAAACAACGAGCTACTAACTATGAACATTTCCTAAGCCTCTGCACAAGCAGTCGCGTGGCTGACAACTTCAAACATTAACATAAATTTGCACTTTGGAAATACTTGCTCCATTAATTTTCATTCTCACTCCAGTCACTGATAATGACATAACATATTAATATTATTATTTCCAGTTTTACATCCGAATACCTCAGGCACTGTTTATGAAACTTTAAATCTGATTTGAATCAAAAACATTGAAGTTGAGTTAACTTATAAAGCAGTCACTTATAATGGTTCAACATTGCTTTAGTCATCGCTTGCCGTTATGAGCTGGTGGGCATGGGGTTTGATCTTGAACATGCAATATCTATCTAACACCTAGTGAGATTGAATATGCTAACCACATGGCCATTACACCCACTTTTATTATTAGTTATATTTAGTCGTTTTCGTAATACAGTGTAATACTTATTATTTGCAGTGGGTACTCATTTGGATATACTCTAGGAGTGTGGGAATTTGTTTTTTGTATTAGTTTGCTCGGAGACCATTGGAAACTAATTATAATTCTATATGTAAATATGAATAGTATATAATCGAAATTTGGTTATATGTTTTAATACAGTTGTTCTCAACCTGTGGTACGCGGAAGATGTTCAAGGGGTACGCGAGCAGCTTCGAATTGTTGCAACCATTCCCTTCTGAGTTGGCTAAAATATGCTGATAACGCTTTTTATCTTCCATACTTTATGTATTCGCAGAGTGAATGTTTCCCCGGTGATCAATTTCCGTGTTTAATAATCATAACCAATCAGCAAAAATCAACAATAACTTAACAATAGTAATTTCTGCAGCCGTTCAGACACTTCTGTTCTGACAGATATTCAAGTATGGTTGTAAAGTATGCTTTGCCTCGTTTTTGAAGTTTTGCTGTTATTTGTCATTGTCAGTTTTCATTTTGAAATAGTAACGTAGAAGAATTTTTCTGTGGTCGAGGGTCGAAGGAACATCCTATGAACCAGTCGAGTCCTCAGAGATCGCCCTCATCTGCTATTATCCACTAACAAATTGAGATGGGTATGTTTTCGTCCGTCTTGCGATTGAGGTTACAAAAGATCTAATGCCACATCTTAAAATACTCCCATATCGCATGTCTTGTGCCATTATTCCCCATTTACAAAAGGGTCTTTTTCGGTGGTATGCGGCCAGAGTAAAAAACAGTAAAGTGTTACGCGGTCAGTAAATGGTTGAGAACCACTGTTTTAATACAATTGGACCATCTATGGATTTCATGATCTGTATTTAAATTAGCATTTGTTTTTCACGTGTTCCATTCATTTTTGTTCAGATTTAGGATTCACGGTTAAAAGTTGGATATCTTTTTCATCCTTGTTTAACCTGTGTTCGCCGAATATGAAATTACAGATAAAAACTAATTAGTTACCTAATGAGCTTTGGCTTAGTGGGTAAAGCATTAGACTTAACTGTGTTGGCGTCACAGGTTACACTCAGCTCCAAATCCCATGGTCACCACTTCATGCAGGGTGTCATAAATTAAGTAGGCAATGCCGAACTGGTAATAAAACTGGTTCTTGAAAAAATAGTGAATTCTTACATATTATCAGTGAATGCTTTTACAGGGCCTTGTTCAGAGTGGAACGTGCAAATACAAATTAGCTCAAATAGAGCTATTTTGCAATACAATTTCAATCAAAAAACCTGAATTTGATTTTACAAATTCATCTCATGCTATTCTTTGCTGTTTCACGATTTTAAAATGCTTCGCGAAGTCTTGAAAATCAATTTTTCAACTGGTTCAGTCGCTCAGACTCTTGTTAAACTAAAATCAATGACCTTGAAAATGAAGTTCATATTTCTCAGATGTTGTTGAACTTGAGTGTAAGTGAATTCAAATTTCAATCCACAGCCTCTGAAGCTAAATTACATTATTTTTCAGCAATAACCAAGATGCATTGATTCTTTGTTCCGATGTTCAAATAATACGAGGAGAGTTGAATGATTTAAAAACAAGAGCTGCTGAGCAGTCTCATATATTATCAGCTTTATTCCAGAATCCTAAATTTTTGAAAATACTTCGCTCTGTTGATCATATGCAAAATAATCCAGGTAAAACTAATTCGTGTATTTTGTATTTTTATCTCAGATGTATCGTAGCCAATTACGTTACCTTTTTAAATTCTCCATTAATTAAAACTCATGACTTTCAATTTTGAATATTCATGATTTTTATATATTAAACTATTAAACTCAATGCCTCATAGTCCTCCGATATCCATTCAAATTATTTGCTCTATGGAATGTCAATATTGATATTCTAGTTTGCAAATGCCGTAGAGCAGAAAATAAAAAGTGATTTCTGATATATGCAAATGCATATTTAATAAAGAATATCTGTTAGCGGTTTTAGGCTGTTTTGAGTTTGTTATCAATTCTTTTTCTTTTGTTAAGTGTGTAGCAAGCAAACTAGGTATATATCTGCCTCATCCTTGGATATGAATATTATTGAAGACTTTTGGATGTCATTTTTTGTCTTGTAATCAATGCCAATATGAGAGTGATTAAACTTACCAAACTCGATTATTTAAGTTAATACAGTAATTTTATGGCCTGTTGGTAAACTTGGCCTAAATGAAGTTGTTTTCTAAATTTCACATGTTTTAAGGGCATTCAATTCTGAACTGTGGCAAAACATGTTGATAATGTATTTCCATGGAAACCATGCTCTTATTGAAATGAATAATTATATGAATCTCAATCTGAAATGCTTCATCTCCTTATTCTAAGAAACATCGTTTATAAAGTGTTGCAAAATATCTTTGCTTATCCCATTCTTCAGTTTTTGAAGTCAAACTACATCTTTTGCCTCTCACTTTCATTTTCTGGTGATATTGTCGATTTTATACCCCTAAAGATCATAACATAGCACAAAAGTACTTAATTGTTATCAATATGCATACATGAGTTGTCAGTAGTGACTCGGCGGTGTAGCACATCGTGCTTAGCGTTACAAATTCGGTCACCACCACACCTCAGATTACCCTGCGTGGGTTCACCGAAGTTTACGAGGGGCCGTGGTTTGCCATGTGATTAAGCCGTCTTGTTGCCTTTCCTCTTCTCCTGTCCTAATTCGCTCATATGGGGGCATCATCCCTTGAAGCCACCAATTTGGATGTTATTTAAGATCAACACTTTTCTCTACAGTTTATTCATATCATCTTTGTCATTATACCTGTCCAATTCTAACAAATTTTCTTATTTCAAGAAAACGTACAAACCCCATCAAATGCTAGAAATGGCCCCTCAGGTGTTCCAGTGCAATGCAGTGAAGAGTTATCTAATAAACGAAAGAAGACTACTTCACCGAAAAACGGAAATGCATTCTTAACTCATCAGAAGGTGAGATTTCAGAGTATTGACCTTTGAAGATTTTTAAGTATGTACATTTGTACAGTAGATTATAAATGACATTAATGTGGATGTCTTGTTTTTTTGGGATGTCAATACCGGTAATAGATTTTTCTACCTAATATGCCCTTTTATCATCTACTGTTGGGCTTCAACTCAGACATTTTAACCCTACGAGTTTATTCTTTAATTCTTTGTTTCTTATGCTGTACTATTGCCTAATTGAGTTCAGGATATGTTTGAGCCTTGCAGTAAACAATTTCCTAAATAGTTGGGCATGATGGTCTATCGGTCTAGCTTATTGTATTGATATTAACTAATGTTTGGATGCTGATTAGTGCTACTATTTAAACTATTGGTTGTACACTATTCAACCCATCCTGCCCTGAATGAAAACAGTCAAAAACTATGTCTAACTGTAGAATTTTTGATCATTTCAAATCTTAGTATCTTTATACGTGTATGTCTGAACAGGGATGCCAGCGAAAATTTACCAATGAGCCTTGACTACAGGTTGTGAAAATTTTTCCTCCGAGCTCCGACACACACATCAATTTTAATAAAAGTAATTAAAATGTTAGCTAATGCAGGCGTCCTGTAGTAGGATGTTAAGAAAGTTTAGTGAATGCAATACTCTTTAGTTTCCATAGGAAATTTCGATTTTTTTGATATTATGAAAATTCGCCCTTTGTATCTGTAATAATGTGCCAATTTCTCGACTATACAAACAACCCTGTATTTAAACCTAGTCCTACAGCTATTTATTAATCACGCCATGAACTAAACTTTGTTACAATATTACAGGCATGTATGGATGGTTTTCCACCAAATGATGTTCGACATGTTATTGGTTCTTCACTGCCAAGTTCTCATCACGATTCATATGGTCCAACTACAACAAATTCAGACTATTTTTTACATTCTCGGCAAATGCCTTCGAGATCTCAAGAGGAAACTCCAATTTCTACAAACGCAACTGTTATTTTGAAACCAACGGAAGAATTTATTCGTGGTATATCAAAGGAGAATGGAACGGTTAGTTCTCTATTGTTATTGCCGGGTGATGTAATATCGGAATCAAAATCTTTTTAGAAATGGTCACAAATTGAACTTTTGGGCACTGCACCAAATTTTAAAAATATGCTAACTTGCTTTATTCCTTATTGAATGTAAATTGAAGGTGAATTGATATTATTGATATTGCAGATACTTGCTTTTGTTATAATTGAAGCAATGCATCTGAAATAGGTAACTGGTTAACTATTCCATACCCAACATGGACTGGTAATCAGACAAGAGGCTGTGCCATATGATTCCTTTCTTCCAGGATACATATACAAATCCTACTCCTAGCGAAATATTTTTGGTTTAGCAAAGCAGACTGAATTAAAGTTATTTGAACCCCAAATCTAAATTGATTGTGTGATTTATATGAATTAGTTTCAAAAATAGCAGCACAGCTCAAAATTCCTACGATTGAGTCTGTAACGTTTTCTATGTTTGATACTCGTAGGATATTATCTTTCTCATGAGAAAATTCTTCTGTGTTAGAATCGTAAAACTGGAAGACCGCCACCAAGAAACGAAAGTTTTGAATATAATACTTTGTTTCCTCCAATGACTGTTGCACGAGTAATTCACAACCACGAATCTGGGCTACAAGATTCGAATCCAATGATTTCAAGACCTGGAACTTCTGAAAATTTTAGTGATGATTTTGTTGCAATACCAACACCCTCACAACATATTCCAAACAGGTATGTCAATAATATTATTTCCAGTTTTACGTTCAAACTTATACACTATATAATAAATTCAAATTGACTTTAGTTCTTATGCCAGAGGTTATGTTGCTGTTATTTGACAAAGAATAAAGTAGTCCAAAACGAATCAAATGTTCATGTTATGTTCATTCAACTCGAACTTTAGAGTACCGGTAGTTTTATTCGAAAATCTACTGTATGAGCAAAAAAGCCTTTGTTCAATTGCTGAAAACTGTAAAATGTAGAAAACTAATCAATTTATTGTTCTTCTGCAACCTTCCTGAATTTTCAAAACGAACACATTAAATATACATTGACTTTCATGTGTTCTCAATTGGGAATATATTCAATATTTTATATCCGCAAATATTATTTTAAAATGTATTTGAACAATAGATGATTCGGTTTTGGCCATTCCTTACCAAGCTACTGCAGCCGATCACATCTTATTCAACTCAGTGCTAAAGTGATAACCCACTTTCTATGTCACAGATTAAGCATCGAGTCATTTCACTAATCGCCAAGTGGAAATAATTTCAGAACCCACTCGATTTCAGTTCTAAAAAGAACTGTCATTGAGTAATGATTTGAGTCATTCCAACTGCGATTACATATTTTGATTTCACAGCATAATAATAGATTATGAGTCCAGATCTCACACTATCATAACTCCAGCCTATTTTTGTACTACTTATCTCCTTGTTGCAATTTTTATGGTATTAATTGTTCAGATTATCACGAAACTC
Organism: Styela clava; assembly: GCF_964204865.1. Lineage (NCBI taxonomy): Eukaryota > Metazoa > Chordata > Ascidiacea > Stolidobranchia > Styelidae > Styela > Styela clava. Next base: position 9,758,477 of record NC_135252.1, read on the forward strand.
ATATTTTTATGTTTCCAGCATTGGTGCGACCTCCAACACTGCTACAGGAGTACAGTATACTCAAATGTTTAATGGAAACATTGCTTCACATATTCATCCTTTTTCAAATGTGCAGCAGCCTCCTCTCCTTCATAATACTGGACAAAGTGAGTTTAATAAACCATTATCACACAAACACAAACGGCTAAATGCAATGGATGTTTACCCGAGCATTTTGTTTATTTCTCTAACCATTACCGTTCAGCGATAAGTCAACAATTGTAATTTCTGCACCCGCTTAGACACTTATATGCTCAGACAGATAATCGAGCATGAACGTAAACATTGCTTCGTTTTTGTGGTTTTGCATGTTATTTGGCAGTTTTCAGTTGTGTTTCAAAAAAGTAGTTGCAAATTAAATAACTTGATTGTCATTATGTCCTCTGACGAGCTGTAGTTTAGTTGCAATATTTGAAGATTAGTTTCGCAAATTCTACAATGGTCTGGGCCAGTGGTTCCCACTGGGGTCCGCGAACCTTTACAGGTCCGCGAAACAAATCTGTAATTTGGCTAATAGCTTGATAATACAAAAATTATGTGCTTAAATTTGCAGATACACATTTGTCGTATTTTGCTGCTTCGCAATCACTGCTGGAGACACTAATTCTTCACTTTTAGTTTCGATCACGCTGCCCCATTGTGATGTCACAGAGCTGTGGGCCTGTGACATCACAGAGAGAGTTCAATTCATGCCACCACAAGTTTACTAACTGCAGAGCTGTAGCTTACGCTGCCCTTTTGCACGTTTACCAAATATCGAAACAGACTGGATGTCACACATGTCATTAGAGTTCCGCCTTATATTCTTTCGTTTGTTTCACTATACGGCGCATTGATTTTTTGTTGTGATCTTTTAATGTTTTGCTTTAGTGCACAAGGCCGGAAATCTTTTAAAAAAAGAAGGGGTCCAGCATAAAAAAATTTTCCAAAAAGTTTGGGAACCACTGGTCTTGGCTAAAATTAGCCATCATTGTTTTAAACATGTAAACCAGTTCGTAAGTGCCAACTCTCCAAAACACTCTCAAAATAAACAGAAAGAAATTTTGCAACAGTGAAATATGGGGGGAGAATTTTTTTGGGGTCAAGAGTCGGGGAAACAACCATCCTGTTCTTAGATAATATAAACTATAAAGATGAAAAAATAATTTTCATAATAAAGGTTTGTATTCTTTTTGCCAGAAGACCAGATCAGTGTATTATCTGTAACTGGCCCACTCAGGAAAGTAATTGCCCATCCCTGGTTTGGTTAGTAACATTGCTGTTAATCATAATGAGCTTGTTCTTACGCATATTTGCATCAAATGACCAGTTATTCATTTTTAAATATTTTCTGTACTGCAGACTCATTGCCGCCAGCAGATCTGGACAGCAATCAATTTTATTCAACAAAATCATCATCTTCTCTATCAGATAATGATACAATGATCGTATCATCTACTGTTCAACCTACAAACCCCTTTTATCAGGATATGGAAATAGGAGACCCAAGGACTATGCCTGCAACATCTCTGAATAGAATGGCTGCAGACCCATCTCTTAATCCAAATATAGATAACAAGAATCAGTCTTTAACAACAGTAAAGGATTTGATGGACTGGGGTGCTGGTATGATTGAATATAATTGCTATTGATTTTGATTAGATAGAAGTATGAAAAGGAAGATCAATTAGAAGTTTTGAATATTCATGAAACAATCTCTGTTATGTAAATTTGGAATCCAATCCCCCATTTAGTTTTTTAAGGATATCATGTATGTTTTGTCACCGCTTCTTGATCGAAGGACCTAATCTGGGTTGAACATTTTGTTTTATTACTACAATTGGTCGGTCACTCGGTAGTCCTATTTTTTTTAGAGAGAAGAGGTATTTCTTAATAATAAGCATTATAAAGTGGCTTTATATTGTAACACTTATAATTCTCTTACCAACTCAAAGCCACTCAAAAATGCCAAAGTGACAGAATTTTAATTTTTTGAATATTAATCTTGAATTGATTTGGGGTTGCATAGTGGATATTCTACCTGCTTTGTAAACCTTTGCCTAATTACTACATTAAGAATATTTGAACCAATTTTAGGTAATAAGATTTTTTATCGAAGTACCCTAACCTTAAGACTCTCTATTTTTTATCCTCAGTTAACACACAAGAAACGAGGCCTCCTCAACTCAGTGCTCAATTTAGAGCAGGAGATAATTCTCACGCAACTCCTGGTAATCGTTATATTTCATCAGATGAAGATAATGATAGCGATATTACTCCTTTTCAACCAATGCAAAACCGGGACTCAGACGGGCATCAACCTAAGGAGTTTGTTGTTCCAAAGGTACATATCTTATGCGAATATAAAATTAAATTTTCCGATTATTTGTGTGGTGTGATGGATTTAAAAGATCTTCAATTAGTGTAAAAATATGAGTTTCAATTTTTACAGATTGTCAGTCTTTATAAAAATTTTATAAAAAAAAGTTGTTAGCTACATTTTGTGTTTTTATTTGTTGAGTAATATAAGTGCAATATATCATGATGAACATTTTTACTGTTAAAGCTTTTTCAAACTATTCTCAGGTGGTGCATGCGTCTACATTAGCTGCGACAACACAGAATAGAAAAGCGTTTCAAGATTCAAGATATACTGTTCCTCCTGCTGAAGTACCACTGAGACCACCTATTAGGGCCAAGAATGAGGTAACACAAAATTATGTAAATTTTTGATGTCTTAAGCCATTTGAAACAAATTTGAATATAGCTGATTTTAATAACCGAATTCTTTGTTTATTTCACTCAAGCTTGTGTATCTTGATGATGGCGTGTGGTGCATTGTGCTAAGTGTTAGGAATATGCTCGCCACGGTACCTCTAATTACTCTGCGTGGGTTCGCAGGTTCGAATCCCATGCGGGGATAGTTAGGTGCGAGAGGATTGCTGGACTCCTCGTAGGCGTAGGGTGGTTCACATAATCGCTGGTCGGTTACGGCCATCAAGTCCATGTGTCTGAAAACAAGCAACTGGCTAACTGATCCCATACCTGACATTGACTGGTAACCAGACAAGAGGCCGTGAGTCGCCACTCGCCATAAGATTGAGCTGTCTTATCGACTTTCCTCTCCCCCAGGATAAATATGTAAATCCTATTCTATATCTAAAACCTCTTTGATCATCTTTGACAGCAGCCTTCAAATTTAAATCAGTCTGCATCATCAAGAACGAACAATCGACCTGAAAATGGAGGACCAGCTTTACCTCATCAGTATCCACCAACGGTAAATAACATTAATAAAGGAACAAAGAGAAATTTAGAAGACGGTAACGTCAAAACTTGTCCAATCTGTATGCAAGTATTTGGTGCAGAATGGTCCGAAGACAGAATGAATAGACATATAAATAATCATTTTAGCGACGACGAGAATGATGTCTTAGTTCTCGATTAGTTAAAACAAATTGTTTTTATTTGTTTTTTCTGCGGATATAGTTGAATGATAATTGTGCTGGCAATTGTACCATAAAATATAGTATATATAAATAACTTTTTTTATTGGAAAATCAAACGTCTTTGCGTTGTTTATATTTAAATATTACATGTGTTTATCGCATTGGAAACTAGCAGTTTTTGATAGGAAGAAATTAAATTTGAAATGTGTATTTTGGTAAACTCTGTTATTTGGGTATGACTTAAATATACCCCTAAGAACAGATTTGATTATGAAGTATATTTCCCTTCATTATGTCACTTATTTATCTCAACTCTATAAATGACATTTATATATAATTTTTGTCTTCTATTATAGTATATGTAGTACTCCATACCTTGGAACCAATTGATTAATGTTATACATGACTAGCAAGCGGGAAAGACGAAATGGTTTTTCATGCAAATATAATTCCTTTACCTCGGAATCAATTTGAATCGTATTGCACATTGTGCCAGATTTGTGTTTCTAAAATGTGGCATCAATGCATATGAGCAATAATAATTTTGTATATTTTTAATCAGTGTATTTCTTTATGATCATGTCGATCAGTCTGTTTGAATATGGTTCGCATATATGAATTGACCATTTCTCGCAAATTATTTTTTGTCTAGTTTATGTATAACCTTCATGGAACCTGGTAGATTATGTTGATACGATTATCTCTTAAAGTTTTTATTCACAAATATATTCAATTTTTTCTGATTTCTCTTCTTTTTCGCACTGTTGATGGTGTTTTCAAACTTATGTGATGAGGTTTATATTGTTTCCTATTAATGTTTGCTTCACTATCTTTTTTTTAATTGTCAATTCCACGCAATACTAATCATTCTATACTTATTGAAGCAAGTTTCTCCACCATGAGAAATATACATTTGTATTCTCGAAATCAACATCTACGAGATATAACGTTCGTACATCTGGAATCTTGAACGGTATCTATTCCTATAATTGACCTGGACTGTCGACCAGACTGAGTATGGTGGTGTTGCATATGATTAAACTGTCTTCGCAACCTTCAGCCATCCTTAGGAATTTAAATCCAACCTTTTTTAGGAATTATATTGAAACCTAACCTTTTTTCTCTCACAATGGTAGTAGGTAGTAAGAAATTTCTTGTTGGTAAAATTGAAATTGACTCGATATTTCTTATACTCCAAACGACTGTTTTGTTGGTATCTTACAATATATATCCTACATTTTCTGTGTTTTCATATTTTTTGAAAATTTAGTATACAAGTGATGAAATTTTGAAACCCATACTGACAAAGCTTAAAAGCTATCGTTGCTGAGGGAAACACAGTCAATGCATAGAGCTACATTTCTGATCTAATTTTGGTCAATTATGGAATCCCTTTTTATAAATAATCCTTGGCTGAGCTCTGAGGCACACTGTTAGATTTCAATATACAATTTTGGCTCCAACCAAGTCATTAAAGCATTTTCTTGCTCAGAATATATGAACATTATTGGTATGTTCTTCTGACAGTACTGCTAGCCGTCATGTTTTTTTAAAGTAAATTGTACATTTTCTTTACCAAATTTTCAATAGTTTTCATTTTTAAGTTTCATTTTATATTTCTATTAATTAAACTTTAATGCCTGGTGGGCCATCTATTTAGATATTATCTTACGATGAGAAGGCAATGGATAAATATGATAACTACACTATTCGTATGAGTGATGTCGACATTTCTCATATGCCGTACAAATAACTGTAAATTCGTAAATTTACTACGATTTTATGCCTTTCTTTTTGACAGGCAACCCATGCGGCTATTTTACTGATACTACTATTACTTTTTTTTGGCAGCATAATTATTGTTATATTCTATTTCCCTAAATAAAAATATGATTTGAAACATGTGTGCTGTTGTTTTGTTGGGTTGTATCGTGGTGTCGGGGGTTAGGGTAAAAAATATCAATTAATCTATTTTCACGCCAATACCAATCCTTTGCCAGTGTCAATGGTTGGATACCCACATATTCGTAACCCAAAAAATATCAATAAATGAAAGTTACCGGTAAATCATTGCTTTTTCTTATAAATACGAGTATATCAGTCATACCGTTCCGATTATCTTCTTGCTCTAATTTGAAGAAAGGTTTTGAAATTGGCAACTTGAGTGAAAATGAAATGTCAGTGGTAAATTTGGCATGAGTGAATCGGAAATTGAAATGTTTTGGGAAAGGTATTTACCGACAACTGAAACTATCATGTGCTACTTCAAATTACAAATATTTATTTTCATCATGCAAGACCTAATAGAAAGAAGAAAACACCTAATATAACTGAAATAGTAAACATTGACTCATAGCAGTTGAACGGGCGCTGCGAAAGACCCTGATTCATCCGATCAACGACACCTTTCTGGCGAAAACAGCAGCAAATATAACAGAGAAACAATCTCATAAAAACTTTTCTTAAAATACACAATCGAAGAATGTTGAAAAAACGCTTTATCGTCTATGGCAGCGTAGTATCATGTAACTCAAACACCTTGTAACCTTAAATATTTGCAAATAAAAAATATAAATAAAATCAGCTTCTCCTCATCTCCCATCTTTATAAAGACGTGTTGCCACTATATCAATAGAAAACAGATACGGCAATGAAATAATTTTCAACATGGATGGTGGAAATTGGAGTCAGATTTTCAAAAAGTCTGATGCATTGTGTTGATTACCGCGATCAGATGTACAAACACAATACCGGAAATCCAGTATTCGGGATTATAAGGGAAACGCACGAGAAGTACTCTGTTCTTCTGATCCTGGTGACTGGCACAAGCGGAATAAAATTTAGACTAATTCCGTTCACACGTCGCAACTGGACACGAAATGGGAATTGTGCGAATCGTATCAAGTACTTTGAATCAACATTCTAGTTCAAATGTAGCCCGTGCCACTCTATGAACGCTGTGTCGCTGAAAATAACCTATTTGTCGTAGCTTATATAGTTGAAAAGTTGTCATTTTGAGCAGTCAGTGGGAACCTGATATTATGTAAACTACTATCGACAAGAGCTGTAAAATCGTGAGAAAAACGAACATGTTATAATTGATTATTAAAGTTGAGGGTTTTGGTTTGGTTTGGACTATGACTTTCGGCAAACGCGGTTATATTAGAGTTTGCCCTTTTGCAACTTGGGCTGTCTTCGAAATTATATAAACATAGAATAAAACTTAGTTTTTCTAAATTTATTCTGTATGCCTATACAACTGAGTGTACTTGCATTCGCTGAAAAACTTTAATGTGCGCTAATGTGTCCACTGTTCTGTGAAAACAATTACACTCATGGAAGTTAGACAAGTTTTAGCGCAGATGGGCAAACAAGAATTGGAATAGGTATAGTTAGTTCTCCGATAAAATACGTTTAATGTTGTTCGTTCATATAAAATTCGGCAGATATCATTAGGTAGAATGAATCATTTAGGTAGTATGAATAGATAGATCACTAGAAAGGCCTGGGATTCGTGTTTCCCAAGGTTTCAGTCCTTGGTTCGTCCTGGATATCCCTCAATGTTGTTTTATAGCGTTGAATGTAAACTTAACAATTTTTCTGCATGTTTGCCTCGGAATTATAGTTTGAAAAATATAATACGTTCAAAATTATGGAGAGAAATAAATGTTTGCCAATATATACAATGCTGATGATAGTATCGATGCTGCAAATTTTTTACCTTGCTGATGCACAAACGACGATGGCAGTAGCAGGTAAACTAGGATAAATGTTCTTTTTTATTCCTATTTATCAAGTATTGGCACACCAGTAATGCCCCCTTCCACTATATTTGAACCATGTTCAAATACTTCTCGAGCTTTTTTTTTGTGAATCACGGGAATAAATGTATAAATTAGAAAGTTAAAAATGTCAGGTATTTACGGCATTCAAATATGAAATTCAAATTACCAGTTTTTCAAATAGTTTAATTTCGTTATATTCATTACCATCGCATGACATAGAATAAACTAAGAATTCTATTGACTTGATTTTATGTCTCAATGCTGGAGACTATGCCAAAAGCTTACCATTCGATAAAATTTCGCATCGGTTTTAAAAAACGGACATTACAGAATAGTGTACAGTGTCACCATACATGTTATTCCAAATAAATATTTCGGAATTCAATTTGGTTTTCCAAATTATTTTTCGCACGAACATTCGAAATGTGATTCTAATTGAAACAATAGTTAGTTTATTAACGTCATGCGCTCATCGTATGCTTTTACGTTATTTTTTTTTCACAAAAATTTATTCTCAAAAATTGAAATAAATGGCTATTTGAATTTATTCAGCTACACCATCAAGCAATCAAACGGCAACACAGACTATTCCTCCTACAACTACACAATCTCCCACCACTCCAAATGTAGCGCAAACAACACCGTTCGACAATTCTTCAGGTTTGTTAATTCGAAAATAAGAAGTCTGCCTTCTCGAATTTCGTAAATAAACTAGTGATCAATAATATTAATTTATAATCAGTAAATTACTAATAGTTTGGCTTGGAATTGTGAAAATAATGATTCGGTTCACTAGAATCTGTAATCGGAAGTTCTTAAAAACGAATATCATAAATCTCTTTTCGATTATTTCTCGTTCTCTTATTGAATGAGTACGCAAACTTATAAATACTTTGAATTCATTTATGTTTGTTTCTTGTGAAATGATTTATCGAAAATATTCGTGCACTTCACTTCTGATTTGCTCCACAATTTCCTCGAATGTTCGTTCATAATACCATGTATAATTAAACAATGGGTATAACATTATTTCAATGACGTTTAGCCGATAAAAGTTATTTGAATTCTCGCCAGAAAACCAGCCCTTTTACTATTGTGAATTGAAGAAAATATATAACTACGTCCTAATTTATCGACAATCAAGAAACGTCTTATCCGTATTCTATTTGGCTCGTTTGATTATAGTCCAGGGTAATTTCTAACGAATTTTTCTGTTGTTCGTAGTGATTTACACGATTGGTGGAAACGCCGGTGGAGATCCTTGCGTATTCCCCATGGTTTTCATGGGAGTTACGTATTATTCGTGTACGACTGCTGGTAGATCGGATGGATATAAATGGTGTGCAACTACAAACAATTATGCAGTGGATTATAATTGGGGATTTTGTCCTCAACCAGGTAATGTAAACACAAAGTGCAGTATAAGTAGCTGATTGTTGTCAGATAAATGACAATGCATAATTCCATCCTCTCCTGTTCTAAAATATTGTTATTTTGTAGCATTTCCTTACAATGGGGAAAATAAATATGATTTCACTTACATATGACTTGATATATATGGTATTCTAAAATAGCATGTGAAAGTTATAGGCTACTAACTCAGTAATTAGTATCGTATGGTAATCTTATCGTTGCCAAATGTTGGGAGGAAATTCAAAATTCGAAATCATTTTTAGTGCGTTCATTTTTTTACAATCTTGTTATCTTATTTAGTATACGGGTGCGGTGATTTTTGGGACGAAGAACCGTTCGGAAAATTTTGCTATCAGTTCAATTTTCAGTCTTCATTGACATGGGTGCAGGCGCGGGACGCTTGTCGACAGCAAGGCGCCGATCTTCTGAGTATAACAACTCCAAAAGAACAAGGATGGATAGCAGGTAGTAACCAGAAGATAGCCCACCAGAAAGTTTGAAATTCAATTTTTAATCGAATATATAATGATGACGTCTGGTATTTTAATTTCTAAAAATTAAAACTGTTCCCTTTTGTTGATGTCATCATCACTTAACACATAACCTACATTCGGTATACAAAAAACTAACATCAAAAATCGAATGACAAAAATTATCCAATGTCAGTATACTCTTTTTCTCAATCAAACACTGTAACTTTGTATTTGAGTTCAACAAGAGAAGGCCCAACGTACAACATCCTTTTTCATGTTCTTAAGAAGAACATAAAACATGTAAACTTCAAGCGACAATAACAATACTATTCCATAATATGGAACTCGAAGATAATGGAATATATTTTATGAAAAGTGAACGTTGAAATGAACACATCATAATTTTTGCATATATCATTTATTCAGGTCGTATTCAAATTGTCACAACCGTAATGTGGCTGGGATTGAGTGATATAACGGTGGAAGGTAACTGGGGATGGACTGATCAATCTCCTCTCACATATCTGAACTGGCGAGCAGGTAAACGTCTCGTAAAATGTGATCAATTTTTACACTATGTTGGCCGAAAAATCCCAAACGCTTTACTTTTTTATGCTTGAGAAATAGGAAAGCACGAGCTTCCACGTAGTGCGTGACCATCAGAGATTACTCCAGAGAGTACAATGATTTCCTATTACTTCCTTTCTCGAAAATACTTTGTCACAATCGAAATTGAGATTAAATTGAAATCGAGCCTGTCAATTTTTCGCCTTTTTGGTCACACTTTGGGACTCATAAAAATTTCTGCTCAACCTTGAAAATTGAATTCTTTGGCAAGTACAGAACGCATACTCGACAAACAAATTCGAATTTTTTCCCTGACAAATTCTTAGATACAATTTACGAATAATACTATGTTGTACAGGACAGCCGAATAGTTATGGTGGAAACGAAGATTGTGGTGCAATCATTACAAGAAATGGATTATGGGGAGACACACCTTGTTCAAGACAACTAAGCTTCATTTGCAAGAAACTTGGTATAGCGTTTTTGGAATTTGAAAATAACTTTGTCTTCACATTACGCCGAATTAGTTATGTGACGATACCTCATATATATAAAAAAAATTGTCTTCAGATCTATAACGTACTGTATAAAGATGGAATTATAGTAACACTATTTTCTTCGAATTAAGAGACAAATTCCTTTATTTCATGATTGTTTACAAAATCTGTTTTAATTATAGACGAATCTTCTACACCGCCTCCGAAAACGACTCCCACGCCATCAAACTCCAGTGATATAAATGTGGCTTGTTACCATGGTGATGGAACTTTTTACAAAGGGAACAAAAACACTACAGTTTCAAACAAAACTTGCATTAATTGGAAAGAGCATACTCCAAATTTTGGTAAGGCATTCTGAACTTAAGTAATTGATTTGGAAACCACATACATTTTTCACCGATATTGCTTCCCTGCCACTGTTAGTCAAAAAAATTATGATTAGGGCGAAAATGATTCGGATGGGGCATTCCCATTCATTTTCCTTATCACAACGATAACGAGAAATATTTTTGTATAATATACACTCAACTTTATGGAATGAAAATCATATGCTTAATTGTTCTAGGTTTAGAAGGAAGTTTTTGTCGAAATCCAGATCATTCACCAATGCCGTGGTGCTACACCAGTGATTCAAAGACTCCTTGGGAATACTGTGACATACCCCGATGTGAAGGTTGGAATTATATTTTGTCTACCACTGTCATTAATATTAGTAAATGCGCGTGAAAATGTTTTGATCATTTGCACCATTCAACGGCCTTCATGGCACTGACTAGTCTTCAGGATTTTTTTATTTTAGAACATGACTCGTTCATGCTTGATAATCCAAGATTGGCTAATAGGTAAATATACCAGTAAACTACTTTTTGAAACACGGGGATAGGTCACAGTTCGACCGTGTATGCCGGTACAAGGATTCCGATCTGTTGGTACCAGTTCACGACTGTTATAAGATGCCTCCAATAGGGGCTATTGGTATGCATCGAATTCCATTTTTGTTCTCTTCTGATATCGAATATTTCATTCACCTTTATCAGGCAATACCGCAGTATCGTTTCCGCAGATTTTTCAAAATGCTTGTTTTAGCGCAGTACTAAATACAGTATTTAATGAAAAGCGATGTTTCCAACTTGACACAATTCTCCTTTTATAGGTCGAAAATACTGTAAACAAGGCTGGAAACAGGTCGGAGGACTATGCTACAGGCTTGGATGCACTATACCATCAATATGGACGGCTGGTCAGGAACAATGCAAACGTGACGGAGCAAATCTTGCACGAATAAACAATGCAGAGGACATGAATGAAATTTTTGCATGGTTAAAACAAATTCAACCCTGGACTGGTAATATTTGTAGTGAAAAAAATATTGCATAATTTTTTGCCGTAAAAGTAGGAATGACCAATGACTTACATAACAGAATAAATCAAGCCTCTTGTAACCGTAACATTTTAACATTTTCATTTCCAATGATTTCATTTATGTTTGAGTTTTGAAACAATGTAACATAGATTTATATAAAATCCACGAAAACTTGTAAAAATTGATTGTGTGATGATAATTTTTTGTGATGTAGATGGGAAGTAATTCATAATGAGCATTTCCATGAGACGGAGAAAATATATATATATATATATATTTTCTCCGTCACATATATATATATATATATATATACATAATTAAACTTATTTCAGGCCTCAGTGAAATTTGGATTGGATTGAATGATCGAAATCACGAAATGATGTTTACATGGGTTCCCAAGCTTACGGTGAATTTTACTTACTGGGATAGAGATCAGCCGGATGATATTAAAGGTATGGACTCTTGCAGATTGTCAGACTACAATCAGTTTTTAGTTACTAGTTGCTTGTCAGCTTTTTAATATAGAGTGGGCTAAATACCTTGTTGTACGTCATTATACTGCGACAATTTCTTTGCTGCTCATCAAGTATAATTGATTATCGTTTTGCAATATGGACATTGTCTCACATACGTCATGTTTTTGAATGACCTTTTTTTAATCACAGCCAACGTTTTACCCGAGTCTGGTGTAACAACCATGTTTGTTCTGTTGTAAATCCGGTAATTTCTTTTGTCAACTTTATTCACTAATATTATTGATGAAGATGGTCAATACTTATTACCATTGGCCTAAATTTATACCTGCTAATAGCCCGTCTCTAATTCAAGGGACTGATGATTGTGTGAGAATGAATCTGACAAGCGGGAGATGGAACGACATAAACTGCAACACAAAACTTCAGTTTCTGTGTGCCCAAGAACCAACGGAACCTAATATACCTGATACCGGACTTTCAGACGGAATATGCCAGGGTAGGCAGTCTGGTGGAACACCAGGCAAATTCAATCCAGGGCAAGGTGAGATTGAGATTAATGTTCTGTTAGATAATATTTCACAGATTGAAAACAATAGAATTTATTTTTATTCTACTATATAGGTTCAAATGGAACATCAATTCAATATCCGACCGCACCTACATTACCTGGTAAGTATTTCTTTAAATAGCAAACATTTCTTCAAGTGTGTGCGTGTATATAGTATTGCTCTCGTCGTAGTAATCTATTGATCCTTATGGCATATTGTTTATTTTCGTTTGTATGATTGTGGTTGGTCTTGCTTCAAAAGGAAAAAACGTACTTAAACTGATGTATTGATAAATTTTATACCAATCAATATGTTTTTTAAATTTCGGAGAAATTCTATAGATTTCAAAAAATGTAATATTATACCACGAGCATTTTGCTGCTTTTCTTCTATATATGTGTGCGATGCATTATAATGGTTTGCTCAATTTATTTTCTGATTAGGCTGCGATGACGGTTGGGTTGGATATGGTCAATACTGCTTCAAATTTGAACACGATATGGCCAATTGGACAATTGCTTATAGAACATGTAAAAATCGATATGGTGATGATGCAAAGCTAATTCTCCCTCACGATAGGTAAGTATAAAATACATTGCGCCCCCTTTTTTTTTATAAAAACGTCATGATTTGTGATATGTAGACATATTTCTTTGATTTCCTAAGAGACCCAAGTAATATTTATTCCCTAAACTAAATTCGATAAAACGCCCTCGGCCACGTCAAAAAGTGGGACCCCGAGGTTTTCTATGAAATCACGGTCTAAAGGCAAGGCTTCAATTTGCAGATATGAGCAGGCTTTCATAGCAAGCCAACTTGCTCGATACAGTGGTGACGTGAAGTTCTTCTTGAATATGTTGGCAGTAAATCGACAACCTCACTCATGGCTTTTCTTGGACGCAAATTTGGATAATTTGACAAATACAAAACAGATATCATACACTTATTGGGCACGAAGACAACCTGTTGCACTACCGGATGTCAAATGTGAGTTATTATGTCCATTTTATGTAGAATGCTTTATGCAAGCAATCGTCGAATTTCCCTCTACGAAAGTATCTCCACATTATTAAAAAATGGCCTGGCCGAAAATGCGACACTTCTGTCCTGCGGTATCGCAATGAATAAATTGGCCATCCCGCAACGGTTTTCTGGACTTTTCGCCCCTGGGGTGGTTCACATAACCACTGGTCGGTTACAGCTTCCTCCACCACCAAGTCCATGCATCGGAGAGCAAATAACTGGCTAACTAATCCCATACCCGACATGGACTGGTAGTCGGACGAGGGGCCGTGTTCGCTACAGGATTAAGCTGTCTTATCGGCTCTCCCCTCCCCGGGAGAAATATGCGAATCTTATCCTATAAAGATGTGTTGTATTTCAGATGGTATGTGCGGTTACATCAGTGCTGGGCATACTGGAGGCTTGTGGAGCGTGGGTGATTGCTCAGACACTCACCGTGTTGCATGCATGAAGATGAGAGAAGGTGCTACACCATATCCTCCTACGCCATCAACACCTCCTCCTGCCGACTGTCCCGATGGTTGGGAGGTAAGTAATGCTTTTGACGTCGTTTTTCGTAAAATCTCTATGATTAAAGCTATAAACAAAAGTACGCCGAGATCTTGACTCTGCGACCAAACATAGTTTGACCCGATCTACTACAGATATTATATCAATATTCTCCTCACAGTAACTAAAACAAATATATATGATATATAAATTGCAGGCAATTGGAGACAAATGCTACAAAATTTACGTCAAGCATTATCGGAGAGAACGCAAAACATGGTCTGAAGCAAGAGATTTGTGCATTTCAAATGGTGGACCTGGCAACGTAGGACAAGGCAATTTGGCCAGCATACATAGTGTTCAACAAGAAGAAACATTAAAGAAGCTTTTGCCATACTGGGTGCCTGGAACAATATGGATTGGTCTTAGCGACCGAAACGGAGAGGGGAAGTATGTAGACCTGTTGAAATAACATGATAACATATAATATAATGTTGTAAAAATCGCATTCTAATGAGCATGTGAAATATCAAAATTAACTTTACAATTTGGGGTGAAGTCATTTCAAATTACACACACATAAAGAATTAAAAATATAAAGCGAGAGGTGCGAGATTTAAAGCTAGTATCAGTGGATTACAGTTGCTAGTCTCAAGATTCTATTATTCAACCCAACACAGCCAGATGGCATATACACAGTATTATTCATTATTTTAGAGTATCCATTCTTGCTATAATAGTGGTTTTGGTGTTGTTCTGTTGGAAAATAACACAAGAAAACGTTGAAATAAAAATTTATTAACCCTCTACTAGACACAAAATCTCGCAAGTTCAATAGAAATTTTGGAATTTTGGCGTATAAAATTTTTTTTTAGAGGAGTGCGTTTTACATAATTGCTGAATAGAACTCTGGCACACGGAAAGCCATGAGTAAAGCTTTCGGGCTTGATGGTAGACTAGACAAAAAAACTCATGTAAATTGGCAGTAGATCGACCGGCTGTGTTTTAATTGCAAATAATTTTTGTTTCTTTAATGATATTTTTACTGAAAGGTACACCTGGTCTGATGGCACCACACTGTCTTACATTAATTGGGCAGAAAATGAGCCAAACAATAAAAATAATAACGAAGATTGCGTTGCATTTAATTCGCATAAGAGTCCACCAGCATGGAATGACGGAAATTGCAACACACTGAGAAGTTGGATGTGTCAAATCAAGTAAGACTACTATTCAGAATTATTCAAGTAGAGCTGCAACTAACTCAGTGAACAACCTATTGAAAAAGACAAACTGAAATTGGCTATAGAGCTCGTCAGATACTTAACGTGTTCTTCGTAAATCACGATGCGCTAAGTATTACTTGGGACCTTACCTATTAGTGAGATTTCGTTACATTTATATTGGAAAGGAATGTTATCCTGTTGTAGTGCCCTTCATCGCACAATATTCATGATTCTACTATTACTACAAAGATAATTACTTTTCTAGCGTTTAGCGTCATCGAATACTTATGTTTATGAATGTGTTTTTAGTCGTGGTGCAGTTATACCTGATATGACGAATGTAACAACGCCTGCTCCAATAAACTGCGGAGATTCATCATGGGTATATTTTAATGGAAGTTGTTATTATTTCAGGTAAGGGATATATCATTTAATTTATTGTATTAGCAGACTGACCAAACAGCAATGATCAAAATAGTCTTCAAATTATGCCTAATTGTTGCCATAACATGATTTCGTTACTCAGCTTTTTCCGACGGAGCATTGCTAAAACTTTTATGAAGAATGCACTGTTAACACAACGCCAATGAAACGATTAACGATATACAATGCATCACTTCGCGTTTCCTACTTCTTATTACATCTTTAGCTTGAATATTAGTTTGCTTTTTTATTTTATGAAAAAGGAGCAAAAGAATATGACGTCATAATTCAAAAAACTCTACCATTCACAATTCCTCGCAACATTGATAAATATAAATTTAGATGACAAGGTTGGGGTGGTTTAAAACCTAGATATAATAATTATTAATTTATATAATTAGAGTTTATAAAATTCAATAAAACCATATGAGATGTTTCTTTAGTTAGAAAAGATGGCACTAACAGCATATGATATGTTTGCTATTTTTTACTGCATGATTAAATGTAAAAAATCCAAACTATAAGTGATGTGTAAACAAGGTATTTTTCATAATTCAGTCAACGCGAACGATTAACTTACTACGACGCAAGAGACAGCTGCATGGAAAAGGGAGGAGATTTAGTGTCAATACATTCAATGAACGAGCAAGATTTTCTTCATGTTCAAATCCAAAGACAATCAACGATGGAATGGTGAGTTCAAAGTTCACTTTGAATCAACTAGAAAATGATTGCATATCATAAATGTCCAATCCAGAAGATATATATGGTACTCTGTGTTTGGCCATGTATGATTTGAAATTTTCTCTAGCTGATTCTTGAAATAGTATGATGTTTACAATCACCTTTGTAATTGATTGGGGTGATTTTATGCAGGAGGCTGCCGAAGCGTCTCGAAGATGCCCTCCGTAGTTGGTAAAGTACAAAAATATGAATATTCTGATTGCTTTATGTATTATAAAATTCGATGTTTAAAAACATATATACGTAGATAACTACAAAAAAACTGTAATAGCGCTCAATTTCGAGTAACACTTCTTGATTTTTTTACATTTGTATAGATCATTTTCATTCAAAAATTTGTAATGTAGAAATAATACGATAGGACAACATTGCATAAAATTATTGTATAAGAACTAAAATATTCATATAAAAATTAGTTTTGTTTGTATCCGTTGATACTTTCAAAAACGTTAATTAATATTTGAACGTAGCAACGATAATATGTCAACCTTGCATTTTGTTTCAAAATGACCTGTTTTGCTTAACTTATTGACTATATTTTTCTGCTATTATAAGCATTATAACGTACGTATTTGATCATATGCCGTTGTTTTTAAAAGGTGGATTGGTCTCGATAGCAACACTAGAGATCGAGAATTTCTTTGGACTGACGGGACGCCAGCCAACTTTTATATGTGGGGAGAAAGTAGGTTTCAAGCAATAATGCGCCAAAATTAAAACTATCACTTATTTTATATATAACTCTTTTTTTTGTTCTTATTTTCTCATTCAGTGTTCTACTTTTCGCCAATTCAAGTTCTGTAATTTATTCTCACTATCAATTTTCTCGATATATATTTTCAACCATTATTTCCTATAGTGACCCTTATTTCGACACTGTGAACTCCGCTACCATATTAGAAAGGTCATCATTATTTAACCATCCAATTGTAATTGATAATCTAAAATGGATTAGATCAGCTAAGACTTCTGATGCAGTCACACAGATACAATTGCTCTAACGTTTTTATAGATGACGTTGACAATGTATAAATCCACATTTCTGTGATATTTTCCCCACCTATTTAATTTACTGAAAAACTTTGTTTTTCCATTTCACTCAATGCAGAGGAACCAAACGATGTTAATAGACAAGAACAATGCGTACAAATGTATCAAACGGAGGGACAATGGAACGACGTAAACTGCGGAAAGCGTTATGGGTAAATGTTATTATCGATATAATAAACCGTTTCATACATTGCTTGAAAATTCTTTTGTGGTAATATCATTTTTAGTGTGTTTACTTTTGCATTCCATTTTCTCGTTTAGTTATATCTGCAAAAGATTGAACGGTACCTCAACGACTGCGATCACTCCAACGCCAGAGTACCGACCAAGGGGATATTGTCCTGAGGATTGGTGGATTTATCGGGGTTACTGCATTAAAGTGTTTGGCATAGGCGAACAAGACAAGTAATTTCACCTCTTTCACGTATTTATTATTGTGTAACAATACCAATATACATTATTTTGCAATGAACACAAGCGACAATTACATACTCAATTATATTGTGCTATCTCATTGTGCTTTTTTCACATGGCTTCTGTAGTTTTAGACTGCTTGTTTAATATGGCCAACTATTAGTCACTTGGAATTACCAATATTGGTGGAATTGACAGCTAAGTGCAGTGCATGTTAATAATCTTTTACAGTAGAATTGATCAAGTCACAAAACATTTTCTTTTAGGTTGAACTGGACCGATGCGCGTGACGAATGTATGGCATTAGGAGGGAATCTCGTTTCGGTTTCAAATGCTCAGCAGCAATCATACATAACGGTATCTACATTTTTCACATATCTAGGTCTAAGTGTAGATACGTCACTTTGTAATTAATATGAAAAGTTTGATAATGACGAACAATATACCAAACAGCTGGTTGTAATAAATCTCACCTTTTGAGGGGCTCTGTCAAAATTACTGTTCACAGAATAGAAAAGAGCTGTTATCCTTTACCCACTGAACTTTCCTTCTAAAAAAGCAAACTGCAACCTTGAATCTTACTTCGTATCTATGTATGTACGTCTATATATCTTCAATTTCTTTTCTTTTTATATGACGCCTATACACACGTTTCGCTCCAAACGAGGTCCTGTGTAAGCACTACTGATATCTAACGCTATATATTTATTTGTAAGGACTGAAATCGGTACCCCGTAGTGTATGTACCAGGTTAGGGTTAGGTTATAATTTTATTTCGATTTTCCTTATTTTAGTTCTATTACGAGCTCGGGGATTGTCTGTGTTAGACAAGTGAATATACCCCCTGCCCATATGTTTCAGTCCCTCTACACAACTTGATGTAAAGTAGGCGAACAAAATTAGTTACCCCCATATTGATACACACACTTCTGGAGCGCCCTGGAATCTTTCTAATCTGGCATTGCTACCAAATTTAGGTGAGGAGGGGCATGAAATTTAAACCCGAGGTGTGCAATCCGCGATGTCAACGATTTCAGTCTAATGCTTTAACCGCTGGGCACCGTCCTAATTAAAGGAGTTTAGGTAGATATAGCTTCAGCTTATCAAGACATGGATTATATAATAACAAACATTGCTCCAGACCCCTAAACAAACTGTATGTCTTATGCATAATGACAAATTCTGTTATATAATTTTGTTATTTATTTGTCATGTACAATTTTTTTCATTTTTATTAGAGTATGCTGATAGGAATCAATGCCACCGATATGTGGATTGGCTTGAATGATTTATTTGGTGAAGGCAGTTTTGTATGGAGAGATGGAACATCTTATCAATTTACAAATTGGAAACATGGCGAACCAAATAGCCCCGCTTACAGAATAGCTGCAGCAAATGTAAGTGAATTCATGACAGTTTATAAATAAATTATTTTCTGTCAAAAATTAGGCAATATTGTAGATGTTTGTAAGACAATGCAGCATACTCATTTGTGTTTTAAATATCACTTTTGAATTTGCTCGCTTTACCAGTTATTTATTCTGTCTTTTTCGTTGCATTGCTGTTGTTTAGTATGTGGGCATTCTTAAATTTGTAATTTGAAGACAAAGTAATTATAAAATAGATTTGTTATTTTTTTCTAAGATAATGAATTAAAGAAAAGAATATATTTGCATGGACGTTGGCAGTGTACAAACTTCTGATTATTCTGTGCTCTTTGTTGAATATTTCCATATTATGGTGCTCGTGATTATGGTATGGCTATTTGATGTTGATGTTCATTTTTTATCTTGTAGCAAGACTGTGTGAAAATGGTGACAGAGAAATGGAATGTCGGTCGGTGGGCTGACGATGTTTGTGCAAACGAATACGCTTATATTTGTGAAAAACATCGATCTGCTAATGCCGAAGACTTATGTCGTGACAGCCCGAAGTGGCCTTCTATGTGTCAGGTAATATTTTTTCAAATAATGTAATTTAATTGGTTGAAACACTTCATGTGGCAATTCGTTTTATCTAAGCATTTTCTTTAATTTTTCGCATTATCGCGGAGATGTGACAGAAAATATTTGACTGATACTGACAGAGATTGTTCCTATTCATTTTTACCTTCCGTTTTATCGTAATTGAGTAATCTCACAGTGTGTTAGGAAAAGCATTCATTTTTGTCTTTAAAAAACGTTGGATTTTCATCACTATTTTATTTCACTGTATTAAACAATTAAAAATTAAAAAAATTAAAGAAAACGAATACAATCACTTCAGTAATCAATACGTTTCTTTTCAATCAAGGATGTAACAAAAAACAAAGATTGCAAGAAAATGAGACGAAGGCAAAAAGAAATGTGTATGAGAACATGTCAAATGTGCGATAGATTTATAAAACCAGCTAAGTCTTCTAATGCCAATCCGTGTCAGAAAGGTTGGAGATCATGGAACAATGAATGCTGGACATTAACTAAAAATAATATGACATGGGACGAGTGAGTACTTTGGTATTATTAGAGGATTAAAAGTTTTGATTCGAAAGTCTAAAATAATTTAACATAATATAAAATAATCGGTTCCAGAGTTTAGTTTTCTCAAATGCATTACCGATGGTGGGATTCAATTTTTTTTCAAAGGTTTTGTATCGAACTCACTAACAACAGGTTCCCTCATTTCACAAAACCATGGCGAACCTATAGCTTTAAAAACAAGATCGACTTCGATGATAATCACGACATCCCCTGAATTCCACTAGTACCAACAATTAGGAAAATGCACATGACCTGTAACCAGCTAAAACTGCATAAGCCATAAATATTTAAATCAACTCAATTATAAATGGTCCTAGCCAGGTAAAGATTAATTTGGAGTGGTCACCCTTGTGCGGTATATTTAAACGGATGTAATGGAATCCTCCAGAAGCGTGAATGTTGTATGTAATACGGATTGTACACCGGAGACACACAGGGAATTTTCGCCCTTTTGTGATTCGATTTCATTTACACGTACAAATTCTTTTGCTAATAATCTATGTATTCATTTGTTCTTATGTACTGTGCTAAAATCATTCACATGACTTTGTAGGGCCACGAAATATTGCTCCGATGCTGGCGCTGAATTAGCAACGATAGGTGATGAATACACACAAGCATGGGCTTTCAGTCAACTTGCGGATCCAACGGAAAATCCGGACTTATCTCTTCCAGTGGGTCAGAAAGGTTGGATCGGATTGAGACAATACAAGGGATCTGATTCTTACACATGGAACAGCAAATGGTAAGTTACTGGACTACGGTAATAAAATTGTGCTACTTTATGTTAGTATTTTATTGATATTTTTTATTGATGTTTTTTGAGTGTTTGACCTCGTTTCTTTAATTCAGTTTGAATATTTCCGTTTTATCTTTATTTATATCTTTTATTAATTTTACTAAACAAGAATTACAGTGTTTGTCTCTTAATCTGTTAATCTAATGTTATACAAACGAAACCATAGAAGTCGTAAAATGATATATCATAAAAAACAATTTCTGTTGCATTTTCTCAATATTTTAGTCAAATATTCAAATTATTTTTGCTACCAGGCCAGTGCTATACACAAACTGGGGCCGTGGTCAGCCAAAATCAGCCAATGGAACCACTCCTGGATGTGTTATTATGGACGGTAAGACGGACAAAAGAAAGCAATGGCAAGGAGGGTTCTGGTTTGATACTGATTGTTCTAGTAAAATGATGGCACTCTGCAGAAAAAGCGACAAAAAGCCACCGAAAAATATCACAGTTTTTCCTGGAAAATGCCCTGACGTATGTACATAAATTTTTTTGTTTCTACAAATTTTGCGTGTGTTTATTCATGTTTTATTATAAAAACGCACAAAAACATTTATATGAAACATAATAAAACTACTTCAAATATATGTTATATCTTAGCAACTATAAATTTCATTTGCACCCATTAACCCACTATATTATCTATAACTTATACAGCATTCATATTTTGACACTTTTTAAATTTTCTGCAGAATTCGTGGGTGCCATATAAAGAAAACTGCTACTTATTCCGATCGGAACAAATGTCAACATGGTACCAATCAGAGTTCGACTGCTTGAAACTGAATGCACATTCTGCTAGCATACATTCGGAAGATGAATCCAATTTTATTATGCGTCAGTCAGCCAACACGAGATCATCTTCATTCATTCGGCGCAATGTGTATGTGGATTCATCATTTTTTTCCTAATTTGTATATTTAAAGGTGTAATCACAGTGTTCTTTTATTTACAATTGCAATTAAACACATCATTTCGTGATTCAAACTTTTTTATGGTTTCTCCGAACAAATTTGCAAATTTATTGAGGTCGCATCAATATTGTTATTTTCTTTTACTAGTTGGATAGGATTGTACAGATCGCTGGATGATGACAGTTACTCGTGGACAGACAATTCAGCTCTGTCTTATCTAAACTGGCAGGAAAAAGAACCTACAAAAAGTGGTGGACTGTTTAAAGTAAGAAATATGTCTAATCGATTATGATTTATTAGTTTATGTTTAGATTAGTCCAATTTTGAAGTATAGCAGGGGATTAAAATTTTCGTTTGTTAATTTGGAATTAGTTTATATTAATTGTATCTTACATACAGTTAGTTCTCTATTCACGAGTGCCTTACTTATATTTTGCAGGAGGTTTGCACCGAATTATCTGTGTCGAATGGCAAATGGTACGATACGACATGTAACAAAATTGGAATTTCAGTTTGTAAGATACCAAAAATGTTAGGTAAGAAAACTTCTGCATGTAGCAATTAGGGATCGTGCTACAATCCCGACGTGAAATGTTATTAACGGTGGTGCATTTGGATATCGGTATATTGCAAAAGATGTACAAACTTCTTTATATAATCAGAATTCATTGAATTACCTGGATTTGAAAATTGAAATATTATTGTGTCACTCGGTATAAAATGTACCAATTGCCAACAATAAAAATATAATTCTGCAGGAAACAGCGAACGTGACTAAAGATATCACTATATCAATCCGGTTTTAGATATGATTGTATTAATCTAGAAATACGCAAACTTGTATATCCGTTATGTTATCATCTGCAAACTATTGTGAAAATAAATACTCGCTCCAATACTTGTTTCAATTCATTTTGGTGTTTCTATTTTACTATTTAAAGTATATTTTTATGGATTACAATTCCTGCTTGGATTCTGTTGCCAAATGTGATCATTGATAAATTATAATGAGAAAACAGGCCAGCAAATTTCATATTGGCTTAGGTACATCAACTGTGAATTGTTGAAAATAATTAATAAAACTATACATTGACTTATTTTAGACGGATCTGGAAATTCTGGAAAAACTATAGGTCCAAAGCCCGCAGCAAGTAAGTATTCTTACATTAACTTCGTAAATTGAGTTGGCTTTATCTCGGCATCAAATAGCTCAAAAACACTATCAAATGCAAGCAACATGTTTCATTTTATCTTCGATAAATTCCATATAAGACTAGATAAATTTTGTATTATATCACATCATTCCCTAATACTATTTCATATTCTCATTTCACAGGTAACATTGCTCTTCCAATTATTTTGGTTTTCGTCGTGCTGATTATAATTGGATTTGCGTGTGTAGTGTTTTATTATTATAAATCACGAAGTGGAAAAGGAAACTACGTTCTTCAGCTGCCTAGCGTATCATTTCGTGACTTCTTGTCAACAACTCCTGGCCTGCGAACCTTCATGACGTCTGGTTCAGGCGATCAACAAGGTCTTGTAGAAGAAGTTGGAGACGACGAAGGAGACTCGCTTATGAGTAAAGATGGTGGATATAGATAAAATTCAAAAACTGTGACTATATATATTTCAAAATTATTGAAAGCAGTGCCAACTTATACTTAATTACATAAGTAGGAGTAGTTCATCCTCTGACTGGCTTTTCTCAAAATAATTTTCTAACCTGCATTTTTGAATGAATGTAGTCGAAGAGCCTTTCATTGATAATGTGTAAAGGCCTTAAAACTTTTGTCTTCACTATCAAAATCATACAGACGAGCTATTGTTGACGCAACACCCCACTCGAAGACTACCATTTCATAAAATTTGTATTAATAAATTTGATGTTTTCAAAAGTATGGATAATAATATTTTTGAGAAAAAACTTAGTTTTTAAAATTTCAGTTGAAATCTTAATAACAAGTTGGAAGAATTACATATTTGATTTTGTTGAAATTGCACTCGTAATAATAGTGCAGTTTTATAAGTGCAATTTGTATTAAAATTATTCCAAATAAATTCCATTTGTTATAATATGTTGTTTTTTGTCAGTTGAGAGGTCGAACTTATTAAATTAGAAAAGTTTTGAAAAACGATTTTGGTGACAAATCACAGCGTGCGTTACGTTTCTTTTCTGGTGGACGCAACTATTTTACTTACTCTTCTAGAAAATTCTTGGAGGATATGAATTTTCTCAATATATGTATAGAAACGTTACAGGGTCATTATTCACGTCAATCGACGTCACTCAATTTGAAGGAAAGTATGAGACTAAATTGCATGGGCACCACTCATATTCGTGTTTTCCCATATTCATTTTATTGCATTGGTCTGAATAAATCTGATGAGGCTGGGGGACATGACTTGTTACATGTACTTTGGTGAAGTAACTGGTAAAGGTGTAGCAACGAGTTCGCTGAGCAAAGTGGTGGCAATCGTGAAATTGCAAAATGATATTAAAAGAAATGAAAAGTACCTAATTAATGTTTGAAGTCGGAGATTGGGCTCGAATAAAAAGATGAATTTGGGATTACAATTCCAAATCAAATTTGTCGAGTAATAGGTTTATTCAGTTATTTTATTATTACCCTTTTCAATTAAGTACCTTGAGACAACTCGGTGGGGCGGTTTAGTCAACGTGCTGCCCAGTCATTCGCACTTTATCTGTGGACACACGGTAATCGCACTGTAAACCCTGGGGTTCGACCTGGACCACGTTGAGAAGCCCTGCTTTAGATAATGCTTGCTGAATGTTGATTTACGTTTGACCAAGTAGACCAGGGGTCGGCAAACTACGGTCCGTGGACCAGATGCGGCCCGCGACGCTTCACTGAATTATAGCAGGGGTGGCCAACCTGCTTTCGGCCGCTATCGACTAAAATAGTTTCAGCATCATTTCCCCGAAAATTGTACGATTTTCGTGTCCCACGTGTCCCATGGGAAATACAAATGTGCGCTGTCCCATCCCACTCCCATGGGAATCCCATTCCCATGGACAACCCTGATAATGTCCCAGTGACCAAGCATTTTTTTTTCAAAATTAGTTGCAATTTAAGTTTTCTCGCTTTCCGAATGAATAAAATTTTCTGATGATGATAATGTTGACAATGCTGTAGGTAATGGTCTTTAGTACAAAACAATGTTCGCAAAATCCGTTGAAATGTCAAGCAATTCTGTGTAAATATGTATTCAGGACGCAATGATCAGTTTGCAGTCGGAATTAAAAAAAATTGATATTTGCATGTCTGCTCTTTCAATTAATTTATAATCGACTCTTCTTTCAGATTTTTAACAACTTTTTTGTATCCTCTTGTAATAACTTATAGCGGCTGCAATGAGGGGAAGGTACTCAAACGTTGAAAAACCATTGGTGTAGTTGACAAAATAGCTATCCTTGGGAACAAAATGGCTGATAAATTATGTTTAACTACGCCTGGGAAATTCAGTTCAACCACTAACCGTTTGGCTGAGTGTTGAGTTTGTTTGACATTAATTTGATTTATGATGATGTTTTTCCGTTTCCTTACGAATAACTTAACATTAAATATACCTATAGTCGTTGATATTGAAAATAGTAAATACGGCGAGTTGGAATATTGATTCATTAATTGAACATGTGTACGAGAACAAAATATTTTATACATAATAGGATATACCAAATATATCATTTATATAAGTATGTTCATTAGGGCTGAAAATTCCAGTGCAAATTCTTTAATCGTTACTCTGAGAGAATTACCGATCAATCACCGTCAACGTGAAAAAGCATCACAAAACAACAATAAAGTTGCCTCAGGTATTCATGAAGATGGGAAATAACTTTTACCTTTACGATTCTGAAGGATTTTCGCCCAAGTATCGAAATAGTTTAGTAATTTGATATTTGGCCACTCTCTTGCGAAAATTGGACGGACTAAATGGAATAATTGCAATCAATTTAAAACGGTGCTTTTTACGTCTACATTTAAAACGATTGGTTGAATCTAATCGAAATGGTCTGCGTACTGAGTAACAAAACAACAAAGCGTGAAACTAAGAAAGTAGATCAAAATCTGAATATTTATTGATGATAATGAACAATACACATCCAAGGCCCTAATCTAAAAAGAACAAAACTTGCTTTGAGAAAATAAGTAAAAATATAATTTTGATTTTAAATTTGTGTAACTGTTTATTGAAATATATTGGCGAATATTTTACTTCACAATATGTCTAGATACCATATCAAGACTACCTAATTTTTTGTATACTTTGACATTCGCCATTTTGTTTTGAACTACTCGACATTCAACCCGAGCGTGACGAGCTTTCGTTCGTTGAAAACAAAAACAACATGAGAGTTTCACTTTTAGACAGAAAGCCCCAATATTCCCAAATAATTTTCAAATGCCATATTGACTACGGTGATGTATACTCTATTTTGACGTCTACCCCAAGTTCAAACTTGTTTACAGTATCTAAATCCAAATTGAGGAACCGAAAAAACTGCCGAGGAACCGAAACTACGTTCAAGCGTATTACCACGCAATTGCCTGAACTGCGAGCACGCGGTGTGGAATCTAGATAAGAATACTTATAAAATGACTTAACGAGCCCCCACGACTGTGAAACTAAAATGAACGCAGGAAATTCAATTGCACTATTTGCGAATGACTTACAAGTATGCTGATTGATTTCTGTTTTACGGCAAAGCATTTTCAGGAATGTTAAGTCCAGAGTTCTCTATACAGCAAAATGCATACCTCTCAACCTGCTCGGAACCCGCAAAGTCACATAGTATGTGTTTGGCCTTGCTCGAATGTATATCAAGAATAATGTAGATTTGATTTACTCGATTATATTTATTCATATATACTCAAAATTGCCGACTAGCTAGAGAAAAAAAAGTGTTTTTTACTGAATGAATGTTTCAGAATTGTTCGAAAAGTAGCAAGCAAAAACATCGGAGTAAAAGAGTATTCACTGCTGAAACCTTTAGCAATATTTTTGAACGGTGCATATTGTGCTACTTATATCCTAAAGCTAAATGTTTCGATGAGTTACCGCCGATTGCTCTTCCGCCGCCGATATTCAACCACATGGCCATTGTGCCTGCAGTATTTTCAAACGGATTCAGTCCTTTTTGATGGCTGATATAAAAACGTGTTATATTAGTTAATGGCAGAATACATACCAAGGCGAAATATTCTAAATAAATCAACCAAAGCTATTTTCCATATTTGTGCCACATTTGAAACGATTTCACTCCAAACAAGGTTACACATGAGAATTACATGAAAACGAAAACATGCTGCTAATTTTGTTAATAACTGGAAATTATTTGTAAGATTTATAAAAAAATCAACCGCCAATAAATATTATGACGATGAGACAACATTATAATGAGTTATATTATTAGAGTTTGTTCATAGATATATTTATATGGGCGTTTGTTATTTTTTCGGCATATACTTCAGAAGCTGTTTTTGATTAGAAGCAACTACAAAAAGTAATAAAAAAAAAACTGACCAAATGCCAATAATTCTAATGATGCTTTTTGTTTGCATGTCGAGCATTTCTTTCTCGTGTCGGTACTGCATTTCTTGTTTCTCCCTTGCTATTCTTTCTCGAATTTGTGCTTCCGACAACTCATTCTTTTGCTTTGATACTGCTATTTCATATTCGTTTTTAAATCTCCTCATTTCCCGTTCGTGTCGGTAGCGGTCTTCGGCCATATCCTCTGCAAAAAGTGTTTATTAGCGTTTATGGTATTTTTGATATTTGGAACAATTTGTAGCGTATCAGAATATTATAACTGCTGTCATGTTCAGTAAAAATTGCACATGCATTCAAAACATATAACTTAAGATACTGTGTTTTGATAATATAAATGGTATTTCTCTGTGAATTGAGGTACAGTATATTAGTACGGATTTTCATTTTACAATGAGTGATTGTCAGTAACTTTTAGATACCAAGAAATGAATAAATATTTGGATTCAATTTTTATTACTTAATTCAGATATATTACTTGCATTTTCTTTGGTAATT
This sequence comes from Styela clava, assembly GCF_964204865.1. NCBI lineage: Eukaryota > Metazoa > Chordata > Ascidiacea > Stolidobranchia > Styelidae > Styela > Styela clava. Next base: position 9,786,742 of record NC_135252.1, read on the forward strand.
ATAGTGGCTAAATGATGACTACTTTTTATATCTTGAAATATTCGAATTATAAAAAAAAATCCAGCTTAAAACAAAAACTTACTGGAAAATATAAATCCCATAATGAGTATTACTCGGTTAAATCCAGTTTATTGAACAACTGAGTGTCTTCAAAATCTGGTGTTAACTAAACAATTTAGTTATTTCCTAAGAATCTCTGCGAAAAAAAGATAACATCAACAATGCTAATATTTGATGATCACGTTAAAAATAATTTGACATAAATCAACTTTCGGATTTCTATCGTGCATACAAAAACGTACATCTACAAGAAGATTTTGCAGATTTTTTTATATATTCGAGAGGACAGGTGTAATAGCATCTCGTAAGCAGCCGCGAGGTAACAAATTTGGGCAAAAAATATTCCGACTTAAGGCGTACCCGCTAACATTTAAAAATGGTTTTTGTCATTTTGAAATCTTTTGGTGTTTTTCTCAAAAGTTAATTTTTAAAGTGAAAACATATGAAATTCCACAAAACGTTCAGAAAACGTTTTTTTTTATCTGACATGCGGATGCAACATTACCGATTTAAATTTAAACCTTAGATTCATCACCAACCCCCCTCTTAAATATGCGTGTAAACATGTTAGATTTGAAAGCAGTAAACCTTTGTAAATAACAGGATGTTAAAAACGTTGAGCACTTCATATAAAAAATACATTTTAACATGTTTTAACAGGCTGTTTATACATCAATATAAACAGTCTGCGGGTAAATAAAACGAAATTAGGTACGTCCACAACTTTAGAGAAAACATTGTATATTTTTCGACTTTAAAAAATATTTCATTACCGCAGTGGGTACTGGACTAAAAAGTATACCGTATATACAAAGTTACTCAGGAGGCAGTTTTGAAATTGGATTCTAGACTTATGGAGTTTGATAAGTCGAGCACATTTAACAATCCTGCAAGTAGTTTCAATGTTTAGAAAATAATTACAATGTTTACTCCTAATATTTCGTCCTCCAATTTTAATAGTTTTGGAAAGGGCAATCAGGTCTTCAGTTTTTGCAAGTGTTTGTTTTGAGGTTCTTGTTTCATTAATTTTTCTACTCTTTCGCGACATTCCCATTCTGAAAAACTTTGCTTTTTCTCTTTCTATCTTGAGCTTCATCATATTTTTTTGTGTCTGTAGAGGTCTTCCGCCATTTGCTCTGTGAAAATTGTTTATTTTTCATCATGTAATGAAGTAGGTTTTACATCAGAATACTTATGACTACTGTTGGATTCAGCGAAGAAATCCATATATTTCCATATTATATAACTTGAGATACTGGGCTTTGAATATTTAAAATTTAAACCGTCGATCTTCGTGAATCGGGGTATATTAGTATGTATTTGCATTTGAAAATGAGTAATTTTCAGTAACTACTGTATACCCAGAGCAGAATAAATATTTTTATTTGTTTTTTAATGCTCAATTCTTTTATATCAATGGCGTATTCTTATACATTCTTGGCTATGGTGGTTGAATGATGGCTTTTTTGTACATTATAAAATACAAATATTAGAAGTAGATTAAAATATCTCAAGCCTAAAACAAGAACTTACTGGAAAACAGATGGCCCATTCTGCGATTTGCTCGTCTAAACCAGGCAATTGAAGAGATGCGTATTTCCAATTGCTTTTGTGAACTAAACAATTTAGTACGAGTATTTCCTAAAACTCCCTGCTAAAAAAGAGGAGAAGAACATGTGCTATTATCTGACCATATCACATTTAGACAAAATTAAATAAACTTTCTGCATACAAAATTGCTACTGTGTATACAATAACGGGAACTCTCGACGTATTTGAACTAAGATGCCGGACACCGGAACGTAGTATGTGTACCAGGTTAGGGATAGGCCATAATTTTAATCCAATTTTCATTATTTTAGTTATATTTTGAGTTCGGGGACTAGCCAAATGACACCCGTAGTATTTGTATCTGAAATTATGCCCTAACCCTAACTTCGTACACACACTACGTTCCGGTGTCCGCCATCTTGGTTCACATACTTCTGGAGTACCCAATAACGTGCATCTACCAGAGGATTTCAATAATTCAATACATCCGAAAGGGCGGACTTACAGCGCCTCGTAAGCAGCCCTAAGAAATTTGGGTTAAAAAAGCGCTTCCGCCAACTATTTGCTTTGCGTTTTGTGCCATTTTTAGTAAATAAGATGACCATATATAGATCTAGAAGAGTTTCCTCCGAGTTAGCAAAATAGAAAAAAGGTTTTCTCTCGTTCCAAAAAATTTATGTAACGCACAAACATGAATAAACCACCAACCCCCTTTTACGTGCGTCTCGAGAGAAAGAATTGACTTGTTAGAATATGTTTTACAGTAGTTTTGTTTGAAACAAGCATAAAAGCATCCGTAAATGATTGGTTGTTAGAAACGTTTTAGATCTAACAAAGATTTCTTTGAGTTTGCAAATTAATAAAGAAAGTTTTCGCTCGTTCAAAAACTTATGTAACGCACTGACATGAACAAACCACCAACCCCATTTTACATGCGCCACGAGAGAGAGATAATTGACTTGTTTGAATATAGTTCACATTAGTTTTGTTTGTAACAAGCTTGGAAACATCAGTAAATGACTGATTGTTGAAAACGTTCCGCAAAGTGAACAAAAATACAGATTGAAGGCTCTTTCAATCATAATTCATTAGGTACTTTTGCATATTGAATCAATATTCTTTATTCGACTGTTACAAACACCAGAGTCTGTCAGAGGTTGAAGCAAAATTAGAATTTAAAAAAAAACATTGTTTTTTTACTCTGGCTTTGAAAAATGAATTTAAGAGGAATACATCCCAAACGTACTAAACTACTGGGATCGCGCAATATCGAAAATGGCGGCCGGAGTCTGGTTTGAGTCTGGTTTGGCAAGCCCTGTCATGATTTGTAAATATCTGTCCTTGATCACCAGACCTCTCAAAGCAGACGATGGTGGCAATTCCGGTTCCATTGCATTTGAACCCACGTACATTTGTACCCACGACAATTGCACCTGCATACTATTGCACCTATGGAAAAATTTTTGTTGTATGGATATTTGAACCCATACTAACCCTAACCCTTGGGTTTTAGCACCCGCATATAACCTCAACCCGCGGATATACACATAGGTTCAAATGTACGTGGGTTCAAATGTACGGTCACTAGCAATTCCTTATGTTTTTGATCATAGACCTTTCAGGCCGAATTAGTGATCTGCTGCTCATGGTTTTATCCGCGGTCTGTTCTTGTTCGACAAACAAAATACCTTCGCTTAAATGTCTTGGATGCCGTCATAGTCAGCGAGCCAACACACCCGCACAAAGAAGAATATTTTTGGAAAAATCTCGACTGTCCCATGTCAACCAAGCTTAGCTTTAACTAATACCAAGTATAGGCTATATGACTTTGCTAAACATATTTTCAATGACACGGTTTAACGGGCTTTCGGCAGGTATACTGTACTAGGGGCGTAGAAAAAAGGGCGGGTTAAGCGTTGGACCCACCCTTTTTAAAATATAAAAAAATATTCCCTATCTTACATACCAATTTTTTGTAGGTTGAAACGTTTTTTAGACCTTCAAGACTATTTCTGGAAATATATTCAACAGAATTGCTCATTGCTAATTTGAAAGAGAGAAATAATGATAGAATAAGCCTTTACGCAGAGCGTTGCAAACATCATGAATAAACCACCAAGCCCTATGTGAGCCACGAGAGAAAGAATTTTCTGGGTTAAATATGGTATGGTACGGGATTTATTGAGTCTGGTTTGGAAAGCTGTGGAGTGCTTTCTAAACATCTGTCCCTATCACTGGGGCTCCCAAAAGCTGCCGATGGTACAATTCTAAATGTATTTGATCATAGACATTTAAGGTGGTGTGCTTCTTATTCGACCAAAAAATACCTTTGTTCTAAAATCTTTAATGCTGTGGTAGTCAGTGGGTCAGCACACATGGTCCGAGCCTCCTTTTTGGAAATGTAAAATAACATATTCTTTATTATACATAGCAATTTTAGTTTGGTTAAAGCCTTTTTAAAACCCTCTTGAAACCCATTGAAAAACTCCAGCTGTTACAGTCTAACTTGGCAATCAGAAATTCTTGTCTACGTCATTGTACTGTACTTGCTTTAAATTAACCCTGTATTGCAACAAAAGCTCTCAGTACAAATAAAAGAAACAAGCAAAGCACAAGTCTAAGAAATCTAATTTTTAAACGAGAGAAATACCGATAGAAAAAGGTCTATAAGTGCGTGCCAAACTTCGCCTCATTTGTCAAAGAAGAAACTTTGCACTTGAACAAGGTAACATCAAATCTGATTTATGATTCGAAGTATCGGTTCCTCAAAAGTAGATTAACCTTGGCTACAAATAAAAGCAGCACAAATGTGGCCACACAATAACTAATAAAACCCCGTCTGTTTGTGTAGCAAAATGAGAACTTTGTCACTTTATTGTTCCGAAAGATTATGTATAATAATAAGTCATTCATACAAAAGCCAACGAACGTGCTAATTAAAATTCTACATTAACATCAATTGAACAGATGATATAGTTACATTGCAATGTGGTGCAGAAGTGCTTAATCTCAATTCTCTCGTTTAGGTTACCTCTGTACCCATGTACATTTTCACCACTTAACGGAACCCAGGACATTTGCACGTGCATACAGATTGCACACATTCACTTTTGTACCTGCATAATTTTACACCTACTGACGATTGCTTTCCCATAAGTTTGCACCCACATACACATTGCATCCATGGACAATGCATCCACAAACGTTTGCACAGGTCAAAGTCATTCATTTATGGGTGCAAATGAATAGGGGTGTATATGATTGTGAGTGCAAATGATCCGGATACAAATGTCAGCTGGTGCTAATATACTGGGTTGCAAAAGTCCAAGGATGCCAATGTTAAGTGACCCATGTGACTGTGGCTGCATATGACTTGACTTTTAGTGAAAATGTACGGGGTAGGAAATATATGTGACTATGGGTGCAAATGGTGGTAATTTCGTAGCATACGTACCAGGTTAGGGTTACCTCTGTTCCTCTGTACTGAAGGCAAATTTCGCACGTGCATATGACTGTGAGATCAAATGTACTGAGTTGTATATTACTGTGGGTGCAAATGTACGGGGTTGCATATGACGATTGATACAAATGCACTGGGTGCAAATATGTTTGGATGCATACGCCTAAGTGTGCAAATGTAGTCCTACGTGAGTGCATATGGCTGGATAAGAATGTCCGCGGGTATAATCTATATGCCCATGTGAATATGTGGGTGGAAATGCTTGCCAGTTCAAATGTTTGCCTGTGCATATGACCGTGTGTGTAATGTCCGGATGCAAATGGTGAAAATAATGCATCGATACCATTAGAAGTTATGAACAACATTGTGCGTTGCAACTATGTCTGAGTTCATTTCCGTCTGCTGTATTGCGTGCGATCGCGTTATTTCATTCATTAGTGGGTAAATCTAGCAATTGCTAGTTTTAACTACACCTTTTTCCTCTGAAAAATTTCACAAACAAAATTTTAGTACCACCGGCGATAAGCAAGGCAAATTTATAATTCAATAGTAGATCATTCATTCTATGCATTCATTTCCAAAGTCTTTGTGATTCTTGGCATGATTGGTTAATCCAGAGCATACATTCGGAAGATGAATCCAATTTTATTATGCGTCAGTCAGCCAACACGAGATCATCTTCATTCATTCGGCGCAATGTGTATGTGGATTCATCATTTTTTTCCTAATTTGTATATTTAAAGGTGTAATCACAGTGTTCTTTTATTTACAATTGCAATTAAACACATCATTTCGTGATTCAAACTTTTTTATGATTTCTCCGAACAAATTTGCAAATTTATTGAAGTCGCATCAATATTGTTATTTTCTTTTACTAGTTGGATAGGATTGTACAGATCGCTGGATGATGACAGTTACTCGTGGACAGACAATTCAGCTCTGTCTTATCTAAACTGGCAGGAAAAAGAACCTACAAAAAGTGGTGGACTGTTTAAAGTAAGAAATATGTCTAATCCGTTATGATTTATTAGTTTTTGTTTTAGATTAGTCCAATTTTGAAGTAGAGCAGTGGATTAAAATTTTCGTTTGTTAATTTGGAATTAGTTTATATTAATTGTATCTTGCATACAGTTAGTTCTCTATTCACGAGTGCTTTACTTATATTTTGCAGGAGGTTTGCACCGAATTATCTGTGTCGAATGGCAAATGGTACGATACGACATGTAACAAAATTGGAATTTCAGTTTGTAAGATACCAAAAATGTTAGGTGAGAAAACTTCTGCATGTAGCAATTAGGGATCGTGCTACAATCCCGACGTGAAATGTTATTAACGGTGTTGCATTTGGATATCTGTATATTGCAAAAGACGTACAAACTTCTTTATATAATCAGATTTCATTGAATTACCTGGATTTGAAAATTGAAATATTATTGTGTCACTCGGTATACAATGTACCAATTGCCAACAATAAAAATATAATTCTGCAGGAAACAGCGAACGTGACTAAAGATATCACTATATCAATCCGGTTTTAGATATGATTGTATTAATCTAGAAATACGCATACTTGTATATCCGTTATGTTATCATCTGCAAACTATTGTGAAAATAAATACTCGCTCCAATACTTGTTTCAATTCATTTTGGTGTTTCTATTTTACTATTTAAAGTATATTTTTATGGATTACAATTCCTGCTTAGATTCTGTTGCCAAATGTGATCATTGATAAATTATAATGAAAAAACAGGCCAGCAAATTTCATATTGGCTTAGGTACATTAACTGTGAATTGTTGAAAATAATTAATAAAACTATACAATGACTTATTTTAGACGGATCTGGAAATTCTGGAAAAACTATAGGTCCAAAGCCCGCAGCAAGTAAGTATTCTTACATTAACTTCGTAAATTGAGTTGGCTTTATCTCGGCATCAAATAGCTCAAAAACACTATCAAATGCAAGCAACATGTTTCATTTTATCTTCGCCAAATTTCATAGAATACTAGATAAATTTTGTATTATATCACATCATTCCCTAATACTCTTTCATATTCTCACTTCACAGGTAACATTGCTCTCCCAATTATTTTGGTTTTCGTCGTGCTGATTATAATTGGATTTGCGTGTGTAGTGTTTTATTATTATAAATCACGAAGTGGAAAAGGAAACTACGTTCTTCAGCTGCCTAGCGTATCATTTCGTGACTTCTTGTCAACAACTCCTGGCCTGCGAACCTTCATGACGTCTGGTTCAGGCGATCAACAAGGTCTTGTAGAAGAAGTTGGAGACGACGAAGGAGACTCGCTTATGAGTAAAGATGGTGGATATAGATAAAATTCAAAAACTGTGACTATATATATTTCAAAATTATTGAAAGCAGTGCCAACTTATACTTAATTACATAAGTAGGAGTAGTTCATCCTCTGACTGGCTTTTCTCAAAGTAATTTTCTAACCTGCATTTTTGAATGAATGTAGTCGAAGAGCCTTTCATTGATAATGTGTAAAGGCCTTAAAACTTTTGTCTTCACTATCAAAATCATACAGACGAGCTATTGTTGACGCAACACCCCACTCGAAGACTACCATTTCATAAAATTTGTATTAATAAATTTGATGTTTTCAAAAGTATGGATATTAATATTTTTGAGAAAAAACTTGGTTTTTAAAATTTCAGTTGAAATCTTAATAACAAGTTGGAAGAATTACATATTTAATTTTGTTGAAATTGCACTCGTAATAATAGTGCAGTTTTATAAGTGCAATTTGTATTAAAATTATTCCAAATAAATTCCATTTGTTATAATATGTTGTTTTTTGTCAGTTGAGAGGTCGAACTTATTAAATTAGAAAAGTTTTGAAAAACGATTTTGGTGACAAATCACAGCGTGCGTTACGTTTCTTTTCTGGTGGACGCAACTATTTTACTTACTCTTCTAGAAAAATCTTGGAAGATATGAATTGTCTCAATATATGTATAGAAACGTTACAGGGTCATTATTCACGTCATTCGACGTCACTCAATTTGAAGGAAAGTATGAGACTAAATTGCTTGCGCACCACTCATATTCGTGTTTTCCCATACTCATTTTATTGCATTGGTCTGAATAAATCTGATGAGGCTGGGGGACATGACTTGTTACATGTACTTTGGTGAAGTTACTGGTTAAGTTGTAGCAACGAGTTCGCTGAGCAAAGTGGCGGCAATCGTGAAATTGCAAAATGATATTAAAAGAAATGAAAAGTACCTAATTAATGTTTGAAGTCGGAGATTGGGCTCGAATAAAAAGATGAATTTGGGATTACAATTCCAAATCAAATTTGTCGAGTAATAGGTTTATTCAGTTATTTTATTATTACCCTTTTCAATTAAGTACCTTGAGACAACTCGGTGGGGCGGTTTAGTCAACGTGCTGCCCAGTCATTCGCACTTTATCTGTGGACACACGGTAATCGCACTGTGAACCCTGGGATTCGACCTGGACCACGTTGGGAAGCCCTGCTTTAGATAATGCTTGCTGAATGTTGATTTACGTTTGACCAAGTAGACCAGGGGTCGGCAAACTACGGTCCGTGGACCAGATGCGGCCCGCGACGCTTCACTGAATTATAGCAGGGGTGGCCAACCTGCTTTCGGCCGCTATCGACTAAAATAGTTTCAGTATCATTTCCCCGAAAATTGTACGGTTTTCGTGTCCCACATGTCCCATGGGAAATACAAATGTGCGCTGTCCCATCCCACTCCCATGGGAATCCCATTCCCATGGACAACCCTGATAATGTCCCAGTGACCAAGCATTTTTTTTTTCAAAATTAGTTGCAATTTAAGTTTTCTCGCTTTCCGAATGAATAAAATTTTCTGATGATGATAATGTTGACAATGCTGTAGGTAATGGGATACGGTCTTTAGTACAAAACAATGTTCGCAAAATCCGTTGAAATGACAAGCAATTCTGTGTAAATATGTATTCAGGACGCAATGATCAGTTTGCAGTCGGAATTAAAAAAAATTGATATTTGCGTGTCTGCTCGTTCAATTAATTTATAATCGACTCTTCTTTCAAATTTTTAACAACTTTTTTGTATCCTCTTGTAATAACTTATAGCGACTGCAATGAGGGGAAGGTACTCAAACGTTGAAAAACCATTGGTGTAGTTGACAAAATAGCTATCCTTGGGAACAAAATGGCTGATAAATTATGTTTAACTACGCCTGGGAAATTCAGTTCAACCACTAACCGTTTGGCTGAGTGTTGAGTTTGTTTGACATTAATTTGATTTATGATGATGTTTTTCCGTTTCCTTACGAATAACTTAACATTAAATATACCTATAGTCGTTGATATTGAAGATAGTAAATACGGCGAGTTGGAATATTGATTCATTAATTGTACATGTGTACGAGAATAAAATATTTTATACATAATAGGATATACCAAATATATCATTTATATAAGTATGTTCATTAGGGCTGAAAATTCCAGTGCAAATTCTTCAATCGTTACTCTGAGAGAATTACCGATCAATCACCATCAACGTGAAAAAGCATCACAAAACAACAACAAGAGAGCTATGCTCAAATATATGGACACGTAGAGTCACATAATTTTGATGACGTCATAGCGAAAAAAGAAGTAATAGCCTTCTGGAGAAAATTTTTATCTTTAACCACTAAAAATTTCAAAGCAATTGGTCCAGTATTCGAAGAGAAAAGCGACTTTTTTAAAACGTGTCAAGCGGTACTGAGTTAGCAGTCAGGCAGCATCTTACCTGTACACTGTAGGCCATATACGGTAATTGATCACAGAACAGTTGTTCCCTTGCAAATTTTATGTTGTTTACACTTTAGGACAGATAATTGATCACAGAACAATTCTTCCCTTTCAAATTTTATGTTGTTTCCAGTAGACTCTCATCAAAATAAACAAATATAGTAGGCTACAAGTGCTACAACGCTTGCATTACTGCACTGGTAGGACCGTGAAAGAATAAGTTACGGTAATTTCATTGTGGTAAGACACCGGTACCGGCACCAGTACCAGTATCGTACTTACGTACTGAGCTACCAGTACCGGTTAGCAGTCAGCCAGCATCTTACCTGTACACTGTAGGCCATATACGGTAATTGATCACAGAACAGTTGTTCCCTTGCAAATTTTATGTTATTTACACTTTAGGACAGATAATTGATCACAGAACAATTCTTCCCTTTCAAATTTTATGTTGTTTCCAGTAGACTCTCATCAAAATAAACAAATATAGTAGGCTACAAGTGCTACAACGCTTGCATTACTGCACTGGTAGGACCGTGAAAGAATAAGTTACGGTAATTTCATTGTGGTAAGACACCGGTACCGGCACCAGTATCGTACTTACGTACTGAGCTACCAGTACCGGTACCGAACCTGTAGGTCTGATATTCCGTTCCGCATACGATAGGCTATAAAACTTGCATTGCAGCATTAGTAATACCGCGGAAGGAATAAGTCAATTTCACTGCGTTACGGCACCGGTATGGCAACTTACCAGTACCGACCTACAGTAGCTGTAGTACTGAGCAAGACAATCGATCGCGAAACCGCTTGAAATAAGTGTAAAACAGTGTTCCCATGAGTAAAAATAAATACCGCGAAATTTTGTATGAAATATCATATCTCATAGGATTCATATAAAATTTAAGAATAAACAAAAGTAATAGCCTTCTAGCGAAAAAATTAATCTTCAACCACTGAAAATTTCAAAGCAATTGGTCCAGTATTCGAAGAGAAAAGCGACTTTTTAAAAACGTGTCAAAGAACAAGAACAAGAGAGCTATGCTCAAATATATGGACACGTAGAGTCACATAATTTTGATGACGTCATAGCGAAAAAAGAAGTAATAGCCTTCTGGAGAAAATTTTTATCTTTAACCACTAAAAATTTCAAAGCAATTGGTCCAGTATTCGAAGAGAAAAGCGACTTTTTAAAAACGTGTCAAGCGGTACTGAGTTAGCAGTCAGGCAGCATCTTACCTGTACACTGTAGGCCATATACGGTAATTGATCACAGAACAGTTGTTCCCTTGCAAATTTTATGTTGTTTACACTTTAGGACAGATAATTGATCACAGAACAATTCTTCCCTTTCAAATTTTATGTTGTTTCCAGTAGACTCTCATCAAAATAAACAAATATAGTAGGCTACAAGTGCTACAACGCTTGCATTACTGCACTGGTAGGACCGTGAAAGAATAAGTTACGGTAATTTCATTGTGGTAAGACACCGGTACCGGCACCAGTATCGTACTTACGTACTGAGCTACCAGTACCGGTACCGAACCTGTAGGTCTGATATTCCGTTCCGCATACGATAGGCTATAAAACTTGCATTGCAGCATTAGTAATACCGCGGAAGGAATAAGTCAATTTCACTGCGTTACGGCACCGGTATGGCAACTTACCAGTACCGACCTACAGTAGCTGTAGTACTGAGCAAGACAATCGATCGCGAAACCGCTTGAAATAAGTGTAAAACAGTGTTCCCATGAGTAAAAATAAATACCGCGAAATTTTGTATGAAATATCATATCTCATAGGATTCATATAAAATTTAAGAATAAACAAAAGTAATAGCCTTCTAGCGAAAAAATTAATCTTCAACCACTGAAAATTTCAAAGCAATTGGTCCAGTATTCGAAGAGAAAAGCGACTTTTTAAAAACGTGTCAAAGAACAAGAACAACAACAAGAACAACAAGAACAACAACAACATAATATTGAAACGATCGTTATGTCCACTACGTGTCCAACAAGAACAAGAGAGCTATGCTCAAATATATGGACACGTAGAGTCACATAATTTTGATGACGTCATAGCGAAAAAAGAAGTAATAGCTTTCTGGAAAAAATTTTTATCTTTAACCACTAAAAATTTCAAAGCAATTGGTCCAGTACCGGTATTCGAAGAGAAAAGCGACTTTTTAAAAACGTGTCAAGCGGTACTGAGTTAGCAGTCAGGCAGCATCTTACCTGTACACTGTAGGCCATATACGGTAATTGATCACAGAACAGTTGTTCCCTTGCAAATTTTATGTTGTTTACACTTTAGGACAGATAATTGATCACAGAACAATTCTTCCCTTTCAAATTTTATGTTGTTTCCAGTAGACTCTCATCAAAATAAACAAATATAGTAGGCTACAAGTGCTACAACGCTTGCATTACTGCACTGGTAGGACCGTGAAAGAATAAGTTACGGTAATTTCATTGTGGTAAGACACCGGTACCGGCACCAGTACCAGTATCGTACTTACGTACTGAGCTACCAGTACCGGTTAGCAGTCAGCCAGCATCTTACCTGTACACTGTAGGCCATATACGGTAACTGATCACAGAACAGTTGTTCCCTTGCAAATTTTATGTTATTTACACTTTAGGACAGATAATTGATCACAGAACAATTCTTCCCTTACAAATTTTATGTTGTTTCCAGTAGACTCTCATCAAAATAAACAAATATAGTAGGCTACAAGTGCTACAACGCTTGCATTACTGCACTGGTAGGACCGTGAAAGAATAAGTTACGGTAATTTCATTGTGGTAAGACACCGGCACCAGTACCAGTATCGTACTTACGTACTGAGCTACCAGTACCGGTACCGAACCTGTAGGTCTGATATTCCGTTCCGCATACGATAGGCTATAAAACTTGCATTGCAGCATTAGTAATACCGCGGAAGGAATAAGTCAATTTCACTGCGTTACGGCACCGGTATGGCAACTTACCAGTACCGACCTACAGTAGCTGTAGTACTGAGCAAGACAATCGATCGCGAAACCGCTTGAAATAAGTGTAAAACAGTGTTCCCATGAGTAAAAATAAATACCGCGAAATTTTGTATGAAATATCATATCTCATAGGATTCATATAACATTTAAGAATAAACAAAAGTAATAGCCTTCTAGCGAAAAAATTAATCTTCAACCACTGAAAATTTCAAAGCAATTGGTCCAGTATTCGAAGAGAAAAGCGACTTTTTAAAAACGTGTCAAAGAACAAGAACAAGAACAACAAGAACAAGAACAACAACAACATAATATTGAAACGATCGTTATGTCCACTACGTGTCCAACAAGAACAAGAACAACAACAACATAATATTGAAACGATCGATATGTCCACTACGTGTCCAATAAAGTTGCCTCAGGTATTTATGAAGATGGGAAATAACTTTTACCTTTACGATTCTGAAAGATTTTCGCCCAAGTATCGAAATAGTTTAGTAATTTGATATTTGGCCACTCTCTTGCGAAAATTGGACGGACTAAATGGAATAATTGCAATCAATTTAAAACGGTGCTTTTTACGTCTACATTTAAAGCGATTGGTTGAATCCAATCGAAATGGTCTGCGTACTGAGTAACAAAACAACAAAGCGTGAAACTAAGAAAGTAGATCAAAATCTGAATATTTATTGATAATAATGAACAATACACATCCAAGGCCTTAATCTAAAAAGAACAAAACTTGCTTTGAGAAAATAAGTAAAAATATAATTTTGATTTTAAATTTGTGTAACTGTTTATTGAAATATATTGGCGAATATTTTACTTCACAATATGTCTAGATACCATATCAAGACTACCTAATTTTTTGTATACTTTGACATTCGCCATTTTGTTTTGAACTACTCGAAATTCAACCCGAGCGTGACGAGCTTTCGTTCGTTGAAAACAAAAACAACATGAGAGTTTCACTTTTAGACAGAAAGCCCCAATATTCCCAAATAATTTTCAAATGCCATATTGACTACGGTGATGTATACTCTATTTTGACGTCTACCCCAAGTTCAAACTTGTTTACAGTATCTAAATCCAAAATGAGGAACCGAAAAAACTGCCGAGGAACCGAAACAACGTTCAAGCGTATTACCACGCAATTGCCTGAACTGCGAGCACTCGGTGTGGAATCTAGATAAGAATACTTATAAAATGACTTAACGAGCCCCCACGACTGTGAAACTAAAATGAACGCAGGAAATTCAATTGCACTATTTGCGAATGACTTACAAGTATGCTGATTGATTTCTGTTTTACGGCAAAGCATTTTCAGGAATGTTAAGTCCAGAGTTCTCTATACAGCAAAATGCATACCTCTCAACCTGCTCGGAACCCGCAAAGTCACATAGTATGTGTTTGGCCTTGCTCGAATGTATATCAAGAATAATGTAGATTTGATTTACTCGATTATATTTATTCATATATACTCAAAATTGCCGACTAGCTAGAGAAAAAAAAGTGTTTTTTACTGAATGAATGTTTCAGAATTGTTCGAAAAGTAGCAAGCAAAAACATCGGAGTAAAAGAGTATTCACACCTTTAGCAATATTTTTGAACGGTGCATATTGTGCTACTTATATCCTAAAGCTAAATGTTTCGATGAGTTACCGCCGATTGCTCTTCCGCCGCCGATATTCAACCACATGGCCATTGTGCCTGCAGTATTTTCAAACGGATTCAGTCCTTTTTGATGGCTGATATAAAAACGTGTTATATTAGTTAATGGCAGAATACATACCAAGGCGAAATATTCTAAATAAATCAACCAAAGCTATTTTCCATATTTGTGCCACATTTGAAACGATTTCACTCCAAACAAGGTTACACATGAGAATTACATGAAAACGAAAACATGCTGCTAATTTTGTTAATAACTGGAAATTATTTGTAAGATTTATAAAAAAATCAACCGCCAATAAATATTATGACGATGAGACAACATTATAATGAGTTATATTATTAGAGTTTGTTCATAGATATATTTATATGGGCGTTTGTTATTTTTTCGGCATATACTTCAGAAGCTGTTTTTGATTAGAAGCAACTACAAAAAGTAATAAAAAAAAAACTGACCAAATGCCAATAATTCTAATGATGCTTTTTGTTTGCATGTCGAGCATTTCTTTCTCGTGTCGGTACTGCATTTCTTGTTTCTCCCTTGCTATTCTTTCTCGAATTTGTGCTTCCGACAACTCATTCTTTTGCTTTGATACTGCTATTTCATATTCGTTTTTAAATCTCCTCATTTCCCGTTCGTGTCGGTAGCGGTCTTCGGCCATATCCTCTGCAAAAAGTGTTTATTAGCGTTTATGGTATTTTTGATATTTGGAACAATTTGTAGCGTATCAGAATATTATAACTGCTGTCATGTTCAGTAAAAATTGCACATGCATTCAAAACATATAACTTAAGATACTGTGTTTTGATAATATAAATGGTATTTCTCTGTGAATTGAGGTACAGTATATTAGTACGGATTTTCATTTTACAATGAGTGATTGTCAGTAACTTTTAGATACCAAGAAATGAATAAATATTTGGATTCAATTTTTATTACTTAATTCAGATATATTACTTGCATTTTCTTTGGTAATTATAGTGGCTAAATGATGACTACTTTTTATATCTTGAAATATTCGAATTATAAAAAAAAATCCAGCTTAAAACAAAAACTTACTGGAAAATATAAATCCCATAATGAGTATTACTCGGTTAAATCCAGTTTATTGAACAACTGAGTGTCTTCAAAATCTGGTGTTAACTAAACAATTTAGTTATTTCCTAAGAATCTCTGCGAAAAAAAGATAACATCAACAATGCTAATATTTGATGATCACGTTAAAAATAATTTGACATAAATCAACTTTCGGATTTCTATCGTGCATACAAAAACGTACATCTACAAGAAGATTTTGCAGATTTTTTTATATATTCGAGAGGACAGGTGTAATAGTATCTCGTAAGCAGCCGCGAGGTAACAAATTTGGGCAAAAAATATTCCGACTTAAGGCGTACCCGCTAACATTTAAAAATAGTTTTTGTCATTTTGAAATCTTTTGGTGTTTTTCTCAAAAGTTAATTTTTAAAGTGAAAACATATGAAATTCCACAAAACATTTAGAAAACGTTTTTTTTTTATCTGGCATGCGGATGCAACATTACCGATTTAAATTTAAACCTTAGATTCATCACCGACCCCCCTCTTAAATATGCGTGTAAACATGTTAGATTTGAAAGCAGTAAACCTTTGTAAATAACAGGATGTTAAAAACGTTGAGCACTTCATATAAAAAATACATTTTAACATGTTTTAACAGGCTGTTTATACATCAATATAAACAGTCTGCGGGTAAATAAAACGAAATTAGGTACGTCCACAACTTTAGAGAAAACATTGTATATTTTTCGACTTTAAAAAATATTTCATTACCGCAGTGGGTACTGGACTAAAAAGTATACCGTATATACAAAGTTACTCAGGAGGCAATTTTGAAATTGACTTCCAGACCTATGGAGTTTGGTTTGTCGAGCACATTTAACAATCCTGCAAGTAGTTTCAATGTTTAGAAAATAATTACAATGTTTACTCCTAATATTTCGTCCTCCAATTTTAATAGTTTTGGAAAGGGCAATCAGGTCTTCAGTTTTTGCAAGTGTTTGTTTTGAGGTTCTTGTTTCATTAATTTTTCTACTCTTTCGCGACATTCCCATTCTGAAAAACTTTGTTTTGCTTTTTCTCTTTCTATCTTGAGCTTCATCATATTTTTTTGTGTCTGTAGAGGTCTTCCGCCATTTGCTCTGTGAAAATTGTTTATTTTTCATCATGTAATGAAGTAGGTTTTACATCAGAATACTTATGACTACTGTTGGATTCAGCGAAGAAATCCATATATTTCCATATTATAAAACTTGAGATACTGGGCTTTGAATATTTAAAATTTAAACCGTCGATCTTCGTGAATCGGGGTATATTAGTATGTATTTGCATTTGAAAATGAGTAATTTTCAGTAACTACTGTATACCCAGAGCAGAATAAATATTTTGATTTGTTTTTTAATGCTCAATTCTTTTATATTAATGGCGTATTCTTATACATTCTTGGCTATGGTGGTTGAATGATGGCTTTTTTGTACATTATAAAATACAAATATTAGAAGTAGATTAAAATATCTCAAGCCTAAAACAAGAACTTACTGGAAAACAGATGGCCCATTCTGCGATTTGCTCGTCTAAACCAGGCAATTGAAGAGATGCGTATTTCCAATTGCTTTTGTGAACTAAACAATTTAGTACGAGTATTTCCTAAAACTCCCTGCTAAAAAAGAGGAGAAGAACATGTGCTATTATCTGACCATATCACATTTAGACAAAATTAAATAAACTTTCTGCATACAAAATTGCTACTGTGTATACAATAACGGGAACTCTCGACGTATTTGAACTAAGATGCCGGACACCGGAACGTAGTATGTGTACCAGGTTAGGGATAGGCCATAATTTTAATCCAATTTTCATTATTTTAGTTATATTTTGAGTTCGGGGACTAGCCAAATGACACCCGTAGTATTTGTATCTGAAATTATGCCCTAACCCTAACTTCGTACACACACTACGTTCCGGTGTCCGCCAGCTTGGTTCACATACTTCTGGAGTGCCCAATAACGTGCATCTACCAGAGGATTTCAATAATTCAATACATCCGAAAGGGCGGACTTACAGCCCCTCGTAAGCAGCCCTAAGAAATTTGGGTTAAAAAAGCGCTTCCGCCAACTATTTGCTTTGCGTTTTGTGCCATTTTTAGTAAATAAGATGACCATATATAGATCTAGAAGAGTTTCCTCCGAGTTAGCAAAATAGAAAAAAGGTTTTCTCTCGTTCCAAAAAATTTATGTAACGCACAAACATCAATAAACCACCAACCCCCTTTTACGTGCGTTTGAAAGAATTGACTTGTTAGAATATGTTTTACAGTAGTTTTGTTTGAAACAAGCATAAAAGCATCCGTAAATGATTGGTTGTTAGAAACGTTTTAGATCTAACAAAGATTTCTTTGAGTTTGCAAATTAATAAAGAAAGTTTTCGCTCGTTCAAAAACTTATGTAACGCACTGACATGAACAAACCACCAACCCCATGCGCCACGAGAGAGAGATAATTGACTTGTTTGAATATAGTTCACATTAGTTTTGTTTGTAACAAGCTTGAAAACATCAGTAAATGACTGATTGTTGAAAACGTTCCGCAAAGTGAACAAAAATACAGATTGAAGGCTCTTTCAATCATAATTCATTAGGTACTTTTGCATATTGAATCAATATTGTTTATTCGACTGTTACAAACACCAAAGTCTGTCAGAGGTTGAAGCAAAATTAGAATTTTAAAAAAAACATTGTTTTTTTACTCTGGCTTTGAAAAACGAATTTAAGAGGAATACATCCCAAACGTACTAAACTACTGAGATCGCGCAATATCGAAAATGGCGGCCGGAGTCTGGTTTGAGTCTGGTTTGGCAAGCCCTGTCATGATTTGTAAATATCTGTCCTTGATCACCAGACCTCTCAAAGCAGACGATGGTGGCAATTCCGGTTCCATTGCATTTGAACCCACGTACATTTGTACCCACGACAATTGAACTTGCATACTATTGCACCTATGAAAAAAAATTTTGTTTTATGGATATTTGAACCCATACTAACCCTAACCCTTGGGTTTTAGCACCCGCATATAACCTCAAACCGCGGATATACACATGGGTTCAAATGTACGTGGGTTCAAATGTACGGTCACTGGCAATTCCTTATGTTTTTGATCATAGACCTTTCAGGCCGAATCAGTGATCTGCTCATGGTTTTATCCGCGGTCTGTTCTTGTTCGACAAAATACCTTCGCTTAAATGTCTTTGATGCCGTCATAGTCAGCGAGCCAACACACCCGCACAAAGAAGAATATTTTTGGAAAAATCTCGACTGTCCCATGTCAACCAAGCTTAGCTTTAACTAATACCAAGTATAGGCTATATGACTTTGCTAAACATATTTTCAATGACACGGTTTAACGGGTTTTCGGCAGGTATACTGTACTAGGGGCGTAGAAAAAAGGGCGGCTTAAGCGTCGGACCCACCCTTTTTAAAATATAAAAAATATTCCCTATCTTACATACCAATTTTTTGTAGGTTGAAACGTTTTTTAGACCTTCAAGACTATTTCTGGAAATATATTGCAACAGAATTGCTCATTGCTAATTTGAAAGAGAGAAATAATGATAGAATAAGCCTTTACGCAGAGCGTTGCAAACATCATGAATAAACCACCAAGCCCTATGTGAGCCACGAGAGAAAGAATTTTCTGGGTTAAATATGGTATGGTACGGGATTTATTGAGTCTGGTTTGGAAAGCTGTGGAGTGCTTTCTAAACATCTGTCCCTATCACTGGGGCTCCCAAAAGCTGCCGATGGTACAATTCTAAATGTATTTGATCATAGACATTTAAGGTGGTGTGCTTCTTATTCGACCAAAAAATACCTTTGTTCTAAAATCTTTAATGCTGTGGTAGTCAGTGGGTCAGCACACATGGTCCGAGCCTCCTTTTTGGAAATGTAAAAAAACATATTCTTTATTATACATAGCAATTTTAGTTTGGTTAAAGCCTTTTTAAAACCCTCTTGAAACCCATTGAAAAACTCCAGCTGTTACAGTCTAACTTGGCAATCAGAAATTCTTGTCTACGTCATTGTACTGTACTTGCTTTAAATTAACCCTGTATCGCAACAAAAGCTCTCAGTACAAATAAAAGAAATCTAATTTTTGAACGAGAGAAATACCGATAGAAAAAGGTCTATAAGTGCGTGCCAAACTTAGCCTCATTTGTCAAAGAAGAAACTTTGCACTTGAACAAGGTAACATCAAATCTGATTTATGATTCGAAGTATCGGTTCCTCAAAAGTAGATTAACCTTGGCTACAAATAAAAGCAGCACAAATGTGGCCACACAATAACTAATAAAACCCCGTCTGTTTGTGTAGCAAAATGAGAACTTTGTCACTTTATTGTTCCGAAAGATTATGTATAATAATAAGTCATTCATACAAAAGCCAACGAACGTGCTAATTAAAATTCTACATTAACATCAATTGAACAGATGATATAGTCACATTGCAATGTGGTGCAGAAGTGCTTAATCTCAATTCTCTCGTTTAGGTTATCTCTGTACCCAGTACATTTTCACCACTTAACGGAACCCAGGACATTTGCACGTGCATACAGATTGCACACATTCACTTTTGTACCTGCATAATTTTACACCTACTGACGATTGCTTTCCCATAAGTTTGCACCCACATACACATTGCATCCATGGACAATGCATCCACAAACGTTTGCACAGGTCAAAGTCATTCATTTATGGGTGCAAATGAATAGGGGTGTATATGATTGTGAGTGCAAATGATCCGGATACAAATGTCAGCTGGTGCTAATATACTGGGTTGCAAAAGTCCAAGGATGCCAATGTTAAGTGACCCATGTGACTGTGGCTGCATATGACTTGACTTTTAGTGAAAATGTACGGGGTAGGAAATATATGTGACTATGGGTGCAAATGGTGGTAATTTCGTAGCATACGTACCAGGTTAGGGTTACCTCTGTTCCTCTGTACTGAAGGCAAATTTCGCACGTGCATATGACTGTGAGATCAAATGTACTGAGTTGTATATTACTGTGGGTGCAAATGTACGGGGTTGCATATGACGATTGATACAAATGCACTGGGTGCAAATATGTTTGGATGCATACGCCTAAGTGTGCAAATGTAGTCCTACGTGAGTGCATATGGGTGGATAAGAATGTCCGCGGGTATAATCTATATGTCCATGTGAATATGTGGGTGGAAATGCTTGCCAGTTCAAATGTTTGCCTGTGCATATGACCGTGTGTGTAATGTCCGGATGCAAATGGTGAAAATAATGCATCGATACCATTAGAAGTTATGAACAACATTGTGCGTTGCAACTATGTCTGAGTTCATTTCCGTCTGCTGTATTGCGTGCGATCGCGTTATTTCATTCATTAGTGGGTAAATCTAGCAATTGCTAGTTTTAACTACACCTTTTTCCTCTGAAAAATTTCACAAACAAAATTTTAGTACCACCGGCGATAAGCAAGGCAAATTTATAATTCAATAGTGGATCATTCATTCTATGCATTCATTTCCAAAGTCTTTGTGATTCTTGGCATGATTGGTTAATCCAGAGCATACATTCGGAAGATGAATCCAATTTTTTTATGCGTCAGTCAGCCAACACGAGATCATCTTCATTCATTCGGCGCAATGTGTATGTAGATTCATCATTTTTTTCCTAATTTGTATATTTAAAGGTGTAATCACAGTGTTCTTTTATTTACAATTGCAATTAAACACATCATTTCGTGATTCAAACTTTTTTATGGTTTCTCCGAACAAATTTGCAAATTTATTGAAGTCGCATCAATATTGTTATTTTCTTTTACTAGTTGGATAGGATTGTACAGATCGCTGGATGATGACAGTTACTCGTGGACAGACAATTCAGCTCTGTCTTATCTAAACTGGCAGGAAAAAGAACCTACAAAAAGTGGTGGACTGTTTAAAGTAAGAAATATGTCTAATCGATTATGATTTATTAGTTTATGTTTAGATTAGTCCAATTTTGAAGTATAGCAGGGGATTAAAATTTTCGTTTGTTAATTTGGAATTAGTTTATATCAATTGTATCTTACATACAGTTAGTTCTCTATTCACGAGTGCCTTACTTATATTTTGCAGGAGGTTTGCACCGAATTATCTGTGTCGAATGGCAAATGGTACGATACGACATGTAACAAAATTGGAATTTCAGTTTGTAAGATACCAAAAATGTTAGGTAAGAAAACTTCTGCATGTAGCAATTAGGGATCGTGCTACAATCCCGACGTGAAATGTTATTAACGGTGGTGCATTTGGATATCGGTATATTGCAAAAGACGTACAAACTTCTTTATATAATTAGATTTCATTGAATTACCTGGATTTGAAAATTGAAATATTATTGTGTCACTCGGTATACAATGTACCAATTGCCAACAATAAAAATATAATTCTGCAGGAAACAGCGAACGTGACTAAAGATATCACTATATCAATCCGGTTTTAGATATGATTGTATTAATCTAGAAATGCGTATATCCGTTATGTTATCATCTGCAAACTATTGTGAAAATAAATACTCGCTCCAATACTTGTTTCAATTCATTTTGGTGTTTCTATTTTACTATTTAAAGTATATTTTTATGGATTACAATTCCTGCTTAGATTCTGTTGCCAAATGTGATCATTGATAAATTATAATGAAAAAACAGGCCAGCAAATTTCATATTGGCTTAGGTACATCAACTGTGAATTGTTGAAAATAATTAATAAAACTATACATTGACTTATTTTAGACGGATCTGGAAATTCTGGAAAAACTATAGGTCCAAAGCCCGCAGCAAGTAAGTATTCTTACATTAACTTCGTAAATTGAGTTGGCTTTATCTCGGCATCAAATAGCTCAAAAACACTATCAAATGCAAGCAACATGTTTCATTTTATCTTCGCCAAATTCCATATAATACTAGATAAATTTTGTATTATATCACATCATTCCCTAATACTCTTTCATATTCTCATTTCACAGGTAACATTGCTCTCCCAATTATTTTGGTTTTCGTCGTGCTGATTATAATTGGATTTGCGTGTGTAGTGTTTTATTATTATAAATCACGAAGTGGAAAAGGAAACTACGTTCTTCAGCTGCCTAGCGTATCATTTCGTGACTTCTTGTCAACAACTCCTGGCCTGCGAACCTTCATGACGTCTGGTTCAGGCGATCAACAAGGTCTTGTAGAAGAAGTTGGAGACGACGAAGGAGACTCGCTTATGAGTAAAGATGGTGGATATAGATAAAATTCAAAAACTGTGACTATATATATTTCAAAATTATTGAAAGCAGTGCCAACTTATACTTAATTACATAAGTAGGAGTAGTTCATCCTCTGACTGGCTTTTCTCAAAGTAATTTTCTAACCTGCATTTTTGAATGAATGTAGTCGGAGAGCCTTTCATTGATAATGTGTAAAGGCCTTAAAACTTTTGTCTTCACTATCAAAATCATACAGACGAGCTATTGTTGACGCAACGCCCCACTCGAAGACTACCATTTCATAAAATTTGTATTAATAAATTTGATGTTTTCAAAAGTATGGATAATAATATTTTTGAGAAAAAACTTAGTTTTTAAAATTTCAGTTGAAATCTTAATGACAAGTTGGAAGAATTACATATTTGATTTTGTTGAAATTTCACTCGTAATAATAGTGCAGTTTTATAAGTGCAATTTGTATTAAAATTATTCCAAATAAATTCCATTTGTTATAATATGTTGTTTTTTGTCAAGTTGAGAGGTCGAACTTATTAAATAAGAAAAATTTTGAAAAACGATTTTGGTGACAAATCACAGCGTGCGTTACGTTTCTTTTCTGGTGGACGCAACTATTTTACTTACTCTTCTAGAAAAATCTTGGAGGATATGAATTGTCTCAATATATATATAGAAACGTTACAGGGTCATTATTCACGTCATTCGACGTCACTCAATTTGAAGGAAAGTATGAGACTAAATTGCATGGGCACCACTCATATTCGTGTTTTCCCATATTCATTTTATTGCATTGGTCTGAATAAATCTGATGAGGCTGGGGGACATGACTTGTTACATGTACTTTAGTAAAGTAACTGGTTAAGGAGTAGCAACGAGTTCGCTGAGCAAAGTGGCGGTAATCGTGAAATTGCAAAATGATGTTAAAAGAAATGAAACGTACCTAATTAATGTTTGAAGTCGGAGATTGGGCTCGAATAAAAAGACGAATTTGGGATTACAATTCCAAATCAAAATTGTCAAGTAATAGGTTTATTCAGTTATTTTATTATTTCCCTTTTCAACTAAGTACCTTGAGACAACTCGGTGGGGCGGTTTAGTCAACGTGCTGCCCAGTCATTCGCACTTATCTGTGGACACCCGGTAATCGCACTGTGAACCCTGGGTATCCACCTGGACCACGTTGGGAAGCCCTGCTTTAGATAATGCTTGCTGAATGTTGATTTACGTTTGACCAAGTAGACCAGGGGTCGGCAAACTACGGTCCGTGGACCAGATGCGGCTCGCGGCGCTTCACTGAATTATACCAGGGGTGGCCAACCTGCTTTCGGCCGCTATGGACTAAAATATTCAAAATAGCTCGCGATCGACCGATCGGTAATAAGGTCATACACAGAAACGGATGAGTATTCTGAATAAGCAGATAGCTACACACATGCATATAAAAACTCCACCGCCGCCAATAAACTCGGCTCTGTGGGCGCACTCTTAATAAAATTGCCCCAAAAATTTGTATTTTGCATTCAATTTGTAATTTTGATTATGTACATGTTTCATCATTTATTCAAAAATTATTCAAATTACACAATTCAGAACTTTGACCTGACTAACTCTTAATCATACGTGTTGAAAACTCGTCAAAAAACTTGCCAAGTATTCATGCATTATCTGAACAGCGAAAAATAAATATTCTCAAACCGTAAATGTTGCATGACTGATTAAACTCCCGTAGTATAAGTACGATTCTTCGCTCGCTTGGAATCAGAAAAAATTGGGCTCTCTAATGTCACTGTTACTTTTGTGAAGAAATTTTATCACCCTTGGAGTGACATAATAACTTTCGCACACTGCAGAAGTTATTGTAGGATCGTTTCTCAGTCAAAACACATGGTATTCGGCACATTCGTTTCTAAACCTCGCCAGCGTCGAAACTTGCATTTGTTATGTAAGAATATGCTCTATCGACTTGCCCAGACACAGTGTATGTGCATATCATATTCCACGTATGTACAGTACTGTATTCTTCCTTTTTTAAAACACACAACAGGCGCTGAATAAAACTGGTTTAAGGTAAATTTTTGAAGTATGTTATTAAAATTCACTCAAAATCAGACGCGATCGACTAATCGAGACGTGACGATCAACCGGTCGATCGCGATCGACGTGTTGGCCCCCCCTGAATTATAGTAACAAAACGGTTGTCTTGAACATTATATTCTTTACGTAACAGAATTTATTATGAGACACGTGTAGACTAAATTATATTATATATAACCTAACAAGTATATATTCACAATTACACGTTTAATGAGCCTATAATTTAATTATAGTTAGACGAATGGCAACAAAACGCAGAATAGTTGATTCTAAGTGCAATGGGTTCAATGGCGCAGAAAATAAACAAATGGGAATTTTTGAGATGCAATGCAATGAGGAAATAAATATGTATTCTATTCGAGAAATGTATCACTGCTTGATTTTTATAAAAAGTATCTTCTTGAAGGAAAACTGCATCCAAATTTGACAAGCCATGCGAAAAAATTCACATCGATGTTTGGAAGTAGCCATGCATGCATGCAATTATTTTCGAACTTGAACATTACAAAGAACAAGCGGAGAACTCAGATAAGTGATTTTCATTCATAAAATGTTTTAATCTTGGCTTTATCCAGTGTCCCATTCATTGATGTCGAAATCGTATCAGGCGACAGGCGTGATGCAACAAAAAGTGTCACATTACTAAAATGTCATGTGTATATTTTTTTCTTGAAGTAAGACGACTAAGTTGAGTCTTCGCGCGCTGCTTAAAATTTAAAATCCCCACTTCTGATCTGTGTGAAAAAATTGTGATTCATCAGCCATCCGTTCGGTTTTTAACTTTCTAAAAATATGTGCGACACGGCAAGGCTTGCAACCCTTAATTTTGGCTCGCGAGCGACAAAAAGTTGACACCTGCAGTAGACCATCCTACGTATCTATAATGAAATTGAAATTGGCATCGATAGGTTAGAATGATTGCGTATCAGACATAGGTCGGAACAAACTGCAATTAGATGGCGATGTCCATCATTACTTTACCCTAAACACACTTATGTATATGCAAATATCATTTATAACATAATAAATTTATTGATTTCCTTTTCACAATATATGTGATGTTTTTTTTCTTCTCATGCAGCCAAGCATGCCGATGCTCTTATTCATCCATTTCAATATTTCAAAATATTACAATTTCTATCCTAATTTTAGTTGATTTAAATATGAGTATACCGCAGTATGCTAGCAGAACTAAAATAATCCCAATCTAATCCGTATAGTTTTAGGTTCGAATCATAAATCAGTAGCGACTACCACCGCAATCCTCACCGCTGGCCTCATTATGGCATTCAAAATGCTTGGTAATGAGACCCAGCCTACGAAAGTTATTACGACCACAGTGAGAAAAGCGGTGAGCTTTTACATTCAAGCTATTTACTACCGCTTTTGTCGGAATCAGTCGACTCCGACTAACTTATACGGTTTGATTTCTACCATTGTCAAGTTGCCTCATTGTGCAAAGATGGCAGGCCTTCTTTCTCTATTCATTCGACCGAGTTCAGCTTTTGATGACGTGCTCATTTTTTTCTGTACATGACTGAAGTTCTGGTGCTCTGTCGTTAACTTTGCACTTCCCAGTTTGAGAAAGTTTAGAGCAATTTGTTTCTTCGACAATTGGTTCCTTTTGACAGGGACAGGCTTCTGCATCTTCTTCACAGACCCCATCGTCTTTCATAGCTCGCTCTGCAAAGCAAAAGAACGATGGCCCTTTAAATGAGCAGCTCAAGTACCTTACTGAATTGTCGGCACTCCCGTAGTGTGTGTACCAGGTTAGGGTTAGGCCATAATTTTATTCCGATGATCCTTATTTCAGTTCTATTACGAGTTCGGGGACTGTCTGTGTTAGCCTAATGAATATAAATACTTCCTGCGCATAGGCTTCCCGTCCCTTTACACAACTTGATGTAAGGTAGGCGAAACAAAATAGTTACCTCCATATTGGTACACAAACTTCTGAAACGCCGAATTTTCTATAGTTCTTTGTTCGTTAGCAATTATTGGTATACCTAGTTGATTGTTGAAGCGAAAGTAACTTGAGATAAAATGGATCCAGTGCTTAACATTTTCTATGCATCGATTCTGTGCAATCTTAATAAAATTATGAAAATATAAACCTCTCTTGCATGTAATGCAATCGGCACCGTTGGCGCATACTCTCGCTGCTTTTTTGTGGCATTGTTGAATAAGTCTTGCTATGTCACTCCGTAGTTTTCCTAACATTGCAGTGTATATAAACGGATTGAGTAAACTTGAGATCGATGTCGTCATTTCTAATCCTGCTGCTGTATTCGGTGCTAAAGTAGACGCATAATACAACCTTTGCTCAAGATAACCTAAAAAAAGAAGATATAATAAATACGGATTTAGGATAATTATAGTAGCAAGGATGACAAAAATTAAAACAAGATCAATGACTAACTACTCATGAATCCGAAACTGAAAACTAATTTCAGCGTTTCCCACAGAAATACAAGTTGCACTTCAAAAATATAGACAGAAGATTTCCAGTTGTATTAAAATGAAATAATATTAGTTTCAACTCTGCCATTGTCATGAACGCCATAGAAACAGAATTGGAAATGATTTGTGCAAAAGCAAGTTTCCAAACAGCGTCCGTAGGACAAACATCAATGGATAACTTTGAGTAGTGTTCATGTAGCTAATTTCGTATTTCAAAGCATCCAACTAGAGTGAAAGGCGATTAATCGCATTACCGCCACTTTATAAACTAACGTTACACCTCTCAAGGCAATAATGAGATTTTTGCAACGCAATACATTTACGTAATAGCCCAAACTGGAGGTTAATCATATTTTAACTCGTGTATGTTTCATGGTACATCGCCGCAAAAATCCGCATAAATTTAATAATATGGCATTATACGTCTTTGTTCAAGGCTTCCTATAGGGTCGACAAACAAATTCGATTACCAATAACAGGTCAGAAAATGCATCAAGGTTGCTTACGTCAAGAGCTTATTGAACGATTCCAAGGTCTAAGGGTAATTGATTATTCATGTAACAAGCCAGGTGATTGATTACCTGAATATTAAATCTGTAATAGCACTTGCCACGAAGAGCTGATTTAATTTTCGACCCGGATTTTCATACAGCGATCGAACAATTACCTAGGCGAACAACAAGCAAGAAATATATAAGCTCACGGGCACCATTGCCGTTTTAAATTTATTATTTTCGTGCAAGGGTCCTTATGCACTGATTTTATTGTTCGGAGCAGAGTCTAAGCGTGAAGTCTATGTCCATTTAGCATTAATTGAATAATCTGTTTAAAATAATTGATGCACAAGTTATACGAGTTAAATATGTTCCATATATATATTCTAAGAGAAATAGGTCTATCTCTTTTCCCACGACTAGACTTGATTCACATGGTCACCTAGGATGCTTTGAATGAACTTGATTCACTTTGAAAGACAATGTAACAACATATGGAACCTATACCACAGCGTAGATGATTCATTAAATCATATATACTAATTGCCATACCGTATTTATCGGATTTTGTGTGTATGGGAGTGCGTTCAATTCGTTTTATAACAGCAGGTCTTGGAATTGAGACTACAGCAAGTAAATAAACTTTAGGAGCTACAATCACAAAAACAATGTATTGTATGTAAATAAAGGGTACGCGAAAAATTTGTATTGGCTTACCTCCTTCCGTGGTGAAGCTGAAGATAACATATGGAATTGTAGATATTGTCATAGTTAATGTGATTATTCCCACCAAAAGTGATGAATGGTCCCACGTCAATCCTGGCTTGTGCCTCAAAGTCAAAATGATGTCGCCACTCACAGCACGAACACTCTTTGTTTAAAAAAAATTCAAGAAATTAAAAATAAAAGAAAACGACGGAATTAGCATTTTAAGTTTCGTTAACTAGATGCCAATGTTGGATGGGAAGCTGGATTGGTGCGTAAATCAATTACTCATAAACTTAACATGGTAGTCTAAATTTTAATTGTTATATTCACAAAAATTATTTAAAAAAGTTAGACCTAAGATTAACATATAGCGCTTTACTCTACCTTATTTTCACATTTTTAAATGAGTGTAGTTCTAACTGACCTTTCTAACAGTTGTTCTTATGAATATTGTCATCATGTTGCATATAAGCATAAGACACCATGAAACAGTTATGCAAAAATTCAATATCAAGATGTATGACCGACTGTTTGGTGGACGAAGAAAGGAGCAATCCATTTTTCCGATTCCTTCTTCATGAGCAGAAAAACCTAAAACCACACACAAAAAATAAGCTATAATCTTGACTTGATAAGTAGTTGGTATAAGATTGGTATAAGATCCGCGTTAATGGCAGAAAGCGTAAATGATTCCATTATAAACATTTGATTAGCCTCTGAACATTGTCATTTTAATTCGCTGTTTTTTTTAATTGTTTATATTATTTTTAAAATAAGCATATCTTCTCATTGCAAATATTTGGTAAAAATTTAAATAAAATATTCTTTTTTATAAAAAAAAATGAATCGACTCGGATAATGATGAATTATTAGTGTGTTCGTTTTTGACAATATATTACGTACGTATATTACTATCACTCTAATTGCGCACATGAATACGTAGTATAGGTAGAATGATCTAACAATTCATCATACTTTTTATATAGTGAAACATAATAATGAGATTTTACGTGTGCGAATATTGACTTCATCGTTGATACATAATCGGATTGTAAGATAAAAAATACGTTTCTGATTTATCGATCTTCTTAGTGCCCGCAATAAGTGTCATTATGCATTTGTATCGATTTTTCTCCGCTAAGTAAAATAAGTGCATGTACTAAGTTTACGCTTAATCCTAAGCTGCCATTGGCAACGTTAAATTTTGCACGTTATTCAGACCAACCGCGAAATAAAGCCTTTTATATACAAATGGTTGAAAAAAACACAAACAATTTTTTTTTTTAACGAAAATTTTTATTGATGGTAATTTGTTAAAACACGAAAATATTAAGCGCTTGTTGATTGGGATTGCCGAAATAAAATTATTGAAGGACAAAACATATTCATAAAATTTGTTATTGATGGATAAGATTGAAAATTATTAACGATCAGCATTGTTAGAATGATTTTAAAATTATTGGTAGAAACACTATTTTCTTTATTTTTCACCGGGAGTGAATTGTGAATCAATTTCTATCCTTAATCCAGGGGCCGAAAAGAATAAAATATTACTTATTTTGACCACGAAGTTATATTCAAGATCAAGTTTGATTGCCGTTCGATTAAAACTTTAAAATTGATTTGATTTAAAACATACCAGAAATTAGTAAATGCATGATTAGCTTCAAAGGGTCGAAAAAAATTATGAAATAGAAATGCATACATGTATGAGCATAATATCTAATGACCATGATATTAGGTTTGTTACCTCAAAAAATCAATAAACATCAATAAAACTAATAACTTGTTCGATATGTGTAATTTGTAATTAGCTTGGAAATGAGAGCATTTTACACACTTATTAAACACATAAATTTAGAAAAAAAGATCCTTATTACAAAATATTATTTGCAAAAAAAAACATTTATTATTTTAAATTTATTATCTTAGAAAAGCTATTCTACACGTTTTGTTTTTAAACAAAAATTGCTTTCAATTTCTCAGCATCGATAAAATTTAATTGATTGTTTACTCAACAATTATAATAAAAAAATGCCTATTTTTATATGCTTTTTTACTTATTAGTCCATTGTAATAACTTACTTTTAAGACTGTCCATAACTGGAGTGATTTTTTCTTCAAGTATACTTATTTTATAAGTTTTGAAGTCATTAGTGCATCTCGTTATATGTTGATGACAGTGTATTTTCAACGGAGTCACAATAAAAGTTAATGTGAGAGCCCATATAAATCCAATGAGAACTCTTGTGGTTTTTGGACATCTCAAGGAAGGAAAACGTAAAAACGAAAATCGTCTGGGTCTCTCTGCTTCTATTGCCGCCGCCCTAGCAAGAGCTCTGGTGTAAGTCATTCGAAGAACCTGTGAAGATTTTCTAATAAGCTAGAATCGAAATAATACATCACATTGCTATAGCTGATATATATATCTATATATACTATTATGTAAAAAAAATCAATGTTAGATTGCAGTACAGTTTTGTTGTTAGCTTCCTGTCATACATGACTTTCGGTTCTAATTTTGATCTTATGTATTTTCTCGGTAGAATTTATCATTCATAACTAAAAATATTTTTGTAACAACAAAGTATATCTTTGTAATACTTGAACAAATAAATGTTAGTTTAAACTGAACTCATTACAATATGAATCCTAAACTTAAAAGGCAAAGTACTTACAAGATTCAGCAAAGATGCACTAGCAAGAGCTGCAAAACAACTCCCGTGTATTACACCAGTTATCAGGTTATTAGCTATGTCTTTCAATTCATTTTTGAGAAGACTCTCTCTGTAAATAGAATATAATAAAATGTTTAACGAATTAGACGTATGACGTTAATGATGCTTAGTAAGATACATTATTATTAATAATAATTTGCTAAAGGTTTCACGCCCGCACATGCAAACAAATTTCAGCAAATATTTTAGTAATAAATACGTAGAATCTAATATAAACTTAGATGGAGATAATGAAAATATTGAAAGCAATACTAAACGATCCCGTTTTATCATTGTTTGTTTACTACTGTAGACAGGGCGCTGCATCATGATGAGTGTCTTAAATTGTTGGTGACCAATAAATAAATTTATTGGAATAATTTGAAGGAAAATTTTATACCAATCTAGAAAAAAATCGACGAAACTTATGTAACTAATAATCAGATTGATATTGAAACAAGTTTCATGTACCCGTATCCACTTCAAGGTAGACAGTTTGAACTTGCGGCTCTGCCTAATTTACAGAATTATGCCTTTGTTGGGCTTGGTTTCAATATTAGGCAATTTTTAACTTGGCCAAAGATATTACTTGATGTTTGAAACCCCACAAACATTATAAAACAGCATAAGCAATGTTTTAGAAACGACAACAACATGGCTATACATTTATAGTGATGATATTACTATTTCAATTCCATTTCTTGTTTGTGACTTGGATATAAATATGAAGAATAATAGTTTATTGAGGTTATGCACGCTCCACGAATCCACATGACCTTAGCAATTTCACACCACGGGGACAGAAAGATTGAATTCAGTTTATAAAGCGCCAATCGTATTTAATTTACAATATTTAGGATAAATGAGAATATGACACGGTAAACAACGCTGTATTCTATCGGGCGTTTACCTCTTGAAGATCCTAATCACGCGGCAAAAAACTTGAGATATAAAATATTAATCAAGGCGTGCTTAAATCGAAAGAGCATTCTTCACAGGCCATGGATATTTTTAATTAATTCAGGATGGAAATTTTAGTCCGGCATTAGCCACCAACCCGATAAATAATGGATTTTGGACTGTAATAATGGACTGTGGGATCATAAGTCATCGAGTCACAAAAATATAGGAAATTTTGTGACAGATTAAATTTTTGTGTTGACGAAAGTATCTTAATGTATTCTAAGTATAAATAATGGCTGCTATATACTATACCAAATCAGTAAACTCAAATATGTTTGCACTGTCTAATACCGACTACATCTGTCTTGTGAAGTGGTTTGGTTCAACGGGTTCAAAATTGTGCTACTGTGACTTATTGGACACGTAGTGGACATAACGATCGTTTCAAAATTTTGTTGTTATTGTTATTATTTGTCTCCGTCAACACGTTTTGAAGAAATCGCTTTTCTCTTCGAATACTGGACCAATTGCTTTGAAATTTTCAGTGGTTAAAGATAAAAAATTTCTCCAGAAGGCTATTACTTTTTTTTTGCTATGACGTCATCAAAATCACGTGACTCTACGTGTCCATATATTTGAGCATAGCTCTCTTGTTCTCTCTATTGATGCATTTTGTCTAATTTCTCACAAATCAAAATGAGCAAGTACTGGCACTAATGTTGCTAACATCGGGCATCTTTGATGCCTGGTGTCATAAAACGAATTCTTTCAAAAAAAAAACATATAAATTTTCAACAGTGATGTAATATTAAAACGGCCGTTGGGCGGATTGCTGCATGGAATAGCCTTTGACCTTGGGGGTAATGAGATCGCGCACTACAGATAGCGAACCAAAACGTGTGACGTTGCATGTGACACATTTATAATGTATCTTCAACTGGAAATTTCAAACGGTAATTTTGTTCTTTGTTTGACAATCAGATATCCGGTCAAATCAAATATTCAAGAAAGGCAGTGATTTAAAATGTCCTTTTTCATGACCAGGACTTCAATTTAGAAAACCCGATAAAAGCAACATATAGATCAGGGTGGTCCAAGGTTGTCGGCTTCGAGGGCCACGATATTATTTTTGTATTGTTCGCGGGCCACAATAGCCAAGAATGGGTAAACAGTGCAATACAAAACAAACACTTTTATTGTCCAAACACAATGATCATTATTTGTAATTTGTCAAGCTAAAACATGTGCAAAAATCTTACTATATCTACATTTAGTGTAAGATTTTAAACTCTTAATAACGGAGAATGTGTCACAAAGAGAAAATGCCGCTTCAAATTGTCACCGACACAACTTGCAGCCATATCAAGCATGCATTGTAGTATTTTCTCTTTCATGTCCAGTCAAAAATCTGTTTGAATTGGTCAACTTTGTTTTCAAACTCATGTTTACAAAATAACTGCAGATTGATTGATTACCGAATGTTACGAAATTTGAGATTAATAAATTTTCTGACATACAGGCAGCATTTTTTGTAATACTGTTCAGGCTAGCAGAAATTATATTGTTCGGCCATAATATCATTATTCAGTTATCAGGCATAGCCAACCTAGGCTAATAGATTCCTCATTCGAATTTTAGTTTTCGATGAAGCCTATTTTGTTAGAATATATTCCCGATCAAAAAGATGAAAGCCAGTTAACATTTTAGACTAGCCAAGCACATTATTCAACTTCGCTTGTTGCCTCAGCTAGCCATAACCCAGTCACTTCAGTGAAATTAGTGATGTAACAATATGCCAGAAGATTTTTCTGGTTATTTCTATGACGAAACAAAACCAAATGATTTTTTGTTTACCCTCCCGCAAATGCGACGCGGGCCACAGATAATGAAGCGGCCGGCCTGGGTTTTGACCACCCAGATAGATGAATATGTTTAATAAATGGCTCGTATTTCGTTTAGATTTCTATGTGGTGATAATGAAATCACCCAATTAGTAGTTTGATATCCATGGACTGAAAGTAAGTACTGTCTCCGGCTCGTGATTTTTTGGATTGTATTAGAGAGAGTATATAAATCATAACCAGACATCGGTCATGAAAAATTTTGGAACGTGTAATTTGCTGTATTGGTGACCTACAACTGCAACACGCCTTGGTCAAGTACAGTCGCAATAAACACAGAACGTGTGTTTAAAAGTTGGGCTCGGTTCGTCGAAGCATAAACAATTTCTTATACCTTGAGCAAAGGTACCAAAAATACTCAGTATACACTTATTCGCATATATTCACGTTGTCTAATGTTGACCAAATTGTTGTGGTTTAAAAATTCGGCTTGTTTTTACTACATACACAACCAATTCCCGTGAGTATCAATGATTACGCGGAAATAAACGCTTTTAGATTTAATGAGTAAAAGTATGATCTCATTTCGACATACGAATATTTCTCAGAATCTCATTAATTTGGGTTGTGAATGAGACAAATGTTTCCAAATTCAAACATTCGGACTGGATATTATTACACCCTCAAGTTGAGTTCGTGAAGAATACCAGTTTATCATTTGGTAATGTTTTGATTATTTTTAGTAAAAGTGATAAATAAAAGACTAATAAGTCTGAAAGGAAATTTGTTCAATGTACAAAAAAATAAATAGTCATGACTTCTGGCCTTCTGGCAACCATGTAAAAAATGACTTGTAGATATTTTATGTCGGTGGTATTCGATTAAACACCGGAAACCTACCCATATTCTGCCCCAAACAGAAACTGTTATTTTTTGAGCATGCTCATGCTAGACAGTACTTGAAAATTGCAAGCGCAGTCCAGACGTGTTCTTTAAAATAATGAGACGAGATACCCCAAAGTACTGAGAATTACCTAGTACATTAATATTATATAAGAAAACATCGTGTCGTGGAAGTAATTTGATATAAGCTTACACGAGTTAGCTGTCGTCTTTTGCCCCCCACATCATGGATGACGTTTCGCCTTTTTCCTGTTGGATTATTGGTTTTAGAACAGCGACCTTTGCAGGGAGGTCGGGAAGCTCTTATAACAGGCTATAAATGGGAGGTTTGAAAGCTGCAACCGGTTTAACATGACACACGAACTCCATACAGTTTTCATTTATACCTTTTATAGTATACTTTCAACTTTTTAAAATATGAAGATGTGTTGTCCCCAAAGCGAACATGTATTTAATAAATTCAAACATTTAGGTGAATTTTTTAGGATAATAGCAACAGAGTACGGCGCAACGAGCAACTCCAATAATAAATTTTGAGCTGTGCAACTATATATCACTATTTTTCCACTTTTATTTAATGAAGTTTCACTTGGAGATTTAAGCGTGAGCAATATAATTTGATTTGAAAGCTAGTTTGTGTTTGCGATAGCAAGCAGCGATTTTGTGGTACTCCATGAAAAAGTAGAGATTATCGAAATACAAAAAAAAAATCCATTTGTCTCATTTGGGCCGAATCAGCTTTCATCAATTCGATATGACTTCCAGAAATTGATGAAATGGACTGCGTATCTAATTAAATTTCATGTCGACATGTATGGAACTCATGATTAGTTTCCCCAATGCCATTATACTAAGTTGGGAACATTTATCTGCCAAAATCGTTCCGGCCAATATATATATATATATAATGTTACTGTGGTTTTCATCAGCTCGGAACAAATTGAACGAAATTTAGGTCGATAGTTATACTAACCCTTTATTATCGAGCCAGATCTATTTC
The DNA here is from genome assembly GCF_964204865.1 of Styela clava. Lineage (NCBI taxonomy): Eukaryota > Metazoa > Chordata > Ascidiacea > Stolidobranchia > Styelidae > Styela > Styela clava. The sequence continues at coordinate 9,822,682 of NC_135252.1, forward strand.
TTTCCAAAACAATTTTTAAGAATCTTTGCAGTAACTTACTCATTCTTATGCTTCTAACTGACTATTTATTTTATACAAAATATGAAGACATCCCCAAGTACAGAAATCGCAAACTGTCACTAGCCGGTAATGAGATGCCAAATTGATATTTATATATACATTACCTAAACTTTGAAATTCTAAAATGCAATGCTGAGGAAGTTGATAATATAAATGAGCACTATTAAAATGACTATCACGTGTGGTCGGGCCAAATGGAAGCTAGTGTCTTTATGTCATTGACACAGGTGAACGAACGAAAAATACGTATACACGCCGTGTATTTTTAAAATACTAAATATCTGTATTAAAAGGCCGTTTGTATTGTTACACGACAAATAGTTAGGGATGATTTCTACGTACGTACCCGCTTAGTCCTGCAGAGTTAACTGCTGTTAATATACCATGAATGAGCAATATTACTCCGTATAGCAAATCAGCTACGACAAGTGACACGAGGTAACGGTACATGTTGTGTTGTCTTGTTAAATTATACCAGTTGTGGACGATTGCAATCATCATAATAAGATTTTCTGAAAACATACAAAATTACAAAAAAATAGTAAAATCAAAGCCAATTTTTAGTTTTTTTCAGCTGATCTTGGGATTAAAAATACCACTAGAATCACATATTCGTTGATCGATTTCTTCAATACCAAGAAATCATTGATTTTACGAAATTTAAAATAAAACCGTGCAATTAAATAAAATATATTTATCTGAATCAAAATTTGAGCTATCACGCTTCCGAATAAACGTTTTATTTTTCACGATAAAAAGTTGAAATAAAGTTCTAAGAAAGGGAGAAAGAAGAAAGGCAAAACACTGATCGGTGAATATTCTTAAAGATAAATTTTACAAATTAAAAACACTATGGATAACGATTATAAGTAAAATTAATTGTCGATATAGTGAATAAAAATGTTATAAGCACTATAGTGCTTTATTGGTTTCCAAATCATATAAGACCAATATACAATGTTGTAACTTGTTTATTAGCCATTAATACTGCAGTTTTCAACTTAAATATATATATTTTTCAATTTTTCTAAACAAAAGCAGCAACCATTCAAAAATAGGTATTGTTAAGTTGTCCCACGCGCCACAATTTTATTCATCGCTATTACTTTGAAGTTGAAAACAATATGAATATTTCATGAGATTTTTCTTGTCGCCGTTTTGAAACGTATTTCACTAATTAGTTTTGTAAACAAATAGACGGCCTTTATAGATTCAGACTGTTCCTTCATTGGCATAAATTCATTTTCAAACAACGTCAATGAACGTACGCACGTAACAGTAAATGCAAATGGTGACAATGGCCTGGTCTCAAGCTCTCTCGATCTACCTTCGTCCATAGGATAGTGATATCAGATTAAATATAGCACTAAATCACCGCTACCGGTATCACTTCATTTTTAGGTATTTGGGTAAAATTGAACAATACCCTAATGCTTATGATCTAAACAATTGGTTGTTATGATATGGGCCGTGTGGTTGCATGTTATCCCTTGGGTCTGAAATATGACATTCGACGATACGCCAAATGACGATCATAAATTCGCGATGCATTAAGTATATTTAAATGTTCAAATTACCTCAAGGGTCTGGTGTTCTTACGCAATTTGTCATTTTGCTCTTGCAATTCTAATAAGTGACAAAGCTTTGTTTGTATTTATACAAAGGCTGTAGCAAACAAAATGTTCTCGAGCAGAAATATCTGTGATGTTTGTAAGAAATGTTCCCTCATTTTAATTATGGACACTAGGTTGTGTTCTAGAAAAGTCTTTCGCGTTATCTATTTTCCGTAGCGTTGCCAGTCTTAATACCATTTAATACCGATATACCATTTAATTTTAAAGGCGCAGTAGATTCACATTCGGTTATACGAAATGATTTAATTTTTAAAATTTGATGCTAATAATTAATTTCTTGTATTACTCTCATGCTTTATTACATTCGAGTCCCAAATATATTTTAATCAGCCAACTTGGCTGTCTAATTCCGACTAATAATCTGGCATCCGTGAGTTCTCCCGCCAGTCACTCTCTTTCTGTGTTTTTGATGAGCCGCCTCTGTCACTGAGCTCTGGAATTTTGTTATTTGTAAGTTCTATTTTTCGTGTTTGTTATTTCCTATTTAGCTATTATTTGAAGTGATGATCATATAAATAGATTAAATTGTGTGTAAATGCCGGAATAAACTGACCCACTGATGTTCATAACTACTGCAATGAGGTCAAAGCCACATAGGTTGACTAGTCTATTTGGGATCGCACTCTTAAGTGTTTCTGCTTTCTGGTGTTACGGACATTGAATCACACAATATTACTCCATATCATAGTTAGGTGATAGCACCAGTTATTACCTACAATGTTGATCAATTCATCTGGTTCACAGCACTAAGTACGATTAGGTAATCGGATTTGGAGGGTCGAAATTTTGACCACAATCCAATTGTAAGTACAGGTATAGTTTCGAACTGGCAAATTTCGTTATGTGATTCCTTATGACCATCGGCGTTGCGTACATTTATTTCATACAGACACTTTTATTTAACATTTATCCAGATGTAAATTTACGCACTACAATTCTAAGCCTGTTACCCCTTGCACTATAGCATATACTTGCCGAAATCGTTAACAACTTACCTACTACAATGAATATGGCTATAACTGCTTGAATAGCGTACATCCAATGTGAAGCTTCCCCAGTTTCTTCATGACAGCTTTCGTTATTTTCTTCCGAAATATTCATTTCAGTTTATTTAAAATAAATTAACTGTTTTATATTTATATACCGTCTATGAAAGAAGCATTTTATTGAGTCAAAAAATACAAAGATTAATCTTAATTTGCTCAATTTTAAATATGTAGAAAGTATGGATTCATGATACTACATAGTACTGGTTCTACTACCCACATATATGGATGGCAGTAAAGCAAGGGTGAGGAGAGAGCAGTCGCTTGCGAGCTCACAGTGGATAGAAGAGCACCTCACTATGACAAATAAGACACTAAAGCTAATTACCAAGAACTCGCGCATAATCTTTTGCTATATGTAAAGTATATATGCTATATGCAAGAATGTTTTTTCATCAAACTACTCTTGGGGCGATATGAGCTTTCAAAACCTAGTCAGTCTTTGATCTGCTAAACAAGATATGTGTTCGAACAACACAATTCGGTTAATCATGTGTTTTGCTGTTTAAACTGAAGAAAATGCCCGTAAAGTTTGATTATTCAACATCAGATACAGTTTTTTCTTCTGTGAATGAATCATGCACAGTCATAGTAGTTGAAATCGACTGATAATTTTCCGGATCACGAAATGCGGAAGTCGGATTTTCCCTGTCTTCATATATTGTCTACCACACTGATGACTGTTATGTACGATTTTATCTCTTCACATCATATTTTTTCTTTTCGTCGTGTTAAAACTGAAAGCTTTGATAATTTCTGGCACGTTATTAATAACATTTAAAACTTCCACATCGATGACGGTCGCTCAAAATAGCCTTTCGATATATGCATATTTGAAAGATTAATAACCTGATTATGGTGAAACAGCGTCACAGATATGAGCCATCCCAAAACAAAATAAGCGAAGCACTACAACGGAGAAAAGAGAGGGGGATAGTAGAAATATTTAGTAAAAACGCGACAATAAACCTGAATAATAGATTGAGCTTTCGCACAGCATTAGAACACATTTATTGTTGACTACGCTATCTTTCACTCTATAGAATGTAAAAGGCGACAGCAATAAAAAAAATTCTGAATATTTCTTGTCTGTACAAACATATTCTATGAATCTATGCGATATAAAAAAGAAACGATAAGATAGAAAGAAAGAAATTCTAAAAATTTGTAAGTATTTCCTGTCTCTACAAAAAATTTTTTATTCTGTCAACTTCCTTCGTCACTTATTCATAAAGACTCTATATTTTTTGTCAAAGTAGTTAGTCATACCCACAAACATGTATTTAGCATGATTTATTCCGACCTGAATACCACTAGAAATGAGATCATTCACGGTTCATCCTTAACCTGATAGATTATTCATACAGGTGTAAACCACAATGAAAGAAGTATGCATGGCAAAGAAAGCCTGACTTACACCAAGAAATGCCTATTAATTCAAATACTTGACCATATAGATCACTCATTTTGAAACATCATGGTCCATTGCGACATGGCCAACTCAGATTGACAATCTTAGGCGTAATAGTGTAATATATTAGCTCTTAAAATTTATCTATCGCAATAGCTACATACTTTACTTTTAAAATCGCCATTCACGTCTTCTGAACTTACGAGAGGTATGTGTAAGCGATATTGTGTGCTACTAAATTATGTAAGACTTCATATTTTCTTTACATACTTCATTAGTTCACAGTTGCAAAAATTTTTATACATTTTTGAAGTAAAAATGTTTGAAAACATGTGGTAAAAATCAAAAGCCTAATATTCTGGATATATACACTGTACAGTATATGTATCTATAAGTTTACAAACAAAATTGTAACAAACTGAAATGTATCGTTATATTGTAGTATGTTTCAAGAATCTGTCTATTTAAGCAAAAGGCGACACTGGTGTTATTGGACATAGACATCAACTTATGAATGTAATGAAATAGCATAAAATGGACGCCAAAATTTATCCAAATGCGATACCTGTAACAGGAATGAGATTGTGCGCGATATACGTCATGACAAACATAAACTTGAAAACAAAGGTCGTAGAATATAACATAACGTTTATTGGACACGTAATGGACATAACGATCGTTTTGTTGTTTTTGTTCTTTGTATCGTTTTGAAGAAATCGCTTTTCCCTTTGATAACTGGACCAATTGCTTTGAAATTTTCAGTGGTTAAAGATGGAATTTTTCTCCCGAAGGCTTTTATTTTTTGCTATGATGTAATCAAAATTATGTGGCGCTAGGTGTCCATATATTTGAGCATAGCTCTCTTGTTATTATGATAGTCACAATGTTAGTATAGGCAAAATCAAGCATAGCGATGAAATATCTTCAAAACATGGATTCGCTTAACTAATCAACTTCTTAAATTAAGTTGCATAAAAAGACATGGGTATTGCAAAATTGGAGACAGAAAGGACGTATCAGTTTATATTACCATCAGGGTTATGTATGACTAAGTAAGTAACCTTTATCTATTCCTTTGCGATAGAGTATCCGTACGCTGTAGCAAGAATGAGGATGACTATATTCTGCCCACTAACATATTTCTGTAACGTTTCGTCTTACCGAGGTCAGACTTCTTCACACAAGTATATTTCAACTACGACAAGAAAAGAGATGGCATTAAAGGTAATATTATGTATTTTAATAGTATCGGACCATCACATTTCATGCAGTTACGGATCAACGGTATGCATGTTACGGTTGTTGGGGTGTTTTGAATTTTTTTTTCGCTTGTTGCGTCAAATTTAAGCCATCAAATTAAATTATTGGAATTAGAAACCAATTGATGCAATATGGAGCTATTATAAATGTAATTGGCATATATATAGTAGCTAAGATTTACCGCATCTGTGTGATCGATGGCTTAATATAAGGAGCGGTTTAGCTAATCACCAATATTTCGAAAATCAATATCTTGTACTCGTGGGACTACTAATACCTTCTTGAACGCCCAAGTGACAAATCACGAAATTATATCCGAGGAGCGATACAAATTTTTCAGTCTCAGCGGTTTTCGGCGAGATTGAGCACTGTTTCAAAATACCACAGAATGAAACTCTGTTTGTCAGTGTGTAATGCAAAGAGTATGCTGATTTAATCATTTCAAAGCCATCGGATGATACCGTGTTTTCCCGAAAATAAGACTGGGTCTTATTCCAATTTTCTTCCGAAAAATAACACTAAGGCTTATTTTCGGGGGATGTTTTATATTTTCATTTAATAAAAACAAAATTACAAAGTAGAGAATTACGAGATTTTCAAATATACAAAATATGAAAACCGATATCCATTTACTTATAAATAGCTCGTGTTTATTCAAAATAACAGCAAAACATAGATTATCAATCTGTTAAAACGAGTAGGAGAGATTTCTTGCTATCTAATAGGTAAAAAAGAAAATCGCGTTATTGACCAGGTCTTATTTTAAGGGGAGGGCTTATATTGAAATCATTTTTAAAAACACAGTAGGTATTAAACGCAAAAAGCACCATTCCCAAATTGTAATTTGATATTAATTTCAAAATAGCACTTTAAGTAAAACGCTCCCTTAATTATAATATACTATATGAGGTGACGATTTTCCCGTCAAGTCATAAACTCAAAAATTGGAATTTTATTGCGAGTGCTCAATTTTCAAGTGTGATCAATGAAAGACTACGATTATAATCGTTACCAAATAATCGAGGTTTGCACACACTGCCAAAAATCCGTTCATTTATTTTAAGATAGAAAGCAAGATTGCACAGCAAATTTTTTTTATTAATCATACATGGCATAACCTATAATACAAAAAGTAACCTGTTGTCGCATGTCCTTTGCTGCTTCATGTTAGTAGAAAAAATTCAGTCAAAAATATTAAGTATATATTAAATTTTATTGCTGTCTCTTTTTAACAAAACGCTATTGAGCGTTTTCAAACCTTGCTGCTATAATTTTAATCAAAATAATATACGTTCGAAGCTCGAATTGCGTTAACAATAACCCTCAATGATGACCAATGCGCCTTTAAAATTTTTGTATGTTTTCTTCATGATTTTCTGTTTTAGTTCCATTTCTACTGACAAGCTCACTACATTTGCTGCGCTTTATACTATAATGATTAATTCTTCCAATCCTGAAATGGCATTATTCTAATATATCACTGAATACGGGCCAGGGAAATAATGTCCAGGTCCATATTGATTCCGACTCGCTATCGCTTTCACACATTTCATTTTGGTCTTTAATTATTCACGATGAGGCAAAGAACACCTTCCGAATGAGTATTGAAAAACTGTTTTCCGCTTTTATCTGCTTCCCCTTATTTGAATAAAAAGGGCATAAAAATTGAGCAAAATTTTTTGTGAAGTAGAAAATCTAAACAATCCGGCATATAGAAGCTATTTATAATTTGGGCTATTTCTTCCATACCAAAGAAATACATTGCAAATACGCCTTCGTGGCAATGCATATCCTGAAGGTAATTATAAATTCCTATTGGAGCTAGAGCTACGGATCGAAGAAAATATGCCAATTACTAATATCAATGAAATTCGCAGTTAGCACGAGCAAATAATTGGCATATAGGCATCTATGACCAGATGTTTCGCGAAAGACCTTTATATTTATTCTATACAATTTACTTTATTTTGACACTGGAGACATATAAACATTTATATCTGTATCAAGTGTGTATATAGCTAATATGAATAAAGGTGAAACACAACGCAAGAGCTGTAATGTTTGTTGTCAGTTGGCGCTACATGCCGTAAACGTCTAGACCAGCCTTAATTTTAATGGGAAAATTGACAGTAAATTTAAATACTCCAATAATATGTTAAATTTTTGACTCGTAATTCTTGTAATAGACTATTGGCTCCATATTTATATGAGTTAGTTTCCGTTTCATTTAACGGAACTCCATTAGGAGCTACATACGATAACTCGCGTATAAGTAAAGTCCAAATGGTGGTCGTTCCAATTGCTGGATTTGTTCAAAAGGAATTGTTAAAAACAATTGTTTTAAATCAATTTTTTTGCCTGTTTTGTTTAAAATTGGTGTATTTTTTTTTTTTTTGTATTAAATAGGTCAAAACTAAAACAAGAAAAATGGATGTAAAAACTTTCCAATTGTTTCTTATTCGCAGTAAACCCTTCCTACCGCCACAAATATTGATGACTTGCCCATATTCGCTTTCTCAAGCAATGCGCCCGCCCGCTCGCACAGTGTTGAGGCAGGATGGCGCAAACGATAAGCCATTACGTAAACCACACTGCGACGGCGAAGAGTCCAGCAATCATCTTGCACATCACTCATGGAATTCGAACCAGGACCGAATATATCATTAGGCAAGGTAGGCTCAAACCTAGAATCTCAAACCTCGAGGGCTTTGACAATCAATTTTAAATTGTTTCAACTGTGAATGCACGTTCCAGAATAATGTCAATTTTCAAATTTTATAGATCTCGTATTTTTTGTTCCGGTAAATAATTCCAAATATTTATCGTTTAGAAGATGAAAAAAATTAAAAATACGGCCGAATAAAAGAATTTCTATAACTTTGAACTCTATCCCTTTAACCCTAAAAACAAAGTATGGTAATTTAAATTAACTGAACAGTCTTTACCATAATAAAGCTTTTATTTTATGAAGAAAGTAAGCCCGTGAGCTATATGTTTCATGATTTTTCTTGGCTTTTTTTACTCGAAACGTCTCCCTGATATCTCAGATAAATATTTTGTTAAAATCTTATGACTTTGGTGTATGTACTAACTTGGCGATAAAGTTACGCGGTGAAAGTCAAAGCAAGAATTTTTTCTTACATTTTTGAAATTATTATTCCGGCAGCGTGTGAAGCCATTTTAGTGTAGTTTTACGGCGATGGAAGGGGTATTTCAATAAAAAATACAAAAGATACAGAGAAAAATTGATTTAAAACAAGCCCTTGTTTTAAAACGGACTTTTTTTTTAGAATTGATAAAAAACAAAACCCTAGCTGCAGACACGTTGTGGAATATTTATTGATCCTCCGCCATACATTCGTCTACTCGTCTTGAAACATAATAACAAAAGGCGAACAGTAGAATAATTCAAATGGTACTTACTTCCACGAAGCTGTAAACACTTCTAGCACAAAACTTTGGGCGAAACGTTTAGACTTTAGATCAACAGAGTCAATATTGGTTGAAATAAGCTACTAAAGAAAGATACGGTTCATAAACTAGAAATATAGCGCAATCTATGCCTCAAAAATCCTATAATATTGAAATACAACAGTATTTGGAATATCTTGAAATTTTTATAAATCTGACTCTCCTTTGTCGTATGTATGACGTTGCTACAAAGTTTATACTTTGGTGATGGTTGCAAGGTACATAAATACCTGCCTAGACAAAAATCGATTTGAATCCTCGAATAATTGCAAACTTTAAATACCTTCAAACCCGTATTATTCTTTTCGGCGTAAAAATCAATAAAAACGATACGGCAATCTTTTACTCAATTAGTGATGTTATATTCTAGCTTCCTCGAGCCATGCTTGTCAAATGTCAACCCAAAAGTTTTTATATCCTTGCATTTTCGGTATACGAAAGAATTGATTTGAAGTTTTCCCCTAACGTCGAACCAATCATCATAAACATATAACATGGTTTAATCCCTCATGACATTGTCATTTTACAAAGATCGTCAATATCTAAATCGTTATCTAAATTGTCTACAACAGGGGTGTCCAACAGGCGGCAAGTTTTTAGTGCAGTTGTTCTCATAGAGCAGTGGTTCTTAAACTTTTTCAAGCGCGACCCAAATCTGAGTTTTATGAATACTCGCGACCCAATCCTAAATAACGCAAAATGTGTTTTTAATGTTAGTACAGTTTGACTCAGATACAGACAACTATTTATTAGAAACAGTCCATTGACTCAGTGAGATTGATGGAACTGAAATTTCCTTTTCATTATATCTTCAATACACAGCTCTATTTTACTTAACGCAATACGCAAGTTGTCACGGGTATCGAGGCGATTGCGAGCTTAGTTTTGATAACCGTCAGTGCCAAATATCCTCGCTCGCACAAGTGCCTTGTCGCGAATTGTAGCAGGAAAGGCGTCCGCTGTCCGTCGCAAACACGACATCCTGGCTGGCCTTCGGTATCTCTCGTAATATACAACTTTTTACTCATCAAATGTGCACACACTGCTTCGTTCGCGGTAAATGGTGCCTCGAGATGAAGTCACATTTTCTCTAGATATTGAATAATCTAATGTCGAGAAGCGAGCTTTTGCATTGCGTCGTCTATTACAATTTACATTACCAAAAAGACACCCATTTATGGTTATTTTAATCCACTAAGACGACATTCCACGCGGTCAACACAACGACAAGCGACGTGCATGGTTATTGGTTACCGATACCATAAAAATAATACACGTGACTGGCATATAAGAATTGTGATGTAACAATGAGCTCAAGACAGTTCTTTCCGTGAATGAAATTTTATATTTCATTATTTGTAAATACCATAGTTTAGAAGCTAAATTGAAACATTGGGGAAGCTGAAAATTCTTCCTTCTCCTCTTAGATTGCCTTTGCATTGACGACCTTGTCGCGACCCATTTTTAAACCTTCCGCGATCCATGTTTGGGTCGCGACCCATACTTTAAGAACCACTGTCATAGAGGTACGCGGAAGATGATCAAGTGTAACGCGAGCAGCTTTGAATTATTGCAACAATTAACTTTTGCGTTGGCCAAAATATGCCGACAACGTTTTATCTTCTATACTGTATGTCTTCGCTGAACCGCCTTTATGAATGTTTCCCCGGGCATCAATTTCCTTGTTTATTTCGGTAACCAGCAACAATCAGTAAACATTGCCCCGTTTTTGTAGTTTTGCATGTTATTTTTCAGATTCAGTTGCGTTTCAAAAAATAGTTGTAAATTAAATATCTTAATTGTCATTATGTCTTCAAAGAAGTATTAATTTAGTTGCTGTAATCAAAAATGAGTATCGCAAATGCTGCGATAGACTAATCTAAACTAAGCTATCAGTGCCTATAAGCGGCACATGGTTGATTCATTTTAATCAAAATGAGGGTTTTCAACCACGTAAACCAGCTTATAAATTCCAACACATCAAAACACTCTCAAAATAAGTATATTTTTTTGGGCATTTTCAGTAGTACGCGACAGAGTAAAAAAAAAGTAAAGTGTTACGCGGTCTGTAAAAGATTGAGAACCACTGTTTAGTGTGACCCTTGCCAGCACTCAGATTTTTCTCATCAAGCATAAAATCCTCATCCGACAGTTTTTGTTTAAAAGGCGCTCACATGGGTAAAATACATAATGTTTTTTTTTTCTTTTGGCGCTGCGTTGAATCTTTCGAGGTTTTGCCCGATATCTTCATTACTGTGAGGCTATGCGATAACCGCATCAACCTTAAAGCTGATATTAACATAATGTGCAAAAACTTGTAATTGAACTCGTCCCACTAAAATGATAAATGTATATAACATTTTTCATTGTGAGAATTATTTAATTGGTTGTGTACGTGGAAAAATTGAATTTTTGTGTGGCCCAGCTAGATGTCTGAAGTTGATTATATGGCCCGCCGACAAAAAATGTTGCACTGCCCTGATCTACAACGAAGGTATACTTTTGTATACAATACATGCATAAACGTCTTATCCTTTATAGTCTATATCAGTGGTTCTCAACCTTTTACTGACTGCGTATACCACTTTACTGTTTTTTACCATGGCCGCGTACCACCGACAAAGCTTCTTTTTTGTCGTGGAGAAAAGACACAAGAAACATGCTATGTGTGTATTTTATAATGTGGCACTACATCCTTTGTGGCGTAACAAGCAAAACGAACAAAAACATGCCCATATCGCTTCATTTAAGGTGGGCAATAGCGGGCGATGGCGATCTCTAAAGACAAGAACCGATAGCGCACCAGCGCTATGGACGTTTCCACGACCATTGACCCCGGAAAAATTACTCTTATACTTTACTATTGCAAACTTAATGCTTATTCTGAAAGTGTTTTAGTGTGTTGACGCATATAAACTGGTTTACGTGTTTGAAATCATAATTTTTATTAAAATTAATAAACCATGTGCCGTTTGCAGGTACTGATATAGCTAAGTTTAGCCTTGTCCATCGCAGCATTTGCGAGATTCAATTTCGATCACTGCAACTAAAGTAAAGCTCCGGGGAGGACATAATGACAATTGAGATAATTAATTCACTATTATTTTCCTAAAACACAACTGAAAACTGACAAATATCACTCAAAACTACAAAAACGAGGCAAAGTTTGCAACCATGCTTGAATATCTGTTTGAGCGACACACGTGTCTGAGCGGCTGAGCACAGAAATTGCAATTGTTATACGTGTTGGGTCATTATTGACTTATTGCTGATTGGTTATAGTTACGGAAATAAACAAGGAAACTGATGCTTGGGGAAACATCCATAAACGCTGTTCAGCGAATACATACAGTATAAGGAAGATAAAGCGTTGCCGGCATATTTTAGCTAACTGAAAGGTTAATTGTTGCAATAATTCAAATCTGCTCGCGTGCCACTTGAAAAGCCGATTTTTTTTTTAACTGTGGACCGTGAAATTTCGTTCAGTACGTGAAGCTCATAAACAGTAGTCAGTCATCTACAGATACCACACTTCAGCCAGAGTTAATTAATGAAAATATGCTTTTCCTGGTTAGATCGCTGGTTTTAACTAAGTTGTCGTAACAGGATACAATAATCCGTAATAAATTCGGACAAAATTGCGGGATTTTATCATCTAAATTTCATTCAATGCCTTCAGTTGCCCTTTTTCTCAATATCTATAAAATTGTAAGATATGAAACAAAAACAACTAGACACTGTTGAAGCACAAGTACAAAGCTAAATTTTAGTTGTCAAAATACCACAAATATTATATCAGTCATTATTGTCGGTGGAAATTTTCTATGAATGCTCAGTTGTTTTGCTTTATTACTAGCTCAATTTTGTGCCTACGCGATAAATTCCCGCAATTCTCATTTTCTTTGTTTCTAAACGGTTGTTTCTTGCCATACATCAATGTTGTAAATATCTATAATGTACAGTACACCATAGCCAGATTTTAATCTCACGAGTTACTTCATATACAAAACTACTGTTGTTAGTACTGTTCCAGTCGAATTCTCCGAATTGTACGGGTAATACGGCGACGTTTACACAAAAGTATTATTATTTTTTTGAGGCAGGCATGAACCGAGTATTGATCTATTGTGAATTTTAAATAACGTAGACAAAACATTTCTTTGCTGCTTATAATTCATAGGTGTATAATGCTTGACCTTAAATTTCAAAAATAGAAGTTTTTTAATCACGTCAAAAGTGTCCTGATGTAATTAAATATGCCTTGGCTCCATATAAATAAATCATATATCATATTAAAAATGGAAGAAGATAAAAATAAAATTGTGTATGTATGAGTGTCGGCACAAAGAAGCTAGGCAACCCTTCTAAAAGATTTATAAAGAAAATATCAATTAATCATACTTTATGATAAAAATTAAACAGTCAATTCAATGCGCCAGATTGGCGTGTGGTCGGTCAAATTGGATTGTAAAATTTATCTATCGGAAAAACATTAAAAATTATATGAAAGACGTGTGTCCAATTATACGATATAATCCTTAGGACGTTTAGAAAAAAATGTTATGGCTATAGTGAATTACTTTTTACTTTTTACAAATTTAGATCAAATACAGAAATGAATAATTGATTACTAAATAAACAATTTAACAATAGTAATAAATTTTTTCTAACTCTTGCAGTATTATCATTTAGAATAGAATGATTGAATAGAATTTTGTGCTGTTCTACCGAATTTATGTCACCACACTAAATACTACATAGACATATATATTAAAGTACATTATGTATAATTAAGTAACGCACCGCACTAGGTGTATTTTTCTCGTTTACCATGATGCATTGGGACACGTTTAACGTTACAATAACACGCAGCTATTCTTTGTTTACAGTCTATAGCTAGAGCCCAGACAAAACAGAGAAAGAAATAAACGTCACCTTACGTAAACAAATTGTATTTAAAGATTGTTACTAAGTCCTTTTCAGTTCTAAGCCGCGATCAATGGAATAAATCAATAGAACGATGAAGCTTATTTGTATATAGGAACAGTTACGTTGAATGAGTGATATTCGTTTTTTGTTTGGTAGATGAACGGCGGGTTCAAAAAGTTTAGGAATTTATTTCAACTATTATCTATAATATGTAAAGAAATACATCTCTTTCTACATAAATGAAGATATTGGGTGCTCTTTTACCTAACTTCTTGGTAAATAAGTTGTGTTTTCAATCAAGTTTTCTCAACAAAAGAACTACTTGAAATTAAAAATTTTGAAACTTTCATAGATCATAGTCTATTTTTATATATCAAAATAAGATGAAAAAATATTTTGTTCTGAAGTAAATCTAATACAATGATAATTCATCATGCTTTACAAACAAGTATTACAGATACTTTCAAATGAAGTTGAATTTTATCATACAATGTAAATATAGGATGTCGTACTTTGTTTTCACCATTCGATTGTGGAGATACATAACTTTTTGGGCACGTTAAGCTTCCTGTAGAATGACAATTTGGAGAAATGAATGGCGGCGCAGCGCACGGTAGAGGAAAATACAAGACAAACGAGATTGACACTTTTTGATGGAATAGGATTGTTTAGTCAATCTCAATTCCATCGAGAACTGGTACTAAAACACGGCGTCCGACCGCATTGAATTAAATATAAACTTTCTCAAAGTAATAAAACATGGCATCTCAAATTCCTGACGAGTGGCCAAGTTGCGAAACTTGTTTCTGTCTAAAGATAACACTCAACCCGAAAATGAAAAAACTACTTCAAGCATCATTTTCCAGCTTTTTCTGGTCACAAAAAAAGTATAATTAAGTTAGGAAAATATTTTTCTTTTCCCATTTGAAATATTCTAAGTTTAGGAAAAAATTTCGCACAAATAAATAATTTTAATAATCGTTGAAAATCAATGAAAGTAAAATAGATTACAAATATTTTGTCACAAAATCTTGGTATGAAGTAAAACGAAATAAAAATATTACCAAGCCATATGAAGAGAGTAGAAAGGAATCATTTTTTACACAAAAATAACGGTTTAATAAATGAAATAACCTAAATAAAATGCAGGTTACGTGAATTCCGACATTTTATCATGGATACCAATAATTTTGTTCAAAAACTAAATATACAGTTCTTCCATATCGCGTAAGATGTTGAAGCTTGTCCTTGGCCATTTTGGATTCCTGAATGTATATCAGATAAAACACGCTTCAATGTCGAAGTGAAGCAAAGGAGTTCTGCTCCTTCCGAGACGCTGGCGGTCGACTCAAGCAGGTAAAGAATGTTATGAATCGATATTTTTGACAAACGAAAAAACATTTGATCCAGCCGTATATATTGTAATAATATAGGATAGTTTTATCACAGGTAGCTGACAGTGGCCCGAGCTCTTCTTGTACTTGCTCTTGGACTTCCTATTTCTCCATCAAACGATGGGATTCGCTCACGTTCATAAGGACGTTCTCTTTCTGGGAATGTTCTTGTAATTGCGTATCTACTTTCCCATGTTTTCCTGAAATTACAGATTATTGCTCAATTGTTTTATTTTTGTGCGATGAAGTCATCTAAAATTGTAAACCTTGTGACGGTTCCGCGATCGCGTTAGTCGTGAACACTGCTGTACCGAAAAGTCTATTGTGACAGACTGCATACTCATACTACTTCGTTTAGGCTTTCGTGTCAATATACTCTCTTGTTTTAGGTAAACATTTTCTAATCTCGATATTGAGCCGTATTTGAGACAGATGCTTCACCCAACAAAATCATTTTTTTATTCAAAAATATATGCTCTGAGCAAGGACGGAAGAACCCAAAGTGAAAGAAGAAAGGGCTAATTCGGTCGGTGACTTGTCAGAAAGTAAAATCGTTCGTTGGGGTTTTCTCAAATTAGATAATTTGAATTAGGATACTTTCTTCCTGCAATTCGTTTTCGGTTCTATAAACTTTAGATCATTTTATCGCGTTGTTCATTATTCTATGAGTAAATAATACTCATAGTAAGAAGTTATTTCCAAGTTTTGTGTAAATTTCTGTGATATTGAAAATATGTCCCAAAACGCATAGGCATATTAGTTGAGCAAATAAGAAGGTAAGAATACACTAGTTACATAGGTAGCAATCTTCAAACAACATTTTACTCACCATCCACAGACCCATATGATATACCATAATTCAAGTAAACTTATTCCGAGCGAGAGAGCAGATGTCACGTACATATACGTAAGAAGAACTGTTTTTTCCTGTGGTCTGCTGATGAAGCAATCAACAGTGTGAGGACACGGCCATTCACTGCAACTGAATACTTCAGGAACTCTCCACCTAAACAACAAAATTTTATATTTTCAATAGCTTTGTATCGCTATGTACCAGTGCAGACAATCAAAGATGGTGATACATTATAAAATATATTAAAAATCTTGATTGCACATTGCTAAGTTCACTTAATCGTAGAAAGTTACCTGAATTTGGGGAGACTAGGACCCAATTAGATTCGATACAGTCAGCCTGATACCTTTGGTTTGGCAATGGCTATTTCAAGGCTATCACACCGGGCAATCCAACCTAGGATGGGAACACATGTAGCTGACATGATTGTAGACAGTGAACACGGTTAGTAAACCGGCAACCGTAACCTAGTCGTTGACTCCTGACCATTTCGACTATATGGTCGTATTTGACTGCAAATGAATCATTTTAACAACAATTCTAATACTTAAATATTCGACAAAAGAGAAGTCGACAAAAGAGAAAACACTAGGTTTGAAAATTGTGGAATGGGAACTTATAGATAGAACGGCGCCAATAAAAATAAATCGCTTGTACGACGAATATTTCGATCTTGTCAAGACGCGAACGTCCCTGATTATGTAATTAGTGCTGCAGCCGTTATACAACAGTTAAGTCAATTTAATAACATAATAAAAAATAACAGCATGTGAAATTTGATTTAAAGAATGTTATCATCTCACCTATAATGGTAAAGATTGAGCTGCAAAATTACGAAAGTGCACTCGAGCAACATTCGAAATACAATTTGGATGATATATAAACGCCAAATTCGTTGACTTGGTCGTCTTTCCTGTAATTCCGACGGAATAACTTTGTCTCGGAGTTTTCGTAGGGATCTTTTCCGTTTTGGCATGCACTCAAATTCTGAAATTTATAGTTGTAAGTGATAAATGTTTAACCACCATTTTAGACATTTTTTCTACGAAAAAAAAACCCGAAAATCATATCAATATAAAAGTCACCAAATAATCGAAAATTCAAATGTTAATTTAGGGTAAGTTAAAGTATATGATAATTAAAAGTATTTTTCCGTAATTCGATATTGCAAACAATTCCACTAAAACTGATTTTATGGCAAGAATTTATCTGCTTTTTTATTTTCACAAATTGTAATTGTCCCTGTGGACAGGGTATCCAATTTCTACATTATTTTTTTCTTGTATATAAGAAATAGATATGTATTCCATGCGAAAAATTTCGGAGAGTTAAAATTTTGAATTTTAACATTTTTGTTATAGTTGACCTCACGCGGATATATCATACTCTAACCTTCTTCGTCAAATACATCGTCTTTGCCATTTGCTTTTTTCTTTTTGGTGGTCTTCACCAGCTTTGTTTTTTCATGAGCAATCTGCAACAAAAAGAAAATAACTGGTATTTCAAAATTGTGAAATATCAATGTTTATAAATATTTGTGAATGACGCATGGCTATGGTATAAATTAGTCAAGAACTTTTGACTCCAAACTCTAGACTCGTTTGTTCTCATAAGAGGAAAATCGAGTAACGTCATACAGTTTTTGCGGTAGTTTATATTTTCCCCCTGCGTGTGAAAAATAAACTGAGCCATCGAAAGGTTTCTACAATTTAAACCCAACCGAACACGACAAAAATATGTTCTTCGGGTTAGTATTCACTGTATTCACGGATATATATGTGATTGAGTACCATTGCTTTTCCATGCGTATCTATATATATATATATATACATATTAGAGTTCTTACAGCATGGACGACATAGGTGAAATACAGCGCTCCTGGTAGTGATATTGCTAATGTTTGAAGACCCCATAGTCTTGAATTCGATATCGGAGTGAATTTGTTGAAGCAGATCTGAGAAATATTCAAAAAATTATCAATTTATAAACAATTGGAAAAGTATGAATAAGTTTTTCTAATCCTCTCAATTCTAAACTGGTACATGTGCACAGAATAAAGCCAGTCAACAATCAAACAAACCGTCGCATCATTCTATTTCTCGAAATTCAAATACTACCACGTTATAACGAATTTTTTCAACACGTAAGTTAAACAAATTGTGATTATCAGATGGCATCGCAAGTGATGAACTACTTCAAAACTTTTGAATTATAGTCTGGAGAGCAATGAACGAATACATAGATAACATAAGTCCCCGCACCGTGCGTCGACCAGGATCTTACTGAATTCGCCCACGAATATCCGCGAGGTGACGCAATAATAAAATGGTCTAATTTGCGGTAAATCAGCAATTCCGAATTGGTGCTCAACAAACGATAGAAAGTGACAGTCTTTGTGTTGATATATTTGAGCGTTGTCGACGTGTTGTCTATAGTACTATTAATATACACTTACATTTTCACAACCCGGCTGTTTTGTATTACAGGTGAATTCCCTTTGTTCGTCACTCCAAACACTTTCAGAAAATACAGTGATGACAATTAACCTGTCGAAAATCACAATGAAGTAAAGCGATAAATATATTCATTGCATGTATAAATACGTACTCAATTACACTATATTTATTTGAATCAACACAGAAGTAAATAAATGTATAGGCCAAGGGTGTTTCAGTACATTGGACTCCTCTCCTTATTCAGGTGAATTTAAGAGAATCTGTTTTGATGTATTCTAATAATAACATTTTTTGTGAAATGAATGTAAGTTGCTGTAATTCTTTGCCAATACGCTGTGTGAACCACAGCTATTTTTTTGAAATCTTTCTTCCCAGTCCAGCATCAGCTTGAGAACCAACATACTGTGATATCTACTCTCAAAATACTCACGGAGGGAATGACATAGAGTTCAGCAGCACCTCGCCCGGAGAGCATTTAGCTTGCAAATATGCACAGCCAGTACCTAGCGTTTTAACATTTTTGTTTGTAGATATGGTCATAGTAATCATGCTCCATATAGAAACATTCATTTTGAATTATGATTAAACGATTAATCTTGAATAAGTTATGTTCAGATGATTCATCATAGTTATCAACCATTGATACAAGAAAGATAATGCAAATAGCAATTTTGCTAATACAATTATGTATAATTGTACTCCATTTTTATTTAACAAAGAATCTTTTTTTTCAGATTAATCAAAAAAGAACATATAACTCAATTCGTCGTTATAAACGAACTAGACAACTCGACTAAGATTATACGTGAGATTATAGATTAACCCAAACACATTGTTTTTATTTTCTAATGATATTTACGAATTAATGAGGGTATTTATAAAAGAGCGATGAACTATGCCCAGCGATGTATTTTCGGAGATGGCGTAAATTCATTGTAATCACGTCTAACGTTCAATAAAGTACCGTTAACCATATTTCCATATCCGTACCACCATAAACTCATTTTATTCAAATACAATGTATCTATTGTTACAGTGACCCAACAGTCATAAATAAATTTGCGCCTCAAAAATAAACTAATAATATAGGTTCGACGAAATAGAGGTTCGACCAAATGCATTTACAAAAAAGATTTGAATGAATAAGTACTCACCGGAAAAGTAAAACACATGCAACCCAGAACTTTCCCAGTACAGTAGAATTTTTACTAAATTTCAAAAGCAAATCATCTATATATTTCCAAGACATCACCGCATATATGAAATCTTCATATGTCCTTTATTTTGAATCAGCGCCACGACATCTGCACGCTGGCAGCGTGCCAGTGTTAACCAGAATTAAGCTATTCGAAGTGATGTGTTCTATACCTTTCATTCTCAACTTCTGCGCTAATGAGTTCGAAAAATGAGTCTATATGAATACTGCTCATTACCAACTATAAGCGTTATATGAATTCCCTTCTTTATTGGTTGTTCCACCACTGGTCCATATTTGATGAGATATAAATTTTACCTGAGTGTGTATAGTGAGTGATCCTTGACACCTATTCGCATGTGTTACTAATCAAACCGTCTTAGTGGCGAGGTTCTCACCTTTATGCAAACAGCAGAATTGATTGGATTGTCAAACCTCATGTTGCTTTGATCAGATTAAAGCAAGACAATTGTCACTTCGGAAATAAAACGTCAACACGTAATAAAAATTGTATCGTTGTTTTGATTAGATTCCATTCTTATGTCATGAATATAAGATTTCGAAGATGATCTAGTCCACAACTGACTCCTATTTTTAACCTTGACAATTAAACAATATTTTTAGGTCGAACACACACAAAGCTTTCAGACTCTGGCGAGTATGATGTATAAGATATACATACCTGGGCGCTCCCGTATCATGTGCAACAAGATGGTGGACACCTGAACATAGTATGTGTACCAGGTTAGGGTCGGGTCATAATTTCATTCCAATTTTCTTTATTTTAGTTATATTACGAGTTCGGCGACTAGCCAAGTGACTCCCATAGTATTTGTACCTGAAATTATGGCCTAACCCTAATCTGACACACATACTACGTTCCGGTGTCCGCCATCTTGTTGCACATACTACGGGAGTACCCATACCTGAAAGGAAAAGTGAGTTAATTTTAATTTCAAATACATAGATTATAGATAGATTATTTTGTACAGAGTGAGTGAGTGATAGTTGGAGCTGATATCTTTCGTTCTGAATTACTATACATGAGTGTTTTTTGTATTTCAAGTTGTTAACAAATGCCCATTAAAATATGTCATTAGATGGGTGAATATGCAAATCAAAATTATGTGCAATAATTCTAGCTATATTCACGACCACTTTGCAAACTTTTGCAACCACCAGTATACCTACATGAAGAGTCCCTGAGTGAGTTGTGTCATTCGAGATTCGGAGGAGAATTATAATAGTAGCAATATATGCCAAAAATGTTGATACTGGGAACGTGCAATATTAAAATGTTTCTACTTAATTAAAGCAGCAAAGAAAGTGGATACTACCGCAGGGAGGGGTGCATCAATTATGTTATCACAATGCATCAATGAGCACGGGTTGTAACCGGACTTGTGTGTCAACGAACAAATATCAGAAGCATATGTTTAGATTTAATTTATACGCTACAGTTGGATAAAATTTCAAAGGTGTCGGTTTCCTATAGATAAAGTTGACTTGTAATCCGACTTTTTATATCCCTTGAGAAAATATAAAACATTCCTCGGAAATATGAGAAGCCTTCACATATTGGTAGATAGTACGTTGGAGCGAGAAGTCTTGCCGCAATTGAAAAAAAACAACGAATATGTTGGACTTCTCTCTACTGCTGTAGAGTTATATATACGTACTATTGAATTTCTATTATCTTGTCCAGTTCCGTTACGGATTCCATAATGTCTAAAAATCGTTATAATATTCCAAATAAATATTTTAAATAAACGTTCATATATGTGGAACGAATATTATAGATATATATGTTTATATTTGGACAATAGCAAATATCCCCTTCGTTTTGATTCATCTGTTTACATGTTTCGCCTCGTGGTCCCATCTGTGACGTATAACCCATTTCAGCACAAATAAGATTGCTTTCATTGTTATTAGTCACGTGAACTTTTTATGATGGTTTTTGTATTATCTTGATCTATGACCCAATCGGTCAATTATCGTATGTTAATTATGTTTTGATTTTCGACAGACACTGCTGTTGATTGGAGAAAAAAATACTTGTTAATAAAATATTCACTGACTAAATCTGTTATTCTCATTCTGAATAACGTAAACAACAAATTTACCGTCATAAACAAGAGAGAACGAAGACTTCAAATATTATATAGTGTAAATCCAAAGTCCCACACTTGTACAATTTACATCGCCTTTATTATATATTTCATGAATATTGTCAAGCACTATAATATATATATTTTTGCATATTAAGAATGAATAATATTTGAATAAGAGTATTCGGATTGCAAAATTAAAACTTAACGTCATCCGATTCACATTCAAATGATTTAAAAAACAATCAGAAATACCACATGATTACTTTAAAAGATTCCTGCTCTATAATCAAGCATGAACCACAGTTTCAAATCTTTTCCGATGCTTTTCCCCGCTTTCCTCTCGGAACTTAATGATTTTAAAAACGATTTTTGTTTCGTAATTATAATCAATCTATACCAAACCTAGGATATATGGGGTTATCATATTGTTAATTAGACCTCTTTTACAACTCAAAATTGAATACTTTTCCGCTTTTTCGTATATGTATGCATATATAACACACTTTGCTTGGAGATGATCGTCCATTATATATGTTTAATTTGGGAATTCAATTCTCACAGAATATATAAACAAAATAATATCTTAAATATTTCGTAATCAAAGTGAGTAAAAATCTCACTCCAGGTCGATGCAATATCACTCAAATCTTGTGTTGATTTATGTAACCGGGATGAATTGCCGCTTAAAATTACACGTCATCTTTCCTGAATGTCATACTATCCTAAGATGCAAATATCCGCCTTCATAATATGGTAATATAATGTCTTTCACCTTCATCGTAGTATACACACCATCCATATCTAATCGAATTTCGTAGAGTAAAAGGCAGACATGTCGGAGGAGTTAATGAGAAACTGTATCCCAACTTTTGAGGAATCTCGGTATACTCGCAGGCACTTAATGTGTACTTGATCCTTGATTTGATCCTTTCAGTGAATATTCTGCAATTCGGGTAAGGTTGTTTATTTTATCTAAACCCCTAATAAACCGATATATATATCCCATGAAGACAAAATTATTACACAATTGTGTGCGAGCAAAATTCAAAAAAACTGACGACATGCTAATTGGGGCATGCTACATGCACTCGCGTAGTTGCCAGATTATTGACATAAAGGACAAGTCCCTGGGTAGCAGAGGCACGGTCGATACAATTGATTCCATGTAGCGAACTTTATACTCACATATAACAGCATATCTTAGCTTTGTTGTGATTTCTTCCAAGAAGGGTTGGCCATAAATATTAGCTAATTCTCCGCCAATATCTTGGCATTCTTGATTGCTGTAGGCCAGGCCTGCCCACTTGCGGTTTTTTGGCGACCACGCAGGAAACACACACATCACGTCAAAGTTGAGTGTTATATTTGCGTTATAGTGTTTTTATTCATTTATTTTCAGTAGCTACGATACTGCTTTAAATGTTCATATGAGCATAATGTGCGTCAATGTCGCGGCAATATCAAGTTTGAGTGGACCGTTTCGTAAAATTTGAAACACCAATACAAGTATTTAAAGAAGTAACATAACGAAGATTTCTGAACGAATAGTCGATATATACTGATTTGTGACTAATTAGTAGCAATGCCATTACGTCAATTCCACCAGAATTATTGACTGAACACAAGTACAAACATAAAAAGACTACGAGTCCAGGACCAGTACCCAAGATATTGTTGACTTTTTATTTTACGTTGGCGATAAAGACGATCAAAGCCGACACGAAAGAAAGCAATCAGAATGAAATTAATTTGCAAACTCAGGCTCCAAGTTCATTCTTATATTTGCGCTCAGCGTTTGTTCCCAATGATCGCACAATATCTTTATAGCACAGTTTTGCGAGGAATGACGTTGATGTCCACCAGGGTGCAAGACTTGACACACACCTAATAATAAAAACCGGCTTTTGATTTGAACGTAGATAGATGGCAGGAAAAATTACACCAAAATCACGAAAGATACTTATGTATAGTAAAATGTATGTAAAAATTTAAAAAGTCTGCCTACAAACTTTATAGGGCGGGCCGCAAAAAACACTTCGGCAGGCCGCGGGTTGGGCAGCCTTGCTGTAGGCTATGTAATGTTCCTGGGAGGTCGGGTTGTATGATATGAGTTGGTCCGTAAGAATATTATATTTTCGGTGTTGTTCTGTATAGTATATTCCATGAAAAATTTGTACGTATGAAATTTATCGTTATTAAATACTAACCCAACAACATTGGTAAAGATCAGTCCTGAATTCATATCCATTCTTTAGTTCTTCTCTCATTGTGCTAGTGCTAGTCAATATCATTGTTACATTTATTCAGTATAACAGAAATGACATATTCGCATTTTGGGGTTACGTTGTTTCAGCAACACTGTACATGGTCGAACTTGAGATTTGGTTGTAGTTACATATTTCTGCATTTGTACACGGAACCTGATACGTCTACAAAATATCCGGAAATGGGAATGGAACTTCGCCTGACCACCAGATGGCGAACGCCTAACCGCCACAATGCGCGCAATTTGTAATTTTGATGACGTCATAGCACGCACAAAACAAGAACGAGGAAAGAATACAAAATCACAAAACGATCAATATGTTCATTTCGTGTCCAATAATGTAGTTTAATGCGTTGGAGGTTGTGAAAGTCTGATACTCGCAAATATGTTCACACTTTGTATGACGGTGATGATAAATGCAATACCATACACCAATCAGATCAGTTAACAAACATTTTATCAGGAGATTTCCAGAGAAAACTTCATACAGTTTGGTATAAACATATCAATAATGCTCATATCATGATACTTAATGAATTTGCTAGAAACACCAATCCAAGTATTTCTCCGTGAACTAGCTTCAGCAACAGGTCGTTGCCAATTTTGTTGTTGCCAGCACATAATAGTAGATTGTTGGTGCAAATTGTAGATTGTATGTGCTTGATAAGTATAAAAAACATAAAACACAAATGTGAAACTAGAAAGTCTGTCTAACTTTCTAAACAGTGACTTCCGCAAATGAGCTTTACATGATTCAATTGTGCTCGTTTTGCATCATTTTCATTCAATGATTCATTGCAAATATCATAATAAACGTAATAATATACCTCGTTCAAAATTTTATGAACTCAACATCAAAAGTCATCATTATAAATTTTTCGAAAAACATAAGAAGGAATGTTAAGGAAATACATTTCTATAAATGTGTATAAAATTAAAGCTCATAATATATATATTCTCAATTTTGCTTTAACTTTGTTGTGCCCGTTTGCCTGCATGGATGGCTAATAAAAAACGATTTGATTGAATTATTCGTGATTATGATTATTTTAAGTTACAGTTTTTAATTGTGATAATTTTGATACATGATAAGAAATCATATAGCACGGATAATATTTTTTAAGACGCAAAGAAATTTCAAAATAACGTAACACACGCATTTAATAGCAGGTTCTATGGTATTAACCATGAGAACATGTAACCTATTTTAAGAGATTCAAATCCCGTTTCTAAGACAATTCAGAAAAAATGTAAAATGCCATAAAGGTCTTAGA
This sequence comes from Styela clava, assembly GCF_964204865.1. Taxonomy (NCBI): domain Eukaryota; kingdom Metazoa; phylum Chordata; class Ascidiacea; order Stolidobranchia; family Styelidae; genus Styela; species Styela clava. The sequence continues at coordinate 9,848,045 of NC_135252.1, forward strand.
TCCTCGGCTCTAGCTCCCTAAAGGCAACACGGCTTTCGCCACGAACCCAGTCAATGTATGTCGCTGGAACATTTATATATATATGACTTACCATATTCCTTGTCGACGGTGTTGGTAATCGAGCAGTAGACTGCGTTTGAGTAGAGTTGTGGCTCATTATGTGTTCACCGAAGAAAAATATCACTGGACAACTGTATTTTACTAAGTAGCCTATGTGTTTCAGATAATGAAGAAATGTTGTCTTTCAATCGTGGGTTTACATTATCAAAATCGTGTATTTCCCAATCAAAACCATATTATAATTAAAGGAATATATCGATTTAGAGGCGATATTTTCTTTTATAAACAGAGCCAACTACCCAAATTAGTAAATATCTGACATGTGGGATAGTATGAGTTGGACCCTTTGTACAAGGCTATTAGACGTACGGTCATTTACATAAAACAGATTGAAGAATTTGGGAAAAGGGAAGGACAAAAAAATATTTTACATGCATACTTGATTATAATTTTACGCCACGATTTAAATCAGATGCTAACCACAAGTGTTTATGTGTTATACGGCTATTCTAAATTTGGTTTCAATAACGCACCCAGAATAATAGTAGATTTTCAAATCATATATATTGTACACCGTCTTCGAGGTTATATTTATGACTTTATCATTGGCACGTTATGAATATACCTCACCTGAGGATTGAAATGAAAGATACCAGGTATCTATCCAAAGTGCTAAAATGCAAATATGCTATGAATAAACACGCAAGTAAATCTATCAACATCGCGCTGGATAGGGAATGAGGCTTTTCCTTTTTTCGATATCTGTCTTATTTATTCGGATATATTTGTACATGTACCATGTGTATGGTGTTAGTTTAGTTTTTTTTTACAAATCAAAATAGACGAATAGAATTAAGAAGCAATTTGAAAAGACATTTCCAGTGGTTCTGGACGAATTCGAGATGAATACGATTCAGCACCACTAAAGTGGTACTCTGTCCACCATTTCATATAAAACTTTTTTTCGCATCTGGTTGGTACGCTTGCACAGAAAATCGTTTGCAAATTGTCATTTAATTTTAATTACGGGAACACGGTTTTATGACATCGGGACGACTGGTACAGGTAGTCTAATGTGAAAGATTGCATACCCGTACTAAGGCATTTTGGATTTCATGTTCATATATATTTGGGCATCGCTCTCTCGTTCTCCTGTTGATAGTGTAATGGCCGCATTGCGACAGATGACGTGACACCGCTGTGGGTTATATTTAAATTAAATAAATAAAAAACTATATGGTTTGAATTCAAATGGTTTGTTTACTTTGCAATAACAATCGGTCACTTTTATTTGATGATCAAAAGACGTTTCACTTTTGTAATTGGCATTTAGTACATTCAGGAAGCCATTGCTTTAAACTTTTTAAGAACCCTTTGTATTCGATCCGTTCTTGAATGACTGTCGAGGCTGAAAATGCTAATAACGCTGATGATGGTATCAATTGAATTAATTTGAATGCGAGATATTGTGCCCGCGACAGTATTGAGTAAGCCCTTCAAATGACTGAAGTCATCAGTATACTCGGAAATTACGGTAACTCCAAATGCCGTGCGTGTCTAGAAACAAATCTTTCGGTTGAAATTTATGGCTCTAACAAGAGCATCGTTCTCTATGTTACAAGTTGAAATTTCCGCTGTTTCGGCGGTGTGCTAAAATGACTTATTGCAGTGTACGCTGCTAAAAGCTCAAGATCAAATGTTGAGTTTGTTCAGCTGTTTCGGCTGTGTGCTAAAGTGACTTATTGCAGTGTACGCTGCTAAAAGCTCAAGATGAAATGCGAAGTAGTTGCTTGTCCTATATTGAATGATTTTGAAAAAAGAGGTGACCAGTATGATTTGGATGGACAAGCATTATTCCAGATGCTAGTTCTGAATTAATCCTTTTGAACGACTGACGAGTGTTCTTGCTCTGAAAAAATAGTAGGGTTACTGGTTCAAAAATACCTCAGAGCAGATGAAAGCAGCCTTGGTGATATGCTTCCGGAATATTGCATTTGCTAAAATATTGTCAACCATGAAATTTATTAGTGAAATGACGCATGTGAGGAATAAGGTTGCTAAGTATGACTACTTACAACTTACAAGTAATCGATTCTCATCCGATTCCTAAATTTTTGATTCCGATTCTCGATTCGGAATCTCGATTCCTCGACATATCTTACCGAGAAAACATACCCACTTACACAATACTATATGAAATCAAACACGAGATCTATGTGCAAATATGTGGACGGACAAGAAGGCCAAAACCATGTAGGCCTAGTATATATATATGGCTGTTCAATCTGTCACAGTGGGCAAAAGCGCACAACAACAAAAAAAACGAATACCTCAGAACCCACAGAGACTTTTGAAATCAATAGACGTCAAAGCGTTTTAGCGAAAAACACACACACACACACACATATATATATATATAGTGAAGTTTGCGACGTCGTAGCAACTCAGCATAGCAGTAAAGCAGTTTTCCAATTTTAGTCGATTCCGCGGAGAATCGATTCTGTAATCGAATCCACCCTCGATTCCGCCATCCCTAGTGAGGAATTGGTTATCTGTCTGTAATCGTTTTATCGGTCTGTATCGCTTATTTGGTACAATCTATGGGATACGAATAAGAGGAGCTGGAAGAAGCTCTTTATCCTAATAATTTTTTCAAGTTGGTCCCTGACTTTTTGACGTAAAGAGAGCGGGAAAGGTGTAGCTTCAGAATGCACTGGTTGCCCGGTTGTAATAATACGGTGGATGTTGCGTAAGTCAACCAAAAGATCGTGTTTTGACAAAAATTCAGCTCCTAAAGTTGGTTGCGTAACACGTGCTATTTGGAAATTGCAAAAAGATTTGATATTTTATATATTGAAAGAGTCAGAACTCGTTGACCATACCATGTTATTGGTGTACCATTGATCGAGGACGGTGCAACTTTCGAATGTGGGGAAACAAAAGAAATTGTTGCTCCTGTATCAAAAAATCTTCAACCGCCCTTTCCATCGAATAGCTAAAGAAAGTTTGTGTTTGAATAACTGGAATTAAATTTACGAATTGGATTTATATGCCTCTGTGAAGGTCTTTACTACGCCCTAAGCAGAAAAAATACTTTCGCTTACAAAAGGTCGCAGTCGCGTGCTGGATTCCCATAACGCTAATGGCACCAGCAAGACGTTGTAGCATTGGATACAGATCGGTGATTGCAGTGATTGACTTTGTTATTACTGCCACTCCCATAGGAGAATTGATGAGTTTGTACATTGGCCGACGACGTATGATTCACAACATTCATGCGCTGTCCGTTTCAGTCACGTACAGAATGCTGGGTTAAAGCATTGGAGCCGATAGAAGTAGAGGGCGTCTTCGCAGCTCTTGAAGACAAATGTGTCGAATTATGTTTCAGACTTTTAATTTCTTTTCGAAAATTACCTGGTCATTGAGATAACTTCGACATTGAATGAATGAATATTGTTTTCAATACCACAGTCAGGGTTTGATATATGGTTGTGATTAGGAATACGATTGTGAAGGTCTTCTGGCGAATTTACTAGCAGCTCTAATAACCCATTTAACGACGGTATTAAACTGTATATAACCCCCATTCCAAATAAGGTGCAAAAATACTAGATAGAAGAATCTGATGGTAAATATGGGAAGTATTCCAAACACTGCACGGTATATCGAACGAGCACTGAAAATGGTGATTATTCAATATAGTATGCGTCTGAATATTCATTCGTGTCGTTCTATAATAGATATGAGTGGCTAATAATATAAGCCAAACAATCTAATTTTGGGCCGTGGCATGATTTTGTTGAGATATCGGTTTCAACAGCAACCTCTGAACATTGAGAAATACTTAGAGGCAGGGGCGGATTGAGCCCCTTTGGTGCCCTAAGCACTGAATACTTTGGTGCCCCATCATGTGTAATTTAATTATAAAAACAATAAACCACACAAGTGTATTATCCATTAAAAATAATCACAACCAACAGTAAATAAAACAACTTTTACGGACATTTTTTGGTTTTTTAACTGTTATATATAGCCGATATATATATCGGCCGTTTACTGCCAATATTATATATATGCAAACACGCAATGTCGGGCCGATATATCGGTTGAGCTCTAATTCTGAGGGAGTGTGACAATAAAGATTCGTGCCTCCAGTCTCAACGTGAATCGAAATACCAAAGGGTACATGTCACAACTGTAGTCTACCTCGGAGTGGTTCAAGGTTGCTAGGTTGAAGGACCGCAAAAACTTTTGAGGAGGTCTCGCGGGCCGCAAGTCGGAGAAAACCCAAAAGTGATCAAAATATTGCGAATTTACTTACTTTAAATTTAATAAACAACGAGAGTTTACCGTTCTAATCAGACTATTATTATGTTGCATGGGTGGCGTTCGTTTAAAGAAAATATATAAAGCCTTCAGTTATTTTAAAGTTAGTTCCCGAGAATTACCGTTGTATTTTGCGCATCTCGCGTTCAATGTCGCTACAAATTATATTCTGTCGTGACAGATATTACTTGAAATCAAACCATGTGTGATGGGCAAGGAAATACGTTTCCGCCGTGTTTTCTTATGTCACCTTTATTGCGACACTCATTTTATTACGAATTGTTATATTGGGTATAATTTAAAAACTTGCAGCGTGAGCAAGCTCAGTGACATCGTCAAATACCAAACAAGTCCGTCTAAGTTGGTATTTTGGGACCTAGCTAAAAAAAAACTGGATTACGCGGCGTTAAGTCGCCTCTGCGTTTTGTCACTACTGCCACATGGCCGACGCTTGTAAACAGAGGAGTGTTTTTACTAAAATAAAGGCACAAAGAGTTAGAAAAAGGGTTTGAATTCCGGGATCCCAATTTTTTTAAAACAGAAATGCAGCAACAAGGTGAATACTAGAAAGAAAAAACAACAACAATTTAGAAAACCGACTCATAGGCCCATTTCGTGTCCAATGAATAAGTTTCAGTGTTTATTTTTAATAAAGAAGGTTAATATGATACTTGAAGACGAAAAATGAGCGAACATGTTGAAGTTTGAGTCGTCTGATTCTGCTCTAAAATTTCTGTGGTGCTCCTCTTTGCTTGATGCCCTAAGCACGTGCTTATATTGTTTAATGGTTAATCCGGCGCTGCTTAGAGGTGATGTCACATTCAAATCAATTAAAGTATTCCTGGCGCCAAGAAGATATTCCGCTGTTGGATATGATGTTGGTGTATACCAGTGATTCTCAAACTAGGGTTTGAGAGCCGCATGCGGCTCTCGACAACCTTTCCTGCGGCTCCCGTTGATGTTTTAAAAATTAATTATTTTCAAAGAAATTTTTTCTATGAAAACTAATCATTGACTCGAAATTAAAATGCTGAAGTCTATTAGTTAGTCGAATGGATTCCCCCGTGTTTATTTGCGTAGCGTTGACTAACCTATAAGATGCAATAGTGACGCGACAGTGAGCGTTTTCGCGGCCAATCGGACACTTTTCACTTGGAAAGATTTTAGACATGGCTGTAATCATTGGCTTGCTTTCGTGGATTTTCAGTTTTTGTCGCATTTCCAGATCTTATGTATAAATCAAATAACTCGATGATTATTTTAATTTCTATAGCATTTTAATTTTGTTACAGTAATCGAAAATAGTCCCGAAAAATCTGGCGATCATCTCAAGCAGCTACTGCAGCTTGCATCCTCAACGATTACGACCCGCTTTGACAAACTTATTAGAAATCAAAGCCTAATTAAAAAGCTGTTAGGGTAGGGTGGGCAAAATTGAATATTTTTTCGAATCGGATAATTTGAATGTTTTTTTTATACATAACAGGGATCCAGAACGTCGGAGGTCGATACTCCATTTGGAAATTAATAGAAACATTAAAAAGTCGGCAATAAAGCGTTTTTTAATGGTTAATTTTATCATAATTTCTGATTGTCTTTGTCACCGCGATCGTTTTGGCGGCGGTATCCTAAAGTTGGTATTCTATATTTACGCCCTTTCTCGTTTTTGCAAGAATAAGCGGTCGCCGAATATCGAAATTTCATATTTCTAGTATACCCTTGCGTTCACATCAGCGACAGCTGTTGAATACATTCAAGGACTGATTTCAAAACCAAATTAATTCTATTCTAAGGTTATCCTCTGCCTTGGATTCGATCTTCCGTATCACCGCTTGTAAATTAACCGTGCATGTTTAAAGTGAACGGTAACCGAGATGCAGATATTTATTATAATGATATTTAAGTTTCTCGTGCTTTTCTATGGTGTCCGTGTTATTTTAGAATTAGATAGATAAACCTAGCAAATTTACGATTGCGTGAATCCTGAATGTTGATTTAAAATAGCGATTAAATAAATTGGCAATAAGGGCATTTCTAGGCCTTTGTGCCTAATAGAGGGTCAGACTCTAATTATACCTAATTCCTTCAAGTTTTAACGTTTTTTTTTTCAACAAAACAACACCCCGATGGTTATTATAGCTAAAATACGTACTGAGTAATGCTCAATTTTCTTTACGGAATTTGCAAATTCAGCACTTCACTTGATGATTTTGATTATGTCATGCCTTGAGGCTTAATTAACTGCCCAAATGCTTCAAAATTTAACAATTGTAATCCTTTTTGATGATAATAGACGCAACAATTCGTGAACGAGTCAGTGTGCATTGTTACAACGGAATTCACGATTGATTTTACGTTCTACTCTTGGCTCAACGGCCATGCAGGGTCGAGTAAAATGTTTACATATTCGAAACATTACTTGGCAAAGGATGGAAGGGATCACTGAAGAGCTAATACAAAGTGTTTTAAAGGAAGTAGGACATGACATTTCTTATCTGGTTACAACTTAATGAGTGTTTTCCATACAAGTAACTCATACCAGCTTTTGGAAAAACTTTTGGTCATTTTTAAATCCATGCTATTTACATAACTAGAGTGTTTTAACGACCCAAAATCGCCTTTTTCACAATGAAACGCCGAAAAGTCATTTTAACATTTAATTTTAAGCAACTTTATGTTCGGTAATGCAAGAAATGGCTAATGACATGTCACCAAGCATGCCGAGTTTAAATCTGGGAAATTTATTTTAAGTACCTAATCTGGTTTGACGTTTCTAAATTCACGGAACGGTCGGTTTCCTGAAGCGGTTACTTAATAAATAAGATCTTCGCCCAAGTTCCTAAACTTGCGGTTGTATGAAAAGTAAAAGTTAATTTGTTTCCTGCAATTGTTACACTTCAAAAATTACCTTCAAATTTATTACAATCAACAGTCAGGATAAATGTTGAATAATCTGATGCAAACACGATCTTCGTGTTGTCAGTTTCATAGGACTCAGCTGTGATAATAAACATATAAATTAAACAAATGTTTGTGTTACAAGTGGTCACAGTCGAAAATAATTGTTTACTTACAGTATACAAATATTGAAGGGATTAAAATTAGATAATAAACAAGAGAGCTATGCTTAAATATATGGACACGTCTCGCTGAAATTCACTGTGGTACGGTACGGTAACTTACCAGCAGGCTTGACCACGGAACCTGTTCGCTGATCAAGTGATCAATATATGTTTGCGGAATCGCCACATGGTGGCAAATTCTGATGACGTCATAGCTCAAAATAAAAACGAATAAAGCTCACAGGAATATTTGAAATTAATAAAAGTAATAGCCTTCTAGAAAAAAATTCCATCTTTACCTACTGAAAATTTCAAAGCAATTGGTCCAGTAATCAAAGAGAAAAGCGACTTTTTAAAAACGTGTCAAAGAACAAGAACAGGAACAATAAGAACAACGACTATATTGCGGAAACTGGCTGTAATCCAATCACAATGTTCGGTTGCATTAAAAAGTACTCCTATTATAGCGTTACAATCCCAGTGTAACGAAATGTCTTTACATAATATACATTATAGAAAATGTCTACATTACAAATGCGGAATGTTTCCTCATGACAGCGAAATTACAGCACAATTATTCCAACAGTCGTGGGAAGAATATTTTCTTGACAAACCATCATTTGCAACGTCTAATATGAAAACAACCAACAGCTGTTTTACCGACTCCTCTGTTGCAAAAAAAGTCAATTTCGAGATTCCTCCCTGGATAATGAAGCCACCGCAAATTGATACATCGTTAACGATTTATGGTACAACATGTTCACCAACAATATTTCAAACGTCATTTCTTGACCATATACACGAAAACTATCGAGACTATGTACAAGTATTTTCTGACGGTTCGAAAAATCCATTTGGCGTAGGTGCTGCATATTATGTGCCTCAAGCGAAAGTAGAGAAAAAAATGAAATTAAATCATAAAAAGTATTAATATTCCGTGGCGAAAAAAGTTTGGGAAGCGATGGTGGGAGGAAGCCGTCAGCAATCCTCTGGTACTAAATTATCCCCTACTGGATTTGAACCTGCGAATCCAAGCGGGGTAATCTTAGGTTAGAAATCAAGCTGCAATATACTGGCTGACATAGATACTAAACACATTAATATACGTGTATACCCTTACGCTGGATGACGGAATTGTTCAGGATTGTTCTTTATGGTCGTACATACCTATATCATGATCGCTTTTTACCAAGTGGTCTACTGTAGAGACAGACTCAAAGTGCTTCATACAGAACTAGGGTCTCCGCGAACTATTCGTTTACTCAAAATGACAATAATAAAAATTAAATAGCAGCAAATACATCTGAGTTATTAAATGGAGTAATTTCAAATCACTCATTATTATCAATCGGTAAGTAACAATTTGTCTTTGTTATGTTCTTATTGTGGGGCTTCGTAAATAACAGCCTACCTCTTCACGAGCTTTATAACACCAAATATTTGAATGGTCTCGAATAGTTGATCTATACACTATTAGATGTTGTCGTCGGTATGCTCTTGTCTTGAGCAGTCAATTCATATAGTACCGTGATTAATGCTGTTGCTGATGTTATGTCTCTGCCGTTTGGTTTGAGCGGAGAAATTACTGTACAGTAGGCATCGAAACAACGACACATTGTGACTCCACTTTAAGGACATCGCCGGCACGTTATTGTATGAAAACATTCGTGGCTGCGCAAGTCAAGATTTGTAGGTCAATTTAGAGAATGCATTGATATAACGCTAAACTTGTACACGCCGTTATTCTTTCATTGAGTGGTAGGAAGGTTACATTTTTGATGACATTCACGTGCGCGTTTACTCGACAAATGTAACAGACAAATATATTCGAATTGCTGGATTCTTTGTACTAAGCTCCCGTCACCGATGCAAAAATGTGAGATCTGAAATAAACACCCCCCAGAATACTATGAACTAGGTATTATACGATCAGAAAATGTATAAAGCAAATCCCAACCGTCATCTGCATTCTGCAACTTTAAGATCACGTGTTAGAAGCGTGATTAACGACAACCTGGAGTAATTAAAGTAATCAGTTAAAAATATTTGATTACAAAATATTTGTGCGCGGGAAGCCACAAGCGACATCGCAGTCACAAATGTTCGTGGTAGGATGAGGTTTGATTTTGTGTAGGATGTTTGGATAAGCTGACTGTTGGGTTATGACAGCGAGTTCGAAACAATATTCAGGTGAGCTAAATGTTCTTTATACCTATTGTTTTCATTGCTATTATATTGATTTCATTTCTCTATTGTATAAGTGGCAAATTAGAGGTTTTCGGGCTTGTACGAATTAGAATTTCTAACCTAATACAGAAGTCTAGATTGATGGATAATAATTCTCTTTTGTATCGAAATCACTAAGATCGGGTTCCATCGTTTCCTCACAACTGGTCGAACTTAAAAGCTATATGGCAATACATAAACTTATCATATTGAGAAACTTAAACGTAATATACTGATCTACGTCGCTACGTAAGCTGCATTCAACATGGCAAGCTTTACATGAATGTAATGCATAACTTTCAAAACTTTCGCAAATGTAGCGCAAAATCAATGGCTTAATAGAGATTTGCCGTAGCCTTTTCACTTTGATATTTTATTGTGTATAGGGCGATCCGGTAGTATTCGTACCAAGATGGTGCACAACATGAACACAGTATGTGTACCTGGTTAGGGTTCAGGTTATGCGTCATCTTGGTACGAATACTACGTGTATAGATTGGATCTTTGTACAAAGACCCTACCAACGTTCAAAAAATAAGAGAATTAGTAATTATCCAGTTTAAGTTAGAAATACAGATTGCGCTGGAAATTCTTTAAATCCTTCCTAACCCCAAATGGATAATTACTAATATGTCATTTTAAAACGTGGCGGGAGCTTTGGGCAAAAGATCCGATGGATTCAGTCCCGCTGTTCATTTAGTGTGCAAGAGAATTCTGCGACAGTTTATTTATCTATATATTAACGTTTTTTCAGATGCAGAACTATTAAAGGTTGAGATTCAAAGACAAAAAGTAACGAACGAGGAATAATACAAGTAAATATCATTTAAACATTTCATTTGACTTTCGACGCCTATTTTATTCCTGTATACCACTGTTTTCGTTTAAAATGCTAAACAATTAGATGCGAGCGCACCGCGTCTCGGGTCTTTCGATCAAAGTCGGCATCGTTATGCCATTTGATCGTGTGTTTTCCCTCGAAATTGTAAGATTTATATTTTCACATGTTTTAATATTTGTCTTTCGATTCAAAAGCCCAAAAAAGTAAGACTCACGTTCACGTTCAAATTGCTAAATAGTTCGATGCGAGCCAACATTGTTACGCTGCTTATTTGATCCTGTGCATTCTATCGAAATTGTAAGATTTAGATTTTGTACAAATTTTAATAATTGTGTTTTGAAGCAGTAGTCCGAAAAAATATAGTAGCTTGTATCAAATTGGTGTACTCTTTGCGACCCATAAAATTTGTTGCTCGCTTCTCTGCTGGATAGCAATCTCCAGTTTGCGATCCCTACCGTGAACAATGTGATAATTCTACAAGTTACTGATCAGAGGTAATTAGTCATATAGACTTCAGGGCTACTCAACTATTTTTATCGAAGGTCCGCAAACAAAACTTCAAAATTATTTGGGTCCGGTCTTTCCAAAACTGATATTTCGGCATCCTTAAACGAGCATTTCCTCGACCGACTAATGATTAGTAGCATATTAAAATTGTTTATTATGGTGTTATATTTCTTTTCCTATATATTCAAAACTATGAAAGTCATTTTATGATAGGAAATTCAAAAAGTGGGGCTAATGATCCAAAATAAATAATTAGGTGCGGTCCAAATCCAATACTCGAAAGGTCCGGATTCGGACCGCGGTCCGCCAGTTGAGTAGCCAGCCCTGCAGAGGGCTTGCACGGATCACGTGACTTTGTTTACTGGACAGAAAAAAAACAAAAACGTCCATTTGGCTCCTGTCAGTTGCAAGTCGGATTATACGTTTCCGTTTTGTTTGGCTGTTGAAAATGGTTATTTCGTATTGTTCCGTTGGCTGTACGTATAGTATAGACTAGTCACTAGAGCAGTGTTTCCCAACCCGAGTCTGCGGTCTCAAATGAGTCCGCGGAGCGTTTGAATGAGTCCGCAACGAGCCAGAAATTCACTGCGGACTGCAAACGTTTTTGCGAAACTTCAACTATCAGCCAAGTTACGATTTAAGTTAGAATTTACATGAAACATAAAAGGCAAATTTATTTACATAACAATATTCGAGACAATAATTACTGGTTAATGAGTAGATATCCGAATACTCAACTATCAGAATAGCAATTTACTATTCGAAAATTTAGTAACGGTGACGCTTCGATAGATATACCTTATAGTGGTGTTTCTCGTGAGTTCGAACAACGAGAAATAAAAAAAATTCTGGTAGGTGTCAATGGTGGCAACCCAAATTTTCTAAATTGAAAAGCGGCGATACAAAATACCAAAAACAAAACGGAGATAACCATAGGTTATGTTTTATGATGGTCCGCGATCGATTAAAAACGTTTTGTTAAAAATTGAAAATCGCAAAATTTCAGGTGCTACCGTAGTATACGTACCAGGGCATTTTCCTTAAGATTCCTTGCTCTATTGCCTCCACATTGGTACGTACAGTACTGGAGCGCTAGTACGAACAGCTCAGATTTGCCGAATTCACAAAATTACGAATCAAAACAAAATATATTTGGGCACTTTACCACGCGTTGCTTTTATTTCGTCAACACAACTGCAGATTAAAATCATCACAATTAAATTAATAGTGAAGCAAGCAAGGCGATGAATATGTATTTTTGATTTACTAATATACTTTAAATATATTTTTAATAAGTGCTAAATCAAGTTGTACTTTCTGGAACTTTATAGCAGATAGTAGGATTTTTCTAACGGCGATAACAAATTCGCAAGATCGCAAAAATATGTATCAAAACTAAATATAATCGGGCAATATTATTCTCACATTATTATGTTCGCAGATTGCCGTGGCATTTTAAAGAAGTAATGCTTTCATATTGTCGTAAGTCGACGCAACCGCGAGTTGAACACAACCGCGGCCATGAACACAATTAAATTATAAATTAAAATAGAAAGACATTTTAAATTCTCGTCGTTGTCATGGATTGAATATTGTGCGACGGAAACGCCATTATACACTAAAAAAGTCGGCTCTTTTACCTCGGGCGTGTCTCTAGCACTTGCGGTTTTCTCTATTAGCCTTATTTACCACGAGCGCGCAATTGCTTTAATCGCTTCTTCTCACAGAGTACGGTTGCAATGAACGCACCTTGAGTCCGCAAAGGTTTTCGCCAGTGAGAAAATAGTCTGCGACCGAAAAATGTTGGGAAACGCTGAACTAGAGTATAGACAATGAAACGGATCTTCAGTTATATTCCACTGTTTTTAAATATGTGAATATCATCTATTGGCAGGACTGCTTGGTGTCCAGTCCAGAAGTCATCTCGCTTGTGTTATACTGTTTGCGGACAGCACTTCGTTGATGGTGAGTGATAATGTGCCGTTGTCAATTTCATTGAATATTTTATTTGTCCATATTTTCTTAGTTTTGTGTATTTTAGAAAAAAGAATCGGAGAAAAGTTTGGCTTTTATGAAATCAAATGTCGAAATTTCCCCGTTACGTATTTTATTGAAACTAACGTATATTTTTGAACTTGCAGTGTCTCTGTCAAATAGCATTTGTGTGAATTAAAGTGAAAAGTGTGAAAAAGTGTGAAAAGTGAAAATGACATAGTTGGCTCAACGAAATTTAGTTTAATTCAAATTTAGAATTGGCTTACACAAAATCATGACATATATATTGATTTTCATCTTTTTAAAACACTGCTTGAAAGTTGACAGAACAATTCATCATTGTACCAAAAGAAATTCGTCAAGTGCCAGGTTTTCATCACTGAGTGAGAGGGAGGCCTATCAAGTCTGAAGAGCAAGTATGTAATCAAATCATTTGAAATCTTTCAATTTAGATGTCGATAAATGAATGATATATTGTATTTTTTTCGGAAAATCTACAGACAAATTATTACTTTCAATATATTGAGTATAAGCTCAGTTTTGTGGTTAGTCTGTCAAATGAAATTTTCTAAAAATTACAATCTCAAAATTCCATAATAACACGATTCGCACGTCTACCGTTTTATTCTGGCTATTGAGTCGGCCCAGTGAATAAGGCTAGGGCCATGTTTTAGAAATAAAAATTAGGCTTTTTTTCGTTCTCTCCCAATAGTCGAGATACAAGAATGCATTACATTGATCTTCTTTGTGTCAGTTTGGGCACCAATGCGCGCTCATAATTGTATATGTCAAAATCTGTCAAAACCAAACCATGCTCATTTTGTAGAATCGCGGAATTAAATATTCTGTCCTACAAATTAACTGTAGCAATATCCGGTGAATAATGGCATAGTCAGTACAGCGCAGGGGCTAACTGCTGTGTTGTCCCATTTGCTGCCGTTTCGTTTAATCGTCCAAACCGAAAGGCCAATTACTATCTTGTAATGTCAGTCTATTTGAAGGTCATTAGGCCAGCATAAATGAAAGGCGTTTCATCGCAATAGTGTGTCACGTTGTGATTACGACAAATTTTTTCATAGGGATACTTTTAGTTCAGCAGTGTATATCTGCAGAGATACGGAAAGAATTTGAACTATGCCTCCCTCGTTAAGTGCAATTTGGTTGAAACACAACCCCAACTTAATAACCATGCGAATATTAAAACTTATTGTTTAACTTGTTGTTTATCATAGGGTGCCTATATATACTAATATGTCTGACTTTTTTGAAATCCTAGTCCTGGTCTTTTTTATCAATCTGATGAGCGTTTTTGCCACAAATGGTAGTTGACACTAACTACCATACTATATAAAGTAATCAGGCTAATTTCTTAAATGTAACTGTAGCTCACTGTGACCTGGACGCTCTGGTAGTAAACAGTTGATAATCATGCCAGTGATGTTCCCCACTAGTTCAAACTGAAATCGCCCCAAATTTCCAATACTGTAATGATATAATAGGAGTGAGTCATACTTAGTGAATTAAGATAGCCGTTAATCTTACATCTTAAAGAACTTGTACCCGACTAAAATTTCCAAAAACGATACTGTATAAATTATATTCAACCAAGTGTAAACTCCTTTTTAGTTCTTATCCCTTCGGTGAAAGTCCTAAGGTATCATACCGTCCATGTTCATAACTATTTAAAAATAGAGACATAGAAATATGTGTGATATTTTCCCTATTGTTTGTGCGGGTCACGTCATGTTATGCCTAATCATGTGTATTAGAAGAGCTTAATTAATATAAACTCTCCTATATAATCTCTACTGAATCGTGTTAGTTAGATCTTCCATACGGCACTCATCGTCAATATAAGATACTGTATGGTAGTTTCAAAACTCTAGAATTCTTACTTTTTTAATTAGATATTGGGAACTTGCGTGTCGCTGCTCGATAACCAATTTGGTTCCCTTTGGTTCCGACGTCCCTTCCCCAGTAAAACTGTGTAAATTTTCTTTGTGTCGTATTTTATGGTTATGATACTTTTTACTGATTGGAAAAAATAAACTTGACTTGACTTTTAATTTAATCGTGTATCTTACCCCCTTTGGTACTAGTTAACCATGTCATTCGTGTTTACATGTGTTTCGAACTAAAATCACATTAAGTTTCCAATAACGATATTATATGATTCAGTAGAATCAAGTGCATCAATATGCATCAATATAACCGGGAATCGTACACCCTTTAGTACTGGGTAACAATGTGATTTGTGTCCCAAACTAAAATTTCCAAGGTTACTATATACATGAGATCCCACCAATATAGTAAATCTACTATAGTCAGTCTATATCCCTATTGCTAGTAGCCTCAGTAATCATACCGTCTCATGTTCATAGGTGTTCGAATCTGGGAATATATTCCTTATTTCCCTATCGTTTATATCCTAGTCATGATCTGTCATGTTCTTATATTTATATATATATATAATGTCTACAATGTCTGTGGCTGAGGTTATCTATAAGGTATATTTTCAGGAAGTCGCTGGGGAAGAAAGAATATAGAGAACTTGAAAGGTAAAATATAACACACTAATAAATAATTCACTAATTAAGATTTGGATAATGAAATACAACATAGCACACTGATAAATCCTTTCGAATAAGTAATATTTATAATATTGAAAATCTGCAAATAATTTAAGAATGAACGTAAATGAATATCAGTACAAGTTGTCGTCTTTGTATCTCTAGAATAAGCATAGCTTATCACAATGGCGTGGGCCATTTTTTGAGGACGTAAAGGTAATTAGAAACAGAAATATTTGTTAGATTTTATCTTTTCCGTCTAATTTTCGATATTTACATTTCTTAAATATGTAGCCGTATTTTCAACATGCTTTCCAATGAATATAAATATAATTTATATATATGATGTGTTGCAATATTGTACACTGACAGATCATTCCAAAGTAATGTTTGTAAATTAGGGAGAAATCTGTGAATATTTTGTGAATGAACTGAAAATTAATATTTTTATTCTATGTAGACAAAGTATAGGCATAGCTTCTCTGTGCTCCTGTTAAATTACATTTTCCGTAACTGTTAAACTCAAAACTTAATAATGACATAGTTCGAACAACTATATTTGATCAAATCAATATTATACAAAATTTACCTACAGTTCATTATCTCGCATAAATTTCAGCTTCCTGAAACTCTTCTTGAAAGCGGAAAGAAGGACAGTTTATCATTACATCAAAAGACATGCGGAGTTATTTGTCCGATAATGCATCACTGAGAGAGGTGGCTGCATCGAGTCTAAAGAACAAGTATGTTATTAAAATCTTTTGAATCTTTCTAATTTACATTCATCACAAACAAGTTAGAATACTATATTATAAAAATCGGTGAAGAGATAAATGATAAAAAGGTGAATCCGCAACCCAATTTCTTGATTGAAAAGCGGCATTACAAAATATTAAAACTAAAATCTAAAACGGAAGATATCACCATAAGTTTTGTTCTAGCAGCCTCGCAGCAGACTGAAAACGCTTCCCAGACATTGTAAATCACAAAATTTGGTGTTATGTTAGGATTTCTTCAAAATATATACCATAATAGTAACTGAAATCAAACAAGGTAAATTGTGCACGCGATGTACCTTTTGTCTATTTTGAAACTAACTACCTATGGAGCCGCATACGAATTTTTCTCGGTATGTGACGATATATAAAATAATTAATGCAAAATATATCGATCGATTTTTTTTTGCAATAATTTTTTGTCCATATCTTGGGATATTTCAAACGGTGAAGAAACCTTAAAAAGAATCAGAGTGACAGGCCTACGGCGGGTCGGAGTCAGTGTTGTTACACTTGGTTTCATTGTTCTTCATTTCATTTCCGCGGATTGACGCGGTAATTTTGAGTTGTAATGAATTTATATTGTCATATGTCGTCGCAACTGCAGGTTTCATTAAACACAATTAAGCCAATAAATACCGCATTTTAAATATGGCCGCATCCAGGGACGAAGCCAGGTTTTTCCAATGGAGGTTACGATGAAATTAAAAGAGTGCGCCAAAAGTGCAATTCACGACGACGTAATGCGTTTAAAAAAAGAACAATGTATGGTGGTTCACAGCGAAATTCCACAGTTACGTTGTAGCCCGTCTCTCATTGCCTGACGGTGTTGGTCAATATTTTACAAGTCGTATTTCAAACATCGACCATTAATCCGTAGTCAGCGGGTACCCGCATTTAGAAATAAAACATCAAAAATTCGGGCAAATTAATTTCAGAGAGAACTAAAACTCGCAGATGCCAGTAGTGTTATAATGTGCAAAAATACGCTCGCATGTAGCGCCGATCAAATGCATGAAATGTGAAACTATTACTTGGAATTTATTGTTATGAAGTAGAACTTTTATTTCCATTCAATGGTTATTTACTTGCGCCGTAATAAGTGGCGGTCAAAATCGTATTTTTTAATCGAGTTAATCGAATATTTTTAACGAACACCGAATAATCAGCATTTTAAACGACATTAATTGGGATGTCGGCCGCCGAAACCACCGTCGTGACAATATCTACTGGAAGACTGTCACAGTTTGTATCACAGTTTGTAAATTACGGTCCCAATTTTAAGCGAACAATATCATCTTTATTGACCCCGGGGTGCGATATTTGTGAAGCGGATAGTTGACATTTCTATGCGTTTAATTTTAGATCGTGTCCGTGTTTCCTTCCGTATTAAATAATAATTAAAGAACTTCGCAAATTGGTAATAACTACAATACTTAGTGTTAAATGTTCCCGTAACTCAGTTTTGTTGGAGCACCTTTTTTTATTGATACTAACCACATGAATAAATCGGCAAAAATAGCATTTCTACGTGGTCAAAATAATATTTTTTATGTATTTTTAATATAAGCTTACCTTTGCTTTACCTCTGTTAATAAGCATTTTTTTGTGATTTATAACTCCAAAACTTGATAATGGAACTATATATTTATTTTCAGCTTTCTAAATCACTGCTTGAAAGTGTCATTGCATCAAACGGACATTGTTATTAGTCTGGTGCCTCACGGAGTGAGATGGAAGCCTATATAGTGTAAAGAGTAAAGAGCAAGTATGTAATCTTATGAATCTTTCAATTCATATTTTGTCAGGTATAAACTGATATATCATGTTAAATCCCGCTAGTCAAGAAGAGCTGTAAATATGTGAAATATTCTCACAAGATGTCCAAAATATTTCGCCCAATTTTATTTTATATTTCGTAGAGTCATGTAATGCAATGGTTTCCACCCGCTAGTTCACGGGCAGGTGTGCAGTTTTTAGCTGGTATGCGATAAATTATGCTAATTTGATAATTTCGTATGCATAATTCCCGAAAAGACGCGGGTTATGTTCTTTTTTGGACGTTCTTCCATCGTTTGACAAGTATCGAAGTATGCGCCAGTCGCCAGCAATGAGGTCAGAATACAGGCAATGAAGGCATTCGCGGCTGCATTAATACAATTGGTCGGGCCTCATTTTATAGGATTTATTGTATTCGTACTTTACGGGTTTATTTCGTTGCCATAATGTTTTGTTAGTTTTTCAATAGTCTAGAACAGTAGTTTTTAACCAGGGTTTAATCAAATTTTTGGTGTTCGTTGGTGCTGTTCCAGGGGTTCGACGAGGTTCCTTTAAATTAAAACAGTTTTATATTATGTGGAACTTTTCTATCACAGCGTCTACTAATTATGCAAATTTAACTACAGTTCATCTCAGATATTTAAACTTACACGTTCAACAACTTATAAATTAGCGTTGCTGTTTGTATAGCGTTTCGCAGTTGTAAGTTTGTAAGTTTTAGTGAACCCGTCATCTCCACGGATGTCGCGCGCTTTGGTGTTTGTGCTTATATGCTAGTGCCCTTAGATGCTTTCTGCTTATGACTTTGAAACATCTTGGGTTGGCAAACCAAGGATTTTTAACCTGAATCTTTTCATTTTCTATAACCTTAAACGAAATTATGCTTCCCCTTTATAAAGTCGGGATTGGGCTCCTAATTTCAACCATTTGGTACAATGGGGTTTGACGGGAGCTTTCAGGATAGCGCAGGGGTTCGACAGGCTCGATATGGTTAGGGTTTAGAATTTGGACAATCTACAGAGTATTATTTTATTTGATGTTGCCATTTTGCTAGAGCAGATAGGTACGAATAGATTTGTTAAAATATATATCCAATTCTTATCTAATTTATCGAATTACATTTTGTGTCATTCATAAACCCAAAACTTGACATAGTTCATATAGTTCACATAATGTCATAGATCGAAAAATTATTGGTACATTCAAATTTTAACCCCAAAGCCGAAATTAGATCGAAATAATTAAATATTTTTCTGAAATCAATAAATTTGTGTAAAATTTACCATTTTCGAATACCACATTGTGCCACCGCAACTTTTTGTTGAATTGAGTTTTTTTACATTAGTCCTCGATTTAAGGGTATATTCAAATTTTTCCCCGCTGGGGGGAAAAGTTCGAAATAATTCAATATTTTTGAAAAAACTTATTGTGCAATATACTAGTTATTTAAGTATATTACAACAGTTGTAAATGTTTCTCTGAAAAATGAGCAGGAGTGCTGCTCCTAATGCGGTGCTCGCAACGAGCAAATTACAGTAACGTATCACCAGCCGAGTTCCAGCAAATTCGAGTACCAAGTCAGGTCGAATCAATGTTGTTATTATCTTCAAGTCGTGCCTGGCTTGTCATTATAGATTCCATAAACAATAAAATGGATGGGTGAATATGGATGAATTGTCAACCCTGACTGTGCGCAATGCGTTGCTCCTAATGCGACCACGCATTGTGCCCAATGCGTTGCTCCTAATGCGGCCTCACTGTGCCCAATGCGCTGCTCCTAATGCAATCACGCATTGTGCCCAATGCGCTGCTCGCAATGAGACTTTTAGGCTACCGCCACTAATGGAGTTCGAACCTGCGCGGGAATCCGATTTCAAGTACAACGTCTTAACAACTCGGCCTTCACGGCTGACAACTGCGGTGCTCTCTCTCTCTCTCTCTCTCTTTCTCGCCTCGTATTTCCAGGACGAGATTGATGAAACACACAAACGAATAACGTAATTCATTTATAAAATCAGTTTAGTGTGATTTATAAAATAAATAAAACGTTTGAAGATTAAATTTTGCGTTACTTTTTTAACATCCTGATTCAGCCCGTTTTATTTTGCAAAAACTTAAAACTTTACAACTGTGAAGTACAAAATGTTTAGATATATGCGAATACGTAGAAGAAGATTGTAAACAAAACTTTAGAAATCATGGAGTATCTTCGGAAACGTCATTTCCTGTCTTATCTGATATCGATGGATTGTCTTACATCGGTGTTGCTGGAAAAAGGTTTAAGAAACTACAGAATAATTATGTTGATATGTAGCCTATCCAGAACAGTGTAAATTAGTGAATTATTTTATTTCTGAACTATATTCATCTCTTTTTATCTTGAAAAATCCTAAAATTTTACAACTGTAAAGTACAAAATGCTCAGACACATGCAAATACGTGGAACAGGCTTTAAACAAAACTATAGAAATTATGGAGCTTCTTCGGAAAACGTCATTTCCTATCCCGTCTGATATCGAAAGATTGGCTTACATGAGCTGATATTTTTCAAAAAGAATTGCTGGGGAAAGGTCGTATGAACTACGGAATAATTATGTTTATATGTAGCCTATACGTAGCAGTGTACATTACTGTGATTGTAGACGCCTATAGTTATTCAAACTCGTTCGTTTATGACAAATGTGGTTTGACACCAAAGGAGAATGTAGACTGGCCTCAGGCAAGTTTTTACGTGTTCGAGAATTTTTGACGTAAAGAGTGGTAACATGAAAAGTAGAACTTTGAATATAGCTGTTGAAATGCTAAATTAAAAAATACTTCAATAAGTAATTGTGAAACCAGTTCGACATGGTGAGCTGTAATCTTGGGGAAACATTAAAAACCCAATTGCATTTAAGATCCAAAAATATTGTAATTTTTTTTTTAGATTCCTTCTTCAGTCTGGTATCTTTCATTTGAATCTTCAGATGAGATATTTTCAAAAGTTGTCAATTGTCAAGTCATAAAATATATTAATTATGACCTCGAAGGTAGTGCGAGACTTCACATGAAAAACTACTATTATTCTGGGTGAGATACTGTAAAATGAGAATGTTTAGTTCGTTGAACATGTAAACATCGCATTTCTGTGATACTAACTATAAATAGATTTAAGCGTGATTGATCTTTTAAAAATTACTGTAGGACACTAGCAAAATTTTTGTGAATTTTTCCTGTAATCCATTTTAATTTAAATAATGAGAAATAATGCACTCCCATGTTTTAAAGAGATAAAATTAGCAAGGATTTAAAGTAATTTATTTTGATATCCAGCAAATAAAGATTCATATTTGTAAATACAGATCTGATCCTAAGGAATTCGTGATGGCAGCTTTTAAAACCAACGAAACAGCAGTATATCGAGGAATACGTGAGTTCGCAGTTACTATAACGCCCTTTGATTTATTATTAGCATACTAACCATAAGTGTTTCTATAATTACAGAAGACGCGGAATTTGAAGACGCCGAGTCCATTGTTTCTTGTCACCTCCACGATACAGTAGCTGCTGATGAAGGTATAGTGATATTTTTGAAAATAAATATAAGGCGCTCCGTCGAAATTCAGCAATAGTTTTGATAACGTGCTATACATAAGCAGCCAATAACATATGCATATACAGGCATTATCATACGTATATACAGCCAACTCATTATCCATATATATATATATATATATATATAGAAAGAGAGAGAGAGAGTCACGAATGATATACATATTTTAGATGCATGTACTCTATTCACATGCCACACCAATGTGGCTGTGATATCGACCCAACTCCGATAAGAAAAGGATTCGCCTGTACAACTAAAATTTATCATATTGCATTACTGATAGGCTCGCCAAATACATGTTCCCAGGCTGTGGGCAAGTGTAGCTGCCAAATTTTGAAAATATAGCTTTATGCAAAAAGTGAGAATATGGTTCTGCGACCACGAATTACATTTCCCAAAATAAAACTACTGTCAAACCGGTTTTTCGCGAATATAGTTTGCTCGATTGCGACAACGGGCGTTTGCTCGATTGCCGAAACGGCTTAGCTTAGTATCCTTAAGTTGAAAGTCATAGATTAGACAAGTTACCGAAACATATGCTTTTTTTAATAAAACAAACTAAGCCCTGTTCCAAACTATCGCCATTACAAAAAGGCGATATGCGATACTTGTTGTATAAAATATATCAAGTAACCCATTAGTAAACGGAAGAAATCTAATGGAAATCCTATTTTATGAACTGATTTATTCAGTATTTGTACATTACTTTCTATTGTGACCACTTGTAACACAAACATTTGTATAACTTATGTGTTTATTCTTACAGTTGAATCTTATGCAAATGGCAACACAAAGATCTCATTTGCATCAGATTATTTAACATATATTCTTGCTGTTGATTGTAATAAATTTGAAGGTAAGTTTTGAAGTGTAACAATTGCAGGAAACAAATTAGTTGTTACTTTGCGTGAAAGTAAACGTGAGTAGATATCTTATAATTCAAGTCCCCGTTTCGAGAAACATCAAATGCGTTAAATGAGATAATAAAAAAACATAGTAGCATTGTGTTTCCAGCGCAATCAGACACGCACAAAATAAAAGATGTCATAGTCTAATGAAATGAAATAAAATCCAAAGTGTGTAAAATGTGATACCAAAACGAATACCGTGGTGTACTTAGTTTTGATTAGTTCTTACCAATATTCACTATAGTAATTATTTTCATAATACAACGTTAATTACAACTTAGTCTCAAAATTTTCAGGGATTCGATGGGTCGGAGTGTTTACACCAACACCATATCCAACAGCGGAAGATCTTCTTGGCGTCAGAAATACTTTGATTGATTTGAATGTGACATCGCCTCTAAATTTTTCTCAGTGCTCAAAGGTTGCTGTTGAAACCGATATTTCAACAAAATAATGCCACGACCAAAAACTGGATTGTTTGACTCATATTATATCCACGCATCCTATTATAGAACGATATAGCTAATAAATATTCAGACGCATAACAAAAAAATTTTCACCAATTTCACTGTTTGTTTGATAGACAATGTTTGGAATACTTGCTTTATTTACTATTCTATCAATCTCTCTTTCACTCTATTTCAAAGGTGGGGTATTACGGAAAATGTATTTGGGGAAATTGATTCTATATAGTTGTTTAGAACGTAGCGCTTAACGTTTCCACAAAGTTTCCACGACGACGGAATTTTCGAGGAACGCTTAAATCACTGGTTCTTAACCTTTGTGAGCCTGCCGAACTCCTACGCTATTCCGCAAGCTCCTGTCGAACCCCAAATATTTGAACTAAGAGCGCAACCTTAACTTAGTGAGGGTAAGTCGATTTTGTACAAATTTATAGAAAATTTGACCGCCTCCAATTGATAGAATATTAATTCGCTGCCTTACTGTTGAGCATAGGTTGTTTTTGCGAGTTAAATTTGAAGGAAATGCTTTGTCAAGAGAGTATCAACCACCAAAAAAAATAGGTTGCTCCATTGGTTGTAGCAAAATAAATTGCAACAAACAGTAAACTTCAATTATTTATTAGATTTATTAGTGATACTTCTGCTGCTGTTTTTCGGTAACCAATTGAGAGATACGTGGCATCGTTTCAAAAGGGGCAATTCTCACGTCATTCTCGCATTGGAGTCACGTTCAGTTGAGCAGGTAATGCCATACTGCATATAGTCATCAGACCAAGTTCTTTTCTTGGATGACATATTTAACGAAAAAAATCCTCGGGACTGCAAAGTGTTTTTGTAGAAAAGAAACGTTGAACCAATCTGAAAATTGTGGTTTGATCTTAGATACTAGTACGCCGGGTCGAAATGACTATTGTTATGTCACAATGGCGTCGACCGTCGACAGAAAGAGATGGGCTGGGCATTTTCGATTACCCGATGATTTCAGAATCGAATGGAATATTTGTTTCGAATCGATTCTTGAAGACTTCGGAGTCAATGGAAGATATGTAATTTTTTTTTATTATAATTGATCCTGTCAACAAATGAATTACTGAAAACATAGAATACACCATTGAGAACAATTGCAGAGCGTCCGCACACAATACCAAAACGCTTATTTATCATTAACTGACTATAGGAGATTTTGTCAAAACATAAAAATAATTGAAAAAAAAATGAAAAAAAAAAAAAAATTAAAAAAAAAAAAATTAAAAATAAAAACGAAAAAAAAACGGAAAAAAAAATTAAAAGAAAAAAAAATTTAAAAAAAAAATAAAAATAAAAAGGTTAACAACGATGGTCCGCCTCGTGGCCCATCGTTGTCACGCGTTTTTATTTTCAGAAAATTTGCTTCTGCTTGGGACCAACGTTGCCAGGCATAATCCTACGCGCACAAATGTGTTCCCTGGGTTTCCAACTCACTACTGATTTTCTTGAGCAATATTCAATATGAAAATGTTCTATAAATTCTCCATGCTACAAGTTCAACAAGAAGTAATATATTTATAATAATGATAAGAGAATATAGAATTGTATACGAAAATTCGGAAAATTTATTTTTACGTGTAGAAGGTAATTTAATTGGAGAATGCTGCTTAACTACTCAGTTGTCTGGACACTCGCGATGCCGGTACCGTCTTACCAAATACCGATAGTCGGTTATAGTCGTTTTGCGTTTGACCGTACCGGTAGCCATGCAATCACTCATGAAAGAATGGGAGATACGGATAGTCTCGTAGAATATAGACTACTGAAACACTCTCTGCGCCTGCCTCATACCGTACAGCCGTAACGTACCGATCCAGACAAATGATAAATCGCCCGTGCTCAACCATTTATTTCAATCCATACCTCGATCCTAGTAGAATATAGTGAGTCAAGGTATGGATTGAAATAAATGGTTGAGCACGGGCGATTCATCATTTGTCTGGATCGGTACGTTACGGCTGTACGGTATGGGGCAGGCGCAGAGAGTGTTTCAGTAGTCTATATTCTACGAGACTATCCGTATCTCCCATTCTTGCATGGGTACCGGTACGGTCAGACGATACCGTACCGGCATCGCACGAGTGTCCAGACAACTGAGCAGTTTAAGCAGCATTTTCCAATTCAATTACCTTCTACACGCAAAAACAAATTTTCGTATTCAATTCTATATTCTCTTATCATTATTATAAATATATTGCTTGTAGTTGAACTTGTAGCATGGAGAATTTATAGAACATTTTCGTTTTGAGTTTATTGGATATTGCTCATGAAAATCAGTAGTGAGTTAGAAACCCAGGAAACACATTTGTGCGTGTAGGATTAAGCCTGACAACGTTGGTCCCAAACAGCATCAAATTTTCTAAAAATAAAAACGCGTGACAACGATGGGCCACGAGGCGGACCACCGTTGTCAACCTTTTTATCCATATTTTTTTTTTTTCAATTTTTTTCAATTATTTTTATGTTTTTTCACACCTATTTTTTTTATTTTCGCTTTTTCATTTTATTTTTTCATTTTTTTTTTTAATTTTACGCGTGACAACGATGGGCCACCATAGATATCTTCCTTAAATTATAGTCATTTTTACATATTTAATTATCTCGGAAATGGAAGTACTTTTCTCAATAAACAACAAGTTCACAGGACCTTTGTCGAACCCTGGTATACAGCTCCACCGAACCCCAGGGGTTCGATCGAACCCAGGGAAACACTGGCTTAAGTAATAGTCGATCGCAGACACCTGACTGATTACGTCGGAGAACCAGCCCTTCACGGCGCAGTGAAGTCGGGGTAGTGCAAAGCGCACATTTACTCACGAATCCTCCAATTTGATACGGTATCACGCAGGGCTCTTGAGTGATTCAATTGTACTTATTTCTACATCACGGGGCGTTTATGACGCAACTCCTTTTCAGTACTATCAACTTCTCAGGCGGCGAGAATTGTGTCAAAGGCGCTCTTGTTGTATCATCCTGAATTGATACATCTTGTCCCGACCCTCTATAAATGCGATTGCCATGCTGATATTTCTTCTAAGTTGTTTCCAGGTTCTCGCGGTCATATCGTTCAACAACTCTATACTCTAACCCAGGACTTCCCAAACTAGGGGCCGCGGCCCTAGAAGGGGCCGTGAAACGAATTTTAGGGGCCGCGAAGAGAACACCAATGTTACATAAAGTACTATATCTATTGTACTTTTTCAGACTCTTGATTCGAAATACAATTATTATAAATATTGTAAAACAAAAATTTCACGATTACGAGTGAATACATAAATCATCATACCGTGTTTCCCCGAAAATAGGACAGTGTCTTCAATTTTCTTTTTAAAATAACGCTAGGACTTATTTGTGGGGAATGTAGGTAGAGAATAACGAGATTTTTAATATACCCAATATGAATACCGATTTCCATTTACTCATAAATAGCATGTTTTCATTTAAAAAAACTGCTTTAAAAAGATCGGTAACCATTTAAAAAGTAGAAAAGATTTATTGCTACGACTAGGACTAAGTGGTTCTCGAACTTCATTGTATTGTGACGCCCTCCAAAAATATGCTCAAGTTGCGGCTCCCCGAAAAAATAAGTACTGTATTGATACCTTTCAATAAAAAACCTTTTTTGCAATGAGTTTAATATAAACGAACAAACAAAACCTAACGACAGTCACTGAAATCACATTTAATGGGCCCTGGTAGAAAAGCCTGCTTTATATAAATACGAAATCGCAAAGGAGGTGGGTTTGCGCAACGCTTTTTGAACCAAGGCAAAATAATCTTTATCCACAGAAAACCGATCCACAGAAAAACGAATTTTTAGAATTAAACTTTTCTATTATAACACCATCAGAGGTAAGATCGATTTAATCTTACTTTTTTCACTAAAAGTAGAAGATATGGGTTGGTTGAAAGGTTCACGAACCACGAAATTTTGCGACGCCCTAGCAAAATTTGTACGACGCATTTCGAGAACCACGGGACAGGGTCAAATAAAGATTTGTGCTACCGACTAAGTCTTATATTTTAATCATTTGTAAAATTCAGGCTTGGTTTTATTTTCGGGTAAACACGGTTGAATCATCGCGCTTGCATAACAGTGAATATTCTGATCGTAAGACCCGATTTGCAAAGTGCACCTCGAAAATTAGGATATTTGTGTTAAATATTTATTTATTATTTTATTTATTCTAAATGTTTTATTGTTTCTCATTATTGCAAATAATGTGTATCTGAATCAAATTCATTTTACCGTTCTATGTTGTTCACTTTCTGTTACATGTGGTCTATTGTTACGTAACAGAAAAGATAAACCCTACATGCTGCAATTTCGTAGGCTGCAGTTTATTCATTTGCTGAACCGAGATTATCGAACATGATAACATGAGTGATTTTTTAGCATTTTAAAGAAAAACCAGGCAGGGATATGAAATAAAAGCGCTTTGCCTTTATTCATTAGGCCTACATGTTTATAAACCTTAAAAGGCATAAAGTACACATTAACGATGACAAAATTGTGTTTTATTGTGAGGCAGCATATTTTTCGTGTAGGTGCGCCGCGAGTTTTTTCCCTGATAGATAATTTGGCGTCGCACAAACCGCTGCCTTATGCTAAATTTGATCAATAAGAGTGAGTGACAATTCCGGATAAGGACCATGCCGTCGGTGGCCAGACATCATAATTCATCATTTAGGCTTGCATAAACAAAGATTGAGCCACGGCTGGACTTACTATACCGCAAAAAGCATTCGCACCCATTACACTGAATAATTGAGGAACGGTAATCTGAGTGAATATGTGCTTATTTTTGTTATTGAGTCAGAACCTTATGAGCTCCAGACATTCCTACCGAATAGTTGCATCGCCTCTACCCTTCGGCTTGAGCAAGTGCGATAGTTCGCTATCCAGCAAAGTGACAATATTATTTTATCCAATTTATGTTCCGGACAATGTAGAAAAACTGCTTGATTCGTATTTAAAAATGCGTTTTCTACCACGCATAGAAACCGCGAAACTAGGCGTACAATGAATATAAGAAGCGAAATCAACGTTAGAAACAAAACAGTTCTTGTGTAAAATACTAAATGAATCGCCATGTTACAACGTAATCGGTGGGCCGCGAACTCGTTGCCAAATTACTCGTATTTTTCTATGTTTTGTGTTATATAAATCAAAAATTATTTGTAATCGGACACCAGTATTTACTGGCCCCATGGTATTCTATAATTTTTATCGACACACTCATATTGGAAATGTTTCGAAACCAACCATTCAGTACAACTAATATATAATTTTTTTTCATACCTGCGTAGACTACTTGTAATTTAGTGAATTGTGACTTTTTATTTTGTTTCTGCTTTCGTTTTTAATTTGCCGTCAATCAAGATTGTCCTGTTACAACTCCATAAAACTCCATACATGCATACATATATACCTGTTCTGCAATCCAGATAAAATTGGACATTGCTCAAGATGCTCGTTATCGCAATCTTTTGTTTGATTGATTTGTAATATTTTTTTTGGTTATTTCGGGCACATCAATTAAACGTACCAAAAAAACTTTTGGTCGCTCGTACTTGAGCTATATATACATTGCAACATGGCGATTTATTTTGTATTTTTACAAGGACAGTTTTGTTTCTAACGTTGATTTCGCTACTTATATTATTGATTACCAAATCCGATTCTTCATTCAATTTCAATAAACATGTTGTATACAGATTAAAAAGCTTATATGTTTCTTGCAGTTGATAAAAATGCAATAATTACCTTCAAGTGTATTAACAATCAATGCTAATGATATATGTTGAGTAATCGGTTGCAAACATGATCTCCATGTTGCCATTTTCAAAAGATTCAATCGTAAGAGAAAATATATAATGATTGTGTTATAAACATAGTGATAATAGTCGAAAGTAATTGTTTACGGGTTAGAAATATTGAATAAATCAGATTATAAAATATTATTTCAGTACGTTGCTGAAGTTTACAAGTTACTTGGTATTTTATACAGCAGGCATCATATATCTCTTTTTCTATAGAACGGCTTTCATCCATAGCTTGAAACAGTTTGCTGTCACGTCACATGTATATGGTCAAAATAGTAATATAGGGGACTGTGGCCCCATCTGCGTGTCCACACTCCCGTGTTATTAAACACACGTCAACAGAGTGTAACTCCGATCTTGACTCCTTCAGAGGTCTATAAGCACACAATGTGTTGAATGTCAATTGTTATATTGTAAAGATCCACAATCGAATTGATCCAAAGAAAAGATAACGAATTACACTCAAAACCTTAATACAGTATGTGTGATGAAATCAAATTGCTAACTAACAAAGAACGACAAAGACAAGCAACACTGAGCGAGATAAAATATATCATGGAAAATGAATTAGAGCAGTGGTCGGCAACCACCGGGCCGCGGCCCATCACCGGTCCGCGGAAAGGTTACTACCGGTCCGCAAAAATGTGACCTAACAACATAAATTATATATCATTATGAAAAATGTGCCCCACAACTACGAATCGTAAAAATTGATGAAATGCGATAAAGTGAATATAAAAAGACATTCATTAACTTTGCATTTGAAACTTGGTAATTGTGTGTCAAAAACAAGATGAAATTCTCTCACACGACAAAATGGCGGCGCAATCACTTAATTTATAATTGACCACATAGCAAGAAATTCAGTAATTTAACGCAGAGGACTAATAATAATAATAATAATAAAAGATGCTCCGGAAGTATGTGTACCAAAATGGCGCACAACCTGAACATAGTATGTGAACCAGGTTATGGTTCAGGTTGTGCGCCAGCTTGGTACACATACTTTCGGAGCGCCTAATAAAGCAGAAAAAAGAAAGAAATCTGGCACTGGATGTAAATTATAAGAAGTCTAGAATTCAATTCAAGGCAATATTTAATTTGCACCTCACTGTAAGGTACAGTTAAATAAAGTAAGCTTCAAGAATTTGTCGCGTTCCACCCCATCTGCTCACAACATTACGAGTAATGTTGGAAATGACTTTCAGCTTGGATAGAAATTGACAAAGCCCATTATATAACTTAAATTAGCTTAACCTGGTTGATCTTATCGTCGAGTTATGTAGGGTATTTTGATCAAAGTCTGAATTTATAATACTTTATTTATTTAATTTATCAATGGCTTCTGTGAAGTGGTAACACAAAGTTTATTATCTATAATTATGAGTCTTATCAATACTTCACAGTAATAAGATAATATGCTAGTACAGTTGTTCTCAACCCTTTTTCTTCCGTGGCCGATTTTTGTTGCCAATTATTCTTGTGACCCATTAACTTTTTATTGCATGTGGAAAACTACAAGAAAAATCAAGATCTTTCTGCAACTTCTGGTCACTTAAACGTTTATAATTAGAATGGGAATTACCTCTCAGTAGCGGAAAATAACATCGTCATTGATTGTTGCTACAATCAAAATAAACTATTGTGACATAATAAAAACCTATAATTTTTTATGGTACTGTGGCCCACCTCAGAATCTTGTTAAAGACCAGTATGCTGGTAAGATCGATACAGTCTTTTATATACGGTAATTTTTACAAGCCACGTATGGCATCAATAAAAAATACACTGCTGTCATAATACACTGAGTTAATTAACGTGTAAAAAACAATACCAACTGTTATTTCAGCCAGTTAAAAGTCACAAATTATTATCACAAATTAGTAAGAACTCTTCCTTATTCAATATCTTTTTCACAAAGAGCATAAATTTGTTGGTCTCGACTGTTATAAAAATGTTGATTGTTAACATCGGTTTCATTTTTTTGAACACGAAGTATCATTGATGTACAGCCTTGACACTGTATTTCTGTGTATGGAGTTCCTATTACCCAAGCGAAGTTGCTTTCAGATATAGCTGAGCCATTTTGAAGATAAAGTTGACCCATCTGAAATGACATTGTCATATGTTTAATTTTTCATCAATTTCATTTCAAAATGCGTAAATAAATATATAATATGTATTTACAGGTTTCATTATCTTCCATTGTAACCGTAAATGGAACCCACGTATTTACATTTGTATACTTTTGCACACACGGACAATTGCACACATACATTCGCACCAGCAGATTTTACCTACGTATATTTGCACCCACATACAATTGCAACCATGCACATTTTCATCTGCGGACATTTGCACCTATTGTGTTTCCCCTCGAAATAAGATCTAGTCAATAACGCAATATAATTTTTTTGACCTAGTCGATAGCAGGAAATCTCTCCTACGCGTTTTAAATAATTTATAATTTGTTTTGAAGATATTTTGAAGTAAATGGATGTGAGTCTTCATATTTTGTATATTTGAAAATCTTGTAATTCTCTACTTTATAATTTTGTTTTTCATAAATGTAAATATAAGACATCCCCCGAAAATAAGCTAATGATATTTTTCAGAAGAAAATTAAAATAGGACCCAGTCTTATTTTTTGGGAAAGACTTTACGTAGATTTGCACGCGCGCACATACATTTGCACCCGCGTACATTTACACCTACGTATATTTGCACCCATGCACGTTTGCACCCGCGTTCATTTGCACCCGCGGATATTTTCACCCACGTACATTTACTCCCGCAAATATTTGCATCACGGGTACAGACAATGTACAAGATTGCATTGTATATGTGTGCAAGTGCACATGAGTGCAAATGTCCATGGATGCAAGTGCACATGGGTGCAAATTTCTATGGATGCAAGTGCACGTGGGTGCAAATGTACGTTGGTGCAATATGATGTCACCGTATTTAAATATGTCATCCCAAGCATGAAATCTTTGATTGTGTCATTGTCCGCCATTATATCTTCTCTAATATATTTCATTATTCGGTCCATATTGATCTGATCATAAATATTTGCCAACTCTCCGCCACGATCGTTACATTCTTGTTCAGCATCCATCATGTATCTTATTTTGTCCACTAAAACGATGAACTCTTTTCCGTTGTAAAATAACAGATTAGCTTCCCCTTTTATGGAAAAAACACGGAAACAAATATGGTAAAACAAAAAATAAAAATGAACTTGTTTTTGTTCTCACGTATACATACTTAGCAATGACTGTTTTACTTTGCAGACAAAAGGTCGCATAAGTTCTTAGGTATGTGGTTTGACACTTGTGAAATATGAAATATATGGTTAAAAGAAGTTTCTATATATTGAACAATACCATTGAGGGTCAACTGGTTAATATGGAATAAATTCGATAAAATATACCTGTTGTTGATGCATCCGTAGTTGTTTCATCTATGTCACGGAGTGCGGCAGTCGTGTTGTCAGTTTCTACAAATATAGTTGCCTCCGTTAACACATTGGTATCTCCGTAAACAATAACACAAATCAAGAGTTTTCAACTTTGCTGCAGTTCATTTGAACTCATTTTCAACTTAGAATTCCGCAATAACTCAAGTAAGTGTATCATTTTTTAAGTAATATCCGGAATTTTATTTGTATACATTTTACATTGTCTTTCAGACAATCAATTGATAATAGTAATAAATAGACAAAATTTCAATGTTTATCGTTCGTAATTAATCTTTTAATATTTTTAATCTGGCTGAAGGAAATTTTCAAGTTGAGAATTATATCAACTGACATACTTTCCATAGAGTCTGATTCAGACGAAATAATTTCAGATAAAAGTTGGCAATGTTAAAGTTCGTATAACCGTTTACTATACATGCAAAATCACGGAGGAAAATTGTACGCAACTCGTCATATAAATAACGTTTTTAAAATACCCGCCCGCCGTGATCTTGTTATTTTAATGTTGGCCCGAGCTTCTTCCTTATAGCTTGCATTGATCAGATCGAATATAGTGCCTACTATTGGACCAGAAATTTAGGTATACATGTCGTTTTTGCCAAGAGAAGTTTTCATTTTCAACTTTTTTTAATCTGTATTGGAACATTTAAATTATTTGAAATACAATATGACTACAGCAGTGGTTCAAAAAACTGTGGATCGCGACCCCCGATGGGGTCGCGTAAAGATTTTCCGGGGTCGCCTAATATCTTCAAAACATGCGCACACAAGTGATTAAGATTTGAAAGTTGGAAAATCAAATTTGTACTGGTCGGCACTCGGCAGATACCGTAAAAGTACCTAACTTCGTTTTTTCAGCATTAACTCGACCATTTGTTGTCCCAACGACGCCAAAATTGTTCGGTAAAAGTTTTATGCGGTACCTTTCCCGCTGGTCGGCAGGTACCGGTATTTGGTAAATATAATTGAGTGACAATGGTACGAGCGCCAATAATATTTCCTTTTTTCAGCTTTTTTGATCATGTTACATCCCAATTAATAGTTGACCCGATGGTACGTGAATCGGATTTTTGCCAGGCTGCGAGAAATTATGTTGGTTTGTGATTTTGTACCAGTGTCGCCGCGTGGTTACCGAAAATACAAAGCGAATTGCTTTATCCGGCGATTGGACCTTAATCAGGTGTTTGACAGACGGGGTCTGAGACCTTTAGGTTTCGATCATTGAGGTTTCGATCCGTTGCGAGAGCGCTCTGTTAATTCGCGCGTCTGTCTAAAATCTACGAGTAGGCTACGTGTTTTGCCCACACATTTTCGTATTGCAATATTACGTATTCAGACGTTTCATACAAAATTACGAAGCGTTCCGAGCAGTCAAACACAAAACCACAAGTCCTGGCATAATAAAGGCACTTAACAGATGTGATTCCATACATGCTTTTTTCTATTTTACATTCATGCTCTGTTTTACTTTCGAATTATTAATTGAGCAATCTGTAATATGTTATCATAGAACTAAAAATACTAAAGACGCTGTTGGAATATACTAAATAAGATTTTGAATTAAAGTATATTTAGAAACAATCTTCCTATTTCCAAATATTGTACGCGTCCTTATAATCTACGGCATTTTATCAAGTACATCTATGTTTCGTCAAAGAACCGTTATAATTCTGATCTAAGAGATTATTACACCGAGGTTTTCATACGATTCCATGTGTTGTCAAATCTTTTGAGGTTTCTCTGGGTTTTTTTGACGCATTGCCGGACTTGTTCATATATTTTTGGGCCATTGTTCACCGTCAACGTCTCCGAAGTTGATATACAGGTACATTGTGATAAAACTTATATATTAATTTTTGAAGTTCCTGAACGTTTCTAGTTGTGGGGTCGCGAGTATCTGTAGGCTTTGATTATATGAGGATTGGGGTCGCGAAAAATAATTTGGGAACCACTGGACTACAGAATATAAGAATCTCACCTGCAAATGTATTTTTTCCGGGTTGTGGAGAAAGTGTAATATTCGAGTTACGAGTTGTGGCATCTTTCGTTATATTATACTGATGTTGTTTTTCCAAGTCATCAAAATATTTTTCCAAGGCAGCGGCGCGTTCGGTTAAATTAGCAATGTTGTCTGTGAACACAAATAAGTTGCGGTCATTACATGTAAACTATGAGTCGAGATGGGATAAAACGAAAGAGTAACAACTTTGACTGGCTTCGAGTGCGTATTTTCAAGTCTGAGACACATTTTCTGAGGCACTTTTGTTTAATTTAGACAATTATAATGGCGAATTCCCGAGACACAAAAAATAACCGAAAAAATATTTTGTTGGTACGAACTCACCGTTTAACTTATTTATCTGGCGTTCACAAACTTCGCTACCGACCTGTTAAAAAATTAGTTAAATAAATGAATTATTTGAGCAGTAATTATATATACAAAAAATTATATATACCAGTTCCGGATAGGTTTGACCCCGAGGGTATGATGTATAGTTCTCTGAGAAATCAAATTGTGTCTCAGAAGCATAAGCATTTACAGAAATCTTGTGAACCACAGCTATGTTTTTTTTATTTAATGTCTATCTTACTCACATAATATCCAAATTCAGCTTTTATATTTGAGTAGAAATTTGTGCGTTTTCTCCCATACATTGTCTTAACAACAATGGGTAAATGTGGCAAGATAAACGCCGCTGGGTGCAATAATTACACACAGAACAAAAACAGTATCGACATTGGGTTTAAACATACTCAAAATTATTTGGCATGAATTCAACTTCCCCGACATATACAACACATTATATGAAAGATTTTTCTCAATTTGACTGTTATGCAAACAACTTGTGATGTAACAAAATATAACTCACCACGTTACCATCAGTTTGTATGTTTCCAGGTAATTTTCCCCAGGAAGGTACATTGTTGCACAACATGGGACTGTAACAATCTTGAGCTGAAATACAAATACCAGAATTATAAAAAACACATAGCAGTCCTTAATTATATCATCCCAATTGTGAAGTCACGACATGGTATAGGAAATAAAAGTAATAGCCTACTTGGACACTTCCAGTTTTAACAATTGATTATTCGAAAATGCTCCTCGACTTATCTGAGGATAAAGAAGACTGGCAACACCAAATTCAACCTTTCAAAACGGCCAAGATGGTGTACTACTGTACTATACGATTTTTATTGGCGTACTTATAGCCTATCGCAGTTAGATTGGAGATCTAGAATCTAGTTCAATCTACAAACATGCATACACACCTGTTACAAGTACGCATCCTAAGACAACAATCAGCACTGCACTGCAGCCAATGTTCATGTTGTAACAATTTTCTCGATAAGTTTGTAGAGAAAACAATAACTGTATAACCTAAACAAAAATTAATTTTTTCGAATGTAAAACAATGATCAATAGAACTCATGGACTCAAAGTTCATTATGGGTAGATTTTCTTTATATAGTATTAGGATGAAGCAATGGACACCAGCAAAGCGTAAATAAATATGGAATATACAATAGTAGTAGGAGCCCCTAGTCTAGAAAATGTTATCAACTCTAACTATTGGAAGTTGGACAGCGAAAAAATTAGCTTACTACCAAAAAAATGGATTTGGAAAGTTCTCAATATTGAACAATTTAACATACAAAATAAACTCTTGGATTAGACATTAAATAAGGGTTCTCAATAACAGATTAAATATCTATATATATATACATAGTTAGGGTCATTCCAATTGTGTTTCATAACTAAAAAAAATTATTATGCCTCACTGGTACTTATGGAAATGAGGGAAATTTTTTTTTCTTCACCATGTACCCCCCCCCCCCCTACAGAAAAATAGGAATAAGAAAAGGCGTCAAAGCAACAGATTCGAACTACCTAATAGTTGAACACAACAACAATTGCAACATTCTCGCTGCTAGTTCACGAAGTAATAGGTAGATGGCTAGTGTTTTCATCACACTTATCTAGCATCATGATAATAACTGTTTCATGTTGATGATCGTTTGCGCTAAATATGGAATTTTTAGTCATATGAGGAAGAGAATGCATATGCTCAGTCGTTAATGACGTTAATGATATTATATCGAACTGTATAAAATTTTCTCCTCGAAACAATATGTGTTATATGATCTGATTGCTCAATGTTGTGGGATTGCATTTACCATCAACGTCACACAAACTTTCCCGATCTTTTAACGAATTAAATTATTTTATCTGAAATATACAGCTGAAAGCAACACAGTCACGTTTGTAGGATCAAAAATCGTAGAATCTGTTGCCACGTTTGACATGCCCCCCGTAAATTTATATGCACTGATAAAAATAGTAAGTATATTGATTACGAGTGCTGAAATATGGAATCATAAAATTATCTACTTTAGGAAATTTTTAGCTTTTTTTCAATTGGATTTAAAAAGACAAGGTGGGTGTGAAAAAAATCGTAATTTAGTTGTACTGTACCGATGTATTGATCAGCATCGAATGATACATTTAGATTAACAAGTCATCAAATGTACCATTATCAATTTTTATATATTACCCAACATCATATAAAATCTTGAACGAGTCACTTTGCTATTTGCTATAACATATTACTTCATTCATCGAAAATTTCATGAACAATGATTTATTTTCAAAATGAGATAATCAAGCAAGTCTAAATTATTGCTATACTGTTATAAAACATATTGTAATTTATGTCGTAACGAAACTAACAAACTATACATTCTACCAGTGATTCGAAAATTCGTTTCCAATATTGAACAATCGTAGTTCAGTCGGGGTAATTCCTGAGTGTGTGCACAACAGCAATGATTGTGTATGTAAATGCTTTTCACCTAAATGAACTTTTACGCTTAATATAAAATTTTTAGTCATATAAGGAAGGGAATATTGAAGGCTTAGTCATCAATGATATTATACCAAACTGTATACAGTTTTCTTTTCGATACCATGTTTGTTATATGATATGATTGTCCAATCTTGTGGTATTGCATTTACCATCAACATAATACAAAACTTCTGACATTTACCGAATCAAACTATATTATCTGAAATCTTCAGCAGAAAGCTACACAGTCACGCTTGCAGGATCAAAAATCGTAAAATCTGTTGCCACGTTTGACATGCCTCCCGTAAATTTATACGCATTGATGAGAATAGTAAATATATTGAATAATTATTGAGTGGTGGCCTGTGATTAGACTTCTTCTTCAAGAAATTAGCTATCGGATTTAAAAAGACAAGATGGGCACGAAAAAAGTCGTATATTGGTTATACTGTACCGGTATATCGATCAGCAACCTGGATTGCACATTTCAATTATCCAGTCATCAAATGTAACAACATTAATTCTTCTATATTGCCCTACAAGCCAATAAAATCTTGAGCCACTTTGCTACTTACTATAAATAACAATTCATTCAACAATTTTATAAACAATGATTTATTTTGAAAATGAGATAATCAAGAAAGTCTAAGATATTGATATAGTGTTATAAAACATACTGTCTTTTATTTTGTGAAAAAAACTAACAAACTATACATTCTACCATCGGTTAAAACTCGTTACGTGAATAAAAACAGACAAAAACAATCTAGTTTACTCTTTCTATCTCGATGTTAACAACGTTTCCTCTTCACACTCTTCAGTTTCATTCACAAACCATAAAAAACAATTCTGAAAGCATAGTTCATTTGTTTAATCCAAGTTATTCGCGAATAAAGTTTGTCCGGTGGCTGAATAAACGTTGGTTATCGAAGTAATATAGTTTATGGGTATTCAACAGGGTAGAAGATATATTCTTGTATCATCGGTACTTTATGAATCGCTTGATTGTTCACGTACATCTTCAGTTTGGCTGACAACCTGAAAAGTGTTGGACAGTTGTCAAGTAAAATCAATTTTCAATTTCGAGTTAAGTTTAATTAATTATGTTTATCCGTATAGGTGGTATTCAGAAATAAAACGTTTACAATTTTTAACCTTAGTGAATATGAAGCCACACGCAACTCAGTATTATAGTATGTAGTTTTGTAAAAGACCCATTCATTGATGTCAATTTCATAATGGATCCTTTCAGGTGGACAAATTGAAACAAATTGAAACGCAATTGTGTCAAGTTGTAAGTTATAAAAGATAAAGAAAGCTATTAAATATAGTTTCAAGCAAGAATATACCCAATTGTAATAAGTTTAAATATCCATACCGCAATAAGAACGTAAAATTAATAAAAAATTTCATGGGTGTTTAACTATAAGCTGATTATATACCGAAAGAAATGAAAACGTTTTGCCAATCGAAGGGCATTGGAAAAATTTCTTCAACCAATGTAATTCAATTTGATACTGATTTGTCCTATTCAAATAGTCGTGATATACATCAGTCGGTTACCGGAACAGCTGTTTTAAAATCTTTATTGCTGGCATAACATTCCTCCGGTTTTCAAGTAAGTAACCTAATTAGAACGTCTACATACCTTTCCATCTTTCGTCTCGATGGTTTTCACAACAACCTTTTTGGTTGTGACTGTCTCAACATCATCGGTTTGGCGAGAATCTGCGGTTTCTTGCTTAACGTCTGAATATCCTATAAGGAGAGAGTGAGTAGTGACCAATATACGTCGTTAGTCATTTTTATGTGGAACGGACTCCAGGGACATAGAATTAAAACATGCATAGTTGCAAGTACAT
Organism: Styela clava; assembly: GCF_964204865.1. Lineage (NCBI taxonomy): Eukaryota > Metazoa > Chordata > Ascidiacea > Stolidobranchia > Styelidae > Styela > Styela clava. The sequence continues at coordinate 9,887,194 of NC_135252.1, forward strand.
AGGCCTATTTTAGGGTATGCATCATTTTCAAATGTTAATCATTCTCAAGTACAAGGATATGTTCATTGTAAACAGATAATGCTGCAAGGCGATATTTCCATCTATGTACTAGATACAATCGTGTGTAATGTTCATTATTTGTAAGAAAATTTGATAAAATTGTTTATTGTATGATTATTTGAAAAGAACAGAACATCCTGTGTATGAAAGTAATGCATGGAAATCATCAAATATTTCGTTTATAACTGTTATTACTATGCTGCCGCTTTAGTTGTACTTACTGCTTCCATATGATCTCTGGACTGATGAATAAACTGGTACTGAAGTTCTCATGAGTTGAACTTTGTCGCTGATCCTGTGTAAGACATAATTATACTAGTTAAAAATTCATTTGTGAAGTTAAAATGACATTGTCGTGAGACTTTCGTGATAATAGTTATGATTTTCATGGGGAAACCTTGGTAAGAATACAAGTATTCGCAATTTTTAATATTTTATTATTTCTAACGCCATATTTCTGAAAATTCTTTTTCAGGTCTATCGTCAATAACAGAGCTCTACGATACAATAATCAAACGGAAAAGTCATGTTCACTGTTTGGTCATATAAATAATTTTATTTTACCAATACTAATTTCCTACTATTACACCAATACTACAATCAAAACATTTCTTGGCATGATTTAGCAAATGTTTATTGCACCAAAATATAAAACTGCGTTTCAATGTTATCAAAAGGTATACAATTGATTGGAATATTTTTCCGTTTTCAAATAGGGCAATTTTGGTTTTCTTTCTTTATCATTTTCTGTTAATTTATGAAGGTTGACAACATGATATTATGAAGTAAGCGAACATAGACATGTAAATTATAATGGAATGCATGAGTTTTAGTGGAATACTACAAAAACGAAAAGTAATATTTTTAAACCTAGTTTCTTCTCCTTCCAAAAGTTTTCTGTAGGTGGCGATTTCGAGGTCAAGTGCCATTTTGACGTCCATAAGTTCTTGATATTGACGAAGATGTTGTGCCATCTGTGTCTTCAACTCTTCGCATTCAGACTGTATGAGATATAATAAACAGTAATGTTTACAAATATGCTGAGTTCAATGCAAGCATGTTGTTATTGAAAAATTATGTTTTGAAACATAAGTATCGTTTTACCGTAGCTTGGATCTGAGATTAAATTTTGACTGAGTTAGCGAAAAGACAAAAATAAATGAAAACTGTACTTTAAATCCAAATTATGAGAGCATTTTAATACCATGTACTCAAGGTTACCTGCAATTTATTGATAGTTTCTTGACTTGCGTCCATATCTCTGTTGTATCTGTCTTCCAAATCACCCAGATTTCTTTGCAGTGAGTCGTTCTGAAAAAACAAAAATGTAGAAAAATCAGTGAAAAATTGAAATTACATTTAGTTGATACTATTGAAACTACAAAATGTTTTTCTGAAATATCTTTGAAATAACCAAAATCTTGAGGTTTGAGGGATTTTTTAAGTATTGAGTACATGATTCCGAGGATCACATTAAAACTTACCGTTCCTCTCATCGAGTCAATCTCAAGGTTGAGAGTCTGAACCGTTTTTCTGTATTCGCTCACTTCATTCTTGACAGCTCTCAAAGCCTCGTCGTTGCTTGCTGCTTGTTGTTTGAGGTTTCCGACCTGTTGATACATTTTGGAAACTTCAAAATATGGTTTTGTGCCTTGTTATATTTGAATTGGTACAAACTTCTTGTGATACATTATTTTAATATAATATGTAATGAGGCATGCACTACCAATTCATAGGTTTAAAAGTAACCACTTCATCATTCCCATGAGACGACTATCATAATCTGAAATAGTTCTGAGCTATCGTATATTCCCGTCGCGACTGTGTCTCGCGTGACGCATGGGAATTTCGCAAATGACTTCAATTGCACGCAGCTGGAAAACAACTACTGTCGTCATCTCCATATTTTCTTCATAGTGATTTTGTTCCGGTAAGTTTGTGCCAATCGATTTAAAATTTTAGTGAATCGACGGAAAATATTATTTATTTTACCTCTGATTAAGTACGCGCTATAATTTTAATGCTTTACAAAACGATGCCCCGTGATTTAAAGGGGAAAACTAATTCAAAACGTGTCGCCAACTGCCGGAAACCAGCAGTTCTTGCCCTCATAGCAATGTAAGTATCTCCACTCAATAAAATGTGACGTCAAAGAAAGACAGTAAATTACAGAGCAATTTCCATTCATGTTCTATGTTTAAAAATTCTCTAGTTACCACTTATAAGGCTAGTTTTGGTTTCTTACCTTATCTTCATACCACTTCTCTGCGTCCTCTCTGTTCTTGCGAGCAATGTTTTCATATTGAGCACGAACATCGCGCAGAGCTTCTTCCAGATCCGGAGCAGGTGTTGCATCAATCTTGATTTCAGTTGATCTGATTCTATCTTCCAATTCGTCAACCTCTTGTTGATGTGCTTTCTTCAAAAACTCAATTTCTTCCTGCAAAGAAATTTTACAAATGAAACTCAATATCAATATTCCTATTGCATTATATACTTGTATTATCTATGTTCATATGTGATTGTATTACCTATATTGGACTATATTTGTGACGCAGTGTTTAAATATACAGGCATTTGATAGTGAGTGCTCAATTTAAATTTCTATAAATATATAAAGCTTCAATAGTAAATGACATTTACATGTTGAACTATCTAAAAAACGCCCTTGAATAAGAATGTATTTGAAATACTTAGTCTTACCTGCAAGGTTTCGAGTCTTCTTTCAAGATCAAGTCGGACCAAAGTTGCATCGTCGCAATCCTTGCGCATTCCTGCAAGATCGTCTTCAACTTCTTTTCTGGTGATCTGTTCTTCATCGTACCTGTCATAGATAAAGTTTCATTTATTTCATGTGGACCTTGGCATTTTAGCGCACTACCAAATCTTAAAGCTAAAACACTCACATATCTTTCCACTTAGCAATTTCGATAAGTGCGTTTTCCAATTGAAGAGCGAGGGATGATCGTTCGCTGGTTAGCCTGTCGATTTCACGTCTGAGTCTGGACATAAATTACATAAAATTATTGCAAATAATGCAAAACCAATCCAAGAAAGAAATTATCACAAATTTCGGTGAAGCAAATTTTAAATAACCCCGCAAAAGATAACTGAAAAAATGAAAACCAGAATAAATTTTGAAGCACGTAAAATTGATAACATTAAGATAGGTTGTGAATTTGAAGCATATTTATTTAATTATATATTGCAGGGAATTACTTTTGTACAAAATGATTCTGACGTTTTATTTTTATATCACAGATTAAAAATAGTGCAATTTTGTTTGTATGTAGAAGTTAAAATAACGAGGAATCAGTTACAAACCTGTTGAGCTCATCTTCGTAAGTTTCCGCCAGTCGTGAAGGTTTAGTGGAAGATAGTTGAGCAACTTGTTCCTCAAGGACTCTGTTCGCTTGTTCCAAATTTCTTACCTAAAAATCAATTTATTTTCAAGTTGTATATTTTTCTAAGAAGGATTTATTGTTATCTTCTTTTTTGTTTCACCTTTCTTTCATTTAGATTATGTATAGGAATAAACCATGCTACTGTGAAAATATCTAACTGAAAAGTTTTCTTGATTTATTCTCAAAATGGCATTTTGTAAAAACGTGATTCTGAACACAGAGCCATAGAATTGTGTATTTCTTAGAATACATGCTTTTTAATCTATATGCGTCCATGTGTATTTACCTTTGTTATATATTCAGCAAATCTACTGTTAAGCTGTTGAAGTTCAGCTTTTTCGTTGATTCTTTGTCCTTGAAATTCAGTTCCCATACTGTCTTCCAATGCAGATATATCCCTCATTGAGATTCCGCTGTGAACAGGGGCTCCTCTTACAACTGAAACATGTTCCTGAACAATGTGATGGCCCCCAGTTCCGCCGGCAATGGCTCCACCAGCACCTGAACTTTGATATCTGTAAACAAACCAAAATGTTTTCTCACTGTTTTTTTATTTTTATTTTTTTCAAGATTGCGACTAAATTTGAACAATTGGTTGGTGGCAGTTTAGCACTTGAACTTAAATCAGTTCATCCTCCTATATTACAATAGGTGTGAACTGATATAGCACGCGGACAAAAATTAACATCTCAACAAAAAAAATTTTGAAGTGATGAAACTCGCATCTTTACCTGCTGAAGCTTCGGGAAGAACCACCTGTTGTACGAGGAGTTCCATAGTCAAACAAGGATCGATTTCCTCCAAAATTGCGTCTGTAGCTTGAAGTTCGTTCTTCAACAAATCTTTTGCTGCTGTGAGACATTTTGTAGTTTTCTTCTAAACAATTCTGAAAATCCATTTTATGTTAAGAACTATCACTAAAGAAGGAGCATGTTTGAAACGAATAGTGTATTTTCCCACTGACTATGCGATTCATTGCTTAACTTCATGAAAACTGTAAGCCAAGTTACCAGGAGCCTTCTGTTTTTAAAAAGTAGTTTAGCTATTGATATTTCATTGTAAATACAGTTCAGAGACAAGTAGCCACTGTTGTATGTTTCCTTAGTGATCAGCTTACGAATCATCATTAACTCGTAACTCCATTTACAATGAAAGTATAATTCATCTAAAGATGTTTCTACAATGTTTACCAAACAGTAAGCTCACTTCGTTTACTGAAAATTGAATATATACTCCGATCAATGAGATACAAATATATAAATAATATACCTTTGATGCAAACTGGGTTTTCAGAAGTGGATCTTCTTTCGATCTGATTCAGACGGAATGGTGACAAGGTCAGCCTTGCATCGATTTATAAAGCGACTGCCGATGCGCATGCACATCGTCAAACGAGTTCAAACGCACGATATTTAGCAGCCTATTAATGGAACTAACAGATAGCGCATGTGTTGTTCGCCGTTCACTCCGTAGGGTAGACACATTCGGTAAGTGCCAAATTGATCACGTCGTCTTCATAAGGGATCAACTGCGATGAATAATCTCCCAAATTAATGGCTTGTCGTAAAGTACTAAGAATCAAAAGATGTTTCTAGGTAGGTGTCTTGTGATGTAAAATCGGAAGGACCATCTGTAATAGAGCTAAAATTGTATCTACCGTGTTTATTCATGATGGGGTTAAAATTATTTTCTGGCTTGTGATAGTTATTTTCGGAGTTTATGGAACCCTGCGGTTTCCCGGTTCTTCTAAAACCCAACAAACAACTCTCAACGTTAATATGTGAATGCTTGACACACACTTTATTTCGCTCCAAAATAATCTGTTTTATAAGCGTTACATTGCTTCAATGGTGTCTCGCGGTGTGATTGGAAATGCGTGGCCCGTATTTCCCATAATCCCAAGTTATCCCATTTTTAAAAGACACTGCCTTGACCCACAAATGGCCCATGACAAAATTGAACACCATTCTGACGCCTTGAACTAAAATAACTTTGTTTCCCCCATCTTCGAGGCAGGCACCGCAGCTGGCTTCAGACAAAATATCCAATCGAAAGTTGGATTATATAGGGGGAAAAGTTCCCCAATAACTTCCCCAACTTGATAGTAACAGATAAAAATCATTTGGAAAATTAATATTAAGATATTTGGACAATTTCATGCATTAACCTATGAATTTCCTCTTTTGTATCTTATCATTTGTCATTTATCATTATCACTTGCTGCTGTATATATGATGATAAACGCGGCTAAGCAACTTGGAATAGCTCGAACTTTTAGTGAGTGACTTTTATGGAAACAAACCACATGTACAATGTTTCGAGAGCTGAAAGAAATGTAATATTTTAATGCATGATTAACACCCAATTCGCCCTAAAATGTTTAATTTCAACTTCCAGTATGTTATTTGGCAATTAAATCTTGTGCGAAAACGAAGACGATACCTTGTCATATAAATATTTTTTTTTTGATTATTTATCTAGTGTTTAGGTGTCATGAACCAAGATCTTCAAATACAATAAATGACATATTCATACACAATATATAATAATACCATTCATTTCGGAATTTCTACTCCCAATTATTACTTTTCAAACCCTTTTCATTGAGCGACGATTTTTTTTAATTTTTTCGGCCTTATCTTTCACAAATTCTAAAAACACGACATGCTATTTCATTTCTTTATTAATTATTAACCACAAAAACAATCATTTGACACCAGTATATGAACCGGCAAAAAGTTTGTGAAGAGCAGCGACTACTGCAAAAACTGGCTTTCTTCGTTTTGGAGTAGCAATTGCTTTCTTGGTTTTGCTTTGCCTTGATCTCCATTCTCTAAACGTAAAACGGATTAGATTTCATTAAGAACTCGTAGGACTACAAAATCAACGCGAACCTAGACTATAAATTTAGTATTATACCTAATCCCTCGATGCTAATAAAAGGTTACCGAAACACTAATTTATAATACTTCGGTGAAGCATGGCAACGGTGGTGCAGAGGTGCAAATATCTAAAAAAAGTTTTTCAAAATAAAAAGTGTTTAAAATAGTTTCTACCAACCTTCTTCGCCTTCAACAGGGTAGCCCTCCACAATCAAAGCAAAATAGGCAAGAATTATAGCCAACAAAATGAGCTTTGACACGAGTTTTGCATTCATACTTATTGTATTTATAAAGTGGCAACTTGACTTAAAAAGAAAAATATCATACTATGTATGCTCATATCTCCATTTTATTCCCCATAAAGTGTCAGCGTTTATACTAATTTCTTGATGGGACATCATTTTAAATTTGAAGAAGCGCAGTTTTTAGTGTGTTTTTTTTCACTGTCAATATCGAAGTAATCTGAAACTCCACAAAAATTTCGAAAATTAACATTTTTTGCAACGCATTTAATATACATTCTATAGTGCTTTTCAACGTTTTCGAAGAATTTGTAAAAGTAACAACTAGATTTACTAGAATAATGATAATAGAAATATTTCCAGTATATCTTATATATTACATATTTCTGGACTATTCCTGAAAAATCGTGAACAAATATTGGCGGAGACGCCATGAATCCGTCAGATTTATTGTCACTTCGCGCTTGAATGATCTCAATTTTTTTGTAAGCTGCATTTCAGTAATCGTTGAATTCATAAGCAGTTTCGTAGCTGTGCTGTTTCAAAAATATATTTTATCTGTAGCGTAGTCTGCCTTCAGTTCTTTATAAACAAGTACCAAGTTTTCATTACAACACTACGTTATCGTCAGAGCCAAGCACTTCAAATTAAGATACCATAGGTAGCATTAGCAGACTAAGCAGTAAGTCGCACCAAACACGTCCACCTGAATGATTACAGCCTCGGATATACAATATCTAATACAGTACGGGTCGATAGCGTCACCTAGCGGTATGGCATCATATACCACAATAATGCGGGGCCCCTAGCGGTATTAGATCATATATCACAACAAGAGAGCAATGCTCAAATATATGGTCACGTTAACCAGAGCGAAGCAGTCCTTACCTTTGACGCTACCGGTACCATCAAAAAATTTCCGAGTTTCGCGCAGCAAGAATTTACAGAATCAAACCGGACAGCCATAGCTCCCATGGAGAAAATAATACAGCAAAATTTTGGACGAAATATCAGATTTCATTCGAAATTTGGAAATAAAGAAAAGTAATAGCCTTCTAGCGAAAAATATATTCTTTACTCACTGAAAATTGTAAAGCAAATGGTCCAGTAATCAATGAGAAAAGCGATTTTTTTCATGACGATATCAAGAAGAATACAAACTAGAAAACGATAGAAGACCGCCGACGTATCGATCTGCAGTTTCGATTTCTTAACTCTGACTCAATAGCGACACCGCGTGTTCCATCACTGATTAATTAACAACTCGCTAATTATACGACATAATCATCCAAAATCAATAGGTTTTTGGTTCGAGATATGATGAATGAACATGCAGAATTTGGAGCGGATTCAACCTCGCTTTCGTGAGATATCGCGTAACATACGCAAGTGTCTAACAGACAGACAGACAAACAAACAAACAAACAAATACCTATCAACATACTAACCAAGATCAATAAGAAATAAGAAAAGAAGAAAAAGAGTGCCAGCATAAAATGCAAAACGATCGTTATGCCCACTAACGTGTCCAATGATATATAACACTATTTATTTTTTATATTTGAGCACTGTTTTCTTTTCAACTTTATCTTGTCGATTCAATCATACAATGCTTCTCATACAGTTATCACGTGGACAAAATTCTTTCATTTTTGTGTCAATAAAACTTGAAGAACCACATCAGAAGAACGTCGCTTTATATTCTCGTTTTATGTATATTTCCATATTTCGTGGGTACTCCCTTAGTATATGTGTACCAGGTTAGAGTGGGGCGATAATTATGCCGATTTTCCTAATTCTAGTTCCATTACGAACTCGAGGACTGTTTGTGTTAGTCAAGTGAATATACCCCCCGGCCACAGGCTTCCGTCCCTTTACACAACTTGATGTGAAGTGGCGAAGAAAATTTGTTTCCTCCATATTCGTACACATACTTCTTAAGCACCAATTCGTGTATACGTAGACAAAAATTTCAGTTTTCATTTTGTCCTCAAAATGACTCCAAAAGCTATACTATAAGGCGAAAATAATACTATCATATTGTGTAGGCTTACCATATATCTGGAACAAAAAACCGGGACGTCGAGGATCGAACTAACTTTGGTTCGATTCCGAGGCTAAGTAATAACTGAAACTTCTTTCATATCTTTGCGAGTAGATACCGGGCATCAAAACTAGCTATAATTTAGTTCGTACTCGGGGTCGCAACTCGCAAACCATTTTGTATAAAAGCAGAATATCGTTGAGAGTTGGAATACCTTTTAAATTATTCGAACATTTTAATAATCGACCTACGTTGCCATACTGCAGTATTTGTACTCATAATGTCAAAATGATTTCTGCTCTGTTACTTGAACAGTGTGAATTTATACAATTTCACAACAAGACTTTCTACTCAAACCGGCAAATCCGCGGAATGATGTTGAATTCAGTTTTGAAGTAAATGAGCGCACATCCTAAAACGGTCCCGTGAATTTAAAGTTTGTTAAGGAAACATTATTACCCCTTGTCTTTGTACGATCCCACTTGGCTTTTTGATAAGATATCAGCAGTGCAGTTTACATTGGGTTTCAAATTATCGCAAGGAACATATATTACCTATGACACAACAACACAGCAGTTCTCCCTCTGTTAACTAGTGAATCAGAAATGAATTGGATTCTTCCGTTAAATAAAAGTACTTTGTAATAATATTATATATATATATATATATAAATTGTTAATGACTGCCATGCTGCATAACCGGGACATTTAAGGCTACCGGGCGGGACGCCGGGACAGCTTGTCAAAACCGGGACTGTCCCGGCCAAACCGTGACGTATGGTAAGCCTAATATTGTGTATTGAACATAACCCCAAGCTATACAAGCTGATTCTGCTGGTTTCTTTCTTGCTTATTCGTATATTGCTTTGTGTGATCACAAAGCAGATTGAATAATATATTGGAAAAAATATAATTTATACGCCACGCCTAAATTGCATTTAAGCAGCATCATTTTTTCCATGATCAAGCATATAAGTAAAATTTTTATGGCGTCATAAGCGGAAATATCTAGATCCATTACTGCTTATTATAGATAAATAAATATGACGATTCATTCACTTCCCACTATATTATTCACTATTTCATTGCTTTATGATGTCTGAACAATATATTTTACTAAATCAATGTGTAGTTGGCCAAGGAAAGCACGCAATCGATAAACATGATGTCAGTGACCCCCATTCCTGCTGTAAAATACCATTCAATTTGTGGTATTGGTATAGCAGTATATCAGAGACGAATACAATTGACCGCAAGTACATACGACACAATTTATTATTAGAGTTCAAGACCTAAATGTGATAAAAAATGTATTCGTACGAACGAATGATCTTTGCCGGTAGGCTATTGTTTTGTCATGATGTAAATTAATTTGCTGTTATTACGTCAAGAATGCGCGTAGCAATCAATGAGGTTCTAATACCATTTCTAGCAAAATCAATCATTCGAATTGACAAATTTAATTGCCCGGTATAAGAACCTGTACCCCTAAAATAAAACAAAAATAGAGACAGATGTCAAAATAAGGACGTTTCTTGAAAAGGGAGACAAAAATATTTTTCAAGACACAGACTTTCAAAATAAGGACAAATCTTAGAAATAAGGACGTTATGGCAGACCCGTATATACCACTAATTTCGGAATATTTGTACCCAATTATTACTATTCAAAACCTTTTCATTCAGCGACGAACGTTTTTCTTTTTTTGAACTTTACATCCTCAAATTCTGAAAACACACAATACTTTTTGATTCAGATTTAATAATTGATGATAACTACTAAAAAATCATTTGACAACGGTAAATGATACGTCATAAGTTTTTCTTGTTTTTTTTTGGAGCAGCCATTACTGATATCCCTTGTCATACAGAAATTGGCTTTCTTTGTTTTGATATTGCATTGTTTGCTGTTTTGGTTTGTCTTTATTTCCATAGTCTAAACGTAAAATGTAAAACGGTTTTCAATTTGATTTCATTAAGAACTCGTAGAAAATTAACGCGAATCTGGACCATTAAATCCAGTATCATTTAATCCCTCGGTGATAATAAAATTTTGCCAAAGCTCTAATTTTAGAATACTTAAGTGAAGCATGGTAACAATATACAATATATGTATATGTTTGCTTGTTATTCAAATTGTGAACAAACCAAATATTCTGGTGACTTATAGTCTTCTACCCTAATTGAGCTATCTTTATTATCATTGCGAGCATTGCTATAAAATATCCGGGTGTTTCAAGGGCAAAGACGTGACTTCGGACTAACTACAAATATATAGATTTTATAAATCAATGCAATCTATCAACCGACTTCATCACTTTTACCTCATCGAAGAAACTACCAGTAAATAGTAGATTTAGATGGAACATCAAATGTCTAAAAGAGGTGTTTTTAAATACGAAGTATTTAAAAAATTGCTTTTACCAACCTTTTCCGCCTTTAAGAGAGTAGCCATCCACAATCAAAGCAAAATAGCCAAGAATTATAGCCAGCAAAATCAGTTTTGACACGAGTTTTGCATTCATACTTTTTGTATTTATAGACTAGCAACTTGACATAAAAAGAAAAATATTAAACTATGCTCATAAAGTGTCAGCGTTTATTCTAATTTCCAGATGGTGCATGGAATGCATATGGACAAATTGAAAACGATATTCTCTGTATTCGGCTACATATAAAGAAAATACTTAATAATGAAAGGGATTTATACTCGAATAGCGGAGAGGAGTTAGTATAAAAAAATTTCGTAAAACGTCTCTCCGAACAGCTTTTTTACTGGATATTTCTCAAGCAAGTATACAAATCTGCATTATAAACCTAAATATATATATATATATACTTGATATATGAAACAGCCTCTTCGCGGTGTCAAAAGGATTGATTCATCAGTTACATTTCCATGATCTTTTTCACTACCAATATCACAGTAATCTTAAACTCCACAAAAATGTTCGAAAATTAACCTTTTTACAACAACATTGCTAAACATCTGGAAATATTTGGGTACTTTCGTAATCATCTGACTTCAACAAATAATTATGCTCAGGTATATTATATTCATTCTATAGTGCTTCCCAACGTTTTCCAAAAATTTGTAAAAGTAACAACTAGATCTACTAGAATAATGATAATAGAAATATTTCCAGTGTATCTTATACCTATTATATCCTGCAACAAAGTTTTTTTTATTTTTTTGAACAAATATTTCTAGACTATTCTTAGAAAATCGTGAATAAATATGGGTGGAGACCCCATAAATCTGTCAGAGTCATTGTCACGCATTTGACGCTTGAATGATCCTAAATCGTTTGTAAGTTGCATTTGGAAAATAGTTGTGCTGGTATAAGAATGTATCTATTCACATATTTGAGCACCGCTTTCTTTTTAACTTTATCTTGTCGAAGGCGTTTTATGTTCAATGTTTGCTCTTGTTTTCTAGGCTGATGATGTTTAAATAATGGCTATCACTTTGTCTAGAAACATTCCAACAAGATAAGTTTTCGCGTCACCATTTTTTGCAATTTCTGGAAACAGCCTTATTCAATCAGACAATTTTTTTCATAATAGAATTACTTGACAAAAATTTGTTCATTTTTTGTTTCAAACTAGAAGAACCACATCAGAAGTACTTGGCTTTATATTCTCGTTTTTATGTATATTTAAATTCGAGTATAAGTCGAAAAATCTCAGTATATATTTTGTCCTCAAAATGACTTTTGACCTTTTAATAAAAAATTATACCAAAAGTGAGATTATAACGCGCTAAATTAATAATATCATATTGTGTAATGAACAAAACAACAAGCTGAGAAATGGATTCTGCTGGTTTATTTCTTGCGTATTTGTATCTTGCATTGTTAACCATTTTATAATGATTTTTAAAGTGTAATCACAAAGCTGATTGATTGAATATTATTTTTTTTTAAATAACATTATTACGTCAAAGCGCAAAATGCTTTTAATCTGCATAAATTCACCGACGTTTAGGCATATATATAAGTAGAATTTTTATGGCGTCAGATGTCGGGAATAGATCCATTACTGTTTATTATGGATAAACAAATATTGCGATTCATTCACTTCCCACTATATCATTCACTGTTGTTGTCTGAACAATATATTTTACTAAATCAATGTGTAGTTGGCCAAGGAAAGCCCGCAATGATAACATGATGACAGCGATCCACCCCATTTCTGCTGTAAAATACCATTCAATTTATGCTATTGGAAAAGCAGTATATCAGAGACAAATACAATTGACCGCAAGCACATACGGCAAAATTTATTATTAGAATCTCCTAACCCAATGTTACTTGGTAAGCAACCCTTACACAACTTTGTGATGTTTGTTAAACTAGCAAACACATAAACCAGTACTGCACGCATTATCAAAGTGACCCCCATACTTTATTTTGAAGATAGCGAAGAACATAAATATCTGCAAATATGGTTTATTGTTTGGACAACGGGCGTTCATTTGGCAGGCTCTCCCAATTTGTCACCAAAATGACGGACTGGGTGCACAAATATTTCTCACCAAGACAACGTAATAAACAATGCAGAGGCAATGAGTTATAAATGGAGATTTTACATAAAAAAATTATTGTTCGTTCGAAATTATATGCCATTGAAATGTCGATATCAACCGTCCGAGAGTTGCCATATATTGTTTTTGGTAATAATAGATATTGCTCTATACAATTACTGAAAAATGCTAGTTAATATTCTGAAAACAGAAGCTATGAAAACCAAAGTTAGAAAGCAAAATGAGTTAATAAATCATACTTCTGATCGTTTGGCATAAGTCTCTATTATTCGTTATTTGTTTGAACAAACAATTTGAGGTTTACAATTGAAATGATTTCCGACCTAGTCGAAGAAAATTCAATGTTTGTTGTAATGATGCTCGTTTGACGCAATGAATTACACTGCAAACATCAGTTGGCATACAAACATTCGTCACCAATCGCGTACGATACTGGGAACAAATCGTATCTACGTAAAATACTAGTCATTCTCGTAATAATTTGATTTTTATATTTTTTTGTCAAATATCCGTTATATAGCATCAATGTAAATATTTTGAACTCAGATCTAAGTTCGCATTGGAAGAATTATTTCAGAAGGCAGGTAGTGTAAGACAAAATAGTATGGGATGTTCCGCAAGTGTCGACGTTAAAAAGCCAGAAAATGTTAAGTTCCAACCCGAGACGAATAAACTTGAAACAGAAAAAATCATACACGACGTAAAGGATTTGGAAGTAATCTATAAACAAGACAGTGAAAAAATTAATCAAGTTAAATCATTTGCGGTGCCAGAACACGAAAACGTGAATGTGGATATTACTAATACAGCCGAGCAAACGAATAAAATCAATCAGGATAACGGAAGTAATCTACCTAACTTGAACAATAAGCATAAGGATAAACAGGAAAAGGCACCTCGCGGTAATTTAGTAAAGGACGAAAACATTGACACACTGCAACCTCAGGGTGAGGAACAAATTGCACTGGACAAAGCATTACGAGAGTTGAGGCAAAGTTTGTTTACTTCAGGCATTGTACCAACACATGATCAAACAGATTTCACACTTCACAGTACTATCGTGGGTGAGTTAAAAAGTGTAATGTAATTGTGTAGTAAATACATTATTACATATAGTTTGTTATATTTAATTTTCGCACCATTATATGAAGCAAACGTTACAATGGGGACATGAATTCTTCAATAATTACACCATGCACGGTAATTATTACGTTTCCCCCCATTTGTCAGTGCCTATGCTATGATATAACAGTTGTGCGACAACTGCCAATCTTCCGGAATTCCACAGTCATTAATGTTTTTAGAATCGATGCTAAATTATTACATATTTAGTGAATAGAGGGTAATGGAAAAAAGTTGACCGTTGTTACACTGAGACTGCCGGAATAAATTCCCCGTGATTTTTATTGAACGTAATACTACTATTTTCGGTATCAATTTTCACTAAATTGGAAATTCAATCAGATAATTTACAATTGCATTATTTACCTGTCAGGTTAAATTCTATATGCCTGAGAAGTAGTTGACTTACGATAGAACAAAGTTCGGCCTGTTGGCACAGTCCAATCCGCGCGCTGCGTTCATGCATTCAAAATGTATATTCTGCATGTCCTCTATCAAACAATCTGATAAATGCCAATCCATCTAAGACTAATTAATTGATTTTAGGTAATTCGACAATCACCATCGACGCAGGATGCTTCAAAGCAGCAGTCGTTGACGCGGGAACTGGCTTTTGCAAGGCAGGTCTAACAGGCGATGATATTCCATCGGTGGTGATTCCAACATTAGTTGGAAGACTGCGTGACAACGCAACATCTGTCGAAACTTTCATCGGAAAAGATGCTAAATTAAGAGGAAATTCACTTAAGTATTCGGTATGGTATTCATATACCCCTTCTCCGCATCAATTATTAACGTGCAAATGAGTTTAGAGATCATGTCAATGAAAAATGGTTTTTACTACAACCCTTTTGATCTAGAATCCAATCAATCGGGGAATTGTTGAGAATTGGGATGACATGGAACGAGTGTACGACCATATTTTACATATGGATCTCAACTTGGAACCAAACGAGTATGGTGTGGTTATTCCAGAATCACCACTAAGTGACAGAAAACGAAGAGAGAAACTTACAGAGGTAAATTAACATTGGTAAATTGGTTTCTGTATCGCAGGGTTCGCAAAAGTTGAATCGATTGTAAATGTAAATTCTTGCAAATCTATTCATAGCAACTTCTAATCAACGTACATTTCAGATGATGTTTGAGAAATTTGACGTCAAAAAACTTTATTTGGGTTCATCTCCGTCACTTGCATTACATGCATTTGGACATTCGACTGGATTACTAGTGTCGTTGGGCCATGGAGTTTGTCACGCAGTACCAGTTGTACAAGGTTAGTAGACACGCGGACTAATTTTTTTCCAGGCAATTATAAACATTATTATTTTTAAACTGCTCAAATAGATGGAAATAAAAGTGGTACTGTCGACTTGGGCACATGCCGGTGCCTAGAAAGACAAAGGCAACAACATCATAGGTACCAAAACCACTAACAATTTGGCACAACAGCCTATAAGTCGATTTCGTGCTCAATACTGTATAAAAAGACCGTTATGAGTTTGAAGTACCTTCATAACATAAGTCACAACAAAAATCAATATGCGGCTGCTACAAATTGATATTCTTTTGAATTAATCTTTCACAAATTTAACTTATGCTAATGCATTTCGGTATGTTTACAGGAAACATCATTGAACACGCAGTACGAACAACAAAAATAGGAAACAAAGATGTCATAGACAAACTGCAGAGAATTATGACAACAAAACTCTCAAGCATTGGTAATTGTTTTTGTGGGAAATGTTATTTTATTTTCATTGCAACGTCTGGTTTTCTGTACATGTCAGGGTGACCGTACATTTGAACCCATGTACATTTGAACCCATGCGTATATCCACGGGTTCAATCTATATGCGGGTGCTAAAACCCATGGGTTAGGGTTAGTATGGGTTTAACTATCCGTGAAACAAAAAAAATTCCATAGGTGCAATAGCATACAGGTGCAGTTGTCATGGGTTCAAATGTACGTGGGTTCAAATGTAATGGAACCACATGTCAGGCACATATAATGACGTCGTACTTGATTGGCGCAAAGTCGGTTTAAAAAGATGAGCTGATGAGAGTTTACTGCTTGATAAAACAAAATGCTGAAGACTCTGTGTGTGTAATCCCTTCCTTTTTAGACGAAGACATTGCCAGAGCAATGGTTGAAAAGACAAACTACGTGTGCAAAGATTATGATGAGACAAAGAGAGACGAAAAGCTTTGTGAACAAAAATCGTACACTCTCCCAAATGGAAAATCTGTTAATTTGAGAAATGAAAGATATGAGTGCCCGGAGATATTCTTTAAACCACAAATGATTCCAGGTAAATAATTTTAAACATAGAATAAAAAAATTTTGGCCTATGCGTAATCGAGTCGTCCTTTCCAGAAAACAGATGACAGCTGTGAAACATATTAATATTAAGTAAATTGTTCGCTCAAAAATTGTTCGTTTTGCACAAACTTTTGTTAGTACACGAGGGCTTTAGCCCGAAGGGCGAATTCTTAAAAATCAAGTAAATGAGAAATATTTTCCACTTTTAAACTATCAAAATACTTTGCTGAATATTGCTTCAAACTATGATTGAATTCCAATTCAAAAGAAACCTACGATATATCTTTGTAATATTTCCAAATGAAAAATTTTCGAAATTGTATTATTCACATCTATGTATTGATCCCCTCAAAAAGTCTTTTTCCAGTTCCATGACTACATTTTCAATAAGATGAAACATCATTTTAGCTCCTTGTTGTTTAGGTTGCACTGAAAGCAGTTTGTCAGATATTTGCCTGAGTAGTTTACATTCGATTGAAGATCAACAATCAATTTCTGCTTTGCGGCAAAATATTATTCTGACGGGTGGATCTTCATTGTTACCGGGAATCGGAGAACGCCTTAGAATGGAACTCAACAAAAACGAGAATGCTAATGACCGAGCTAACGTTTTATTACTGCCAAAAAGACAATATGCCGAATGGCGTGGTGCTTCAACCTTGGTTTCAATGAATTCTTCAAAGCATCGATGGGTCAGTCGAGAATTATATGATGAACACGGAGAAACAATAATTCATAGGAAATACGTGTGAAATATTTTTTCAGTATGATGAAGGATATTGCATCTCTGTCATTTGTAAAAATTTGGTGTTCAGTTATTTATTATTATATATATTCATTTTTATGACATAAATATATATATGTATAACTATTGATATAAGCAACTATGGGTGTGTACCAGAATGAGAGATTCAAAATACGTGCTGAGTGACGTCCGTTATTATTAATCTAAAGCTGATTTTAACAAGAAAGATGAATCAAATACGTTATTCAGGAATTGATTTCAGAACACGTTTATTGCTATAGTTTGTACGAAACGTTCGCAGAATATTCATACAGGAACCTTCTTATTGGAAATGGATATTTGTGATCTAAAAGGGCCGATCGAGCGAAACAAACGTTTACGGAGCCTGGTGGTCTGAGACAAAGATTTAACTGGGCCGATTTGAATTGGGGTTACTGGAGATATCGCCAGGTGCCAAACCGGTGCAGGCTTGGGCATTCTTTAACCCTGGTAGTCAGATGGAAGTGATTCAAATTCAGCCACGCATCGAATGTTGCATTTGACTGATAGCAGAGGGAAAACCAAAAGGCAGTAATACCAAGCGCTTTAAACGGACTAATACGAAAACTACCACTTCCTACCTTGTACTTTTAAACCGGGGAAATACGGGGAATTCTACCACCAAGCGACACACGCCGATCGATACAGGTCTTATTAATTAAGGCGCCAAAGTGGCATGTTCCAACGGCTAATTTCGGGTTGCCAGTTTGCTGACATACAAAAAACGGAATTGGATCATGCCTGCAACTTGTCTCCTGTTAATTCAGTTCCGTAAGTAAGATTGTACAAGAGGAAGTGATTTTTACTTGAGAAAACTAAAAACAACACAGTAAGGCCTCGCTGCCGCGTCAACAACCTTTCATTATATTTTTGTTGTATATCATTCAACTACTGTTTCCCCAGATGGCTGAGTGATGCATGCATATTTTTATGAAACTGCTTTAAGTCTTTTAATTTATACCCTGTGTCTTGTGTACGGATTAACAAGTTTCGTGTATTCCCATGTTTAAATTAAAAGCTCGCATGTATAATTTTGCAGAGGCCAATAAATGACGTTGAACAATTACACTCTAATATTTTTTGTTCTACTTTTTGGCTTTCAAGAATACTGACGCGTCTTTAACGCACCAGTGTGTCATGGCTAAAATTGTTGTGACCTTGTCAAAACAGGAAATATCCGAATTGCAACATTGAGTGCTCATTTTACTTGGTGTATTATTATTTTTAAGTTTTAATGAGTACAGCACAAATATTTCTCAGAAACATCGGATACAAATTTAGAAGAAAATATATAGCAATGTGTATGATGAGAAACTATTCACTATTTAGTTACAGCAAGAACATTAGGTCTGTCTGGCTTGAAATCATTTCGGGTTCTGAATCTACTTGAAAATGTTTAGATATTCTATAATCGTCGCTTTGATCTGCATTTTTGGAGTTCACAAAGGGAAAGGGAATGCTCTACTTGAAGGTGAGTACAATTTTACAAAGACAATTTTGAATACTATATGTAACAATTAGTGACGATTCTTGGAAAACCGATTTTGTCTAGAAGATCTGCATTGTTTTCTGACAAGAAGGGAACCTGTTGTCTGTCAGTTCGGTAAAATGAGAACCTGTATAACGTATTCACTTGTTCCTCGTCAATTAGAATTTAGATAGCAATGGATGCGCGGGGAAATGGGTCAGTGGCAAGCTACAATACTATTTATTGTTCCGTTATAGATGTTCCCAGCGATATAGAAGACGCTCCAATGGTTTATGCTGAATTCCAACGTCTTCTGATTTCGAATGAACGCATACTTCAATATAGATTATTTTATTTCGAAAACTCTATAAATTGAATTAATGCCCATACAATAAAACACTTTTTCAGCGTATTGTGGTACTTCACGTGAAACAATTGAAATTCTTGTTCCTCCCGAGAACGTATTCTATTCCCAAGCCGAAGAACTCTGCAAAGGAATTGGCATGGAAATAGGAAACATTTGCACCGTCAAGCAGCACCACTCTTTGCTGTCTCAAATTGCAGATATGATACCAGAGGGTTCTATGTCCCTCAGAATTTGGACAGGAATGAAAACAGCCCGGGTGTGTATAATTTTTGTTTGAAGACCATTTTTCGTGTCATAGCATTCTCAAACGTCTCTGATTTTAAGTCGACATTCTGACGACTAAGTTCGATAAACAATATTTACCTGAACTCCAACAACGTTACATTAAAACGAACCTATTTTTTCAACATCCATTCCACTTTTTGGTACACCGATGATGATTTTTTAGCAAGCGAATCAACCCATATCCAGCCACAGTGTATGGAATGATTTGGTATGGTGCTTCATCCTTCTGTTTTCAATCATCATCATTCTATTTTTTTAACAGAACAATAGAATTCTTCTGAAAACTGACAATCCACCACTTCCTTACAATGTGAAGATAGGGCCACTTGATGAATTATGGAGTCCCGCGTTTAGAGGATCTCGCGCTGAAGGACAACACATTATGTTTTATGTCTCAAAAGAACTCTCGGCACCGGGCTGTAGAGAGGGTGGAGACTCAAATGCTGAATTCATTTTATTTGACCCTTCAATGACCGCCGACGGAGTTCTATGTCGAGCAGTGGTAGACGAGTAAAGATTACATTTATTTGACAACTAGATTATCATTAGCAAGATGTTTTCTGAAATGTGTTTGGTGCTAAAAGATTGTTGTCTATCTTGTAATGAATAAAATGAAGATTGAAAAAGACGACGTGTTTAAATCATGTATGAATGTAATGATATAGTCAAACATTTGTTAGTTTTTACGAATAATATAAAGTCGAAAGTACAATTTTGGGCAGTAATGTAATAATTTCATTGGATAAACAATAGCTCAAATTTCTCCTGTTTTGAGAGCCTTTCTACTCATGTTACGGTATGTTTAAATTTGGTAACACTTTTCAACTTCAATTTCCCAAATTCAACAAAAATGATCTTTGAAGCGTATATTATGGTTTCAATCACAATGCAATTTTGTCAAGATCTCCCTTCCTATTCACATATTCGATCAGTTGTTATTTTAGCCCTACAACAGAAAAGTGTCCAATATTCCTTTCGTATATATTCAACTTTTGCGTTCAAGACCACGCCAAAACACCCTTGTCACGCTTTAAAAAAAAATTAGTAAATATCTAGTTAGAGAAGTAGTTTCCAAATGAATGGTTATTAGTGTACCGCGAAGAGATTTCATATTCGAATTTATTTCAAGTGGTTCACAATCCTTTCTTGAATTAATCGGTCACAAATCTATCCAATTTTCACTTATGTGAAAAGAAGGAATTAGCAAGTCTTTTCAGTTGAAGTCTTTTCAAACTGAAGTATGCACAACTGCCAGTAGATAGATGCCTTTGGATCTTTGTTATGGAAGAGTATCCAACTTTAAGCAAAATAAAGACATTACTACAATTCTTAACTTCCTATCTATGCGGGCTTGGATTTTGTTACTTAAACAATAATATAAAACAATAAATAAAAAAACTTGAAAGACTTAAAAACACGAAAGAAGAGTTAAGAGTATATTTCTTCTGACATTTGTCCACAAATTGCAGCTATAGTAAGGATGCACCAGGCACAACAGTCCCACTAACATTCGCCATTATTATTCTACACCTGTAACTAAATACAAAGTTTTAAGAGGTTCAATTGGTCAAAAATATTAACTAGATAAGCAAGTTTATATATGAAGGTACTATCCGAAAAGCAAGATTTTAATTCGTATTCTCCCTTTTTGTTCAGAAATTTTTTCAATTCCTTCCCTAGTTCAAAAACTCTGACTAAAACATTGCCCTTGGACAGCCGACAGGCCCGAGTATGAGTATAGTAAATGTTCAGCATTCATCCCAGAGCATAATTTTCTGAACAGGCGTGTGTTCAGTGCTTCATTCTTTACAAAGTTTACCGTCTTGATAACTGTGTTCAGAACATCTTGAAGAAAGTTTGATAGAGAGCAAGAGCTTGTCTGTGTATCATATTATACAATGACATCAGGAGAACGATTACACACTAATCTCTGTGAGCCACTTTTATTTCCTAGCATTGCAGGAGCACTGTCCGCGCATATACCACAAATATTGTCCCAGGCGACCCCTTCTTGGTCAGTAAACGCAGCCAACTTTTTCATCACATTCACTCTCGTGTTGGCCTCTGATGCAGAGCAAAACAAGATATTATATTTTATGCCACTTTCATTTACTTTCGTCAATAAGTACAATTCTAGCCATTTCTGAAGCCCATGGTTTGATGAGAGTTTCGTTAATTGTGTACGATTTGGTGACCGTACATTTGAACCCACGTACATTTGAACCCATGTCTATATCCGCGGGTTCAATCAATATGCGGGTGCTGAAACCCATGGGTTAGGGTTAGTATGGGTTCAACTATCCGTACAACAAAAAAATTTCCATAGGTGCAATAGTATGCAGGTGCAATTGTCACGGGTTCAAATGTACGTGGGTTCAAATGTAATGGAACCGTACGATTTATATTGCTTTGCGATTATAAAGCTCACTGCATAAGACGTTTCAACAATGCTTCGGGAATGTTGCTGGGATTCTTTTGTAAAATCCAATCGCAAACGCTTCACACTATCTTCCTTAAGTTTGAAAAAAAAAACACACATCTTTATCCTTGTAGGCTGGATGAACTTTTTCCGAATAAAGTTTCGGTTTTGATGGCATCAATGAAGGATGTCCAAGAACTTCATAGCATAAAACACACTGTTCTTTTTCTTCTCTGTTTTTAAGAAATGATGTGAATTCATACTGAATGTAATTTTCGATGAACTTTCGTTTTGCCATTCCAACCGGTTTCCAAGTTTCAAATGACGATACGATTACTATTTCTATTACTATCCCCCTTTTAGTGCAATCTGACCATGGAATGTGTTCGTTGCGTCATAATGTTTTTTAACAGCGAGGCATGTTTTGCAATAGATATCTTGGTTTTTTTTTTCAGGACGCGATTTTGCTAACGAATCATTTTTTTTTATTCAACAACTGTAGCAATTTATATCTGGTATGTGGCCCACCTCAAAAAGTTTCCGTGGTTCACCAGTGGGCTATGGCGATCGTGATTCATCTTTCTTCAAGCTTTAGGGTTTCATTATTGAAGTTGCTATTTGTGGCTATACTTCCGCGACGTCACGATGAAAATTCCAATGCGTCTATCTGTATTCAATAAAAAAATTGATTGCAGTTTCAGAGCAAATTGAATGCAATTTGGCTCCCATGCAGTTTTAAACTGACGATTCATGTAAATTATATAAGATATATATATATATATATATATATGAATATATATGCTTTCGTTTCTGGCTGTTGCAGTCTTCTGTCGTAGTCTGGTGGTAATGCGATTTAAATAGGGTATCTGTGAGTACTTTTTGCCTGTGAAAAATAATTGGTAATCGGCATATGGTAAGGATAACGAAGCATAATGGTGATTCTAAACAATAATATCAAAAACTTAATTGCAATTAAAAACAATTTTTTGTCTAGCAATTCATACAACGTAAGATATTACTGAGGCTTACTGGAGAATTCTAGTGCATGAATTATATTGGCTAAGAAAAGCAGGAATTATCTAATGGGTGTGTTCGATAAATGAGCAATTGTGGATTCGAATAAAAATGTTTAAAAATA
Source organism: Styela clava (assembly GCF_964204865.1). Lineage (NCBI taxonomy): Eukaryota > Metazoa > Chordata > Ascidiacea > Stolidobranchia > Styelidae > Styela > Styela clava. The sequence continues at coordinate 9,910,276 of NC_135252.1, forward strand.
AGACCTTATCAATTAAAATGTGATATTTTCAATAATTAAGATTTTATACCGGGTATATGGGTTTGTATTTTTTACATTTTCTCCTGTGTAATATAATGAATATCATAAAAATTTAGTGTTTTTATGAAATGCTTTTCGACATTCCCTTTGAACAAGACATCAGAGAAGACGCTATATCTATGTTGCGAGCTACCATAATTTAGACGTTCGTCTGCATGGCACCAAAATTTATTATTTATCCAATTCATTTGTTTTGACAGATTGTGTCATTTAGTATCAGTCAAGATCGAGATTTGCTGCTGAAATCTAGATTCTATCAAAAAAACGGAATCAAGTATGAACTGCTCTGTGAACAATTCCAACATCTTCGTTGAATCTTTTAAGGATATACTCAACGGAGAATTTTACGTGGATATAATTGTTACAATACTTTTGATTTACATTGCATTCTGTCAGTTCTACGTTCTTATTTCAAAAAGATTGTTTAAGCTTCGACTTGATAAGTGTACGGACTTTTTGTTGGCGTCGAATCTTCGGTCTGTAATGAATTTGACACTTGTTTTCATCGGTATCCTTGCTTTAGCTAAGATGGTAGTTGACTTCATGTTTTATCTGAATTTGAACAGTGCGGTCTTTGTAGCTGACGTGCTTTTATCACAGTGGGTGTTCACGTCGGAGTATCTCATACTGTGGCTCCGTCAGACAATGTTTCACAACGAACCATCACTGAAGCACCTCTCGTCGAAAGCGTTGCATAATTTCAGTCGGTTTCAAGGATTTTTCATGGTATTCTTCAATGTGTTTCTGAGTACTGCGATTACATATGAAGGAATTCGGAATAATATAATTAGATTGAATTGCTTTTCAAAATGGATGACGATTTGTTTCCTTCTTTATCAAATTGAAACTCAAATTTCCACTCTGGCATTATTTGTAATTCCGTTATTTCGCCACAGAAAAACTTCACGAAAATCATTCGGGGGTCAAAGGTTACAACAGAAATCCATCAGCCTATTGAAAAGGTCGATGATAATTTCTCCTATAACAATGTTTAGCGACATTGTCGCATTTGTTGTATTATCTATATCTGGATTATCGGCGGTTTACAATGTGAATATAGCTTTTAACTTGTGGTGTCTGCTTTTTTGCTTTGAAGACTGGCAGACGAGAATGCTTCCATGTTTTGCTGTTTGCAAATGTTGTGAACAAAAACAACAAGAAAGAGATTTAAATTCAAGCAATGTCACTGAATGTAAAACTGCTGAAGAAGTCGTTTAAATTTTCCATTTAAACTTTTGCTACGACATAAGTTTGTGAAAAATTCGATTGCGGCTGTTAAAGAATATTACCCGATTTCTCCTTTTCCGAAAGATTAAAGATGATAAGATGTTTATCAATTAATCAAATGTTCAATTTACTGTGTATGATATGCGTATAATATATATGTTTGTGAAATATATTTCAAATAAAATATTATACTCGAAACTGTGCTTAACTAATTGATATTTTAGCATACTTTATTTATTTCATGATCTCCCCGGTCAACAGGGGAATCGTTCGCAATTTCGCCACGGAGTTTGTCGCTCAGCGAAGCACGTTACGGCGCATCATGCACTGTCGTTGCACAGAATGGATTTTTGTCGCGTTGTCTCATTACTTATCGATCTTAAGATCGGTAAGTATGTTGATAGGTATTTGTCTGTTTGTGTGTTTGTCTGTTCGACACTTTCGTATGTTACGCGATCTCACGAAAGCGAGGTTGAATCTCCTTCAAATTTTGCATGTGAATTCATCATATCACGAATCAGTAGCCTATTGATTTTGGATGGATTATATGATTATTATAATTAGCGAGTTATTAGTTAATTAGTGATAGGACACACGGTGTCGCTGTGGGGTACGAGCGGATGAATCAAAACCGCAGTATCTGTTCTGGGGGATCCCTTAACTTTCGATCGATAAGTCTTCGGTCTCTGACCGATATTCTCGTTTGCAATTTACTCCTTCATGCTGAAGATATAAGTTCCTTAATTCAAACAAATCGGATTTCGTATCATTCTTTCATTATATTTGTAATACATACGTAAAATATAACTACTTGTCTTCTAAACATTCTGACGTTGGTTGGGAAACACTGCCCTAGCACGCAATGCAACGCCGTATAGTTTCATTAGCTTATTGTAGTAGCTAAAATACTGTAAAACTAGAATAAAATGGTCGACAGCGGAAACAATAAAACTACTTAACTCGCGTATGCGTATAGTGGGAGGTCCAAAAAGAGTTAGCTGCAGGAAGAACGAGTCCTAAATAATTAAAAGCTTCACGCGTCCAGAGCTGCCACTTTGGATGTTTTATAGCTAGATCTAGATCTGCTCGATCTAGACTGCTGGTTACAGCAGATCACCTCGAGATATTTTATGTATTTTTTCCTCATTTTATTCGAACTTAGTTCGACTTTTTTCTTCCTTATAATATAGTCACTTGTGGCAGCACAATTTTAATTTGCTGACGTGGTACCCATTGAGGTGTATATAACCCAAATGGTGGTACCCCGCCTGACGACATTTGTGTGTGGCAGCTGAAAAGTCAGCCGCCATGGTTTTGAAATCCCGCCATAATTTTGCGGCAGCTTCTGGCGCCTCACGGTGCTCAAAAGCAAAACTGCACTTGCATTCACGAGTATGGTGTTTAATCTCCTTTTTGACATTTAATCCTAGTTCTTCATAACGTAGTTTCATAAAGATTGAAACAATAATGTAATGTAAAACAGAAATACTAATGCATGGGTATAGCTCTGACTGCAAGCGGATCAACCAATGACGTTTTATGTAATGTAGACTTTGAAGAACTGATTCTAGAGTAAGTTTCTACCCCTTTACTTCGTTTTTCGGTTATTTGATGTAACATTCAGTTGGTGTATGATGCTTGTAATAAAATGTCAAAAATAAATAAAAACTTGATTTAATAAACTGCGTCAGGTATTGTTATTTTCCGGCTGTGGGTTGAAGTTTGCATGGATTTCAGCATAACTTTAAGGCTGAAACGATCCTTCAAATTGAAGGTCTTCGTTGAGTTTCGTGGAGAGATCAGAACAGGTCAGTTGAGAAAATTTGATCCATCGTTTTTCTTGTGTTTCATACTTTGTGACAGACCCATCACTGTTAATTCTGCAGTAACCATCAACTACACATCTGCTAGTGTTTGAAAGCACATATATGCTAATTCTGATGTAGGGTTGTCATACCGTCCGGAAAAGTTCGGACATAAGACCAAGTCTTATTTTCGGGGAAACACTGTACGTCATCAACGAGACGTACTAATTCGCGTTCGATTTCGGCAGGGTTGACTTTTAAAAGTTCGAGTCTCGCAAACGAAGTCCACTTTATGCAAGCAGTAAAGGCCCATAATCTTAAAAAATTATATAGAATCCAATTTGTCACAAAAGTGTTTGTGACACTACTTGCTGCCATTTCGCGAGCTGTGCAGTTCATTTATCTGCTGAACCGAGTTTAGCGAACATGAGTTCTTTTTTCAGGATCTCAAAGCAAAATCACCCAGAGCTGGAGGAAGAGTTGACCCTTTGCCTTTATTCTTTAGGCCTACATGTTTACCAAATTTATGCGGCATAAAGTACACATTAACGATCACAAAATTCAGTTTTATTTATAGAGTTTTTTTAGTGTAATTCTTACCGGCAAAGTGTTTAGCTCAAAATCTTGGATAGATTTTGACCCCAAAGTTCTATGTAGGTAGATCAACACCAAAAGTATTTAATAGACGTTTGTCATTATAAATTCACCATCAACTGCAGTATGTTTTAACGTGCGCAGCTAGATGCGACTTGGCACCAAATAGGGAAATTTTCCCAAGCAAACAGAAAATTTTCAAAAAGGCGCTCAAGAAATTCAGCATTGAAGAATAAACATCATACTTGATAGGGAAGTTATAATAATTTTTTTTAATTTAGTGGAGTAGACAAACTTCTCCACATTCTTGACTTTGGATGAAGAAACATTTACCAACATTGGATAACATTAATGAAAGTTGAATGTACCTTAGACCGCCTATTATTTCACGAGACCTGCTTGCATTTTGTGCATTGCTGCCCATAAATAGAGAAACAGACAGATCTGACATACAGTACATATGTGACATTAAAATTGATCACGGCGGCTAAGTGTTTCCACTTTTTACAATCATCAGATTTAGGAATTTGAGATGTCTTCACAGAAATCTCATCTCGAGTATGTACAGTACTAGAAGTAGGGACAGATATGTATATGAAATATATCACATAAATACTGTAAGTTGAAGAGTATATATGCTCATTGTGTAAGTTATATATATATATATATCACAGAAAATAACGAGGACGCACTAACTCAAATCATACACAACGCAGTTGACTTATTAAGACCGCTCGAACTGGAATCTTTAACCATACCTCGATCAGAGGAACGGCATACTGGATTGAAGTTTGTCATTTTCCCCTTGACTCTTTCTGCACTATTCAATCGCATTTTAGGCAGTCGAATCAAGGTTGGAATGTTGAAATATATTGTATTAGTAAAGCTTAAAAAATATGTGAGGAACATTCTAATAGCATTTTCATTAAGACTAATAATATTAATCTCGTCAAGTTATTTAATTCTGTTAAAACATCTCGCCTGTGCTGCATGATTTTACGTTGGCAACTTGGTGCTCGTAACAGTGATAAACTACTTTCTATTTCCGCTTATACTTTGAGCTATCTCGGAAATCATGAAAGCAAAAAATATGTTTTTGTTACACAGGTCCACTAATGTGAGGTATAGAGTTTAAACTCTTTATTTTATTATCTTTCTTCCACTTCATTCTTCTGTTCTGAAACCAAATTTTGATCTGCCTTTCCGACAGACAAAGTGAGTGAGCAATTTCAATTCTTCTACGTCTTGTTAAATACCGATTAAAATGGAATTCCTTTTCCAGCTCTAACGTTTGAAATCTTGTGTAAGCAGTTCTTGTACGTTTTGTTGGATCAACAGTCTCACCTGAGAAACAAATTGACGCATTGTATAGAATGTAGGGATATTTATAATATATATAGGTTCTGAGGATGGTGGTGTATTAACGTAAAATGGCGCCCAGGACAAATTTTGAAATTCGCACTCTTGATCGTTGACAGACAATTTTTAACGACTGCTGAAAATATTATATTGAAAACATTTCACGATTAAAACGTTTCGCCCATTGTTGCGCCACTGTTCAAAAGGCGCCAATGGCACGAGCCACTGATGCCATACCATAGATACGCCACTGTTGTCTAAGGATGAAGGTAATAAGCGCAATAGTTCAATAATTTGTCTTTGCAATGAAATTGTCCAAAATATTTGTTTCAGCTCTTTATACCTTAGTTACGTTAATCGTAATAAAACACATTTATCGAAGAAATTTTCCACATTAAATTTAGTCGTGGAAAATTAGTAGGACTAGAAATGCTCTGATGTGAGAGTCGGATTACCCTTGCGAGACACCCACTATAGTATCATGCCTTTCATGTTTTTGCATAATTTCTCTTTCAAATAAATTAGGAATCCGTGGAGAATTCGAGGTGAAAGTAGGCTACTTATTTACTTTCGGCAATAGACCGTTAGCCAGAACGTTCGCGACAAACTTGAGGCGTTATTAAGCTTGGCCAATTTATTGAATTCACTCAATAGGTCGTGCGATAAACACAAGGTTATGGGAAACTTGAAACTGAAATTGAACGCCCGCCAGAATTTGGGGTAAAAAAGAGTTCAAGCCCTCATCCATTCATCTTCGACAAAAGGTTACGCCTGGCATTCATTGAGGGGTTATAAAGACCATTAATCACTCGTTTGTTTTTGTCTCGGGGTGTGCCCCATTGATGAGCGTATCGCTGTTAATTCATCTTTTCTCAAACTTGATAATGGCATTTTAAATATTTTCATATTTATCGCCCACACTCAGTCGCAAGATGAAGTTTTAGCAAATGAATATTTTAACCTTCAGTAAATAAACGTAATTTAACTTGCTTTCACTACAAACTTGACCTCCAATGATTCTAGTACAGAGCGGGCCATGCATGAACTTTGTTTAAAAAAAATTTTACCATATCAGAGATGGCAATATTATATTTGTTCATACCTGGTATACAGGATTGTATTACTGAGAAATTACAGTTAAATTGATGCAATTTTATTACTATACCAAATTATTTGTGCCATGAGACAGGATGTGTTTTGCGTATAAAATAAAATAGTTGTATTTATGCACAACACAATTGAAAGTACAAAATGGCCTCCATTGTCGTCTGAAAATATTGACTCAGTTGCTTGCAAATCGATTTATATATTCATTTTTTAACGAAAATATGACCTAATGTTCTGCGACTATTCATAAGACACGTACTAATGTAAAACAAATACTAGTATGAAGGTAATAGACCTTCCATTAAAATAATTTTGAATATCATAGACAAGTTTCATTTTTCTTTCAAATATCATAAGAATAAATCGTTCACATTTTGGGTACTAATCGGAAATTAATTAAATTTGAAGAATGCAAAATTTGGCATTACTTTTAAATTGAAGGAAAATCGTTATCAGATATGCTAGGAAATACGCGACGCCATTTTTGTTCAAATTTCTTATATTGATCTTGTTGTGAATTTCAGCTCCTTCCCAAGTGTGAAAAAAATTAAATTATGTCGCCCAAGTAGCAGCTTGGGACAATGAGCAACCTGCTGAATTAAAATTAATTCAAGGAACAATCTTTTGTATAGGAATTGTTTGTGACTTTGACTCCGAACAAGGATGCGTACGTGTATTAATTGATATGTAATTAGCTATTATTTTAAAAGAAAAAAATTCTCGCGATTCAGCAAGTCAAGTATATTTTTCCAACCATAAAAATCCATCATATACAATATCATACAATTCAACAATCACAAGGCGCGGGGAGCCAAATGGTTATCGAGCAGCGACACCCAAGGTTAGTGTCGACGAGTACCGCATAGCATTGTCGAATTATGTAACTAAAATATTTTACTAGAGATATATATTCATTAGAGATAATTTTATGAGAATTGCCTGCCTAATCTATTAAACATGGACTTCAACAATTTATTTTTTCTTATCAAAATTCAAAATCTAATAATTAATTACACCCAATATTATCTTCTTGATTTATCAATAAATTTATTTAATTCAAACATGAAGTATACATCTCTGTTAAAATGTAAGAAAATGCGAGTTGTCAAATGCGAATATAAAATTTGAAATAGAGATGAAATACTTCAAAGTTCTAGGGCAGTGTTTCCCAACCCGAGTCCGCGGTCTCAAATGAGTCCGCGGAGCGTTTGAATGAGTCCGCAACAAGCCAGAAATTCGTGCGAGCCGCAAACGATTTTGCGGAACTTAACTATCAGCCAATTTACGATTTACGTTGGAATTTACTTAAAACATAAAAAGCAAGTTTATTCACATAACATTAATCGAGTCAATAATTACTCGTATTTATTCAAATATTCGAATATTCAACTATTAGAATAGCAATTTAATATTCGAAAATTTGGTAACAGGTTACGCGACAGGTCACTTGCACTTGTGCGCGTCCCCTAATCAAACGATTGGATTTCACAACTCACTCACGAATTTTCGACGAAAACACTCAAGTCGGCACACGCGTCGATAAATGGTGGCAACCCGAATTTTCCAAATTGAAAAGCGGCAATACAAAACGGAGAACACCATAAGTTTCGTTTTATGATGGTCAGCGACCGATTAAAAACGCTTTTTTAGACATTGCAAAAGGCAAAATTTCGGGTGCTACCGTAGTATACGTATACAATCAAGTTCTACTTTCTGGAAATTTATAACAGATAGTGAGATTTTTCTAACAACGATAACAAATTTGCACGATCGCAAAAATATGTAACAAAACTAAATATAATCGGGCAATATAGTCTCACATTAGTGTGTTCACAGATTGCCGATTGGCATTTTAAAGAAGAAATGCTTTCACCTTGAGGTAAGTCCACGCAACCGCGAGTTACCATGAACACAATTAAATTAATATAGAAAGACATTGGATTGAATATTGTGCGACAGAAAGCCAATTATACACTAAAAAAGTCGGCTCTTTTTAACGAACGCGTAATTGCGGCGAATTTTCGATTTTGAAATTCGTTACAATTCTGTTGTATTTGATTTTATTGCTTCTTCGCACAGGTTGCAATAAACGGGTGAGAAAATAGTCCGCGACCAAAAAAGGTTGGGAAACGCTGTTCTAGGGGCAGATTGATATGATTTTCTAGTTATTTCGGAACATTATCTAGTAAACATACTCATTGGCTAAATAAAATGAGACTTAATTATAAAATAAACTCCTTAGTTAATATCATGTGTTGTACTATGCCCACTTTCTCACAACTATGTATTGTATGGTGAAAATTCAATGTATTATAACACACCAAACTGCATTTGGATATTACTCGTTCAATCATCTAACTAAACCAGTGTTTCCCAACCTATGGGTCGCGACCGAAAACTGGATCGCCTGAAAATCATCTCGAGTCGCTTGTTTTTGCAACAAAAACTTAAGAATGATCAATTTCATTTTCTAGTAAATTTTATCGTATATTTTATATTTGTATTGAAGTGTTGCAGAACAGTAATTGTATATGTGATAAGTATCACAGCATAAAAACTTAGCAGCATCTATTTTTCTCAAGTGAACCCAAGCAACGATTTCAAAAACTAGCTGATTGCTAACAAGCGCATCTTTCGGAAAGTAAATGTCATATAAAAATGATTGTTTTATATTAGTCTTTTAATTTTGCAGTCATAAAAGCACTACATGTTTACTATCTGATTATATCCCTGGGTCGCGAGATTTTATAAAATTTGTTTTTCAAAAATGTGGGTCGCTTAAAAAAAAGGTTGGGAACCACTGATCTAAACGACCACCTACTTTAATTGATCGTAGTTCGTAGATTAGCCTTGATGGTTTTACAATAATAGTTATATACATTATTGATAAACAATGCATAATGGACTGACTTTTTATGGTTCCCGTACATTTGAACCAACGTACATTTGAACCCACGACAATTGCACCTGCATACTATTGCACCTATGGAAAAAATTTTTGTTTTGCGGATATTTGAACCCATACTAACCCTAACCCACAGGTTTCAGCACCCGCGTGTTGATTAAACCCGCGGATATACACATGGGTTCAAATGTATGGTCACCACTTTTTATACGTTAAAACTTACTATTACAGTCCAGAAAACGTAAATATTGAATAAATACACATATGCTTAATATAGTGACTCAAATTGAATACAACCACTCGTCGAATTATATACATTTGATTTGGTTTTAATTAGTTCCTGATAAGATTCGCATAGATATAGACGATTGCGACTAATTGGCATAAGTTATCTAATACATACGATCTTAAAGATGGTTAATAACAGATTAAAATATATACATTTGGGTCCGAGAGAGTGACAAAAATTAAAAAGTTTGAGTTCCGGAATCCCAAAATGATAGCATTTCGAAGAATATTTTGATTATCGATTTTTGGTATCCAATGGGACTCAGAGTGGCGTTGAAAAAAGCAGCAAAACGTGTCTTCTCAGTGTACAATATATAGTTGCTGTACATAGTGTTCAACTGTATTTTGTTTTCGATAAATCAACTTATTCTTCTCTTTTATATACAGGGGTGATAGAAATTGTTAATACTGTCTTATGCTCCTATAAAATTAATTTTTCTGTTCAATAAAACTGTAAATTTGAAAAAACATTTCAGCGTACATTTATTTGTTTTATTGACTAGTATAGTGACTTTAGTAAAATTACAGTCACATAGATAAGCTGATGTTGTGAATATTTCATAATAAGCATCATAATTTTGATAACGTTCATCAAAACTGATATTTTAGGATGATTTTTCAATTCAGTAACTGTTTCATAACGTGATGATTTTCAAAATCTGTACTTCAATATATATATATATATGCCAACCGACTGAACCGAGGTGTAATAAATTATGAAGGTAATGCCAAATAGGAAGGACGAGATGTATCTATAAAAAAGAGCGCCTTCACGTTTATCAGTGACTTTATTTTGTTTGGAACTTTTATCAGAGAGATTTGTGAAACGAAAAAGAAAGCAAAAACTGAGGCTGGCGTAAATTCGAAAAATATTTGGCTTTGAAGTAGAGCAAAAATACTGCAATCAATAAAATAGCGTCTATTCCATTCGATGGCGTGGGGGATATTTTCTAGCAAATTGATGATTTACACAGTAGTCTTGATTATTATTTGTGGAACTCAAATCAAACCCGACAAACCTACAACTCAGATAATTGTAATCTAATCGTCCAATCAAGAGGGGTCTTCATGGATGCTTGACATAAAGTAGCAATAATGATTTGAACATAATATCATCGAAGCAAATTAAATCTCTTACTGTGCTGAGAGTGAATTCGTCTCATCCACGGGTAAATTATAGTTGAATTCGATTTCGACGATTTCTTGGTTTGAGTAGTTTTCAAATAGTCGTTCCCTCTTTCAAGTCGACCAATTGGTCCTTCGTTGTGATGCCATTCATTTGATTTGTCATTAAATGATTTTAACGTGTCCTTACCAGGAGAATAACACGGGACAGATGTTTCTGATGTCTTTTGATGAAATAACATATTTGTAGATTCTGTATTTAACTGATTGTCATATTTTGTTTTAGTCTTTGTGCAGTGTGAGAAGCTTGATGATGACATTCTGGAATCAGATCTAATTTCCTCATTGTGATTCACGAATTCATCAGAAAAACTTGGTTTCCAAAAACTTGAATTCAGATTATTGCGCTCTGAAATATTCTTATTCATATTAAGAACCCGTTCGCAGTTTGCAGACTGATTATGTCCAGAAAACGCTTCATAAAATCCTTCCATTGTGTAATTTACAGGAACATCATGCAAATATTGGTTGTTTCTGTTGATATCAGCGGCGAATCCGGCTTTGTCATTCATCATTTGAATTAGAAGTCTGACACAACGTAAATTACAATTATCATGAAAATGTGGAACTATATTTAATAACGCTAATGTCGAGTACCGAAGAACAACGGTCGTCAAAGAGTATTATTAAGATGTAAACGTATGAACAGAAAATTACTAATGCTATGTTATCATTTTTCAGTACACCAAACAAAATGGCTGCTATTCGTATTAATGGCGGTAACGAGACTGTCACAAAATTTACTGATTTCGGTAGGAGACTGACAGCTGGAAAGGTTTGTTTGTTCGAATAATTATTGACGTTTACTATAGTAATAGAAAGATATACAACTAATAAAAACACATTGCTGCATGTAAAAACTTATTTGGTATTGCACAAACGTGAAGGAGCAGATTCTCTCACTCAAAAAAAACAATGGCAATATTTGACATAGCGACTGAAATTCGATTAATTTTTTGATGAATAACTACTATATTAGCTTTCTTAGTGAACATGCTAGATTTTTTAACTTTCGTAATCGGTTGATAAACAATATCTCTTGAAACAACATACCACGTTTTCTGAAGCCATATTCTCAACCATGACAACTTTTACGAAATTTGTTGCACTGGTACAGTGTTTTTAGTAGAATTACTGTAATATATATACTTAATTTTTAGGTAGTTAATTATGCCTTGATGAACACAGAAAAAACACTATAGCTTATTAAACCGTCCCTGAGGTTCTAAAATCTTTCCTACAATGTGATATAACCTGAAACAACTAAATTCATCTTCAAAAGCCTATGCGGCATCCGAAAATTATTAACAATGTGTCAAAATACACAGACAACCTTGCGGATGCTAATACTCCTGTCAACTGCTCTACACTGTAGGTGGAAAGAAAGGCACTTAGCAAGTTGGGTCAAAAGTCATAAATTGCGTAGCCGCCAAAGGGTTTTGTCAACTCGCATCGTGTTTTAAGCAGGTTCATTACCACGCCAACGAAACATATAATGTGAACATGTGCGATAATGCTTTTTCATAATATTGATATTGATGAAATAGAGAGTTTTTCGTATAATTGAACTGAACGCAAACAGTAAATTCGAACAAAGTAGCCTATAGACATGTGGGTAGATCATGAAATTGTTTCGCTTCCGTAACCACGCGTGATTATGGCAAACGAGGTGCCGATAGTTTGTTTTTCGACTACAATCCTATATTAAGATATACGGCGTTTTGTGCTTCTCGAACTCTTGTTTCGATTACAACTCTGTTTGTATTGTCTAACTACAAATAAATGTATACAATCCTCTTTTGATAAATCGACTTTTTTGTTTAGTTTTTGATTCGTTATACCAGTAAATTACGTTTATTCGTACCATTTTTTACATTTAGTGCTTTTCGGTGAGTTAGTTAATATTCCCACTTTCACATTGTTTGGGTGCTGTTACAAACTCATTAGACAGCTAATGATTGCCGATACATCTGGTGTCCGATCACGACATCTTTCGCACATGAACGTAACTTATACTAAAACTTCACATTGGTGTTTTTACCTTTTTACAGACTTTTCTGTTTATCGGTAGTTTGGTTCGCCAGTCTTCACTCAAAATCTCTCCTACATTATCAATATTTTTGCTAAGCGTCGAATCCTAATAATCTATTTCAAATACTTGTTTCATTACCAAGGCGAGGTTTGAACATTCCATATTCAATGTTCGAGAAAAGAAATAGTGATAAGGACAGTGATTCATCACAAAAGTTTTTGTGTGTTTGTCAAAATGAAACGTAATCCATCTTGAACGATAAAAGAGCGTTTTCATTGTGTTGAATTTGAAAATACTTTATTTCTCGAGGAAAACGGATATTTCAAGTTCACTAGATAATATAGTTGAATGTTTATTCATCCAATCATTAATCAACAAACAAAATGTCATAAAAATACGTGTCAATATTGAACTTTACATAAAACTGTTCAGCCTTCTACATCGATTAAAAATAAAATACATAGCAGCATAACTTTTGTAATATATATATATATACATTCTCTAATTATGCTTTATATTATTCGTTGCCCAGCCACTCTAAAGTATTGACGGCCATCACTATTGCCATTTGTACCGTTATTAAGCGCAACTATTGTGCCCTATATTTTAAATCGATAGGAGTAGATATTAGCTTGTTTGAAGAGTCTCGTCCATTCAAAAATAAAATAAGAATATATATATGTTTATCTCATTGTCACGAATGCCTGTGCTCAATGCAAATATAGTCGCTGTATATAGATTCATTATCTGAGATGTATTTATTACAAGATACGAGAATAATTTCACTCCAGAAAAACGCGCACCTCATATTACTAATTGCACAAATTAATAGTAGACGTTTTGAGCACAAATATATTCTCAGCAAAACATGAAATTGAGTGTAATCGACTATATAAATGTAGTTATATATAAGAGTTAAGGAATAGAAATTGTATTAGGCAGTCATATTGTATTTGATGACGGTAGTTGTGGTTTTTCGCTGTTACCAGTTTTTAAACTGCAATAGATAACATATCAATATCTAATTCATCACACTAAAAGTGGTCTAGTCCAAATAGACGTTGCGTTAAAAGCTAGGTCACGGCCACGTTCGAATGAAATTGAGTTATCAGTATTCATAATCCGTCAAGCATTTACCTCACAACCCAAATCGCACAGATATTTTTGTAAAAATGTTGAATTGGAAAATTAAACACCGAGATTACGGCAACCTACTACCGACGACGATGGATTTATATTCAACCACACAACAGCCCAGGTAGGCTACTTTGTAAGATAAATTGAATTTCGCTTGACGATCACCCGACAAAAAGATTTCATCGCAATTCCCATCCTTTTTGTTGTTATAGATGCAGCATATGAAACGGCAGTATACCTGTTAAATCATTCCCAGAAAAATATAGAGCTTGTCATGCGGAAGGAATAGTGTGAAAATTTTTACTTAAAACCTAGCAGATGGAGAAGCTAGATTTGGTTTCTCCACTAGTAAATTTGACCTGGAACAATGAATGTGAAATTCCAGCTCATTGAGACGTTGGATTTGACGAGTCCCGGAGTGCGCAGCCGATAAAACGGCTTAATCATATAGATAGAGAACAACGGCTTCTCTTATGGAAGAGACATAAGAGAAGCCGTGGGAGCGGCCCATGTCGGGATTAGTTAGCCAGTTATTTGTTTTCAGTTGCATGAACTTGGTGGTGGAGGAAGCCAAATCCGGCCAGCGGTTACTGGAACCACCCTAATGCGGCGAGAATCCATTAATCCTCTGGCACGCAATCACCCCCCCCCCCCCCCCCCCCCACTGGATTCAATCCGGTGAACCCACACAAGGTAATCAGAGGTGCGGTGGCAAGCTTATGTGTCACACCGCCGAGCAGGGGAATGCAATAGCTTCCACTTTCCAGTGTAACCCAATATCCAGTCAAAAATAAAACAACTTTTTTAATAGGAGAAAATTGTATTGGGAGACAAAAATAAAGCAAACAGAAGAAAAAACGCACCGAATGAATAAACAACAGAATTGCTGATAAATAACACAGAATCCGGGAACATTCCAGCCTCAAATTTTTTGTTTGAATCCAATCATCAAATTATAACCGACCTTGTGCTATCCAGTGATAAATAATCTGTAATGGCTTAATTAATGAACAGCTAACATACGGAAAACGATGATCCTATATATTTTCAAAAAATAAGGTAGTACGCCAGGAGGGGAAAACCCTATAAGAATTGTCTATGTCAGGTATTTGCTTTGAAATAATGAAAAAAAAATGAATGACGCATTTGGGATAGATAATACAAGCGATGGCACCACAGCAATTTAGTGTCCGCAACAAAAAATAAAGGATGGACCGACCAGATCAACAACAAATACGATCCTACAAATAATATAGTTAGACAGACTAGCAAGTCATATATAAAACGAAACTGATGAAATGTAGCGCAAAACAAGTCTGAGACAAGGTTGGAGCGGTCATTTAAATTTCCCCCAAATATAGAAAGTAGCCTGATGTAATTCCATCTGGCAAAAGTAACCAGGAGAGTCGTTTTCAACACAATTGGCACCGATGGCTTTATAACATTCCTTGAAGCAAAATAAGTCTTTAGAATGAACAAGATAATACCATGAAATAAAGGTTTAAGTGGGAGCGACACCTGGTGTCACTTCTATGACAGAAACGAAGTAAAAGACAAAAAATATAAGTATTAGAAAATGTTGTCTGCTTAAAAACAGAAGACAAGAAAAAACATAAATAGAAAAGAAATTCTGAAATTGAATAAAACAGAAAAACTTTCAAGTATCAAATGATATTTGTTTCAAGCACCAGTCAACTGATGGTAGATTTGATTATTCGAGTTCACTCATTAGTTTTTTACGTTTACAACCAAACAGAAAAAGATTTCAGGACTCCAATAGAACTAGAAACATAAGATTATTTGAGCATACCAATAAAGCATTGAATGAAAGCCTTGCTGAAGCATGCTACAATAATGGTGTAGGGTTCCATGCGAGAAAGTAAGCATATCAACTTAAAACATGTTAATATAATAAATGTAATTTTTAATATAGGGCATATTCAATTTGTCTGCACATTCTCAAAGCGCATTCCTGAACCTGAACATAGGTGAGATGATATCACAGAAGAAATCAAACCAAATTTCCTTTGAATATATGTTTCATAATGTTGTCCTATATTGAAGAGAGCATAAAATATTTTTCAGAAACTTGGCATAAATTAAGGTATACTATAGGCACTTATCCCACAAGGTCTGCTAAATGGAATTTTAATTAAATAGACAGCACTATTTGATTCGGTTTTTCCAGATTCAAAAAAAAAAAAGATTTCCAATTCCTTCCTATTCCAAGAAACATTGACGTGGAGTATACAAAGCTCCTTAACATTCATATAATCTTAATATCAAAGCAAAGTCTGAAACTGAAAAATAAAGTAAAAAAAAATGAAACAGTTTCTAAAGCGACACAACCAGCTCACCCCTAAAAGCAATATTTTAAGAAATAATAGTATCTTTATGATGCCATTTATGCACCACAAACATGAGTTGTACATAATTAACAACTTGTATTATTATTTAAAATCACTACTTTCCGAAATCATTGCCTATGGGAAAATACGCCGAAGGAAGCATAAACTTTATATATATCTGATGAGAAATAAATTGGTCTGATATGAATAAAAGGGTTTCGCCTATTTTGCCCGTGGAACTATCTATATTTAAATCAGGTGACATTTGGTTGGAGCTGGATCCAGAGCTAAGCTTACCATAATAGATGATGGCGCTACCAAAAATTTCAGTGGCTCCTAATCATCTAATTATTTCAAGTATACAAATAATTTTCCAATTTATTTTCTCACATTAATTTAGTTCCTAGTTTAGTATGTCTAAAACATTAATATTTTATTTTCAAATATGGGCTAATGTTATATGGTAGTGGTCATATCGAAAAAACGATGGCTATGAAAGCGGAGCTGAAGCCCCGCTCTGAGGTAATAAATGAAGCCCCAGAGCCAAGGCTCGAAGTGATTTCTAACCAGCTAGGAAAATGAACTAATAATTGCTTGGTTTGCCAGTGGCCTATCACATCTTGAAATAAAACCATTTTCACGATAGGCATATTGTGAAATCAGACGTTTGTAAGACTATCAGAATAGGATGAAAATAAATAGCTAAAGTTAAAAAATGAAACGATAACGAAAAAATTTGAAAAAGAATCATTTCAGCTTTTATGGACTAAATTCTAAGAAAGAGTAAAGACTTAGTAGATATACATTGCTTTTGACATCCCGACAAACTGAATTAAATCCAAGTTTTGCTCGACATTTAAAACAAACATTACATTCGGGGCAGGAATAGAATGGTAAATGCATCAGATTTTTGAATGGAATAAACACCCTTTCAACACTTTTTCAATTTTCTTTGTTAGCACACATGATCAGATTCAGAATGTAGCTGATCAGCAAGGAGAGCGCATACAAAATAACGATATTAGCAACATTAATTCAACTATTTGCTTTGTGTTGCTAAGTATTTATTAGAACCATGATGAAAGGACAGTGAAGTTTAGGCCATCAGAAATGTACCAGCAATATGGGTTCTAATTTTAGACTTGCCAAATCATCTTTACTGAATGATTAGATTCAATGATAAATAATTATTATATGGCCTGGTACATGAAAATGAAAAGACAAGAACTGCAGACCTTCGGGTAAACTGCCACAAATAACGAAACACAGTGAAGAAAGCATTTCATTTTAGGGAGCTGTGTTATCTCTAATTAGTTCATGTCATCATAAGTTTATGAGAGAAAATGTTGGTGTTAAACAAACAATAGAAAGACAAGATCATTCTCCTTCCCTTTGAGATATTAAGCAAATTAAAGAATTAGAACAGCGGTTCTCAAACGGTGGGGCGTAGACAATTTTTTGCGGGGCGTGAAGCTAATTAAATATAAAATATTGTTAGATTTTTATCTTGCCCGCCTTGTTTTGGATATTCACATTTCTTTTTGGAAATTGCAATTCCATCCATATATTTTCAACATGTTTTTTAAATAAAACATACTTTCACCTACGGTAACTATTTGTAGCTTATTATTAGCTAGTTATTTTTGGGGATTACAAATTCTTAAAAGGCTTAAATAGTTTGAGAACCACTGAATTAGAATATTAAGAAATTTGAGTTTCTGATATGAAACGAAACACAAAGATTCAGTACTTTACTATATGACAGCTCTATATTTAAATTTAGAAGAGACTCAGTTTTCATGTGGTTCAACGTCAAATTGCTTGCTTTCCACAAGAAAATGACAAATGCATGCTTGATACAAAAGTAAAACAATGACATCTTTACTTCAAAAATGATATAGTCTGGGCAAAAATCACAGGCCATCGATAAGATTGAAGGCACCCAATTTACCAATAAATCACAGTACAAAAAAATAGGTCACTTTCGGATCGCTACAAATGGATAAGAGAGATTGCACTTGCAGCAACTCAAAATTGATAAATGTCGATATCTCACAGTGCGCCAAAGACGACAAGCCAGAGAAAAGTGTTTGGAGAATTTTTGAGATAAAAGAAAACACCTATAAAATCAATTTATCTGTAATATTTACTACCTTAAATATAGAAATTTGAATTCATAGTCTGAACTTAAAATTACGCATCAAATTCTGATTTTTATGATGCATGAGTCTTTGAGCTCACTCGAGATACAGAATAAAAAATCCTGGCCTGAGGAAAATTATATTTTAAATTGATGAGAATGAGTTCCGGTCTGAAAAACAATATACCGTAATCATGGTTGCAACTAGCGATAATTCTGATTTAGCATTTTCAAATAAAATAAAAATTATGAAATTATCAGAAACAGAAATAGAAAATCATGGGCCCTTCAAGTATGAATCCATTTTTTCCCAAACCATAATTCGAGTAAACATTGTCATTGGTCATAATTAAAAGATAATTAGTAAAGTGAAGGTCACTTTTAGATGCACATTATAATCATTAAACAAGAATCGTGTCACTATAAATTCACAAAAAGATTTTACAATTAAATAAATACGAACGTGCCAAAATAGTCGATAACACAACACTTGCGTACCTCGAAGCGGACATACTTTGGAAAAAAGTAATCATGAAAACAGTGTTTTGTTCTAATTCATACATATTCTGATTCAAGCAGCAATAAGAAAATTTGCAAATTATTAAAAAAAAATCATCAAAATGACAAAAATCGATGGAAAAAAACAAACAAACACAACCAAACCCTGAAATATCCAGAACTCAAATCATAATCTTATTTTTTTTTATAGAATCACACACATTGGGAATCTTTTGACAGCATTAAGTGGATCTCTCCTCGAAAACACACAAAATTATAATAAATAAATAAAAATTAAGCAACACATATTAAAATAAAAACAAAGAATAAGAAGTAATGGCTCACAGCCTTTCGTAATCAAAGTTGATACTGTACAAATTTAGCATTGATAATAACATCAATGTTGATGGAGATACTATCAAAGTTATAATTGGAAATATTTCTTTTTCAATCCAAGCGGCATCTATTCAAAACCATGAAAATTTTAGTCAAAGTGTATTTTTAACTTTCAATCTCTAATTAAGTAATACAAGCATAGCACAATTACACGCCAAAATGTTTCAACTGTATTTCATAATTCGAATGTGTATTAATCAGTAAATCTACTCATATAATAACAGGCTGTGGTAAAATACCGGTAATGGCATAATCTTTTTTGGCACACATAGTATTGTGGGAACATTGTGAATGAAAATGGTATCACGTCACACAAGAGAACCTTTTATGAACAACTTTGCAAAGATTTATAGGTGACTTAAAAGTACCGTGAGCGTGCTTTTTGAAATTGCAAACATATAGTTATGTTTCGTTATTTCGCATTTTTTTTTTTAGAATATTCCTCTTTCGCCGTAGTCTAAGCATTGGTGGGACTTTCAAGCAGAGCATATTAAAAACACAACTTATGTATGGACCATGACTGGCAAAAGGTATTTTTTTACTGTGACAAGCATGGATGAAAAAAAATTGGAAGCGTGCTTAAATTATAAAATTTGCTGAAAAATAAAACAACATCATTATTGTTGATAATAATGACAGAAGCAAAACACATATATTCATACTTTTTCTCATTTTTTTAAGTTTTTAGAAAGGAAAAGAAATAAAAACAAAAAAGTCAAATAAAAAGAAAGAGAACAGAGCGACGCAAAACAGCACAAACAATATTATTTTTTTGTCAAATTAGCGCAAAAAGTCACATGCCGTTGGAGCACTGCGACATATTTCCCTCCAAATAAGCAACGATTTGTATAGGTTATGTCTACTCATGAGAGGTGGTGGATTTACAAAACTTGGTATATTCGCTAATCCAAAGACCAAAACCAATTTGATTCTCGCAAAATATTACATTTCTTTATGGTAAAATTGCATTGCAGAAACTGTAATGTTTAAAGTAGTCCTTTCTGTGCCTGCTGCAGAAATCACTAAATAGTGTATTATCATAGGAGTGTAGACAATACCAAATTGGTGATTCATTAATATTAGAAGCACATTGGACGTAAGATGACGGCATTTTGAATGCCTATATGACTGAACCACATCAAGGCACTGCTATCATTCAATCGACAATGCAAAAATTCTGTAAAATTAACAGTGTTTGCTCAATCGATGTATTTTTAGTTGAGTGACATGGATTGTCAGTTAATTAAAGATCTTAAAAGTGAGCAATAATAATAGTAATATCAAGAACATAACAAACATATAGGGGAACAAATATTTTTGAGAAATTAACTGAATTTTGCTTTTCAAAAAAACGAGGACAAAACAGAACTTAATGTGGGATTAGGTGATGGGGACTTTCTCATTGAATAGTATACTCATTTTGCAGTTGGGTATGGTTCATCCATGATCCAAATTTAGAACAGGTATAAAAACTAGGGTGCATTTTATCGAAATAAAATGCATCAAAGATAAAGTATTACTTACATTTCGAATGCCGTTACAATTGTGGATGTGTTAGTCTTACATTTCAAACTCTAACTGAATTTTACCTTACGATGAGGTAATTCGCAATTACATAGAAAAATGAAATTGTCCACATAAGTTGAAAAGCAATTACAGATATACCATATCGATTTATGTTTAAAAAAATGTTTGAATCTCATTGGTTGAGCATGGCTTTTTGACACAGACATGTTACCAAATAGTCAATTGCTTGGGGCTTCATAAGAGACAAGTTTCTATCCAATCAAAATGCAAGTGTTTTTATTATAAACACGCTTTACCAAAACAAGGCAATTTCCAGGAGATAAATAACTAAGAATTGAAATAGGTCAGGCATGTTGGTCTTACGTGGTATTATGGATGAAAAAACGATAACATTTTATTGCCAATTATAAAATGCTTGTTTTTCCTCAACAACAGTGATTACGTTTTTTCTAAAAAGGGAGGGAATTACCGATATACTCAGGAGAATGGTATAGGCACACTTATGGTGTCAATTGATAGTCTATAGCAGTTGTCAATTGATTTGAAATCTTATATAGAACCTTCCATGAAAGAACAAAAGGATAGAATAGATTCATGAAAACGTTTGACTGCCACAGTGAACATTAGAACACTCTCTTCCGATTTCATACACTTGTTGACAATAGAGGAATTGCATTGATGTTTTTCTCTTTTTTGCATGATGAGATAGATATATTTTGTCCAACCAACTAAATCATTACAGATTCTTAACTCATGTCATTCTTTAATACCATTACTTTATCGTTTTCGTTGAGGAACGTCACCGTTACTAACCACTGATCGTTCGCTACCGGCGGAATTGTACCTGTCCCGACCATTGTAGCCATACCTTGACCCGCCCCGACCGTATCCACCCCCTCTACCTCGGCCCTTACCTCTCATACCCTGGTTACGTGGGTAAAAACCACCGCCGCGATTGCCGTTACGCTGGTACCCACCATTTCTAGAATCATAGCCATTTTGATGAGAATGGTCTGATGAATTTCTATCAGATCGATGACTACGTTTAGTATGTGTCGCACTCTCCCACGGTTTATCGTCTTCATTGTCATTATCTTCAGTTGGACTAGTTGATTTTTCCTCATGTTGTTTATTGCTATCGTCGATCTGTGACCCCTGAACTTTCTCAACAGCTCGATGAGGGGCAGGAGCAGTGGGGGTTGTATTAGATTTTTCTTCTGCTGAATCAGTTTGTTTTGCGTCTATATGATTTTCGTTTTCGTCTTGAACGATTGGTGGATTACGTTTAGCCGATTTTTTTTGCAACATCTCCGCATACGATAATTTCTTACCTACATCGAAATAGTAAATATAACATTATTATAGATACTCATTCACGCATTGGGCACTTCCACTGATATCTAACGACATGTCATTGTCAAACAATATTTTTGAATGGAACAGAATCTTCCCGGTTATACATTGCCCGACCAATTTATCACACCCCAAGTGAGGTGGTGGGCATTGGATTTGAAAACGAGATATATCATGTGAAGTTAATTAACACAGTGGAGTTTAAAGCTCTAAACCAGGGGTTTCCAACTCAAAACATGTCGCAGGCCACTTTTTGAAATTTATTGACCACGCGGGCCGCAAACCAAGAAATTAGGTACAAAAATGTACATCTGAATGTATTGTGTTGAAATTACACTTGAATCTTACAGCAAACAAGACATGAAATATATTCATTCACTTGTGCTGGTTATTTGGTATCGATGTTTGGCCTTATTTTGCGTTGGTGTGCTAGTCTTAAGACAACATGCAGATGTCGTCCGTTAGTCGTGTGCGGAGGGCGGACTTGCAACATTTCATAGTCGAAAAAAAATGCTCGCAAATATAAGAACTGCCAATATCGTAGGTATGCAAAGTGAATGTGTAATTAGCTTTGCAAACCTTTCTTCGGGCACAATGGACTGACCGAAACTCGTTTATTTCGTCACAACAAACATGCGAAATGAAATTATCGCATTTAAAATTGCATTATAACAATATAATAAAACATGAACGTGGACAACAGAGGGAAATTTTGCTTCACTTTTTACAGTTTGTAGGACCGGACTCTTGATGATAAACGACACGATAAAACCTACTAAAAGTTGACATCGTGCTAATTTAGTTTTTTGTGGAAAAATCCCAACCATGACGCGGGTCGGAAAAAATTGGCTGGCGGGCCGCGTGTTGGAGACCCCTGCTCTAAACAGAGGGTGTGTAACATTTTTTTTTGTCGATGGGCATTATAACCAACTAGCTGGGCTACACAAAAAATTCAGCGGAAAAGACAAGAGAAGAAAATACGGCTATCGCTTGGCCTTCAGTAATAAATCCACCGGGCAAAACAATTAAAGATTTAACGCAGCGACAAGAGTAAAAAACATGTATTTTTATCCATGTGAGCGCCTTTTCAAACATAAACTGTCAGATTAGGATCTTACGCTTGCTTGATGGGAAAAAGTGAGAATGTAGACAAGGGACACACCAAATGGCTTGACAGGCCGGCTTGTGGCTCGCAGGCCGCCTGTTGCATACAATTAAATCATAAATGGATTTTTCATGTGGATTAATCAAAGCATAATAAGCTTTCTTGCTAAAGATGAAATTGTTAAAGATAGAAAGAATCTGAAAATACCATTTAATGTAACCCTCTGAAACACCACAAGTCGAGACATCACAAGTTCACAACGCAGCTAAAAATTATAGTACATTCATAAAACTCGACAATAAAATTGTAAATTACAAACCTGGTTCGGCAGTAATAGGCACAGTGTTCTTCTCACTAGTATTAAATTTTTGTGGCTCGGATTTACCCTGAAATATTAAAGTATTATTATATATGGAATCAATGAGGAGTAATGTTGCATCAATACGACAGGATATATTCTTTAAAAATGGCTCACATTAGTCAAAGAAAAAACAGATTGTGTTTAAAATATCACTTAAACCAAAAATGTTAGCCCTTCATATTAAATTGGCGTAATTTTCAAATAATTCCAAAGTATATGATTTCATAAAAGTCAGCTCGAGTCTTATCTTATTTTCACACCTTAGTTTCTGCCGTTGATTTATTATTGTGCGATTTCCCGTGGTGTCTGTGATTTGATTTTGTTGATTTTTCGTGACCAGTGTTCTGTTGATTGTCACCAGTATGAGTTTGATGTCTTGCAGCCTCATTTTGTTTTTGTGATTTAGCAGGTGATTTCCCATGATGTTGAGAATGGTGATGATGATGGTGGTGGTGGTGCTGCTGAGGCGTCGGTGCGGTTGTTGCCGTTGTTGTTGTGTTAGGAAAGTTGTCTTGGTCATTCACCTTCTTTGATATTTGTTCTGAATGCATTGATGAGACAAACATGAGAAGATCATAGTCAAGCCACACAGAGATGACCAAAACCGAATATTAATTTACTCTTTGCGAATATGAAATATATTTTGAATTAGATTGTGTTCAACAAGAACATATAAGAGTAATGTATACGCAATAAGTTCGAATTTGGAAAACCATAAAAGTTGAGATAAACAGTGATTTGAACAGGAAGAGACCACACTAGTCATGAAAAACACCTTTGAAGTTATAATTTTTATTTGCAC
The DNA here is from genome assembly GCF_964204865.1 of Styela clava. Taxonomy (NCBI): domain Eukaryota; kingdom Metazoa; phylum Chordata; class Ascidiacea; order Stolidobranchia; family Styelidae; genus Styela; species Styela clava. Next base: position 9,934,505 of record NC_135252.1, read on the forward strand.
TGCCACATAAATGTGCCTGCTCTATGTCTTTTCAGATGACAGAAAGGCCATATTAAAAAAACAGCGCTGCAGAAGTGTGTGTACCAATATGGAGGTAACTAATTTTGTTCGCCTACTTACATCAAGTTGTGTAAAGGAACCAAAGCCTAAGCCTATGACCTAAAGAACTAAAATTCGGAAAATCGGAATAAAATTATGGCCTAACCCTAACCTGGTACACGTAACACTTCCGAAAGATCGCTCATTTTGTTTGGCTGGATTATGAGTCATGACCCTGAAATTTCCCAAAAACACTAATATTTTTATAGACTTGAGTAGACCTGCGCAGTAGTGAGATTAAAAATGGGCACGCTGATTATCACAAAATTCCGAGAATGAATCACAGAATCACACCACTGTGTCATCCGTGTGGGCCAAGAAGTGATAAATGAACTCACTCTACTCACAGCCACTTTATATATATCTCAAACATCTCAATATGCTGTTAAATGTTTAAATGCTGGAAGGATCCACTGTCTAGCTAAGGGTTTCCCAACCGGCGAGAATTTTTCCTTTGTATTTGTATACATATTACCAATATTTAGTACTCAGAGAGTACTAGTACTCAAAAATCAGAGGTTTCTTAATATTCGATAGCCTGTCTAACAAATTTTCTTTCCGCTAGATGAGTATAAAATGTTGAGCTGAATTTTATTTCTACTAACCTTTTGCGGCAGATTGCATAGTTTCTTCCTTTGCAACTGGATGAGATCGACTGACGATAGCCGATGTCGTAGTTGATATTGATGATGACAACGAAGTTGGTTGTTGCACAGTAGTAGTTGTTATCGTTGTAGTCGTCGTCATCGAAGGCGGTGAAACACATTGTGGAACTTTATCGAGATTCATTTTTAATGTTTTCTTATATGATTCCTGTGGAATGAAGATTGAAATCCGTTTGTAAAAATTGCTTATTCGTAAGAAACATCATACGATATATAGTCCAAAATATCAACATTAGGAGGCGTTATCGAATTGAAAACATCAGATAGGCAGTTATACATACCAAAAATAATGAAACGAGAGGTTTTTATGACAAAAACAAATAAACACCTGCCACAAAATACCAAGTATCACAGTAATTGGGTCTAGTTCCAAAGAGTAGTTTGATATGAAGAACTTGATATCAATAAAGCTAAACAACTGAACATGCTTAGAAATTATCTATAAGTGTTTAATGGGCTATACTTTCATCCAGTCATTTTTGGACATGTTTAATAAACATATGATGGAAGGGGGACAATGTTTCTATTATTAAAAAACGTATCCAATTTCTAAGTAGCGTGATAAGTTTGAGTCATACAATGGCTGAGTGACAGTGACTAATGTGGTAATGCTGAAATAGGTAGTTCAAATATATTAAAAGTCACAGACAGGCACACAAATTTTTTTTATCCTGAAACATTGATGATTACCAGTAGGCAGTACAGCTGATAATCTATTTCACCAATCCAGGAAGTTTTGATTTCATGCCAAATATTTTCTAGGAATACAGATTATATAACTGTTTCTAAATTCTACCATATATATTGCCGCACAACTTCGTGAGGAAATATAAAACAATACTTACTGGCACTTGAGGTTTTTTCACAACAGAATCTGCTGCAGTTGCAATAGGATTGGTATCCACCTGTTGGAGAAAAGGAAAAAGGATTGTCATTTGTCAATTGTCATGAAACATTTTTTGAAAAATTCCTTTAGTAAGAAATGAAATAAATAAAAACGGAGTGCAGGAGGTCAGCGACAACTTGAAATATTCAGTCCTTACAACTACAACAGCCTATCAGACTCTGAGCAAAATTTTGAGTCTAAATGGTTGAGCCAAACATCAGTAATAAATAGGAATTCCATATATGTCCCAGAGTTCTGATTTCTGGCCAATTTCAATTATACTAAATCGATTTATTTACCAGAAAATCATTACCTGTATTCCTAACATGGATCATTCTTGATTAGTATTAATTTTTGAAATAATATTCATTTAAACTAAATTCTTATGATATCGATAACCGGCAACAGAAATAATGATATTTATGAATAAATTGGTGATTGTTGTTGGTATTGGTGATGGGATGACTTTAGCGGCTTCAATCCTCACAACCAAGTTAATTTGATGCTAGTTACTTTTAACTTTGCTCAGAGATGTTCCCTGTGCTTCTGAGGGAATGTCAATGATCTTGCTTTGAGCAATTTATCAAAGACAACTATTCGTGATAGGGGGCTATGAAATATTTACAAAATCGAATTATCATATTGCACCAGAGAATAAAAATATGATGTCATTATAATCGAACTTAAACATGTTGATGAGAATAGAAGGAACACTATTGTTATTCTCAATAATAATTCAAGAATTTTATATTACTCACATTTGATGCGGGACCAGGTAAAGGTGGGAACGAAGTACTTTCAAGGTTGAAGGATTGTTCCGGTAAAACCGGACCGTTCATGGGTTCTGGTGGAGAAACTTTCCCAGGCTGTGAAAAAAAAACATAATAGGTTTTCAATTATCTAGTTATAGGAAAAATGATAAAACTGAAAAAGCTTGACAATCGAGCAAAAATTGCATATCAACTTTTTGATTTGGGTAAGGTTTTTCAATACCTCAAAAATTAAGCATAAAGATTGATGTGAACTTCTGGTAACTGTATAATATCAGTGAAACACGAAGCTTTAGGTCAAACTTTAAAGTATTTTACTTTCTGTCATATTTGACTTTCGTCAAAATTATTTTCTGTATCCAAACAAGAGTTTATGATGCAATACCACAAAGAATGTATGTATCTATATTCTTGCAATGACCTAAAAGGATTTCATTTTCAGTCGGAATCTCTTGGCTAAGCTCTGGTGTAAAGATTTTAGATTAATATACTTACAATGCCATACGATTCACCATTTCTTCTTGGTTTACGTTGACGTCCACCTCTGGAGCTAAAACATAGTAGCAAGCAATAAAATATTTATAACACATGATTGGTTTAGAATGATTCAAGCATTGTGGACTGTATAGAAGGTAAAAATATGAAATCTCTACACATGGCTGCAAGACATTAAAAAAAAACATGACGGATACATACTTGATATCGTTGTATACTCCGCTAGGCACAGTGTCGTTATTGAAATTCTGCCGCTTTGCAGAATTGTTGTTTATATCACTGACGTTATAAGCACCACTAGACCCCTCCATTGAGTCTGTAAACAAAGCAAAATAAAAATAATATTTTAACATACTGAACATGGATAAGTCGGCAAGTCATTCGAATAATTAGGTTTGAATAAAATCCATTATGAAATGCAGCAAATAAGCTATTCTATGTAGTAAAAGTTAGATTCAGTGCAATTCCCAAAAGCAAATTATAAAGATAACCGCAATCCCTCACTCACTACAATCAAAACAGGTATATTATATAAAGCATTTTTCTGCATCATGCATACCAATTTTTCGAGCTTATTAAAACACTTTTTAGACCAAAAGACTCCTGAAAACCAACGTTTTATGGCCAGACCCATTAGCTGTTACGGTCTAACCTGGCAACTAGAAATTCCAGAACCCCCCTATTGAATATTCCTGACTACACCCTGGATCAGTCGGTCACCTGTAACTGATGACATCACTGATCATGCTAATGTTTTTAGGAAAACACTAGTTGCCAGAAATACAAATAAAACTACAAATATCAAAACTTTAAAAATTCATTCTAAGTATGATCCAACATTAACTGATCTAACAAATCTTCATTGGATTAACGAGAAAATTGGGCATGGTTATGAAAATAAATGATAAATTGGAGAATTCCTTAAATATGAAAAACAACAATACCTTGGTGTTTTCCACCATATCCTCCTTGTCTTGGACCATATCTTGACCCATTCATTGAATTTCCATCATGTCCAGTGCTGTTGTTTCTTGCCAAGAAAGGAGGCGGCTTCAAAAATATTACTAGTCATTAAAATGTAATAGCCATAATAGTAATACTACTCTTTATATTAACAACCTTAGATTTAGTGTGTGTGAGTATGATGTTTTATTAAATGTTTGTTTAGAGCAAGGCTTCAAGAAATTGATCAGAAGACAAAAATATGCATGCAAAAATGAGGTTGCAAAAAGTCTTAATAAAAGATTTGTTGAAGCCGTAATCAGAAATAAACTTAGAAAAAAAAAATTTTGCAAAGGGATTGTCCATAAGTCCATAATTCAAATCAATTATACCGAAGGAATATATTTTTTGGTGAAAAGTTTAAATATCAATAGAAAAAGCAAAAATTCAAATCTCACTGATATGAAGATGAGAAAGTGACTTACATAAGCTTCAAGACTCATATTTCCATGAGGTCCATTTTGATATAATAATCCATTTTCAGAGTTGTGTCTTGTGTAATCCTGTGATTGATTGTTAGCATTGCTACGCGACGTGCTGTACCGTTGATGTTGGTGAGATGGTTGCATACCTGAATATCATCACTGTTTTGAGAACTTGAATTGACTGTTATTCTACAGTGTGCCATATAAGAGCCGTGGGGAATTTGAATTTCGAAATTCAGGCCTTGGCCACCAATATAATGAAATTTATAATTTTTATAATTTTGCTTGGGAATGACTTTTAGCTGCGAAGAGTTCGACAACTATGGGTTCTATTCTTAAAATAGCAAAATGGCATACTCTCAACTAGGCTCTCAAGGTCTGGTTTCATGGTAGTTGATATATATTTATTTCAAATTTGCAGAATTTCACTAGAGTTTTTCCAATTTTAGAATTAATTAATTAAATTATTAATTTAGAATGTTAACATCTTTCGGGGGTGGGTCAAAATTAAAAACGAAAAAATAGAAGTTAATTGAACTATTCTCGTTAACAATATCAATGCTTATTAAGAAAGATACTTTAAATGTTCAAACCCAATAAAACAAATTTGAAGAACGAAAACTTGGAAAGAAATTAACACCAATCCAATAAGATTAATTCGATATTATACAAAATATCATCAATAAAATTTGTATGTTATGAACTTATGAATGAACATAAAATATAGAAATAGGTTACAAACCTTTCTTTTGAAACCTTGGACTGACATCATTGTCGTGTTGTGAATGATACGAATTATTATAAGAGTTACGATTAAATCTTCCTCCGTTATTTGCCATTGACATATTCCCACCCTGAATGAAATATGAAGAGTTAGCTTTCAAATATGAAGAGTTAGCTGGGTTGTTCGACAGTAGGAGGATTTACATATTTATCCTGAGGGAGAGGAAAGGGGATAATATGAACTAATCATATGGCGAACATGTCTTCTCATCCAGTCCTCAGTCTATGTCGGGTATGGGATTAGTGAGCAAGTTATTCGTTTCAGATTCAGGGTCGTAATGGTGGAGAAAGCCATAAATGACCAGCAGTTATGTGCACCAGATTCGAGTAAGATTTGAAATTGTGAAATTGAAAAATGTTAAATATATCACATATTTATAAGCAAAATAACTTATATAGCTTTAATTTGTGGTGGCGCATATAGCTTTAATTTCACTCCACGGATACGAGAAAAACTGAGAAGAAATTTAATCAAGAAGACAGAAGCAAGTTTCAATATTCATGTATAAGTTTTCCTATAAATTAAAATAAAATACCAAATTGTGGGGAAAATAATGGTCCTCGAGAACTCGCAAAAAAAATTGAAAATAAAAAAGTGATAGCCTATCCTAGACTAGATGCTTGAACCATCTCAAATTACTGAGAATTTGAAATTGTTTAATCAATGTGAAGTGTAGTAAAACCCTTTTAACAGTACCTGACGAATACCTAACAACTCCAAAACCTCGTGGAACCCTTCCACATCTGAATATCGAAACCATTTCAGCTACAAAATAGAAACTCTACCTGTTTTCCATTTGGTTTATTCATCGGTGGAGGATTTTTTCCATAATATTGACCTTGTATTACAGGTGGTGATTGATACATATTCTGTTGTCCGTTCATCTGCATTTTTATTGGCATTTGTGCATGAGGCACAGCTGGAAGATAATGTGGACGAGAGTCTGGTGTTGAGGGATTCACTAGGAAAGGAAATGAAAAAGGTATATTCTACCAGAAATAGATATAAAACATATTACAATTAAATTGAATATGCTTAATTGTACTAGAAAAATAGGCTGATAAAAATTTTTTGTGCAAATCTTCATTTGAATTCATTCAATAGTTGACTATTTCAAAGTAAGCTAAAATCGACTTTTTTTTCAAATACATTTAAAAAAAAATCCAAAACAAGGTATGTTAGATATATTCTAAATAGGGTCATGTTCAACAATGAACATTAATAAGCCATGTATAATCAATGAGTTTGAGCTTGAAAATGACGAAAATTCAGATAAACAGCTATTTGATTGGTAATGGTTGTCCACACTCTTGAGGGTTTCAAAACTCAAAGACATTTTTGATGATGCAATAAGACTTTAAATAATAATTTTTCGAACGAGACTTGTCCAAATGATTCCTGAATTGAGCAATTTCAAACATCAAATAGTGATGAAAAGTGTCACAAAGTTATGAACCAAAATCAATTTAATAATATCCCGCGCGATAAGAGTCATACATGACTCAAATCAATACTAATTTACTCATCATAGACAATTTGAAAATTGCATGATAATTCAAAACTGAAAAGCATAATAGCGTAATATAAGAAACTTTAACAAGGTTGGCCAGGATCTAATTATGTCCATTTAGATATTTTAAAAATGAAATTTCAAACCAGGAAAATATTTCAAATTGAGTCATTTTATAACGAGATATTTGTCCAGCTCAATATATATTTATAGAAATTCGATGTGATAATTAAGTTGAACGCATATTTTAGGTTCATCTGTAAACTGTGAGGATGATAAATTTCTAGATCACTTGCAAATTATTGAGCATATCAATTCGAATACCATTAATTTTTAACATAATTAAATATTCAACTCATTTTGGACATCCTGCATATGATACCGACTTAATGAAACAAAAAAAACACAATTTGGTTTATCATTTATACAAGAGTTGTGCAAACTGCAGCCTGCAGGCCAAATGCAACCCCCCAAAAAAATTGTGTAGCCTGTGGAGAAGTGCCAATTTTGAATGATGTGCCAACGAAACAAGTTTTTGGTTTAATCAATCTGGTACGTACGAGCAATTCCACTATCTTTGCGTCGCAAAGCTTCTACCAGTGCCTGAGTGCCACTGAATAACAGTTTACCTTAGAAATTTATGTGTTTTAACTCACCATTTCTGCAAAGACCCCTAACAATGTCGTAAAATCAATAACAAAAATAAACAATTTTTTTGTGCCTGCAACTAATTAGGAATGCTATCTTAAATTGAGGCGCGGCCCGTGGTTTCACCCAGCTACTTGTGTATGGCCCTCTCGTGATAAATAGGGAAAATTTACCCATGATATCAAATTATTTGAGCAATGCTGCAGATACCCCGTATCAGCTTATTGACTCGCATGATTGAAACACTTTCAATTTGAACAACATACAAACCTGTAGGCAAACAGTATGTACCGGAACAAAATGGTTGACATTTTGCATTTAAATCATTCGGAGGGCAATTTCAAGCGTCACAAAGATAATTTGATGGAACTTTATCTAAAACTCTATGAGTACACCGGCAAATATGAAAATAAACTAAATTGACGATAAATATAAAAATTAGGTATTAACTTGGTTGGAGTTGCATAATTTGATTGTCCTGTTGCATGTTTCTTCCTCCATGCATCTCGCCACTTATATAATTATTGTTCATATATCCTTTTCCATTGTACATCGCATTCCTATTATTAACAATAAGAAAAATCAGTAATCAATATTGTTTCTACCAAGGTAATTCACAGACTCAAGAGTAGTAGATCAGAAACAAGTTTTTTTTTATACAATGTTTCCACACCTTAACACCGGACAAGGTTCTTTGTGTGTATCCACTGATACGTAAGTAGCAAGTATTTTCAGTAGGACTGGATTCTTGGCACAAGGCACACACACGTTGGCATGAGTAATGAGATAAAAATAATTATTATAACTTCAAACAAGGAATGACTATCAATGAATAACTAATTCATCTGTTTGATCTCATCTCTTGGTAAAGATAATTTGCCAATCCTGGAGAAATCTTGATGGAACCAAACCTTCGACACCAAGTATTCACATGGTTTGAAACTGCTTCAAATAAAGATATAAAACTTAACATACCTTTTGCCTGGTCCTCCCATAAAATTAGGGGCAACAGGTTGTTGTGGAACAGGATGATAAACTGCATTTCCAAAAGCCTGATTTGCAAATGGCTGTCAAAGTTAAACACAAGGTTAAATAATATTACTTTGGTTCAAAAAGAAATTACTAAACTTGTACATATTAGAATAAAAGATAAGCGCATTATGCCTCATAATGTGCAATTTGTTTCAGACAGACGCAGAAATTCCAGAGCTTGAAGGGTATTGTTTCTTGAACGAAAATGTGTGTAAAAATATAGTATATGTCCCAATGCACCATAAAACAGGGAAACTCAAGAAGGGTAGAATTATCATATTCATCACTAATAAGATAGCTTCTAACTCCAGCCAAACACTGATTGCAATTTACAATGAAAAAGATTTGAGAGACTATTACATCATACACACATAATAAAAACCCACCATGTCAGGGGGGTGATTGAGGAACGGAGACCACGGCTGACCACCAGGTGGCATAACATAGACCTGTGCTGGAGCAGCTGTCGTAGATACAGATGAGCTATGAGGACTGGTAGAACCAGGTGGTTGTGTTGCTATGGCAGCAATGAAAGGAGGTTGTTGGCCTCCAGCTGCTTGTGCATAAGGAGGACCAGGTTGTGGAAACACATTCATCGGTGACTGAATATAAGATGGACTCACAATCTGAAATGTAGAAAATACAATTTGATTTTGGTAAATTCAGTCAATATTGAAGTAAAAAACGGTGTTTATTCTTCAACAGACGCTCCAGAAGTATGTGTACCAATATTGAGGTAATTAATTTTGTTCGCCCACTTTACATCAAGTTGTGTAAAGGGACTAAAAGCTATGGAAAAGGTATATTTTCACCTGGTTTATACAAACAGTCCCCAAACTTGAAATAGAACTAAAACAAGGAAATCCGAATGAAATTATTATGGCCTAACCCTAACCTGGTACTCATACTACAGGAGTACCCTTCAACATGCCGTACCTAGCCCTAACTTACAAGTTACACATAACTGTACATGCTATGCGGGAAACGTTTTTTTATTTTTCCAACAATAGCAGCACTTAATATATATCATACACAAATTAAACAAAACTAAAAATTGTTTCGGCAATATTTTGTGTGAGGAATATAACTAACCAACTTGGGTCAAAATATATCAAACGATCAATATAAATAAAGCAATACATAATTTGTTTTGTATTTGGGAATATAGCAAAGAGAATGGTATTAATAGTTTTTTATTGTAGTTAGTAATCTCAGTCATAGACAGGTGATAGATTTTGAAAATGCTGTAAGAGAACCATAATATATATAATACACAAGTACTATGAATAAATAAGCATACTTCATTGAAAAACGGTCAATATAAATAACAAAGGAAGTGAACCTTAGACATGAGAACAATAAGAAGGTGCAAACGAGTTCATGACAATATTCTCTTACCTGGCCTGGCATAGTAGGTTGTTGAACTTTTTGTTGATTGATATTAGAGATTTTTGAGCTACTGTACGTGCTGAGATGATGTGTCCTTGACTTAATCCGTGCCTTTATGAAAATTATTGGAAAGGTTTATTACTTCGGATATATTTCACTAAGATGACCAAAATGAATATATACATTCACACGGGTCATATTTATTGAATATAAGTGAATATTTTTGACGTATTTCAAAACTTGTATTCCAAATACAGTGATACCTCGATAGTCACACGACTCGATACTCAAACAATTCAATAGTCTACCAAAAAACTCTAATCAAAAATGCTGGGGTACTCAAACAGGAATTTGAAACTCGAACAACGAGCACACCGTGAGACTATGTCTACCAAATCGCACATCTCAGCTGCCTCTTGATCATTCATCAAAAGAGCAATGCTCGAATATATTGACATGAAGACCAAAACAAAATTGTAGGGGTATGCAATTGGTCACGGTGGACCACCGGTATGGCAATCTCCATGAATACTGCGAAAGCGGAACCGCCACAAGGTGCTCAATCTTTATTATGTATACAATTGATTGAATTGAAGGTACTCCCAAAGTATGTGAACCAAGATGATGGCGGACACCAGAACGTAGTATCGGTACCAGGTTAGGGTTAGGCCATAATAAGTACAAATACTACGGGAGTCACTAGGCTAGTCCCCGAGCTCGTAATAGAATAAAAATAAGGAAAATTAAAATACCATTATGGCGTAACCCTAACCTGGTACAAACACTACAATCCGGTTTTCGCCATCTTGGTTCACATACTAGGGGTAGGGGAGTACCCAAGTGAAATAAGTGTCGTTATTTAGGTACACGTTTTGAAGTGCGTAAGACGTACACAAAAATTAAAGGAAAACCACTTATATATTGTTTGATATCAGTGGCTGCATCCTAATACCGTTAAAATGCATATTTATCGCCATTGAAGTATGTCCAGCATTTTAAATTATTTCAATTTTTATCTTTTCTCCTTATTTGAATATTATTTATTTAAAAATTAATTCAGAACGTAAATTTACATTAACACAAAACTAGATTTTCAGGAATAAAGCTGGATTTTCATCCATACAACAGTAGTGAAATCGTACAATAAACATTGCCCTATCTATATTGGATAATAAATAAGCTGAATAAAGGAAATCAGGATATCGAGTAATCACTATTGAAGTGTTTCTGTAACATTATACTACACAGATTCAAACATTTATTACATCACAATAGGACGGTCAGTTAGAATTGAGGTTAACCAACCAAAGCTTATTTTTTTAAACTATCAAATCAATTAATTTCACAATTAAATAAAATTTATGATCTTTGTGGACTTGATGACCCGCCTTAGCATATTAGATTTGTCGCCATTGTGAGAGACAAAAACACTGATAGGTACAGCTGTACAAATTTGCCCAAAACATGTTTAAGGTGAAACAAAATTGGAAGTATAAATCAACCTCAAAAGACCACAATTATTTGGCAAAGGCAAAGCAGAGACAAGTTCAATAAAAAATTTAATTAGTAAAGTCTGAGTGAATAGTATAAACTAAGGATGGGTAAAAAGGAGCAATTTTTTTGATTTTAGAATATTCTGAATATCAGTTTTTGAAACAGTTGAACAGAAACTTGAAACAGAAAAAAGATATAGATTGTGTTGTGACATTTTTTGAAATGTAAGTAAAAAACAGACTGAATGATTTCCTCGAGTTGATAATTTTTCATGTCAATCAGACTCTTGTGAAAGAAATCAGTCTATTGTTAACAGAAACTGAGAAGCCCTGCTCTGTCTGTTCTCTTTTGTCTGAGTTGAAACAATACCGGTACAGTAGCAGACCAATACTCTTATAGCCTAACTGGTCACAATGAGAAATGCTTTTGACAAAGTTTAAGTGATAAGAGGAATTTTTAAGTGATAGAGGTGCCATATTAACATTTATATATAAACAAATGAAGAAAACCAAATAATTTAGAATTCTTTTGAAAAAATTCGTTCCTTTTAAAATGGCCCAATTACAAAGCAAAAATTATATTTTATAAATACGGTAATTATTTTCTGGGACGAGGCTATATTTCATTTCTATTTACAACACAATTGAAAATCGACACATACTGTTTTATTTTGGTCATTTTGAGAATTTGCCTGCAAGGTTTTCATAAACACTTGTCATAGGCCTATAAAATTCTAGTTAGTCTAGTTAAAATATATTTATTGAATATATTTTAAAATTCTAAATTAGATTACAAAAATGATTTGAAATCATACATCCCTGATCAGAACCATGTAAAGCATTATATAAATTTTACTTTTTTAATAAAAACAAAAAAAGAATTTCAATATCATACCATGATAGGTCTTCCTAAAAAGGTTTTCACTTTCTCTCGTAAATGTCTATAAGCATCCTGTGCATCAGATTCTGTCTCGAAAGTAACGTACCAGCTTGTATTCGCAGCAAACTCACAAGAAATGAACTTCGGACATTCTTCACCATTGAAAAGTGCTTCGACATCCTGTAATAACAGAATCAAAAATAATGTAAGTTCAACAATGAAAGCATTGTAAATGACTTACTGAATTAAGAAAGCAACTAAAACGAGTCAACACTGATTTAAATAGGCTGGAATATTTGGGTGTATCGATAAATAAGAATAATGCATAAATATCGATGCATAAAAACAATTGAAGATATGTAAAAGGTACCTATAGGGGGGGGTGGGGCTATTTGAGTAGTTTTTGACATTTGAACCGATGTAAAATCTGAGTGAAATCGATTCTCCGTGAAATTATGGTTTCATTGTAACATTCTGACCCTGTACTTCCTTGCATAACAGTTTGAGTCTTATTCAATGTATTCAAGTCACCTTAAAATGCAATTTTTTTTTGGAAGTCAGTGTACTCAATTTACCTCATTTTTTGAGGATAATTGAGTATACTGACATCTACCAGTTAAATCAAATCTAAGAAAGCCCTAGAACCAAATCAAAGACCTTCATGAGAAACTTGGGTACATATAGTTTATTTTAAAAAATAGTAATTACAAAAACCTTGGAACATAATTATCTGACATCACTTTAAACTTGATATGATAGATCGCGATTATGGTTTCCATAAACTTTTTACCACAAATAGGCTTTTAGTTTAAATACGAGTTCACTATGGACTAGAAATGGGTGGTTTGACTTGGCCTACAACTTCCTTGATAGAGATACTTTTTATGTTCCTATTTTGGGTTAAATCTAACACAAAATCTTTGAGCTCTTTCATACACTGGTATCATACAAAGTTCATTTTATATACATTGGTGAGGACAACTTGGCCAAGGAATTCCCTTTCCCCGTATTTCAACCAGCCAGTCAAGGTCTTGATTTCATTAATGTCAGAATATGCTACTTATAGTTAGTCCTCTGTTATAATCAGCTGTACAATGTGAGAATTCTGTTTCATATTCTGTCTCATCGTCAATAAAGCCCAATCTAATTCTGACTCTGTTACTGCTTTTCTGAACTAATATTATGATCTTTCTCTTTGCTGCTTTTCTTTTTTCTACCAATCATATCCGTTTAAGTCTATCCTATCAGTATAATGGTATATACTTTCAACTGATGTTATATAGTTTTCGCCTGAATTCTTTTTCTGGGGCGGCTGTTTTTTTATTATTACTACATGTTTTCGGGGATGACAGTGAGTGTGATTACGTCAACTAAAGCCTTTGTAAATGCACTAAGCTTACTGGTGGAGTAGGACTCTGTGCTTGGCTTGTCCACAGCTTTCTTTTTTACAATTTTTTTTTAGTTACAAGGAAAGAACTGCTTTCACAAAAACCTACGATTGCCCATTGTGAATTTACACTCATATTCATGAAAAATAGAAGCCTATATTGAAAGATGGACATGATAAAGGCTACAAAAAAGTGTTAGGGCTCAAAATAGTCACACAGAACCTCATAATCCTGTGTTATAGCAGTGGGAGAGGCCATTTATGCATATACCCAATTTACCCCACGGTAAATTTACGACAGACTCAATTTACCTCGATTTTTTCAAACATCAATGAAACAAAAAGTCAATGAGTTACACAAAAATTATCTACTGGGGCAAAGAGAGTCTTCACTAAGTTACTAAAAGGCATCACAAAAAGTTTAAAATATACTATCAGAAAGGTGTCACGTGAAAGTTTTCAAAACAATTTTTTTCGTGAACAAAAAAAATTTCACATACAAACATTTAAAACAATTTTATCATTAGTAGGCAAGTGAGTTATACGCAATGAAATGGAAGCATAGGATATGAACTATTGTTGCTACAAAGTATAAACCATTCACTCAACATACAAAAAAGTTAGCGAGGTTTTTATACCTTGTACTCAATTAACCCCATATGCTCAATATACCCCCCCCCCCCCCCCCCTCTATTAAGATTAGACCAGTGGCAATAGAAAGGGGAAAAGCTTTCTTCAGCAATTTGAATTAAATTCAGATTCATTCGGAAAGCTTGCTGGGCATATAAAAAAAAAATTAACTTTTCTGAACATACTTTTAAAAGTATTCTGTAATTTTATTAATAGTGAATGTATTGTCAATCTTGCTGTGTTGTGAAATATGAAAAAACAGCACCAAGTGAGATAAAATTAATGTTCAAATTTGAAATCACAAAACATCTATTAAGTTGATTCTTCAGCATTCTGAAATGCTAACATAACAACTGGTTTATCATTTAATGAGTTGATACTAAATTTGAAGCCAACAAAATAGAAGTAAATAATGTAAAGATATTTCAAAGATGACTCATTTTCAATTATTCTCAATTACTGGGATCTCTTTTTTTAAATTAAGGTCAAACCAATACACTAATATTTATTGAAAGAAAATATCGATTAATGAAAATTTTCATACATAGCGTAATACGCAAGTCATTTTGAAATCATTTAAAGAATCTAAATGTGGTTTTGAGTTTCCGATTAGATACTGTCTGACCTAGAAAATAAGATTCAATTCAACGTTCAAGGCCGCAGATAAATAATTTATTAATCGCATAATCCCAACTTATGGTGTCTGCCCCTTGCACGCAAGTAAAATAACAAAACTCTTATTACAGAAAGTTTCGTCATGATGTATCAAATAGGCAAACATTCACAATATTACTTGAACAAGTCATTTGTAAATTTGCTTTTTTAACAATGAAATTCTTATTATTTATGGCAAATATGATTTTATTAAAAAAAAAAATCATTCAGATCCATTCAAATACAAAATTAATTGAAGAGGAGGGCAATGATCAAATATACGGAAACGAAGACCAATACCAAGTAGCCTCAAATCTTTCACAGTACTGGTAATCTGACCACCAGTTCGCTGAGATGCGATCACGAAACCACCACATGGTGGCCAATTTTTAATTTTAAAGACGTCATTACACAAAACGATAAATAGAAAACCGACAGGTGGTTACGAATTAATTAAAAGTAATAGTGACAACAACAATCTTTAACCACTGACAATTTTAATAAAGCAATTGGTCCAGTAGTTATCGAGGAGAGCAATTTTTTCCCCAACAACAAAAAGAAAAATACAAAAAGACAAAATGATCTATAGGTTCTCTTTTGTTCAAAAATCAAACCTAATGATGCCAAATTCTCCTTTCTACTTGTTCGACCAGAAGAATAAGAATAAATTCAAAGACATTTTATTAGTTCGCTTCTATAATTTACCAAATACATGATGATATAAATCAGCGGTGGCCAACACGTCGATCGCGACACGTCGATCGTGATCGACCGGTCGATCGCCACGTCTCGAGTAGTCGATCGCGATGTCAAGTAAATTTAATAACATACCCCAAAAACCAATTTCATACAGCACTTGTTGTGTGTTTTGAAACAGGAAGAATATAGTAGGCCTACTGTACATGCGCAAAATACGATATACACATGCATTGATTGGGTATGGACAAGCCCGATGAAGCATATTATTATGTGACCCATAAAAGTTTCACTACTGCCAAGTTTTAGGAATGAACGTACTGAATATCATCTGTCGTGACTGACCAATGATCCTACAACAATTTCTGCACTGTGCAAAAGTTATTGTTTTAATCCAGGAGTAGTGTGGTAAATTTTATTCGCAACGGTAGCAGTGGCATCAGAATGCCCTATTTTTTCTCTAATTCCAAGCGACCAAAGAATCGGACTTGAAGAAAATTATAAATTAGATACTGAAGTTTGAAATGTATAATTTATGGTTTGAGAATATTATTTATTCGCTTTTTATATAATACATGGGTACTTTTCAAGGTTTTTTAAGGAATTGAAAACACTTACGACTAAAAATTAGACAGCCCCTAGATTTTAATTGTGTGCTTTGAATAAATCTAAAATAAATGATGAAACATTTACTCCATTACATAATCAAATTAACAAATCGAATGGGGCATAAAGATGCAAATTTTTGTGGCAATTTTATTAAGAATGGGACCGCAGAGCCGAGCTTATTGGCAGCAGTGGAATACGTGAGTGCAGTTATATGCGTGTTCAGTATACATTAATTTTTGTTTATGACCTTATTACCGATCAGTCGATCATGAGCTATTTTGAAGATTTTAGTCGATCGCGGTCGAAAGCAGGTTGGCCACCCCTGATATAAATGATAAAATCCATCCTAGCAGTTGGTCAAAAATTCATCTGTGCAACTATAAATAGGTCCAGATGCAAATGCACAGATGCATGCAACCACACACGAGCCACAAGTTTAGTACAACAACTTCTGGCCTCAGTTTTTGTACAGTTTTCAGCATGTGCTCTCCACCTGACCTGTTCGTGAGCCTATATTGTATATTCAAGCCTATATTAATTATATATATATACCGTTATTTGTTACACTATTATCAAATTTCGGATGGCTTTCCATATAATGGACAACTTACTATTAATATTCAATGATTTTATTATGGTTGGCAATAGCAAAATAACAGCTCAATATACTAAAATTGGTGATAATTTACTACTATTGAACAATTGTTTTTATTTTGATTGCACAAATATTCGAGATTGTTTTGTAAACAATCACTAATTCCCAAAACGTCATTTTAGTATCCAACAGTGGGTTCCTATCGAGTTCAACCAATTCATGCTCTGTATACCCTGTTTAGTTTATGGTCTATTTCAGGTTAGTTCAGAAACTGAACTATCACTAAGGGATATGATTTTCTCATACTAACAATTTGAATTATTCATAAACACATATTAAAAGCTACCAATGTCACTCGAGGGCAGGGCACTGGAATGTGAACCATTCTTGTAACGTGAAGATGATTGAATACAAAAACGAGTCACTCAGAAATTGTTGTACTCTAGTACTACAGTAAGATAAAAAATAATAACATGAATTTCATACTTGTTTTAAAAATGAATTCACAATCCCAAATTAGGATGAAAATTTGGAAAAGATAAATTAGAAGTGGCATGCATCATTTTCAACGAAATATATTGTTATATTTAGATGTTCACCCAAAGATTATTACACAAAAATAATTTCCCACTTTTATTATACATCTGATACGAATAAAATATTAACGACTAATAATTTAAATATGCAATCAAGTAAATGAAGTGAACGAACAGGCAATGTTGCCAGAAATTAACAAAACGAAATAATACAATCAACCGTAGTGCGAGTGAAGACAACTATCAACACAAATGTATTTCTGTGACATTTCGTTTGACATAAATATTTATCTGAGGAAGTTTGACTTTGGTCATATGAAACGTCCCAAAAATATATTTATGTTATTGTGAAGCAAGACTCTTATTAAATCAGTCTAATATTATTTTATGAATTGGGAATTTGTTATATATAAAGTAAACAATATATTGATTCAGAGCTATTCATACCTCAACTGGTGTTGCTCCTGGTATTTCCCTCAATATGAGCGCATACTTGGTTTGATTTGGTCTGACCTTTTCGTTTTTGTCATCTACCTGGACGAGGCTTGAAGCTATTGAAAAAAAATATACAACTGTCAAGTTGTACAAAAATGTTAAAAGATACACAATAACCAACAGAGAAATTAAAAATAATGATGTATCATTATTTAGCATGAGATTCGGTCTTTCAGGAAAAGACAGTTGATGAGTCTTTATGACCGAATGCGGCTTTGCATCAGGCTACCTACATCTGCATAACCCAGCTCAATAGGCATGGCAAAAAATATCTGTGTATGGACCGAAGTTCCAAGAGAGAAAGAAGTACCGGTAATATTCTTTTAAAACTCTGAAATTTTCAGTTGATTCCTATAATCATAAATTATTAAAATTGGTGAGAATTTTCCCCGACTTCATTACAAAAAATGAAAAAGTAATCCATTTTGGACCATGATAAAATACATACCTCTCAATACATCAGTTATTAAATCGATGTCAGTGGTTAGATTTTTAACCAAATTAAAATTGGCAATTGTCCATATCGGCACATAATGCTGATCGTCCATTTGTGAAACAAGATACTGATCTCTGGTAAGGTTTTCGCTGTATATAAAAGTAGTTTGAATTAAAAACAGCAAGAAACACCATATAAGGAAAAGATACCATAAATGCAATTCATTCAATGGAATTGTTTGTAATGAATTTCGACTACAAAGTAATGGGATCAAAAGTTACTGTACTTCGAAATCTCACGATTAAACAATGAAACAATTCTCGATATTGATATGCAAAAAATTCATCTAGCATTGTACCTTGAAAAATAATACTCCAGTTGCTGTTGCAAAGCAAGTTTCAACTTTTCTAAATCTTGTGGAGTCTGTGGTTCATTTACATTATTATTTCCATCTTCTTTTATACCACCAACTGATTCCATCGCAGATTCATCCGCAGACACTACATTTTCATCAACTGTTAATTAAAACGTAATAATATCAATTAAACAATCCACCAATAGAACTTTCAATATCATGAGAAAATTATGCGAGTCAACAATCACAGAAGCATGGAATAGCACATGTTAACTACCTATAAATGTGAAACATCAATTTTGCCAGGAGAGTCTGCTCATTTCATCGATATAGGTATGTTTTGCTCACGAATATAAATCAGGGGCGGGCTGTCACTTTTCGGAGTGGGCCAGTTACAGGTAATAGACTTGGTTACTCGGCAGAAGGCTCAAAACTCAATATGAAAAATTATAAATAATTATTAATGGCAGATGCTGCTGACAAAGTTGTTTAGGCACATCAAAAAAATGTATTTAATATTGTTTTTGAAATATCCATCAATTTGAGATTATAACAACCTAACAATACAAAATAATCGCATAACGATACAAATGTTTAACAATGTAATTTTTGTAATAAATAATTTGAGCTCTTATGGTTTATGACTAATGTAAAAGCAAGAAAACAAGTTTAAAATAAACAAAAAAAAAACGACAGATAAAATTTCAGCGATGAAACAAACTGTTCAAGTATTATTAGAAAAATTCTAATATAGAATTGCATCATTATTAATGAATTTGAATACTAGCACATCTATTCTTACACTATAACTACTAGTGTATTGTAAACGATCATAAAATGAATTAGCAATGACCTGAAGTTACCAGTAAAAATAACTATATTGAGAGAGAGGTGAATGTCAAGAGTTTAGTTAGGGATGGATTCCGAAAGGGTCATAAATGACAAAAGATCAGAAAATAAAAAAGTCCATTTCTGAATAATGTGACATGAGCTAATTTAGTTTTGCTGCGGTGGTATGGTCCCAATCTCCTCCATAGAAAAGGGCTTATTGGTCCGCCATTAATCTTTTAATAAGTTTTATTAATCCAAAACATTTCTAAACAAAACGTCAGAATGACCACTTCTTTACTTTACAGATGAAGGATGATTATGAAATGCAAACTATTAGCTTTTTATTAAATTAAACAATACCTTGCACATCACATGTTGCCTATTGAGAAGTTTGTATAAAGTGTTTACTGACATGTCACCTGATGTTTATATTTCAACCACAAATACGCGTGGTTGCATAATTACAAAAATAATACATAAAATGAATTTTAAGAAACGTAATTAAAATTCAACAAAAAGATTATTTCCCGCAATACGGTATATTATAAAGCTATAGCCATATGAATGAATTTTGAATGCTATAGGCGTATTCAAAAATTGTTTCAAGGTTTCACAATTATGTTGGTGATGCCGAAAGAATTTTCCATAAATGACTGTTTTTTAAGATTGCAGACAACAAATTGAACATGAATTAAATTTTACTGTTCAAGTTAATTTCCTGAAATAATACCAGGATGTACATCAAATTTACAAATGCAAGATGACTAACGTTTCCACAAAATTCACCCTTTCCCAGTAAAATCATAAAAAAAAAATAAAAGTAAAACCCAGCAAATAAGAACTGAAACCAAACAACCCATCTAGAATAATTATAAATCGAAAGAAATTTCAGAGAAAAATTCAAGAATTACAGATATTGTCGATAAACATGTTATCCTGAATTTATCTCTGCGAGTCACATAACCAGACTTGGTTATATTTAGTTTGAGATAATTCCAACTTCATCGAAATAAGAAGCAAAAAGCAAT
Source organism: Styela clava (assembly GCF_964204865.1). NCBI lineage: Eukaryota > Metazoa > Chordata > Ascidiacea > Stolidobranchia > Styelidae > Styela > Styela clava. Next base: position 9,954,835 of record NC_135252.1, read on the forward strand.
GTTTTCTTTTTTTTTTGTCGATATATGGAGAACATAATATTTTCAGCTTGATTAATTAAAGAGCCTCCTAGACATGAAGATGAATGTCAATGCCTTCAATCCCTTTATTTAAATTTGATAAATTACATATTGATTAAAGGAGATGTGAATATGTGAAGAGATTAATACCTTACTATTTAATGTTATGTAAGATATCATTCATTTAAATATCCCTGATTTGATATGAGGTGCTTTTAGCACAGTATTGAAAATATTCAGTATATGTATGAAACTACCGGTAACTATTAATTCAATATGATCATCACTCAAAAATGCAACAAAATATTAAATAGAAGTTGGGGTTCCAAAACGTAACCATGACATCCGTTTTACAAAAGTAATAGTACACATAATGCAAGTAAACAGAAAAATCACCAATTTTTTCATCAATCAGTTAAAATATTTTACATTATTTTATAATAATTCCAATACGAGGAACACTCATGAACCAATTGAATTCCATTTATCATATTTCAACTTCTTTAGTTGAATACATATGATTTAATAGACAAGCAATAAGAACACAAAAATATTAAAGGTTGTAAGTATATCTGTATACTACAAAAATGAGTCTTATAATTCCTTATAATAAACGTCAAGGGAACAAATTTTTCTCATTTTGTTCTTGTTAAAAAGATTCTGGCAATGTTGATGCGAATCAATACATGGAATATGATACCGTGTTCTATAATTATATAATTATAAGTTCATAAGAGAAGTATGAGTCAGAATATATGTCGATGACAATGACACATATTTTTAATCAATGGTTTTGTATTATTTACATTCCATTATAATATTATAACTAAAAAAATTCTTTTTTTTTTTACTGAGCTAAAATTTGTAACATAAAATGATTTATTAGGACAGTGCAGTAAGGGGAGGCATATAGGCAGATCAGAAAACTTTGAAATTCAACATAACTGAAACTCATCTATAACAATACAAGGCTTTCACAACATCAAACAATCATGGAAACACTACCAATTTTGCTACATTAGTTGTTTTTTTCATGTGTGAATGATCTCCATTTAACGACGGAACGTAAATATCGGTAAGTAATTTCATCGGCATGAGTTGCACAGTTCCTTTTCGAATGTAAAGTAATATCACATCTGCAGTTTTTACACTGTGTGCAATATGAATAAAAATTAAGAAAAGTACGGTATAATGTTCCGAAGCTTGTAGTTAAATAATTCAACTGTGCGGTTATGGGAAGTCCCTAAACCAAAGATCTGTGCGGTAATATTAATTATCCCCAGGCTAAAGTGTTTCGATTCTATTATTGGCATACTGAGAACAATGTGTACGTATAGCAATAGAGAACCTCACATAATAAAATTAGTAAGCAACATTTGCAATTATATCAGAATATGGATATCGTGTTACATTGGACAAATGTTGCTGGACTAGTACTTTTTTATTATTAAAAGAAGCGCTTGTGCACCACGATTTTAAAACAATTCTAATTATTTATTAAAATACTTACATCTGCAATTTTTTTTTTTCGATATGATGTTTAGACATTAATAATAGATTGCATCATAACAAATTTAATCCGAAATACAAATCACAGTATCACAACTAACTGCTAAGCTAAACAGCATACAATTCAACACAGATAACTGACTATGTGAGATGATCAGGTTTTAAGCATTTGATCATGTGATGATCATCACCACTGTGGATAGATTTGTACACCTTGTCTCATAGACTTCTTGGCCAGCCATGTTAGGAAGAAACATTGAAATTGATTAGGTATTCCTGAAACCAATGCAAGAAGTTCGCACAGAGGCTGATTTGCCATATTGTTTTGCCATTTTCCTTTCTACTTATAATATGAAATCACATCCTATGGAATTTCCGAATAAAGACCAATAGACCCATATGTGCCAAATTACAAAGTTTTCAATGGTTTTTAAAACAAATTGGTGATTTGTATCATAGAATTAACATATATTGATGAAAGATTTGAGGTGAATAGGGTGCATGATTAAACTTTGCAAGTATTCTCTTGTGTATCGGGATTATAAATAAACTATGACAACATTATTCTTGTATTCCATATCATGTTATTAATATCAGTTCTGATAGGCTGTTTCGCTAAATACAGGTAGTGGAAAAATCCCAGGGCAACTTGTTTCAGATGAGTAAAAATTACTACTTGATAAGAAAACACCAAGAAACTGATGGAGTATTAGAATGCTGGATTATATAAATGAATAATATTCAAAACACAAATTTGAAGACTTATAGATTTAACTTCAACTAATTACACAGTTTTGCAAATCTTGTGGCATTGCAATATAAGTTTAACCTCCTCATCAAATTGTCCAATAATAGGCATAATGAATCAGTTGTCTGAATTACATGTAAAAAACACTTTTGATATCTAACAGAAGGGCTATTATTAGTTTTATATTATTTGTTGACAATACATTGGGTACATATCTCATCGATCTTATTATAAATTTCCTTACAGTTAGTTAATAGTACCCAGTTGAGTTCGTAATTAACTTTATCATGCTGAAGTCCTATCACCTGACACCTATTTCATATTAATCTTGGTAAAAAATAAATATAATACAGGGCGCTATATTATATATACCCCTGTATTGTATTAAGTGAAAGAACTTTGATATGCTTCACGCAACTAATGGTGGGCATATAAAAGTTGTATTGAATGACGAAAAAAACCATAAATAAACAATGATTACGATAATAAAACAAACCTGTTTACAACCATCGAGAACTGTCTTCCTAACACAATTTTGATCATATCGGGACTTATGAACACCCTGAATATATAGTCTATCATAAAAAAATTACAGTACTTCTAAGTTTTATCTGATCTAGCTTTATTTATGAAGCAGAAAATCTGTTAAAATAATTTAGTTCAACGAAAACATCAATATTTCTATGTATACAAATTCAGTGAAATTACTGCAAATTGAAGAAATTACAATAGAATTTTATTATATACTTATTCATGAATACAAAAAAGAAACATCAAGTCCAACTCAAATTTCATATTCAGTAGGGCATTTATGCTGTAATAGGATAGGATAATCGTTTACCTTCAAGCTTATCTTTATAATAACACTAAAAAGGAAAATATGAAATGCATAGTTCACCAATAGCCTTTCTAGAGCATCAAAGGTCACATTGCTACAAGAAGGTTAGTAACATAAAGCAATGGAAAAATAAACAGCTGTTTTATTTGGATCGATTCAAGGTGCTAAGAGCTTGGCACCGGCATATCAGCTACTGCAGATAGTACAGTTATCATACACCAGTATTGCTATGAATCAGCATAAGAATGTAAAAACTAAAAATACATTTTAATCATGAAATTAATATTTGACATGAGCAAACAAGCATGATTCATCCATGGTCAATGTTTGGCAAAACAATTTCAGACTGTAAATTACCTAATATGTAAATCAGGGACATCCATATCAATTTTCAGGAATAGAATCATCAACCAATGAAAGCTATTCAGATGGCCCAAATAATAGTTAGTCAACATAATTATCCACAACGCATGAAAGGCATGAATAGTATAAAATGTCAGCCAACGCTATTAAACATTCTTCAGATTATGGTAAGTAGGGAATGTATTCTCGCTTTTTAATGATGATTCAGCATATGAGCCATCAGTCTATCCCAAACCGTCTATAAGTTTTAGATATAGATAGAGAAGTAGATATTCATTATTATGCACATATGAAGAGGCCAATAAGCTATATAAAGGGATAAAACAAAAAATATTGAAACCATACATTGGGATGAGGTTATCCAGTATCAGTATCAGTACTTACAAGTGAAGAATAAACCAATGCCTTTGCAGCTATAAAACTAAGGAAGTTTTATTCCTCCATCTAATAGGCACAGCTGAGTAAGCAATGAATAATGATTTCTGTTCCCTACCAAAACCTATCTCAAAATAAATGACTCACATAGCCAGTACAGGAGCCACAACACGCATGAGCAACAAATGTTTCAGGAAATAAATGTATGCCACTATATAATTTTATTGTGGGGAACGTTGACGCTCATTATATGGATAATTCTAAATATACAACTGAACATTTCCAATAATGACATTATTTATATAAAAAAATATCACAAAATAAAAATTTTCTACAGAACAATCTATAGTCTACTAGAAACGCATGATTGAAATACCTTAAACACAAGTCTACTACTAACTGGTGATGGACAAACAAAACATGAATCAGAAATATATCCTGTAAATAATAATACAGTTATGATACAACAACCTAAGATGACTAAAACGAGTCGAATATTCAAATGCAATAGAAATTTTGGTATATTTGATAGTAAATTATGGATTGTAGAATATGTTCGTTCGTAAAATCACAATTTTAGGGCCATAAATTAACACCGAAATACGATCCAAAATGAATGGTTCAGGCAATTCAAATTCCCTTTTAAATTGTCCACATTATCAGCCAAGGGCCGAAAACAAATACATAATAAACTGGTTCCAAATACTACCTAATGTGAAAAAAAAAAAAATCCTATAAAGTGACACATTTTCATTTATTCATTTTTCCTCTCTTGAGAATAAATACTCCAGAAATATAACTAAAAACGCGAGTGCAGACTACTTTTAAAAAAACTGTCATTTATAAAATTTTAGTTCTACTTCGATTTTATAAAATACAATATTTTTCATACCGCTACAGAGTTTTCTAAAACACAGTAACTATAACTTGTATTATACCCAATATATACCATTATAATATATACATAATTGAAATTGAAAAACATATTGCATCTTACTGTATTTCCAATAGAGTTCAAGTATGGCCCAGTCTTGATGAACACCACTACTGATAACAATGTTAGAAAACTTGCACTTGAGAATATTTTAGACAATTGAGATGAGTTTTGAATACCATCGACTGCCTTCAAATAACTTCACATGACATATATAGAGGCAACAAATACCAGTAAATCTTTTGCTTACAGAGATAAGACTGATCACAAAAGCAAACACATTATTAGATAAATCGGGGTACAGCGTGGTTCCAGTGTATAGTTAATGTTTAAGCTGTGCAAAGACACACATGTGACTGGCACTTTGTGCAAAAGTAATGAGAGCGCAGTATCAAGTACAGAGTATTGCCAACGACTGCTAATCTAATTTTAAAGCGTATTCAAATTGCAGGCGGTACAAGATACCTAAAACAGCCCTAAATTGAAAACAAATATGAAGCCATCTTTATCAATAAGTAACATTGTTTGAAATTACATGACTAGATTTCTATCATGACATAGCAAAATTATTTAATTTAATGAAATGGCAATTTCCAAAATATTCTGAACTGAAATTTAGGGGATCCATGAAATCTGTCTCTGTTTCAAAAAGTATTCCCCTTCAAACAAAAAAGGGTACATTGGGTAAAACTTATTAAATGGTAAAGAATTCGAAGCGATATAAAAAATGGCAATACATTCTGAATAACATTATCTAAAAATTGGAAATTTTTGCTTGGGCAATGACCTTAAATGGAGTTAGATAAAATGCTTATAGAAAAATGATTTTTGCGTTACAATATGACTTTGTTTCTACCTAATTTTATACGATTCATAGAAATGTAAATGGAATTCCGAAACAACATTTCGAAACATTCAACATTTCTGATATTAGTATGAATTCTTTTCAGTTCTTCACACTTATACTCATTCAAATATATTGTGATGGATACAATAGACAAATTCAAAACAGACTATCCTTTAACATTTTTACATATTCAAATTATTTCAATGGTAAAATTTAAAAAAAAAATAATTGTGTTCTTAAAGTCAAATATCAATTTCAGATTTATTCATAACCAGAGCTTTACTTTACAGTTACAACCGCAAATTTAACTCTACAGATTTGTAATGAAAATAATAATCAAATAATCAATTAACAAACACTCTCAGCAGTACACTACCTGAGTGTCCACCAGAATAAAATAGCATCTTAATTGGAATAGTTTATATCGTCAGCAGAACTGACATTTCACACATTGATATAAATAGTAGTAACTGTTCAGTACCCTACTTTTAGATTACAAACAACTAATCAATACCAAAACAATGGACCATTCAAATTTTCGGAAAGAACATGAGGCGAACAAAAATAAAACTGTATACTTAAATTCCAAAATAAATATAATCATCTCCAAGATTCTCAATTCTTTTAGATATTATGGAACGAAATCATTTTGTTACAGTGATACATACTGTCATAGCTATATCTGTTTTAGTTGTGACATTAGGTGGTGCCTTCTGTCTATATTTAGGTTTGGCTGATAGAATCAATCTATTACAAAAATTTCATTTACTTTCATAAACCATAAAATGTGACATAAGCAAATTTAGTTCTACTGTGGTGTTTTGAATATACATTCTTATCCTGAAGAAAAAAACATTTTTCTGGTTCAAAATTTATCACATATGAACAGTACGTTTTTCACAATAAAACCGATATAAAAGAGAACCAATGTTATTAAAAATTAAAGTATAAACATACCAGGCATATTTGAAATGTAGGTCTCCATATTTACAGATGAAACATCTAACACTTCAACTCCATTCATAATCTGGAAATATAAGAAATTCATTATATTTATTTAATGAAATATCTCTACTGCACTAGTATTTAATAAATCACAGGTTGGAAACTAATTCATCACATATGACATAAATTTATAACTCTTTTTATTTTAATACAGTCTCAAATTTAGTAATGATTTATTGACTATTTGACTGTCAGTATTGATCAATAGTAATGGTAGGGCAGAATGATGAAAGGAAAGAGGAAACAGTGGGAGATTTTAGACAGCATTATATTGACAATATAAAACTTTTTCGCAATCCAAAGAAATGAGCAGATTTATAAAAATATTTGTTAAATTATATATGTAGTTCATTTTTATAACGGGGAACAAAATTGAAGAATTCTAAAAGCCTTGGCCAAACATGTTCACATGTAAGCATTATATTGACAATATTAAACTTTTTCGCAATCTTTAGAAAAAACAGAATTATAAAATTTTTGTTATAGATATGTACGGTAGTTCATTTTTATAACAGTGGGAACAAAATAAGAGAACTCTAAAAGCCTTGGCCAAACATATTAATAAAACTATTCCATAACTATATTATCTGCACTGCTAATATTTATATTGAACCTTCTGCTAACTTCCATGTAAGTGGCAAGAAATTTAATTGACAAGTAAGACAAGTTAGGGTAAGTAACAATTAGAAGAATGTAATTAAAGAATCTTGGCGTTTGCTTCCTTTGGGAAATTAAGTACCGGTATTAGCTTGGTTTATACAGCAGAGCATGACTATGTCGCTTGAGAGTTACTAACATTAGTCTTTGTGAAATTTGACATAGTAAATTATTTCCATGGGACTCTTTATTAAGCATGGATTTTAAGAAGGTGATGCTGATTTTAGAGCAAACCTAATTTGAACAAGGCAATAATACTTAAAATATGATAGTCGACTCTCCTTGCCAGTAAAATATACAGGCTTCGTTTTAGCAAACTATTTTTTTCATACGAATGAGATCAATATTTTACATATAACTAGTCATAATATAGTAATTAATTCCCATACACCAGCATATAAACAGCAATGCGCAGTTCAAATGAATTTAAATTTGACTTGTTCTTTTGGTTCTCCACTTGGTTTAGAAATTGTAACAGATTGGTAATCTGTTTAATCCAAGAATTATTAGTAAGCTCACAATACTGACTCAAATTCTACAGGACTGCATTAGACAAATATTATGATATGCTTGTAAATAATTCCTTATTATATCAATGAAGATAACTTTCAGAATCAGCATGACAAAGGTTTTCAAACTATGGCACGTACTGTGGCATGGAAAGTACAAGCTTTTGTGACATATGTCTGTAAGTGCCTGAAAATCAGTATTTCAGTACTGTTATGATATTGATATTTAACCAATCAAACGCCGAACAATTGGGTCTAATTTAATTTATTTAGATTAATTGAACCCATCGTAGTGCAGATATACCATGGTTTTACTATGGCATCATTGCTCATTTCCAAATCACAATAGGAATATTATAACACTGCATTGATAGTCTATATCAGTGGTCGACGGCAGTGGTCGGCAACCACCGGCCCGTGGCCCATCGCCGGTCCACGGATAGATTACTACCGATCCGCAGAAAAATTACATAAAAACGGACAATGTCCCAAGAACACCTCTAAAATCTAACGACAGCGAATCCTTGCGATTAAAATCTTAAATGATAATGAGTTGAAAAGCGTATTTGCGACATATATCTTGGCAATCTTTGGGTCGATACTCTTAGATAAATACTTATACATTGCAAGAGAAGCTTCACAGATAGTGTTGCGTTTTTATGTGGGTCGGGTTTTCGATACAATTACAACTACAAAAACGAAATACCGAAATAAGGTGGACGTAAGAAACACGTTACGTGTATCCCTGTTGGCCATATCTCCAAATTGAGAACAGTTGATGGGCAAACAAATACAGATCTCGCATTAAATAGCTTCACCGGTACCCCTGTTTTTGAAGGTTTTGGAACATAAATTTTCTAACACGTATAATTTACTACATAAGCTTTGTTCATTTGTATAAAAGTGGTTCGCCAAAATTTTGGTCAGGCTTCACCGGTCCATCACTTTAAAAAGGTAGCCGACCACAAACAAGGTCAGATGCATCATATCGCGCCATGCTTGTCTCAATAATAATCTAAATTAATCGCGGCCGTGACGTGACCAAAATTACCGTTTTTTGCTAAAAACTCTTGAATGCCACGGTACAATTTTTTTTTCTTCGGTAAATCGGATTATTTTTTCCCAGAGGAATTCAATGATGACATTACTATATTGCGCCTCTTTGTAGTATTTTGCGCAACTTCATTATACTGTAATTTTGTACCGATCTGTACAACTGCAGGGTACTGCAGTACAAGACAGTTCTCCAATTCTAGGAATAGCTTCCACATTAAAAGACATCAATCTTAATCTCAATATCGGCAAACTGGAACTGCACAATAAACTAAAATGAAGCGCAATCTAAAAAGTCACCATTAATTCCTGAAAAATAACCAGAGTACTGAAGCAAAATAATTAAATGTCATCCTAAAATTGGAGAACTGTGTGCTACTACAGTACTAAACTACCGGAGTTGTGTAATGGTACAGGTCTCAAATCTACATTGCTTCACTATATTCTGATATTTGTAAATGCGTGTTGGTGAGCGTGCATATCATACTCATCATGTTTCAAACTTTTTGAAGGTTTTGCTCGCTCTCCAGAACTCTCCATATTTAATTTATGTGTATTATTAGGTTTTCAAAATAAATCTATCTATTTTAAGTGAGTGAAATCGTCACACATCTTCTTGGCAAAACCTTCCATCTTGTATCTTATGTACCGTAAGACTGTAGATTTTAAACCTTGCAGCCTTGTCTGAGGTTTTGTTTATTTTCTTGATTTCATAATCAGTTTTTATCAATTTGTTTTTATCAATCACTGAATCATTTCATTGCCTGTTACAGCTGTACAGTGTTATGTTGATTATGGGGTCGAAATAAACTTATACTTATAAAGCAAGCAAATGCACAATGATTGGGCTACCGGTACCGTATCCAGGTATCAGGTTATACCGGTACCCAGGTACCTGTAATCGAGTACCGGTAATGCTGTTGCAGTCTGACATTAGTACTGTAGTCTAGTAACTTCGGAACTTACCGCAATACCCGTAAGTTGTCACAGCACTTTTGCCTTTCACCCCAAACTATGGTGAATCAATCTTTTAATTTAATCCAGTCTGTGATTCCACCGTCGTTAAACGCCCACAATTCGCCCGCCAGCTAAACGCCTATGGCCTGAACTAAGCTGAAAGGAACCGCTTAGCAACGAGGAATGAAATTACATCGAAGCGCAAGGACTAAACACGCGGCCGACGCTCGTGTGTGCTGTCCACAGTGCGTGAACGTAACGTCAACGACGCAATGCGTGATCTGCGTACGAATCCCTCGTGACTTTGATGCCGAAGAACCACTGGAAGCAGTGCAGCCCAACTTGGAAGTATTTTAGTGTGTTACGCCGAATGTATACGTGAGTGTATATCCTCTAAACCCACCTTCTCCGATGGGTTTTTGGGTATCATTTTTGATAGCTAAGATATTCGTGGTGGATAGTGCTCATTTGTGACCAAATGTACATCTTCGTAACACATCTCTGGAACCTTTAGTTACAATTGTGACATTAGAATCAGTATGAAATCACAGAGAATGATAGTTGGATAATGTTGACTCTCTATAATGAAATCACGTATTCACTTATTCATATCCAAACCCCATTTGAAATTTTGGAGACTTTGTACCTATAACTTTTTTAAATTTCCGTTCTATACGATTGTGTTGAACTGGCGTAAATAAATACTGATACGGTATTGACGCTACTGCTTTCTTCCTTCATTCCGGTCTTTCATTTCCATTTATTGGTTGTGGTGTTGTTTGTCTAACTCAGTGTTTCCCAACGCCAGTCCGCGGTCTTAAATGAGTCCGCGAGGCGTTTGAATGAGTCCCCAACGAGCCAGAAATTCACTGCGGGCCGCAAACGTTTTTGCGAAACTTGACCATCAGCCAAGTAACGATTTACGTTAGAATTTACATAGAACATAAAAAGCAAGTTTATTCACATAACATTAATCGAGTCAAGAATTACTGGATACTGAGTAGGGCTGGGCATATATTCGAAAATTCAACTATTAGAATAGCAATTTACTATTCGAAAATTTGGTAACAGGTGACGCGCGCTTAATCAAACGATTGGATTTCACAACTCACTTGCGGATTTCCGACGAAAACACGAGTCGGCACACGGGTGGAATGATACCTAAGGGGTGTTTCTCGCCAGCTCGAACAACGAGGAGTAATTTTTTTCTGGTAGGTGGCAACCTAAATTTCTAAATTGAAAAGCGGCAATACAAAATACTAAAATAAAACGAATAACACCATAAGTTTTGTTTTATGATGGTACGCGACGATTTGTCGAATTCACAAAAATACGAATCAAAACAAAATATAATCGGACACTTTACCACGCATTTTTGTGTCCACGAATTGTCATAATATTTTCTGAGTAGTATTGCTTTTATTCCGTCAACACAACCGCATATTAAAATGATCACAATTAAATTAATATTAAAGCAATGATGAATATTTTTTTTTGATTTACTAATATATATACTTCAATCACATTTCTGATAAGTACCAAATCAAGTTGTACTTTCCGGAAATTTATAACAGATAGTAGGATTTTTCTAACGGCGATAACAAATTCGCAAGATCGCAAAAAATGTATCAAAACTAACTATTATCGGACATTATTATGTTCGCAGATTGCCATGGCATTTAAGAAGTAATGCTTTCATCTTGTCATTAGTCGACCAACCGCAACCGCGATTGACCATGAACACAATTAAATTGAAATAAGAGAAAATTTTAAATTTTCGTCGTTGTCATGGATTGAATATTGAGCGACAGAAAAGGCCATTTATACACCAAAAAAATCGGCTCTTTTAACAAACGCGTAATTGCGGCGAATTTCCAATTTTGAAATTTGTTTAAAATTCTGTTGTGTTTGGTTTAAATATTTCTTCACACTGAGTACGGTTGCAATAAACGCACGTTGAGTCCGCAAAGTTTTTCGCCGGTGGGAAAATAGTCCGCGACCAAAAAGGGTTGGGAAACGCTGGACCCTAACTCTTTCCATCTATTTTGGGGTGTCTCGAAAATGTCGTGTCCCACTTAACCCACGTGTCCCTCTTTTTCACGGGCCTCACTTGTCCCGCGTGCCCCACTTGTCCTATCGACTTTTATTGCCGATATCGGTCGGGGGAGAAGGTATCGGTCGTGTTATTTTGTGCGTTATCACCGTAGCGCTATAAACATCGCCAGACTTTTTTCGTATTTACAATTTTTTTTTTGGTTATCGCTGATAAATACGAATTTGTTATTGATTGCAATTCAGTAAGGCGTATTTCCTTCCCTCGGTTCCTGATTCAATCACTCTTATTATACAAATCACAGTGCATTGTAAAGCAAATCAGGTACAGGTAAGAATTAACCGACGGCTATCGCTAACAGGTTGAACCGATAAATGTAAGAATTTTTATTTTTGTTTTCTTTCTGCGCCTATCATATTTGTAATTTCTAATTTTGCATAAAGCGCGCCAATATCGTTTTTTTGTAAATTTAGAATTGTCGAACCAGACTAGTACGACTGGTAAATATTGTATTCCATGGAAATTTTACGAGATATTTGGGACTGGGAGAAATATTATTTTGACCACGTAGAAATGCCATTATTGCCGATTTATGCAAGTGGGTAGTATTAGTCTTTTATTCCAACGCTGAGTTAATACTCAATACGTGAATACTCAACACTGAATATTTAATTAATTACTAATTTGCGAAGTTTTTAATTGTTATTATTTAATACGAAAGTAACACGGACACGATATAAAATTGAAAGCATAAAAAAGTCAAATATCTCATTCCGGGGTGAGTAATACTGTTCACCTAAAATTGGGACCTTAATTTACAAACTGTGATACAAATCGTACAAAAAATATAAAAACCAGCATAAAATTAATTTGTGTTTGGAATGCACTCCTTAATAGTTGTCTTTGACATCGTCGCCGATATGAAATCAATTTTCTGTCAAAAAAAAAAAAAAAAACTACGATATCCGCCGTTGCATGAGAATTATATTTACTAGTGAATAAAAAGTGCTTTTAATATATATAGGTTATCAGCATTGATTCGGATGTCAAGCCGCCGAAAGGATTGCAGTGACAAAAATATTTATTGCGGCCTTGGACTATGACAAAATTATAAAATAAAAAACGCAGGGTTGTTACGAAGTTGTCAGTCTTCAAGTAAATTCCGATAAAATAATTGTCCCGGCGATTGTTTCGGCGGCCGACATTTCAAATACGGTTGTTTGAAATGACAATACTCATTATTCAGTGTTGTGCTCGTTGAAAATATTCGAATAATTCGATTAAAAAAATATTTGCCTACAAGTAATCACGGCGCATGTTAATAATAATCATTGATTGGCAATTAAAAATCAATTTGTTTACATTAAATTCCGAGTAATAGTTTCACATTTAATGCATTTGATCGGCGCTACATGCGAGCGTGTTTTTGTACTTGTAAACGATTTTAACGCTACTACGATACTTTGTAATTTCGCTGTGAACGACTCATTCTTTTCAGCTTATTAAACGCCGTACGTCGCCGTGATTTGACCCCCCCTCCCCCGTTGGAAACATTTTGGCTGTGCCCATGTCGGTATTTATCTGATATCAACCCGGCTATATTCCGGCACTGATAGACCAGGTCATAATTTGTCACCCATGTTATCAATAATCAAAAATTTCGTGCTTGCTATTACCAGAAATTCTATTTTGCTGAATGAAAGTGCGACCCGCGGTTTTACTCAGTCATCTTTATCTGGCCCTCCTGTATTAAAGGTTGCACACGCTTGGTTTAAACCACTTAAATCGATTGTACCGTAAATTGCTTTGCAACCTAGTAAGTATGAAATGTTCCACCGCAACACTTTTACAGATTATGATTGTTTCAGCAAACGTGTTGTTGCGAACAAGCGCAAGGATTGTGGATTGTGACGTCCAACACGAAACGAAATTGTTTGTCGCCCATGCAAAAAACCAGGCCACATACAGAAGCACTGCAACTTTGGGAAACAAGACGGAAGAGACGACGAGACCAATTTTCACGTCAAGACCAAGTGGAACAGAAGCCGCGCCATCTTTACCTGAAGTCCCACATGGACGGAAAAATGCACAAAAATTAAGCAAATCCGTAATCGAACAAAACCAAGGATGTTATCATAGAGAGGCGGAATCATTGTATTAAATCCCCTTGCTTTTTCTCTGATCATCTACACTGCAGGGGTGTGCAACCTTTTTTACATGCGGGCCAAATAAACGTAACTGGGTGAAGCCGCGGGCCGAACGTAGAAAATCCACCTATACGAAAGCCTTTAGATACAAAAAATCTGTAGTTTTTATTCGGTATTTCTCTGTTCTTTCTTCCTACCATGTGTACCTTGAAGAATTTTCTACTTGCGAAGGGGTTTCCGTAATTTGAACGAAATTAATTTGTTCCAAGCCCCTTCGTAAGTAGAAAATTCCGTAATTACGGACGCTCATTACCTGAAAATGCATTAATTTGTTCTAAGCCCCCACAGAACTAGGACATAATATTTGACTGGGTTAAGCAAAGACCGTGGAGAGTGGGAGAATGACGGCCAGAAGAGGTGGGGAAAGGCGTTAAAAGTTGAAATCTAAAAAAGAACGTAATGTACGAAAATGAGCACACGCACATTAAATTCAAAATTAGAATTTACTCTTTTTATTTTGCAGTTTTATTCGTTTTATTTTTCTTTAGTTTTAACTGTTACGCGTATCATAGTCTTCTCAACTGAAACTGAATAGGACTTATTGTACATATCCGCGGGAAACGAACGGGCCAATGGTATGGCAGGTAGTGTATTGGCGTGTGCCAAGGCAGGTACCACGGACTTTAATTTTCATATTGCTAACGGCATCATTCGTATAGAAAAACGCAAATGTAATTACGTAGCATCGTGATTATCAAATGAGTGAACCTGATTCCCAAATTACCATCTACCAATAAAAGAAAATTAAGACCGGAAATATTCTTTTATTTTGAGAGTCGGCGCTGATTTAAATATTTCATGTCGGCTGTTATGATTTTATTTTTGATTATAAATTAATATTGTCAACATAAACTGCGCCGCGATAGATACTACATATTATTTAAGAGCCATTTTATACGCTCTAAATTGCAGGAAATAACTTTCATGTCGACTGTAATTCACTGCCGTGCCGCATACGACTGCCGTCGATTACAATAAAAAATAAAATAATTGTAAAATGTTTTCAAATCCAAACGTTGACGGCGGAGCTAGGATATATGTGCCATATTCGGTATTCTTACAAACACGAAAAACGATACTCGAAGTTCGCGATATTCGAATAATAAATTCGAATTTGGCATCCGTGCTTCAAGCACTGCATTTTAAATTCACTCAAAATAAATAAATATCACTACACGCATTTTTTGTTTCGTTCGTGGAAAACCTTACGTTAGTCAATATATTTTCACAAAAAGAATTCTCTAAGTTGGATTTTTCTCATGTAGAGCCTTTCCTAGGTAGATTTTCTACTGTAGAAGCAAGCACAAAAAGTTGTTTAATTTTAATATTGATCTTACGGCATTGTTCGGGGACCTGGCAGGAATGTTGAGTTAAAACGCAAAAGTTTCTAGTGAAAGCTATTTCAATTTATTGTCACACCGACTTTAATCGAATTTAGTAAGAAGGAAACAAGCTTTGATAACATTGTGTATTTTCTAACTTCTAATTTTCTTTCTAGTTAGTATCATCGATATGGCAGTGGCATTCGAATACTGGTATAGGTTTTGTGTCGCAAGAAGATTGAAATTGCTCGCACGTTCCAGATTAATTATTAAACTAAAAGCCCGCTTCGTGGGCACATCACTAAAAGTTGGCACTTTTCCACGGGCCGCACAGTTATTCTTTGCGGGCCGCATTTGGCCCGCGGGCCGCAGTTTGCACACCCCTATTCTACAGCGCTAGAGTACACAGTATCCCAATGTCATTTATTCACCAATTGCAATCGGACTTTTTCAAATACCTATAGTATCCCGAAACCATTGAGGTGATAGCCAGGAAAACATTGCTACGACATCTTTCAAACGGGGGCATTAATATGCTCGACGTCAAGTTGAAAGCACAATCTTGCCTGGTACATAAAGTCAATCAGCTATGTTCGCTAATTACCCCGACTGAGTTCAGGCACCTTGAGGCTCTTTTTTCGATGGGATCCAAAATAATTCCACTAAACAAATCTCTGTACTCCAATTCAATACCCCACTTAATAAAAGTCAACCCTTACTGGCAGCATATAATTAATCTTGTTCGTGTATTAGATTTCACACCGGACGAATGAACTACTACAACCTTAAGGTCCATATATGATAAATTCAGATTAAAAACGTATGACCCACCAAAATTACTCGTAGCACGTGATTGGTACTCCATACATCTCTTGGACCACACATTGAAAAAACACTTTACGAATATCGAACGACAATCTGCATACCTCATAGCCTTGGATGGGGTTTTGTTTGGACATAGAAAGTGGCGCCGAGATGCAAACTATCGACCATTAAAACTAAATTTTATATTTTGCGCGAACAATAATGATACAACGAAACATATTTCTTGAATGCCCAAAATACCTAGAAATACATGAAGAAATTAGGCTGACTCTGGAAAAAATCTGCGGCAAAAAACTAGATGTTCCCCCACAATCAATTTTCGACAATTCCTATTCAGGCGAAAACAAATTGGCAATTCTGAAAATGTACAGTATTCTTAAATTGGAACCCATCACTCTCAAATATACCTTGGATAGAGAAAACAAATATGTGAATCAAACAGATATATCTTCAATGCTCAGAACTGTCTACCGGAAATTTAAAGACAGGATTTTTATAACCATAGACCGATATGGTTCGGCTGATGTGTACGCTCTATCCAAAAACTGGAAATCAACGTTAGATGGATGATATATAGGGCGTGCGGCATCAAATGACAAATCTACAGGATGCGCAACATGGAGCCAACTTATCAGTCACCACAAATGGTAGCTGAATTTCATCTTAGCAGTGCCCGATACGCCAACACCGCTGTGTAAAAGCTTGTGCTTGCAAATCGTCTCATGGTCATCGAATGGGTGTTATAACTACCCATGTACCAGCTAGATTGGCCGATACATTTGTTTCGGAATTTGGCGGTTTTTAAAAAAATATAAGTAATACCATCCTAAATCGCGGATATGACAAAAGGAAGCTTACCCTATTAGTTTGGTAAAGACGATCCCTTTTTTAAAGAAGGATGAGTCTAATACTTCCGTTGGCATTATCGGCCATGAAGGCATTGGGTTGGATATCGGTAATGTCATCGTGATGACCTGATCCGTCATAAAAAAAAAATTGTTCACATATATCTCATTCGCCGAATATTTTGTCCCTATGATTCCGTTTATCATACTTCTCTTCACCAGATATTTTGATATATTAATTTCGTTTCCCTCATAAAACAGTCGCCGTGATTATTCGATCGTTAAAAAAACGACTTGTGAGTGAGACTTGTCTGTGGCGTATAATTTTCAATCCATTGATACTCTAAAAAAAACAAATGTAATATGTGGACATAAACACATGAGATAAACTGTCTAATTATATTTTATTTTGATAGGTATCTTTGCAATCTTGTTAATTCGTTATCGCCATTAGGAATCCGTAGTTTTGCCATTTTGCGGATTAGAGAAATCTGTACTTGTAACTACGATCTTTTCAATCGCAATGCTGCCACTCGGATTATTTTTAAGATATAACCGTTATTATCTCACGACGTAAAATCTATTTTAGTACAATGAAAGTCGATTGAATTAATTAATTTATCATCATAATTAATTTACCTTTACAATCCGCGTCGCGCTTACAACTTTGTATAATGATAACACTGAAACTTTTGGCAGCAATATAAAGAAATGGATAAAAAGATAAATCCAACACACAATTATTTTTTTTATTTAAGTGATGGTATGGTTTCCAACGCTAACCAACCATAATATCAAAACAATCGACCTTTTTAGCAAAATGCACGGAGTATTACCGGGCGACAAGTGGGGCCCGTGAAAAAAGTGGGACACGTGGGACAAGTGAGACACGACATTTTCGAGACACCGTCTAGGGGAAGGTGGGGCACGTTGGGACATGGGGCACAGTGAAAATTTCACCGTTAAAGTTTATTCTTATCTCTAACTTAGCCTTCTCAACGTGACAAACCACCGTCTGATATATTTCAGCTATAGTCCACTGGGAAATATTTATAACGTTGTCGAGTGGATGTGCCTTCCGAATTCCGCTGTGGGATGATCTGAAGATATTTGTTGATTATATGGAACAATGGACCGGGGTTCAGTGGGACATGCCCTACATGGCACAATTCGACAGTGTTTGATACAACAAGTGCTTAGAGACCTAGAGATGCGTTATATTTTTATGTAACATTATGTTATCTTTCGACTCATGGTTCAATATGAAATATATTCGAGAATCAAAAATATTTCCAGATTTAGATTCGGATTAGAAAATAATTTAATTTGTAAGCAAATTTTTTGGTGAAATATCTGAAATAGTTCGGTTGAACATTGATTTAAAAAATCTTAAATCTTCAAATTTGAGGTCTCCCTGTTCTTTAGACGATTATGCTGATTGATTGCTTATTTTTAAGGGCATACTTCGTTGAATTTCAACAGAATGAACCATTGTGCCCCAGGGTCTACCCGAATGTGCCCCACAAGTGGGTGTCCCAACCTTCCCCTATTTTGTACAGCTTCCCGCTCCATGTTTATTATGTTTTATTTCTCTTTAGCTTACTTACTTTGACGGTCGCGCAATTGCTTCATCTTGGAAGTGCGTGTTTTTACTAACATTCTAGCAGTCTAGCGGGTCAATCAGTCACTCAGTTCGCTGGATTTCTTCCTTATTTATGCTTAAATGAGCTAGTTGTCAGTCTCGCTGAATATCTATCCTCATTTTCTTTGAATGGCCTACTGCAACCTCTGGTTTCGCTTGCTCAGAAACCTTGACAGTTGCGTGTACCACCTGCTTTAGCTTGCTTGGTGGTGGCGTTGTTTCTGATCTCTTTCATTTTTATACCTCTTTTGCACAGCACACCTGTTTTGCACATCCTTATTTTCCTTGACTGGCCTGCTGCAACTTCTGGCTGCGCCTGCTTACGACAGCCTTTTTCTGGATGCCACGCAGTCTCGCTGATCCTATTTTTCTTCAACGACTTACCGCTGGCTGATCTGCCCTGGCCCCCTGGTCCATACTTCAGTATTTCTCCTCTATTTTCACTTACCTTGCTCCTGCTGCTTTCCTGTACGCCGTACCACTTTCTTCTCCCGAACAGATGATGTCTTGCCAACTACTTCTTTGTTACAGCTCGATCTATCCTGGTCATACCTGATGTTCGACCATTACTTCACGCTTCCCCTGCCCTCCATTTTTCACTATCCTTGCTCCAGCTGCTTTCCCGTGCGCTGTTCCACTTTCTTCCATCCAAGAGATGCCTTGCCGTCTGGACCTTCGCTGCAACTCGGTCTATCCTGGCTGATGTTCGACCATACGCTTCCCCTGAGCCACTGCTACTGACGGAGTTCGAGTGGATCAGAATCTTACTTAATCAACAACGTCACGCTTGGCAACCCACGAAGATGATGCTGATTAACCTCAAAATATACATTAAATATGCTAACTATTGAATGTATATGGACCTTTGACCCTCAAAAAATTCTTCCTTTACTTTACCATTGCAATATTCTCCGGGCTATTTTAAGAGTGCTTTTGCGAGTTGGCGTCTGTAAAATAGTCAAACCATCATTATGATTCATCGCATACAACAATCTGTTTTTTAAAGATACCGGTAAAGAATTTTAGCCTAGTCTGTCACAGCTATTTCTACACTAATTTTTCATTACTGCACTCAAATTAAAACTCCTAGGAAGACAGAGTGATCATTGAATTATCTGATTTATATTATTATATTTATAAGTTTTCGAAACACAACTGAACGAATAGAGTTTAAAAACGCGAAAACGAGGTAATGTTTACGACCACGCTTGAAAATCCGTCTGAGTGAGAAAAGTGTCTGAGCGGAGGCGAAATGGGAGCACTATATAAAGCCTTTAGTCATAAAATTGCTCTCCGAGAAATATTGTGGCATTTTCGGTATCTTTTCTCGTGTTTATTTTTGTAATGTCGCTTCAATTTATATTCTTACGTGACAGATATTACTTGAAAAAACACACATCAGACATTGTGGTTCAACGTTGTCGTGGTCGAGAAAATACGTTTACTCTCAGTTTACTTCGGTCATATTTTTTTGTACACTCATTGTATGATGAATTTATTACTTATAGTATGATCAGGCCTAGTTCTACCGTCAAAAAACAACAAAGTCCGTATAAGTTGGGACCTCGGACACAGATGAAAAATGGATCACGCGGCGCTAAGTCAGCTATGCCGTTCGTCCCTGCTGTCACATAGCCAACGCTTGAAAATGGAGTGTTTTGATTCAAATAAAGGCACAAAACGTCTCTTTAAATGAGGAGTTAGTTAACGCGAGCTCATCTAATCGGTTTGCTCCTGTCAGCACAAGACAATTCATTCTTATTTTACCGATCACAGGACGTCATTTCCATATTGCCACAGTCTTGCCGTTTATAGATACAACTATGAAATTCTGTGATTTTACCAAACATTAATCCCGAAATATGAATCAGGAAAGAACTATTCCAAGTTGGAATAGTTCAAAAATAAATTAAAATTGTTCTGCTAATGACTACAACTATCTGCCAATAGTTTAGTAGTGTTCGCTGAGACTGTTCAACGGGCGCACGGAAAGTGTGTCAGCCGCAGTTCGGACCACCCTGTTTTAAGTTATCTGTAATTGAATAAGGAAGTTTCCGTGTTCATTACTGAGGGCAAAGTTACGATTAATTCGCATGTTTTGAACAATTTTCGTACTTTAGGATTATTTTGAATCTATGCATACTTCCAGAAAGAATATTAATAGTAATTTGGTAAATCGTGAGAATCGAAGTCATAATTGGTGAAGCTGTTTTGAAGTGTCGAGTGGAAAATCGATGCATACAAAGCGACCAACTCCACTCAAACAAGTACAAATAAAAGGTTAGAAATCACGTGTGGTCTCATATTTAGGATACTAAAAGGGATCGGCGTCCTAAAGTAAATTGCCCCCATATGGAATAGCCTAAGACAGTGGTCGGCAACCACCGGGCCGCGGAAAGGTTACTGCCGGTCCGCAGAGAGATGACACAAAAACGAACAAAGCCGTAATAAAACCTCTACAATCCAACCACAAACCTTACGACTAAAAAACAGCACCCAACAGTAAATCAGACAAACACAACACCAGGGGTCGCAAAAAATTCGGCCCGCGAGCTAATTTGTTGCGGCCCTTGAACGACTCGACAATTAATAAATAAAACAAAAATTTATCTCAAATTTATTATTGTCTCTACACGGATATATGTGGTGACAAGTGCTGCTGTACGGCGCTTCTTATGTAACAAGTAGCGTCAGTTGTATGTCGTTCGAGTTAATTTTGATTTTTAAAATTTGAAAATGTCTGGAAAACGAAGCGACGCTGGTCGAGCATTCCAAAGTGCTTGAACGGAAATATTTTTCTTTCTTGCGCATTCCAAAACCGGTTTGCTCGATATGCCCAGTCAGCATCGCAGCTGTTTAGGGTTTCAATGTCAAGGCGGAAATATTGCGGCCCGCGCGCTACCAGAAATGTTTATATTTGGCCCGCAAGTACATGAATTTGCCGACCACTGCATAACGCTATTGAGCAACATGTCTGATTTCATAAACAATTGCCATTGACGCTGGGTCAATTGTTTTCTCTACGCCCGTATAAGAACGTCTCTCATCAGTCCGACTAACTTTCCCGAAATCTTAATGTGAGGCCTGGTTTTCAATATTGATAACTACAAAAACGAAATAGGCTGGAAGTAAGAAACACGTTACGTGTGTCAATGTCGGCCATATCTCGAATATGGGAACAGTTAATTGCCACCAAACAAATACAGAGATCACATTAAATAGCATCACCGTCGTTTTTAGTATATTGTCAACATAAATTTCCTAATGCGTATAATTTATTGCATAGGCTTAGTTCGTTTTTATAAAGGTGGTCCGCCAAAAACTTGGTCAAGCTTTACCGGTCCGTCACTTGAAAAAGGTTGCCGAACACTGGCCTAAGACATTATCTTTTGAGGTATGTGTTAATCACGACTGTTATGAGGTGTTGAGTGGAAAAATCGTTACATATAGGCAGATATCATCATCACCCATCTATGTTATCGTTGTCAATCCACGTCAGTTTTTATGTTCCGATCTTGGATGCGACTGGAGGGCATCAAAAGTAACTGGCTGGCAATTATGTGGATCACATTCAGGAACAAGAGAGATACGCCCAAATATATGGACACGTCTGTTCGCAGTACAGTACGGTTTACCGTACCGTCGATCAGCGTAAGGAAAAAATCGTAGCAAAGTACCGTAAGGACTTCGTTACGAACCGTCGACGTTCGATGGCACGTGATCAAAAAGAAGAGGAGTGTCGGCTATGCGTTCGGTGACGTCATAGCAAAAAAAAACAAATCTCACAGAGCTAACAGAAATATTTGAAATAAATAAATATAATAGCCTTCTGGAGAAAAATTTCATCTTTAACCAGTAAAAATTTCGAAGCAATCGGTCCGGTAATGAAAGAGAAAAGCGGTTTTTTAGATTTTCCACTAGATGTCCAAAAAGTGTCAAAGAACAACAACAACAAGACCAACATAATATTGAAACGATCGTATGTTCACTACCTGTCCAATAAAAACATCCCATTACGATGAGGGTCAATGGCCTAGCCATAAACAAAGTAACCGTTCTGTTACATTAATTGGTTACAGTCTCCCTGGAGTTTTGTTAAGAACTCATCAATCAAATCGTTTTTTATTAGCTATCCAGGCAAACGGGCACAACAAATGACTTATTTTATCTAGCGTCTCCATCAAAACAATTCACTGATCCAAGGCAGAAATTACTGAAAAGTAATGGCGAAATATGACCACAAATCTTAATTACCAAAAATTTGAATATGACAGATGTATTTATATACATCATGCGTGGTTTAATCCCACAGAATAACTTCTTGTATTATAACATTGGCAATACAACTTTTTCAAAAACACTTGATATCAGGCAACCTCTCACTCAAGGTAACTAATAAAAATGCATTAAAATGTTCACTTCCCTTCTTCATTTAAAGAAAAAAATACATGTTTTAGATGCAGCAATGGGTTAGATAGAATTAGGCATTGATATATGAACCCAATGGTCATTGAAATAGCAACATACTACAGAGTTTTTTAAGTGAGGCCCAAATAGTAAAATAGAAAAGGGTTCAAGGCTCAACAGTTTCGAAGGAAATTTAACTTTGTAATGAACTTATCAAGAGACATCTAATTTGTTTAGTTGAAATGAACAAAAACCATTTAGCACAAAATTTATATAAATGTTGGAATCCTAAAACTTTTTTGTGTATCACTGCCATAATTGAAATTCATTGTTGAGGCTCACTAAAATGCTGGGTGGCCCACATACTGTACCAGGTAATTGTCATCAGGAATGTGGCAAAGCGGAGTAAAAAAGGTCATGTGCTCTTGATGCACATCTTTCAGTGATACATGAGTTCTGGTGAAGTCTGCAGTGCAACAGCCTACAAAATTGATGGGACAGTAGTTTAGAACTTTAACTTGAATTTAGGAATAATTAAATGGTAAGCATAAAATTACAGTAGAAGAATTTTGAACAAAAATGACACAGAACTATTGCTCGACAACTATGGCAATATAAGACAAAGGGTTGATTCAGACGCAAGAACTAGAACAGTAAAAGACTACTACTTGACATCCGTTATTATTAGCATTATTATATCAATCAATCATGTTATTTCGGTTCTCTGACATAAAGCAAAACAACACAGATAATAAACAGACAAACAGAATGCAGAGATAGCAAGATAAAGAATCTGCAATTCTGTGACTGTGACAATATTTCATTCTAATAATGTATTCTCACATAGACTGTGGAGCCTCTATTTTGGATAATTACGCCTCCTATCCGACATTAAAAATTGATCGCAGATTGTATTGGTCTTCAAACCTTGAATACATCTATAATGTAACTGTATGTTATTTTAAATCACAAACAAAATATATCAGATACTTCATATATATCAAACTCAAAGGAATGACGTCAAAAGAATTTTGAAAATTATTTTCAAATAATAAACAATAGACTAGTAATTGTGCTCTTTTAAACAACAAGTGCTTCACAAATTTCAGTAGTATATTTAAATCCCACCTGAAATCTTTGTTTCTGACCATCATTTGCAAGATAAATATTTACTTTCTTCATTGTTGCAAATTCATCTAAATTCGGAAGATGCCAACACTTGTCACTATCACGACTTGTTCGGACGAATATACCCTGGCTTTACTATAAATTTGGGTTTGCTTGAACTTGCTTGATTACTTTGGTCAGTATTTACACTACTTGGTGCCATATTTCTATCTTTATGCTGATGGAGAAAATTATTAGTTGGTTGTTGTGGAATTAGCAATCGTTTCTTTGAGGTAGCAGGCAAAAACTCAGTGCAAAGCATTGAAGACGTCAATTTTGCAAAATTTCCCCTTGAAGAAATATCACCCTTAAGTTTGATCTTATCAGATAGCATTGAACTTTTTGTATGTCCTGGCGTTTCAAACTCTTTGGATACTTTGTCTCGGCCTGAAAAGGAAATATTCGAAACAGTCTATTCTAGTCAAAGAGAAAATAAGTTTAGAAATTCACAACACAGCAATGTATACAACTAATATCTGCAAAATCCATATAATGTCTCTCCAAGTTTTTAATTAAGGTTTGTTAAGATAAATTCTTTCTACTAGTATTCAAACCCATGTGGTCAATTACATAATATTTTTCATTTAACATTTACAAATATTAAAAATAAAAGATTTAAAGTTACAGTTCAGCACAGGTAATTTCAACTTTGATGGTTGGAGCAATATGCAGACGTTTCGGCCCAGGTCTCGCACTTGAGCCTGTGTGAGACGAAACGTCAGTAAGCCAATACAACATTTATTTTCTGAGTTTACTACATTTCCCCACATTGTTTATGTCCTCTTTTCAGTACTTATCAACACATATCCTTAATAATAGCAAATAATGACAAACCTTTGAGCTTGTGATTTTTTTCTTTTGCTAAATTACGAAGTCTAGAGACAACAGCTATTCTTCTTTGCATCAATTTATTTCTCGTCTCATCCACTGTTTCATGTTCAGGTGCATAAAAAACATGCAACATCGATCCAAAAAAATACATCTCATCTGCTTTACGTTTCGCTACTCTGTGTTGAAGAAAAAAATTATAATAAAACAGTGAATTCAGTATTATATGAATTCAAATGCAATATGAAATATCCAAATGATATGGCTATTCTTCACAGTTCGTATAACGGAAGTAACACAGGAATCCCCAACTTTTAGAAATTATATAAAACGGAATCTACTATGTAAAATTACAACACCAAAAGTAATACTCGTACAAACCTGGCAGCTTGTATATCTTGAAATTTTACCAGAAAGACTTGTGTAAATGGTTCTTTTGGATATTCATCAATAGTTTCACACTTAACTACTGTGCCATACTTTGAAAAAAGATTCACCAATTCTTTTTCTAGACCCGTAGCATGTACATTTCTCACCATGATGTATTGAGATTCCGAATTAACAGTAAAAACCTAAAGAGAAAATACAATTAATGGAAAACAATGCTATGGTACAGATATAGCATCGAATAATATTCATGTGATAAAACATCTCTGAAATTGTAAAGTTTTTCAAAACAAGTTTTTCTGTAATTCACAATTGTCATACGTAGTTCACTAGCAAGTACCGAAATATACTAGATCTTAAATTCTCTTTAATGGCTGTGATTCGATAATAAGTTTTAAAGATTCTTCGTTAACATATAATGAAATGGAAACCTTAACAGCTGTAGAACGTTTTCCTTTTCGGTATTCCCTCCTCGTTAAACAATACTCAAGTTTCTTGTGATGGGTCGGAAGCTTTTCTATACTTTCTTCAAGATCTCCGTTCTCATCATCGATGGTCGTCATATTACCCAAAACAAAACAACACTGGTACTATTAAGTATAAATTCTAAAATAAAATTGCTTATTTTATACTTTCACAAAACGATTCACACAATAGACATTAAACAAAATGTAAAGAAAACTCTTTCAGGACGTGAATGAAACTGCAAATAAAATAATAAAAAAATTTAATATTACAATAAATGAACCAATTGATTTGAACCAATAATAGTAACCATATTCTCTTATATTTTTCTTAGTAATTTTATTCTCATTGCTAATTCAAATGTGATCAAACATAGCTAAATGGGATCAATACTGCAATATGAACATCTCAAAATATGTATTCTAATTCAATACAACTGGAAACTTTCAGACTCTTATAATGGGGAAGCATTCGATAATGTTTTTGCAATTCATTCTAAATATTTAAAACCTTCCACACTCCAAATTCTGAAATTCCAATAGATTTTTGCCAGAATATGATTTTTACAATGGTACCCTTGATGACAAAAAAGACTAAACCTAATTTCGGCAATACTATCTTGGCAGTTTAAGATAGTGACAAAATATTAATATTGTAAAAGAATAACATTATATTAATATACATAGCCAAAAAAAATTCAGATATAAAGATTTGCATTACAAAAGGTGAATAATGTGGAAAAGATATAACTGTAAAGCGTTATACTTATATCTGTATATAGCAAGTACTTTTTAAACATCGAATGATTCATGTACAAAAACACAGTACGCAGTAGGACGCTAAAAATGGCGCAGACAGATGTTATAGTATCGAAGTTTTTACATGGCCACGGGTAATACTGTAATGTTGATCAAGCTCATCCAACATTCCATTTCAAATTCCCCCCACCATCATTGGGTTGCATCGCCTGTGTTTTTTCTAATTCCTCTCTTTGCTTTTGCTGCCTTTTGAGTTTTTCTGGATCTTTAACACCTCTTGAATCAGCCTGTGCTTGGCGCCGATCTGCAGCTTCAGCCATCTGTTTTCTTCTTTCTTCTGGGTCTGGAGTTGTGTCATTACCAGAGTCACCTAACGGGCAACATGCAAATGCACCCATACCGGTACTGGAGTGCTACCAACTCTATAATATTCAAGATAGAGATGCTCAAATATAAGAACAGACAAAAAGAGGTCACACGGTATGCTACGTCTACGTATGCTGATACTGTGATATGCAAAAAAAAGATACCGGTACCGGTACGATATGAAAACTGTCACAATATAAATAAGCAACCGACGTAAAAGTTTTCTGCTGCCCGAGGCGAGTTTGTGATACTGATTTCCCTCATGTTTGTTTTACATAAGAATAAATAAACTAAAGGTCAAGTAAGAGTGAAATGCTTATTGGACACGTGAGTGGACCTATGGTTCGTTTCGACATTTTGTTGTTGTTCTTGTTCATATTCTTCTCCGTCACCATAGAATCGCTTTTCTCTTAGAATACTTTGAAAATTTTTAGTGGTTGAAGATTGATTTTTTTTTTCAGAAGGCTATTACTTTCACCTATTTCTGATAGCACTGTGGGATTCATTTTCTTGACAAGTAATTGAATTGTTTTTGTGCTGGCCAAGTCCATGCTTCCGAAAACAAACAATACAGTAAAACTAATCCCATACCCGTCTTGGAATGGTAACCGGACGAGAGGCCGTGGTTCGCCATATGGATAAGCCGTCTTATCGGCTTTCCTCTCCCCCGGGATAAATATGTAAATCCTATCCTATCCTGGCACTCCTCTTTTTATTTTTCGATCACCTGCTCATCGAACGTCGGTGGTGTGTAACGAACTTCTTGCTCAAGAAACTTGGAAGATTTTTGAGGTTACCGGTACGAGTAATTTATTGAAATACTGCTACGCTTGGTGTCCATATATGTATAAACTGCGGTATTTACTGTTATGATACCGTGGTAACTCGAATCAGTTGGTATCTCAATCAAGTTGAAACAGAATCGCGAAAGAAACTGCAGACCTGTAACAGTGCCGCTTTGCCGATTTGGAAGCCTAAACAGTCTATTGAAGTGGGGCTTGCAGTCACAGTTATGGACCTTTCCCAGAGCATCGACTACCTTGTTTACTTCGTGACATTGGCCAATCAGCAAGATGCAAAAAGTGACGTAACAAGGCTCCCTTTTCGCATCCGCTCAGACACTTTTCTCACTCAGACTGATTTTCAAGCGTGGTCTTAAACATTACCTTTTTGAACTCTATTCGTTAGTTTTCTGTTGTGTTTCGGAAACTTAAATATAAATCAGATAATTCAACCTACAGTCCGCATTTGGTTTTAAGGCCAATTAGACCTAACCCTCAATTATATTTTATGAATCCATTGCTGTTTGTTTGTCATAGTGTGTAGCCCTAAATAACATGATTTGCCTGAACTGTTCTATTATAGTGTGCATTTTTGCTTTGCTGTTTCATCAATTGTTATTAGGTAACCTATTTAATCATAATATGTTCCTGTGGATACCATAAATTGATGCTGCTCTTGATTTTTAGTGGGTCAGAACTCATATGTTGTCTAGCACCAAGATTAATTTATTACCCTCTATGTCAATATTTGGAAACAAATATAACTCATACTGTACTAGGGGATTTATCATATATGTTCTATATTTCTGTGGATACCATAAATCGTGGATGCCCTTAATTTTTTGTGGGTCATAAGTTGTATAGCACAATGGTTAATTTATTACCCTCTATGCCAATATTTGGAAACAAATATAACTCATACTGTACTAGGAAATTTGTGATATATTTTCTGTTATTTACATTGATGAGTTCCATTGAATGCATTCTTTTTGTTACAATCTTTGCAAATTTTCCTCCCATACTCCTTCTGTATTGTACATTATGACACCAAAAATCTGTTTTTATTGATCGTCCCATTTTTTGTGATTTATTCATGTAATATTTTTTGTAATTGATTCATGTTGTACCAATTTATATTTATATTCACTGTGCTCTCTATAGTCTATACTACTGCTAAAATATGATGCACACTTTCTTACGTCACATGGGTACTGAAATTATTCAGTGACCATTCCATGTTACTTAAAGTCTGCATGGGTTAATATGGCCTATAAGAAGACCTCACCTTAAAAATTTAATGAACTCATGCAATATTTAAAATATAATTAAACTTGCGGTGTGCAATCTTAAATGACATGTTTTTCCGAACCTGATATTTCTCTATAGCGTGCAATGTTGTACTATTCAACCATCAACTATTAACCCGTATAATTCGTTAATCATACTGTACTTGTCTTAGTTGTCTATCATTTTCATAATTATCCTATATGTTTGATTACTGTTATATTATTTCTTTTGAATATTGTATTTGTAATATAGTGACCTTTGACCCATGTCCGTTCATGTCTGAAGGTGACTTCTAAGTACTGTACTTATCACGTGTACTGTGTGACATTAGCTGTTATGAGTTGGTACTGTGTGCATTAACTGTTTTAAGTTTATCTATCTGGAATGTGTTCTGTTTCGAATGTGAATAAAGTCTACAAATGCAATATAGTTGTGCGTGTATACACACCACTTACAGTATTTATATAAATGAGATCTTTTGAGTGCCTTTATTGAGCTTTAATATTTACAAATTTCCCTCCTATACTTCATTGTGATTAGGTCAGTTTGATCACCGCATTGGTACATTGACATTGATAATGACCATGCTGAAAACCTCTTGAACGCCCCAACTATACTAGATCCAGGATGGAGTGTAATTATTTTTATTCCCAGTACACCTTTCAAATTCCTATGTGCATAATTAAAATAGTGAATATGGGGGGAGCTGACTCTGATGACCGTATGGTCGTATCGCTCCTCCCAGTCTATACCGAAAAACCCTACATGTCATTGTATATATTTTTATTGTTGCTATTGATTCAGTATTATTTTTCTGGTGGACGAAAAATAAATCTCTCTCTTTCTCTCTCTCAATGATCACTCTGTCATCCAAGGAGTTTCAATTTAATTGCAGCAATAAAAAATTAGTGTAGAAATAGCTGTGACAGACTAGGCTAAAATTCTTCACCGGTACTTTTAGAAAACAGATTGTTGTATGCGATGAATCATAACGATGGTTTGAACACATACCCCATTTTACAGGCGCCAACTCGCAAAAGCACTCTTAAAATAGACCTGAAAATTTTGCAATGGTAAAGTAAAGGAAGAATTTTTCGGGGGTTGAAGGTCGGGGAAAGGTCCATTGGACATGAAATAAACATAACGATCGTTTCAATATTATGTTGTTATTATTTTTTTTCTCCGTCATTATCATTAAAAAATCGCTGTTCTCTTCGAATACTGGACCAATTACTCTCAAATTTTCAGTGGTTGAAGATGGTTTTTTTTTTCAGAATGCTATTATTACTTTCATTTTTTCCTGAATTTTCTATGAATCCTATGAGATCTAATATTTCATCAAAAATTTTTTATCCGCCAAAATTTTTTATCCGCCAAGCGTGACGGTTGAATCTGGAAAATCTTGCAACTCGAAAATTGGAAGTTTTTTTTGAGATTACTGTCACTGGTAATGCTGAAGTTGAGATAAAACAGGTAGGCCTATAGGATTTAACGGTACCGGTACATATTTATTCCGGGGTAGAGGAAAGGGATGAGACGACTTAACCATATGGCGAACCACGGCCTCTCGTCCGGCCGGTATGGGATTATTTAGTTGCGGTACCGGTATTTGTTTTTTCGGAATCATGGACTGATTGCTTGGTGTCAGTATACTTGTAGACTGTGGTATGTCTTGTAGACCGGTACCGGTACCGGTATGTCTTTTTTTAGACAAGAAAAGCTTCCGTAACTAGACCAATACGGTTATTCAGTTATTGTATTATAAACAGGAAACATGTAAAAGATTTCAGTCCTAATACCGTACCGGTAATTGCGTTATCTCATTTCTAACACCGGTACCGTAAGCTGTTACCCGGTACCGGTGAGTGCCGAACACTGGAATATATCAAATGTCAGAATGCCTGGTACCGGTAGTGAAATGAATTTCCTCTACCAGATTTGGCCACGTCGCACAAAAACCAAAATTTGTACCGGTATCCGAACACTGGAATATATCAAATGTCAGAATGCCTGGTAGCGGTAGTGAAATGAATTTCATTTACCAGATTTGCCTACTTCGGACAAAAACTAGGGTGGGGTAGCCAGTCTGCGGACAATTTCATTCAAACCGCTATAAAACAAAAACCAATATTTCTGACCCGTTTTTTCACCGTATGTACATTGGCATTTATTCTACACGCTAAACCCCGAATTAACTTTCTACGACCAGGGGTTAAAGCTATACAAACCACCAAAGTACGACACTCAGAACACGTATTTGCGACCGACCAGTGTGCGACCACGGCCTTTCAAGCCTTGAACATCGTTTCTGCTGCGTCGAGACTAAAGCATACGCTGCTATGCGTGAAAAAATTGGGCTTCTAATTGCATTTCTGACCGTCATACATTTTAAGAACACGGTTATTTCTGTATTTCAAACAAAACTTGTAAAATTATAAACAAAGCACCGCATCACAGCAATCAAACAGACAAAACACGGGTGTCGCAAATTGGTCGACAAAGATATTATCGACGTATTGGAAATGCGCACCCCCCTATTTCCCCCCCTGACCACTTGCTTTGAAATTTTCAGTGGTTAAAGATGGATTTTTCTTCAGAAGGCTATTATTTTTATTTTTTGCTATGAGGTCATCAAAGTTATGTGGCGCTACGTGTCCATATATTTGAGCATAGCTCTCTTGTAATCTATGTATTTTAATATGAAGGCTTGTTTGAAATAGGTAAACTGTGTCGTACTGGGTACCGGTACTAGTAAGTCAGATACCATAGCGATGTACGTTAGCTGTTTCACTGTTCAGCTTCGTGCAGAATACGGTACTCTATGGTTTTCGGTGAAGTGATGATAATATATTTCGTTTTATTGTACGTGTCCATATATTTGAGCATAGCTTTCTTGTATTATTTAAAGTATTACGCTGAATTGCCAACTCACACATATACATTTTTTTTATATCCGCTATTCATCGCTGATGCTATTCCTGAATGATTACTTCTATACAACATTCACACCTGGGCCAGGGACCCCGAGGAACTAACCGGTTTTGCATACTGACCCTCGCAAATGATGATCAACCAATTATTATTGAGTTATTTTATTGTT
The DNA here is from genome assembly GCF_964204865.1 of Styela clava. Lineage (NCBI taxonomy): Eukaryota > Metazoa > Chordata > Ascidiacea > Stolidobranchia > Styelidae > Styela > Styela clava. The sequence continues at coordinate 9,987,089 of NC_135252.1, forward strand.
TATTCGAATTTACCAGTGTTGACTATGTTTGTGATGATCAAATCTCTTTTTCTCCCCCTAATTATCATTTAAAATTTAAATCATTAAAGTTAGCAACAAACTTATCCTAATGACGTGCTGACCGGAGCGGCTGCCCATTGGCCCCTCTCTGGACACGCCCCTGCCTGTAAGTGGCGGGTTCTTGAAAATTACTAATAAAATGAAGGTTTTGAACGTGTAAACCCCTTTGCCAGCGCAACTCTCTAAAATACTCTCAAAATAACAACCAAAAATTCGGTATTAGTGAAGTATAGGTAGAATTCCTCCGGAGTCAAGAGTCAGGAAAACGTCCACAGTAAAAGAATGGCTATCAAGAACAACAACTACATAATACCAAAACGATCTATGAGTCTCTTTCGTGTCCAAAAACTAATACTACAAAAAAGTTCTAAATACTAAAATACAAGATAGATAATCTAGATTCTAGAAGATGCAAAAGCTTTCACTTTCACAAGGCAGCGCCTGATAGAGTGCTAGGTCGACAGCTACCGTGTTGTGGCGCAAAATTTGAATCTCCAGAAGTATGTGCGCCAAGATAGCGCACAACCTGAACATAGTATGTGTACCCGGTTGGGGTTCAGGTTGTGCGCCATCTTGGTGCACATACTTCTGGAGCGCCAAAATTTTAGTAGTGCTCCGGACATCTCACCGCGGAGTGGTTACGGTTCCGCAACTTGTTTGGGTTCTGGGCTGGAAACCGAACCATGGACCATGGTTTAAAAAATGATCCACGAAGGAAATGCAACAGACTGGACTAAAATTTGCTGCAAGTAGGTGACAGGTGATTTAAATATACTGAAAATCAATCGATCAAATCGTTACTCATATTTGTCATTTCGGGAAACTAACAGAATGAACATTACAGCAAATAAAAATTGACGCATTTATTCAGAATGAACAGGATAAACCCAATATAACCCCCACGATCTACTTATATGCCGACACCCATCATCAAAGCAGACAAACCGTTAGTGCGAAAGGTTATGATCATTTGATATATTATAATTCCCGGTAATTTTATAATAGTACTTGATATAATTTGGCTAGTTTGGGCTTCAATTTGGTGAGTGAAGGACACGCATTGGTAACGTTATAAACGTTTGTATAACGTCTCAATCCGCCATTTTGTGTCCAAAGTTCTATCGCTGTATGATTCCTTACTAAGTGATTTAAACCTGCGATCGTTAAACGAATGAACATTCTTTTGAAATGAATTCGACTCGATAAATCAACACCAAATAAGGCAAAAATATTGAACAAAGAGATACACATTTTATTATAAAAATTCTGATGTAAGTATCGTTACTTGCATAAAACTTATTTTAACAAACTGACAATACAAACTACACTACAGAAACTTGCAACTATTTGTAGCCTACATAATATTGAAATCTGCGTATCGCAAATTTTCAACAGGGTGTAGATTGCCTAAATATATTGAAAAAATATACTACATGCAATGAATGCAGAATAACGGTATATATCATAGTTACAAGAACATATAATAATATAGAGTGTATGAAATAATATATTATCTATTTGACTCTGTATTCGTGCTGCAGTTTTACTAGCGTACTGTTTTTCAATTTTCCTTTGTCACCTCTTTTGCGTGAATATTCAACCAAAATTTTAAAAGCGGCATAGTGGCCAGATGAGAAATTATATTTCGAGCAGTCGACTTTATCTGTCAGAAAAGTAACCGGCGACCATATATTATGAAAGGCATTAATACGATTTCTCTTTGGATGGGTGGCACAAATATTGGGTAAAACTATCGTTTTTTAAATTTTTATCATGTGTGGCCAAAAAAGAGTTAGTTACGATTATGGGCGTTCATCGGGATTGACACTTTCCATAGAAACAAGCGCATCTCTGCAGATTCCACAGTCTCGTTTTTTCACTTCTTTGAGCACAGCCTAACCTGTTAAATAATCGCAACTTTCACGAACCCACACGATACCAGTATTGTTCCACTAGCGGTCGGAGACTTACGACCTATCGATCTTCCGCATGTTCCCTTCACTCTGACTTAATAGCGACACCACGTGTTCCATCACTAATTAAATAATACGACATAATCCATCCAAAACCAATAGGCTTTTGGTCCGAGATATGATGAATGCTCATACAATATTTGGAGCAGATTCAATCTCGCTTTCGTAAGATATCGCGTAACATACGGAAGTGTCTAATAGACAAACGAAAATATCGGTCAGAGACCGAAGACTAATCGATCGAAAGTTAGCGTATCCCCCAAAACAAAAACTGCGGTTTCGATCCATCCGTTATGACTCCATAGCGACACCGTGTGTCCCATCACTAATTAATTTATAACTCGCTAATTATACGACATATTTCATCCAAAATCGATAGGCTTCTGGTCCGAGATATAATGAATGCACAAAATTTGGAGCAGATTCAACCTTGCTCGTGAGATATCGCGTAACATATTAAAGTGTCTAACAGATAGACAAACAAACAAATACCTATCAACATACTTACCGATCGAGATCGATAAATAACAAACAGACAAATACCTATCAACATACTTACCAATCGAGATCGATAAGTAATAACTAGGGCTGGGAATGGTTAACCGGTTAACCGATTTCATATGGTTAACGGTTATGATTTATTTTAACCGTTAACTGACATCTCAGGTACAAATCATCTTTATACCGTACAATTTCGTCAAATATGATTACATCATCGCAAATTCATCTTTTGCGGCGTTTAATTCAAAAAAATATTACTAACTGTGTGGGTAAGGAATCAATAAATGTGAAAAATAATGGAAGCACCAAGGTTGCTAATAATGAAAATTTACAATGATGAATTCAGAATCAGTTTTCAGAAATATATTGTTCACGATTTCATTGCAAAATCGGATATTCAATGTCATACAATAAGTGTACAGTTGATGCCGTTTTTCTTTATGATATATATCTCGAAGTAGAATTTGCACATAGAACACTCAAAATTTGTCGGGTTTTCTAAAATATTTCCACATGCCCGAACGACGCTGCCTATATTTTGCAGCATAGGAATCATGAAACTATCTCGATTCGTGAATAATTTTGAGTGATGGCGGGATAAGAACACGTGAAATTGTTTTATAACCATTGTGACGTAACAAACTGAAATTAGAATTATGACGTCAAACATCACGCGGCGGTTAACCGGTTAATTTTACCCGGTTAACGGTCAAAGTGTTTCCCTAAAATTCCCAGCCCTAGTAATAACACATCTTCAGACAAATTGGGGAACGAAACCTGATCAGCGGACTGACGAAGCTAAATCAAACAGAGGCTGCCGCGTTTCGCCGGACACAAAACGGCGTCGGATATGCATCATTGCACTCATTGTTAGCAATTGGGTTATAATAGTCAGTGGTGAGATTCAACAGGTTCGCACCGATTCGTTGTAACATACTTTTGTAACAGAACCGACTGAAAAATATGGCTTTTGTGATGGAACCGGCTGACAAAAAAAAATTGAATCCCACCACTGGTATGTATGTATGTTTGTTTGTCTCGTAAAAGTAACAAACGCATATATAGATTATCATTACTGAAGACGGGATGTATGCACAAGACCATACTGGCCTAAAACACGAACGTGGAGCATGCACCCCGTTTGAAAATTTTTAAAAAGTAGTAAATCGAATACATATAATATGGTCTCTTATACAGACAGTTGTGCAAGAAGTGTGGGTGGGTGTGGTAATAGAGGTAAGGGTGGAGTATACAAAACTGTTTGTACAGGAGTGTTTGTGAGAAAAGACAACATCTATAAATACGACATAACACCACACAAAATGAACTAAATAAATAATACTAAATTTAGAATTTGGACAAAAATACACCCTTGATTGACGGTATCATGGTCATGTTTAAACAAGAGTTAGTGTTCAATATCATGTATATGGTATGGACTACTCAAGTGTGATCGTGACTTTAGTAGACTATGGCTATTCTAGCAAAAAGTTTTGGTGAAATGGGATAAAAATATGTATCAACTTATCTCTATATTTTCTAATCATAAATATAATCAGCAAAGATCTGGATTTATAACAAAGCATTTCCCCAAACTTGTGGTGGTTTCACTTTTGGCAGAACGTTAAAGAGGTTTAGAAGTGCAATGCAAATGAGAATATTAATATATAAATGAATATATATGGTTATAGTCACATTGGTCTAGTCCACCTCTCCATGCATCCATCCAACTTGGCAATTCTGATTGGGCAATTTGGCATATAAGTGACTCCAACTATAATCAACTTCAAATGATAATACCTTTCTATCTAAAGTCTGTACTCTTCAAACCTTACTTGAGGTTTTGTTTGCTTTCCGATTCTATAATCAGTGCTATTTATTTTGTTTTTATCAATCATTTTATCGTCTATTATATTGATTATGGAGTCGAAAAAAATGATAAAAGAATAAGTATAAAGAATTTGAACCAGTTTATAAGCGCTAACTCACGAAAGCACTCTCAAAACAAGAGAGCTATGCTCAAATATGTGGAGACGCAGCGCCACCTAGTGGCAAATGTCGATGACGTCATGGCACACATAAAAAACGAATCCCATGCAGTTCACCGGGATATTTGAAAAATAAAAGTAATACCCTTCTAGCGAAAAATTTAATCTTTGAGTACTGAAAATTCCAAAGCGATTGGTCCGGTAATCAAGAAGAAGAAAAAGAGTACCAGCATAAAATGCAAAACGATCGTTATGAGAGAGAGAGAAAGAATTTATTGCTTTTGTCAAACCAGAAAAACAAAACGATCATAATATATATTCACAAAATAAGAATTCAGAGTTTTCGGTTTATGACTGGGAGAAAACGATACGACCGATAAGGTCATCAGAGTCTGTCCACTAACGTGTCCAATAACAAACAAATTTTGCAGGGGCAGGTACTGTATATGAAGATTTTTTCTGGAAGATTTTTTTTATATATGAGGGCTACTTGTATATTTGCAAAAACTGCCTTTTATTTGTCAGGCTGATTTATTGCTGCTCCCAATAATTTCATCGTTTACCTATTTTAATATTGGGTTTAAGTTTTTAATATGCCACAGTTGTTGTCTTGTTTGAAAGGCTTACTAATAATAGTTATTCAACCTAAATTGCATTTATATATATGACTATTGATCGTATGTTTACCAAAATTGTTTCTTAATTGGGGTATATAATAATTTTTCAGTCACCCATTTGCCAAAAATCTTTCTTGTTGCTTATCGATTTTAATCGGTAAGTATGTTGATGGCTATTTGTCTGTCTGTCTGTTAGATGCACGCGATATCTCACGAAAACGAGATTGAATCTGCTCCAGATTTCTCATGTGCATTCATCATATCTCGGACCAGAACCCTATTGATTTTGGGCGAATTATGTCGTATAATTGGCGAGTTAATAATTAAATAGTGATGGGACACAAGGTGTCACTATGGAGAGCGCTTTTTTGGGGGATCCCCTAACTTTTGATCGATAGTCCTCCGTCTCTGACCGATATTCTCGTTGTAAGGTTGATTCCTCTCTTGAAACAATTGTTTTACATGAGTACCATGTTGTTTATCTCCTATTTATTCGTACATGTAAGGCTGGTTCCTTGCTGATTCGAATAATTGTTATGTGTCCAAATTTACATTTGAGTATAGTAGTCCAATAGCCAAAATTGTTTTTTATTTGTGGGGCTCACTACTCACTTTCAAATAATAGTGTAATAGTTGAAAATTTGCCCAAACTGTTTCATTTCACAAATCTCATCATTTAAAAATTGATTTCACAGGGAAAAAAATTAATTACTTTTATTTACTTCATTTTTATGTTTGTTTTTTTCAAATTTTGTGTCGTGAACTTCAACCATTTTTAATAGCCATATTTTACTGTGAATTTATCAGCGTAAACTTGGAGGGGGCTGACTTCGATGACCGCATGGTCGTTGTCGTATCGCTCCTTCCAGTCTATACCGAAAAAAGCGTACTTTTTTTATAGCCATTATTTATTTGTTATTATGACTGTTTTTTTTTCTGGTTGACTAAATAAATCTCTCTCTCTATCTCTCTGGAGTCGAGGGTGACAGTTATGGAATGAAGCATGGGGATAAATGTCGTGTCTTGGCGTATCCCGCAAGATGGTGCGCAAGATTCGCGGGGAAACTTGATAATTTCAGGATATGAACAAGCCGGGCATGTGGAGAGAATTTAGGTAATTTTCACTCGGAAAGAAGGCGGTGCCGGTACAGAAGACGTATACGGACATGCGATATATATATAAGTTATGAGGAACTAAGGTCTTAACATTAGGCAGTATACTAGTGATACCGGTAATATTCACAATTTGCCCCCGCATGAGCTCATGTCTGCATGTGCCTTACTGCTGTAGTCTACCTTACTGACTCTTCTTCTAATGCTGTAATGTGTCATGCAGTGATCCAATTTGTTGATATACAATTCATATTACAATAAACTTAATTTACCTACTTATTTATATTCGTTTCTTCAGACTATGGATTCAAGACACTTGCTGTGTACAACTGTGTATTCCACTGTATTTTCTCCTTGTGGGAAGTTTGTTGCTGCAGCAAATAATTTTGGACATATATCTCTGTTTAATTTTGAGAAAGCAGTCACACTCAATTCTCTTAAGTGGCAAAAATCAATTATTACATTCAAAGCCCATGATGGCCCAATACATTCACTGGTGTCCACGAAAGACTGCCTCTTAAGTGGAGGAGTTGGGCCAGTGGCAGCTTGGAAATGGAATGATATATTAGAAAGGAAACCGGCAAAAGTTTATACTCTGCATGAACCATCACAAGGAGATGAAGGATCATTTTCTTCAAATGACGTAAATGTTCTTGCTTGCGACGAGACAAAGCTATATGCTGGAAGAGATGACAATGTAGTGTGTATATGGGACTTTAATTCTGGAAAATGTGAACGGATGCTTATTGGACATACAGAATATATTCATGATATTGCAATTATTTCTCCTAATGGCCTTGTTTCTGCATCAGAAGATGGTAGTGTTAAGGTATGCACTTAATAGTAATGTCTGTATATCATGGCATGCATATCATGATTTTTCATTAAAATTCAGGTTATCTATTTTTACCAATTTATGATTTTGAGTCGATAAGTATCTTGAACAAAAGCGACAGTAAGCCATTAAATCAGCCTCACCCTTGACAACATAACCCTTACTACAGCACTATTCCTTTTAAACTTAAACAATGATTGTTTCAGGTTTGGGACCTTCGTATGGCACAGGCGACAACTACAATTGAGCCGCATCAAAACAAAGAGCTAAGTCGGCCACAATATGGAAAATGGATAAGCTCCGTTGCTACAGATGATAATGGGCAGTGGATGGTTTGTGGAGGAGGACCGAAACTATCACTCTGGCATTTGCGATCTCAAAGTCAAACTGCTGTATTGGATTGCCCTGAGTTCACACCATATACAACAGTGTTCCATGAAAACTTCATAGTTTCTGGTGGAAATACAAACTCTGTACACCACTGGTATACCAATGGTGATGAAAAGGCTTCAATTCCTTGTGGCATTGGAACAGTCTTCTCTCTAACGTTCAATAAAAAGAAAAACACAGACAGTGCACCATTGATTGCCGCAGGAACCAGCCACAAACTGGATGTATTTTGTAACCCAAGTTATAGATCACACACATTAAATCTATGATATGCAGATACCTGCATTGCACATTTATTATAAATTTTCACAACGAGTACGTCAGCTTCATTGGCTACAACGATATACATAGGATGCAAACAATAAAAAATGATTGACTGGTAAAATGCCTACTGCAAATCTAAACTGGCTCAATACAGCTTCAGATTGATTAACACTTGACACCAGTCAGTTAGAAGCAACTAAGAATTTCACAGTGGCAACAACCTGATAATAATCATGCGCAAATCAGCTTATTGGCAATCAATGGATTGACAGTTAGTTGAGATTCAGTACTTAACGAGAGGTATACAATAATATTGGATAGCGAAAGTAATAGCAATTATTCTTGAAGGTTTTGTTTATAAGTAAAGCCACCAGAGGAAAAAATATTATATAGAAATCGTGAGTGATTTGCAACTCACTTAGTCCTGTGGCGATGCATCATAATATTAATACTTGATAAATCAATAAACACAATTAACAAAAAGTAAATGAAGTAAATATTATATCGAAATTGTAAGTGAATGATTTGCAATTCTCATTAAGTCATGTTACAAAATGGCAATGTATTATATAATAGTACTTGATATACCAATAAACACAATTTACAATAAGACGATCAAAACGAATGGTCTAATCCCAATTTAAAATTCCAATAAAGCTGTAAGGTCTGAGAATTCATTTCTGTATGATCGTGAATAAAGTAGAAGAAGAAATGCCCACTTGAATGTTATGAAACACCACACACATGATATATAGAAACTCCCAACAGTAACTCCTGTGAAATAAAAGTATTCGATGTTCAATTCATTACTAAAAAATAAATGTTGCATGCTGCTCGCTCGCTCTGAGTTTTTATGCGGCTCTTTTCGCCAGCAATAATTATATATTGTCCAAATTTAACCAAGGGAAACTGTAGCGTAACAGTTTTTTTTTAATTCATTAAGCAGTTGAAAAAGTTTTCATCAATGATTACGACAAATAATGTTTTAGTATGAAAATTGTAGCGTGTAATTTAAGTCAACAACAAATCTCACATCCCAATGATCAAATGTTTGTTGCTGCGTTGGCGGTTTTAACTACTTCTGATATCGCCTTGCAATTATATAATTTGCAATATTATTATTAAAAGTTGGGGTAAAGTTTTTTTCAGTTCACGGTATTCCAATATTATTAATTTTAAAGATTATGCGGCTCCCACATATTTCTCATTCATTTGCAGACTTATCGCTTCGCTTACCTATTCCAGCTTTTATTCCCAGTACCAGATAAGTTATGAATCCAGCAATAGCAATGATAGAGAATAAAGCACCACAAGCCATGAAATAACGTAGACCTCTAAGCCATGTTCTCCAATAATCTTGAAGATGCATTATGTGTGTAACCAAGTTCCACGCAGCTAAAACAGCTTTTTTAAAATAGCAGTGTTAGCAATGACTAGGTGGAATATGTTGCCATATTATAATAAATCGTGGCAGTAAAATAATATTGAAAAATATTTCTCATTATGGTAGGGAATACAAATTTTCCACATACAACATTATTTTCTCTTAATTTTTTGCATTATTATCAAAAGTGAAATCTATAACAAAGTGATGATAGAGACAGATAAGAGTTTTTTTATAGGATAAATCCACTTTGTTATCTGAAAAATAGAAGATCTAACAAAATATTATTTGTCCAACTTCAATTGAGTTACCAATAACTTTGCTACATAATGTAATAGATTAGGATTTATATATTCAAACTGTTGAGGTGTCCTTGATAATAGCACTTAGATGTTATACAACATCTAATATGAAGAGAATGCTTCCACATACCAGGTTTTGTGTAAATAATATGAATCAGATATTGGAAAGATAAAATAAATTCTCAAACCTTCAATATCAAAAGTCTGTTATTGAGGGCATTTTGCTGATGTGCTAACTCCATGACCCGAATATATTCATGAGTGCCCTATCAGCAAAGTGCAGAATACAAATCAAATAATTTTAATTATACGGTACCTGATAATCCACTGAACGTGACTATGTGTATAGTTGCTTTGGTATGTTCAAACACAACCAGCCATACAATAAATGCGGAGACGCCAATTGCTATACCAACCAAAGAATATCCTATTCTACACAACAGACATTTTCGTGAAGTACTTCTATCAGCCATGCTATAATAAATATCTAACAAAATAAAAACTGATTATTATTACTAAAGTAACTAGATGATTAATTTATGACGTATTTGTTGAAGCGCCGACATCTATATTAAAGCAATCTTTCATCAAAAGATATCGAAAAAACAATAACTCAAAGACAGTCACTGAATAGCTTCACCAAAACAAGCTCGTTCTAATGTTTGAAATTATATTTTTGTATATACAATAACTAGTATTCAGGTACCGTATATGTCCAGATGTCAGTATGTTAGAAAAGATGTAATGAATAAATATAGAGAGATACCTGAATTGGTAATACAAATTGATTATATCAGCAGTACGATACGGTAGCTATCGATTAACAAATTATTCAAAACTGAACAGTAATCCAGGATATTTCAGAGGATGACGACGCTACGCCTATTTCTGTATTTGATTTATTGTGAAGAATGTATGTTTATTTTTGCTTCCAACAGGTCAATCTTGCTTTTTCATTACCGTACCAGAATACCATGTCTGCATGTGTAATATTCAGATTGCTAGTTTTTTTTCTATCTGATCTTGGTTCTGGTCTATTTTTTAATTAAATTTGTAAATATAGTGCCAGACCGTACTTTGGTACATTCGCTTGACTTTCTATCTGGGTTAACAATCACTGAATCACATAACCTCAAAAATTTTCAATTTTTTCTGCCCAAAGTCAGAAAGTAGGGTATTATGAAAAACGACGTTGTTATTTATTTCTTTTTTATTTACACTGTACCGGTATCACATTCTACCGGTACAGGCACCATACTGCGGTACACCGGCTGACCGCAGTGACCGGGTCTGTTTGAGTCTTGAAAAAAGCTGAAATGCGGAAACTAGAAAACAAGCTGATCAGCCACAATGTATCAATGGGCTTCGTAGGACTTCCACAATACCGGTACCGGTACTCTTACAAACTGAATAGCATCTTTTTTTTAAACGCTCACAAATTTGTTAAGCGTGACGCAGTAATAATCATAGAAATAAATATTAGGAAAAAACGCTCAAGTACTCTCGTTGGTTTGTGTTTATGCAGTTTTTTTTTTTTTTTTTTTTTTTTTACATACTAAATTTATACACACTTGATTTATAGTTCAAATACAATTCCTTAGTATTTCAAATTCTCTGACAAAATTTGGTGATTTTCTATTTTTTTCAATGTTGAGTCTGTAAGTGATTGCAGTTTTTATTTGTTTGATAACTAGGTGCTGATTAGGGGGATTACCTTCGAATATAACAGAATTTCTTTGTATCCATATTTTATATCTAGTGATTGAAATTAAATAAACAATAATATCTAAATCTCGTCTTGTAATGTTGGAATGTAACAAATAGCTTAAATCCAATAAAACACAAGTTTCATAATTTTTCAAAAGTCTGGCATTATTTAATTTCCTAGCAGTATTTTCCATAAAATCAAAAACATAATCAAAATATTCACAATTCATAAATAGATGGCTAACAAATTCTGGTTCTTTTCCACATAACACACACATATCATTTCCTGCTATATTTCTTATTCCAGGTTTTGTTTTTACTGGTAAAATATCCCACATTAACTTGAAATTAAAGGTTTTCACATAGTTTGCCAGAATATTATTATGAATATTCTCACATGCAATATTTGAATTACAATTGCGTAGAAAAATTAATCTGTCCCCAGTCATAGAAATAACAATTTTTTTATAAATAGTTTTATGCATATCTTCTTTTATATCTGTACTACTTATGTTATGCTTTCTTAAAAATTCTAATATTAATCTATACTCACTTTGAGGACAAAATCTATGCAGTTTTCTGATGAAAACAAACACTCACCTTTTCACTGTCGGTGTTACTTAATCACAAAGATTTCATTAAAACGCCTCTCGTTGATATTTGTAGATGACGTCACATCAGTCATTTGTATTGTTGTTATTCTTTTTATTTTAAATAAATGAACCGCTAAATTGTTTGCTTATGTTATGCTCCATAGTTTTCTAGGTGGAATGATCTTGTTTATTAGACATAAAACACGAATAAATGCCGCGATAACTAAATAAGAGTTTTCATTCTCCCCACAAAAATTCAATCAATATATATTGATTATAATATATATTAATTTTTATATTTACTCTCTCCCGACATGACTAAGTTTCTCTTTGTGTTTATTGCTATCTTTTATTACAATTTCTATTATTGACTCTTTTTAAATCTTGGTGTCGCAGACTTATGATGACCATTTCTGGTCCTTTGCGACTTCCAGTCGATTGCAATGCGATCCGTTACTGTAATGCATAATTTTTTTTCTTATTTCAAACTTCTTTAGTGATTTCTTGCACGACAAAATAAACGTATTGTTTATTGTCAATCAGTCAACGACACAACTCGCAAAGTTCAACAATGTCGTTAATCTTATCTCGTGAGGCACCAAAAAAACAATTTTGTCTTTTGGTTGTACAATGTAGCTGGCTGATTCCAAACAAACAATATATCAAACAACAATTGACAAACTATTATTAAAAATAGCTAGATACTGGGTTTGTTCGCAACTAAGTGTTAAATATACATTGATGTATAAATGAAACGAATATAACTCTCTCTTCCTTTCTCTAGAAATATATTTTTTGTAATTACATAACAGTATAAATTTTGTTTTGTAATAGCTCAAGGATAATTTATTTGCCGTTGGCCCCGCCTCAACCTTCTTAAAATTAAAACTCATCTCATAATGCAAACACGAAGGAAAATTGTAATTTTTGGTTATTAATCACAAATGTATTCGATACATTTATTGATAAATAAAAGTATATCAGGATGAAAAGAGTTTCTTAGCGACTAAAGGAAGTTAATGCTCGATAAAAAGTCATGATGAATATTCCATGTTACCTCCACCCTCGATCCCAGAAAAACTTTTTCTTCACATACTTCACTATTGCAATACAATTATAATACAATAAAATTGAGTCCGGCATTATGAAACCACAACACTCATCAACAGCTATAACATAAATGCTAGGAAGAAATAGACAAACATAAGAATCAAGTGTGCCTGTTTTTTTGAAAGTAACATACACATTAATATATATATATATATATATATATAAACTCGATGAACATCAATACAGTGAGAGGATCATCGGTCCTTTCATTCAATGGAGAAGTGAGGCAAACATACAAATTGAAGCAAAACGACAATAAAATTGATAGTGTATCGGACTAGAGCGCGTTTCCGCCCCATCAATGCATTTGGACAATAATTACATTTGATTATAGAGAATGCAAAACAAAGTGTAGAACACCCATACTTGATACATGCAGATACCAAAATTTGGAGGCATCCGATTTTTAGATAATTATTTGCATTAAATAATAAAGTATTAGTATACTAATATCACAGGTGTCTTCAATGTTTTGACCACTTGCTGGTATTTCTTCGGATAACTCAAACTTCTGTAGTCCATTTAGATAGATCCAATGGTTTAAATAATAGTTCAATATTCATATTTTTGTCCAAAATTGTACCAACTTCTTCCGGCAGCATCCAAAGTGTTCGACGCTCATTCTTAGATCGCTTTTAAGAGTATGTTGAAAGCCATTATTTTATATAGAAATATTCAACCACGTGTCGCTCAAAGATGCTGATAGCTAATTTTAACCTAGTCTATCACGGCTTCACGGGACTAATTTTTGAATATTACAACTAAACTATAGCTCCTCGGACAAAAGGATAATAAGTTAACTGTTTCACAACTAATTTTTGGCAACACAAATGAAAACTGATAAATAACACACAAAACCACGATAAGAGACAATGTTTACAACCGTGCCTAAATATCTGACTAAGCGAAAGAAGTGTCTGAGCGGCTGAAATTGGGATCCTGCCGTCATTGTAAACTTTTTGCTGATTAGTAATTGTTGCAAAAATAAACACGGAAATTGATGATCGGTGAAAGATCAGAAGACTTTTTATAATACCATTAAATTGTCGACTCATCTACTCATTTCTTTATCTTATTTATATGTTTATATTTATTCTCGTTTGCATCTACCTATGGTACTATTTTATGCCATGATAGTCTTATATACAGCATATAAACAAGGGCCGGGAGCAGTGTTCCCTCTAAAGTGTGCGCGTGTGCGCGCGCACACAGCTTTCAGAGGCCGAGCACAATCATAGATTTACTGCGCACAGACGTATTTCGATGTAATGTAACAATGTTCTCGGTTGGCAGATTGAGAGAGTTTGTTGTTGGCCCACACAAAGCAATAATCAGTCACTGCCATTACTGCTGAAATATTCTCGTTATTGTCTTTTTGGACACGTAGTGGACATAGCGATAGTTTCAATATTATGTTGTTGTTCTTGTTCTTTGACACGTTTTTAAAAAGTCGCTTTTCTTTTCAAATATTGGACCAATTGCTTTGAAATTTTTAGTGGTTAAAGATAAAATTTTTCTCCAAAATGCTATAACTTTTACTTATTTCTCAATTTTCTATGAATTTTATGAAATATGATTATTCATTCAAAATTTCGCTGTTTTAAAATTTACTAATGGGAACACTGTTTCGAAACTTATTTCAAGCGGTTGCGGGATCAAGCCTGCAGCTACGGCTCTGCTAAGTTACCGTACCACAGTAAAATTGACTTATTCTTTACGCAATCTTACTATTGCAGTAGTGTAGATTTTCTAGCAAATCTAGCCTACCGTATTTGTTAATTTTGATAAGAGCATATTGAATTGAGTTTAATATGCCAGAAAAGAACCGTTCCACAATCGAATAGCAGGCCTACAGCAACAGGTACCGGTACTGGTACGGCTTTGACCACTTTCCAGAGAACAGGCGGGCCGATCCAGACGAATTTTGGTGTGAACCATGGAAGTGTTACAAAACTGACACAGAACAATTTTCAGAACGATCGGTCAAAGGGATTGAGCCCAAAACAGCCTTTTAGTGGCCCGAACAGGCTACCTGTCAATCAAGCCATCCTTCAAGTCACGCTAGAGTGATTTTGGCGTTTAGAGGCCATTAAATTCCGTCTCGGGGCGGAAAAGCGTTTGCCCGAGTATTGGGAATTTTTTAAGTGGCATTGGGGTGGGGGCAGTGTTTCTGTTACTTTGGAGATATGAAAACGTGTGGAAAGCCACGCCCACTTTTCACCTGAACCTAAGAAGTCGCTTTTCTCTTTCATTACAGGATCAATTGCTCTGAAATTTATATTGCCCAAAGATAAAATTTTTCTTTAGACGGTTATTGCTTCCATTTACTACAAACGTGTCCATATATTTGAGCATAGCTCTCTTGTGTTTATAATAATTTTGACTTTGTTTTGTGGCAATGAATCTCTCTCTCATGCGAGGTCAAGGGTCGGGGAAATCAAATCTCTCTGTCGGCAATGCGAACCTTCAGAGCGCAAGAGTTGTAAATTCAGAAAATTTGCTGCTTGCTTCAAAGCTTCGCATGCGTAAGATTTGAAAATTACCTATATATGTGTTGGATTACACCTATACAAGTGTTCTGGTTTGGAAATGAAAGGATTCTCTATTTTGGTTGTTATGTGTTTATTGTTGATCTCAGAAGCTTGTGGAGCGCAAGGTAAAATATTTAGGCACCAGTTTCATGAGATTATTTCAATACGGTATTTAGCTTCTGTCTGTACTATCGATACTTTTTTACTAATATATCTGTATATAGTGCCACACCGCAGAGATGAAAGAATGAGTCTGGCAGCTCAACTGCCAGACTGATGACGGCTTAATTTTCTTTGTTAACAGGTTCAGTTCGTGTTTCCCAGGTTGGATTAAACCCTGAAAACAGGACAGGGTATACTAATAGATGATATAAATAAATTCTTTTCTTAATATGTCAATGCATAACTTGTTACGGTATTCTTATGAAGTTCTGATTTAGTTTCTGTAAATAATTGCAGAAATGCCGTGATTCCTGGATTCATTGGTTGTGGGTTATATCATATATCAGTAAGTTATATCTGTATAGACTATAGTAATAACATACAGATTACAGACATGCCCTGTTACAGTGTTATCGTTTTGCGTATGTATTAGTCTTACTGCTTACTTTCAGATTTCAAGATTTGTGAAAATATTAAAAGAACGCAAATAACAGAACCTGAAAAATGCTTGAAACAAAGATCAGAAAACTTGAAACTTGTAAGTCACATTTTTGTAGTTTGATTCGGTACTTTTCTTGGAGAAACAAAAGAGCTTGTTATTGTTTCTGTATTCAATATGGGATCATTTAAATATATATTCTTGGAATATATCGTGGAAAGGGATACCAAGCATCTTTTAGCATCGTATGTTTACCTGTGAAACAGCAGAATATACTATTAAATTTGTCATAATGCTCATGCATCTTCATCATCAAATTTTAGTATAAAATTTTTAAAAATTGATGAATTATGGAAAAATTTGTTGAAAAAATCCATACCTGATGTTTAACAGGGACAGTATGGCAAAGTTCTCCGATTCCAAGATGTTCCGAAATTTGGCTCAATAAATCAAAACTATTTGTCTTTGAAACAAGTTAATCTACAGTAATGCTACGGTGAATAATTTTTTCTTCTAGTGAATAAGATTATTTATTTCGGGGAATCCAATGGTGACATTTTTAGATTGTGCTTTGATTTAGTTTATTACGCAGAGGCAGTTTGCCGTTAAGGCCCAGACTGTCTCTTGAAGGAGAGTTTGCACTCACTTATAATTGATTTCTCTCAATGTGGCCGCTATTCCTGAAATCGGAGAACTGTGTCTTACTGAGGGAGTCTTTGAATCTCCCACAAACAATTACCTTGGGTGAAAGCATGATAGTAAACAACAAGGCATTTACTTACATCCTGCGAATGTTGGAAATATATTTACTGATCAACTCTTTCCAGATTTTTCCACTTTATTATTGCCATTATCAGGATTCTGAATTTTTTTTCCATCTATTTTACATAGGCAATACACTCTGTACAAATTTCAATCGATTGTTCTGGATGTGAAGTATTACATGGAACCACAGAACAAGATGTTAAAAACTCTCAGTCCACATGGAACAAATTTTTATCGGTATGATTTTCTACTTATAATAGATGACTGGTATTTTAGAGGGGAAAATTTAGCCGTTGATGTGGTGTACATAATAAACTTTGAAAAATACGGTATTCGTAACAATGCTATGCTAAATTAGGAACAAAATATAAAGATTTAAACAAAAAATAATTTTTTAAAATCTTACATTTCAGACTTTATTATCTGCATTTACTGCCTCGTCAGCTAACAAAAATGTGGAAATTCAGACACTTAGATTTTCTCCATTTGTTGATAAATACATTACTATTACGCCACAGACAAATGCAACATTACGCATGACAGTTGAAACAAGTATGAAAGGATCACTTTTATTATACTTTTATCATCGCAGCTGTAGTAGAATGCTGATATAACAGATAATTTGACTGTTCTTGCAAAAACTAATACTATTTAGTTTAATTTTTGCACCAGGTCTAAGAGATTTTGATACGAACTTTCTAATCCTTTTTCACAGTGTAGATAAAAAGCATGTCACAATAAAAAAAAAGCGTCGAGTCTATGTTTAAGTTGTCAAGTTTTCTCATGCATCCCATTCCATGGATTAGAAATATAGACCTTGTTGAACAATTTAGATGAATCTGATAAAGCGTCAAAGTTTAACTTCAACCTGTTTTGTTGATGATTGATCGGCTTCCTGAGTAAATTGAATTAACTTATGGCAGTGAAAGATTTTACCAGCGTCAAGTTCTTGCCTTGAATAGTTTTAACAAGTAATATATAGTTATCCTAACCTCTACTATACCACTAGCTTGATTAAATTTTTGTCTTCTCTCTTTTCAGTTTTAGACATGTCATGTATGGCTTGCTTGATATCTGGTGTTTTCTTGTTTTTCTCTGCTCCAAGTCTGTCAAGTTCTGTGAAGTTTTATTACACTGGTGGAGTTGGGATCGGTGTTCTGGCTTCTGTGTTGATTGTTGTATTTATTCTGAGTAGATTTATACCTAAGGTATGTTGTAAATGGAGTGAATCACTTATCGTAATAAAGCCTTATCCATATTTATCAGTGTGCTATGTAACTTCAACTAAATTGAAAGTTTGATTTAATAATAGGGACCTAATAATCCACGTTTGTAAAATTTGTGAAAACCGATTTCTCTTATGTATCGAATAAATTGGATGTACTTTTAATTTAAATCATATCGGTTTAGGAAGGGAAGTGAATTTAGGATTGTATGATATTTCCAGCGTACTATGAAATCAATAAATAATTTTTATTAATATAAACAGTACAGTAGTGTCAATGACCAAACTTATTCTTGTGTCTATTCATCAGCCTGGGAAGATAAACTACCAATCCTTGATTCCATCTCAAGCGTAAATCAATTGTGGGCCTGAGAGACCACTTTCATAAAACACCGATTTAGAGTAGGCCAACATTGTCTCTCATTGTTTCCTCTCTTTTGCCAGCCTCTTTGTTTTGATTCAACATTTATATTTGTTACAGAAACCTGCAGCTTATACATTACTTCTCGGTGGTTGGAGTTTGACAGCTTTTATTATGAGAAAACTTTATGAAAATTGGCAATTATATCTATTACAATATCAGACTTATTTCTTGGCGTATATCGCTATTGCTGGTAAGTCATAATTGTGATAATATAGAAGGATGCAATATATAAAGTGAAATAGATGATAAATAAATAGTTTGTGATATTTCATAGAATTTAATCATGATGTCGGCATTTATTTCCTGGGGAACTTTTAATTTG
Source organism: Styela clava (assembly GCF_964204865.1). Lineage (NCBI taxonomy): Eukaryota > Metazoa > Chordata > Ascidiacea > Stolidobranchia > Styelidae > Styela > Styela clava. The sequence goes on from NC_135252.1 coordinate 10,005,794, forward strand.
TGCTGTTGTGAACCATCAGATTCATTCTGCAGTTTTCATATATTTCCGAGCGAGTGCCGAAAGTTCAGCGAAAATTTACAATAGACTCCTAACTCAGGGTTGAAAAAAATATGATTCTGACTTCAATTTAAAAAAAATTTGACTTCAACACAGCTATGTACAGAGAAAATCAAATTTTGATAACAATTAATTTTTGCTCTTTTTAAAATCTGGATTCGTTTATTTTTAAATAGGCTTCTTAAGTTTTGCACTATGCTATTGGAAAGGGCCGGTAGAAGATCCAAGAAGTCAACGTATTATACAATGGGCAATCCAGTCAATAGGACTAACTCTTCTATACTGTGGCACACAATCTCATGCGGTAATACCTTCATTTGACTGAAAAATAATTTAACTGAATAATAAATGGAATAATCAGTAACTTTTGACTATTTGCCTAATTAGATGAGAGATAGGAAACTGCTTGTCAGTTGTCATTGAACATGTTACCCTGTGCAAGACCTGCAATTTTATAACTTGTGTGTGTGTTATCATAGTGGATGGACCGCTGGACTGTTTATTGTTGCATGATCAATTTACATAAACGATTGTCACAAATTTTTACTCCTTATTATACAAGACGACAGAATTGTTAATATATGGTTAACTTGTCTCTTTCTTGGTCTTTCATATTTTCAAACAAATTTGAAATTATATCCAGTCCTTTTTCGAGCATTGAAGCAAAACTAATTTCAAAACACTCACGTTTCAGGTATCCTCGACAATTGTATCATGTGTACTTTTAGGAAGTTTATTGAAAAATAAACCAAATTTTCAAATCCTTTCCAGCCTGAAGTCATTTGGAACACGATTTAATTGGTGAGAACGCAATGTTACTTTTTCTATTATGTTTATGTGCTATTTCTAGTTTAAAGGAAGTACAGCTCTGGGTAGATGTTATAATTGTACATTCAGTGCAGCGTTTCTCAAACTGTGTTTCGCAAAATGGGGATAGAGATTGCGACTTAATTGGCCGCCGACTTTGGGTCGTAATTGGCTTCCAACTGACTACAAACAGACGAAAAGGCCTTGCTATCTAAACAGGCCTTGTGCCAGTCTTTGAAACCAGGGGTTTTGCGAAGTGAGATAAAAAGCGTAGGCTACCGAGGAAAAAAAGTTTAAGAAACACTGCTTTATTCTGTCACAAGGTTATTTTCAGTGTATGACAAGCTTATTCATAGCCTTGATCAGCAATTACCGGTATATTCTCTGCAGGAGACACAAACTAGAGCAACGTAAGTTATTGACCGAGGAGGAATACAGAGTACAAGGAGAACTTGAAACAAAGAAAGCTCTTGAAGAATTAAGAAAATACTGTGACAGTCCACAATGGTCTCCTCATCGTTGGAAAACTATGGCAAGAATGAAATCACCTTCCAAGTAATATTTTTATGCTTTCCTTTTTTTCTCTTATCTGGGTAACTGAATCAAGATTGGACATGAAAATTTGAAAGAGTATAAAAGTGATGATATACCCCCATTTTGCATTAAATATAGAGGCATGATGGCCAATCGGGGTGAATTATTAAGACATGACTAAATTACACATCTCGGTTCTAAACCCATGCCCCCACATCACCAAGGGGTTATAAGTTGGGTAGGCTTGATGACCAACTGGAAAGATACCGTTCTTCTAAATAAAAAGTAGTTTGTTAGTTGTTACATATCGGATACCAGTGGCTGCTTGTACAGGGCCATGTTCTGAGAGGAAGGCTTGAAAATGCATTGTATAAAATTAATTTAAGGTCCCAGGATAATGTATTCAAGGATAAAGTCCGTTTTCTGACAACATGCTTAGTAAATAGAAGACATAAAACAGCCAGTTATTATTCAGGTTTGCAAGTTTTCTTGATGGAGAGGACCATGTATCTGATTCAGAAATGACATTACATGATGCCGAATTATCAGATACGGAATCTGGGGAGGATTTAAGCTTAATAACTGATGATGAAGAGGGAAATGGTGATGTAAGACATAGAGCTGATAATCATATAGTCACTGTATACAAACGCATGGAGGTACAACCAGAAATATCAGAAGACGAGGATTGATGCTTTTGGGAATATTAAAAGCTGCTTTGCAAAATGAAATTCTACTGTGATTGAATTGAATATCTTTTTCACTTTCATGTGTGCTTATACCTGATTACAATTAGTGACAAGCTCAGTTGAGTGATTCTCTGATTTATCGAAAAATGATTTTCCAAATAGCATCAAGCTTAATTTGTTACTTATCGATCTTAAGATCGGTAAGTATATTGATAGGTATTTGTCTGTATGTATGTCTGTCTGTCGGTGTGTCTGTTAGATGCACGCGATATCTCACGAAACCGAGATTGAATCTGCTCCAGATTTTGCATGTGCATTCATCTTATCTCGGACCAGAAGCCTATTGATTTTGGGCGAATTATGTCGTATAATTAGCGAGTTATCAATCAATTATTGATATAGTGATCTAGATTTTTGTAAAGCGAGAGAATTTTGAAACCCGCCGAGTGTGTGTGTGCGATGCGCAGTGCGCAAGTTACAAGAGTGGATGAATCGAAACTGCAGTTTCTGTTTTGGGGGATCCCCTAACTATCGATCGATAAGTCTTCGGGTTTCCAACCGATATTCTCGTTCTAAACTTGTTCATATATTTCAACAAATCTTACCTTGGGGGTCTCATGTTCTATTTCTGGCGCTCCAGAAGTGTGTCTATCAATATGAAGGTAACTAATTTTGTTCGCATACTTTACATCAAGTTGTGTATAAGGATGGAAGCCTATGGGGCAGGAGGTATAATCACTTTGCTAACATAGGCAGTCCCTGAACTTGTTATACAACTAAATTATAGAAGATCTGAATGAAATTATGGCCTTACCTTAACCTGGTACACACACTGCGGGAGTACCCTATTTTTGAATGAAAATTTTTGGGCAACGGCGAACACCATTTCATAATCACAGAACGAACAACTTATAGTGAAATATGATCCTACAAAGTCGTGCGTTTGTATTACCTTGTTGTCATATTCAATAATATTACCATTTACTGAAATATTTCTTTGTTTTCAATATTTTTTATAGTCCTGATACAGCAAAACAATTATCACTGTAAAGCTACTGCTTACTTTCTATTTTTGATACATTTATCCTGGCAAAACTATCTGTGTATGCGTGATTACCCAAAAGTTCAATTAAGTTTTATTTAATTAGCTAGAATTCTTTGAAACAATTTTCCTCCGAAATTTAATTGCCGAACTTGAAATGCTGCCAATAGCCATCCTCATGCCTTCTACCTTGTTGTAATTTCCAAATATAATTCTCAGGTTAGTTGCAGTGTATATTCATTGAGCCCACTGTTATTTAATTTGCTGTTTTTTTCTATCATTCTTACCTAAACCTGAGTAGCAATAAATTCCTTGAATAAACTTCAAACATTATTTGCTTGTGGTGTGGAAATATGTCGAGGTGGTCACAAATTTTGAGAAGAATATATTACACTCCTATGTCTGGAATCGCCTGTTTTCACATACTCTGCTGGATTCTGAAGAATCTGAGTGGATGACATTAGAAATTTATGATGGTATCCACTGAAGGTTTTATTTAAAGGGTTTTCAGAGAGTAAGTAATAGAATAAAAACAATGAAAAACTGCAGGCTACTATCATAATTTTGTAGTCGGCAGGAAGAATTAGTTTGAGACTGCAGTTGAAGGGACCTGTATCCCAATCTTACAAAATAGTTTTGCTCATTCTTTTTCTCTTCACTCGAGGAAAAACACATTTCGGTAACCTTTCAAGCTCGCATAGAATTTGTTGACAACTAAGTACAGTAACCGCTCACATGGGCATTCCAAAATCTTGGTGCAGGCGATTGGGGAACATATATGCATCTCTTTCCTTACTGAAGTGTGTTTAATATAAATTTACTCACAAATTTTATACTTCAATCTTTATTTTCTGCTAAAACTTTACATTATAATATCAATAGTGCGATAAAATACAATTCATATCAGAGTGCAAATGCATTGCACACTAGTTTAAAAGCACTTGTGAATCTGTCAGGCCGATGGAAATATATCTTCACCAACGATATAACTTAAAAAAAGAAAAAATGTTGCAGGCAGTTACATTCCTACATTACTTTAGCAAGGTGTAGCCTTGGCGAGAAGTAATTGTATGTAAAACTAATGGACACATTACTACAATATCACTGAGTAATTGTAATTCAAAACCCAATGAATCAAATTAGAAGCCAACTGACTGGGTGTTTTTCAGAAAAGATTGGAAAAGTGTTCTCTCCCAGTAGCTTTTCATTTTATTAACACAAGTAGCTTTTGAATAGCACCCATGGGGATCAAGATCTCGACAATTATTTTTCATTTTTAATGTGGTGCAACAGCTTTATTAAAAAAAATTTGGCACAAAATATGACTAAAATCTTCTATATTTTAGAAGGTAAAATAGGGTTTTCTGCTATGATTTGAAAAGTCGCGTGCGTCACAGAACAAAATACCGGTAGTAGCTTTAATATGTGTATCAGAGAAATTTAGAATCACCAGAGTCATAATTAGAGAACTATCAAGTTGATGTACAATAACTCGAAACAAATACATCAGCTTTTCTTCGTATATACTCAAATCAAAAAGCGGGGTGTCATATACAAACCCAAACATAATTCATTCATTCCAACTGATAAGAGTTGATGCAATTCATGTAATCAGACATTTGACCGAAAATTTTGCAACATTTTGACAACGCCAACATTTTGACTTTTGCGAATATTTTGTAACATAATAGTGACAATGAAAACAATATTGTAGTAATAATTTGAATCCAAAAAACACTACTCGACAAGTATTCTTCTAATTTCCAATAAATATAAATAATGACAAACTATGGCAAAACATGATCACAGCATTTCATTCCCACTCATCTGCAAAACCGAGTAATATTGCAAATCCCCGATCTTTGTAAAACCAAGCATCGTTAACATCTATGTAGTTGCGGATGATGCATGGTGTTTTACGAACAAAATAGCAGATAATTCTTTACAAAATTCTTCCAAAACGATAGAACCTTCCAGTAAAAATGAATGTTCGTGTCCTCCTTTCACAGTGTGTGGTGGAGGAGAGCCTGTGAATGAAATAATTTGTTAAAAGTTGTACTGTAATCAAAATATCTTATTTTGACAAATACGAACAGCAATATCGAATCCTAGGGATATCCTCAGGGAGGTAAGTCAAGAATATTCAAAAGAAGGGTTCCGCAATTTCAAATTGCTAAGTTAGACCGTAATAGCTAGCAGGTCCATCTGGAAATCAAGAAGAGCCCTGAGGGTTTAAAATTCTGGCCTATTCAATAATAGAAGCTCCTCACACATCATTGGATGCTTGTACATGGAACCTCGATCGAGAGAAAGGCATGAGAAATCGTCGCATAAAATAAATCTGGCAACAATTTTTCTCAAGCCTTCTACCGAGCATATGAAAATCCACCATGTATTCAATATTAACTAAGCCTAAAATAAATTTTAAAAGCCCGAATTTTTTTTTAAAAAACTACTGCAAGATAATTACTTATACTCAGGTGTGTATTTATAATCACTGATTACTTACTTGATAATGTCTTGATGGGAGACTCGTTATTTCCAATCAATGATTTTCTTGCTAACAACAACTTATGTTTAAAATTTGGGAAGCGAGCGAATCTCGCCATCATTTCTGTGATGATGTGCTAAAAACATAAAAAAAATTCATTCAATTCACCAATGTATGTATATTTGAACCTGGCTTGAAACGTAGTTTGGTTCAAACAGTCATTTACACATATATACTGGGTTTGTAATAATCAGAATTTTCTCGTTTGGCATAGTGTACCTAACTTTTACACTCATATTCAATCATCATTTCAAAATAATAGCAATAATACTGAAATAAATTTTCTTCATTGAATCTGGATGATTCTATATCACAAATCATTCAGAGGAAAATTTATGTTTACTAAGATCATCAGTCTCAAAGAATGTCATACAGCCTGTTACTAATAACAGAGCCATGGAAGATGTTCAATCGAATAACTTTTCTTTATGTATTATAGATATAAAATCGTAGTATTAAAATACCTGTATCGTATTGTATAAGGTCTTAACGTTCGGTCGTAGTGGCGTGAGAGGATCAACAAAATATTCATGTAGTAAAGGATGCGGCATCAAACATAATCTTGAGGCAATTGAAGTTACAACTAGATTAACTTCATAAGGTTGGTCAAGAATGCGAGATATTTTGCTTAAAAGCATTCGAAGAAAAGGTCCTGCAATATGAAAGCATTGAAATTAATATACTGACTTCAAAGCAAAGGCAACTTTGATCAACGAGTGACTATTAAATAGCCATGTAAAATGTAACAAACACTTATGAAGTGGTTTTGATATATGTGTTCCTCTTAATAAGCTACTTTTATGTAGAAGTGTTTATCACTAGAATAGAACATTGTTCTAAGACAATGTTCGAAACAATCTCAAAAAAAAATAATTTTCATCAAAATGCAGCCTTCATTGTCCCAAAACAAAAAAGGATGCACATCTCATATAATCATCTTTTTGCTGATAAAACATTCAAAGTGTCACCTTTTAGTCTATAAATAATTTCCTATGACACTACTTGACTTTGTAGTCTATGTAGTCTACTAATGGTCATATCAAATAAAGATCTGAGCAATCCACTCAGAGCCCGAACTCCATAATATTTTTTCATGGGCATTCATGATTCTCAAAGCGACACGACTACTGTTTTGGGTACTCCCGCAGTTTGTGTACCAGGCTAGGGTTAGGCCATAATTTTATTCAGATTTTCCTTATTTCAGTTCTATTACAATTTACAAGTTCGAGAACTGTTTGTGTTAGCCAAGTGAATATACTCCCTGCACATAGGATTCCGTTTCTTTACACAACTTGATGTAAAGTGGGCGAACAAAATTAGTTACCTCCATATTGGATTTGGTATACACACTTCTGGAGCGCCCTGTTTTGAGCAATTAAATAAATTGACTGTTTATCTTTACGACTTACCACCAAAATACCACCATCACTTATAACCACTTTTTAATAATTGCTTATAAAAGTAAAATGAGTAAATTGGTCACATAAAAAATTGTTACCATGAAAATTACTTGAAAGACGAAAACTTGAAAACTTGAAATAATGCAATTATGTAATGGAATAGCATACCTTCATTAAAATTATTTACAGCAGGACATCGATCAGGATTATCAAATTCTTTTGGCCAGTTAAATTGACTGCAAACATACTGAACATCTCTATACATTCTGTGTGCTTCTCTCAGATAACTGTCATGTCTGCTAAATAAATGCAGTTAGCAGTTGGAAGGGATTAAGGGAACAAAGATTTCGATTTTCTCACTATTTTGGTTATGTTTATTGAAATACAACATTTGATACAAGTGGAGTTGTTTACTGATCAGCAAATACAAGACATTTTTACACTCTTTTGTTGTGACCAAATAAATCACGAATTAACTACTCAGTTTAGTCAAATCATACTTGAAAATGAAATGGAGCTATGAGGAAAGGCCATTTTAAATTTCACAAAACAATTGTATAAATTGTAGAATACCAAACTATTCAGATATTAATAATGTACAGTGATGACCAAAATCACTTAAATTATTATTCCAAATTTAGTGGTAAGTAACATTGAAATGTCAAATATATTCAAGTTATATTTTTTTCCACAGAGAAAGTTACAGATTCAAATTTGTAGATACTTAATTTAGAAATGCAAATAGTTGAGGAAAACTTCGTTTTGATTTATAGCAAAATGAAGTGTCATTTTTATCTCTCACATGTCAAATGCTTATAATAGCAAGATCAAAATGAAAAAATTCAATTTTACCAAAATCAAGAATCAACTAAATCTAATATTCTAATTCTAATATTTGATAAATTTTGGGCACCACTAAAATGGAAAGCATTTTCTGTTGGTATTCTAATCATGTTGGCATTAAATTCTGACTGTAACGCCTGGAAGCATACATTTACAAACTTTATTTATAAAACAAAAAACAAACCCTGAGTCATCATCAAATGTTTGTGATGATTTAGCAGCTTCTGGGAGAACATTTAAATAACAATTGACAGCTTGTTGCACATGTAAACGAGGATTGAATTTGGCTACATTCATCGCTGAAAATAAAATATTTAATCAGGCATAAATACATTCATATTTAACCAAATTCACTGCGCTCCAGAAGTGTGTGTACCAATATGGAGGTAACTAATTTTGTTCGCCTATTTTACATCAAGTTGTGTAAAGGGACAGAAACCTATGGCCCGGGGGGGTATTCACTTGGCTGACACAGACAGTCCCCGAACTCGTAATAGAACTAAAATAAGGTAAATCAAAATTATGGCCTAACCCTAACCTGGTACACATACTACGGGAGCACCAAATATACGCTTCATTAATTTAAATCCAAATAAACACTGCAAAATGGATCAATGCAAAAATGTTTTTCCTGTAAACTCATATGTAGAATCCTTTTCGAAAGTGTTCTAAGCAAAGTAGGAAGCCCTCAACTAAATGCGAAGAGAATTATGAGAAAAGAATTCCAGAGTGATCACAACTATGCTAAGAGCTATATATAAGTTATCCTTGCCACAAACATACTTCTAGGATTTGACTAATAAAGAGATGCTTCCCTGATCACACTGACTAAGTATATTGCTTATTAAGCATCACATTAACATGATAGAACAGTAGATATATCCCCTCAACTATATTTTGTTGTTTCCCTACCTTTAATCGTTTAGTATCAATGCATACCACTTCGAATAATGCATTGTAAATCGGGCGCTCCAGAAGTGTGTGTACAAATATGGAGGTAACTAATTTCGTTCGCCTACTTTACATCAAGTTGTGTAAAGGAACTGAAATCTATAGGATGGGCAGGGGGTATATTCACTTGGCTAACACAGACAGTCCCCGAACTCGTAATAGAACTAAAATAAGGGAAATCGGAATAAGATTATGGCCTAACCCTAACCTGGTACACACACTACCGGAGTACCGAGAAATGAGGAGACCATAATAATGTGAAATTTTCCCAGCCATATTGCATTATTCTAGGTTTTACTTGTCAGTTGATATATGAAATTATTATTACCTTGTTGTGTATCATGTTCAGATTGTGATCCAGTTCTTTGCGTTTCTGTTGAATTAGCTGCAGATACTTCTAATCCAGGTTCTAAATCCCATTCTAATTCAGCAGCATCTGTTTGTATTACTATATTACCTGTTAAAAGTTTGTTAGGAACATCATTGTATAAGAAGGTGTTTTAGTGGCGTGAACACAGTTCCCTTTTAAAAGCAGAATCACAAAAAACGATAACCTGAAACTTATCAGTTATTTTGCTGTTTTTTTTTAACAAATTTCAGTCTGAAGTCCGCTATTATTTCCCCAACTAAATCCACTTATTACATTTCAGCGAAGAAAGACAGGAACAAAATTTAAACATTGTATCAAAATATTACAGGATCCATGACATGTTTAGGCAATAGTTCAGATATAAAATTTCTGAAACATTACTACAATACATAACCACAGTTTTTAATAATCATGATACTAATCAGTAAACTCGATATGGTATAAAACAATTTTGTACCTGCAAGACCTCATAGGTACAATCAGAAAATAAATCGAACACTAACTTAGGAATGGATTCTTATTAACTCATTCATGTTGGACATACCGGTAGTTACAGTTGCAACTTTTTAAATGGCAGTGTTTTATCGGAAAATTCATTTATGTTGTCCTAGAACTGGCATCATAATATGTATTTCCAGTTCTCAGTTTTAAGTCTAATAGATAAACTCATTCCAAGCGTAAGGACTATAAACTAACATTACAATCAGAAAAAATATTTAACAGAATAATCTTTTGGGAAAATATTCAAAGTAAACACAATGTTTCTTACCAGGATTTTCAGCATGATATCCACGTTGTAGCAAATATTTTATTACAAGTTCATCCATTGCTATCGGATCGTTTTTCCTTAGTACAGTTTCAAATAATTGAAGTGATACAATGGTGATCTCATCAGATAAATGATCGCATCTTTCAAGTATTCGCAGCAACAGTGATGGTACAGACTAGAAGTAACAATAGCAAGGTAAAATATGCTTTAAGTCAGTGATGTGCAACATTTTTTGTCAGCAGGCCATATAACCAACTTCGGACATCTAGCTGGGCCACACAAAAAAAGAGAATACGGCTATCGCTCAGCCTTACAATAAATAAAATAAAGGCACAGAGCAAAGCGGTGAAGGATTCAACGAAGCGACAAGAACAAAAATCAGTATGTATTTTTGCACATGTGAGCAACTTGTTAAACAACTTTGGATTCAGATTTTATGCTTGATGGGGAAAAATACGAGTGTTGAGCCGGGTTGTTGCCCGAGGGCCACCTGTTACATACCCCCTGCTCTGAGCAAATACTTTCATCTAAAGAGCACAGAAATTTATCATTCAGATATGCTGTGTGGAATAAACAATATTATACAGACTATGGAAAGGAAAGGTGTGGTTTTGCAATCTTGTCACCTTCTTTCTCAAAAAATGTTCAGAGAATAAAGGAAAAAAAGGACTATAAGTCAGCTGTTTCTATTTGGTTTAAGAATCAGAGCTGTGGCGTCAACTTCGTCAAGTAATTTTTGGTATTGGAATGTGTGTCAAAATGTCGTATTTTCCAAAAAATAAAATCAAAAATACGAAATTCCCAGAGTCAGAATTCTACGCCCTCAAAGGTCAGGAGTAGAGAAACATGACAATCTGTAAAGGAGATAATCCAGATGCTGGACAATGCTAAAAGGCAAATGTCACATAGCAACTGTTTAAACTATAATGCAAGAAAAACATTCAGAAACAGTCTTTGTGAAAAGTGTCCTTTCATACTCTCTCACACTTCTTTAATTTATGAAAAGTGCTAATTGAGAGCTAAATATAATTGTATTGTGTGAATTGATGTTATAAGTTTGCTTAATAATTCATTTATCTCAAATAAAGTAGCTTTGCGGGCACCATTTGAATGAATAATTTCTTTTAAATCAGAATAATAATGCTTTTACATGCTTGAGATTTAGTTTTGAAAAAAATTCCCACCAAAAATAATCGAAAAACCTCTCAATTTACATAAATTATAATAAAAGGCTTAGATTCAGAGAAATTTATTATTCAAGAACTAAAAAGAATTTGATTCTATTCATGGCATACTTGGTCATAATTCCAATTCCATGCTATGAGATGTAGGGTATTTATCATCGAAATTGAAGTTTATTATTAAAATGTCAGACACTTGCACCATTGTTGAAGGAGGTCAATATATTATTCAATAGTATTGTATTGAGAAAGGAAAGTGATAGCGATTCGAAAAAATATTTGGAGATCTAATTCAAACTAAATAGAAATGTTTAAAATAAAACAAACCTCTTCATTTGACACAGCTAATAAAAAGTTTAGCATTTCTCTGAGGAGTTCTTTACATTCGACTGATCGAAATAGCTTAGTGAATATAGATGTGGCAGTAAGTATCGTGTGTTCATTTGTTGCACAAAGTAATGGTGACAAAGTTAATCCAAAAAATTGTTCTTTCATTGACTTTGCAAGAAGCTCCCGACACTCTTGCTGCAATATAATGATATAAATATTAAAATCTAATAAATTTTGAATTTAATATAATGAAAATCATGACTCGACTATTCGATGCCACTTTGGTATGCGATCTCACTTGCTTAACGCGATCTCAATCGCATACCAATATGGCACCAACTAAAATCACATAAAAAAATAGCATAGCACCAACTATTTTTCAAGAAATTCGCAGCTAAAGATAGCCAGAATCGAATAAATTATTATTAAAGAATTAGCAGAAATTAATGTAAATCAATAAAAATTGAACTAAGTAATGCAAATATATGTTCAGTCTCTGCTTCATGTTCATGTGCATAAATTATGCCTTACTAAAACAATACCTATGCACAAGTAACAGCTCAAGAAATACAGCACTGTTGTAGGTATCAGTTAGCTGTTCGGCTAGAATACCATCAACTTTTCAAATCTCACAATAGGTCTACAAAAATCTGAAGAAACTTACCGAGTTTCCTTCTGAGATTAGTCGATCACAATAGTCGAACCAAGATAAAAATGAGATCAGAGCCCGCTTCCCAGAAAATCGATGACTGTCATCGGTTCGAGCATCTAATCCCCATTTAGCTTCCACGGCGTCAATATCAACTGGATCTACATTTTCAGGAATTGCAGCAAAGAGAGATGACAATCTGAAATGGGAGTGAAAACTTGAATAGGACTTAATGTCGAACCAAATATCTCTGATGGTCATTTCACATTGAAAATTACCTAAATTAAATATTGCGATCCAGTCACTGCTGAACTGAAGAGGTATTATAGCAAGATGTAAAAGTGGATAATAGTTAATAAGTTCAAGGCATCGCACCTAACACAAAGTAATTGCGATTTTATCACTATAATAACATAATAATTAATATTTTTTAAATACTCAGATAGCCAAAATTATTGCTCTTATAATATCGGTACTTCTTTTTGACACAAAAATATAGATATATATAGATCGTTTCGTTATTATGTTGTTGTTATTGTTGGGATATTTCTTCTTATCGTTATGAAAAAATCTTTTCTCATTAACTACTGAACCAATTGCTTTGAAATTTCCAGTGGTTGAAGATTGTATTTCTCCCTGAAATGCTAATAATTTAATTCAAAAACTTCTCATGAACACTGTTGTAGGCTACCGGAAGTATACGATGACAGATTGCAATCCATACCATTTCAATGTGCCTTCGTATCCATACATTTGAGCATCGCCCTCTTGTTTAATGTCAAATTTGGTTTCGTAAAATTAAGTGAATTGATAACAAGTGTTACATGAAAAAGATGGATACAACCTCAACAAAACATAAACAAAGTCACCTTAGATTCAATAAATAACACAGTGCAGTATCTTGTACAATTGCTCGAGCAGCATCCTTGTGTTCAAGTGAAACAAGGAGCATGATTCCTTCGCAAGCTTTCACAGCTACTCGTCCATCTTCAGACTTAGTCAAGTTCAATAAAGAGTCCACAAGGTCATAACCTTCTCTTTTTGTAGTGTAAGAATGCAACGAAGGACTATTTTTTGTATCTTTTGTACTGGTGGAAGGGGCGGATGCAGTTTTATCCGGAGTTGTATTAACTTTTCCAGTAGGGTCTGTAGTTGGTTTTTCTTGGTCTGCATTATTTCCACTTGTCCCTTGAACGACAGGGGAATCCTCTTTTTTCTTATTTTTCAACTGGAAAATTTTTACATTTTATGAATTCAGCATTGTATGGAATATAATGATAACACATAGTATGATATAAAAACTATCAAATTCTGATCTAAGCACAGTTTTAAACGAATATTACCCAATGATGGAGCTTGGAAGTAAAGTAACTAATTCCTTCTTCCTCATATCTAAAATATTTTACAGAATTACGAATATTGTTACTCTTAGAATCAGACTGGCAAATGATGAAAATAATACCTAATAGAGATTACTCAAGAATAATGATTCCTCCAACTTAGAATTTTCTCAATAGCCAAATTACTACAATTCAAAGAAGCTACATATGAAGAAATATTTATGATAAATAAATTCTAGTAACATGAACTCTTAAAAAAATATTTCAGTTACATTTGCTGGCAAAGTTCTTATAAACAAGCTTATCCAAGTTAGCTTGAAAGAACAGGAAACTTGCTATTCAAGTCCATGCTCTGGATTTTGATTAATTATTTAAGAAGGTTGGAGATATGAAGAAACAAACAGAATATTTGCTCTTACTGGCTGAAAATGAATCGAAAATAACAAAAATCAAACATCATTTGTACATTGTTTATAGAAATAGGAAAAGTAAACAAGAACAGATTTTATAATTTCCAGAATTATTATTATCAATACCTTTGGGTCTTCTTTTCCTCTCAAAAACAAATGAGCTAAATGAGGTTCCTGTTTCAATCTTGCACACACAGTACATAGGAATGCAATTTCTTCAGATTCTGTTGGGGCTGCAGCAACTTCTCCACACACTCTAACTAACCTGGAAACTGGCCTGAAATCAAAAGTAATACATGATCACATTTTATTAGTAGTGAATGCACAGGTACAAATTAGATATCTTGACCATTAAATTAGTATTTTCTCTTTTATTGCCATAATAATATAAAATTAATAAAGATAAGGGTACGGTAGTAAATTTTACCAAGTAATGCATTTGAGCCTTTAAAAAAAATCATGATATATACAAATATAGGTGCGACTGACAGGAAAGAACAAAACAAAAACTTTACACCATCTTGGTGTTTAGCTGTTTTACAAAGAAAACTTTTGATAACCAATGAAAACAAATTGAAAGACAATGAAAAAAAATTGTTAAATCGACAGTAAATGAAAATACAGAATAGTAACATTCCTGATATGAATAAAATCAATTTAAAAGGTTAGATCAAATAGATCAACCGACAATAAACCTAGGCAATGTCTAGGTCAGCACAACACAAATATGATCAATGTTTTCAAGTATTGAAGATATTTACCTGTGAACATTTATGTGGGGTAACAGAGGTTGCTGAATTCTTCCAAGTAAACTTGTGAAAAATCTGAGAACTTGCTGCTTCATTCCAGGTGGACAATCAGCTCTTCCTAACGTGTGCAAAGTCTCCAGCAATTTATGCTTTTAAGAAAAGAAAATTGTTAAATGTCAGATACGTAGGCACAATCAATACAAGTAACCTACCAGTTCCAAACAAGCAATAGTGGTATCATTATGCCATTGACTCAAAGACAAATGGATCAAAAATTAACATGTCAATTTTGCATGCACGTGGAATAAACTTAATTTATGCCAAATACCTGTAATAAATATTCCATACATGGTCCTGTGTTTCCAACTTCCCTTTCAGCTTCTTCTTCCACCAGAATCACCAACATTTGTTGCATGTGAGAAGGAATGTTCGTCGAATTCACCTAAAATATGAATTAAATAATATTATAACACTTTGGGCCAATGAAAGGCCCATGTTTTTAGCTACCAAATAATCAAACAATAAAAAAAATTTCTGGCGAAGTAAACGCTGTAACTACTTAAATATGCCAAACAAAATTGTGATGTAAAATGAACGCCGTTACTGCTTAAATAAATGCCAAATAAAAGTGTGGTGTGAAATTTTCATGTTTTTAAAAAAGTCTGTTTAACGCGAAATTAAATTTTTCGCAGACGCGTCTTAGTCAAAATCAAACCTACTGGCACTCAATTTTCAACTAAGCAGGTAATGTTATGTGTCCCGTACTAAATAGGGAACCGGTATAACGTTCCATGTGACACAGACTTATATTTTTTTTTTTTAAATTAGAATTTGGGCTGTATTTCACAATACATTTTTGTTTGGCGTTATTTAACCAGATATGATGTTCACTTCACTAGACCTAAAAAATTCATGTAAACTTACAGGACATTTTTCGTCTGTATTTTCAACGTAAAAATTTGTGATACATTTCCAGTGATAAACAAAGTCTTCAATTGGTGTTGCTTCTGGAGCTAAAGCATCTACTGCCTGTTGCAGTATCGTACTAAATTTGCTAAACATTGCAGTATTATTTTCCGATAACTGATACTTTTTAAAAATCAGATCCTCATATAGAAATTTTCATGCTTGTTTTTCATCAAAAAGCTATTGAAAACCGTTGAGTTAAAACCTAGCTTATAAATTTAAAATTAATAAAATCAATCTGGGCAGAAGATGAATATCATTTAAACCAAACAATAATACAAAAATAGGTCAAAGAGTTGTCAAAGTTATAGCCAGACTTATCTCGATTAACTCAATCCATACTTATTTACTGCCATACGAAATGTGTAAAAATGTATGGAACAAATTTTAAGGAGCAAAGCCATATGTTGTGAGCATTCTTAACAAGATACTCAACATCAACTTATTACAAGATTAGGCCTTAGACTGCCTTATATCACTAGAATATATATTGAATAATGAACTATGATTCATACAGTCATAAGTCAGTGTTAAGAAAATACTGGTACCGAGCATTGAAACAAAATTTCTTCTCGAATCAATTGAAAGAGATGAAGCAAATCATTAATAGAATCTGGCAGGTTTTTTTCAGCTTCATGATCGTGAGTCTGATATCATTTTACCAGGAGAATATGGTTCAGGTATAAGCAGAATAGCAGGCAGAAGGTGAACCGGTGAAAAATCGTAGTAGCCAAGTAGCCTAAAATTCATTAGCTTTTACTGACTAACAAGCAAATTATGTTGGGTACCATATAATTTATATTTTATGTGTTGTATTATACATTTCTAGAAAACTATAAAACTTTAATTACATAATTTGGATTTACTTGTTTCCTCTGCTGGGAAATAGATCTAGGCTACAGAGAGACCCATATACTGACTGACTGTAATGCAATGAAGAATCGCTAACATCTCGTAATGACTGAATGATGTTGTGGATAAATAAAAATTTCAACAGTAATCCTCTCAACACTGCAACACAATGGACTTAATCACACAAGATAGTACAGGATGAAAAATATTGTATGTATGTATGTTTATCATTAAACCCACAAAAATATTCTAAAAATGCATATTTTTAGCGATATATTTATGACTAGCGTTAAATCATGCAGACCAGAATGTAAACTATAGAAAAGATTAATATGAAAGTTTGGAAGAAATTTACACTTATGAAATACATATTGCTGTAATGAAAGCTCAAGAAGCTAGATGTTATCTAAATAAAATACTATTATGTAATCTGAACTATGTTTTTCAATACTGCAATAACTGAGATTGATCTTTCCATAGCCTGATAGCAAACAATTTATCATCTTATCATAACAGCATAATGGAATCGAGGAAAGGCTATACATAATTTTGCCGTCATAATTTCAATTTGCTTGGTTGAGCTTTCAAAATTTCATCAGACTCTGGCCTAATCCAGTAATCAGATATCAGGCTCTTACAACTTTTGATGTGCTGAAATCCAACACTGGCCAGGTAAACCAGAAAAATTCAAAAGAACCTGGAATACTGACTTCTCCATATTCTAACTATTACATGATAATGAAAGGATCTCCACAATGTGGAGTGTGGGCCGAACCTTGGAAGTACTGCAATACCAGGACAACCCGTGGGAGTGGTGTGGCAAGCCACAAAGCCAAACCCTGAGGTACAAAAATCAAATTAATACAAGAGTGGGGGAGTACCCCACATTTCAGGTATTAATCTGAAAAGAACAGATACTACACTTGATCTTAGCCAAAAGGCCGAGAAGCGATAAAGTCAAATCCCTTAACTGCCATCTAATTGACTCATCCATCCTAAAACTTATGGTGAAAAAACTTAGACCAGCCAGATGAACATTTCCTAAAAATGTGGGGTTTAGCACAATTCTGAGCTCATGGGATTAGTAGTGTGCATAACGTATCTAAAAGTGTATTCACAGTTTTTAAAAAAGAAAAGTACCACGTTGCCATAATTATCTATATCAACCAATTTTTTATATGCAGTCTTTCTAACAAATATGGACAATACATGAAACACAATATACTTATATACTACAAACCCATATAGCATTCTAGATTCAAGTTACAAACCAAGATCGTGAGTTTATATAATGATAGAATCTTTGTAAGCCATGAATAACAACCTAATTCAAATACATCCTATTTTATAATTTGTCTAAACAAAGACACTGGATGAAAACTAAGCAAGCAACCTTTTACAAAGTTGACCTTTGAACCAATTTTAGACAATTTTATGTCACAATAGGTGGTGATAGAGAGTATTAGTGACAAATTTAGAGGGGGATAAATTATTGCCATGTGTTTTCATGATTCCAATAAATACACTGT
This sequence comes from Styela clava, assembly GCF_964204865.1. Lineage (NCBI taxonomy): Eukaryota > Metazoa > Chordata > Ascidiacea > Stolidobranchia > Styelidae > Styela > Styela clava. The sequence goes on from NC_135252.1 coordinate 10,023,813, forward strand.
GGAAGTGAAGATAGTATGGCATATCTTACCTACCGTAATTGAGAAAATTCAAATCTTTAAGCTTTGTCTTTACATATTAAAAGAACACATATAACGAGAATGTAAGTAATTTGTTAAAAATTAAAAATTGGTATACTACTGTATTTTCAGAAATAAAATACAGAAATATATATATATATATATAGTATACCTAATTTAACACTGACAGAAATAGATTGTCTAGGGTTCTATGTGAAAACGGTAATATTCAGAGATAACCTCAAACAAATATATTGATGGGGTTGGCCTAAAATCAGAAAATAGAGAGAATACGTCGCGCTGTGCACATGCAGACATGTTCTGGCAGACTGGTAAGTCTCAATCTTTTTTTTTTGTAAGTGTAAAACACAAATCAGCTAATTCGGAAATTGTCAAACATTTGATCAAGACTCAGGTACTGGTATGGAATCACAAAATTATAACTGGTACAGTACATGGATACCGCCGTGCATTACGGTAGTACCTTCACAAGTTATTCTGCATCGCTATTGATATTACCGAAAGCGCTGCGACGTGGCTTCTAAGTAACATGTTATTACTGATAGTTGGCCATTTCATTTAAACCAAAACTTGATATCAACAAAGATTCGGCTTCATACGCGTCAATACTGACAGGGGCGCAGCTGGCGGAGGGGTTACATGGGTCGTTTGAGAAAATTTTGTGATGTGAATTTCGTCTACAAAAAAGCAACGGCGTAGTTTCATGATCGCGCATGATGGTTTCGCGGTCCAAGCGTCCTTCCGTCTTCAAGATATGTTATCTTTTTTAGTTAGAGCTGATAATGACAAATAAGAATGTGTAATTATTGATTGCAATTCCGGAAGGCGTATTTTCCCTTCTCTCCATTAAACGTATTTCTCCAGACATGAAACGTTTAACCGCCGTTATGGGCGCTCAAAAGGAGAGAAGGGTTATATGCTTTTGTTTCCCGACTCAACCACTTCAGGGCGCATTGAAAAGCAAAACAGAATTTAATAACATTAATTGACATCGAGTTACGTGTAAGAATTCACCGACGACTATCGCTAACTGGTAGAAACGATAAAAGTGAAAAAAAAATTCCTTGCCTCTTTGCGTCATATTTTTCAATTCCTAATTTTGCATAAAGCGTGTCAACGCCGTTTTTGTAAATTTAGAAACATTGAACCAGATAAGTGAGACAGGTAAATAAGTGTTTCTTATGGAAATTTCTCGAGGTATTGGGAAGAAATATTATTTTGACCACGTAGAAATGCCATCATTGCCGATTTATTCATTTGTTTAGTATCAGTGTTTTAAACCAAAGCTGAGTTACGTAAATACTCAACACTGAGTATTCAAGAGATTACCAAATTGCGGAGCTTTTAAGTATCATTTAATACGAAAGTAACACGTAACACCGACACGATCTAAAATTAAAAGCATAAAAATGTCAACTATCCGCGTCACAAATATCGCATCCCGGGGTCAGTAATGATAATATAATATTGTTCGCCTAAAATTGGGCACGTAATTTACAAACTGTGATACAAATCCTACACAGAAGATAAAAATGAGAATAAAATTAATTTGTGTTGTGAAAGCACTCCTTAGTTGTCTTTAACATCTTCGCCGATGTGAACTCACAATTCTGTCCGAAATATAAAAACCAAACTACGATATCCGCTGTTGCGTTTGCTATTGAATGAAAAAAGTACTTTAATATAATTTAACAACATTAATTGGGATGTCGGCCGCCGAAACGATCGAGGTGACAAAAAATTCACTGCAGTCTTCGATTATGACAAAGTTATATGAAATAAAAAAACGTCGCATTGTTACGGAGTTTTCAGTCTTATAGTAAAATCCGAAAAAAAACCTATTGTCACGGCGATTGTTTTGGCGGCCGACATCCTAATTGATGTTGTTTAAAATGACAATACTCATTATTCGGTGTTCGTTGAAAATAATCGAATAACTCTATTAAAAATACGATTTTACCCGCCACTAATCACGGCGCATGTAAATAATCATTGAATGGCAATAAAAAATCAAATCAATTAACAATAAATTCCAAGTAATAGTTTCACATTTCATGCATTTGATCGGCGCTACATGTTAGCGTGTTTTTTGTACATGTAAACCATCATGACGTTACTGACATCTGCGAGTTATAGTTCTCTCTAAAACTAATTTCCGCGATTTTTAATGTTTTATTTCTAAATGCGGGTACCCGCTGACTACGGAATAATGGTCGATGTTTGAAATAGGACTTGCAAAATATTCTCCAAACACCGCCAGGCAAAGAGAGGCGGGCTAAACGTAACTGTGGAATTTCGCTGTGAACGACCATGCATTTTAGTTTATTAAACGCATTATGACGTCGTCGTGAATAGCACTTTTGGTGTAATGTTTTAATTTCACCGTAAACTCCTCGTTGGGAAAATCCTGGCTGCGTCCCTGAATACCGGTATAATTTTGTTATACCCGAAGCAACAACGAAATTCTGAATTTGCTTACAGTATGATAGGTAGAAAAAATACATCGATTAAAAACCTAACAAATGCATAAACGTCGAATTCCACATACGAAAACAATCGAACTGTATCCTGATTCCGGTATCTCACTTGATTCATAATTCATTGCCGTTAATGCTTCAAAACGTTCTGCTGTCAGGCTGTATTCATGTTTTCATTGGATGTATGCTATGACAAACAAGCAAACGTAGCGCAAAGCAAACGGTTTGAGCCACTCTGGAACGCGAAACATACCGCGAATAGAAAACCGGCGCTTCGCAAAATAACTGGAATGCGCCTGCGATGAAGAAACAAGATTGCAAGATATTCTTGCATTCTTCCCGTAGTCAAGCAATAAGCAAATTAATCTGTAGGAAACGTCCGATGAGTGAGCTTGAGATAATAGACTGAATAGTTTGGTATCGGTGATAAACGTCAACCTCTGTAAACGCCATGGTTACGTGGTCTTTCTCTAATATTACAAACTAATTGTAAAATTTTACCAAATGATGACTCCAATTGCAAAACACTACTCACTCTGAAAAAACTCAATCAATCCACTACAAAAACCAAATACTGCGGGTGAATAAAACACTACAGACAAAAGAAAGCTTACTTGCTATCACCAAAGCCGCAATACGCAAAATGGTGTGTAAATTAAACTACCGCACTTTCGTGCATTTATTGCACGGCGCACAGTAGGGGGTAAATCATCCCGATGTTTATCAATTCAAATAAGACAATAGATGAGATTGCAAACTTTTTCCACGTAGATATGCTGAATATATGGTTTTGGTATCATTGAGTTCGACCAGTATTGCTAATCATTTTTTTTTTCTTCTATTGAAAAAAATAGCTTTCGTCTAGGCCAGCGTTTCCCAAACTGTTTTCCGCGGAACACTAGTGTTCCGCGAGCATCTTCGAAGTGTTTCGTGGAAAAGGAATAAAAAGACGTCTTAAATAGTCGTCATGGAGATCTATGGCAGGGCTTCCCAAACTAGGGGCCGCTAAACGAATTTCAAGTGCCGCAAAGAGAACACCAATTTCACAAAACATCAAAATCGCATATTTCGAACTGTTTACCATTATTAACGAGGACAAGGGCCGCGAAAATTTTTAATATATATATATATATTAAAAGGGATCGCGAGCTCAAAAGTTTGGGAAGCCCTGATCCATGGAACGTGAAGTTGTCGCCCAACTTACCGTTCAATATCGCGTCACCATCGGCTTAAATCGTACTAACTGGAGAGGGATAGTGGCATTTTCGATAACTGTCGGCCTAGCTTTTCGACTGTTAAGTTCATTATCAAGTTTACAGCAATCATTTTGGTTTTGCTATGGGCAAACGAGTAGACCGAAAGAATAAAGGCAAAGGGTCAACTCTTCTTCCTCCATCTTTGCCTGGTTTTACCTGAAAAATTGCTCATTTTCGCTAAACTCCATTAAGTAGATAAATGCAGCGAAATTGCAGCAAGTACTTCTATCTCCATTAGACGTAACATTAGAGGCAAACACTACGTAATGGAGAGTAAACGACATAGAATCGTAAAATGAATTTATTAATTCATATATACACCATTTAAATTAAGAAACAATAAAACATTAATAATAAATGCAACAGGTAAAATATTCAATCATATTAAAGTATTTTAACACAATTCTGTTAGTTTTCGCCGCGCATTTGACAACTTTTTCTTTATCAATTTTACCCTTTTATTTTTTGGTGTTCCGCGAGGCGAGATAAAAAGTGGAAGTGTTCCGTGGCCGAACAAGTTTGGGAAACGCTGGTCTAGGCCTAGGGTATAAGTTGTATTTATTGAAACGGATGTATATTACGGCCTCGATCCCAAAACATACTGCTCCGTGTATCAAGCCGTAATTGATTTTACCCGAAAGACCGTCATTTGTTTATTGGATACTACAGACGATAGGAGTGAAAAGTGCGTCGAAGCAATCAGCCGAAACACTGGTACACAGCGTGGGATCGGAGCGCGTACTTCTCATCGCCAATAACAGAAACAAGTTTAAGAATTTTCCATTATTAGAACAATACTCGTTTCACAAGAAACAACTAATGCGAGGGAATTTAAAATGAGAACGCAGATAATACCAGAGTCGACCCTTTGATATGGAAGCATTCTGAAATTAGAAAAGCGTGGCCCGCAGCAGGCGCATGATCAAATGGAAGGAAACCTCAGGACACAAAATGCATCTAGAAGTGATGTCGATTGGCATGACAAGTTAGTTATTCGTAAATTATAGCTAGACATTTTTAATATACTGGCATGTGAATAAAATATGTAAGTCATAGACTACCTGTTTTTTGTACCCGTCTTCTCTTGTTATCGTAAACAACAGCACATACGGCACAATGATTGCAACAAGCGGCGATTTGTGTTTAAATCCTGCTATCCTATATTCCAGTTCCTTTTGAAAGGTTCCCCTACTTATTTATTACAACCCAATTGTCAAATGTGTTCAAACAATGCCTCTAATGGCGGACTTGTAGCCGCTTGCACTGGAAGAAATCTCAGTGACTTTGGTCTGCAGCCCGCCATGTTGTGATCAGAAGGAAACCGCCTGTGATTGATGACATCACAAAGATGTTTTCAACTCTGCTACGCAAAACAAGGAGACTCACTACTTTATGAACCGTAAATCAGCGCCAACGACTAAATCAGCGCCGACGGTTTCATACGAACACAGCGTCAAATTCTAATTTAGGATTTCTCATTACATTGCAATGTGATATCTGACAGAATAACATGTCATATCGTAACATATCTTTATATCCAGTGGTGGGGTTCAAATATTTTGTCAGCCGGTTTCTCACAAATATCATATTTTTCAGCCGGTTTTGTTCCAAACAGAACATTGACAGTAATCAGTAAAGCTAACCGGTTCGCTGATCTCATAAAATTTCCCGAGACGGTTCTATAGAACCGATGCGAACCGGCTGAATCCCACCACTGTTTATATCCAGTGGTGGGGTTCAGGAGGTTCGCGCGAACGTGTTCTTGGAATGACGTGTAATCAGCGTTTTGTGTTGTTGGACACCTTAGTGAACATAACGATCGTTTCAATATTATGTTATTGTTTTCTTTGACACTTTTTTGGACACCTAGTGGAAAACCTAAAAAGTCGCTTTTCTCTTTGATTACTGGACCAATTGATTTGAAATTTCCAGTGGTTAAATGTGGATTTTTTTTAGAGGGTTATTACTTTTTAAATTTCCTATGAGATCTGCTAATTTATTCAAAATTTCACTGTTTTAACTTTCACGAATGCGAACACTGTTGTAGTACTTATTTCAAGCGGTTCCGCCAAACGTGACGGCTGCTTCTAAAAATCCTTGCTACTGAAAACTCGAAAGTTTTTTGAGGGTACCTGTAACGTTAAAGGTAAGGACTGCTTCGCTGTGGTCTACCCTACGTGTCCATATATTTGAGCATCACTCTATTGTTTAAATGTGAGACGACCGCAAGGGTAACGTGTACCGCTGATGACGACTTCCGTTATATTTGTCGTACTCTAGTTACTAGTAGATTTATATGAAGAGTAACAAGTTATTGTAACTTACGTAGTGATATGCACTAGTAAATATGATGTTTAAGTTGTTCTTATCATATTATATTCTTATGTTACATGCTTGTATCGTTATAAAGCTGTTGTTTGTGAAGCATTTGTTACACAAGCAATGTTCAGCATTTTTGGTGTAATCAAATTTGGTTATTCAAAACAAAATCATTTGATTTTGCAGAGTTTCTCACAAATTAAGATGCCGAATATACCAAAACCGGCGGCTAACGAACATGACGCACGCCCAATTTCGAAATTCATTTGTTGAGCATGCTTTTTCCAGTCGAATAATGTATGTATGTGTTCATTTCGACTCTATAATCATACATGTTCTTTGTGTTCAAATAGTGTTAACTATAATAAGTATAATGAATGTTGAATTATCTGATTTTAAAGAAAAATGCGAAATACTTTGTCCTTAGGCAAATTTTCTTATGCCACCTAAAAAACGCCATCGAAAGTGGCAATAAAAAATGTGACGACTTCGAGTATTTTCATGTTTCCGTGCAAATATCTTTATTTTTGGCAATAATAATATTTTGCGAATATTAGTATGTGACATTAAAATTTGATTACATAATAAAGAAAAGATATTGCGTTCAAGTACAAAAATGCAATTACATAAATTTATTGCAGCATATTTCAGCCCTTCACAGTCGGGCCACACGCCAATAATTTATCCACTACGTGTCCGGGCCGATCAACTGTTGATTCGATGCGAGAGGAGCTGGTTGTTCTCAATGACAGTGGCCTTTGATACCGATTTCGGCAACTTCGTAAAGAAATTCAGTACTAGAATAAGCGTGCCGAACCAATAAGATGTCATGTATTTATTATAGCACTTATATTAAGATTAAGTAAATCTTCTTCATTTTTAAAATCTTTGTAACCTAAACTCCTGAGCGCTTCAAAACACCGTTTTTGTATTCGGTTAATAGTATGAAATGTAAGGTGCTTTCTCCATGCCTGCATGGCGGTGTTAGAGTCTCTCTGTGTAGAATACGGATCTTTTGCTGCATCATATTCTTTTGTATTGAAATGTCTTTTAGCGCGTACACTATCTTGCTTTTTTCGTAACTGTGTGTTCCGGTTTATCCAGGATCGAACGCTGTCGACAAAGGGCAATCCGATAAAATCATAGATTTCTTTTGCCATATCTATAGGATTTGTTGCCATATCTTCATATCTGAATGCCAATTAAAATATAAGTCAATCTATGATCAATTGAATACCAAACATCAATCGAAATATTAAATGCCAGGAATGGCGAGCTAGGTAGGTTAATTAACTTCATTTAATTTATTTGAATACAATACTGTATTAATTCTCACTTAACATCGACCCCATAGCTGTAAATTCGTTGCGGTGGTTGTGTTTGCTTTCATACAAGCAATATATACTTCTGTATGGATTGTTCTATAACAGAGCATGGGCGGTGTCTCAAAATGTCATGTCCCATTTATAGCTCGCATGTCCAAATTGTTCGAGGAACCATGGACACCATATTTTCGAGACACTTAGGTTGCCGTTAATGCCGTATGATTATGTACTAAATAGATTTCATATATTACAGAAATATTTTTGATATATATATATAATATATTCAATAAATAGCCGATCTCGTGCAAAATTGTGGAATCCTAGTTTATCATTACCTGACAAGTTTGTATCGGTCTTGCAACCAATGGACATTTCTTCCCGCCCGCACATTTGTTGCATGTTGATCACACACGGAGGCAATGTTTCCAACAATTTCCCAATCATTATGAATTTTTAACCGAGAGCTAGCGATGCCACGTGGATCTCGAACGAGGTGGATAATCTGTAAATTGAGAGTCATGTCGTTGTTGCTTAAGGTTAGTATTCTCCTGGGAGACGGACTCAAATTTGAATAATAACAACCATGATATTGAGATAGAGAGCATACCACACGCATAGTAACAAGTTAAAATCCATATATATAACAAGATCGATCAAGCAAACTCCAAAACCAAGTTAAAAGTAAAATGTTATCTTGCAATAATTCGATCGATATATGCTAACGAAGAATTGTCATTTATTCATTATACATAACAAGGCCTTGCGCAATTATCGAGCGAACTTATTATGCAGAATGAATTTGCTATTCTCATTACACGAACATACGTTAGTGGAGGTTTATTGTTAGTTTTGAGAGCTTAAAATTGTCGACGTGCGTGACTGTATAATTAATAAATCAATACAATAACCAAATTTTTGTTCAAAATATGTGAATACAAATTTGCTTGACGATTCACTTAACTTACCTTGAAATCTATACTTGGATCCCGAATAATTGGTTCCAAACTCTTTATATGACAGAGTTTTATGACTTTAATCGCGGAAATCTGAAAATTTAATGACAAGGGTTTGAATGATACCGCGGAAACGCTTTGCAACATGCAAAAAAGCGGACAAACACCCCACAGTGACAGTCAGTCCATCGCATTCTCCATCGGCACAAAAGTTAACGCTGCGGCGCCAAGGAATATTATACTTATGTTAATTGTTGGAAATAAAACACAAAAAGTAACGACGTGATTTTTGTATGAGTAACTGTGAACTCGCGGTAGTAACTAGTTTGCCGTAGCCCACTTACTTTCCGTGACCTGCATTTGTTGTTTACCAGACCAAGATCGACGGGACCGCATTGCGAACATGATGCAACATTTCCTTTTGGGCATATGTCTTTTGAACATAAATCTTTGTGATTATACCTGATTAAGGAAATATTTTGTTAAATTTTTTTGTGCTAAATGGATAATATTATTTTAGTTAAAAAAATACAATTAAACTTCATTGAAACGAGACAAATAAAAACACCATGCATAAACATTACCTGAAGCAAAAATTGTTTTCAATACATTTCGCATGCACATTGGGATCTGTCAGTACTTTCAAGTTCTTGATATCGACACCAATCTCATTATACAGTGTTTTCAAGTCCGGGAAATTGCATTTTAACATATTGTGTAGCACCGAAACACGACGTTGAACCTGCCAAAATATAGACACAAAATGAAAAAGATCTAAAATCAGTGTGGCCTTATGGTCGGATTCGGGGGTTCGCACGAACCCGTTCTTGGAATTGTATGATAATCAGCGAACCCGGTCTTGTTTTTTGTTTTAGGCGTTGGCCGACTACAGAAAATGTGTAACGTACACCGCAGTTGACGACTAGCGTTATATTTGTCGCCTCGGAAGTTATAAATAAGATTTATGTACAGCGTATCATGTTAATGTAGCTTACGTAGTGACATACGTTGGTAAATATGATGTAAAACTTATTACTTATCGATCTTTAGATCGGTAAGTATGTTGATAGGTATTTGTCTGTTTGTCTGTTAGATGCACGCGATATCTCACGAAGGCGAGGTTGAATCTGCTCCAAATTGCATGTGCATTCATCATATCTCGGACCAGAAGCCTATTGATTTTGGATTGATTATGTCGTATAATTAGCAAGTTATTAATTAATTAGTGATGGGACACGCGGTGTCACTATTGAGTCATGAATCGAAACTGCAGTTCCGATCGATAAGTCTTCGGTCTCCGACCGATATTCTCGTTTTACTCATTGCTTGACATCATTATTTCACAGGGTGTTTTCACTTTGTTGAGCATGAGTTGTTTAAACATAATAGGATTTGGAATCTACCAATCATAATAACCACTTTAAATACCACTGGAATGATAAACAGGGGGCCATGAGTGCTAAAGCTTCCAGAAGGGGGCCACGAGTCCTAGTAGGCTGGGAACCACTGGTATATGGAAAGTAAGACTGGGGTTTCCACAAAATCACTATATTTGTATTGAATATAGATGAAAATCCTATTCGCGTAACATTCAATAAAACTTGCGTCATATCTTGATTGTCTTGAGATTATATCAACTCAACCTTCATTATGCTATACTGATCAAACAAACCAGTGTGCGTAGGACCTAAATTTTTCCCTGGACAAACAAGGAAGCAATTGAACTCACGTAAACTGACCATTCGGTGGACAGACGTTCTATTATCTTTTCAAGTTCTTTCGAAATATAAAGTTAACGGGAGTGTGTGTGTGTTTTTTAATCGATATTTATCATCAATAATAAATCGTCTTTTTCAGTAGTAAACCAATGTCTTATTTTGGACACAATTCAGAATGTAGCGCAACAAGGAAAATAATGTATTCGGTGAGCCGTAGGCCGAGCTGAATTGATTTTTCTTGATACTTTGAAAATTTGAGATGTATTTGTCGACATGAAATGCTTTTGTTTTATGTTAATCGGTATCAGATTGTGATAGTTAGAGTAATTCTTCGATAATTTTTTTTGGCCATCCAGAAAGTGCTCTTGTGACCCTATTGAAATGACATTTCGTAAAAGAGCCTCGTAGAAAAGGATGCTAGTTCCTAAAATCCATGGTTACCTGTCAAGGTTTATTAAAAGTATCAAAACAAAAATATACACTACCTCTGACGTACAGTTCCACCCAAAGGGAAATAGAGGTTCAAACGTATAAAAGGCTTGTGGATGTTGATTAAATAATTGTCCAAGAAATGTTGAACCTGACCGATAGTTCGTTACGATTATGACACCTACACAAAAGAGGAGAATAATGATTCAAGTTGATTTTTTACCTATAAATTGATTTTGTTTGATTCTATAAAGTAGAGTAACCTGCGGTATATTTCATCATGGAAATTTATATACACAGAAAATATTTCTGAACTGATGCCATAATAATGAAATAAACTAATTCTAACTGTGCAGACATTTCTGGTGTGATTGATAAAAGATTTCCAAATTTACGGGAGGAGTTATCTCTTGTTAATTTAAATTGATTAAAAAGTAATACTATTAATTTCCGTCTAGGTTCAATTAAATGAAAAAACCAAAAATCACCTTTTGTTTGTTCTGGTAACAGTTCAAATTTGGTATGAGTGCTGTTGCTTGTGTCACTAACAAAAGGATATAAAACGTCGTCTAATGCTGATTCAAATTGCGTCAAATTTCGTACGTCATCCTTTGATATGTTTACATGTATTTGTGGCAAATGACGCAATATCGACTGGGCGCTTTTTGTAGTTTTCATCGTTCTAAAAGTCAGAGTAGTCGTTGGAATGTTTGTCGTCGTCTTTGCTATTTTTTTCTTCGAGGATTTTTTCTTAACTCGTTTTTTATTCATTGTTACAAACGGGAGTTTAATTTTCGGAACAGGGTCCATATTTTGATATCGCAATTCTGAAAAAAATCGATAGAAAAAATAAATAATGAATTAATAACTTCAGTTTGAAAGACCTGAATTATATAGTTTATTCAATAGTGAAATCAGTATGTTGCATATGAGTCGACAAAGATGACGGTATTAGTTGACTTTAAGTCTATGTCAATTTGGCAGGACATGATCTGAAATAGTATATATATTTGAACATGATTCAAAACACAAGTGTTGAACAGTTAATGGAATCATTGTCGCTGAACCATAATTTGCAAAAGTACATACATTTAACACTTCATAAGATGATAATATCGAATAATTTTGGCCATATATTGCTTGGTTTCTAGGTGGATTTTTTCACGCCCAGTTGCCTATGATTAAGTAAACCGTATCAATTATAAAAAATTTGGCGACTTTCAAACAATTTCATTCGTTGTAATAGCATCAAAGTAACGTTTGATGACCGGTCTTACCTGTTAACTTTTCTGTGGGTGTCTCCAAAAAATCTCGCCTGGCTACCGCTGGTTTCCATTCTTTCCACATTTTTAGTTCACTTTTAACAGAGTAAGAAAATTGCGATGGCTTCTGCATGGAGTCGTGACCAGTCCATTCAGGTGTAGTCATCCCAGAAAATTCTATCAGAGACACCGCCAAAGATATTGCAGCAATTGTAAAAATGAGCGGAAAACAGACATGCTTGGACGTAACGCATCTAATAACACTATGTACATTGGCCATTTGATTTGTCAGATCTGTAAAGACAGCGGATTAATGTCAGGATGTCGCGTCTACTTTTGTTAAACATGGACGTTATTACATTCAGTAGATTGAAACATACACAAATATTTTCAGGCATGGTTTTCAAACATTCCGAAATTCATATAAGCCTAATATCCTATCCTATATATCCTCAACTCTAGTTAGGATATTAGCAAATGAATCACACACATATCGGATATGCTAGTGTTAAATTTTCTAACCAACAGAAAAAAATGCCAAATCAAAACCCAAACTGAACGCACTGCACGAAATGCATTCAATTATCTGGAAATTCTGGATTAAAGAACAATGTTGTAATTTATTCATCTGCAAGTTTATTTGATATTGTTAATTAATATCTTTCAATTCAGCAAGACTGTACTATAGTCTGGTATTGTCGTTTACCAATCGTTAACGGTGTTCAAGCTATACTGAGGGCTGTCTGACTTACACAACAATTTACAGTGCGATATACATCAAATCACTCCTGTTCTTGCCATTTTTAAAGTCTCTCCGAAACTGCGTATTATCACTTACTCTGAGCTTTCATATTATCACAAATTAGAACGTATTCGACTCCTGTAAACGCTGAGAAATATTAAATGACTATTTGATTCACGCGTCGTTTCCACGCTTTGTCGTCAATCTAAAAGTATATTTACATTTGGCGGGGTCACATATCGTGAAGAATTTTACGCATAGGAATAATGCTTTTATCCTCACTACCACGTATGTACTTTTGGCCTAAGAAGTCATTGAAACAGCCGGAAGATAGACTATTAAACATGAGTTATCGTCCGGCAATGTTCTCGATATTTCAATGGCTTCCGCGCGTTACTTTATTCATTAACAACAATAATACTTGGACTATAATATTGCTTATACCTATTATAATTAACTCAAACAATTTTGCTTTTAACGTTAGTTTGTGTTTTTGAAAATAACAACATTTAGGAACATCCAAAGCAGCGGATAATGTAGCGAAATTACTGCTGAGTTATTCATTTCTCGGCAACTTACTCCCTAGGAGAGCAATTAGATTAATTGTGCACAGCATCAAATACTTCATGTAAATAGTAAATTGTATCTATAATATATGAACAGATCGTAGCAACATTAATATTTTATAAGCAGAATTCTTAGTTATAGCAAAAAATAGGATTTTATCACCAAACGAGATGTACGTAATCTGGCAACCCTGTCATGAATAATCAATAACTTTAACATATTTCAATCATATAAGAGTTAATGAGTTTTGGCACAGAATTAATGCTGTACGTGACTCACACAAGGTCATTAGAGGAATTAGGATTCCGACAAAGACTAAATTTCCACGATGTTTCTCTCATGAGTAATTCCGTTAAAAAAGTAAATTCATTGTGAAGAGGGACATTTGTAAAATGAAGTTTAATACTTTAAATGATTCTAATTAGTGATATTAGTCTTGAATGTTTTAGAAGAAGCGAAATTACCTATAGTCAAGTCAAAATACCGCTTCCGCGGTCATGACGAGTTATTTGTATTTTACGTCAATTTCACGCAAAAATTAAATACTGAACTCTATTCAAAGTTATACAGTGAACGTTTATGATTGATGTCAGGCATGAAAAAGCTGAAATATTTCTAAATGCAGTGTGGAATAATAGAATGGTATTCGGAAGCTACGCCCATACTAATCGCAATATGTTTGTGTGACGCATGACGCCCATTAGGTAAATGTTAGAACAAAGTTCTTTGTTACGCAACTTGAGGACGCAAATGCGTCGTTTTTACGTCTCTTTTTGAAATCAATTTAAAAAAAGCAACTGGATTTGATGAGAAGATTTTGTTATAAGAATGGGGCAATACTCGTAACAAATCGCCAATATTTGATAGAAATATTTGTATTCCATTTGAAATAATCGACTATTCAATATTTTTCGCTGCATCGTTTCTAAAAAATTGACTAAATTGAAAAACGTTCCAAACTAGGGCTATTCGAAAATAATTTACAAAAACACATGATTAGTATTTGTTCCAAATTTCCCAGATTCAGTATCATGTAGAATGCAGATAGGAGCGCAACAGCAAGTCGACACCAAAATATTTTTTATTTCATTCTGCAGTACTGGGACTATAGAAACATTGTTACAATTGTAATAAACTTTCTCGTAAATTACTGACAATAAATTTAACAACATGACGCAAGCAATGTTTTTTCATGGCCTTGAATGCCAAATTCAAACCTCTGAAATCAACGCCCTACTTGTGTACATAACCTCAAGGATGGGAAAGGTGTTGACAAGTGGGTAGCAACCTAATTTAAGTATATCTGCAATGAAGGTCGAAATTATGGTAAATCGAATACTTGAATATAACACCAATTCCATGATGTAAGACGCCTTAAACTTCGAGTTTCGTTTGTTAGTCACAAATGACGTTTTTGTGTTTATAATATTTATCTGATAGGGTAATATATTATAAAATGTTTTGCAAATTTTGTACATATATATATATGTAATAAAAGTTGCTTATTCGCTGTGAACACGAAATAATATTTTCTTATTTTTCGTAAAATTAAGGTAGAATTCACATTAGCAATGTCACATCATACTAGTTATACGTGGAAAACAGTGGTAGACAGGGACGCGGATTCGGGAAAAATGACATTTGAGTCCGAACTTCGAAAAAAAGTTTGACTCCGAAATCCAACTCCGATAGAATCAAAAACTTTGGTGTAAGCACTCAATGCTTCCTGAGATTTTGAACAATACTGCGACCACCTGAAATTCATAATTTCCACTTTACTCTCCGGAGTCCGGAAAATACGACTCCGGTTACAACTCCAGTGAAAACATGTCAAATTCCATCCTCAGCCCTGGTGGCAGATAATAGAGAAACGTCTTCAGCAAACCAATTTAATATTTTGTTCGTGTCCTCTTTCTCTCGTTTCATGAATATTTTAAATTTACGTAATGTACGTATACTAAAATGACCACTACACACCCAATATAAAATCGAAGTCAAAATGAATTCAATTACATATCATCAATAAAATATCGCTAAAATCTGAACCGTCACTGCTGGGCGATAAAGAGTGTTTTTAATCGTTTGACAATGAAAATCAAAACAGCGGAGTCACAGTTTTGCGTTATGTCAATTTTTGGAGTCCGAAAAGAAGTCGTATATTGAACTTTCGAGTTGGGTGTTAGAATACCAAGAGATTAGCTCATATAGCCGGGGCATATAGCATTTCTATATAGTGAAATTGTTATCGCTTTCTGTTTTCTTGCTAATGCTTTCAATCACAGACTGTGAAACTTGTTGATGGCTTGAGTTCTGTTGGGGGAAAATGGCTCTCAAAATATCAAATAGTCATAAATTATAATATATGTTTTAATGTTGGAAATTCGAAGTTGTTCTCGACGAAGGCTTTTTATCGACACTCTAAGCTAAGGCTATGCGACACATACATACATTCCACAAACCATCATCAAAAAAATGGATTAAAACATGATTATTCTGAAATAAGGGTAAATTTAATAATATAAAATGAAATAATGTCGTATTATGTTTAGACCTCCGATGTCGGTCCTTTCTCAGTGTTAAGGGGAGTTTGTGTGTATGTGACAAGTTCATTTGATTTTGCATATTCAAATATAGTATCGTCAATTTTAATTCTGGGTGAATGTCATCACATAATTACGATATTGTTTACATGACTACATGAGACAAATTTATCCTAATCTTTGGTTAAACAATGGGGCTGAAGGACCCAATCCAATTTCGCTTATATATATTTAGTCCATGCATATTTGATGAATATCGTATTTTACGTCTAAACAATCTTTAATGCGTATATACATTCTATATATATTTATAGGCACAATGACATAATTGCCGAGATACGCTTTCAAACTGAAACAGCTTGACGTAAAATGCCATTCATTTTTGGCGGGAAAAATTAATATTAATGCTGAAATAAGCTCATGCCAGGGTGAGTATATAAACATCTTGGACAAAAGCATACACGTGCCTCGTACGTCGTAATGAGAAGTCAAGAGATTTGAAGAAAGATGGAGTTATTATTGGCACACTGTCAAAATATCCATAAAAGTGAAATAACTCTCAGACAGTCAGACCTCGTAAAAAAAAAATTTGACCCAAGTTTAAAACAGTCCGACCTGATCAGGATGTCAAATAGCATAGAAATAGCTATAGCATTAATGCACGTTAAGAAAGGGATTTGAGCGTAAAACGACGTCATAATCACAACGTAGCGTAGTTTAGATCTTTCACAGTTCATCCTCCTGTTTTAGTCATCTGAAAATAGAATTTTTATTATTTTTTTCAAATTTCGCCGGATGCCGATAACCTTTGACAACGAAAACAAGTTGTCAGATCGCCATCGATATAGAATGAACTATAATATGTAATTATTCAAGTAGAAGAGCAACGCTTAAATAAAGAGTAAAACCTTGGCTTCATTACGGTGGGGTGATTTCCAGATGATATAGAAACCCATAATTATATTCAACGTATTTCATACTATTAAAAAAAGATATTCGCATAATTTGTAAAATGTACCATGCAGCTAATGGGGTCATCCATCGAAACATCAGTGCGTCATTTGACTCCAATTCGTATATTTTATGCGCTTAAATATTGATGTCCAAGATTCTGAAACACTTTTTCAATTAATGTGTGTGGCGACTGGATCTCTATAAATGTCAACACGTCGTGCTGTTATACATACCCTCCCCCAGAAAGCGGTGGAAGCATCCGGAACAGCTTTGAATTAAAAAGGAAAGGTATAATTAGCTACGCAAAATCATTTACGTCGACTCAGGTGAAGATACCTCTTCAATATATTTGCTCAAGATATACACTATTGAATAGATCTATTTAGTATTTGACTGAGATTATTCAATGATAATAAGGTTATTACCACCCATAAAATATTATGAAAAAAATGATTTTATACGTATAAATTGCAATTGAAGAATAACTCAAAGAAGTCTCGAATTCGTTGACTCATGTAAAGATTCCGATATCAAACTCACAGCAAGTTTTTTGGCGCTCATAAGTGATGTACCATAATGGAGGTAACTAATTTTGTTTGCCTACTTTACATCAAGTTGTGTAAAAGGACTGAAACTTATGGGCAGGGGGTATATTCACTTGGCTAACACAGACAGTGCCCGAACTCGTAATAGCACTAAAAAAAGGAAAATCGGAATAAAATTATGGACTAATCCTAACCTGGTACACACACTACTGGAGTACCAGCTTTTTAACATTTATGCTAGTTTTTGTGATAATGGGCAATCAACAGCTGAAAGGCAGCCAAAAAGGGTAAGGGTAGCTGCATTGTTTACCGCGCCTAGGTGTCTGTTAATTTGATGATTACCTGTATTTGCATAATAGGATATTATTTAGATTCGTGATTGGATTGATAATGTTATTTGAAAAGAGATTTAAATTAGTCTCAGCGTAAGCATTTCAAAATTAGTTATGTAATAATTATTTTCTCCACAAAAATTCAAATAACGAGGAATTTAAATAATTACGTCACTAATTATTATCGTTCCTGCTAATCAACCCCTACTTTTAGGTTGAATACTATTCGGTTTATCAATATTGATTCTATTTGAAATCAATTTTTTTCGTCGTGCATAATCTTTACCTTGTCTTATATAAGTTCGGGTGTCAATCCTATCCCGTTATAGTAATGTAACAAGGAATGGAACATTTTGAATTTGTACATAAAGACAAAACAAAATGCAGAGCATATGAGTATTAGGACTCGTTACCAGTTAAATTATTTTTTAAATGGGTTATTGACATCTTTTGTGCATTCTTTGAACAGCATTTCAAACAGTTATCTTGATGTTGACGAAAATTATTGTAAATGATAAAGCTTTTTTCATTGCATTGAGCAGAGCGTTGAACGCATAAATATCAAAATGTGGTGCAATTGTCTATTTCACGACAAGCTTGACCATGATCTATGTAGAAATTAAGTTTTAAATTTAATTCGAAATAACTTCGCTCAAAATCACGCGGTCGCTTACAGGGTTTTTCATCAAAAGTGCTGTTTTACAATTGTTAAAGTTCAGGATCTCCAGGAGGAAGTAGTCATCACGAGCCGTCGATAGTCATCCTTCGAATACTATTACTAGCAGCGCAACTACAGGGTGTAGTTGAAAATGAGAAAAAGTTTGGATGCGGTGAGTAACTCGGAAAAGTGATGAGGGTGGCAAATCAGAAATAATGCAAATTATAGTAACGTCGCTATGAATTTGTTCATACAATTTTTTTTAATTTTCTGTGGGTCCTGAAGTAATAATTTATAACATTTTAATCCATGTTCTTGTGAAAAGATATGATATCGAAAGCACAGTGTAAACACCTTTGCTTCATACAAAATTTGATTCCACCACCAAAGTAGAAACATTTCCAAGCTTGAAAATAGCCCATCATATATATTCAATTTTAGAACTGTGTTTCCTGTTTCTTTCTTTTTTTTCGATTTGAAGTAACATGATATTGTACTTCCACATTTTTTAATTTTTCACCTCCAAAGGTCAATATTAAATTATTGCCTCTACACAATGGCGCCAAGTGAAATATACTTTATTCGATATATTTACAAAGGATTAGAGCCGCTAGTCAGTATATTATTCACCGCCTGTTGTCTTTCGCCGTCTATCAATAATCAATTCAATATTGCTAATCTGGCAACTTTACATTCGGTGAACATCAAATAAATTAACTTCACTGGAACGGATAATATTACATATAATAATCTTCATTTTGCCATTAATTAATGAAAGTACAGTAGACGATGTAGTATGTCAGTAAGAGACAACTTGAAAGCATGTTCGAAGTCTTCTAGTACATGACTGCAACGTCAAGACCAAAACTAATATTCCAATTCATTCAAACTAATTACGTTATAATCCAATTAGAGAGTAATGATTTATGTTCCTACATATGTATACAATGTAATCGTGTGATGCGTATTCGGATATATACTGGATAACTAAATAAGGGAGTTCGTTTATTGCTTTATAAAAGACAAGCAAGGTTGTTTTTTAGTTCAATCTTGCTGGTACGCTGAGCAAAGCCAGCATACGTTTCCGGTTATTATAGTTTAAAGTCGCAAGATTGCTACTTGTCTGAAATGATTGGAAATATTTTCATTGTGTGCGAAATTTCCAGCATGGAGCAAAGTTGTAGCAATTTCGCGTTGCGTGCCCCAATATAGACATCTTTCGCGTCAAAATGGTGATATACTGGAGGGTTATTTATCACTAAATGCATCTGCCGTAACGTATTGTTTCGTCCATATTGTTTAATTATTTCAATATCTAAAATCGGTATATATATTATATTTCATTATAAATTCAGTTTATTTCATTATTCAGCTTTTATACCTTGAATAAAATATGTACATACATCAACTATTTTCTGTGTTTGTAATCGTATCAACAGTACAATGCCTGCTCGCATTCCCGGCAAATTCAGCCTGTCATTCTAATCAAGACGGTCAAGTACCTGAGTCAGTTTACGATGTCCTGTTTTCAAACGTAAAAAACAACGAAGAGAAACGACAACACTGGACGACAGGTATAGGCCCCGGTGGAAAAAGATCGTTCAACGGCTTAGAAGAGGATGATGACACGGTGGTTTCAAATTTAAACAAAAAGAAACTTGGCTATTTGATATGGCTGACAATTTCGCGAAAAAATCCTTACAATCCTGACTTGATGACTCGTCAACATTGGACAAGCGGGTTAGCACCTGGCGGAAGAGCAGTTATCGATAAGAAGCAACATTGGACAACTGGCTTATCTCCAGGAGGAAAAAGAGAATTTTATCACCCTTACGATTCTGATGTATCACGGTATTTTATCATTATCTGTTTTTAACTTATATACAGACGTTTATCCCAAAGATATATCTTATTATTACTAACGGTAATATTCTTTTTGTGAACTTTTGTTAAAACACGTTTAAAATTTTAAGCAAACTTTGAGTGATTCGAAAAAATCAAAGACTTCCATAAAATGGCTCAAGAAAGTAATATTAGTAATGTCTCAGATATACGTTAAAACCAGTCCCCACAATAAAGATAACATCTAATGAAACTTCTATAGGTGTACACTACTGAAATAGCGGGCTTACTTCCATTACTACGACCTCGGTCCATGAATGAAACTAAAAGTCGAACACGACCGGGAATAGATCTCAGTAATTTTAAAATCCAGATTTCAATATTTTAAGACCTATCCACCTGGTTAGAATAGAGCTACATGTGGTAGAGCTACAGGGCCTATTGGCCGATTCCATTTTTTTTAATCAAAAATGTTTCATGTTGTTTTTTCAAAAAAATAAAATATTTTTATCTCTAAGGAACAATAAAAAAGAAAAGACAAACTCCGAATACATGAACAACTTTTACAATCAGCTTCAGACTGACTTTGAGAAGTCGGACAACTGGAACGAACCAGGCAAGTTCATTTGTTGCAGTTTTCATATATATAAATATATATATATATATATATCACAACGTTAAAATATGGACTCACTAAGTTACTATTATGGAGTATTTACTAGGATTATTTAATGTCTATCACACTGCTTCCATTTGGGGGAGAGTGGGTAAATAACGAAGTTTTATGTTCTCCATTGACTGAAAATAGACATAGATCAGTCATTTGACGTCAAAAGATTATCTATTTTTAACAGAGGACGGTCAGTACTCATATTATTCAATTTTTGTTCAGTGATGCGAGGAATGAGCAATGATATCGAGCAAGACTGGATATCCGATGGTCTCTTGGGAGCACACGGGTCACTAGATTCCGAAAACGATAATGCCGTTCTTTTGCCAACGTTTCAGCGTAACGATGCTGCAGGATCGATAGCATCTAGTCGCCAGGCTAATCCAGAAGAATTAGCGATACTTGAGTAATCACAACGAAAGCAGCCAATTTCGATAAATAATTTTCAGCCGTGCATCAACGTATATATATTTTTTGCAAAAAAGTATTATGTTGTTTATGTGTAAATATTGCTTTTGACGAGTTCAATAAAATATTGTGAGAAATGATTGCATTTCAAATTTTTACGCCAGAACACCTGAGAGACTAAATACATTCTCAGGACGAAATATTGAAAATAAAGGGTGAAAGATATTTACCCTAGGTATGCTGTTCGTGTACAATCAAGCATATGTATTTATGCATACAAGATTGGTTTATTTTTCTCAGTTGGCATAAAACACGTGACGCGGCACAATGAAACATTAATGAAATGACGCATGATATTTAGATATGGAAAATCGCAGCCTCCAGGTTGCTTGCGGGTTCATGCGAGTATGAAATGAAATTTTTGGAAAGGAAGAAACTCAAAACACAATATTGCAGCCCTCAAACCACAATATAGCAGAAAATGCAACAAACTAAATCAGCGACATTCTTTACATATGCAACACAGTTTGCCAACTGCCAAGACAAGCAAACGAATTATTAGACTGCCCATTGGATTGCTTTTGTTATCACGTTGCTGATTACTCATAGTAGATTCACAGGTTCGAATCCCGAGGGGGATAATTATGTAGGCAATGATAATTCTCCTTACCGCTGGTCGATTTATTTGTCTGTTTAGGTAACAGTGACCAATCAGCGATAAGTTAACAATATAACAATTGTTATGTTTCTCCGACCCTTGACTCCAGAAAATACTTTTTACGCTTATTACGAGAGCGTTTTGGAGAGTTAGCGCTTACAAACTGGTTTACCTGTTTGAAACCATCATTTTTTTTTATATATTCAACCACTTTCTTCTTACATGTACTGATAGCTACGTATGCACTAGTCTATCGCAGCTTCCAACTAAATTAAAGCTTTTCAAAAGACAAAATAACAATCAAGTTATTTGATCCACAACTATTTTTTAGAAACACAACCGAAAACTGACATATAACACGCAAAACCACGAAAACATGACAATGTTTGGGCGGTTTCACACATTGCAATTGTTTAGTCATTGTTCACTTATTGCTGATTGGTCATTATTACAGAATAAACGAGGAAATCTATGCTCTGAGAAACATTTCTTCATTTGCTTACACAGTTATTGTAAGAAAAAGTATAAGTTTATTTCGACTCCACAATCAGCAGAACAGACGATAAAATATTTGATAAAGCTAAATAAATAAAACTGATTTCAGAATCAGGAAAGCGAACAAAACCTTGGAGTTGGGGTATTACAGAAATTTTTTTATTGATGAATTTGATTCTTCATAATATTTTGTTCGCAGAATTTTTGACGCTTACTATTTTATAAAATTGACTTAGTTTTCTACTTTTACTAAAACCGTTTCAACGAAAATCGACCGCAGTTCGGAAAAGGCCTTTGATGACGTATCCTGAGAACTCGTTCCAGAACTTATATTCATCGCACATTCGCGAGTATAGGCCGTGAGACGAGGCCCTGAAAAACGCCTAGAAAATTAGTTTCGTAGCGCACATAAGGGAACTTGCTCCCATTTCCAAAAGTTGCACGTTTTAAGAAAAAGACGATTTTACTACAAGAAATATGCCCCACGATCTGCCCTATATTCTCTACTTTTCCGCAACATTGGCCATCGAATGCAGACTTCTGTATTACATAACAATTAAAATTCGATCAGCTGTTCGCGGTCGGATGAATCTCAGTTCGTAGCCTCTCCATCGTCTTTTTTAGTTTTATTATTTGAGTTATACTCAGACGGTGTTAAAAAGTATAAATAAGTTATTGAACACTTATAGATCCTCACCATGGATATAGGCCGTAAGACGAGGCCCTGAAAATCGCCCAGAAAATGAGTTTCGTAGCGCACATCTGGTAACTAAATAAATCATTTAGTTTTGTATGAAAATGAACATACTGAACGCATTACAGCTTGTTCCACAATTCTGATGCGAAATTGAATATAAGGGGTTCCCAGAAAATCAATAACCATAGGTTTACAACAACACAGCATAAGAACTATGCAATTCAAAAGCCCTGCTGCACACTAACCCAAATGTATTTCTGGAACGTTTTGTCTGACCAAAATCAGACTTCTTCAGACAAGCAGTTTACGACAAAGAACAGTATAGGTTGCATTTATTTTATAGAAGCTATCAAACGTATTCATTTTTAAGCAATGAAGTCATAAATTAACATCGTGAGCACAAAAACACAAATAAATCGGTTATTTTTCATAGAAATCTACCGGAATGGTCAAGAAAATCAAATGAATACAGTATGTACATAACATAGTGAACAGCAATATTACAATTAGTTTTTTTTCAGTTTTGGTGGTTGTGTATTTGAAACAAAGGCAATATTATTTATATAAACAGGACCTTTGACGCTAACCGATGTCTGAAAAAAAAAATAATAAATAATATTTATTTAATTACCTCCAATATCTAATTCACTTTCCTCTGAATTGCTTCCGAAATCCTCATTCTCGAAAATGGACTTTTCCTCTATAAATGTACTGTGGTTTTTGCAGCCGATAGCAAAATCCTTGCAATTTAGGTTGTTTTCGGCACACGCGCATAAGTTATTTTGACACCTATTTTCCTACACTTGCAGTTTGCCAACACAGGAACTGATTTGGGGGCTGGAAGTAGATCCATCAATTTACCCCGCAAAACACCATCATCAAAAACCCATCCATGGCCAATTGGTGGGAGAATAATTGGCCTTGGTTCTTGGCAACAGTGATGAAGTCCTGTCTGGTTATTTGCCCTCAGAACATGCTTCTTCAGTGAATCATTGTTGCGTGAAAGAGTATAATCCTTATGTTCGCCAGTTTTGAAAAGACTTGTCCGGATATCATTTATTTTCTTCATATCCTCTCCATACAGTGACCAAACATATTCCTCGGCTTTATTCCTCGACCAAACATATTCCTCGTCGTTAACCTCAAAAGATATTCATAGCCCTGGTACACGTACTACGTTGCGGTGTCCGCCATCTTGGTTCACATACTTCGGGAGTACCATAAAATCATGTGCCGTTAAATATTTGAATACTGGAGTGTAGGGAAAGAATGAGTGTCTGCGGATATGATAGTAGTAGCGAGTAGGACGAGATGTAATAGATAATGATTGTACTTAAATATAGTTTAATCTTGCAGTACTGGAGATCAGTAACAAACACATGGTAGAACTTGGGCGACTGGGCATGACAAATTGGTAAATTTACCAAGAGAGGTACCACCAGGTAAACGTGGAATTCTAGTGATGGTTTAGTGCAGCGCTTCCCAAACTTTTGTTCGTGTGGCGCCAAATTATCAGGGAAAAAAATCTCATGACGCACTTACACGAAAAATTGCTGCTAAAAAAAAACTCAATTTTGTGATCATTAATACAATACAACTTTATTTCGATCTCTCGTCTTCAGCACAGAACACGAATTAACAAAAATAAAGAACACAGACAATGACAATGTGTACTTTATGCCGTTTAAAGTAAACATGTAGACTTAAGGAATAAAGGCAAAAGGTCAACTCTTCTTCCTCATCTTAGCCTTATTTTCCTTTGAAATGCTAAAAATATCACTCATGTTGGCCAAACTCGGTTTAACTTTAACAGATAAATGTATACTCATCGAGCAGATAAATAAACTGCAGATCGCAAAATTGCAGCAAGTATAGTGTTTACTCTATTGTTACGCAACAATAGAGGCAGACACTATACGTAACAGAAAGTAGAGCTAAGATCTGATGCCCGACCCGACCCGAAATTTCGGGTCGGGCCTGAAATGTCAATCATTACGTTCGGGTCAGGTCGGGCCTGAAATGTCAATAATTATGTTTGGGTCGGGCTTCTCTATCGCTGACTTTTTTAAAATAAATATATGCTTATAAAAAATATATACTAAAACTATGTATGGATACTAAACTAAGGAATACTTGTTAAAAAAGAAATAATTTGAAAAAAATATAGAGAAGAAGCTGTAATAGACCTTTCCCCGACTTTGACCCCCGAAAATATTCTTCCTATACTTAACCATTGCAGAATTTTCGGGGCTTATTTTATCTTGAGAGCGGTTTCGAGTAAAATGGGGTATTTGTTTCAAACCATCATTATAATTCATCGCATACAACAATCTGTTTTTTAAAAGTACCGGTAAAATTTTTCAGCCCAGTATATCACAGCTATTTCTACATTAATTTTTCATTATTGCAATTAAATTAAAACTGCTAGGAAGACAACGTGATATTTGAATTAACTGATTTATATTTAAATTTTTGAAACACAACTGAAAACTAACGAATAGAGTTCAAAAACGCGAAAACGAGGTAATGTTTACGACCACGCCCGAAGATCATCTGTCTTGATTGAGTGAGAAAAGTGTCTGCAAATCCAGTTAATTAGTCGGGCTCGGGTCGGGTTTAATACCAACTCATCCTGAACTCGTGTATGTCAATTCTATCAATTTAACTTTTAGAATACTATCTGTTCTCAAGTTCACACTGCTATTAACAACACAGGCTGTCACGAAATGGTGCCAAAAGCTTTTTTAAATATTACAATAGCATTGCCTTCAAACGTCTTTGTTTGTTTATGTACAAAAATATTAGCAGCCATAGCAGTGGAGTGTTTCCTGCGGAAACTGAGAAATCGGAAAATAACGGAAGAAAACTAATATGCCTATAGTTCACAAGATCTGAAACGTTACCCTTTGTAAAAAGAGGAAGAATTTCGGCTGTCTTGGAGCTTTCACTATACCACTAGATAGTGAGAGATTAAATATATATGTCAAGATATCAACGATGTGTTCTGAAACATATTTCAAAATTCTGTAGCATACCAGTAGCCTACTTACTAATGATGGATGCGTGATTTTGTTTATTTCGTTGTAATGTTAGTGGATAATTGCTACGATTTGTTACGTGTGAGCCCCGTACGCCAAAAGGGTGTTTAACGTTGACGTAAATTCCTTTATTTTTCGAATTGAAACCAATATTTAGAAACATGGAGCATGAAATCTCAATGACAATATTATGGTCAATGAAGACAGTCAAGGTGGTTTTAAAAGTAGGCCCCTAATGTAAAATCGGTAAATTTGAAGTTGAAAAATTCACAACTATGGTCTTTGGGCGCGTCCCGCTTTGAGGTCACAAAAATATGATAACCCTAACTATATATATAATATATATATACAATTAACTTTTGAAAATTGATAATATTAAACTACTGTATTATAACATAATTTGTAAATAGTTAGACAAGTAACATAATGTTTTAAACTAGTTTTATTTTAAATGTATTCAGTTTGACTGGTCGGATCCAGTTAGTATACATCAGCCTGTTGAATTTCGAGTTGCCCCGGATCGAGGTCAATATTTAAAAAAAAGTTATCGAATCGAAAGGACTGAATATTCAAATTATAAAAGCTGATATCTCAAATTATACTCACACTCTAACGATTTGTTCCAATATAGGGTGATATTGAGAGGCGCAGTTCTTACCACTTCATGGCAGCTCCTGCCACGAACGAACCGCGGCAGCTCTTGCCATGGTTTTATAGCGCTATTCAGTATTCAGTAATCAGTATTAACGGTATATTCACAAATTAATGTACCAGATTTTATTTGATCATGTGGAATTATATCTACTTAAACCCTAACCCTAACCCCAAATCAATCAAAACTGTATCCATAAGAAAAACGTTCCAACTTACCCAATATTTGTCACCATAATAGACAGCCCTGTCTTTACGGCCCACCTGCCGCGGTTACGGCAGCAAAATTTTACCTGCCATTGGTTTTCAATTTGCTGCCGCGGTAACGGCAGCTCGACATTGGTTTGTGGCAGCTAAAAAGTCAGTTGCCATGAGTTTGGCCGTAGCGGCCATGGTATGGAAATACCGCCATGGTTTTGCGGCAGCTGCAGATGCCACAGAATACTTAAAACTGCACTTGGATATTGACGTAAAATCATTGTGCTCATTAACTGAAATCTTAGTTCAAGAGTATGTCAAATAAAAGCGCACAGAAGATCGCAATTACTTCCATTTATGAAGTGTAATAAAACTCACAGCATAATTGTGAATATTGAAAGTGAATAGAAGTGGATAATAAGATTTGATGATATACTAAACGTTTATATGCTATCGAAGTGTAAGCAACCACAATGCATATTAAAATATATTTGGAGGACTCCATTTATTCAAAAGACGTTAAACAAATAAACCCAAATAAATAAAATCCCGTATAATCATTACTCACACAATTGTACGTTACACGGACGCAATTGGAACAAAACTTTTTCAACGACTTCTCCATTGTCATTAGCAAATACTGTTTCTATTCAGGAGTTGTTTTCAAAACTATTACAGAATCGCCGCTGCCTATGCCAACATGATTGAAGTCTCATAATTGTGACTTTTTGATTCCGTGGTATAACATAAAGGATTGTTTAATTAATAACGGTATACGAAGAAACCGTGTCATAACGAATCCAAAACAAATCGCACTTAAAGTAGTTTAAAACGTTTTGAACTTGTGTAGATTTCTGTGCAGTACATACTTAGCTCATAGTTTTATTTACCTTTTGGCAAAGTAGTACGGTGATAATGTCAATTTGAGTAAGATGTTGATTTTAAATGCGCTGGTTTACTAGAACCATTATAGTATGTAACCCGTATATGACAAGTAAAAGTAGTTTGAACTCGCCTATTTGATCAATTTATCTTAAAACACAGCGACAATGGTTATTTATTCGTCGAAAACCAAAACGATATGAGATATTCAAAATGCAACGCGATCGATCTACCTGATTTTCTGTTTACATAAATGCTAGCAAAATCAGTTAAATTAACGTTTGTGAAAAAATTAGTGATGTATAGAGCTCTTTTTATATTGGTTGCAATATTTTTGGACACTTCCGTGGCCACTGATACCAGATATCAAGGGTAAGTAATCATAGTTTTCAAGAACAGAAATAGATTTAAAACAAATTATCCCGTTTAATAAGGTATTACTAAGAAGCTTGTTTTTTTTGCAAAATTTCGACTCGACAATAATGCCAAAATTATTGCTGAATTGGTTTTTATGCTGAAATTTAATTTTAACTAATAATACAGTAATACAAAAACAATAGGATGCAAATCATTACCTAAAAATCATTCTCTTAAAAGTATTCTTTGGAAAAGTATATGGTGTGTAAAGTATATATCAAAAATGGCATACAACTTGAATGAAAACTTAATCTGGTTACCGGCAGGCCCTTTAATATGCATCATTGTAGTAGAAATTATAGTCATGGATAGCACCGTGTTGCACAAGGAAGGTTATTTGTATATATATTTATATATAATTTCCCCCCTTTATATTTAGTCATCAGGTATGGAGAATCATTCCAAACAGCAATGAAGAATTGGATCATTTGAGAAACATGGGACATGCATTTCAGGTAGGGCTGGGCATTTTCGAATACCTTGTGATTTCAGAATCGAATCGAATAATATATTTCGAATCGAATCGAATCTCGAATACTTGAAAATATATAATTGTAAGCGATTTTATTATAGTAATTGGTCCTCTCAACAAATGAATTACCGAAGACATAGAATAAATCACCCAAATAGATTACTGAGCGCTCACACAGAATAACAAACACGTTTTATCAATAACTCACTACAGAAAATAGTCATATGTCAGAATTTCGTTGAAAAAATACGACTTCAATGAAAAAAAAATTGAGGAATTCACCTCGACCATTAGCGGAAGGATAAAAACAAGATGGCGGCGATTCGAAATTTAGCTTTGAACCGATTCGAATAATTTACTATTCGATTCGATTCGAATATTCGATTCGAAATGCCCAGCCCTAATTTCAGGTGATCATTGACTAAACACACGGTTTAGACACAATTTTCCAAAATACACACCGTTATCATTATTTTATATCGCTTACCCCCTTTTATAAATTAAAATTTAATATACAAAATAGTATTATTTGAGTCGACTCCTAATGTAGATTAAAAACTTCATTCTCAATTTCCTTTTGATGTTTTTCCTCTAATATAAGCATAAATCAATATGTATAGCATAAGTTTATCAGAATTTGAATGAAAAAGAGTTCTGTATATATACATTACAAAATACTTTAGTTTGCCCACCTGTATTGATTAATAACATTTCATTCCATTTGTTTAGCTGGATTTCTGGCAAGATCCAATTGCAGTTGGCTCAGCAGTGGATGTTCGTGTGTCACCAAATCACATCGAAGAGCTAAGGAGATCGCTGGAAACCAGTGGGATATCTAAATATAAAGTTCATATATCTGATGTACAGGCACTTATTGATGACGATAAGTTGGGGGGAAAGTTCAATGAGAGAGCTTCAGCTGGGAGCCTTGCTAACTTCGTTTACTCAGAGTATCATCCACCGGAAGAAGTAAATTCATTGTTTGAGTAGTTACACTGTAAATATATTAATGATAACATTTAACAATGCAAATCTCTGGTAGGCTCCTTTGGGATCAACCATTGCCTGTAATTTTGTTTTACTTAGATATATTTTGTGAAATCGTCCATTCGAAGAGCCATTGCTTTACTGAATATTTCTTGCCCAGAAACACTTTTCGGTGATATTTTTAAACCGTAATTGATCCATTCATAATGAACCTTTTTACTGGTAGATATTCCAACTTGAATCTTTGTCAGATAAATTTTCATACCGGTATAACGTAGTCACGTAACACAACGTACGCTGTACCTCTCTGCTCTAAGATATAGAACGTGGTTGTACATTTTATGTATATAAACAATATTTCTTTTTGGGTTGAAAATTATTAATGAATAGTGAACTGAATTCAGTACACGAAAGGCATGTCATTACATTTTCGAATTGGTATTGAAATAGAACAAGGATAGTGCAATGCATTTTTTCCAGATACACGAATGGATGGATTTAGTAATAGCTGGGCATGGAGAAATAGCAACAAAAGAGCAATATGGAGTATCGTATGAAGGTAGACCATTGTATGTACTGAAGTTTCAAAAACGATCCAGCATGGCCAATCCAAAGCCAGTTATTTTTGTCGATGCATTGATTCATTGCAGAGAATGGATTACAGCTGCGTCTCTCCTGTTCATAATTAAAGAGGTAATGTTACATTAATGTTGTTTACTATTGTTTGTTCCATAATTTATTTTAACTACAGGAATGTAGGCAAATGCGTGTAGTTAAACGACTACACCATTGCCAATGAGAAGTAATCGCTTTTATCTTGAAATACTGGACCAATTGCCTTGAAGTTCACAGTGGTTAAAGATTGATTTTTTGCCAGAAGGCTATTTATTACTTTTATTTATTTCTAAATTTCGTTCAAAATTTCGCTGTATTATTTTATGCATGGAAACACTGGTTGTCCGGTTTGATTCTATAAGTTCCTGCTAAGCAAAACTCTAAGCAAAATTTTTTTGAGAGTACCCGTATCGTCAAAGGTAAGGACTGCTTCGCTCTAGTTAACGTGTCCATATATTTGAGCATTGCTCTATTGTTATATATACATAATATAGCCTAGTCCGTATTACATGGAATGCTTACGGAAATTGGAAGTTGATGAACTATGATCAATTGTAATTCCAAATCGTGCTCAATCGACTGTGACAAAAGAATCAAACACAACATGCCAGACTGGCTGATATTCAGGATATCTCAATAAACTCCGTTTTCTCGCGTTAATGCTGGTTGTTGTTGCTTGATATGGATATCTAAGTGCAAATTATTTTCCAGATGCTCAGGAATCCAAAATATACTCACATGATTGATGATGCTGATTGGTATTTTGTGCCCATGGTGAACATAGATGGATATGCATACACCTGGACTGGGGTAATTTTGATTTGGAACAATAGCTATGCATAAGCTTGTTTACGTCACCACTTACATCACCTTTCCTTTTATTTTTAAATTTTAATAAATTTAAATTTTTTGTTACAGGATAGATTGTGGAGGAAAACACGAACGACAGGTGCGAGCAGCCAATGTGATGGCGTTGACGCTAATCGAAATTGGGATAGCTATTGGTCGAGTAAGTGTTAGAAGAACAAAATTCATTTTTTTCTCAACTTATTTTATTTTACTACATCATGTAAATTTAACTTTTTATTGCTGAGTATGACTACAACTTTCTGAATATTCATTTCAAGAAATGCCCGAGAAGACTCCATTCTGGCAGTTGAATAATTCAGGAAGCCATTGGGAATGCTGTGATCCACCCTGATATACGTGGCCGGTCATGATTATTATAACCAAAGCCGAGTGATCGTTAATGCAAGATTCACAATATACTAAAGCCATTTATTTGTTCATTCAGCTATGTTTATCAATGACCCATTTATTTCTTTTCAGTATTGCGTTCCTATTACTTTCATTTCAATATATTTGATATTTTACTTCCTCTCAGTTACTTCGTCTCCGAACCCTTGTCAGTTTGATTTTCATGGAACGACGGCCAATTCAGAGCCCGAGATACGTCATCTTGCAAATTACGTTTTGAGTTTAGGAAAAGGGAGAATTGATGCCTACATATCTACTCACTCATTCTCACAGCTTATTCTTTATCCATACAATTATGCCGACATTCTCAGCAAAGATGACGAACTTCTGGTATGCCATTTTGCTATAATAAAGAGTGGTTTAGATTTATAAACGTATTCGACGAGATGATGTGAATTTGCGAGTTTAGGCATTTTATTTATCAGGTGTTAGATCTAATACCAACATCATTTTACAGGTTTATATTAGATAAACTTGTACTAATTCTGTAAATGGCCGAATATTTTTTTTAATTGGGATCCTTGTGATGAGAGCGAGTTTTAAAAAGTTGAAACTTCCCGTCATAATTTTCATATAAAACCTCACAAAAAAGCTGATATATATCTACTACGAGGGTAAAACTTCTTGCTTAATAGAAACTATATAATAAAATTCAAATCGTATTTATATTTCAGAATACTACAGGTAAAAAGATTCATGACGCAATGAAATCAGTTCATGGAAAATATTACGAATGGGGACCAGGATCAACAACATTGTGTAAGTGGAAAACTTTAAAAAAAAATTTAAATATAAATATTAAACAGCGAAACACTTAGAATGTTAATCGAAATGGTGTTACATTTATATATAAGATTCAAGACTAGATTTATAGTGGTAGTCACTATCAAGTCGTTATTTCAGCATTTCAGGGCGAGACACTGTCACTTAATCATTAGCTCATATTGTGCACCTTCCAGTATATATATATACGTAATAATAGATCTGACATATGATTACATTTTTATACCTAGTTTCTTTCCACTATAATAGCTCAACTTTATCTTTTTTGAATCACAGACCCATTTTCCGGTACAACCACAGATTGGACTTACGATGTTGCAGAAATTGTTCAATCTTACACATTTGAACTTCGAGATAAAGGTTTTTATGCGTTTCTGCTTCCCGCTGACCAGATCATTCCTACTGGAGAAGAATATCTCGCTGGACTGGAAGCTCTCTTAGAGTACTTTTGAAGGGAATCCCCAGCAAATAAAATTGCATAAAAAAATCATTCTGACGTCATTCATTTTTTCTGAAAGCGCAGTTAATTTGTAAATATACTGCAAAATTAATTGTTAAATTTGCATGTCACAAAAACACTTTATATATATTTTTATTGTACTAAATTAAATCGTATTCTCTGGAATATTTTAGCAGATCTTGATATTTTTCTAATTGCGATGACGGATTCGCAAGATCGCAAAGATACGCATCGAAACTAAATATCATCTGGCAGTCTTTCTCGCATTTTTATGCGAGATTGTCGTGGAGATTGTCGTGATTGTAGTTGAAGTATCATTGCTTTTATTTTGTCGTACCTCGTCGCAATCGTGAATTACGTTGAACACAATTAAATCATTAAATCAATGTAGAAAGACATATTAAATTCTCGTAGTTGTCATGGATTGAATATTTTACTTTACAGAAAAATATTTATACGCTGAAAATGTGGCTCTTTTTTATGTCTGAAAAGGAAGACAGGTACCTTAAATGTGGGATGAACAGTGCAAGTTTGAGATAAGCATTAAGTAGCGCGTAATTGAAGTGACTCATTCAGAAGCCGTAGCAGCGGAAGTTATGATTCGAAACCAACTTCCTTTTAAAAATCCTGCCAGCGCCCCTGCTTACTACTAAACCAGGTTGACCTTAGATCTGAATTCTATGATTTGAAGAAAACTTAAATAAATAATGAAAATAATCACTCCAGGTACAATTACATATTGAAATTTACAAATTGAAAGAAACATGAAAAATAAAAATTGCGGTGATTTATGAATGCGTACACAGAGCCGAGCTTTTTGGCAGCAGCGGTGGAATTAGGTGTATGCGTGTGCTGTAATTTATGACATCGCATGTAATGTCAATTTTCATTCTTTTTTTATTGCTTTACAATAAAGTGAGTTATGTCCCTATACCCAGGGATCATTAGGCTTTTGCCGCGTTATGCGAGGCAGTAAACCCAGGTCATATGTTTACCCGACAACTAGCGCTTTTTATTACCCACGTCGCGGTAAGCAAGAACAAACACAGTGGATTCATTTATCTGTTTGTGAAAAAAGTTTATGAATAGCTGAGAGTCGCATTTTTTCTAAAGGGATAATATGAGCTTACACAAATATGAATTGCAAGCTGATTAGAGATGTTCTTTATTGCGTGGAATCCGTTGAAAAGATTCGACTATGACTAGGATAGGCGTTGCATTGTGGAATATATTTTAATTAAGGGAACATTGTGGAATACAGTATATATATATATGTAAAATGAAGCAAAAATATTTATATGCAAATATACATTTATTGTACCAATTTTTTGAATTAGTTTCAGGTATTAGATTTTGCATTTTCATAATTGCAAGCTAAAAATTACTAACAAAATTTACTAATGAACTCAAAACCGATATATACAATTCAAAAAAATATGGAAGATTTTCCCCGTTGTTTTAATATTTTATTTGTATTTATCAGTGATACCCACAATGGGAGGGTTAGGAATTTTATTGTTATTTGTTGGAATGTTTATCAGCTTTTCGGC
Source organism: Styela clava (assembly GCF_964204865.1). Lineage (NCBI taxonomy): Eukaryota > Metazoa > Chordata > Ascidiacea > Stolidobranchia > Styelidae > Styela > Styela clava. The sequence continues at coordinate 10,058,009 of NC_135252.1, forward strand.
ATCAGCAAAAGTACAATACACAGGGTAGGTATGTGGCATGTGGTGATGGAATTCTGAAACCAATATATTGATTACGCATCTGCCAACGTAATATTGCCTCGCAATCCAGAATTTTAACTGCTTTGAATTATCTTTTTTATAAGAGTAAAAGTGCTCAACAATTGAGAATTTTTTTTTACTAAATTAATGATCTGTACGTTCAAAAATCCATGCATACTTACTTGTTAGAAATGGGGTATTTTTATTGAACATATAATAAACAATATTATATTTCAAGCCAGTCCTGATGTGATCGTGTATAGAAAGAATACTGATGTTATTGACCACCCGAGCAAATTTGATTCCAATTTTTGGCTATTGTTACAACCAATTAGTCAACAGCATACATTTGCCAATTCTATATTTCAGACATGAACTTTGGAGAGTGACGCCTTCATCATCTGAAGCTCTCACTAAGATAAGACAAATTGGGGAATTGTTCAAGGTATATTCATAGTTAGGCATGCATTTCTCATAATTTTCAGAATAAATTTAAAATATTTGATAACAATTGCAAAAATTTCATATGTGAACAATTTTCAGCTTGACATTTGGCAACATCCTAAAGCTGTCAATCTTTCAGTCGATTTTCGAGTCGAACCGAAACAAGCCCAAAACCTGAAAAAGGCACTTGAACTTGACGGCTTCGAAATTACTGTCCTTGTTCCAGACATCCAGTCACTTATAGTTGGGGAAAAAGTGAGCACTAAACGCGAAGTCAGGGCTTCAGCGGGTAGTGTGGCGAATTTTGTTTACTCTGAGTATCATCCTGCCGAAGAGGTGAGTTCTGATGATATATATATATATATATTCATTTTTCTGTTTTGTCTGAGGTAAATGGATAACAGCATATATCCGATGAAATTCTTGGTAAAATCATGAGCGTGCAATCATTGTAAGAACTTCTCTTTATTTAGGGTTTTAACTTGTGTATTAAACTAGGTATACGAATGGATGAATTTGGTAATAAAAGAGCACAGCCCAACAGTCACGAAAGAACAATTTGGCATTACTTATGAAGGAAGGCCACTGTATGTGTTGAAGTTTCAAAAACCAGCTATTAATCCAAAACCAGTTATTTTTGTTGATGCTTTGATTCATTGCAGAGAATGGATTACGACTGCATCTCTCTTGTTCATATTCAAAGAGGTATGTTTTTGAGGTGATGATTTAGGAAAATCATCTCCGATCAATCAATGAATCAACGGATAATTTGTTATTTAATGGAGCAGAATATGACTAAACGATTTGAGTCATATGTACTATTTATTGTATTGCATTTTCCAATACACACTATTAAGTTTTAGCAATTTTACCGGTTGTATTTTTACTAACGCCTAATGTAAATCTATTGAAATTCTTCCATGGGCAGACCGTTTTACAAATGATCAATGTACATGTTCTCAAACAATACTGTTAACGCATGAAAGGAACCCTATACGAGAACAGGGTTAGGTTACTATAGCAAACAGCTTATTAAAGAACAAATTCAATTAGTTTGTAAATTTTTCTGGCATCATTTATCTCACATATATTTAGATGCTGCGAAATCCCGAATATGCACACATGCTTGATGACGCAGACTGGTATTTTTTGCCGATGATCAATGTTGATGGATATGTCAAAACATGGACAGAAGTTAGTATTTTTTTTTTATTGCAATTCAAAAATAGATTTTAGATTATGCATTTTTTTAAACATGCGTAATGGACACAAAACTCAGTATATTTTCCCATGTAATTCAATAATATACTAAGTTTTAGTAGTAAAATACTGGTACGAGAGCAATAAAGCAACTGGTGTTTGTGGTCAAAAGAGCACGAGAATAAATTTCTATTTAGTAAATTCAATTTCCAATGTGTCGTATATTCATACTTCATTTGGACGTAACTATGATCACAGTATGATTGTTCATTAGCTGCTAAAGAAAACCTTACCAAATACATATAAATCTCAGTATTATTATTATGATAAGATTAGCATTTTTGTGAGTCGCGTATCATGTGAGTATATACATTGTCTCGCGAATAGTGAATGTTTTACACCATAAGTTGTATGCTGCGATTAGTGTCATGGTAAAAATATAAAAGTTCCAATCCTTTTATAGCCAACTTTCAACATTTCAGAATAAATAGTGTCTCGAAACAAGAATATAACTACAACGATTACCTAGTCAACTTCCTTCTGGCCACTTGCCAAATGAAATTCTGTAGTAGGCTATACTGTATGTGCTGCTTTAGCAAAACTCTATTTATACAGGACAGACTATGGAGAAAAACTAGAAGTCAAGGAGCAAGCAGTTTGTGTGAAGGTGTAGATGGAAATCGAAATTGGGATGCGTTCTGGTCATGTAAGTAACATTTTATTCTGGAATTTCACTCGATAATTTGTCATAATAAAACTCAGTACATATACAAAAAAGTATCTCGATTCCCTTTTCTTTTAAATTGAAATATTTTCAATTAGTTTGATTACTTTTTTTTCACGCAGTGCCAGGAGCATCCAAACATCCTTGTTCTGTGGTATATCACGGGCCGACCGCTATATCGGAATCAGAAGTACGCCATCTTGCAAATTACGTCACTAACTTAGGCAAAGGGAGTATCGATGCTTACATCACTACCCATTCATACTCTCAGTTAATTCTATATCCATACCATCATACTGCGGAACCTTCTAAAGACGATGAAATTTTGGTAAGTCGTATATGTGCTTATTGTGATTGGATAGGTGAGTTTGTTATTTGGATTCCGACATTGACTAGAAATAGCGGAAACAGCACACATCTATTATTTTTACAGAATTAAAATTTATATTTAGAAAGCAACAGGAAAACTAATGCACGATGCCATAAAATCGGTTCATGGGAAGACTTACGTATATGGCCCAGGATCTACAACAATTTGTAAGTGATGATCTTAGCATTACAGTTCTAAAACAAAGCAACATGCGATGTTAAATATTTTTATGTCACGTATAATTAATATTTTAGATCCAAGCTCCGGAACTACAACTGATTGGACCTACGAAGTTGCCGGAATAGTTCAATCATATACATATGAACTTCGTGACGATGGTTCGAAATATGGTTTCCTCCTTCCGCCTGATCAAATCATACCAAATGGAGAGGAATACATTGCTGGATTACAGGCTCTCTCCAACTATCTGAAAGACAAGATGAGTGGTACCTTACTGTAAGGCAGAGCAAACATGTATATATAAAACATTTGTGATTTCTTGCTGTTTTAGTTTGTATAGCTCACGTTCAGAATATTTCTTTTTGGAGACATTCATTTACTTTTCTCAACTTTTGAAACAATCGAAACATTTTACTCAAAAACATTAGAAGGTATTGTAGCAAGCTATTGATAATTTTATGTGATGATAGAAGTTTGAAAGTCTTGTAAACAGTTATTGAAGTTTACAATGTTTTAAAAATTGACGTCATTTTTGAATATAATATACGACAACAATTGTAATGAATATAGTTAAGTGTTTTATTAAAAATGTAGAAAGTTTAGTCTAACTCTGCAAAGTTCAAATAGAAGACATAGTAACTGTGAATTCCTATTGGAATATTTATTCAACTCGAAAAATTTATGAATGATATCGTTAGCCCAATAGCATTATTGGACAGAGTTGAGTGTAACTTTTTTTCCTCGTTTCATAGCTATTACCGATAAAAAATATCCACAAGCTTCATCGAACAGAAGCTAAACAACAGAAACATGTTTTGCTTGTTGTCTCGTGTACTACTCAAAAAAGCCAAAATGAAATTTATACTACAACTTCCGTTTTTTGAATTGTTCTTTTTTGTGCAAAATAAAGCCCTGAGTATTCTTTATAGTGATATGATAATAGAAAATTGTCATCACGAACATATTTCATAGATTTCAAAAATGATCACATTATCATCGATTTGGACAAACGATCTATTATGAAAATTTGAAGTTTACGGGTTCATTTGATTTTTGCTAGACGCGTGGTCATGGTAAATACTTCACAGAAGTAGAAAAAGAATTCAGAAAACCATGGGATATCGTAGATAAATAGGATCAATCAACGTATTGGTGGGTCGTTGGTTAGCTGTTGTAGGTTCACGATAGTTCATAAATTCACTGAATCTTTCTAATTACATTCATGGTAGGCATGTAACCGCACTCAGTACACTCAACCGTACACTTTTTTTATTTACTTACGAATTACAAAAATCATGTAGTCAAATATTTAAACTATATCGTTTTTAGTGAGTAAACATTACATAAAATGTTGGCAGAAAGTAATCACATTTATCATTTACCCTATCACAACGTTCTTCAATCATTGCCACGTGCCAGGAATTGACACTCGGATTGGAGTAGCAAGTGGTAAGCTTTAACAAAGTGTTCGCTACTAGTTGTATTATACCCAATTCGGGTCATACCTGATTTTCTCAAAACAGTGGTATTTGTTAGCCCTTTTTTCTTTGTCAAATTTTTACACAGAATGTTTTCATGAACTCTATTATTCATTAGGAAACGTGGAGTTATTAGACCTGTACAGACACTTACATCCTCGGTTTTCAGGGATCGTGATTTAACTCCAGCATTCAGATTTATTACCCATATTTATATAAATATATTGTCCGAAATCAAAATTTTGGCCTGTTTCCCATCAAATGATAAGACTCAAGCCCAGATATCTTTGAGAGAATACACCTTAGTCAAAATAATAAACAAATGTACAAATATATGGAAACTTCTGCACAGTTACAGCGAACCTAAACCGTTCGACTTATAAAATCTATCATCGGAAAATTCACTGAGTGGTGGAATTGTTTGATATCATCAAAATTGTAGAGAAATTATTGTTACTGGGGCCAATAGTTAGTTTTTGTATTGTGTGTACCCCCTTTCAAAGTTAGCTCCTGTGTATTACCGCTAGTGGGCAGTGGTTCACTGATGTGTATTCTTAGTTACCGTAAGGCCTCTTCGGCAAGAGCCTGAAACCGGGAGCGCACATAGTAAATTTGCTCATCTACTTTATCTGTTTATCGTAGAACTATTGGTTGGATAGACACAATTGTCATTTACCGCAATCAATTCCTGTATAGTTGCTTTATTGGATTACATTTAATAACTGGATATTCTGTTTAACTGTGGATTTACTTGGATTAAAATATCATTTCAAACAACAATATCAGAGCTGCATATTTCCAGTGTATCATAGACAGCAAGACAGGTTTTGGGAGCGCGTATAAATGCATTGCAGTCATAGACTATTTGCGGGGCTATTGAACTAAGTTGGACTTTGGCTACCGTAACAATTATAGAGGATGTAAGTGATCGCTTTCTAAAACATAATTTAATAGAATAAGACAAATAGTTGAAGAGAAAAGCAATTTTTGTCCAAATACATTGAAAACAACAATATATATATAGACTGATATATATATATATATATAATTTTCGCTAGAAGGCATTTACGTTTATTTATTTTTAAAATCTCTGTGGGTTCTGAGGGATTCGTTTTTTTTTTTGTGCGATTTTGTCTTTTGTGACAGATTGAATACCCACACTACTCAGTTTCGGCCTTCTTGGCCTCCATATATTTGGACATAAATCTCATGTTTCATTTCATATATTGTTTAAGTGGGCATGTTTTCTCGGTAAGATATGTCGAGGAACGAGAATCGGAATCGATAATTTAGAAATCGAATACTTGGAAGTAGTCATACTATGCATCCTTAGTTTCTACTGAAATTGTTTGAGCAAGGAGTTTGTGATGCCAAAGAAGCTCTTACAAATGTTAAAAATGAGAGAACCGTAACTAATCCAGTAAAGTCTCTAGGAAATACTGAACTATTAGCCAGAAACTTTTCAATTATATACTCTTGCCTGGAATCTTGAAGACAGCAAAAATGTAATTAGTAACAGAGGAAAAACTACCACTGTTGTGTTCTTGTATTTATGCATATTTTAAAAAATTATATCTCACACACAAGTTTAATAAGTTCCATTGAGTATTTTTAGCTGGGGATGGAAGAATGGTGTAAAATGCTGAATTGTTATAATAAATTAAGATAGATAGATAGTTTATTTCGAAAACTCCATAACAAACCTAAATTTAAAATGGAGAATTCTGGAGGGCAAGCAAAACCTACAAAAAAGTTTAAAACATGAAGTATCTCATGTGCCTGCCCACCAGCACGCACACAAAAACACAAGCCCAATTAAATGAGGCTTGGGCCAAACTTAAAAAACAAAATACACGATAGTAATAAACTTTCGGGCTGTTGTACTCTCTTTCAACAATTACGTTGATAATGACCAATACCTACAACCTCATGCAAAGATAATGTGGGGAGTGGAATGTAATAAATTTGCGACGATAGTCATACTCATGAAGCCATGAAAGCTTTAAGAAAAACCAAGCCATGAAAAACTACACTGATTGCTAGATTGGGCATTGCGGAAAAGGTGATAAGTGGTTTAATATACAAACAAACGCAAAACCATGGCGGCAAATTCGATGTGCGGACACTCATAAAAGCAATTATTAGGAAAACACTAATCACGCGTGAGCAGGTCTGTAGCCTAATTGATACATTGACGTGGCCAACATTGTTAAAACAGTACCGGTATACACACAGAGAGAACAAATCAAAAATATGCCACTAAATGAATGTTTAAAAATGTTACACTGCAAACTATTTACACATATATAGTTGAATACTCAGTATTCAAGCGGAATTTCTAGAAATAGCAGTATATCATACTCTTCGTCACAAAATAAAATATCTGAATCAATCCCTGTTGTATTCATCTTTCGATTCTGTTATGATGTCCGTATGTTGCCTTTATGCTGCCATGTAATTTCATATTTCGGCCTTTACTTGTTGATATTCCTTAAGTGCTGGTTCATTGTTGTCAATCTAATCTTTCTGCGCCGTTCAAAAATGCGACCGCACCCGACGACTGCCAAACACAAACTTTAAATCCAATCTTTTATCCATAAACTTCTTTAATTCCGGTGGATGGGCTTTGATCATGTTAATATCACGAGATACAAATCTAATAGTAAATACCGAAACACACAGCGCGTAGCATTCTCAGTCCAACAGCATTGATTGATCTTTCATCTAACAGAGCAACAAAAACACGTCCGACCCAGACGGCAGTCTACTCGGCAGCCTCGATCACGATAGGAGAGAGATAAGATAATACAGCGATTTTGTTATTTGCACCTTAAAAGAAGAATCGCTGGGCATCGGCGTGATCTATATGTGGGCGAAGCAATGTCCTTTACCTTTGCTTGGGTATACTTAGATCTAGGATAGCAAAAGTCTATATTTGACCACAAATTGCCGATTGTGACATTTCGTAATTGGGACTAAGAGATTCCCAGAAATCAGATCTTCCGCTTATGGTGATGTGCTTGCCATTTCAATCAAATAAAACTTCTGTCCGTAACTTCTTATAGATAGGAATGACAGGCTCCCAGCATTCAGACAAAGTCTTCTTAAGAAATGTGGTTTGTATTTCAATCAAATGATCCATGTACAAATATACAGCAACTGTCTATGATGACTGTTGTATGAGCTCGAGCATGGAGGGGTTTTGCTGTAATTATCGGTATTCAAATCGTGAACATCTGAAAAAATGTGATATGCTTTACAACATAAGTCTGTCATTATTAATGATCGAAGCTATAACCAATCTTACCTTGTAACATTTGCAGAAGTAAATAAGATAACTTTCTTTCACTTTGGCATACCGGTACTTTTTGAGGGGAGGCGGACAACTCGACTACACGGACAACTCACCAGAGACAACTCGACTACCTAGAGGCCTGGTGAGTTGTCCGTCTTTTGACATTTTCTACGGTGGTGTTTTAGGTCTATAGAAATGCGTTTTTGATATTTTTAGTGCTCAAGTGTTGAGAAAAACACATAAATATGCTCTAGAAAGCATTTTTATTTGTATAAGTGGCTTATTTTGATCATGTTGTACGAATACAAATACAGTCTACAGACGAAATTGGAGTAACGTTAGCGAAGTTAGACTGTTGACTTATAGGACTGTGTTCGTTTAATTTTTTGAACTTTATTGGTATTAAATGTTTTGAATGAGCACCTTTAAATATATTAAAACCTTTATACTTCACAGTAACACTTAAATATTTATGAATGTGAGCTCCGTAGTCTATGGTTGCAGTAGTCTGCAGTCGCCCGACAGGCCGTCAACTCACCAGTCGAGCAAACGCTCTGCGACGTGACGTCATCGATGCTCGAGGTGAAGACAACTTGACTACCGAGCAACGAGAGGCAGACAACTCACTAGTCGAGCAATCGCTCTGCGATATCGATGCTCGAGGAGAAGACCTTGCTTTGTAAAACAAGAGATGCTAACTCAAGAGTTGCATAGCATTTACTTAGTGCCGACTGATATTAGTTGTAAGCCAACTCACCACGGCAAGGTTTCAGTCATAGAGTTGGAATTTCTTTTTGCAGAATAAAACCAGGAACAGATAGGCACTGTCGCTGCGCCTGGCAAAGAAACTGGGCCGAAGAATGGATAGAAGATGTTTACTTTTTGTCACGATTAATGAATTTAATATGATGTTTGAATACTAAACGTTATGGGGGAATTTAATGGATGGAAGGTTTTGTTTTCCTTTTCGTTACGAATAATGAATTTTATTTGAATACTAAACGTTTGCTGCGTTACATACTTACTCTTTGCAATACTGCGGCCCGTAGATCCTTGAACACCTTCGAAGAAGAGAGTCCACAGATAACTCTCTTTCCTTGTTCTGTTCCCAGACACGTTGCACCCTCTCGTTGGCTTCCGCATACCTGCCGTTGACACGCCCCACAACGTCCGCCTCTATCCCTATACTTACCTCGTACATTGTTGAGATTAAACTGTAAAAAGGCATATTTTTCCGAGTTATACTGTTAAAATGGCGGTGCCAACCTTCCAGATGATTGTTGGTTCTTATTTCTACGTCAAATACTGACCAATCATTGGGAGTCCAGACACTGTTGTATAGCCATGTGTTTTGAAAATATTCGGCGAAGATCTTGAGTTTGCATCTTTTCGTTCAGTGATTTGAATATGGACGTAATAAACATAGCTGGTATATAGCACAGCGCCATGGCATGCTTGATCAGGTCTCTTGTTCCAGCGTCCCTAAAACAAAAACATGTTAATACAAAAGAAGTGAAAGATGTACAAAGACATATATAAATATGGTTAACCACTCACTTGTCGCATAGGCGAGCCAAATTATTGTGACGCACATTCTTCATGATGGCCTGAGTGAAGTGATATCCATGCACGGAGATTAGATAAGGTACCAGATCGGTGATAATGAAGCCGCGCGCCGAGATTACTGCTCGGTTATCGCCGAGTTTAAAGCCTCATTATCGCCGGCCTGCCCCCTACAAACGTAAATACTCATTAGCCGAGGTCGTTTTCATCACAGTTTTATACTGAAACGAGGACGACTAACGGTATATTAACTCCACAAAAACTACGCAAGAATTCAAGATGACTACTCCAAAAATGTGACGACAACGTTACCATGAAACAGGAGGGACTCATCTGTGACGTCTGTCGAAATTGGTTTCATCGCAAGTGTTTTAATAATTCAGATGTGGCAATGACAAGGGAACAGTACAGCCTATTAAAAAAACAGGACGTAACGTTTGAGTGGAAGTACCCGGACTGCTACCAGGCCCATGACACCCATCATAACTCCAACCCGATTGTTGTATCCCAGCAGATGGAACCTAGCCGTCGGCTGGTAGACTACTCAGGCGGTGAGTTGGCTTACAACTGATATCAGTCGGCACTAAGTAAATGCTATGCAACTCTTGAGTCTGCGTTTTGCAAAGCAAGGTCTTCTCCTCGAGCATCGATATCGCAGAGCGATTGCTCGGCTGGTGAGTTGCCTGCCTCTCGTTGCTCGGTAGTCGAGTTGTCTTCACCTCGAGCATCGATGACGTCACGTCGTAGAGCGTTTGCTCGACTGGTGAGTTGACGGCCTGTCGGGCGACTGCCGTAGTCGAGTTCAGACTACTGCAATCATAGACTACTGAGCTCACATTCATAAATATTTAAGTGTTACTGTGAAGTATAAAGGTTTTAATATATTTAAAGGTGCTCATTCAAAACTTTTAATACCAATAAAGTTCAAAAAATCAAACGAACACAGTCCTATAAGCAGGGTTGCCATCTACCCAGAGCCAAAAATAAGCACGGGCGTCAAGAAGGAGATCATACACGAGTCTTCCAATTTTGATCATTAGAAGTCGCTTCGAACACGGTTGTAAGCAGCTCCGAAATTGCAAAAAGCTATGGAGTCACTGCCACACGCAATCTCTAAAGCAGGGAACTTTTTGTCGCTCGCGGGCCAAAATCAAGTGTTACGAATCTTGGCGGGCCGCACATATTTTTTCGAGAAAGTTAAAAACTGAACGGGCGGCTGATGAACCACATTATTTACACAGATTAGAAATTGAAGTTCTAGACTTTAATTAGCGAGCGAACACTGCTACAACACGTGGACTCAAGTCGTGCAAAATATTTACAAATACCATTTAATGTAACACTAATATTATTTGTTGCATTACGTTTGATACCTTTTCGAAATCAGGTGACACACTGGATAAAACCAAAATCAGAACATTTTCTACATTCACCAATCCAAGTTCTCCGAACGGAAAATTTTATATTGGTTCAGTAATTGAAAACAAAAGCGATTTTTTATAACGATGGGAAAAAGAATTCACAATGGAGAACAAGACCAACATAATAACGATCCGTAAGTTCAGTGAAGCATTGCGGGCCGATTTATTTTTGTCCGCGGGTCGGATATGACCCGCAGGTGGCCGACCCCTGATCTAATACTTTGGATTCCCGCAATGCTTATTATGTGTTGTGGTAGTATTGGGGACACTGATTACCTCCCCCTTTCTCAATGTCGCAATAGTAGTAGTTATTAGCAAATTCCTTTTCATATTCGAACAAGGACTCATGATTACGCTTACTAGTTGTCTACTAGCCATTCACGTTTCTAAGAGAAAATAAGCACGCAACTCAAAAATAAGCTCTTTTCTTAGAAATAAGCACATTGTTACTTTATAAGACGCGGGCTAGAAAATAAGCACAAATCTTAGAAATAAGCACAATATGGCAACCCTGCCTATAAGTCAACAGTCTAACTTCGCTAACGTTACTCCAATTTCGTCTATAGACTGTGAAACCGCCTCGCATTTGTTTTCGTTTGTTTCACACTTGACTGATTTTGTGATTTGCGTATTCTGCGATTGCAACATAACCTCACACATTGATGTTGCCATGTTTCTAGTATTGTTTTGTAATTATTTCTAGGTTTGTATTGGGCATAATTAATGCTGCTCAAGTAGGGTTTAGTACTAGTGTAATTTATGATATTTTCCTGATGACAACCTACCCCGATTTGCAGACTGTTAACGAATTAGAACATAGAATTATGCTAATTTGTCCTGTGTTGCTAGGCCAGCTCTCTTTGTGTTGTTGCTTATTTCTGGCAACGCTCGTTCTTTCGCTCGCTGCTTTCTGGGCGGGAATGTTGGCAGTGATTATCTGCTCTCCAGTTTTGTTAGATTTTTAGCTGTTTAAGGTCTCTTAGGAACCGGGTTTTTAAGTCATATATTTAGTAAAAGTTACCTTTGAATCTTTCCCAGCTCTATTCGCGTTTAGATGTTCGTTATTCTCAGTAGGCTAGGAAAACAGTTGCAAGTAGTTATTTCATGATATTTTGTGTGTTTATTTGTTAGATCTGATCAAATATAGAGCTAATTAAAATAATAGCTTCCAGTCAAATAATTGGTTGTTCTTTGAGTTGAAGGCTACATCGTCAAGTAAGTCTTTGATTTATCGTATTTTATGCTTTATTTAGTGATATGAAACTGCAATTTTAAGGTAAACAATTGTGCTGTATTTTTGGCTTTTTCAATTAATTTGTGATTCTAAATTGATAAATATTGTGCCTTTTAAGTGCTAATTGGTTAGATGTTTGGTAAGTTTTATTGTGTGACATATTTTGAGACTGTTTTCCATTTCTGTTTAGAAAACCGTACAAATTGACAACTGTATACTGATTCGTACTTTCAACTGTAATTGAATTTCAATCGTACGTACACTGCATTTTAAACGTACCTTTTTCGTGACAACAAGAAATTTCAAAAGGCGATTTGTACGCGTATTTTTATTGTGGAGTCTCGAAACGATTCAGAGAGCAACCGTCCGTTAACGCGTGTTGGCGCTAGATAGCGACTCCGATTTGGCGCCTACAGACTGTATTTGTATTCATACAACATGATCAAAAAAGCCACCTATACAAATAAAAATGCTTTCTAGAGCATATTTATTTATTTTTCTCAACATTCGAGCACTAAAAATATCAAAAACGCATTTCCATAGACCTTAAACACCACCATAGAAAATGCCAAAAGACGGACAACTCACCAGGCCTCTAGGTAGTCGAGTTGTCTCTGGTGAGTTGTCCGTGTAGTCGAGTTGTCCGTCAGCCTTTTTGAGCTGCTACCCGTACCACTGGCACCTGTATTCATAAGCACCTGTAGTGGACATAACGATCGTTTCAAAATTTTGTTGTTATTGTTATCATTTGTCTCCATCAACACGTTTTGAAGAAATGGCTTTTCTCTTCGAATACTGGACCAATTGCTTTGAAATTTTCAGTGGTTAAAGATAAAAATTTTTTCCAGAAGGCTATTACTTTTTTTTCGCTATGACGTCATCAAAATTATGTGACTCTACGTGTCCATATATTTGAGCATAGCTCTCTTGTTTTATTTTAGATGACAATTTTTGTCACTGTGTTGTTTTTGCAGTGAAATTGAACTAGGCCTACAGCATCACCGTTTTGCGTCAGGGAGTGTTTTTTTGTTCCATGTTCTTGTAGGAAAAGCACTGTTGTGTTACACCGTAAATATATACTGTTACACCATAAATATATACTACTACGTTACACATACACGTCTCACATTTTAATTTAGAAGGTAGAAGTTTATTGCATCCCATTATTTACTTTAATTGGCTGTTTTTGTTAAATTGTTTCCAAAGTACTGCCCGATTGTAAATCGCGTTTTTCTGTGTTTGTTTTATTCTTTTTTGGTGGGCGGGCTCGTACATTATACGCTATTTAACTTTTTTTAAGTTATGCCCGTCTCTCAGGTATCTCTGCATTTTGTTTGTCTGTTTACTTTTTGTATTGTTTATGTCAAAGAACCAAAATAAATGATTGATTGAAGTCAGACCTAGCTGCGTCGGCTTTCAGAGCAAGAAATCGCAGCCGTCACTTCTTTTTGCATCAAGTCGCAACAGGTCAAAGGTTATGAATGTCCCTAATTGGTCTTATTTTTACCAACTGGTTCATTAATTGTTTCCCACACTGTCTTGATGTTGCCTTTGTGAGAGACAAATTTAACGTTAGACATATAATAACTTGATTTTTTTTGGATTAGCCAAGCACAAAAATTCCTGTATTCAGGAAACGCAAAAGCAGATAATCTAACCACAGAGTGAAGTAACAACAACGTAGTCACGTGTTAATCAGCTGAGAAAAGTCGAGTTGTAACTACTAACTAGTGACAACTACATATACCGTATCTCGTACCGGTTTACGTTGCCAAATGCAGAAATAGGGGTTTATGAGTAGACTATAGTGAATTTTGCTTTAGTTGCATATTTTCTTCTTGACATGTCGTCGTCTTACCTGATTGACGGAATTGGCGATGAGGTAACAGTATTGTTAGGCGTTCTCGTAGCAGTTTTTGTCGTCATAGTATCGTGGTTGTCCACGAGAGTGAGCGATTCCAGTGGAACCACTGAAAGGTGAGTGACTAAGATTAATATTTTTTTTAAATCTGTAGGTTGAACTACTGTGTTCTAATATTTTGAGTTTTAAATTGGTCGAATGAAACTTGATAATTAGACTATAATACTGATGTATGAACGTTTTGCGTAGTGCAAATTTTGTAGCCATAAGTTTAAAGCTATTTTAAGGTTGCCGATGACAAGTAGCCTAGACCGAATGGTCATTTCGCGGTTATCCTGTCGATTTGGTACAAATATTTTGTGATCTTACTCACTTTCATTTATTATGCTTTATCGGAATGGCAAAGACTGGATTGTGGTGGTTTACTTCGGTTAGTTTCTGTTCCTGTGTTCTGCTAATTATAAGCTCATACCTAAATTCTGGCTGAAAAGGCGGGGCTTTTTGGCTAAAATTTGGACCTGACGCCGTGTATTATAAAAATGATCCTGCCTAGTCTACTGGTTGACAAAAACTTTGACTCCATCGCCAAGACAACATAATTTTTCTATGTAACTGATGTAAAGCCAAGCCTCCTAATTGCATTCTAAGAATGCTTAGTCAACTCAATGATTTTGAGTTCTGTTGGCAATTTTTATTTATCGTTCTGTCATTGGAAGCCTGAAATTCTGACTTTGATGCGTTTTAAAATCAGAATTACAACTCCTGAACTTTGGCACCAATAGAAATAAAAATATGATAAACCCACATTCCGCACCCCGGACAGCCTCACCAAAAATATCAGATCTCCATCAATGCTATGTTATATTCTGTTTATCAGTTTTCAAAATAGTCAGCAGACATCTGCAACTGTAGAGAATCAGACACACAGTGCATCAGCCCAACCAAATGTTCCAACAGAAGCTGTCCAGACAGGTAAAAATGTTTTCAGTTAAAAACCTATTCAACAATGAGCCAGTTCAGCAGTTAGTGTACTTGCATAAAACAGTATATTAATGACAAAATCAACATATCATTATCAGTATTGTCTTCTATACTAAATCTATTCATCTTTTTACAGAAGAATCTTCTTCAAATTCAGATGCTTCTGGGCCCACACAAGATGAGTCAGTTGTGAGCAACTCATCACCAAATGATGCTCCAGTATTAAGACATCGAATTCTTCATGATGCACAAGCATCTGCACAAACACCTCCGACACAGGAATGTAAGTCTTTTCAAAAATTATAAATTTCAACAATTCCAAAAACCATATTGAATTTTTACAAAATGTGTTATTTATTGTCTTCTATGTTCCAAAATCAGTAACTGTGATCTAATCAGTTAGATTAATTTGTTTAACTTTTTATTAAGCACCGACTTCCTCAACCGCTGAAGGTGGTGCAAGCATCACAATACGTTTGAAATTTATGGATGAAACTATACAAACTGTGAAAGCTAATCCTGATGAGACATTGGAAAATTTTATGAGGTTATTACCTTTTATAATATATTATTGGGTGTAATACCTCATTTTGTCATTATTGGGCAATGTTTAGAATTCGAATAAGATATCGCATTGTTGAAAATTGTGGAGAAATTGAAAATCTGGCTATAACAACAGTGTTGTCATTTTATTGATTGTTATTAAAACCTCTGAGGCAGTATATATTGCATTC
This sequence comes from Styela clava, assembly GCF_964204865.1. Taxonomy (NCBI): domain Eukaryota; kingdom Metazoa; phylum Chordata; class Ascidiacea; order Stolidobranchia; family Styelidae; genus Styela; species Styela clava. Next base: position 10,073,533 of record NC_135252.1, read on the forward strand.
TGTTATTTTTTTTTTATATGTCACTTATTTCACGCCTTTTGCTCTGAACAAGGCTCTGTACAAGCAGCCACTGGAGCTAAATTATTGGAAAAACCGGAATCTTCACAGTCACCATTGCCCATACAATTATTCACACCCTGGGTGGGTGTCCGAGATGTACTGATGCAGTGCCAATACAGTTAGGTCCAATGTTTCAATAACTACTGGGCCATTGTGCATTCTGTTGTTTTTGTTGAAACACCAATTTAAATTTTTACAGCCGACAATTCACCTCTGATACTCGTAATCGATATAGATTAATTTATAGAGGACAAGTTTTGAGAGATCAAAGCCGGACTTTACGCCAGTTTAATTTAGTTGGAGATACCACTGGGGAAAATCCAACTATACCAATGATTCACTGTTTTCTGTCACCTGCTACTCCTGCCAACGAAGCAGGTGTTAACATGGCTAGTAGTGCTTCACAACAAATGCAGATGGTTGCAGAAGAACTCCACATAGGATCTTTCATGCTTCCAATACTAGGCAAGTTATTCATTTGAAATTTATTTTTTTGCTTGCCATCAGCTTTGGCATATGATGAGAACAATTACTTCTACCAAAATAATATAGGGTAACGCCAAATAATTGAATCCAGCACATTTGGAACATTCTCCTAGAGAAGACTCAACTTTTGTGCAAAGCATCCAAGGTTGCTCAAACTTTTGGGTATTATGATACACATAACAGAAGTTCAGGTGTTAACTTTTTTTTCGTTTTTTTAGGAGTAATCAGGAAATTTAGGGGTTCTGATTTTGGGTCACGCTATTTGTAGTTCGTGAAGAGTAAGAATAGGTGGATATGGTTTCCTTTCCAATTCACTTGTATGTTGTAAATCGAAGGATTAGGAGTCATTTTATATTATATTGAAATGGATATACTAATATAAATGTTGAATGAATATTGAAATGCCATACTAAAATTATATTTTAATAAATATCGTTTTATTTTTAGGTTTTGCACTGGCGAGCCTTTGGTACCTTTGTATATTTCACACAAGTCTGTTCTCTATTCAGTCAATAGTCAGTATTGTTGGATTCTCCTTCTTATACATTGCTTTAATTGTCAACCATGTCATATGACCATAGACATGTTCAATACAAGATACAAATATATATTACGTTCATGACACTGTCATCCTTTGTCAGGAGAATATCTGCAATGTTGTCAAGTCACACAACTCTTCAATGGTTTATGCCCTTCCAACATATTATGATGAAAAATTCAGATGTACAGTAATGATGACTTTTAATGCCGAAGAAATTTGAATAGCTGAATATTTTTAAGGTCCAAAATCTTGAGATTTTGATTTTGCATTTTTTTATTATTTAAAATTACAATTTTTTCCAATCTTGATTTAAAATGTTGTAAGACTCAACTGGTACTGCTACTTGATTAAGTTACTACAGTTGAGTTGCTATGGCCGCACAAGAGGAGTTTTATTGGAACTGCATTAAGCTGGAAAAACATTTTGCGGAAAGCGACACTGATCAGGATCGCGATCTACAACTTGAAACAATCTGTTTATAATATGCTCCCTATCATGTATTGCTCATGTTCAGACGAAGCAGTTACAGGATGAAAAAATATATGAATATAATATATTCATCTTACGTTTTTGAGTAACGCAGTAACTGGGTCACTACATACATTTGGCCGACCAGATAAGGCGCATAATCTATTTTTAAAAATAAAAAAGGGTTCAAATGGGTGTTTATGGTCTGTAATATGTTAGATCAGTCAACTCTCGGATCACATTGTGTAAATCGGTCTTATTCTCTTATGAAATTTTTCGAATGAAAATATATTTCAGCTAAGCTGAATCAGCTTATTATATTTCTTTATGCTATTGCACATCCAATCTATTATTATTCTATGCTGATGTATGTTTACTTGGAATATTGTATAGTCGCAGTAGTAATTTCAAAGTATATTATGTGCTGCTTAAATTTGTTACAGAATTTTGCGTTGTTAAGTTTTGCAAGATATTTGCCCACTACCACAGTTGTCATACGTAATCTACGGTACCTTAAACCAGGGCTACTTAACTGGCGGATCGCCATCCGAATCCAGACCTCTTGAGTATTCCATTCGGACCGCACCTGTTTCTTTATTTTGAGCATATTCTCATTAAATTTGGATATATGAAAGTTTTTTTTGATAAGTAAATCTTATTTATATTTTTAGAGGTTAATTTATCATTACAACGCTCGTCGAAGATGGCACTGAAATATATTTAGGCACACTGTGAAATATATTTTCTGAAAAACGGGCCCCAATGATGTTAGTTTTGTTCCTGGATCTTTGGTGAAAATAGTTGAGTAGCCCTGCCCTAAACTGTCTTTCAAGGGATTTTGTGCAAATGAAAAAATATAATATATTAAATGTGACTGAATTACTTGCTTTTTACTAGTTCACTACTTATGACAACGATTAGTCTAATAATATGCTAGTTGTTATTAAAAGCTCCAAAACAGACTGTAAGCAAGACATCGTTACTCCAACATGAAACTTGTGCATCGGAATATAACAAAGGATTCATCAGGGTAAATAACATTGTTTGAAAAATTTTATTTTATTTTCCGAGATTCTAAATTAAAACTGAGTTTTACGCACGATTATCTGTTATGGAGAACACCTGTGCTAAAATATAAATCGTTATCTATAGATTACTTAAATTCATGTTTGAATCACAAATTGCGCTTGAACTTGGAAATTGTGAAAACGTTGATCATCTGCTCATTCAATTCCTAGATCTTCAGATCCGTTAATTAATCAAACAGTCGTCATTATTTTTCATGTGTAATTGTAGGAAATATTAAACCATATTGCTTAACGTTTCAGTCAAGTGACTCTCATTCCAGAAGATGGAGAGGATATGTGGCATGCTTATAATATTATCCAAGCTGGAGATAGTTTGAGATCAACCACAGTTCGTAAGGTAACCACTAGGAGTTTTTTCTGAAGACACTAAGTATAAGCTATAAATAATATGATTGTTTACACTGTTAATGAGAATTCGACAAAACAGGGAAAAAGTGCCTCGATTAATACCTGGATTGTCTATACATGCAATTCTTGAAAAAGATATAAAAATTTTCTTAGGTGACAAAAAGTGATTATTTTTAATATTTGAGCAGACTAATAAAACTATACATGTGTAGCAGTTATTAAGTGTCTGTAAATAACATTTAATGAACTTGTGAGTATTTATTTCAAAAATGACCTATAAAGGACCTTCCGGAAAGCCCTTTTTTACAAAAGTATCAATATACCGGTAATGCTACCAAATATCCCATGTATTTTCGTATTGAAGCTGTTTGGGGACAAAAAGAGTTTTGTAAAAAATTGGTATAATATGGTTAAATATAGAAATTTCCTTTGTGCGATTTCAACGAGGTTTGCAAGTTCCATCTTCTCATATTCTATACTTGGATCATGTTATGAAAAGATTTTTCAATTCCTATGACAATCACACTTAAATAGGTTCAAGTTGAATCGAATACTGGTAGTGTTGGAAGTAGCAGAGTACGGACAACATTGACAATCACTGTGGAAGCATTAGACTTTGATTTCCAAGCATGTGTTCTTCGGGTGAAAGGAAGAAATATTGTGGAAAATCAGTTCGTCAAGGTAAAATGTTTATGTCAAATTTAGGACGAAAGTAACAATGTATGTTCACAGCAAGGTTGTTTTTATGGGTAAGAATCATTGATTTTTGGGTACTCCCGAAGTATGTGAACCAAGATGGCGGACACCGGAATGTAGTATGTGTACCAGGTTAGGCCATAATTTTGGGTACAAATACTACATGAGTCACTTCGCTGGTCCCTGAACTCGTAATAGAACTAAAATAAGGAAAATTGGAATAAAATTATGGCCTAACCCTGACCTGGTACACATACTATGTTCCGGTGTCCGCCATCTTGGTTCACATACTTCGGGAGTACCGATTTATGTTTATGTTTCTCAATTTTTTTTATTGGTATGATTGATTCTGTCCACTTTATTAAGTTGTATTATCTGGTATTTATCCGTCTAAAGCTAATATATTTTTTAGATGGGTGCATATCATACTCTTGATTTGGAAGTCAACAGAAAGTTTACACTTGCAAAAAAATGTTGGGACAGTGTGGTGTTAGATAGAATAGGTAATATTATCTTTACATACCAGTCATATCGGAGCTAAATAATGTACATTAATCAATGGTATTACTAATATTTCTTGTTTTGGGCAACACAGGTGTTAAATCATATTCATGGACGAGGAAAGCTGTTTATATAATCTCTAAGTATTCGGTTATCCAAAGATTGGTGAATATTCAAGAATACCCGCTTGTAATTATCATGTATCTAGTTTGTAGTCTTGTTCTAATTCCTCCCTAGATGCTGCTTGTGATCCAACTCAAAATTCTGATGTTGCTGCTATCGTAATGCAGGAAGGTATTGCACATGTTTGCCTTGTATTAGCGAGTATGACTTTAGTGCGAGCAAAAATAGAAATGCAGATACCTCGTAAGAAAAGAGGCAGCTCGCAACAGCATGATAAGGTAATGTTGTTCTGATTTTATTTTGTAAATGTTATCCTGTTGTTGGTTTACTTTTAATTATATTAAAAAGCTTCTACATTTTTGCAGGGTGTTGAAAAGTTTTTTGATTCTGTATTGCAAGCTATTCTGCGGCATGTAAATTTTGATGGTAAGCAATGATTTTTTGATTACATTGTTTGAATGGTTTCTCAACTGGGTTGTAGCAAATAAAATTTGGTGAATTCCAGTTTTTTTTTTGTGAATGCATCGTTGTAAAATGCTGGTCTGAAGAATACTTTTGGCAGTTTTCATTCTTTGCAGTCAATGCAAAGTCACAGAGAAAGGGGCAGCGTTTTAGCACACACTGCTTCAGTCGATCGTACTAAATAATATCCGTAATTGGTCATTTCCATATTTATGTTAGAATAAATAGTAATAAAAACATACAGTTTATACTGAATTCATTTCTTTTTTAGTTGTTAAATGTGTTCTTGTTGCGAGCCCAGGATTTGTAAAAGATCAATTTTTTGAATATATGTTCAATTATGCTGTGAAGACTGACAATAGGGTTCTTATTGAAAATAAATCAAAGTTTTTGTTGATACATGCTTCGTCGGGTTTCAAGCATTCTTTAAAAGGTATGAAGTTTCTGTGTCCTGATTTTTTTGCTAACATAGGTATATTTGCTGTTTTTATCTTTACTGGTTGTTGCTTTATAAAAACAACTCAATGAAAGTTTCAATGTATTATATAATTGATAAGTTACGAACGAGCCGTGCGGAAACATATGGACATGAAGTCACAACCTTCCAAGAGAGACTTATTCTCCAACTGCTCGAAAATAGAAATTGGTTTTTTGCCAAGAGTTTCGACTCTTATCCCAGTGACAACATGAATAACAATATCTAAATTTATAAAAATGCAAAGTTCACTCTTGGGTTGATTTGTAGCATCAGGATGAACTAAAAGAATTTTTGTATCTTGTGTGAAAAATCATTTGGTGCATGGATGCCCCAGTGTGCTTGGCATATTGTAGCCACTCTCCTGTACGCTCACAATTTATGTTTTTAGAAGTTTTAAGTGACCCTTCTGTAATTGCGAGACTGGCAGATACAAAAGCAGCAGCTGAAATACGTGCCATGGAATCATTTTATAAGATGCTCCAACAGGAACCAGACAGAGCGTATTATGGGTGAGGCTCAAATGAATAGGTTAAAACTGTGCCGGTTGCCAAAATTCTATCTACATAAAAAGAATAGATTGGCGTGTGTATGCAACCACATAAAAAAGTAACAATAGTTGATTGTAATGAAGTAGCATCTGTTATTGCAAGTTTTCAGTCAATGCTAGCTATGCTATAAAATCTTCACTAACAAAATAAGTTATCCTAGATTTATGAACTGCTTGTTGTAACTGGATATTGTGTTTCTCCCATTTACAGTGAAAAGGAAGTGGAAAAAGCTAGCAAGGTTCAAGCAATTGATACTTTACTGATTTGTGATTCATTACTTAGAACTCATGACGTTGCCAAACGCAGACGACTCATTGAAATTGTTGATTCAGTCCGTGAAAATGGTGGAACTGTGCGGATGTTTTCATCTATGCATATAACAGGAGAACGTGAGTATATTCTGTGGGGTCATTTTGTAAGCCGCAAAACGCTTCATTAATCATTGCACATTTAATTATTAATCAAGTTGTGAGACTTCATTCACTAAGAATTAAATTTTTTCGCCCAATGAAAGTGAAATGCATGGTTGCAAATGTCTGTGGGTGCAAATGTACGCAGGTGCAAATGTCCGTAGGTGCAAATGTCTTTAGGTGCAAATGTCTTTAGATGCAAATGACTTTAGGTGCAAATGTCCGTGGGTGCAAACGTCCGTGGGTGCAAACGTCCGTAGATGCAAATGTACATGGGTGCAAATGTACATGGGTGCAAATGTCCGCGGGTGCAATCTATATGCGGATGCTAAAATTTATGGGTGAGAATAAATGGGTGCAAATATGTTGTCACCGAATATATAAATTCATACAAAGCTGATGAAAGTTGAGCAGCAAGATGGCAATGAACCGCCGTTATTCAACGCCAATAATTTCGTATTTTTTCATGTTAGAATTGGCGCAACTGACTGGTATTGCTGCAATGCTGCGTTTTCCTGTTCCTGACCTGACTGACGACGAATCATCATCAGAAGAGGATGAATGATTTATTTTTTAAAATTTATCTTTCCTTCTGATATAATGTTATTTATTGTAATGCAATTAAATGCAATCTTGGAATATGTATGTGATCATATTCTATGAGAAATCTTTTGGGTGCAACTGAACATTCATTTAAAAACGTTTGTTCGTTGATTGGCTGAATGAACTTTTCCGAATACAGCTGTCGACTGTTGTGTAGTATCTTTTTATATGGGATATCTCGCTTTAGAAGTGCGATAAGATGCATCAGATCGGTTTTTGAACATTTTGTGATGAATTTGAACAAATTCAGTGACCAATTTTTGAGGTGCGACACTGCACTATAATTCTTCACATAAGACAAATTGTATTTGAATAATCTGTGTCTGCTGCGTTGTACAATAGTTATGTGGCGAAACATACAGTTAATAACTAGGTTTACCAGAGAAACTAAACTTTCAACAACGGGGGTGAAAATGCAAAAAGTATTTAACAACCGGAGCGGTGTTTTGGCTGCAGCTCATCACTGAATTCATGTCTTCACTTTTAGAAAATAACGTAAAATGATGAAGTCCAAAGCGCTCAACATTTTCGGACACCGGTGCGTATGGCAATATTGTGTTTCGTAACATCACGTTGTCACCATCTTGAGCGTATAAATAAAATTTTGGGTCGTGTTTCCAATTACCAACGTTACTCTCCATTATCTACTACTGATCCCAACGTTATGCCAAATGTCGTGCTTCGAGCCTTCGCTTGCTTTTAGAAATCTTTCTGTTAGTCACCGACGCTTGCCGATATTATCAAATCATTTGTTTGTCACCCGAAATGGGTAGCAAATATTCAAAATTGTACCTGTTTCTGTTATAACCACGTAAATAATTAAGGCAGTGGTTCCCAACCTTTAGAATAAAGCTTTTTAGAATACAATCAATGGGAATCTTGCGCTTGGGACTGTCTGACGGGGTTTTTATATTAGGCACCGTCTTTGATATGACCGTCAAAATTAAGACGGTTTCTAGATTTTGTTTCCTCCGATAGAAACCCGATATTGGCCAATGTTGCTTTCTTGTCAAACCTGACTCACCTGACAAGAACCGATGTCAGCGTCTTCCACCTGGAGATAATTGTTGTCACGGTGGTTTTGGAGTTTAGATGGACGTAATGATTCATTGCCCATTACATACAAGCAATGCATGCATTAAGCACATTATATACTCGATTTACTTTAATAAAGCCAACGTAACTGTCTTTCCATTTTCGTATTTTGGGCATTAGAAATTTACATATGGGTTTTTTGCGTCTATAATACGATACTGAAGGTTATCTCGCAGTCTAGTGAAACCGCCCGTCTGCAGGTTAGACGGCCTACCAGCGAACTATTTTGTTTGGTAGATTTTAAATTCCATTGTGATCAAACAATACAGGCACAGAATACACCCTGTGATCGCAAATGATAAAATAATAAAACTGCTGTAAACGACTGGACGGGGAATTTCAAATATAAAAGAAAAGTATGCAAACGAAGTCGATTTATGGTCGATTATTGACCTTGTGTCGTGACCCCCTTTGAACTGCTCCGTGGCCCCCGGTTGGAAACCCCTGGATTAAGGGGACTTGGTACCTTCTCGATGGTACACCCGCATGGGAAGCTGTGGACGAGAACAGTGATTTTCAACCGGTGTTCCGCGACAGTGGTGTTTCATGGGAGACGTTCATGTGTTCGCGAAGAATTGGTGTTTTACAATTTTTGGTATTGGTATATTATATGGTGACAAACCAGATTAGACAAAAGTAGAAATCAAAATTCAATAGAACGAGTATGAGGTTTAAAAAGAAGCGGTCTCTGAAGTTGATGTTTTATGACATCATAGCAGAAATTAAGATAATATGACAACACTGTTTAGAACGCACGTTATATCAATTACTCATGCCTGATATATACGTAGATATCTGAAAGGAAAGTTAAAAAAAAACGCGAAAAACATCGAAGAATAACTTCGTGTTTGTCTTTGTTTCTTATCGAAACAAACCCAAATATAGCAATAAAATGACATTGCTATTGCAAGCTTCTTACAGCCTGTTTAGATAATCCCCGTTGGTATTTTACCGTTTTGTCATCTGATTTATTAAACTCCTCTTCGTTGTTAAGCTCTATGTATCCTAAATTTAAATTTGGTATATCTTTTTCAACTTCAGTGTATAGGCCATTGGTCTTTTCTATATTTCTTTTCTATGCCAAATAAGACCGAGTTAATCATTGATTAATTAGATCGTCTATTTCTGGTAAATCCTAAACTATGATTTGGTGTTCCGCAAACAATTTATGACATAAAAAGTGTTCCGCGGATTAAAAGGGTTGAAAATCATTGGACTAAATTTAGAAGAAAGGCAATGAGGGACCAAACAACTTATTTTCAACTGCTATCTATCTAAAAGACCGGTTCTCAAGCAGTTGGCCATGGACCACTTCTGAGCCACAGAAACATTTCCAGGTGGGCCACAAACCTATTGAAAATTGCCATAATTATTGATAAATTACTTAAACTTTGATTGTAATAGAAACGGATGTTGATGCTGCTTTTTGGCTCTGGGTGGTAATTCTCAATTTAATCAATATCTTTGCAAAAAGAACATTTTGTTTTGCTTCTAGGTTTTCCCTTGCATGAGGAAGTTAATAATCCACAAAAGGTTGAGAACCACTGATCTGAAAACTTTCAGACGCGCCGCGGTAGTTCGAAATTATGACTTTATGTCCAACTCTTGTCAACTCAAAAGCTGGCAACTCTGCAACACGTAAACTCTAAAACTGCAACACGATTGCTTGGCATTCTGCCCATATATTTAATAATTACGGTTTAATTTGCGTAAATGTTTATTACACACGCTCTTCCAAGTTACTCTATCGTTGTTTTTTTGCGAAGTAAAATACCGGAGAAACGATGTACATTTATTTTTACTTGGTTATGTACAAAATTGCCATGTGTGCATTATGAGCATTAACTGTTCTATCGGCAACGAAGTGGTATTGTAAAACGACAAGTGTTAAGTACCAAGTGTTGTTGTTCAGATTATAAGTATTCAATCACGAAGAATTACAGGACGCACTTTATACAAATATTAGCAATATACGCGGTTTACACGGGCTTTGTGCATACGCGGTCTATTTAATCTGTCACTAAAGTATGATACCCGGAATGGAGATGCAGATTAGCGCTTATATTTGATAAATGATTAAAATACGCCTCGGGACAAACGAACCGATGATTTATTTATTGAAAGTTCATTGTAAAATATTGATCAAAGCATATTTCAAGAACCAGTACAAGTTGGGCCGTGTGATAATAAGACGATATAGATAGTTCAAAAGTGTTGGATTTGCAGGACAAGATATGTACACACACGTAGGTAGGTGTAGAAATGAGTGAACTTTGCGGTAGTGTATTAGCCTTGCTGCAATTTCCCAGCTGTAAGTTGAGGAATATATACACCTTTCTTGTGTACTAAGTTTTCATTTTTGCACTGTCCAGTTTTGTAACGATATGGATGTATATCAAATTTCACTGTTACAAGAATGGTAGTGCCGTATTTCATCTTTAGACCACCATAACAGACGTGCTCGTTAGGTACTTTAATATGATTGTGATAACTGCTAGGTCAATTTGTTTACAACTAGCAACAACAGGGCAAACGATTTTTACACACACATTTTGTAGCACCCTAATACACTAATTTGAAATAAAATTGATACTTTTTTGTTGTGCCCTTACTACACGATTGATATCGTTTACATCGAACCAATGATCTGGGCCTTGTTTCACATTGTTTAACTAGCAATTCAACCAACGATTGTGTTTGTCGAACGAATCCTTGTTAACTCTATGTATGATATCTTGAGTCGTAGGTTCAAGATTTATACCATATCTAGTACATGAATAAAATTTAAAATGGTTCGAAAGGCAGTTAGTTTGGAATATATGAAAAGAGATCCAGTCAAGCACATCGCGCTTCCACTGGTAATTGAATTCTGCTCACAATTCATAATGGCATTTTGGGGTATGATGACAGAAGAACCACAGCGATCACATACAATTGAGGAGAATGGCAACAGGTATTTACTTAGTTCACTGATGGAAGACGATTTCGACTATTCTAGTATTTACTTCCAATTGAAAACATCAGGTGCAAATCACATTGTAGCGAGATTTCCAATTACGTATCATGACGAAATACAAATCACGATTGTCAAATTGAACATTATTGTATCATTCGGTTCATATACCGTGAATCCATTCGTCATGGCTTCATATGTAACTCCATTACTAAGCATAACCGATGGTACCGAATGTTAATATTTGTGTGTATGTCACGACATATGATTAAATAAAATTGATGTTGTTATAGTCGTGGCGTCATTTATTTAATTCAGAAAAAATTATTAGGCATTTAAAAGTCATACATTTCATGACATTGATATCAATATCTTGACCTCATCCAAGAGGTATCCGCCTTCTCAAAATATGTTTATCCCTGAGACGCTGAGAGTGATGTTGCAGCCTAGTTTATATCAACATTTAAGCTTATAAGTTTGGGCATATTGTTCGTAGTTTACCACTGAACAGTCTTGATTTATTGGTAAATAGCTTTTTCTCTTTTCCAGCACTGTTGCTATCGAGGCACCCGAAAAAGATTATATGATGTACACATTCGTACCTGCTTTCCAGACTGGCATTTCAGTATGGGTAACAATAACACTCTTCGCAAAAATGGAGTAAGTAAACAGTACTCGAAATAAGAGAATATATTTTCAGCCGCCATTTAACACGTCTTGATTTTGATTTTTTTTATCCTATTAAGATCACACGCAGCAAATCTTCACGGCTTTTATGTTATTGACTTAGGAATGCTATTCATTTATTACCTTGGCCAAATGACATTGTCTTACTAATTTCATCCGATATATTGGCAGTGCATAAATGCCACGCAGTGTGTTTCTCTAATAAGGATTAAGCATTCGCAATTTATGATTGCACTATGTCGAGATGTGTGAAATGAAAAAAACTGATTTTCAATTCTGAAAAGCGTCATAGAAGACTACTGCCAATCGCCAGCGGGCCTACAACGGGATTTCAGAATCACGTACACTCGTATCATCCTATTGGAGACTTCTTTAAGCTTGAATTGTTCCGTATTGCGGCTATCTTACACTTCATCCCACCCGGATTGCATCACAGTTTAATTAATATCATATCATTTGTATTTATTCACTCAGTGCTGCTGGAGCCCAGTTCAATCCCGCTATCACAATGACATTGGTGGTTGTTGGTACGGTGTCACCAATACTGTTCATCCCAAACACTATTGCTCAAATGTTGGGCTCACTATGTGCAGCTTTCATGTCCCAAGTAAGTCTTTTATTTGGGAATAATTAGGTATGGAATAAAAGTGAATATTTAGATCAAATAGTTCAGCTAATTTAGTGACACTAACAGTATTCACTGAAAATTTTACTTGTGGCTAACTTTGAATGTGACACTTCAATTGCAAAGGTTCAGCAGTAATTTGAACACTCTTTCAACTTTATATTATTAGGTAATACGAGGAGCTCCTCCACAAGCTCTTATCATTCCTGACGAAGCAAGTTCATGGAGTATATTGGCCAGCGAAATGATATTTGTTGCAAGTTTCACAATTTTTGCCGCAGAATTGACGCAAAATCCTAAAAACGATGACCCTCTAGGAGCAATGGGTCTCGCCATGGCTGTATTCATGTCGATTCTTTCCGGGTGAGATATCGCAGAGTGGAGGCTATCCAACATACGCTCGTAATATGATTAAATTATTATTAATTATTTAAAATATAAAATAAACTATACGTATACCTGAAAAAAAACAGGCTTGTGGATTCATTAATTAAGGAAGATGTAACATTGATCTATATTTAAGTTATATAATTCATTATTTTTGTTCAACAGAAAATGGACAGGAGTCGTTTGTCTGAATCCCACAAGAGTTTTTGGACCTGCAGTTCTCACAGGGGGAGATGCATGGAATCGGCACTGGTTGATATGGATAGCAGATCTTTTAGGATCAGCAGCTGCTGGACTATTTTGGCTGTAAGTTTGATATCAGTAAATACGGGGGGAAATTGTGGTAGATTTCCGAAACTCCAATAACTTTTCGGCCGTAATTTGCTTCACAATATAATTATTTATTTTATTCAAGTTGCATTGAATTATAGTACGTCCGAAATCGCATTCAACTAATTCCCTGAAATCTTTAGAATCACTCGAGAAGGCTAAAACGGATCATGTTTGAAATGTTATATCAAATATATATATAGGCTACTCTGCGACCTGGTTCAGCTATGTATAGGTCAATGCACTTGGGGGCAGCAGAGAGTAATATTTTCCGATACCATTTATGAAACATTTCCCAGTAGATTATTTTACTGATTACTTAGCGATTAATGAATGGATCTTGTGTGTTTCAGGATTTTCTTGGCTCCTCTCGATCGCTCTTTGCTGGGAAGATTTCGGAAGAAAACAAGACAATCTCACAAAGAAGATGTATTGATGGATGAAATGAATACTTGAACAACATTTTATAAGTGTTATTCAAAAGAGAAGATCACTAACTCCAAGTCAATGATCCTGCGGGAATGTTTTTAAGCTTAAAATTCATATAGATATATATATATATTATTAAAATTTATTGATTTATATGATAATGACTATTATTTGAAATGGAACCACTTATAATATTTTGTATGAATCTCATCAACTCGCGGCACACCAATTAAATTAAATGCAAATTATTAATATACATGTTGCCTTTAGCATCCAAATTTCGAGTGCATTCCAGTCAAGTGTCATCCGGGTCCCAGCAAGTTTGAGTCGAGTTGAATCCCCGTCCTAACGATTTAAAGGTTAAGTTCGTGTTGCTCCGAGTTACACGTGGAGTCTGGGTCATAGTAATCAGAAATCAGCAATTTTTGTTCTCCATATTGTAATTACACGTTATACATACAAAATTAGGTGAAAAAAAGAAAAAAAAAATGCATTAGGGCGAAAGGGGACGCGACAAACCAGTACTGGTTATCGAGCAGCGACACCTAGTATATATAGATAATCGGTAGTATAATATAGATATTCATAGTAGATTTATTGAACAAGAGTCAATTGGATAATTATGAGCCTGTATGACAATAATGCCAGAAGATCGAAACCTTTTCTTGCCTTAAATCAAGGTTATTTTAAAAAACAATGTGTTAATTACGAAGTGTTGTTGCTGAGAATGCACCCTATACAAATATCAGCCGTATACAGGGTGAACACGGGCTTTGGGAATAACGTGTCTATTAAATTCACTAAACTTTGATACCTAAACGAGAGATCTACAGTAGCGCTCATATGTAATAGATGATCAAATAAGATAGCAGATTATTTAGGAGCTACAGCAGCAGGACTTTAATGACTATGAGTATCGTAGGAAAAAATATACCGTGCGGTTTCTTGGAGGGTCTAATTTCATCTTACTTTTAAATTTTTCAGCCTTAATTTTCCTTAAAGTATAATTGTTTATTCCATGTAAGTTGTCGTTTGATTCATATACGCACTGCATTTAATTCAATCCTGTGAATATATGTCATGCAATCACGCTCATTTCATTCATTTTGTTAAATAAATATAACGAATATAATAATATTTCACCGAATTGATGTATAAAGCCGCGAAAAATTTGTATAAATTTGTGCATCACAATCGTATCTATAAAATTTGGAACATTCTTATTCATAATCAAATACTATTTACTGTCTGTTCTAGTGTTAGAGTCAGTCAGACAAATAGTCCGGCAGAATCGGGCATTAACATTGTTTTGGGACATAAAGTTTTTTTTATTGTTTAGATATAATGTATATGACATATATAATGATACCCAGGTGAGTGTGGAGTATGTAATGTTGAGCAATTTTTTTTAAGTGGATTTAAAGTATTCGGTCCAAGATGACGCACATCCTGAACCCCCACCTGGTAAGTATACAATATTCAGGTTGTGCGCCATCTTGGTACGAATACTTCAGGAGCGCCCTTTTGTTAAAAACAATTATTTCATAACTACATGGTTTAGTTTTGCATACATAGTAACATTGAATCTCCTTACAATGTCAGAAATTCAATTTTAGTAGAATAAATGGTAGTTTATTTCGCTAACACAAGCCAAGATCCATCGACAGTATCTAGCCACTTTCTATTGCGCTCTTCAAACTACATTTGCGTTGCCGCGCGCATTTCGTTTTCCTAGTTTAAGCTTAGGGACTTGGGAAATATTTTATTAGTTGAATTGGATTGGAATATTTGACCTTGTCTTTCACTCCGAACAAGGAACAAGGCCATGTAAAACCATCCACTGGTATCTAAAGATGTGTAACGTGTTTTCTTTTGGAAGAACCGCAACCTTTCAGAGCTGCATTGATTTTGGCAAAATTAATATATCCTTGTGGAGATAGAAGGTATGCGTATGCGAAACCGAGATGTGCACCTGTTATGCCAACATAGTTGAGTCAAACGTTTTGAATACTAGTACATCACACACATTTTCCTGTGTGCTCCGGTTGTACGTAGTAACGCGCACATTTTTGCGCATATGCATCAAATTCCACTTGATTATTGAGCTATAGGTTTTTGACGAGTTTTTGTGTATGATTCCATTCCATAGAATTTGTATGCTGTTCTAAAGAATATTAGTTTCAGCTTTTTCATTCATTCAAACCGCGTGTTGAAAGTAAGTTTTGTAATATTGCGTGTTGGTTTCCAACATCCTTAAATCGGTGATGCCAGTAAATCTTTAATACAAAAAGATCAGTAACATCTGCAATAAAAACAGCAGTACCCACTCAAATGACAGCTGGGGGATGGATACTCTTAGTATCTGATCCATCGCGTGCCTCTTACAGTCTTACCAGTTTACATAAGTGCCAATTGGTATCTGCGCTCAGCCTGAGAAAAAAAGTTTCGGACTGCAGTTGGCGTGACGAAATGTTTTTAAAGTTATATTCTACAATAAGATTATTTGATTGCATACTACTGAAAGTTCCGCCTCATATGTCTTTTCCCATTGCATTTCTTTACTGATATTCGATAATATGACGCTCATCTGACATAGTTCTTAAAGTGTGTAGATGGGTATAATCTTTTCCACGCTGTTCAGATGGGAATGCGCGAATATATATAAGAATTGCTAATATTGGTTTGCAATGCGATGAAATTCCATCTTGGCATTTCTGCTTCTCGCAATTGCTGCGTATACTTATCGGGGAAGTTCTGTGGCGTGGTTATCAAATGAGAAAAAAAACATGGGAGTATTTTTTCTACTTCTACTCTACTACTATCAAACCTTGACATTTTGTGAAACCTTTTTTCATGCAACCTTTTTTTAAAACATCCCCAACAACCACAATTAATTCTGTTATTAAACTTCCGAAACAAACACATAAAATCATCAACAGATGCATATCACCAAGTAGATATTGCTGAATTGATCTTTAATTTACCATTTTTCGTTTTCATTTTTCAATTCTTTTTGGTAAACCTGTTATCTATCGTAAATACAGCACATTTGACAATGTTGTAGTGTGACTTTTTTGGCCTCACATTTTTGATATTTGTAGTTAGAGCTCTTGGGGCTCTGTCAAACAAAGTTACATACAAAATATTGGTTGTAAATTGCAAAACATGATCATGTTGTTGGAATAACTTGGCATTTTACCACCCGTATATCATTCATTGTTGAGAATATTAATAAAGTCATAAAATTTAAAAATCCGTTTTCATGAAATTTTTGTTGTAGCTGAATTCCAGGGACAGCATGACAACAGGCAAGAGAAGCATGGTCGCCTTTTTTAGCTTATGACAGGGTTTCTTAATAGGGGACCCCGTCCTCCTTGGAGGCCGCTGATCGGTTATCTGGGAGCACGAACAAACAGATGGAAATGCGAATATATAATAACATATACATAATAATATAATGTTTTTATATAGAAGAGAAGAAGTAAAAGTGTTGAGAGTCTTTGGTAGTTTGAAAAGCATTGGCATGGAACATAAGAATGAACTACATTCTTTCCCAGGGATATACTATAAAATGTAGCAATTTTTTTCATTCTTGTTCTTGTGATATCATTATCTTTCACTGCGTCGTCGTGATCATCCCGCTGCATAACAATTCTCGCTAACAAATAATTGACTGTTCTCCACCGGGTGTATATCCACTTGAACCACTGGCGACTGCATTACCAGGCTTGTATTGTTAATTACAACAAAAACGAGTATTTTGAAATAGTACTCTTTATTTTACGCGTATGTTTCGACAGTATTTTCATATACTGTATATGGGTCGCGACCCAAAGCTGGGCTCAACAAATACCTAAAAGTTATTGATTTTATTTCCTAGTAAATTTGGTGCTTGCGTAGTTTGTTCACCAAGATTGCGCACAACCTGAACATAGTATTGTAACAGGTTATGGTTCAGAATGTGCGTCATTATGATGCACAGGTTTGACGAAAAACACTAATACAAATATCTCAATAAATACCTAAAAGTTATTGATTTTATTTCCTAGTAAATTTGGTGCTTGCGTTGTATGTGCACCAAGATTGCGCACAACCAGAACATAGTATTGCAACAGGTTATGGTTCAGGTTGTGCGTCATTATGATGCACAGGTTTGACGAAATACACTGTTACAAATATCGAGCCGTAAAAAAAATTGCTCAAGGCCGCAAACTCCCCACCCATGTAGAAATGATGGGCAATGACCCCAAGATGAATAATCACAGATAAAAAAAACTTTATGTCTGAAATCAAACTTGGGCCAAAAAGGTCCCCTTATCTGCCGGACTAAAACTCTATTTAGAGAATACAATTATTCATGTTCTTTTAATTACCAAAAAATCAAAAATGCATGGAAGTAAAAAAGAACTGTCTGTCTCACGGCAACATAAAATGATTTTAAAAATATCTAATATGAGTAAGGATGCCAAGTATGAGTACTTACAAGTATTCGATTCTTATCCGATTCCTAAATTTTCGATTCCGAATCTCGATTCCTCGACATATTACCGAAAAAATATACCCACCCAAGCAATACCATATGAAATCAAGCAAGACAGCGATGTTCAAATTCTGGACGGACAAGAAGGCCGAAACTAAGTAGTATGGGTATCCAATCTGCCACATGAGACAAAACCGCACAAAAAAAAACGAATCCCTCAGAACCCACAGAGATTTTTAAAATAAATAAACGTTAAAGCCTACTAGCGATATTTATAATATATATATTATATATAGTGAAGTTTGCGGTGTCGTAGCAACTCAACATAGCAGTGAAGCAGTTTATACATATATATATATATATGAAGAAATTGCCACAAAACGTTACACATTGTTTGCAATCCAATTTTCAAACTCAAGAATCGATTCCGGTGCATCGGAATCGATTCTAGTCGATTCCGCGAAGAATCGATTCTGTAATCGAATCCGGACTCGATTCCGCCATCCCTAAATATGAGCACACATTATGAGTCATTGCACTAGCGGCGGCAGAGAGTAACAATTCCCGATGCATTATGAAAAATTCCTAGTCCATGCAACTGATAGATCTTGTGTGTTTCAGATTTTTTTTTGGCATCGCTCGATCGCTCTTTGTTGAGTAGATTTCGAAAAAAAAAGACAATCTTGGTGGATGAAACGAATACTTGAACAATATATATCCAAACGAGAGTATTAATCTCTATAAAGTCAACAAGAGAGCTATATGGATATGGATATGTAGCGCCACCCATAGCCCACCACAAAAAACGAATCCCATACAGCTCACCGGAATATTTGAAATAAATAAAAGTAATAGCCTTCCAGCGCAAAATCTAATCATTGAGCACTGAAAATTTCAAAGCGATTGGTCCGGTAATCAAAGAGAAAAGCGATTTTTTTTCTGTGACAAAGAACAAGAACACCAATAAGAAGAAGAGTGCCAGCATAAAATGCAAAACGATCGTTATGTTCACTAACTGACTAACGTGTCCAATAGTATAGTGGCAATGTTTTTATGCAATGGGAATCATAAGATTTGTTATTAAAATTATATTGATTTATAGTATGACAAAATAGAATCATGTATCATATTTTATATAAATTATTTTTTCTATTTCCCTCCCTTTATTCTACCTATGAAATATAGATGATAGAATAGAAGTATTAATTCTTTACGCTAAATGACGCTGAAGAGACACATTTTGTATCAAATCGCAATGTGACTTTCTGAAGAGGAATTGCTTCTGATTATGATAAATAAAGCGAATTATATTCACATACATATATTTTAAATGATGACGACCGCGAAGAACTGAGCATCTTATGTTTTTAAATAATACGTCGTAATCAAGAATAACAATAACTGAGTTTTTGAGAGATTTTTGTTCTAATCGTTATGTCACGCCCCGAGCGCTAGAGCTCTTCGTACAAGATAAAGCATGTTAAAACTTTCAACCTATCGGGTCTTGGGGATTGTGGTAGTGAGTTCGGAATGAATTTCCCTTCTCTGCAAATGTGATGTCGCTAACTCGCAATATACTACGTTTTCGACGCTTTAACGAAATTTGTCTCGGGGCAAATGTGTGAAAAATGAAAATCTTATCACTGTATAAAGTGCGTTTAATAAACGGCAAATATTAACTTATGAAACGACCTCTACTTGGATATAGGCCAAATAAAAACTTATGTTATGCGATAGTACATTTTAACACGTGATACTTTCATATATAGTATTCACTGGAAGAGATAATTTAATATATGAATTAGGAACCATGTTTAGTTATCGAGGTTTCCGATATCACACTCTAGTTTTTTAATCAATGTTACTATTGCAGAATAGAGGCTGGGCTGAGAAGAAAACAAACTTCATGTAATAATTTGGAAAACAAATAATTGAAAGTTTGGAGAAGCGATGTGCATAATACATTGCATCTCACCACACATCAGTGGCCTGTTAAATGAAAATTACTCTTTCGGCGTACATAAATATTTAATTAAGCACTCCAGAATGGCACTTACATTTGAAATAGTAAACGTGCAAAACGTCTATTTCACTCGTCACATCAGCAATTATGATTGCAAATATGGCATCTTTCCGTCTTGATGGATATTTAACGTTAATTGCTTGTCCATAATGGACACATGTCGAGTTGACATTCGCGTGCTTTATGTTACAAAAGTTCATCGAGAACTGTTTTTGTAAACAAATAACATGTTTCCTTCTAAAAGTTCAATAATGGAATAGTACATCCTAATGCATGTTGATGTTTAAAGCCGGGAATGATGAAGTAATCCCGAGGCATGATCCGATTTAAAATATCTTAGGATGTATGTCGACGCTTTAATGTACATTATTCAGTAGCAGAAAGTTTGCAAACTACTTTCGTTTGCATACATAATGTACATAATATATTTTAACATAACAGAGTGAAATCGGGAACACAGGGTCATTATCATGCAGGGCAAAGCGTAATTTTTGAATGATTTTTTCAGATGATACATGAATACGCATAAAAAATTTAGGTTTATTTATGTGTAATCACTTTAAAAGTTTAACAACTAAAATTAAAAGTAATAATTTTAATCAACCGTATAACAAAACAATGCAGTTGCGCAGATCGGTCTATCTTGTCAAGAAAAAGGCCCTGTTTCAAATCGATGTGGTTTCGTATGTTAAAAATTACCAAAAAATTCTATGGAAAAAACAACGGAATTTTTTCGTTCTTCAAACTACCAAACAAAGTATAAACGAGTATTTGGATATCACGAAGACGATCATCTGATAGAGAAAAGCGACCGGTAGACTTAAAAAAAAATTCGGCACAAACAATCTATTCTATAGTTAGAATAAATCAAACGATCTTTCGGAAATTGTTGTTATTTCACAAGACTGAGCTATCTTGACCTCTACGAGAACTTGAACGTTGATTTTCGACGTATACATACAAACTTTTTAAAGACGAATACATCAAACTTTAATTAAGCGTTAATATTTATAGTTGCGCCATGCATCTTCCATCGAAGCCTTCTCAAACAACGGATGCGTTGGGTTTAATCATAAGTAGCTTACTGGATTATGGTAAGTAGGAAACGAAATAGTGCAAAAACCAAACCTGAGCGTTTATTTACCAGCAATTATCCGGATAACAACTGTAGCAGCATCAAACATTCCGAGGGTATGGCAAAGCAATAGGAATCTCTACGGATGGCGGCGAACACCTGTTTCAATCGGGTAGGTGGAAATGAAAAGTAAACAATTACTATGTTTGTCTTTCCATTATTTCAGCTTCTGATTATTCTCCTGGCTGAGGTATCAACACAAGCGTGTTTAATAAGGTTTTCAACCGTAAAGTTGATGCTGATGTATGTGGTACATTGGTCACATTTAACCCTGCGCGCGATTGAGAATGATATGTTTAACCAAGGCATAGTACAAAATTGGTGTTTTCACCTTTTTGATGAGGTTAAAAAGGCCGAAGTTTAAATATTGAATGCACTTAAATTAAATGAAGCCACTTTGACTCGAAAACTGTTGGAACGTGAACCATTTCTCTTTTCCATCGTTATGAAAACCAGATGTATCAATTGACAAAAAATTTTCATCGGGCATTACCACTAAATTAATCAATGTTTGCCCCAACTTTACGCTCACGCACGCGGAATAATGATCAACAGCACTCCTATAGACACCAGGGCGAAAGTACACGTGCCATTTTTCTATGTTTTCGACCCAAATAGCGTTTAATGGATTTTTATTAGCTTTAGCCCAAATAGTTGGTACTAACTTCTCAACCGTATCAGTCATAAAAAGGACAAAATTCATGACATTTCACGCTATTAGGGGTTTATTTGTGGTGACGTGCTAACTCTTTTTCATAATTCAGTGAATTTAGCAATCGCCTTATTTATTTGAAACGTAATTATTCAACAGCAGAAAGGGTTAGGTTATGTCCAAGTGTAATACTACACAAAAAGTGATAAAGATTTCAAAAATCAGGAATTTTTTATAACAATGAATGGGAAATTAGTCAAATTGCTCAGGTATAGGGATTGTTGGCTGACTTTCCGATGGTATGGCACGGAATCGCTTAAAATTACTTAAAAATCTATCAACTCGAGAAGAATATCTACCGCAACCTTTTCGATAATGGCAATCTAGTTCTAGTATAAAAACCCACATTGCATTGATAACAATGCTTCAATGCTGCTATTTCAAAATCTCCAACTTTTTAAATTTCAATAATTTGTTTAATTACATAACAGACGCCACCCAGACAAACAAAGTCTAAGCCAAATCATTGTATTCATTTGATTACATATAAATATTTACATCTTATGATTAGCAGTTGTAAAAAAAAATAAAAGGTTAGTGGCGACTCATTTCGGAAGCATATTGTGATAAGCTTCAAATAGCTTATTGTTTTACATCATACCTTACCCTTATTTGTGTCTATCGCTATATGACTAATCGAGTAATGTAACTCAATTTTCTATCCGACTTGAAAAGAACCCCTACCTATTTTTCGAAGGGTACAAGATGAAAACAATAGAAAAAAAATACAAGACATTTTTGTAATATTCCATTGGTTCTTGCATAAAAATTCCAAATATTCATAGGCATTTCTAAATAAAAAATATGCTTCGATTTGTGTGCATTTTCTACCCATAAACACACGATTCAAGTTTGGTGCATGAATATCCACTTTAGTTTGGATACGTATGAGAGCTTGATAACTTTAAAAACAAAAATTCCAAGCAATGCAGGCGAGGATTTTCTATTGGTGATTATGAATGAGTTACGGATATTAAATTGCGGAGAACATTAAATTTTACACGTTTCATATTTAATGCTCTATTTCTATTTGATTGCTTTGCGAGAGATATTTCATTAAGAAACGCCGCTATTTTTATATACTCCCATTTGTAATTTACATCACTTTTATTTCTCGTCACACCTTGTGAATAAATCATCCGCCCAAATCATACTTCACCGTGTCGAATATATTACAACTCGTAAATGACAATTAAGGGGCGGTTACGCCCGTAATCACCACGCCGAAAACGTCGTCTGTCGGTCGCGACGCGCGTATATTAGATTATGACCATTCAAGTAACCTTTAATGATATCATTAGCGACATCAAAACATGAGATGAACGTAATTAGTAAAAACTTTGCGTAAATATAACGTAATTACGTATATTGTTTACAAATTCTTTACAACTTCTCATAAACGGCTATACATTTAACAAAAAGTAGGGAAAGTAAATGTACACGAGTACTTTAAAATTTAAAACCTTACTGGTAATGAATATTGTTTGATGGTCCTGGCTCCAAGAATAAGGTCGTATAAAGTACAAATACGTCTTTCGACAATAATCACATAAATATCGTGTAAATTGGTTACTAAAGTTACGTTGTGGCGCATTACGGACTTATTTTTATCTCAAATTCGGACGCACAGCCATTTTTCTTACTCGTTTGCCCGTGAAGTACGATCGTAAATATGGTACGATGCATCAAATAGGAACGTACTAACAGCGACAATGTCTATTGATCAAACTCTAAATGTAATATATATATCAATTTAACCTTCGATTTGGGAAATATACCGACAAATTTTTGTCACTGACTAGTGACTATTTATTTATCGCAACTGAAATACATATACAGTAGGCGTAGGCAATGGGGTCCAAAGGAAGTTCATCTATATTAGAAACGTACTTTATTCATATCTCATTTAAATAGTTGGAATAAGGATTATTGTTGGATTACAGCTACAGGCAACTCTGGTTATATTGCGTAATGTGGCGAAACCAGTAACGTAGTTGTCAAACATATTTTGAAATACTTATACCAGTCAAGGCTTATAAATTCTAAAAACTTTCAAAAATCTTCAAACTTTCAAGATTTCTGTTAAGGGGTTTTACTGGTGCGATAATCAAGGAATTACAAATTGTTGTTGCGCAAAGAGAATATGATAACCGTGGGGACAGAACCAACATATCGCTGTACGTTGTCGATAAAACAAAATACCAAAATATATGGTAATGGGGCAAAAAGTCATTTGTTTATATGCAGTTAAATCGTTTAAATTTTCGAAATGCTTCATATTTTCCATTCAAGCCTAATTGTTAATATTACAAGGATTGTCTCCTAATTATCGTTTTAGACGCACGATTGACGCTATTCTATATTTCTTTAATAATGGAGTGAGAGATCACCTGCATGTCTAACGAGAGAAGAAAAGCGCGCAAAGGTATTACATATTTTATCTCTTGAAAAGTCATATTAAGTGACATCGAGAGATAGACGGCAGTGAAAAACGGCGAATATGACTGACCGGTGATAGTCAATTTGTTTCGCCAATTTCGAGTATAATATTCCACCCTTTCACTTTTGACGAGTATTCTACACCTGATAGTGAAGAACTCCAGAAGGGTAATATTGAGTTGGATAGAGGCCGATAGAAGTATTTTCCCGAAGTGTATGTTAGCAATTGAAAGATGTAACAACTTCCTCTAGAAATTTGTGGGTTTATTGCCTCAGATAACTTTTGTTACGATACTGACTTCATAGATTCGTTTAAAAAGTCAAACATTCAGAAGAAAGAGCAAAGAAAGGTGAGGATTTATTTAAAATAACGAATTTCAAATATCAATTTTGTTTTACATAATGTATTAAAATTATTGGTATACTAGAATATAAAAAACTTGTTTATGAATATGGGGCATCCAGATGATCATCATGTAACCGGCGTAGAAGAAACGTCCTGGGTTGGCATGAAAGTAGCAGATCGTGGCGAATACAGTAACAAGAACCACCAGACACGACATATTTCATCCAACGATATTTCTGCAAGAAATTCAAACTTTTTGCCCGAACACGAAGAATCAGATCGGCAAATGGGGCCTCGTCAACACAATGGCTTTCCTTTCATCCCAGTGCCATCGGGAAATGGAATTTCACTCAAAGGACTTGGGGAAAATGGACGAGGTGACGAAGTACATGCTGCTCCCTATTCCCGATTAGGAGGTGCTTCCATGATACCGAATTTTCTGACTGGTAACCGTGAAATTAACCCAACTTATCGTGGTAGCAGTTTCGATCCAAAGCATCAATATGCCTTCGTTGCTCCAACCAAAGAAAATTCTGATTCTTCGCCAAGAAGCCATTCTACAGACATCGAAAACGAAGAAATAGATGTCGAATCCAGTGATAACCCATCTTCACCATCTCCGAGTAACGAGAATATCGATGTAACAACAACGTGCGAAGTTCCTGCTATGTACCGAAAATCAAGTGATTCTAACATGACATTCCCCACGCCGATGGAAAGAGATGAACGGGAATGTACAACGAAGATCAGCGGAGCAAAGCAACTTGATTTCCGCAATAGCGATGTAATGTCTCCGACTCGAACAGGTACGTAAAACAAATATGGCGATTGTTGATAGTTAGATATTTATACCATGCTATTTATGGTGAAGATTCATAAACCTAAACTCTGAGGGGCATGCAATTCGTACAGTATCTCCTATAGATCTAACCATGCACAATTTTGGTTAAAACTTAGTTGATTTAATTTTATAGCATACTTGTATGTTAGACGTCAGTCCAAACTGATAAGTCAATTACAGATCACCGCAACTTAAAGTCAATGGCTTTAGTATTTCTTAACAGTCAAATACCAATCGAAAACAATTTGAATCTAATTGGTAAATTGTGTCTAGATTAAAATGTCCTTAACAAGCACACAATTACTTTAAAGCGATAACATCACTATAATTGTAAAGATTGTTCTTGACTGAACATTCAAATGCAAATTACTTAAAATATACTTATTCGCACATTATTTGCCAAGATTTTGGACTGAATGGCTTCAACACTTTATTAATAATCTTAGATTGTCGGTGGGTAAGTATAGTCGAAATAAATAATGGGAATGCTTCGCACTAATCCGAAACTTTCCGAATGTTGCCACATCACACACAATACACAACAACAGTTTGTATATGCCAACAATTTATTTTAATTGAGAAGATTAGCCTTAAATAAAATTATTAGCATCTTGAAAAGCAACAAAATATTTAATCATCACTGAAGTTTTTGTTTACTAAAGACGACGAAATCTGCAAAAATTGGTTAAATGACATTTTTCAATTCGAATCCGATGTATTCCCAATGGAACTATATTTACTGGGATGTAATGAACTTAAATCTGGATGTATCTCTTAGCACCCCTTATGAAAAAAACATTCCGGCAAATATTCATTCTGCATTAATTTTTGAAAAAAAAAAAAAAAATTGTAATATCCAAACAAAGAATTTGGGTGACCAAAAATATAGCAGATGCTATGGGGGGGGGGGGGGGGGGGGGGGGGGGGGCGGGGATATGTGTAAATGACATGTATTTTAATAGAATTTGTACACGGTCTAACTCTAGGATAAAACTCAATTTTGAAAATTAAAGCTAAAAAATTTAAATATTTTGCGCTTTCGATGATTCTCTGAAACAAATTAAATTAATCACAACCACTAAAATTCGCCTAACCATATAAATATGTGTATAACATTCTGAATATGTTCTGCAACAATGCAATAGTTATGTAAGGTCTAGATCAGTGGTTCCCAAACTTTTCACTACCGTTACCCCAAAATCGATTTACCAAAAGCTCAATTACCCCTTTCTGCGTTATCAAGCGATTGAACCTAGGAAAAGTGGACGACAGACATTTTAAATCGGTGTCAATCACCAGCTTGTTTCAATATTTTGTTTTAATGGTCATAATTTTTAAGACATTGAACGAATGGATTACCCCCTGTAAATTGTCAAATTACCCCTTTAGGGGTAATTACCCCTAGTTTGGGAACCACTGGTCTAGATAAAACACATGAAAATTTTCGAGTGAAAACAATTTCACATTAAACTAATAGACGGTTGCAAACGGAAACAACAAATACTACAAAAGTGGAAAATCATAAATTTTGAGTTACAGGGAAAAAAAGAACATAAATGGAACTATCCGTACTCCGTATATCAAAGTTATAAAGATTTTGATAAGGCCGTTGGTTTCATGTATCGCTATTTGAAAGAGCGGTTACATATGGGCGCGCCGTGCGAGATTACTTTGATTTATGTGGGAATACATTACTTGTACACAAAGTATTTACAAACAATTACGTTTTGTAAACAATGGCGGATTATTTTTTGAACCTACAATAAACAAGCTAAAACTTTGAATAGGGCCATAAAGCTATTAAACAAGTTCATTACCTCCATATTTGTTGCAAATTGTAAGAATTTATAATACAGAATAGATTATCACAGATATCAATGTTGAGATTTTTCAAGTTAAAGTTATCACTATCTTACTTACTAATTCTGTCTCCTATTACTTGAATATCATTGATACCAAATGTTTAACCACTGAACAGGTATAATGATAATGATATATTTGAAACGATAATTGAAAGACCAGAATTTATTGATATTTATTTAGAACCTATGCCTAACTTTAAAAGCTTGGTCTGATATATAATTTCAAAGCGAAAAATTGTTGAAAAATGTCAATTCATGTTTTGAAAGTGTAAAAGTATTGCCTCATGTAGTTGAAAGACTTCCCTGAATGTTTAATCGCGTTGTTGTTACTGGAATTGGACAATATTAGCAACTAAGAATCGTCGATGCTCGAAAACATCAAACCTCAAAATTGTCTATTTTTAATGATAAAATAAGTGTGGCATGAAAATATTTTCATTTTGTTCGACAGAAAAATATCCGTTTCTCTGCATTGAAAAATAATATCGGTAATTTTTGATTATATATCAAAATAATTCACTCTCGTTTTTTTCTCAAAACTGAGTATTCACATAGCTCTGTACACTGAAAAAAGCTAGTGAGATGATTTCTGTAATTTAGTCTGATTTAAAAACGCAAGTTTGACTCATTTTATTTTTTTCGAATTTGAATAGAATATTTCCAATTGATAATATCAATTATACAGCGAAAATGAATTTCCTTTGAACGCATAAAAATTTGGGCATTAAGGAACGCTCTCTATGTTTATTTTATTAATATAACAAAATTGTGTTCATCTCAGAAATTAATGAACTATTTATTACCATGCTTGAAATTTCAAAATTCTTTGGTTTTGATATAACAACCTATCCAATATATTATACATCACATCAGCTATATTTATGTATTTTATAAAATGAACAAAACACCGGTCTTTTCGAGAATATCAATATTCAAAGTGAAACTAAATCATTGAGTTTGCAGTTGAGACGAGCAAGTGATAATAATTTATTGCAAAAGTACTGCTAAAAATACCACGAACATTCTAGTAAACAGTTATATTTATGATGATTTGATCGAAGAACATGACACTTTAGTAATACAAAAAATACTATAAGATGTGAAATAAAATGTATATGGAAAACAGCGTAGGTATGAATTTTTAATTACTTTTTTAAAGGCTTAAAAACGTTAGCGATGTAGCAAACCAAATCGCCGTATGTGATATGTCGATAGTGGAGTTCTTCCACACGTCTCATATATTCGCTAACCTGAAAAATGCTATTAGTATTCCGTAAAATAGGCACTTTCCGATTGATATATTTATTTATAAACCAATTGATTATAAAACTTAATTCGACAAAGAGTAAGGGGTGAAATGGTTTTGCATCAATATAATATATAGTAAAAGCCAAATATGCACAATGATATTCAAAACGCTAGGATTGGATTTCAATGTCACGGGTTTGGAAAATCATTTATTCGTCAGTGTGTATAGGCCATCATCGAAACTTTCAATTGCTACCTTCGAGTGAGTGGCAACGCTAATTAATTAGCGGTTATGAATTGAGCAAAACGAAGATGCCTTAATGAAACAATCGCTAATTAAGGAAAATTTCGTTGATATTTAGCTGTAATTGGCATTCTTGGCAAATAATTGCGGTTGCACAGTCGTCTGTTGGCGACATATCAACGTGGACATCGCGATTCTGCAGACGCCGGTGAATAGTTTTCCAACATGATTCTTGTACCACTCCGAACTATAAATGAATAAATATCATTTGCAAATGAAGCTCAAAAATTGGACTCTGTGCACTCGTGATGCTGGTTCCACCCTCTACACCTCTGACGTGCGGGTGTGGGCTAGACATACAATTTAAAAAATAGCTCGCTTTGTTGGCAAAGAGAACCGTTAATTATATACTTACTAATAAGTTTTGTGGATCATTATCACCACAACCTTCCATGCTATTTTATGAAGTGGGAATTGATTTCTGAAAAACGATGACAAAGCGTTAAGATTTTCGAGGATAAAATTATGTATTTTCATTGGTTAATTGTTTGATGAGATACTTTGTTTTTAATTAGGTTTATTTGCTAAATGTAATCGTTATTTCATGCGACCATATCCTGTGGCTGCTAAGGTCAAGTACTTGAAAAAACGTGACTAGATTACCAATGGAATATGAAATAAAATGATGATAATGATAGGTCCCGTTAGCCAATGTTTAATTGTATCATTGCATGTTTGAAATGTACTCATTGACGAAATGGTACAGTGCGAACGAAAACGGATTAATAAACGCGATCCCGAAGATATAAATATGTGAGCGAAATATTGTTAATTCAAAGTACTGAAATATCCCAAAACGTTAAAATATACCAATTAACACAATAACTTCGATGTTATATTTGACGTGTGACTAATAATAGCTCAGCTTCAGAAAAAATGTGAACAAATGTTTCGTTTGTCATTTTCTGCGCAAGCCTATAACCGACAGTTATGAGAAGGAATGGATAAGTACAAACACTGCAGTAAACGTAAACCTTTAAAGTTTAAATGTATCAGCGAACCATATTGTTACTGGAGTCAACCAACGGTTATTCAAAAATGTTACGTCAAAATGGCGGTTCCTTTGACAGGGTGATTCACTACATAAAGGTACATGGCCCCACCGCAAATTTTTAAGTTCTTTGCTTAAAAATCTTCTGAAGCACTTCGTAAAAATATTCATCATAATTTTTTTTGGAACACATAGTGCCGACCACTTCGAACAAGTTGGTGGATTTTCCAATTGATCGGTAATTGACTCGATAAGAGAAAATTAGTTCCGTCATAATCAACTCGAACTTTCGGAAAGAAGCAATAACGTTTTGCTTAAAATAATAAAACAAGACTCTTGTGTAATCTTTGTACTCTACAATCGAGTTGTTGTTACGTGTAAAAAAGAATTTAATCTTGAAAAATTTCTTCAGCATTTTGAAATTTTCATATTCCTTCCGAACCCCTTCAGAATCTTCTTCGTCATTTTTTTTTTATTGTATTCGATTGTAAAGAGTCATTTTCATAAGATATACATGGAAGCGAATCCAAAAGGTCTTTTACGCGATCCAGGTATTAAGAATTTTCTAAAACTTTCAATAGTTGAAACTATCTTAAAAATTTGAACCAATAATATTAAAAAATGTGAGCGGTTCAAAATGCAATTCCGCAAATTAAGGAACGAAAATAATCGTTCCATTTACTAATAATCGCAATTAAGTATGCAGGACAGCAATCTTATGTGCGGTTAAGAAACATTAACATTTTTAATTGCAGGTTTAACAGTCCTAATGGTCTTAAAACAGTAAGCGAGCGTCTCATAACATAAGAAGGCATGTGCATATCGTATAATTTACCGACAATCACGATGACTCTTTATTTAACCTGGCTATTTTATGGATTGTTGTAGACAGAGTTGTCGCCGTCGCTAATTGGTTCTTCCGGAATCAAAATAGTGAAAATAGCGCGGTATTCTTATACCTTCTCAAATTAATTTTTGTTTGTATGCATATATATTAAACTCTGTCCTGAGTTTAGTTAAGTTATTGGAGGATTTAAAAAGCGTTCTTTCAATCCATCAAAAAGGCTCTATAATAGTACTATCAGCATTAATAATTTATTTTTCTATATTCAATCAACGATTTCTTTGATTTGGTAAACTTTATTGACATCATAGGACGATATATATCAATTGCTTACATAAAAGTTAAAAGCAGACATACTTTTCACGCCCTATTCGAAAATATAAGCGTGAGCCCTTATGATTTAATTTAAAGCCAGAATCAGCTTTTTGTTTCATATATATATATATAATTTATCCAGATTATCTTCAAGCGTGATTCTGTTCAATAATAATGATGAATCCCGTAAAACCATTGTAAAATATTTGTGAATTGTTTCTGGCCATAATTTATGTCGTCTTATTTTAAATTTGGGACATGGCACGACTAAAGATCAAAATTCCGATCGAAGTTCATACTATTTTGTGTCCAGTAAGAAGATAAACAATTACCCTCAACGCATTGCGATATATATATGTAGAAATATTGATTTATGTACGTTGAAAATTTTTTAACTTAGTGTAAAAGCTGCAGGTCAACATTAGCGTTACTGCAACAACATTACTGCCATGAAGCACCGTAATTTCTATTTTTCTTATCCAAGATATACAGAAACATTGGTTAGATACGTAATATATACAATGATAGATACATATCAATAGCACCTGTTTGACGAATATGCCAGGTGCCTGTCGTACAAAAGATGGTCCCAGTTACCTTTCCAACCGCATCCATGGCCCACCGCAACTTTTACACGTGTGTTGTATAAAGTGTCGAAAAATGCCTATTTTAGCTTAATAAATGTTAATATCATACCGACCCAGTCGAAATCGTGAAATTGCGAATTAAAGCATCTTAATTTTGTTTACCGCCAGCAACATTAATCACAATCAGAGCGATTAGTCGCTTAACCACAGCTAATGGTAACACAAACAGAGCCAGGTGCGAATACGCTCAATAGAACAGATCAGTAAATTGTCATCTGCTACTGTTCACGTGTAGGCAACATTAACTATGCCCTTTACAAAAGTTCATGAAAATGTCGTATTTTACATAATGATATCGAACATTTTGTTTTCCATTATTTTATATACAATGCGTTAAATACCTGAAATTCAATTGAAAGTAGCTCATGATAGAACAACCAGCTGCACATACATGTATATCGAAAAATGTTGTCGTGTGTCGTAAGCATTTTTCCAACAAGACCAAACGCGATTAAGAAATCCAAGCACATGCCAGATATTAGCATTTGAGCGTCGTAACATGCCAACTCTTAATTTTGCTTGATTCAAGTTCGGTAACCAAACGGCAGAATGGTGGCGAACGTGCACACCTGTATCGGTAGCTAATCCTTTCCGTTTTTTGTTCACGATTAATGTGCGATTAGTTACAACGGACTTAGCGTAAACATAATTTGGATTTTGGCAGATTGCGGTTAAACGCTCGAAAATAAGTTCAAGCTGTCGACAGTAAATATTCAAATACAATGCATATTTTTCCTTCAATATTCATGGAAGTTGTTATGAAGGTAATATTTCAGATTTTGTTCTCGCTTTGGAAATGCTTCTTAATTATCTCAAATACAGTATGTTATCCTTTTTTGATCCGATATATTAAATGTCAGACTGCGTTTTGTAATCTCAATGAGTACTTGTGGCATCGGTTATCCAATAACGAGTATATGTGGTTTCATAAAGTTTTTTACAACCTAAAAACCATTAGAGGAGATATGCCACTTTATTTAATAATTACGAATTCAATTCACTGTGTACTCTCCCATGGATGTGCTCAATTATATGCTAATCGCTTAAAAACGATCAAAATATTTCCGAGTATATATGAAAAGATATGCTTAATCACCTGCCACACAGGAGCGAAAAGCGTCAAGATCTTACGTCGAAATACCGTGTTTTAGACGCCATTGTTTGTTGTTAAATTAGGAAGTTTATGTTCCCGCGATTTGCTCTTTCCACGGTTAATTATGATACCAAGGCAATGTGGATCAAATTTAATGAGGTAGACGATGCTACTGCGAAGTCAATCTTCATTCTATACCTATTGCGTTGGTCTATCGAATTAATTATCAAACCACAAACCATTTCTCAGCTGTGATAAAAGAGAATAAGTAAACCGACAGACATATTGTTATTGGTAAAACATTAGATCATTAAACAGCATCCATCATGTGTACGGCATATCCAGACAGTTTTTTGTTTTTGAAACTGAAGATTTGTTGGCGAAATCTCCTCGTATTATTCGTAAAATTAAACTGTGAAAACAAATTATTTGGATTCAAAAAGTTCGTTTTCACATTATTTATTTATAAATTTTCGAGGAGCAAACTAAATTTTTTGATTACGGAATTGAATGATAATCGCCCATTATATTGTAGAAGATTTGATAAAAAGGTTTTATCGATTAATTGAAGTGTCCAAATTTGGCAGCACTTTTAAATTAAAAGATTTGTATGTGGGTTTTCCCTGAACGATTATTTTAAAATGTTGAATAACCTAGACCAGATAAAACATACGTCTTGAATTCTCAGTAATAATAATATCGCGGTGATTTAAATCATATAGATATATAAACCAACTTAAAAAAATAAAGTGAAAATTGGCGCTTATGTGGCGCCAAAATTGAGCTCTTCCATTACAGTGGCGTTTTCCAAGTGCCACTTGTTCCGCTAACTCATTTTTATGTTATTGGTTTCAAAATCGACGTTTTGCAGCAGGAAAAATTCACTCATCGGCCGCCACAACAATGCATAGAAACTACTAACATTCAATAGTAACTTTACCTCTGAAGTTTTGGGAGATTGAACTACATTGATGACGTTGAACGTTAACAGGGGCGGTATATACTACGGTACTGTACGTAGTTTTTCCAAATTAGTCATATTAGATCTGTGGCATTATTGCAACGAATAACTGAGCTAAATATTGAGAAACAAACAAACAACAAATATTAATAATAAACACAATTTTAGTTCAGAAAATCTGAAAGATATGTAAATATTCTACACTAGTAAGCTAACCTTATTTAAAAAATGCGTATAAGTATCCCATTTATTATACGCGGGTTCGGCGAAAACGTGAAAGTTTTCAGATTTTATTTTATATTACTTGGAACATGAACTTCAAGTTACGATACACATTAGGGAAACCGAATACCCGCCATTTTGTCTGAAAACTACCTTTGGCGTCATCGATCGATACTGACTTGCTCGAAGTCTCTTAATTGGTTTTTGACTGTTATTATAACCAAAAACGGATAAATGAGTGTTCATGGCACTTATTGCGATGAAAGACCTTTTAAACCCCTCCACTGGGGTTCATCTTCAAAGCATTAATATGTCAGGCCAAATTCCAGGTGGCATTGTGCAATCTAGCAGACAGGCGGGGTTTGCTTACAAGGCCATGCTAGGTCAATTGGCGGAAGCTGGATAAATTACATTCTTTTGTTTTACCATATTTCATTGAAACCAGAATTTCTAAAAAAAAATCAAGCACAATTTACAAAACAACCGAATGAGAGAAAAAATTTACTATTTCAATAGTGTAAAAAATGTTTTTTGTTTTGTTTTAATATCGTCTGTTGGCCCTAATCAATTTTCGAGATGAAGCTCTACCCACCAAGTATACTGTCTTACCCACAGTGCCTAATGATCCGGAAAATAATCGAAACTGCTCATGATTCGCTTAAGGTGTTTGTGGCTAAATAATGCCCTATTCCGTATCAGCAGTAGCATCTATGTTCCATACATTAGCGAAGTTTGATGTAGGTGCAGTTGCCTGTGGGGCAGCATATTTCTCTGTTACGCCAACTTCAATATAGGAAGATGCTGAAATAACATGACATTTTACACCGATGGAACATAGACCGATCCATTACGTATAAGTTTTGCAGAGTATCCAAGCTGACGGGAAAATCATATCATGCGATTTAAAACGCTTCGGTCAAAATCAAGTTTTGCGATGTATAGAAGAGCTTCAGTCTTAAATATGTATTGTTCCGCCATTTTGCATTCGATTTTACATTTTATTTTTTTTTCCAGAAAATGTGCCATCGCATTCAATTTCTCGCATCATCGGTTGCCATTCTCCAAATCCCTCACAAAGTACGATGGAAGCGGTGGACGAGGAAAAGAGATTGAACAGCGTCACAACGCCAACTTCAATAAATATATCAGGAGATACATCGTGCACATCATTTGAGTCCAACTATGGAAGTGACAATAGACGAGATAAGTGCAAAGGTATGACGCCATTTTATGTCGACGTGTTCTTACGCAAAAATCAGTGAAATATGTCGGAATATCGAGAGAGTATGGACATGGAGTGATAACCTCCATAATAAGCGATTTATATTGTTGAACCACAAAACTAAATTCTCCTTATTGGCGATCAAATGCCTGCTTTATTACTATCTCATATTCACGGATGAGTTCTGTCGTATATTGCAAGTTATTTATATCTCGATCCAGATACAATAATGTTCATCTCTAAATTTGACACACAACTTTGTAGGTATGCCTCTATCGCCCACGTCTATGGAAGTAAAGAAGCGACCGCGAACTGCATTTACGCCGGAGCAGATCAAAAGACTCGAAACGGAGTTTCAGCGGAACAAATACCTGTCTGTTGGAAAACGCATGGAATTGTCCAAGGCTTTGAAACTTACTGAAACTCAGGTACATAATAAATAAAATACCGGTATACGATATACATAAATATTCTGCAATTTCATGGTTTATTTAAACAAAATTTCGCAAACCTAAATAAAGTTTTCTTTGTTTCAGATAAAAATTTGGTTTCAAAACAGACGAACCAAATGGAAAAGAGAGTACCTCAGTGAATGGGAAGTTTGGGCACATCAAAATTACTATGCCATGCATGGACTCTACGGCGCTGCAGCAGCAGCCTCAGCTTTGGCAGCGGCGTCCGCTCCAGGAACATCACCAGGGGTACCCATTCGAGCACAGCCCTTACACCCCAGCATGTTACCATCGCCAAATATGACCGGATCTCCGTATGCCGAAGCCATGCATGGTGTAGTGAAAACTCCAGGGCCGTTCAGTCATCCATCTGTAATGTTTCAAAATCAGATGTTACCTCATCCTGCGCGACCTCCCACTCACATCCACCATTCCCCGCCATCGGGTCCTGCTAAACCGAATCCGATAATGCCAAACAGAATAGGACTGGGGTCTCCGGCGCTGCCAATTCCAATAAGTTCACAGCCGATGATTCCACAGCTGCCATTTTATTTCCTACCTGGACCAATGTACGCAGCAGCGGCTGCCGCTGTAGCCGCCAATCATTCTGGTGTCAACAGAGAATCAACAGATGGCTGGATGCCCAGCGTTTCTTCTACAAGTCCCATTCCTCATGGAAGTCCAACTTCCGTACATGTTTCTACAACTTCGCCATTAGGGCGCAATACCAAGCTCTCCCCGCCTAGCCTGTATGCCCGACCCCATCCTGATGTACAATCACATTACAGAACCAGCGTTAATGCGGTTTTGTGCGGACATAAGTCTCCACGAATCTTGTCCGATAACCCTTCTCAATCACCTATAGGATACGCTCGATGGGGTGGCATGGCTTCCATCGGGACCACTGGAAAGACAGATGCAAACAATAATCAAGCAACTTTCGGGCACGAAAACGACGCCATCTCTACGCCTTCCTAGGGGGGCTGGTAAAATGGATTCCATAAAAAACTAATATATCATTGTATATTTTTTTTTTTCATTCGTTTTGTCCTCATTGTGGGGTGCGACCTCAGCTGTCATATTTATATCTCAATCATAGTTTGCTACTTTCAACTAAGTTTCATTGTAACCACTAATAAATGCTATACATCAACAACGTTTCAGTTCGGAAGATTTAGGTTTTGTGGATAGATGTTGATTCCATTGAAAGATTAGTATTATATAACAAATTTTTTTTTTTGAAAGAATAGTAAATTATGATATAGCTGGTAGCAGTAAATTGTATATATTGTTTTTGCCAATTTGAGGCAATATCGAAAAGATGTGGAATATGCACTAGTACTGCTAAGATTGAAAAATTCAAAAAAACTGACTATTTTAAGTTTGGTAATAAATGCGCGCTAGAGTAAAAAATTAAATATGATTAGAATAGTGTTGTGCGATTTAAATATTAGCAGGGTAGTTTGCGCAATCAGATTTGCGAAAAGTTTTGTTTATAATTTTTATACCGGAGTATGCGGTAAGCAACCGTAAATAAACATAAAAAAATAAGATGTTGAATATACAAAGTGTCTTGGAGATCATCCTTAACTTGACTAAGGATTATGTTCTAGTAAATTAATTGATACCTGTTAAAATAGAATCTTAAATGTGATTAAAATAATTACTAGTATGGACGAATACAAGTTGACAACGAAATTTGTATTTTGTAAGCTTTAGTTTTAAATGGACAAGTGCTAGACAGGGCTATATATATTAGAACCAACAGACATGGATATCAATATAATGAATTTGGTACCATTATGCGCGTTGAATATATGTCACATGCCTAAAATCGTTTAGATCTAATGTTTTGAAACTATGGCGTCTAAAAAACTCCAGCTATTTTAAATTAGTAAATGTGAAACCATCCCCGACATTCGACATTACTTTTTCATTATCGGCATCAAATTTGAGAAGTTAAATTTATTCGTTCAAATTAGATCTTTAACCCTTCACGGATTCCTACAAATAAACGTAGACAAAAAATAGTCTTTAATTTAAATGGTCTGTGTGGTGTCACCCGTGTTAAAGAGTCATTTGTGAAACATATATGCCTCGCGCAAATGAAATTGCCCACTTTCCCGCTATTTAATAATACATCGATGTGTAAGCTGAGAACAAAATCATACTGCAAGACGTTTATCTTGACCTTTTTTTATCTTAAAAAAAGTCTATATTATAGCCAAATAGAAAGAAGCGAAATGTGGCGGGGTTGTTTTTAACCCCCATAATGCTGCACTTGACCGCGATCTACAATAGAAACAAACGAGGGGCCTTGAGAGCTTCGTTAGATCACAATCTACATTTTGTAAAACGATACCTCGACTCGTTTAGTTGAAACATGAGTTGATGATTGCGAATGAAAATTGCTGCTTGGAATCCCACTCAACTTAAGACAATTAGTTATGGGTGTTCTTTGAACCGGTTTAACGAATCATGTTTTAGCATGAAACCGAACAGTTGTTTTGAATCCATTTACTAACTTTACTCGACAACATATGATATCAAATTTAAAAATTGAACAATGTTAGTTTCTATTGTGATTTTCTGAAATATAGATGGGTGAAGATGGCGAAATGACTTTTTTCGAAATATTCAAAAAGTCAAAATGTTATCAATATGAATTGAAGCAACTTTCACCAACATTTGGCGTCAGACTGATCCGAAAATTGTCGGAAGTACTTGAGTAAGTCATTTGGGAAATCTGTATTAATTAAAGAAGGAAAATCCTCCATCGAAAGGTCACATGGGGCTGAAAGATGTAAAACAAGCGCGAAAAATTGTATATATAGCTACAAATACACAATGAAAAAATAATGACACAGAACTTATATACATAATAATATTAAGTTATCCAACTCCAAATATTTAAAGTTAAATCACATGAATCACTTTATTCCGCCTCGTTCATAATAAGGCTATGTGATTTGTCTATTGCTCCGGATATTGCGACCGCTTATAAAGGGTATCACATACGGCCCATACGCTTTCTTGACCCGACGTATACATCAAAAATATCTTAATAATGATATAGATTGTATCAAAACGTTTTTGAAGACTTGCGGTACCGATCGGGCGTTTAGCGGACTGTTATCATTCAATAACAACCCTGTAATACGATGAAGCTCGTTGCATAAAATGGCAGAAATATTTCTCGCGCGGCGATCAAAGCTTGTTACAATTTTCTGTTATTACGTTCAAGTCCGTTACAGAATAGCACATAACTGTTCGACAAGGAAAATTGCTCAAAATGGATAAAGGGCTATTAGGATTGAATTACACAAACCGATAGACTATTACATTTTTAGCGATAAAGATTTTGAATTCTTGAACTTATATTGAAAACGACTCGCGCCTTTATTAATATTGATATGAGTACAACGCACAATCGCACCTCGGCCTGGTTTAACTCACATACTACAAATAAAATAATGTTCGGATTTGATTGTTATTTGGATGCGGAAATAATATATTTCGATTTGCAAATTGCTGCGTGCAATAAATTCAGATCCAAGAGGTCAACGATGGAACAATTGGTAATCACGAAATAACCCGTGTCGCGTTTCGGAAGAATTACAAGCAATTTACGTAGCGGATCAGATAACATCTCAATCTAACAAGGGTGTCAATAAAGACGGCCTATAACCGGGGCATCATTCATTGATCTTCTTGAGGCGTATATATTGAACTATAATAATTATTGTGGCTATTGAAAGTTATCATACGGCATGTATACACCGATTTGTATGAATCACAAACCATCAGTACAGGTAAGTTATGAGGTAACCTATAAGTTTTGGTCATTATACTAACAAAAATAGGTTAATTTGCAACAACATATTATTTCATTTGGACGTCTACGTTATTCAAACTGTTACATACGATAAAAACTCACTTGGGGTGCTGTACGTTTTTTTCTATATCATGTTTGGGTTCCATATATGTAAAAAAAAATGAAATACAATACAAAATATCTTTATAAATATAAGAATTAAGACGATAGAACGACACATTTTTTGAGTGAGCATGTTGTAAAATAAAATGAGTAAAGACTCAGTAAAATCCAGTGTCTTCAAAGCAAAGTTGATATCACAGTTCCATGCCAACGTCACATAGGCTTGAAAGGTGCTATTTATTCTCAAAATCAACACACCAAAAACTAAGTTATGGTACATACATATTGGGATATTAATTTATTACAATCTTCCAAACAATGAGATGAAATCAATTACAAGAATATCTCTAAGCGACAATTGTCAGAAATTAAAATTATGTTCTCATATCTAATAATTACTAGTTTTTACATTTATTAATGGAATAACTTTTGAGATAAAAGCACTTCACAACAGAGAGGTAAAAGTGTATTCTATGATTTCCTACTTTTTCAAAATTGGTAACTTTTTGCGTATTAAATGAAATCTATAGTCCACTCTCTTATTTTTTCATAACTTTCGAATTATTAACAGCCATGGCGAACTGGCGATTTCCCCATAATAATAGTAACAAAGTATTATCCAAAAGCTAAACATATTTTGAAAAGGGGTTTGAAATATTCAAATTACATTTATTTTACCTGTACATCCACTGTTGTTTCTCCTTACATTCTTGCTTAATTAAAGCGACATTGTTTACGGTGTAAATCGTCAGTCAAACGGTGTTTTATCGCCACCATGTGACCGATCTAGCCACACGAAGTTGGATGCATGATTGCGAATTCCGCCGAATCATATCAGGCATCACCCAAATAAATCACCTCTGCGAAGCTGTAACAAATATTTTCATTAACTTTTATTTTTGTTTGGTACTGGTTACGTGATTCACCTGCACTATTTAGCTGACATTTTTCTATGAACTACTGTCATCGTTAATGCTGGGAATTTCCAATAAGCATATATACCTGCTCATTGGAATTTCCGAATACCAAGTGATTTCCAAACAGAGTTAGCATGTTATCGTAAAATGGCATTTTCAAATACTTATAAATGGGTGATATTTATTTCTATGGTGCCATTCCGCCGTCTTCCAATATATATTCGAAAACTGGACGATACCATTACCAAACTACTTGACACCTACGATGTATCAGTGAAAGATTGTATGGAATCGAAAACATTAATCGAATCAGCTGTTTTCTACTAAAATTGCAACCAAACGCAAATGAACATTTTCCTTGGACTCCCCGACAATTTTTATTTTACTATTATTATACGCGACTGACAATAGTTCCCACGTATAGCTTAAAAAGTTAAGTCGAATTACGCACTTGTGTAAGGAATGCGTGGTCTGCTAACAATTCAAATAGGCAATATCATTTTATACATAAACTTGTTTAACATAAAAAAATTATATATTTCGAGTGCTTTAACCCAAAAGCACGAAACGTGGAAAAGCTGTTTTGGATAAACGTATATTCGTGATTTCAAAACTTTTAACCGAAATACTTAGGTAATTATTTTTCAGACTATGTTATTTAGTAGCTTAAAAAACACCTATTTCTTTGCAATATTTTCAGGAATTTCTTCAAAGTTTCAACATTCTCTCCTTTGTCTTGAAATCCTCGAGTTATCATGACGATTTACAAGAAATTGTAAATTTGCTGAGTTTCCTCGTTTG
The DNA here is from genome assembly GCF_964204865.1 of Styela clava. NCBI lineage: Eukaryota > Metazoa > Chordata > Ascidiacea > Stolidobranchia > Styelidae > Styela > Styela clava. Next base: position 10,114,643 of record NC_135252.1, read on the forward strand.
GGGTTTTTGCTTGTCAGCCTTCACAGGCCTACAAAATTATAAAAGACGAGACTGATCACAGTCGGCTGAGAAAACCGAGATCATGCGATTCGAAAAACGCGCCTGGTCAGACTCGAATGAAAGTGCCCTGACCTAGTCCCAAATATTCCGACTGTAAAAGAGGATCACTTTATCGGGCCCAGCGTCTAGTACACTTAAACTGGGATCTGCGATTGCGTCGATAAAATAAAAGCACCAGTACTCCAAAATAACACGGTAATCCGCAACCATAAAAATGTCGATTACATTTTGTTTTGATTTGTATTCTTGCCAATTTCACCAATATGAGCTGTCCCTGCAACTCTTACTCCGCTCTATCGCAATGCCGATTAATTTCAAGATATCACCGTTACAGATATTCCTAAGTCTGAGATCCCACGGAGTAAAATTTGTATCAAGTCTGTAGTTTTAGAACACTACTGGTGTGCCGCACGCGCAAGGAATTTATGAGATTTTCAATGTCTAAGAAAGTGTTTTTAATCTGTCGCGGTCCCCCCCAAAACAAAACTTATGGCGTTTTCCGTTTTATTTTTAGTATTTTATAATGCGGACTACAATAAAGAAATTTTTAGTTACGGATTCACTTCTTTATTCTATCTTTAGCATCTCGTCACTGATGATTATAATGAAAACTAACTCGTTTTCCTCAGAGGTGTGTCATGGTTCCATTCGAGAACAAAAAAAGTAATTATAATCGTCTTCGCGGCACAAGAATATGTCGAGGGAAATTTTGGATTTAGGAAGAATAAACACCGAAATCAAGATTTTTAGGGCTTAAACAACACGCCACGCTGACGTAAACAAGGGAGATTTAAACAAAATGCAATTGCAAACGCCTTAGCGACAACATTTGATTGAAATTTTACGTGTCTTATGTAAACGTTTAAGCCGAAAATACATTAAAGCATAGATTTATTGCTTGTTTAGTTTTACTTAATAATTAGTTCGACTTTGCCAAGTATTGCAAACTGAGCGGAAAAACGAGAATGTATGATGACCAACCTATTTGGCTTTATACATACGACAGTGAATGGCGGAATTGTACTCCGAAGCGTTTTATGCCTAAACAATCTGAGCAATGACGCTATGAGACCAACATTCAGTTATAGCGCCATCTTAATATATAACAACTTGTCCATCACAAAAGCATTTTTTCAAAGCAAAATGAGGGGGGGGGGGGGGGCGCGAAGTTTGTAAAATTTTTCAAAGGGGGGCGCGGCTTAAAAAGTTTGAGAACAACTGGTCTAGTGACTTGTTTCCCAATTTCTCTGGAAATACAGTGTGCTGAATTAACATTCCCTTATGTAATAGAAACAATCTATTGCCTAAAAGTGTCTGAAAACGGATTGCATAACAAAATACTGTTTGTCCAACAGAATTTATCGACGATAGAAACTTATTGTACGGATCTTACCATCTGCAAATTTCATTTCCTCAATTGTGTTGATGAAAAGGCAGAATATTAAGAGTAATTCATGGAATATTTAAATCCAACTTAATAGAATATAACCTTAAAACAATGAACAAACGAAATTTGAAAATTAACATCAACAAATTTAGAAAAAACGGCAAAAATAGTTGAACTATAATAAAACTTAGCCAATTCATTATTTCCAGAAATATTTTTGTAACAATAACAATTCATTATTTCCAGAAATATTTTTGTAACAATAACAATTCATTATTTCCAGGAATATTTTTATAGCAATAACAATTTTCCAAAAAAAAATTCACGTAACAAAATTTGTCAAAACACAACATAACGCAACAGTAAAATAAACGTAAAACGCACTGTCCGTTCATGATCTGACATTGGGTATTTTACATTCGTGTTCAGTCAATTAAAATCTCATGATATAAATAAAAATAACAAAAGCAACAATAACAGACAAAAACACACTTCAACTCAATAACTACATTATAACATATAAAAGGTTTTATACAAGCAGCAGAGCGCAATTTTGCAGTGAATCTATGTTAAATAAATTGGTATACGGGGTGATTGTCGATATCGTACTGCAACAATTTTTGAAAGAGTTGATAAGTTGGGTACATTTTATATAAGAATTTCCCCATACGGGTCATTCTGCTACCTTCGATTTCTATTTCGATGTGTAAAAAATTGGAGACATGGCAGCAGCAGAAGGACACGAATTCACGCAATTGAAATTATTTGATGGAGACGTGATATAGGCCGATATTGCTACGCTTTGGCATACTGTCAATCTAAGCTTGTTTCGGATAAAATTCTACACTCCAGTATAGAAATCGATGGCATAACTATTATTACATTCTAGTTTTGTATTGTTTTTCAGCATGTTAATTGTTTAAACACCATTGATTTGAATGATTTAAGTTCCCTCAATTTAAATCGAAACACAAAGATAAAACATTCACATGAAAATGAATGAACAGTTATAAACTTCACCAAGACAAAAAAAACTTTTAAGCATTCTGCAAATTTTTAAACAGTATAATTTGATGGCACTGTCATGTAAATAAGAAAAAGCAAAAATGAATTCATCAAATTGAAACGACACAATGCATTGGACATTACAAAGAAAACTTCATCAAAAACTAAAAATTCTAATTCTTGGCACTCGCCAAAGATGTACACGTGATTTGTGACAAAGTTTTTCGATTCTTAATTAGTAGTTGAAATGCCAGGACAGGACTTGAGCTGATTTTCTTCATTAAAAATGCACGTTTAAGCCAACTTCTTCTTCCCGGTTGCATTCGCTTTGGAGCGAATAGCGAGTGGCAGGCTATTTCGTCGGTCTGGGTTCAAAGGGCAGTGGCCAATGGTGTGTGCGTTGTTGGCCGTTGCGTCACACAAAGGACACACGTAACTTCGGAGTACAGGGCATGTAACCCGTCCAATTGGGTCCTTCAGTTGATGAGACAAATACCATTCTTTCACTTCCTTGTTGTTCTTGCAAAACGAACAGCCCACATATCGTGTTGGTTGACTTACATTGCTTGGCAGCATGTTTTTCATTTGGTGTCTATTAAGATCAGAATTTTTTGGCTGTTGTTCCACATTCTCAAACTTTTTCACTTTCTCATCATAAGATGCTGCAACCTTTGCAAGTGCAGCTGTGAGCGAGGCGATATCCATCCAATCGTTCGATTTGTTTTCTCTCATTCCTGCCTGTGGCTTGATAAATGGTTGATTTTCGAAATTTGGCGGTTTGCCATGTGTAAGGTTATATTTGTAGAGAATGGCATCCAATGCTGCATGAATGGCGGCATCGTTAGAGTTTGCATTCATCTGTGGAGATTTATGCTCTGAGCGCTCAACTAAAGGAGTTACGAAAGAACTTTTGTTGCGATTCAATATGTCAGTATCACATGCAGGGAACGGCTTTGGAAATGATGGCATACTGATTGGTTCCCTCTTTTGCAATGTAACTCCACGTCCGAACAGTCTCTCTACGTCGGATAATGCGATATCGTTGTGCCTCAGAAGCCCCGTCTGTCTAGTCTCGGGCGACGTTGGTAAAGAATAGTTGAAGCTGGTAGAATCACTTCTTTTTCCGCTATCTTCGACGCCGTAAACAAAAGGGACTTTTTCCAACAAAAAGTCACGTTTATCGAATAAAGACTTCATTAGAAAAAATGAACCTTCATTTTTTCCGACCACGTTGGACAATCCCAAATAGTCGTTGAACATGTCATAAGAATCCACATCAACTTTGTCCATCCTAATTTTAGATAGATTTTTCTCACTGCATGCAAAAAGAAGAAATATATGGAACAGCGTACAAGAAGACTGTTTAGTAAAAACGGTCGAGAACCCCAAAATATAAAACTGCCAGCCCGCACGATTCAGAACTGTGGTTTTTAGTTTCGTCCCGTGGTGGGTCATTTGAATAAGTTATTCGGAAATACGACTTCCATTAGGGTTCAAATCTCCCAAGTGCCGCATTATTTTCGCTTTCGAACAATCGCCACATTATACTTCAAATTATGGCGCACATGCACCTTCTATTGCTGTGTTAACAGCCTTCCACAAATATATTATCAAACAATTCATTGTTTTTATTTACTTAATATCAATGTGAAGGATGATGTTGTTTATGTATCATGGGTCATGATTCATGGCCAAAGCGTTAAAATCAAATATCAACTTCGTTGCCCGGAGGTACGTCGTCCAATTGACGATCTGATAAGCGAGTACAAAATTTATTCTTAGTTTCAATACCTTTTGGATAAAGCTGCTCACAGAAAAATATGCCTTCGAACACGAGCAGCGGCGCAGCCCCAATCGAATTTCGTATTTGCAATGACGTTTAACATTAAATTCCTTAAAGCACTTTGGAATGTTTGATCTTCGTCGCAAACTTCCCTTTGTTTCCCAGACATTTTTAAATTATAAAAATCGAAATTCATCAAGTAAATGACATAGAACTGACGCTACTTATTACAATACAAGAGCCGTACAGCAGCACTTGTTGCCACATAAATCCGTGTGGAGGCAATGATAAACTTAAGATCATTTTTTGTTTTATGCATTAAAAGTCAGGTGATTTGAGGGCCGCAAAAAATAGTTCGCAGTCCGCATTTGGCCCGCTGGCCGCAGTTTGCCGACCCCTGGTCTACATAAATACGAGGCAGGATAAATTGTGGAAATCGTCGCGTCTGGATAACGATAACACTCTGTAAATTAAAGGTTCAATAGACAGCTTTTTGTTAGATACGGTATTCTTATACACAGCTATGACGGACGGTGATGTCGAAAGACCGTGCTCCTCGTACGATTAAAACGTCTTTCGACCATTAATCGCCAAAGTACAGAACTAGACTACACAAATTCTCTCCTGTCTTCTGGGACTAGCAATCCATCGGTCGCCAGCTAAACCGAATACAAGTCACAAATTAGACTATAGAAATTTTATTATCGTGCATAATCATACAAGCAACCTCGAAATGCTAATTTCTAGCTTCTTCACTTAACATATACTTAGACAGCAGACCCTACACGCAGCCAACTATCAGCATATTTTTGCTGAAAATACCATAAACCAGTAAACAGATAAATACTATGTCAGTCAAAACTTCGACAACAGACAACTCCTATAGAAATGGCGGGAGGTACGTGACATCACTTGCATGTGCCTATCATGAGTTTGAAATTGTGACGTCATAAACGATAACAATGACTCACAGTAGATATTTCACGTGACTGAGCGTTTTCTGTTAACGAATGATGGCTCTTGCACCCTCCTGATCTATTGTTATGGCTTTGCTTGCTCGACGTACAGTCGTACGGTTTTGTCCGACGACCTGTCAGCCTGTCTGTTATTGGTTACAGAGGAGATTCAACCCCTACCATAATTCAGTAATTGTCTGACCGTGGTCGATACAGCAATAGGCTATCTGAATATCATGCGGAAGAGTGAAACAATCGAAAAGACTGAAAACAGGAGTCTAGCGAAGTAAACGTCTTAAGTTAACTGCTTAAAATGTAAAATACGGTACAGCCCAAATTTTTATATTTTTTTTAGTTTTTCCATCTTGTCAGTCTTGTAAGGAACGTTACCTCTACTACTGTACTAGCAGACTAGGTTATATCCAGATATCCTATTTCAGTATTTTGTATGGGACGTATAGACATACCGGTAGGCTACCGGTACTGCGGTACCAGTATCGGCTTAGTTGAACAGTTAAAAATTGAGTAGGTTGGATTTTAACCAAACGCCAGAAACGCGTCTGTCGATAATTTCGTACCGCGCCAGACTGAATTCTGGAATTAGAAATAAACTTAATTACTTGAAGACTTAAAAAAACAAAACTTTATACCACATTTTTGTTTGGCGTTATTTAACCAGATATGGCATTGCGGCATGTTTGATGTTATTTGAGCAATTACTGAATTATGGCGTTTACTTTGCTAGACCACAGAAATAATATGCTATTTAATCTTTAAACGGAGTAGCCGTCCGTACATTCAGACAGTCTGACAGTTGAACCCCATGTCCTTTGGTCCTTGCAGCCGTTTACTAAGGAAAAGAAAGTCTAAAGTAATTCTATTCACTTCTGGAACAAGAAAATTGTAAATTTTGGTGCTAACTCTATGTTAAGAAAGATTTTCACTTTGACTCCTGGTAGTAAAATAAATTTTAATATACAGATATAGCTTTGAACTCTAATTTTGGCAGTAGAAACTTTGGCGTATCACATAATCAGTCCTACTTTTACACCCCAAGTACAGAAGTAATTAATATTTCACGGCTTATATCATTGGTTCTCAAACTGGGGTCCGCGAACCGATCTTAGGAGGACCGCGACACAATTTTAAACTCGACGCAGAAGCACTTTGATTTGAAGTAAAATTTAGATTTCATGCTTTTACAGTGTTTGTCCAAAGCACGACAAGCTCTACCGAAGACATTATTACATAACAAACGTTGGTAAACGTGGCAAGTCAGAAAATCAGAGCGTATTGTCTATGGAAGGCGTGTGCATCTGATTTCTAAATGTTCTCGGGGTAATTTAAAATCCCCCCTCCCCCGTTCTGGAGGAAAAGAAAAACCACAGTCTTATTCTGATGTCGCTAAGATAGTACTAAAATGCTCATTCCCTTTGCAACAACTTACGAATGTGAGGCAGCTTTTTCTTCGTTACTCGCTATTGAAACAAAATGTTGAAACAGAATAGACGTGAATTACGATATGAGAGTTGCATTATCCAAAACAGAATCCCAAGATAGAAGAACTGGTTGGAGCCAAACAAGAGCACCCATCTCATTGAACTGTGTCAATGTCATTCAATATATAAATGCTTGATATACCACGTTGCTGTTTGTTTCCATTTCTTTAGTGGACCGCGAGTCATCAAAAAAATTGAACGGGGGCCGTTATGCATAATTTTTCAAAAAGTTTGAGAACCACTGGTTTATATGACTCCTGAAAGTAGAAAACAGCCGTTTTTTCTTTTGCAATGCCAAACCCACAACCTTCTAATCCATGTTGAATTTCATAACTACTAGGCGTTGAACATTATGCCATGACCATAGTTGAACCATGTATTATTTCATTATTGTTCTTTTTTGGGATTCAGGAAGTATTTGAATGTTATCAAATGTTGGCTAATTTGCCTTTACTCCCCATTATTTTTCTGCCATAAATAGCAAAAATATTAACCAAGGTTTCCTCTATTTTTACATAATAATCTACAATATTGACTTTATTTACAATGCTTTTAATATAAATGTTTTTTCGGGAAGATTTTGGCCAAAATAATGAGGCAGCACTAGTAATCGACGAGAAAAAAAATCTATCAATTTTGTTTAATTTTCAAATAACACTTTGATTAATGCTGTCCTTTTGACTTTATACATTGCAGCATTGGGCTTTTAACAAAGCTGATTGGTCATCCAATTTGTCTGAATACGATATATACATAATCGTGCTAAGCTCAGCATTATTTTTATAAAAAATTCAATTGTTTATATGTTGCACAGATACTAAATAGTTCACTTTTATTATGGCATATACTTTGGAGGCTGGGAGATTTGCAACGGTACCTTTGAAACGATCAAGTGATGTGGATTTGATAAAACCAATAGAAGCTTTTGCCAGAAATACATTCGACAAGGTCTGATTTTTATGTATTTAGATATACAAATGGGTATCTTTAGTGGTCGACTTGAACTTATTCTGGGACAAAATTTGTTGTTGTTTGGCAGGTATACCCTTGGTATAATGAAAACAAACTTGTTAGACTTTCGATTGATTTATATTTTTTGATATATGCTGGTTGATAATTTGAAGAATACTTCAATTCAGATTTTCAGTAGTTGTTATTATCGTCTGATTGCATGGGAACATTTGAAAAATCAGACCCAAGAGTTTTAAAATCTCTCTTCTAAATCACTGGCATGCGACAGGCGACCCGCGCGCCACAACCTGGCTTTCTAAGTCATTAAGTGTGGCCATTTTTTTTTGAAAAGCCGCTCACGTGGGTGAAGATAAATTGTTTTTTGCTCTTGTCGATGTATTTAAATCTTCCACCGTTTTCCCGGTCTCTTAATAATTACTGCAAGGCTAAGCAGTAGCCGCATTCTCTTTTCTTGCCTTCCTGTTCGAATAAACTAAATTTTTTGTGTGGCCTGGCTAGATTTCTGAAATTAGTTATATGGCCTCCAACCAGAAATGTTGCACACACTGGGCCTAAATAAGTTTCAAGTTGATGGTAGCTCATTAAAACAATATTTCTCACCAATTTAATAATGCACATTGCGTAATTATTGTTATACGATTGTGTTTATATTAACTTTCTCTCATGGTCGCATATTTATCTTAGGTTGATGATGACTTGAAAAAGCAAATAAAAGAATTCAATAGTCTCAGAAAATCAGCCGTTGGGAAAACACAGGATAGAAGTGTTAGCTCATTAAACACTTTGTTACAGTTAGTAGTATTTTTTATTGAATATGACCTATTTCTATTCTTACAATAGTGTGAACCTTTGAATGGATGTTGAATATACCTTCAACAAACTATTATTCTAAATATATTGATTACCATATTTGAATCCACATTATTGATTACCATATTTGAACCACATTTGAAAATAAAAATTGAAATAGATATAGCCATGCTTATATACTTGTAACGTTATAATATAATTTAGTCTACACGTAAATTCTTTTGCGTAAAGAGTATAATCGACAAAACGGCCGTTTTGTTACTATAATTCAGTGAAGCGTTCCGGGCCGGATTATATTGCTTCGCGGGCCGGATCCGGCCTGCGGGCCGTAGGTTGCCGACCCCTGATGTAAACCAAATTCTTTTGACAAAGATAGTTAGAACAGAGAGTTTTTTAATGCATGAAACATGCATTATCCATAGTATACTGGTTTTCACATGAAGGAGGCAGTTCCTAATTCCATCTATATATTTTCAAACTTAAACTTATTTCAGGTATTATGATCAATTTTCTGCACTTAATCGTAAAGTGCCATTTCGAGAAAGCGGAGGTGTGAATGTATTATTTGCATGGAAAGATGCACTTGATAAAGGATCTCTTTTTAGTGGATCGGCTAAACTCGGTAAGTCATAAAATCAATTTTCATGTTTTTGTACACTTGTTAAATGTACTGTCTGTGACGTTATGTTGATCAATACCTTGGAACAAATGTACGACTGACTGCATGTGACGAGTTTGCATTGCTGCATGTTGATAGAATATTACAATAATATATTGTTGCATGGTCTCCGTGATAAATGCATATCGATTCAGTTGTATTCATCTTGGGGAAACCCCCATATAAGCTAGATACAAATTGCGTGAAATGACATCTATAATTTTATAGGTATTTATCAGAACAAATTTTCGTTTTGGATTACCATATTGTATGATCATACAATTATTCACCTGGTTGATGAGAGGGGGTATACCAGGGTGGTCCAAACCCAGGTGGTATTATCTGTGGCCCGTGTCGCCTTTGCTGAAGGGTAATCAAAAAATCGCATTTGGTGTTGTTTTGTCATAAAAATAACAGAAAATCTTTTCGACATCTTGTTACATCACTAATGTCACTGAATTGACTAGTGTCACGGCTAGCTGAAGCAACTAGCGAAGTTGAATTGAGAGTGATTGGGTAGTCCAAATTGTTCACTGGCTTTCTATCTATTTGGTTGCGAATATATTCCAACAGTAATAACGAGAATATCGGTCAGAGACCGAAGACTTATCGATTGAAAGTTAGGGGATCCCCAAAACAGCGCTCCTACTCCATAGTGACACCTTGTGTCCCATCACTAATTAATTAATAACTCGCTAATTATACGGCATATTTCGCCCAAAATCAATGGGCTTCTGGTCCGAGATAAGATTAAAATCGATAAGTCATAACTAAACATGATAGCCTACCTAAATATTAATGTTATGGCCTTGGAATATAATTCGTTCTGGTGATGTTTTGCAGCCAGCCTGAACAGTATTACAAAAAATTCTTCTAATATTCAGAAAAATTAGTAATTACTCTCCTGAACCTTACATCTGGTAAAATATGATAATCAATCATTCAGCAGTTATGGCAAATATAATCTAAAACGGCATTTTGCTATCATGTGAGCAATGAGCATTTCCAAATTTTGAGGGATTTTGCTTTGAGAACCTCATCAATGTTCGAGAGCACTTACATTTGCGGGAGTACCGTCTCCATTATGAAGAGTTTGAAATCTTACATTATTAAATGTAGATATAGCAAAACTTTTCCATGTTTTTGTAATTTTTGCTGGCATATTTTGTATGATTTAGCTTGATAAATGACAAACAATGATCAATTGTTATAACCGAGATAACCATAATTTCGTACGTCACTAGTGTGTAAAGGTCAAGCATCTTTTTCTGATATATATAAACTTATATTCTTTAACTCTCCCCTAGAATATATTTCAATTTTGAAATCTACATCGGTCCATGAAGTAGTAGGAAACTTATGGGATATGAACTTTTTCATTTTTTTTTTATATAAATGGGGAACAAAAATTCAACCACCGGTAGTTTCTTAAAAGGTGCTAAAAGATAATATTCATATATTCACTTCTTCACCGAAAATTTTATTCAGTATTAATTATCGCCTCTTTATTAATAACCATGTAGTATGATGAAATAGGAAAACTACTTTAGGGCCATATAGTATGATATGTAATATATCAAATAATCAGAATTGTTTTAAGATTTACATCTACTGTTTTTCCATTATGATAAAGAAAAGCTTTCAGAAAAATGATTGTTTGTTTTATTTCACAATTGAAACAAAGCAATTTGAATAATTGGTTGAACGTTGCCTGTGCAAAAAATCCATTGGAATTCCCTAGTAAAATTTTTGAACGAAGCTTTTAATAATACAATGCCTCAAAGCGTATTAATACCAACTGTTGGAATGTAAAATTGTAATAGTTTTGTATGAGATCGAATATTAAAATAATGAAATTAAACACTGTAAAAACAATATTGTCTATTCTGAAACCTGTATGAACTTGCCAACCAAATGTAGAAATTTAATTTCTGTGTATACAGGCTATGCTCTTTATTAATAAGGCAAAGGTAAAGCCTTCATTTAATCATTGCTTTTTGTAAACACTATGCTTTATCTTGTTTGCTTTAACTCTACCTTTGTTTAACTTGATGTACGATATAATGTTCAGCCATGAGTGATCAGACAAAATTTAGAAGCTAAAACATATTCACATCACATACTCAATCGTGATATAGTATTTGGCTGTGCGGAAGAGTGTATTAGACTTTTCCAGTCATTATTTCCTAAAAAGTTGAACAACTGACCGACAATTCACTAGTTTGAAAAAATATTAAATTTGTGGATAGCACATCATCCACCTTCCGTATTATCTTCCACCTTCCATTGTTGTCTATATGTGGCGATTGACTTTGTGATGCCCTAAATTTTATTCAAATTTGTTTATAAATTTTTCTTTATATGTTGAGGTATGTTTCTATAATTTCATGTGTCTCATATTTACAGCTTTGCCTTCTGGTGAATATGAAAGACTATGCGTTATCTTCAATATTGCTGCTTTAAAGGGTCAAATTGCAAGCGATTCCAATTTGAGTACAGATGATGGTTTGAAATCAGCAGCTTTGCATTTTGCGGTCAGTTAATTTCTTTATTATAAATTTTGTCATTTTGTAGTTCCTTTGTAATTTCGATGAGATGTTGTGTGGCGTTCATTATACCTACATGACAAAAAATTTGTGCCTAAAAGTTCTTTTTAAGAAATTTAGTCAAGTGAAATTACTAACTGAAATGTTTTCTGGGTACTCCCATAGTGTGTGTACCAGGTTAGGGTTAGGCCATAATTTTATTCTGATTTTCCTTATTTTAGTTCGATCACGAGTTCGTGCACTGTCTGTGTTAGCCAAGTGAATAGACTCCCAACCCTCTGGCCATAGTTTTCAGTCCCTTTACACAACTTGTTGTAAAGTAGGCAAACAAAATTATTTACCTCCATATTGGTACACACACTTCTGGAACGCTGTTTTCTGACCATATTGACATGGACTGTATTCAAGTCTCTTGTCAATCGGCCTCTATTAACATGCAATTCTACAATTCTATATGAGGTAAATAGCTCTTTGTACTTCAGTGGTCCCCGTAACTTCGCTTGAGATTAATCATCTTTAATAGTTCTGAGCGAGTGCTTGTGACCTTGCTTTGAGGAAATTTTCTTAAAAAAGTTTATTAACGATTTTTTTGGAATCTGAACTAGAAATATTGTTCTTGTACCATTTCTCTTCAAATCATTACGCTACTTGCAGGAGTCAGCTGGAATGTTTCAGTATATAAAAGAGCATGTCATGTCGGCTGTTAATCAAAACCCAACTCAAGATATATCAGTCGAAGTACTTGGAGCATTCAAATCCATAATGGTAGCACAAGCTCAAGAGTGTTTTTATGAAAAGGCAAGCTCAGGTGGGACAACATTAAAAGTCTACTTGATTAATTTTTCAATGCCATGATACACAACATATGTTATTAGAATAAAAAATTCAAAGATGCTAATATGCTAATTTATAGTATTTGACCTGAGAAAAAACTTCACTGCAGTTCTAGATAGCCTTTATAGATTATGTTCGACTTTTTTTATTGTTGCCTACTTACTTCCCATTTTGGTTTTTTCAATCATACTTAACATTTACACACATCTAACCACAGGACCATATTTATCAGTAACAATGTCAAAATAATACATTTTATACTTTGGATATATAATTGATTCATGCCATAATTCCCAAACAATTAAGCAATTCAGCTATATCAGTAAACCTATACAGTGAACAATATATATATTGCCATAATGGGCTGTATTTTAGCTTTTTTTTCTCTTTAATCCCTTTTTTTTTATCAAAAATATACTTCTTATGAGAGGTTGCCTCACTGGCTTTTGTATATGCCTATTAAATAACATAAAGTTTTACCATCTTGCTCTTGTTTATTTTAGATAAAATGAAGCCGGATATATTAGCAAAAGTTGCTAACCAGGCTGCAACATTGTATTCAGAAGCGAGCAAGGCTGTCACAGAAACTAACAATATTTTACCCAAAGATATCCTTTCTTCCCTTTCATTGAGGCATGACAAATTTTTGGTGAGGAAACGTTTGTGTTTTTTATGCTCAAACTGTTTTGAAATTATACTTGAATTTGTGGACTATGGTACATGCGTAAATTGTTGAATATTTTCAACTTTTGGGATTTGAACTTCTTACATTGTTTCGTATTAACACCCCATTTTATTGTCATTGTGACAGTGTTTTGCTCAATTTCATCAAGCTGGTGTCGCTCATGGCAACAAGAAATATGGAGAGGAAATAGCAAGATTGAAGGTATGTTTTGCCATGATCTATAGATATTCGCATACACAGTACTTTGGACTGTTTTAACGTCATGCCTGCTGATTCTCAAAACAGATTGTGTCGTGTGGTATTACTAGACACATTTGAAATCGACAGGAATAAGTTTAGAGCTATTTTGAATATTTCCATGCCTGGATTTATGAATTCTTTTTTTCACAATGCTTCAATATTTTAACAATGTTTGCTAAGTACATCTTGTTATACCCAAAGTACACATTTCCCATTGCTTTTCTAAAGATGTGTGTCAATATAGTGGGAATGAAGTTCCTATTTTTACAACTTTTTGTTTAAACCTAACAAATTCAATTCAGATTTTTAAGAATGTAATGATTAATACATAAAGTGGTTTTTAATAATTTAAATAACTAAAATTATCAATGTGTGGATGAATTAAGAAGTCTTGTATTTGGTTTGAGGAAATTTACTATTTGAATATGAAAAGTTATATATTTGTTTGGGTTGGTTTTAAATAGATACTCACTAAAATACCTAATATATATACATATAAACACTATAAGGAAATGGCTCAACAAGTGTTGTTCCTATTTTATCTGTCTACTGGTGATCAGCAGTCCTAATTATGGAATATTCAATGTTATTAAATTCTCAAATTCCTTGGCGAGATCAATAAACAACGCTTATAGTATTACATCGCTCACATGAAACCTAGGTTTCAATATAGAAGAAAGTAATGCCTAAATATTTAGGCACAAAGTTCAAATGAACACTGCGATGCCATCCAAATTTTAAAAGTTGTATTGAATGTCAAATGGAGATGTACCTGTGAATTATAAAAAATATGAGATGGTATATCCTGCGCTATGGGACACAGTTAAAATATGAAAGCAGTAAAAAAAAGCTTTTCTAGAAACTTCTATCTGAGTACTGAAAATTGATTTGAAAATTGAAGCAATTTTTTCATAACAATAGCAAGTTACCAAAACGACCTTAGGCACACTTTGTGTACAACAAACTCCTCTTCATTTTGTTTAATATGGCTTTTTTGGAAAATGCTGTTTCTTAATCCTCAAATTTTTGTTTCCTCTTTTTTCAGATTGTTGAGCCAATGCTTAAAGCTCTTGGTAAAGGTTCAGAACTTCTACCTGGATTTTCAGCAAAAGATTTTCAAGCTAAGGTTACATCTCAACTTCAGGTATTACAGACATTGTTCAATGCATCATTTCCTCATTATTACGTTGATTTTAATACAATGGAAGTACCTTATATAAACATTATTCATTAAGTTAACGTCAGGAACGTCACTCATCATTCAAGTATCTCAGGGACTTTTCTGTCATTCTTTCAGAATGTAGAAGTCATATGCAAAACACTGTGTTATCTAGGGTTAGTCTTTTGGTTATGTAGTCCAAGCACACTTGGATTCTACTGCTATTTCTTGGCCATACTATATTGCATAATGTTTTATGGAATAACAAATAAATTTCTCTGCTGGTAGATTTAAAGTGCTGTAAACTTATATTTTTATAAAACTATCACGTACATTTGTGATATCATAATACAGGGGTGGGCAAATTACAGCCAGCTAGACCGGATCATCCCGTCCACTTGTGTCTGCTGAAATGACGACTATAGTTTTTATGGATATGGATTTTTGTTGAAAATATCGATAAGAATGATGTCATAATGACCTCGATTGTTACATTGTGCTTCCTATTATTATATGAATGTTAGCCTAGCTGTTGGACAAGATTTTGTAAATAAAATGTTTGTATTCATAGTTTGTCATGATTTCAATTTTCATAGTTTCAAACCTCCGGCCCACCAACCGACTCTATTATGTGTAACTGGCCCACCCCTGCCCAGAAATTGCCCACCCCTGTCATGATAGATAATTGAATCACTTAATGAAAGTTTTTTGGAAGAATTGGAATCCTTTTTGTTACTTTTAGTGATTAAAGGTTTGATCCTCAGATATCTATCCTATCACGTCGCCATGTTTTGATCCAGTCTGCAACATCTAAATTATACACATGAATCCTACATCCCACGTACGGTACAAACATGTTTTTGATTGTAGATAGCAGTTCTGTGCACAAGACTATTGAAGTATTTTTGTTATAATTATTTCAGGGTACAGAAAAAGAGAACAATTTCATTTATCACGATACAATACCAAGGGAATCAGCATTAGAACCTATTGGAAAGGCTGTGATTGCTAAACCGAAATTATTTAAAGGAAATGAAGTGCTTAGTGCTAAATTTACAGGTACTGGCACTATTATTGTTTCAATATTTACCTTATTGTTTTTGCTCATATTACTTTATCTGTTTTGTGCTTTCATATGTAATATCAACCATGTTCATTAACTAATAAATTTAAATGTCATTTATTTTGCTGTGTCGTATATTCATGACTACGTTTGACAATCTATATGACTTACAAACTGGTTGTCAAACTTTCTAATTATTTCCTATAACATGATGAAACACAGGGATAAAGTTGTCGTACTTTTATTTTTCATTCTTGTTCTTTCTGTCACGGCAGCCTTTTCTCCGCCAGACCATATCAACTTTTTATGGGAAAAAAATTGATTCAGGGGTTAACGACATTGTTCGAGCAAGTGTTGCCCAACTTTACATTACCATTATAACAAAGTCTAATTTAGATTTTATGATTGTTCAACAAATTACTTCATTAGAGGTCTCCATTTCGAAAACACAAATTATTGACACCTACTTGTTGAGTAATCTAAATATTTTCATTCTGGTAACTAGTAACTTGTGTGATTCATGAATATAATTTGCATTCATCATTCTGCATAGACTATATGTATAGCTATGATAAATGGGTAATTTATAGAACAACAATGACGTCAAAAAAAAAAAATTTGATTAAACATTTTATATTAATATTTCAATCTGCTGGCACAAACTATGTATGTATGGATAAATTTTCCAATTCATTATTTTACAATTTCCAGATGCATTCACCGGTATGGTTCCACTCACTGTGCATAATGCTATACAGTCTTACGAAAACAGAAGAAAAGAAATTGTTGAAAGAGAAGTTGCTAGATTGAGAGAGCAAACCACTCTAATTAATGGGTAACAATTGTATTCATTTTTTTTATAAATTTATATTAACAAATTATGATAGAACACAAAAGCATAAGCTCTTCAAGAATAGTCGTAGGCCTATATATTAAATACCAAATATACTGCATTGAGAATCTGGGATATGTTTTGAAGAAATGGCAAAAGTAGCATATATGCATTAAACCTAATTCATTCAAGTCATATTTTTTCAACAATATTCAACACATAAGTTTTTCTATATCTTACATTGTTTATTGAAACCTTCATTATGTAAGCAGTAATTATTATATTGCTATGATCCTAAGTTTTCGGTCATATTGTTGGGAATTTTATAATCAAGTTATCGGCTGTTGTTGCATCGTGCTGAGTCGCCATCACATCTCTGATTATCTTTGCAAGTTTACAGTTCAAATCTAGTGGAAGATATAAAGTCCTGGAGCATTGCGGAACTGAGTGTACTCATCGCCATTGTAGAGTGGTATTGATGACCGGACAAGAGGCCTAATTTATCATATTATTGGGCCATTTTATCGTCTTTTCTTTCCCTGGGATAAATATGGAAATCAAATTCTATGTATGAATCTGATGATGACTATTCTTTCTGTTTGTCTGTTCTGTTTATTTAATGTTTCGTTATTGTTATCCAGAGTCATGTCCTCGTTGAATCTTCCTGCCGCATTAGAAGATGCTTCTGGGGGTGATCAACTCCCTCCATCTATTCTTGAGAAATCACAGGTAATAATAAGTGCTTGTCATCTGATGAGTCCAAGTCCTGCTTATTAGAATACTGGATCACTCATAACTAGAGAATAGTTTAAAGCTAATTTTGTAATTTCCATTTTTGGGAATGTGAGTACTGTGCAACCATTTTGTATTTCATATTTGTTATCACTTCAATGATTCTGTCTGTATTTATAGTATCACTGTATTCATTTATGTATGCTCGGTGCATGAATATATGTAATCTGCATCAAGTATAAGTTTTATCAATTATCTATGTGAGCAAGTCACATGCATTTTCAATGCGTACCTGTAGTTAAATTAAAACAAAATGTAACTGTTTCAATATGAGTGTAACACAGCCTACCCTGGATCTAAACTTGGGCTGTTAACTCGTTGGAGAACTTATCATTATTATCATTTCAGGCTGTACTTGGGAAAGGAGGTATACAAGCAATTGACGATCTTATGAGAGAATTACCTGAGAGTTTACAACGAAATGAGCAAATTCTTACAGAGGTATATATTGTATAATCCACTATAGAAAATAACTGTAATATGACTTTATATCTGCAGCTTAGGAAATTAAAACAGTAAAGAACTTAATCCAGTCTGTAGGTATTAATCCTATTCTTTATATTGTTAATTCTCATAATGCACTTGATCAATACCTTTTGTTGTTACTTAGCAAAAATCCAGTACTGCAGTGTATTTATTATGAGTTTATTCAGGTTAGCAGGATGTTGAACGAAGAACAAACAACTGATGATGAGTTGAGAGCCAAATTCGGAGCGAAATGGAGCAGAACTAAATCATCTGAGCTTACAGTGCCATTGAGACAAGGTTGGTATTGCATATATTCGGTTTTAGAACAAAAGGGTAAAAATTAAATTTGAAAATTAAACTAAGTAATATCAAACGAGAAAGCTGCTTTTTGAGGAGTGGTTTTTTTAATCGAAGTTTGAAGCTATATTTGCAAAAGTGTTTTAATAAAAAGTTAGAGATGTTTTGAAATCATTTGGAGTTTTTCTCATTGTTTTAAAACAGCTTTATTCATAATTCTTCTTTCTGGTTTGAAGTCTTCAAAGGGATGTTTGAAAAGAATCTATTCTAAATTATTCATAGTTCTAAATTCTATATTTTGTAAATAATATGGAAAACGTTTTTCAAAATGTTATCATTTGAATAAGCGAATGAAGTCTTATTATAGTGTGACTAAAAAGTCCTTCATTTAATATTTGAGGACTTTTAAAAATATAGAGAACCAATCGAGTTTTCCCAGCTTTCCTGTTTTCTTGAATTCAAACTCATCGAATACTACAGAACATGATATAATTTCAGATATGTATGATATTTCGTATAAAAACCTTAGATTTGTTGGTTATTGGTTTCTTATTGATATTTGATTATCTCTGGTTATATTATATATCGGGGGTGGGCAAAATTATTTAGTATATGAGCCACATACAGCAAGTCAGAAATATGTGAGAGCTGCTAGCTGCATAATTTTTGAAATTAATAATATAAGATTGCCGTGAACTGAAAAGAACTTTACACAAACGTATAATAACAATATTGCAAAGTATATATTCTTCAACCGCTTAATAAATTGAAAAAAAATGTTACGCTACAGTTACTCTTAGTTTTTTTTTTTAAACTTGGATAATATATAATAATTGCCAGCCATTGTGGAGAAGAGCCACATAAAAACTCCGACGAGCCCCGGTTTGCCCACCGTTGTTATATATTCAAAAAGTTGGCTCAACTGAGATATGGTGTTCATCATATTTTGAAAACCTAGTATTTTCTGGGGAAATTTATTAGTTTCATGAAACCAAGAGGGATAAAGGGATATTATTTTTATTACGGGTAGTTAAATCTGGAAATAAATGGTTAATTGAAAAAATGCTGAGGTTCGTATAAAAACGAGATTTCTGCTACTTATATGGGATGGTGCGATTCACTCAAAAGAGTCTAAAACTCAAATGAGATCTTATGATATAATCAACTAAATATTTGACTTGAAATTTAAGGTAGCATGCCATTGCCTATTACAGTATTTGGTCTAAATTGCACTTCCAATTTTGTGTGGATAATAGTAATGGCATAAGAAATATGTGATCCTGAAATTTCTTGGTATAATTATGTTATCCCACTCTTATTACTTGTCATATATATGTCGTATTTTTCTATGTTTCATCATTTTACAGGTGAAACCTATATCATTAATAATTTTCTCTTTCCAGAAATTCAAAAGTATAAAACCATTATTGACAACGCACAGCAGGCGGATAAAATAGTCAGAGAAAAGTTCGATACTCAACGTGAGGGAATAGAAATGTTGTGCATGCCTGCAGACCAACTAAAAACAGCAATACCATCGGCGAGCAAAATAGCAGCACTCAAAAATAATCCGGTATGTCCCACAATATATATAGTTATTTGAAGCTATTTTGCATTCCATTTCTGGTTATTCATTTTTGTCAAATAAATTTGATATCTTACACCTTATCAGAATAAGACAGATGTGTCTTCAGTAGAGTTCAATTTGCTTCGTTAATCGAAATGGGCGCTCACGTAGTATGTGAATCAAGATGACGGAAACCAGAACGTAGTATATGTACCACAGTACCAGGTTAGGGTTAGGCCATAATTTTATTCCAATTTTCCTTATTTCAGTTCTATTACAAGTTCGGGGACTAGCCAAGTGTAGTAGTATTTGTACCTGAAATTATGGCCAAACCCTAACCTGGTGCACCTATTACGTTCCTGTGTTTGCCATCTTGGTTTACATTCCACGGAGTACCTCGAAATATATACTGATATCTCACTAATATAAATATTTAACTTATCAGTGACTTTCAGTGCTTAATAAATTATTCATAGTCTCATGTGATGGTGTCTTTGTTTTGTTTGGGTTTCTATAAGTAAATTTGACTTAAGTGTTTGCTCACGCAATTCCACTGAAGTCTGTTTCATTTCTTAAATGCATTATTGAGAAAAGAATCCAATTCATTGATATGTTACTTGCTCTATATATGTTCAAACTATGTGTTAATGCATTTACTATACTATGATACATCCATTTTTTCTTTGTGCTGCCATGGCATATCTCGATGCCTTTTCTTAGTCTAAATCAGTGGTTTCCAAACTGTGGTACAGGTAAGCTTTCAAAGCGGTGTGACTTGTTAGCAAAAGCAAAAAGATATTTTATTTTCACAAAAATAGCCTCAGAGAGAAATGTAGTTATGTGAGTTTGACCATTTTTTTCATTTGATACTCAGTATTATGCACATAACTGCATAATTTGCATACTCCTAAGTGAGCTAGCAAGATGGCTTGTCACTTTTTTCCGTAACACAAAATTAGTTGTCAAAGTTAAGCAGTATGCAGCTACAGAAAAACTTCTCGCTTCTCAGCAATAAAAAGGTTAAGATTCCCTGATCTAGTTGAATTCTATCTTATGTTTTTATTTTTTTTTCTCTTTATCCATCCTCTTTAATACATATATATATATATATATATACTTCTTTTAATAATATCAAAATTTATTTAACATTTAAGGTTGTAACCGAACTTCGTCAATTGTGTGAGCAAGCTGAAACACTGAAAGCGGAAAGAGAAGTTATCGAAAATGAAATTGGTGGAGCTAAATCTGATATGACCGATAAATTCACGGAGGTAAGCAAGTTTTTCATAATGCTGTTGGAAGTTGTATAGTTATGACGCATCTCAAAAATTAATTTTTTTTTCTCCATGCAAAATGGACTGAAGGCAAGCCACAAGTCTTCTCCTAAAACGAAAAAATTCATGAAGTTGTTATAGAGTCTGTTTTAATATATCTTGACCCAGTTGGTTTTATTTTAATCAGTGTTAAGTATTTTTTTAATATGCCTACTGTTAGTTGCACAAAGCACATTTATGAACACCCTCAATGACTCGGGACTCGTACTTCTAATTACCATAGTTTCATCACCTTACATTATTTTAGGCATTGGCATCAGAAGGGGTTTTGAATGAAGAATCCATATCTATTGAAGAACTTGATCGTGTTTATCAACCTCTCATACAGCAAGTTACAGAATCTGTTCACAGACAGGAGTCAGTGCTAGCTAATATCCAGGTAATATGATTGGCTGTACTTAGTCTTAACTTGTAACTTGCTCACCAAAATTGATTGAATTGCTATCATAGACATATGTGAGGCGATAGAATATGGCAAACAAATATATTCATAATTCCATGTAGGTCATTGTTTTAACTGATTTTCAATGTTATTACCATCCTATTCAATATAAATTTATGTAAGATTTGTCTCTGAAGTGGAGGTTTATTTATGTTTAGTTCCTAATACAGGATAGTATGGGGATTGCTAACCATTTAATCGGGCATACCTGGCACAACAAATGAAATAGAAATTGATATGATGCTCTGGTACAGAGGTAGTTCACTGATTATGGTAAACCCTTCAAATTTATATTTCAGAGAGCAAGTGAGCAGTTTACCACGCTAAAATCTCAAGGTGCAGGTGGAAATAATCGGGATGAAGTTTTGAAAAAAATTGCTGCAGCTCACGATGGATACATGGAACTGATTGCTAACTTACAAGTACGTATTGTATTGGTATTGGAATGCTTCTCACTTGACAAAATGAATATTTAGAATAGACCGAATAGTTAGAGCAGTGGTTTTCAGACTTTTTAAACCGGGCCCCCTTTTTCGAATTTGTCAAGTCTCGCAGCCCACCTCGAAAATAACTAGCTAACAATAAGCTACAAATAACAGGTAGTAAGGTGAAAGAATGTTTTAATAAAAAAACATGTTGAAAATACGCAGATGGGACGTAAAAATCCAAAATAAAGAAATGTAAATATCCCAAAAATAAGGCGGCTCGAACAAATATTCTTCTTTTTAATTAGTTTCATGCCCCTTCAAAATTCTCCACGCCCCCTTGTGGGTCGCACCCCATCGTTTGAGAACCACTGAGTTTGAGGGTTCCCATTTTAAATCCCTACTTGTTCATGTTTATGTCAATGTGTGTTTTGCCACGTTCTTTCAACTATTTCGCAAAGCTGAAAATATAGAGGCAGCTTTATTCATAAAAATATTGATTTTTTATTTTGAAACTTAGGAAGGGAAGAAATTTTATGGAGATTTGACTCAACTTCTGATTAAACTCCAAAATAAATGCAGTGATCTTGTTTTCGCAAGAAAAACTGAAAAGGAAGAAATAATGAAGTAAGAATATAGATTATAAATTCATCAATAACATACCATTTGCTTTTACTGACAATAAATCGTAGATTAACATATGTGTACAACTTATATTTGAAGGAACTGCTGTAAAAATATAATTCTGAATGGAAAATAAATATTCTATTGTGTTATTGGTAAGACCGAATATATAATATTTAAACTAGTCCATATATCTAATTAAATTAATTAAGATTTTATTGCCATTATATCTGGGGAAAACTGAATTTGCTTTTCGATAGCTTTTCAACATTCCTAACACTTAAAAAAGTATGAAGTTCTCATATTGCTAATGCCAGTAGTCAGGGATTCGTAGAACAAATTAAATATTCTAACACATTTGAAATTGATAACATTCGATGTATTAAATTCTTAATTTTAGAAATAATTTACAAAAGTTTCATTTATTAAAATTTTTTATTCTAAGCATTTGGCATATGATAGTCGGACAGAAAATAGACTTCTGATTCTGTATTATCAAATTTATTTGCAACGATTTATTCAAATTTCTCTGTTGAAAATGATTCAATTAAAATATATTCTATATTCAGGAATATTATTTCGTAATAGTCAGTTGTTCGATTTCAACCATCCCTGCATATAGTTTTGTTCTCTATAGTTTCACATCTAATTAGATTACAGCCAATTTACTCCATATAGTCTGAATTGAGACTCACCCACATTGTTATGCTTTAGGTGGATGTGAGATGGCGATGAGAAGCATTTAACAGATGATATCCATCTTTGTCGTTTATATAGTCATCTATGTTTTGTACTAATTTTATAATTTATGCAGTTTGTATTAAAGGAACCCAATAGATTTATGAATTCAAATGTTACTTTATCATAATCCTATATAGCAATTTAATATTTAAAAAAAAAAGGCAATTATTTCAGGTATTACTCAGATATACCCAGGCTTGTGTATTGTGCAACTAATCCTTAACCTTTGCCTTAACGTGGAAAGCAGTTTTATATATAATTTCCTATTTTCTAGCACTTGATTTATTGTACAAATTGGGCCTTTGAAAGTAATTTATGCACTTTATGATGAAATGGAAATATTTTAATAGTAAGTGGTGATATCGTCTGAATTCTGATATGAATATTTCTGTAGTAAAGAATAAAGATAATGATGTGTGTTTGTAGAATACTTATCCAGTTTTAATAATTAATCTTTATATACCGGTACTCATCATTTATATGTTGGGTGGGTATATCACTCACTGTTACTTGACTAAACTGCTGTTTGAGATTAACATATATGTTTAAGCAGTACATATTATAAGACGAATCATTTACCTAATTCTTCAAGCTATTTTTACATAATTATCAAAAATGTTTTCATTATTTTCATTATTGATGAGTGTTTATGAATATTTACATTCCAACTTCTAATTCTGAATTTCATTTATCGTACATCAAATCCATGATAGATATATCATATTTATGTATCCTATAAGTTTTGCACAATGAGGTATACTCTGGTGGAACAATCCCTAATTTTGCTTCCATTACTTTAATATTTGTTACTTTAATACCCTGATTGTATATTCCAAGATACATATCCCTGCTCTTTGTATAATTTGATGCTAATTAATGTCTTCACATTTAAATCCCAGCTTTACATTTATGTTCTGAAAAGTTTTTTGCTATAGGTATGGTCATATAATAATTCTGTTATTTGTCATAGATAATATGCACTAATAAACAATTTTCATGCAAAATGCTTGTTCTTGTCTGGTTTATTAATTCTGATTCTTGTTGTTCATTAGGGATATGCAGCAGAGTATTGTTACTCAGGGTCCAGGGGAGTCCGCACCGCCGCCATCATATCATGACGAGGTCAAAAAAGTGCCACCCAGGCCCCCTCCACCAACCACTTCAGCTGCTGCATCATCTCCGAGACCCCCCGTGGCAGCCCCGAGGTCAGTAGGATTTTAGTTTAATTTCTCTCAGGGATTAGGAATCATGCTCTCAGGGATCTGAATTATTATCCAGGAAGAAGATATGGGAGAATAAAATTTGAGATTACTGTTTGGTCATGGTTTCAATAAGTCTAAAATGTTTGATTATTTTGAATTTTCGGATCCTGGGGTTCCTTAAATGGTCGAGTGCAACAGGCAAAAAATGTGAGGTCTTCATTACAATGCGCAGAAATGGTATTCACAACTGTGAAAACAAACATGACACGTATGATAGATGTTGTTTTGTCAACTTTGTTGGTTGGTGTGTCATGCTAAGCGTTAGGAACATGTTTATACTATCTGGCATCGTACCTCTAGTAAGCCATCGAGAACACAGGTTGTAATCCTGTTGAGGATGATTCTGTGGCCAAACAATTGCAGAGCTCCTGCTTGTTGTAGGGTGGTTTGTATGTTCACCGTTGGTCAGTCAGACTTCCCCCACCATCAAGTCCAAGCATTCGTACAAATAACTGGTCCACTGTTGGTATATTCAAGCTGTATAATTACCATTCCTCTACTTGGGATAAATATGGGAATCTATATTAAAGTTGGTTATTGTGGAGGTGTGCAGTGCGTAATTGAATGACATGTCCGCACACATACATTTTTTAATGGAAGCTAGGAAAGAATCATGGATTTTGAAATTAAGATATTGCTGAAGATTCTCTAAAATCACGTTTTACAGAAAGGCGCCGGCACCTGTCCCTCCTAATGCAGCTGCTGCTGCACCTTATGCTCCAACACCTTCTGCTGCCAGTGTAACCCAGTCTCAGAGCCAAGTTCCTGGTGCTCCATCATATCAGCCTCCTCCTCAAGGATATGGGTAAGTTCAGTGTTTCAGGTAATATGCAAAAGAAATAATTGGAATCAAGGTCTAGGTAGTATTTTTACTTAGCCTTGTAAATTGACTCATATTGGTAATTACACACAGGTATTTTTCAATATCCTGGGTGGTTGCAAAATTTGTGCTCTTATATATTTTAAATTATAATATTGCAACAAATTAAGAAATTTCTGATAGCTTTTTTAGATTTTATGCAATTGGAAAAAAAAGAATTTTGTAGATAGTTACATATAACAAAAGATCATAATAACCCGTCAATAGCGATAGAACAACTAAGTTTCGGGATGACCAAAGTCAGTCAAGTTCAAACTGTTAGTTTGTTACCATTATTGTGTAGTCTTACCGAATTTAATAACTCTCTTATTTTTCAGATATCCTCCCCCTATGCCAGGTTATGCTGGATATCCTCAACACGGTTATGCACCCTATGGCGGGGCACCCCCTACCGCGCCTGGGTATTACCAGCCTCCACCAGGACCAGGTTATCCTCAACCACCGCAAGGCATGGGATACGCACCAGGTGGCATGCCACCCTATCCTCAACCCGGACAGTATCAAGGGTACCCACCACAGCCTGGTTATCCTCCTCAGCCTGGTCCATACCCACACCAACCACCATATTGAAATTTCTTCAAGAGATAATTATAATAATTTGTATATAAGTCGAGTATTTCAATGGGAGAATCATTTATTTAAGTGTATATTTGATTGCTTCGCGTGGAGCAGTCCCACGCTCCTGAAATAGGAATCCATTGACTATGTTTGCCGCCTGACTTCTCTCTTCTGCTCTGAAATTGCTCCAACAGCAATTACATTAATTTGCTAATTATGGTGTATACCATACCATACAACCAACTAACTGTCTGTTAGACGGTACTGGAGCTTGATATTGATTATAATAAACTTCAATTTTGGTGACACTTCAGTAATATTTCCTACTCTTATATTCTGGTAGATAATTGAATACAATTGGTACAAATAGTTACTATGTGTTCTTATGCAAATTGCTTACCTTGTAGAACCGTTTTCCCTGACTATCAATGATTTATCAGAAGGTTGCTAATTGCCTATACCTAGCTAATTGTACATATAATATGAATATTATAACATATCATTTGCAATATTACCTTGTATACAGCACACCTGAGTGTGAGCAAAAGTTGGTCTTGCATGTAATTAGTTATCAGTATACTTTAATGCCAAATGGCTGAATTTTGAAGTGCAAGTTTCCCCAATAATAACTGTTCACATTTACTGAAATTGGTGACAATAATTTAGTTGCTGTTTTCTTGTGTGAATTACATTTAGAGGTTATTCACTTTTCTCTGCCTGACTTCTTATCTATATGAAAAATATATAGTGTAACAATAAAACATACCTTAGTCTGCTTTTCACTTTGTAATTTCTGTATATATTACTGATTTATGAGCTCTTTAATTATGGGATCGACATAATGCGATTGAGAAAATAAAATATGTGCACATGGATTAAAACAACTTTTTTACTGAGTAAAAGCCCAACATTTAGTATTTGTATCAGAAGTTGGTATCGGAGTGAACAAATCAGATTTGTGTTGTGCTGTTGATCATGTGATGTATTTAAGCGGTAATTTAATATCTTAGCGTCTTTTGGGATGGTGGGATCCGGATTTGTGAACAGACAGTGTGGTAAGTGCCGGTGTCTTGAGTTGAGGTTGCCTATGTAGCACTTTTTATGATCCATGAGTGTCCACATGTACGAGCATTGCTGCAGTTGGGTTTTGACAGGCAAAAGTGGGAGGATTCCTGTTTCATCAAGAAGTGGAAGCTCTTCACATATCGTTATATATTAGGGCCGCTTGCAGAGGGACTTCTTATGGAGGAAAATGCATGGTATATATAAAAGGTTTCAGAGTCTGGCTCCGATTTTGAGTTCGGATTTGGAGTCTTCAAATTTTAACTCTCTGTCCTTGCACTAAGAATGTCTATTGTCATTGACTGTATAGTGGCCCAAAGCATATATATATAAATATGATGTTCTGATATGCGCTCTGAGGGGCTATTCAAACAGTGATTGTGACCCTGTAACAAGCCAAAACAAGCACCATCGCACCGACTGTCGGGATTATATGTCAGGTTGTTTTATGTTTTACTAGGGCGCACTATTGATATTCAAAATGGTATTTATTTGTGTTATATTTTTAGGGTAGAGCTCACTACACGACACTAATAACATGTTCACAACGAATATTTGCCTTTATATTTCAGGCACACGTGTTATGGAGGGAAGTTGCAAGATGGCGCGGCGGTGTGGCTCATCGTGCTAAGCGTTAGGAATACGCTCGCCACCGCACCTCTGACTACTCTGCGTGGGTTCGCAGGTTCGAATTCCATGCAGGGATGGTTATGTGCGAGAGGATTGCTGGACTCCTCGCCGCCGTTGGGTAGTTCACGTAACCGCTGGTCGGTTACGGCTTCCTCCACCACCAAGTCCATGCTTCCGAAAACAAATAACTAACTAATCCCATACCCGACATGGAATGGTAACCGGACGAGAGGCCGTGGTTCGCCTTATGGTTAATCCGTCTTATAGGCTTTCCTCTTCCCCTGGATAAATATGTAAATTCTATCCTGTCCTATGTTACGCCAATTAGGTCTGTACGTGGGTTTCGCAAGTTCGAATTTATTTTTACTGAACCTGTCTACCTAAGAGTAAATTTGATCTGACGTGGACGCTTTACGACATTTTACACCAGTCATCTCGGTGCATTGGAGGAAATTGAACAAGTTCATATTCGCATACTCAACCTTAATGACAACAGGACATGAGCTTATTGGAGATTACTCGAATAGTGCGAAATCAGTATCAAGTTACTTGCAGAAAATTACTTTACAGGAGAGGAAAAACGACAAGATATGGCGAACCATGGCCTCACGCACGGTTACCAGTCCATATCGGGCATGGGAATAGTTGGCCGGTTATTTGTTTCCAGATGCGTGGACTTTATGCAGTTTTTAAAAAACGGAAAGATATGGCGAACCACGGTGGCTCGCCGGGTTATCAGTTCATGTCGGAATACCATTGCCAAGTTTCGCAGCCGTGTTCTTTTCTATCTTGGTGGCGCTGTCTGCCTTTGCTATATTCAGAAGCTGTCATCACAGGCAAGATCGCCATGACTTTATTGCAAATGTTAGGCTACCGGTGGCGCGCTTTGGCTCGCCGGCTATTTTGTTTTATACAATGTAAAGATGTTGGTACGGTACCGGTATATATGCAGATGTAAGCATGTATCGGGATGCTATATATTCGATATTAATATATGATTCAGAATATCAAATATTTCAATTAGTTTGTGATGTTTTTCCATACCGGAATGTCAACCATGCCATCAATCTTTTCGGCAAATTAAGTCAGTAAAATAGTTGGTTAACCCGTTGACGTCAGGGGTAGGACGGCAACTGGCAATTCATATTAACTCGTTTATTCTTAATAAATTTACTTCGGAACAAAAGTTGAAGAAAAGTAAATATTCTTCAGTCTGCAAAGGCAGAAAGGGATACCTGGATACAGTATTACTGTATTAAGTATTCCAGTATTCGGTGAAATCGCATTACTAATATTCTATGTTTTAACAGTCCTGGATGAAAAAGGCAGCTGTTTACTGTGGGATTCCTTCGGTTCTGTATCTTTATCGTGCATGACCTCTTTAAATTTAGTAGATCAGTAGATAGCAATGTATTGCTAATTGAGAAAAAATCGAGGAAATGTAATAGCTGAATAGCCTATTTGTAATATTTCTTCACCAACAGTGTGTTGTTAGTTACTGTATAAGGATGCTAACGTAATAAATATCTAAAAATTAATTTGAAGTGAAACTGTGCCTGTCATATAATTTGGAAACCTGAAGATTCAGTTACAGACTATCTGCAGATCTGACTATAATGGATATGATGGATCAAGATCAAGTTTTGCTTTTCGTTCGAGAGCCGGTAATGTTTTTTTTTACAGTTGTAAAATTCTTTTTGATCCAAAAAATAATAAATATTCATTCAAGATGGTCGGAAAATTACAAGCCAATGTGAAATTATTATTTATATTGAAGATTGTCAAAATATGATTTTATGGGATTTCATATTAATTATCATTGTTATGAGAAAATAAAGAAAATTGATATCATGTTTTGCTTTGTTGAATAGATAATAGACAACTTATTCAAATAACGAGGACATAGTCATCATAATAATATTCACTACAGCAATAAACAGTAGAATAAGAAGCAAAATTGTTAAATGTTTTCTGATTAAAAAACATGTTGTTCATCTCACAGGACATGCTAAAACGAATGGACAATGGTCAAAAACTTATTGAATACTTGAGCAGTCTTGAGGGAAAACTAAGATGGGACAATTTGGATCGCGTCATAGATTCTTTATCAACATATTGGGTCACCACTAGTAATTTCAAAGTAAGTGTTTTCATATCGTATTTATAGAATTTATGTTTTTTCTGTGATTTTGCAGGTCATCATTTATATCAATGATTTTACCTTAAAATTATTTTCATTTTCTTCGTCTCCTGCTGTTTTCACTATCAAGGATTTTTATCTATTTTATCATTTAGGTTTTTAGAATTTGCTCTTTCAAAATGAGCAATTTTTAAATTGGATTGGAACTATTTAACACTCATGCAAAATTTAATATTCGGGCTATCAACTTGTGCACAATCTTGTCGAAATTGACCAGGCTTAGCAATATCTGTCTCCATAGTGTTTTCCATTTTAGCATTATAAAAGAATTGATTTTATAAATAGATTGGTGAAAAGTTAGGCTAAAAATCTTTATGATGGAGATGGAATAAATAATATTCTTTGTAGTCGATGATCAACATTCTACCACAATACTCAATAACCCTAGATTTCATACGATTTACCGTACATCATAACAAAATTACATAGAAAGTCTTAGTTTCATCGGTCTCATTTTTTTTCTATCTCTTCATCGTAGGTTTCCCTTCTTGGATTGGATATTCTCAGTTTACTTGTTGAAAGAATGGAAGATGAATTTCAGTTTCATTACAACTCAAGTATGTTCATAATCATAAATCCATTGATTGTATTGTTTTTCAAGTTTTTCTTATATTATCAGACATTTTATACATCAGACATGATTGCCAATCTGAGTATGATTTAGCTTTTTATTTTATAACTTGCATTCAGGATATGCTTAGCAATAGGTGGACAGCAATGTCATATATATATGCTGAGAATTTAGTATTTTGAATATTAATAATTAAACTTATTGAGGGTTTTTTCAAATTTGAGAAAATAATAATGGATTATGAATTTATTTAAAATGAGAATGACAGCCAAAGATAAATATCAGATTTATCTTGATTTTTGAATGTATGGATGTTTAGCAGAATGTCTGTCACAAAACGCGAATCCATAAATGAGTTCTCAAAATTTGCATAAACTACAATCAAGCTTTTTTCAATATTACAGTTACAATGAACAAATTTACTATGTTTAGGCTTACCGATTTGGAATGACCATTACGGTAATTATATTTTCAAGTAGATAAAAAGTAAATTGAGATTTAAACCTGTCTGAGGTGTCATGAAACATGTCAAAGCTGAAGTTACAGTAAATACCAGTAATTATAGTTTTTTATCGTATATGTTTTTGTATCACTGTATTTTTGAAAAAATATTTAAATGTTGAATTGATTGTGAAAATAATACCTCTAAGATTAAATTTTGTCCTCTTTTGACCTTGGCCTTACCAGCCATTGATACCTGTTAAAGATTGATTAAATAGGTTCATATTAGTGTAAATTACAGTGCGTTAGCACCAGCTTAATGATCCAAATCTAAATCCACACTTTCACGAAAGCACATAGATCAATAATCGCTACCAAGTGCAGGGTATTGATTATGTGATTTGCAATACAACACACACAGCTGTAGCCTGTAGGAATATAACTCAAGGGAGAGAGAGAACGTCAGACCAGACGATCTATCCTTCAATTATTGATTGATTCTTGTTTCCTTTACAACTCATTTTATAGAATATATCTACGGAAATTTTTAATTTACCAAATGTGAGACGTGGATAAAACAAACATCATGATTTCAATTTATTGACCAACATCATGCATCACTAATGATAAAATGTTTCAAACAGTTTCACTCTTAATTTCTCCATTTATTAAAGTTTTCAATTTATTCCTTTTTTGAAAATAAAAATAATCAGTACGTTTTATTGTGATGTATAGTAATAGTACTGACAAAAGTGTTGATATAATTTTCATCAATTTTGGGGATAAAAAACAATTGGTATTTCGTGAATGAAATGTAAATAAATAATATTAGAGCTTCTCAACACCCATGATAATATTTTTAAAGAATTAATGTAGTAATGTACATAAAAGTGTCAAAAAAGAATTGAGTTTTTGGATACCACTTGTAATCAATTATAATATTAATAAGGCCATCTGAAATTTAATAAGTAAACTGTTAATTTCAAGTATAATGTTTCTTTCGAAGTTATTTTGGGCCTTTGGCAGTTCGATAAAAATAATTTATTCAAATTCTGAAAACTATAGAAAGTTGAAAACCAAAGGAAATAATGTTGAACTATAATTTGTCACATTTTCAATACTGGTAATTATAATTTACCAGTTTTTATTGAAATTGCACTATTGACATGACACATTTCAGATATGTATTTGACGTTTTATTGAAAGAATGAATTCATAATAGTGCATTGTATGATTTTGTCCATCTATCAATATATCTTGAAAATGTTATATATCTATCTTCTTAAATTTACTAATATTACGATAATACTGCCTTATATTTGACCAATATTTGTTCATCAGGTTACACACTATTTTTGAAAACTAACAAGTACTTCTCCAGTGTCGCTACAGTTTTGTTTAGCAAAGTGTAGTGACTTTAAAGCTTCGCAAAATATTTTAAGGTACCGGTACTTGACAATCTTGCATACTTCTTCAGTACTGCTTAGCAACAGAATGTTTTATTAATTATATTCATACTCCTTAGGAATTACTGACACTGTTTTGTTATGACTTGTTTCTTGCACTAAAAGTTGCTTTGAAAATAGGTTACAGTTGAGGTTACGTGAAACTAACTACCTTTCCTTGCTCTATGCCTTTGCGCATGTGGATACGTATGCGTATAGCGCAAGGATGCTATAGAAAGAGTGTAAATGACTATTCTATTTAATTCTTAAATTATTTGAAAATAGGTATAGCAAAATATTTACATATTAGGTTTTATAGTGATTAAGGTGAACTGAGATGAAAACAGACAATGTCTAACCACTAAATACTGTATTATTAAAGAAAGCCAAGTTTATATAGATTACCACAAACTTTATTTTGAAAGCTGTTTATGTTATGTTTTTACCCACAAACCTAACCTCATAATATAGTTTTGATGTGTTCCTGGCCACATTTGGCAAGTGGTTTTTCTTCAGGTTTAAGTGTACTTACTGGTTTCCTGTATAAGTGGTCTACCCACCACGCTTCAATGTCAAATCGCATACTTGGAATGAATTTTTTCAATCTTGCTTAAATAAATTAAATAACTAAGCTAAGAATATATCCAAAAAATTTATTATTCAATTAATCGCTTGAAGTTGATATTTTTACTCAACTTGATTATATTCTGTAATAAAATATGGTAATTGTAGTCCATCCTAATTCATATAAATTACATATTTCTCAATAAAAAATTCTCTTCATTATGCAAGTCTGATAGATTTGTATATACATTAAACTATATTTTCAACACAATGTGTTTCATATTATTAGACACCAGTCATTTTGTTATCCACATTCATTTTCATGAATCAATATATTACATTGCATTGCATCTTTCAGTTCAACACGCTCTGATTGACAGACTTGGAGATCAAAAAGAACAAGTTCGAAGTGCAAGTGTTACTCTGCTCACAAATATTATGGAAGCCTCTGCCAGTCCACAAGTAAGCCTGATATTTTTGTATATCGATTTTTTGTATATCATGAACCAATGTTAAAAGAACTTTGGTATTATTAAAGCAGTGGTTCCCATTTTTTTTTCATTTTTCTCTTTCAGTTTATTTGGATTTCCTTATTCCTTTCTTACTATGCATAAAAAACATGTTTCCATTATATATTCAACCTTTTATAGATTTTTAGCTAGTGTTACATGTAATTTGTTATCTGGCTTTTGCACATTTTGAGCAGTTAATAGTTTGTACATAAATTTGAATTACAGTAATACTAAATAAATAAACAATATTATTACACAGGATATTAGGCTAAGTTTTTTTTTCTTCCCGAAAACAAAATTTCTCACCAGTTAGGAAATGGTGTTTTAGAGCTTTGTTTTATAGGTCATTTATTCAATTTATTCAAAAAATGTGCTGAACTATTCTAGCTGATTGTGTATTATTACTACCAATAGTTGATATTTGAATTAATCTTCAAAAATTGCCATTAATCATTTGGGTCCAGTACCCTTTCTAAAGTTATCACGCTGTGAAATTCTTTCTGATCTTGGAATTAGTTGGATTATTGTTCACTTGTAATCTGAGAATTACCATGAGATTATCATAATTTATTATGTTCTAATTAGGGTGGAGGGTTCACTAAATAATTGTCTGTTTAGTATATGGAAATGTTGTGTATTAATTGAACTACGTTTTTAACAGTTTGTAACAATCAATTGTCCACCTAAAATTAATTAAAAATTTTAAGGATGGAATATTTTTTAAAATCTTTATATAGTCCTGTTTAGGCTATTGAATTTTCTATAGTACCAGTACCAGATATGTCAAGTTACTTTAATTTGTTGTTTGGTTGTGTGTCTATGGTTGCTTTTGCATAGAAAGAAATTTGACTCAAAGACCTTTTTTATTCGTCATATTCATGTCTTTCGCTCCAAGCAAAGTTCTGTACAAGCAGCTACTGAAATGTAAGAACTACTTCATTTTAAAAGGACCAGCATCTGTTCCTTTGAGCATTGCTTATGCTGATTTGTTACACATTGGGTGGATTGGTAGACAGAGACATTTGTGCCGGAATTTTAACCTGTAATACTGTTATAGTATATCAAGTCTGTATTTATTATCACTGAATTTAATACAAATACCAAACATCTGAAGCTTGTTGAATACGCCACAGGATTTAGATGATCTAACTTCTTGTGAAATAAAATTTCAATTTTACCATTTATTTCCTATATTTACAGTTTATTTTCGATCGACTCACTCACACAGTATTTTCTCACAAAGTATGGAGAGTACGAGAGAGTGTATGCATCCTTCTTTCTGCTACTATCAACAGATTCGGAGCTCGATCACTGGCTCTGAGTAAAGTTGTTCCTCACATTTGTAAACTACTTTCTGATCCTAATGTGCAGGTAGGTATTTATTATACTGAATATCTGATTACTCCAAAATTACTGAGAAAGAACAATAATTTACTTTTTTTTTATCATAGTACCCACTGAATAGTTGTAAAACTATAGATTTTCCATTGTCAGTGTTGGTAAATCAGCCATTCAATATTTTCATGTACCGTAATTCTCCTTATTTTTTACATTGTCGCTTGCAGTTCGGAAACCTACTAGTTTCGTACAATGATCTTTATGTTTCTCGTGTACAAATCCCATGGGGAATATATCATCGTTATTGATGTTCAATACGAGGCATTCGTAAAATGTCACCTGACCCTTCCAACTTTGTTCATGATACATCATGCGGCCATGTAGTGGGAAAGAACAACCAACTTTTTGTCTTGAAGTGAAAGGCAGAAGGCCAGAGACATTTAGCATTGGGTTCAGAATTTCCTCACTATAGTAGTTTTCCCACTGAATTCAAGTATATAGTATTTTGACAATCGACATTATGTATAGTTTTGTTTCATTTCCAAATTCATTGAACGCTACTCTAAAGCGGCTATAGTCATTTATTAGTCATGCTATGTTTGGTTGAGGGTATCCGTATTATACATATACGGTATAAGTCGTGTATTTCTCATTAGTATCATCACTAGTATCATCAAATTTGTAAAATTAAAGGCCATGTACACTGAGGTATAGTTTAGCCTCAAAATGCCTGTTTACTCATACATGGCTGATGTGGTGCAACCTATGTCATTGAATACATAACCAGACTGAAATTTCAGACAAGGAACTATTATTTTTAAACTTGTTCCGTGTTGAATAAGGCTATAATATGAGGTAGAGTTTGGTATACATTTCAAGTTAACTCTATTTCCAAATGCATAAATTCAAATTTCATTGCTATAACAGATTTGAACAATTACTAATTGTCAATAAGCCTATTAGATTCATTTGTGACTTACTATGTAGATAATATAGTACATTCAGAATGTTTACTCAGTAAAGTAAAAGTATTAAACGTAATAAAGTTCAAATATCATTATTTGGAATTACTATATCTAACTACAGATAAAGTGTTGCTTTGTGCAAATATTAAATTGTTGGCATTCAGTAGGCTATTATCCTGTCCTGGGTCACACCATTGGATAATAATACCAATTCACCGCATATAAATTAATATATTCTGGTCTTGACTACGGTTGACAACTCTGCATTTTTCAAACTTTCACAGGTTCGTGAAACTGCTTTGTCAACACTAGGTGAAATATACAGACACGTTGGTGAAAAAGTTAGGCAAGATATCCAGAAACGAGGATTACCACCAAACAGGTATGTAGAATACATAATGATATTGTTGGTAGCTTTTTCACAATTACAGTGCAGACATTTCTGGCTTTCATTCGGATTGACGAAAACTGAAAACTTTAAGTCGATTATTATATATATGGTCATTGGTCAATAATATTAATCATTTTTATCACTTTTACAGATTGAATGCAATTGTTGTTTCTCCATTCAAGTCTTTATTGAATTAATATGATTGATTTAAATTGTAAATTCAGGATATTGTGTTCCTACAGCACAGATGATTTATCCATCAAATCCGCTTGTTGATTGTGAAAAATTTAACCTTATCGTGATTTTCAGATTGGCTCAAGTTCTCGACAGTTTTGATGAAATTTATCAATCTGGAAAGATGGAGATGGAACATGAAAATGAAACAGGTACAAGTCATGACTTCGGTCATTATTAAAGGGTTTAGCAACTATTTCATTCTCCCGAAACAAGTCTATAAGCTAGCATAATATATATGAAAGTTTAGTAATTAAAAATACTTGAATTGTGTTGCTTGGCCTTCTTTAATATGTTAGTTATTGACTTGATTGCTATCTGTCATGTTATCAAATTAATGCCTATTTACATCTCTGAATGCATTGAGAGCCATACTGTTGTGCGGAATCCTTATGCTAATATATC
This sequence comes from Styela clava, assembly GCF_964204865.1. Classification (NCBI taxonomy): domain Eukaryota; kingdom Metazoa; phylum Chordata; class Ascidiacea; order Stolidobranchia; family Styelidae; genus Styela; species Styela clava. The sequence continues at coordinate 10,151,280 of NC_135252.1, forward strand.
TGATTTGAAGTGTGTGTGCAGGCAAATTAGGGTTGTGAAATGTTTTGGATTTACATATATAAAACATATGCCAAATTGTTATAGTAAAAGCTTCGTAGGATGAACGTAAGGAAAATGGATGGTACATGCTAAATTGGGACTATAATAATTAAATAAACAGTTATTGCAGAACTACTATATTCTGGCATGATCTTATTTTATTTGTTTAGATGTATGTTTACAATATGACTTTCCATTATTACTCTAGCTTCTGTAACAAGTTCTGGGAGTTTCGGTTCTGTAGGAAGCACAACACTAAATTCATCATCAAGTTATATGAAACCACCAACCACATCTTATGTCCCGAATAATCATAGAGCATCAACAGCAGTGGGAAGTCGCACTACTACAACGCATGAAGCAAGAGGCAAGTATTTGAGCGCTTAGTTCATCAAATTCCTATTTGTATGTGTTTGATAAAAAAATAGAAATTGTAGCATATGCGAAGATTTTGTTGTATGTTGCTTTTATATGATGCTTAGATACACTTGTCACTCAGAACAAGGTACTGTACGAACGGCGGCATTGGTATATAACAATTTGTAAGGAGCTACTACTTTTGCTGGGCTAATGGGGTCTTCTTGGTTCGGCATTGCCTACTCGGCTTTTTACATCCAGGGTGATGCAGCAGGCAGATGTGTTTAACCCAAAATGTCAACCCACCGCCTTAAATAATGGGTACTCCTGTAGTCTGAAGTGAATATCCCCCTGCCCAACTGGATGTAAAGTAGACGAACAAAATTAGTTACCTCCACATTGGTACATTGAGCGCCACAGGCTAGATGTGTAACCTGCAATGTCAATCCACTGCCTTGAGAAATGATTTGTATTTTACCTATTGAACAAAGCAACTAGGGCTTCCCAATCCACAGCATACTTAATAATTTAAATCTTCATTTTATGACCCCATCTGGTTGATCTCCTTTCTAAATTAATTTTATTATGATACAGCTCAAACAGCAATTGGCAGAAGATCAGTAGCACCCAAGTCATCTGGAGCTGAAGGTTTGTTATTTTTACATGTTTTATGACCAATTTGTGTTTCAATAATTATTTGTAATTAAGAGAGGAAGATAATCTACTTTTAGTTACATAAGCTGTAACTTCGTGAATTGAGCATGATTTATGAGGTGTTTTGAATCTTTTCTCTTGACATGGCTCTATAATATGGTAGGTTTCGTTATGTATGGAGTAGAGATGTACCGATACCACTTTTGTCGCCGATACCGATACCGATCCGATACCAGCCAAAAACGCCGATACCGATACCGATACGCCGATACTACAAAAAGGCCGATATTACCGATATTCCGATACCGATACTATGTAATTATTACTTAATTAGGTGTGCTGTGTAGGGCAGACGGGTTAAAACAATGGTCTTTGAGCGTTGTTCATGGTACACATTATTTCAGATCGAAAAAAAAGATATATCACATAATATGTAATTGATGTTTGGTGTTTGCTTCAACTGATTAAGATACATTGTACAGTAAGGCTAGTAATCTCGGTGTTCAATTGAAACTCATAAGCCGGGATGTCCAATTTGAACTTGATATGAATATCGCAACCTTTGAATATTGTTATTCGAGTTTAAAAGAATATCGAATATCCCCACACATTCTAGCGCCGCCGTCCTACGTTCAAATTAAAATCATTTTACAAATATTTTTTTTCGTGGCTAATCGTAATCGTCGACGCAATAAGTCAAAGCCAAATTGAAAGAATATCAAACAGCACCGACAAAATGAAGGCCTACCTATAACCAGCGAGGATGTTTTTTTACTTTACTATTTTATAATATAAAATATTTTACAATTGCTATCATAAATTTTGAATTTCGAAATTTAGTTTATCGATGTCGACGGACTAAATGACACTCGTACTTGACGACAAACAGTCAGCATTTATAGCCGTGCCAAAAGTCCTTGTGCCGTTAATAAGGACCCCAATTCCACTGTATGATTTAAAACTGGGCGCCTAGTTGCTTTTTGTTATGTGCTGTGTTGATATATTTCTTCATAATTACTATGTAATATTAAAAATGTCAATATAAAAAATTGACAGCGAAAATAGCCAAATTAGTTGAACTAGTTTGGCTGATAAATAGCTAAAAACACGTGAATCCTATTCTTTCGCGGGGGTGGGGACATGTATGTCTCATAGCGCACGATCTCTCCAGACAAAAAATAAATTAAAAAGTAGTATTCCAACTTATCTTTTAAAACATTCTGGACCATATCAAAAATATAAATATATCGGAAATATCGGCCTTAATTCAACCGATACCGATACATGGCCGATACCAAAAAAATGGCCGATTTTGCCGATACCGATACCCGATACATCGGTACATCTCTAGTATGGAGTTTATAGTATTCAGTAGAACTCTGAGATCTAGTTCTGTTTGAACTGTTTGAAAATTTGGCTGTTTGAAAGTTTCATTTATTTCCAGTTTTATAGAAAGTTATAATATGAGATTCAATAATTGTTGTCCAGATTTGTTTTTCATTTGAGATTTTTTATGTTCAATTTTGGTAATTTCTCTCCCATTGAGTCAAGATACGAACCCAGTATTCCAAACTAGGAGTAACTTGTATTATATATAGGTTTTACCATTATTAATATAATAAAAACGTACTGTTAAATTTCATAAAGAAGTTGTTAGGATATCGATTAGAGTTAGGCAGAGGCCAAGATGTAAGCCAAATGAGGGGTCGCACCTTCAAGGAAATTTGCTATTTCTTTGCAAAGTATGATTACTGTATTTTATTATGTTTCGATGAAAATTAAAAATTGAAATTGAAAGCAATAATTTATCTTCCTAATGTTATTGCACTAGCTATTTAGAAGCAGGTTAATATATTACCGAACAATTTAGTTCTATACTTGTACTCAATTAAAATTTTACATACCAATGGTTATTCGTGCCAGACTTTACATCTATACATTGTAAAAGCTTGATAACATACATCATTTCTTTCTGTTGGAAATAAGATATATTTGGCGGTGACGATATGTGTATTTAATTACTTTGTACCTTAGGCATTTTATCAATGAAAACAAAACCTACCTTTATTGTTAATATTATGAAACTTATTACATTCATTACATTATAACACAAAGCACAATACATAGTAGATAGCATAGACATACCTTGAGTGATTGTAAACATTGTTTTCTCATAGATTTCCTTTGATACTATTGTCGTTGTGTGTGCGCTGAAGAACTTTATTGTTCTGTCTTCTATTTTAAGGGCTCGTTCTATCAGACGCTAGCGTAGTAAATAATATGACGCTTTTATGACCTGGGTGCTATGTGGGTTCATTTGTGGAATTTTGCAATGCTGCAAATTTGCTTCACACCTTGGAGTAAAAAACTTGACGGTTGAAGTCCTGCGCAATAAACGTGCACGAATAATGGTGTTGTAACCAGTAAATTAAGCTCTTTTTGTTTACAAAAGAGCAATGCTCAAATATATGGACACGTAGAGCAAAACAAAGTAGCATCAAATCTTCTATAGTACCGGTAGTCTGACCACCAGATCGTTGAAATGTGATCACCGAATGGTGCGAATTTTTTAATTTTGATGACATCACACAAAAACTAATTTCATGAAGCCAAACAAAATTTTTAAAATGAATTAAAGTGATAGCCTTCTAGCGACAAAAACAATCTTTAAGCACTGAAAATTTCAAAGCGATTGGTCCTGTAGTTAATGATAAAGTGATTTTTTCGTAACAACAAGGAAAAAAAAAAAAAAAATGATAAAACAATCTATAGGTCCACACTTCATGTGCAATAAAAGGATGGAATGATTTGAATGGTACATGATTGATACATTACAAATGTTTTGTTTGAAGAATATTTTTATGTGGTTTATACTCGCTCGTGTGTAAGCTCAGCCCAGCTCATAGCTTCAAACTAGAAATGTTAAAGAGCGTGATTGAAATGTTTATAATCTATATGAAAATGCGGATAACAATACCCAACCTGAACCTCGACTCTAATTCATTAAATTCAGTTTGTAATGGCATAATTGACCACGCCATCATGCCAAATGAAATTAGATTATTGAATCGAATACATTAACCAAAATATAGCATTCCATAATGACTGGTCCTTATGTCAATAGAAAGGTCTGTGTTCAAAAAATTTCGTGATTGCTCTTTACTTGATACAATTTTCGGTTCTATAACAATATGATCTAGATGTGACACTGATCAGAAGGGCTAGCAAAATTCATTTTTTTATTTTAGAATGTATCATTGATCGATCTTGACACAATAAAAAATTTGATTTTGATAATGTATTCAATCTGTATATATTATTGAAAAATGAATGCATTTGGTAAAAGCAAACGTCAATGCAGTATGTAATGTTGCATTTTATTATGTTATTCCAATATTAAATTTTTATAAAAATACACAGATGAAAAAATACATTCATTAAATTTAATATGCTTACATATCCGTCCCATCTATGAGATAACATAATGTCCATTAAACATACTGAGCACAGAATATAAACTTACGGTATTAACCAGGTATACGCAACACCATTTGTCTATTCTCTGTTTGTTGTGCTTGGCTATAATAGGCGGTTTCAGGCACGACTATATTTTTATGTTTTCACAGTGCAAATCATTGACTAAACTTTAAAATAAAAACGTCAACAAAACTGGCAATTTGTCGCTTCATTGCTATCACTACTGTTTATAAGGGTTTAAGTTACACCCAACATTGCGTGCCATCTAGATACTAACATACTTCTCAAATGATAGTTTTGGTTCTGAGGTTTATTTTGAGGTTGGGATATTCATATTTGAATTGTTTGGTATTTCAGAATTCTTCTTTGCAATTACATTTTTGCTATGAATAGGAGTTTGTGTATATGAGCAATTGTTTATGGCATATCTTGAAGATTTACTCAATCAATTTTTAAATAAGAATCTCATTGTTCTACTAGTCTGAGTCTGGTGGTGTTCATATAGCAATAGCCAAGGTTTTTTCACTTTGTGCTGAAGATCTTAATTTGAGCCATTTGGTTTCAATATGAAAACAGCTATTGAATTACTTACTGAATTTTTTATTAAGATATGCGAGCCAATCGGCCAGCCAAGAAATTCTTTAACACATTCTTTGAGAAAGTATTATCAGTTTATAAAAAGTTATGAATGATTCACAAATGATAGTTTTTAGAGCATAATACGGTGGGTCATATCAACATTTTGACCACATAAACCATAAGCAAATTTGCCAAGTTGAAATACCTTTCATTCCATGGATGACAATCTCGTTTTACAAGCTTGGTCTAGGTAATGGGTGGGAGCATTGTTTTTGTGTAATTTGTGGATTCTTTGAAAAAATAATAGATACTTGAGGGAACTTCAAGTTTAGGAGCATACTCAATAATGTTGAGTAGGCCGCTTATGAAATAGATAAAAGTCTAGGAAATCTAATGTTTAAGTTCTAGCATGTTATTATTCGTCTCATAACTTTGGTCAGGGTTTTATAGTTCATTATTTTATATGATAGATTTTAGTACTGAAAGCATTCTTATTAATATACAAGAATAATGTAGTAATAGTATCATTCTTTTTGGAGATCATGTTTGCAGATTTTTAATCTGCTAGGGCAGACTAAAGAATATGTAATGCTTCGACTTAAATAATATGTTTATTTGCATAGTATTTTGTCCTTAATTTAACTCTAAGGTAGTCCATTTTGACAAATACGAAGTGCCATTTGAAAGTATAGAACCTCGAAATTACTTATTTTTTTGTCAAAATATAGTCAATATTAAGTTCATATCAAGTCTCATCTTTTTTTAAGTTTTGACTTAATAATGTACTGCATGGTATATAGAAGTGATGACTTTAATTGAGAGAGTTTTTCAAGTCTTATATTGAGTTCATTTAAGGAGACAGAATTAATTAAAAACTGTATTAAAATTGAGTTCATTTAAGGAGACAGAATTAAATAAAAACTGTATTAAAATTGTTATTAAAAGTGCACCTATGAATTGTTTTACAAAATTGTTGTTCTCGTTAGATTGAGAAAAATTTCTCTTTTCAGTAATTTAATTAATTTCAAATTTTCTGTACATGATGTTAGAAGTGACTTCAGAATGCTATTTTTCTGTAATTTTCTCCTATGGAGCCTGATTTTTTGACCCAAAGTTTTTGCTGTATTTTTATTTCATGATTACACTTTCATTCAGTACCATTCTTGTAACATTTCACTGGTATTGTGGTGGTCATTTACCTTGTCCATATAATTAAACATTGCTCTTTCGTTTGAATTTGCATTGCTTCAAATCAAACCTTAAATTAAGTTTTATTATAGTGTATCTTAAGTTGTATGATGATGACCTGTTAAGATTTCTTCCATATTAGGTGGATCAAATAAACAGTTTATGTAACCATAATTATTTTTCCAGCTGGTGCAATTGATGAAGAAACATTTATAAAAGGAATGGATAAAGATTTACCAACAGTACGAATCTATAATTCTCGAGATTTTGAAGAATGCATGAATAAAATTCATACTGTATTGTCTGATGAAAAGAAAGATTGGGAAGAACGCTCGAAGACTGTAAGTTTAATAATATACGCCAAAATTGTCATTTTTTTATATGATGCTTTCAACTTCGAAAAAAGGCCCTGTGTAAGAAATCACTGTTAATCACATTTAAACTAAGAAAAAAAGATAATAATTATGCTTTATATCCTGAAAAATATCATATGGCATCAGATCCAAGCATCAAATGCTTAGATCTCTTATAAGTGCCTAATCTGCATTTCATTGAACCTATTGATCAACTTACAAAAGGGTGTTTTTGACATTCTCTATGTTCCAGTATATAAAAGGACATTGGTTAATAGTTGACCATTGGAATATAACAAAGGCCTTAACAAACTAAGGAGCTCACACCTTGTTGTCGACAACCATCGTTCCAATAGAACGCTAAAATAAACTCCCATTTACTGGACAAAACAAACTTAGTATATCCTCTTAAGCTATACTCAGTTCATGTTTGGGTCATTCATAATTATCACATTTAGAGTTGAGTTCCTTTTATAGTCTATGACAGTTTCATCCTTGTTGGTCCTAAGTGAAATGGTATGTGCTTTACATGTATAAATTGAACGAGTGGAATTAATATTGGCTCAACATTCTCTTGACATTAGAAGGGGATGAGTTTTTATCATAAGGTATCTGGGGTCAAAAACTGCTAAATTTTAATATTGTTTTACTAAAATTTGTGAATGTTTTGATAAACTGTAATCAGTGTATGAACTATGAACTGAATGTGATATTAGCTCATTATATCAGAGTGTTTATAATTTGAGAATACAGCATTTGTTATGTCTATATACGGTAATAATACAAAAATAATGAAATTAACTTTCCTTTTTTTTTCGAAACTAACATTGAATATTATTGATGCTGTATAAATTTGGTTTGTTTCAAGAATGTCAGTTTTCCACAAGCTCTACCAGAAACTGTCCTCTCAGTCCTAAACCAGACTTTTCGAGGCAAAAAGGGTAAAATCTCAAAATGCTGTTTCAAAAAGAAAATGACAAAAACATGTATATTTCATTTTCAGACTGTAACTTTATATTGAAATATACTAGTGAATACTTAATAAGAAAAGGATTCATTTTTCTCTTTTTCCAAAATTTATCTTAAAATCTAATTGAGCTATAAAATATATGAACTGTTCAGTCTATATGTATCTGGGAATATTTTCAAAAAATTTTTGTTTCTTCAAAATTTTAGTATTTGCCTTTTTGTCTTGAGACACTAGTTATATTTGATTGCACTTTTCGTCTGGACCCTCTCTACGTCAATTTTTGTTAGTTTATTATCTTGATATTCATGTATTTGTGCCTTTTATGCTTTTTATTTTATGCCTCTTTCATACTTTTTCAGTTGAGAATTCTTCGTGCTGCCATTGTTGCTGGTGCACTTGAATATGATTCCTTCTCTCAACATATCAGGACGCTTGAACCTGCATTAAGACTCAATGCAAGGGATTTACGATCACAAGTCGTCAGAGAAACTTGTATTACCATTGGGTAAGTGTTTTTCTATGTTGCTCCACTTCTTATCACAGTATGAGGTTATGAGCAGAAAAATTTTGATGGTAAAAATTGTCGTTATTTGTAGGGATGTATTATATTGGGCGCTCCGGAAGTGTGTGTACCAATATGGAGGTATCTGATTTTGTTCGCCTACTTTACATCAAGTTGTGTAAAGGGACGGAACCCTATGGGCAGGGGGTATATTCACTTGGCTAGCACAGACAGTCCCTGGACTCATAAAAGAATTAAAATGAAAAAAATCAGAATAAAATTATGGCCTAACCCTAACCTGGTAGCTGGTACACACACTACGGGAGTACTATATGTTCTGCTAATTTACACCATTACTATTATTATGGTAGCCTACCTATTAATAATGACTGGAGATTTTTTCCAAGCCCTTTTCATTCCAGTGGCGGGTCGGTTATTTCAGTGGTTTTCAACGACACGGTTTTCCTCTGTACTCTAGGGTTCTGCCAGTACAGACCATGGGTTTCGCAAGTTCATTTTGAATCTGAGAGTCTATATTGATATATTTATATTGTCTACGTATAATTATTAAATACCTATTAGATTTGCCACTATTATTAAACTGGCTACACTTTAAAGATCATTTTGTTTTTGTCAGTATTAGGTTTGTTTTTATATATATTTATAGTCAAGACATATGACAATTAATTAAACTATTGGACCAGGGGGTTCTCGAGCCTCTGGGATGTTTGTCTGGGGTTCTGCTTTACCAAAGGGGTTGGTAACCACTGGGTCAGTTGAATAATAACTTGGACAGTAAGAAATTGCTGAATCAAGCAGTAGCTTTATATATTTTAATCACTACTTGCCTAGTGCCTTATTCACGGCTTCAGTCAAAGTGACAATAAGAACTTGCTTTCTAAGTTTATTTGTTAAGTTGATGTAATGGTCTATATTTGGTTAGATTACGTAGGAATCTTGTTTCAATATGATTTAACACATATCACACACGTGGATGCTGGAGTACTTTTTATTTTACTTTTCATTTATACCTTGTACTGCTACTTTTTTAAAAGACCTGGAAATTTTTTGAGTATGACGCTGCTTATCTATTTTGTACCCCCCTTGGTGAGTTGAGTGATTCCTGTATTTATATGTATTTTGACTTAACACATTAGATCTCTTTGATACATGAAATTTATTTTCGAAAAACAATGAAAAAATATGTAACTGTTTTCTTATGATATAGCATAATTAAAGAATGTTGAACATTTTCACCTTCACGATATTTAAAGTCTAATTAATTTAAACTTTATTAAGAAATTATGATTCACCAATTAGATGATGTGTATGACAACTATGTCTGATGAGTCTCGCAAGTGTTGAAATGAAACATTTGAACGATAAATTATCTTTTTTTTTCAGTCTAGCTCAATAAATTATACATGTATATTGATTTATTCTTGACTCAGACATTGAAGCCAAATATACTGGCATATTACTTGCTTGTTGACTAAAATACCCAGAAAAGTTTTAGTATTTCAAATAAAACATATTTCTTGTTATGTTTCACAATTTACCCATGGGTGTCAAATATAGTATGTAGCTAATCTCGCAATTTAGTGAATACAACTTTCTATATCTGAATGATTCGAGTAATATATACAATTTCTAACCTACCATGCATGATAACTTATCTGAAGCTAATGTTTTCATAGAATTAAGAATTTGAACGGATTTCCTAAATATAAAGTTAAGGAAGATTCTGGCACAGATCAATAGATTACTAACTAAAACAAGATAGAGAATGTTGTATGGAGGTGTGCCAGTGAATTATAAAAATCAGAAACATGAGGGGGAAATATCTGGACTTTGAAATATATAAACAATCCCTTCTACCGATTTCTTTCATCGTTATGTACTGAAAATTTGAATGGGATGGATTGAATAAATTTTCCAGAGAATAACAATAACGATTGATCCATCATTCATATAGGCTACTTATTAAGAGTCCAAAGATTTGTGTTCCATAACTGATTATGCACCATTTTGAATATTATTTTCGATCTGTAATTTGAAAATGATACATTAGTGGAAGAAAAAGGCCATTTTTTTAAAATAACAATTTAGCTGTATCATAAAGTATATTTTTATTTTCTTCAGTCATCTTTCAATTGTGATGCAGAATCGTTTCGATCATGCAGCAGAATTATTGTTTCCAACACTGTTCAACCTCGTACCAAATTCAGTAAAAATTATGGCAACTTCGGGCGTTACAACAATAAAAATTATTTTAAGGGTGAGTTAAATATTAGTGAATAAATTATTATTTTGTGTTCAACGCTTTCCCTCTTGATACCTGGTGAATTCTCAGTCTTCTTGGGGAGATTCTTAGTTAGTTATCTGTTTCCATCTCTGTTCGCAAAAACTTTTCGGATTTGTAGCCATTTTAAAGTTTAAGGTCAATATCAGCGTTTCTCAAACTTTTTTTCCTCGGAACACCTCGCTTTTTTTAGCCTCGTTGAACACCAAGAAATTAGAAGGGAAAATTGAAGGGTGTTTCAAAAATATTTAGCCTATGGTCAAATTAAAAAGTTTGCTGTAAACTTTACCTTAAAAAAATTAGGCAGATGATTAACGATATTGAACGGTTAATGAAAACCCTGAAGAAGCTCTGTTCCGCGGATATGATGTAATGATTAAGTTTTTGGATATATTACGTTCTTGTATATCACCAATCCTCATATTAGTGAATAATTCCCAACTTCCAAAAATATGTTCCTGGTTATCAATGCTCTTCTGCATGTGATTTTGTATGCATGCATATAATGAAGGGATATTGTACTTCAAGAATAAAGATGAGATTGCGATATTTCACATTAATTTACTCAACTTTGTTACAGAATACACATGCACCTCGATTGCTTCCAGTTATCACTGGTAATTGCACTTCTAAATCAACTGCAGTCAGAAGAAAAACTTTCGGATTTTTATCTTTAGTTTTACAAGAATGGACAACTAATGTACTCGAAAAGTATGTCTGAGACTGAAACTACCGTAATATTTGTAATGAAAATGTCAATTTTAAAAAATTCATAGAAGTGAGATGAACCGAGCCTATTTTCTCCTTGAGTTTATTTCTGCTTCTTACCCCTTAATGACAGTTGTGTAGCAATGATAAAATGAGTTACTGATTCTGAGTGATAAACAACAAATTAGCATAAACCTTTTCCCATAAAGTGATAATTATTATATTCATATCTTTTGTTGTAATTCTACATGAGTTCTGTAATCCATTATGCACTATTTTCAATATTGTCTCTTATCTGATATCTGGGTATACAATCCGTTGGCAAGGGTATATAATTGATAGCAAGGATTTCCAAAGACAGAGTTTGAACAAAACGCTATTTAAATTGTATTGAAAGATTTCTTTGAGTTCTACCATTATTATATAGCATACTTAGCTGGATAATAGTGAAAGCCATTGATCTTGATTTATTTGATTTATTCCAGGCAACTCCCACTTTTAATTGAAGCAGTAAAGAAGGGAATTTCTGATGCAGATTCCGATGCTCGATCAGAAGCTAGAAAGTGAGAGTTGTTATATCTTAATTATTTTGTTAAGTTTGGGTTGTTGGTTTGAAATCACAATATTCAAACTGTGACTTCATCTCCAACATCAATTTGACGTCTGAGCTGGGCCATAGATGTTTTTTGTTTGACCAATACCATGTTATATTAGTCCAAGTGCGGTTTGGGGTAGTATGATTCAAAACCATGATATAAGTGTTTAAAATTAAACATCGAACTTTAATTATAAAAATTTACCTGGAAACTTTCAAATTGATATCAGAGATTAAACGTAAAAAAAAATTATAAGAACGAAAGAAAACTTTTCGTATTTTTTATTTAAATATTAAAAAAATTATAAAGGTGAAAAAATACCTAGAGAGAGCTTGAGCCACTGGAATTTCTGGACCTGGTAGCTTTGACTCCAGCGTTATGATAAGCCTGGTTCCACCTCTAACAAAATGTCATATTTCCAGAATCCCCAACTTCTCATTTATGCTAACCTAGTTGAATATTGAACACTATCTTTCTATCTGACAAATTGTCAAGGCTAGGCACTCTCACTTATGGCATCGCAAGTGTTTAAACTTAAAATCAGATATCTCACAAACGGCTTACTTGGCAGTAGACACTCCTGTTCTCGTTTATGTACTTACGTGATGCTAAATTTGCTATTTACCAAATTAGTTTTCTCATTCCAAAAAAGGTCTTTAAGTTGGGGGTTTGTTATAAACAAAAGCAGTGGTTCCCAACCTGTTATCGCTTGTGGGTACTTCAGGAGAGTTTTAGCACTCATGCCCCCCGTTTATCTTTCCAGTGGTATTTAAAGTGTTTTTTGTTCAGTCGATTCCATTATGTACAATCAATTCATTCGCAACAAAATGAAAAATACTTTCAAGCTGTGAAACTGGGGAGAACGGTGGTTTACGCATAGCATTGTGGCCCCCGTGTGTGGCCACTGACCCCACGTTAGGGAGTGATGGACTAAAGATTCCTCAAATTTTTAGATCATGGTGGGGATTGCGCTCTCATTTCCCAGCTGAAGCAGAAAAATTATACAACGGTCTTACCTCAAACCAACAAAAGATGATTCAAGGAGAGTTAACAGCATCATCATCAACAGACAGCATACCGAGATCAACAGCATCAGAATCTCATATCACCAGCAAGTAAGTTGCAAATTTGAATAATACCATTTTATGGAAGTTAGAAGATTTGCTCGATACTGTTTGTTTTCATGCTATACATTGGGTGTCTGTGGGTCTGCTTATCATTCTAATCTTAATGAGCTGGTGGAATTTGATCATTATGCTAAGATGCAAAAGCAAGAGAAAAGACAATTATTTTGGGTGATTTTGAGGGTCTTGATGCACAGCACAAATATATTTTTGTAACGTCTCATCTGACTAAAATCAAGATTTCCAGATACGAACTTAATTCAAATGTGGACCATGATTCAACGAACTCTCTGAGAAAGTTCGACTTTGGTCAGATGATACACTTAGAAATATATTTGTGTCAGTGTGCAGCAAGACTTTTGAATCACATAAAATCTTGAATTCTAGCTGTTAGATCATTTATTTTTAATTCTCGCAAAAATAGATTGTTTACAACTGGAGGAACCTCAGAAAATCATAGGTCATTACTAATCTATTTTTTCAACTAACATACTCTTACAGATTACATTGCTTTACATCTATATAGAAATCAGAAAATTTTCAATCTTGATTTCTCCTAATTAATTTGGCTATGCCAGTTGCTTACTCGTGTTAAATTAGTCAGATTGCTGGTCTCTATAAAGTCTCTATATATTATTTTTCCCATTATCAAGAGTATTAATACTGACATTGGAGTAGGAAAATAAAAATAATTGAGTTATTATATCTGGTGAAGAATTGGTAGGTGTTGTAGAACATTTCAAATTTGTATTATGCAAAATTTTCCGGCACTTTTTCATAAGAAGCCAAATCAGGTTCAGACATGATAAAGCAACAGGTTTTTTATATATTTTGTATTTGCATGTATTCCAGTCGCTTTATTTACATTTAACCATATTTAAATACTTATTATAGTTAATGATTCCAGGTAATACAATTTTGTAAGCCCAGACCAAACCTGGCCATAGAAAATAATACACCTTTGACAAGCACTATCTATAGTTTAAGCTTGGTCAATAAATCATATATTTGTTTGTTCTTTTCTCAAATGAGACGGATTTACTTGTATCTAGACGACCACCATCATCATCGTCTTCTCGTCAGTCTCTCTTGCCAAACGCACAAAGAGTACCAGGAAGAAGTAAGTGTTGTATTTTATATGAATAGGCAGATAGATGGAAATGAGCTTCTATTTTAATTCATTTTGTAAATCTGATCGAGGATTAGATTTGTGCCACGGCTTAGAGTGCTTATAAATAGTATTTAAAAATGCTGTATAGGTTTTTATTTAATATAAGTATGTATGTGACGTGACGTGATGGTTCATTTTCTATGTGAATTTGCTCAAAGCAAGTTCACACACACACTATAACTACCTTATATAGATTTAAGGTGGTACAAGATGTGCCAGTAAATATTTACGCAAGACACGAAGGGACTTGGAGCTTGTGAATTGAATTCGTCTAATTAAATTAAATTTCAATTTTTTCAAATATGTCCTTTTTTATTGCATGACTATCAGATTCGATTATCAAATTCTGTCAATAATTTTTTTAAAAAAATATGGCACCTCAAATTTTTTTTATTTGTCAATTTTTTCAGGGTTCGGTTGATTGTACTATATTTTACGGTGTATCACCATCTTTGTGTAATGTTTCATATCATATATATGCATTTTGTTCATTCATACAATGACAATATTTTGTATATTATAATATACATAGGAATTGTTTAAACAGTGCTGTGCATTATTATGAATGACAAACAGTGACCGCACCCACATAGTAATCAATCCATGATGTTGTCAGTAAACAAACTATTGATTGTGAAGTTGAATATTTATATTAGGAATGTAATGCTGATGCATTCCTGAATTGTATCAATTTATCATTAATGGTGCTTAGTATAGGGGTTTATTTTTGTGGGAAATATCCATAATTATAATTACATTTTCCCCAACCTTCCTTTAAAGCAAGTTATATCAAAATTGTAAATCAAGGTGATTTATATATTACATCACAATTCACAACTCACTAATTAAGAAATTTTGTTTTTAATAAGAGAATTCGGTCACACTCTTTTACATAGAAGCAAACAAGACTTATTCCTGGGTGAAGTTCAGAGCTATTGATCTGAAACCATATATGAGTATATTTGCAAAATGTATTAAATTTTGTGTTTTTAAATGTCTGGGGTAAAAGAAAAATCAGTTATGTTCCAAGTTCCTCCAATGCATGTTAAATGGTTGGAATATAAATATTGATTTGTCATTGGAACTGTTGGTTGTTCCCCTTGTGCATAATAAACTCAGATAGAAATGGCCTCTGGATTATATTTTATATTACACTAGTAATATAAAAGTTCAGCTGGGTGTTTATATAAAATGTGGCGTCATAATAACAATAATGTTTTGCAGCTTCTCGACTTGGTACTGGACCGGACAGAACAGTTTCGAAAAATTTCATGCGATCAAGATCAGACATAGATCCAGAAGCTGCTAAACGATCAGCAATGAAAGCAATGACTTATGGTAAAGTTATTTTCATAAATTATGTTTTGAGAATAAATATGTATACCAGTGTTTCTAAAATTTTAATCTAACGTCACAGAAAGTCCATACAAACAACGACCTCTCAATACCAGCAGAGAGAAATCTGCCACGAGAGTAACGGCAAAATCACATGAAAATCTTTCTTATGGTTCAGATAAAGGTTTTATGGATGTTGTTGATCATCATGTTATTTTATTTCTACTTATTTTGCAAATGTTCCCTATACTCTCCTCTACCTTGTTGTTTTTCATACTGTAGTGTATACCAATAATAGTATATTATAATACTATTGAATGGGGTACATATACATTTTGGTACATTATATAATTATGGAATGAATATGTGTCATCTGTTACCACCACCTCCCTTTTTTCTGAGCATTTCATGCGCTCTCACCTATCAGAAGTGCTTCTTTTATGCTTTTGTTGTTAGATCAATGGAGGCGTTTGCTGTTATGGCTTATTTTTTATTTTTGTGTAATGTTTTCATCACGTGACATTGGAATATTTGTTAAATTAGAAAGGTGCTAATTTAATGTGTATTTCTGTTCCTCATCTCGGAAAGGTATACACATCAAAAAATTGAATCCTGATTTTGGTGTTGTCTCCTTGTCTCAGATTAGTTTTGATTCAGAATTGACTAGTGTGGATATGTTCATTTATCGTGTATCTTTCAGGACGTGCAAGACAATCTACGGCTACGAATGGTAGACCAGAACGCAGAG